>NC_083864.1:5052671-7975171 GCF_029169275.1 Apis cerana | reverse complement strand
GTTAACGCGGTGACATCAGAGGGTAGCCACCCCGATTCCCCGTGGCCGGGTAATATATCGAATGATGAATCCGCGCATCGCAAACCCATAAAAACCCGTCAAGCCCCTGGACAGATACGAGATACGCCCTATTACTGTCCACCAACACCCAGCCCGTATCCAGTCCGGAGCGTCGAGTTCAGCAACGGCTAACTAAATTACCAGTTACATTTTTTACTGTCCGATCCCTGGGCGTTTTTTACCATCGTATCGAACGCAATGAAATGCTTCCCTAGGTCGTCGCCACCGAGCCTCTGAAAGGCCCCGGCTGCGCCCCCGAAAATGTTGCCCGCCTGCTTTTTTTCCACCCTACCTTCCTCCATCCCTTCCTCCCGCGAACTAGCCGGCCGGCTAGAGCTGGCCTACGTTTTCCGCGCACACCGCGACGCGTCCCGGTTAAAAACGATAGGTTGGCGAAAGGACGAAAAAGGAAACGAATCGAAAAAAAATATATACATATACACATATACATGCACGCGCGTGTAGACGCACGTGGATGTAATAATAAATACGGTCGAGTAACGGGCGTAAATGCGCGAAAAAAATACGACTCGTCATGGAGGCGCGGCCATCGGCGCAATGGCGAGGGCGGATACGCGTTTCCGTGTTTTCGAAAAAGAAAAAAAATGTTGAGGCCGAGTCAGTGGCGGCAACGCGGCCTCACGCCGGAGGGGATATCGGGGCATATTTTTGTAGGGCACGGGAAAAGGTTTTGCTAATGTCATATAATACTTTTCGGGTTTTGGTGTTGATACGAGCTCACCGTATCCGCACGTTCGCCGAACCGAGCCCGAGCTTGGTGACCAGACATGGCGTCGGCCGCGTCGACGCAACCGGCACAGGCGACTTCGACGACCGGGGAATAATTATCAGCGGTGTGTTTAATTGATGGAATTGGACCTAGGCGGATGAGTATCGGTATAACCGATGTGCGCGCGCTTCTCTTGATACTTGCGCTAATCATTGCACCTTGTTAAGATGACGTTCGTTAAGTGGGCGTAATTGGAGGAAGATGTAATTAGAAGCTTATTACTAGGAACCGTTTTGCCATTTCTGGATGAAATAGGGCCAGGAATGATGACGTTAGAGGTATGCTATGTATCGTGGAAATTTTATTGCACGTAAATATCTTTAAATCTCTGAATGAAAACGTTCGAAATATCTTTTCCATAGCTTTGATTTACCCTTCCAATTCCTACCAATACAAAATTCATTTACGCGTAACGTCCAATTATTTTGCCGCACATCTTCGCAAATATCTATATAAAGTAAGACAGACTCTTGTCATCCTCAGATTCTCCGATCTGGATTCGACGTATATAATCTCGACGACCGAACTTGAAAAGCAAACGAATATACGTAAAGTTCTAAAAGTTCGCCTCCCCCGTGCAATTTCCCACTCTCGCGAGCATTATCTCGACGGTAACTGCGGTTCGTCGATACATCGTGGCCAACAAATTTCCGCGAAACGGGCAGAAACTGCACAGAGGAAATTTATTAACTGCGAACCACAATGATCGGCGGGCCCCCTCTCGTTCGGCGCACGCGTTCCAGGGGGACGCGTTGCCGTTTTACGGTGAACGATACAGGCGAACTGCCGATTTTTTTTCCTTCCTTTTTTTTCTATCTCCACGAAGAATTTTATTAGCAAAATCAAATCCGTGACTAATATTTTACTATATAGCGGAGGGGGAGGGGAGAGGGAGGAGGGAGGGTTTAGGTGTAAAATAAAATGTTGCACCCGTTTATGCAACTGCCGGCCCACTCGTTTCGGAAGTGAGACGGTGTAAATTTTACAGTGCGCGGACGATAAACGTGCGCGCCAGATGAAACATGGTCCCGACCATTTTTCTTCGCCATCCATTTGCGCGTAAGTCACCGTGGCGCGTTCTTTTTTTTTCCAGTCCGCGTGCGCGCAACCGGATCGTTATCCTTGGATCATAATCGTTTTCGATCCCGGATACCTGTAAAACGTCCACCGCTTCTGGGGAAAAGGTATTCCGTTGGGGCATCTTCGATCGTCGAGGATGGATGGATGGATGGATTTCAGTATTGGTAATGAAAGTGTCCGATGATTATCGAAACACGTTATAAGAAGAGATTAAGAGGAGTTAAGTAAATAATATAACAGAGATTGATGAAGACGTTGAAACGTTAGATGTCACTAGTGGTATACGAAGATATTTGATGTTAATTTCCCTTCCAGGTAAATTAATACGAATCCCACGTATCTTTCGCAGTTTATCTTCGAAATATTTTCGATTCTATCTATCTCGGAGAGATTAAGAAAAATTTCTTTCGAATTAGCAAACCCCTTCTCGAATCGGGGAAGAAAAAAGAAACAGGGAAAAATACGTAAAAAAAGAGAAGAGGAGGACGGTAGCGAAAAGGAAAAGAAAAAAAAAGTCGAAGAAACAGGGGAGCAAATTTGCAACGGCTACGAACGGGCGTACCTTCCTCTCCTACCTTCTCACCCCCTGTCTCTCCATAGGTGCTTCCCTCTTTCTCTGATGACGCTGCAACTTTGTTCCCCTTAGAAAACGATAATTTAATTCCCATGGGATATCCCCAGCCAATTATGTTTCGCGATAAAAAAGTTACGCCTTCGGAACATCCATGAAAAATGCAACGGGGCCAAAAACGTTGGGCTTCCCGGAAGGAGTAAACCGCGCGGTTAGCCTAATTTATGCCGATATCTTCTCAACTCCTTCCCCCCTCCACTTTCGAAGAGGTTAAAGGTAGTGGATCTCGGAGAGGCATCACAGCTCGTAACGGATAGTCGGATATTCGCGGCTAAGTTACGACCTCGTGGGGCCGACTCTTCATCCCTCGTAAAAAAGGCCCCGGGAACGGCCTTCCGAAACGAGGCAGTGCGCATAATTATCCCGCCACGTCCCTCATTCGGCCCGGCCTCTCTTAACTTTAACTGTCCTCTCTTTCGGAACGCCTGTCGAAACTTTGGTGAAATTACGCGCAACCCGGCCGCGATTATACGCACACCTGAAGCGGTATCCGAGCCGGTATCCGGCCCGTTTGCGTGGCGAATTAGCTGGATGATGCTCACTGGGATAATTCGGGGAAGTTGCTGTGCGGGGCATATTTTTCACGGCGGAATTATTATTAAAATTTTCGTGCACGGCGATTGCAGAGAAATTACGGGGGAATGTAATGTCGTGGGTGGATTTCTAATTTTTTGATGGTCCATCTTGTTGAAAATGTAAATGAGCGGGTTCTAAGGGTTGTAAGTTTGAATAGGGAGAATATAAGAAATCTGTAGTCATTGATTAAGAAAATAGTAACAAGCGAAATCGTAACCTCAGCGATCTCGAGATTACCGATTTGATTTAGGAACAGAGGGATGAAAGATTTTGCGGATTTAATTGAAACTTCGTACCGACTTTGCTTCGTTCTCTTTAAATATTACACGATAAACCATATTCTTCAAGATATTCGGACATTAAAATTCCATTCTTGATGAAGTATGATCTATTTGAATGACCACCTGCCAAAATAATTTTTAGACACGTCACGATATATATTTACGTTTAATAACAAATATTGCGATATATAATAATTCAACGTAAACAAGGAACAACGAAGCAAGGAAAATTATAACAATTTTATGATAGTTTCCCCTTATAAAGGAAAATATATAAATTATTCGAAACAAATTTGTCGAATGATTAAGAGAATTTTTCGATTTTCGTTAAGTTAATTCGACGTGTAACCAAACCGCGCTCGTTCCGAGTAAATTATGTTGCAATCACGCGGGAGGAGGTTCATCGGTAGCCGGGTAATTGCATACAAGGGCGGTAATATATTTCAAGGTTCGATGTTTGGAACGGGTAATAAAGTCATTCGAGTAGCTTGGTCCTAATTACTCGACGAGAATGCTTGACGAGAAGGCTCGTTAATTCTTTGATCGGGACACAGTTGTTTGTTTCTGCGCCCACGGTAGATTATCGTGCGTAGTTATTGTCAAGTAGAACGGATACTCCTTCCAGTTTAACGGACGTTAAAACGGGACGGTTGGTGGTTAAGTATCAATTTACCCAAGAATCTGTATTAAAACTCGCGTCACGTGAATTTATTTACGTTCTTAAAGGGGTAATCCTTTTTTTTTTCTTTTTCTCTCGTTCGAGGACGAGGAACGACCGCAAAACATCGATATCGATCAGCACAAAAGGTGCTCGAACGCGTATCTACGTTGTTATGACTCAATTAAGGTCGCGCAAGGTGCAAGGATGCTTCCGGGGGCACCCGGAAGAAACGTGTCCATTCTCGTACACCTGCTGGATTAATTTCGTTCCTCGTTTTTCTTTTTTTTCAACGCACAGTTCTCTTCATCGAGAAGTTGTTTTCGTACAGTATTTGAAGTTGAGTTAAAAATACGAATTCTGCTCTGTAAATTCTTGAGGTGAGATAAGTTGCACGAGAGAGCGTCGTTTCGTATGTAGCACTCGATTCGAGAAATCGAGTCACGATTAGGAATAATTTCGGTGCGGTAATTCAGGTGGAAAGGTACCAGTTCGAGGTGCGATATTTAAGGATTCAAAGTTGTTATTAGGTATAATTGTGGTATATAGGCGCTCGTGCCAGGGTGCCACTTTGCTTGATAATGTTTAAGAAATTGGAGACTCACAACTCGGAAGAAATTCAACGCTGAAAATTACGCCTAGGGTTCGTTGTTCCAGAGAATTAAATCCGCAATTAAGAAAATTGTAATGGAGTAAGTTTCATATCGGGAATGGGATTTTGCAATTGGAAATTTTGATATTCTAGATATTCCAGATACAAATTTAAACACGTGCGATTCGCGAAATAAAATTCACGAATAGCAACGGGAAGAATTACTCGAAACGCTACACGTAACACTAAAAATAAATAAAATACACACTTTCTCAAATTTGCCTCACACTTCCAGAACACATCCATGCTGTGTACGATTTATTAATTAAAATTAAAACACAAGTTTCAAGAAACCTGTCTGAAAATGACTCATCCCGCGTGGCCGTTCATGGAAAGAAAAAAGTTACGCCAATAAGAGTAGTGAAACCGGCATGAAGCTTCCTCTTCAGCGAGGGTTAGGCGACACACCTTGGAGCGATTGGGGGCCACTCGCGATGGATGCGAGTGGATCGGGGCGCGAGGGGTCGCGCGATAAAGATTAACTCCGCTGAGGTGAGGTGGGGTGAGGGGGGCTTGTAATCAGCAAGGCGGACGCATAACGGCGAGGCGAGCGGCGAGTTATCAAATTGATCAAGGCAAAATAATCTGTGCGGGAGAGCGGCCCCGTTTATGCGCCATAAACGCAGTGTACGAGCAATAGACCGCGTGCCACCTAACCGTGGCACACGTACAATGCGATGGAGTCCGGGATGTTGAACGTGGGATCGTCCAACACACGGGCGGAGGAACATAACATAACCCGGTGTCACGCGCAGGACTTTACAACTCTGCCATCTCGTCGTTGGTCCTCCTCGCCTCCTCCACCTCCTCCTCCTCCACCTCTCCCGCCCTCCATCCCTCTCGCGCCACACTCGGCCCTTAACCGCCGGTTCTTCCCTTTCGAAACGCGGCTCCCCCTTTCGTCTACGCCCCGCGGACAACCGCGTGCCCGCGATTTCATTCCTCCGGCAAATCTGTAACTCGTCGTTGCTCGCTCGAAATGGCGTGGTTTTCCCCAACGGAATCCCCCGTCCAAAGAGGCGGGACTATCCCGTTTTCGGGACTGCTATGCGGAAGGGATGGGAGGAAGGGGTCGGGGGTGTTAATGCGACGCGTTTTCGGTTTTCTGGGGACGGGGTTGGCCCTCGACGACGCCAATGATGAGAAACGACGAGGAATCGTGGCGTTGAGAAAGATTTTGAAGAAGATTTCGAAGAATCGCGGTCGGTAATTGGCTCGATTGGAAGAATATTTGGCCCGATTCCACGAGAAAAGGTATTTATTTATTACCTTTGAGAAGTTGTAACGTCGAAACTACGTTGCAACGTGTAGGAGAGAAGTGAATCATTGGAACAAGATACAAGGAAAAGAAGGAATACGGTTATCGTCGAAAGCAAGAAGGGATGATCCGATGCAACCGGAAGAGGAAGAGAAAGGAAAGACGCTGCGAGGTCGTCTGGTCATCGAAGTCTCTGGGATTGGACGATAGGAAGAGATAGACGCCGGAATAAAAGAAAACAAGGGGTCACTCGCGTCACGGTTGGCCATGGTAACGTCGGAGGAGAAGGCATTGAACATCCCGCTGGGTGCTGGCAGATATTACTATAATGCAACTCTGGACATAAACGCGTTTACGACGCCGGTGCGTTGTCATTACGCGGCCCCTGCATCGTTCGCCGGTGGCTTTAACTTTATCGGCACCACCACCGACACCGCGCCACACAATCCTTGTGTACCACTACCAAAAACGGTCTGCAATACGACTACCAACCTATCTTCCTCCACCGTCCGTCCAAAGGAACCCGAATCCCTCCTTTTTCGAACACCTGTCCGCCGGTGTTTTACGGCGCAATCGTAAAAATTAATTACCTATAATTAGAAAAATCGCGAGTATGTGCACGCCGTGGAGTGCGCGAAGCGGGGAAGAAGAAGGTCTGGAAAGAGGGAAGGAAGAAGGCAGAATTGGGAGGAAGAAGTGGTTACTTTTTCGGAGGGAGGGGGACGTTTTATGATCGTTGAGAGTGACATTGGGAGGGAAATCTTCCATTTTATCGCGTTCGCCAGGAACAAAAGGAAAATTTCTGACAGTTACAAACGAGGATATTAAAGATTCCGGAGGACTTTGAATATCGCCGTTAATCTTCAACGCGTGTTATTTCCAGATTTTTTTTTAACGGGACGAGTTGAGACAGTGGAGTCGTTAAAAAGATCACGAATCAAATTTATTTGTTCCTTTTCCCGTTGCTAAAAAGGGATCTTTCTGGAGGATTCTCAAGACCATTAAATAGAGATTAATTCCCAAAGCGTGATATTTTCGGATCATCGAGTATGAAGAGTATATTCAAGATCGAAGAAAACTTCTTGAAATATTTAATAGCCCCTTATTCTCTTTCGATCTTTTTCTCAATTCTTACCCCTCCTCTTCCCCCCTCGTTTAATAATTTTTCTAATCGGAAGAAGAATCGATTAATTTTCACAATCTCGATTCCGATATTTACAGAATCGATAATAATACTTATTAGAATTATTTCAATCTTGCGAGCAGCCCTAAGTTTCGAATCTTTTCGACAATTATTCAAAGTCGAATAAATTACGGAGAATTCGATTATCCCCTTCGATAAATGTAACAATCTCTGACCATTTTGAAATCACGCATTGAAATATGATATCGAGCTTTGAAAAATCAAAGGTTGAAAAATACCGATTTAAATCGTTTCTTCGGCATATACCTATACATTCTTACGCAAATTTATTCGATCTACGGACCGAAACTCAAACACGGCCAATTAAAGTCAGCTCGCATAACTCGTTAAATTAAACGCGGTTAAAGCATTCTATCGGTAGAATATTTATTCTAACCGAGAAGTAGCAACGACTCTTGGATCGTAACCTCTCTCTCTCTCTCTCTCTCTCTCCAACATTCTGCTTACATCGTGTCTATTTAAACCAGTCGGAGTCGGTGGTAGATAGAAACTAACCGGTCGAAGGAGCACGAAACGGGCAGAAGAAGACAAAGTGGTTGAATATGTATTCGCGCGTGCGTTATATCCATCCATACACGTCCATTGGCCTCCGTCGTACACGCATTGGCGGGGTGTTGCGGCAAGGAAGGGTTTAACGATTCGCGTAGCTGCGTCGATTTACGGCCCCTAAAACACATCGAATGCGCTTTATATGTATGTAAATTAGGTCAGCCGCTTTGCCTCGCCCGAACCCCAATCTTGGTTGCGCGCAGGGCGAAACGGAGTCGAAAGCAAAATTACGACGTTTTCGTTTTGGACCGAGAAACCGTGCAGGGAAGAGATATAAACGCGAACTTTGCCCTGGATCAGAATTTCTTAAATTCTTCACTCGAAAACGAAACGTGTTCAATAGACGCTTCCAGATGAAACTTTGAGATGGAAAATATATTCGAGAATTGATACCTCAATTATCATATCGTTAATAAGATTGAAGATTCTCAAATTTGATTTTTGAAAATAATTTAAACGCGAGAATTCATGTGCAAAAAATTCGTTGCAAGAAAATTATTCATTTCTGCTCGTAAACTTCCTTGCGATTATTATTAAAGTCAATATTAATCGCATTGATGCGCGCATCGATTCGAAAAACGTAAAATTACTATTGAATAATTATTAAACTATTAAACGACGTCCTCTCCTCTCGTAAATTCGTGATTGTCTAAATGATCACAATGCAGATCCAGTTCCGCTATCCCCGTCGCGGACTCGACGAGTGGCTAATTATCATTCCTCTCTCCGATTACCTTCGCACTTGTTTGCCTTGCCCAAGTCCGCTAATGGCCGCCCTTGAGTCGGCCAAAGGGGAGTCGCCACCTCCCCCCTCGTTTCTTCAACGCCGCGAAATCGGCGGCGTTTTGCCGGCAATAAATCGTAAACAATGCAAGGGATGCGATGGAAGAAGAAACGGGGAAATTTTGATTTGCGAGCGTCGGATCGTCCGTAATTTCAGTAATAGCTCGCGCTAGTTTCTCTCGCTCCCTCTCGCTTCGTCCCGTCCGCGGAACGAGGAGGAAGGGAAGAGAAGGGAAGGCGTAGGGAACGATTCGGAGTTAACCGCTTTCAGAGCGGAATGTTTCGCAGTGGTAACTTCATAAAAGGGCGCCCTACTCTCCCATGTTGTAGACGATTCCCTATAAAACGGTATATCTCAATTCTCTTCCAGGCACTCACACGCGTCCATCTTCTTCTCAGGTATGGTGTTCTCGATGCCGTCCCTCTTTTCTTTCGCGTGATCCACGTTTACTGGACACGATGAAAGAATAAAGGGGGGACATAAGGAGAGGGATATTGCGTGATGCTTGACTTTTGTTGTTTAAATTTTCTACTTTTTCGTATCCCTTGGAATTCAGCGAAAGAGGAAGAATTGAAAGAGATATATTTTACGCGGATAATAATCTGAACGATGACGAAACGAAGATACACGAAAAAAGTTGTTCAAAGAAAAGAGAGAAAAACGAAACGATCCTCCTTCGATTAAAAAGCGAATCGAATGATAAATCCTGGCGCATTACACGAAGCCATCTAAATGGAAACACTGTTGTACGAAAGCGGCCTGTCAGAGTCAGGGTCGGGGGAGGGCAGTCGGAGGGAAACAGTCGGCGAACTTTATGATCACCCGGTACAAGTTGAACGGGAATAGCCCACGTTCTAAAGGCTGGAGCGGCGCTGCCTACGTAGGTTGCAGTTTGAACTATAAAACGACGTAAATTATGGCCACGGATTGCAATATTATGAGGCTATATACGCACGTTTAATGATCGAAGCTACCGGGCAGGGGAGCCACGGCTAAATATTGTCCGGAAATGGTGCGAAGGAGCATCGCCCCGGACTCGTCTTCGCGCCCGGCTGGCAAGTATTGACCGATACATTCGTGACTGCAACTCGCTTTCCCATTCCCGGGGAGAGATTCCGTGAGAAAACGGCTGGAAACTGACGTAAAAAACACGATCGGAATAACTGGTAACACGGACAATACCAATCCGGGATGGAAAATGCGCCGGAGTAAATGCATTATTGCTGGTAATAATTGACACCTGTTTAAAACATCCAACTACCGACATTCCAATCGCTTGTTCCATTAATGATACCGGTAAAAGGATTTATGAAATATCGGTGGAATGATATTAACAGATTTTTAGAATTTCTTCTTTTTTTTTTTTATAATATCCCTCTAACAACGAAATGATCGTTTTTAAAGGGAAAGTAAGGAAAACGTATCTTTCAATTTGAGTATTGCTCGTACGCACGTTATTTTTCCATCGGTTCGTAGATGAGAAACGATTGAAATTCCGGAAATGGCTTCGAGTAGTTTCGAAGAAATTCTTTTTTTATTATTCCTCTTAAGTTAATAATCCAGGAATATTCTTCTTTTCCTACGTTTGAAATCCTCCATCTGTAAAGAAACTCAGATGAGAAGGAGGATCAGAAGGAGAACGAAGACGGAGGGAACAAGAGTAAGAAGAAGTCGATAGGGAGGATTATTATTCATCGAGTAGGCCTCCTGTAAACGCAAGGACAAGGGAGAATCGTTTCGAATCCCATTCAAACGAGAGAGAAGTGTTTTCTCGTTACCGGATCACGGCGGGAACGTAGCGAGCGTGATCTTTAACGGCGACACGAAGATGCGGGTGAAATATCAAGTTTCTCTCTCCCCTCCTCCGTGGGGGGAGAGAACACCATCGGTGTCGCGAAACCATTCCAATTTACGAATATTGCGCGCGGGAACAATTACAGAAGAAGAAGAAAAAGAAGAAGAAGATATTTTTCGACGTCTCGAAAATGAAACAGTGTGAAACGCATGGACGATATAGGATATATTATATACACGGAGATATATTGGCCGGTGAATCGTAAATCTTTGAAGGCTGGTCGACAAAGATAATAATTGTTAATTACGCGGTCGCAAGAAGAAGCGGTTTCGTTTAAAGTGTAAGTAATGCTGCGTGGCTGAGGGGGATGGGAGATGGAGCGTCGCTAACGAATCTAAACGCCGGAAGGGACAAGATTCTGTTTTATTATCGGCGTATAAATTGTGCAATAAACAACGATATAAGACACGAGATAGTGTATTATTTGGTCGTAAAAAAGGGTGAGACGCGTGGTTCTGTTACATTTTCGCGGGAATAGGGGATGATTCTGGGATTATTTCGTTTTCTTGGGTAAATTTCTTGTGCAAATGAGATAGAAAATTTTTGTTTTTGTTAAACAATTCAAACTTTACGAGTGATTGTAAGTAAACTTTACGCAACTGTTTCTTTGAAAAAAATTTTCACCCTGTTTCCACGAAGAAATTATATATATAAAAATTCCAAGAAGGATTTCTCCAAAAGGAAAGAAAAAAAAATATTCGAAAAATATTTAACCATGGATCAAAACACGGATTCAACGATCTATCTCTCGAGAAGAAAGGCGAATTGTACGACCTCTTCCGGAGAAACATAAAGAAACGTAAAGTCTTTTAGCATCCATCCGCCTCGTATACGTGGAGAAGCGGTTATTACGGCAACAATGATGCGCGAAATTATCGATCAATGGGAGGTTGATACAAAGAGATCCTCCCTTAGATTACTTTGTTTCCCGGCTATCCCCGACCGGACACGACATCGCACATCCTCGCGGTATTATCTTCATCAACCACCTGCTCGTCCCTTCGTATCCCTCTATTCTCGACCTCACTTTGAATACACCTATAAGACGCGAATTTTCGGCGTGCCATTCCATGATCACGCGACCAGAGAGGTGCAAGGCGTACGTTTTTATTTATATCCTTCTATTTCGAAACGTCCACTCCGTCGATATTCCCGTATATACGTATCTTTCATTCACCCTTTCTCGTGCAACGAAAAGGAACAATGTTATGAAACAAGAAACATACATATATATATTATTTATAATATATATACGTATCTCTTTCAACCCACCACCTTCATTAGGTAATTATCCTGAATCCCTTTTATGCCACTTTCCTCCTTTTTCTTACCACTTCCATTCTTGCACCGCCTTCGTTCGTTTACCTCATTGTTTTCTCGCCTTTCATCGAACATGCACCGATCGACCCGTTCGCGGTCGGATCACGCAACATTGTCGATCGCCACTCTCTCTCTCTCTCTCTCTCTCTCCTGCATTAATTAGCCGGTGGAATAATCGGAAGGAAGAACGGGGAACGGCCGTGTACCGAACAGGGACCAAGCCACGAAACAGCCGTTACGCGTGTTCCAGGGCCCGGGTTTATACTTCTGGGAAGATGCTCGTAAAGACTGCTTGGCTTTCGTTGGCTCTGTTATTAGCCGAGCATAGTATGCGACTTAAAACGGGCGAAACCGGGTGGAAGGGGTTGGAGGCCCCCGGGGATATAATCGCGCGTTCTCCCAGCCTTTCACCCAATACCACTAATCTTCCGTGGCTGACTACCAACGCGAGAAAAGGTTGGTCGGTTTCGGCTACCCGGGATTAAAAGGCCTCACTTCCCTTTCGAACTGCGTTCACGTTGACGGGATTGAGTGATCGAGGCGCGGGCCAGATTTTTGGCTTCGATTTTCCAACGAAACTCGCGACGCGTCGTCCAGACTTTCACACTTGATTTCATGTTTTCGATTTCCTGATTCGAAATTTTAATGTTGGAACATCGTGTACTGAATCACATTGGAGATACCAGCGAGAGGTGAGAGAGTGCACGTTGATGAGAGATGGGATATCGTTATTGATAAGTTGATTCAATCTCACAGCGTCGTCGCTTTTAGAAATGTTGACGAGGGATGATATAACGTTGCAATTTCGTAATGTATATATTTAGGCGGATTTGTTGCGGTTACTTTGTTACTTATAAATAAAACGAAAAAAAGGTACCGAAGGAACTGATCAATTATTCACGCTTGCTTAAGTACCAAATCAATAGTTCAAATTCCGCGCTACACACGCCGTAACTGAAAATTCCATCTAAAATTAAAAAAGAAAATGAAAAGAGAGAAAGAAATCCTCTAAATCGTCCTCATAATCCGCCTAAAATGCAGGTATTACGAACTCAATCTCGTGGATTAGTCAGTCAAATCGAGCACTCGTCCTGCATAAAATCACCTTCCCTATTAAACGCCTCCTAAATCTCTCTTTCAATCGATTTCACGCGGGTGAAAGGAAAGAAAGAAAAGAGAGAGAAAGGAGGGAGAGGGGAAAAAAACGGTGGTCTCGGTATCGTGAAAAGCGTCCCGATGTATCCTCCCCCTCCACATCGCGGACGTTGCACCCGTTGTAAAGACAGGAAGCGTGAAAGGAACCGATGAAAGAGGAGGGAAAGAAAAAGAGAGAGAGAGAGGGCGACGACGAAGTCACGGGCTAAGATCATTAGCATCCGTTCGGGTGGAAGAGGAGTGGATCCCCAGGGGGTAGGAGAGATAGAGGTAACGTCCGATCGTCGGCGGCACGCCACAGGGAAAACAGAGAGGAGGAAGGGTCCCGTGGCCGCGTTGGCGAAGGCAATCCCGTCGGGACGGAGAAGTTTTACGCGGAGATTATCAGGAAGCGGAGCGGACGCCCATGAATACGGAGATCCTGGCGATAAAAGGACGAAAAAGAAAGGAAAAAGAAAAAGAAGAAGGGGAAGGAGTGGAGAGAAAGAAGGAAGGAAGGGGAAAAAAGAAGGGAAAGGAAAGAGGAAGATGGAAGATGGAGGGGGGAGGGAAAAAAAGAAGGAAGAGGTGGAAGGGCAAAAAGAAAACACGTTGGAAAGGTAGGAGGTAGGTAGAAAGGGAGGACGAGAGGGAGGAAGATGGAAGAAGAAGGGGAGAAGCGGGAAAGACAGAGGGCCAGAGGCAGTAGGGAAAGAGTTGGTAACCCAGTGCCGCCAGGAGAGTGGCGGAGCAATGTAGTCGACCACGAATGAGCGTACCAACGGATGGAGAGGCAACACTTTGTAGTTTTAATCGATCCGGTGGGACGGGGTAGAAAGACGGAGCACCCCCGTGCAGCACGGAGAGGGTGAGTCGGCATGTGCGGCAAGGAGCGCGAGGGAGGGTGAGGGAGAAGCACGAGCGAAACGGCTGAGAGGAAGGCCGAATGCGGGACGAGGAGGGTGGCTATCGGCGGAAGAAGGACGTGGCGAAGTGGCCGAGCGACGAGGAAGACGGTGGTGGAAGTGGGATGGAAGGAATACCCGGAGAGAGAGTAGAGACCCACATCCTGCCGGCTCCTACAACTTCAACCACCAGCTGGGATACACCTCCTGCCTCCACGGGGGCGAGTTATATGTGAAAAGCACGTGGACCCTCGGGTGGAAGAAGGACGGGAGGATTCATTCATTTCCTCGTATATTTCCTGGAAAAGATACGCGCGTACTTTCGTCAATGTCGTGTGCGGGGTTCGAGGGATGGAGGAACAGGTGGAAGGTCGGATTTCTTTGGGAATATTAGGTCGCTCCGTTTAACGGGGTTTGGGGTGTCGTGCGAGGTGTATTTTGAAGAGAGAATTTTCACTCGAAAGGGAATTATTCCTATTACGATAGAATTTTATAGGAATTGTATCATTGTTAAAATTTGGAATAATCGATTTTCAATTTGATAATCATTTTCTCACGATCTTTTTTCTTTTTTTGAATAGATACTGTCCTCGACAGACGATTGATATTCGACGATTAACCACGTAGAACTTATTAACGACGAATCCTCAAACTTACACTTGATATCCGTAAAATTTTACGATACTCGTAGCGATCGATAATAAAGAAAAATATCGGTACTATGATAAAAAGTAGTAATCGCTATCGATTTATCTTCGTCGAATAATTTCGATTCGAAGATGGCCGAATCGAAGGGTTCTCATTAGGAATTACGGGACCTAATCAGCGGTTTCACGATCGATATCAGCATTATGGCGAGCGTGGGGCAGCACGTAAAGAAGTACAATAATTTACTGTTAGCTAGCGTGACCAACATAGGCGGTAGGCTGGAAGAAGAGCGAATAACTGGAAGAACTCCGGTATCTTCGGGCGATGTTTCAGCCGAAATGTATTTGTAGCGAAGGACGCGCCTCTAAGGGTCGAATCACGACAGAATATTGTCGAGGTCGATGTTGGAGAAATTGAGGGGAGAACATTAAAACACCGAGGGTGCGGACAGTAATAGTGGCGCCGACGAGGGTAGCTCGTCGCTCAAAAGGGGTAAAATTTGGACTTAATAAAGGCTGCGTAGTAACGAAACACACAGTTATATTTACATGAAATTCACCGTTCAGGAATATTTTCACGCGTAGATGGATCGTGGAAAAGCAATAAAAGAATCACATAAAAAATCATTATATCTCTCATCGAGCAATAAAATTTTTACCAACGAATCAAAGACAAGAAAGAATATTTTCTCGTGAAAAAAATTAATTTCAAAAGGACGATTTTGTCGCGACAGATGGTGGAAATAATCAACTCGTAAGTATACGGTCCGAATCAAAGATAAGATGCAAAAGTCACGTGATATATTCACGAAACGACCAAACTATACTGCGCAATACTGTGAGCAAAAAAAAAAAAAAAAAATTCGAAAGATTTACATCCTATGCAAAGCGTAATACTTTAGATTCGTCTACTAGATTGACGCATTTTAATACGTATAGCGGCATATTTCTTTTCTAATTCGACGTGATCACTGTACACGATGAAAATTCAAAGCTCACGTTATTTCATTCGTTTCATGTGTCGATGAATAAAGAGGAATCATTTCGTTCTCTATTTTTTTCCCAATGGCTCATCATCAAACCGATCGTTCTTCCTCGATACATATTTCCATCGTTTTTTATTTCGTCGAGCTGATGATAGCAACGAACGTAAAAAGGTTTTAATGTTGATATAAGGCTGGCGTGTAAATTATCTTAAATTGGGTAATTTCGTGCTGTACGCACCTGTCATTTAACGAGACTCGGAAGGAACTCTTGAATTTATCTTGCAGCTTGAAACAAAAGTTGAAACTGGAAACCGTTATTCGAATTGGGGAGACAGAACGAAACGAAAATGGCGCGTTATCGGTTCGTACCGTTGCAATTACCAGCCACGGGGTTCATTGCGTTCCTGAAGATAAATGAGACAGTGGATCAACGTCGACGAACTCCGACTTCTGTGTACGACGATTTATCAAAATTAATGATCACCGAGGCCTATCGGACCGACAGACCGTGTATGTAATTGGGGTACGTATGTGACTATCAATTGATTGGATAGATACTTGAGGAATATGGACAATTCGTGAGAAGTAATTTTTGGGAAATTATATTGGCAAAAGATTTCTCGAAGGTTTGTAAAAGACAGAGTTAGAAACTTTTAATATTTCTCGAATGAATAAATTGGTTTTTATCTCTATAAATATTTTAAATTCCCTGTCCGATTAAAAGTCTTTGGGCAAAAGAATTCTTTACTGTGTTCATAAATAGTTAAAATTCAGAGAGAGAGAGAGAGAGAGAGAGAATAAAATAGACTTTATAATATACTTATAAAGTCCAAGTTTATCATTCAAAGTATTCTTTTCGTTTACAAGTATC
Organism: Apis cerana; assembly: GCF_029169275.1. NCBI lineage: Eukaryota > Metazoa > Arthropoda > Insecta > Hymenoptera > Apidae > Apis > Apis cerana. The sequence goes on along the minus strand of NC_083864.1, from coordinate 7,958,930 downwards.
ACTGAAACTCGAGTCAAAGTATCGTCTACTTATTGTATTCAACAAATGGAGCAAAAAAGAGGCATATCGAATTACATGGACTCCAAGTTCGCTTACACGAAACATGATACGACGTCTCGAATTACATGGACACCGAATTCACTTAAATCCAGTCCAAGTGCCATTTCTTCTCCACCATTTTAACCGATATGAGAGCCGATGCCTTCACGATCATCTCCCCAAAAAATACTTAAAAATTCAATCGAAACAATCGAAACGGTAAAATAAATTAGTCCAAAACACTTGGACCCTAAATTCAATCGAATAATTCCATTCCACGCGTCGTTTCTTCTTACCCTTTTCAAATCTTGCAGGATCTAAATCTACGCAGAATCACCCTCGATAACCTTCCCTCCCCAAAATCGGCAAGCGAAAACTAATGGAACCGTCCTAGAGAACGGCCCACCACCGATCAGCATCTTCCAAAGCCACTCTTACCAATTGTCCACCTTTCGAAACGAACTCGCTAGAGGACGAGGAAAGGAAATCCTATCCGTCCTCCGGATCCTTAAAATCACATCGTTAAGAAGCGGTGTCAAGCGGTGTTCCCTTGCGCCGAGAAGACCGGTGGGTGACGGAGAGATCGGGGTCCTTGGCGGCAATCGCTCCTCCCGGGCATCCCCGGCGAAGTACTCTTCAGCCCCGTCGGGCTGATTTGCATCACGGTTACGAGCTCGTTCGAGCTCGTGGTGGTTATATTACAGAGCGAGGGAGAGGGCAGCAGGATGGAAAAAGGGGGACAGAAGAGCGCGCGGGTCCCTCTCGCTTGCCGCGTTCCACCCCCAAAGCAGCTCGCTGGAGGCAGCTCGGACACTCATAACAATCATAACAACGGGATCCCGCGAGTAACTCGCGGACCACCTCCGCGCATCGGGACCGCCCTCCGGACCGCCCACGTTACCCCTACCAACGGCAGCCAGCATTGGCTGGCGGCTAGGCGGGAGAGAAGCCACGGCGGGTTGCCTTCCCTCGGCTCAACAGCGGGGCCACTACGCAGCCAGACTGCGGACCGTCAGGATTCAGGTCCAAGTTTTCGCGCCGAGCTTCGACCGCGCAACGTGCACACCACGCTGCCACCGACACGAGGGCAGAGGGGATCCGATTGTCCAGCCATCGCTCGAGCAATCCATCGATCGTCGTTCACCGGATCACCGATCGATTTTAAGGATCCGTCGATCGAGAGTCCACCACCGGTAGCGAGCATTCGAATCGGGTCCTGGTGCGAGTGAGAAACGACGCGAAGGGATCTCGCTGGTCGGGATAACGGGATGTAAAGTAGAGAGGAATAATAAAAAGTGAAGGAAGTTGAACAAGTGAAACGCGACGACGGTGATCGGCAAGTGTGTGAGTTCGAGAGTGATCAGGGAATCAGAGCGTAGAGGTGCGTGCGCCAGTCGGCACGTGGACGCACCAAAGGAACACGTTTTATATATATATATATATACATATATATATACACACACATACACATATACATATACATATATGTATATATATATACATACAGAGACACGCATTCCTGACTGTTGGTCGTTCGATCAACACGGTAATAGTGAAGCGACGAAACGGCTGTGACGCGTCCAGTGGAATAAGTGTCCATTGTCCGACCGCTACGTGCATAGACTACTGGTGTGCGTCCGGATCGATTGACCCGTTGGGTTCGGCGAATAGGACTCATTCCACTGGCTTATTTCGGTGGACTCGGCGAGTGAGTTACGAGGGGCCAAGGGTTCACGTGTACGCTCGAAGACTGTCGAAAATATATTATCGCGAGGGCCACGTGCGGGAGGCACTAAACGTGGCAGGTGCTACGGACAGGTGGTGGCCGAGTTAATTGCACGGCAATAAACATAGACATTCTGCGAAAGATTGATCAACGGCCTCTATCTACCTATCTACCTCTCTTTGCGTGTACATGGTGCGTACGTATACGGTGTGTTCTGGCCAATTGCAGGGAGAAGGAGCTCCACGGTATCATCCACGGTTTCTAACGACTCCGCGTCGGTTCTGCGATAAAAGTGACGACGATACAAGGACTTCTCCGGACTTGTAACAAACTCCTAATTATCGCTGCGGGTAATTGCGACACGCACGTGACCGTCGTTTCTCTCGGCCGTGTTCCCCGGCGTGGAATCGCGCGCGATAACCACGCTCGACGCGCACATCGCCTGACAAATAGAATAATTAAAATCACATTAAAGGAACGCTCGTGTTCGCGCGCTTTACACACCGACTCGGCCGTTATCTCCAACGAACTCGCTGAACTCACGTTGCCGGATATTTCACGGATTTATAAAATTGTTTCAGTGGCAGTTATCACGGATACGACGAATGAAACGATAAAACGTGAGTTTTTTTTTTTCCAATCAATAACAAGAAAAAGGTGTATAATACCAGTTTCTAGAATTGGAATTCCTTCCGGGTGGCAGGAACGATCGAAGAAACTAGAGAAGGAATCGAGCGACGACGCATATTATCGGGATCGCGGGCAATTAACTGTTTGCTTCTTAATCGCTCCTAATTACTCACAATTACCCGGCGTAATTAAGTAGGCTGATGTCACCGGCGGTCGATGTATTTGTGAATCGTTTGTCCGTCGACGTCGGTCCACCGTCGCCATCCGGGCTGTTGCCTGTTGTCGTCGCTGCTCGTTGGAAAATTACCGGGGGATCGTGAAAAAAGGGAAAGAGGAAGGGGACAGAGGTGAGCACGGTGAAGGATCGAGCGGTCGAATCGTTCGTGTTTTGGATCGTGGAGAGGAAAAAAAAGAAAAAAAAAAAGGGAACGATCCGAAGGGAAGATCGATCGGAAGGGAGACAGAGGTCGGATTCGGTCGGACTGGGGGAAGAACGAAGATACTCGGAGAGCCGTTCGTTCGAGCAGGTGGCATCGAGGTGAATAAATATAGCAAGAAGTCGAGAGTACCCGCGTCAGGACGACGTCCCACGTACAACAATCACAGGTCGCTTCAGGTGAGTTTTGCATTTCAAACTTTTCGCTCATTCATATTGGAACAGGAATAATAGGATAACGGAATAATAATTAGACGAGCTGTCGCCGGGCTGTTTTCGAGACATTCGGAGCTCCCATCGGAATATCGACGAGCAACGTTCGGGGAAAAGTTTCTCGAGGGGAGTAATTATTTACAGGGGATGGAAACGGATTATTCGTAAGTTTGTTTGACGCGAGATGAAACGGAAGAAGAAAAATTTCTAAGATTAATATTATTATAGATAAATCGGCGAGATTTCTCCGTTACGATTTAATCCCTAATAGAAAAGGTATATAATCGGTGTTGGTAATTGATGGTAGTCGAAAGGGAAGGGAATAATATATTTCCATCAAAATTCGGTTCGGTCGATCCAGCCGTGTATTTATATCTGGCCAGGCAATTGCGAGGCTCGCGAGCGATAATCGTTGCCCCGATAGCATGAAGTTAATCTCTGTAATTAAGAAAGTTACTCGGGGGCCTGGCCACGCGGGAATGTCGGCTAGCGAGAGATTGAAACAGGCGCTGGGTATCCGCGTTGGGTTCGCCCTCGAGTGCCCGGTGATAATTCCCCGCGGCTACTTAGCTGCGTTCTAATAATTAAGGTGATAATTATGCTCGATCGCGTACACGTCTGTGTCCGGTGCGAGTTGAAAATGCTAATTAAAAGATCGACCAGATATACGTACACTCAACGCGTCGTAATTTTTTAACCTTCGATTCGTTTCCAACCGTGTTCTCTAATTCCGAATTACTTTTCAACGCAGGAAAAATTAATAGTTATTTCGTCATTCGATCCCGTTTGTCCAGATTCTTCTTTTCCATCATGGAAAATCGACGATGTTTCCGTGGAAAAATTGGAGGAAGCTAAGCGAAAGAATTCTGTTAGAAAAAATTATTCCATTTTTTTCGTATTAAAAGTATAGCGTGTAAAAGAAAAGTGTAGTAAAAAATTATGTAGCAGTGTGTATATGAAGGATTCGTTGAATTTTTTTAGTTGTAAGGTTTTCTTTATCATTCATGAAAAAATATGGTAGATAAATAGTGGAATTTATGTGTAGAATCTTTTGGAAAAAAAGCTTTCTTCTGTTAAGAAAGGAAAAAAAATTCAATTATTTTTCATCGACAGATATAGCGTATTATGATATTTTTAATAAGAGGAAGTTTCTCGCTAACAGGAAAATTCTATTATTTTTTTTATCGAGAGGATTCCCTGATTTCTCGTCGTAATTCTTGTTTAGACTTCAATTATAATGTTCAACGATTTCAAGCATAAAATTCTACCGGACGTCGTTTATTTTTATCTTCTTTCGACCACCTTGTAATAAAAATGTCAAAATGAAGTTTTTCTTCCAAACAAAAAGTAAATGTAGACATATCTAAATTCTTCTCGTAATTTATCACCTCCTTCCCCTCTATCAAATAACGTATTATTTCTCTCTAAAAAAAGAAAAGAACAAAAATTAACATAATCAAACGTAAAAAAAAAAATCCATAAAATCCGAAGTATCGCGAAAAAATCCTGAAAGTTCTCGTCCAATCTTCTTTCTCGAAATTCTTTGAAAAAAAAAAAAAAAAGAAAAAAATTCCTCCAACATCAAAAACGCAAAGCACAAAATTTTCAAAGTTCCCTAAAGTTCTCTCTTTCTCTCCCTCCGTCGACACGTTAATCGTTTCAAAGAAAACGCAAAATGAAAAATAAAAACGCAAAATAACGAACGATATAACTCCAAAGTATCCGATCGTCATCGAAACATCACTTTCGCCCTTGAAACAAAAATCCAAACACTGGAATGGAAAATGGAGTAAAAAAAAAAAAAAAAAAAAATAATAATCCGGGAGGGAAATGACTCGTAACGTCATCGTGGGGCTCTAAACCTCGACTACCATCGATGCACGCGGCGCGCAACCTCTTCATTACACCAATTCGATGACTGCCCTTCTCCCTCCTCCCCCTCTCCACCCGGCGCGAGCGTGCAACCACCCTCCTCCCCGTTGTGTGAAAAAGAGGCCGGTGTACCGCGCGCGGTGGACCATCGAAATCATCGGCGGAATGATCCGGCCGTTGTTGCGCGTACGCTGGTTCCGAAGTGCGTGTCGAACACGCATGCACTCGTCATGAATCGAGTTAACCGGGCGCGCATACGCGCGCGCCAGATATTTTCGATGAAATGACACCGTCAGTGAGGGACGAGGCGCGTATACCCCACACGGGCCATGTGATCGGAGCAGAGGTAAACAGGAGCACGTGTTGGCAGCGTGACTACGAGAGTGACGCCGCGGGGGTTGAGGTGAAGGTGGTGGATGGAGGAAGAGAGCGAAGGGTGGTTGCGGAGTGGTTGCGCGGGGGGAAGGGCGTCGAGGGTGGAAAATCGGTGCGAGCAACCGAGGGGAGGGTAAGGAGAGAGTTCTTTGCTTGCCGCCTCGGGACCATGGGCGAGCCGGTTGAAAGAGGGGTGGAGGAGGGTGGAGGAGCGGCGGGGCGAAGGGAGGAGAGAGGGCCACCGCTTCGCCCGGCGAGAGGCGAGCGGGGAGGATGGGAAGGCGAGGGGAAAGAGGGAGGAAAGTGGCGGTTGATGGAGAGTCGAAGGCGGAAAATCCCAAAGGAAACCACTCGACTCGCGATATCGTTTGGAGGGTGGTGGAGGTTCTACACCACCGGGGAAAGAAAATCAAAGCTTTTCTTATCTGTCGTTGGATTCTTTTCTGGTGTTTCGCTTCGCGATTTCAGCGAAGGGAAATTGAAAGGGAACGGTTGGAAATTGTTTCTCTTGGCTTTGGATTTTTGGCACGTGTCGAGCGAGGGATGTTTTTCTTGGGTAATTTAGGTGGACGCGTATGAATGTATAAATTTCTTCGTTTTAACATTGAATATTTTTGAATGTTTAGGACTCGGGAATTTACTTACTCCTTTCGTGAATGAATTTTTCACAATTAAATTTCTGAAACTTTATTATTGATTGAAACGGGGACGAATAAAAAATGAATAAACATTTTTAATATACTCGACGTTAATTATACGAAAAATATTACGTACGTACGTTTTTAATAATCGCGAAAATACGTTATTTTAACGATTCTAACGATTCGAGTGACAATTTATTTTCGAAATTATCATTTTTCCATAGCTACGATGTGTTTAATAAAAAATAATACACGGAAGAGAGACGGATTAATATTTAAAACGATATTCAAAAGAGAAACTACGAAATGGATACCGCGAAGGAACGAGATTTCTTTTCCACCAGGGGAAGAAAAAGAGGGGAAAGAAAAAAAAAAAGATACGCGAAAGTATGAATAAACGGTTGGCCGGTGAGTAATAGAGAGAACGCGGATATTGTCCAGGTCAAGAAAAGTAATCGATGCTCTCTCTCTCCCCCTTCTTAAATCCTTGCACATTTCTCCTCGTTCCTCCACCGTTCAATCCTCGCTCTCCCTCTCGGCTTCTCCCTCTCGGCTCGTCAACCCCCGTTTCCAGCCCCATTCAAGCTCCCTTTTAGCCGATTCAACCCCTGCCGACGATCCGCCGCGCGATAACGTTTCGCTCGACAACTTACCCACTTCCAGGCTCGCTTTGTAGCCTTGCTTCTCTATTTTCCATCCGACGCCCTCCATCGATTATCGACTCACGGAATCATCGCTGGTGTAAGCAAGTTACACGCCGCCGCAGCCGTCTTCGAGCGTCAAATGTGAATCGAGTGTTTCCCACAGTTTCGTGCTCGAGCGCGATATCGCGTATTAAACGGCCGACACGTCTACTTAAGTCTCGATCGACTAATCTTTCTTCTTCTTTTTTTTCTTTTTTCTCCCTCCGTTTGAGAAATTGAAATTTTTTTCTTTCCTCGATACGAAACGTTCGGCATCGATTTGTTGTTTTCCTTGAATTATTTCGGCGATAAGTATGATTTTAGAAGGATAATTTATAGATAAATTGGAAATTATTTCGGTTGGTTATATCTATAATTCGGCGAAGTTAATTTATCAACGATAAATATTATTAGTCTCGTTTCGGATTGAAGATTCAGATTCGAATCTATTTATCGATTCGATGTTTAATCTTCTTAGTGGATGGGTATCCAATTTGATCCAAGGAGTTTCTTGGATCGATGACTATTTATATATCATCGGTGCATATGAAGCTTCGATGTCTCGGGGATTGGTATATCGTTTCGTTGCTATTTAGAATTCGTCTTTTTTATGCCAATATCATTGAAATTTTTATCCCAACAAATTTCTATTTGACGAAAAATTGAAAACGAATATTCACGAATTAAAGATTAACATCTCGACGCGTAATTTGAATTATCGAGGAGAAATTCCATTTTCTCCGAAACGATTTTATTTATTTATTTTTTTTGAAACAAATTACGTATTAAATTTTAATTCAATACATAATTATTTTATCAATTCGATCTCGTTCTCCTCGAACTTCGGCGCACAATTTAACCAATCCATTATTGTGATTCGTTCAAGAAATAAGCACCAGGTTTTAACCAAGTGGTTTTCTTGGCAAAAAAGAAGAAAAGAAGAAAAGAAGGAAAGCAGAATCGAGACGAGGGCGGTGGATGGAAGCGATAAGAAACGGAACCCTTTCGCAGTCCGAGCTCTTTTCTATCCCATTGAGGGATAAATCCTCGTGCAAAGCAATTGGACGACGTGACGCCCCATAGCGCGAGGCGATGCGTGAGGTGTCATTAATTCTAATAATTCATAAAGAAGCACGCACGTGCGTAACGGGACGGGTGCACGTCGAGGGACGAGCGTGATGCCGCGGCACGAGTGTTTTTTGTACGCTCGATGCTCCTAATAGACCTAATTTGCGTGTAAAAGCACTCCCGAGATTTCCGTGCCTCGTTGCCCTATTGAGAACTTCTTCTCGTGCCTCCTGATTCCAGCCTGTGAAAGGGTCCTGGCAAGAATTTTAATTCCTCGAAGAATGGGAGCCCCTTCGTTTCACGCTTTCCTTCCTCAAGTCTCTATGTCTTCTTCCTCTCGAACTCGAGGTTATATTCCATTCATTATATATTCGCGTGTATCGTTCGATTTTACTTTTCCAGGTCGATAAGGATTTCCTGTCGAACTTCAATACGCTCGTCGATTTCAATACGCAGATAGTTTGTACAATTTCCAGGATATTAAGAATTATTATAATATTAAGTGCAAGTGTTATGAGAATCGTTTCATTAGTGTAATAATTAAAGCTTATGAATGAACATTTGCACGATCATCGCATTCGTTAATGATATTATATAATTATATTCCATATCATTTTGCATATCATCAAATTACTCTTTTCATTGTATATTGTTGTAAAAAAAAAAAAAGTATCCACAGTTATTAAAAATTAATACAAAATGAAATCGGCTAATGAGCACGGAAATGAGCTCTTCTGCGTGTTTTAATTTTCCATAAATGAATAAAAACCGTATAAATACATCCTCTCGTCACGAGATCGTAGATAGACAAAAAAAAAAAGAAAGAAAGAAAACCAAGATAACGTTGCTCCATACTTGTTAAAATCTAATGTTATTTTAATGCCTCGAATATTTGAAAATTTCGATGGATGCATAAAAATTTGCACTAATTAATTATCATTTACAGCGCCATCCCACACTCCTGCCCTTCCAAAAAAGAAAAGAAATCGAACAAGTGTTCACCCAATAATCCCCTTTCGAACGAAAAACTTGAGCAATGTAGGTTTGCACGGATCCGAACGCGTCAATTTTTCAGCTCGATCGAGCGAGGGACGCGGGGTATGACGCGTAACCGTCAATCCGTTGGAAGTCGGTGAAAAGGGGTCCAATGAACCGAGTAGCCTCGTCTCTGGGCCAGATGTTAATACCGAACGACTCAGCGTGAGCCGCGAAGGCGGTTTAGTACGTAAATACATCTTCAGCAGGGGGTACCATTATAATAGGCATGTGCGGTTAAAGTTCTATTTGTGGTAATTCGGAGTTTAATGCACTCACGCTCTGATTTAGCCGGCGGGCTGACACTTTTTTTGTCCGGCGCAACCCCAACGACGCCGGCGCCGTAAAACGTGAAATATTCTTCCTGCGGCTCCTCTGGACGGCCACCCTCCCGCCCCCTCTCGCCTACGTGCTCCCAGCCCCAGCGTATCGTATCATATTTTCCATCCTCCATGCCAAAATTTGACGCCACATTATGCCACCTCTCGCACGCCCCTCTTCCCCTCCTTTTCCACGGATTATTTTCGCTTAAACCACCCGCCGCCTCCCCCCTCACTCCTTCTCTCTCTCTCTCGCTTTCTCGACCAGCGTTCCGCCTTTTGATCGGCGGCGTCCACGTACGGGAGCGGTCTCGTTTCGCGAATTGGGCTAATTTCTCGGGGGAATGCCACGGACTGTTTTTGAATAAAGCACTTACTACGCCACTTTACGCGTTTTACGAGGAATAAAGTGACAAATTATAAACGTTTGTCAGACAATTTTCTTCTGTTGGATATATATATATGTGTGTGTGTGTATGTATGTGTCGAATTGTTAGGCAGTTTTTATGAGAATTGAATTTGGGAAATGCGTATTATTAGATTCGGTTAATATCGGATAATGCGACGGATTTTTTTCCAGCGCGTGATTGGAAAAGACGAGAAATCGAAGTTAGAAAATTCGTAGAAAAATTATATGCGTGTTATTTTATTCCAACTTGCTTTAAAATATCGAATATTTATTACTTCCTCTTTCCAAACATAGAAAGCGCTAAAACATCAGAAAGTTGTTTAAATTTCTTTTACTATCTCCATGTAATATCAATCATACTTTCAAAGGCTATAAACACAACAGGCTAATTTGATTAAAACGTTCATAAACGTTCCTCGAGGAAAGAGTCCAAATTGCAACGGGCAGCTTTCTAATAATTATAACAGTATATTCCTCGTCCTTAATCGTTCATCAAACAAATCGATACTGTCTCTTAAAAACGATCTCAGTCTTAAAAAACGATTCTCGAAAAGAAAAAATGAATTTTTCTCTTCAAAATAATCATATAATAACTTCGCTCACAAAGATTTATGATCAGAAAACTCGCACGAACAAAATCCTGTCGATCTTTCACGAAAAATTCGCATCGCTTCCGAAGCGATAACAAGACCGATCCCCAAGCTCCAAAATCCCCACTCCCCTCATCCATCAACTCTCCATCCCTCCGTTAATCAAGCCTGTAAATCGTCATCCAAAATTTCAACCCCTTGCGAAACGCGTAAGCGGAGCAATCAGCCGACGTCCAAGCATGGTGGCAACCAGGTTTCCCGGAATCCCGCATCTTGGCGCGCTCGGACGTCAATTCGGGATCCCCTTTGGATCGTCGATTTATAGATAGTCGTACGATCGAGGATCCGGCCTGCGTTCGTACGCACACTCGTACAACGGTTGCTCGTATCCTCGGCGAGGCGTTTCGCACGGTCGCATTAGCAGGCCTGTGTTCGCGTTTAATCCCCGCGTTTCGTGACTCGGGACAAAGCCCCTCGGATTTCTGACGGAATGGTATCGCACGAAACGACCATTACCTCGGCCGGCACTTAGCCGCCAACCGTTACCTACGTACGCGCGTTAAAGATTAATTCGAATCACTCGATACCCGGCCGAGGCACCCCAGAGGAGCCAACGATTCAGGAGGACTCTGCGCCCGGCTACGCTGTTATGCTCTGTTTTCCATCGTTTCGATCACGATTGAAGGGGCACCTTTCATCAAACTGGGGTTTCGAACCTGACGGGTTGGACGAGGATGAAAGAAAACCGAAAAGGTGCCTAGTCGAATGAGAGAAAGGGTGAGATTGATCGAGGAAGCGTTCGTGGAAATGTGGAAGATTTAAATTGAATGAAATTTATTGGTGGAATCTTGTGATCCAGGAAGAAATTATTTTATAATTCCAATCTAAGATATTGAGGTTACGTCTGATGATGCAAAAGTGAAAACTTATGTATATTGTTGAGATTTTAAGCAAACTTTTATTTTCCAGACGAATATAAATTTAAGAGAGGAGAAAGAGGAATCGTTGCACCACTCGATGCAATATATTTTTTAACCTCCTACTCTGCATTAAAATGGTGCAGTGGCATTGATAGAAGCTATAGAAATAAAAAAAAACCTTGCACGGGTATCGCTATAGCTCGTGTCACCCCCCATCGAATCGTTTCGTACGCAGAGAAATACGTTCAAGTTCTCCTTCTTTTTTTTCCGCCAGGCCTCTTTAGCATTATGAGCACGGCCAGGCGCCACAAAGCCGCGATTATGCGTTGCCATTAGGCTGGTCGATTGATTACGGATCGTGAAAAAAAAGAGAAGGAAAGAAAGAAAGAAAAAAAGAAAGAAAGAAAAGGAGCCAAGCAAGGACAATGTCGCGATGGGCGGTTGCCAACTGGTCCCGCTGGGATCATTTTATTGGCCGTGTTTCAAGTAGGAGGGTTACCCATACTGGCTTCTTCTTCTGTCTTCTCCCTCTCCCTTCCACCTTTTCTTCTTCTTCTACCCCCTCGCAGACGTACCTCCGTCGAACAATTCCATATCCCCCTCCCCTTTCTCTCTCTTCATCCAAATTCTCGCATTAACACCGATCCTTCTCGCTTGATCCAATATCACCTAATTCTCGCCAAGTTCCAGACGAACTTCTTCTACAAATTTCTATCCAAAAATTCCGAATAAAAAGATTTCGATAACTCTCTGCAACTTGCAACAAGAGAAAAGGACGAAACTTATCTGACAATTTGACAAGAACTCATCGTTCGTCTCTGACCTTGAAAACCTCGAGCCGAATTCCGCAGAGAGCGGAAGTCTCGTGCGCGAAGTGCGACGCATCTATCAGAAAATCGTGGCTCCCCTTCTTCGATCGTCCGCCACGAAGTCGGCGTGTTTCTTCGCGTGCTCGGCCATATGGCGATTATCCACGGTTATTTATAGCCATTCGTGGAGAGCAAGAAACGTAGCTCGCCGCTCTCGGGAACGTAGCGCGTATCCGCCGCGAATTGGACCGAGGCTAAAATTCTAGAAGCGCGCCTCCGCCCGCGAATCGCTCTCATAAATCGAGGCAAGGATTTTCGGCCCTTTAGTTTACACGCACCTTTCCAGTCCAACGCCTAAAGCCACACGGATATCACCTACCTACCTACGGTTGAAGGGAGACACGTGCACGTATACACAATGGGGTATAGAGCGGGACGGGACGATGCAGCCTACGACCATGTAGAGAAGCTAGCTGCCGGCCAGAGGCGTACCGTTGTTTCTAAACCCACCTTATCTACTAGCCCCTATAATAAGCTGCGATCTGAGACCGTATATTCCGACCGACCACCTACACGCGTGCACACGTACACACAACGCGTACACACGTAGACGCAGATGAGGGAGTCGGGTGAGAGAAGAAGAAGGCAATGTAGACACGTTCTCTAAACCGTGCAACGTATACACGGTTTCGAGGAGTAGTTGTCGGTCAGTCGAAGGAAGGAGCTACCCGCAATTCCTGGCCGCTTATGCGCGGTGTTGTAGGCAACGGAACGCTTGCAATTACAAGCTGGTCAACATATAATTATCCCCAATGACCATAAATTACCGGATTTTTATGCGCAACATTCTTAATTACCCTTTGAATTAACATCAATCAACCCCCTTAATTGTACGCTGCTGCTGCCGGCGTCGTTCGCTCTCTCTCTCTCTCTCGTACACTCGATCATCATCTTCTTCTCGCTCCTTACCTCTCCCCTCCTTCCTAACTCGTATACTCGCATTCGTTCCTCGTTCCAACTTCTTAGACCTTAGGAGGAACTAAGCGATGATAACGCGAAAAAAACATGTATACACAGTCTGAAGTGAGGAGGGGATAAGCAAGAGGGGTAAGAGAAAGTGGAGGAAACAGAGTTGACAGAGTCGGTTTCGAATGGTCTACGATTGGCGGAGGGAAGAGGGGTGAAGAAGGGGTGAGGGCTCGCGACCAGGCTCGTGACGTCTCGTCGCATAATGCACGCGTTTTAATTGCCTCCCTAGACACTCGACCGATCCTCGTATCAATGGGTCTCGGTGTTTTAATTGCATATTCGATTACGTGGACTTTCACCACGGGCTGATCCCTCGTCAGCAATTATCGCTCGAGAAGACACGGCGGGATGCGTCCCGGGTGAAAGCTGATACTCGGTGCCCGATCGAGAGAATCGAGCCTCTTTCATTCTTTAAAAAGAAAAATTAACCGAATTGGATGGACTTCCACGGTCTCTTCGAGATTCGGATTTTGGAAAGTCAAGGTTTTATCGAGGGTTCGTTGTTTCTTCATGTCGAGATGCTCGGGAAGAGAGGAATAGTTTCGTATTTTGTGTATAAATTTAATTTGAATTGGTCACGCGTTGAAAAATAATTACCTCGTTTTATCTACTTTTATCTGGTAATTAAAAAATGATATTATTTTTTAATTTTAGTATTTGTGACTGTAAGAGAGTTAAAAGTATTTATATAAATATTGACAAGTATTCGTAATAATTCGATACTTAAAAATTTTATGAAATCTACTCGAAAAACCAGTTTGTAACCAATTAATTGAATTCGAAATTTAATGATATGATACTCAAGAACTTTCGTTTCGTTAAATATTAATTTCGCTATTAAAAAATTATGCTTATTAACGTTCTACAATCATTAGAAGACACTATACTTAATTATAGTGTCTTCTATACTTTACTCTTTTTTTTAATAATTAAATTCTCGATTTCATTATCACGAAATTCATTATAATTACTTACACTGTTATTGCTTACGTATCAACCATAAAAAACTAAAATTGAACATTCTACAATACAATTTTCCAATGACACGCGTATAATTGCGAAAATGATTGGTTCATAGTAACGATGATTAATTCACTTCTCTTAAAAACAGAAACCGCCTCTCGATGAGGCGGAGGAGGAAGAGTAGTGATACATCGGACCTAGCAATTTTCAAACGTTACGATTCAATGACACCTGGAAGATCGTAATCAAATGTCGATTTCTTCGCAAAGATTCTCTCCTTTCGTTTCGCGTATCGCGATCGAGAAAGGGGAAGAGAGAGAAAGAGAGAGAGAGAGAGAGAGAGATGAAGGGAGAAAGGGATGCAGGCAGAGAACGAACGATGCCGATACGCTAATGAAACCGCACTCTCATTAAAGCATCCAAATCGACGATACTAATTGGCTAGCTTTCGGAATACCCGGCATTATACCTCAGGATGCGATATAATAATCGTTGCGGACGAATTCGGGCCGGACAGCCGGTGGTTAAAGCGTCTAGTAATTTCATGGGCGCAGCCCTAGAGCGATTAATATGATTCCAACGGAAATTAACGACCGCAAACGGAAAAAAGGGAGGCTCGTTGGAGGCATGGATCGTCGAAAAGCGGGCACCTTCGAAATGAGAGGATTGCTCAAGACCGATTTGTTTCGTTCGAGGCGTATGCGTCGGATGCGCGACAGTGCGAAGTAGCGAGGAGTTAACTCGCAATTTCGACTTTCCATCCTCTCTCTCTCTCTCTCTGTTTCGTTCGAAGAATGATTGATTCGATATTTCGTAAGATTTTCGTAAGACAGAATCTTGATCTATTTTTTTTTTATTTCGTGAAAAGGAAAGAGGAGGAGAAGAAGAAGAAGAAGGGGAGAAGAAAGAAAGAGCGAGACGAAGTCGAGGAATTTTTATAATTTTAATTTAATTGGTAATGATTGAAGATTTTGTGTCAAATAATCGATGGATTCGAGGGATTTTTTTATAGTTTTAATTTTGATATTCGTCGTTTCGTTTTGCGCGACAAATGATTTTGATTGAATTCCCTCGGAATATCTATCCTTATTACTCTGTAACTTTCTTTTATTTTGGAGAACGCGCGATAGATTCGAGAAAATTTTAATCATCTTGACGTTTTATTTCATACGAGGGATGCTAGTTTTACCATCTTTCCTCGGGATTATGTTACATTCCTCGTTATAAGAATCCTTTTCTAGAACAAGATATTCGAACGTGAGAAGTTATTATAGATTTGACATTTGATGACGATCTTGACTGACAGATTTAGATAAATCCTATTAAAATTGCCCGGCTACTTCGTAACCTATTTTCTTTTTTTTTTTCCTTTTCTTTTTAATACCAGACTCGTGGAATATTTATAATTCCGATATCGACGATTATTCTATAAATTACGCGAATCGTGTTACAATCCCTTTGCATCCATTTCGCATCAATGATCCTCGCTTTACACGTTGCACATCAAATCTACAACTACTGGAAGCAAGACGCTTCCACAAACTTTCTCCACGAACACACTTGACGTTCCACAGATAATCTCCTCGAATTAACTCGAACGATTAGATCACCAAGCCACAATTACACTCTGCTTAACCATGACCCCAAAATTTCAACCGTAATAATTCCCTCAATGAAAACGATTAATCACAAGTGAGTGTAAACACGGCCAACCCTTTCTCCAACAGTTCCTCCATAGAAGAATTCTTCCACAACAAGGGCAGGGAAAAATTGCCAGACAAAATCGTCATGAAATCTCGCGCCTTTCACGAGCAATTAACCGTCCGCCTATAGGTTCCCAGAAATTCTCACGAATGATGCAATCCCGCGCGTTAATTCCCCGATAACGAGACACAAAACTACGGCAATTACGTGTGTTACGTGTACATCGGTGTACGTGGTGCCAGGCCACCTCGTACACAACCATATCCAACCTGCATGCATGTCTAGAACCAACCTCTCTCTCCTAGAAGAGTGCCTTTATATATCACGGATAGGGAACACGGTGTCGTATCGTTTTTTTTTCCTTTTTTAAAAAAAATACACCGTCCGAGAAATATTTACACGGTCTGCCATTATAAAACGCCTTTTATGAGGAACAAAGTAGCCCGGCCGGCAGAGAAGGTGCGCCCTTTGACAATAATTTGTCCAGAATAAACCGGCCACCGGTCTCTCCCTCTCTCTCTCTCTCTCCCCCTTTCTTTCGTACACAATCTCTGTTTCACCCCTCTAGCCCTGTTCTGCTTCCGCTCGATCATCCATCCAGCCGTTCGTCATAGGCGCACACGGCTTTTAAAAAAGTGAAGCGCTGGACTCGGGCCAGCGCAAAAATAGAAGCAGATGTTGTTAGTTGCGTTCAGTAAGTACACGGGCCGCGCCGTTTTCGACGATGGATCCCTCGAGCTTTTGCCCCCGGGAGGAGGAGAATTAGGGAGGAGGGAAAAGGAAGCGATGGAGGAGGGAGAGGATCGAGGGAGAGGGAGGAGGGAAGAAGGAGTAAGAAGGATCTCTTCCTCTGGAAGGCAGGCTGATCTCATTGCCCTTGAATTCTTACTAACTAAGGCCACTTAGATAAAAATAATTAGCCAGATAAATGCGAGGTGTCGCTAGGTGGCGCGCTCTGGTCGGAGGATTTTATTCTTGAATCCATCGGGTGCCATGACTCTCTCTCCCTCTCTCTTTCTCTATCCCCGCCTCGCCTCTCTTCTACTCGAACATTTTCGTCCGATGCCATCGACCAAATGTTTTTGCTTTGAAGTCGGGGAAGATGAACGGGGGAACCTCCTTCTAATTTCCACCGTCTGCATTCTTAACAGCTGCGCGCAACACGCTTCGATACGGCTGGCGGGAGAGGCCGTGTTTAATTAGTATCGTGTTTATGCGTGTCGCTGCCCTTTTAAGTTTCCCGGGGACAAAATTTCGAAATCCGTCGATCGCGCCGTTTCTATCCGCGGATTGGAAGATTTCCTCGGGAAGGTCAGTGATCGGTTGGAGCTCGAGCCGAGAGGTCCTCGTCGCGTTGTTGTGCTCGAAATCATGTGACTCATCGCCGCGTGTCGCTCGTGTTTGGCCTGATCGAAATATGTTGCTGCCTTCCATTCTATGGATTTTATTGGTAACGATATTGTAAATTATTAATTATTCATTAATAATTTTCTAGTTCGTGCTGTTGCTCTGTGATTCTTTACCTTCGTTTGTGTTATATTATTCGACTTTCCTTCGTAATTCGAGAATTTAGGAATCATCTTAATGAGATGAGTTTAGGTTTTTATTGAATAGATTAGTTTATTAATAATTTTCTAGTTTGGATTGTTGGTTTATGCGATTCTTTACCGTGTGTTCGTTTATATTATATTATTCGATTTTCCTTGGAGAATTTAGGATTGTATCAGGAATCATTTTAATCGATGAGTTTAGGTTTTTATTGAATAGATTCGTTTATTAATAATTTTCTAGTTTGCGTGTTCGTTTAATTCGATGTTACTCGATTTTCCTTCGTAATTCGAGAATTTAGGATTGTATCGAGGATCATTTTAATGCATAATTGATGAATATAAATTTGTATCGAATAGGAATTAATATTGTTATAATTTGAATTTGTGTGAAAGATAGGATAGGAAAATATTCGTATTCGATAAAATTAAATTCACACGTGTCGCGAAAATTTGCGTCGCAATTCTCCGTGGACTCTGCGTCCATTTCGTAAACAAAACAAAGCCTTGGTGTGATACGCGATACACAAATCGAACAGAAGAAAAATTGTTTCTGTGTACGAAAATTTACAATAACACACGCGTGACGTACGTGCGTTCAATCTTTTTACACATCTCCGAATAGACGAATACACGTAATAAATCTACGGTATTTACGCGCGTGATCGATCCGCCAAAATTTTCAAGGATAATGCAAAGCGACGAGAGAAAAGAGATAATGGTTTCTTTCCTATGCAAAGTTTCACGCAACAATTTCACGTAATCGTACTAATTATCGATGAATTGGGAAAATGAAAATGAAACGTTCGCAGGTAAGGCGAATACGTCATCACGTATCCAACAATCGCGAAATGATATCCCTGGCATTATGGAATTGGAGCAGGGGTGGCGGCGATTTCAACTATTAGATCGGTCCTTAGAGAGTTTTGGTCGATTTGCAGATTACGAGTCCCCGGGATGCAAGGCTGACATGGCAGAGGGTTCGGCCGAGGAGGAACAGAGCAGTACCGCTGCGCCCGCTTCCCCGCCAGCTGATCTTCGCACTCTGAACACCCAATTGTCGCCGCCTTATCACCACCAGTCCCATCTCCAACCTCGTCTTCAGCATCTGCAGCATCCCAACATGTTGGCGACCGCCGTGCCGCCCAGGCACAGCCACAGTATGCTGTCTCATCAGGTGAAAACGGAAGCCGAGTTGGACGCGCCCTGTGATGTGCCATTGAATCTCAAGAGCGAGGTAAGTCCTCCATGAATCCACTATCTTCTATCCACTATCTCTCTCGAGAGGTGGATTAATGTACCGTGATCGATTAAGATTCGTTCTAATCAATGCGGGAACGGAATTACATCGGCGCTCGTTAAATAGGCGATTATTAATTAAATTTGGATAATATCTAATGAGTCGTTCGCGTGGATGTCGTTCGACGGACGATCGAAGAAGTTTGTTGGAAATTAACGTCGATAATCGATTGCGTTTGGTTTCTTTCGAATTTTTCAATTTGAAATGGAGTGGGTTTTGGAATTGTTCGAGGGTCATAATTAAAAAGGGTGGCTAATCATCGTGATTTATATCACTGTCATTATTTTTTCCTCCTTTCTATGTGTTTATGGTTATGAGATATCAGGACTGAGAAAACGTTTTAGAAAATTGAGAAATAGAAACAGCTATTAAAATTTATTAGAGGCTGTCATTATAAAATTTCTTACGATTGGAAATTTTTTCTCTTCAGAATTAGAAATGGATAATTTGTGAATTTTAGATTAGATCATTTTTTATTCTTGTCAACGTAAATAGATACGAATATTTCAAATTATTCGACGAATGAGCTGTATATTTGCACGATTCGGAGCGTATTAATTTCTCAATTCTGCTAATTTCGGCCGGAGGCAAACGCGAGGATTCCACCCCGGTATCCGTGGGCTGGCGTTCCAGATCGTTAATAAGAAAGACCCTCAGTCGAAAGGATCGTCACACTCGTTAGTAACGGTTTTGTGTGTCAATGACAACCAATTGTCTGGTTAAGTAGCTGCCGCGCCGCATCCCAACCTAAATCGGCCAATGGTCTCTCTGACCTGTATACGATTAACGTACAAAACAAAGCGTGTCGAACGACTTCCATGTGGACGATCGGGGTCAATGTACCAAGCTGATTCTTTCTTTAGAGATTGCACAACGCGTGATACCCGATCATCAATCTGAAATCAAATTGTCCCCCCCAAACCTTATATGTCCAAACAATTGAGAAGCTTCCTGGATCAACGTGATTGAAATTGTCTCAGTTATTTTAATTGAATTTACATTTCAAATGTAATAAAAAATTAAGATCGAGGATGAAATAATTATTAATTACTCCAGAGAGCAAGATAGTCTTTTCGTTTCTGAAAAATTGATGAAAAAGATTTATAGGTTATGCTACCTTCTCTGGTAGATCGTTTTTTAATTAAGTACAATGTGTCTAACGTATTTAAACCTATATAAAAGCCAATTCGATTTTGAAAAATTTGTAATTTTAGCTCCATGTATATTAGACATTTTTGATAAATCAAATATATATATTTACCAGAAGAAGCTTCCTTTATAACAATTTTTCCCAGAAAACTTCTCCAATGTTCCTCCCTAACCTCAAAGCGCAAAAAAATAACCTTTTTTACATTTCACATTTGTACGTCATAAAAATATTATTTCCACCAGAGTGGAAACTTCGTCGATCGTAAAATTCCCGAGCAATTTTCACTCGACTTGGACAATTTCTCCCCGTTATATCCGTGTATATAAATCGTGTGTAATGTGCAATCTATTCGGGCACGCGATTCGAAATTTCCACGAATCATAGATCACACGATCAGACTCTTAAGCCCTCCCCGTGGACTTTCTAAGCCCACGTATAGGTCATGTGTACGTGGCGGGAAGAAAAAGACAAAGGCGTTATCGTTATGGTTTACACGTTCGTTTACCCGTTTACACTCGCGCCAATCTAATCTCCATACTCGGAGAGCACACCGTGGTCCGGGCATTAAGAAGAGAACGAAGGCCCCCCCGACTCCTTATGCGTTATTACCTTAAAACTGGCGGAGAGGTTGCTCCCGTTAGTGGATCGGTTGCCCGTGGGAAAATCGCAGAGGATAGAATGTCAAAGTTTCTAACGGGGCTAGGTATACACGCCATGTGTACCACCACGGTATGCGACTTCTCCACCGCGCGTATATGCGCACGACATTTGCTTAAGCGTTTGCACGAAAGACTTCCGCGTTCCACGGCACGGAGTAAAGTCTAATCACGGTTTCCAACCCGCCCCTCCATCCGATAGGCGGCGTCGATCATTTATCAGGCTGTAATCTGTATCGGAGAATCGAGCACTCGATCTTTATTACGATCTCTTGATCTCTTTCTTCGTCTCGGTTGGCGAGAAAATTTTTTACTTTTTTTTATTATTTTTTCTTTTTGAATATTGTGCCAGATTGCGTTTGTTGCTCACGGATCGGATAATTGTTTATTATAATCCATGGGTATCGAGGAAACTGGGTATAGCACGATCGAGGAACGGCTTTGAGGTTAGGTCCGTGTGTATGGAGCTAGTTGCGTGCTACGCGCGAAATTAATATTTATGGGTGGTCTGCTAACGAGAAACGTTTTGTTCGGTTCGTAAGCGGTGAATTACTTGGCCGATAAGTATTCGGGAGAAAGAGGTTAGGAAACGATTCGTGGTTTACGCGTAAATTTGATTTAGGGAATAAATTTGTTAGGAAGCGGTCCTTTTTCAATAGCGATTTTTGTATTCGATTTTGTATTCGTAACACGAAATTTACTTTGTTATACTTTATAAATTACGAATAAAATTTATTTGTTGTACATAGGGTATATCCGATATAAGATTGTACATACACGAGAAAGAAACGACAAATTTCCACCGCGTGCAACAGCTTACACGTAATAGGGAAATTTTCAGAAGCTCGTTTAAAACGATACACGACGGATAACGGAGCTTAGCCGATATTAACGTGTAATCCTAATTGTCGGTCGCATTCGACGGTTGTATTATTAAAGTTCGACAAAAGCGTTTCTTTTTCCCGGGGACTCCAGGCCGGTTGATTCCAGGCATCACGGACAAATTCGTCCGTCCAACAATGCACAACAATGATGCCAATTAGCCGACAAAAGAGAATAATAGTATACCAGAAGAGGAACCGCGAGGCGCGGCCAGCCTCGAGACTAGAGTCTCGAAAACAGCAGTCTCATCCGTTGGTCCACGCTCTTTCTCTCTTTCCCTCCTCCCCTCTCCGCCCATCCATTACACTATTATCCCCTCGGCAAACATCCAGGATCCATCCGTGGACACTCGACGCATGGACTTAATGCCTCCCAGGATCGGGTGTCTGAGGAAGGGAGAGTGCAATTTACGCGCAAAAGAACTAGGATGCGTTTCATAGCGACTACGAGCGCAAAAAAGAAACAGGCCCCCTCCTCTCTGTTTAACAGGGTACAGCATACATAATAATGTCGCCGGTGAGCTTCAGCCGTGCGTGGCGGCGGTGGTTCCAGGTGAAATATGAAAAGTTTCTCGGCGAGAAATTGCGATCGTCCGGCCACGGATTCTTTTTAATTCGATGTTAACGCGTCGAAGATGCTCGTGGCTTGTTCTTAACTCCTTTTAATGGAGTTAAGTAATGCGTTTGGAAGGCGATGGAACGCTTTCACTTTATCTTATCCTTTCGGTATTTCGAAATTTTTATTACCGAGAGATGGGGTTGAAGTTTGGAAAATTATTATCCAGGGATGTGATGGAAATTAAGAATTCGTTGGAAGAGAAATATGAGTTATTACGGTACATATAATAGAATTTTTTGATTAATGTATATAATCTTTTCATAAAATTACAGGTACGTTAATTTCAATTCCATACAAACAAATCAAATTATGATTTTTCCAAGATGAAAGTCACGTGCAAGAACAATCGTTCGATCCGTTTAATGATGATAAATTATCGAGCGCCGCTTTCTTAATGATTCTCTCAATGTCACTGTACTTATTTCTCTTCTAATTACGGAATATCTTCTTCTCGCGAGAATAATGGACATTCAGCAACGATAATAAGTAACGAGAATACAAAGACAGAGTCCTTCAAGGATTTTCGTTAGACGTGCGAGGTCGTTCGTGACTAAACGCGAACCACTCGACTGAAAAACTCCTTCGTGAAAGACCGTGCGCGCGAAGACACGATCGTAGACAATTAAAAACCATAAAAACGTTGCGAAAACGTTGGATAGAAATACGTGTTCAATGCTATCGGTCACGGTTTTCTCATGGTCATCGTTGCTTTCGCTATTTCTTCTTATTGTCTCATTGAAACAGTTACGTTCGATTCCATCTACGTCTAATACCTGCACAAATCCTGCAAAGGTTACGCTTATACTTCCCTAAGATCTTTCCTCCCATTAGAATACCGACTATACGTAACAAGATCAGATAACACGATCATCGAAAGTATACACAAATTATATACCGTATAAAACGTGAAACTTTATCGCCAACAAAAATTTTTTTCGCGATATTCCTATACATTATTTCCATTTCCTCAATGGAAACAAACATTCCTCGAATTGTTCCCTTCTATTATTTCTAAAATCGTGCGATCTAAAATTTTTTTGATATTCATTTATTTCGGGAAACGTGATCTCGCATGTAACGAAGCGTCTTATTTCGTATCTGTACAACATTCGAAGAATAATCTCCCTCCCCTCTCCTCCCTTCGAGAAAAAAAGAACATTCGCAATAATCCCCTCGATTTTATCGCGAAATACACGAAGTCGAAGCGCCATCGAGGGCATTGAAATCACCCAGCGTGCGGCGTGAAAAAGACCAGCGGAAAGAAAGTCTCCCTACCCCTCCAGATTCCATTCCAGAAATCACCGGCACAGCGATCGCGTCGTGATCCAAGATTCGATTTCCTTGCATCTCCATACCCCTGAAACACGAGTTGAAATAAAAATAGAGAGGGGCGTCGAAATGTATCTTTGCCAAGAGCATCGGCGATACGTATCTGTTCGTTTAAACGAAACCGAGCGAATGCTCTGTCACGTACGTGTCCTTGAGAGATTCTTCAAGAAAGTGTCGTTGATCGCAGAGTTGGAATATTATAAATCTATAAACGATTTCTGCCGAAAAAGCATCGCGTAACGAAGTTGACTCGTTGGATGGGATGGGATCTGTACGGGACCGGTCGATGGATCGATAGGTTGAGCCGGTGAAGGAGGGCCTTAAGGCGCATTCCACCTTGATAGTCAGGAGGCCAGAACCGTAAATGCATCTGTCAAGAAAGTGATTGAAGGCAAACGAGGGGTGCTGGCGCTGCAAACCGGCTTCACGTTTGGATCTCATTACCTCTGCTGGCTCATTTCACCGAGTCAATCGGGGTTCGATCGAATTTCACAATTATCGTCCGGGACAAGATTGTGCGGATTCGATGACTTCTAAATGATTCCTGATGACGGGTTGCAATTGTTCGGCATTCGAATTCGGGGAAAATAAGTGTAAAGTGAAAGAAAAAAAGTAAACGTTCGATGAGGGAACTTTTCCATTTTATCAGGTATTGAAGTATATTCTTGATATTCGATTCGATCAGGAAGTTTTTCTTTTAATCGAAGAGGCTAGTAGTAAATGTTGGATAAGAGACGTGAAATGAGATCTCAAATTTTTCAATACTTATCAAATTATATTGAAATTAATTTTGACGGTGGTCGAACCAAATTTTCGCGAATCTCTAATGAAATTATCGAGATAATAAAAATCGTCGAGATACTGCTTCTTGGGATAAAGTAAAGAATATCGATCGTGATTGCGTGTATATGTATTTTCGAAAACGGTTTGCCACATCCACCGCATCTATACCGTGCAATTTGCTACTTTGTGTTTCCAGTTCATCAAGCGCCGCCGTTCTTCTTAGAGAAACTTGTTGTCGTTGAAACTTGCCAACTAATTGGTTTACTGACTAAGTAGTTACTCATATTTCAAACGCGACATTGTCTGTTTTGTACGGTATAAATGAATTTACGACACGTAGCTTTAAATTTCTTGTTTTCAAACGCAAATTATTTTCAATACGATCTTAACGAGCATTAAACCAACTGAAAAATTTATCCGATGTGCAATTAACAAGTTTTACCAAAAAAAAAAAAAAAAAAAGAAAAAAGAAAAAAAGGAAAGAAAACATGAAAAATCTCAGTGATACCACGATAATTAGCCGAACGATCTCTCTTACCCCTCTTATCCAAACTTGAAAATCCATAAAGCATCTTGCCGAGAGTGGACGTCGCTTTATGGATTGGAAAATCTGCGATTTTATGACGCACGATCGTGTGCTTGCCGTTCGGCGAAAGGTTTATTCAGCCAATAAAGAATAAAAAATGGGGAAAGAAGAGTAAAAAGAAGTGAATCGAAAGAAAAAAAAGGGGGAGGGGGGTGGAAAAAGCGAGGAAAAAAGGAGAGAAAAGGGGTACGCTCGACAAGCGGCGTTCGGTAAAAGCAAGGCAGCCAGAACGACGTCGACGAAAACCTACAAAAAAAAAAGAAAAAAAAAAGAACGGACATAAAGAGCGAGCGAGAGAGAAGGAAGGGAGAAAGAACGAACGAGAGAGAAAGATCCGAGCAGATAAAGAGAAAGAGAGAGAGAGAGAGAGAGGGACAAGTACACACAGCGAGAGAAAGGGTGAGTGTACGGTAGAAGGGGTTGGGAGGGAGGGAGAAGGGTGATATCCCGTCGGCCGACGGCTCGTCTATTTCTCCCGCTTGCTATTCGCGGAGTGATGGAATGTTTATCAATAGATTAATCTCGGAGATCGGCGTGCGGCTCCGCACAATCGGTGGAGCGGTGGACTCCTCGATTGCGATTAAACATAAAAGTATTATTTCAATCTGGCCCCTCCGCGGCTACAACATTCAGACTCCGTCGTTGTCCATACACGCATACACTTTATATACACGTGTGCACGTATAGAGGTGAAGCCATGCATATACACGTGGAAATACGTACGTGGAAAGAGAGAGAGAGAGGGGGGGAAGAGCAGGTAAAAAGAGAGGGGGAGAAGGGGAAAGAGAGAGAGACGACGAGCCACGGCCGAACATCCCCCGATAGATCGGGCATTTTTCCATTAGATTGGAACTTGATTAAATTGAAAATCTGTCAATTTAGGAAAAAGCATCCGACAGCTTATATTGACGGTGGACATTATACGCCAGTGGCCAGGCAACGAGGCAGAGAACTCGTTGGCCTGACAACTCCGGTGCAGATAAAAACCCATCGTCGCGCGAGGACCCCGCGCGCGGACCGTCCTGAGCCACGGCCCACACACGGGCCGCTTTTCCTCCGCTCTCTCTCTCTCCCCGCCTCCCCCTCTCCGCTTATTCCCATCCTTTTCGCGTCCTTGTAAAATTAATTGCCGACGCTCTTTGAGGGCGACGCTCCCGTCGCGACGCGCCGCGCCACCGAAACCTATCCCACCACCTCCCTCTTCAGACCGCGAGCTCCTCATCCGCTCCACCCCCGCAAATTCGCTCGCGGTCTGTGTCATTCGTCCACAATCTGATGCGAATCTTGCGAATACTCGCTCATCTTTGATGAAATGAAATCTCTCCTTCTTTATTTCTTTCCCTTTTTCTTTTTTCGACGATCGATCGATCGATAAGTAATCGAAGTAATTTTAAACGATTTTAGAGGAACTGGCTCATCGGTACTACGGTATTGAGTTTTGAGAACTAGAATGTTGGAAGTTCGTAGAGATTGGAAGAGAATTTGTAGGATGTTGCGAGTAGGATGGATAGTTAGTGGATTGGAGTGTTTTGAGGAAAGGGTTTTTAGTTGGGTCGAGTATTTTTTTTTTTTTTTTGGAGAAGAAGATTTTGAGCGACGAAGGAAAATTTGGAATCGTTTCAATTAATATTTGCTGCTATTAATTTTAATTCAATCTAAAGTGTGGTGTCTATTAACTAATAGAAAACGGAAGATGAAAAATAATGGCGCAATTGTGTCTTAATCTTCAAACAAAGAACGATCCTTCGAGTCTATTTCAAACTAATTGTTAATCAACGGGCATTCATTGACAAGCTTAAATTCCCCCTACCCCGCGCCGTGGAACAAGGGATTTTCTGCCACGTAGACACCTAATTCGGTATAATCAGTCAAGCCCGTGTGTATATATGCGTGTGTGTTTGCTGTGCAGCGGCCAGTACGTATTTAGCCAGAGATCGTTCCTTAACGAGATTCTAAGAATCCATTTGGAAAATACTTATTAAAACGACGATCCCTCTTGCTGCGAGCGACCAATCAATTACACGCTCGTATAAATCCCAGCTATCGTCGTGAGAATCTTCTCCAAACCCAGCCCATTAAATTCACATGCATATGAAATTATTTATAAACGGACATCTTATTACTTTTGATTGAATTTTTTCTCTTCTTTTTTATTATTATTATTTTTTTTTTTTTTTTATACGATTTTTTCCTTCTTTTCTATAATTGTGTGTAATTGAAGAAATACAAACGGAACGCTGCACATAATTGCACGTAACTAATAATAATTATATCATTAAGTATTAATTTACTTAAATTGCGCATTGTAAGATGCGCATTTTATTAGTATATTAAAAAATTTATTTCAAAAGTACAATTATTCAATTGATGGAAATTCCACGTAACGTTTAAGTCTACTTGAATGATTTAAATAGGTCGTGCAAGAGTATTGAAGTTTATTAAGATCAATTACGTTTAATCTAATATTCCAAAATTTTTTCATTCAACATAGCAAATCACTTTGGATAAAAACTTTACTCGAAAGTTAAGTTACTATTTAATTTTTGACTGCGGATTTTTATATACTTGAAAAATAAAGTCGCAAATAAAACTTCAAAGCCTAAAAAGAATTCTTTTATCGAAGATAAAATTGTTCGTGAAATAGAGGAAGTGCCATTAAAGTTGGTTTATTTCGATATCTCGAACGGTTCCCGATATAATATAACGATTCGAAATAATCATAGTTTAACATAGACTACGAATAGATGATTCACATTTTCTCCTGGAACTAATATTCATTGATACGTGACCGATACTTGACCAATGAAACGATCGAGAGATCCGAATAATCGACAAGGATAAAAATAACCAACGATTAAAAATTATCTCTTTTCTCTACACGACGAATATCTCGGGAGCCAGAAATCGAGATATCGAGATAAACGAGAAACCATTTTAAAGGGAAAAATTCCGCGCCTCCAATGATTCTTCGTTCGTCGATCGAAAATCATTATCATCGAAGTTATATACCGGTTCAAAGTTTCTTTTTTCCTATTTTAATAAGATTCGATCAATGGTATATCGATAACACGTAACTGGTGATACGAAAGGAAAATAATTAAAATCGATACAATGGTACACCACTCCTCAATAAGTTCGTTCGAATTCTAATTTTTTATTCCTCTTCTTTTCCCCAGTGTTCCCCGTATAAGGCTTCTTTTATAGCGGTTTCCTTTGTTTATTCTAATTCCACTTGTATATATCAGCGGTAGGAAAAGAAGCTAATTCGAGCAGGGGGGCTTAGCCGAGCTGGTAGCCGAGATAATTCGACGATTAGGCGGAACATAAGCCGGATAACATTATCTCGACTGATTTAAAACAGTATCTTGCGAAGGAGGGAACGCTAAGCACCGCGGGAAACGTGATTGCAATTCGCCGCTGCGCCGTATATGGGACCATTGTCCAAACCAGTTCGATGCTCGCCTCGCAATCGAGAACGTATTACGCTAGCGATAAGGCGTCGCGATTACGCGAGATATATTTAATTGAAAATGCGGACCGCCCCTAACGATACTGCCACGCAGCTAAACTTCCATTCCATACTCGTGCCCCGTTATTAAGTAATTTAAACGGCGATGATTACGCTCGAACCTCTTCTTACGATAATTCACGGATCACGTGTCGAACCCGCGTACATTTTTACCGATCGAGATCCCAGATACTCGAGAGACGTATACTTTTTACCGAGGAATTTCGATATTTACGAGTTTGGTCTCGTTATCGCGCGATACGAATATTAAGGGATAATTTATCAAGGATAAATTCGAATTAAACGGCACGGAGAGGATTTAATGAATTTGATCCCTCTCCAAGCAAACTGGATAAATAAAATCGTCGAAAGAATTCCCACTTTTCATTAAATCGCTTCCTCGAACGAAATTTCGGCGAAGCACACGCGGTATTCCCTCGTCCGATTCACGATACTCTCTCCAAGGGGATCTAAGGCGCTCCTTCCACCTTGATTAAAGACAATCGTGCAAGGGAGGAAGAACCGCGGATAAGTCACGGTGAAATCGCGCACCAGGACACGGCCTTTTAAAGTAGGAAACTCGGCGGAAACTAGCGGCCACACGGTACCTAGAACTCTCCGGTGCGGTGCCAAATAACAATGTTGAATCTCATAAACAAGGAGACAAGACAAATACCCGGTTGGACGGTGGTCCAAGGGCGCGGAGTGGACAGAGTCCGTTCCACCCATCCACCCACACGGGGATGGGAGACTCTGCTGGTAATTTCACGGTGTCTTGCATCCCTGAGCCACCCCCTCCCCGCCCCTCTGCCACTCCCCTAGGTCCACTCTCGGTCCAAAGCCGCCGCGATACGTTCGCCATATTCGTATGCGCCAGTGCTGCATTATGATCGGCGTTCACGGCATTAATCGGATGCGAACTGACTGCCGCGACGCGTTCCTCGAATTCCTTTCCCTCGGAACACGTCTTGGCCATACTTTTCCATTAAATTGTTCCCAAATTTAGCCATAATAACTTGGGTTAACAAAATGCTTCGTGATAATTCGTCGGATCCCCTTGACAATTCGTTTATATTTTTTTCCAAATCAGGATCCAATATCGGAGGTGTAGCATCGAGTGGATTAAGATATCGGTTTCCGGCATCGTTACGTGTCAAAAGACGTGTCGAACCGTGTTGGTAAAAGGTTTTACGAGAATCACTCAGGGGAAGAATATTTATTTGAAAGAGGAGACGATCGATGCGACGAATAAGAACAGATCGTTGGTCTCGACTGACTTGTTCGTCTTACTTTCAGGACTCGTTCAGGATTACGAATACCACGAATCGAGATTAGCTAAAAATTGTAACGTTGCGAATATATCGCATGGCGTACGTGGCGATTCGCAGAGCAACACGGCGTCTTCGTGGGCTGGCGGATGTCTGGAAGGGTCAGCGGGATTTGCGCGAATGGCCGACGACTTAATTGATCGAGGGCCATAAGCGAATTAGGGATGACCAATGTTCCACGTGCGGAGCTCAGGAACAGAGCCGGGGGAAGACGCCGAGTTAATTCAATTCGAGGAAGGCTGAAGGGGTTTCGGGATGTCTCTCTCGCGAGACGTAAATTTGCGTACGTACCGCCCCTCCACCACCCCCATTCGGATCAGCCTCTCTTATCCCCCAAGGACGGTGGACACACTCCGGCAAATTGCATCGATGACTCCTCCGAAACCCTTGCGCAAAACCCTTTCTTCCTCCTTTTCCTTTCTCCCTCCCGTTTCCTACCGATTTCTCTCCTCCTCCTCCTCCTCCTTCTCCTTCCCTCCTTCTTTTTTTTCTCTATCTCCTTCCGGCCGAACGGCCGCGAGCCATAAATCAAATTATACGCCGAGTGAGATTAGATTTCTGTTTGGCCACGTTCGAGTTTGGATCCCGTGGATTCGACGTGGTAAGGACTGCTGCGGTGGCGTGGACCTTCCATCCTTCCCTCCCTCCTCTCGTCATACCGGTTCATTCCCTCTCTCCTTCGTACACGGCGCGGCACGGTGTGTTGCCGCTCGGTGATAGTGGCCTGCGACGATGGCCTGCGAGCCAGTTGGATGTGGCCGTGGTGGTAGTGGTGGTAGCGGGCACACATCGGCTTAGTAGTGGTGCTGGTGGTGGTGGTGGTGGTGGTGGTGGTGCGCTACGAGGTCCAACATTAGTTAACGATTAATCAAGGCGCTTGTAGCTCAACATATATCATTAAACTAGTTAGCGAAGTAGGGTCGGCCAAGTGTGCTGACCACTGGCTACCGCCACCCACCTCCCCTCCCTCCCTCCCCCTCCTCCACGACCTCTCCCTTCAACCTGACCAACCCCCTTGACCGAGCCCCCATCTTGTTTCCGCGGCCGATCCAACCCTCCAGCGACGTGCTCACGTACCGAACGGAACTCTTAGAGACTCCCCGAGTTGGAACCTCCTCGTCCCTGATGTTTAGCCCGTTTCCACCGGGCTGCCAATTGCTCGTTAAAGCCCGGCCAACGAGCAAGTAGTTTCGCGAAACACGGAGTTCCGTATCCAACGAATTCGCATCCAACGATCGAGCACGATAATCCCCGCAGGTGCATTATCCTACCCCCTTCAGCGGTGCATAATGAATGAGGGGGGGGGTGTCTATCTGGACGACGCGATCGTCCAACGTTTCCATTACGATTTAAGGATGGAATCGCGGTACGTGGAACGGATAGCTTGTGAGAACGAGGGAGAGTACGTACGTAGCGTATGGAGCGTGCGTTTCCTCCCGGATCGTGGTAAACACCGTCCAGTTTTAACGGAGAAATTCGAGAAGTTGGAGAGCCACCGGGGAGGGAGAAGAGGGGATAGGTATAAACCGACCGAATGCACCCGATGCACGCGTATAAATATTCCCTCGTGTTTCTAGAGAAGCCAGAGATCGCAAGCCTCCGGGTGTATCTCTGTTCTCGCCCTTCCACTTCTATCAGCCCGAGAGCGCGCTTCTCCACTCTTGCTCCCCGATCTTCCTCCTCTTGTCTCTTTCCGTTTCTCCGCGATGTTGGCGGCCGGGCCGATTCTCAATGCTCCCCTCCCCGGTCCCCTCTTCCAGTTTTAACCGACGGAGAGAGAAAGAGAGAGAGGGAGAGAGAGAGAGAGAGAGAGGCGGCCTCCGCATAGCCTCCTGCGCGCCCGCGGGCGCCCCTTATAAATCCTGCAGGACTCCTGCAGGCACTAATGTACGACTGTTTGCGGGTATAACTTGGCCCCGACACGAAGGATAGGGGATGGTGTTCCCAGTACATGCTAAGCCGGGGCTAAAGGCTCGCTAGACCGAGCCATTCCTCACTGCCCTACAGACTTACACCTCCCCGCCACCCCCGTGTGCTTGTCTTTGCTTCTTATCCCTAAGCAAATGTGGTCACCGCGAGGAGGGCGCAGGGATTTATTGATGGATTTACGACCTTGATGTTTAGATCTTAGAGTAAGACGAATGGAATCTTGAAATCGCGGACGTCACTCGTGTTTAATCTTCGTTCGCGCGTACTCCTCTTCGTTCCTCCTCCTTCTGGCCCCTTTTCTTACCGACCAGCTCGACCGGAACGGAAACGAGAACGTTGTTTGTTTCTTCGAATTCGCGTCAATGGCGGCCAACCAACCCTCCCTCCTCCGCCTCGTTTCCTCTGGTAACGTCGATGGGAATTTTCAATTAATACTGATTGCGAGAGCGGCGGCGGTGACTGTGGACTTTTTGCACGGTGAATTTAATCCTTGGCGCCTTTATTGGACCGTGTAATCGAAGCTGCTTAATTAAACGAGAGCCTAACTAACGTCTGATGGGGAGGAGAAGAATTATCGGGGTCATCGTTTTCGCTTTTGGTTAGGGTGGATGATGGATTTCCTTCTTTTTTTTTTCTTTGTTTTGGATGATGTTTAGTACGCAACGTACGTGGGATATAACGGAATGGCCGACGGTTGTACGACGGTTGAATAATTTTCCGGGAAGGTGGAGGCTAATGACGCTGGAGGGGGGTGGCGGCAACACCGCGCCTTTAGATTATCGACATTTCGAGATGAAGCAGAAGCCCGAAGGGACTGGACACATTAATACCGTCGCAGGGAATCACTTGGCCGAAGTTATTTGACCACCACTGTTCATCCTGGGAGATGGTATTAAATCCCTCCCCCCTTGCCGCGACCCAACCACCCCCCGGTGCCCACCTTCAGTGGTTCGGACAGACTTGTACCAAGGACCAGAGCTAGCTAGGCACCAGTGTCCGGCGGTGTCGTCGGCAAACGTTTGCTCGACAAACAAACTGAACTCCCGGTCCCTGCTTCACCATTGCGCGACTCTGTTTTACTATATAAATGAGATGGTCACCCTAAGTACGGGGTTGAAAGGGATGATACTCTGTACGTGTGTGTCGCCACCACCCCACCCAATCCCCTTCCCCTGCCCGTTTTCCACCTTGATGACCGCAACCACCGCCGATCCTTCGTCCCTGCTCTTTAACTTTGACTCGGACGAGTTGAATTTCGTCCGATAATAAGAAGAGTTTCTCGGGAAACTCGCGTGAAAATCTCGAAAGAAAATTTTCTGGTTGAGCTGGATGCTGAGATCGAGATCGTTAAAGTGTTAAAGTGATATAATCGTGATTGAACGAGGCGGGCGAAATCAAAAATGAATAGTTCCTTCCCTTAAATTTTTAACCGAGGAGGAGAGGAGTGCAAGGATTTCCCCTTACTAAGGATAACTTCGAGATCAAAAAAGATAAAAAGGTTTGGAATTCGAAGATGAAGAAGAAATGGAAATTATTCTGAAAACAAGTTGAAAGAAGTTAGAAAAGGGCTCTTTTCCAAGAATAACGTAATCCTACGGTGTACGGAGGGGAAGCTACTTCGTATTAATGTTTGCCCCGATATCTGTAAACAGGCATTACCTGTATCTCCGCATGAAGGTGTAACTATCTGCTTGGCCAGCTCGCCGTAGATTTGAATGTTAGCTGGCCACAGGGATTAGGAAGTTCCTTCGGCCGGGTCACCGTGTTTGCGCTTCCCTATCTGTGTGCATCGCGGAAGGAAAAGAGAAATTCGTAGTTTGCCGATTCTCCAACCCCCACCTCAATCTCTCGATACATTCGAACACTTTTAACATTCTCGACTGTATCTTTAATAAGCTTTCGAAATTTATTGTTAATCGCAGAATACGTTCATTTTTATGACAAATTGATAACGCAACCGGACGCGGTTAAAAATAATCGTAGGATGGAAAGATTGGGAAGATTACGAACAAATTCTGAACACTCGTGTATCGTTTGATCGAGGCAGGAAGGAACGGTGTACGCAGGCGCGTGCATGAATACGAGATAGAAGTGGAGAAAAAAAAGGAAAAAGTTTATCATCGGTGCGTGGAGGGAACAAAGGGAAAAACACAGGTCGTTGGAAGTTCCTGTTTCGCACGAAACAGTCCGGTTGTCACAAGGACAGAAACAGAAGCGGCATGAAAGCAGGGAGCAAGGTGTTAGTCCGCACGGAATTTCCTACGCTTGATGCCGGATACGAGGCTTAATTGCACCGCCACACAATGTAAATATTCCGCGTCAGTTAACCACCGTCCAACGTACACGCACGCGTGTGAATGAAACCGGCCACTCTGTCATCTACGGTAATGCCAGTGTGTCATCGTTCTCCCTCTTCCACCCATATCTGTGTGTCCCTATTCCACCAGCCGGGATACCAGCGTTATCGTCCACAATGAATCCTTGCAAACCGGCCTTTTTATTCTCTCCCTACCGAAACGTATCTGAGCAAACAGCGTAATATAGATGATTGCACGCCCGCCGATGACAAACGTTAAAAAATACCGTGATTTAGGGCGTATGAGGCCTGATAAACTGTGCCCGGGAACGTGGGCAAGATCCGAATATGTATTGCATATTTCACGCTGTGTTCAACGCCAATGCGTTACCTCTCCCGTCGATTTTGGACCTTCCCTGATAAATTACCCCCCCGTTTCGCGATTATGGATCGAATAGATTCGGGTCGGATGAGATACCGAAGGGATCTGGGACAAGTGAGAGCTGGGGAGATACAGCGGGTTTCGCCGATACGTGACTTCGTTTCATTTTTTCAAAACGTTACAAGGAAGGTACAAAGTGGTAAATAAGTCGCTTAGCGTATCTAGATGGACTTGGAATAATGTGGAATAATGTCGACGCTATGAGAACCGGTGACGCGACACTAGCGCCACATGGTCGTTAACTACTAACTATCGACTCGAGAATAGACGAGAAATGATGCATCATCGTTCAAAAGGATTTTTGGAAAAAGCATCGTATTTTCCTTTCGATACATATTTTTCTAATTATTTTCGTTTTTTGTTAAGTTTTCAAACGCTTATTTCTTTCCTTATTTTTTCTTTTCTTGAATATAGGCACGGCAGAATGGGAAAGTTGGGAAGGTGAGCCGGTAAATCGCGCGAATCTAAATTCGTAAAACGATGCGAACCAAGAAACGAAGTTCGATCGTTGGATATCGATCGGCGCGCGCCATCGAGAGAGGGTGTAACTGTTTCTACTGCTCGTAAGGGAATTCCAGGCTCGAATCGGCTGGGAAACGTTTCAGGGGATCGTTAACGTACCCTTGACTCGAGCACACCTTACGGATGATTGTCCTCTGGGGCAACACCATTTCCATCCGCAATATAATTCTTTGCGTGTTCTTTGAGGACCGAGAGATTTCATTAAACGCCGAGCAAGAAATCCAATCAGCGATGAGACTCTAATAACACGTGATATCGGTTGTGGAAAATTATTGGTAATTTGATCGGAAGTACTTTTAACCCGATATCAAAGATTGTAATGGTAATTCTTGCTGAGATTGGTAAAGATTATACCATTACAGTAAGGGGCATTTTTTGGAAATTTATTAATTTAAAATATTTTATTCCTGTATTGTGTGGGAGGGGGAAGAAAGCGGAGATTTATCGATATACGGGGATAACACGTTGTGAAAAGTGAACGAGAGTTTCGAAATTCAGATTTAGTGTAATTCGAATTGAAAGATTAAAATAAAAAATTTTAATCTAAATTTAGAGGTTCATGAATAGGCGAATCTAAATTTAAGAATAATTTTAACTCCAAATTTGGAAAAGATCGAATTGGGGATTAAAATTGCCTAAAAAATTTTAATTTAAATTTAAAAATTAAATAATTCGAATTCGAATTGAAGAACTTGAAATAAATTCAAATTAAAAAAAAAAATCTAAAAAATGGAATATATTGCTATATAAATAATTCCAATTTTTTTTTTTCATCAACTCAAATTTACTTTTATCCCATTGCAATGCATCTCGAATCAAAAACCGTAACATTTATGAAACCTCAAACTGTTACGAAGATTGCAACACGGATATTTCTACACAAACGAAAACTTCCTCATAACAATTATCCCGTTTTCTTAACCCCCCCCTCCCAATTTCCATCCTTATCGAGCAACAAACACCTCTGGATATAAACATTCAACCCCTCCTCACTCACTATTTTCTAAAAATAATTTTCAATTTTTACTTTTCTTCTTAGCTGCCTTTCTACGATGCTCGTCGAAGAAGACGAGGATCCGCGAAACAATGGAACCGAAGTAAGGGCAAGAGGCTGTATCTAGCCGCTCGAGTCTCTATCTATCCGGTTCTATCTTTTATTAGCATCCCGAGGAAGCTATTTCGTGGCCCTTTCTCTATCGGCGAACCTATCCCAGCCAGTTTCTCCCAGGCAGTTCCGCAACCGAGTAGGAGTAGCAGAAGTGCGTATTTACGAGCGTTCCCGTCCATAAAGCAACCTCGCGCCTGATTTTGATACATTCTCCACTCGCGCCACTATCTCACGCGCGAATACGACCTACGTAGCCATACTACCACTTGGGATTTATGGTGATGCCGTTGAAGTGGCGCGATAGTTTTGCCTTTCTCTTCCCTTTCAAAAATATATATTTTTCTTCTTATCGAACATCGTGTTACGCAGATTGAGCTGATTCCTAGGAATTTTGCTTTGGATTCTTCTTCAAGGATTACTCGAGGTTGCGTTCAGGATATTACAGATTATACGCCGGATTGTCTTCAAATTATCACCAATCATCCGTTAACCTCTGAATAGCAAAACATCTGTTTGGAGTGAAACTATTCAGTAACAATTTTCAAGAATCAAAAAAGTATATTCTAAGAACAAAACTAAATAAATATATAACCGTTGTACACACAAAGTGTCTAAGCAATTGTCAATAATTCTTTAATCTCTGAATAGATGGAATTTGAAAAGAAAATAACATTTGGAGTGAAGCTTTACCCAGCAACAATTTTCAAGAATCAAAAAAGTATAGTTTCCACGAACGAAACTAAATGTATAATCGTTTTATACATAATCCAAGTGTTCATCGTTCTTCTCAATTATCAGCAATTATCACCAATCATCCCCCTTCATCATCGATGGAAGTTGACACGAAAATAGCATGTGTTTGGAGTGAAAGTTTACCCAGCAACAATTTTCAAGAATCAGAAGAGTATATAAGAGACGGGTGACATAAAATTAAGAACCACTTCCTCCCTCTTGTTTATCTCGTCCAGCCGTTCCAGCAGTATTATTAAAATGTACATTTTAGGCGCTGGAAGAATATAATGACGTGAGAGGTCGATTATGCAGGAATAAATGTAGCAAGGGTGGTGGAAGGGCGATATACCGATATTGGGCGAGTACACTGGGCAAGGAGTATTCGTCCGTACCCGCGCGAATATATAAGCGTCTCTGCATATCGTAATCACAATATTATGCTGAAATTGGGAGGGCCGAGTTTCCCATTTCTATTTTAATGGCTTCGGGGATTTCAAACGGGTCTGAGCCAAGCGTCGCGTAATAACTTGTATTCCCCTCCCCTGTTCCACCCTCTTTCCAAACCCCTCCTCCCTCTCTCTGGTTGACTGCCGAAAAAAAATGAGAGAGAGAAAGAGAGAGAGAGAGAAAAATATCGAAAGAGGCCCTGGGACTTTGGGTTTTTACGATTCTCGTTTTTCATCCGGCCGTATTTTAATAAACCTTTCCCGTTCGCGTTGCCGAATGAAACATTAAGGCAACGTAGGGGAAGAGGAGGAGGAGAGAGAGGTGGTGGATCGAGGAAGAACAGGGAGAAATTCGATTCTCGCTTTCTGTCTTGCTGCTTTTCCATGAATCTCGCGTGAAAGGGATCGAATCGTATTTTGCTTGCTTTTTTTGCCCGATTTTTCTCGCGAAAAAAGCGCCATCTTGTCGATCAAGTGGAAGTTAACATGGCCGATAAGTTGAGGAAGATTGAGGAATCGTGAATTAAGTGGAGGATGTCGAATATTCGTTCAACGAATTTAGAAGAATTGAATTCAATATCGTTATTTTATTTAATAATCCAAAGGAAAAGAAGCCGAGAAGAAGTATAAAAGTGATGATGTATTTATGAAATTTAATGCATTTAAATAATTCGTTTTAAAATAATTTGATAAAGGTTTACTCGAGATATTCGAAGATTTGTTCCCTTTGGTGAATTTCTCACCTCATGAAACGCGAAGGATAACGATTAACGACGAGCACGATTGTAGATCTTCCTTTATTGCTCCGGTGCAACACGAGTTAAGAAGATTTTTATCGCAAAAATGCGATAGTTTATCGTTCGTGCCGGATTTTAGAGAAATTAGAAGATGGATCTCGCTGGTGTGCCGGATTTTCTTTTTCTTCGAAAACTTCTTCTTCCACGGTTCGAAAGTTTGCGAATAAGGAGTGGCACGATATAAACGGAAAATTAGCATAATGTATGTCGTAATTATGATCATAATTGCCCAAGTTGTTGGCAACTTATTTCAATTTGCGAACATCCTGCCGCTCATTCTCGAATATCTTCCGCGACGCTCTCATTAAACTTCATTTTTCATAATCTCTTTCCTCCTCAGATTCTTCGCGTAATTAGCCTCGAAGAAAATAATTTTTTAATCGAAATAACATTCCAAAAGTTTATCGTTTCGTTCTTTTCATACGTAAATTCATCGAATCATTGCAAATTTATTTTTAAAAATAAAAATCGCAGAAGAAATTTCCCGCGAAATTACCCTTTAAAATTTTTCATAGAAAAGAAGAAGATTTCACAAAATATTAAGAGAAGAGAGAAAATTCGCAGCGAAAGAAATTTTCCGCGAAATACCGAAAAACGAACGATAAGAAAGATAAAAGAAAAATTAACGATTAAAAGTATCCCGAGCACGGGAAGGAACAAAAGAAAATACGTTGGACGGGAGAAGGAGGAGACGAGGAGGAAAGGGAGGACGAAAACGTCTCGGCTTATTCGATAGCCATAAATATCGATCGAATTATGCCGCGGCTAATTGGAAATTAAATACATTAGGTGTCGATGGCGTTAGACAGAGGACCAGGAGGGGCGTCGTTGCCGGCTGTTTTACGAGGAAAGAAAGTTGGTTGGAGGGGGTTGGAAAGTTTACCTCGCCCTCTGCGGGCGAAGAAGGGGACGGCTCACCTCGGGAGGGGGTTGGGTGGTCGGCGGTCGGTGAGAATGACTCCGAGAAGTTAGGATCCATGAGAAAGGAGTCTGTAAAGTTGGCGGGAACTTTTTAGCAAGAATTAATCACCGGAAGATGGTGACTGGTCCTTATTAAATTGCGACCTCGCCATTTATTTCGATGCGGTTAGTCCTAACGATTCAATTTCGCCTCGACCCGGCATTATGCGAGTAAATTATGCGAAATGACGACTCCGCTGTTACTTAGCGCCATGGCTAATTTACGGAAATTTTCGCGAGTCCGCGGGAATTTCGTTACACGAATTCCGCGGGATCGTTAAAACTTGCCGGGAAACTTCGCGCCTTTCGCGAGAATTGTTCTATTTCTAATTTATCGTGTCCCTCCCCTCCCTCGAAATTATACTTTCAAAAGCGATTAAAAATAATCTCGAGCATTAGGCTGAGGGTGAAATTCATTTTCCTTCGGAATGAAAAAAAAAAAATTTGCAAAGGAATTGATATAAATTTAACGAGATTTATACGATACAAGATTAAAGATTGCTTCTGGAGTGTAATCTTCTCTCGTTCGAGTTTAAACTGTGTAAAAATCTGTGTCGAAATCCCAAATTTGATGGAGGGATTGAAATTATTCTCTGCATAATTTCGCAACTTTTTTTCATTGATAAATTGTTACGTAACAATACGTGGAATCATACGTCCCTTTTTCTCTTTTTTTAAATGAAATTTATTTAAAGAAAGAGAAAATTTCATCACCGTTTCATAAGTATGAAAATGTACACGAGGGAATGGCGCTTAAAAGGAATTCTAGTTAATCCAGTGTTTATTACGCGTGTAGAACGGTAAACTCGAAGGTTTAAAATGAAAGAAAATAGTGGTCTATTTAAGTCTCCTCTTCCTTTTTTTTCTCCCTCTCTCTCTCTCTCTCTTTTTTTTCATTATTACAGTAAATTCGAGTATTTTTGGAAAGCGTTGCACGGCCCTTGGGCAAGACACAAACGGTCGTGAGTAATCCTGGCAAATATGTACTCTCACAACTCACAGGCAATCTGTTGTAAAATTCTCGTTCCATACCAGGGAATCCTGAGACAAAAACTAGTCGCGTCCAAGTCCCTTACTCAAATTTCACCCCTCTCTAGCATTATATTTATCGCGCTTCCATACACTCGTAAATCCAGATTTTAACAACGCAGGAATAATCCAAGTCACAACTTTTCAAAAAATACCTTTTTTTTTCCTTAACGCATCACCGAAAATGGAAGAAAACATCCGATGGTGGATTTTTCATAGACTCGAAAAATGCAACGAAATCCTCTGCATACTCCAACGACTCTAAAGTAGTTTCCAACCGAATCATCGAATCGAATATCAAAGAGAGTTGGAGTTATTTGAAAAAGTTCACGATCGTGAGAAGATCAACCGCCATTCAATAAATAAATAAGAAATCGTTTATCGCACATATACTTGGTCGAAAGAGGGACTCACAATTATCCCTTGGAAAAGTCATGGTATCGTTGGACCGGAAACCGCACGGAACACGGCCGCGTTTACGCCGCTATTTTTATGCCGCGTTAAACTCCGCTCGCCTTAATTCGCCCGCATAAAAACCGATGTCGAATTTAATTTCTCCCACCGGCGTCGAGAGGAACAAAAGGAAGGAAGGAAGGGAGGGAGGGAGCCGGAGAAAGGGGTGCAAACGAAACCTAACGATTACGCGTATTCTTCGAACGCCTCCTCCCCCTCCTCCTCCAACACTCGCCACGCGAATCGAATTAATACACGGCGCAAAATTAAATACACGCATTCTCATAATTACCGGGGGGAGGAGGCCCACGAAAATTCTCGTCACGCGAAAGCCTCTTCCACCCTCTTCCACCTCTCCCCTTTCGCCGCACTTTTTACCAGCCGAAAAATATTTTTATCCCCCTCCTACGACGAATGAATTATCGTTAATGAATATGCGCAAGTGAAATCGCCGTTTCGGACGATCGGACCGCGGGGGAAGCGTAAATGGAATTTTTGTTCGGGCGATGGCGGAGTGACGCGCGTTGGAATGATGGGTTGACCACCACGAAGGAAGTTTTGCGTTAAATCTCTGTCGGCCGGAGAAAGTTTGCGGCAAAGTTTCATCTGACGCGTTGAATCGCGTCGTTGAAGGTGTAATGGAAATATTCCGCTCGATCGGGGAATTTGCGCGTGTGTACACGAAGACGATCTTTTTCTGGGATCGGTGGTGGTGGTTCGACCGAATTTGGGGGGAATTTTTGCTGGGCATCGTTCGCATGTGAATGTTTAATTTAATATTGGGAAGATTCGCGTGTTGAAATTTGTAAAACTGAAAATTCGGGTACGATGTTCGTGCGTTATTATAAGTTTGAAAAATTAAAGATGATTCGAAGTATCTCATGGAATAATAAAATGGTTAAAATATAGCTGTCAAGTTGTATGGAATCAATGCGATCGAAATGGAGATATATTTGGGATGACCTGAAAACATTGGAGTATTTCTACTGAAATATTTGTCTGGTATCCAATCGCGATTAAATCATAATTAAAATTTTTCTAGACAATGAAACGACACTTGCAATTTGTATTGTTAGGGAAAAATAATAATTGGTAAAATATGATATTGGTATGAAATATCAACACCTAATAACACGTTCCACAATATATATAGAAAAAGAGGGGAAATTATGGGACGGTGGACATTGATTGAGATTTGAGAGATCAAAATAATCACTCTTATTTTATTTTGTGCGAAGTAAACATTTGAAAAATTAGAGAGAGAAAAACAAACAGAATCCAAATACGTTATCTCCACAAACATTCACTTATATTCTAAATAAAGTCGAAACGATATTCGCACAGAAAGAAGAATAAAAAAACCCCATCGTCTCGATTGATGACAAAGGAATACCATCGACCAGAAACATTTTCATTTCGCGTGATGCATAAAAAACGCCTATAAACGTCTCGTCTCGCGAGAATCTTGGCGACGATGTCCAGATACCTCATTACATCGCTATTGACCCGGATCCTTTATTATCCGTCGAACGTGCACACGTAATCCGCGATGGTGGGAGTGACTGGCGCTCATTATACCGTGGAAAATAATCATTATGCCTATTGATCGCCGCGTACGGGCAATTTTATATTTTCTGCGTGCCCGTGGTCGTCGGTGAATACGTCTCTGATGACGATTAGTGGCCCCCGGCATCCTTAATGACCACTCACACGTCCCTGCGACCCCCATAATACTCTCGTGTGCGTGTCTAGTCGTTCTCCTCCTCGTCGTCGTCGTCGTCGTCGTCGTCGTCGTCGTCACCGTTGTCGTCGCATGCACGACGACGGTGACACGGTCGCTGATATCTAGATCGTTCTACCGAGCTGAATATGATATTTTGAGCGGAGAACGTTTAATTAGGCGTCACGCGAGTTATCGTACGGAACGGTCACCCTCCCTCCCCACTCTCTTCCGTTGTTCCCTTTTTCTCGATCTGATCCACAACCAACATGGTGTTTTGTTAAAACGACGCGAAAATCAACCGAGTTTTCGACACCGTTTCGCCGGTATCGTCGTAATCGTTTGCAAATTATTAAATTATTAAGCTCGTGTTTTCGAGTTATTGTAATTGTTCCATCGGATATCGAGAA
Source organism: Apis cerana (assembly GCF_029169275.1). Classification (NCBI taxonomy): domain Eukaryota; kingdom Metazoa; phylum Arthropoda; class Insecta; order Hymenoptera; family Apidae; genus Apis; species Apis cerana. Next base: position 7,916,937 of record NC_083864.1, on the reverse strand, counting down.
TGTTTTGGGAGTCGGTTGTAGAGGGAAATATTCGACGGATGTTTATAGGAATACGCATTTTTATGGCGAGGTAAAAAGGGGAAATGGAAAAAATTGTTGGAGAAATTCGTTTTCATTTTTAGATTACGATTTTTAGATTTTGGCAGTTTTGGATCGCTTGTTCTTATTCTTTCTTGATTCGGAAATTAGTCCGCGATAAATTTTGATTTAAATTAATTTTCTGATTGTACGACGATACAATGTGAATTTAATAATAAACCAATCCAATTTATCTCCAAAATAGATATTAGATCGGTGTTTAAGCGAAAGTCAGCACGAAATATTTATTACTTCAAATTAAAGTTGAGTTCATTTATTGATTCTCTTAGATTAAATCCTTTTTTAAAGAAACAACGACAAAATTAAAATAATTCCAGGTATTCTTAAATTCATTCCTAATAATATTAAATTAATTTCCGTCTTCTAAAACTGGATTCGAATATTTATTTACCGAAACAGTATATTTTAACAGTTAATCGAGGTTTCTTCCTGTGAAATCTATATTATGTTGATGATTAATCATTGATGCGAGCTAATATTACCTTTGAGATAAACGAATGGACATGTAACTGCACAAGGTCGGAACAGATCCTGGAATTCGGAAACAGCTTTCCTTTGATTAGAATCCTTTGGCGGAGGAATGCTTTGGATACGCTTGATCACTTAATGAAATAGACCCTGATAGGATATGTGTAATGGATAAAAGGATGTTCAAGGAAGTGTTAAATTTGTTTATCCATTTCGTCGTCCGTGATCGGCATTCGAATGGAACGAAGCTTGCAAATCTTCCCTTTCGTCATCCAGTGTAATCTTGGAAATAATGAATAATGACAATAATGATTCAGAAGGAAGAATAAACGAACGAAACATTTCGAATTATTCGAATAAAAATAAATTCGACTGGCATTATGAGAAAAATTCGAATATATAAAACTGCATGAAACTGACACGAAAAACAACGGTATTCGAAATTTCAAGCTCGACAAGCTGCATGATTCTCACACGCAGAAACGATTTTTAATCCGAAATCCATGGAACACGGGATATAAAAAAAACAGAGAGAGAGAGAGAGAGAAATTGGCCTAACTAGTGATTAACCGGTTAATCCCAACGATAGATCTGACAGCGTATACTTACGCGTGGCCGATTCGCCATTTCCACGAGCCCTGGACAGATTTTAGATTTGAACGAATCCAACATTGGCCGAGAGAAGAATTCACCTCTTCCCTTTCACCCTCCTTCCCCTGCGGAGGAAATTAAGGAACGACCCGGATAGATACCCCAGAGGAACCGAGCACGGGCCAACAATTTAAAAATCGGCGTAATTGATATGCGCGGAACGCATTCGATGCAACGCGGCTGGATTCGAAAAAATTGCCGTGGAATCTGTTCTATTATTCCGTGGTCGGGCTTCAAAAGACCGAGCGAAACGGTCGAAATTGAAAAGGGCCGGTGAAATGAAAGAAGCGATTAAAGAAGAGCGGGGGAAAAAGCAAGGGAAAAAGAAGAAAGGGGAAAAAAGAAGCAGAGAAATAGAGAGAAGAGGAGAAGCCGTTGATGAAGACCGAAATTCTATTAAGCGGAAATTCAGGTAATACGGAGAAAGAGATACGAAGAGGATGGAGAGAGGGAGAGAAAGAGCGAAAGTTTGATCGGTAACCTTGAAATTGCACGCGCGAAGGAAATGGTGGGACACGAGGAAACACGGAATCACCTTTAACTTCGATCTCGAGAGGCCTACTCGAGATCCCCGTAATCGCGGTTAAAAGCCGAGAAGCGGCGAGGGGGTTAAGGGGGTTGGGAGCGACCCAGTCCACCTCGTGGATAGTCCACGGGGGTGAAAAAGAGAGGGCGGCAAAGAGAGGAAAACGCGGCGGTGGGAATGGGAATGGTAGGGGCGGAGGAGAGGGGGAGGGAGGGGGAAAGGGGAAAGTGGAAAACCGAATAATCGTCCAGCGTCGACCTCGGTGTCGGTTAGGAGCCGACGAAAAAGAGGAGATGAAATGGACCGTCCGACTGACAGGAATTTACATCCTCTCGTGCGCAATCTGCGTGAGTGAATTGTGTCGTGTTACCGTCCGGAGAATTAGATCCGGAAAATCCGTAATAATTACTCGAGCGACGCTCGCCGAAGCATCTCTTCTCTTCCCTCTGACTTCGTCATCCCCGCCCATCCTCCTTTCGCCACCCCATTTCGACGCTCGGCTCGCTGTCTCCGTCAGTCACCCGTGTACACCCGTATCTCTTCACCCTCGTCGTTCCATACACCGCATCGAAAGCCTTTTCCCTCCTTTCCCTCCTTTCTTCGCAGCCCTATCCGCACGTCCGCCTATCTGCTCTCTCGTTTCCTCCGGCCGGAAGTTGGCCGCGCGAGCTTTGCCTCGAGCGTTCGTTCCAGCGCTCGACTCATCTTCCTCAGCCTCCGACAACGCGGGGGTTTGTCCCGTGGCCGCGAGGAATGCGCGCCGCGAGAACGCAAAAATAAATAACGGCGATCCACCGCGAGTTAATCCGCCAAGAGGCGGAGAAAGAGATTCCTCCCGTTCTTCCACGAAACCGGTATATCTGGCCTCGTGCATAACTTGCCCGCGTTCAACGGATACGCGTAGATACGCGAGCGCTTCCGTGCGAAATGAAATCTGCCCTCATCTCGCCTGCCCTCCTCCTCCATCGCGGTCGCTGAGCGTTTCACGCGCTCTCCTTTCCTCGTAATTCGCCGCGATTATTATTATCGAGCCTCTTACTTGTCTATCTCGGATCTCGAGGAGCATTATCGTTATTGTTAAGGGTAATTCTGGCGCGATGAAGGTGGGGGAGGGGGATGGTGGTCGGTCGTGATCGCGACACCGTGAGTTTCCGTGCGAGTCGTCGCATTCCAAGAAGTCGTTAAGGATCGGATCGGTAATAGAGGCGGTAAATTCGTTGCCGTGTGTTTCCCGGAACCGTGGCGCCGGTTTAACCGACGCGCCGCTAATGTAGCTGCTTAGAGACAGTTGTAATTAGCACGCCTAATGCCTAATGATTTATACGGGGTGCTCGCGCGATCTGGGTTAAACGTTGCGCCACGTGCGCGGACGAGGCTGTCTGCGCTCAACCCTCGCCCGCGGTTAATTCGCTTCGCTGGTTGCTGGAGTTGCGAAGTTTCGGATGGCTCGATATCTTTCTTTTCTTTCGCCGAGTCTGTTTAGCTAAATATGAAAATATGCAACGTTTTCTTTCTTTCTTTCTTTCTTTTTTTAGAGACACGTAGGATGCCAATTTCAGCCGCTATTCAGAATTACGAGATAATTTTAACCGCTCGTTTGAGGACTTATAGAAGCTTTGGAAATAGAACGACAAGTATCACGTATAATTCTTTTTTTTTTTTTTTTTTTTAGTCTTCGTACATAGGCGAACGTAAATTAAATTCAATTTCGTATATGACGATTCCAAATTAATTATCCTCTCCAGAGATCAAAGTTTATTTTTCAATAATAAAATTAGCAAAATCGCTAAAAAATGTCGCGAATCTTAGCCCAATTCATCCGATAACGATCCGTTGGGATCGGATTACGAAAATCCAATGACCCGGTTCGCCGAATATTTAGGCGATCGTTTAGGGGCGATTTCATAGATGGAAAACACACAGTGTAAACATCGATAATTTATCTCAAACCGATAACGACATAAATACATTATATATACACGGTTAAAATTGCGAAAGAATCTTGCCATTCGAAAGGGCGATCGGCATGTGCGGTGACTATATATACCACGGTCGATTGGTTCGCGCGAAATTCGAGTTAATGGAGCGCGCGCGAGTAATCAGGCTGGAATTCGAGTTCATCACTTTCTCGATGACTATTTCGGGTCATCGTTCACCGGCTCGTGTTACCAATCGAAAATAATAATTTTCTTTGTCAACATTGCGCCCGACCGTGCCAAAAGCTCGCGCGTGTGCACGCGTGTGTATACGTGTACGTGCGCGTGCACCGTTCGTTTATCGATTATCATTTTTCACACGGCCGGACTATTTATTACGCCCGTGGCTTTCCTCGATGATCATTGCCCCGATCGATCATCGACACCCAACCCCTTCCCCCCTCTTCCGTGTCTCTAGTTTCGCTATTTTAATTTCACGGCCTCCGACCGCCGATACCGGCCACACTTTTAATTGCCAATTATCGATTATAAACCACTTAAATAGGACGTACCACCCGCCACAGATCTTCTTGCCGCGCTATTTCCCCCGTCCCTATTTTTCGCGCCATTCGTCATTTATCCCTCTGTCCTTCCTTTTCTCCTTTCCTTCTCCTCAATGTGTAATTTATCGATCTTTCCAGATGTCAGGAATTCAATTCTACAGAGTCTCGGACGTGAGTCTTAATCGGATCGACCGACAGAACGTGTAAACGCGAAATATAGTTTATTCGAGTTTAACGATTCCTAAGAAGAATTATCCTAAAATGATCTTTAATTTCGTCGAAGGTATTTCCGATAAAGATCCACCGAGATCTAAATATACGGTTTAAAGAGGGTAAGCGGAATCGTCTTCGTTCCCGGCGACGACGTTGACGAATGTAAACGTGGTGGTTTTTATCCGACTTACGCCATCGTCCAGGAAATCCCCTCCATCGCGAGGACCACCACCGGTGGTGGACATTGATTCCAATTCCGTCCGGTATACGCGCGACTTCTTGGTAATAATTCCAGATGAATTGCACGTCCGTTAGGATCCATCGTCACGGCGCATACACACACACACACATATCGAGACACTCCGATTGTGGCAAGTGTGTACGAAGTCACATGAGAGCAAAGGCTTGAAAGAGGAGATCGGATGAGCTTTTCCCCGCGGACAATAAAATTAATTTCATTCGATTCAGATTAACTTCGTTTGTAATCACGCGAAAAATAAACATGCACGAGAGGAAAGATAATTCCTGTGTCCTTCCCTCCCTCCCTCCAACCCCCTTCTCCTCTCTCTCTCTCTCTCTCTCTCTCTCCGTCTCTTTGTCGCTACTCTTTTTTTCCAAGGCACCCGCCACCCTTCTCACCCTTCCATTTGTCCGCCCGTCTGTCCGTCCATCCGTCCGGAATGGTGGCGAACGTACGGCGGTCGCTTTACTTTTTCAACAGATATATATTTTCTGTGTCCGGCCGCAGCGGACCGCTCGCGGACCGAAACGTAGCGAATGAAATAAAAAGAGGAGAAAAGGGGGGAAGAGAGAAAGAGGGCGCGAGGGAGAGAAAGAGGGGGAAAGGGAGAGACGAGAGAAGGGAAGAGAGACAGGGAGAGACGTAGCCGTTGGTGGGTGGGTGGGGACAGCGAGGGGTGAAGCAAAAAAAAAAAACGAAAAACGAAAAAACGAAAAAAAGAAAAAAAGGAAAAAAAAACGGACGCGGATGAACTATTAAAAGGCACGTTCGGCCGGGCCGCCGATGGTCGGGGGTTTTCATTAAAATTCTTTCGATCTTTTAACATTTCCAATCGGTGTTTGTCGGAATATCGAGTTCTCGCGCGTCCGTGGTAAAAATGTAAAAGGGTCTGCGCCCACGTAGGGCACCACCGTGTGCTCCCGCGATGCGGCGCCGACAGGGTAGGCTCGCGCGCGCTTATAAGCGTCCAGTCGTGTCGAATCGAATACTTTCGGTCCGCGATTTTCCATTGTTCCTGTCGCTTTTCGACGATCCACCACGCCAAGATTCGAACACGGAACACCGTGAATATGTATGCGCGTGTATATATGTGTATGTGTATATATATATATATATATATGCGTATATCGAATGGCGGACATGGGGTGCAGGCGGGTGTGGGAGGGGGAGGGGGGTGGTTGATCGGGGGAAAAAAATTTCGGCGTGGAGTTCGGTTCGCGCGATTTTTCAATTAATCGACGGAAAAAATGATCGAGCCCCGAGTCTTGCGCAAATATTCGATAATATTTTCATTGTAGCCTGCGTGAGAGATCGCTCGGTTTTTAATTAATTCTCTACAACGCTGGGAGGGAGGGGGGAGGGTAGAAGAGGGGAAACGCGTATCGACTTCCGCCAGATCCGCGTCGCGGCGAGTGATTCCGGTCAATTGGCGAAATTCGAGTCCTCCGTTTAGATGAAATGTAAGGAATCGATTAATGTTTAATGCCGTACGTCGATGTGAAAGGTTCGCGTTTTTTTTTTTTTTTAAGTCGATGGGGATGTGAAGGAAAATACTGTGGACAGGGAAAATAAATAGGGAGACAGAAATAGGAAGGGGGGATTTATCGAGATTCATCTCAAATGGAAGAAATGAGATATTGCGAAATTTTGCGCGCATAATGGTGGAAAATAAGATGAAAAGTCGAAATGACAAGTTTTGAGAAAGAGAGTATAAATTCTGTTACGTTAATCGGGGGTTGCTGGCGCCGATTTTTCGTGTGCGTGTTTCGTATCTCTTTTAGAGAGCTAGAAGCTTCGTCAGACACGATTCATACAAATTTATAAGAATTCTAAATTTCATCATTCCTTTTGAACAAGTCTGGCGCCACCACAGATTACTGCCATACGACGCTAACTTTTAGGTCATCCACTTTGCTGGTATTTTTAGAAAATGACGTTGATCAAGATATATATACATATCGCAATAAATATCCATTCCTCGATTTCGATTCGAAATCAATTTTCAACTACACGCGCTATACGCAATATGAATATATATTAATATTATAACTCTAGATTTATACCGTCTAATTTATTCGATACACTAGCGACGATACTATATCGATGCATATATCCTCTACGCATAGAATATCCCATATCCGACTTATCGATCGTAGAAATCTTGTCGGTCGATTGGAAAAACGACACGCGACGAATAAGTTCGCGAGCGTTCAAGATTCGAGCGGGAACGAGTATAAGCGAGCCGTGGAGAGAGTAGAGAAACGTGTTTGTTTTACCAGCAAACACTCGTTCGCACGTATCGGTACCTTGGTTCTGCCTCCTCCTCCACTCTCCCCTTCCTCCCCCCATTCGTTCATCCCTCTTCGACCGTCTCTGTCCTTCGAACCAGGAGCACACGTTCCGGCTCGACCACGTGTGTTACTCGCTACGATCCTCGCGTATACGGCGAAGAGTGGCCAGCCTTTCATTTCCCACCCCACTTGGAAAGCGGCCGCCAACCAATCGGACCTCACCCCGCGTAAAAACATTGAACTGCGCCGGGGTGGCGGAGGGGGTGTGGGCGAAGGGCGCGTCACGGGTGGTCGGGGGTTGGGAAAAAAATCGTTCAAAATTAAAACAGTGAAGCAGACAAATAATCAGATTTCCGCGTATATTATTAACGAAGATACGCCCGGCAATGGGCAGAAGTATTGACGCTGATCGGCGTGGATCCAACCCTGTAATACCGTTCCGGTATTCGTTCGATTCCAGGGATTCAATCGAGTAATTTTTTTTCCCCCTTCTCCCCCCTTTTTTTACCCTCTTCGTTAAAATTTAGACGGATTATTTTTCTATAGGCGAATCATTACACGTGATGCGTTACGAAATGTTTATCATAACTGATTGGAAAGTAGCACGTAAAATGGGAATTAAATTCGTTCGAACTTTTAGGTTCGTTAGATGGGGGAAGGTATATTATTAAGTAAGAAATTTTTGGGAACGTTCTCTGTATTTATTCCAATCGATCGATATATATATATGTACATGTACATATATATATATATAGATCGTTAATACGGTTCTTACGTTTTATTTTAAAAACGAATCGTTCATTGATTTCTGCACAATGTAAATTTATAACCGTATTAAAAACCAATATCAAAAAGAGAGGCAAAAGTGTGGAGATTTAATTAAGTCTAATGACTCGCGGACTCGGGATTTTGAAATTAATCCCAGCCTTCCCCTCCCGTCTAACTATAACGGACCTACCGTACGTAATCATTTTAATATTCGATGATATTGCAGCTACGATATGACGCGCAAGAAATATATATAATCCGTGCGAAGAAAATCGGCAAAATTAAAGCTCGGCCACGTGGGAACCGCAATCGGTCGCCACAAATTTTTCGACTGCGTTCCATGCTCACCATAATTATACAAGGAAAATCAGAACGCAAATATCGTTATATTTTCGTCGATGGACTTGAAGAAAAATTTTCTCGAACCATGCAAATTCTTCGAAAGGAGAAATGGTAACGAGATTTAATCTTATCGTTTCTTCAAAATTACTCGTTGGCCAATTTTACGACCTCCTCGTATCACTTCCAGCCAACTTCCACCAAGAGAGATCGCAACCTCGGTTCGGATTCAAACACATCGACACACATCCGCGTACGTAAGCTCGTTTATCGCGGGGGTGGAAGGCATCGATGGCGGCCTGGAGAGGGTGACGCGAGGGGTCGAAGAGGGCGCGCGGTTGGCTGCTGTCCGGAGCAGAGAATTTATAATGCGAGAAAATGAAAAAGGAAAAGAAAAAAATGATAAAAATAAAAAAGGGGGAAGGGAGAGCAAGGGCGGTACCGCGGCGCAGCCGCTCGTTTAAGCTGCGCGTCCCGCTTAAGCCGCGGAGGAGACACCGACTGGCAAATGGTGTGCGTAACGCGATGGAATTTATATTTCGAAAAATCGGCGCGGCCAGACCGCGTGTGAATGGAGACGCGTGACTTTTTGATAGCGGCTCCACCTCTCGCCTCTTTTTGTCGCTGCCGTAAATTATTTTCTGAGAATCGCCCCGCGCTTTTCGCCGTCACCAAAAACCTGTTCGCATTGTTCCCCTACAGGACGCGGTTTCCACCCCTCCGCCCCCGATCTTCTTTTCTCTCCTCGCCTCTTTCCATTTTTCGTCCTGAAAAATTTTCCAAAGATCTCGATAATCCGTGTTTTCAGAGACCCTTTCTTTTCGTGTTTCGAGGAATTTTTTATTCTCTTTTTAACGAAAGGGGATGTAATTCGAAGTATCTCTTTGGAGGATTGGTTAGATACAGAGATCTCGATTACTTTTAGAGATTCTTCTTTATCCCTTGTGTTTTACATATAATTGTCGTTTGAACAATTAGCATTACAACGATGACGTGCGGATTGAATATATATATCTATTGATACTTTTAATAACGACATTATTTCGCAAGATTTTTCAACGACGTCTAAAACGTCCGTTCAACGCTGGACAACTCGAACAAACTCGACAAACGGAATACAGAATCGTTCTCGTGCAAAATACCACCTTTTCCCTTCACCTAAATATAATCCGAATTTTCAACCCTCGCCGACACGCATTTCCGTTCGCCGTTGGACGGGGGATGCGAAGTTAATTTCGACATCCTTAATCGAGTTCGATTGCATCTAAATGGAAGGATAGGGTGTTCACGGGGGTGGAGATGGGAGAGCACCGGGGAAGTTGAGACTGAAAATCCGGGTCAAATGTGTAAACAGGCGTAACAGACAATACGAGAGCGCGACAGATACGAATTCGGTGTCCTAGGGTGTACCCCCTCCCCTCCCCCACCATCGAATCGAATCGTTACTCGAACGAACACCGCAAGCACGACGCTGGACAAATACCTTCGTCGAGGTCCTTCAGGAATCCCTGGAGTTTGGGCGGGTAGCGGTGGAATCCTTCGATACTCTAATTGGTGCATTCACGCTGGTGTTGGCCGTGTATTCCGGTTGCAATCTGTATGTACCAATTCGATTTTCGTTCCGTTCCATGTATACGTAAACGTCGTCGTAGCGTGACTCCACGGAACCAATTTGAATTATGCCGATAATCATGTACGTATCTTCAGGATCGAAATTCTTCGTTAGCCCGGTCACGGTAATTAAAGTTGAAATTGCTTTTCAAGCGCGCCCGGAATCTCCCCGATGGCGGGACTCGGCCTCTGCCTTGAAATATCGCCGGATTTAAACGTGGCAATGCATTTTTTCCCCCCTTTTTTCTTTTCCTTTTTCCTTTTTATTTTTCACCGTTTCGGGAATTAGCTTCAAAGCGGACGACCGTTCAACGGGATTCTTCTCGTATCGTTTATCACGTATCGTATCGTTTTTTCGGAGATCGAATATGCATGCCCAGCGTTTCCTTTCCCGCCTCGTGTTGGAGAATCGTCGTAAGTGCTCGTAGATCATTCTCTATCCTCCCGTTTGGTTGTACGAAAATTTATTGGGTGTAGCCCTAGTATCGTGAAATGATCGTGGCAGGTTATTATTACTCGATTCTAATTAATCTCTCTTATTTAATTTTCCGCGAGATTTGAGAGGCTAAAGCTGTCTGGTTGGTTCTAACGTCTTGTGCGTTAGAGTAACAAGAAAAGAATAGACGAAAATAGACGAATATGCAGACTGTAAATAGAATTTTTCACGAATAGCTAACTTTTCGTATAAATACGTAGTATAAATACATGTATTCGTACATAGCGTTCCTAATCCTCTCAACAATTTTTACTAACCGTATAAAAATTCCACAACACTCTTCCGCCAAACAGATGTCACGATCCTGTCCGACATATTCGAACAGCATATATAAAGACAAATCTGGAGAATCATAAATTTGCAATATAACAATTGCAACTAAACTAAACTAATCCTTTCTCCACCCCCATTGTTCTCGATTCGCTCTCGCTCCCTTCGTCGCTCGACGGAATCATCTCGCGATCATTTTTTTCTTCTCTTCTTTTTTCCACCGCGCGTCATCGAGGTGAGAAGCCCTCGACGTCGTTGCCGATGATCGTCGATAAATTCAAAACGGTCGTCTTTGAGGGCAGCTCGTTTTGTATCCATCGAGAGGATCTTGTGCACACGCCGCCCCTATCCCCCCCATCTCGCGACCCCTTCTCGCGTCGCGTTCTTCCCCGTTCCTTTTTCCGGAGGGTAGCGCATATATCGAGCACCAATCACCGCGCATAATCTGCGTGCTCATTATTACTAGGACTGTAAGGGGGCGAACGTGTGCATGTCCCTGGTACCCGCGTTCATTATGGACGACGATACGGAGCATTGTTTGCGGAACGAGGGAGGGTGAGCGCCACGACGACTCCCTTCCCTCCTCCGCCGGTGACAGACCCCTTTAATGCGATACCAGCCCTTCCCTCTCCTCCCCGCGCCACTCTTTTCGCGTGTCTCGCTGACGAGTCTCGAGCATTCTTCTTCTGCTGCACTCTCGCGCTTCCTGAGCACCGTTCTGCGGCGACACGCGTACAACTAAACTACTTATCTCGGAGATCGAGCGTGCGTTTTTTCCCTCTCTCTCCTTTTTCATCCCCCGGAAAGATTTCCACGACATGTCCACCAGTCGAAAGTGTCGTGTACCGTCGTCGTCGTCGCGTCGATATCGTCGTCGACGCGACGGAAGTGGCGGACAAAGAATTGTTCCGTGAAAATTGGAGCGAACGCGCGGGGAGAAAGTGACGCGTAATACACGGATTGTGATACGGATCGAGTTGGATTGGGTACGGAGACTTCGAATTCGAGTTCAACATTCGAGGTTATTTGAATTAAAAAGGAAGGTTATCGTTGAAAGATCGTCTTTTTCTCGTTATTGTTATAGTTGTTATTATTATTACGTATTTCGGAATGAACGCTAAATCTAAATTACGTTTTTGCTGCTAATGAGATCCGTTATTGCGCGCGTAAACGTGTGCCAAATCGAAAAAGATCGTGAAATTGCACGATCGTGGAAAGGATTTTGCAACAATTGCGCTTAAAAATATTTATCGATGCTTTATTATTAACGATCCGAAATATTACAAAATTTGAGAGTTGATTCGCAAGCCAATCGATCAACGAAACGCTAATTTTCACAATATTTTCACTCTTCGCTCCAATTTCCGCTCCGATCGATCCGCACCTCTTGGCGGGGATTCGAACGCAGCGCGCTTTCTAAAAAAGAAAGGAATCGTGGAAAGGAAAGTCGATCGGATAACGATAACTCTCCTCCTCCTCCTTCTGTAATTAATTTATCAATATCCTCGTTACGAAATGTTGTGCCGGACACGTGCGATCCAGATCAGCGATATCGATATCGTTTCGTCAACGAGGTGAAAGCCTCGCCGGGAGAAACGAAAATCTCGCGGTTAGGAAAAGTGATCGAAGCGAGGGAAACGATCCTGCGTATTTTCTCCTCCGTAAGCGGAAGCGGGGGAGGGGGAGGGGGAGGGGGAGGGATATACACGAGCGGCGCGACAATAAAAACACGCGCCGCTTATTTCCATACACGTAGCAGAAGTCTTTGCCGCTCATCGGTACACGAGTGTGCAATCAAGCAGCGCAATTATCAAGGCCTTTGTTCATGAATAATTACAAACAGGAGAGAGAGAACCGTAAGCACGCTCTTTCCGCCCGCTCCTCTTTCGCTCCTATTTACCACCGAGGCCTCTCTCGTGCAAGGGTTTACACGCAGGGAGAGAGAGAGAGAGAGGGAGAGAGAGCAGAAGGGATCCTGACATGCCGAGGGCAACTGTTCGGAATCAAGTAACGCCACCCTCTTTTGAATTTTGGCACTTCATAACGCCTCTTTCCTTCGTCCCTCTCAGACGGACGAAAAATTGTTTTTCCTCTTCTTCTTTCTTTCTTTCTTTCTTCTCTTTTTCCTTCTTTCTATTTTTCTTTTCACTCATACGAAGGAGGAGATACGAGGCGGGATATTTTTTTAGGGCTGCCCGAGAATTTTTTTCCCTTTTCGCGGAACTGTAATAATAGAGGGGAAAGTGGAGGATATTTTATATACGTGATTTTTTACGTTTTTATGGAAGAGGAAATTTTGGGGATTATTACTCTTCCCTTTTTTTATTTTTTTACTTTTTTTTTACTCAAATTGAAAAATTCTCCTCCTCTTCCACAATTACAACAAGTGACGCCGCCGGATACTTGGTTGAAGATAATTTCAATTTACGGAGGGAAGTTGATGAACGAAGGGATATTTTTTTTAAAAGACTTGCGTCCTGATTTCTATTCTACTCTTCCAATAACCCTTAAAGAATTACATCATCGAAATATCCACCCTTTGTTCGAACCCTACTACCCCAACCCCCTAGCTCTCTCCCGTTCGAAGATCTTCCACTCGCACGGACACGCGCGAACGAAGGCTATACACCGATGATTGCAATTGACGCGTATCAGTAATTTCGACCCGGCTTCGTGCACGAGCCCGCCCGCCGTCGCTATACTCGCGCGGCGAGTAGCTGCTAGCGACAATAATGAACGGCCGTCGACTGTATCGCGACGCAATCTGCACATACTTAACCGTGGAAAATGCATATTCATAACAGGGGGATACGTAGGCGCGACCGCGTGTGCGCGTTCTCCGTTACGCGTGGAATTCCGCTCTTTCCTCGTCTCTACGTGCACGTACACACGTCTACGTATACGCGTGCACAGTTCTCTCGCGGGCAGAGGAAATGGGGAGGGGAGGGAGAAGAGAGAGAGAGAGAGAGAGAGAGAGGGAGAGGGAAATCTGGGCGAGTTTAAGCGACGATCCAATGCCACGCGTCGATCCAACGAAGACGAGAATAATAATAATAATAATAATAATAATAACAAGCGTTGATTGGGACGCAGGGCAATCGATGACGCGATTCTTCTTGACAGCTGCGATGCTCAATTCTCAAGACGGAGACTTTTCACGGTTTAATGTGAGGGGAGATGAAAGAGAAAGAGAGAGAGAGAGAGAGATAAATTGTATACGGAGTTTTTAAAATGTCCAATGGATTGCTTTTGCTTGGCGTCGTGCGTACGATCACGATGCGGGCCATTTGTCGTACGTTTCTTTTTCAAACTTTTTTAGAGGAAGGCGGTGTATTCTCGAATTGGAATTTTTATCGACTCTCCTTTATCGACGATCCTCCTAATTTTTCCAATTTCGTTGTGTAAAGAGATTCAAAGATTAGAATCGAATAGGTTAATTTATGAACAGGAGATGTTCAAGTCTGTTGGCAAGGGATATTGGAACAAAGGAATAAATTAAAAATTTCAAGGATCGTAATCTTCAACTTACCACGATTAGACGATTAGTATGGCGCGATTTATGAATGGAATATTAGACGTGGCGCGTAACCACGGATAACCGAGGGCAAATCTAGCGAGAATAATACGGCGTGAATCGCGACGACGCTAGGTTTAACCCAGTGACTCTGGCTGGTGGGAGTCGGCGGCGACGGCCAGTCGGGGCGCAGGAAGAAAGGGGCGTCGGGACGCTAGAAATAGGCGGTCGACGCTTTCGCTCTCGACAAGCTGGAAGGCGCCGTTCCAACAAGAAAACTTTTAAGTTGGCGGCCAAGTTCAAGTCGCTGCCATTCAGTGGCGAATGCCTAAGACTCTTGAAAGTGTGATCCCGATTTGCATTGCGTGCCTCTGCCAAGCGGCAAAATTTTCCTCTCGACCCGACCGTGGATCTCGCCTCACGCGCAATAATCATCGATCATCGATTTTTTTCATCTCTCTCTCTCTCTCTCTCTCTTTATCTTTCGAACACGTTGAAAATTATCACGTTCGATCGTTCGTTTTATCCATCGCCTCGATATTTTTATTCGAAATTGTAAACAATTTTGGAAGATACCATTGCTATATATGTTGAATATAATGAGATATTTATATTCGACTGTGGAATTAATTACGCACTATTATATACGCAGATGAACTATTTAAATTATTTTCAAGAATACTCGGATTAATTCCGTTTCGTAATTCCAATAATGAAAAAAAAAAATTATTTTTCTTTCAGTGATTCAGATGCGCGGCCATGAACTGTGTACTTAAAACGTTTGGCGAGAAGAAAGGAAGCGGGCAGCATTCTCGCTCTTCCTCCCTCTTTTTTCTCTCTTTATCACACGCGCGCGGCTCGTATCGTAACTTTAAATTACGCCATTTTGCAACTCGTTTCATAACTAGCATCAATTATTTCAGGCGAAAGGGGTGACAAGAAGAGTTCCAAACGAGTGGTTTTCTCTATGTACGACGAAAAGTCCGGCGTGTCCAACTGTCCCGCATTTCGCGCTTTCATCCACCTATGCCCCGTTCCTCTTTTTTCGTTCTTTAATCTCTTTCGTTCCACCTGTTCCCACCCCCTGCCCCTTTGTCTTGCTTCCTGTCCCTCGTATTCTGTCATTCCCTCGTTACCGATCAACGTTTCTCCTGCTCATCCCTCGAGGCCAAACAATTTATACCGTTTCTTCTCTATTTTCTTTTTCACCACCCTCGTTTCACCCCAGACGTTCGCTTTCCCTTCTCCCATATTTTAATTTCTTCCCTTTCTTTATCTTTCCTTTTCCTTCTTTTTTTTTTTTTTTTGGTTCAACCGAAATGAAAATACACGATTCGCGAGGTTCTTTTGATATTTTTAACAACTTTTTACTTTGTTTAAACTTGCCTACGAATCTTAGAGTTTTGCAAATTCGCCTCTCTTTTCGGAAACGAAACGAACGGCAACGAATTGGAATTTATTTCGATTCAATTGTTAATATTTATCGATCATGAAAGTCACATTAACGGTTTAAAAAATGGTTCGAGCAGTCCCTCTTCTAAATTTCTTGTAAATTATATTAAACCGTTGAAGGATTGATTATTCGTCGCGCCAGTATGGAGTTGTGGTGAAAAAAAAGAAAAAGAAAAAAAGCAGAGAAAAAAAAAAAAAAAGAAAAAATGCTCGACTCCTTTCGTAAATATGTATTTTTCTTCCTTCCTTTCCTTTTTCCCTTTCTACGCGTGGAAAAAAAAGTGGCGATAGAAAAAATTACTAGAACAGAATAAATAAAACAGCCAAGTTAAACAAACCTACTGTGTGCAAGGGATGAATGGTCGGGTTATTATTTTCGCACCCTTGGAGGGGATCGCGAGGAAGATCGATCCCCGGTAGCCAAGGTCGTCCCACGGATGCCAGGAATTAACGGGAGCGAGCTCGCTGCAACTGTCCCATCAATTCTTATATTTTTTACCCCCCTGCGACAACGAAGCGTCGTGGACAGGGATTTATGGCCTCGAATTAACCAATGAAAGGGCATCGTGTTTCGTCACTTCGATAGAAAAGGGAGCAAATTTTCTCCGCGAGCCGGAGAATGACAGTTTACATGCATGGATTTGCATACGCGTATTCATTTGCTCGCCTGTTAACACGAATTATCGAATTCTTACACGATAGATAATAACAGGTAATTTTTGTTAACCGAAATTCGAAATGAATTCATCGAGTGAAAAAGTATAATATAAAAAATTTTAGAGGGAATAATTTTAATCGTAGATGGAATTTTTTTCTTTTCTTTTTTTTTTTTTTACGGAAAATAAAGGAAGGATAAATTTTTCTCTCTATCAATTTAATCAATTGCTAATCAATTTTTCGGGGGAGAGGAGGGTTTCAAATTATAAATTGTAAATTACTAATTACGAATTAACACACCTGTTGTGACCCGTTGTTCACATTTACGCGCCTACGCGAATTTATTCGATCATCAAAGTGTAAAATTGCATAAGTTTTCGTTTACGAAATTACATCGCATAGAGTCGGATAATATCGATTGAATATCGATTCAATTTCTTAATGAATTATAAAAATATCAGACGGTATTTCGCGTTCTATCATATCCGGTCAATAACGCGATTTTAATTAATAGACCTATCTTTAGCCGTCGTAACGACTAAATCTATCATTTTACAATTAATAAATGATAACAAATTCTATCGAAGTTTCTTTTTTTTCAAAGTTCGACTAATTAACAATCGCGAACAATGGTCGAAATATACGCGTAATAACGTTAAGTATATCAAACTTGTACCAATGTTAAATCACAAACGAGGCGGAACTAATAGCCGTTCCAATATCGAGACAAGAGCAACACTTACCTACACCAATGGAAATTCGATTAAATGATATGAGAAAGCAAAGTCTGATGCAATTCACCTCTAAACGCACACGTAAATATCCGAGGCTAACGGATCTAATTATAATTGGAATGCGCGATAAAGGCGTGAACATTCATTTTCCGGTTTCTCACACGATTTTTCTCTCTTCCACCTCTTTACATAATCGTTACGTCGCTCGAAGCCTGAAGGTAAAGCCGATACGAAATAACAATATATTATTTTGTATTTAGGATCGTTATGTTAGTAAGGAGTTTCGGGGAACGAGCATGGAACGAGCCGGTACAGCTGCCAGAAATTCGCCACCCTCTTTCACCCTCTCTTTCTTCCCCTTTTCGGCCGGTCCTCGACCAGGGTGCTTCTGGATTCAACGGGCCGAGCGACGAAATCAACGCTCATCTGTTTGCGTAGACGACTCTCTGGATAACCAGTTAGTTTCAAAATTGCCGGACGACAGGCCGGCCGTCGAACAAAATTGAAAATTCTCCTCCTCCTCTCTTTTCGACTCTGTCTGTCGACGCTGTCCGTCCACTTCTTCCGTTCGACCGCGCGCACGATCTCGCGAGGACTCGCGGTCAATTCTCGAAGAATATTCGAGTTTTCCGATCGATCGTGATGTTTCGCGTTTCTCATCTCGTCGCGTGACATCATCGTCAATTATAGTAATTCGCTTTTTGAAAGATTCGAACTCGTTTTAAATTTTTGAAAGTGTGCAGATAATTATATAAAATTTGTTCTCCCTCTTCCGACACGCGATAAAGTATCGTCTAAATTGTTGTAACAACTTGAAAAAATTGTTTATAAAAGAGAAGGGATATTCTGGCTACATTTCACAACTAATTGCTCTATAAAAACGTTCTTATTTTTTCTTCGTTACGTTATAATATGTCGTTGATTACAACAGCTTAAAACCCTTTCGCGCTATAAAGTATCGATAATATGCCAGCAATTTTATGTCTTCAAAGGATACGATATGTACGGTATATTTCCCTCCCCCTCCTTTTTTTTCCTCCCCCGTGGTGTATAGTGAACAAGTAAACAAGTTTTCCATTCATTCCAAAAGTCCAGGTGATTTTACATGCGGGGGAAAAATCAAAAAAAAAAAAGGAGAGTGAGGGGGGGGCAAAAAAAAAAAATGCAAAAAATGATTTCCTTGCAAAGGCGTGCACGAAATTTCCCAGCAGCCCACGGTCGTATTTTTTCCGATCAGAATATTCCGTACGGAAAAAAGCGTATGAAAAATAATCGTTCGTTATGATCGGAGCTCGAGTTGGCCAGGGTGCGATATATATATGTACGTGTCTATACATGTAAATATGTATATATATACATATATGCACGTCTTTCTCTCTCTCTCTCTCTCTCTCTCTCTCTCTCTCTCTCTCTTCATCTCATCCTTCCTCGTTTGGAGGCGTTCGTTTATCAACACGGCATAGACGCGGGCATAATAAGTGTTGATTCCGGCTCAGAAATTACTGTCCCTCTAATTCCTCCTCGTTTTTCATCCGACGACTGTCCTCCGGCGTTTGTACGCGCACGCGCGTCATCCCCTCTGTACTCGCTGTGTGTGTGTATGTGTGTGTGCGTTTGTGTGAAAAAAAAGTATTTTTATTTAAATTACCGATGGGAGAGCAATATTTTCGATATTATTAACCTCTCTAGATTGGAATGCACGAGGACAGGCGCCATGCATTTTTCTACCTCTTTCTACCGCTTCTCCTACCCTGTTACCTTTCTTGCTCTGTGTTTCTCTCATTTTCATCCCCACTTCTCTCTTTCTTCCTTTCTTTTCTTTCTTCCTTCTCTTTCCTTCCTCTCCTTTTTTTTTTCTTTTTTCGTTTTAAACGCCGCTCACACGTAATATCACACATATGCACACGCGTGTTCCCAACGTTGTATACGTGTATACACTTTCGAACGGAACGTCGAAGGTGGAAGGAGAGAGGTGGGTGGCGAAAAATCGGGGATATTCGGGAGAAAGAGAGAGAGGGGGAGGATAGGGGGAGGAATGGAAGAGTAGGGGTGATGCACAAAATCGTATATATCCGCGTAAACGCACGGCATCTCGCCGGATGGCGAGGGAGAAAAGGCTCGAACGAATGGACGAGCGAACGGTTTCGCTTCGGTTCGGTTCGGTCGTCCCTCGTATAAATCAGCTATGCTTATCGGTCTTTCATCGAGCCGGAGGTGAACTCATTTCGTTCTCTCTAAATACGAACTCTTTTTTTTTTTTATTTTCCTTTTTTTCGATGCAAAAACCTATTTCGATTAAAATGGCGCGCGCGTTTCGCATTTTGCCGGATTATAAAAGGTTGCCCTCGCAGCTCCCCCTCCCCCTCCCTCTCCTGCGTCTTTCCACCCCTTCCTGTTCGAACACGCCGCGTTTCTATCCTCTGACCGCGCTCTTCGAATTCAACCCCCTCCATCATCCCTTGATCCACACCCCTGCTACACGTTTCGATCCTCTTTTTTCCTTCATTTCGTTTCTTCCCCCCGATTTTTTGTTTCCTTTCTATTTCTTCTTTTTCTTTTTTTTTCTTTTTTTCGTTTCGCGTGTTTTTCTTTTTCTTTTTCTTCTTCCTTTTTTTTCTTTTTTTTTTTTAGTTTAGTTAGACGTTCTTTCGGTTTTGTTTCCTTCTTTTTTCTTTTTTTTTTTTTTTTCTTTTCGTGATTTGGCTTCAATCGGATACCGCCTATAGCGAATCGGCCGAACGGCAACTCCGAAATTTTTACGCCGCCTCCCTTTTCGCCTCTTCCTTCGTCGATCGAACCGGCGCGTTGCTCATTTTCGATTCCACTGTTATTTCTGTGCTTGATTTTACTCCCTTCTCGTTCCACCCTTTGGAAAAAAAAAAGAAGGGAATGTTTATGGTGGGTGGAATCTGTGTTGCGCGTGCTTCGAAAAGCGAGGATTACGAATTTCCGTTTTGATGGATTAGAACGTAAGAACGTGATTTTATTCGAGCGATTCCAATACCTGCTGAATATTTTATATCGATTCACGCTCGCGGCAATAATTCCTATTACTATGCGGGAAAATCGTATTTATTATTAATTTGAGAATTATCAAATTAGACAAAGGACGAATTCATTGAGAATAGATAGAAATCTTAATCTATGAGATGTTTCGCGAGAAAATTTGTTAACAGAAGTTGTTAGCTCGATCAATTAAATGATTTAAAGATCATCGAAGAAAAGAAAGAAGAAAAATTAGACGCGTAATCATTTCTAACCATTCTCCCGGGCCGAATGACGATAACACGCGTAGTTATTAAAAAAATCACAAGGCAAGGGATTAACCTTTCAATCCACGAAAAGCTTTCGTCAAATTTCCCCATTCAAAATTACACGAACTCCCTCGCACCCCCTAATTACGAATTCTATACACACGGACACGCGAAAAATACTTCATCTCCCCTGTATTCCTCACCGTCGAACGCAATTTTATTTCAACGCGCGCCGCTTCGGATTTTTCCGCTCCCGCCGCTTTTAATTCGTTTTATCCAGCGCATTATAAATCGTAAGTTGTTGTCGTTTTTTTTTTTTTCCCCACCTCCTCTCTTCCTCCTCGCTCGCTGGTTCGTTGTCGATATGCGTGTAAAAAAATCGGGAATACCGGAATTTTCGAGCGGATTTCTCTCTCTCTCTCAGCCGTTAGAACACACGACCCCGACGATAGAGATAATAGAGCGACGTAAATCTAGTTATATTCCCCTCCCCTCCCCGAATACACGGTGACACCCTGGCGAACGACGACGCTCTGCCTGCCTAGGGGATAAAAATTGCGCGTCGGCTAACGAATCGTGATTCTCCGCCCGAACCGTTTTCTGTCCTTCCGCGAAATTAGGCGGCATTAACGATCCTACCTGCGATTAATTGCGAGCCGCCGCCGCTGCAAACGAGGACGCGCGCCTACGCTGTTTGCCCAACGCATCAATCCTGCACCTTCCCGAGCCCACCTGCCTCGGGAAATATTCGCGAGGTCTGGGAATGCTCGATCTATCGTCGATGGGATCTTCTGGTTTTGGGGCAAATGGGGTAGGGATTTTGGCATTTGGCGAGGGGTTGGCGGATGAGAGGAGGAAGATGTTGTTCAACGTCGTGCGTTACGAAGATTGCAATTTTATCTTGTTAGCTTGGGGGAGCAAATGATGGATGATTGTGGTTCTTTTGAATTGGCGAGTTTTTGGGAGATTTTTCATTGGACGCGAAGAAAGAAACGGGAAATCGAGCTGTGTGATTTGGTTAATTTAGGGATGCAAGCAGAGTTTGAAATTTTTTTTTTTTCTATTTAATCTATCACACGGAAAGTAAATTCTTCTTTTGCAACAATTTTTAATCAATTATACAACGTATACGTATTTTATGTGTACGTTTTAAATATAGATCATTCAATCGGGACAAAATAAGAAGAAGCTGACAATTGATTACGTTAGATGAAAAGCATCTCGAAAGGATTCATTTAAATTGCAATTAAATACGATACGAATAAGGAAACTCGTTTCTTCCCTTCCTTGATTATTTCTTAAACATCTGCCGAACAACATCTCTGGCCGAAAAGGGAATTAAAAGGAAAGATAAGGTTTAATCGTGAATCGATAGAATTTTAACGATCTCGATCGTTATTTGCAATTTGAATCGTGACGCGATTATAATCGTAACGGTAAATATTGTTCCGACCCGGCTGTACACACCTCGGGTTCGGACGTGGAGTTAATTTGACGGAAGGTAATTAGATCTTAACTGTCCCGTCTTAATCGACTTCGTAGCGAGAATGATAATGGAAGAAATGAAATTGGACTCGGCCGATTGATTGAAACGGGGGAAATGAGGGGATAGTGGATGAATGCGAAAGAAGAACTCGGGAACGATGATGCGGAATGACTCAGCTCCTCCTATACCGAATAACGATACCATCTTCCAACGTTTATAGATCGTCTCGATGAAGGCGATCCAACTGTGTGAAAATATTCGCCTCGTTTCAACGGTCCTTGTTAAAGTTTAACGCGATAATCGCCCGTTCCCCGCCTCCCCCTCCCCCCTAATCGATTTCAAGATTATCGCGGGGCAAAATACTTTGTATTTCTTCAATCTTTATGGGGATAAAATTTGGCTCTCGTCGTTGGTCAATCGCTGAATTGGAATTCTCTATCGGATTCGAGTCAACGTTGGAAGTGGAGTGAATTGTGAAAAGTATTCGGAAAAAATGAACACTCGTTTCGAGAGAGGGAAAATTTGAAGGAAGATCGTTTACAATTTTGGGAATATTAATTTTTTCGGGTCGATATTTAATAAAGTTTTCACGTAGATATCGTACATCGTGCGATATCGATAATCGTAAAATTTAAAATTTATCAAGAAAATTGGGATCGATGTTGAAACGTGTCTACGTGTTTAATGGTCTTTTTAATTGGCATTCGAAATTATCCATTATGATAAAAAAGAGAGAGAGAAAGAATTCTAAGCATTTCGCGGCGAAACCGTACAAAGAAGCGAAAAAAACGTAACAGCGTCTAAGATATTAAAAGTGTCGGGGAACCGGAGAAGGGGAAGGAGAACGGTTGTGTTTAATCGCCTGACTCATCGCCCGATACTTCAGTTCATCACAGAGCAATCATTCGTTTGTCCCGTGCACTCGAGAGACAATCGCCGCTCGAATGGAAATTTATAATCCTGCTGTACAAGTACGTGGCACGGGATGACGTCCAAGAATACGATGGGCAAAAAGAAAAAAAAGAAAAAGAGAAGGAAGAGGAGGAGGAGGAGGAGGAGGAATGGAGGGAGTGGAGATGATCAAACGACGCGTAATACAAAGCGTAAAGAGTCGAGGTTGTTATTTTAGGCGGAATAGTAGAACAAGTTGGCAACGAAATGGGTTATTTCGAGCCGTTGATTTTCTCCTGTTAGGTACGAACGAAACGCGGGGAGAATATCATTATAAAACGCCAAGTCACGAAACCGGCCATTCCGGCGTCCTATTAAAATATTAAAACACCTCGTCCAGCCCCTGGTGAGTCCTGGCGTGGGGTGTGAAAAAAATAAATCTACCTTGTCATGCACAGCCCCTCTCCGTGCCGGCCACTCTCGTTGTCTCTCCGCCGTGGTGTTTCAGGAACAGGTATGAACGGTCCTTGAACACGTCCGATCGATCGATGGAACAATTCGTTCCGTGCCTCGGTTTCGCCTCCCAAGAACTTATGACACGCGACGTTCAACGTTATAAACAATTGCTTAATTATTCCTTATTCCCTTAACTTCCCCCTTGTTTCTCCTAAGCGCGAGTTTAAGGAAAATTAAACGAACAAATCGTTCAATTGCTACAAGCGTAACTTGTCGTTCCTAAAATTCAGAAAATTCACAATTGAAATTTAAACTGAATCAGTATTCACTAAATCGATGGAGAGAAAATGAGAAATACGAGGAGAAATTTCCAAAAAGAGAGAGGGAATAAAAAATAAAGAAAAGCACCTTCGAAAGAGGTACAGAAGTTCGAGTTAAATGAACAATTTGTAAAAGAAAAAAAGATAATTGCCACCTTTTGCTCAAAAATTCACGGATATTGTTATTGAAAGCGGTCGTCGAGGAAGCGTGGCGAAAGAAAAGAAAAAGAAAAAAAAGAAAAAGAAAGGAAAAAAACACATGGAAAGGAAATGTGAGTCGGTCGAGGCGGTAGTTCGAGGCCGTCACCACTTCTACGCTATTTCGACGCTGGCTGGACTTGTCCGGCCGCTCATCAGTCAGAGTCATTACCGGGATAATTAATTACATTTGCCCTCCTCGCCTCTCCAGCCCCCGCCAGCTCGTCTCGCCCCTTCCACGGAGGCCACCCTCGACCCTGATACGAACAGTGGACGGAATCAATGGAAAAATATAGGATTAGGCGGGCATAGGTTGACGATGTCGACGACGAGGGACGAACGATGGAAAATGGCTCGTGAAACTGGATCGAGAGAGGAGAGAGAGAAGTGCCGGTTAACCATCACCACCCTCGCTTTGAGAAGGGCGGGAAAAAGAGAGAAAGAGAGAGAGAGAAAAGGGGAAAAAAGGAAGAGAAAAGAAATAAAGCAAGAATATCCCTCTCTATCCCTCTACCGGGGTCGAAACTGAATTTCACGGGGTCGTTTCTGAATCTCGTCTGACCCGAAGTAGGGTAGGGGAGGGTGGAAGGGGAGGAAGAGCGAAGGAGAAGAGGATCTCGAAGGTTCTCGTCCGAACCGAAGGAGAGAAGGCACACGGCATGAAAATCTGTTGAAAACTCGACTCCTTCTTTAATTAATTATGCAAATGGCCGGCGGGCAGCATGCTTAAACTTTTCGTCGGAGACCCGAGCGAGGCCGCTCGCGGTAGCTCGAGCCCTGGCGTTAATTATACACCGAATAATAACAATTATTACAATTACCGCGTGAACCACCCTCCCTCCTCTCTCGTTTCTGGTTCTCGAGATGCAAGGAATATATCTACGCCACTGGACCCTCCTCCTCCTCCTCCTCCCCCTCCACTTGGTCGACGCCAAACGGCTAGCAATTTGCACGTTTCACAAAGCGTATTATTTCTGTATAATACGTCCAACTTGTTTGGAGTTCGTTAAACGATAACTGGAGTCGGGCATACGACTGACGATAAGAAGATGAAGAAAGTGTCGAAGAAGGCGTCAGTTGTAGGCTGACTACTGTAATTTTCTTTTCTCTTCTTTTCTTTTTTTTTTTTTTTTTTTACGAGGAGATATCGAAACGCCATTCGATCACTTGATAGCGATTGATTTGAAGGTAATCGGTTCGACGTTGTATTTCGCTTCGGGGCAATGTATGTCAGGTACTTAGATTGCATGTGAGACCGTGCAGGTAGAACAACGAAACTCGTGGCTCGAAGTCACGTAGCTATTGGGTACCGAAGGTATTTTGATTGTTTAGAGTGAAACAGTTGTTTAGAGATGACGGGTAACCCGATGTTGCTTGCTCTGTGTACAGAGATAACTTAATGGACGTTTATCCAAGTACTTGTACTTTGGAGAATAATGATTCTAGAAATGAATTCGTTTCTTTTTTTTTTTTTTCTTTTTTTTCTTTTTAATGAAACTCCTCACGAATTTGTCTAAAAATGACTGTTATGCACTCATGAATGGACTGTGTAAAAAAAAAAATTTCATCCTATTCCGTTTATTCGAAGTAGAGAGAGAAAAAATAGAAATAGATCGACGAGAAGAAAAAACGAAAATAACGACCGTCGTCTTTTTAAGTACAATGAAAAAAGCAATTAACACGCGATGGAGTCGACATGGCCGCCGTGGTAACGAGGCTAACATCGATTTTTATCGTCCATGCTGTGAAATATTCCAAAATTAGTGCTTCTGTCTTTCTCTAACTCGTCCACGCTGCCATTTCCTCTCCGCACTTCGACAAATTAGCTCGACTAATTTACGGGATCGTGAAACGTGAATGAGCAAGGACGTAAGAATATATAAAACGTTGACGTTGTCGCGTGGCCGCTTACGTAACTTGGTTTTCCGGTCAGGCGAGTGAAAACAAGCATTCGTATGATTTAAGGCCGATCCACAATAGAAAAATCCGCGGATAATTCGCGGATGGTAAGTGATAAAGGATACAGGATCGTCCTGAGATGATCCAACGATAGACGTTGACCTCGAATATAAAAGGAACTCGGAATTATAGCCGAGTCATATTGGAATTAAATTTATAATACATCTATAAATGCGTTTCGATTCTTTTGGATTCTTATCTAATATTCATTGCACCTATATTTTTACGCGATATTCCTTTTTTTCTTTTCACTTGAACGGATAATTTTTGACTTGAATGGATAATCTGATAGACGAATTGTACGCGTAACAGATTAAGTTTTGCTGCTTTTTTTTTTCGTATTTTTTAAAAAAAAGGAGACGAGATGACTCGTCTCGTTGTGATACAATTTTATAGGTTAAGTCACAGAAAAGCGTCTCCACTTAAAGGTCAGCCGTATTCGTAGTGCGAAATTATGTTCACGCAACGTACCGATTAAGATCTCGTGTGTATACGATCGCTTTTGTCGAGATACTGGGAAGTAATGAGCTTTCCGAGAAACGCGTTTCCGTGGTAATGAGGTTTTTAATTTGCGTCGGATGTCACGCTTGGATTTGCTCGAATCGAGCGTTTCTGTTCTATTTTTTTTTTTTTCGTTTCTTTCTTATTTCGTTCTTGTTTCGTTCTTGGAAGCTTTTTTTTTGTCGCGATTCAAGCCAAATCGATGGCATTTACAAAATTCGAAAATTCGTGTAATAAATCGATTTTATTAGATTTAAAATAATTCTTGGCAAATGATTTATTTATTCTATCGATCGATTGAATCTTTAATCTTTATTTTAATTCTTTAGGGTTTATATTCGAATATAGGTTAAATTTTATTTTTCAATACATGTCATTGATCATTAATAAAGAAACTTATCAATAATTAGTTTAAAAATTTATCGTGGAACAAAGAAGGAATAGTAATTTTTTTCAAAAATCCTTCTTTAAGCTTGAAACGTGGAGACAATTTGATTTTGGATACTATTTGTGATAGTAAAAAATGAGGTATTGCAAAAGTTAAATATAAAATATATATCCTTCGGTGTTATAATTTAATTTAATAAAAATATGTCGATACATTACGTTATTGATTATGAAGACATGAAAATACATTGATATAATGAACAGATTTCGAACATAGCTTATTGGATAACCAGTTGGGATATAATGTCGAATGTTGGTTGGGCCGCAAAGGATTAATTTTAATTAGTACGAAGTATTTCTTGGAAGAGAGTGCAAAAGGGAATTTTTTAATTTGCTTTGCGCGTGAAAAAATTTTACAAAAAGTTTTTTACACTCTCTGTGCATTCCTGTTCCCTTGAATGTACGTATGAAGACGAGTCGGAATTGTGCGGGACTCAAATTAAAAATCAGAAAATTTGGAAACAATTTTTTTTAAGATAATTTATAATATAAAATATATACACCATTAGTATAAATATTTTGAAGTGTGTTCGATCGAATGGAGAATTAAGAGGAAAAAATTCTAGTATTTTCAAAAAAACTTTTTTAATGAAAAATGTACGAAAATATATTTTTGATAAAATTTAAATTAAAATTAATTGAAAATTCGATATAGATAAATAAATTTACAACATATAATGGAACACGGGACCAAAGTACATAGGAAATAATTATTCGAATTGTTAATAAATGTCGATCAAACAGAAGATACAACAGGGAAATAAAAAGTAAGGAGAATCGGATCGTATCTTGCCAGACACGCTCAAAATAGCAACCATTCTACATCCCGAAACAAAAGTTTTTTGCAATTTTTACGCAATTTTCGAGAAATTATTATAACAAGAGAAACTTTGCACGATATTCAAATTCGAAAATTAATATAATCGTACAAGGAAAAGAAATTCTAGAATTCGAAATTAATTAACAATTAAAGTTGCAAATAAAATCAGATTATACAAGACAAAAAAAAAATGTGAAACTTACGAGAAAAAAGAATACGTTATGATATCTTGTTTCAAATTCGAAATTAAATAATTAAAATCGCATATGGAAATGAAGCAAAAAAAAAAAAAAAAAAAAATTCTCAACTAATAAAACATTCTCGATGCAAACTGATTGCATAATTTAGAAAATATACCTGGCATAAGAATAAAAAAAAAAATAATTAGATACATATTACGTGCCATATTGTACCGTAATTACTTCGCGATGTTTCCTACTTTCAACGGTACACTCTTCACTTTGTTGTACACCGTATTTGCCTCGATCTAGAAACATCATTTACCCATATATTAAACACCTCGATCGTTAAGATCCGTAATCTCCGTTTATCCTTTTAACAGAGGCATGAAACGTTTCTTCCCCGTGAACGCGACTCGCGTTTAATACACAGCTAGCGCACAATCGCCGATCAATTCTAAACGAGAATTAACGAAACACGTTCCTCGCGAGTGTAGCCGAGATCATCGATACGGATAAGCCAGTTCTCAAAGAATTCCGTTTCTTCCCGAACCGAAATGAACGGCCGCGGCATGGCAAGTTGTAAACTTTTCGAGCAAAAAGATATTGTAAAATTTTTTAGATAAAAATCGAAGAGGGGAGAGAAAAAAAAAACGGAGGCGTTAACGCGATGCTCCTCCTACGGTTACATTCGTCACGAGTAATTACGTTCGTGCAAACGGGTCGATCCTTATCTCGAGCTGCGCACGTATGTATGATCGAAACCTCTCCTCAGAATGGTCCTAGAATAAACGTGGTAATGTGAACGATCTCGTGTTCAGAGAATCGTATATATATATTGCTATATAATGAATAAGTTATTTTAAATCGACGACTCGTTTCGAACAAAATTACAATTGGAATAAATATTAACGTTTTACCGAGAAAAATCCAACGAGATCTAAATTCGTCGACGAGACCGATAATTCCTCGTTGCATGGAAGGACCAAAGTATAAAAAAATAAAAAGCATACTTTCTTCACGTTCTCGCTCCCGTAACCGAGAACGGTTCGTGTTCGAACAAATTGCTTTGTTACGTAATGGATAAGCGAGGAGGGACGGCGGCGGCGGCGGCGGCGTGTCCGCGCCGCGCGCCCGTTTCACTTGAAAATTATTGCAAATAACCATGTGATGTAATGAGCTAAAATATAATTGGCCGGAAGATCGGTCGGTGCGTGGCGTAACGTTGCACACCTTACGGGTTCTCGCTTTCTGTTATCTGCGTGTGTTAAGCGGGAAAATAACCGTAATCAGTCGCCCGGCGAACCGCCACATAATCCTACCGCATTACAAGTGAGCATAATTTATTTACTACGCTCCAATTAGCCGTACAGCTCGCCTCATAGAGTATCGAATTTTACTTGTTGCGTTTAATCACTGCTTCCTATTGCCCCGAGGACAGCTCGTGCTACTGCCGCCCGATGTTGCTGCTGAATTTAATCGTTTATTATTTCGTTCCGTTCTGCACACTTTTCCTTGCTCCATGCACTTTGCACTTTGCAACCCTCGCGTACCCCTCTGTTCGCGTTTCCTTAAAACGGGGAGGAGGGGAGGGAAACGGATGTAGTCTCCTCTCAAGTCCAAGCGGGATAGGATTCGATAGGAATCGGTCGGTTGGTAGTTGCCGCGACGATGGTGGTTGCTCGATCGTTGTTGCTGTCCTTTGTGTTCCCACCCGGGTCGAAGATCAACCCGTTCGGATTGATTCGTATACATTTGTATAATTTGTGCGTGTTTATAGGAGAAGTTGGTTTTTCACCCGATATCAAAAGGACAGGATTTTAAGCGGCGTTTGTCGGCGCGCGATGAAATGTTGGCGAAACGTCGGAAAAATTCCCGGGCACGCGATAATTGCGCGTTCGAAATAAAGCGCGGGCAAAGGTCTTGGGACCCGTGCTCATTTCCTTTCTCATTTAGGTCTGTAAAAACCGCTCATGATATCGCGTTACTAATTAGTAAATGAAACAGCTCGAGATAATGCCGCCGGTGCCACAGGGAAAATATTGCACAATACGTTTACAACTGTGCAATCTGTGGTTCGCCCAGGGATCGAGGTGTATAGGTATGTTTTTCCCTTCTTTTTTTTTTTTCTTCTCTCATTTTCATTTTTGTTTATTTTATTCTATTTTATTTTATTTTGTATATATATGTATAT
Organism: Apis cerana; assembly: GCF_029169275.1. Taxonomy (NCBI): domain Eukaryota; kingdom Metazoa; phylum Arthropoda; class Insecta; order Hymenoptera; family Apidae; genus Apis; species Apis cerana. The sequence continues at coordinate 7,887,423 of NC_083864.1, read as the reverse complement.
ATGTATGTATATATAAATATATGTATATATATATGTATATATATATATATTTTTCTATTTCGTACGTTTGTTTTTTCTCCCTATACGGTGCATTTTCTCCCTGTGCGTTTTTGTTTTTTTTTTCTTTTTTTCTCCACCGGAAAAAAATTTTTAATCATATTAGTTCCATTTAATGACTTTGTCCGGATGATACTTTATATCGGTCGTACACCACCGTGTGTATGTGTATGTGTGCGCGTGTGTGTATGCGTGTGTATGTGTGTGTGTGTGTATGTGCCACCCCGCAACAGGCATTAACAGAGAGATGAAGAGGGAGAGGGGAGGGGGTGAATGGAAGAGGGGTAATATAATTAAATTTAATTTAAAAAGTGTTCAGGTTTTGTTCGAATTTTCATGGCGAAATAAAATTTTAACGAACCCCGCCCTCGACCACTCTCTTCCTCTGGATAGTCGGCCGCGATATCAACAAACGAAATTAGAATCAATTAATGTCCAAAGCGAAAGCTCGAGGAACTGGACGACCAAGGAACTGCGGAGATTATTTCGATGAAAAAGGAGAAAATTATTATTAAAAAGAAAGTTGTCCTTGAGAATTTCTTTTTTTTATAAATAAATAGAGGTTTTACTCTCAATACAATGTCCATTAACTCTCGAGAGCAACTATCGACAGTTTTATTCTTGAACGTATCAACGATAATTCTTAAGAAGAATTGTCGTTAATGGAAAATCGTTTCTCTTACAGTTATTTGATAATAATATTTTTATATACCTTAAATAGATTGATTATCATAATTTAATAATTTTATGAGAGATCGCTAATTTATTCGTATCGATATACTCGTCGAGTATATTTATTATATATTTCCAAATTGATTAAGGTAGATCTTCGTATATTATACGTCTGTTTAGGATTCGTCATTTGGAGTTTGATTTCAAAGTTAAATATATTGTTGGGAAGCGATTCGTAATTAATAATTTATACAATTTTTTCGACTTTATTAAATTCATTATACCTGTCTTAAACAACCCGATGATTTTATTCCCAAACGTATTTTCTTCCTGCATTATTACCGCCATTTTACTTCTTCATTCCCATTAATATCAAACTTTATTTAATTTAGACGTCCGATTGTTATTACGAATTTATTTTAAATTAATGGAACTTATCCGTCTTATGACGGCAAGAAAATGTCTGGACATTTGGAAATAACCTTCCTTTATTTTCATCAAACCATTGAATTATTCAATTTAATTTACATGAAAATTGTCACACGAATTTTTACGAGATTCGAAAAATTTCCGTAATTATCTATCCTTTAATTCTTTAGATAATAATAAGCATTTAAATTCTCGAAACGATGAGACGATAACTGATTAACCGAAATCATTTTTTAATGATGTTTCTCATCTAAATATTTCTTATAAAATAAAACTCGAAATTTCTGTCACCGAAGAAAAAGAATTCCATTCTCCAGAAATTAAAATTTATCTATCAAATCATCAAAAAAATCGATATCTACGATCGTCATCCATTATTTTCCCATTTCTTCAAAAATTAACAAATTAACAAAATTTCATTACAAACGTATAATCGCGCAAATAATCGACAAACGCTTAAAAAAAAAAATCACCGAACGATCCTCGCGTGTCGAAGAAATTCGAATAAAGAGGGGAAGATTGAAATGAAATAAACGTTCTCTCTCTCTCTCTCTCTCTCTCTCTCTCTGTTTCTCCGGGCCGGGTCGATGGAAATTTGCATAGCGGCGGGCGAGATAACGGTGTGTCGAGCGTAGCCGGTTAATAGACCGAATGACAGGCTCGGGGGTTTCATAATTTTTTCAGAAGGAGAGACAAATTCGAGTCGGTATCAATCGTGCGACTAATGGCGGGTAGAAAATTGCGGAGAAGCAATGGAGAAAGAAACCGCGAGATGGAGCACGTGGTTCGACGGATTGGAACCAAATTTGGCACGAAATCGCACCCCCCAACCCCGGCCACGACCCCGTTGATCCGTTTAAAAATTCATACTACGTAACTTTAAACCTTTTTTCGTCGCGGCTTTTCCCAACCGTCGTCCCTTGCTTCGTCGACCTCCTTCCGTGTCCTCCTTCACGCCCAGCCTCGGAAATAGAATCCATTAAACGGTTAAGAAACGATGAAACGCCGTTGCCCCGACTTTGACAGTTGTAAAAAAAGATATCCAGCGCGGACAGGTTTTAAAGATTCGCCGTTTCCTCCTCTCGGATCTCTTTGGATAATTTGTTCAATGTATTTTTCTCGATTAGACGCAAATAGATCATCGGGTACAATCCTTAAAATATTTTCAATATGGAAACAGTTGAAATTGACGATCGAAGAACTTGTTGTAGAAAAGCTTGCTCAATCAACTTTATTATCCTTTTTTTTTTGTTTTGATATCTACTAAATATCCTTAGGATGTTTAAAGGAAAGTACGTTTCAATTTTTAATTCGTATCGATTCACCGATTACACGATTAAAAAAAGAAAGGATCGTTTATTTCGTCAGATCTCGCGATAAATTTTCCACGTAATTTAAGTTCGATCGATTCCCTGGAAAGGAACGGGAGAAAGGCGAGGAAACGCAACGAGGGGGCGTCGAAAGATCGGTGCCAACTAGCCGAATATCCCATACACGGGTGGAATCCAATTCGAAAACCCTATTCAACGTTATTTTAATATTAAACGATATTCAACGGGATTTTAATTCGAGCGAATCCGCGGTATCGCGGTACGCGCGAGCGTAAATGGCATGCGAGCGCGCGATAGTCGCCGCTGTGGCCGCGGTGCGTTAAATTAACCGCTAAATGATGTCAAGCGAAACCGCGCCACCGTTTCACGCAAACTCCGCGCACGCAAACGAGTCTCCCCCGAATCTCTCCGATCGTGTCCTCCCTCCATCCCTCCCTCCCTCCGCACCAACCCCCGATTAAATCGATCAAGACTCGCTTCGCGACTCCGGCCGACCTTCCCTGCCTGCGTATACACGACACGAATCAACGATTCGGCCGATTTAGGAACGATCGCACGAACGATCGCGGAGGAAAGAGAGAAAAGGAGGGAAAGAAGAGGGAGGGAGGAAAAGAGAAAAAAGGTATCGCGCGTGGTTCCAATCAGACGAGCGTCGTTTCGCGCGATCGCGTATGAAGCACGTCTACGAGTGGAAACTCCGGTAGGAAGGGCGAGGTGGAGCGCGAGGGGTGGTGTGGGCGCTGGACGAATTTGTTTCCGAACAATTTTCAGTGTTCCGCCGTCCAAAGGGGTTGGCCGGCAGGAATAATGTATACCCGAGGTTTGGCTGGCCTGTCGAGCCGTGGAACTGTTCGGAGAGGGAGGGAGGGGGGTTTGAGAGAGCGGCACGAGGTGGAAAGAGAGCGTAACGACATCGGAGCGAGGGAAAAAAGAGAAGAATCGGGCTGGTGTGGGTGAGGCGCGAGGGGGCACGAGGGGGGAGGCGGGGGGTGACGGCGATACTTTTTTCGGGTGTAATTTTTTATCAGCACCGGCAACCAAGCGCTTTGACCAATCCCTCAACCACCCTCCTCCTCCCCCAACAACCCTGTATATAGCTCGCCTCTCTCGCGCCATCCACCCCTCCCCTCCGCACCTGTAGGTACCCCCCGAGTCGGTCGCGCGCTATATAGCTGCCCTCTCCTCCGCCCACCTTTGGCCCTCTTCTCCCTCCCCCCACCATCGACCAATCTCGCCACCGTATCGGTGCTCAATCACATTTGCGATGCATTTTTTTTTCCTTCCTCTTTTTTCATAAAGCTGGATTATAATTGCATCGCGAGTTCGAGTTGCGGGATAGCCGGGCGAAAAAATGGAACATTGGCCGGGGGGACGAGGAGGAGGAGGAGGAGGGCGGGAGGGGGAGGGAGCATGGGGGTATGGTGCGCGCCGGTTCGGTGGGCCAACCGCGCGGACGAGGATAGCTCCGAGGTGGCGGGGTTGGATGGAGAGAGACGGGTGTACGCGGGTGGGAGAAAAAAAATTGCGGAGAAAGAGCGAGGGAGACGTGTAGAGTACACAGAGAGACGGGGAGAGAGAGAGAGAGAGAGAGAGAGGAGAGGTGGGTTGGACGGACGATCGGTTCGGGAGCGGGTGGAAAAAAGGGGTGGGACGGGGGATCGAACAGGAGGAAAAAACCGATGAGGTTTCGGGGCCGCTTGATTGGTAGCCGAACGTACACCTACTCGCTATCAACGAATCCGACTATTCGTGTCCTCATCTTCACCCCTTGCGTTATATCCCAACACCCTCTACTCCACCCTCTCTAGCCGCGCGGATCTTGCCTGCTCTCTCTCCTGCTGCAACCCATGGATCCTCTCCTCACATCCCTCTCGATCGCGTTCGACGCCCCCTTTGCTCTATATCGTTCCCCGAGCCGGGAACGATGCGCCAATTCTCCGGTTCCAAAGCGGGCGGAATCGTGGCGATCCCTCCGCCATACATAGGATCTCGAACGACGTCGTTATCCGGTTGGAATCGGCGGTATCCGGCCGACCGAGCCACCCGGAAGTGTCGCGTGGAACACGGGTTTCGTACTCTCAACGGCTCCATCTCGGCGGGTGCAGGGGCTCGGCGTTCCTGTTCGCGCCGAGATTTTCAGATTCGACGATCCGAATCTCTTTTCCGCGGCCGAATCGATGTCGCTGACGTCCGCAACCACCACCCCGCATCGTTGGGGGAATTTTGATGGGGAAATTTGGTAGTCGATCGACGATCGCGGAATTGATTAATGGGGGACGTCGTTATTTTTCGAATTGCCACGGAAGGAATTAAATTGATGGCCCGGTTCGATCGGTGATTTCGGGGTAAGGAATTTTTTTTTTATGCAGATCCTGTTTCCTCGTTGATTGAATATTTTTCTCGTTTGTAAGGAAGGATCAATTTTTCCCTCTCTCTCTCTCTCTTTATCTATCTATCTATCTATCTCTCTCTATGTACGCATCGATCTTGATTCATTCGTGGAGACGATTAAACGCGCGTGAATATTGCCACGGGCGATAATTGTGTATTAATGGCGGTCATAAGTCAAAAATTCGCGCTTTTAGCACACTTTTGTATCGTGGACGTAGTATTTCTTTTGACGAGATATAATTATCGCCGCGCGAATGGGGGCGAGCAATTTACAGGGAGCAAATGTAATTGGTCGGCGGGAAGCAAGCGAGACGAAACATCGCGAGCCGGGAACGTCGAAAAAATAAAATACGAGGATGAAAAAAAAAATAGGAAAAAAAAGAAGGAAAAATATTGCAGGAATACATACACGCACCTACACACACACACATATATATATATACACACACACACAGATATATATATATAAATATATATATATATATATATTAATTCGTTCTTAATCCCCGTACGTCCAATTACTTTCGCCGGCGTTGCATAACTAATTACGAATCTCCCCGTGAGCGCGTTGCAACCACCGTTTGCAACTTCTTACGCGAATTTATTATACCATCATAATTACATGAATATTTTATTCCGCGAAGAGGTACCGGGCCACTCGGTGCCTCTTACTAATTAAAACCATTCTTCGCATCTGCTTAAGCCCATCCTCGATAATCCGGCCGCCGGTTATAGAATCCTGCAACTTGAAACCGATAGGGTGGGCGGGGTGGTGGAAATTCGCGGATCCGTTTCTTTGACGATAAATTTATCGCGACGAGAGAGGCGACGTGGTGGGATAATTAAACGAGCGAAAAAAGGGGCACGAGGTAGTTATAGTCGTTGTAGCCGAGCGAGAAACGAGGAAAGAAGGAGTAGGGGACTGGAAGGAGACGAGGAGAAGGTTGGAAGGAATAAGAACAAATGGAAAAGTCGTCCAATTAAACCGATGGAAGAGTGGGAGGAAGGAAGGGGAGATATCTCCCCCTCCTTCCCGACAACGGCGGAGAAGGAACGAGAGGATCTTCGGAAATCGGCCGCCGCTTCAACCCTCGTGACAATGGATGCGAACGTGTTGTGCTACACCAACAATTCCCAATCCCTAACAAAGATCATGCCGGCGATGATCGGCCGGCGATATCGCGCATCCAACCCCACGGGGTGTTTTATCTGGCGCGCATAGGGGAAGAGCGAGAGGGACGTATAAGGGGGCGTAGGGTGGATGGGTGAAGAGAGAAACGCGACGTCCTTTGGACGTGCAGCCCGTCGATAAATAGCGAATGCGATAAAATGCCGCGAATTTAAAATACGCCCAGGATTTTACAGCGGGGACCAAAGGACAAAGCCGCTCTCGTTGTTTCGACAATACCGCTCGTCGAAAGGGGGTGGAGGTGGTGGTGGCGATGGTAGTGGTGGTGATGGTGGTGGTGGTGGTGGCGACGGCCGACAGAGAGAAAACGAGAGGCCGAGCGGAGGGAAAAAAACAGGGAGAATCGAGACGAGTGGAAGCGAGAGGTGGTGATCGAGGAGGAGGAGGAGGAGATGAAAACAAGAGGCGAGAAAGAGAGAGAGAGAGTGAGTGAAACGCTCGTGTATACGTACGTATACACAACTATAAAAAGAGGCAATGCGCGTACGTGCATACGTATATCCGTAAATGTATGCGCGCGTGTGTGTGCGTGTGTGGTGGCGAGGAGGAGGCATAGAACGAGGGCTGATTCTTCGGGGCAGCACACGTTCGCCCACACGTTCACGCAGCAGCAGTAGCAGCAGCAGCAGCAGCAGCAGCAGCAGCATCACGCGCCGGCAGGCGTCGCTGGTTTTAAAAATGGGGGATTTTTTCACATTTATCAGTGCACGCTCAGATCTGGCTTCCGTATCAATGTCCGAACACACGTGAACACCCAGACAATCGAGCGTTTCACACGAATACATTGTCCTGATCGGATTGTATGGATTTTTTTCCGGGACACACACCACCGCCCCCTTTGCACCCGTCTCTCCCTACCTTTTGCTCTTCTACCTCCCGGTACTCCCGCCCTCCCCACGATACCCTTCACCCGGCCGGGTCTGCACCCGTCTACACCACTCCCGTACAATACCACCCCATCAGCTATTCCGCCACCCACGCGACAACCGTAATTTTAAGCTGAAAGGACCGATTTTTGTGCATCTCGATGCTGTTTGCTGCGTCGTCGGCTTCCACCCACCCTGCGCCTGCCGATATCAAGCCCTCGTTCGTTTTTCTCCCTCCCTCCCTTCCTCCCTCTCTCTCTCTCTCTCTCTCTCAACGACCAACTCTCCTTTTTTCTCGCTCTTCGCGGTCGAACGACGCTGACGTCGACCGAACAATCGTTTTGTACGTACATTATGTTTTGATTCCTCGCGGCCCGGGATAATATCGATGCTGTATTTTTATCCCCTTTCACGCTGTAACCAGATATTTTTCTCCTGGCGAAAAGACAAATTGCCTAATTTACCCGACTCGCGCGTACACATCTCGAGAACGAGTCCGTGGGGCTCGGGTTCTCCGCGGTCGAGCAAAATATCGATGATGGGGTTAAACCACCACGCGGCTCTCTTGTATACACAAAATATAAGCGATCGCCACAATTATCAAGCGAAACGTCCGAAATACGCTTCGAACCACCCTCCCTCCTCCCTCCCAATGTCGAAGCTCGATGGCTCGCGTCCGCAACGATACCCGGTGGCCTCTGCGGTTTAAAGCCCCCGACATCTGCGGAATCAAAAAGCTCTTTCCAATGAATGGAAGACGATCGGTCGTGTCTGCTCGCATGCTCGGATAAATAAATAGGGATCCGCCATTATCTGGAGGACCAGCCCTCGACGCCGGGACCCCTACCACCGTGCTGTGTGTGTGTGTGCACGGGTCAATGGAATTCATAACGTTTGCGCGCGGATAAAAAAGCTGGCTGGCCCAGTGTGCGGGAGGGTGGGGCCACATCGGAACATTACTCATGCCTCGGCGTTCGCGCAATTTTTAGCTCTGAAATAAATCATCATTATTGCGGCTGGAGGGATGCGCATTATGGGGGCCACGGGGGTAGATTATCGTAGGTGGAGGCCACCTACCGGGTACACAGCCTTGCACACCCCTTGCCGCGCGCCACCTAACACGGTACAGGACTAAACACGCCCGATGAAACGAGAAAGGGAGGAGGAAAAAAAAAAAAAAGAAAAGAAGAAAAGAGACGAGGAATGAGACGAATCGCGAGCGTTGGTTTAGGTTGGTTTGAGATTGGTAACGAGCGATCGAAGTTGGAGGAATATGCGTTTATATTTTTGTCAGTGGATCTGTTTGAGATTTTAGAGATCGATTTGGAGACTGGGAGTGAATCGAGGTTGAGAAATTATAGGTTTACGGTTATGGTATCTTGGTTTGGTGAACGATGGAATTATTGCGGGTAACATCGATCCTTTTTTGTTGCACGAGTTTGTGCATTTTTTTTTTTATACGTAAACGAGTACTTGCTTGTGTGAAATGTAAATGTAACCGAACCGGTTGAATTGATTTTTTTTTTTTTTGCGCAATTATTAAAAACGTGCAGGTGTTTTTGACAAAATTAATATTGGTTTTTATCCAGACGGAAAAAATAATTATTACATTTGACTAAAATGAAAATGGTCGAATGTCTGAAAAGTTGAGAACGTGTTTGTTACGAAGGACGGATTCTTGTAAATAAGGATACGGAGGCAGTTTCTATTTACGACGAAAGATTATTTGATTAGTCTTTTAACCAAGAACCAAGATTTTCTCGTTGAATAGCTTTTGAAAGGAATTTACCTCGTGTTTTTCTCTTCGGCGATTCAGCGATATTATTAAAATTGATTATCATGTTATAACGACATAGCAAGTTTTCATCTTCCACGGGAAATCACGAAGATTGGAAATAACGAGTCTCGCGACCTTCACCCATTTCACTACGCCTCGCCTTGACACGATTCTTTAGTTCCAATTTATGATAATCCCCCTTTGAAACGATTCTATCAAATGATCGAACATCCAACCATCGTCAGAACTCTGCACGATAGATATATAATTAATATCCATCCATCCTCGTCGTATATTTTTCTAAATTTAAATTGGGAGGAGGGAAAAAATATCTCAACAATCTCGACAAGTACGTAACATAATTTAATAATCGAAGCAATTGCGCGCCATTCTTCGATAATTATTCAAGTTCAATCATTTTCGATAGATAGATAGATAAAGCTCACATCGTGAACAAAAAATATATACATTCGTATGGGAATTGATGATGTAATTAACTAAATTCTATTAGAGGTGAAATTACAACTTACAACTAATTACATTAGAACGTGGAAATCTATTTAACGCAGCCGATCAGCCTGTTTACCGTCATGTATATCCATCGAGGAAGGACAGAAAGTGAGAGAGATGGAGGGAGTGAAGGGGCGGAAATCGGGTGGGAGGGTAGCCAGGATGATGTTACATCATCAATCAGCTGGCAAACATCAACTCAACACTCGCGTCCCGGCCGGTATGTCCTGACCTGTAGCCAAATATATGCGCCGATAATATCGTCCCAGCATTGCTACATCATGTCCGGCTGTAATTAATTATCTAATTCTTAATCGACGGTTGCTGTGCATCGATCGATCCTTGGCTTAGATCGTGACAGATCTATAGGGACGTTGATAAAAAAATTATTTTGTATTTTTCGTCACGCAAGGATATGAGCCTTTCTTTATTTTTTTTATTTTTTTTTTTTTTCGTTTCTTTGTCGATTTTTTGAGGCATCTAAGCGTCGATTATGAATTTGAAGGAAAATGAATTAGTCAGTTTTTTAAAATTGTTCGTATTTTGATTGACGAAAATTTCAAAAAAATTTGGAAAATATAAATTTGATTTATTTTTGGCAACGATCAATAAAAGTTTTATACGATAAATAATATAATAAATAATACAACGAATCAGTTGAATTTCGCTTCAACATTACGAGAATCAACTCGGATTTTGGAAATTCTAAAAAATCATCGAGAAAGTTCCAAAAGATTCCCATCGCAAAAAATGGATACGAGGCAATAAAAATTCCCAAGTATCCATCCTGAAAAGCACAGCGCAAAAATAATCCGATTCGAAAGAAGAAAAAAGAAACGTCCAATATCGAAAATAATTCTCTCGACAACCCATTGAATTCTTCTGACATCTCGCTCACCAATCCCACTTCCCAGGAATCACCATCGCAACTGCATTCTCCATTCTCTCATCTGAAACCATACAGGACTCACAATTTGCAATTACACCCACGTTTCGTTCAACAAACACGCAAACAAGCACACACACACATCTCTATCCGTGTAAAAATGGCGGCAAATTGAGACGTGATTTACCAGCGAAGATGAGCCGATGGAAGAGAGTGGGTTAAGGTTACTCGGCTCATTAGCGGGCCCGTTTTCACGCCATGCTCGCGCGTCGCGACGAACACCGCGTCGTCGTTCCGGCAATCATCGGTAATTGTGACGATCGATCTTGATCGAAATGCTCATTTCCTGTTTGCCTGGCCGCCAGCAGAGTTAGGGTAGGGTAGAGAGGGAACTGGCGGCTGGGTGACCATCCAACCTGGGCAGGAGGGGAGGGGGAGGGAGGAGGGGCAGGAGGGGACGAGGGGTGTGGGTCGAAGGGCGCCTAGGCTGCGCATCATTAACGTGATTAATGTTGAAATAAATCAGGAGCTTCGAAACGGTAGTCGATAAATCCAATAATTGCGGTATAATCATAAGTAAACAGGTAACGCGTTTCGCGTTAGCATATCGCTGCCGGCGATCGGGCTAACGCCTGCTATATACACCCACCTTCACCCTCCCTCCCTGCTCCCCTCCCTCCACCATTACATATGCATTGACTTTTGATTCCCGGTTTCGTAGACATTCGAGTCAACGCGTGAATCTTCTCTTGGTTTATTATTATATATATATCAATATATCTATAGTGTGCGTGAGTTATCGATCGGGTCAGGTTTCCGGGATCGGTAGCGCTGTCTCTCTCCTTCTTCCCTCCGTGGTATTCAAGGAGCGTAATTATTCGGCGTAAATGAGTTATTAATTACAAGGCGGTTTAATTATATGCTGATGCATGATTTATGGCGCGAATATATACCGCCAGTCTTTCCCTCGAACGAGGTTCCTTTCGAACGGAGGGGAAAGATCGATGGTGTCCGATCGAGTATCCGAGTATCTTCGAAGGGCGAGGGGATTTTTTTCAGGGTGGGTGTTTCGTGCGCGCGCGCATGGAAGAAATCGACGAAAGATCAATCAAGAGTGATCGTTATTCGTATTTTTATGATAGAACTGTTGATGATGAACTAGTATGGTGGCATAGCCTGGTGGAAAAGTAGTAGCGATACATATTTCTCTTATTGTGATTGGGAGTAGGCGTCGAATCGAGTTGTTGAAGAAAGAATCGGGAGAAAAGAGTGGAGTGAGGGTTCTGTTTTAATTAAAAACGAATTATAATAAAGTTCGAGGCGAGGCGCATGAGATGGTTTTCACGATTAGGAAGGTGACTGTCTATTTTCGTTGTTTCGATTGGAAGAATCGGTGCTGCTCGGTGATCGGTGATATCTTGACACTTAATTAGCAAGTGTGATAGGTGGTAATGAAGTTTCGCGGTGCTGATTCCGATCTTATCGGTGGGAGGAGTGAGAGGAAAGGGGGAGAGGGGGAAGGGAGCGATGAGCGGTTGGTGAATTTTCGATGACGCCGAGGCGAGATCAACAAGTATCAACGTTGTCGGCATCGTACGTGAATCTTGGCGCAATGTCGAGTTAAGTTGGAACACGTTGTTTGTTTGTTGAAAATTAACAAAAAGCTAAACGTTTTCAGAAAAATGCGAAAGAATGGATTACACGGAGAAAGTATATATTTTTGGAATTATTATATTTAATTTGTAATAAAAATTTGAAGGGGAACGTATTCAAGAGGAATTTTCTTGAATCACACGCATAAAAGATTTTCACACTTTTGTGATTCACATTCTTTCCCATGTTCGTATTTTACTTTCCTTACAACGTTTATATAACTGTTTGAATAGCATAATAGCATGAATGGGAAATAATAAATGAATAAATTGTTAAGAAATCATCGTTTTTTGAAAGGTAACGCTTGCAGTCGGAAGGAAATTCAAGTAAGCGTATGCTAAGATAAGATCGAGAGATAAGATTCGGATTGCTTTTAAGCTAATACGAAAGTATGTAAAACAGTAATATTTTTACCATACCTCAACTCTTATCGTTAGTTTCTCTGCAAACTTCTTGAATAATGAAGTTAAACGAAAGATCTTAATCAAGGTGTTAAAATACCTGTCAGATGTTTAAGTGACACGCGTAACAGGCTATCGAATCTTGAAACGGTTCACACGCGACAGCCAGGTTAATGAACGAAAATAGAGTCTCTGCTTAATGCATATGTCTTCCATTCACGCTCTTTTTCCTTCATTCTCATCAATGAATCTCTTCCTCTTGATGCTTTCTAAAAATATAAAACGGTAGACCAACCTCGAGTTAGCTTACGCTTTAATCAACTATTAATAAAAGATTTTTACATAAATCGATACTTCGAAATGAAACGAAACGATATCATCGATCGAAATTTCTAAAAAAAAAAAGAACATTCTCCGATCTTACCCATCGTTCGAAAAATCGTTCGAAAAATAATAAAATTTCCAATACCCCGGAAAACAACGAAAACAACTTTCCAATTTACCCCGCGCGCAGCATCGACATCCGAAAATCCTTCCTTTCATCGTAGCGTAGCTGGTTAAACGATATCAGTCTCGAAGGTGATCCACGAGCATGGTGGATCGATCGTCATCCAGCTTTCCTCCTTTTCCCTCAGGATAGAACCAGAACGTTGTACGGTGTAGTGGCACCGCCACGTAACAACGCGCGCACACATACGCATGTATATCTATCTGCGCGCGTAGCATAGGTACAACGTGGAAATTTAGCGAGCACACCGAGGAACCGTGTCGGGACAGGTACAACGCGGAGGCTTTAACACGCGCCGCGGACAATCGCCGGCCGATAGATACATAATAAGCGTGGCGTTGTACGCGTCCGTCTAAGGCCGCGGCGGGCTAATGAAGCCTGGCCTGGTTAGGCCGCGATGTTAATTAAATGATATGATCATTAGTCATTATAACGTCATTGTGTTGCTGGCGACTTGACACTCGGCGGTTGTTACTCGCTCGCTGGGATCCACGGGAACATGTAGTGGACGCGAGATCGGTACGCCACGCCCGATACACCGGCTGTTTCTGTGAATACAGCCCCGTGTCCACCGTGCCTGCGAATAATCGTGGCTCCAGGATAATTAGGATTCTCGTCCGGCCCAACACTGACGTCATGCGAACGATCGTTTCGTAATTCGATTCGCGGCGAGGAAGGATTCGTTCGAATTTTCTGATAATTTCAGTTAACGTATAACTCATGCGAGAGAAAATATGAATCTTGTATATATGAATATTTGGAAGGTCATTGGAAGTAAGAAGGAATGATTTGACTTAAGTTAGATCAGTTAGATGGAGATTAGTAGATAATTAATTTCAATTCGGTATAATTGGAGGTAAGAAGGAATGGTCATTCCTTGAGGTGATGTGACTCGATATGTGGAATGATTCGGTGTAATTCGAGATAAGAAGGAATAGTTGTTGACTTTGTAATGATCATTGATCCCGATGTAATTTGATACGGTAGTGTAACTCGATACGTGGGAATGATTTCTACGACGAAACTTGAGAAGAATGGTCATTGATTTTGTAATTCGATACGCGATACTAATGTGATTCGCGACGAAAGAAAATTATTTTTGACGCTGTATCGAGATGCAATTCACTGAGCTGATTATACTTTTCGTTGGATGAGAAACAATGATCGTTAATTCTATTTCTTACTTATCGGGAGCGAACTCTGATTATATGAGTTGGTGTAATTCAAAATGATTTGTTTTTAATTTAATCCGCGATAAGAAGAAAACAAAGAATGGAAGATGGCTGGTGTAATTCGTGGAATCTGAATATTTAACGTATCGCGATTATTCACGATGTGGGAGAAAGAGTGAAAGGTTTTGCGGTTCGCGTTGGGTGCCGAGGTTACGAGTATTGCGATACGATGGTTGTTTTGCCACGCCGCTGAGAAATTGAGCTGCGTTTGGTTTTAATAGGGGAAATTCGATCAGGAATTTGAGAAAACGATTTGTTGCGTATCGAACGAAACGGATTGAATTTTGATGTTCAAATGCTACGAAATGAAACGTATTTCTGACATTGTGTTGGGAATGGAAATAATGGAATTTTTTGATGTTCCGTTCAAAGCGCTTATATTTTATAAAATTTCCACGCATAGATGTATATAAAAATCCGAAAGTAAGAATATTTGAATGGGGACGAGCTACGCACGTAAGAAATTATTAAAATTGGTATAAACCGATATTATATATACATCTATAATCGTAATTCGATTTTCTTAATTGATATCTTTTCAGTGAAATGAAAAATTCTTTAAATTAAAAGAATTTATTCTCGTCGACAGTATTCATCTATCTATATAAGAAATCTGTCAAAGATCGATGCAATTTGCTGACAATATATATATATATATATATATAAATTCAAAATCCAATTTCCTTCCGCAAAGGGAATCATTTCACAATTGATCGTTCAATACGCCGACGCGGATTTCCAAGCCGCGGCGTGTGAATGATTGGATGAAAGTCGAGAAAGTTACCGGTTCTACTTTGCTTTCTAATGCTTTTAGAATGTAATTGACGTACGATTGACGCCGCCTTTAAATTCCTGCCGCAATTACCACCGCTTTATTCTTTAATTCGCTACTAGGAAATTCTTTTATCGAGGTCGAGAGTCGAGCATCGCCGCGCTCTCACAATATCTTTTTCGAGACGCGATCTTGGAGCCGTGGATCTTGCGAATATATACGTCCGCGCCGCAGGAGACGATCGTATATATATGTATGCACGTATACCTCTCGACTGTGTGAATGTGAATGGCCTGGTAGTTGGATCGAATCGAGCGGTTTCGCGGTTAACGCGGAAGACGAAGTTTCGGGGTCTCTCCCGACTGGGAAGTACGGCGTGCAACCGGAAAAACATTTGGTCGCCGCATCCTACCTGGTTGAATTTAACGACGCCTGATGAAACGACTATTTATATCATCTTTTTCGAAAGATACCGAAGAATTACTCGAGGATGTAATCTTCGAATTTTCTCCAATCGTCGGCTTGGGAAAAAATTGTGAAACCATTTTCATAAATTCTATGGCTCGTTCCATTGATTTCTGTTTCTATTCCAGGGGGAAAAATAAAAATTGCATCGTAGAGTTTTGAAGTTGAATCAACTATCCTAAAATAATCTGCTTGGTTCAAAGAAAAACTTGGATAAATTTGCACAAAGGAAAGAAAGTTGAATCTAAGGATGGTAATTTACGAAAATAGAGCAATTGGAGGAAATTTTTATTTCGAAATATCCGACAGGAAGAATTATATCGCGCCGACATTCGCACTTCGTACCAATTGAATTTGAACGTATGATTAAATTTATCTGTACAGCTATTCTCGCATTATTATATTCTCATCTGAATATAACTGTAAACAATATTTCCCTTTTTTTATTCTTTCGCAATATAGAAAATTTAAATAACACGCTCAAGGCTTTCACGCCCGCCTCTCTAATGAGATCACCTTGCGCGCACTTTCATACTCGACTAATTTCTTGAAGGAAATTACGAGTGGGAAAAATGAAAGAGAGAGAAAAAAAAAAAAGAACAGCATAGATTTTATTTATAAAGGAGAAGCAAAATAAAAGCTTGGAACGCGTCCTTGACGCGTCCACCGGACGATTTTCCTCGACGATATTCTAATGATGCTCGCTGCCCCGGCAATCCACCTTCGGCCAGATACGTTCATTTATAGATTAAAACGGGACACCCCGCGCGATCCAGGTTATAATTAAATTTATCATCGGGACGTATCTAAAAAGCTCGAAAACGCAAAACAGTCGTCGCTATAGCGACGCGAATAATACTGAAACTCGAGCTTACACTATAAACCCCCTCCCCCCTTCCCCCTCCCTCCCTGTCCACGCTCGAATATAATTTACATACATCATACCGCCGAAAAATTTATCGGGATAATTGCCGTGATAATTTTTCGTAACCGTGCCCCATAAATTAACGATTATTATTTTTCTCCTCGTTAAGTAGGCGCTGAAAACGCATAAACGGTTTCGTCAAAAATTTAAAACTGACTTTGGTCGAGATACGGATCTAATTGCACGTACCTATTTATTTTCATCATCTTTAATCACGATTCATGAACTGTAATTATTGTTATTTATGTACACAGTGGTATTATACACTTAAACTGTGTGCACACAAGTGTTATTGTTGTGGCATTTCCATCATTATAAGAATATGTCGGTTGATATATATATATTAACGTCACGTTTTATTTAAACGCAACGTACGTAATTTAAACTTAACGTATCATATAAAGTTTCGTATTATATCCCTCGATATTTACTCGCGATTTATCCACGATCTCGAATCGATTCGAACGATCGTGATTTCACTCGCGTCTTTCCAAAGATTTTTAGAAAAATAATCCAAATTTTCCTTCCTTCGTTCGTTTCATTCATTCTTCCCTTTTTTTCTTTTCAATAAAGTGTAATTCTTGTTTTTCGAAGAATCAGATCGTGGAAAATGGCAATTGACGATCGACGATTTGAGTTTGAATCTCTCCCTGGTCCCGTCTCTCTCCTCTGATTCCGTTGGCGGGTCCGCGGCCCGCTTAATTTCAATCGAGACACCGAGAAATGCTAATTAGATCGTATTTATAGCGCGGTTTAAAGCGCGGGGGCATAACCGAGCGTGGATCGGTGTGAACCGCTTGTTCAGGCAACGCATCGCTACGTCGCATTTCGCGTTAATGGCCACAATTAGGTGTTTTAATTAGCGCCTCGGCTCGCAGTGGCAGCTGTCGGCTGCCAAATTAGGGCCGCCACGAAACAATAACTGCCGATTGAAGAACCTAATTAACGGAGGTTCACGGCTCGGCTCGAATCCGTGCGCGCCAGAGGTTTACACCGTGGACGGTTATATATAAATTAATAATTGGCTACGATCGTTGTTGTAGCTATCATACGGGATAGGATACGAATGTGCCCACGTTCCAAGGATAATCTTTCGCAATCGAGTCGTCGTTGAATCGGATGTTTCGCGTTGCTTGAGCTTAGAATTGAAATCGTTGCCGAGAAAGGATCGTGGAAACTCAATCTTTCCTTTTGTTCTCGTATCCTTGAGGCAATTACGAAGATATTAAATTCTAGAAGAGAAAAAAGAAATAAAATTAATGGGTTTCGTTCTATCGCTCGTGTAAATTAATTTTATATTTGTATAAATATTTGTATAAAATAATATTCTTGCACTTAATTGTACAAAGTATTTTCTCGAGTAAAATTTATCAAACGTTCTTTCTTTATATAGTCGATTAAAGAAACGAATGTATTATTTTCAAAGAGATAAACGATTGGAAGGGTTAAGCGACCAGGAAACTAATTCAGCGTTGTGAAAGCGCGCTTAATGTTTATTATCGCGTTACATTGTAAGCGCGGTTAATGCGTCCATGATGATGTCACGCGCACTGAAAGTCAAATAAATTATTGGTCGCAATGCGAGAGAGTGTGGATGGGGTTATGGGGAAGGGGAGGAGGATGGAAAAGGGAGTAAACGGGACGCAACGAGAGCAGGCTGCACACTCTTTCATTAATTTTCGTACGTTTCAGAGCTCTTGTGCACGCTCTCATGAGGGAAGTCGCGTTTAAATATGCGGTTCCGGGGAAAGAACGACTACAGATGAAACTAAGTAACGCGAAATATATTCTATCGTCGCGTGTAAACGTTTAAAAAAAAAAAAGATGCATATAATATCGCACGTGCGATGCTCGCATTTCGTCATCTCGCTAATTTTCTTTCTCGTTGGTTGCTCCTTCGATGCGAAAAATCGTCCTTCCAAATTATTGTTTTCACCCATTTCTTGGATCTATGATTTATCGGTATTCAAATCTGATGTGACAGAGAATTATATAATTTTTATAAAAATGAAAACATCAAAATCTATTCGAGAGTTTAAATTATACCGATGGAATCCCATTTGATTGAGATGAATGGATCCGCGATCTACATTTTTTCGAACTGATACTTACGTCGCGTCCGATATTATTTGTCCGATATTAGACCGGTGAAACGAGCAAGAAATAAACAACGAGGATAGAAATAGCGAAGGACTAAAAATTACTCTTTCCTTTGCGCGACGATATCTCAGGAACCGGTAATCATATCGAGATGAATCAAAAAGCGATCTTCCACTCGTCAACCGGAAATCATCATTCTTCAAAATTACAACGGTTAAAAAAATTACAAAATTTTTTTAATTTCGATAGAATTTGTTCTAATTTAAATAAATTAAGGGACGATAGACACTTCTTCTTCCTGGAAAAATATCGAAAAATATAAATATGTATGTCAACAATTCTACATCGATTAGAAAATCCTTTAGAGTTTGAGATCGATCTTCGTTTAACCGATCGATTCCTCCAGCTCTTCGGTTACTTAATATCCGTTATTACACTTGGAAAATTGAGACACGATTCGCAACAATTACACCATTCCTCATCGGCGCGCGCGAGGAGGAACAAGTTTCCCGATTGTTCGAGCCTCCATCCGACGTATTATCCTATGTAGCAAGAACCGAGTTCGGCTAATCCTCGAGTAGTACATGTGCTCTTTCGTAATATGTCCCGGTTGCGTTCCTCTGCCCTCCCCCTCCTGCTCCTACGTCGAATCGGCTCTCGCTGCCCCCTCCCCCCTCCCCGCCCCCCCCCTGTAATTTAATATACGCACGAAAATGGAGACAGTAATGACTCGTATGGTTTCCGGCTTAAAATTAAATGCGACTATCCGAGTTAGTAAAATTCCTAATTCGTCCCTGCCTGATTCCGGAGATCCTGGACGCGAAGCACGTACATTTTTCGTGTGATCTTCCGGGGCTTCGTTTCCTCGTACCAGTCCTCGGCCCTCCCGGCTGCGAAAAGGTGCAACTGGACGCGTTCCAAATTAAATTTCGCCCAGGGAAATGAAAAAGAAGCAGACGGCGCCGCGTGTCCCGCACGCTTCCGAGACGCTCCCAAAAACTCGTGTGTCCCTCGGCCTCTTCGACGGGGGAGATCCCGTTCTCTCCTTTCCTGGGGAGGGGATAGGCCGATGAAGAAGAAGAGGAGGAGGAGGAGGAGGAGGAAGAGAAGGGATTCTTAAATAAATCTCTTCGTCACCCGCATGCTCGCATGCTCGACGAGGATATTCTTCGAAGGGGAGGGGAGAGGTATGCGGGTACTTTCTTACAGCGGTATTTTCTCGAGTCGATGCTCGATCGGTGGGCTTTTTTCGTTCCAACGATCGGATATCTCATCTGCGAGGGAACGATCGTGAAGAAATTGTAATTGCGTTAAAACTTAAGCGCGTATTTCGTGCATGTATACGAAAGAAGACAAAGAAGGTTGGGTTAATCAGAGTTCTGAGAGTTATCCGAAGCAAGTGAGAAAAATACGGGTGGAAATTGAAAAGAGGCGATAACCATTTGATTTCTTAATTCTTCTTATTCTGTACCCGTGTTGTACCCGTGTTCTCTAATTAGAAAAATTCAAAGCTCGACCGCAGTTATCGAGCCCTGTCACCGCAGTTAAATAGCATCGTCACGCGGACTCGTTCAACATCCAGACGTCTATCTGCCCTCGATCTCAACGCTGCTGGGCATCGTCGAGTCGCCCCGTTCCCTCGTTGACGGGAGCCATTCATCCCGCGACACTTTTTTAAAAACCTACACCTATAATATATACCGCGTATTAATCTCGTCTACACTCTCTCCCGTTTCAAAAGTTGCGCGTTACACCAACTCCCCTCCCGTTATATCCTCTCATAAATTATGCATCGACCAACTTGTCCATCGTCCCGTCAATCAGTGGTGCCAACGCACAATCACGAGTCCGCCCATCTCCACGATCTCTTCAAACTGCTATCAACTGCTCCTAAGAAATCCTATTACAGGCTTACACAACGCAACGCGAGTCAATGTATTCTCTTATCCGAATACAGAAACGCGTACAATTTCCATTATTTTCCCTATTAAAATATAAACACTCGCTGCTTTTCGATCCATCCCGACAGATAAATCCCGCTGTTGATCATCGATCAGGAGAGGGAGTTAATTTTCCTTCCCTTAAAACCGACCATCCCCTAATTAATACATCAACCTTCCGCAGATACGAAGCGATGCAATTTCTGGAACGTCGTTCCAGATAGGAAGCCTGGACAGTTTTCCCTCCGTTTCGTGGGAAGAATTGGAGAGAGCGCGCGCGCGAGACAGAAAGGTGGTGGCCGGGCGGTGGACACATACCCGTTTAATTAATGTGGCTTATTAGCATATAAACTCGCGCGTCCAGCCCGCGGCTGTTAGGTCAGAAGGAAAGGGGAAAATCGTGGAGGTTTTGTTCGGAGTGTGTGCGAGAAGGAGAGAGGAGAATCTGGTCTGGTCCGGTGCAGTAGACTCGGGGAGTGGCCAGCCAGGAGATGCAAAATGTCGTACGAGCACTCGAGGCAGCGGGCATTACGAAGCCCCTGGAGCACTGTATCCGCCAGCCACTAGTTACATTGTCTAAGGTTTCAATAACCTAATGAACCCCAACGCGCAGACCGAACCGGGCGAGCCACGGTTCTGGACGAGGTGGCCCGGAGACTTGGTTAATTAAATACAAATTAGAGCCAAGAATTGCGTCCGCGGGGGGTTGGCGAAAATAACACGTTGAAGGGGTGGAAAGGAAAACGGGTTTCTTTTGAGAGAGACTCTTGATAGTCGATCGGCGAATGGGAGATAGCTAGGGAATCTGAATGCGCCGTTTAATTGGATACGAAGATGGATACTTTCGTGTCGTCTTAAAACGTCGATTTCGTATATTTTTTATTCGATAGGAGTGAAGGAAGAGGCGAGGGAAAGAGTTCGCGTATGAATAAAAAGTCAATTTTTCCGTGTTTCTAAGTAAGTGATATCACTTCGATGAATAAAGAGAGGAATTTCGAGGCGATCGTTACACAAATTGCGAATAACGACAACAATTTTATTCAATATACTTGGTAATCATCGAGAACGGACAACCGTATCGAAATAATGGACGTAAGAGAAATGGGCTCGACTCGAGCGAAAGCTGCACATCCACCCCACGGAGATAGAGGAATAATTAAATCGATGATAGCGGGCCCCCAGTCACCCGGTGATTGGAATTAAAAGATACAGGATCCGAAAGATGGACACCCACGTACATCGAATATAAAACGGGTCATTAATAGTACGATTAAATTAATATATTCGGCTGTGTTCCGCCGTTCTCAAAATCGTTTCAAGCACGAACACATCGACACGCGATTGACCAGCGCACGATCCAAAGGTGCAAACGTTAAGATAAAACGAATTTTGCCGGGGATATTTACGATTTCGACGATTAAACGCGGAATAACTCGGTGAACCAACCGATCGTTTATTTAAATAACGTCGATGGAACGGTCTCCATGCCGTCGTCTCAGTATGTTAAAAGATATAATTAAGCCCGGAGATCTCGGAGAAATTAAAGAGAGCTCGTTCGTTGCCGTGCGAAGGTGTGATTAACAATCGTGGAGAAGAATGATTTTGATCCTTCGTTTTATCGCCACCAATTCCTTCTCGATATCTCCGGCTAAGAGAAATATCGCGTTTGTTTGATATGACTAATTGAATTTCATCTCTACGACCTATACTACACATTCAATTTCCCCTACACATCCAACAATCCATACATCCGTCTAATCTCCGATATTGCAATATTTAAATTCAAAACTTTCCAACGAAATTCTGAATATCCGCTTCGAACGTTCTTTCTACATATATATATAAAAAAAAAAAATCCCAAATATAAGGTTCACTGGAAGAAATATCATTATCCAATCAACTCGCGTACAAGAAAAGCCACGCCTGAATACATCATAGCGACAAGTCGAGCCGTAACAAGCGAACAATATCGCCCACAAAGAGAGAGAGAGAGCATCAGAAAATCCCTCATCCCGGCCTCCAGACCGGCATTCCACCAGATGATAAAGTAATTAAATCACAAGAAGGCCCCCCTCTCCCTCCATCGACGGGGATTGAGAGGTATCGCGAAGTGTGGGGGCCCACACGGAGGAGGAAACGGGATCGGCCACGTGTACCGAATGTAAGACGGATCATTAGAAGGGCGATTAAATTAAAATATTTGATTGGGGGAAAGGTTTGGGGGCCGCGATCTCGGCGAGCCCTTGCTGGAGGGCTGGCTGGTAGCGGTATCGCCACGGATGCGGCGCCCTCTCCGCCGAATTTGAAATGCTAAACAGCAAATACGCCTAATGAACACGTATGCCGGGTCCTCCGCCGGTGTGGCTATGTTTGTACCAACCGGCGACATTACTGCCGGCGTATTTGCGTTGGCAAGGCCCCCGCGCGGATAATAGATTCATCCTTCACGCTTCTTAATTAGGAGTTAAGTTTTATTGGCCTTTACCCGGCCACCGCTCGCTTTCCACTGTGTGCGTCACGCACACGGCTCGGAGGGGGCGGGGGATTATAAAATGCGCCGATTCCGAACGCAGACCACGCCTGTGTTCCTGCGCTCCGTACGAACGTTTTCGATCGGATCCGGACTGTTTGTTCGAGTATCCGTTTCCGGTTTGTGCGCAGGATGATGGAACAGAGAGAATGAAAGAAAATTGAATGGTGGGAAATGATGGAAGAAGCGGAATTTGGAAGGTGAATTTTTGGGGGGATTTTATACCTGCATTCGATAATTTTGAAGATTCAGTTTGAATTAGTAAGAAATGTGGAGGAATTGGAAGGAATTGGATGCAAGATAAATTTGGATTTGGAAGATCTTTATGGAAGTTTATGGAAGATGAAAAATGAAAATGATTTGCTTCTTCAGAGCACTTGATTCCATTGAAAAATTGAAATTTCCCTGATATTTTTGATACGTATCGTCAATTTAGAAAGTAAACGCGGGGGGGCATTAAGATTAAGAATAGTTTCCAATGAATTTTAAGAATTAAACTAAAATGTGGTAATTCGATTCCTTTTGTCGACCTATAAAATTTCATTTCCTCGCTCTAATTATGCGATTCTCGATCAATTTTTGTCAATTTAACGTACACGAATCGAGAATCCGTTTATAACCAAAGCAGATTCGGCAAGACGCACGGAATAAAATCTTGAATCTAGAAAATTGGATCAGCTTCCAGGGGGTTAAATAGCGAGGAAATGCTCGCGACCGAGGATACTTGGTAAACGATATTATCGAATCTATTTTCAACGTCGGATTTCTTACCTGACAATTCATTATCAGTCGCGCGGGCAACCCGTTAATATCAACTTTCTAAAAGAAACTTCTTAAACGCAACGCGGAAAGAAATTGCTCATTAATGAAGCAACCTTCCATTTATGACCGGATTCGAGATCATTTTAATTTAACCGGCATCGTCGATATCGGACAAAAACATACGAAAAACACCAGTATTAATTAAACGAACGAGACGAGTAAATAATCGATCGTGATAATCCACAACTATTTAAACAAATTTTATATCGTTTTTCTGTATGTAGAATATAATCCAAAAGAAGAATATCAAAGAGATATTTTTTATCGAAATTTCTATTCTCTATCCCGATATAATCGAATCGAATAAAATATTTTCAAATTGATTTAAAAACGATAATTTGTATTAAAACAAATTAGAACGACATTTCATTCGAGAAATACAATAAAACAACTTTGTACGTCGACAAAGTTCCCCTTCGAAATTCTTCTTTCCTATTTTCTATCATTTTAATAATAGAATCCGTAAAAGGATAGCACCTACGTATACCTGGTATCGTAACAATTGAATTATCTACGAAGCGCGCAACGACGACTTGGCCCCGATAACGATCAAACCGAGAAATTTATTTTTTCAGTCTCGGATTAACGCGAGAGAAAGAAAATAATTAAATGAGGCGAATACACCGCTAATGCCACCTTGGTATCCAACGAATCCAACTTCTTTCTTTTCCCTTTCTCTTTCTCTCCGTTCACCTCCGTTAACGGGAACGAAACGGTGTACAGGAATACCGCGGTGAAGGAGGAGGGAGGGAAGAAAAAAGAAGAAGCGGGCGAGAGATCGAGCCCATTGAGAGACGTTATCGTCTCGGGGATCCCCCTTTCTCTCTCTCTCTCTCTCGACCGCGCCGATACGTTCCTTCCCGGAACGCTTTGCATTCCGCTCGCCTCGTTCGCCGTCTCGTTTTTGCAGGAAGCATCAATATTTATATTGCATAATGCATTCGTAATTGCCGCGTGTACACTCTATTTGTTCCGATTTTGTAATGCCATGAAAATGTATGAAGCGATAGCTATTATTAGAACCGGGATGCAAAACTTCTCCCGGGCGCCCGGGTTAACTAGGTGTAGACAGGTGGGGAAAGAAAGTAAATGAACCGGGGAATGAGATTGCAGAATTATCAAAGGACTTTCTTGCGTGTGAACCCCTTCTTTCTCTAGCTTTCGCTTCCTCTCCCCTCCGTTTCTTCCTTTCCTCCTTCTTCGCCGCTCCCGATATGGAAGTGTCGATGAATCGTTGGCGGATCGAAACGGGAACAATCTATCCATCCATCTGTCTATGCGCGACGAGATTATCAACGAGTTTATCAAAGGAATCATCCATAGGAAGATTGTTGTAACACGACAGGATATTTGTTGTTTCTATTTTTTTGCTGTCTGCCCTCCTTATTCGAGTGGGATAAAATGAGTTTTTGACGAGGATCTCCAATCGGAGATGCGTACTTCTTTTCACTTTATTCGATATTCGATTGAACGTGAAAGAGGAATGAAAAATGGCGCAATCATTCTCGTTAGAACAGATCTGTAGACACGTTCTAACGTTATTTCAATGCAAGATCGAGCGATTCGTCGTAATAGAAATTAGCCCCATACAAGTTCGAATCCGAAGACTCGTTCATTCGAACGAAGAAGCTATTCGCGATTCAAATCTACGTCGAAAACGTCGAGCGTCTTTTCTTCCTACAAATCCCTCTCCACGTTGTACCCTGACGAGAAAGGAAACGGGAAAAGGATCCTGGCAACGCGCGTCAAAAAATCATCCCTCTTTCGACGAATCGTCTCGCATCGACGCGTCCATTCTTTCACTGGACTTTGAATTCTCTTCCGATATTTAAAAGAGGAAGAAGAAGGCCGCATAGCATAAAGATCATCCTCGAAGAAACGCACACAACGCTCGTCCAGAAATGGCCGAAACTGACCAAGGAAGTCTGGGCAGGTGTCGGACGTCTCTCGGCTCGCAGAGGCGTGTCAGAGGGAACTGGACGGCTTTCGATTTATCGACAACCTGTACCGACGGTGTTGTTAAGACCTCATGGAAATGGCTCGCGCAGTACGATCCATATTACGGAGGGAGCGGGCAGACAAGATGACCGCTTGCTCGCCGGCCAAGATCTGCGAGAGGAAGGGTGTTCCATCGGAGGGTGGTGGTGGGTCGGGCGGCGGGGGCCAAGCTGGAATAAGTTATCTGCAACTAGCAACCCTTGGGCTAAGTGGACGGTTCTCAAGCGGGAACATCTCACTCCATTGTCCTCCGCGCGGAGACGACGTTGGAATTCCGGTTAGAATGGCCGTCTGTCGGACGAACGTTGTTAGTGTCGATTGGTTATCGTTGAATGGTAAAAAAAAGAAACTAACGAATCTCTCGTTATGGAAATATGCGCGTTAAAATATTCGAGAATGAGAATAATCCCTTTTTCGAGAATTGAAGATTGGAACGAATATGGCGCAGAAAAATCTCGGTTATTTATCGAGCTGAACGAAACAGAGGAGAGGACACTAATTGACTGATAACTTGACTTGAAATAAGCCTCGATCTGCTTCATCTGTTTCATTTTGGTTTCAGCTTGATCCTCTAAAGATGTATTCCAATATACGTGGATATATTTCTGAAAAGGAAAACTGAGAGATTTTAAAAATAAATGAAGATGAGATGGAGGACGATGGTACGATTAAAAATGTAAGACATCGTGTTAATCGTTCGGTGATTAGTGAACGTGAAACAAGCAGCCTTGTGTTTCAGTGCAACGGGCAAAGGGTTCTCCGGTTGGGAACCTATTTTCCTAAGAGGGTGGAATAAAGGAGGGTGGAAGGAGAGGCCGAGGAGGGAGTCGTTGTGTCCAGTGTCTCGGCGTGCGGCCACTGGGGTGGTTGTGGCCAGTCACGAGGGCGTATGGGATGGGGTTAGGTCCCTCTTGTACACGAGGCGAGGTTCGGACTTGAGAGATCAATAAACGACCCTCCAACCTGGACACTCGGCCCATCCCTCATTCTACTACCGGCCAGCTACCTTCTCCGCTACCTACTTCGACCCACCTAATGTCCGTTGCAATTGCCTTTTTTCCACACACTCCCAAGAATCCTCCCGTGTCCACGAAACACGAAACCGCCCCCTTTCCACCACCGTCCACTCGAAAACCTCTTATGAATTTGCAAATTTATACTCCATCCATCTCGAATTTTCTTCTGTTTCACCCCGTACAGAGAGATACCGATCTGCTCTACTAATCCAGATCTTTTACACTCTTTTCTTATACGGACGAAATGAATACTTTAGAAGAATAAAAGGAAAAATTATATCGCAATATTCTCAAGAGAAAAATAATAATAATAATAATAATATACGCATCTCTATGATTAAGAAATATCAAGAAGAACGGGAGTAAAATTGATCAAGGAATATATAGGGAGAAAAGAAAAAACTTTATCTCCCGAGTGCAGAATTTTATCATTCTTATTCTTCCTCATGACTCATTTCGTGAAAAAAACTTTTTGCAAGCTAGTAACGAGTAGAATTTAGTTTTTTTTTATTAAAGTCATTAATCGAGGGAAATTTCCAATTTATCGAAGGCTGCTTTATATAGTCAGCCGTATAAGAGCAACTTCACAGAATCGAATCGATGGACGACTATCCAACGCGGAAACATGGTAACGGACGAGATCCGTGTTTCAAGGAGATCACCGCGTTAGATACACGATATTCACGCGCGTCGCAATTTCAAGAGAGATCCAGAAGCAGGGATGAAACTGAGGAGAACAAGGGGACAGACAACGCTGTTGTATCTTTTCTTCGGCGGAGGGTTAAAGGATCGCGTCGTCGTACTTTGTTTCGTATTAATTTGCATAAGGGTGGCTAATGTAAGCGGAGAATTGCTGTAGGGTGTACGCCGTCGACCGCCAGGGGCGATGGCATAATGCACGACGATCGCGACTTCTTCTTTCACCGTCGTGCGCGGACTAAAAACCGCATAATTGGGCAAATTAATTTCCTGCCAAGATGCGGCTGCAACGTTTAAAATAAAGTTTCGAGCCGAAGGTTGATCAACCAACCTTCGAATACCATCTTATCTCGTCGGGTTTAAAACCTGAAATCGCCGCAAGTTGAAAAACGCTTCGCCTTCGGCCGTGTTCCACGCGTCGAATTTTTCTCTGGTGAGCGTATTGAATTAATTCGCCAAGTATTTCGTGAACACGCATAATGAAAGCTTTCGTGCTTCTTATACGTTAGAAAATGAAAATGGACACTGCGAAGATGATTTAGACCCATAGTGAATATTATAGGAAGATAATTGTGTCCGTTATACTGATTGATTAGACACAATTATTAATTATTCAAATATTAAATATTTCGTGTTATTATATACCGGGAAGAAAAAGATGTCCACCGATATTTCTTCTAACCATTGTAAGCTAAGAGAACATTTTGATTTTGATCCATCATTGTTACCAGAATAGAAAGAATATTTTTAGTACGAGCAATTTTATTTCGTGGTAAAATTTATCCTGTTTTATTTTTATAGAAGCTAAACATATTCCTCGCTTTTTTAAAAAAAAAAAAAGAAGTCACTTTCTTCCCTTCTCAAACTAAATTTCAAAGAAGCGTGATAAAATTGTTACGAAAGAATTTTTTTTTTAAATGGCGGATTCGATCTTTCTTTGAAATCGTAAGCGAGGCTCTGCGATTGATCGACCTTGAACCATTTCCGTTGCTCGATTAAACGAAACCGGTGGTTCCGTGCCTTTGCGCAACTTTCAACGTACGGAATCGCGGAGTATCACGGAACCAGTGATGGTTCGTTCCCCCAGCAATCGACTCGTACGCCCACACTTTTCCCCTGGTTTTATTCTCTAACCCAGTTTCGCGGTCGAAGAGAGAGAGAGAGAGAGAGAGTCTGGAGGCCCGTGGAAGAGGAGGGTGGAAAAGGGAAAAAGAAGAGGAGGCAGCCGGCAGCCACGGCGGTAACTGAGAGGTTCAGACTTTTACGGTAATGCGGCGTCGATTCGAGTGGGGTTTTCTGGCCTGGCAGCAACTGGTGGCTGAAAAAAAACCACCCCTCGACGAGTTCCTTCGAAATCTTCGCGTTCGTTTTTATCGGTTTACGATTACGCGTTGACAACGGCTATCCGAAACTCTCTTTTTCCCCCCCTTCACCGTCCCCCGTCCTCTTTTAACTGAGAGAAAATCCTCCAAGTTATTCGAACACACCGTTCCTCTACTGTTACCGTTTCCGTGAATGGGGCGTGGAATGGAGAATTGAAAAAATTCGCGGCAAATAAAAATTAAGCGGTCGAGGTTTTTCTTTTCTAATTAATACATCCCGGATCCCGTTCCGTAGAAAATAGAAAATCAATATTTCCGATGTTGTATGTTGTTATTTTTGTTATAAAAATGAAACTCTCTTTAATTCGCTCTGATAAAACATACGATCGGATAAATATATGATAACGATGTTTAGACGTTGCGAAATATAATCAAGGGTATGTTGTTAAAATTTTCACAATGTTGGATAAAAACATCTAAGGATAAAGACAACAAGTAAAGAAGACGAGATGTTCGGGAACAAGAGCGCAAACCGTGGCGCAAGAACAGCAAACAAACTGCCACGCGCCACCCACCAAGGGTCCATTAATCTAAATTCTATCAGCGTCGTCAGATCCTCCTTCACGGTCGTTCACCTTCACGCTGCACGCGTTCAACCGTGACAAGCCTCTTTTTTTCCATGTCCCTGCACGGAGTTCCTCGTTACGCCCTCGAAACCCACGCGCCTACGTGTATGCAACGCGGCCGTAACGCGTGTATCCATAAAACGCGCGTACGCGTGTATGTGTGTATCCAGGTCGAAGAGGCCAAAACGTCGAAGAGAGGAAAGAGCAAAGTGGACGGTTGGAAACGAGTTTGGGACTTTTATGGTCTGCCAACCTTCTCTCTACCTTCTCCACCTCCCTCCCTCTCTCTCTCTCTTTCTCTTTCGGTGTAGCATCGGGATCGAGAGGGGTTTGCGGATGCCGCGAGCAACTGGTGGTGGAAAAACACCCTCGTTCGCTCGCTCGCCACCCCTTAGCACCCTGCATCGCGCGCGCCAGCCTCTCTCTTCCGCTTCCTTTTCTCCTCATCCTCCGCCGATCCCCCGGCGTATCGTTCCTCCTACGATACGGCGGCAACCACCGGCTCAAAGCGATCCTTCGACTTTTATGAACGCATAAACGCTCCGGGCCACGCGTTATTTCTTTGTATCGTGAATCGTGTCGCGCGCGACACCAGCTCCCGCTCCCTGTCCGTGTGTTGGTTTTCCGTCCGTGCAAACCTTCTACACCGTGCAACGCGAGAAAAATGGAAGAGAGAGGGTGGGAAGGGTGAGAGAGAGAAAAGAAAGGTTAAACGGTTTCCATCCACGACACGAACTCGCGAAGGCTCGAGTTGAAGGGACGAGGTGAGGAAATAGAGGGGACGGAAAAAAGGAGACACTTTCACACAGGAGACGACACCGATTCGTTCCCTCCTGGGTGTTGTTCCGTCGACGACGATTCAAACGTCGTTACCCATTTACCCCGTGTTCACTTTATTGTTTCTCCCCGGTTTATTCTCCGGCTCCCGTTTCAGCTTTCTTCGGTTAACCGCATTCCCCGTATCCATTGTTTCTGAGGAACACCTCTATATCTCATATCGTGGTTTCTCCACCCTTTCTCTCGCGTGCTCCTAGATCCGTCCGTTATTATTGCCCATTATTATCGGATGAAGTTGTTAGGAATCTTTTGAAAAATTTTTGGAAAAATTCTTTCCGCCGAAAGAGTCCATCCCCTCAGGATTTTTATTTTCGTTAACGATTAATTCGACGATTCATCGGTTATTTATCCTTGTCCAGACGAGAATCGTTAGGGATCGTTGAAATTATTAAATTATTTTCCATTAATTTTCCATTTTCCAATTCCATTGCCGATTGTGGACACTTTATCTGGGAAGATAATTGGATATTTTTTCGAATGTGGATCTAACTCTGGAGGATCCCTTAGATCGAAGGGACTAAGCTATCATTAAGACTCGAATAATTCAACGCAGTCCGGGAATAATCTCGATTTGCATCTCGTTGTTTGCTCGGAGCAGGCCGGTCCAAGCAAGAATAAACATCCTGCACGGTGGCATGTTCTCGTGTCCATGCTGGAGTCTCAAAATTCGACCGGAAACAGTTCCTCCCCATAGTTGATCTCTCAAGTTATTCGAAGAAATAATAGTTGGTAATTAAATCAACAATTGTAGCCGGGGACTAAATTTGTAACTGCTCGCATCAATTAGCCTCATCGGCTCCACCAATTATTCGGTCTTTCGAATTCTATATATTCTCATTTCCAAACTTTTATTCCGTAATACTATTCCAAGCTGAAATTGACAAGAAATATTACCAAATTCATACAAATAACTTGAAACCTTAATTTGAAATCTTAATTCATATATCACCTTTTTGCGATTGTAGATCTTAGCTTCGTTAAACGAAGCTAAACGATATTAAATTTTGGATTTTGATTATTAATAGAATTAACGAAGTATTTAATAAAATAAAATAAAGGCGAAAATAAGAGATGCAATCGATATCGATTCTCGTGAAAATTGGGAAACGATATATGAAAAAGATCGACTTTATTATATATCACATAATTAACAATAAATTCTAAACACGTCGTTCGCTAGCAATTAATGCATTCTCGATTGACTCGTAACGTTTCACGTTTCTCCTCTCTTTGTCGACAGATGTCAGTCTTATCTCTCGTTTCTTTCCATAAAAATAACGCACTCGCCTGGCGAATGATCTATCGAAGAAACGAATCGTTTCAAAAATTTCGATCGAAACCGGGATTACGGTTAATTGGCGTGAAATCAACGGCGAAATTAATCTTATCGATTTATCCGGCCGTATCCCGAGAAACCTTAAAAGTAACCGGCCTCGTCTAATTTGCCTGTCCATTCGAAATTGCCTTCTTCGTGGAGCGTCTCGGGCCGGGGTCCCTTCTGGACGATGGTCAATCGGTCGAGTCGGCAGAGTCGAGTCGCTTCTTGCAGACTCTCTCCCCGAGTTTCCAGACTGTGGGGCCGGTTACAGAGCTGGCCGGGCAAATACAGGCTATGCATAACAATCGATCTCCCAGGAAACTATGGGGGTGGATGGTGAGCGGGCGGATAAAGCAGGGTGGTTGTACGTCGTGGCGGGGCGAGGCGGGCAGACCGGCACAAGATGAGGGAAGTCTGAGATAGCCAGTGGCCAACACCCCATCTGCTGCCCCTTTCGAAACCAGGTTATCTGTTCAACCCCCGTTAGAGTCGAATGAGAATCGGCCAGCAGCCGGGAACTAAGTTGCGCATCCCTCCGTGTGATCGGGACAATTGTTAATGCTCGAAAGACTTGCGGAATTATGTGCTCGCGTCCATGGTATTTTCTCCGCTCCGTGCCTTGATGAAGAGATCGAAGCGAGTTTCGATGGGTAATAAGATGTGCAATTTTTAAAAAAGTTAAGTTTAATTAAAAGTTTGCTAGTTTCGGGGGGGAGGGGGATATTGTCTCTCCATCCATGTTTCGAATCCATTCGAGCACAATTCCAGTAATTGAATTCCAGACTTGATATAGATAGTAATTTCGTTCGATGATACTTATTTGCCCTCGATACTTTTCGAATGTTATTTACCACGATGAATCTTTCGATTCGAGAAGTTTAAAATTTTCAAGGAAGATGGACAAAGAGCTTAAGCGTTAGACGAATTTCAAAACGATGAGTATCGACTGGAAAAGAGATTCAACATCGGTTATTATTTGTTGGAAAGATAGAAATCGATCTCGTGAAGATTGAAATTAAGAAAAAAGGATGACAGAGGGGAGGAATAATTATTAACAGAGGATACGAACGTGCCGAGGACGCGATTCGAATTAAAATACAAAATTCGTTTGGACGGGCATTTGTTTTATTAATCGGGTAACGAAAACAGCGAACAGCGCGAGCCTGCGTATTCCTGCCTGAAATAAAAGTATCCATTATAAAATGAATAAAAATTTTTATGGAAATCGATGCCGGTGTTCAACATAATACGAATAGGTAAACACGCGAATACACGCGATCCGTGCGTAATGCATTAAATTATGTCTTCTTCGACGCTCGACCGTGGAAAAAAGTGGTATTATATTCGAGGAGGAAATTTATAATATTTATATTCGCCCGTTTCGCCGCTACCACGGGACGGGAATAAAAAAGTTCATTTTGCAAAATGCATGTACGCTTACACGTTTTAATTATCCGGCCATTTTTCCCCCCCTCCCCCTCTTTCATGGTCAACCCGCGATATCAGCCTTTTGTTAATTTTCGTTTGTTGTTGTCGGTTACCTAAAATTAATATATTTACGATTTCAAAAGATTCGACCATTCTTCCACCACTTTGTACGTGGTAACGTATACACTCACGATGCACTTGCAAAATTTGTTATTATAACGTAAATCGTGTCTCATAATTACTATCGAAAACCATAAAATGATAATTTCGAACACGAAACGCATGATAAGTACGGTATTTTAAATGTTTCTTTCGCCATTTTTTCGTCACAGAGAGTTAGCTCGATCGATATCGATAATGGACTAGCTGGTATCTAAAAAATATTTTTCCAAAGCACGATCAAACGAGAGGGAACGATTTTGATCGATACTCGAAATTTTTTTCCCTCGTGTCTGTAAAATTCGCAATAAATAATTCGCCCCTTGGCCAGAAGAAAGAGAACGCTCGTAGGGAAAGCGGGGTTCCGCGGAGCACGTCCGAGACTGGAGACGAGTGAAACCATCGGTCAACCAGCATTACGGCATTTGCATGTTATTTACTCGCGAGCCACCGAGTACATTTGTTTGGATTATCCCTGAAATAAACCAGTGCCCGTTCCTACCCCTTCCTTCGATGCCACGGCATCGTCGAGTACAGACCCCCAGGAAAGCAGACAAATGGCCCTAGTTTGTCCACTTTATGTCCGTTTACATCATTCGGGAAACGTCACTATCGCGTCTTTGCAGGTTACGTGCCCTTCTGTCTTCCATCCCATTCGAGAAATCGAGAAGTTTCGTCGATCTCAAACGAATCTCGAAGAATCTCACTCGGATATAAATTGTTCCTAATTTTCCAGACAGATTGGAGTATTTAACAAGTATCTTCTTAAATTTTCCTAACTCGAATAGAGCGTTTCTTCGAATAGAGAAGCTCGGCTGTCCGTTCATTCTTGGTTCGAGCGAAACAGTGTTCCATTGTGTCTGGTAACATTTTAACTCACCAAGTATCCTTCGTTCGAAAATCTTCAATCGTTCAAACTTCTATCGTTCCCCACAATCGCGATCCTCTGATCGCACAACGGACGATTTACGGCCCGGCCTCGAGAATCACCAACGATTAGATCATCCGGCAAAAATTCTACATAAAACGTCTTTGCTACCGATCGACGTAATCTTACATCAACGATCAAAGCAACGCGCAAAGAAAACGCTGCCCTCGTAAACGAGCGAAATAGAAACGAGAAAGAAAGAAAGAAAGAAAGAAAGAATCGATCCTCCATCCGGACAAACAGCCATCCGAGCTAATTACTCGAGCACACACCGTATCTGGAATTTAGCCCGCGTTTCGTTCGGGATGATTAACAATAATACAAAGCAATAATGTTTCAATAAAAAGTGCAGGCAGAAATTGGAAACGTAACAAACGTGGGTAGGTGGAGGGGGGGATGGCGGACGAAAGGAAGGCGGCGAGGGGAAGGGGGACAGGCGCGGAGGGGGTTGAAGCGGCACGAGCAAATTTAAAAGCGCAATTACACGAAGATAAACGCTTTGGCAAATATCCATTTTTTTTCGCGAGACCGGAACGCGTCCGCCTTCGTTATAGAATCTCCGCTCTCCGTGCATGGACGAATGGAGCCATCCAGATATGTAGATCCGATTCAATTAAAGAGAAACGCTCTACCCCCTTCTCTCTCTCTCTCTCTCTTTCTCTCCCTCGTTCCCTCCACGCGTCTCTATGGATCTCCACGCCGGCTACACGCTGCCAGAGATCCGAATACGTGAGTTATTCCCCGACGAATCCCGCTAAACCTATACGACTAAACCGCCAACGGCGACTTTTTCGAATTCCCATCGAGTCGCCGGATGCTCTCGGATACCAGACGACGTTCCCTCGGCTCTCTTAATCGGTATACATTGGAATGCATCTGACGGCCGCGCTGCGCCGGCCACACTCTTACCGGCTAAGTAATCGTTGCACAATGACGAATCGCATAAATGCGAAGGATCTCGGATGCGACTTGTTCCATCCTTGGGACGTGTATCTCGTATACACGTACACGTTTGGAGAAC
Organism: Apis cerana; assembly: GCF_029169275.1. NCBI lineage: Eukaryota > Metazoa > Arthropoda > Insecta > Hymenoptera > Apidae > Apis > Apis cerana. Next base: position 7,852,615 of record NC_083864.1, on the reverse strand, counting down.
GTTCGGTTGCCGAGGTAATTTCACGGAGCGGGAACCTTTAACCTGTGCTCTTCTACGGTCTCTTTCGCGTACACACCGAGAGGGGGAGGGATAAACGCGAGACGAGAAGATCCAGGAAGAGGTCGGAGAGGAGCGATAAACGGTTGTTGGTGACGCATCCAGGGGAATGTGAAAGGGGAAGCTTCATTATCGATATAAAGGTTTTTTGCCTTTACCTCGACTCGAGGTTTCGTTTCTAAGAGGGATAGAAGTTACCCGACTCTCGAGGAGGCTTCGCACGAGGGAGGAGGTCAACGGGTCGTGGAAATTCTTTCCATTTTCGGGGGGCGGACGAATAGTTGAGACCTATCGAATTCGTAGATTCGTAGATACTGTTAAATGTCTGTCTGCAGATTTTTATCGAGATTGTGTAAGGTTAGATTCCATCGAAAATTTCCGGCAATTTCGCCCTCGGAATACTGCCGTACCTGCCCCTCCCCCCCGAACGACGACACCATTCTTCCCGAGTCTCTTCAACGTCCTCCCCCCCCGTTGAGGATCCCTCCAAGACTCCGGGAGAGGGGAAACTTGGCGGATCGGTCCACAACTACGAAATACGGTGTATCGATCAACGATGAAAAGCTGAACGCGCTCAAAACTTGGTGGAATTCCGTCAATTACAGCCCCCTCCGCCCCCGTCTTTCGGAATTCCCACCTAGAGACCGTCGTATACGAAACGACCACGTTCCGTGACTCTCCTAATCGGTATTCATTGGAATTCGTTTCGATCCCAGATGCACGTTTACGCGGGCGCAGGCCGTATATACACACGCGTGCATATAAATACCGTGTATACGTGTGTATAAATACACACAGGCACGGGTTTCCGCGTCTCTGGACGAGGCTGCCTCGTCGACTCGTCTTGGTCGTCTTCCCGTCCACGCGATATTCGCAAATTTATGGCAATTCCGTCAATTAAGTCGAGTGAAGCGAAGTCATAACATAAATATGTAAACGGCCACGACGAGCCTCTCTCGGAGTAGCCATATAAGCTGCGCTTGTCCATCAATGTCTCCGCGAAAGAGGTCCAACATGCTCGTAAATGCATACCCAACGAAATGCAACGGTCAGTGGCTATCATACATCCGTACGTGAGGATCCAGGCATCGCATAACTCGTACACTCGTTCCACGGGTGCACGGAGGCCGTGTACACGCCCGCGTGCGTGTGCATCGTCGCGGTTTATCGTTCGTGGAAAATAAGAGGAGATGTTCTTCTCGCATATTTTTCGCTCAATTTACCATCGGACCATCTTTCTATGGTATTTCGGTTTCGAAGGTTTTATTTTCTTTTTTTTTTTTGTTCAGACGAACGGGCTACTTCTTTTCTTGTCCTGCTTTCGGTAATTATCTTTTTTCATCGAATTCGATTTGATTGTTGATTAATTACGACACGTTTCACGTTTCAACGAGACGGTTAGAATAAATTAAAGAAATTCAATTGATGGTCCCTCCGGGGGGAATTATCGGGGAATTTTATCTCGTGCATTCGTTCGGATTTGGTGAATAGAAATTTTAAAACTCCGCCCTATATTTCAAAAAATATTTCGAAAATACATCCTTCGTATCCGATATACGATGATAAAATGTATTGGAGCAAACGTGGCTCAGTTTCACGGAAGAAAGAATCGAATTAGTAGACAAGTGGAAGTAAATTCGATTAATCGATCAGAATATATGAAGAAAGTTGCAAATCACGAGAAGGCGAGTAGGGTCGAACACGAAGGGTGGAGAATCGTGGTGCTTAAAATGCAGCAGTATCTTTTCAACCCTTTCTTTCTGGCAGAGTGCCCGATATAAACTTCCTAAACGATTTCTTAATTCGCCACCCCGAACCTCGAGATGGTGTGTGTAACTCCTCGGTTCTCGAACGTTTTCGGCCATGTTTCCGCGTCCTACCTTTCCCGTCCCCGCTCGCAACCCCTTTTCGCACACCCCTTACCCTCGTCTCTCTTAATTTCCACGAAACCCTCTCGCCGCGTTCACCCTCTCCCACGGCTTTCCACGGCGAATGTAATTAATGTTTAGCATCCGCGTTATTTGTTTAGTTTCATTTCATTATCTTCGAAGGCGTCGACTACGACGATTTTATGCAAATAGAGGCGAGAGACGAAGTTTCGCGTCCTCTCTTCCCCCTCTTCACCCCCATCCTCTCCCCCCGTGCCCCCTCTTGGCTCAGACTTTCCTCAACACGTTTCTTATTGTTTCTGCACCTTCTTTATGCCCTTTCCTTTATTATTATCGTTCCTCTCCGTGTGTTTTTTTTCTCCTTCCTCTTCCTTCCTCCCCCCTCTCGCTCTCCTTTCTCCTCGTCTTTTTTCTCCATCTTTTTCGCCGCCATCCCCCTTTCCGTGTTGCCGTTGCTATTATTATTACGATCGTGACGAAGATCCGCATTATCATTTTCCCAAGTCGCTTCGGTACTCGACGAATAAATATCATTCATAATTCATTCCACTTCTTTGGCGTTCATTAATCCTCTGATTAAATGTATCTCATTATTTAAGAAAGCCCGGCCCGTTTTATAAAAGCGGCAGAAGTTCCATTACCAGGCGCGGGTGAAATTCACGGCGAGCAGTTTCTTCCCTTCCTTTCTCCCTTTTTATCTCTCTCTTTCTCCCCCTCTCCCTTTCTCTCCCTTCTTCTCTTTCTCATTCTCTCTTATTGTTTTGAATTTAGTAACGAGAGAGTCCCTCCCCGGCTAATCGAAGCCCATCCAACGATGCCTCGCTCCTCTCTTTCGATCTCATTTTCGCTTGTTAATTAGAATTCACGGCTAAGGGATACGCGTAATTTCCGCCGGTGGACCGGATGCTGGCTGAATAATTGTACGACAAGCGTTTCGACGTGTTGGCAACACTTTGAAAATCGTGGCTTCCTTCTTCTTCTTCTTCTTTTTTTCGTTAAAGTAAAAAAAGAAAAAGAAGTGTCAAACGAAGCGCATCTCGTCGTCGCCGTTGAATTTTTCATTTTTCGGGAAGAATGAAATATATAGGATAGTGCGTAACGAGGAGTAGTTGATCGAGGAGACTAGATTGGAAATGATTCGATACGGTTAGCGGTCGAGAGAAAGTATAGTGACGCGCTCTAAAATAGACGATAGATATAATAGTTACCTTTGATCTATACTTTGATGGTGGAAAGTTGAATTAAATTATGTATGGTGCACGATGGTTCGAGGCAGTGTGATTGAAGTGGTATTAATAAGAGAAACGATACGATGGTAACTTGATACCGTCCGAGAGAAAGATATGGCTATTCAATTCTTAAAAGTTCGAGTTTCTATAATTGCAAGTAAAGATCGGCTCGATTAATCGTAGAAAGAGCGATCGGTCAATAGTTTAATAGCCAATGAAAGAAAAAAGAAATAACGATAATAATAATTTACGAGCATTTCAGCATCTCGAACGTTCGTTTCGAAGGGGGAAAAAAATCCATCGATATTTAAACACCTTAGTTACGTCATAATCATTTTCATTAATCCATGAATATTTAAATAATTAAATTCCCTTAATCGCAGGAAAATAATTCACGAGTGCCTCCCTCCTCCATCCCTTTTTATATTATAATCGAATAATCGTATTTAAACCTTCAATTTTCCGTCACTACGAAAACTTTCTTGCTCACTCACTCATTAAAATACGTCTGTAATAATTCTTGCTCCTCTTATTCCCAATTTTTCTTACGATATTATACATCCATCCATCCCGAAATAAGCGAACGACAGTGGTGAAAAGGGGGCGAGAATTCGAAAGAGACACGGCATGGAGGGGAGGGTGGTGGCGATGGTGGTGAGCATGTTGCGCGACTTATCCAGACGACGTATTTAAATTCAGCCGAACTTTGGAGTCGTAAGTTCGGGCCGGGCCGAGCTGAATTGAAAAGCTAATTCTCGGCGTACAATCGACTCGTCTCGGCGTAGGGCAAACTTTGTGAATGTGTCTCATTAACCGGCTGCGAGGAGCGTGCGCACGCGTAAATTCGCGCGAGCCCCGAGACGCGTGTGCGTGTTAAAGCGTTTCACTCGGTGTAACCACCGCGTAATCTCCTCCACGGTCACATATTCCCACCGCATATTTCAATTCGCAAACGTCACACGCGTCGCCCCTCCGAGTGGAAACCGCCACCGAGATGCTTTTATTCGTATCGCTTATCGAATTGTCGTGCCTTTCTTCTTCTTTTTTTCCCCGTTTCTTTTTTAGTATATATTTCTTTCTCTATTCGAACGTAATAATTTATTGGAAATTGAAGACGTTTAGGAATGGAAAAGAAGAGTTTAAAAATAAATATCTGACACGATCTCGAAGGAGATCAGACGCTCCCTCCGATTTCTGAATCGTTCTTTCGCATTTGATATTGAAAAGAATTTTCCACGCTATCGAGGCGCTGGTAAAACGATACTGCCAAAAATTCGAGATCTTCATTGTTTCCATCGAGAGAGCGCAGAAACGGTGTGCATTATTCCGTCGAATCGAGCGTGACTCAGTTCCCCAACTATTTTCCCTACTTTCCCAATTAACGTACCGCGAGATGGGGAGGTGGCGCGATAAAATGGCACAGTTCTCTCGTCGACCACGGGCCACCCCTGAACTCGGTTGCACGCGGTCGCATTCCTGTGTTTTAAAACCTCGGCAAGGGCGCGGGGAAAACAAAAGGCAAGTTGCAACGACGCGCAACTTGCCCCCGTACGTGGTGGCGGAAACGAGAGAGTGAAAGAGAGAAAGGGAGACAGAGAGAAAGAGAAAACGGGTGTAAAAAATGAAGAAAAATAAAAAAATAAAAAAGAAGCGAGAGGGAGAAAAAAAAGAAGAATGGTCAAAAAAAGGAAAGAACGAGCGGAAAAGAGACAAGAAAAAGAACAGTTGGGGGAGGGAGGAAAAAAGGTGGAAAAAAGATGTACGTGGGTGGGGCGGGATGAAAAAAAGGAGGAGGGGATTCGCTGAACCCGGAGCTCCGACGAGCTAACGCTTTTATTATCCGTCGCTTTAATTTAAGCGGCTCTAGTCGCTCCGTCACGGTTCCAGGTGTGAATTAAGCGCGGAATAAGCGAGCAGCCGCGTATCCACTTTCGGCGCCCACGGCGATGCGCGGAATAATTAAATGTGTGTTTTGATAAACGCAAACGAAACCGTCGCCGTGTGGCCACCCCGGCAGCCACCCTGGCCACCAGAGACGCAAGAAACACGCAATTCTCCGCCCGTTTCCGAACCACCTAGCGGAAATTTCACGGGCCACCGAAGGACACCCGTTCCTATCTTCTCCTTCTCGCTCCTTCCACATCACAGTGATCTTTATGCAAATATTTTTCCTCCGCTTTATCGTGGAGCGATTTTCCACTCTTGGCCGTGGAAATGATCGACGTTTAACGCGTATTAGTTTCCTCGAACGGTTCGATCGGATAAGAACGGTTTATCTAAGTTATTTGGGAGCGATGGGTTGATTTTTGATAGTCGATACACAGTTGATCTATAAATGGTTGTAGATAATTGTAATTTTTTTTCTTACCGATTGATTTGTAATCTTCTTATGTGAAAATTGTTTAAAATCTATAAAAATATGTATAATTTGTTTGTTATAATGTTTATTTATTAAACGAATTAATATGCGCATACGGCGAGATTAATTAAAAATTTTATCAACTTTAAGATCTTTTTATAATGGATGCGAAAATTCTTTTTCGTATAAGATTATCTTTTTTTTTTCTTTTAAATAAATTTAATACAATTCAGTACAATAAATATTTAGTAATATTCAATTATATTTTACATTTTATTATTATTCATTATAACAATATTCATTAATATTTATTATATTTATTTATATACATACAATAACTTTCTAAATTAAATATAAATCTAATAAAACTTTTAATATATATATATATATTAAATAAAAATAGTACAGAAATGTATATTTATACATTATTTTTTATGCATAATAATGAATTATTAGTTAAATAAAATTTACATTATTATTTATACGATGAATAATTTATACACAATTCAAAGAATTATATAAACGGTATAATAAAAATTAGTATTAAAAAAAGAAAAGAAGAATTTTCTATATAAAGGATATTTTCATAAAAAGAATTAAATAAATAATTAATTAAATAAAATAATTACGCGGTTGTAAAGTAAATTGAAATTTATTATCGAATTATTATTTCACGCCCTTCGATTCTCGCGCTCTCGTGTCTCGTACGATCTTCGCGCGTCGTCGGCAAAGCCCGTCCCAAATCGTAAACAAAGACGGCAGTCTGCTTCGAAATTTTGTGCGGTGAGGAGTGATGTGCGTGTTTGTCTTCTTTTCGGAAATTACGACATATTATCTTCGGAATCTACGAATGGACGATGACCAAAGGCTTCTTCGCTATCTAACATGCTGTGTCAATCGAGATAGGTTCGTACTATTTAATTTTATATAATTTATAACCATTTAGGAAAAGAATTATCAATTTTTTTTTTATAAGAAGAGATATTTTACACTGCGAACATTGTCATTTATGCGTTACGTTCGATTTACTTCGTTGTCTTTACTCCTGGGGACGAATTACAATCATTTTAGCTATTTCATTACGATAGTTTAATATCCATTATATTTTGTTAGTTCGATATAGATTAATGTAATGTTTAACGAGAATTAGAGAATGGATGTTTGTTGCAATTTTACTGATGTAAATTTATACGGTTTTAAATATGGATCAAGAAATATACAACGTAAATAAAGATTTATTTAAAAAGTTATTCTTCTAAAAGTTACAATATTTCTACGTAATTCTACGTAATTTTTATATTTAAATTTCTTATAAATCGCATAAACATCCAAACTCTATTTATAATTCTAGAGGTGTGTGTACATATGTAATTATAATAATTTCCTCTTTATTAAAAAGAGGAAATATCGCGTAAATAGATAATATATTCATCGCGTATTGAAATCCTTAGTATAGAAGAATCTCTCTCTCTCTCTCTTTCTCTCAACAAATACTCGGAACAATTTAAACTTCGTAATATCTTTATTTCGTTAATATTTTTGTTTTCCTCTCATGGACGGCGAAGAAAAGAAGGAATAGAAATTCCAAGAAATAAATTTCCTCGTTCGTTTCCGAGAAATTTCACACGTGTAAACACAGATAATCTCGCACATATTTTTTCCACGAGCTCGATGAACACTCGATGATTTCAAAACAAATCTCTCTTTTCCGTCCATCATTTATTTACATTATTATTCAAAAGTGTATACGTATTTGTGCCTGCGAATAGGGTGGAAAAGTTACGGTCAGTGGAGCAACCGAGAACGGCCGAAGATAACCGAACGTAACCGAGTCGGGGAGTTGAGAAGGACAGTGCATCTGGGCGCGATTTTTGAGAGTGCAACGATCACTTTCGACGCCAGTGGCAACGCACGGTCATAATTAAATGGCGGGTTTCGATAAACGTCGCACGCAATACTCTTCCGATTGGGCGTGCAAGAAACGGGCAACGAGGCAACCGCTTGTTCGCTCGAAACTTTCATGGAAGTGTCTACACAGCGTCGCAGTTGTGGAACCTTCGTTCCTTCCACTTCTCTCTCTCTCCCCTCACTCTCTTTCTCTTTCTCTCTATAAATATATACATATATATATACGTATCCATCTCTCTCGCTCCAATTCGTCTGTCTCCTCGCACGTGTCTCTTTGTCTCTTCCCCTCTCGTCTTAGTTCCTGCCCGTGTCTCTGTCTGTTGCCCAAGTTTGGAAGCACGGAGAGGTACGACCATAGGCGATAGGGATTTGTGTTAGGGGGCCGCACTGGCACTGCTCTGGAAACTGCTGATTCGAAATTAACGAAAATTAATTGGCAACGTCGCGATATTAATTCCCGAGATTAATTCCCCAGGACGTAGTGCTAATTGATATCTCTCGGTGCCAGGAGCGAGTGAGAGAGAGAGAGGACCGTTGCCGAGGGAGGGAGAGGGCGGAGGGAGATGGAAGAGAGATCCACAGCTTACATCGCGGCCATATCCTGAAACCGTTCGAATCTTGATATCAACATGAGTTATCCTTTTTCGATGGGGGGGGAGGGGGAAGGGGGAGAGGGAGAAAGAAAAAAAATTCGAATATTATTTCGTCTCGCGGCTAAAAACGAATATTGGACCGATTGGTTGACCGATCGTTCGGACGAGGATCGATTTTAATCATCAGATCCCATTTCCCCTAAGTAACAATACCGAAAATAAAGGAATCGTTCTATGCGAAGGAATAGGAAAATTTGATCGTTCGGACGAATATCAATTTTAATCGTCGGATTCCGTCCCCCCTCCCCCTCCCGCTCCTTCCCCCCGAATAAGAATATATCGAAATAGAGGGATGGTTTCACGTGTAGCGAAAAGGAAAATTTGCTCGAAAATTTGCCCGACTCTCGAGGATGGAACGCGTGTACGTACGCGTTCAAAGAGATCACGATGCTTCTCGTTAGTTGGGGTTAATAAGGTAGAACGGGAGTTTTAGCTATATTTAACTTGACACTTACGTAACTTGCGGTCGCGCCATTGCCGTTTAATGCGCTTGTAAATGATACATGTGCATTCTTGGTAATCATCACTATGCCTTCTTTGTAACGATTCAGGAACTTCTTTCGGAGACCTCTTACGATTTTCCTCTGTTGGAAATCTCTGGAGAAAATGCATCTTAAACGGTTGATGGATGCATTTGTTCAGTATCGTATCGTTTACGTTCGCGAAAGAGAAAGCGTTAGTTTTTTTCTTTTCTTTTCTTTTCTTTTTTCTCGTATTCAGAATTAATGATATTCCTTGCAATTAGAATCTAACGATGACGGTTTGTCTAGTTTACGACTTCTTAGCGAGCAACGATTCAAATTGTTTAGACAATAATTTCTTACAATAATTCTCGTAAGAGTGTGCGTAATTTGTCGTAAGAATTATACAGTTTAACGTGTCCGATGAGCGTGGCGCTAAGAATGCTTCTCCAATCGTTTTCTCAAACTCTTCGAAATAGATAGAAGAAGAATGGAAGGACGAAAATGTTGCGAGGAAATAAATCAAAAAAGAAAAAAAAAAAAAAAGAAAGAGAAAGAAGCACGGCATATTATAGCTCGCTAAATTCCAATTCCAAGAAAATCCCCCAAAGGATCCAGCCGAGGATTTAATCGATCCCCGGCAATCAAATATCAATTACCAGCGTGCAGCGCGATAAATTGCAAGAACGTAGGGGAGGGATAGGCGGACGTGTCTCGAAACAAAATCGTAATTAATTCGTCCAGCAGGGTGGATAATGAAGACGAAGCGAGGATCGTCGCCGCGGCGTATTCTCATCGAAGGAGGGAAGTGTCGCCGGGCCGGTGTTTATAGCCGGATAAACCACCGGGACTGGTGGTCGACAATTAAAGTTGAAAACTGTTCGGGCCCGGGGACGTTTTACGTCGGCCAAGACGGTCGGTGTGCCGACCTCGTAAAACCTAATATAATTAAACATAAAAATATCCCGCGCCGCTACGAGGAGAACCCGAACCCGGCCTGGCTCTGGCTGAACGAGGCAAAGTGAATAAAAAGTGCTCTTTATTACAATGAGCTTTAATTAACGCGCGCTCGCTCTCTCGCTCGCTCGCTCCCTCTCTCCCTCCCTCTCCCGCTCGCGATGACTGCTCGCGTACCGCGCACTTTCTCAACTTTAATTTACAGCGTCTGAAAGCGCACCCGCGCGCGTTCGTTACATCGTTGCCATAAAGCATAGACACATAATTATGCGGCGCGCAGGGTGAACGAACGCAGGACGCTGATTCGTCTACAGGGCATTAAATCCTTTTGTGAAACCCACACCTCCCTCCTTCACCTCCGCCGCGGTGTCTATGTCTATGCGTTACGGAGTTTCGTGGGCGAGGATCGTCGAATGGGGATCGAGTGACAGGAGAAAGGAAATTTGGGCATTTTTTATTCGCCGATCGAGAACGGTGGAAATATTTTTCGAGGGGTTCTGAGGATTGTTCAGAATTTGTTTAATTGAAATTGTGAGTAAAATTTGGAGGAAACGTTTGGAGAAAGATTTTGAGATTCGTATATAAGACGTTTTACTTGTAGAAATTTTACACTCGTGTTATTCTGATTTTCGACAGGTTTGGTTGTTAGGATAAGTGGATTTCGTGGATCTCGAATTTTTCTTAGGATTTTTGGTTGTATTGTTTAAATAATTATTTTTGAAAAGATAGAATTTTTCTGCGTTTTATTATTTCGCTGTTAATTAGGATCTTTCCGCGCATCTGTAATCTCGAAACTCAGTCCACTTAATCATTTTTATAGTTTGTTCCTATTCTCATTGTTCGCATGACTCCTTATCGAACGATCTACGAATATAAAACTCATTACGTCGTTTTACACGTAGCTTTACAAGATCGTTGAAAAAATTTATGAACCTTTACAAATTGTAATTACGTATTTCGCATACTTTGTAAATCGAAATAAAAATAACTCGAAAACGATATTTCAATCAACTCGTACGAAACTTTACGTAATAAGAAGGCGTACTTGCACAATCTCGGGTAAAATTCTGAAACACAATTCTTTAATTCCTTTCCTGGAATATTGGATATTTCTTTATCCAACCGCGTCGATCCAGTCTCCAAACGACAATCCTCGGAAGAATCTCGAACGAGGAAACTCCCATAAAAGTAAACTCCTCGTAAATCTTCTAAGAAATCGGTAACGTCCAACTTTTCATGTGACCTCGGGTTACGTCAACTCATACCAAATATTCTCAAATCCATTGAAACAAGCCGCGATTCTCGTCTCCCGTCAGAGACAATCCTCCACACGATTCACTCCGGTAGTCGAAGACACAAGCGAGGAAAGAGAAGAGAGAAACTTGGAGGAGAGATACAGAAGTCGGAACACGCATCTCGCGCGCATCTCGATCGGTGGATTTTAAAGTAATAAATTTCTCGGTTGCCGGCCGGTCGATGGTTCGCCGTCAGGTTATGCGCGAAAGTTGAAATTTATGCCACGGTTGTTTATGATCGGCCAGTGATAAGGGATCTACGGACGCATGACAAATGATCCCGTAATGAAAAGTGAAAGATACTGCGCGTAGTGGGTCCCCTTCCCTCCCTCCTCCTCCTCCTCCCCCAGTTCTGCATAAATTTCAATGATTTAACGCGTCGCGCGTGTTGCCGCGTATCCCCTCATTGAATATACAGGGATCGATAAAAGCAAAGCTCGAAATCGATTCGTGGCGGCGAAAAGTCATGGATCGAGGCGCGTGTAAACGTTGGTGGCCGTTTCGCCCGTTTTACTGGGTCGAGGTGGTCGCGATCGCGATCGATCGTGGGGGAAAGCGTGTTCCCGGCGAGCGTGGAAGGCGGATTTAATCGTTGTCGGGCGTCTTTGCGAAGGCACGTTTAATTTCTTTTGTTCAGCGGGGAATGGCCAAGCGTTATGCAAGTGTGGTTGCGCAAGGATAGGTAATAGCATTGTGCGAATCGTGGTACTTATGAACTGGAGGTAGATGTTTGCTTGGATGGAAATTGTTCGGGGCGACTTCCGTCGTTAATGATCCGGTCGATATGTCTCGTTGTACTCGTAGATGGGAGATTTAAAAAGTGGAATCGAGATTTCAGTTTCAACAATCTAAATAAAGAAAATTAATTTCTAATTTTAATCTCTGTGTCGTTGCATCGCTCGCCATTGCAAGATCGAAGGACGATCGTCACTAGTTCTGGTAGATTTCTAGAATTTCGAAAGTTTCTCGGAAAAAACAAAAAGGAAGAAGAAAATTTAATCCACATCTCAAACAAATATTTGGACTAATTGCGACGATTACCTCTATTTCTAGGAGCATCCCATACCAACACACCTCGAACACACCCTCCGCGTGTCGAACGAAAGATCCTTAGAAGAGTTAGAATTGGATCGAAAGGAGGCGGGAATCGGGAGATATCGGTTGTATCCCCGCAATCACGGCGCGCAATATCGATAGCCGAGCGGCTGCTCGCATGCATGCAGGTTTCGAAATAGCGATAATCCTAGATTGGCCGAGTGACACTGTAATCGTTAGCGAAACGATCTACTCGGTACGGCGGCAATGACCACGTCGTAGCACGGAAATCGTCGTGAGGGGGCGGCCGATCGATGGCGAATAACGGTGGAAACGCTGGCTAGGCTCCGGTAGGTTAGGTAGGGTGCTTAGGTGTTACAATGATTATCCGAGAGGGACAGCGAAAGGTAATTATGCCCGATAGAATCGGCGGGCGGGAGCGAGACGGTTGTATACTTTGCGCGGGGGAAGAAAGCGAGATGGGTCGAGGCGGCGCGCCGCCGCCGCCGAGAAAGACGGCGAATCCTCGTAATTACCTCGAAGTGAGCTGCTTTCGGCTCGCCCGAGCCTTCGAAACTTCGGGAATAAATAGTGTTCCGTATTACCGATCCGACTTTACGAGGTCAACGGAGGGACTGCCACGATCCCGTGGAACTGTTACGTTCGATCGAACGCCTCCATTTTCATCGGGACGTGTTAATTCGTGGAACCTTGCCCCCGATAGTGCGTCTTTCCTCCTCTAAAATCCTCCTTCTTTTCTTCTTTTTTTTCCTTCCTCTTCCTTTCTGAAATTCTAGAACGAGGAGCGGATAATTTCGAATTTCACGAAAAACGCAAAAGAAAGAGAGAAAGAACGAAAAAAGACAGGAGGAATAAAGTGAATGAAAGTTTAATATTCTTCGTATGGTGAATAATTTGGTGTATGAAAAAACATGCTGTTCAAAAAGTTGTCATCTCTTAAGGTACTTAAAACATCGGTCACATTCCAAACGGCTAATCGAATTTCCAGGAAGCATCCTTGGGAAAAAATCCGAGGAACGGAACGAATCGCGAATCATTAAATTCTCTCCTCTCGAGACTCATCATCATCTTCCTTCGAGGTATTAATCAAATTTAACGCCACTTTTCTCATTTTCTCTCCCTCTCTGTCCACGATCTAACCGGCACGACACTCTGTACCGTTCGATTTTCTTCGCGAAATCGCCTGTCCGCGTGATTCGCATACCATTCGCGATAAACCATCGCCGGTGAAACGCGATTCCGTTCGTCGCGCGTTAACGGTACGTCGCGTTAAGAGGATCGTAGAAGAGGGAGAGAGGAAAAAAGAGAGGAAAAAACCTTCTATTCCCCTCCTCCTCTTCCTTCTCCGATCCAATGTTTCATAGCGCGGGACGATTAAACGATATAAAGTAACCAACATGCGATTCAATCTAGCGCGAGGAGAAAAAAGGAAGAGAGGGGAGGGCGAAAAAAAGAGAATGAAGCGGTATTAAGCGACTGTTGGTTAAGAGATGGCGTATAATCAGGGTCAAAATGGCTGTCGACGTCGAGGGATAATGAGATTCTTTACGAGGCGTTTATCGATCCGTTTTCTAGTCGTAGAAAACCGGGCGACGAATATAGAGGGGACCCGGTAGAGAAAAGGCGTCCAAGTCTTACTCCGCCCAGTCTGTCGTCGGTTAAGATTTAATCCGTTAATCTATCCCGAGTAATAAGGAATCCATAATGAGTGGAAGCGGGCGCGTATCTATATCTATATATATATATATATATACACGTTGGCCTGGTCGAAGGGTTCGAAGAAGAGAGAGGAACGAAGCGGTTACGCGGTTCACGGGAGGTGAACGGGGAGAGGGCCGTCGAAGAGGGCGAAGGAGGGAAAGAGAAGCGGCGCGGAATGGGTGGTCGCGGGATGTGGGGGTGATAGAATTGGTGGGGCGAAGAGGGGTTTTGGTAGGGGGTTAATTAAGCCGTCCTAATATAACTTCTCCTCGGCCCCCGAGTTATCGAGTATTATTCCGCAAATGTGTCGACCTCAAAGACAATGCCATTCCGGGAAAATTTATTTGTGTCGCTGTACACTGCCATCTCTACCGCCTCGAAACAAACCCGACGAAACTTCTGCCAGCCTCGCGCAACTTAATTAAACCGACCGTGGCCGCGTCGTCGGTCCTGCACCGAAGTGTCGACTCTCTCCCCCCCTCTCTCTCTCTTTTCGATTCTGCATTTTCTTTTTTTTCCTCCCCCGTTTCTTTTCCATCTCCATTCCCCTCTTCTTTCGTTTCTCGTTATCTCCTTAGCGCCACGATATATATATATATACCTTCACTCGCGTTGCGTGGTTTATTGCTCGCGGTCGATTAGAATTTTGCGATAGTTTCGACGGTCGTTTAATTAGGGAGGAGTTGGTGTTGAGGTGGAGAAATCCTACATGTTGCGTCGCAGCAGCAATTTGGAAAATTGGATCAAAGGAGACGTAGGGAAAAAGAAATTGAAACGAACAATAATAAAAAAAAATAAAAAGAAGAAAAACAGGGAACGAGCCACGTAAAATATCGCCCAATTTCGATATAATCCGCAGAAAAGAGGACAAATGAAACAAAATGTACATCATCTCGTTCGACTAAACCGACTGCCGAATCTCCAACCTCCTTTCAACAACAAACATCGCTCCAAAAAAAGAAAGAGGAGAATTCATCTGAACGGAGAAAAATTTTGTTCGAAACCGATTACACACGAGAGATTGGAAATCGGTATTGTCCGCGAATTCACCCTGTGTTGGGGAAGGTATAGAGTGTCGACGAGGCTGTAGGCTCGAATTACGGGGAAGGGATGAACGACGGTGTCGGGCAGAGGGTATTGGTATTGTTGCCTCGGTCGGCCATCACGTTTGTACCAGTAATTATGTGCTGACGTTTTCCTCGGTAACCGTCCAAGTCGACCGGCGTGGAGTTGCTCTTCCCAGAAGTCATCAGCGAGTCGTTCAACGCATGTTAAGAGATCCACTTGTCGTTTGTACGAGTGAAGAGTGGGGAGGGGAAGGAGAGAGAAGGGGAGGGAGGGACGGTGGAGGGAGGGAGGAATAAATTATTATTACCCTGGTAAATCCGGTCAATCTCGTCGGGCGATGAGTCGCGATGACGAGGAACGCCGCCAATCGGGCGCAATGGAGATGCATGGGAGTGCGTTAATCCGCACAGAATGTTCCGACACTTGACATTTCCTTTAATAATGGCGTCTTCATTCGTTGAACCGCAAGTTCAAGTTAACTCGAAGGGAGCTCGAGGAGCGCGCATGCGCGCGTGCGCGCGCGGGTTCTTTAAGATCTGTGGAATTCGTACGTGGAACTCGAGGTTTCAATTCGCTTTTTATCCTCTGGTGGAAAAATAATATCTGGATGCCGAGAATTCTTATGTTTGAAAGTTTCCACGAAATCCTCTCGGGATTTTGATCGCATTCGCTTTTCGGTGTTCTGAATCCTGATTGACGAATATCTATCGAATGTGTTTGGAATTGGCTTTTTTCCCCATACGTAGAATTCCACGATGATGATTTCGTTTGTGTATGCTATCCGAAATTTGTTCCTTGGATCATTCTCTATTGATCTATCGAGAGGAAGAGAAAGATATATATATACATACAGACGTTTCGAACAATTTTAAGAAAAATTGTCGTTGAACGGTAGATAGAGCGTTATTGTTTCAAGTAAAGAAAAAGTGATGTTCCATAACCGCCGCTATATATAGAAAACTAATTATCCCAGAATATCCTCCAACTTTTTATACCCTGTCTCTAGAAACATCTGACCGATGCAACTCATCCATCCTCGACGTATCAAGTAATAAATAAAATTGAAGATAATCGTTTTCCAACGCATACACAAATAGACGCAAACTCGGAGAGATTTTCATCATAATTTCCTGCACGAACGTCTACAGTGAATTATAACCAAACGTGTGCACGCGTGAAATCAATTACAACGAAAGGCGAAGACATTAATTAATCGATACCCTTTAACCATACGAAACACTTAAAACAAATAAATGGATTCCCTAAGGACAACCGGATTATCTTATGCACGTATACACGCGTGCACGCAAGTGTGTGTCTGTAATAAATACGAAGCAAATGCAATTTTGAACGTCAATTCCCCGATAAGAATCGTTCGTGGAGAAAATAGGAGGGACGTTATTACGATTCGAATGTGTTACGATGAAAAATGCCGAGGCGAATTAATATTCGTCCTCTCTCTCTCTCTCTCTCTCACTCGCTCGCTCTTTTCTCTTCTCTTCTCTCTTTCTTTCTCGTCGCGAAGACCGAATGAAAATTGATTCGACATTGATAGTCACGTTTCACAGCCTTGACGATGATAATGGAGAAACCTCGGTACCGATTAACCTTTTTCCTCGCGAACTATATTGACCAGTACCTACTTATGGCCGCTATATCTGAGGATGTGTCTGGGCAACGAAGCTAGAATAATCGTCTTAGAACCGCGAGGAGGAGCGCCGGCAGTATCGTTGGAACATCTAGAATTACGCTCATTAACACCGAGGCATCTGCTAATGATCTTACTTGGCTCCGGATTGTGTAACTCAAGGACTGCGCGGAAATCGGTCGCCGTGTATAATAAGCCTCCTCGGAATAATGTTATTCCTTATACGAATTACGACGTACTCCCGTTGCCTTCCAACCAACGCGCCGACTTATAAATCAAACGTTGCCTCGTATAAGAAGAGGAAGAGAGAGAGAGAAAAAAAGGAAAAAGGAGAAAAAAGACTCGGACAATTGCCTCCTTCTCTCCTCGTTCAATCCACGCGAGATTGGTTTATCCTTGTTCGGTTAATTTCTTGCGACACGACAACCGGGTATAATTGGACGAGGTTGGATATTCGAACAGATGGAGGAATATTCGCGTTGTTGTTTTAATTAATATCAAGATGATGGAACGAGATCGGTTCGGATCGCCCCGCGAGACTCGAGATTAATAATTGATAGGGAGATGCATGACGATAAGATGAATCGAGGGAATTCGAGATAATGTCGCAGATGTTTTCAATTCCGCGTATCACGTTTCACGCGGAATTGTGTGGACGGATTATTTATACCTGAGTTTTCGAAGAGGTTAATCAAAACATAATCTCGAATAATGTACGGGATCTGTTAACTTTATCCGATATCGAGAGTTAATAATCACGAATAATATTTCTTCTGGCGGTGGCAATTTTTCAAACGCGTAATAAATCAAGCGCGCGGATAATAAGAAGAAGAGAAGGAGGAAGAAGAAGAAGAAGAAGAAAAGAATGATAAAGAATTAATTATAAAAATAGAATGGATTCTATAAAACTTCGGATACGAGCATAGAAATCATTTTCCTCGTGCATACAATGAAGAATGCAGAAAGAATTAATTACAGAAATAGAATAAATTTCGCGAAAAAAACTTAAGAGAGTAATTAAGATATTCATCGCAAGATGCGCGCAAATCGCGTATACGGCCGTTCGTGTCATAATTATCGTCGACTGTGGCGTCCTTGGGCACGACGACGTTGAATCGCATTAAGCTAATCTCGTAGTCGCGCCTAGACGCGCCGCGTTAATTTCCATGTCTTTGATTTTTGGCAAGCGAGTTTTCAACGCGCCTCGATCCAGACACCTCTCGCCACCCCGACACCTTGAACGCCCCGTGGCAGTTTTGTCACTCGTCCCCCCTCCCATCCTACCCCCCTCGCACGCGTCGGATTTCGACGTGAAAGAGGCGCGCGCGAGGAATCGCGCCGCTCGCTTTTGCCGAACCGAAACACTTTGTCTCGACGCGATCTAATAAAATCCCTTCCCTTGGATGAGAAGGCTAATATTATTCCACCCTTTGACTTGTTTTCACCTAATTGACGGCAACTCGCTTTTCGCGCGCGTGTACAAGCACGATCGGGAACAAAGGAGAATCCTTTGTGCCTTTAGCCTATCATTTTTAATTTCTTCGATTTAATTCCTTCGAGAACGTTCCAACTTCTCTGAAAAATATCCCGACCTGCTCTCCATTACGAATATTTCATTTATTTGACAGAATTTAGAATTTTTCCTCTAACTCGGTTGGATAGGATTTTTTTAGATAGTTTCTACAAATCCTTCCAATAAGCGATATACGAATAGTCGTCGAACGAGATAAAAAAGAACGAGAATTTCCTTTTATTTCGTCGGATTTACTTTTACGATTCTATGTCCCTTTCGTCCAGATCTCACCCCCTTTCTCTCCCCTCCAACGATGAAACGTGGATCGAGTCGAAGGAAAATCGAGGCGCGAATTCGACGCGACGTAGCCCGAGGTGCCTTAGGAATTGCGGACGACCGTCAGAGATCGTTTATCAATTGGAATTATTGATCATGGGGCGGACGGTAGCCTAATTTACAGAGCGAGAACGAACAGGGTCGGCTTAGGGTAGCGGGGCGTAGGGCAGAATGACACTCTTGGTAATCCCCCTGCCCTCCCCTGTCGTTTCCAACCAACGATCAGGAAAGGAGAGGGGCCGCGATGCCTCACGGTACTATCGATCATTCGGCAGGCCTCATAATTAGCAATTAACTATATCCATTAGTCGGTGATATAATTACCATGTGCTCCTACTACCGACGCTTAACCCGCCGTCTGCACGGCACGGCGGACGTTGCGAGGGGCTGATTTTCGCGGCATTAGCAGGTACATCACGATAATTATACGATCGATTATTCTAGGAGACCGGCGGGGGGCCAGAGAGGGGGTGAAAATTGCTCCCTTCGTCCCCCACCAAGTGTCTAGTAAACTTGGCTGGCTTCGACTCGAATCGATCCATCCTATTTTCGATAATTCAAGGTCCGCGCCTCCTTTCCGCCACACGGGATAACGCGTCTCTCCCTCTTCCTATTCCGTGCGTCTCCATCTTACGGACAAATATTTTTTCGATCGATAAATTTCGGATCGGACGTGTTCTCGTGTCGATAAATGGATATGGAATATTTCTCTCTCTTCGAGAGATAAAGATTCGTTTCTTTGCGCGTAATAACGATAAACGATAAAACGAAAGTAAGAGATCCGGCGGAGGCGACGTAGGTGGCGTAGAATCGATAGTTGGAGAAGTTATTAGAGGCAGCACCTCGGTGGTTTTACCCCGCGTTACGACCGTGTGGAAATCTCTGTCCCTTGTCCACGCGGCACCCCTCGTGCCTTCTTCTTTGCCTCGTCGTGTCGACCGTTCGAAATGAAATTTAATCACCGAAGAAGTTAGAAACGGGGCAGGGCGACGACGCGTGTGCCGGCGAATTAGCCGCACGAGACACGGTAGTTCACACACGCGGGTTCAAACTTTGAGCCACTCGGCCCACCCCGGTAATTATTATCGTGGGATTGGTATAACCGTTGATTATGGCTATTATAAACTGTCGGGCAAATATAAGAAGGTGGAGGAAGGTGGTATGGGGCTCGCTGTTAGATAGTGGTAGTGGTTGGAATTAGCCGTGGCTAGGATCGGCCTAGAACTATCTTGGATACCGCTGATTGCGGAATTAGAATTTATATGGATCCGTGCACGCGAGCCACCGGTACACCCAGTGGCTCTCAATTTCTCCCCGTCGATGATGATGAAAACGAGCCCTCGTGATACGGACGATCTGTTTTCGGGCCGCGGTCGGTTTACGATTAATTCTAAAAGCTCTCGATATACCACTTAATTCGGCCAACGATATCAGCGATTAACGTCCAGCAATGATGTGGCGCCTACATCGCCCCGCCTCCGGCGTCCGGCTCGCCAATTCACTCGAAACCACCTCCACCGACACCCCCCCTCGTGCCCGTCCACCACCCCCTCCCGGCCGGCTTTCCACCCGCTTTGCCCGTCGCACGCAATGAAATTACTACGCGTCCCATGAAAATAATCTAATTGAATAACGCGTCGTTATCATTTTTGCGTAATAACGATGAGGGTAGACCTTGATCGTGATTTCGGCCGGGGAATATGCCGATGTTTTGGTGAAAACGATAATTGTCGAATATAGCCCCGGCGACAGTGCAATACTACGGGTCGATTATATAACCTCCGGCAGATTAATGCTTCAAGGAACGTTGCTTGGGGAATTCTGCGGCCCCATCACTGGGTTAGTTGAATCGGTTTTACGAACGGTTCAACCCGTTCGCGAACAGGATTCTTTCGAAATCTTTTCTTCTTCTCCTTCTTCTTTTTCTTCTTCTTCGATTTGTTATTCGTTCGTATCCAAAATTTTTTATAATTCGTTTACAATGTTTACGATCAATTCGTTAAAGATATCTTTCCGCGAAGAAAGATAAGAAAATAAAATTTTCGATGATCGTCTCCCAAATATGAACGAGACGTTATATACTTATTCGTTCTTGGAAAAATTATCGCCAATTGTAAAGAATTGCATTAATTCTCCCTTATTAATTCCAAAAATAATTATCTCGTTCGAATTTTATCGAATTGTAACGAGGGAGAAAATATTCCATTGCTGGTCACTCGAAACAGCTGGATGCGAAACACGGTATCGCGGTTACCAATCCACGTGTACGAATAGGAAATCCGTAGAACGGAATCCCTAGGCCTAGGGGCTGATTAGAGCCCAAGCTGCTTGAATAATATTTGTCGTAGACTTTCTTCGCGGGCGAAATCCGCACCACGTTCGATTCTCCTATGCATATGTAAGAGCCGTGCCCGGCACTCGAATTGATGAAATTCCCAACATTAATTGTATCACAATGGTAATTGAATCTGCGGAGCGCCGTCTATTTGAACAATAGTTGGTTATATTATGTAGATTTGCCGTCGTAGCCTCGTACCCCGCCATCCAGCTTGCCCCCTCTTCCTCTGCTCACCCCTCACCCCTCCTTGTTCCCCACCCCACCCACTACCCCCTTCACACCCCCCCCGTCTTCCAATTACCTTGGCTGCTCCACCACCGAACCCCCCTCCTCCTCTTTCTCCACCCCCTCCCACACCCCCTTCAACCCTTCTCCTTTTCGTTCCAACGACGACGGTTGCCGCAGCACCGACTGGCTGTTTAAACACAGACGATATCAGAACTACCAGAACTAACGTACGGAGTTAGCACGGGTTAGGTGACTCGGCTACGGTCGCCATTATCATAATTGCACGCGGGTAGTTCCTTCCACGGAACTCGGCTGACCTGTCGCAATGGGAATAGACGATGATCTCTCTTGGCTGACCTGGAATCAGTGTTTTCCACGAAGTTTGAGATCGATCACGAGGAAGAAGAACTGTTGGATGATTCGTGTGCGTAAATTGGCATGCATCGAACCGTTCTGTATGAAGGTTTAAGAATGATATGTTTTGTAATTGAAGAGATCCAAAAAGAGGAATCGTTTCGTTGATCGATACGTGTCTCTATCACTTGTCCACATAGAATTTCCAACTATCCACATAGAATAGATCCCAATCCGGATGAGAAACACTGTCCGCTCTTTCTAAACTAAATTCATCTATTGCAACGAATAAAGTTACAAAGATAACTCCCTTTCATCCAAGGAAGAGATATTCCATAAAACCGATGTTGTCCCTTGTTCCCTTGCTCGAGGGGAACGCCTACGCTTTACAATTTCTCAGATCGAAGTCAAAACATCGGTCGAAAACATAGTTTCGAACGTTTATTTTCTCTGTGTCGTTCCCCGCTATCATTTCCACTCGTGGTATACGTATATTTTTTCAAGGCTAATCTTGGAGAACGGGTCGGTAAATGAACGGAAGAGGTGGTAGCAGGCCGGAAGATAAGCGACAACCCGTTGCAAATGATATGCACTCACGGGTTGACACCTTCGCTAATCGACCACGTTGGGACTATCAGGGACGGTTCGACCGTGTGCCATGATATGGCCGAGGGACGGACCTGTGACGATATTAGGGACGTGTTAGGTTTGCCGAGGGATCCCTCCGGGGACAACAAAAGGACCACACGCACCGGGACGTGCCAATGGACAACGTTATATTGCGCTGAAATTGCTCTGCCCCGCATATCTCTACCTCCATCTTCTTCGTGCCTATTTCTTCCCCCCTATTTTCGATTCTTTTATCTTACAGGGGAGGGAAAATAAATTTAATATTCTTTCCGCCGGATGAATATACCCTTCTTTTTACTTTTTAATCAGGTCAAGTCGTTCAGGTTAAGATGTTCCTTTCCGTTACGGGTGTTAAAGTTAATTACTTGTTTCCAGAGTATCGTGTATCTGACGTTAGAAATTACCAAGTTCGGCCTAATGGAGCGAAAATTTAAGGTTTAATTCGAGGAGATTCGTCGTCGAGAATGATTTGGTTACGAAGCGTATATAAACTCTGATCTTGGCGAAACATTTTTTAAAAGAAATAGAAACTTAAAAATTCATGGAATTCGTAATTCCTCGCGGAGAGTATCGTCGAGAGGCGTTTAACGGGACGAAAAATTATGATCGCGTTTACCGCGATAATCCCTCCTACTATTTCCAATTACATCTTTACCGGGAAACTATCCTTTCCTCGGCTCGGGGAAAGGAGGGGGTCTAACTTAATCCAGACCAGGCTTAAACAGATTAGGATTCAATTTTTACGCCGTTCGATCCGCGATAGGCTGGGCTAGGAAGAAAGGGGGTGGGGAAGAATGATTAAAAGGCCGTGGCTTAGATAGGTCGAGGGCGCGTCTACAGGCCGGGCATTAGCCCCGGGGTATACGTAACAGGACCATCGGATCCGAATTTCGAGAATTCCGCTAGCTTTTAACGGCCATCGCACCCCGAACTCGTGTTAGGCCAGGGCCAGTCCCGACGTACGTACGTACGTACGTACGTACGATCGCCCCGATGTGCTGCACGGACTTTGCTCGGTGGCGATGGTGTTCTCCCACTGCTGAGTTGGTAGCCCTGGCTGGCTGTGCCTGCCTGCCACCACCTCATTTGAATTTCTAATTAGGAAACCTCCATGCAATTATTGGATTAATGTAAATTACGAGAGCTGGCTCGGTCTCCGCCACCGCTACCGCTACCGCCGCACAAGGGTGGAGCTGTCTCTCTCTCTTCCTCCATCCACTGTGTATATACCATACTCTCGTCTCGCTCGCGCCAACCGTATCTCGCTCGGTCTAAACGCGTTTCGTCTCTCTTTTCCACTCGATCTCGAACGTTGCCTCGAACGTTTCTCCTCCTACTCTCTCTCTATCTATCTATCTATCTCTCTTGCTGATGTTTCGTCGGTCTCGCTTCATCTTGTCCAACCCCTTATCGTTCACCTTCTCTGTCTTTGCGGTCGTCTCTCTTTTACCACCACTCTTCTCCACTGCTGTCCTCCACTCCTTTCCTTCGGCAACTCGCCTCTCCTCCGCCTCCTCTCTCTCTCTTTCTTTCTCGACAAGGGGTTGGGGATAATTAAAATCCGTTGATTAATATGTAAATTTAATAAGATTACTGTTCTAGGAATGCCCGGTGCAGACAAGCGGCTGTGCCGCGGCTGCTTGTATCGGTGCTGCGCCCGTTGTAACGTTTGACTGTTGTTAGAGGGTGGTTGTTCGCCGATAGCAGATTTCTTGTCGGGCTTCTTTCGGATCCGAGGGTGGTCGATTCTTGTAAACAGGAAACTATGATTCTTTTCTGTCCTTCCGTTTATATACTTCCGATGCTCGACGAGTTTTTTCGCGACCGATCGTAACGATCTTGGTTGATCTCAATTGGTTGGAAAGTAAGGAAATTTGAAATTTTGATTAGGTGTTCGTCAAAAAGACCAATCTCGTACGAATCGTGATTCGATTGAATTCGGTTAAATCCATCGGAATTCGAAATTTTGTCCTTATCCCTTTTAATCTTATCGACAATTGGAATCATCGAATTTTAATTATTACACGAGTGTAATTCGGAATCTTTCAAAAATAGGTATTTCCTTGCTTAAATTGAATTTTTTCGCAAGACGTTGCTCGCACACGATCCTCCCCCCTTAACTTCGATAAATTTGATAGATGGCGATAAATCTGAGGATAGATAGGAGCAAAATCGAAAGATGACAATGACCGAAAGGATTACGTGCAATTTCGGCCGCTGCGTAAGCTAAAAATACAATTTGAAAAATCCAACAATGCCGGCCAATTCGCAGGAAAATGCGCCAGTCACCCGAACGCCGTCGGTATTGTTCACCGGCTGGACACAATGCGCCCGATTGGCGGTCCCGGATTTTTACAACATTCGCGACTTTTTTTCGCACGTTCAACTTCCCCTCCCTCCCTCCCCTTACACTCCCTGTGCTCCTCGTACGTGGTCCAGCCAGAGGCCAGAGGCCGGGCAAACCACCTTTTTTGTTTCCTTTTCCGCTTTCTTCTTTTTTTTCCTTTTCCCCCTTTTTTTTCCGCCTCCCCCGCCGGGTTTTCTAGCTCGCTCGCGCCAAAACCGAGCGTAATCGGCCGCGTTGCGCGATTTGCATAGCGGAGTCGAAAAGTGGCCGCTGATTTCCCGCTCGCGCCGTCGCTTTTTTTCCACGGAGCCGCGTGTAGAGGCGGCAGAATAATCCGCAAAAAGCCGCGGATTTCTCGAAAATCGGAGCGCGGCGCACGAAGCGCGTAGGCGCGCCCAGGTGGCGCTGGCGCGCGGTTTTTCCCCGCGTTCCAACGACACCCTACGTTTATTAACCTCCCCCGTCCGGGGTGGTTTTGCAACGGCGAGCCTGTGGCGAGTCAAACAGTCGTACGAATTTTTAATTACGCCGCCGGCTCCCTGCCGCCGGCGAAAATATCGTCGTGATTAGCGGGGATTGTTTTATGAGAAACTTGTAACGAGACTGGTTCAATTAACGGATTTCCATGGGAATTGCGGAGGAACGGTGGCTCTCGCCGCGTTGTTTTTCGACGAGCAGCCGCGATTGTTGGCCGCGATAGCGTCCAATGGAATCTCTGCGTTTGATGTAATTTGAACGTTCGATCACGTGCCTCGAGCCGACGAGGAGGAGGAGTCGGATGGAGCAATTTTTTGACAGAGTTGCGCGAATCTCGACGGGATGAATTCGACGTAGGACGCGATACGTGTAATTATAAGCGGGGGGGGGGGAAGGAAAAAATTGTATATCATTAGAAATTCGCTTCGTTTCAATGTTAATAAGAGGTAATTCGGGTTACACTTGTTCCCTTGCTATCACGCGCATAATCTATCCTAACGTAATAACCAGGTATCACGATCGAACAACAATCAAAGATCTCGACGATGTACGCGCGTATTTTAAATATATATACACGTTGTCCGACCGTAATCGCAATGCACGAAGGATTAACAGGCCGATTCGCCTCGTGTCTTCTCGTGAAACGTCGTTTGGCAAGCCGCGATCTAATCAATTTCGCGTCACCGCGGGACGGAAGAAGCCTCCCCTTCTGGTTGCGCGGCGGCGAAAAAAGGGCACGAAGTTATTAAAATTCTGGTACCAACCAGAGATCGACGTCGACTGGCCGGGAATAATTAATCGGCGAACAAAAAGATTCTCCCGGTGGCCGCCACCGGCCGTTCCCATAAATTAAGATAAATTCCTGTGACACGTCGATTCGTTTCAGAGGTTCAGGATCGTTGCCAAACATCGACGCAGTTTTTCGTCCCCTTCCCCCTTCTCTCTCTCTCTCTCTCTCATCTCACCGCTTACGGAAAAATGAAACAGAATGAAACGGAATCAAAAAGAGAGAGAGAAAAAGAAGAAAAAAGGAAAGAAGGGAAAAAAAGAAGGAACGAAGGGCAAAAAACGAGCGAACCATCGGTATTCCCCCAGCGAATCTGTCACACTCCCTTTAGCAGGCTTGTAGAACGAAGCTGACGCTCGCACGCGCTCGATCATCCCCCTTTCTCTCTCCTATCTACGCGACGTGCGTGCGTGTGCGACGTTTCGCAACGCGGTGTTGGATACGCGCGTGGATACATACAGGCACGTGGAACGAGCGTGGAGGGCACCGTATGGAGGCGGCGAACGGCGTGGCACACCGACGATTCGGCTACTAACAAACCCAATAAAAATAATGCACTTTCGTGCATTTGCAAATGAACGTTGTCATTTTATTTCGACGGGAACGAGTCACGTGGTCCGCTCTGGGGCTGCCAACACCTCCTCCCGCCGTTGATAATAATTATGGATATTGAGAATGGTTATCGCTGACGCTCCGCGTATTAATGCCGGCTCGCGCGCCGATAAACAAATTTGCCGCGTCTACGCGGCGTCTAACTTCTTTTTTTTCTCTTTTTTTTTCCCGCAGACCCTTCACCTCCCCTCCTTTATTAGGGTGAAGTGCTTTCGAGAAAGGCTGGAAATTGGTTGTTGCTCGTCGTTCACGCGAGTCGAAAAACGAAGGGAAAATCGCGGAGCGTTCGAATTATAGTTTGCATAGGGATTCGAGGAAGTTTGAAGGTTCCGGGGAACCGGTCGAAGGAATCTTTTGGATGATGATTGGATTATGGATTTTGAGGAGGGTTAGTAATTGGTTCGTGAGGTAGATGGGATAGGAGTGAACGGGGGTTGTTGGATTAGATAAAGATAAATGAGGGAAGATAGCTGAGGAATGGATAAGATAAATTGGAGAATTATCTGGTTAGAAAAAAATATTGGCAGTTATTACGATTATAATAATTGAATTAAATATATTTCGCGTAATTGAGAAAGAGAGAGAGAGAGAGACTGGATACAACGAAAATGAAATTGATCCTAAAAACGTGTATTTAGTAGAAACTTAGTTTAATACGATTAATGCTTATCGTTCGATAAAATTACGGATAAAATATCGATGAAACGAATATTTTAGTATTAACCATTCTCCCTCTGTTCCAACCCGTCGATTATAATATTAGAATATACTTATATTAACGGATAATTAATTAAATATTCGACATTTTCCCACCGAGCTCCAATATTTTAATATCGCGAAATTTTCAAATTTCGTGACTCTCGTTTATTTAATTCCCCCCACCTCCATCCCTCCGGAATAAACGAGATCCGCTTTATAGTTCTCGATTTGCCGACAAGATAACTCGCCTTGATACTCTTGGTTATTTAAAAAGAAAAAAAAAAAAAAAAAAAAAGAAGGAAGAAACAACGATACGCGGGACGGAAGATTTTTAACGATGTTCATTCGCGGTTTCGCGGCGCGGAATTTTCTTTTTCGACGGGAAAGGGGAAGGGGGAGGGAGTTGAATCGGCGGTGAGCACATAACGCGTAATTACTGTCCACAGAGTGGACGGAGTGCAACGTTTATGTGCCGGCCATGTAACGTCCAGTTATACTCGGCTCTCGTCGATGGTCGTCATTTACAGCGATGTCGCATTGGCGATGGTGTCCCGTGTGCGTGCAAAAGCGCGTGTTGGCGCGCTGCTATTTATGAATTGACACCGCATTAGGGATATTGCTTAACAATAGCGACACCGTTACCTCGTCGAAAGGGTCGGCGTGAAAAGCTGTTATTTTGAAACGTGTTATCGTTGCAAGTAGTAATTGCGAGATTGCTGGACATCGGCTAGAAACAACACCTCGCGGAATCGATTCCCGGTTATTTTCCCAGTTCAAGTAAAAGTAAAATCGGGATAATGGGACTATGATAAATCTCTCTCTCGATCCCAAGGTAAAGTAAAAAACTTTGATCTTGCTCGCGTTGAAAAAGTGATGAATTACAAGCTTGTTACGAGCTTGGAATTTCATTACATTTCGGTCCCCTTCGACTTCCACGTTTCTTTTTTTTTTTCTTTCTTTTTTTTTCTTTTTCGTCGGTTTTAAAAGTTCATCGAATCGAGTCTTATTAATTTTTTGCCCCTCCCCCTCCTCTCCCCCTGTGGACCCCGTGTAAGTAACTTATAAGCGCGCGGGATTTGCGTTTATATTCTGTAATTAATTAAACGTGGCTCACAATCGGAAAAGAAAGTTTGTATGGACATCGTTGTAATTAAATTCGTTGCTGCGTTTTTTCAATTAAAAGGAAGAAAAAAAAGAAAAAAGAAGAGGAGAATATTATTTATATGTGCAGAAGGGGGTGGAAAGAGGAAAAAAGAGGCGAAAGTATAAAAGGGGGTTACGTAATTTCTGACACGTTCTTTGCGACTCCTTCCGCGAACGCGTTCCAATAGAACGCTCGAATTCGTAATTAGAAAAGTCAAACGGCAAAGCGACCGCCACCGGACCGAAGAAAGCGAATTTTTTTTTCCATGTTTTTCTTTCTCTCTTTTTTTTTGACAATAAGGGGAGGGAGGAGGAAAAACAAGCAAGCATACCGTTGCCCTTTTCTCTCTCGCCTCGTTACGTCGATGCCTTTTACGGTTCCCTCATTACTTCTCAGCAGAGAAAGTAATTTCGCGTAGAATTAATACTACATATTAAAAACTATCGCGCAGACACTTTGCCCGCTTTCCACGTTGTTCTTTCCCTCTTCTCTTTTCTTTTTTTTTCCTTTATACTCGGAGAGAGAGAGAGAGAGAGAAAGAGAGAGAGATTTTTAACGGGTGACGCATTGTGTCTAGTGTACCTAAATTCTTAAACGAATTGTTATCCCCAAAGTATACAGAAAATGTTCTTTTCAACTTGTGCGAATAACGTGTTGCGAGAATAACCACGTTTGTTACATTATGCTTATTACGAGAGGTATAATAAGAAAGAGAGAAACTCTGCTCTATCTGATTATAATATACGCAGAGATATTTACAACATGTGCTTCTTACAAAAATCTGCGTAGATTAAATTTTGTGTACATACAATTTCTTTTTTATTAAAAACTCCAGTCAATGGATAAATTTATTTCTTCTCCCTATATCATATCAATCAGAAATGTCAAATTATACGAGATAAAGAAATAGTTGACGAATAGTTTTCTTC
Source organism: Apis cerana (assembly GCF_029169275.1). Taxonomy (NCBI): domain Eukaryota; kingdom Metazoa; phylum Arthropoda; class Insecta; order Hymenoptera; family Apidae; genus Apis; species Apis cerana. The sequence continues at coordinate 7,823,940 of NC_083864.1, read as the reverse complement.
AGCTACGAAACAAATAGAAAATTTTAAATCTTTCCAGTTTTGTTCTTACATTTTGTACGAACAATAAACGGAAAGAAAATTTCTAGACTCTTTCACTTCCATTCACTGCATATTCAAATATATATATATACATTCCTAACACGGAACAAAACTTTTCCGAAATCTATCCAATCTACACAACTCACCCTCAAGCCACGAACGAACAATAAATAAGAACACGTTCCACCCGCGAAATCACAAGGCGTAAATAGCAGCTACAATAATCCTAGCGTCCTAGAAACGAAAGCAGGCCGAACACCTGGAGGGGAGGCGTGGGCGATTTGAAAAAAGGAGCACCGAGCGAGTTTTGTCCGTGAAGGGGAATTCTCAAACACGAGGCGCGTTTCGCGCAGGCGCGCGTGAAGTGCATAAACTTGGTGCGACGCGCGCGGCCGAAGGCACAAAACCGCGTGCAAGTTGCGGGCGGCGAATGCGCGCGATATAAAACGCCTTTGTCTTGCAAAAACCCGCAGACGTATATCATGCGAGGCCAGGCCACCACCGGGCATTGTTTCACTCTCGCATAATTACCGCGAGTCACGTTTTAAAGTTGAATTTCACCTAAATAAAGCTTAATGTTATTATCGCGGCCAACGGCGAGCCGCCATTATGAGCTGGTTACAGTCTCAAACGTCATTGTGCCCCGTGATCGTTTCCACGATATTAAGGCGAAACGATGTTTTTCTACCGTTTTTCCTTTCTTTCTCTCCCTTTCTCTCTCTCTCTTTTACACTTCTTTCTCTCCCTTTGTTCCCTTCTTTTTTCCCCCGTCGCGATCGACGTTAATTAGATGCACGCCACGAGCGTTACCGGTGTTACTGGATATACTCTTGAATAGCTGCTGACTTCGTAACGTTGACTTCCCGTGGTTTCTTTTGTATCATTCTTTCCTCCTCCTTTTTTTTTTTTTTTCTCTAAATGGAATTTCGTGTTTGTTAAGCTGGGATACGTTAGCATAATACGATTTAGGGATGGAAAGGGATAGAAAGGAACATTTTGCGAGAAATTATAATTTTAATTCGTTTCATCTTGTACGCGTGGTGTAGTAGTTCGATCGAACGTTCTTCTCGGATCAATCATTGTCAAAAATTTCGACAATTTAAAATTCAAATTTACAGAATTTTTTATAACAACTTATCGCTCGTTTCAATACGTCAGATTGGGCTAATCGAGATCGGAGGGGAATTATCAATTTTACATTATCAATTGCCAAACTATCGTTCAATATTTCTAAAGCATTAAATCAAGCCGTAAACAAGATGATGAGTTTTAAAAGAGAAATCATGGGAGAGCATAGAGTCCAAGCGAGGGGGAGGGGGATCGGGTTATCCATAAATTTAGCAGCGACACGGAGGACGGAGGATGTCGGTTGTCGAACACTGACGTCAAGAGACTAAATCGAGAAATTAATTACTAAAATTGCAAGAAAAAGCGGAGCGGGTCGATAACTGATACAACTTCATTAAATTTGCCGATCGATGAGGAGTGGCGAACGCGGCGGCGCGGGCAAAAAATCAGGCTATTATCCCGCCGAAAACGGCGGTATTGATAAAACCCGCGTCGCGATCACGGCCGACCGGACAAACACAATGATAGCGAGCGAACGAAATTTTTTTTCCACCCGCCCCCACCCCACCCTCCCTCCCTCCTTCCCTACCCATCCTCCGCTACCCCTGTCCGCCCATTTTTTTTTTCCCCCCCGAACGAACCCACCCAACCGTCCCTCCCGCCCCCGGACCACCCCTTTCGTGCGTCGTTGCTGCAAAACTCTGCCGTACGTGGGTATAAAAGTCGGCGTAATAAGCGGCGAGCGTACGAAAGGGGTCGAAAGGGGTGGATTAACCGACGGCGGCCGTTGATGGAACAACGTAATGCATACGTGATGTTTAATTAATCAATTAATAACCGTATTATTGTTTTGTTTAATTAAAAATAATGAATCTCTCTCTGTCTGTAGCGTTGGTGGGCGGATTTACGAGCACGACCGGCGTCGGCATCATCCACCGTACGTATCAATCGCATTTGAAAGCTGACCCAGGATGAGTCTGCGTTATGCATCTATGCTTTTGTCGATAGGTTTCTTGTTTGTCACTTTTATTTTCTTTTCTCTCTCTCTCTCTCTCTTTCTATCTTTCTTTTTTACTCTTCGTTCTTATCTTTCGCTCCTATCATATATCGCTTTGTTCTTATCGTTTCGGCGTTCGATCGTGAATTCCTTTTTTTTTCTTTTTCCTTTTTTTTTTCTCTCTTTTTCTTTAATGCACGCATCAGTTAGCGAATTTTTAGTAGACAAGTGAAGAAACTTTGCGCAACATCCTCCCTTTCGATTGCGACAACGTGAGTATTACGTAGAGTGCATTGCTTTTTGAAATTAAAAATTGGGAACAATTATCGACGCCTTGTTATTGACACTTGGTAGTAAGTAATTGTTTTTACAAGTCACGTCACAAAGATTTCAAGCAATTTTCTAGAGGTTGAGAAATCGGAGGATGGATTAATATTCATCGAAGATCGGAGAAGGCCTGGAACGAGAGAGCGATCTAGCGGCCGTCATCCGAACAACAACCGATGCGTCCACGTTCCGGTTGACGGTTTATATTTCGCCTGGCAGTCGATTTTAATAAACCCGATGTAAACGGTTGGCCCCTACCCTTTGTGCGGAGAGAAAGTTTCCGGGAGAGCGCGCCGATTTTTAAATATAGTGTGCCCGGCAGGTTTGGGCAGGAACGGGTCGGGTGGGAACCGTGACACCGTCAAAGCTTTTCGCCAAGCGTTCTCCGCTTGCCTCGTTGATCCACGAAAAAGGCTCGCCATCCGTGGAATCTTTTGTTTATAATTTTTTTGATCATTACCCAACAGGCTACTAATTCCGCCGGCGGGTGCATTCAAAATTTATCGGCGGCGCGACAAAACGCACCCTTCAATCTTTTTTATCTCCCTCTCCGCCCTCCCCATCTCTGTCCGCCAACCGGCCATCCGCGATCGCTTCTTCCCTTTTTCCTTCTCTTTCCCCCCCCCCCCCATCTATCTCTCGCTTTCTCTCTCTCTTCTCTTCGTACCACGTCTCTCCACTATCGCTCCTGTCTCTCTGTCCGTCGCGGTCCCTCTAGCTGTCCGCTCGCTTTCAAGCGTCCCATTCCCTATTGGACAACGTTCAAAGGGTATTCAGAGTCGAAGGTCCGGAAATGGTTGGGTGAAAAAAAAAAAAGCAGGTAGACAGAGTTAGGCACTTGTTTGTCCAACGGATCTATCCGGGCGTCGTGATTCCCTCAAAAATTCAAATCCTGTACATCTGTTCATTCCTTCCTTTATCTTCCGTTTATCGATCACTCGTGTATCGTTCGATGTATCGTTATGTGAATTTTGTAGAAAATTTGTACGAATTAATAACCTTTCGTCGTATCCTCGAATCAGAGTTTAATTTGTAATTTTTTTTTCTATATTTTTAAATATTCTGGAAATATTTCAAAGAAATTTAGAATTACGTGGAGTAGATTCTTTCGTTTATTAGATGGTTTCTTTAATCAATAAAGATAAGAATCGAGATAGTGAGAATTTTGAATATTATTATCATTTCGATCAAAATTTGATCCTCGTTTCCAAATTAGATCCTTTAAAAATACCCCGTAAAGTCATCCTTCGTAAACGCTCCTTTAACTCTTTAACGTTCCCGGTATTCACCTCATCCGGAATACATTCGCGTTTTAATTTCCAAACCGATAGAGCACGCGCATAAATCAAGCGCGTGGAACAGAAACATTTGAGAAGTGTCGAGCGTGTATCGGGTGTACAGAGCCGCGAATAAAAGTGCCTTCCTCGTGTACATATATATAAATACGTACATCTATATCTATATTTTTATTTTTGTTATCTTTCATTTTTTCCTTTTTTTTTTTTTTTAATTTTATTTTTATTTTCACCGAGTTAATTGAGATTGCTCGAAACGCGAAAAACGCATCCGATCGCGAGGCGCGGCCGGCCTCGGTATCCCTCTTTGATCCTCCTCGTTTCGACGTTTTTCCAGCCGGAGCTCGCGTAATTATCAGCATTTAAATCCCTGTCCCCATAATCAAAAATGCCCTCCCCTCCGCCCTGCCGACCAGGCTTTTTGTGTTTTCACGGGGAGAGCAAACCGGGGCGCGTTTTCGAGAGGTAATCAACATCGTCAAAGAAAGCGACGAGTTTTTTCCCCAAGCACCGTTAATGAGACGCGTTTTACACGCGTATTCCGCGATCCTCGATTCCCACTCTCGTGTCGCGGCATATTCGAAACCAAACCCGTGCCGGGTAGGAGAGAAATAATAAAAAGAAAAAACATAGGGGGAGAAAAAAGATAGAGTGAAAAGGGGAGGGGGGAGGGTGGATAGGGGGAGAGAATAAAAAGAGGGCGGACAAGTGGTCTCGAGGTGGTGGGAAAGGGTAACAGTCTGCATTCAGAGATCGTGGAATATATCTGGAACGGGGGACAGAGGGGTGGTAACACGCGTTGGCCGTGGTAGTGATGGTGGTAGTGGCGGTGGCGGTGGTGGTGGTGGTGGTGGTGGTGGTGGTAGGGCAAAAGCAGGGCTACGGTAGAAATAATGTGTTTAGGCGCAGGCATTTTTATCGCGCTACACACCCCCGCACCCTCGATCTCCCTGCTCGCTCCCATCCCCCTCCCACATCCAGCCCGAAGCTTTTGTTGTTTCCAATGCTTTATGTGAATTGCACTGTAAAATCTCATTATATTCGTGTGCAATGCGTCCATTATATCCTGTGCCAGAAACATTTCCCCCCTCCCCCTACGGATTTCCCCTCCCCTCCCCTCCCCCTCCTCGCGTGTCCTTTTTATTTTTGTTTCTTCTTCTTCTTCTTCTTCTTCTTCTCCTCCTCCTCCTCCCCTCCCCCTCTTCTCGTTTTTTCTCCTTTTTATTCTCCTCTCTCTTTCCTTTTTTCTTCTTTTCCTTCCCTTTCTTTTTTTTCTCTTTTCTTTCTTCCTTTTTTTTTCATCCGCCGTTGTTGGTCGCCGTGCTCTCGCTCCTTCCTCCTTCCTTCCTTCTCGTTCAATTTTCGTTCTCGTTCCCCCACGAGGCTCTCCCCCCCTCCCCCTCCCTCATTCCCTCCGTCTCCGCTCGAAGCCGAAACATTCCCTAAATTTATTCGCTCGTGCGACGCGCCACGGTCTAATTTGTTTCGCCGGAGAACAACGCGGCCGATGCGGAACAACGATGGACGCTAATTACCCCGCCGCTTCGAACGATCGCTGTTCGATTTCGTCTCTCGGATCCCGGTGTGTCGCGCGCCGCCCACCTCTCCTATCCCGACCGTCGCATCCCCCGCCTCACGGCCGCCGCCTCGCTCGCCCACCCTTCCTCCCTCGCTCGATCTTTTGTTATGCCAGCTTTTCGCGTGATTTAGAGAATCGGCCAACCTTGCTTCCAACCTTTCTCTCCGCACCCCGCGAAATAGGGGATAGAGGAGCCGAAAGAAAGGATTTTTCCAACGTGATCGAAATGTTGTGGATCTGCGTGTTGTGGATCTTCGATGGGATGGAAAAGAAAAAAGAAAAAAAGAATGAAAAGAAGAAGGAGGAGAAGAAGAAAAAGAAAAGAGAGAAATGAATGAAAATATGAAACAGAAGTTAATTATATCTCCGGAAAGGATTCTCCGGAAATTGGAATTCCGTCCGAACTTTGATATCTATAATCTTGGGCGAAATATATCGATCATATCCGTGGAAAATCCTTTTTTTATTTTATATACGTGTATATATTTCGAGCCAATCCTAAATTTGCCAATAAAAATAGAAAATTTCGTTTATTTCGAATTCGGTTTCGAAGATAGAATTTTCCAAGAATATTGATAAATGTACGATTTTCCTGTGCACGTGTGAATCTTTAGAAGCCTCTTGTAAATAATAATTTAAAAAAATAATCATTAGACTTAGTTATCTGCCTCTCACTGCTTCTTGCTTCAAACAAATTTATTTTCCAACCATTACGGCAAACAATCTTAAGTTTTCTTCACGGTATAAATAGTTTCCATCCCAGTAATGCATGCATGAATCTTAAGCACGCTTAAAAAAATTTCCACTCTGCGTGTAATACTGAAAGGGATTATTTGATACCGTAGCTAAGGAAATAATAGAAATCAGGAAAATCTCGGGCAAAGATTTTTCAAATAACGCGTTGCAACATGAGGCGGTCACGTCGATACGAATCCAATTAGGAAAGCCGATACAAATGACGATGCGTCATCGAGTCATTATTAAGCAAACTGAAAGTCAGTCGGAATAAAAGTACGAGACAAACCGTTAAGCTCGGCTCGGCAAAGCGACTGGGAGGTTAATGGCGCGTCGTTGCGTATTCCAACGGTGTTTGTTTCCTCGCAGTTGGCAATAAACTAAGATAAATGAATGTCCGTAGGCTAGGCCACTATTATTCCTTCGCTCGCTGCTTACATTAAGTTGCCCCGCATTAACGGCGATGCGGAATGTATCGCGCCCATTACAAGCTCGAATTCCCGATCGAACGCTCGTCTCTCGGCCTGTGCGAAACACCGCGAGGCAAACGGCCGCTTTTCCCGAAAGAGAGCTGAAAATTTAGAATCGCGAACGTTATTACACACCTTGGTTATTATCTGATATTTCTTCGAAAAGTATTCCTCCATTCTCGAGAAAAGTATCCTCATTCGTTCGCGTTGGAAAATCAAGAATATAACTTTGATGGATCCGTTTGAATTTTTCAAACTGGAAGATTTTAAGATAATATCGGGCTTGATGTAAAGTGACAATAGAGAAGTTGGAAAATTTCTAATATTATGTTGCAATCTTTACTCGGTGAAAATTATCAGTAGTATTATCTAGTTGGATATTATCTACAGAATGGTAATTAAGAAGACGCTCGTGAGAAGTCGCAGAGAATAAAACATTGAATATTTCGTTTTCGTCTTCGCATCGACGAAACTTAATTTTGACGTAAAATTAGAAAGATTATAACATTGTGCTCGGTCGCGTCCAAATAACTCGACATCGTTTTCTTGGAATAGGTTTGGATAACCTAAGCCAGGAACCGTTTACGATTCGTTCGCAAAGTCGCAAAACGCTGATGGTGAGAAGCTGCGAATCCATCTCAGCGATGAGAGAAAGAGCTGGCCTGGGGAGGGAGGGAGAGGGAGAGGGGGGGACACACGGTGGCAGGCAACCGTCGGCAGTAACGTCGTCGCAAAATCCACTGTGAGTACGCCTCAAATTCCGGGAGAGGAGGCTCAGCTCGTAAAGTACAGGAAGATGCATGCCGGGATATTAAGGCCATTATCGCCGTTGCATATTCATGCCGTATTATAATGAAAATACAGTTTATTACCGAAGATTAACAGCTTCTTACGACGACGTGCGCACGTTGCTTAGCTGGCGACTACGTTCTCCTCCGTCGTTTCCACCGATCCTTCTTCAGCTTCCATGAGTTTCATTCGATGACGATGAAAACGATGCCGTAGAATCGATGGTACGGTGAATTTGTCGAAGAATGTTAAGCTATAAGTGTTTGATTGCGTTTGTTCATCGATCCGTATTCGATTTTCAATCATCTCTACGAGTTTCATTCGACGAAGGTAATAATAGTATCGCAGATATAAGAATTTCGACGAAGAACGTCGATGCACGGATGTTTGAACATGTTTGAACACGTTCGATGCCTCATATAATTCAACATTCGTGAATTTTATACGATGAAACGATACTGTGATATCGATGGTATGAAGATTTTGTCGAAGAATTAATGTTCGAACAAGTTTGACGCGGTTTGTCTGCTCTTTTTTCGTTCGATCTTGAAGGGAGTTGAAGTAATGGGCCGTTTGAAGGAAATTCGACTCCTTTAGCGTGCGGAGGAAGTCGCGTACACTCCCGTTTATCCACCATACACAAGTAATTAATTCTATGATTTGGTTGCCGAGCGACGCGACAGTAGTTGACAGAAGCTGTCGCGTGTTTGCCGAAGAATAAATAAGAGAGTGTGGAGACAGATTGAGAAATAATTGAGATACGTTTGTTAATTTTTTATTTCCGTTTGACGACGGTGTTTCCTCTATCGGAGAATTGTATTCTGCCAAGCGCAAGAAATAATTAATCGTATATATTCATATAATATGACGGAATGCCGAATGTTTGTTTCAGCATAAATGTCTAAGCGATGAAAGAATAAGTAAGTGCTCGGGTGAAGTGTGATTACATTAATCCCATTATAACGTGACCATTAAACATTTAAAAGAAACTTTTAAAATATGCATTAACCAACTTGGGACAGTATCGATCAAACTCGAGTCATTAAACGCAGAAAAAACTCAAGCCTATTTTTAACGATACGAAGAAAATAACAAACGGGCAAAAATATAGTTCAAGGCATTAAAAATAAGGGAAATGAAACAGAAATTGAAATAATCCGAGACAAACAAATCTTCATCAACAACATCCTCTCGCTCGGACAATCAGAGATATCTATCTACATCCTGGAAATCCAAGCTGTGTCCAGCGATCGTCATCCCCTTGAGCCAATTTCGCAATCCGGTTGGGGCCGAGTCCTCGCCGTCTTAACTCCTCCTCCACCATAGATCCGGAACGAGGCATTACAGAGTTTCCGTTTACGTACCGTAAATAAGTAAATAATTCATTCTCCGACTCGGTTGGCAAGTGGCACGAGGAGCGAGCGTGTCCTGGAGGATGACGGTGGAAGGAGTGGCGCGAGGACATTCGTAGAACAGTTGAAGGAAAGGGAGAAAGACTCTACCTCGGTAGCAGCCACGTCTCGGAGACGACGACGACGACGACGAGGACTAGTACGGGGTGGCGACCGATGGTGGGGGGTTGAAATCTGCATAATATCGGTAATGCTCAAAATGCGAGTCGCGTAGCTACCTTGCCTTGCTTACCCCGCGCTCACCGCTCTACAGTCGCGTCAACTAAAACTTAATTATAATTAATTAATGCGACTGCTAACTGTGCCGGCCGGACAAGTATTGACCCGGCACGCTCGACCGTTTCTGATTCCCTTTCCACGCGAGGCTCCCTCTCGATCTTTCGTGTTCCTTTCGTCTGTTCGGTGTCATGAAGGCCGCTGACGCGGCAGATTTCGCGACTTAATTCCGCGTTTCGACCATTTCCCTTTCTTTCACCATTGCCATCGCCAACCCTCCTCGTCTCCCTTTTTCTCTCTCGCTCTTTCTTTCTCTCTCCCTCTCTTTCTTCTTCTTCTTTTTCTTCTTCTTGGTGTCTCACTCTCGGTCGGCCGTCACACCTCCAGCCGGAGGAAGAGAAGGCTGGTGCAAGAACTGGGACATAACATTTCCGTGGCGGAGGCGGTGCTAAGTCTATGGCTCCGTATAGTACGTAATTAGAAACCTTTGTGCAAAATGAATACTGTTAATTAACGTACCTAAAAAGACATTATACCCGCGGGCTGGTAAACTAAATATGGCCTCCGGCGAGCGTATTACACCGTTCACGGTGTAAATAAGCGATTTGCCGTCGCCCACGCCGACTATATACGCTTTCTTGCTACCGTTAAGTCATAATGAATTGTATCCGCGGCTCGCGAGAAGAATCCTCCTCTCTCCTCCTCCTTGGCTGACTGCGATTCCATCGACGAACGATTTTCGTCGAGGAACGATTGTAGACTGGATGAAGGGAAGCGAAGAAGGACGAGTCCTTGGAAATGAGAATTCTTTAATAATTTTTCTTCGATAATCTCATAAAATGATATAAAAGAAACGAAAATTGGATTCACTTGTTTCCATTTTGGTTTTGAGATTTAAATAGTCTTCGATGTTTTAATAATGTCTCCATATTTATCGGAATATCTGAGTGAAATTATTAGATTATCAGATTCTTGTTTCGAATTTACTTTTAAGGTTAGGTGTGCTCGGGTCGAGATCGAGATTACGAGAAGCGATTGAAATTAGCTATTGTGCTATTTAATACGGTATTTTCATCGTTACGTTGAAAAGCGGGACAATTTGATTATATCGGGGAACGAAGGATGCAAAATGGTCGATATTAATTGCCTCTTAATTTATTAATTCATCCGTATTATCTCAGGCTTCGCGCACTAAGGGATCGTCCGAGATCTTGTTGGACTTCTGCTTGCTTTTACACGGACCGACCGGAGTTCGGCGGGCAATTACAATATGAAAGGCGCATAAATCAGCGGGTTTAATTAACGCGTTGTTATTATGATTATGACACCGCCGCGGGATTATAATATCCCGAAATGCTTCTCGAGAGCGCGGCTACCCACCGCGAGCCATTTTTCACCCGGGGCGCAAAAGCGAAAGCTCCTTTTGATTTGTCACGGGAAGATCCCCGTTTCAAAGAAACAGTCATTCGCTTCTTGCGAAATTCTCTTCCTTTGTTCTTGATGAATTCTTAACAGATAAAATAAATATGCGCTGCTTGAGAAGAGAGGGAGAAAAATATAAGAAAATACGATGCGACCCGATAAATCTAAAATTGTATTGTTTCTAATAATAAATGGGAAAAAGAAGAAGAAGAAGAAAAAAAAGAAACCTATTCGTACGCAAATTACGCGTACGAAAGAAACATCCCGTCGAGAGAAGCTTGACGTACAAAAGCTGTTTTTTAAGATAAAATAAAAAGCTGCGCAAAATGTCGCGTTTAAAAGGGGGGAGGGAATCAATGGAGGGAAGGAAGGAAAGCGAGTTCTCGAACCGGCACGGGTTACGAAAGGGGTTGCGAAACGATGGAAAGAAAACGAAAAACGTTCAAACAGAGAGAAGCAAGAACCCTTGGTCGTAACGGAAGAGCGGCCGGGAACAGGGATCTCCTCCCTCCGTTGCTTCCCTTGGCTGCGAAACAGTCTGTGAAAGCACGATTTCTCTATTACCGTCGGTTAATAGGGTTTTTAAAAGTCAAGTGCACCTCTGCATCCTCCCTCCCCCTCCCTTAACCCCCGTGACGAGGGTGTGGGACGCACAGAGGACGACGCGGGACGACGCGAACGCTCGCGTACGTGGAGAGGCGAAAAGGTAGCGAGACGTAGGATGGGAATCGTAGGGTGAAAACCGAAAGGGGATGAGGCTGGGATTCAAAGGTCGGCGATACAAGCCGTGCCGAGTGGCGTGGTGTCGGAACGTTTGCGAGAGAGTGTTTTCCCGGATGCGGCCGCTGTTAGTTTTCAGGAACATCGTTCACTCGATACTGATAATCAAGTAATCGCAGATGATGAGGGAACGGGGAGGGGGAGGAGGGCATCGAGTTCACGCACGTTTCAGTTATCAGATATTAACCCTTCTCGATATACATACAGGGGAAGGAAGAGAGAGGAGACGGAGATGATAGACGTGGGCGCCTTTTAGTCAGAGGTTCTCAACGATCTCTGTACACGGAGTGTGGTAGATGAAGTGTGTGTGTATGTGTGTGTGTGTGTGTGTGTTCGTGTTTGTGTATCATAAGGTGGTTCGAGGTGCAATGGAAACAGGAAGAGACAAAGGTGTGACGGGTCGCGGGTGGTGCGTATCTCGCGACGACGAGACGATGGGCCCTGAGGGGTCGAACTACGAGAGGATCAATCTACGGGGGAGGGGGAGGGGGAAAGGGGGAAGGAGGGGGCACATACGACGGAAAGCGACTGAGCGACCCTGCGATATTTTTTAATTAATCGAATTATTGAACTGTATCGCAATTGAATTGAATTAAGTGTCGGTGCTGTGCCGCGGAACCTGGAAGCGCGCAATTTTCTGTCATTATTGCAACGCTCTCCGTCCCCCCCTCCCCCTCCCCCGCTCCCCGCTCCCCAGCGTGCAGTCTGCGCTCTGTCCCTCCTCGCAGTCTCGATCGCATCTTCCCTTCTCCACTTTGCTCCTCCGCCGTTCGCCACTCCATTTTTGCCTTCTTCGTTCTGCCACACTCCCTCTTGCCACGTCATCCCTCTTATATCTTTTCGTCGCCCGTATCATCGCGACCCTTGGACCTCTACCTGTCCTCCCCCTTTCTCTCTCTCTTCTGTTCCCGCGTTCCATCGGCTCCCTCCCTCCCTGTCGAAACGCACGCACTCACGCATCAACCGATACGGCCGTGTGACGCGCGTTTATATCGGGGGTGCACCACGTGGCCCCTCGCTAATTACCTATCCAGCTGTAGCTGCGCGAGTAAACGACGGGAAGGGTTGCCTCCGCGCGAAGGATTTTTTTTCGATCATCCCGGGGCAAATATCGATAAAGTAAACGTAGCTGTCTCGGGATATACGCGAGATAATTATAAAGAAAAAAGGGGGGAAAAAGGGGGAAAGGAAAAAGGAAAATAAGGGATCCCCGTGTCGAGAATCGAGCACGAATTTGCGCGATCTTTGAGGATACGTTTCTCTGAAATATGGAAGTATTGAAAATATCTAATTAAAGGTAATATTCGTCAATGAGTAGATTCGCGTGTCGTCCGGTGTTTGACTCGTTGGAAAAGGGTTGAGTTAAGTTTTTAAACGCGCACTTTTGGCGGGGAGTCGTTCGTTAGCGACGCGTCGAAATTTCTTCCAACGCGATGCAGGATTGTTAATCGCAGCCTCGTCCAAATATCCTCCAGCGCTCGTACTTGACGTATTTCAATTAACCTCATTGCTCGTGGCTCGTTACGCTCGCCGTTTGTCAAACACGCTTGTCCGTGTTATGGGGCTCCATGGCGGCCGTGACATCGAACCTTCCACCAGCTGTTCGACGATTATTATTTCAACCATTGTTAAGTGTCGTTCAGTTCCTACAATCAACCCGTATTTGAACTCGCGTATCGTGGAAAGATAGACTTAAACCCACTATTCCACTTATGATTATGATAACCGATCGTATTATTTATTTATTTTCATAAATCTTGCCTGTTCCTTCCTTCGATCCCACTCGTTTCCACTCTCGAAACCGAGACACTGACAATCGCACGATCCCACAAAGATCGATACGCCTTTTTTTAATTTCGTTGGAAGCATCCCGCGAGTTTCAAAAATTCAACGAATCGTCCCTCTTGGAGAAACCGGGATAGGGAAGAAGGGAGGGGAACCTATCGAGCGTCAAACCACAATAATTCAAACGAGACACGATTTAGAACACCTTTACGTGTCGCGTGGACGAGGAGGGGGAGGGTGGAAGAAGGAAGAGGAGGAGGAGGAGGGTGAAAGGAAGAGGAGAAAGGAAACGCAGAAGAGGGAAAGGCGAAGTTGAAAGGGGTGGTTTGGGTGGACGATGGGGTGCGGAAGGACGAGCGTGGTGGGGGCAGAGGGTGGTCTAACCAAACTTAATTGAATCCCAGTCCGAATGTATAATATGTAGACTGCCTGCATAATGTCGTGAGCCAGCAGTGATTCTCAACGGGCCACGCGGCCGCGGATACGTGGGTGGTCGCGACGGTTGGCCAACACCGAATTTTGAGAACCATCCGCGGAATTAGATATACAATAATGTAAGCAGAGCCCCGTTGCGGTGTAAGGGTTGGTGGTAAGGTCATGTATATTCATACATCGGTCGACCCACCTCCGATTCTCTCGCCCAACCGCCCCTTCCTCCACGTAGGCTACCACCACCACCACCACCATCGCCACCACCACCATCGCCACCTTCTCAGCCTTCTCGGCGCTTTTCCATCCTCCTCGCGCCCTGTCCGTTTACTCCTACGCGTCGTTCCTCCTTCCATCCACCGTTCGCTCGCCTTCAACCCAACCGCCCCCTCTTAGCCGGCAAAGACCGTGAGCCGAACAAGCACGGCTGCGAATAGATTTACGTCACGTCCGCGCTGTTTACGACTAGCGAGCATTAAGATGTCTGTTGCGAAGAATATTCGCAACCGTTGCCGATGAGCTGATTACAGGCCGCTCGCGTGTATCGGGTAGTTAGACTCGTGTGTTAGTTTATCTCTGATGCCTGTTTCAGAAATACGTCGTTTTCTCGATTTATCGATAACACGAATAAGTTTAAGGAAGTTTTAAGAAACGTTTAAGAAGTTAATATATACATATTAATATATGTAATTATTAATACAGGCACGGTTGTATTAAATTCTCAAGGAAATTTAGAAAAAGGATATATATATTCATCTACCAAGTTTCAAGAAACTAACTAGAAATTAAATAAACGGAACGGACTAATGAAATATCTCACACGTGGCGACCGCAGTTTGCAATTTTTTCCGAGTTGGAGGCTAAACCTTTACATAATCGAATAATCCCTGGTAGATGTTCCCATCTGGTGACAGACTTTCCTCTCTCGATTATTCAAAATAATCGCATCCAGGCCGCGTACAAACCGGGAAAACGGGCGTTATTTAAAAGTTTCCCCCGGATAGCGAGTGCAAGTCCGAAACTTCGTTTCGATTCTGCCCAATCAGACGAGCGAACATCGTTTTCGCCGTGGAAGTTATGCAAGGGCGTAATTACACGAATCCGAGTAAGAGAGAGAGAGAGAGAGAGGGAAGGACGAAAGGCGGTCGTGGCGCATTATCGCACACCCTGAGGATTCTTACAATTTCTCGAACGAGGCGAGGCCGTGTCCGAATAGTCGTTAGAACGCATTTCCCGAGGAAACGATATCTGGATATAATGAAGGATCCATTTACAAGTAAGATTCCGAGCCCCGCGACTTCATTACCCAACGATTTTACCACGGACGCCCCGCGGCATTCGTAATGAGCGATGGTCATTCATTTTAATATCCATTAAATGCAAATACCACCCCGGGCACAAACGTTTACTCCTATTTCGAATTATTTCGCTGACTCGCCGTAATTAAGCTTTTCGAAGGGATTCGGGGGAACGTTACCTAACGGAGGAGTCGTTACCGGGTAACGATGCCCTCTTCCCCCACTCCTCCTCCCCCATTCTGTCTTTCTCTCGTTCTTTCTTTCCACGTGTGTGTTCCCCCCTTCCCTCGGGATGGGTACGAGACGGTTACGTTATGTTGTACAGGTAGGAACCACCACCTCCGTAACTCCGCCACTCATCGTGACGATTTTTCCCCGCGATAACTGGAAATTAAAATTTAAGGTGGACTAGGATGGAACTGGAGAAAAAAAAAAAAGGAAAAGGAAAGAAAAGAAGAAATGGAAGAAGGGAGAAGAACGAAGGAACGATCGCCTTATCGTCTTTCCTCTCGTTTAAAATATTCATAAATTCCCGCGTTAATGACGCCGGTTTTATAATTATTTTAATAGAATCGTGTTACTCGCGCACAAGGTTGACATAAAGTTCGCCTCGTGATTTCCATATCGCGCTCCGGGGAACGGTATTCTTCAGTTGGATTTTACGAATTGTAATTAAAGTAAGAGGGTAATTGGTGGCGAAGGAACGAAAGGTGAAATTTAAAAATTCGCTAATATCGATGTATAGATCGCGAAGATATTTATCGTGTAATTTAAAATTTTGAATTCGCTCGAACGGTTAAATAAACTTGATTAAGAGTCGGTTAAATCTTATTAGGAAATTAGGAAAAATTTGAACCGGTATAACTCTAAAGGTAGTAACTTTCAACCGAGGAATGAAAGATCGTTGGAAGCACGAAACCTTGCCCTTTAAAATCCATTTTGGTTTATCTCGATACGAGTTTCGATTCTCGAGATATCGTCGTGGAAAGAAAAGGGTAATCTTTTAATCGTTCATTATCTCTGTCCTTGTTGCTTACTCGCATTTTCTTCCAGTGGCCTATTCGAGTGCCGGACTAGTATCACGAGACACGAATATCATTGAGTACTAGTTCCAGGAAAAAAATGTTGGTCGCTAGTTCGCATACTCATAATCTTGGCGCCGTCTTAAGTACTATGAAAATTTCGAGTCGTTATATCTCCGTAACCGATTGAGATATCGGGACGAAACAAAAAGGGACTTCGATGGCACGATTTTCTTTATCTTCTGAATGATTTGGAAACCCTTTGCATGTTTGATAGTGTAAAATATTTTGCGCTATTCGCACGAGTTCTTTTTCGCTTTCCTACGAAAAATGATATAAACCGAGAATCGAACGGAATTGAAAAAAAATAAATTTCCAAAAACTTCGTATCCCAACAAGAGCGGTCGAAGAGTAACCGAAAGCTCGTAGGAAGCACAATTTCTACGTGGAATTTTAACGTTAAATTTTCGGATCGAAGGTGTACGTACACCGTAGATTGACACGTTGCGAACGCGACAAGGGTTGCGCGGTTACACCAGCACCTAAGCGTGCTTGAATACCGGACGGGGCGCATTAGAATGCAGTGGCGTGTGGCATGGAGAGGGGATTTTTCGGGCCTCGCGTGTGCCGCAAGAGTAAGACGCGAGCCGCGGATGCTCGAGACACAGGCCACCGACAGGAGCGTCGGTCGTTATACACTCAACATTCTGCAATCTACCCTTTCTATCGGCCCTAATTTATGTTGAGTAAGGTTGCAGGAGCTAACCCACCCTCGACTTGCTTCGCCTAGGAAGCCTCGGTAATGTTTCAAGTGGCTTGTCTGTTGTTAATTTAACCCGGTGGAGGCCTTGATGGGGGTCTGTCTACCCGCTGCCATGCTCTCCTCTTCGTTGCGATAAATCGGTCATTATCCCGATACGTCGGCGAATACGAAAGGGAAGAAAACCCACCCTTCCCGTTTCATCGCATTCCACGCATATCGTCTCCTCCTCTTCCTTATTATTCTCCCCTTTTTTCCCCGTTTCGTGGATCGAGGATAAGTGGCGGGTGGAATTTTGGGTTAACTGTTCGTTTTCTCGGAGTTACACGATTACCATAACCGGATCGGACGTTTCTGATAAGGGGCCAGTTCTGGCCAGATAGCGGTCCAGATTAGGGGAAATTTCTCGAGTGAAAATTACGGATTCTCGGTGGCCCCGTGGTATCCAGTTTTCGAGACGTCTCGTGTTAATAATATACCCCTATCTCGGAATAAATTGCTCTACAATCTGTATCCTCTTTCAATTCCTCTTTATTCTTCCTCATCGATAAAAATCTCTAAATCGTTTTTCCATTCCGTTGGACGTTCCGTTCGAGAAAAAGGAAAAAGCAAATTGATGGAAGGGGAGGGGGAGGAATTTCTTTCATTGCTCGTTCGCGTCAGTCGCACCCTTCGATCTCTTCCATCCGAGCGTAATTTCTAACGGAGGGAATCGGTTGTCGCGATGGCAAACGGAACGGTCGTAAACATATACGGGCCAGGACGAACCCTTTTCCGCGTATCCTGCGCACCCTTTCGCGCCAGGCCAAGCCGACTCGGCTGGAACATTAATATCGCGAAATGAAGCTCATTTGCATATAAATAAGGCGGTGGTGGGGCACGGTGGCGGGGCGAGGGAGAAACCAGGATGAGCCACCCTTTTCCTCCGTCTACCCTTCTCCCTCTCACCCTTGCCTGCCTCTGTCGATCTCTGTCCCTCTTCCGAGAAACCCCACCCTGGACTAATTACACTTACAGACAAAGCAGCCTTGTGCCGAGGGGTAGGTCGACTCTCTCTCTCTCTCTCTCGTTCGTCCGTCTTTCTCCTGGCCACCCTTTCTCTCTCTCTCGCTCTCTTCCTCTTTCCCCTCTCTCTCGTGGCTCTCCGTCTAACCACCCTTCCTCGTCCTCGTCCTTCTCGCACGTGGCCTACCCTTTGTCCGTCCTTCTCACCCCTACACCCCGATAACAACGATTCGCAATGACCACGTGATAATTGCAACCCCCGTGGAGCACGTCCCCGTTAGGATAGCCCTGGTTAGGTCGTCGAGGAAATTCATCGTTTCCTCGCACACCGCTTCGCCCTGGATGGCCACGGATAATCCTTAATCCCGATCAATGGAGTACTCGTGACGGGGTACGCCGGTGAGTTAAAAGTGTCTTGGTGGGTCTGTTACCTCGTGATACGGACTTTGTTAATAGGGTTTTCTTTCGTGTCCTTTTTTTTCCCCTCTCCCTCCCCCTCCTCCTTCTCATTTTGCGGTAAGGTTTCTAATGAGGCGCTCAGGGTTTATTCGCTTCGATCGGTTTGCGGATTGGTTTGTCCCTTTGGTGGAGAACTTTTCGAATTGGAACGATAACGGAAAGATAGGGTGAGATCCCGCTTTACGAAACATGTTTGTTTTTAATTTGTTCGTTCGTACTTTTTCTTTGGATTCTCGTACATAAGGGACGTTATGTTTGTATTATCTAATCTTATATTTTACGTCTCAATTTCTCTTTCAAACGAAAAAGAGAGTTTTTTCCGTTAGACAGATATCGAAATATTTAATTTTATTTACAGTTCTTTTCATTCACAGTTAAAATAATTTTAAGTCGTTCAAGCGAATCATCTTCTCTATTTGTATCTAATTTATATGGAGAAATCGGTGAAAAATTAGAAAAATGTCGCTACAGGCAGCAAAGATCGGAACACTAATTGATTAAAAAGAACGTATCATCTTCAAACATGTAACTACACATTAGAAACGGCCCATTCCCAATTACCCATACCCTCCGGCCGAACGTTAAACAACAAGAATCCCTTCAGTAACCCGAAGTCGGGTAAACTCGAGACTCGTGTGTACCATATCCGGCGGAAAGCTCTAATCCCCGATTGTAACGAGCAGGCTAGCTCGAAAGCCTTTTAAAACGCAACGTTACCAGAAAAAAAGAAGGAATAAAAGGAAAGGAAAAATAAGGGGAGGAGGAGGGGAAAAGAGAAAAATCATCGAAACAACAAGAAACGGAACCACGGGCTGGGGCGGAGGGGGAGAAAAAAAGAAAGAAGGAAACGAGATAGAAAGGGACAAAAGAATCGATCGTAACGAAAGATTGGCGAGAGGAATAGGCGGGAAAAGCGAGGTGGGGGCACGGCGTACAGTTTGTATAGAGAGAAAGAAACATAAAAACGCGTATTACCGATTCCGGAATACGGCCATTAGTCTGAAGTCAGCGCGGCTATCGTTTATTAAGCGCAAACAGATATTAATGTATTTTTACACGCCGGCCGCCGTTTTCGTTGCGCCGACGCCACCACCGCCGCCGCCGCCGCCGCCGACGCCACCGACGCCAGCCACCGCTGGCGCGGTCCGCGGGGTCGAAGCCAAATCCAATTACTTTTATTCGGGCGAAATGAGTGCAGCTAAGTCATTAATACTAATCAATGGAGCCGGGACCCGATCTCCTCTCCCTCTGTCCTTCTCCTCTCCACCCTTCGATACACACCACTCCACCACCTACCATTCTTCTCCATCCCCCTTCCCACCTATGTCCCTCTCGCCCTCTCGTGCTCGGCTTGGTGTGCGCGCGCTACGCCGTTGGGTCCTCGCCCGCTCGCGCGCGAGTTCCACACGAATTACCCATAACTCAAACGCCTCGAAATGACTTTATTGCAAAAAACTTGCGCTTTTGCGCGGCCGCGAGCCGCTTCTCTCGTCGTATCCGCATTGTTAAAGGCTCCCGTGCCGATAAGTAATGTTTATTGTTGCATTTCCAACGACCGTGTATCCCAATCCTGCGCCACCACCCCCCGCCCCATTTTTCCCCTCCACGCCCGCTCTCGCAACGCCCTTTTTCTGCTCTCGCGTTTTTTTTGTTTTGTTTTTTTTTTCCTTTTTTTGCGCCCAACCATGCCGCGTGTGTTCGTTCCGGTATACGCATAGACACAGACACGGATATACACCACCCTCGTCCACCCTCCTCTGATCCGATCCCAGGGTGGTGGTCTCTCTATCGCCGTCTCTCTCCGTCTCGTGCTTCTCCCCCCCCTCTCTCTCTCTCCATCTCCCTCTCTCCCTCTTTTTCTCGCTGTCCGTCGAACAGAGAACGCTACAGCACGGTTTTTCGCATTAGCGAGATGGCCCGTGAGGGCTGGCTAACGATTTTTTACTGCTCGAACCGACCAACGAACGATCCTTGCCGCGAAATTTAAAGCGTTATTATTTCGTTCGGTCGGGCATTGTCGCTGATGGTCGCTGTTCCGATTGCTCCGGACGCCGGCGCGCGGACAGGGATCAAGGGGGGAGAGAGAGAGAGAGAGAGAGAGAGGAAAGGGTGGCTCTCGTGTAAATCGGGCTGCTTTCCAGCCGTTTCGAAGGTGTGAAAGGTCGCGGATTAGTTTCTTTGTATCGGGGAATGGGGCTTTTTTGTCGGGCCGTCCTGGGAATTTATGTCTCGCCGCGCACCCCCGGCCACGCCGACAAGAATGTTACCCCTCCCTCTTCGATTTATCGGAGTCGCAATAACTCGAAAATTTCAAGTTTATTTTACCGGCGAGGCCTTCTAACTTGGAACGTTCCTTGCAAGCATCGGGGGCCGTTCGTTATCCGACGTGGAAATTTGTAATTGCGATTTGTCTGCTTGCTGCCGACACACTTTTAAATAATAATACTCTCTCCTGAGTGACGAAAGTTTGGTGATAATTTTTGCAAGAGGTAAATCTCCCGTCGCCGTTCCATAATTTCGAATCTAATCGGCAAATTTTCTTTGCCATTCTTTCGGAATTTCCTAAATTTCCTCGAAATAAAATTTCGTAAAGAGAAATTTTTTATTTTAAATAATTTTCACGAATTTTTCAACGAAATGCTCTAAATTTGTCGTGCAATTTTTCGAGGTATCGACGGAAGATGGTCACGATCTCGTGTAAATAATCGACATCCTTTCGAGTCAAATTTTAGTTTTCAAACTGATCGATTGATCGTAAAATAATTGGCAAGTTTCCTCCGATAAATTTTTACGAGAGCGGGGGACGATTAATATTCCGCCCCATCCCCTTTACAGTCCTCACCACTTAAAAATTAAACACTCTTTCGTGTTATCTTCGAAATCCCCTTCGAATTTTAATTTTCCATTTCTCTTTTTAACGAAATCTGATAATGGTACGTACACAACCACCACGTATCTCGTGAACGAAAATGACCAGGTTTGTAATGATAAGTGAAGTTGATGCAATTGCGGCTTCCTGGTTAAATCCATTTTCGGAATGCGGCAAACTTTTTTGTCCCTTTCCTCGCTTGGTATTTATATATTTAGGATACTCGAATCGTGCGGGTTTACTCGCGTGGGGGTAATTAGAGCGAGGAGAGCGAACTTGTTAACGGAATTGAGAAACGACTGCCAAAATACGGGAAATGAATGAACGAACAACAATTAGGAACAGTAACGAAGCTCAATGAGAGGTAGTTGTGAATTATGCGAGCGAGAAGTCGGCTTGGTTCAAGAATATTTCTTTTTTTTCTCTCTCTCTTTGTTTTCTTTTCTCCTTTTTCCTTTTCTCTTTTTCCAAATGATTTGTTTGCCATGTTCCAGCGCAGGTCAAGAGCTCGTTTACATTAATTACAGGGCCGGCTGGTTGAAATATTTGTTACATAATTAACGGAGTAAAAGTCATTTGATCTTGGCGAAGAAAAATATGATACCGGTATATTTACATGAACATCGTATTAACTTAAGTTACGATGCCATAAAGGGTAATTGGTGTGTTTGAAAAATAACATTCGGCTCGCCGTTATCGAAATGGGGATAAATCCGAAGGAACGATGCTCGGATAATTAGAAGACACGTTTAACATGGCCTGGACAATCCAACTTATCAGTTAAGGGTTGAACAAACCGCGGTGTCGTGGGTACATTGGTTAAAATTCATTTCATGCATACTAAAGTTTTTCCTTTCGCTGTATAAATTACATTAAAATGCAAAGTGACCGGCCACCTATGTTTACATGAATTTTCTTCTTACTTCAACTACTTGTGCATAATCTCCAACCGCATCCCCTATAACCGTCACGATTATTACTCAAATAATTCCGTTTAAAAAAAAAAAAAAGAAAGAAAAGAAAGGAAGAAAAAAACGGAGAAATATAAAATGATAAAAATAAAATCGTATCATCGCGGAGAAGAGGGGAGGGGGAAAAAAAAAAGAAGAGAACATATCCAATAATATTTAATTATTTATTTCTACGTCACGATCAATATTCACCGCCATCATTCCAAAAGAAAAAAAAAAAATAAAAAAAATAAAAAATAAATATCCGTTCGAATCGAATCGAATGAAATTTTTAAAAAGCAAAATTGGCAAGAAAATATGTCCATTCTCGCAATGTACAAACGTTCGAAGAATCGTATAAAAAGGTCCGTTCTCCGGAAGGAAATCGACAGTTTCGTGCTGATAGGGAAACGCGACGCGATATTTGCGCAAAAGGGGTCGGCACGGCTGATTAATTTATGCGAAATGCCGAAACTCCAACGTAAACATACGTTTCTACGGCTTACTATATATATATATCGGGGCGCACTTTTACAAGCAAAATGGCCGGGCCTGGTGCATTCAACTAATCCCCCTCGCCTCGTCCATTTAATATGGGGGTGGCCATACCGTCGGTATAGCCGTTTACGAATTTGCGTGGGAAAAAAAAAATTGAACTACCGACGTGGCTCCTGCGCCTTCTATTTTCGTTCGTTACCTATCGACCGGGCTTTATCTATTTTTTATGCAATGAAATGCCCCGATACCAATGGCGGCGCGGCCGCGAGCGCCCGCTCTCCATTGTACGACTTTGACGAAAATTCGAAATTACAGCGCCCCGGAAAAGGGGATATTCGCCCCTTTTATATAGAAAAATGGCAGCGAGGGCATTCGAATCGTTTGATAACTTCCACCGTTCTGGGATTCGAGATCGTTATATATACGTACATATATATATATATATATTTTTTCTCTTCTTTTTCTTTTACCACCTCTTGTCACTTGTACGAATGAGATTCCAACGCGATCCTCATCCCCTCGATCTTGCCGTGAAAATGTTTGTGAAAATATATTTTCTCGAAACGACGTTTATGGAGAATATATGTATAGGGAACGCGTGTAAATTTTCATTAGAACATTCTTTCCGAGAATTTCGAACGCGACGATTTTTCCAAATTTATTCCACAATGGGAACAATAGGCCTTTCCGATCTCTAACTCGAAAGAGTATTTCCATTTTCCTCGTGAATTTATTCGAAGGTCAGCGTAAAACCGGGCGGAGCAAAGAAATTATCAAATCGTTAAATATCTTCCCCCGTAACGATCCCTAAAAGCTGTCCAACCACCCAAAGAACTGTCCACCGAAGACAAACGAGCCGGCGAGTTTACGAGGTCTAAAAAGACCCTTCGCGAAAGTGGTGCCGGTAGAATAATTCTGTCACTCTGGGTGGGAATCGTCTGGTAGTCTGGTCTCCGGCCAAGTTGCTCGACTTGACCAGCCAGGCGAGGGTGGGGGTGTTTCGGTCGAATTTATTCATGGG
The DNA here is from genome assembly GCF_029169275.1 of Apis cerana. Taxonomy (NCBI): domain Eukaryota; kingdom Metazoa; phylum Arthropoda; class Insecta; order Hymenoptera; family Apidae; genus Apis; species Apis cerana. The sequence continues at coordinate 7,800,715 of NC_083864.1, read as the reverse complement.
TCGTGTCAACCCGTGGGGAGAATCCTTTTTCGCGAATTAGCCGGGTGTCGAAGCTCTAACACGCTTAATCTGTATCCAACTATGGCGATACACGTTCCGGCATATTTCCATGCCATTATGCAAAGAGGCAGCGCGCCGCGTGGGTAACATTACTTTGTACAGCCATCGACGCGTGGTGCGAGAAAGAGAGAAGAAAACGGTGTGTGGTGGCGGAGGGAGAGCGAAAGAGTGAGCCGAGGTGGTTAAACCGTCGAGGCTCGTGCGTGCTCCATCGATTTATTATAATTTAAATTGTCTTTCTAAGAAGCCGACTGTACGTGCACGTACGTATATACACACAGGACGCGCCTTAATGCGCTGCCGTTCGTTAATTATTCCTCCGGCATCCCGTAAATATGCATGAATTATATATCGCGCGGCACGAAGGGGATACCGGGACGAATGATTAATACACGCTTGCGTTTCTCTATTTTCTTTATCTTTTTCTTTCTCCTCGAGATAGCCACCCACGGTTTCCGTTTTTCTCCGTGAAAGGGAGAGCAGATCGCGAGGCGATAAATTTCTCCCTTTTTCGATAAAGATGATTGGGGATGTTGAATTTTTTCGTTAATCTTCAAACCTTCTTCTTAGATGTTTCTTGATCCTCGATGAAATAACTTGAACTCCTCCCTTCCCTGAAAAAAAAATCGCGAGGAACGAAAATTATTTTGGGATATCCCGAAAGATGAAGGAATTCGAAAAACGGCAGGAATCGATGATCGAAACCTATGCCTAATTTCCATCTGTATCGTATTAACGGGAGGAAAACGAGTTCTATCCCAGAAAACTCGTCAAAGGGTCGAATGAAGAGGGGAAGACACCGCTCGACCGATATCATCGATAGTGTACCGACTAATACGTCTCTGTATCGATAATAAGTTACCATAGAAACTCAGTGAATGGCACGTTGGTAACGCAAAAATCCGGTAGCGAATAATTGCCACAAATTCCAATCTTCACCCCACCCCACCTCACCCCCCCCTTCCCCCTCCCTCGCGCATTCAAACGCGGCCTCGCGAGATTGTACATTCGCCGGTGGTATTTTAAGAAAATTGACAATCCGTACCCATCCTTTGTGCACCTTTGTAATCGTACACCACCGGTATAAAAAATATTCACCGGCTTGATTGCCAATATATCGCGCACGCCGCTCTGATTGAACCTACAACCAACCCCCTCCATCTTCACTCACTGCACCCCGCGCTCTCTATACAAACCGAACCGTCTCCCGGTGTCGGCCTGTTAATTTGGGATATCGCCATTCCCACAATAGAAAAATTGCGCGATACGAATTATTTATGTTTATATAATACCCACCCGATACACGGGAAAACGAACAATGCAATTTTTCGAACCGCGAGAAAGAGGAGGGAGGAGGAGAGGAGGAGTGGGGCGGGTGGCGCTCGTTTCGTTTCGGGCATCGCCACTCTGTATCGCGCCACGCGCGAAAATCGTATTATCGCGGATAGAATTTCGTTAACGAGCTTCATTTCGCGAAAGAATCGCGCCACTCACAAAGAATCGGCTCGGATAACTCGGATCATGGGAAATATTATGAACTCTCGCGCGTTCGATTCGAGAAATCGGCGACGCGTTTTGCCGTGTTTTTCCACCTGTGTACGTATATGTATGTATGCATGTATGTATGTCTGTTTGCTGTGCGATTGAGATCTTGGTGAACTTCGTCTCGATGATTTCTCTATTCGATTCGATGATTCGTCGCTCGCGTATATGGTATTTCCTTTCTCTCTCTCTCTTCTCGTCTCCTTTCTCTTCTCTTCTCTCTTTTTTTTTCATTTTGCACCACCCCTCCTTGTACCCTATCGAACGGCGTGTGTGTCTACCACCATTATTTCGTAGCGAAGCATTTTAACGTCGGCCAGTTGGACCGTGAATGATTATTAATCAATTTTCAGCGTTAAACGTGCCGCCGCAATAAAAAGCGTGGTACGTTAACGAACCACGCGCGTATAATTGAGCATTTTGGCGAGAATGATTGCGAGCCCGTGATAAAACCTTTGCGTGCCCGTTCGATTGATTTCGGCCAGCAAGGAGAGAAAAAAATCGGGGCGCGCAGGTACGGGGATGATAAAAAGGGTGGACGACTTGTGTAGTTTCGATTTCTCTCTCTCTCTCTCTTTCTCTCTCTCTCTCTGTCTCTCTCTATATATTTTTATTGGATAGGAAGCCACGTCACCGTGGCGAGGATCGCGTGCGCGGAATCGATTAGGATATCGGATTAACGGTTTTGGGAATTTAATAATTCGGTGAGATCTGTAGATTCTTTTGTTTCGCGTACGTCGAATTTATTAAAAGCTCGATCGGGAAATATTTACGCGATTGAAAATAACAAGTGTATGTAATAAAGTGACATATGGTCGTCGAATAAAATGTTCGTTCACGTTCTAATAAAAATTTCCTTTTATTAAAAAATGATACTGTTATACTTGTGTTTAAAGACAAGTAAAATTCTTGCTAGAAACGAGAGACTGGATCGATTTTCTCGGGTATAATTTAAATTAAGAATGTGGAAAAGAAATTAAAACGGCAAGCTTAATTTATTTTATTCCTGATACGATATTTCATAATATTTCGCAAATATTGCAAATGAATTGATACAAACTTGTGATGCAAGTTCGTTACGAAATCGTACACATCGATATAGGAGAATAAAAATAACGCGTAACATTTTGAAAAAATGTTAATGAAAAATAAATTAAATATAGCATCATTCCTGTTCTTCTCTCAAAGTAACTCTCAGTGTGTCAACTTGCTTACGCAACGCGAATTAATTATATCGGCGCACAATGGGTGATGGGATCGATAATTTAAAAAGTTGGTCGTATTCCCGGGTTGGACGAAGAGCGTCATCGAAAAGTTGGGACGTTTATCGAATCCCCTTGGGGTAGGTTGGGGTCCGGCGATCCACGCTGTCCTTAAACAGGTAGGAAAGTTGGAAGTTTGCAGTGGCTTTGCCTGACCTTCGTGAAATAATCAGTCGTGGTATCGGGCGAACTCCCTTCGAGCAACGTTGTTCGAACGTTCCTCCAGGTTTTAAACGGGGAAACGGCACGATAATTGTGCCACTCGTTTACCTTCATCCCCCTTATTACGCATTACTGGGAATTATAATCGTCGAGCACACCTGAAACTCGTTCAATCGAATTCCACCATTCACTTTCGACTCCATTCAAACGTGATCATCGAATTAGTCTCGAATTATATTATAGTGCTATGCATACGTAATTATCCGTGTATTTAATAATGATTCGATCGTGTAATCAATTTTCCAAATTGAAACGTGATATAAACTTAATAATAACAAACGTTTGGAAAAATTCTGATTCTGATCATCTAAGGATGATTCCAATTCCAATTTCGATTACATTTCGACGGAAATAATAATCGGTTTTCAAACAAAATCGATTCGAAAATAGACGAAGAGGGAAAGAAGAAGTTTTCAGGATTAGATCGAAGGAAACGCGCGAAGACGTTCGAAAAACTCGATCGTCGCCGATATCCCTTCCTTTAACTTTGTCGCCATTAATGTCGAAAATCGGCGACAAAAAAAATGGAAAGGAAAGGGTAGAAAATTTGCGGCGACGTATATAGTCGAAAGCACTTTGTTTCCAGCGTCGGCGGTCGAATATTTTATAATTGTTATCAATACGGTACAAATGCGAAGGGGTTTCAAACGCGGCGTAATAAACGAAATAAAGTATCGCCATTTTCGCCGCTGACAGAGCGCATTGCTCGCCGCTCGGACTTTTCGGCCGTGTTTTCACCGGTGCCTCTTCAATCGTAATTAATATTTTTTCCCGGCGGCTGCTTTTTTCTGGCTTTCGATAAATTCGACAAAAAAAAAAGGATGAAAAAACAGAAAAAAAACATTACAGGGACGTATGATTTCGCGTTCGATCTTTCCCATTTTTTTTCTTTTTTATTTTTTTCTTTCCTTTTTCATCTTGTTCAACGTGTTTCGTTGCATGATGGGGAATGTTTGGGAGTTTAATCGCAGTATTCAACCTAAGTTGCGATGATGTGCGAATTGTTGTAACTTACCATTTGGACATTTTGTTGCAGGATAGCGATAGAAGTAGCGTTGGCAGTCCTGAACCGGTGGCGGCCACTGGCTCGCTCCATGAGCATCAGATGATGATGGATGAAATGAAAAACTCGCGGAAGAATAGCCCGTCACCTGAAAATCTACATCAAGCGAAACGGGCAGCGGTGGCGCAAGCACATCTCAATGGGACGAGTGAGTTTAGATTTCCTCTATTATGTAGATTAATAATTTAGATTGCGATTTTTTTATTTATTTATAATTATTTATTTGTAATTAATCATCGGTCGAAACGAAGATATACATTTTATACATTATATCACATCGAGAGTTTCTTCTTCTCGGTTCATATCGATATAAATTAATTGTTATCGCGTATTCTTTTAAAATTTAAAAGTAAAATTTTAGATATTTAAATAACTTTTACACTTTTATATTTCGTATTTCTCATTCTTCTCGAATTAGAGATAACATGACAAGAATTAATATGAGGAATTTGAGGATGCGTTTAATTAAAAAGATATAAAATATAATTGTAATTAAATGTTTGTTTCGTTATCAGTGGCAGGAATGGTGACCCTACAGAATCTTCAGAATTTGGCGAGTCTACAAAATCTACCGCAAGTCGCATCGTTGGCCGCAGGTCTCCAGGGAATGACAGCGGGATTGACTAACAATCAGCTCATCAACACACCCCTGAATCTCACTGTCAGCTCCTCGGGTAGGGATACAAATAGTCATCGCATCATGGCTTGACGAACCGGCAACACGCAAAACTTGACACTCCTTTTCATTCGCTTGAATTATATTCAAATTCCATCCCTTCATCGATTCAATTAAACTTTAACGCCGCTGAAAATAATGCAACACGCTTGTAATCTTCAAACCCTTCACGCTGATTCGTCAAGTTGCTTTCTTTGTATTCGAATCAAGATATCTTCTTCTCTTCATTTTTTTTTTTTTTTTTGGTTTCTAATAATTTTGATCGAATAATAATTAAATAATTAATATTTTTCACGCTAGAACTACCAATTTATATGTATCCACATATACAGTGGATCGTTCGAAAAAAGATTTTCTTATTGGTAAATTGAAAAAAATTTCAATACAGAATCGCACTATTTAAATATCGGTGTAAAAATTTAGAAAGTATTCATACGTATAAAAGATCACGATTAATCTGTTTAATCCGTTTAAGAAAAATTTAGCAGCGTAAAAATACACGCTGCTAAAGCACATAAAATAACACGGAAAAATATATAAAACGCTTGAAATATAGTATATTCGTAATATAATATTCAAGTAGATGAGACAGATCTTCGTTTTGGCTTATATATTTATGAAAATTATACGATTTTCACGAACGTTCCTACGCAACCTACTTAAACTCTGACAAATTTGGCGGTTCTAGCGTTGAGAAGAAGAACAAAAACAAAAAACCAGGTGGTGGACAGCTAATTAAATCGGCAGATTCTCTTTTCAGCGAATGAATTTTCATGTTCAGGTGGCACGGTACCAACAGCCTCGAACACGACAGCTGCCCCTCACCTCCTGCCACCGAGCTCGACGCCAATGGCGACATTACCTCAGCTATTATCTCAGCCGCAACCGGTCGCGATGCCTCAATTCATCCTAACGTCCGGTCAATTGGTTCAAGGCATTCAAGGGGCTCAGCTCCTTATCCCTACGTCGCAAGGTAAGCCTTCTGTTTCTTATGTGTTAGCACCCTTTCAACACACTCGAAACGAGCATTGAACGACACCCATTAGAGGCTTGTCCGCGATCGAAGTTAAGGCCGTCCACGTCCGACGTGTCACGTAAATCGATTGTACGTCGAACCCTCTCGCGGATCCTATTCACTACGTTGGATGCGTAGTTTCAAATAATTAGATTCCAAGAGGAAATAGATTCTATGGTAAATACATCGAATACCTGGGAATGATTTTTAATGAAACGTTATTTTGTTTCCGAATGTGTTCATTTCCAATATTCAAACGACTGTATTTTGAATTTGTATATATATATGATCTTTCTTATAAAATTTGTAAAGGAAATATGCTTCTGTAGTAGAAATTTCACATTTATTTTTTCTTATTGACGATTAAGTAAAAGAAAGTTTTCAAAATTTTTATCGTATCTTTCCGAATATTTTTGAAGGTTGAAATATTATCGTTGAACAATTTATGTATACCAAATTAATTCAAAAGCAGACGAAATTTCTCCTTCACAAATTAATTCGAAAGTTCCAATTTCCCAAAAAGTTTTCTTCGTACAAGATATATATTTCCCCGCACCATCAGAAGATTATTGCGATTCACTTTACACGTCACGGTGTATCGTTCCCTCTTTTTTTTCTTTTTTCTTTTCTCTTTTTTTTCCAAACTCGCAAAGTGAGTTGGACGCCGGCAAACCGGTCCAAGCTGTCGAGCTCCCGAAAACATTCGAGGCGGCTAATCGCGGCCTCACCTGGGAAATTTAATTAAACGGCGGCCAAGAGGGAGGGAAAGATCGAGAGGCGCAGAGGGAACGACGAGAGAGACGGGAAAACAGAGATAAAGGACCCAGAGAAGAGAGAGAGAGAGTAGAGCAGAGTATATCCCGTTGCTATCAGTAAACCAACAAGAAATCTCCAACAATAACCCTCGCACTAAGTACCTTCGAATTTCGGGGCATAAATCAGTCCGAGTGGTCTCATCGTGAAATCTGCACGATGTGCCGGCGCATAATGTTGTGCAATCAAGATGTGCCGATGTATATATATTATACATACATACGTACATATAATATATAATATGATATCGACTATCTCTGACCAAGGCTCGGACTAAGGCTCGCCCCGTCGTCCATACTTAGTGGTCCTAGACTAGCCTGGCGAGCAGAGGGCAAACTCTGCAACTAATTTCAATGTATAATTAACGTCTCACTACCCCTTTCCAGACCCACGAATAACCCACACCCCTCGCCTCCTCCTCGGGTCCTCGCTTCTCCTACTCTCCTAACCCTACTCTCCCTCTCCCCCCTCCTCTCTCTCTCTCTTTCTCTTGCTCTTGCTGGCTGGACATCACAGCTCCGCGGATTCGGCCGCTATTATATCGATTGCGGTTCGCGCTAACTTCGTTTCTACCAAGTTGGGTTTCTATTCTGGCAATTGAGAGGGAGAGAGAGAAGGAGGGCTTGCAGAAGGGACAAAGGAAGACAGATGGTTAGGGGCGCGAGAGAGAGGGAGAGAGAAGAGAGAGAAGGAGAAGGAAGTGAGGCATGGTGGGCGAGAAGAGGGGTAAGGAGAACTTTGCGAGACCGACTAAGTGGATTGAAGTTGGTGGATATGGACCGGTCGTGGTAGGATGACGAGTTACGTGGTGGCAAATAATGTTTGCACTGCTTTTCGGCACAATCGATGGTAACTGATGGTAACACGCTCGATTGGGCACCGATAAGACGAGAGAAGAGAACGAGCAAAGAACGAGCAGCCGTTGTTGGATTCCTCGTGGTGGGCGTCGTCGAAAAAAGGGGAAGCGGTATTATTATCACGGTATTATTTCGAAGATTCGTCGGAAGATTCGACGCGAAATATTATTTTCAACGTGAAGACTCGTTTGTGAGTAATTAACAACGTCGGAATGTTGACTTTGTATTATGTCTATGCGAAAGTGAGAAAAAAAAAATCTCCCCTACGATTCGGTAGGATTGTTTAATTAATTGCGAAACTTTATAAATGGCAAAACTTTTCAAAAATCCGAATCAAATATGAATTAAAATGATTATTTTATTTATTGGAGGGAGAAACGTTGCCTGAATATGGAAAGAAATTCTCCTATAATTATTATTTCCGATTAATATCATATTTATTTCGATTCCTGTCTATTTGTCTACGTACACGAACAGAGGAATTTTTCATCCTTATGCTACACGACGCGATAATAAAAAATTTAACTTAACATATCGAATATTCACCGACGAGCTTATTCGAGAGGCATTTTTTTCGGCTAAGGACAGAGATTTAGCGATGCGGGAAATAGAGTACGATTAAATATGTATTAACCTGCTTAAACACTTATTCGACGTATTGAACTTTTGCGCCAATTCGCCTATATATGTATATATATATATATATATGTGTGTGTGTGTGTGTGTATGTATATTATATATATAATATATATGTATATCAGATGGTTGGGATCCCAATTGAATCTACGATGGATGAATAATTTTACAATCGGAACACGATTGAAAGCAATAGTGAGAATGAATGTTTGATACTTAAGATAGGAGTAGGTCATGAGGATACGGATCATTGGCAACGCAAATAACGTTGGATACTTTGGAATGCTCGTTCAGGAATAAGCCCTCGCGATGGATTGTCAGTTGCGCCCCTTCTATTTTCGTCCGGAAATTGAAGAATCTTGAAAAAGACACAGGTCAGATGACTAAATCTTAGCTAGATTATAAATCGAAATTCGACCGGTTAACCTCGACCACGTACGTTGCATTGAACACGGATGGATTTGATGGAACGAAATGATTCGATTATTCTTCGATCAATTTTTTCCCCGAATCTGATCCGACTTCAATTTTCCCCCTTCCTTTTTTAAAACTTTTGAAAATTTTTGACACTTTGATCGACCTGCGATGTCGAGATGAATCACGGATTTATCTAAAAAAAAATTAATGATGAATCGATAAGCGCAAGCTGTACATTGAAATTGTTCGTTAAAACAATTAAATACACGGTTCAATTAATATTCGATGCATTGCAATTGCTAACTAACACGACTATTCAAACTTAATTCTAATCCCGCGATCGTATTAAAATTTATATCCCAATGAAAAATAATCAACTGTCTATCTACACACGTTTCGAAGCGGCGGTGTACGTCAGCCTTAATCTGACTCGCATAGTCGGCCGGAGGAAACGTAATAGTTTAAACGGGAACAGAAATGAGATTTCGCGGACACGTGAAAGTCCATTTTCACCGGGCGTGGAAAAAGGAGGAAAGAGTTGAAAGGAAAAAAGAGAAAAGAAAAAAAAAAAAGAAAAAAAAGAAGAAGAAGAAAAAAGGAGACAGAGCAGGATGTGCGTCGCGACGACAACACGGAAGGAAATAAAAAAAAAGAAGAAGAAGAAAGAGAGAAAGAGAAAGAAAAAAAAAGAAAAAGAACATACACCAGGCGGAATATTATCGTCGAATATCACGACGGAACTAAACGTTAATCGGATTGTCAGTTGACCTTACCTCAGAACGCGAAACTTTTATGGCTGTTCGGAATACGGGATTTGCTTAGCTTAGCTATAGGTACCAACACGGGTACGTACTCATGATCAGTAATCATATTAAGCGCGTGTACAGGGTAATCAGATTAGCGGAGCTGGAGGTAATCCCGAAACTATTCTAAGTATGATTAGGCGTCCTTCTCGCAGCCTAGTCCAGTGCCAGTACCTGTACCCACTATTAAGATGACGATAATAGTTTGCCAACTACGCTGGCCTGCGAGGTTACCTGCCCTATGGGTTGCCTAATAATCCCTCTATGAGACTCTGATAACTTTACTACCCTTCCTGGATCAACGACGCGTGGACTACGTTCATAATGGAAATGAAGTATCTATTGATTCGAGACACGTTCATACGCGGGGATAGGCTAAAGATAGAATTATCAAACTCCGTTGTTCGCTCGGTCTTTATACCCTTGGTGTCGTTGTCTCGTGATGCTTGCTCATCCAGGGATTAACGTTTCTTTCGTTTTTCTCGTTTTTCTCGTCTGGACAGGAATAGCCACCCAAACTATTCTCACCATCCCTGTCAGCCACGTCACGAATAATCAAATGGTGAACTTGGCGCTCAGCAACGGGCAAGTGGTGTCTACGACCTTGGCGAACCTTCAGTCGATCGCTCAACCGCAGAACATGCTGAACACGCCGACCAGCAACGGTGAATTTACAGGTATAAATAAATTTACTTTGCTCAGGGAGGTATTCGATAATACAGCAATTTTCCTTGAAAAATTCTAATTCTAATTCTAATTCTAATAGATAGTAATTTTTTTTTATTTCCTTTTTTTTATAAAGATTCGGATTAATTTGGAAAATTTCTCATTTAGAAATTTTCGAATTCTCTTTTTTCGAAGATTCGATAAATTCGATTAAAAATATATCGAAATGAAATTGAATGTCCGGAATAGCACAAGTCTAAATTCTCGCGCGACACGAGGAGTAGTAACTCACGCTTTTCTCTTCCCACGTGACAGTCCCAACAAGTCCGAGTTTAGCATCCGGATTAGGGTTAAATCCGGCCGCCTTACCGCACCTTCTGAGCAACAGCTCGGCCAGCCAGCAACTTCTGAGCGCGATGCAGCCTCAGCAACTGCTCCAGGCCGCGCAGGCGGCTCAGGCTCAAGCGGCACAAGCGGTCCAAGCTGCACAGGCCTCTCAACAACCGCTTCTGACCACCTCGCCCCAGCAGCACGGTCATCGACACACCTCTCACATGAATCATTACACGGTAAGTAGATCCTTGACCGCGAAATAATTTAAACCTCTCCACCTCTCAACAATCATCCCCCCACCGCCACCCTCCATCTTACGAAATAAACAAAACGATGCGATTATTCCCATCGATAATTGGATTATCGCTTTGAATACCGTCAACGAACATCCTATTAATAGACCGTTGTCGATAATTTAATCAATCGCCTATACATATTTTTAGCGAATCGTTTCCATCCCGCGAAACCTCGTTTTCGATCAGCCTTTGTTAAGAATTCAACGAAACGTGTCCGACAGATATTACTCCATCCTCGAGAAAAAAATCCCGCTCTGTGTTTAAACACGAAACGGGGGATTACGCTCGATAATCGTCGATCGGCAATCGATACCTGTTGTCATGTTAAATTTAAACAATTTCTTTTTTCTTTTTTTTTTTTTTTTTAAATTAAATCACATTTCCCTGGATTATTTTAAAATTACCTCGACAATACGTTCCACAGAAGTAGGTTTCGCCCCCTTCCCCCCATTCTCATTCCCTTCGACAAACTGTTACGCGATCGATTTTTCCCCCCGACGATTTCCCCTCCTTTCCTTCAATTATTATCCAACGGAGAGGAGGGGAATTGCGTCTTTTTCGATTTCGATATAATTGACTAACACCGGACCCCGATATACGACGATCACGATACGATGATCTAACTTGTAACCGTGCGAAACGAGCGCTCGATATTTGTTGCGAGTATCGAGATGTGCATCGAGGAAAATCGAAGGGAAAAGGAAAGGACTTGACCGTCGCAGGATCGGCCGAACAAGCGGAATAATTCGCCGAGATAGCAAGCGATCTCGTTAAGAAAGTATTCGCCAGGCGGCACTTTTCTTCCACTAATTAGAGTTTAAAGTGTTTCGATCTTGGATGGGGAGAGAGAGGAGGGGGAGTTGAAAGGAGGAGGGTCTCATTATTAAGTGTATAATTGGGGGAGAGGAGAGGCAGGGCATCGTCGATACCGCGATCGAGCTTACTAATCCGTTACTACTGTTACCTCGTAGCCGACGGAGAAACATCACAGAGAGAGGCCCGAGCAATCGTCGCCTTTGAACGAGTCCGTGGTATCCGCAGCCTCGGCCCTGAACAGACTGGCGGCCAGCAACGGGGAAATAACGATCACGACCACGCATGGACCCAGTGGAGCTGGGGTGAAGGCGAGTGTCACGCCGAGCAGCATGCACAATCCTAAGAAGGAGGAGGAGGATCTCAATGATTCACCTAGTAAGATCATTTTTATTTATTTTGGTTTTATTTTTTCTTTTCTTTTGTTTTTTTCTTGTCGATAGGTTTTAAGGTTTTGTAAATGAGGATCTTTTTTTAGATATGGAGTGAAAGGTGGTTTGGTGTATAGAGAGAGCATCATTCTTGAGTTTGAAATAGATTGGTGTGTTGTTTGATTATAATGAGAATGGTTTAGATTGGTTCAAAAGTTTTTTATTTAAATTTTGGATGGAGAGATAGTTTTTGTATAGTAGAGTGGTGGAGAGAGGTTAGATAATATTTGGAAAAAATTATTCTTGGATCTGAAAAGATATGATATCTGGTAGGAATAATTTACATAGATTCAGTAGTTATGTTTCCAGAATGAATCTTTTAATCTTTTTGATTGTCTTGTTGATCATAGTCGGGCGATGGTGGCGCCATCAACTCTTTATATATTTATAAGAATATATTTAGAATTCATAAAGGTATATTTAACATTTATCGATTTCATCGCTTTATCTTATTTTAGTCCATGCTCCAGAATTAGCAAAACTATTAAAATATTTATAATATTTAACCATTCACACATTATTTATCGATTCTATCCAATTTTTATTTCATCTTATGGAATTTCAAATCAAACAGACAATCAAATAAACGATTTAAACGAATGTGAAACGGATAAAGACGAGATAATGAATATATTTTTAAATAATATCTCCAAGAATCAAGAATACATTTCAAGAAGTAAGAATCGACCGACAACTCGAAAACGTCTCAATACTATATTATTACAATATATCGTAAGATAATTACGTAGATAAGAATCTAATATTTAGAAAATGTTCTCACACGGCACCGCACAAAAATTCGACCCGATCTTTCCGATTCTTTCTCGTGCCTCGTTGCCTCGAATCACGTTTCCTTCCCTTCTGCTCGGGTTCAACATTTAACGCACGGTCAAAGCCGATAAATAATAACGTTGGCGGCGTCTGTCCGCGCCTCGAAGCTCTTAATAATCCTAATAGGATATCGTACAATGCACGGCTCATTACGGTGTATTAGATCGTATGCTCTCTCCCGCTGCCTTCTGGGAAGCCATAAAGATTCCGTGTACGGTGCACGTAACCCCTCGACAAGTCGGCCAGACAATAATTTTAATAATTCACAATCATTGCTCAGGCTGTGGCACTTCGTCATTCCGCGGGACAACGATGATAATAATAATCGTTCGACGTATCGAGCCTAACGATTCTCAATTGCCGATGCCAACGTTACTTGATAAATCTAAGCTTTTGTTAACCAATCTCGCGCTGATCCTTGAGAGTCGATTCGTAAATTTAGAGAGGCGTAGGATGAGGAGAGGGAGGAGGATCGTTTATGATTCGTATGGATGGATAGAGGGAGGACAATGGAGAGTAAATTTGGAGGGAAGAGATCACGATCGACGAGCATTCACGTTGCTCGTTCACGCCCTTATTATCGAGTGTCTTTCTCGTTTGCTGGAAAAAAATGTCGCGAATCGCTCGTTAAGAACAATGAGGCTTCGAATTAGGATTGATTGCGGGTGATGAGAAATATTGAACGTGTCGATTTGGTTAAAATAATGAGGATTAAAGTGACTTTCTTTCTTCTTTTTTTTTTCTTTTTTTTTTTTTGAAAAGATCGAGGTCTTGAATAATTGAGGAATGAACGAGCAATGCAAATTTTTCGTATTATAATGCGAAGAATACGATTATAAACGTTACTTTTTATCTGCTGGTCGGGCACGTGGCGCCCTCTCTGAAAAAAAATGGCGCGGAAAAAAGAGTTAATAATCACTTTACGCACTCGGTCCTCTCTGAAGTAACATTGTCGAATGTTTTTTATGCATTTTTTATAAATCATTATGTATAACCACCGTGAAAGTTTTTCAACAGAAATTGCATCTCTGTCACGAAACTTTAACGAATGCAAATGGAATTGAAGAGAAATTAAGTTATAACATTGCGCATCAACTGCTCGATTTCAGTATGTACAGTGATGTGTTATACTTTAATTAATTATTTTCAACGAAATTTGAAAGTTTCATTAAGAATTCGGCCATTTCCATCCTATAATAGACCCATACACAGCAAAATACCAGATATATCGAAGAACAATTTGAACGGAGAAGTTATTGCAAATACGAAGATATTACTAAAAAAAAAATATCACATTAAATACTTCTACCTATTTTATTAAATTCTTCGAGGGATTGTACGCGTTTTTTCGCTAAAAACACATTCGTGTAAATGTTCCTCACGTTCATCTTGATACGAAAATAACGGATTCTCTGTTGCGAACGGTACCGATTCGCGAAAATACTTGCGCATTCCTCGAAACGAGGCACTTCCTCGTTGCACGAGAAAGTCGTGGAGCATCGTCGTCGCGTTTTTGTCTGTGTTCCACGGACGAGGATCCCGCGTTCGATTGGAAATTAATGATCGCAGAGACGGCGCAGAGACGGAAGAAAGATTTGCGGTTTATTGCAAGAAGAAAGCCGTTCAAACTGGCCGAGATAGTTGGCCACCTCTATTGCGTGCGTATGTACATACGTTCGGGGTGACAGATTTACGAGAGAAATCGGCGCGTTTGAAGCAGCTTTAACGAAGCCGGTATCGTTAGATAGGCCTCTAGGTAGAACTTTGAGGCATTCCGGTCGGTCGATCCGGAATTCGTTGGACAATTGCTCTTTGTCGAAACACTTTCTTCCAAGGATCGTAGATCTTTTTAAGAGAATCAGTACGATAATGGATGAGAAATGAATACAATGGAATATTTTATTAGACAATCTCTTTCAGAAGATAGTTGTAGCTTTTAACCAAACGTAATTGAAAATAATCGACGATCTTCATTCTAGAGTGTATTTTTTTTGGCAAATATACGTTGCGAAGAATAATTAAAGAATCGAGAAACAATCATCATCTCACGATTGTGATATTATCGATTTCCTCAATTTTAAATCCCACCAAAGGAAGGATTTTACTGATTACAGATCAACCGACGATCAACGAGGCCACGAACAACGTAGTCGACGGGATAAATCTGGACGAGATCAAGGAGTTCGCTAAGGTGTTCAAGTTTCGCAGATTGTCGCTGGGTCTGACGCAGACCCAGGTGGGACAGGCCCTGAGCGTGACAGAGGGGCCAGCTTACAGCCAAAGTGCCATATGCAGGTGAGTGTGCGACACTTCGTCGTCTTTCCTTTCGTCATTTTAGTTTTTTTATCTTCATCTTGTACTTGTCACGAATATTTCATACGGACGTCGCTGATGAGACACAGAAATGGAAAAAAAAGAAAGGACGATGAAATTAGATTGATATACGACAATGTGCCAGGTCACTGGAAATGGCCAAAAAAAAAAAAAAAAAGAAAGAGGGATGCTTCCCTGTTTTTGGCTGCTAACAATCCGTGTACATTTCTAGACCACGCTGAATCTCGATGATGTCTTCTTCCATTTAAAGAAGTCGGGGCTAAGGGACATTCGTTCAAAGTTCCTCCAAGGATCAACTCTTTTTACTCCGCCCTATGTCCAAATTAAATTGGTCATTCGATCTATTGCATTAATTCGGCCACTTCTTTAAGCTCTTTGCTAATCTTTGTCTTGCCTCTATCTACCTCGTGTTTTTTAATTTTATGAATCATTCTAAGAAGAAGAAGAAGAAAAAGAAGAAGGATCTCGTCGTTGAAATTAGCATTCGATCTGGTCCCAAGTGACCAATTAATTTTGGACATAGCGCTGTCGCGACAGAGTTAGCCATGTTGTGTACCTTGATCGCGTTTCACGAGTTCTTCGAGTACATATTCCGAGAGAGAAAAACGTCGTTGAATTTTCATGTGTAATGTGTAATCTACCACGGTGGTTCCTGAACACGTGTTTCGTTCGAACGTTGCACACGTGATTTTGACATGAGATCATGCGTCCCCATTCTCTCACTTAGCTTGTTAAGAGATAAGATTTGTTCAAGATCCCCGGAAGGAACCACGGTGGTAGTGCTGGTGGCAAGTAGAAACGATGTTTCTACATCCTGGTATTGTTATCGTAACGACTAATTTAAGCATTGGTGATTGTTCCCCAGTGCCCTGGCTACCCAGATGTACGCTGCCTCGCAGATTGCCTCTCAGCAGCAAGCTACGTACGTTCACCCCTCATGCTACTTAATTTACCTAAAAATCTAAAACTTTTTCAAATCCTTCTGGAAGCATAGCAGTTATACCCAAGCATGTGAATCCGTACATTTGGTTATCGTCGTGTGCGAGAGTAGCTCAGAGTATCAGTGTTCTCAAAAAAAAAAAAAAAAAAAAATCTTCGATTTTTTCAAGGCTTGTTGAAATTAATATATATCTTCCTTGTAATATTGAACGACAAGCGAGACACACGAGTATACACGTGCATAACGATAATATACATGAAGTTACATTATCTCTTTCTCTCTATCGCCCTTGATCTTTCTTCTATTTTTCTCCAATGTATGTCGACTTTCTCCGTTTCATTCCTCGGTGTTTCGTTAAATGGAACGATTATATCGCTTCGAACACGTCTTTAGTATCAATTTGGGGCATATTTGGGTATAGCTGCAATATCGCTATCACTAATTTCTAACTCCGTTTCTGGCAATGAAAGAAAAAGAAAAAAAAAAAAAGAGAGAGAGAAAAGAAAAAGAGAATGAAAAAGATTAAAATGAGATGCGAAAGGAGCACTTGTGAAACTTGTTAACGATTTCTTCGAGCCAGGGCATTGGCAAACTTGGGCATGATGTCGCCAACGCGTGAGTACACGTAAAAAAAAAAAAAAAAAATCGCGAAGATCGACGTCCGTCGAAGAGAGTGTGTTCCTTTTTTTTTTGGACGATCTTCGTTTCTTTTTTTATTTCTTTTTTAAATTTCTTTTTTTTTTTTTTTGTCTAAATTGATCACTCGATCTTTGTATACAATTACTTTGGTATACGGCTGTCGTTAATATACGCAGAAGAACACTAGCTCTCGAAGCGCGTTGGCAACATCATACACGGCATCACCAAAACCTTTAAGCATGCACGCATTGTCAATGTCCTGTTTTTGAGTCAATGCATGCTTTTTTTAGTGCTCCTTTAGTCGAACAAAGACGCAAAGAATTTTTTCATCTTCTCGTTCGAAGAGTAACAGTATTCGAAGTAAAGAGTATCTTGAGATTCAAAAAAATTGAAAAATTGAAAAATATCGAGATTGGGAGGAAGGATCTTTACGTCTTTGACGATTGAAATTTCGATTTCTTTCTTCACGAGTATAATATTTCTATACACGATATGGAATCAGAGAACGTGAATCATAAATTGTTGTTGGCTCTAGATTCGAAAAATTGGACATCACGCCAAAAAGTGCGCAAAAGATTAAACCGGTCCTCGAAAGGTGGATGAAAGAGGCTGAAGAAAGGTGAGTTGTTATTTTTAGAATATCAAATTTCGATTTCAAATCCATTTCATTGTATGTAATGAGTGTTAATACACGTAGAAGATATCGTATGTTCAAAGAGAACGTTATTAGATACGAATAATTTAAAATCATAAATATCACGAACACGATTGTAAAACACGTTGCACGTAACAATTTTCTTTGAAGTTTCTAATTATCCATCACATGTTCCTGATATCTAAATTGCCTATCTATTTAAATTACAAGTTTTCCATTTGATCAAATGGAATATTCTCTTTAAAATTATTCTAAAAAGAAAAACAAAATTATTCGTATTTAAGATGTTTAAAATACAAACTGTTCTAAATTTCTCTATGAAAAATCAAATTTTTCTTTCTTCGAAAATACACAAAAGAAATTCAGAATGAACATGTTCAAAGTTTACTTACCATCGTCCAAATCTCGAACCAAATTTCAAACTGTCATACTGATTCAGCTCTATCAAAAATCTCCTTTCTTTCAAAAAACAAAAGAAATTGAGAATTCAAAGATTATTTGATCGTTCGAAAATCAATCATTCGTCGCCTCGAACCAAATCTTAAATTATATCGTTCAAACTCCGCCGAACCATTTTTCAAAAAATTTTATCAAAAAAGTCAAGCTTTATTCTCCAAAAACAGAAATTCAAAATGAACGTTTTATTCAAAGTTTATATTTCATCAGGATCGTTTGTTCCAACATAAAATCTCCGTTTGGACAACGCAAATTTTACGATTATCCAACATCGGCCAACATCCAGGATCTCAAGCGGTGTCCGAGACCGTGTGAACGCGTGCGTGCTAATTGGTAATTCGCTAATTGAATCTGCCTGATTAATTGCGGATCCGCGTCTAATAAATACGCGGAATGTTAATTAGAATGGGGGAAACCGTTACCGTGCGCCGCCTCTCCACACGGGTACAGGTACCGCCGGTTTTATTCGTGTCGCGAAAGAAGTCGCCTATCGGCCTCTCTCCTTCGAGGTATCGGTTTTGCCGCCGCGCACACACCGCCGCACCTACACACACCGCCGATTTTTCTCCCAACGATGTATCAGGATTCGTAATTAGCGAAATTCAAAGTTTAATTCATCGCTCGAATCGTTCGATTGTCGATACGCAACAACGGCCTCATAACGATACACAACGATACAAGCTGGCTGGATTTATATCCCTGCAATTGGGAATTCTCGCGAAGTTTTCGGTGTAACGTGTTTCATCACTCCTTCGGCCCCTTGTATGGATTTTAATTTTTTTCCACCGTTGAAAAAGTTTGGCCTTGTTGGTTGAATCGAAAGTTAGGTTTGCGCGGAATTTGGAACGCTCGGAGTGTATCGGAGTTTGCAAAAGATTGGATAAGTTTCTACAGGCTAAATGGAATTTTTGTGTTTTATCGTGGAAAAGAATTTTATTTTTCCGCGGATTTTTTTTCTCTTTTCAATGTTCAAACGGAAAGCTTCAAACCCTATTAGCGAGCGTTTCTTGAAAAAAATTGAAAAAATTTTCGAAAATATTTGAATTAAAAAATAATCATAATATTCCAACTTTTCGAAAATCGTGAAAAAATTACACGATTTACACGAGTTACACGATTTCTTTAAAAGCGAAATTTATTTCAAGGATATGTACAATGATTCCTCGGTTGATTTCTATTCTCAATCCGAACGATTCCATTCCACGTTTAAATATCCATAAATTAAAAAATCCGCGTGATTATTACATATCATAAATCTATCTATATCCACCTGTCCATTCTGTCTTACACGATTCACGGATCGGTGTCCATGTTAACTCGGTAAAGAATCGTCGTTTAATCGATACCGGAATCTAAGAGCGTCAATCGGTCGAATTTTACGAGTCGGTGACGCCTAACACGGTTTATGGTTTCAATTTCACCGCGATACCGTTTCATTATTGCCTGCAAAAGCGTGGAAAATACACGTATATATACATATGTACGCGTGTTATATGCAAAAAATATATATATAAATACGTAGAGAGACGGATACGTGTTATAAAACGCATGTATGTATACGTGTATACGTGTGTACGTATATCGAGGTGCGCGGCATGTATCTCGACCGTGAACCGGATGATTCGATGACAGGAGCACGCGGTCATTTCTCTTTCCGCGACCGAGCCGGCAACAATGACCCATTCCGCATTCCCGCGGCGTAGCATCAACAGATTTTCCCAAAACGAACAAAATGATTTGTTGACTGTGCATTAACACCTTCGCGCCGGCGAAACAGCGAATCATCCCGCCCGTTATTGGCCCGGAACCGTTTTTCCCCATTTAATGATTCGTTCCTTGATTACTCGTTCGCTTCGAAACGAAAAGCGAAAGTTGTCAACATTTTCTCTTGTTGATCCTTTTGTTTTTTTTTCTCTTTTTCTCTTTTTCTCTTTTTTCTTTTTTTTTTTTTTGTTTCACGCGATGATGATTTTCACGCGATAAAACGAAACATTGTGTACCTTTCGGGGAGAATATTATTCTTTCAAGTTTTATGTCGCTATTCGTAAGATTCGCCGTTTTCGTAATTTTTCCTCGTTTTGTGCGACGAAAGTGTAGCAAAACGATTGTAACAGAAAAGAGAAATAATTAGCGCTATGATACGAATATGTAAAATGAATATTTTTTTTATAATTCGTCGCCATTTACCTTCAACTTCAAAATTTCGTTTCATCGGAAATTATAAATTTGAAAACTGATAATCGAATTGTAAAACTTCAACGCTTTTACTTCCCTATCTCTC
Source organism: Apis cerana (assembly GCF_029169275.1). NCBI lineage: Eukaryota > Metazoa > Arthropoda > Insecta > Hymenoptera > Apidae > Apis > Apis cerana. Next base: position 7,780,674 of record NC_083864.1, on the reverse strand, counting down.
GTCCTTAAAATAATTCCAATGTAACGCGATATATTTACAAAATCGCGACAGAAAATGCAGGAAACGTGGATCGCGAGTCCGCTGATCCATCAACCGGTTCTCAACCCTTCTTTAACAATTATCCATCCGATTCGATGACGGTTTGAAACGCAGTCATTCCTCTTCTCCTCCTCTCTTTCTCTCTCTCTCTCTCTCTCTCCTTCTGCCTCGCAACAATGACCCATCCCGCATTCTCGCGGCATAGAAGTAAGCGCGCGACCGTGCGCCTGCCGCGTCCAGGAAAAATGAAAGCGGCTAGTTTATGCGGTGCACGTGCACGATTTATCTGCCGAGTAATTAAACTGTGGACTAATTAAAATCAGGTTTCTGATGTACCCTTCCCCTCCTCGCTCCCCACGATTCCTGTCCTTTCTTCTCCTCCTTCCCCTCTCCCTTACTCCCCTTCCCTTCCTCCTCTCCCCCCCGCTTGATCTCTCCTCTCTTTCTTAACGTTTCTACACGATCGTGTAAAACGCCAACACTCTCGAACCCGATGCTACACACCCACGCACGAATCCTCCACCCCCACTGTTTATTCCCTTCTCCCGATCCGTGCCTCCGTTTTCCGTTTCCTCCCCCCCTCCACTTACTTTTCCAATGGACCCAACAGCTGCTGCCCCGCGTTTCCACGCGTTTCCAAGTTCCTCTTCGTTTCGAAGAGCGGCGTCCTCGCTTGATCTTCTTTCCTCCTTCTCCTCCTCCTCCCCCTCCTTCTCCTCCTCCCGGGAGTTCGTATACATCCGGGTAAATATGTGCCTGCACGGACCCGAGATTTAGGTGGGCTCGTTTAATGCCAACCGGTAAGGAGTTTCTAATAAATATTCGATTGGCTGATTTATTCCGATCGATTCGAGACGACAGAGAGAGGAGAGGATTCGAGAGAGGAAAGGAGAGGCTACAGAGGGTGACTAAGCATATTTCCAGAGTGTCTGATTCATATTTGGAGAAAAGAAAGAGAGAGAGAGAGAGAAAGGGAGAGAATTGAGCCTCTCTCATTTCTTCACCTGTTCTTCTCATGATTGATTCTTGTTTGCTTTTGTTTATTCTTGCTCGAATTGAATAAGTTCTTCTGGATACTGGAACTAGTTTTTTATTATTTTCTAACAAAAGTAAGAATTGAATTTTATTTATTCGCGTAGTCGTTTTATTTAAGATAATTTAGTTTAAAATTGTTCGAACAAGAAATGATCTACGTGGAACGTAAGATAATTTTTTTAAAAAAAAGTATCCAAAATATCCGTCCCCTCTCCCTTAAATCCTTAGATTTCACGCGTGATCTATTTCTTTTTTTTTATCGTATACTTGATAATAACGTAGGGTATTAATTTACAGAATTCAAAGTTCGTAGAAAATTTCATGTGCATCAAGTAAATAATCCTTGTCCTTGTTCACAGTCGTACACGACTTGTTCCACCCTCTTTCTCCCTTCGTTCGGCTTCTCACTTATATGTATGCGGGGAATACGTGTTCGAGTTAACCCTCGGCGCCGGGTTTGATTCCACGTTTTCCCTCTTCATCCTACCCTTAACCAGGGTATTCCTCTTTTCTTCAGTCAGCTTTTCTCGCCTGCAATACACGCGCGCGATAATAACGTTTCCTTTGGAGGCGGAAGGGTTTATTAAGATTATTGAAAGCGGTGGTAAATTGGCGCAAGAGAAGCAATTACGATATTTGTGACCGCTTTGAAACGGTCGCCTTTTAATTTGTGTCGCGTGTCTTCAGTTATTGAAAGCTTTGTGCTTCCTTTTTCAACCCCCTTTCTTCTTTCTCTCTTCTTCTTCTTGTTCTTCTTCTTTTTTTTTTTTTCGTTTCAGCATGCTTTGACGAGTTCTCGAGCTTGCATTTCGATCGGTCGTAATGTTGGCCAGGGCAGGCTTTGTGAAAATCGTTTAAAAAATAATATGCATAATTATTACACTTTGATATCCGATATTTATAATTGGTAGTTTCTATTTTTTAAGATCGGAGGATTTGATATATATGTATATATCGGTTTAATTTTTTTTTTTGTTTAATCGTTTTTATCGATTTTACCTTTATATACATGGTCCTCCGAGTTTCAATATTTTCTTAATGGGTGAATTTACATTTCGGCGAATTCATCGAGCCTCCAAGCTTCATCAGACTTTCATACCAATAACACGAATGTAATCAATAAATCGTGTGCCGCCAAAAATAAATCCTCTTTTGTAGGAAAAATGTAATTACCGTATGGTTAATTTTAATCACATACCCTCCCTCCCTCCCCCCTTCCCGGACGTTAAACACGGTAACCGTAGGACGGAGGAGGCTTTTTCTCTATCAATTTAATAAATTCTCCTCCCTTCACTCCCAATTCTTCTCGTTAATTAAGTCACTGACGGCCGATGGTTATACGACAGACAACAATTAACAGAAAACCAATTCGTTATCCGACATAATGACAGTCTAAAACGATGAAAGTTTAAAAGTTTCTAAGAATAACTCATCGTGAACGATCGTGGTCGCGAAAAATATGGAAACTTGTTCGATTATCTGATCGTTTAAACACGTTATAATTCTTATTGTTTATATCACCATTTTTATTTAAAAAAAAAATACGATTATCATTCTCCACAATCTAGAATATCCTCAAATATCGTCAAATTTCAATATATTCGATTCGACTCGATACACACGCACATACACACGTATACACACAAGAGAAAAAAAAAATTGCTGAAATAAAGGAAAATGTATAAAATAACTCCTTATTCCGCCGAGCCTATCTCATCACCGCCCCATTAATTTTTTCCCCATTAAACACCGGCAAAACGACGCCTCGATCGTCGACGTATCGCCACGCACCACCCTCCCCCGCCCTCCCCAATTCTCGGTCGTTCGTCAGCCTCCGTTGAAAACTCGCCCCACCCCCTGGGGCTGGGGTTTCGAAGCATCGGTTCTTCGCGCACCCCGGCTTCTCCATTAGCATATTGTTTTCGCGGATTCGACGAAATATCACCATGCGATGCTAATGGCTCGGCCTGCACTTTTTTCGGCGGGGCTCGACAGTTGGTCATACGGAGTTAAATTAAAAACATAAATTCCGCAGCGGCGTCCACCTACTTCTCTTCCCCTCCTCTGTCGCCTAATGCTCTCTCTCTCTCTCTCTCTCTCGATGCGTATGTATATCGCGCACGGTCGAGACTCCCAACCCTTCCACCCTTCCCTCTATCGTCCCTGTCTCTGTCCTTCCAACCTCCACCCTTTCTCCGCGTTTCGCTCGCTTAGCCGCGATTCCCAACGGAAGTTCTCTCCTGTTTACGGTTACGAGGTTTTTTTCGATGCGACGCGCTTCGATCGCTAATTTCATTTGCGCGACGGCGACATCGCGATGCGTCCTCCGCCGTCCGTTCCATCAGGGAAAGTTGGTCGGCTAGGGACGAAGGCCAATCAGTCAAGGGGATGAATGTCTCGCAAAACCGGCCGGCTTTGTTTCGGTCATTTCTCTTGTTTCGGTCATTTCTCTTGTTCGGCCATTCCTCCTTCCTCCTCGTTCTTTTTATTCTTCTTTTTTTTTGAGGGGGGGTTTTTATCTTTTTTTTCTTTTTTTTTTCTTTTTTTTCTTTTGTAAGGAATCGAATCGATTCGAATCGCGAGACGATGGAGAGAAATGTTGAACGGTGTTCACGCGACTAACTCCTATATCTGTTTACGATGGCGCTTTCCGCGAGGATCGCTTTGATGTAGAGAAAGTTTGCCGAGTTAACAGACGACCGATCCGTCTGTTTTGTTTTAATATTTGATTAGAGTACGATCGGGGTGGTATTTGCACTAGTGTGAGATGAAAATTCAGTTTTCCAAGTCGTTTTTTTACATCGGTTTGTATCATTTTTTTCTTTTTTCCTTTTTTTTTTATTGTTATTCCCTTTTTCTTGCGTGTTTTTTTCAAGGTGATGAATCGTTTAATTACGATAATACGATGTTTGCGATGTATCGATGTTCATTCTGAATTTCATTTTTCGAATATTTTTCCTTCGAGAGTCTGTCCTTGCTTTTTGCGTGATTTATTAAAGTAGTATTTCGTAGTATTAATAAGAACGTTGTTACCAGTATGAATTTTATTGAAGAGAAATGAGGACAGTGTGTTTGGTTACAGGCACAAGAGCGGGCTACATCAGCTGACGGATTTTATCGGGGTGGAAACGAACAAGAAACGAAAGCGACGAACTTCGTTCACCCCCCAGGCTTTGGAATTGTTAAACGCTCACTTCGACAGAAATACTCATCCTAATGGTAAGTTTTCATTTGTCATTTGTCTTTCTAACATGATATATTCTCAAATTCGAAGCAAACTTTAAGGAAGAAAAAAGATTAGAAGAAAGATTATTTTATTTTAAACATTTCTAACGAAAAAATATTTTCGAAGAATCAATCGTTGCACATTTAATACGCATTTATTAAGTACGTATTCGGAAAGAAGGAAAAAATAAAATTTGGAGAATTAAATTGTCCTTTAAGATTAATTTGACTAACTATTTTCTGTATTCATTTCAGGTAACGAAATCACGAACTTGGCGCAACGCCTCGGATACGACAGAGAAGTGATCAGGATTTGGTTCTGTAACAAGAGGCAATCCTTGAAAAACGCGGTGAGACTGATGTCGAAGGACGTTGTGTAAAAGTGCTAGGACAAGATTGGTCGCGAATGGAACCAGTGAGCAAATATAATTAAAAAAAAGAATGAAAATAAGAAGCTTTAAGGACTCGAATTTTACGTTGCACGAGTTGAATTCGTCGAGATTCGAATAGCGTTTCATTCATCGATCACTTCGACGAAATCAGGGACGGATCGATGAATAATCGCGTGAACAGGAATTTCAAACAACGGGGGACAAAGAGAAAAAGAAGTAACAGCGAATCTCGGCGACGCGTTAATAAAATAATTCGGAGAAATTAGCGCGTTCCGAAGGAATCGCTTTAAAAACTCATGCACGATACCCGTCGAGCCATGAATTTTTAAAGGGGCGCTCTCGACGATCGATGTAAAAAAGATCATCATTGTGATTGCAGGCGTATACGAGACCTATTCTGTAAATAGTTTTAACCTACGGTTAATGTGATGTACAGGAGTCGAGCGTTTGTAACGTTGATAATTGCCTTAACCGCCATCGTCTTATCCGATATTTCGTTAAACGAAGAAAAAAAAAAGTATGGAATCGATTAAGAAATTAAAAAAAAAATTTTATCGACCATGAAGTCAGTGCGATTTTCCTATTGGCAGCCGGTAAGAAAGCGACTGACGATAATGTATATTCCTATGGGTGATACACGAAATATTATCGATTAATGATAAAACAGAAAACCTTTTAAATTTTAAAAAGATTAATAAATTCTTCGGGGAAGAATTCGCGAATTGAAAAAAAATCTCGTGTATCATTCGTATCGAGGACAGAACACGATAAGACGTAAATCAAACAACAATTATCAAGTCGCGTCTCGGCTCGTGAAACTAGGATAAGTAATTCCGTTAAGTAATCGCACAGATAACGCTAGTTCGTGAAACGATCGAGAAGCTTCCAGCTACTGAGAATCGTCTGTCATTATGAAATCAACAGACGAAGCACAAAAATCGTGGATCGTACGAAAAGTATCGATGATCGAACTTTGAAATCGTTCGAATGGTATTTTTCGTACGAGATCCCATCGAGAACCATGAGATCGAGGAACGGACCAGTGTGTTCGGTCCTTTCGCACACAGGAAAGAACATAGTTGAAGCAACGAGAACAGCAAACAGTAACATTACCGATAACGAACAATAACAAACAGCAACAACAGTACCGTCACGTTCACATGCCATACACAGCGGGATTCAACAATTCAGTTGTTCACACAGGAAATAGAAACGGAAAAGTTTTGACAGTACCGCCGCTATCGTTTATGACGATCCATCATCCAACTCTTTTTATTTTCATTCTTACCGGTGAAACAACCACTCGTTTACAGGCTTCGTTAGGGAAAAAGAAAAAAAAAAAAAGAAAGAAAAGAAAGATGTTTCAACCATATTGTTCTCTGGGTGTGCTCGTCTGTATAAATTATACGCGTGTATTTTAGATAAAAAGAAAAAAAAAAAATTGATCGAAAGGGAAAAGCAAAAAGTCACGAGGGAAATGAGGATAGAGAAAACAAAGGAAGAAAAAAAAATATACGAAAGAAAAATGAGAAAAAGAAGAAACTTTGTAGCGAGTAAATTAATGCAATAATGTCTTTTTGAAAGTATATTATCGATCGATCATAAGGATCCTCCTAATACCCTTTTAAAATTCTATTCGAACCGGAAACGAGAAAAGGGACGTTTGAAAGTGGTTTGACGTTTTTCCCCCGCAGAGATAAACATGGAAGAAAAAAAGTTACTAGTCCGTAATAATCTGCCATATAACGAGGTATACGTATTAAACATTTACGCATCTTTCGTTCCTAAATGTTCGATCTGCTTGGCCGCTGGTGATTGTATCGATATATTTATATTTGGTACGCGTCCCGTCTATTCAGCCCAGGGAAATATGCAATCGAATTACCCGCCTCAAAATAAGGAAAATACAAAAAAAGGATCGAATAAATTCAATTCTTCCTTTGACTGGAAAGAAAAAAAAAAAAGAAAGAAAGAAAGAAAAGAAACTGAATCTTTGCTTCTAGTTAAAGTAAAAATTGAACGAATCGCTTTCAGAAGCATCTTTTTTAATTCTCACGAAAAATCGATAGATTTTTACTGGAAGAATGAATCATCAAAATCACGAGGATCGATATCAGGCGTTCATTGGATTCTCAAGAGCCGTAGTGATTCGTATAAAAGATAATCTTGCGGTAAAATTTGTGCGAAGCCGACCGAAATAGTTATCACCGACATAAATTCCATGAAATAAACGTTAGCTGGGTATATACACTGTATACATATATATACATATGAATGTACGTATTATATACGTGTGTATAACACAGCCATGAGCAGGCAACGTGCACTCTATAACGATACTAATTCGATTGCAAATTCACCAAGCGAGGACACTGATAAATGCGTGCTAGTGAATCACGCGTTCCATAACCGTCATTGGCGGGGATTAATTTCACTTCCGGTTACGCGATTCAGGCCGCCATTTGAAACGCGTCGTTATTCACAAGATGGCGGTGTTCCCCGACCGAGACGGGACGCGGTACGACCAGGGACAGGTTTTTCCAATTTCCACGGACGAATCTTCGTATTTATTATAACGCATCCAGAGGAATGGTTCGTTAGTTAAAATGAAAAAAGTAAAAAAAAAAAAAAAAAAGCGAAAAAAAAGAGGAAGAAGGAAGAGGAGGAGGAAGAAGGAAGGGAAGAGGAAGTAAATAAAATAAAAAAATAAATTATAATATCATTACAAGAAGCTTAAAATATCGACCATCCACAAGGATAAAAGTATCACATGTATTCCCCGGTTAATCGATATAGTGAATAATAGCGTTTTACTTTTGAATGTGTTCCGCTTCAAGTGAAAGGGCTCTCTTTCTTTACGTCTAATCTTACTGGAGGGCAGGATAGTCGTTTTTAAATGGAGAAAAAAAAAATAATAATATGCGGAAAAAAAGTAATAATAATTATAAATAATAACTGCAGAATAGAGCGTGCGCGCGACCGATCGACATTGTTCTCTCTCGACGATTTTTCCTTCCTTGCCGTAATAAACGATACTGTAGGCGAAACTAAACCCATCCCAAAAAAAAAAAAAAAGTAATAATGGTACGACACGATTTCTTAAATATCTCTCAGCTCGAGTATAATTAAAGATGAGAAACATATACACACGTATACACACAGACACACCGTATGATCGCCAATAAAGGGAACGAAACGAAATAATGGGATATATACAACACGTATACACGCACATAGATACATAATAAACATTCGCGTCATTCATGCATACAGATACACACACATACTTCGATACCCCGCCGTTGTAATGGGCTAACTCACATACGATTAATTATTAAACCACGAGATCCTTGCAAGGAGCGTAGCTAGAAGCGCGAAAGGGTAGCGAGTGTACATAATTAAGGCGACACCTAGGGACTGCAATATCGTAAGAATCTAAAAAAAAAAAAAAAAGAAAAAAAGAGAAAAAATGATACGTTTAACTAACTAAATCGTGATCGTGATAGCTATGAAATAGTTACACGAGGACAATGACGTGACGACGACAGACAGATAATTTATGTAATGGACGGACGAAACACTATTCGCACGGTAAAAAAAGATGAAAAAAAAAATAAAAATAAAAGCGTTAAGGGGTTGGAGGGGTTGAAAAAATGAAAAAAAATAAATTTGTAAGGATAAACGCGTACGTTTAAGGTATTTTACTCTCTAGGATACGATTAAAGATACGAGCAAAGTGATCTGTTCCTAAACGAAGCATACAAAAAGATGGAGGCAATAGAAAATATGGAAAATATGGAGAATAGTGCAAAAAAAAAGGAGGGAGAGAAATGGAAAAATGTATTATAGAAACGAATGGAATGGTGTACGGTTAAGGGGTGAATTGGGGACGATGGAGGGACGATTCAAAATTCAAAATTTTGATTAATGGGGGACGTGTATGTTGTTTTTTTTTTTTTTTTTTTTTTTGATAGGAAGATAGTGACGGAGTGCGGTGGGACAAAGAGAAAAAGAGAAAAGAATGAAAACGTTTGTACAGAGATATTCCGGTTATTAAATTTTGTTATACGAGGAAAAAAAAATGGGGGAGAATGGCGCGGTGGATGTTGACGAGAGAATAAATTAAAAAGAAAAAAAAATAAAATTACAAACGAGAGAGTGAGGGAGAGTGTGAACGAGAGAAATACTACTGACGAGAGAGAGAAAACAAATTTACGAATCATGTGTATTTTCTTCGTGAAAAAAAAAATTGATATTCAATAGGTCATTACGGAAATATAAACATGAGTATTAAAGAAAAAAAAAAAACGTGAACTGTATTCGTGAGTGTCATATTTCTAAGGAAGATAGATCCACGGGCGAATGTTTTATAGCAGTTTCCGGCCGAATTTTCACATTTCAGGTTGAATTCAAGAATGAAAAAAAAAAAAAAAAAAGAAAAAGAAAGAAAAACATACACCCACACGATATATCAGAATAAATATATGCAACACGATGCATTAGAATAAAAATAACCGAATTGTGTTTTCAGGAAAATAAGTTTAAACAAAGGATATAAATCAAAGGTAAGAAATAAAAAATAAAAAAGAGAAAAAAGTTCGTGGCACGAATGAAAAGAGGAAACTGCTTTTGAAACATTGCCCAGCGAAACCAAAGTTCCTACTACGTTTTATAAAGTATATAACTGAACTGCAAAACTTGAATTGTACATAAACGAGGGTTAAGCTAGCACACGATCCACAAATACAATCAGCAATCGAACGACGCTAAGAGACAAGAGGGATGCAGGGTCAATTGATTCCACGTCACGATTCGTTATTATTAATTTATTATTAATATAAAATTTCAACAAATTCGAGAAGATTACACGTAACACGTCCACGCGATACATTCGAGTGGAAGAAAAAAAAAATAATAATAATAATCTTGTAATAAACCATCGTCTTCGCAATTTAAAAGACGGGAGACAATTGATCGTGACAGCACAATAAATGATGAGCATAACGGAACACGCTACGAGAGAGGAAAACGCGTTAATATACACACATAAGCCACGTAACACACATACACACACATACATGTACACATACATATACAATTTAATACATTCACAGACATACGCATATATACATACATTATTATACATTATTATACATACACGTACACGTACATGAGACACACGCGTACAGTGAAAAAAGGAAATTAAAACACATTAAGTATACAATTAAATTAAGCAGCCGTAGCCTTTAGCTTGAATGTTAGCACCTAGACACACGATGTAACATTAAACTACGTATTTAAAAGGAAAAAAATTAAAAAAAAAAATGAAGAACATGAAGTGGAACGGAGAAAAAAAGAATCTTTAGCGGTTAAGCGAACTATCTGTGTAAAATCTAGTAGGTGTCCACAAGAATAAAATAAAAACATATATTGTGGTACAAATCACACAAAGATCGTACCTTCAAGGTCCTGACTGCGCCTCCAACCGAACTCTTTCTTGTACATATAATTTTTTATATGCCGATCTGATTTGTGTATGATTTCTATATATACGAGATATGTATACCGCAATTTATAATATTATTAACACACGATAATCCTATTGTCGAGCGTTTTCAAATAATCCGAAGAATTATCGCTAGTAAAATCAGCTCTTTTTCTTTCTTCTTTAATTCACCGCCCTCTGTGTTTAACAATGATGCTATATACAATGATTACTACAATGATTATATGTATATATATATATACATATAAAATACTTTTAAATACCAACCAAAAATTCTTATAATTTTCTTTTTTTTTTTTTTTGAATTACATCATGGAAAGCTCGAAGAAGCGTTCATATTTGAAGAATCGTTACTTCGAATTGACAAAAATATAATGTATTCAGAGGAATGTTTTACAAGAAAACCATATACTTTCAGTTGTAAAGATTCATTAATTTATTAACTCAAAGTTTTGTCGTGTCATTAATTTCGTTGTTTGTAACCAACTCGAAATCTGGTTTTGATTCTGGAATTGAATTATTGATTTTTTTGAACCATTCGATCATACCATAACCGATCATTCCAAAACAAAGGATTCCTATGAGGATGTAGAGCTTTATCTCTGTGCACAGGTAAGGACTATACACATACGTGATCACAGAACCTGTGGATTCCCATAGCCGGAAATTTGAGAAGGCGGCTTCTTCCTTGCCCGGGAACAGTAATCCTGACAGAGCTAAAAATTACAAGAAAATTTTTATTATTACTCATTGAAATGACAATGAATGTTGAAATATTAACAGAGAAAAATAATATCTTCCATATTTCAATCGCATTACATTTCTTTAAAGATTTATATCGTAATAAAAAAAATTAGTGGAATACAATATAAATTCAATATATTTTTGAAAAAGAAATTATCTACAGTGGGTATGAAAAATATCTCATATTACGAGGTCACTTTCTACAATATCGACCTTTTGAACAATTGTTTTGAGTCATTTACAGTTTACTACGATCAAGATAAGAACTATATTCAACTTTACCGACGAAACGATGCAGTTATGTTACCAACAGTTATCTAGTACAAAAACTATCTTAGTAGCAGTTAATAATATCACATACAAAATTTGTTTGATTGAAAGATGATAAAAACAGAAATATAAATATTTTCGAAACTCAAATTCCAATTTATTATAATTTATTATAATTCTCTTCGCAATTCTTACCATTTATTTGTACAAGCCACATGGCATCACAAAGACCCCATAATCCAGATATTAAAAAGAATATGAAATTTTGTTCAGGCATGGGTTTCCAGTGAAGAAGAAAAATTAAAACTCCCATGTGAACACAGAAGGCGAATGCCATTAAAGGCCTTCTTCCTGTTAGTTTCATTATAGATCCTGCACCCAACGCTGCTATAGCGTTCGTCACACCGAAACAGATCATCACATAACCGATATTATTAATTCCCCATGCACAGGAAACGAACGACTAAAACAAACGACTTGAATATATTAAGAAACGACCAATCAAAATGTGAAAACGTCAAAACACTCACAGCATTATAATCGGCAAATAAAAATGCTTGCTCCGCCCCGATGAACATTATTATTGGAAGTATAAAAATCTGATTCTTTTCCTTCAAAAGTTTCAACGTCACAACCAACAGTTTTAATCCTGACTTGCCTGTTGCTGAGCCTGTTCTATTTTTATTGTATCTGGGGACAGCGTAGAATAACATAATGTTATATTGAAACCAAACATCAATTTAAAAAATTTTTAAATATAGATATTAATCTGTAAAATTTTTACATTATTCGATACAATACGAAATAATTTTCTCAAAATAATGATACCATCATTCAGAAAATATTGCGCCATTATTGAATCAGAATATCTTTTCATTTACCACACGTATTCGAAGAGCAAATTCAAAATTGATAGATTCGAACAATTCGATATTCATTTCATCTTTGCTTTTAAATCCAGATTTGTAACGAATTGTCGCGTAATAAAGAATCATGTTACATTCGAACCAATATTAATGATTCTTTTTTGCCGTGAAAAATAGTATTTGAATCGAGTTTCGATTAATCGTTAAAATTACCGGTTGTAATTTTTCAAACGGAAACAATATTGTACCTGCGCCGCAGCTTAATACACCATCAATTCAGGATTCGCAAATATATCTTTGCGGTACAGGAACGATTTACGACAACCGATGCAATAAGCTTTGCCTGGGCTGAAAAGTCGATCATGAATCATGACCATCTCTTCACATTCGTGTATTTTGATTCATATGTGTTTTGATCGATCGATAATGATCGTACACATCGATTGTAATATAATACAAGATCGATTTTAAATAAAACAAGGTACATTTAAAACTTTGCATATTTGAAAGTTCGAAAATTTGAGAAATTGAAAATTAAAAAAAGAAAATGTAAAGATTAAACTAGATTATAAATACTATAATTAGTTAAATCAAAGTTATATTACCTAGTGAGAGAATCGACTCCGAATGCGACAATTAACGAGGCAATTATCATACAGCATAAATAGATGCCGGAAATTAGATGAATCCTTTTCTCTGATGGTCGTTCCAAGTTCGTGCTATCGTCATTGGCGGAAGTTGCGCCGCAAAATTTGGCACCGCACACTTCCGCTACAACACTAGTATTCAACGTGATATTCGTTGCCACTGCGTCGATTCCATATGAAAGAACTGTGAAAAATGAATCAATTGCTGGATCATCACGAATATAATTCTAAAATTCAAGAAAGGGCAAAAATTTAATGAGAAAATAATTTCTACAATAATTAATTGAATTAACATCGAGTAATAGAAATTCCTTTTATAAACATATTGAAAAAAATGAAGCTTATCAAGAATAATTATTTAACAATGCATCATATTATTATTAATCAAGATTACATGTATTAATTACATTGGATTTTCATCGAAATAAACTTGTTCAAATCGGGAATAATTAAAATCAGAGGAAATTGATAATCAAATTAACAAGTTTAAAACCATTACATCCATGTGATCCATGTGTTTTAATTTATCACAAGATCTACTATCCTACTTTCCTTCGCCACGACGGCAGTAATCAAGCAATCCGTACACACTGCCAGGGATTCCCAGAGGACAACCTGAAATCGAACGATTCCCAACATTCTCGAGAAAGTTTCCCGTGAAATGGAGATGTTCTTTCCTCACGAATCGCGGCGAAAATTTGTAGACGACAACCATTTTACGATATCGGGATTATAACCTAATCTATCGATAGTTTTCCACCATTCCCATACAATATTTCTTTCAAACGAAGGACCCGTAAAGATTTATCGGGATCTATCGTCGAATCTTTCCTTATTCCTACATCGCTTTGCTGATCTTTTTATTCGACAGGAAAAAAAAATCGCTGACCCAGTTGCACTTCACAATTCTTCTTAACTAAAACGATTATATAAATCACTAGAACTTTGTCTAGGGATTCTCTAGTATGATTTCTTTATTCTTAAGCCTTGTAACGTATGAATATCGAAGGTTCGCGCGTCGACGTATCGGTAGAAAATGTTAAAAATTTCAAGGACCTTTGAATTTCGAAAGATCGAGTTAGAAGGCTCGTGAATAACGTTAACCTCTCGTGGGACTCGAGGCGAAACGAACCAATATACGTTGGGTGTCGTTTCGAAGAAGGAAACTGAACTAGTAGGTTGCCATCCAATGCTTTTATACGTTCCATCATTTATTTGTTGGTTTTACGGGAGAAATAAAGAGGGAAGAGTAAAATTTTCGACGTGTTATATCTGTTCAAATAAAGTTATCGAATATCGGTTGTCAGGCGTGATATAGACAGTTTTTAGGTACTGTTTGATTTACTTGAAAAGATTCTATTTGCATGGTGATGCTCGTATTTGAAATATGAAACGTACTTTTTGCAATATGATCGAAAAATTTTTATTCGATTCAAATCTACGAAGATTGATTAATTCTCTGCGTTCAACGAGCCGTTGTACGAGGCTTGTATAAAATTTTATTTACATCATTTATTTATTTTAACAATCTTCGATTAATTAAATTGAGATGAATTTAACAAAGATTAAAAAAAATTTCATTTCAGGTCGAATCTATCTTAAAATTAAATTGTATTGAAATTTGAATGGATATATAATTCCAAAGACAGGAAAGAGAAGTTCTTCAATAAATAAAACTATACATTATTCTCTGTATTTTAAAAAATTGTATGTCGAGTAATAAAATCTTTGTCTCACAAATATTCGATATTTGATCGGGAAAAAATGAAAACAGCCTATTCAAAACTTCGCTCAATCTCGAAATGACAAATTCCACGCGATCTTTCGCATATTAATTCTCGCTATTTCCGCCGCATATGCACCGCCAAATGGAGGTTTGAAATAATCCCTGGCTCAGCTGGGTTCCGCTTCGAATCGCTTTTAAACAAACGGTTTTATCGCGAACATAGAGATGCAGAAATTATTCGTCACGTGGTATCATATTGCTATCGCGATTCACATTGCTAAGATTAAAAAAACAGCCCAACTAATTAATTCTTGCCCTCGGCATCGTTCATCTTCAAACGTGAAAGAAACATTTATTCAATTATTTCGTCTCCTTTCATCAACTCTTGTATAATAAAGAATAAAAAAATTCCCTTTCGAATTTGAACGCTCGTCAATGCTTTTTGTTGCAACGAATTGCATCGCAATTAAACTTTATTTTTCCAAACTTAAAAGGGAATTCGATGAATAACGTATATAAAGGGAAGGAAAAAAGAAGAAACCGGATGAACGGTACGTCAAAGTATTTCCGTGGCTGACCCAAAGGAATTAGAATGGCTAATGATTAAAAGAGATAAAACTTTTCACACGAATACCAGTAGCAACTTCAATTTCAAATGTTCTAGACTTGATCGTAGTTAGTTGGATTCGATTGTGACATGTTCGAAATGTCGTGTAAACTTTTTCAAACTTTCGAAAGATAACTTCATTAATTATTTTAAGAAGGTTTAAGCGAAATAATTTTAAGTGAAATAACTTCTCTTCGAAGTTATAGATAAACATTATTTAAATTCGATCGTTGATTAAAATTAAGATCGATGAAAAAAGAAAAAATAATATTTTATTAAATAAACTTCTATGAATTAAGTTTATTCGTATAAACGTGAATTCTTATTGATCGAAAAATCATACGTAATGAGGTAAATTAATAAATTTCTATTATATAAACTCTATTTTTCGATTAGATATATTAGATATATTAAGTCAATGTATTACATTAAATAATTTATTTCATGATTGTAGAGTTCCTATATAATTCATAGTCATCAAAAATATCGAGTCAATGAATTATTTATCGAAGAAAAATAAATTTTAAAGTTTCCTTCTTTTTAATCAACGCGCATTTTCACACAAAAAACATAAGGTAATTACAACCATATCGTATTTTGTAACATATCGTATAAAAGAATTAATCGTTCGTGTCTGATGATCTTCAGTAACGAAAAATTTGATTAAAGAAACGCAAACTTAGGAGTCATGTTCTCTTCATAAGAAATAACACGAATATACGCACCTGCCGAGGATATAAGATTGCCCCAGACTTGCGCCATCTGGTAAAACATGAAAAACAGGCCGAAAAACCTCGTGACGAGAATGTCGGTGGCCACATCCGACAGAGTGGCATACGCTTCCGCAACGACCGTTAAGTAAGTACATTTGGCGCACCAAAGTGGAGCAGCGCCAATACCGACCAGCAGGCCGGCCGGTATCATGGTGTAAAATTTTGGGTAGAACTGAGCCGCCATAAAGGGCACGTAAGTGAGGATAGACAGAGATATGGTCCATTTACAACCCAGCCAGCTGTAACCAGATAAAAGGTGAAATAACATTCGTTCATATTTTTATTTTCATCGAAATTTTGGCTAATTTCTTTTTTCAACGATTTCTTCGAAATGTACGAATATATATTTTCTATTCATTCCTTATATTTTATAGAATTTTAATTTATTTTTTAATAATTTTGTATTTTGGAATTTATTATTTTGTTAATAGTTATCATCCATAACGAAACAAAAAGAAGTGGAGAATCTTTTTTTCTTTTTCATTTTCCTTGAAAAAGTTTATGACGCGATCGTATGCGTCAATCACAGAATTGGAAATCTTCATGACGCATAATGTTATCATTAATTACTTCAGAAAATTAAAAATTATTATTTGTATCGTTTTTTTTTCCAGAAGTTACATATAAATCTTAGCATACGTATTTTTCTCGAGTTTTTATTAAGGATGTAAGTGAAAAAAGATTTCAGTAATAAAGTGTTTCATCGATAAAATCTAACGAAAGGTGCTCGTCTGTCCTTCGACTGGGTTACTGACTCTTTTGTTAGCACGTGACAATAAATAGACTTAAAGTATCAGACTTTGAGATTTAAAGCGTTGAAGCGGACGAAATCTTCTTTAGTCGTCTGTATGCAAAGGGAGTGGAACAACCTTTGGTAAGATTTTTTTCAGATATTTGCCTTTTTTATAATATTTATTATAATATTTCAAAGAACGTAATATCAAATCAATTTTAATTTAAAAAAAAATCAACGAGTCTTCTATGAATATATATAAAGAATTAATGTACATAATATTATTAAATAAATCATATAACATCCATAGTTAATCATCTTCTAATATCATCTTCTTTTTTCGAAGATTGTAGATGATTTCTTTCTTGAAGATTTCTTTGAAGATTGTATTTTATCAATTTTAAGTGATTCGATTTTGACACTGTGGCCAGATAATCCGGAAATGATGCTGGAGAAAGGTGATGGTTGACACCAACGTGGTAAAAATTTCATGGACAATAAACTTCGATAATAAAGTTTACTGCATCAGTGCTATATCCCACCTTAGTTTCATCGAGGAATTGTCTCGTAAATTCTAAACGACAACAAGATTCCTGAATTTTTTTTGACGACAACCCTTCGAAATTATTAAACAATTACAATTTTCCACTTCTATTTTGACATGCATGCTATTTTCATTTTAGTGGCCAGAGTTGGAAACTTGACTCCATTTTTGAAGTGTCCATTGTTAAGTTGTGTTAATGATCAACACAGTTCAGTTTTTATGTTACAGGTAAAGTAGAAGAATTTTATACATCAACGTACATAAATAATTATTTAAATTTATTTCGTTTTTAAATTTTTCTAATTTTTGATTTTCAAAAATTCATAGAAAATTACAATTTGTAATTTTATCTAATTATTTTTTTTTTCAGTAACAATAACCTACATATTTCAAATAAAACTTTTAAAAATTATAACTTTCAATCTACGTGAATGATTAATACAAAAAGAAGAAAGAAAAAAAGAAAGAAAAAGAATAGATAAACAAATTTCTCTAATTTCATCAAGTTTCAGCAATTTCTCGAATTTTAATGAAAATATAAATTTCTCTCGACCGCAAGCATCCCATCTGCATCCCTTCCAAGTGTTACTTAACCAACCCTGTTATCACCCTTCCGTTTCATTCGAGCTCGCAAATGCAACATAATCCGCACGCTGTAAAACACAAAGGAAGAACGGCCCTTGACCCTTTTAAGGTAAACGAGTCACGTGTGCTCGTACACAATGCCGAAAATGGAAAATGCTACCGCAATTCATACCGGTGTGTTTTAAGTATGTTTTCACGAAAAAACTAAGCCTTTATACCGTATCGATGGAAATGAAATTATAGTTGCGTGAGTTGATCAGAAGATAAAAAATGGTTTGCGATAAATACGATACTCCTACGATACTTGTATCGTTTCGCGATATTTTTCGAATCGCTCTTGTCGCGGAGAGTCATAAGAGTGAATTTGAAATTTGAATTTGTCGCATCCTTTATATAAGCTGCAATTAAACGAAGGGTCTCAATTTTCAAACCGCTTTCTTTTATTGACAGTGCTCTTCCATCGATAGACTTTATATCTAGTTGATAGAATTCTAGTGTTTGTGGAAGCTCTTCTTACGATAACTGTTTTCCAAGTGGTTCCAGACTATCGGAAGTTATGATTGAATATTTCTTGATCTTTTCAAGTTAAATGTAACGAATTCACAAAATCTTGAGGAAAAGATGTCAGTATGGATTAACAATCAACATCCATTGTATATTTGTCAAATTTTTATCAATCTTTAAATTACAATGCAATATAATATAAACAATTAATCTATTATATATAATGTTCTGTTTTAATCTCAGAATATTATTGTATAAAAAACAATTGTATAAAATTGAATTCATGAATCAGGAATACACGCGAAACGGAATTACTAATTTCACATAACTAAAAAACTTCTTAATCAGCTCAAAAAAAAATAATAAAAATAGTAACTTTTCACGTACGATTTTTATGATACTTTTCATGTTACCTAAATAAATTTTCTAATCTATCCTATCTAATCTAGAACAAAAATACGATCTCTACAATCACATCTCTTAAAACAACGGCATTCGAACACTCAGGAAGATTTCTTGATCATCTTGCAAATTCGCGAAACTGGAAAATCTACAAAATCTCACCTTATGATCAACGTCGGTAAAAATATATTGCTGAATATCAAACTGCCATAAATCGAGGCCAACGTGAACGTCCCCAACGATCCGTCCGCGTTAATCGAGCTCTGCAAATTGGTCGCCCCCATAAACGCCGTGAAATTCACCATAAAGGCGAGCCCGATCACCAACACGTTCCTCGTGATGCGCCATCTCTCGGAATGCCTGAATCCAGTCTTCTTCGTTCTCACTTTAACGAACTGCGCCTCGTCCATTTTGTCCAATTGCATCGT
Organism: Apis cerana; assembly: GCF_029169275.1. NCBI lineage: Eukaryota > Metazoa > Arthropoda > Insecta > Hymenoptera > Apidae > Apis > Apis cerana. The sequence continues at coordinate 7,761,648 of NC_083864.1, read as the reverse complement.
TCGATCTGCGCGATTCGATCGGCCACGATTTAAATCACGATCGCGATCATTCCTCCTCGTGTTATTGTCGTCGAACACGTTTGCCACACGTATCCGCACGTATCGAATAAAAAAATACCACTTTTAACATGAGGAGACGTCACTCGTCGATTGATACACCGAGGGTCCGCATGATGAAATTTATTGGTGGCTTGATTGAAATATTATCACCGCTTATATCACCGCCGGTTTCCCTCTTATCAATTGTTTCGCACGTAGATGATCAGTGGTCAACGATGCGATTTTCGTGAAATCGTACGCGGATTTGCGGATTGCGGATCATTGCCAGAGACGTGGATATCATAATTGTCTCGAGTTCTTACGGACGTGGAATTCCTGCAACAAAATTATGATTTTATGACGGTATTAAAGACCGTTTTACGAGTTTCGAAAATAATTAATATTTCTTGTTGTTGCGTGCTTAAAGTGTACGATATGTGATGCGAGGAATATATCTCTTTCGAAACTAAGTTTATGGACAGGGGAACTGTTTATGACTAATATATGTTAATTTTTTATGAAATTTCGTCGAAAGAGATTTAACGAAGACATCGTTTAATGCAAAATCGAATAGAAATTTAATTTTCCATCATTTTTCCCTGCAAATTTACAAATTCTTTTAGAAACGTTATTTATTTGCAAAATTAGTAATATTGTATTTTTCGTTTACAATATATGTGATTTTTATCATATCTTACGAATAATTATTTTTTATTTTCAGCTATAAGGATAAAAATTGTACTAAAAATTTGTCTACCACATATCTTATTAAAAGTAAAAAGTGATAATAGACAGAAGGAGATCATAATTTATTCGCAAGTAAATTTCATCGACTAATTGATCCTATTATTCATCGATAACGATACATTATGTGAGGTTCGAATTGCAAGATAACCAGTTTGTTTACGTTCTTGACGAATCGTTACATAGCTTTGCGTCAGAAGGATGGCATAACGACGCTCGAAGTGAATGGAGAAGGAGGAATATTTATTTATCTTGGCTGATCAGAAATGATTGAGTGACTCTCATTATGAGGCAAGTTCCACTCGATGTCGTTATAACGTTATACATCATCGAAGATCCTCCTATGTAACTTGCCTAAGACATCGATGATGTTAAGTGGTTGAGATATTGTCGATTTAAAGTCTCACGCTGTTTTTTTTTTTTTTTTGAATAAAAGTATGCTATGCTTAATTAATGTTGTATTAATAACATTTAATATCGTCATTTAATAACATTATTCCATATAGCAAAATAATATCTTTTTTTTTATGTAGATTCGATGATTTATTCTTACCGTGATGGATTTTCAATTGTAAATCATGATAGACGTTGAATAATTTTGATATTTTAATTTATTACGTGACCAGTATATTTTTTTGACATTTAAAAAATATTGTAGCCTGTCCACATTTGTAGAAAATATAAAAATGAAGAAAGAATTAGGAGAAAAAATATTTTGTAAAATATGTCACACGTAATTAAAATTATGTATACGTGTCACAATTGAATATTATTTTAATAATTGTGAATTTTTTGAGATAAATAATAGAATTAAATATTGTATTCTAGAATTTTTAATTTAGGATCCAAATGACAAAAAAAAAAATTTAAAATTCAACTATTACAATATAACAGCACAATACGATAATAATTGAAAAATAAAGAGAAAAAAAGAGATATTCGTCGAATAATTTTTAAAATTTCATCGATCAATCGTAAATAATTAATTTATCAAAGTGATGAAAATGTTTAAATTTTATTTTGAAGATGCAAACGCAAAATAGAGAATTTAATCGGAATAAATACATCATTCCTCACTTTGACGTTTAACACGGTATTTTATCCACCATTCTTCCAAAAGGAGGTTCAGATATTCGTTGAACGTTGCTATTGAATTACGACTTCCTTGTTTGGTGATTGATAAAAGAGATCGAGAAAAGACGAAATGATGAAAGCACGAAATGTGGACGTTGAAAAATGTTCGATATGGGAAGAGAAATGAATATTTTACATTTGAAAGAAATACGAAGCGAGTGAAATAATTTTTGTTTATTTGGTGAATAGAAAAATTGCACATTTTCACATAATTTCCAGTGCGTGCAAAAATTCTATCAACTTCTTTATCGCTCTTCTTTGTATTTAAAACAACTTGAATCGATTCTTGCTAGTTACTTAACTACTCGTACGTTAAAATTTCATGACAATATGAAGCTTAGTGCCATATTCGAGTCTCGTTATAAATGTAATAATTTTTTGAAAAATTAAAAAATTCTAAAATCGATGTAATCAAAAGATTATCTAACATGGAATCTCTAATTGAAAAATAAAAATATTGAGAATAATTTGTGCTTGCGATGTTGCGAAATCGATTGTATTGAATATTCATGTTTATATCAATATCTTGACAAGCTATTTATACAACTATTCATTTCAAGGCGAACGATTGAAGGAAAAACTTGAATTTGAGGAAAAATTGTATAATGCAAAATATTTAAATAAAATATTCTATCTTGTATGCATACTGATACTATTTGATTCATTTAATGTATGTTACTGAATGTAAAAATACTGAAATATTTGAAAATTGATGCATATCTTATTTAATTTGAATTCATATCATCGATTTATATCAAATTGGAATATATCACTTTAAATGAAAAATACACTTGTAATCTCCATCTAATAAAAAATTAATAAAAAGTTAAGAAAAGTCCTACTCAAGGATCGATAGTCTTTGTCTCAAGGAAACAAGCAGGCACGACGTTTTAATATTTGATAAATCTTCTCATTAAACTTTCATTAAACTTACTTGATCTAGATGAACTTTATTAACTTAATCCTTCGGGAAGTCACATTATTCAGCATAAATTACACTTACCAGCGCAACACTAACTAAAAAAGTATAACTAAGAATATTGCTATTAGCCGAAAACAAATTTTTTTTTACAAAAAAATGTGATTAGATAATGAAAAATGGCCAATAGCGAGTATCTTTTATCGATATATAAATATATAAGCAACTGTTATTTACTATTTTGCAAATACAATCAAAATGAAACGTTTTACTGTCAATTAAGATAAGAATATATAAAAGGTTACATTAAACATAATTTAGTAGAACCTTGGAATAATTTGTAGAATTTAGAATATAAAATTGCAGAGATAGAATATCAATCGAAAAAAAAAATGATCGTTTGACATTTGATTGCTGTCCATTATATATAATAGTATATTATAATATATCGAAATAAATCTTAAATAAAAAAAAAGGAATTATATAAAATCGATAAGCGTATCGAATTTAGATAATATCGAATCCGTGTAGAATCTAAACGAGCATAAAGCATCAGTAACCAATCGAAGCATGTCCGATTGATATCGTAATGTATGATTTTCTGAACACGCACACCAATGATATATGTCCTTGAGAATCAATATATTTGCTCCTTTCACGAGGTCCGTTCTGGAACTGGATACATTTCCAATTCCATCGACTCACGCAACATAGAAAACCGCCTAACTATTATACGATCTCGTAATTTAAATGTCGCAACCAGTTACTACGAATAGTATGCAGTTCAGGGTAACATTTCAAAGTTGTACAACAAAATGTGTGTAAAATATTTTAAATAGAATAATTCTGATAGGATTAAATTATTGCTTTCAGTTGTGATGATTTATTCCATTCGTTATTTTCGTGAGTTCTTGCTTCATTCACTTTTATTGCAAGATTATGAAATGATGTTATTACATTCATGATTTTATTATATAAAGCAAATAACTGTAAATCGTGATGATAATGGTTCAATGGTTCAAATTTATTTCGATAAAAATAATTTGGAAAAAGTAATTCCAAATTAAAAGAAATTCCAATATCTCAAGATTATTATTTCACCATGACAATAATCCAAATCGAGATCATCCAATAAATTTTAAAATTAATCTTTCTGTCACAGAATGATCAATATCGTTAAATCTTTTTTATCGAAAGATATCTGGTTAATTATCTTTCGCTACAGGTAACAATTATCATAAAGTAAATAGGCGTCATCATAGAAAGAGGGCAAATTAACATAAGCAGATAGAAACAAGAAAGTTATTATCGTAAGTTATCGTATAGGTATACATATACATATATTGGAAATTCGGCCAGTGATCTGATTACTTCACAGGAAACCTCGAAGAGGAACATTGGTTCTCTAGATAGACAGTTCCTCTGTACAATTTGTGTCTAACATTTTCAAAATAACATTTGCATAGTTATCACGTTCAGTATCGAAGTAAAACTATATAATAACTCGAACTTAAATTTAATCGAGATATAATAATACTATAAAATATTATAGTATAATAATAAAATATATATTTGATTGTAATTAATATGAACATATATATATGTTCATATTATATTTATTACATTGTACAATACATATTATACAAATTATACGTAAATTAAGATTATATAACAATAATATAATGCAATTGTATTTCATTGTAGTTGAATCTAATCACGATTTAATTATTCCATTTAAAAAGAAGTTTATTCATCAAATGAATCAACTGGTTGAAGTCGAATAAGTGAATAGAATCATTATAATCGAATCGTACGGTAATCGGAATTAATTTATTATATGATTAGCACATCGTTCCTGGTAGGAGGAATAAATTAATACACGGATTTATTTCAAGTACGGGAATATTTCTGACATTACGAAATTGTAATCCACAAGCAAAGCACGAAGATGTACGAGCTGCACCTAGATAATGGCGGATTTATGTTTTAATCCAAGATGCAACGATCCTCGAATTTCGGAGATTTTAATTAACAGTAAACATGGACTTATTCATGGACTTATATTCCTGTTCAACGAGATGTTCTTGTGCAAGCGGGAATTTTGTTTGAGTCTTTTGTTATTTCGTTGAAAAAAAAAGGAAATGTTATTTTTTTTTTAGTGACCATTAATAGTTTTTTTATTGAGTCATCCTGTATGTAATTTTAGTATCCATTAATAGTTTTTATTGAATCATTCTATGTAACGTGGTCTTCAGAATTTAGTTTAAGATAATGGAACTCGTTACGATAGAAGTTTTATGGTGGAGGAAGAGGAAATTTAATAGGATAATGACAAATAATAGTTATGGAAAATAAAGTGAAATATATTACTAATTACTTAATTAGTGATAGTTATTTATTTTCATAAATATTTAAACATTTTTATGGATTAATAGAAATAATACAAGAAAATAAGATAAAGAAAATAGAATTCCACTAAGTTTAACAAATTAACTTAGATTAAAGATCAAACAAAATTGTGGCAATCAACTTTTATTAGAAGTTCTTATCTTTATATATACAATTACTTTATATCCAGTAAAAACAAAGTACTGAGATATCTGGAATATTTGAAGTATTCTTTTTATCATCCCACAAAAAAAAATAGAATGTTTTCAGAAAAAAATAAATATCACGCTTCGTGAATTAAATTATTACAAGACTATAGCCATAGTTGTGCTCCAGCAATTAATCCATCTCTGTTTGATTTACAAAACGTCGTATTTTATTGACGATTTCCTTCCATCCACATCTTTTTCGCAGAAACGATATTGAAATCGATACGAAAATCGAAAAACAAGATATCGAAACGTCAGTTGCACGACGATATCTGTCGCGACGAATGAAATTTCTTCAAGAATATTCTAGGCGAATTTATCTACCGTGCAGGCCACAGACTTATTTTTCAATCATTTTTCTCCGTGGATCGAATCAAACATTATTGCGATTTCGCGAGATAGGAGACAAAACGTCTCGATGTCTATCCATATCGTTTCCCATCGAGTTGACAGAATCGAATGGCATAGATACTAATTCGCAATTAACGTAGCATTAATGAGGAAACGCTAATGACGAATTTGGTAAAAGAAAGTCAATTGCGTTAATTGGGTTGAGTCTGCAAATAATTATAATTGATCGATAGTTGATTTACAATCTGTGTACACATTGCATATGTACCTTTTATTTCCAAATTTATATCGCGTTCATTCACAAGGTTTCCTTAAAATAGAGATATGTTGTTTGTATAATGAGAATATTTAATAATAATTTGAATAACATTATATAGCCGGGTTACGTATATTTTCCAATAATTATGATTTTCTAACATTTTAATGAAAAAATAATTTTGACAAAATTATATCATGAAGATATTATAAATAATTTTTTATTCTGTTTCACATTTTGAATTTCGATAAATTCTTAATATGTTTCATGCATGAGAAATTGTAGTAAATAATGCACAAATAAAAATTTTGCTGTATTATTTTTAAATAATTATAATTCTATCATTATTTCAAATGAAACGTGTTCAACCCTGATACACGTTTGAATAAATGATATTTTTAATGGCCAAGGGAAATACGTACATAAGTATCATACATAGTTAATTGCAAAATAATTGTAACCATGAAAATCTACTATGCACCGTTTTGAAAAGTTTCCAGCTTATACGTTAAACTTTTATTACTTTTTTTTTAAACTTAAACATATAAATATAGTTTCCTAATTACGAAATAATTATACCACAAAATTTACTACGTTTCCACGAAAAAGAAGATTCGTTTTTGTATACGCTAGATTTTTACGGTTTAAACGTATATTCTGTTAATTACGAAATAATTGTTTCCCAAAACCTAGCGTGCTTTATGCAGGAGAGAAGGAGAATAAAATTCACATAAATATACATTGCACATTTTGTGTCTTAAAATGTGTAATTATAAAATAATTCTGTTTTTAAATTAATTTTAAATATCATTTACACTTGTTGTATTCTATTCTATTTTTCCATATAGATATTATTTTAAATAATTTTTATAGCGTTGAAAAATACAAATTATTAATTACATTGAAATATTCATTGTATGATATTCATATTTCAAATGAAGTCTCGTTAAATTACAAAATAATTAAATCGAAAGGATATTCAATTGAGAAGAAAAAAGAAATAGAGCAATAAAATAATGTGGCAATATTTCATAAAATTGAATATAAAATGGAGGAAAGAAGAAATTGTCAATTGACAATAAAGCCAACTGTTCCTTCAGGAATCATTAAAATGATCGAAATTCAGAATAAAATATAAAATTAATCTTTTGCATTAATTTATTCTTTTTTTAAAAATTTCTAATATCTCCATTTCATTATCCATTGAAACTGATGATAAAATCATTTACAAATTTGCAATAAATGCAAGACAAATATTATATACACGAATCAGAAACATAATTCAAAGGAATATTTCAAGTTCACTATATTTTTTCTACATCCAAATACTTAATAATATAATTCCAAATTGCAATATTTCAAAATTAATAAATTTCTACACACAAAATTTAAATTCTAATACGAATCTCATTTTTATTTTTCAGTTTTCAATAATTCTCCATTCGAGTATGAACCTCACCTTTCTACACATAGGACGATTCTCTTCTTCCTTTGTAAGACGATCACACAAGGGTTCTGGATCACCCCTTTGATTCGGTAACTTATCGTTCTCCTTTAGATTATTATTCGAAATCGTGACACGGATCGCTCGTAGATACGCAACGAATGAAATAACACTGAATCGAATAACACGAAACCTCGCGGTCAAACCTTCATCCTGTTCCGCCCCACCTTTCGCCATCTTTTTCTCGACGCGAGAACAAGTATTTGAGTAGGGATTTCGACGGTTATCGAGGAGAACGCGGCTATCTGTATTCCAAACACAAGCTCGGATTGTTACATCCAACCACTGGTCCGCCATTTTTTCGTGGATTCGAGCCAAGATTCGATTCGAGAAGGAAATTTGGTGTTCTGGATATTCGATTTCCCAGTTATGCCTAGGATGTGGAAAATTATCGACCGAATTTGCCATGTATGTATTATGATTTCTCGTAAAAAGCTGTTTTACAACGAAATTCGTTTAAGAATTTCGAACGTTTTGATTTCAGAGAATGTTTATAGAGCATAATGGGTTATGAAAGGATATTACTTTTCTCAATTCTTCTATCTAGCATTTCCAAAGATTTGAGAAATTTGTAATTTCATCGTCCTATTTTTAACTTTACTTAGAAAGGTAAACGTGTAAGGGAAATTCAAATATTTTTATGTTAAAATAGGATATTTTAATGCAGGAGAGAATAATATTTTTGAAGAGAAAATTTGTTAAAATTAACTTTTAAACTTCTATCATTTTTGAATACAATTTTATTATTGCTCTGATAATATTAAATATTAAAAAAATTTATAGAACAAAATAATAGAATATTAAAAATTTTCAATAAATTCAAAAGGTTTTATTTTAACTTATATTATTTACAAAGTTAATAAATAAAAAATTTTAAATAAATATATCGGATCAATTAAATTTTCAAGAATTTATTTATAATAATTTGCTAACTGTGATCGAAATAATAATACAAAATTGTTCAAAATATTCTTGATAAATAGCTGTTAAAAAAAAATTCTAACATGCTTTTCATTCAATATTTTTACGAATTAAGATTCAAAAAGACTGAAATTCAATAGTATGCGTGTTAAATAGAAATTTTCAAGAAAAATTTATATGATGTAGATTACTAGATATTAGATAATAGATTATTTTTATAATTATTTATTTTATATCGTATAGTACGTTCTATTGTTCGAATGCGATTAACAAAATACCAACTAAATTATCTTTTAGATATTTTCTAATTTACATATTTTTTTTCGTTGCATAAATGATAACAAGTAACAAAGTGCCATTTATTCCTCATTTTTTTACTAAATAATTCTATCGTTATTAGGATCTAAATGATTATGCAAATTGTGCAATAAATTGTTTTTATTTATCATAAAAAATACTATTATTTCATGTTAGATTCTTATTTTACAATTTTTCTGAATTGATATCACTTTGGACAGAATTATGCAGTAATTGTTAACATTTTAATTTTAATAATAATCTTAAATATATAAGTTCTCATGACAATACAATAGAGGCTTTGATTTTTTTCTTTTTTTCACTTATAAATTTGCAATTTTATATCCATTCTCATGGAAATAGAATTGTGACGTAAATATATTATTAAACAGATTCGTATCAATATTTTCTCATATAATTAATCATGAAAAATGCATAAATGATTATATTTATTTCAAATTTTTGAATATAGAAAATATTTATTATGTATTATTTATTAAATTATAATAAATAATATCATGATTTTAAATTATTCAAAATCAAAACTTCGTGATTTTAATATTTATATATTTCTTGGTTTATTTTATTTTTATATAACAAATCTTTTTCTAACACGATTTGAATCTAAATTTCCAAAGCTTGAATATATCTTGTTTTAAAGAAAAAAAAAAAAAGATCAAAATATCACATAAAAACTTTCCTGGTGTTCATCGCCATTTCCAGATCAGTCAGATCGAATTTTTTCACGAAAAAAAACTTCATTCAAAAAAGATTTAATTAAATCTCATTCGAATCTCCATTTTTCCTAGAAATTATAAATTGGTCCAAGTGTATAATACAATATTATCTCAGTCTCTTTTAATTCGAACTGAGTGCATTATCATACACACGAGCAACACCATGCTATCTCGATTATTTATAATGTTGTACCATCGAAACAAAGGCGGCGGCGAATAAAGTTTCTGTACTTCTTTTTGCAAGAAGCAAATAATTAACAAAGCGTCACCATCATATAGTGTTATAATTGAAATTTACAATAACCAATTGTTACCTTTTTCTTCTTTTGTCTTATCGAATATTTCATTCTATATTCTCAGGAATAAAGCTGAATTGAGGTTATGCTCCCACTATTGTATTGCAGCGCCCTCTTTTGGAATTATAATCACGTATAATCTAAAAGTGGTTTGCAATTGCAATATAATACCTGCAATACGGAACTATTAAATTGCGGAATAAGAACGATTAATAAATATCGGATAAGTAATCATGAGCAAATAATTTAATTCTTATTGCGGAATAAGGAATGAAATAGTGAGAATTGGAAACTTGTAAAGTAACTATATGCAGGTTATCCATATTAAGGCCAATTTATAAATATGCAAATCGACAAAATATTCTGTTGAACATTTTATGATTTCCGTTTCGTATTTCGTTTGTCGAAAACATAAACTATAAATTATATCGCGAAGATAACAGGTGCTCGTTAATTTTGCATTTGTAATCGGATTCTTCTTTACATATAAATTTAATTATATACATTATTAATTAATTGGACGGAAATTAAATCAAGAATTGTCTATCACCCTATATTCAATAATAATTATTAAGATAAATATTGAAATATATATCAATGAAATTCAATGAATTATAGATAATTTATAATACATCATTGAAGTAGGTTATTAAATTTAAGTTATAAATTACATAGATAAGATCATTAATTCAATGATAAAAAATTTTTCAGAATATTCGAATGAAATAAATCAATTGATGTTATACCCATCTAATTCAAATTCAGAAATTAATCGAGAGAATTTTGATGTTTATGGAGGAGAGATCGTCGATGACGAAATATTTATTTTACTGCGATGGTGAAACACGTGATTATCAAATATTAAGATTAATGATACTATCGGATATAATCAGCAATATCTAAATGCCCATCTAGTAAACGTTATAACTAATTAATATTCAGCCATAAATATTTGATTAATGTGGTTGACAATTACGAAGAAAGAAGAGAAATAAGTGTTATGTAAATTTGTTTTAATTAGCAGAACATTTCAGGGAGATTAAAGAACACTATGTAAGAATGAAGGATAAAGTAGAAAATTGAACGAAGAGAAGGATTGAACATCGTGCCGTGTATTTTCCATTTATACGTTTGCTTGATAAAGTTGTATTTAAACTGCACGACAGACAATATGATGAAAATACGATTTGAGATTGTTCTATGCATGTTCGAAATGGAATAAATAAAAACTAGAATTTATTTAAAGAATTCCTTTGCATAAAGATATCTATCAGTCAACTTTGTGAAATAACAATTTAATCGTATTTATCGCTAATTTTTATATTTTTTGCTCCATATTCTTATTTTATTCGTTATGTTTCATGTTTGTTTCAGATTATTTATTCGATTCGATTAAGAATATTTGTCATATTAAATTATCTTTACAAAATATTTATTTTAGAGATAATATTTGTTATATTAAAAAAAAAAAATTGAATTGACAACCAGCATCTGTTTTTGTTCACAAGATAATTGCAGCTCTAATCATGTTTTATTTTTATTTAATATTTTTTTATTTATATGTTTGAAAATATGGATTCATAAATAAATTATAATATGCAAAATTCTAATATATAAAACGTTTCCTTTTTTATTAATTCCAACGAATCTTCGAACATATTTCCTTAAAAAATTATACATCTATAATCAATAATTACAATTTCAAATAAAGAAAAAAAAAGATACATTAATCTAGATTAATCTTGAATCTCTTATCAAGAATGATAAGAAGAAAAGTATTAAGAATGATGTGCAAAGTAAAATAAGATGTTTATCAATGTATATGGAAGATCAATATGATAAATAAACCACAAATAGTACAATTAGAAGTTAATTGTTATTTTCCAGTCTGTGTAATTTATTTTTCATTTACGAACTGATGTAATTTCCTCTCAATTTTTTCTCAAAGTCATAACGATAATAAGCCATCGTTTCTTTTCCGGAAAGAACAATTTATCTTTCTTAAATAAATAAATTGTACAAGATCAAGCAAAAAATTCAAACGGAATAATAAGTTTATTTCTCTCGAGGATAAAGAGAATTAAAAGAAAATTCATTTTATTAAAAAAAACGAAAATGAACAGAGAGAATAAGAATTATAAAGTATTATTGTCGACATGGCGATTGGCTGATTGCCTATGTACAGGTATTACAGCGTATAATTAAATCTCTTATAAGTTTTATCCATATTTTTGTATAGTAAATTTTATATTTATTTGTAAATTAATCTACTATTATGCTACTCCACATTTCTATAATAGTGTTCACTTTAATCTCTACAATTGGGACACATCAGATATCAGTACATGAAATTTTTGAGAATTCGACTGCAAGATGAGAAATGAATGTTTGAGAGATCTAATTTTTAGAGATTGATGAGGACGAATACATAAAATCTACCAAGTTATTATTACTATATAATAATATTTCGTATAAAGATATTCTACAGGTAAAATTGTATGAAAAGTTTCATATCAAAGAATTACTATATTTATGCATAAATTTAAATTTTTTACAAAAAAATTATATAAAAAATTTTTGTTTGGTAATCAGATAATCAAGTTTTTGAAAAGAAAAGTTCACTTTCATCTTAGCAATAAATTAGATTGACAATAGAAGCAATCAGTTCCACGAATTTTTGAAATTTGATCTTTGAATAATATGATACACGAAGCGACGCAATGTGTCGTGAATTTGTTAGCATGAAATTTCTATATATCATTTGGCTTGGAAGCGATGTGTCATTGCAATTGTTGCAATCACGCGATATGCCCGATAATCAATATACCTGAACAACTCGTGATGTTATTAACGTTATTATAAACTTTTCAAATATATTTATTCATTAAGACATGTGTATATTGATTGAAAATGAAAAAATTACGATTTATTTCATTTTTGCTTTAAATTTATTATTATAAATTCACATAGATTTATTATATATAGATTTACATAGATTATATGTATAGATTTACATTGGAGTATAAAATTATTAATTATTGAAATTAAAATTTGAAAATAAAAAAGATATTTCATTTTATATGAAAATGATAGGTAATGGTATTTATCAATCAACGAGAGTTGTTTCTATCATGAAGATCGCCCACGAAAATTCCTTTTGTACGTCAGATGAATTTCCATGTGAATGGTGATAATTTACTATTCATCGATTCGAATCGATGACAAATATTTTGCACATCGAGTCGAATCGTCGACGAATCTTGAATCGTTTATTTTATATTGGAACTTCATAAAACGATATATTCTCTCTTCAGATATATTCTCTGATCGCTGATATAACGCTGCAGGTTTGATATTTACAACGATTCTTTAGAAACTGAATATTGTTGGCCGATAAACAAGTTATTGACCCTTAACATCCTGATCAATATCCCATAGTATTATCGTTCCAATGAAATTGTGTAAGTATTCAAAACTTTTATCATTTAAATTTCAATTATATTAATTATTACCTTGTTTTAGGGTTGTCAAGCTGTGAAATTATATTCGTGAAATTATATTTCGATTCATATTATTTTCAATAATATTGTGAACATGATTCGAAAATTTCATCGAAAATTTCATCGAAAATTTGCCCACTTTATTGCTTCAACGATACAACAATTCATCTACGGTATCATCTACATTCATTACACACATATTGTATACACACATTGCATACGTTTATATGTTATACTTCACTCTATGAACTGACATATTGGGGATACCCAAAAACCTTGTATATCAATACATATTTGCAGATAATGTTTATAAACGTGGCTTAAAGCATCATAGCACTATAGATGTAAGAATATTGAAATAAAAGTTAATTTATTCACGAAAGTAGATAACTAATTTAACAAAACATCTCGTAACAAATAATTTGTAATTTATAACGATTCATCTCCAATCTTCAAATATAACTCAATTCGAGCGTAATTTAATTGCACAGAAGTTTCATTAATATAATTGCAAATGTAACTAGGAATAACATGAGGATTGCGTGTGATCGAGTCTCATGTTCAGGAACTTTGGCGAAATAAATTTTCAGCGGCGTTTGAATTAGAATTTCAGATGAACAATCACACAGGAATATGCAACGGAACAGGGAAGAAAAGTTTTACTACACCAAGACCAACAAATGTGACGTCCTTTCCGCGAAACGGCTGTACATACCTTGCAGACAAGTGAAATGTCATACATAGTGCATCGCGTGCAAGAGGCATTATGTAAATATCAGCTCGAGAAGAATGATGCACTCGATTCACTTTGCTTTCTCAATCTTTTTATCTATTTCCTTTAGATCGAGGATTTCTTCACGGAACGTTGTAATCTCATCAAACATTTGCGTAAATGTATTTCGTCTCAAGATTTTTCTCGATAATCCTCGAAATTCTTGGTACAGAATTAATTGAATTGGTGATTTAGAATAACGATAATTTCATAATAATTTAATTGCAAGAATACATGTTTCAGTAGCGATTAAATGATGAGACTGAAATAAATATTTGAGTATTATTCTCTGACTGCTGATAGAACAAATTTTTATTCCCTCGTATATTTTTATTTTTATTTTTTTTTTTTTTGAGAAAATAATAAATTATTTATGTATTCAATTTATGAATAACTCTGTGAAGTTATTCAGTCGAAACAAAATATGGAATTCTATTTGAATCACGAAGTTATATAGTTTATAAATTCGAAAACCGTGATACATTTCAAAGATTATTATCATCATCTAACAAGAAGATATATTTTTCTCCACGAATTAATATTTATTTATTCACATCAGAGTTCGAGAAAGACTTGAAAGTTTATTGCATGGAAAGAGAAACAGTAGTTTTTCCTTGAATTTGCTTTTGCAACAAAGTTGCTAAGCTATCTCAATTCGCACAAATAGGAATTTCCAAGCATCCACTCTTTCTTATTCCGAGTGTTATAACGAGTCTACGTTTCATTCCTAAATAAAATAGTTATCGATTTTTTGACCCGAATTTTTTTTTATTGATTGTAGAAAGCGCGTCTCTGAAAGAAAAACACGATGACTGGTCGAAATCTCAAAGCTAACACTTGGACGTTCAGATTCAGATTCAGAAGCGACAGGACAACGAAGTTTAAATAGCTCGAAATTCAAAATTCAAAATCCCCCCTCTGTTCAAACGTTCGAACTTCTTAAGTTGAAAATGGAAAAGCTTTAAACTTCTTCAACTTAAACATCTGAGAAATCGCACGAGGCTCGATGTAAGAACTTGGTGAAACTTTAATCTGTAAAAAAAAAAAAAAAGAAAAAAAGATGTCCTACGAGGAATATAGTGCAGAAAGTTCAAGTATTATAAAATTATTATCATTCATGAGAATTTGAAAAAAAAGAAATTAGATTGAAATATTGGTTGGTGAAGAAAATTTCTTTAAATTTAACGTACAATTGTAATCTTTCAAAAAGATTTATAACCTGATGATTATTTGAATTAAAATAAGAAAATACGTCGAATTTTCTATAAATCTATAATTAAAAAATTATAATGAAATTTTGACTAGATACAATAGTAATGCAAGTATGAGGAACGATATTGTAACTTATCATTCTAAATGATCAATCATCCTGTCACGTTTTTACCCCATGAGAAACGCATCGAGATTTCGAGAAAACCCCAGAAACAGAATATTGGGTAGTTCTTTTATTCGCATAAAATTTCTGGCAAAAACTATATATTGTCACAATGGGATGCTTTTAACAAATCGTCCGAAATGTTGCATTTTCGGATTTCGTGGCATTAATCTTCAACTACAAACTTGTGTGCACGAGGAAAAATTAGGAAAATTCCGATTTTCTTGTATAAAATAAATGCACCACCGTTTTAAATTCGTTGGAAACGGGTCAAGATCGAGGTAGTATGCATGGTTAGTAATTTAAATCCACAAAGTGAATATTTAAACGTTGTTTAGCTCCCCCTCTCCTTTTTTCTATTTTCTGTACATTTTATTTGCTTTTTAACCTCATAATGATTAATTCATAAACGATGTATAAATAAACGTAAATTAGCTCGACATAGATTTGTTTAAAATGGGTCAAAATCGTACTTGTATAGAAAGTTTTTTTTTCCTTATTTTTTTATTCGATTTCTCCTGCTTCGTTTAATTGCTAATTAAAATTAAAACGATACAATTTTCTGGAATTTTATAAGCTGGAAATATTCACAATTTCGTATGTGATTATTGAAAAGATTACTGAAAAGAAGGTTAAAAATATGTAATGTATGCAGAGGATTATCTATAAGATAGATTTAAATTAATAAAAAAAAAAATATAGAATTAAAAGAAAATAAAATTAATATTTCAAATTTTTATTTAAATTTTATTACAAATATTATACTATAAATATTATAATTTTCTAAATTGAAATAATTATAAAGAAATAATTCTAAATTCTATATATACTGCTTGTATTGAACTTGATGAAGTTCAGACTTGTAACTAAAAGTCATTCTCGCTTTTGACACTCACAAATCTTTTGAGAATGTTTATCCTCCTATTCTCCATGACAAAGCAATACCGGCATTCCTAGACTCGCGTATTTTCTAATCTATCAATCCTGTGACATCTGATAAGTATACGAGTCATCCTTTGACATGTAGATTACACATCTTCACAAATTCTCTCTGGTTACATGGACTTCTATTGTAAATCGTTATAACGAAATTTAAACTACAAAATAAATCGTTTTTTGACAATTTCTTACAAAATATATTTTATTATAATATTTACTTATAAATGATTAGACTAGTAGTATAGATCTATAATTCATCAGTCAAGTAAAATAAAATAAATAGTATCGATCAGTCACTTTTCAGGCTAATAATGGAATATGATAGCTATAATAATGCAAGTAGTATATACATTAAATAATGGGAAAGCAAATAGCAGTTGTACAATTATCAGTATGTTGTAAATTTCAATAATTAATTTTACAATTGAACAATTAATACTCGGTTTAATATTATTTTTATATATACCATCTCGTAAAAAATTTTTATTTATTATTAATTTTTATTATTAAATTTTTATTAAAACACAATTATTATAATTTGTAAAATAACTTTAATATTTTACATTTATTTTATGTTTAATTTTTTATACTAACAAAAACTGTTCTTTTTTCAGAATCGAATAACTAAACAACTGTTTATTTGCAAATAATTCAAAAATATTCAGAAATTTAGAATAGGAATCTTTTCAAGAAAAATTTTCAACAACGAATCGCTTAAATCACCGTTGACATAGAACATTTGGAAAAAGTTAAGCAAAAATGGTGTGCAACACGATTTGAACAATGAAACGTCAAGCAAGAACGCGAGATTTCCATACATTTTAAATAATTCCCACATCTCGGCTTTTGCAGCAAGGTGATTTTACATTCAAATCTTCAAGCCACACGCAAATCACGAAAAAATATTTTACCGAGATTCCAGGCTGGAGTTGGAGATTCGTCCAATTTCTAGTTCGCGTCTCCTTGTTTTCTTGGACGACATTAAAAAAATATTTCGTCGTTGCACGACGAAAGACGGGGACAATTTGTTTGGATCTACTCCCACGGCGTTCTGAATCAAGATATTCCACGAACCTCGTTCCACTTTTTCCGTTTTCTTTTCCTTGAAATCGGCCATTCTTTCTTCGTGCCCTTTATTTTTATCTCAGAAATCTAGTGCATTTTTAGATTAATATAGAAACGCATATAATTGCTATTTATGAATTCTAATCAATTAAAATTCTTTGAAGTTGAAGTGAAAAATATTAATTCCTTAAATATTCCATAAAATAAGAAGAATCGTTCAAAAGAATGTGTTTTTGATCAATTCACTGAAAGAAAAAAACAATATATAAAAATAATAAGAAATTTTAAGTTAAAAAATAATAGTAATTTTAAGTTAAAAAATTGAATAAAAAGAATAAATAATAAATAAATAGAAGCAGAATCTTTTGTAATTCACTGAAAAAAAATAATGATTTTAAATAAAAGAAAATTGAAATAAATTGAATAAAAATAGAGAAGAGAAATTTCTGATTAAAAAAAAAAATGTAATACTTTTTAATCTGACAATCGGAAAAAAAGTATCCTCTCGTTCGACGTAAAATTGTAAAATTTTAAAATATACAAAAGTGTATAAGACACTTTGATTTTTTCAATGGATTTTACGCACCTCGCCCCGCGAATTGCAAAAATTGTTATAACATAAAGCCAAAAGTAGCCAAGTTGGGGATCTGCCTATTTGAAAGCCAGATTTTTCTGCCACGATTTTTTCTCCCGACGACGAGGAAAGTTTTGATTGGAACGACACCCGTTTTCATACGAGACTTCATTATATCTCTCGCCTCCGAGTTATTAATTTCCGGAACGTTGACGACATTCACAGGAACGAATTCATCATTACGGCCAACTCCGGCCAAGTTTCAAGCAACTTGAAAGTGGCGGAAAATTTAATTAGATATTGATCTCAAAATATTCGGTACAATCAACTGTTAGTCAACTGCATATTCGACATCTTCTTTTAAACATCGTATTTAAGGAAACGAATTTTATTCAAAAAATTATGTTTCTTGGACAACAAACTTGGAACGAAAAAATTTCAAATATTAGAAGAACATTAAATGTAAGAGAAAAGGATGTATCTTCAACAATTCAAAGTATTTATATCTTTCATTCTCCACGATCACTCTTATTATTTATTATCTATTCTCAATAATTTCAAATAAACACATTACATAAGAAGAAGAAAATTTCAATCATCGAAAAACAAAGCTGTATAAATATCATAAGCATAATTCTTATCAAAATCAAGAAAATTGTTACGATAATTGTTACGATAACAAGTATTCTTCTCAATCAGGAAATCTTTAGTAACGAGATAATTAATACCCTGATTTGATCATAGTGGTTGATTAATGACGGTCTCGAGTAAATTCATCAACGTGAACCGGATGGTCAATGAGCATCAACAGTATAGGATGGATACCCAAGGGTGCCGCGTGACCCGAATGAGGAATAAAAACTTCATCACCATTTTTGTCTTCCGTCCACGTATTTCGGAAACGTGGAAACTCGCGAGAGATCGGTTGAAAGTTAATGGTCGACGTAACAACCTCGATGCGTTAATAAAAGCGGTTGCGGTTTATATTTAACCAGATGGGAACATTAAAACGTGGCCGGAAGCTTCTTTCTTCTTTATTGAGAAACGTTCGAACGTGAGAGAGATTGGCGAGAGGATGGGAAAATATCGAGAAATATTTAAGCATGTACGATGTATCTGGTGGAAAAATATTGGGATAAGAAGGAGAGTGAGATAAATGGTGGAGTTTATGCTTTGGGGGAGGGGGTGGGGAAATAAGTGTTTTAATCTCCAATAATTTTCGAGAAAATTCTATTCTTCTTTTTAATTCATTTTTAATTTGTGACACGAAAATCACGGTTCATTTTATTTTTGTTAATGTAATGAATATTAATGAAAATATTGTATAGATACTTTTATTGCAAATGAAATGAGTTTATTAATATTCTTTTAATTAATTGGATAGGACATAAAATAAACGAAATTATTTTTATTTTTGTGATTATTTGTTATTTTTCAATACAAATTAAAATCCTGATTATCGTGAAACTATTCGTTTCAAAGATTTATAGAGATCATTTCTTCAGGTGTTTCACCAGGTTTTTCTTCCACTAGCATTTAAGGAAATATATTATCATTTAAAGCTCTTGAGCCAGTTACGGTTTAGGAAAACCGTTTAGCAGCTCTAAAATTAGCGCAATTTAGTTTAGAAGTCTGTTCAAATAAATCATTCTGTCTTGTTACATCTTTCTTCCTCTGTATTCAACGACTTAACGCATTCCTCCCTAATCTCACATAACAATATAAAACAATTTTAATTGCATTTCGACGAAAGAAATTTACAGAAATGAAAATTCTTTTAAAAAATAAAAAGCAGAAATAAAAAGAATATTTTTTACATGAAATGGAAATATAACAATTTGAAAATTGTTTTCAAGCTAATAATCGCATCGTTAAATTTGCAAAATTGTGACGCTTATTTCGAACTCGTTACTTTGACATCAGTACCTAGATGTCAGGAGAAGTTTCTAAGCAATTCTTTGCACGAACATTTGCATCGTAAAGTGGTAAAGCTTGTGAAATGTTCATTATTGACGCTTTAACTTTGCAACAATTCAAAATATACGATTTCTATTCTATCATTTCGAATACGATTCCATAAAAATTTGAATCTATATTCAATATTTTTTTCATCGCATACAATATCGTTTATTGAAAGCTATATTTTCAACGATATTATTTGGAAAATTTGAAGTAAGGTTTGGAGAACTTTTCTTCTTCTTCTTTTTAAATCCATATATTCTTCATACCATAAAACTTCGTAGTTTTTTTATTTAAACAGAAAATTTATAGAATTTAATTTAATTTTGACTATCTATGGATCATTCGAGTAATTATCGAAGAAAATTTTATATCCATTATTGGAAAAAGAAGTTTATTAAATTCGTATTTACTCGCATGTCTGACCAATGATAGATCATTTTTACTTAGATGCTAAAACTTTTGATTCATTTTCTATGTCCTAATAACTTAAAATTCAATATACTTTTATATTAATTTTGATATATTGACGATGTACATCGAAATTTCTATGAAAAAACTCTAAAATTTTATATTAAAATTGAGAACATATTTAAATATACACCGCTGAAATTTCATCAAACATTTATTTTATGGTTTCGATCGTTCATCAAGAAGGGAACTTTGCTATCTGTGCGTCATATGCTTTCAAGAATGAAAATATAAATATTTAAAGATTCGCCTAATCGTTAGGAACAATGCCACATTCTCAAATTTTTACCCTCGTAATAACATTAAATCTCTTCCTTTACGCGATAGTTACCCTCCAGAAATTAACCTGCATTTTAAATCTATGCATGCATAAGAAATTAAATTTATATAGAAGTATTCTCTTCGTCTCTCTCGCATTCAAAGAGAAAATTAATTATACATACAGTGTCTATGTAATTAACGAATTTAATAAACTAATCAATAAAAAATTTATCCGCAAAATATCGTTCATTCAAATAGAAATTTTCATTGAAAATTATTAATTCTTAGAAGATGAAAATATTTTTGTGAAATAAGTTTTAATTTTCAATCTTCTTAACTTCTCACAACAATTTTTTGAATGCTTCGGTTTCATGGAAAATATTATTATTAAGTGTTCTTTGACGAAACATTCATTATTGGACGTAAAATTCGCGCTAGATACGAAAATCTAGTCAAGTCTCCTCCTCATTGAACGATTCACCGAGGTAAAGAATAAATAAATGAAATAAAAATAATCCAATAAACAACTAATTAAAAAATATTTAATCATTTTTACATAGGAAAAACGTAGAAAAACTCATCCTATTTATCGTTTCAACCTCATTTACATCCCCAACTTGATCCCTCTTTTCAAAACTGTCAGTCCGTGCACAAACGCGAACATTTCACAACTTTGCACATCTGTCGTAAAATGCTCGAAAAACTCGACTCTATTATAAGTTACTTGCAGGACTGGAGTGTTAAATCAGAAATTAAAATGAAATTAAAGTCCACTACGATATAATCATCAAAGCTAATTGCATCCATCAATTTTTATTAATCCCCCGAACGGAATAACGAGAATTAAAGTTATCGTTTCATCCATTTATCCCTATATCGCATTTTTCGCATTCCCTTTCATTGGTTCGTTTACGAGAAAGTTTCGAAAAACATCGGAAAAAAGAAAATGAAAGTTCTCAATTGCCGACATTCGTAATTTTTCCACTGTTTTATACATTCGCGCGTGAATTAAAAAACATTCATGCAAAATGGTGAAATGCTTTTACGCGACAAAATAGATTCTACTACGTATGTTTTTTTTCTTGTTTCTTGTTTTTGAGAGAAAGAGAGAATTGTGCAGTTTAATGTTGCGAGTACGTTTTTGGAAAAGTTGTTGAGTGTTGTTCACCGTTGGAGAATTTTATTGATGTAAATTCCTCTTTAACCCTTTTTGTACTTAAAACAGGGAAAATTTTAATCCGTATTTATGCTTAGTCGGTATCGTACAGTTTATTTTAGGTTGCTGTAAATTTGTATCCGATCACAAGTTTGAAATTTAAAGTAAACGTTTATTTATTTTTACGGTACTTTTACGGTAAATAAGATTCATTTTTTTTTCAGATTATTTTATGAAAGTTTTTGGAAAATAATTATTTAAAATTTTCTTATAATTTATGTAATGGAATGTTATAGTGCCAAGATAAATAAGTCCAAGATAAATATTAGAACACAATTTCTTAGTTCGAGGTATATTCCAATCTGTAATTTTAATAGAATGTGTACAAACTAAAACTTATATATATATGTTTTCAATTAGGTAGTAGCAGACACATATTTGCCATCATTTCAAAATATTTATTAATATATCAGTTTTAAACAAAAATTTAAAAAAACGAAGCAATTACACTAATAAATACAATAATAATAATAGAAGAGTGACTTTTATATTCTCTTAGTAATTAGTACATTCCAAATTGCACCAACAATAGAAAAAATGAATAAAAGACAAAGAAATTCCAAATTGAAATCTGTTCATTTAAATATCTCCATGAAGGAAAAGAAATGTTAACGAGTTAAATGAAATATTAAAAATCAAAGACAAAATATTTAAAACTATTCTAAATTTCTTTGAGCTAAACAAAATTTAATTGAATCATAGTCAATTGTTAGACAAAATAAATCAAACATTACTGTAATATAATTATAATTATTTTTCGATATAATGATTCATTATTCCATATTTATTATTTATTATATTTAGAAATATTTAGAAAATATTTAGAACAGATCATTTGAAAGTTTTGATAAAGCGATAAGATCATTTGACGATAAAGAATCAATTTGTTTAAAAATTATTTGGAGATCATGATGGATAAAGATAATGATCAAGAAAGTTCAAGGCCATTTAAATATCATGCTGGAAGGATGAAGTAGAATAAATCCAATTTCACGTAAATTTACATGTCAAAATTTAATTAAAAATAACGTATAATAGAAATGTTAAAATAAAAATTTCTTTTTATTCCAATAACTAAAAAAGACAAGAATTTTTTTTGTTTTGATTCGATTATTGATTGTTGGAATGAATCATTGAACTTGTCTGACTCGCGTAAATGAATTCAGAGAGAGACAAGTAGAATTCTCGATAATGAAAAATCGAGATCTTTTTATAAAGTAGAAACTTTGTTACACGTAAAACCATTGATTCGACGCGTTCCAAGAAAATTGGCTTCTTAACGAAGCGAAGCGAAAATTTCATAACTTTCTATCAAAATTTGTTGTCAACTAAGGCGAAAGAAATAAACCTATTGAAACTTTCAATATTTTCGACATTTTCTCGAGGTATTCAAAAAAATTGCATTTTTAAAAATCCATTTCGATTCGACAATAATGCTCTCGATATATATTCTATTTCCAAGATAGAAAGATTGAAAAAATGGTATCAGGGTGTGTCGCACGCCTCGCAATTTTGTTCAGGTTTCCGGCGAACATTTTTCAAATTTTTGTCACGCATCTAACTCTTTCTCCTTTCATTTCTCATGAATTCCGCGTTACAAATCTTGTAATAAATCCTACGACGAATATTGACGAATTCAGGTTGCAAAATCTGATAAAAGATAAAAGAGAAAAAATGCAGAAGGAAAAGTGCAAGACGATGTTAAAAAAAAAGAAGAAGGAACAAAAAGAGGATAAAAGAGAAGAGGGATAAAAGAGAAAAAATTATAGAGAAAGAAAGGAAAGGAATCAATAAACATAAAGATTGAAAAAATTATATAAACATAGCAAGAATAATGAATAGAAAATGTGAAAAAATTATAATAATAGAAGAAAAAGATAATGAAACTGAGTAAGAAAATAAAATGATGAAAGAAGTAATGGATGATAAAGATGGCACGAGAATAAAAGAGGATGATGAAAATAATGAAAAATTTAGGACAAAATAAAAATAATATGAGAAAAAAAATAATAAATGGAAAAAAAATGAATTACACTTTTAAAGAAATTTAATTGAATTATCTTTATTTTATATTTCATCAACCATGTTCCAAACGTATTTTACTTACCTTAAACCTCTACTATACTCTATTTGTTTGATCAGGCGGTGACCTATTCTACTTGTTTGAGTAAGGGACACGTTGTTCATTCACTGTTATTAAAGACACCTAAATTCAACATGATCGATCACTTGTGCAATACCATAGTGACACGATCAATTTTTACAAATTTTACAAATTTTCTTTATTCCAATATACAAATTAATTGTTAAAATTGGTAAAAATAAAGGCTATTGTAATGGACAAAAAAAAATTTTTAAAAACTTTAATTATCTAACTGTATTCTGTATTAGACGTGCAAGTGTATCTAAACAAGAAATGTTCGATGAAACCATTAGTACAAATGCATATGCAATTTTTGTTTGAACTGTTAAAGAATCTATTTCTATGCTGTGCTCGAATACGATATAAATAATGGTTTAATTCCAAGAAAAAAAACAGAGTACAGAGAACGAAGCGAAACAGTTTGCGTAGAAATGAGCTGCAAGAAAATATTAAAAAAAAAAAAACAATTGTTTTAATCTATCGACGATATTAATATCGACATAATAATATTCAATAGTTGAATTTCAAATTTTTTCAATTAATTCGTTAAATAATTGTTCATGTTGAAATTTTATCGTTAAAAATTATTTTTTACTTTTATATAACAATGTCTAACTGGAATAATTTGACTAGTTACAAATATCGTTTCAATTTCAAAAATTTTTAAACTTTATTTTAAAACTTTACTTTAAAAGTTTTATTAAACTCTAATGATTAAACGAAAATTAAAAATTTTTCTGCAAAGCGTATCTTTTATTTTGAGAAAAAAATTCTACGTGTAATTTCACTAATAATATTTAAAAAAAAAAACTGTGAATGTAATTTCCTCTCAGTATTCCTCACAATATTATTACATTTCGAAGAAGGTACATAAATATGTGACATAATTAAACTCTAATTATACATTTTACAGAAATTCCTAATTATCTTATTAATTATTTAATATTATTATAATCAAGCGAACTGGACCATATTCTTAACATCCAATAAATTGTTTACTTACCTTATAATTTCGTATTTATCGAATTTATTCATAAATTAATTTTATAACAGAACGTTTAAATTATCGAACAGAAAATATAATAATATGAAAATTGGAAGAAAATTTAGTGTTTAAAATTCTCTTTATAAGATACATTATATTTGTACGACTCTCTTTTATAAAATTAAATTTCTTCAGTCAAATGTAAGCAGTATTCCTTTGCCTCTCGTCTTACTTGAGCTGCGGAAATGAAAGTTTTTCTACCGTGCGCATATATTCGTTTATTACATCTTCAGAAACAGATATTACACCTAGTATTATACAACGAATAATAAAAATATAAATAGAATAAGCAAATTTTCGTACCGAATACATACAATATAAATTCCACTGTGAACACATTTATTTTAACATGTATGAAAAATAATTTTATTTTTATTTTGTTTATACTGCTTAATCTATCATACGAAAAAATCCTGCAAAAATATTTTCTCACGAGTATCTTGTGAGTGTAAGTAAGTATAGAATTTGAAAAATAAAGTGAATATGGAGTAAGTCTAATGTTAGTGTCCTAATGTGAGAAGCATGGAGAAGTAAGACGTTCGAAATAGGTGTGATAGGAAATGTGAGAAGCGAAATCACGGAATATGAGAAATGAAGTATTGAATATGGAATGCATAGAACAAGAGATATGAGATACGTGATGCAGCAAACAGATTATTTGGGGAATATAAATTATGCAGAATGAGTTATAGTTGAAAATATGGAAAGTGGAATATGCAATGTGGGAAATGATCTAGAGAATATGAGATATGGAATGTAGGAAATGGAGTTCAAGGAAAAGGCACATAATGTGTGATGAAGATTTGGTATAATACTTTGAAACGTTGTTATTCCTCCGAACGTAAGATGTGAGATAAATCATATAAATTATAGGATAAAGAACGTAGGATAAGTGGAGAAAAATGATCTTTTGTACATGGAATACAAAACTCATACACTTCGGTAAAATCTTGTTTCTTTTTATATTAAGAAATATATATTTCTGCTCAAAATTATATTCTTTCAAGGTATTTAAATTCATATTTAAATTTATTACATCCGAGAGTGAAAACCTTTCAAGACTTATATTTCATAATAATAACGAATACTTTAAATTACTTTCGATGTAATAATATGCATTTACAAAATATACTCGAAAATAATCTCTCTCTAATAATTTTACTCTCATTCGAACACAATACAAGCAACAATACAAATTCTCAAAGAAGAAAAAAATATTACAGAAACATGGATTTTCACACGCTCGAGAAAAAGACAGAAATAGAAAATTTTCCCGGTGCATCATCGACCCATTTCACGAAGATCAACAGCTTCTAGCCAACGCTAGACCACCAGCCTCTCGAGAAATTCCGCCAAGCCTCGTCTGCCGAGATGTTTTCGCGGATCCACCCCGATAGATTCCAAGGGGAATTCCGAATTCTTTGATAAGAGAATGCGCGACGGCGTGGGATGCTGGGAAGAGGGGTTGAACCGGTTCAAGCCGGCGCCCTCGCTTCACGAGTTCCTTCAGTGTACGCGCGTAGCTACATTCGGCTGGACCCTAGCTCGATTCCTCTCCGTTGCTCGTGTTTCCAATCTCCATTCGCTCGAGGATCGTCCTGTAAATAAAGCCTCTTCGATCAAACCTCGTATCTTGATATCATTCTGCCCGTCGTTTTCACGATTTCTCATTTTCTCGTCGAAAATGTTCGCATTCGAGTCGAAATTTTCCTTTCGAAAAATTCGAAAACCGGGAGAAATGAGACTTTTCCGGGAGGAAAGGAGAGAAGCGTGGTTTGAAGTTTTTTTTTAAAAAAATTACTCGTCATATTATTTCGTAACACGGTGTACAGGGATGGAAAGTGCGAAATTCGGCGAGGATAGATCGAGAAACGTGATTCACTAATGTCGTTGTACAGTGTCGTTGTGACGTTATCGTTGAATCGGTTGGTCGCTCTCACGAACTTTCCAACTTGCTTTTGACGTGGAAACTCTGCCACGTTGTTGTTCAGCGTTGGACATCGATTTCACGTTTTCTCAAGTTTCACGGTTCGACGATTACCAAAAACTTTGTTTTGCTTGATAGAGTGCGATAGAGGAGAAGGAGGAAAGGTGTAAAAATAAATAGATTTGGCAAGGGACTGTAAAAAGTTTATATTTGGAAGAGGATCATCCTCGTTTGGCGGATAGGAACGTGGGGAGTGACAGTATTATTATCGTGTGAGTGATCGAGCGAACAATGCACTTTGTCGCGACATTTCACGACTTAGGACCCATCATCGTTAGTTTTCCTAACGTGGAACGTTGACAAGCTGGTTGGACAAGAGAGGCGAGTAAAGCCACGATGGAACTGTTCCAACACGAGAGGAGGGAAAGATTGCAGGAAGAACGTGTTTGAACTGAAGGTGAGTGCGTTGCCAATCCTTTTAGGGCATTGTTCGAATACTGATGAGGATGTACCGATCGCAATTTGTAGAATGTATGTTTCGATTATCGATATAGACTGATGCGAATTCTCAATAATATTTTATAAGAAATGGAG
Organism: Apis cerana; assembly: GCF_029169275.1. Taxonomy (NCBI): domain Eukaryota; kingdom Metazoa; phylum Arthropoda; class Insecta; order Hymenoptera; family Apidae; genus Apis; species Apis cerana. The sequence continues at coordinate 7,734,012 of NC_083864.1, read as the reverse complement.
AGAGTTTATCCTTTAAAATAAAAAATGATTCTTTCTTTTTTGGATAGAAATTTAAATAGAAGTGCGCATCAAATGAAAAAAGTGGTGCAAATAGAGAATAAAATAGAAATGGAAAGTAAAAAAAAAAATGAATTCAATATAGATATTTATAACAAAATGAACTAAAAAAATACGCGTTATATTTTTCTCTTCTTTGGAAAGAAATGCATATTTGTATTATTTATCAATGAGCTTTTTCGTATATAAGTTATATCGTCACTTAACCACTATGAAATTATGTTATGAAGTAAGTAGAAAATAAGTTAGAAGATATAATACGTATTGTGGAGAAAATGCTGAGTAATATGTTTCTCTACGCGTTCAAATAAGATATACACATTGTTAGAATGATTTAGATACGGTGAGGATGATTTATACGAACGATAGATTGAAACGAAATAATCAGAGATAATTCTTTTGATCTTCTTTTGATTTTTGACTTTCAACAAGTGATACAATAAAAATATAATAAATATAATAAAAGTAAGTGAGAATGATACAATTAAAAAACATTGTTAAATAACAAAATTTCAAAGCGCTTGCAGCGTTTTATAAATATTTATTTGACAAAAATATTTTACAAACCGTTTAATCCTGAAAATTAAGAGATTTTAAAATTTTTAATCTTCCTTGTTTTATCCTATTTATTATTTATTGGGACACCAGAAACACAAAGGATTGTCAGTTTTATAAAAATTCGATTATTTCTCCGGATTGTATAATTTTCATAAAGATAATTGGCTGGAGGCAAAATTCTTTTTTTAGATTCGTTCTCATTTTTCCCATATCCCCAGAGGCCTATTTTTTTTGTTGAGCTCTTACAAAGTTTAATTAGCAGGAAAAAAGTAATTGGCGCGAGATTCAAGTTCGCGCGCCTGCAAGAATGCAATCGCAAGGAATAAAAAAAGTTTTTCCCCGTGTGTGTCGTGTAATTGAAGGCCTCGTTTCCTCGTTTCTTTCTATTGAATAAAGAATAAAGAAAAAAAATGCGAAAAAAGAAATCGATACTTTCATTATTCATTCATTATTTATCATTCATTAACATTAAAGTCATACAATACTTTGTAATTGTCATCATAGAAATTTTCTAATCTAAATTCGATACGAATTTTCAAATTAATATTAAAACAAAATCGTTGAAATTAAAATGGAATTAAACAAAAATTATTCACGTAAAAGCTAATTGAAAACTCTATAAATAAGAGATACCCGATTCAGAAGAATTATCGATAAGATAGATTATACATAGATTATGCAGATGTTTCGGTAAAATATTATTTTCAATAAAAGAAATCAAAAAGATAGTTATCATGTTTATTGAGGAAAGACGCGAATCACGCGATTTCCGGTTCACCGATTTGCGGGAAATAGGGAATGGCTGAAATCGATGAATTCGTCGAACCGTTTTTAAATCAGAGGCCACCATTAATTTCGACTTATTGATCGTTCACGCGTTGAACCTTTTAAATCGCAATACCGCGAAAGTTCTATCATAAAACTTATCGAATCTCGAAACCTGATTCTTTTCATCAAAAAAGGATTTTCAAAAAAGTTCTTTAATATTCTTAATCGTTTCAAGATGACATTTAATGCGAAATTAAATATAAGACGAGGAGGAAAATTATTAAGATCCCATTTAATTAAAATATAACAAGTATAATAAAATGGATGACGATTTATTATTCACGCGTTATCCATGCGTTTATTTCAGATCTATTTAATGGTCACGTATCACTGGTCAGTCTCGTTCTAGTTAAAGAGTTAAAACGTCACGTAACGACAATGAATTCATAAAGCTAACAAATGTAGCTTTTGGAATTTGCAATTAGCCACGAAATCATGAATAGATTATATATTAATCTTCTTTGGAAGAATAGATCTTAGAAAGATTTTATGATATTATTATTTAAGTGTAATCAAAATTATTGGACGCCTTATATATTTTTCATGTTAATTAATTTGCGCTATTCTTATATAATAGAATTCTTAATAGAAAAATTTAATCCAACAACAGTAGAAATTCCTAATGTGTTTTTTTTATGTTAATTTTATATTCTCAGTATCGAGAATACTGATCTATTATGTAAAAGCAATCCCGTAAAAATCCAAATTTCAATTATTCTTGACAATGAATCCTTTGCAAGAATACAAAATTTTTCGATATCTCTCCGTAAAATGAAACAATTTTTCAACCCTTAAAACCAAATTACACAAATTTAAATTACACAAATTCAAAATCATCGCGAAATGAGATAATCCCTCTCACCTCTCCTTTCCTTCCTATCCTCAAATTATTCAAAAAAATATCCAAACTTTCATGAACATATGCTCGAGGAAATGTAATTAGCTATCAGTTACAATTACCACGATAGAATTACAAGCTTCGTTGCGGAACATTCGAGCGAGAAATTCATCAATTTCATCAAAACGAAACGATCGTCATGGCGAATGCTGTCAAAATCGATGACTGTAACCCGTTTACGTTTGCACAAAGGGGCGAGTGACGAGCCAGTTCGGTTGGCAACAATGTTACTCGTTCCCTTCATACCCATAAATTTCCCGTTTACGATCTCAAAGTAAATTTACAGTTGTGGATCGTTTGGCAAATCGAGTGCCGCCAGTATTTTGTGACAAATGATTCGCGGAGTTGCAGTTGAGTGAATAGACATTGTTACCAAAATGCACAACTCGGATCGTGCACGGACGCGAGGAGCAGTAGATTATAACGGGTTTATTCTAGTTTCGGGGATTAGACACTTATGTTCCCAGATTTGTGAAACGAAATTCGAATCTACAGAATTTATTTAGCTCCTCGGGAATTTATTTAATTCGGGAAATTATTCGTTTTCATAATGGTTCAAAATGCAACGCAAGTATTAAATTACGATGTGACAGTTAATAAACGTATAATTATGTACGTATTATTTAATTATGAATTTTATTATTTCGCGAAACGAAATGAATATATATAGAGTGTTATAATATTAATATTCATCTTTAGAGGATATCTTTAGAGGATTAATTTTAAAAACGTAAAAAGCAAACAAAAGTTGGTATGCAAAATAGGGTTGTTTAACAAATTATATGTACGATTGAAGTATGGATACAATTGGGATGCCTCTATCTCCGTTTAACTCTTCAATTGCTTATAATTCAATATATATAAACTAAAATATTTTTGTGTATCAATTTTTCGTTTTGGTCTTTAGAATCGACTCTCCATAAATAAATGTCTTGCGAATATATTTATAATTTATATACGAAGGAATATCGAAAATCTATTTAAACTGCTTAAGTTAGAATTATTTATGTATATTAAATCATATATAGTATGTATACTAAATCATATAAGGTATACTATATCATAGACTTGAGTATTTTAAAATCAATTTAAAGAAGCTAGACTACAATTTATATTGTACAGATTACAATCCAGAAAAGAATTTGCATATGTATAAATATTCAAGTTCGAACAGGATGAAAATATAGAATAAGAAGAGAAACGATAATGCAGATACGTTTTCAGTAACGCAATAAACAATGCGAATGATAGAAACAGAATATGAGGAATCATAAAGTTTCATTAAATGCATTAAATTTTCAACTTCATAAGAGAATGTTTAACAAATGCAAAGACTTTACCCATTTCCATAAATCATAAGTAGCGAACGCTATAAACAGGTCAGATGTGCACATTACATGCACCATGCACATAGGTAATATCTTCTAGGAAACGTTGAACTTGAGGATGGAGTATCTTCCAAGATGAATTCGGTTAAGTAACACATTTTCAAAGTTAATGAGTTTCCACGTGACTTTTTAATAAACCTCTGCTCTTGCTAGATATATTCGAAACATCGAAATTATTTAAGCGTTTCTTGGGTTAGATCGAAATTGTAGAATCGAATAATTCTAGGTTTGTTACATAAGATAATTTACAAGAACTTTTCGAAGATCATATTATATTTTAATTTTTTTTTTCAGATTTCATATTCGTAGTGTATTTTTAGGTATTTTTACGTGTTTTTATTTAATTTACGATTTTTATTTCAATTTCATATTTGTATTATATATACAAAATATTTATTTAAAGTGAAAAAACAAACATTTCTTATTTGAAATAATATTTTTAAATCTTCCATCATATTTAAATGTTTGAGTTTGTTAGAAGAATAAACAATACAATACAATACTTCAATTATCTTTTTCTATTTAATTCATTTTTAAATTATTTAATTATTATAAATAAATCAACAAAATAATCATTTAAATATTAAAGGTACAATTCATTCTATTCAATTTTTTTTATTAAAAGAATTTCCAGATAGATATTTAATGACTTAAAAAAATCGAAGAAATCAATTGTTCCATTGCCATTTCTCTCTGGTCTAATAAGAAATAAAACGAATGGCTCTTCAATTTATATAACAACCTTTGAATTTCACGCCTTCATTTCAATAATCACGAGTCGTAATTATTATTCCGAGAAACTATAAAATATATAAATGGAAAGATTGCTAAAAGGGTACAATTATTTTAATGATTTAAAATCTAGATAAAAGTTGAATCGATTTTCAATTTTCATAGATATATTCTTATCTCTAAGTACAAAAAAAGAAAGGAAGTGATGTCATAATAAATATACAATAGAAATATCTGACACAAAATATTAGAAGAAGAATATAATTATTACTTCATCAAATAATGATTCAGATCTTTTTTCTAGCAATCTCAATTTCAATAACATTATTCAATATTATTGCTACATTCTTTTTTTAGTTATGAGGAAAAAATGTCATATACGATTTGATAATAGTTTTTATTGTTTTAAGAATTTACATTTCCAGATGGAATATAGCGTATCAATTTCTGCAGCAGCCATTTGTGTAGAGTCCATTACGAATGATTTAATGTATTTCGATCCTTTTCGATAACTTGATAGATGAGAGAATAGAATCGAATAATTTTCCACTATACGAAATATTGTCAGAACAAATTTGCATTTAATAATGTACAGTATTTATCATTTGTTATAATGTATTCCATTTTAACATAAAATGAGGCAATAAATATTTTTTTTAATTCATTTCTTAATATATTTCTTTTTAATTTTATCATTTTTTAATTCTAATTATAAATAAAATATTAAATTTTAACTATGGATCAGTAATTTATTAATTTATTAAAGTTTCCATTATTTTTATATTTGTCAAAATTTAACTTAAATAGAAAATTAACTTAAATATTATAAACAGTAATAGTTATAGGCAATACAAAACGATGTTATATTTTCATTAAACAATCGCTTTAATCTTGTATAAAAATTATATCAATGTTACATTTCATCAAACAAAATGGACATTAACACTCTGGACACATATTTCTCCTAACTGATCTGAGAATAATCAAGATATTTTTATAAAACGAAATGATATGTCATATCTATCGATTGTATTAAACACTTATCACGAGGAAAAGAATTAAAAGAAAAATATTATATCGATTTATTATTTAATCAAAGCATATATGAGGCATAAGATAAATGTTTAATAAAAATGTTTTTCATGTCAAAAATCAAAATGAAAAACATTTACATGCCATCTTTTAGTTGATTATATTCTTTTGACAAAAATTTGTCTCGGAATCATTTAACTTTTATTTGATACATTTTTTGATAGTTATAAGAGATATTTTATGAAGTGAAATCTGGTATATAGGGAAAGAAAAAAAGAGAATGAAAGAGAGAATAAATATAAATAAATATATATTGTTTAAGAGAGAATAAATAAATATAGAAAGTGGGTAGAAAGGTAAGGATGGATAAATAAAAAAGAAAGATGAATAAGATAGAAACATTGGAGAAAAAAAGAGAAAGAATGGGATGTAAATAAAGGAAAAGACAAAGAAAAAATTGTTTAAGAAAAAGGTAGAAAATAAATTGCTAAATGCCCTATTACATTTGCGAGGAATATTCAAATAATTAGAAAATTGTTACTTTTTGAGATATAGGAAATCTTACAGCGAATTTTAACTTCTTAAGAATGGTGGAATAATTTATGGAAGGTGCATATTCTGAAATTATGTTCTGATAATTAATTTTTTTGAAGATATTGCGTAATCTCGTTCGAACAATTATAGGAAAATTATATCAGAGTCACAGGGAATTTGAAAACATTTGTTAAAGAGATTGGGATAATTTATGACAGGTATATCTTGTGAATTGAAATTATCTTCCTGTAATTAGATTTCTTTAAACTATTGTAAAATCTTGTTAACTTCTTTCCATCTTTTCTGTGTCAAAGAAAATTTATTATTTAATTTTTTGATTTTCATATATATATTTGTCTTCTTCTTAATTCTTCTATTCTTCAGATTAATAAAAAGATTTATTTAATTACATAAATAGAAAATATATTAGAAAATTTTAAATATAAAGATTCTATTCTGATAATTAATGTATTTAAAATTACAAAATATTGTGTTAAAATTTGATATTGTAAACTTTTTTCTATTCTATTTCTTTAATGAATTAAAATATAAAACAAATGAAAGTCTTCCATTAATAAGATTCTCTAAATTTCATCACGTAATTATAATTTTTCCTAACAAAATAATATTCTCTAATGATCAAACTAGGAAAAAGAAAAAAATAAAAGAAAAAAATAAAAAAAAGAATAAAAGTAAATAGACTGGAATGGAACAGAGGAGAATATAAAAATATACTTTTCAAAACATTCGAATGTTACGTCACTAAACCGCAATAGACTTCCAATCATTTTCATCTTTCTTTATACATTTTAAATTCAACATCCTTGTAATATCACCATTGTTTAAAGAACCATGATCACAAATCCATTTTATCTTTGGAAGATTATCATTATTTCTTTTTCCTCGACTTATCAACGATTCTTTTTAATCAATGACCTTAATCTAAGAAGCATAATGAAATGCGTTTTCATCTTTTAAAAAATTTTTTAAAAAACTGATAGCTTAATAAAGCTTACAAGATGTTTTTTTTTTCTTAAAATAATTGTAAAGTCAAAAAATAAGATGAAACTTATCGAATATCATAAAAATACTGGACATACTCTTAATCAATATAATCAAATATGAAATAAACATTAAATATAATTAAATATAAGTCGAAAATATTTTTGATGAAATATGTAAATGCAGGGAAGAACCTGTAGGTAACAATGCGAAACTCGTTATAACAAGCATAACCAGAATGGAACGATGTTAAACGGGAATATCCATGAAAATGTAGCGACAGTGGACAAAATTTGGATAATTCGTATAAGCTGTATAGTTTATGTGGTACGATGTTCGTATAACGAAATGTGTTATAAGCTTTCGATAATTATGTACTTCATCGATGGCCATTGTGTTGTACATGTCAATGAATATGAATTCCATTGCTGAATATTTGTACGCTTTTGTACGTATTTTAAGTAACGTTTCTTATACGAATAAACGGAAATGGAAAATGAAGATAGAATAATAACAATATATTTTGATAATTTTTAACATACTCGATATCATTCAATTAGATAATATTCCATTTCCATTTATTCTTTCTTGATATAAATCAATAAGAATTTACAGGATAATTATTATATTTGCAGGATAAATTTGAAGAACGTTAATGACCAAAATAAATAAGAATTCAAAAGATAATAATTCATAGAACATTTAATTTCAAAATAAATTCAAAGAACATTGCAGTTCTTATTCAAAATAAGAAATATTCTTATGACAGCAAAGCACACAAAAAAAAATTATGAAGGTAAGTATGAAAGGTAAGTATTTAGAATTAAGTAAACTGTTGAAAAAACAAAATACAAAAAAATAGCAGTCAAAAAGGTAAGTATACAGGTAAGTATACAGGTAAGTATGCAGGTAAGTATAAATATTAAATAAAAATATACAACAATGACAAATAAAAAAAAATTATTCAAGAAACTATACAAAAACACATCGTGCCACCTCTTCTAGAATTATATTCTCCTAATCAAAAGTCGAAATTTTAGGCAGAATCGTTATTCAGCAAATTATTTCGTGTGCCACCTCCTCCAGAATTATATTCTCCTAATCAAAACTCGAAATTTTGGACGAAATCGTTGAGCAGCACAATTTTTTGAAAAATCTCGTGTGCCACCTCCTCCAGAATTATATTCTCCTAATCAAAACTCGAAATTTTAGCTAAAATTTGCCTTACGGACAATCCTTCTAAAAATTTGGCGTGCCACCTCCTGTAGAATTATATTCTCCTAATCAAAAGTCGAAATTTTAGCCAAAATTTGCCTTACGGACAATCCTTCTAAAAATTTGGCGTGCCACCTCCTGTAGAATTATATTCTCCTAATCAAAAGTCGAAATTTTAGCCAAAATTTGCCTTACGGACAATCCTTCTAAAAATTTGGCGTGCCACCTCCTGTAGAATTATATTCTCCTAATCAAAAGTCGAAATTTTAGCCAAAATTTCCTTACGGACATTCCTTCTAAAAATTTGGCGTGCCACCTCCTGTAGAATTATATTCTCCTAATCAAAAGTCGAAATTTTAGCCAAAATTTATCTTACGGACAATCCTTCTAAAAATTTGGCGTGCCACCTCCTTTAGAATTATATTCTCCTAATCAAAAGTCGAAATTTTAGCCAAAATTTGCCTTACGGACATTCCTTCTAAAAATTTGGCGTGCCACCTCCTTTAGAATTATATTCTCCTAATCAAAAGTCGAAATTTTAGCCAAAATTTGTCTTACGGACAATCCTTCTAAAAATTTGGCGTGCCACCTCCTGTAAAATTATATACTCCTAATCAAAAGTCGAAATTTTAGCCAAAATTTGCCTTACGGACAATCCTTCTAAAAATTTGGCGTGCCACCTCCTTTAGAATTATATTCTCCTAATCAAAAGTCGAAATTTTAGCCAAAATTTGCCTTACGGACAATCCTTCTAAAAATTTGGCGTGCCACCTCCTGTAGAATTATACTCTCCTAATCAAAAGTCGAAATTTTAGCCAAAATTTGCCTTACGGACGTTACTTCTAAAAGTTTTGCGTGCCACCTCCTTTAGAATTATATTCTCCTAATCAAAAGTCGAAATTTTAGCCAAAATTTGTCTTACGGACAATCCTTCTAAAAATTTGGCGTGCCACCTCCTGTAAAATTATATACTCCTAATCAAAAATCGAAATTTTAGCCAAAATTTGCCTTACGGACCGTCTTTCTAAAAATTTGGCGTGCCACCTCCTTTAGAATTATATTCTCCTAATCAAAAGTCGAAATTTTAGCCAAAATTTGCCTTACGGACAATCCTTCTAAAAATTTGGCGTGCCACCTCCTGTAGAATTATACTCTCCTAATCAAAAGTCGAAATTTTAGCCAAAATTTGCCTTACGGACTGTATTTCTAAAAATTTGGCGTGCCACCTCCTTTAGAATTATATTCTCCTAATCAAAAGTCGAAATTTTAGCCAAAATTTATCTTACGGACAATCCTTCTAAAAATTTGGCGTACCACCTCCTGTAGAATTATATTCTCCTAATCAAAAGTCGAAATTTTAGCCAAAATTTGCCTTACGGACAATCCTTCTAAAAATTTGGCGTGCCACCTCCTTTAGAATTATATTCTCCTAATCAAAAGTCGAAATTTTAGCCAAAATTTATCTTACGGACGTTCCTTCTACAAATTTGGCGTGCCACCTCCTGCAGAATTATATTCTCCTAATCAAAAGTCGAAATTTTAGCCAAAATTTGCCTTACGGACAATCCTTCTAAAAATTTGGCGTGCCACCTCCTTTAGAATTATATTCTCCTGTTAAAAAATCGAAATTTTAGCCAGAAATTGACTTACGGACAATCCTTTAAAAATTTGGCATGCCACCTCCTGCAGAATTATATTCTCCTAATCAAAAGTCGAAATTTTAGCCAAAATTTGCCTTAAGGACATTCCTTCTAAAAATTTGGCGTGCCACCTCCTGTAGAATTATATTCTCCTAATCAAAAGTCGAAATTTTAGCCAAAATTTGCCTTACGGACAATCCTTCTAAAAATTTGGCGTGCCACCTCCTTTAGAATTATATTCTCCTAATCAAAAGTCGAAATTTTAGCCAAAATTTGTCTTACGGACAATCCTTCTAAAAATTTGGCGTGCCACCTCCTGTAAAATTATATACTCCTAATCAAAAGTCGAAATTTTAGCCAAAATTTGCCTTACGGACAATCCTTCTAAAAATTTGGCGTGCCACCTCCTTTAGAATTATATTCTCCTAATCAAAAGTCGAAATTTTAGCCAAAATTTGTCTTACGGACAATCCTTCTAAAAATTTGGCATGCCACCTCCTGCAGAATTATATTCTCCTAATCAAAAGTCGAAATTTTAGCCAAAATTTGCCTTACGGACAATCCTTCTAAAAATTTGGCGTGCCACCTCCTTTAGAATTATATTCTCCTAATCAAAAGTCGAAATTTTAGCCAAAATTTGCCTTACGGACTGTCTTTCTAAAAATTTGGCGTGCCACCTCCTTTAGAATTATATTCTCCTAATCAAAAGTCGAAATTTTAGCCAAAATTTGCCTTAAGGACATTCCTTCTAAAAATTTGGCGTGCCACCTCCTGTAGAATTATATTCTCCTAATCAAAAGTCGAAATTTTAGCCAAAATTTGCCTTACGGACAGTCCTTCTAAAAATTTGGCGTGCCACCTCCTGTAAAATTATATACTCCTAATCAAAAGTCGAAATTTTAGCCAAAATTTGCCTTACGGACTGTCTTTCTAAAAATTTGGCGTGCCACCTCCTTTAGAATTCTATTCTCCTAATCAAAAGTCGAAATTTTAGCCAAAATTTGCCTTACGGACATTCCTTCTAAAAATTTGGCGTGCCACCTCCTTTAGAATTATATTCTCCTAATCAAAAGTCGAAATTTTAGCCAAAATTTGCCTTACGGAATGTCTTTCTAAAAATTTGGCGTGCCATCTCCTTTAGAATTATATTCTCCTAATCAAAAGTCGAAATTTTAGCCAAAATTTGCCTTACGGACAATCCTTCTAAAAATTTGGCGTGCCACCTCCTGTAGAATTATATTCTCCTAATCAAAAGTCGAAATTTTAGCCAAAATTTGCCTTACGGACATTCCTTCTAAAAATTTGGCGTGCCACCTCCTGTAGAATTATATTCTCCTAATCAAAAGTCGAAATTTTAGCCAAAATTTGCCTTACGGACCATCCTTCTAAAAATTTGGCGTGCCACCTCCTGTAGAATTATATTCTCCTAATCAAAAGTCGAAATTTTAGCCAAAATTTCCTTACGGACATTCCTTCTAAAAATTTGGCGTGCCACCTCCTGTAGAATTATATTCTCCTAATCAAAAGTCGAAATTTTAGCCAAAATTTGCCTTACGGACAATCCTTCTAAAAATTTGGCGTGCCACCTCCTGTAGAATTATATTCTCCTAATCAAAAGTCGAAATTTTAGCCAAAATTTGCCTTACGGACGTTCCTTCTAAAAATTTGGCGTGCCACCTCCTGTAGAATTATATTCTCCTAATCAAAAGTCGAAATTTTAGCCAAAATTTGCCTTACGGACAATCCTTCCAAAAATTTGGCGTGCCACCTCCTTTAGAATTATATTCTCCTAATCAAAAGTCGAAATTTTAGCCAAAATTTGCCTTACGGACAATCCTTCTAAAAATTTGGCGTGCCACCTCCTGTAGAATTATATTCTCCTAATCAAAAGTCGAAATTTTAGCCAAAATTTGCCTTACGGACAATCCTTCTAAAAATTTGGCGTGCCACCTCCTTTAGAATTATATTCTCCTAATCAAAAGTCGAAATTTTAGCCAAAATTTGCCTTACGGACAATCCTTCTAAAAATTTGGCGTGCCACCTTCTCTAGAATTATGTTCTCCTAATCAAAAGTCGAAATTTTAGCCAAAATTTATCTTACGGACGTTCCTTCTACAAATTTGGCGTGCCACCTCCTGTAGAATTATATTCTCCTAATCAAAAGTCGAAATTTTAGCCAAAATTTGCCTTACGGACAATCCTTCTAAAAATTTGGCGTGCCACCTCCTGTAGAATTATATTCTCCTAATCAAAAGTCGAAATTTTAGCCAAAATTTGCCTTACGGACAATCCTTCTAAAAATTTGGCGTGCCACCTCCTTTAGAATTATATTCTCCTAATCAAAAGTCGAAATTTTAGCCAAAATTTGCCTTACGGACAATTCTTCTAAAAATTTGGCGTGCCACCTCCTTTAGAATTATATTCTCCTAATCAAAAGTCGAAATTTTAGCCAAAATTTGCCTTACGGACTGTCTTTCTTAAAATTTGGCGTGCCACCTCCTTTAGAATTATAGTCTCCTAATCAAAAGTCGAAATTTTAGCCAAAATTTGTCTTACGGACAATCCTTCTAAAAATTTGGCGTGCCACCTCCTGTAGAATTATATTCTCCTAATCAAAAGTCGAAATTTTAGCCAAAATTTGCCTTACGGACAATCCTTCTAAAAATTTGGCGTGCCACCTCCTTTAGAATTTTATTCTCCTAATCAAAAGTCGAAATTTTAGCCAAAATTTGCCTTACGGACAATCCTTCTAAAAATTTGGCGTGCCACCTCCTTTAGAATTATATTCTCCTAATCAAAAGTCGAAATTTTAGCCAAAATTTGCCTTACGGACTGTCTTTCTAAAAATTTGGCGTGCCACCTCCTTTAGAATTATATTCTCCTAATCAAAAGTCGAAATTTTAGCCAAAATTTGCCTTACGGACAATCCTTCTAAAAATTTGGCGTGCCACCTCCTGTAGAATTATATTCTCCTAATCAAAAGTCGAAATTTTAGCCAAAATTTGCCTTACGGACAATCCTTCTAAAAATTTGGCGTGCCACCTCCTTTAGAATTATATTCTCCTAATCAAAAGTCGAAATTTTAGCCAAAATTTGCCTTTCGGACTGTCTTTCTAAAAATTTGGCGTGCCACCTCCTTTAGAATTATATTCTCCTAATCAAAAGTCGAAATTTTAGCCAAAATTTGCCTTACGGACAGTCCTTCTAAAAATTTGGCGTGCCACCTCCTGTAAAATTATATACTCCTAATCAAAAGTCGAAATTTTAGCCAAAATTTGCCTTACGGACAATCCTTCTAAAAATTTGGCGTGCCACCTCCTGTAGAATTATATTCTCCTAATCAAAAGTCGAAATTTTAGCCAAAATTTGCCTTACGGACAATCCTTCTAAAAATTTGGCGTGCCACCTCCTTTAGAATTATATTCTCCTAATCAAAAGTCGAAATTTTAGCCAAAATTTGCCTTACGGACAATTCTTCTAAAAATTTGGCGTGCCACCTCCTTTAGAATTATATTCTCCTAATCAAAAGTCGAAATTTTAGCCAAAATTTGCCTTACGGACATTCCTTCTAAAAATTTGGCGTGCCACCTCCTTTAGAATTATATTCTCCTAATCAAAAGTCGAAATTTTAGCCAAAACTTGCCTTACGGACCACCCTTCTAAAAATTTGGCGTGCCACCTCCTGTAGAATTATATTCTCCTAATCAAAAGTCGAAATTTTAGCCAAAATTTCCTTACGGACATTCCTTCTAAAAATTTGGCGTGCCACCTCCTGTAGAATTATATTCTCCTAATCAAAAGTCGAAATTTTAGCCAAAATTTGCCTTACGGACAATCCTTCTAAAAATTTGGCGTGCCACCTCATGTAGAATTATATTCTCCTAATCAAAAGTCGAAATTTTAGCCAAAATTTGCCTTACGGACAATCCTTCTAAAAATTTGGCGTGCCACCTCCTGTAGAATTATATTCTCCTAATCAAAAGTCGAAATTTTAGCCAAAATTTGCCTTACGGACAGTCCTTCTAAAAATTTGGCGTGCCACCTCCTGTAGAATTATATTCTCCTAATCAAAAGTCGAAATTTTAGCCAAAATTTGCCTTACGGACAATCCTTCTAAAAATTTGGCGTGCCACCTCCTTTAGAATTATATTCTCCTAATCAAAAGTCGAAATTTTAGCCAAAATTTGCCTTACGGACTGTCTTTCTTAAAATTTGGCGTGCCACCTCCTGTAGAATTATATTCTCCTAATCAAAAGTCGAAATTTTAGCCAAAATTTGCCTTACGGACAATCCTTCTAAAAATTTGGCGTGCCACCTCCTTTAGAATTATATTCTCCTAATCAAAAGTCGAAATTTTAGCCAAAATTTGCCTTACGGACAGTCCTTCTAAAAATTTGGCGTGCCACCTCCTTTAGAATTATATTCTCCTAATCAAAAGTCGAAATTTTAGCCAAAATTTGCCTTACGGACGTTCCTTCTAAAAATTTGGCGTGCCACCTCCTTTAGAATTATATTCTCCTAATCAAAAGTCGAAATTTTAGCCAAAATTTGCCTTACGGACAATCCTTCTAAAAATTTGGCGTGCCACCTCCTGTAGAATTATATTCTCCTAATCAAAAGTCGAAATTTTAGCCAAAATTTGCCTTACGGACAGTCCTTCTAAAAATTTGGCGTGCCACCTCCTGCAGAATTATATTCTCCTTATCAAAAGTCGAAATTTTAGCCAAAAATTGCCTTACGGACAATCCTTCTAAAAATTTGGCGTGCCACCTCCTTTAGAATTATATTCTCCTAATCAAAAGTCGAAATTTTAGCCAAAATTTGCCTTACGGGGAATCCTTCTAAAAATTTGGCGTGCCACCTCCTTTAGAATTATATTCTCCTAATCAAAAGTCGAAATTTTAGCCAAAATTTGCCTTACGGACAATCCTTCTAAAAATTTGGCGTGCCACCTCCTTTAGAATTATATTCTCCTAATCAAAAGTCGAAATTTTAGCCAAAATTTGCCTTACGGACATTCCTTCTAAAAATTTGGCGTGCCACCTCCTTTAGAATTATATTCTCCTAATCAAAAGTCGAAATTTTAGCCAAAATTTGCCTTACGGACCATCCTTCTAAAAATTTGGCGTGCCACCTCCTTTAGAATTATATTCTCCTAATCAAAAGTCGAAATTTTAGCCAAAATTTCCTTACGGACATTCCTTCTAAAAATTTGGCGTGCCACCTCCTGTAGAATTATATTCTCCTAATCAAAAGTCGAAATTTTAGCCAAAATTTGCCTTACGGACAATCCTTCTAAAAATTTGGCGTGCCACCTCCTGTAGAATTATATTCTCCTAATCAAAAGTCGAAATTTTAGCCAAAATTTGCCTTACGGACGTTCCTTCTAAAAATTTGGCGTGCCACCTCCTGTAGAATTATATTCTCCTAATCAAAAGTCGAAATTTTAGCCAAAATTTGCCTTACGGACAATCCTTCCAAAAATTTGGCGTGCCACCTCCTTTAGAATTATATTCTCCTAATCAAAAGTCGAAATTTTAGCCAAAATTTGCCTTACGGACAATCCTTCTAAAAATTTGGCGTGCCACCTCCTGTAGAATTATATTCTCCTAATCAAAAGTCGAAATTTTAGCCAAAATTTGCCTTACGGACAATCCTTCTAAAAATTTGGCGTGCCACCTCCTTTAGAATTATATTCTCCTAATCAAAAGTCGAAATTTTAGCCAAAATTTGCCTTACGGACGTTCCTTCTATAAAAATTTGGCGTGCCACCTTCTTTAGAATTATGTTCTCCTAATCGAAAGTCGAAATTTTAGCCAAAATTTGTCTTACGGACGTTCCTTCTAAAAATTTGGCGTGCCACCTCCTGTAGAATTATATTCTCCTAATCAAAAGTCGAAATTTTAGCCAAAATTTGCCTTACGGACAATCCTTCTAAAAATTTGGCGTGCCACCTCCTGTAGAATTATATTCTCCTAATCAAAAGTCGAAATTTTAGCCAAAATTTGCCTTACGGACAATCCTTCTAAAAATTTGGCGTGCCACCTCCTTTAGAATTATATTCTCCTAATCAAAAGTCGAAATTTTAGCCAAAATTTGCCTTACGGACAATCCTTCTAAAAATTTGGCGTGCCACCTCCTTTAGAATTATATTCTCCTAATCAAAAGTCGAAATTTTAGCCAAAATTTGCCTTACGGACTGTCTTTCTTAAAATTTGGCGTGCCACCTCCTTTAGAATTATAGTCTCCTAATCAAAAGTCGAAATTTTAGCCAAAATTTGTCTTACGGACAATCCTTCTAAAAATTTGGCGTGCCACCTCCTGTAGAATTATATTCTCCTAATCAAAAGTCGAAATTTTAGCCAAAATTTGCCTTACGGACAATCCTTCTAAAAATTTGGCGTGCCACCTCCTTTAGAATTCTATTCTCCTAATCAAAAGTCGAAATTTTAGCCAAAATTTGCCTTACGGACAATCCTTCTAAAAATTTGGCGTGCCACCTCCTTTAGAATTATATTCTCCTAATCAAAAGTCGAAATTTTAGCCAAAATTTGCCTTACGGACTGTCTTTCTAAAAATTTGGCGTGCCACCTCCTTTAGAATTATATTCTCCTAATCAAAAGTCGAAATTTTAGCCAAAATTTGCCTTACGGACAATCCTTCTAAAAATTTGGCGTGCCACCTCCTGTAGAATTATATTCTCCTAATCAAAAGTCGAAATTTTAGCCAAAATTTGCCTTACGGACAATCCTTCTAAAAATTTGGCGTGCCACCTCCTTTAGAATTATATTCTCCTAATCAAAAGTCGAAATTTTAGCCAAAATTTGCCTTTCGGACTGTCTTTCTAAAAATTTGGCGTGCCACCTCCTTTAGAATTATATTCTCCTAATCAAAAGTCGAAATTTTAGCCAAAATTTGCCTTACGGACAATCCTTCTAAAAATTTGGCGTGCCACCTCCTTTAGAATTATATTCTCCTAATCAAAAGTCGAAATTTTAGCCAAAATTTCCTTACGGACATTCCTTCTAAAAATTTGGCGTGCCACCTCCTGTAGAATTATATTCTCCTAATCAAAAGTCGAAATTTTAGCCAAAATTTCCTTACGGACATTCCTTCTAAAAATTTGGCGTGCCACCTCCTGTAGAATTATATTCTCCTAATCAAAAGTCGAAATTTTAGCCAAAATTTGCCTTACGGACAATCCTTCTAAAAATTTGGCGTGCCACCTCCTTTAGAATTATATTCTCCTAATCAAAAGTCGAAATTTTAGCCAAAATTTCCTTACGGACATTCCTTCTAAAAATTTGGCGTGCCACCTCCTGTAGAATTATATTCTCCTAATCAAAAGTCGAAATTTTAGCCAAAATTTGCCTTACGGAAAATCCCTCTAAAAATTTGGCGTGCTACCTCCTCTAGAATTATATTCTCCTAATGAAAAGTCGTAATTTTATGTAAAATCGTTGAGCAGCACATTTTTCCGCGTGCCAGCTCCTCTAGAATCATATTCTCCTAATCAAAAGTCGAAATTTTAGCCAAAATATTTTACTTCCAAATGTTCCAGTTTTGTATTAGGAGAATTTAGTGTTTTGAGAATTTGTTCGTTTTTGTTATAGATCTTATTAATTTAATGTAAGTGGTACGCAATATTTTTTTGTGATTTACTTACCTTTTTTTTATCATATACTTACCTTCTTTTTTTTTTTTTTTTTTTTACGTGGGGGAAATCCTCATAGGACACCTCGGCCTCCCTGGGGGAAGAGACCGAAGTAGTGCCGGACTCTTACCGGCTAAAACCCCCACGGTGGTCTGTTCTAGCATCTTAGGGAGCACCGGGAGCACTCTTATCGAATACTTCCGGTGCTTCCCATGCATTGCCTTTTTGAGTCACTTCACGAGGGACATATAACTGTGCATATTACCTGCCCCTCGAGTGATGCTTATGACGACGCCGGGACCACACCGGCGCCGCCACTTCCTCAAACCGCCTTTTTGTCAACACGGGCCCCCACCCGTGTCGACGGCGATTCAGTGGACCCCACTGAGCAAAGTTATGGAGTATCATTTTTTGTTTATATTTTGTATACTTACTGTATATTTTATTGTATATTTATAATAATTTATTATATTTATAGTAAATGAATAAATTATTTTGTATAATAATTTTTTGATTGACTAAATTATCAGTCCATTTCATCCTTTCCTTTTCTTTAAATTTTCTTGAATCAATATGGATTATCGCAGGAAATAATATGGTATATAATGATATGATAATTGACCGTTCATTAATTGAATTTCTACCAATTTGCTGTAATCGAGAATCATTTCTAAGTAATTTCTTCTCTTGAAGAGAATCCTACATTTGCCACAACTGCGCACTTTCACGGACAATAATCGCTTTCACGGACTTTAATGAATGAAAAACTGTTTCTTTGTTCATTCTTATCTTCGTACGACTCTGTGATTATAAAACTAATATAATTTTTATTTAGAATACTTCTTATTTAGAATACTTTACTTATACAGTTATACACGAAAAAGATTATTTTAAATATAAACCTTTGTGAAATTACATTTTCGTAATATCGTAAAAATATCGTAAAATGAATATGATTAATAATTTTTTATTTTGAATTGTAGAAGTGTAATATATAATTTTTTATTTTTTCATTTTTGAAATGACAAAATAAATTTTGTTCATTAGATTTAATAAAATTTTTTCATCTTTCTCATGTTTCATTCCTTTTTATTTTTTTTATTAATATAAAGCTGTTGTAACTAGTAAAATATTAAATCATTAAAATAATAATGCTATATTTAAATAATAAAATATATCCTTTTTTATGTTTAATATTTAATTATTAAAGTAGATGTGAAAATATTTTACAATTTAAATTTCTAATTATATGCTTTTTTGAAAAATGATTCCTGATATTGTACCAACTGGCTTTATTAATCGTTTGTGCACTAAAATGCATATTAATGGAAGTAATTACAATAATTAAAAACAAACTTCACAAGAATGTGAACTTTTATGATTTGAGCTAATTAAATTATATCATTTTGTAAAATATTAAACAATAATTTCAATCAATGTTTTAATTTAGAATGACAAAGTCAAGATTCTTCTTCCAATATCTCTTTATAAATTTCACTCCCTGATAAATGTAAATAAAAAATGTCTTAAAAATAAATTTCTATAATTCTTAGATATAAATTTCATTCATCACTTGCACTTCTATGCAAGTTTATTTTTTAAATGAAAGTTAGAAATTTTTCCACGTGAATTCAACCGATACGGATATATATCTTTGTGAAGTAATCTTACCTACATCCTGTATCGTTAACTATAAATATAACTCTACCTTACGTCAAGCCCAGATACAGAAAGAATTTTACAGACTTATTGTCTCGACCAAGCCTATGCAGTTTGCAATTTAAATTTCTTTCATGCCGTTTTCCATTACACGTTCTCGAGGGTCACTCGTCATTGCACGATTATCGAATTAGGTTAGCGGAATTCGAATATCGTTTCAACTAACCGCGATTTAAAACGAGATTAAAACCGACATGCACTTGCAATTTTTATATTTCTTTATCTATAGAACTAGAAACTAGAAACTAAAATTAGAATTAGAACTAGAAATAAACTGAATTCGAAATTGTATAAGAAGATTTACGTTTCTTGTTTGATTTGTATTTCCTTTTTTAAATATTTTAGAGGCACAAATTCAATTTTTACTTTGTTATTATATTTTATAACGTATTTATTAAATTTTAAAATTAAAATTATGGCGATTCAATTATTTACGGTATAAAATATCTAAAAATGGAAACGATCATTTAAACGATAAGTTCGCAAAATATTTCGAAAGATAAATTTTATGACAAATAAAAAAATTGATATAAGAATAAGGAAAACATATTCTACTCTAAAACATAAAAATAATAATTGATAAAATGCTTATTCTAAATTATAATATAATAAACCACTTGATTTTTATATCTTTTCTTTATCCGTATCTAATTTCACAAAATATATTAATTACAAATTAGTAATAATTTCCAATTTGATTATATTTCAATAAATCAATAAATAGAAAACGTTCTCATTTGATCAAATTACTAAAATCCATGACAATTAAAGTTCTCCGTCAAAAAATAAAAAAAGAAAAACAATGATTTAATTATTTCAATTTGTCACAAAAATATAAAGACTCGAATATCTTACAATTTCTATTATTTCCACGAAACAGTAACAAAAGGAGCAGCTGCAAGAAACTCATTCGAAGCACGGCTTCCATTTAATCTGCTTAGCCGGAAAGTTCATCAAATCGCGATCTTCCTCGTCGCCGAAATGCCGCGTATAATCGCTCCTCCGCATTGAGCGCAGCTCGTTCCAGCCTGGCTATCGAGCTTCGGCGCTCTTTCAATCCCTCGAATCGTCTAATAACCACGGTTCTTTGATTGAATTCGTAGCTCGCGTGATTTTCCAACTTCTTCGACCAATTCTCCTCTCTCCCTCCTCTCCTTCGTGTCGTCTCCTTTTCTCCACTCTCTTCTGTGAGAGAAAAGGCAAAGAAATATTCGAAGAAATTTGAACCCTCTGACCCTGCTTAAACCGATCTGAAATATCCCCACTTCAATTCTATTCTAATTACTCCACGACGAGATGATTTTAACCGTTCTAATTTTTATCTTTGCATTTTTATGTTATTTACGATTGTACGAATAACTTGAAGAATTTTTTTGTTTCTCGAATTTATATTTTATAGTATTTATTGGGGATGTTTATTTATGTAAAATGTGAAAGAATCGATAATATATATGATATAAAGAAAAAAAAGAAAATATGAAATAATCAAAGTATAGTATTATGAAATTTGAAGAATGAAAGAAACATTTATTTAAGCTGTATTTCTTCAGACATCTATTCGTAAGAATTTTATTTTGTATCAATATGTAGTAAGATAGGTATTTTTAATTGTTTTTTAAAAATAATTACCAGAATTTGAAAAAATAATCGCACGTCTAAATCCTCCCAAACGCTTGAAAATATTATATTTTTTTTCTAATAATTTATAAATACATATTGAACATATATGGTAAAAAAATTAAATAATATTAAATAATAATATCTTCTGGTTTTATGATAAATTCGTTCACGCGCAACACACAAAAGAGATTAAGCTTCACGCATTCCTGTGTAATAATTCAATTGATTTCCTCTCATGAAAATATTGAAATAAATCGCTAATAATTCTATCTATAATAATCTCCAATTCAATTCTCGATCTTCCGCCTCAATAAATATTGGACCAATCTAAATCCTCTATCGTTTTAATACACACCACACGTGAGACACCCTTCACCTTTCTATCTCGAACATTTCCAATCGATTCGAAGGAATTCTGTGACAAATTAATTTTCGAGATCTTGAACAAAAAGCTGACGCAGAAAAACGACGCGCCATTCCCTTTTGTGGGGCAAAATCACATACCGATGTTCTTAATTAAAACTTTTCTTCGTCGACATAATAGTGAACGTACCATTTTTTTTCTCCATCTCGAATTTTTCTTCTCTCTCTCTCTTTTTTTCTTTTTTTTCGAACACGAGTCTTTATTTTTGTTTAATGGAGAAAAGATATGGATTTTAGAGATGAGAAATCAATTGAAATATAAACAATTACAATTTTAGCATCTCTTAGACAAACGTGATTTTAATTCTCACGTGATAAAACTATATATATAAAATAAGATTGATTTTTAAAGAACTGCTTGTTGATCGTGGAAGAATCCGTCCTGCTAAAAATGACTCCGTTATTGATCGCATTGGAATTTTTAATAAATGTATGCATAAATAGAGTATAAGCAAGACAGAGAGTGAGAGAAAAAGAATGGCAGGAAATAAGAAAGGAAAGAGAGAAAGAGAGAGACCAGGAAGAAATAATAAAATTTATTATCTTTCATTAAATATAATTTTTTTATCTTTCCAAAAAATATAAAAAAAAGATTTTAGAACGATTTGTTAAAATAAACGTTTAATTTAAAATTTTCTGAATAAAAATAAAAATTCGAAGAAAAGTATTCGAGAAAGAAATTTCTATATATTTCGATTATATAGCAATCTCATATCACTTTAAAAAATTAAAAATAAAAATAACAATAATGATAATGAAATAAGATTCAATGTGGAAGAAAAATCAATCGAATGATTTATATTGTTTATACTTCTATTAACAAAACATTCCATCTGGCAGACTGATCGAAAACTATGGATATCCGTGAAGAGTAGTCGATTTTAACGGGAGTCTATTATTCGAACATTGTGCGCTCGCTTGTACCACGAAATCGTTGGAAAGTTTCGATGGAAATGTCGGGAACAACTAGTCATGTTTCGGAATTGACCTGTTTCGAGATTGAAACCGCAGACAACCTGTGCGCATTGCAATTTCGCTTTTTTTCTTTTTTTTTTCTTTCTTCGTGAAAAAATTATTTCATTAATCATTATTTCATTGATTACTTTTGCTCGAATATAAGTATTAAAAGGAAATTTCAGAGATAACAAGTTAAATATTGAGACAAAGGATTTTTAATTTATTTCCAATATTCCTTTAAAACTTTAATTATTGATAGAAGAGATGATGGAAAAATATAATAAATTTTATTACTAAATATTGTAACTTGCAATTAATATCTTGTAATGTCTTGTAACTTATAATATTATATCTCATTAATATTAATTAATATCTTGTAACTTATAATATTATATAATATATTATATTATAATGATGATAGTATTGTATATCTTTTCTTTCAGAGAAAATATTTCATTTTTTCATATGTAATAATAAAGAGAAAAAGCCTATTTTTTCTTTAAGAAACATATATCAGAATCTCGATATATCTTGCGTAATATGACCAAGTACACATAGTGGCCCACATAAAATGTTACAAGCTTTGTCCTCCAAACTATTAAGGCTAACAGGGAAATCCCTTCGTGAAATTTTAGGACTTGCTTTATGCGACTTGCATAAAATTGTGGCTATTCAGTGAGGTCACATTTTCAGATAAAATGGACATATAAAATGCGTTAAGAAACTCAAAAGAATGTTAAAATCTTTGGTGAAAAGAATCGTCATAATTTTCATGTATAAATTTTCATAAATTTGAAGTAAATTTTCTTTTACCTGAATTTCCAAAAGAAATAATTTATAACTTTTTGAATCCATAGTTAACTCTGCATAAAATGTAATTTAAAATAAAATCATGTAAATAAATCATATGTAATTTAAAATAAAATCATTCATTATTACTTAAGAAATTATTAAAATGAAATGATATTATTTTTTATTGATAATTTAAATATGCCATATATATTTAAATTGTTCATTTTTGAAATTACATTTTAAAAAATAATTATATTAAACAAGAATTGTATCTAAGTTCCTATATGATTCTTCATTTTCAATTATTTTCAATCTTCCTAACCAAGAGAATAGAAACTCTTTTGGAAACTCAAGTAAAAGAAAATTTACTTCAAAATTTACACTTAGAGAATTTTATACTTAAAAAATTTTTTATAAAAATAATTTCACTAGAAATAATCTCACCAATTCCTTTTCAAATCACACACCAAAAATTTAAATTCTAAAGAATCAAGAATGAGCACGAAAAACATTGAAAATAATTTCTCAATCATCAATAATGAATACATAATTTCAAACATAAAGACAAAATTTCATCCCTTCATTAATTTCACAAACGCGGCCATGTTGTTCGATCCAAACCGATAATATCGAGAGGCCCTTGAGAACAATTGAATGCGAACATCAATTGATAATAATCGAAACGAGTAAATTTGCACGAAGTCATCGCTATGAAATATCATTAACATTAATATCTTGATTATATTTATTGTAATTGAAATGTCGAGTCAAAAGAAATTCTGATATTCGATCGAATTTATACAATATTACAATAAAGGTTAAGTTAAAATTAAATTTAAAATTCCACTTTTATTCAAAATAACTATTTTTGCGATTCAAATTGGAATTATATTGTCAAACGATTCGTATATTATTAAATGTATTATTAAATGTTCGTGCAAATTCAAGTCTTTCATACGAAATGTTGACTCTAGAATAGCATGCTTTTAACTCAATGCTGAATAATCTGTATTACGTGGATTTGTTTCGTTGTTTGCTCGCCTATTATCCGTGTTCCTTCCGGTAATATTTTTTTCATAATATTTGACGATTTAATATATAACAATAATAATAATAATAATTCGTGCCGATCGAAAAATATCAATATTGAATCCTTTCGAAGAGTCCAATAATTTTTCACGCTTATATTCTACATATATAATGTATTATAACAATATTTCACGATATTTTATAGCAACAATAAAATATTACTGCAATGTCGAACATTATTTTTGCACGAAATATTTCGTTACCGTAACAGAAATATAATCACACGCTTATAAAATAAATTGACAGAGAAATATTCCGCGCATTTTTCTCTTGCGTTATCGAAATTGATTTTCGACATAGGCGTTGGATGATTCGAAACGTCGTATTTTTTTATCCGCAACGCGATGATCCTCGAAAAATTTGTTCATGCCGATCTTTTCGATTCTTCTCGTTCGACAGATTTTCGTTGTCGATGCGAGCGAAAAGTTAGAATTGCTTTTTTTTATAGAACATTCTGCGCCAGTTTTACACTCACACACACGCACACAAGCGGAATATTAAAAAGGAGAAAAGAGAGAATGGAGAGAAAAGTGGAAAGAATAGGAAACGACAAAATGAACGAAGACGGTCACTGGGAAAATTTTTTGCATTCGTTGCGAAGTGACGGCATATATATATACGAAGAAAAAAATTGGAAACAAAATGAAATGAACGCGAGGACGATTGTTGGAAAAAAAGTTTTCGCACTCGTTATGAAATAATGAAATATTGAAGAAAAAGGGGGAAAAATGGGAAAAATGGCAAATTGCGAGATAAGCGCGAAAACAATTGCTGGAAAAAATTATACGTTCGTTGCAAAATTTCTGTTCATTTTCTTGTTAAAAAGGATTTGATTCTTCTTCTTTAAAAACGAATTGTTCGGTATTAAGATTGATCGATGAAACTGTTATTGATTGTAGCCTTTATTAATTTTTACTGATTTAACAACAGATTAAATTATAAGAATAAATTTCAAAAAATATAACGCCATCTTGTTAAGAATAAAATTGAATTCTTAAATAATTTCGTAATAGATTCTCGTAAGAATTGAATTGGTGAGAAATTTTCTAACAGCTGCCGTGGAAGTTCGCCTTCCACCACCTGTTGGTAATGATTCAAAACTCTTGCAACTTTACCTCCCAAGAAAATTGTGCATTTTGAAATTCAAAGTTAGTATCTGAAACATTTCTTGGAAAATTCAAGAATAAATTTCCCTTTCGATTTTCTTTCGAAAATTTTATTCTCTCAACAATAATTTATCAAGAATAAAACGATGATTGTGCATACAACTCGTTTCGCAAGTAAAATCATTATACTTTCAAATTGAAAAATAAAATAAAAAAAAAAGAATTTTATATAGGATTCAAAAAATTTTTCGTAAGAGATGAATGTGTATTGGAATGAGATTAATGGTATAAATGCGTGACGACTGTCAACTCGTTGAAAGTTACGGCTTTTTGCCCCTAAAACACTATTGGTCATTGTAGTCCTCCCTTTTCCTCGAAACGTAGATACTTACGCAAGTTTACAACATAAATCCAAAAGTTACCGCCCGTTCTTTCTACAAATACCGCAAAGTGTCCTAAGAGAAACATTTATTTTCCCTATCATCGATTATTCCTGTCACATCTATATAACACTTTCACAATTATTATTCCCTTTCCGCCATTTTTTGCTCCATTCATCTTTCGTAAATCATGACTTATTTATTTTCTTCTTTTCGCAAACGAGAATTATTTTTTATAAAGAAATAATCGATTCATCGATTAGAGATTTTAAAATTTGAATAATTATGACTTGTGAATTTAAATCAGTGAGAATAATTGTTGAATCGTGACATGAAAATGAGATAATAACATATTGGAATTTTAGATCCAAAATTTATCTTATAAATTTCGCAATTCGATGAATAGCGAATCGCAACTAAAATCAGTCTATTAAATTTCGCCATCATCGTAAAAATCGATCCTTACATGCACCGAATAATCCTCTTAAGCCTCCTCTTTTTTAAATTTTATGCCACGCGAGGGCAATTCCTTGCTTGTTTTATAAATCCTTGCAGCCATCGTGTTACGTTAAAGAGTTTATATTTGAATAATTAATCTATTCCCTCGATTAAACTATAATTTCGACTAAACTCGAGTTCTTTCTCTCGACGTTATCAATCTGAATTTTAAGATTCGAGATCCATGTTGATGTTCCACTTAAATCGGATATTTTTTATCCGAAACTTTTATCCAAAATCGATAGAAATCGTTTTATATACATTGAATTTATCATTCGGCAATATAGCATTTTCTCGTTTTCCCGTGGAAAACTTACGATCTTCGGATTTAAACGATACCTCAGAGTTTGTACCTTTTTATAGGATTTATTTTCCTTTAAATAGGATTCTCGGCTTCTTTATCGAGGAAAATAAAATGGAAGCAAAAATTTAGAAAGGAACATGGGCCATGAGTTGTAACCGCCGGTGGACAATGTCATAAAATACTTTTATAGGAAAGAAAATATGTTTCGATTTGGACTTCTATAATAACAGTTTCAGCCGTTTTGTCATTTTAAAAGTTTGTCTTAACATTTTAACGTTCGTTTTTATTGTACGTGACACGTATGGAGGAAATGTACGTGTTATTTCGATGTATTACTTGGTGATTTTTTGGATTGGATTGAAAATTATATTGTATTGCTGAAAAATAGATATAGTTCATACAAGATACATCAGGTATTTATTTTTATCGTTAATTGCAATTTATTATAAAAAAATTTCACGTTTTAGAATTTCAAGAAAGAATAAAAAATTTGAGAGCCAAGATTTTTGTAAGATTTTCCTAATTTTTGTAGAATTTTCATAATAGCATTTGAATATTCGTAGTTTTCTGTCAAGAAATTTAGAGAAACAACCCTTGAGATCGAAAGAAAATTCAAATATAGTTATTTCCGAATCCTTTTCTACTAAAATAAAATTAGTGAAAATAACAATTTTCTAAATTAAAAATTATTTAAATTAACATAAAATTATTTAATTTATGCATTATTTAAAATACGGAATAATTTTTATCTTTCAAATTCGAAAACAATATTTTCTATTCTGTATAATTTTAGTATAATTGTAGTTCTTTATTGATAAAAATATTTTATAATTCATCGAGATATAATAGAACGCAAGAAAATTGAGAATTTATTTATAAAATATATAGTTATCGATAACGAAAAGGTACCCTGTATGGCAGAGTTCATATTTAATATTGAACGGACCGCAGAGGTAGCAGGGATTCATTTGTGACAAAAATTGCTCTTCTGGTAATTGCAGAGTCGTTGAGCGGGACTTAAGACGTTAAAACCAGAATCGCTCTCCGCGCGCATTTAGAACGACAAAAATCTTCGTTCCACGTCGTAATAAAGAAACTTCTTTCATTTTTGAGAAGTAAATCACGTTGATATCTAAAAGGCTTTCTTCTGAAAAAAATAATAAAATTCTTTTTAGATTATTCAATGAATATTTCTTGATGTAAAATTCTTTCGTTTATACATACAATAAAATCAAGGTATAATATTTATTATTATTATAAAATTAAATTAAAAATTATTTGTATATTTTATACTACAACTATAGAATTATTATAATCAAATAAAGTAATAAATAAAATTTTGAATTTTCATATCAAAAACATAAGAAACAAATAAAAATATTGAATATTTTTTTTTCTACTTAATGTATTATTTTTATAATATTATTTTATAATACTATTTTTTAAAATTTTATTAGAATTTCATTAGATCTGCTAGTAGTTTACTCTTCAAATAAAATATTTCATCAAACAAGAATAACTTGAAACTGTCAGAGATCGACCTACTTTTCCCATAACATTTTTAATTAAATTTTCAATATTAACGAAATTTATGCAAAATATATTGTCTCTACTAATCTTTTTCTAATAAAAAATAGAAATTATTGCAATAATCAATATGAAACTTAATTAACAATTATCTGATTCTTGTGTATATTGAAAATAAAGAAAAAAAGAATAATTAATTTTTTTTTAAATTAAATAAAATTAAAATTGTTTTATCAAAAGTTTAAGAATGAAATATAAATGAAAAAAAAGAAGTATTAATTTATACATGTGTAATTTAATAATTTATCTAATGAAAACTACATCATTGCCGCAGATTATGCATCTTATGATTCATCCACGAAAGCTTTACTAAGTGAATCATATTATCATATCATCCATTTAAAGAGTCTTTTTCTCCTGGAATGACTACTTTCCATTTCGATAAAAAATTTCAGAATGAAATAAAAGGCTGCACTTTATTTTACGAAGAAATACTTTATACGATCAATCTTCCCACAAATTTCAATTTCTAATCAGCAATAATTTTCGAACAAAAATATATTTGAAGAATTGGGATCGAAATCACAAATATCAGGATATAAATGATCAAATCATATTAAATTCTTATTTTGTACATTCAAATCTTTTATATTCAAATCTAATTAAATAAATATATTTTAAATATTTTATCATATATTTTTATTTTCATGCAAGAAGAATGTTATTTATTTATTTATTTACTTTTTATATACTATAAATAAAATTTTGTAAAGATATACTTCATATTAATATACTTCATACTAAAATTTATAAACATTTAACGATAAAACTCTCGAAGTTTTTCATTTTGATATTTTTCACGCAATAATGGAATGGTTTGGCACAAATATGCTTTATATTATTCATCCTCCAACCATTGGAATAAAATATCGAAATAAAACCAGACCATTTATCAGTGAAATCGCAACCACTACGATTCTCCCTTTTAAAATAATGTTTCATTCCATTGTCGATAAAATATTGTAACGAAATCATATATTTCATTAATGTTTTAAATTCTGTTTACAATATCAGAGGATCTGTACAATGTTAAAATTTCATCCAAAGATGAAGTCAAAGGGCTCTATTAGGGTGAAAGGGTTCAAGAAGCGTTAAAGAAAGAATGGGAGTTACGTAAAGCCAAGTCAAGAATCTCTTCTACAATGGAGTCACAAAGGTTACAATTTACTTCAAAGACTTAAGTGAAGTATTCAGAAGCTTGTTACCATGCCTACGTTCGAAATTTTAGCATCATTGCACATTTCATTTCTTGCTCGAACATATCTCATTCAATATGATATAATTATTATCTTTATTTAAGAAATAATTTTCTATTAATAAATTATATTCAAATAATTTTGAGATCTTCGAATAAATTGTCTTTAAATATTTTTTTTTTAATTTGAATTATAATTATATAACTTGTATATATAATTTTTTTGTGATTTATACATAATATAAAATACTATAAGAAAATTTGTACTTATTCAAATGTGAAATTCTCAATAAAATAAATTATTATTCCAATTGATAGTTGAATAACATAATATTCAACTAATTAAAAATTTTCTTTGAATAGCACTCAAAAATGTTTCTTGCTTGTCTTGAAACTTATCTCAATTCTAGAAAACAATCATGACAACTGACTATCTTCCAAGTTTTTCATCTAATTGAACGAAATGGATCTTTATCTGGGAAGAATGCTAAATTTCCATGATTAAATCTTCGATAAATGTAATGGCTCTTCTTCTTTCTTCTTAATTTCCTTTCTGAACTTTTTATTCGATCTTTGAGATCAAGAGGAGGCAAGTTATGAAAGTTTTGATAGTGAAGTGAGAAAGAAATCAGTCGGTAAAGTTTGTAATTATCATGATGAAAGACTCGAAACTATTTTCAAGGACTATGACAAAGAGATGAACCTTTATAAATAATAAATAATCTTAATAAATAATAAATAATTTTCTATAACCCATTATTATTTAGAAAAAAAATTAAACAATTTATAAATAATTTATAGGATAATTGATAAAATAAATATAAATAGTTTAATAAATTGAATTTCGAATCAGAATCATCTTGTATAATTAAAAATATTTAAAAAATAAATTTACATATTATTTATTTATAATAATTAGACAAAATTATATAGGAATTTAAAATTTAAATAATAATTTATAAATTAAATTTTATAAATTAAATTTTATAAATTAAACGACATAAACGAAATAAATCGTTTAAATTTAAGTAATATTAAGAATGGTGTAAAAGAAACGTGAACGTCTACCCTCATCATAGATTGAACAAAGAATGAGTGACGGGTTCAGTCATTTAAAGAGATTTTTATGGAAACAAGAAATATTTCACTACAAAGAATCTACTTATTTTACATTTTATTTATATTTTCAAGTAGAAATATTAAATTCTAAAATTATTCATTTATTTCAATTTTAATTCCACTTTTTCCCCTTCTTAATTTTATAATATTTATCTTTTTTGCCCAATTAAATTTCTGATGAATGTTTATCCTTATTGATTCCATAAAATAAAATAATGTCTCTAACATAAAAGTAACGTGAAATCACTTTCAAATTTCATTTCTTTTTATTTTTTTAGAAATAAGAATAATGACATATTTTGCCAAATTAATCAAACGATAATTACTTCATTATTAATTGATTAAGAATTCTTTTCTGAAAGAAAAAAAATTAAAATACTTGTAAACACGAAATTTTAATTATATTTCAAAGTTTCTAGTTTTTTTCAATGAAATCGAGTAATCGTAGGTATGTTTTAATTTTTCTGATAAAAAATTATAATCGAGAAGCTTCCTTCTCGTCAAATTAAAATCTTAAATCTTTTTTTTAATAAAAAATTCTACTATTTTAATGAATAAAACGTTTAAGGTGAAATATGCTTGCCAGCATTTCACGAATGTTTTTTGTTCCATTTAAAAGTTCATTTCTCTGGAAATAGCGTTCGAACGCCATCCGTTTTTGTTCAATTATCGATAAATTTAGCGCAAAAATCGTGGAACGAAAACGAGTATCGTATTTTGGAAGTATCGATGGTAAGATAGATGGAACTGCAATGCGTTAGTGAGAAAAATTGATCAAAATATTTTTTCTTTATATATCATTTGAAAATTCAAGAAAAATATTGTTCTATTAAAGCATCTTGAAAGCTAAAACTTAAATCAAATAATAAGTTTTTCCAAATTATAGATAAAAACATGATAATTTATGTAATTTTAATTTTAATTTTAATTTTCATTATATAATTTATATCATTGATCATTTATATTACATGATTGAGATAAAATTTAACATAAAATAAAATAAATATTTCAAAAATCATAAATTTTTATTAAAATCAAATTTTCTTCGATGTCTTTTAATTTAATTTAATCAAGATTGTTGTTATTAGTAAATCAATAATGAAAATTAAAAAGTATTTTCAATTAAGATCGTGAGAGATTCGTGGCAGAGCTTTTAACATACACGAGAAATTTATTAATAAAGCAACTCATGAAGACAAAGAGAATTTAGGTTAAGCAGCATGATATTTAGGGAGCATAATGGATCACGTTATACAATATTACATAGAGATTAAATTCTCGCACGTGTTAAGCAATTTTCAAGTTTCTGTTCTTTTGAGGCATAAGTTTCGTGTCTTTAAATATTTTCTCGATACTTGAAAACGAATTATTTAAATTCTTCGTGTGATTGAATGGTCATTGTATAATAATATTGAATTTCTAATTAGATGAGTTAAAATATAAACTTAATATCTGTTAAAGCGAAAATTTAAAGTGAATTATCAAATTGACATCAAATAAGAATATTTAATTTATATTTAAGTGTAAAATCCTTTCAATTAGTATATTCCTACAATATATTTCCTTTATACATTTATACATTTCCTTTATAAATTATAATATAATACAAATTGCATGTTATGTAGGAAAATTTTACAAAATATCAGAATTTTATCAGAAAAAGAATTGAATCAAAAATTGCAATCAAGTCTTCGAATCAATGAACGAGAAAAATTGCGAGACTGAAAATGCATCGATTGTATCTAACAAAGTTAGATACAAAAAAAAAAATGCAAATGAAGCTTGATGGGATAAAGCAATTTAGATATATGATACAAAATCGATGCTGTAAATGAATTTTCAACTGAAATAGCCTTCATCCTAAATAAAATCAAACCTGACTAAAATTTTTTATGTTCGAATGATTCAAAATCTAATACATAACCTCAAAAAAATATTTACTATTTCATTTGAAATGTATATTTATTATAAATCAAGAGAAAACTAAATTCAAAAAAATATTATAAATCACAAAAATTTAATATTAAAAATATTTTGCAAAATTATGAAAAATCCAGTTCTGAAAATATTTCATAGAAATAAAAATCTAGCGCTTACTTATTAACCCCGAAGCACGAATGAACTTATTACTTGGAATATTAATTTCCCAGACGCGAAACAATTTTTTTATTTGAAAATCTCCTGTTTTTTATAGATTCATTTTTATTAAAGATAAAAGAAATAACATTATACTTTTCCAAAAGTAAAATCAACTTAGACGAAACTAATTATATTAACCTATAAGAAAATTCTACTCAAATAGCGATCATAAATCACAAAAAATATTATTTCAAATAATTTTTCTATCTATAATTTAATTTCATTAAAAATAAACGAAAATAACTTTGTATTTTCAAAAAGCTTATCTTATATGAAACTAACTATATCAAGCCACACGAAGTTTTTAGTCAAGTAATGATCATATAACCTATGAATTACGAGAAATACAGTTTTAAATAAACAGGAAATCATTTTACAAAATATAATCCACGTATAATCCTTATCACGTGCAAAAAAATAACATCCCTAAAGATATATTCTGGAATTGAAAATTGAAAATACCAGGACACGTAATATCATCCCCAACTTCCCGGTTCATATCCGTTCAGCTTTGTCCATCAGATAACCGCCAATTTCGAACACCGCACACGGCCAAGATTTTCGATTCAGACAAGCAGTCTCCTTTTTCGTTTCATTCTTCGAAGAAAAATTTCAGCCGACGGCCATTCTATCGAAATTTCATGAAATGTCGTTTCGTACTGATTGTACCAGATATACTGAATCTTTCCCCATCTATCCCCCATCCATGACAATTCGAGGGGACTCATGATCCTTTTCTTGTCTATGATCAAAGCATCGAAGCATGCTCGAATATCGTGGCAATCACGGGACGTTCTTTCTTTCACGGTTGCTCGATAAAGGCTATGACCCACATGCTCATCGACAAAGAAACGAATCCATTCCCCTTTATAAGAGAGAAAGCAACACCGGCAGTGCTTCACATCCCAGTGAAATGCTGATCTCGTGTGGCATTTCGTGACGTTTCGAAACGAAATTACGTTCTTTTCTTTTCTTTTCGAGATTTGATATATGCGATTGCATATGTATAACGATTTGGTGAATGTTGTTTGGCAATAATTTGGCTGGATGTTGAATGGAATCGTTATAATATGGTATTGTTTAATGTGATGTACGATGATAAACGTAGATTTTGGAAATATTATTATTATAGTATTGCTGTAACATGGAATATCGTTGCTGATAATTAATAAATATTGATAAAAATTGACAATTATTGTGATTTTGTAAAAATATTTTGTAGATTTATGATATACCTGATGATAACTTTTAATTTGTAAAATAATCACATAAAAAGAGATATTTATACAATTCTTTTCTCTTTGGATGTATTAAGTATAATATAATTAGAAATAATATTAAGAAATTAACAACAAATTGTGATAATAGAAATTATTTCTTTTTTTTGTAATGAGTCTGATAGTATTACAATTTAATTTCATTTTGATTTCACTTAAATCTTATAAATAAGATAAATCAGGGATGACGTAGGTTAGATTTATTATAATTGACAATAGATATTCCGTCACATATGAATTTATTAAGAAGAAAGTTACCGAGATGGAGCAATATTGATTATTACTCACTTCGAGTATCAATCTTGGCACTCAGGAAAAGTAATCTGGGTTAGATCTTTTCCATTTCAAGAAAATTTGATTACTTTCATAAAATATTATTTAAGCAAATTCTATACGATATTTCCATAATTCTTACTACTTTCTTATTCGTCCCTAAATTTATCATCTTCATGAAAAATAATTCATATCTTTTAAATATAGAAATATAAAATAGTTTCTTAAAATCTTTTCAATTTTGTCATATGAAGTTTTACAATTGTTTCTTCTTCTTTTATTTTTTTCTTTTTTTTCCTTTTTCTTTTTACAAGAAAATATTTTATTTGCAGCCAGTACAAGTATTTGCATTAGTACAAGTATCTAAAAATAAAATGTTTCTCGAAAGAAAATCTCGAAATATATCTGTAAAATCCTTTGTTACTAACCGAAATACAATTTTCTCTCTGTTCACGTATACAAAATATAAATACATGATCCTAGCTATATTTTTTGAAAAAAAAAAAGAAAAAAAAGCAAAAAAAGTGTAACGAATATTATAGAAATCGATTACCATTGCAAAGGTTCAAATATCAATTCAACGACACAAGCGAAATCATTTTTCATTGATATTTGTCTCGAAATACTCGTTCTAAATTTATCCGCGAAAGCGAAAGAGAGAAAACGAAAAAATCCCATCTATATATTTTCTTTCTTCCTCTTTTTTCCCCACATAAAATAAAAGAAGAATTTCGAAGCATACAGCGAAAAAAATTTTCTACAATTTTTTACAAATTTTTCATTTCTCTATAACGCGAAATATGAGAAAAATATGAATAAAAATGTACACGATATGATGAATAATTTGAAATACAGAATGTCTAAATTACATAGAGATTTTTAAAACTTTCGAAGAAATTTAGAAGACGAAATTTATTACTGAAATTTAATGAAAAACGGATTGAGCAAAAGTCGTAGGATTGCTAAGAACTATAATTCGTAATACATTAAAGTGAGCACCTAATGGTTTCTAGAAGAAAGATGTCAGCCATCAAAATCACATCAAACTGTACGCTTATGCGCGAGCCACGATGCACAAATTTTCTTATCGAGTTTCTTATCTCTATACCAGGTTTTCAGCTGTTGCGATAGAGCTTACGATACGAATTGATTATCGTTTAACGCGATGCTAAAATGAAAATAAGTTAAAATTTATTTTCGTACGTCATCCACACCGTTTATGTAAAAAGATGCGGGAAATGTAAGAAAATATTCCAATTCTTTTGCCTAAAAAATTTCTGTCATATTTATAGCTTCCATCTTCCATGCTCTCAAATATAATTTATCACATCTTACTAAAAATTTTATGCCAATTTTTCTTATAAAATTTTCTAATATATCTTTTTTACTTGAAACATTTACTTCAACTTTATAGTAATTCCTTCGACGTAACATATTATTCTTTAGAATATACAAATGTATTCATAAACTATAACAAATTAAATATCGCAAACAAACTATTGTCGATGAAATAAAATAAAAAAATCCAAATCAGAATCAAATTAGAATCAATATTCGAATATTTAAATGCAAGTGATCTCGATTTTTTTATTTCAAACTTTTGTTTCCTGATGATGCGACATTTTCCTTTTTGAAATATCAACAAAAATATCAATCAACATTATTACAAACTGGACAACCCCATAAAATACAATTTATTGCGAATATAAAATAAAAATTGAAAGATAGGATATTTGATATCGAATGTATTCGAATATCAAATTCAAGTAACTGTATCCAGTTTTCAATTTCAAACTCTAATTGCAAAGCAGAAAGTAATAAGGAAATAACAGAACGTTCGAAAGAACGTTCCATTACGAACACTTGGAAACGATCCAACCGCTCCATCTCGATATCGACGTATCTTTCGTTCCCCGGTTTTGAGTTTATTGAATCGAGTAAATTTTTTCTCCATATCAAAATTGTCTCGGTGCCGTTCGCCTATTTTTATTTTTTTTTTAATCTACGAAAAAAAACGAAGAGAAAGATTTGCCCGGAACGGACGAATGAAAGAGGAACCAAACGTGGCCGAAATTGAATATTCTAAGTAGACGAGAATTGCATTCGAGAAGATTGAAGTGGTGAGAAGGAAAATATCGCCGGGTTATCTTGTCGGTTGATATTTCTTAATTCCAACGAGAAACGTGGAACGCAAGAATGCACTTCCCTTATTGGCCGTTTTTTAAGTGTACAAGACGAAGGAGAAACCTTGGTCGAATGGTAAGTTGACTCAGCAAGTAAGTAATTAATAAATTAAATCGCTGAACGAGAGCGATTGTTTCAATCTTGCGAAAAGGAAAAAATTAAATTTGAACATATGTAAATGGAACGTTTTAGCGCTGGATTTATTGAATTTATTGTAAAATTGAATAATGTTATCTGTTGTAGTCTGTTGCGTGATAAAATGTTTCCCGATTTATCTTTCTTTCATTTCTGTTTAATATAATATATCGATTGTGAATTATTACTTAACTTTGCCAAATTTTAAGGAATATTATTCAGATTTAAATTACAATTTTTTCTTACCTTTTCTTTCTTTTTTTTTTTTTTATTATTGGAAATTTTAATCAGGTAATGCGTACATTTCGATTTAACTTTAATTACATCATCCACGAATATTTTCTCAATTCGATACTCAATATCCGAAGTGGTCATCATCTATGGATATGATATGCATATCCGTTGATATTAAACCAAATATTAAATTGGACATTGGTATAAAAAATAAAATGAAATATATTGGACTGAGACAAATTATGATAAAATAAAATTATAGAGGGATTACCATATTTTAATGACAATTTATAGATACTGTAATGTCCAGGCGTAATACCACAAAATTATTTGATATATTTTTCAAATTTGAAATTATATTCTACGCATATGATGGAATATTTCATCCTCGAATTCTCCAATTCTTTAAAATAAAAAAATACTCGCAATGACAACGTGAAAAAATGCACGAAACATTTAAGGAAAATACATTATCATTGTATTAATTCTGTACATACGTTCTTTTACGAATAATAAATCACTTCGAAATTGTTCTTTTTTTGTTCTGGGCGAATTTATATCTTCTTTTTTTAATAAATCGAAATACACTGTTTCAATGTCACACGTATGCGCTCTAATCCGGATTTTCCACAAACTGGCCACCGATATTACCACCGTGTCACGTTTTCCAACTCGTTTCTCCTCTCTAATAACATTTCAAGACTACGTCAGCTTTCTATATTTATCGTCTTGGTCGTTTTTCATCGTAGCCACCGTCGAAAAATAAAGAAACAAAATCTTTTTAGTCAGTGACCGATTTCACAACGTTTATATTGTTGAAATTACTCCTTTTTCTTTTTCTTTCTTTCTGCTTCCTATTTTTGTTTTCTTATTTCTTTTAGAGCGAATAAAATGAAGCACAAAGCTGTCTCTGCAAATTCATATCCGATTCGATTTACAATATTTATTATATTCCATTATGCGAGCGAAATCGAGACGAGAGGGATGTATTATAAAAATATGTTCGTTCACATTTTAAGATTTTATGTAATATATAGTGAATGAAAGTATTTGATTTATTTATTTTTGTAATTTAAAAATTGAATAATCGAAAGGTGAAGGAATGAACTGCTCATTGCAAATTTCTTTCTTTCTTTACGAAAGTTAATATTAAATGAAAAACTACTAATTATAAATTGTAAATAGGAAAATTTAATATTTTTGGATTAATAAAAATTTTCTTTCGAGTAACTCTTTAAATTATATTCGATTCGATATATTAAATTATTTCGAGAAATTTTGAAAGAAATATACACGATACGTAACACAAATAATTGTCTCGATAATGTTTGAAAGTTACTCGATAGTCCAAAATGATTTAATTATGATCGACAGTCAAAGAAACGCAATAATGATTATTCTTAAATCCAATAGATTGAACCTTGAACAATATCGTTGTATCTTTAAAGGTAGGAACTGTATTGGAATATTAATTAGCGAAAATTTAAGAGAGTTTCTTATCGACCGTATTTAATTCAAGCATTTAACTGAACCGTACGCTTTAATTAACTCATTTAATGTAACACGTTCCTACATTCTTTACATCGAAAAAAATTACCTTTCATTTGAAAATAAAAAAAATTGTTTTCGTAAAAATTTTAATTATCGAAAATTCACGTTTTATATCTCTTTTTCTTCGAAATTTCATTTTTCTTTCTCGGTAATGTCCAGAAGTTTTAACAGAATTTAATCGAAATATCGATAAAAATAAGAAAAAAGAAAAAAAAGAAAAATAAAGAAAAGGTAAAAATCTAGGCCGAAGTCCATTAAAGAGTCTTGTGATAAAGCACTTAAAGCTTTTCAATTCGCCAGGCTTTAATTTATGCGTAAAGTCCAAAGCGTGTTAAAAGATCGTTCGTTAAGGGGATGAATGTTTATCGGAGAAATCGATTCGGTTGAACGAAAGAAAATTCGAGTAAGGGTGGAATAGCGCGAAAGGATTACAATTCAATTTCACCGAAGCTTATAGCTTTAACTCGATGTTATCCTATTCGATGATAACTTCCGTTTTCATTCCACCATCGAAACTCCATTAACACCCTTCGTTTCACCGTTAACTCTTTTAAATCTCGCCCTTAAAAATTGTTTCCTAACAAATAAAATCTATTATCGATCCGTTCGATTTTCGCTTTCGATATTGTATCAACTTGATATCATAAAAGCTGATGCAAATGTGAGATGATGCGTGAAAATGCGTCGAAAAGAAAGAATAAATTTTTTCACTGTTTAGTGGAAATTTCAAATAAATCAAGTTTGGAAAATATTGCTACGTAATTGTGAATTTCGATAATTCCTGAACTGAAATTTGCAGAAAATTATCGAAAAAAGCGAATTTTGAGAGAATAAGTGAAGTGTGAAGTAAAATTTTTTCGTTTGGAAATTAATTTTCGAGAAAATTGAAGTCGATCAATTTTGAAATCTTCCCAACACAGATAAAAAAATCTATTTTTTTTAAGTCACTTATTTACCTGATTAAAATATTGTATAATTATTTAATTCTGTAAAATTTAACTTACGAAAAAAAAAAATAAAAACTTTCGATGTATTCGAAGCGATCAATATTAAAAAACTTACTCTGCACACTATATATTCTCACAGAAGTGGAGAGATGTAAGAAGAATATTGATTGCGAGTAAAAAATAAAAAAGAAAGGGAATGGAGAAGAGCGATGAATGTAGGACGTTTTCATTGAAACGCAAACATCGCGCAAACCCCTTCACAATGCAAAGTGTACAGATTTTCTCGTTGTAACAAGCGTTCCATTGTAAGAGCGTATTTAAAACAGCAAGAAATAACTCGACTATGATCGAAACAAAGCCGTGCATTCCACGAAATCGAATATCACTGGGCATTACGATACAAAGTCAGTGATTCAAAAATAGGATGATGGTTCTAATTCTGTTAAAAAATTCTGTTCTTTTTTTTTATTGGCGCCTTAAAATAAAAATAAATTTCTTTTACCATTTTATATCGCGAAATGTAATTCATTGTTTTCAACGATTTTTTTTTCTAATAATTTTGTAGAAATTTTATTTGTTTTGAAAAATGAAAAAAAGAAAAAAATATTAAATCCAACTTTTTATGATTTTTCGATTTTGTATACAATGGTAAACAATTTTTAAAAGAAATTATTTTTTTCTTTCAAAATTTGTTTCCCGCACTCTTATTTTATTTACTTTTATTTTTTTAACTCGTGATAGTAAAGAACTCTTAATTCTTTATCTTTTTGAGTGCTATTAAAAAGAAATAATAAAATTTCAAAAAATAAAATATATATGCTGCAAATATTTTGAAAAAAAATACAATAAAATAAAATATACAACTATCATATCAGAGAATCACGCGTCCAACATTCCAAAGTGATAACTAAAAAATCATATTTAAAAAAATAAAAAAATAATACCACATAAATAAATTCTTTCACTCGTTTCAAAGAAATTTTCGAACTGGAAATTTGAAATTCACTTCAAAAGATCATACGAAGCTTTTTCGGTAGCCACGAGCATAGAAAAATCGATTTAAACCGTGCCCATTCAATCTGTACTCTCAAAGACTTATTACTATGGTTTTAGGTATCGTGATTTACCGATTGTTATTTACCGCACAGTGATTTACAATTGATTACAATTGCCATTAGTGGAGCCATCGGTCTGCACAATTTCCATGGCGTGTCTAATTAAACCAGATATCTATCCGACCATCCAATTACGTAACTTGAAAAATAGAATCGAGAAAAAAGGAGAAGGAAGGAAATTAAAAATTAAGGAAAGTATCCGTAAAGAAAAAAAAAAAAAGAAGGAAACGGAATATTAGACAAAGCGAATTTCTGCTGACAGTAGTGGAATAAAAAATATACGCGACGGTGATCGTCCTTCAGCTTCAAAAAATGAAAATTTTATTGCACGTTTGTTGGAAATAAAACGAATTTGATAAACAACGAATGAAATTTTATGCAAACTTTTTAAAATCCTAAAAGATTTTTAAAAAATTCTGAAGTGAATTTTTGAAATTACTTAAAAATTATTTATATAAAACTCTAGTTAGGAAATTATTTATCAAAATGAAGATTATAGCTGAATGTGAATTTAAATGAATAAAAAAAAAATAATAACTCATAAAATTCCTGATAAGATATTTTTTAATCGTAAATAAAAAAACTTTTGACGAGTAATGTTCTAAAAGAATGAAAATTCAGGAACTCATAAAAAATACGTAGCTTTCATTAATGTCTAAGAATGTGTTTAATTTTATGGGTAGAAGTTTTGTGCGTGGATATGCATCCTAAAGGGTATAAGCCAGGATATATAGAATATAGATGGAATTAAAATTAATTAAATATGGCACGATTAGGCGTAAATACTAAATGCTTTCGAAAATAAAATTATTCTTCGTATAAAGAAAGTCTAATTAAAATTATTTTACATATTTCTTGCATTGTTGAAATATTTGATGCTTCTTCGTGTTATATTCTATAAATATTAAAAAAAAAAACGATAAACAAAAATCCAATCAATCAATTGAAATCGAATGTATACGAACAAATATCGAATTGTCTCGTTTTCGAAAAAGATTATTAAATGCGCTTTTTACGCGAACAAGCAAAACGTAAAATTAATTGTCAAATTTTATGAAATTTACAAAAATCCGAGCAATTCATTCAATAAAGAAATTTTTGTGTAATATAATATTTACTGCATCGGGTAAAATTTAATTCATTATTTCTTTATTGATATTTTTTCATAAACAATTTTTAATAGCCAAAGTTTTTTGATAGTTTATTAAGTTATTTAGGAACTTTTAAAAGTTCCTGAATCGTTTAACTGTTTAAAGAAAATTAAAAATTCTACATTTATCACAGTTTTTCGCTCCAAAATCTTCCGTAAAATTCAATTTAATAAAAATTTCTCAAATTTCTTAAATATTTTTTAAAAAGTCCATTTAGCAATATTTTAACAAAATTTTCAATTCTGACTCAACGCATGTTCAATAATATTCAAATTATAATTCTTATCCTAATATTCTAACATTCAATATTGCTTTAAAAACACCTTTGAAATATTTTTAAAAAAAATCATCATTTTTTTCAGAATGAGTTCGAGGAAAGTGATATCGATTCTAGTACACTCCCATCTCGTGTGACTAATTTTATGCCATTGTTCAATTGCAATTCCAGAGAATAAGGGTGAAGAACATTCTATGACATCGCCGTTCTCCATTTTCCATGGTCCATAGAACGTTGAATAGTGCGCGGTATCGAATATCGAGACTCGAAATACGGATTTACAGAGAAACATCGATTACCAATCCCAATCGATAATGTGAAAATCAATTTTCCAAGAGAGCGACTATCGCTTATATCACGTATAAACAATCCTCCAATTCCCAAGACAGAGTGACACCCACTTTTAATGCTGGATTATATCCACCTACGAATATCAATACTCTCCACGGGATATAGAGAGACACGTAGAATGAATATCGAAGGAAAAAAAAAATACGAAAGGTATTAGACAGGCAAGTTTGAAATTTTCTAATACGAGAGGAAGATAAATGTGTTGGAAATAATATATATAGTAATATCGAAGCGAGAGAAATAGCAATGAATTGAATATTGCATCGTGTTATGGGAAATGGAATTTATAATATATTCGAGAAGAATCGGTTCGAAATTCCCAATTGAATATTTGGAGGAATCGTGTCCCCGTTTGAAATTATTGTAGAAAATTTAAAAATTTAAAATGTAAAAATTTTTCGAATAATTATGATTCTGCTCTACGTTAAAAAGATTCTTGATATAATTGTTTAATATTTTTTTAAGGATAATAAATTCACTCTTGAAATTACTCTTCTTTAGAATATATTATAGGGCATTAATTTCTTTGATTGAATGCATCGAATATTTCTTGAATAACAAGTGAATGATTCAAAAGATATTTCATTGTTATTTCTAAAAATTTTTCATCAGTTTGTATATCTCTCGAATGAATCTTCAAATATTCAAGATTGCTTGGTGATTTTCAAGGTTTCATGTAGAATATATCATTCGTTAGGACACGGATCGATCAGTCTTATTTCGGATGTAACAATATTCCACAACCAATTGAATCCACTTTATATATCGAAATATACATGTTCGAAGCTTGTTTCATAATATTAAGTAAATTCCTTCATCTTCCATGCTTTTTTAGTTAAAAAGTAGGTCAAATATATTTTTTGACGTACAGAAAAAACATAAATCGCAATAATAATCAAAATATATAATTAATCTAATTAAATCTTCAAATCTAAACAATTTCATATTAAATTTAAAAATTTTCAAACAATTCTCAAAAAAAGTTTTTCTTTAAAAATTTCTCTAAACATCATTGTCACACGTTCAAATTGTCACTTCTGTTTTTAAATGAAACGTCAAAGGTGCCTATAGCCCATTTCGATAGAAAAAATCGATTGATAAAAAATCTTTTGTTGTTTCATTTAGACGGAACAATTTTTTAAACGGACATATTTTTTTTTTATAAAATGTACGAAAATTCTTCTAAATAACATTATACACATTATACATATTATTTTGCAAAGGAATTACATTAAACTTTATTCTTTTGCTGGAATATAAAGTTACCCTTAAAAAAATACAAAATTATCCACCTCTTATCACGCAGTGATGGTTCATCAGATCTGCTCGAATCCTTCTCGGTCGAGATAAAATTTTTCGAAACGAGCCTATCACGAACCAAGAGTGTTTGGAATCCATCCAAGATCTCGTTTCAAAATCTCTCAAGTTTTCACCGTTCCATG
Organism: Apis cerana; assembly: GCF_029169275.1. Classification (NCBI taxonomy): domain Eukaryota; kingdom Metazoa; phylum Arthropoda; class Insecta; order Hymenoptera; family Apidae; genus Apis; species Apis cerana. Next base: position 7,690,609 of record NC_083864.1, on the reverse strand, counting down.
GCTCGTATAGCCGAAATATCGGATAACACGAAATTTCTCTCAACAATATGAAAATTCCTCGAGCTTCTAATAACCGAGAATCGTATCAGATTCGCTGAACGGAGCCACTTTTCATATTTCCATCGGTTTCGTATATTTTTTCGCTTATATTGTATCCAGTGAAGTAAATTAGAAGGAGAAAAAACGACGAAATTTCCACTCCTCTTTTTTTTATATCCTTATGGAAAGAAATTTCGTGTCGATGGTCGTGGAAACTGGAAAAAAATCAAAAAATCTTTGCACGATAATATTTTATTCGATTGCGAGTAAGATCGTGTGCCACGAATATGAAAATGCAATACGATACGATTGCAAATTGATAAAACGAAAAATGAATCTCGATACTGTACGTTTTAAGACAGATAATTGTTCGTGATTGTAGAATGTATATTGAATAAATATTGTGCAAATATCGCGTATAAAATAATTATTTTCAATCTTTCGAAATGTTTTATTCTACGTTTATTATTGTTGAGTTCATAAAACGTAAATACGTATATATTTATAAATATAATATAATTGATAATAAAAATAATAAAATATAATATGTATTATATGTATAATTTTAATTTTATAACAAAGACACGATAATATAATTTTCTTTAAAATTAATAACGTTGAAAACGTGCTATTAATAATAGAAAATTAGAAAAAGGAAAAAATATATAAATTTTTACACATAAATATATTTAATTTTTATTTCATTTTTTAATTGAGTTCTCCTGTATATTCTCTTTAATTTTTCTCCTCTTCAATTTTAAATGCTATTCAATAAACATTTATTAATATTTTCAAAGGTATACAACCAACAAATTAAAAATACTCTGTATCGTGTTCTCGATAAATTTTATCACAGTTTACAAATCGTTACAAAGCGTTAATATTTCCATTGGGGTACGTTTATAACGAGGAAAACGAAATTTTATTTTATTTTATTTGTTAATCGTTAGTTCGAATTATAGAAATTGATAATTATTAAATATTCTATTTATTGTTGTGTTTTGCTTAAAAATCAATCATATGTTAGTTTATTATTAAAATTTTCCACATATTAATTCTTCAAATAATATTTAATTTTTAAGTATTTAATTGTTTTTAATGTTAATCGTATATACATCATGAAATATTCTAGAAAGAAAAAAAAGTCATTCAATTCAGGATTCTAAGACAATCAATTAGCAAAAATTTTAAATTAAAAATTTAAAAGACAATGAGAACTTTTAAAAATTAATTATAAAAAAAGTATCAATGCCAATATAATATAAAATTTATAATTCGAACGAGAATGTTTTAATAATAAAGAGTTTGATTATTTTCATTTCATTTTCATAAAATTTCGACTGATACCGACGATTGCTCTTCAAATGTTTCATTCATTTTACATTTCTTCAATTTACATTACAATATCACATTAATAAATTCTCCAATAATTGTCAATCCATATGTCTCGCCAACTTTCAAGTTCGAATAAATTATTCCTCCAATTTTCCAAACGAGCAAAATTTCATCCTTTTATCCTTTCGAGTGTGTATCCGCCTCGAATTACGACAAGTTTTCAATCGTGATACGCAACACGTCTGTGGAAAAACGGCCATGGTAAATAATACAAGAGGTACACGTGGTTAAATACCGGTTACGGAAAACGAATGGCATTATGCAAATGATAGAATATCGATGGGCGCATAATTCAGTCGGGATCATCGTAAATCAATTACAACGATAAAGTTGTAACGTTTCATAACACGCAGGGGGTGTGATGTCCGCATAATTTTCGCCAGACTGATCACTCGTTGGGAAGGATGCATTGTCAAGCTTTGTAAGCGTGTAAATCAACATGGAAACGACCCCACTGTAACAAGTAACGTTACAAATTACATGAAACATTTGCCGTATACGGCATCGCGCCACATACCTCTAATTATTTATTATTCTTCGGTAATCCAACGATACAACGCGTATACAATATTCACAGAGGAGTGGAATTTTCTCATCGTCTCTTTATCGTCTCCACTTTTTACTTTCATTCGTTTTTTTTTATTCTTTTTTTTTTTTTACTTTTTTTATTGGCTGCAAACGAAACAGTGAAATTTTATGAAAATTATCCCATCAGACAATTCATCGATATAAATGTAAATTTGGTAGAGATTGAAAGAAATTGATAGAAAAAAGTGTAATTAACGATGAATTATGAACAGTTACAAACATCGAGTTATAAATAAAGAATAAAGAAACAGGGAATCGAATCAATTGATCGAATTGATCGATCGATTAATGAAAGTTAATTACATGTGATCTGCCTGTGTCATTGTCAAACATTTGTCATTTTTTTATTGGTCGTGACAAATTTACTTCCACGATGTTTATTGGATAGCTATGTTTCTCTGATTGGATTCGAAGATTGATGCTGACTTTGGGAAGAGGAAGATACACGGGACGTTTGAATCTATTTTTCTTATTATAACGAAAATATGAATTCTTTTTTAATATTTTTAAGTTATAGACACTGTGCACACATTGCGATCTCTTTTGTTTTCTCTATACACAATATTTTGTGTAGGGAATTCTGTTAAATGAAAGTAAATTCAACATGGATGCAAGATAAATAACGACATGAATTCGATTGCGTTAGATCAGTAACAACTCGTTGACTGGAGAACTTCATGATATTACTTTCAGTAAGAAACGATTGGGAATGTTGCCGGAGAGCAACATACTCTCGTAAATTTTCCTTAAAACTTTGTGAAAACATTGACAATGTGCTTTTCTTGAATTTCCGAGGAGGATCAATGCTATCATTGAAATCGAGGAATATAATCAATGGTTACAAATTAAACTAAAATATTTCTACTTGATGATATGATACTTGATGTATTTCAATTTCTATTTTTTTTTTTTTGCAATAATTTAAATATTGCGATGTTAAAAATGATTGTAAATTTCGTATAACGATCATTTCATATTTTTCGATCAATAATATAGTGTTGTTATAAATTGAACGACGAATTACAAAACTGTGTACATCACAATTTCATAACATATAAAAACAGAGAAACGAAGAAAATGATTAAAGTTTATATTTTTCTTAACAACAATCGATCCTCCTTTGTTCTAGAAATAAATATTTTCTCAAATGTTCAATTCCTCGATTTTCTCTATTCCATGATTTTCTCCGTTTTTAAAAATCTCTTTTTCATCTAAAAAAAAAAAAAAAAATAAGTCAACAGAAAGCTTCGACATACTGTCAGAAAATTCCACAAAAATCCCAGGACGAAAATCTCCAAGGATATGGAAAACAATATTTCATCTATCTTATCGACAGATATTCTATAAATCGACGTTCGATGTAAACCACGTCCAAAGCTATAAACGGTACACGAACGTCTATAAGTATTAACGCACTGCCGCATATTCCACGTGTATGACTTTTGCGGCTGACATCCAGTCTATAACTTTCTCTGCATTTCTGTCGACCCATGGATAACCACCCGCGGCGAACATGTCGCGCCATTGTGCGAGCACACACTCGTAAACAACAAGTTCGCTTTACCTTCCCGTATACCGATCCAAACCAGGGGTGAAGGAGGGGGAAGGTGTGAGAACAGGCCAACCTGAAAGAAACTCGTCGACACCGTGACACCCTGGGGTATATCTCGCCTCATCGACATTTTTATTGCGGACCATCGACCAGGAAATGTTTCCACGGGAATACCGATTCCCCGACGTGTTCTTCCGCCATACTAACTCGCGATCCCTTTGATTTCTTGCGATTTTCTTTCTTTTTTTTTTTTTTTTTTTTTTTGGTATATTGATTGGTTCTTCCTCCAGCCCAGAAGATTAGAAATTTTGTATTTGAATTTTTATTCTCGAAATGTTTTTAATGTCTCGTGATTTTTTGAATTTAAGTTTCTATTAAGTTGAGGATTTTTGGAGATCTTTGAGGAATTTCACATTTGAAATAGTTTTGATTTTTTTATTACTGTGGAAAGATTTTTGGAATTTTAATCTCAGGGAGAAAAATTAAATGTTTGAAGATTCTTTGAGAAATTTTTAAATTTTTATCTTCGAAATAATTATTATATCGAGAATATTGATAAATATTTTAAAATATTTAAAAGATAAGAGTTTTAATATTTTTTTTTACAACTGCATACTGTCAAAAGAGAAAAAAAAGTTAAAATCTTGAGTAATACGATATTAAATTATTCATCATGTTATAATGATTTCGTTCATTCGTTGAAACTGCATTTCATCCTTACCATTACATGTAAAATAAAATTTTCTGTTGTTCGTGAATACGTTGTTCGGAAGTAATAGCCCATCATTCGAAACACAAATATTATTCACAACACGACATCTCGTAAAGAAATCGACTAAATGATCCAATGCACGTAATTTCATCACGATTTTGAAATCTCATGATATTCATTGAATTCAGCCAATCTCCGCAATGCACACGCATTTGACTTTGTACTAGAAATGAAAATTCATCGATTTCTGTCTCCTTCCTTTTATTAGCTTTTCCAGAATAATCTACATGACTTCCAGATTAAATCTTTTCCCTACACGTAAATAATCGAAAATATTCGAGATTGGATTACTCGAATGAAAATATGGAGAAACTTGCAATACGATAAATTCTGCAATAATTGGAAAATCCGCGGTTTTCGTGTGTCTCGATATTTCATATTTGTAATTAGATCTCGTGCGAATTATATCTCCAGAATTTTAACTAAAAATGGGAAAAAATAAAGATTATATAGGATCTATTGATTAAGAAAAGATAGATTAATGAGAAAATTATGAAAGATCTTGTTTCAAAAATTAAAAGTTAAAAGTTACTTGAATATTTTGCATTTAGAAAAAAATTTATATATTTATATAAATTAAATTAAAACTCGATAAAGTTAGATCCTGGAAAAACAAAAAAAAAAAGAATTATCACATGTAAAATAAAAGACGAATTAGAAGTGAAAAAATTTTGACTTACCATATTAAAAAATTATTTTCAAAAATTATTTCGAATGTCAATATTTTCTTATGAAAATATGAATATACGATGCTTCTGTGAAAATTATTTTTTATCAATTGTATCCATTAAACTTTTCATTTTTCCGGCGGGAATCTATAAATCATCTGTTCAAGGGATGAAACTCAATTTTAATTCCTCCTTATCGCTCTCATAGCTCTTATCTTTCAAAATAAATCTTGAAAAACTTAACTCGTTATTCGTTATACTTCCATAAACGATATAAACATGCGTGTTCCTTCTTTATATTTTTCTTTTCTTTTAATCCTTGATTTTAAATTATTGATCTCGATTTAAATACGTTATAAAAATGATATTTTATTTTCTACCTTTTTAGATAATAAATAGTTAAAATATATCTTATGAATAATTTATATTTGATATTCTGTCATAATTGATGAATAATTGAAATATAACTCTAAATATTTGACCTATAATATTCTTCTTGTTCTCTAACGATAATATAGCAATATATTATTTTCCATCAATTATGTCGTAAAATTTAATTCCGTATAAAATGATTAGAAAATGACAGAAGACATTAAATAAAATTAATTTACTTGTTATCTCTTGGGGAGATAAAATTCTGTCGGAAACTGAACAATCGCACAATGTATCATAATTTTTACGTGCTCGAGCGATCATTGTTCGAAATGTACAGAGACGAATGACCGAAGAGCGTCTTTTATACACGCTAAAATTTACCCGTCAAATGCAGTCATCAGGGAAATTAATCGATACGACCGGCTACAAATCGTCTTTGTCCAAGAAAAGTTAAAAATTTCCGTGCCAACCTGACAGTCTGATAACTTTTTTCTAATAGCCTGTCACCGGCATTCCACTACGGCTATCATCCATTATGACCACGTCCGTGTTATACCGACTCGGTTTTCGGTTATAAATTTTCTCTCTGATTTGGAAAGAAAGCTAAGTATTGTAAATTAAATGATGTTTCCTTTCTTCGAAAAAATTGATTACGACGTATGTATATATATATTTCAATCGATTAAAATTTTATCTTCTATCGATGAAAATTCTTGGAAAATATTGTGAACGAGAATATGGAAATTTCAGAATTAAAAATTTTAGAAATTATGCTCTCTCGAAATAAAGAAGAAATCGATCGTTACGAAAAATTGGAAAATATTCGAAAATATGGCTAATATATAAAAATTCCCATTTCTTTGAGGAAAGGAATTAATTATTACGCGAAAATAAATTGTACAATTATATACTCAAAGACATTGAATACGTTTCTAATTCTGTAATTATTCACGAGCTTGTAACTTGTTCGTAACTGCAAGCATACACATCATACTAATCACTGTGTTGATAAATTGATCAACACTCGATTACTATAATTGTAACTTGCTAGAGATCGAGAGTTACAAGTTGTTAATACAACAAAGTTTCGTCAAAGAGGATCATATCGTTATTCATCACATTTTCATTAATCTGCTAATCGTGTTTCAAGAAACATATTCGAAATTCTCATTCGTGTAAACAATCAATAATAAATAAAAAGAAATTCCTTCTTACTTGTATCGAACATTTTTCCATTCATGAAAAATATTTCGTATCTAAATATTATTTTTTTCGAAGTATCATTTAACAGAAAAAGAATCGAAATTGAATCTTAAATGGTATCTCGAAAAAAGAATTTCTCTCTAACGAAAATTTAGTTCGTTGATGCAACAAAAGGAAACCAATGAAAAACATCCATTATCCCATAGGTTTCGTGCAAATGGCGCAACCTTATGTCTGCTGCATGGACGAGGACGGAAGGTACGATCCATCTCTTGTGACGAGTATCAAAGAGTTTTTCTTCCATACGTGCCAGCCTGGCAAGCTTTCCAGTTTACTAAACCGCGCGCAAATCTTGAATTCTCTTGCAAATCCACTATTCTGACTTTGTATGCAACTACTTTATGAATAAGATATATTGAATCTAAGTGTATACACGCTGTAACTTAAGAATGCTCTTTGAGAATGCGATAAAGCGTTTGAATTACATTTATAGCCAACTATTTGAATTTTTTCCTTTCTTTCTTCAATTCTTATTTACGTAAATATGTAACAATTTTTTTAAGTACATTAAAATTCTTGTAAATAATAATTGAAAAAAAGTTCACGTGTTGTTAAGTATCATGTTTATTTATAGCATCACAACATCAAATTATTTTCTCATTTTAAAATAATTTCCATATGAAATATTTTCTGCCATCCATCAATGCATAACTCGTGTATAAATCGTTAAATCGGTGTTTAAATCGTATCTAGTGTATATTCAACCGTGCGAAATAGTTTCTATTGTTCACGAATACACTAGCCACGTCAAGATTAATCGTCCAAATTGAACGAAAGTCATCGATAGTTGTCGATACTTGGAGGGCCCACTTCAAGGGAAGAGTTGTACACTCTAGAGGAAACAAGTTGAGTTTAACTCAATGACATGGTTATTGCTCGAATAAATATGAAAGGTAGAGAATAATAGCGCCACGGAACTCGATCACGCTCTACAAACACAACGAATCGCTAAATTAGACAACGATACTAATTTTCCTGTAATTTATCAATTTCTTTGATGTTTGTTTGATCGCAATAACGTGGACGAGAACGTATCCAATTAATATTTGAGGAGAAATGAAAAGCTGTGAAAATAGAGGATCTTTGTTTGAAGTTCATTTGCATAAATACAATATTTTAAAAGGAGGATACAATTAAGGAGAGAAATTTTAGAAATTTGTTAATAAATTAATTTTTCTGAAATTTATTCTAAAAAAATTTTATGTTAATATAAAAGTAACGAAGAATATTTTGTAAAAATATCTTTTTATTATTTCGTTACGTTATTTCGTTTAATTCGAAGTTTATCATATAAATTATTATCGTATCGTAATGCATTCGAAATCGTTTTAACTGAAATGATCAACTGTAAATGTGAAAACAAAGATAAGAGAATTTAAAATCGTTCTGTTTCAATAGCCGGATTATCCGCGATAAAACGAGGCATAAAAAAATTTATGAACGCTAATGAGGCAAGTATCGTAGCAAAGTATACTGCTATACTTTATCCTGTGCGAAAAAAATCGCAATGAAAATGATATAAAAAAAATATTACACCGAAGCAAAAAATCTCAATCGCATTAACTCATTTTGTTGCTAAAAACTATTGATAAAGCGTAACTTTATTTTATTGTTACTTTGCAATATTGATTCTTTCATCTTTTTTTGATGAAATAACCTCTTCGAATTAAGAAGAAAATTAGCGATCATTTTTCGTTGAAACAATTAAAATTGTGACTCAATGAATTATAAATCGTAATTGACGCAACGATTGATTTTCGATTAGAATTTATGAAATTTGTTGATAAATTAGATGTCAACGCTTGTTTGTTCACACAATCTCAATAATAAATGAAAGTAACACTTCACGCATAAACGCGTGTTGAGATTATAATCATACTCGAAGCGTTACTCACGAAGCGTGATAAAATTTAATTACGTTAAATCGATGGACGATTAATTACACTTCGGATCTGGTACGAATCGCGTGTTTGATAAAGACGCGTGTGTAAAATTAAGAGAAAATTATTTTACATGTTATTGTTTTGCAACATTTCAGCGTTGATTTTATTCAATTATTGATTCAATTATCATGGAATTGATGAATAATACCGAACAATTGTATCAATAAAAAATAATAAAATTCGCATTACAGATTGAAATTGTAAAATAATAGAGACAATGAATATATTTCATTTTGAAGGATTGCGAATAAATTTAAGTTCAATTGAAAAATTTTCTGAGAAAAATATGCGGAAGAAAAAAACTGTATTCATATTTTTCATTCTAAGCTTTTGATTTTGACAAAAGAAAAATTGAGAAATTATATTATTCCTTATTTAGATAGATATTCTAATCAGATTTACAGGAAATAGAAAGCAATCTTTCTTAATTGCTACTGAGTTTCGAAGCGCGGCTCATTCATAAATATTCTGTAATATTCTACAATAGAATCTAATTAAGAGGGAAGGTTGATATTATGCCTTTCAACCATGTGTTTCACAACATGTCACAATTTCCAAAGCGAATCGATATGACCCAGTTATTAAAATAATTGTTGCCGCAGGTATTGTCACAATATCGTGTTAACATGGCTTATATCTGATGTAGAATCCGTTTCCGAATCACAAAGGACGTGGATATCTTTCAATATTTCAAGACAAACGAAATTTCGATCCTTTGATTCATGCGCATACGTGTTTCATTTGATCGAATATTCCTTTGATTCGTAAATGCACATGAGACGTGCTACCTTCAATGAAAAATTTTCTACTTTCAAATTAGAATTAGAATCAAGAATTTATCGATAATTTTTTAATGTTTGAACAATTTAAAAAGCAAAAAAAATTGTATATAAATAAATCGATAAGAAATTCTTTCATAGATTAATTTCATTTAATTATTTACAATTTAGACGATTCAAAAATATTCATGTTCCATATTTCGATTGAAAAATCCTTTACCATGGATTCAATAGCAGGATATTATCGAAATAGGAATTTCAATATCACCAAAGAATGTTCCCTGCGTGTTCGATAAGTCTTATCATATTCTACTTACGTCTGATCACGTACGAGGTTATTCTTCTTAACTCGCGTTGTTGCTTATCGACGATTTATTTCACTCGCTAGCTGGCCGACTATTGCTCGACCTATTCTACTGACATCCTATTTCAGACTTATTTTCCAAGTAACGTAAATACTAAATATTAATGTGGAGTACAACTTCCTGGCATGTTTTTACAACTCTATCGGGAACTATATATAAAAAAAAGTTTCATGAAATTTGTTAGACAGTTCCATCGCTTAAAAATTTGTTTGAAACTAAACTCGTGACTTGGTTCATTTTTTTTAATTTTTATTTATTTATTTATTTATTTTTTTGGTATCTTTAAATTTTACGATATCATGAGATATTTGTTTGGAAAGGGGAATAATGAAAAATCGATAAATTATAGATCAATTGATTTTATTCCTCGTTTCCTCGCGTGATATTTTCCAAGGATATAAACTATTTATTTAAATTTTCCACGCAATGATATTCCACAGATGATCACGTAATTAGAAATGAAAACCTGGAATAGTTGTGCCATGGTTTATGCGATCTAGAAAATATATTTCGTTATGAATAACATAATAAATAAAGCTTGTTATCATTTACATTTGTTCCGTTCACCACGTTCGTGGATTATATCTTGTAAAATATAAAAAAAAAATTGCAGAAATTCTAGAAATTTATATTAAAATATATATCATAATTTTATAAATTCAACAATCGAATTTAAACTTTTAATTTTTAAATCTAGTTTTTTTTCTGCTGTGCAGCACAAGAAGAAATTAGTACAAAAATTAAAAAAAATTGATTTTATTTTACAATAACTGATTGAAACAAATTTTTGAAACAAGTTAATTCAATCCAAGAGTTCAGTTCCTGCAAAAGTAGTTCATACATTTTCAATATTCGCGAAATGAAATATTGTTAAAGCGATTTTAATACGTATCTCGGCCGAGCCCACGATACAACCATGTTAAAAGCTAAATGTCCGAAGCAGAGACGGAAAATATTATTGAAACGATGGACAGATTTAAAAAGAATCTTTAATTTTAAACGAATCAACCTTTCTCGGTTAATTATAATAATAGGCTTGAAATTTTTTTCTCGTCCTTTTCCTCTTATTTCACGAGTGAAAGCAAACATTAAATAATGTTGAAACCATGTGGAAAAATATTCTCATGAAAAAAATTCAAAAAAAATGAAATAATCGTGACACTTAATTAAAATTAAATTACCGTTTAAATAATGATTAATAACGGTGATAATTCTAATGGGAAACGTATTTGATTCTATATTGAAAAAATAATATTTTTAAAAAGAAATATAAAACAATTTAATTATATTCTCTTATTGATTGACATTTCAAAATGAAAAATAATAATTTTCTCGATTCTTGAATACGATTTTTCTTTCATTTATTTCGTTTTTTCCGTCATATTTATTCAAAATGAAAATTAGCTACAATTCTCATGTATATATATATATAGTATATGTAAAAATGAAATACATTTTCCTATTATATGAATTTCTCTCTTGCGGTATATTCGTATTTGCATTTTGATATATATATATTTCTATTGCTTCATATGCAAGAATATATTACGGAAAGGGGTTGGTCTGTTATACAAGCTATTGAATGTCCCAGAAATAAATCCTTTATCATTGGCAATTTCAATTTTTCAAATATTTGAGACATACAAATTTTGTAAATATAAATTTTACACCAAGAAAAAAATATCCATTTATTTAAAAATTCAATGTTATCCTCCATTATTTCTCAATAATCTTCTTATTTTCCAAATATTCGATATAATTTAAATGTTACGAATAATTACTCGTTATATTTTAACATATTTATTTCTAAATTTCATATTATTTATCATCACTTAATTTTTTAATACATTTTATTCCCAAAGTATATATATATAAAATCATTTAAATTTTTCGAAGCATTATCATTTCAATCTTCGTTCAAAGATGAAAAATCACGATATTTCATATAATACCAACTTACTGGCAGAAAAATAAAGCGAATCTAGACCAATCGCGTGCAAGCTATTCCATTCCGGCGTATCAATCACTGGAAAAATAAAAATAGCCAGCAAGATACAAGCTTTAGCACTTAGATCGACGATGTTGAACCTATGCATAGACTCCATGCGGCGAGCACGCATGACATTGCCTCTCGTAATGCAGCATGAGCTTTGCACGCGGCTTTTCGCATGCGGATGCGATCCCATAAGCTTCTCACATAATTTGATCGATCGTAGGACAATAGAATTATCCATTGGTATGGTCAGATATTATTATCCATCGATACGCTCGCAAATCTTTTGCATTTGACTTTGTGAATGTTACATATTACGAAAGATGAGTGAATTTTGTACGAAATAATTCGAAAATATGGATTGATATTTTTTCCAAATAAATGAATAAATATGAAAATATTGGAAGATAAATTTATAGAAAAAATTAACTCAAAAATTGAGTTAATTTTATTTTGCACAAAAGCAAAATAATCCATCAGGAGTAATAATGCAATTTCCAATGAAATTATTTACATTCTGAAACAAAATTTAGAATTTTTCTTTTTCTGGAATATTTTTAGAATGATAGGAGATAGCATGTAGAGAAGAAGAATTGTCTTTACGATCCTAATTATTACATCATTTATATCCCTTTTTATATGTCTTTTGAAGTATCAGAAAAAATTTGGAATATTATTAATTCCATAAACTATTAAAATCATTCAATATCGATGCTCTGCATGATAACAGAAAAAAGTACAAATTAAAATAAAAAATACGCTGATCCATACGACACACAGTTCGGGAAAAATCTTTTTCAATAATCCAATTGTAACATCTGTGATAGACAGTACTATTTCTAGAATCTATACGAATTGATAGAAATGGCTACGAAGTTTCTATGGGAACAACGAATCCGTATAAAAAAACAGAAAATAAAAAAGAAAGAAAGAAATAATTGAAAAAATTAATAGCGAAATTATTACCTATTCTTTTTTTTTTCAGATTGGAGAAAAAGAATTGGTTCGGTTATCATAAAATTATTATCACTCAAAGTCACAATTCGATTGGTTTAATATTCTTTTTTTTCTCTCCCTCCTCTTTCCTGTCTCATTTAAATTCTGTCACAAGATCCAGAGGGAAGAAAAGATACATTTGGAAAGCTGTTTGGGTCTCGAAATCTATTCTATCACGAACAAAAGCCCACCGTGTCATCGAGTTTCCCTCTTTTTTTGGTGTCGCTTTTATTTGTCCTCACCGTTCGTCTAAATCCTCTGTTTCTCTAAAATAGATATCTTTTGTTCAATGTATTCCTCTGTAAATACGCCAACGAAATGACGATATATTTTTACGTAACAATGTTGAATATGGTCCCTTCTTTTTCGATGGAACGACAACGATACTTTCATCGATTTAAAAAATCAAATTATTTAAAAATTTCTAAATTAATATATACATTATATAAAGAAATAAGAGAAATTTCAAAGAGAAAAAAATGTTCAGATATAAATATTTTACAATTCTATTTTATTATTCTTTAACTTATAAAAAATATAATAGAAAAGAATAAGTTCAGACAATTATTTTGAACTGATAATAATTTTGACGTTTCTTAAACATAACTTCAAAGAAAAATGAAATTTAAAAATTTTTCTTGATTCTAAATCCAAGTATCAAATTCGTAATTATAAAATTTATTTATGATTACCCTACATGATCTACGATTTATGGATAAGAGTGCGTATCTTTTTGCTCCATATAAGCTTTTCTCGAAGCTTCACTATTACTAAGATTTTTCGTTAAAAAAATTCTATACCTTGCGAGGATTAAAAAGAAATATACGAAAGTTTAAAAATTTTAAATATGAAAGAGATAAAAAAATATCTGAAACATAATAATATCAATAAACATTTAATTATTACTGGAATAATCCAATCAATTCAATAATTCAACAAATAATTAACGATGGGAGATCGAGACATAATACACGTTTATAATATTCGATGAAATTTCAAAGTGAAGAATAAATTTCTCTACGGAAAGCTCTCTCGTGGCGCGGCGCAAAACGAAAATCACGCAAAACGAAGAAACAAATAATCTGGAAAATCCATGGAGTGCAAGTATTTTTTGTCTCTTTGATAGAAATTTCCGTATTTATGAAAATTCTTATACCTTCGTCCAATGATTAATTTAATAATAATAAATCGTTATTAAATTTCCATGAATAAATTTTCATAATACAACGGAATAAATTAATATACGAAAAGATTAACCGGGAGTGGAATAAAATTTGTATTCAATAAATAAGACCCAACGCTGAAATTCTTGCGACAGAGCATGGATACTCACACGAAGAAGAATAATCGCGTTGAGAGGAAATTGTGAAAATCGAAAATTCGATTGCGTTCTCCATATTTTTGGCAAGGATTAAAAAATAACGATAAATCAGAGGGAACGTCACTGGTTGAAATAAAAATTATAGCCGGTTGTTTCTACCGTTATTATTTCTCAATCATTCGTCACGATTCTGATACACGAGGATAAAACGGAACGAATGAAATATTGGTCGAAGAAGAATAAGCCAAGCTTGGAGGATCAAGCTTGTAGATTTGTGGAGGAAATAGTGATGTTTTGCCATCGGGATAATATTATAACGCGATTGTAGTTCCAGATTTCTTGAAACATCTTATCTCATTCTTAAATCACTCGATCTTGGAATGGAATCTCTCGTGAGAGGAGGAATATGGAATAAATTAGAAATGAATAAGGGATAAGGAAAGAACGAGGAGAGAAATTTTGAGAAGAGGTTGAATGCTAGAGGAATAGTTATTTTGAAATTTTTTTTACTTTGTTTATTAGAAAAGGACACGATAATTAATTGTTTGTTCTCGATGAATTTTAATTAATTCGAATTTTCACGAATATTATTAATTCGTGAAACATTACGTGCAATTATTAATAGTGCTTAATTAGATTTTATCGGATTCGATGTATTAAATATGTACTATATTTAAGAATATTTACAAGAATCGAAGGATTAAAAAGTAATTTTTTAATTAATTAACTTCTAATTAAACGATTCGATTAACAAATTTAAAAAAACTCGTAAAATAACAAGCAAAGAAATTTACAATTAAATTAAAATAATTCGATTCAAAATATGACGAGCAAGGTCTCAAGATCATTTCTTCTGTTTTCTGTCTGGCCAGTAATTGATTAAATTTACTGTCTAGATGTATAAAGATAAAATATCGAGTTAAACATCTGTCTCAATGGTAAAAGATAAAATGAGACAGATGCAACCAAGATTACGGGAAGGAAACATCTTGAAACGTTTTCGTGATCGTGAAAGAGTCGTTTCTTAAAATACGACGAATAAATTTTGCGAAGAAACGACTCGCAAATGGAAACGTAGAAACTTCGTACACGAGTCCCGTATTAATGCCGTTGGCATTGGGTCAAATGTCATTCACATTTTGCTTAAACCCGACCAGACATCAATGAATTGCAAATATTGATCGAAATTGTACTATTATCGTTCACGTTTGTATTTCGACCGATGTTTGCTGTTGAAATGAATGATAATCCTGTATATTGGGATTAAATGTATTTTTAAATTAATTACAACGAGATAATGAGAAACTTATAAATAAAAATCTTTTTTTTAAAAAGTTTAGAATAGAAGAAATAGAATATAAGAATATTTATAAAATTATTTAAATGCACATTTGAAAACTTTTTATTGTTTTTCTTTAATGATAACGATAATCTATTTCTTTCATCGATGTTACGAATAGTATTTTTATAATATTTTTACATTTGCAAAATACAAATAACAATATCGATTTGATACAAGATTTGATACAATTGAGTATTATTTCTAATTGCTGTTAAAAATGTATATTTTTTTTTCTTTAGACAATATTATTTCCCTCAAGTAACAATGTATCGGATTAATAAATGTTCAAATGTATCTGACTTCACATGCGATAAAATGCGAAAACACGTTGAGTTTGAGAAATCCTGGAAGGAAGTAACAAGCTTAAGAAGGAGCGTCTTCTGTTTAAATCTGTCATGACTGCCGGGCTTTCCAGGCCGTGGAAAACCAGTTAAACCAGCTTGCTCGAAGATCAGACGAAACTAAAAAAAAAGAAGAAGAGAAAGGTGAAATGCACTCCTTTCCACTCTTCTTTAAAATTTGATGCTACTATTTCGCTAAACCTAATGGATACTTTGTCTTATTCTTAAAAATAAACAAAAAAAAAAAGAAATATAGTGGAAAATATAAATACCAAGATATTGTTTAAATAACGTACATTGATTTAATATTAATTTTTCAATGTTTAAACGTTACGTTTTCTCAAGTAATAATAATAAATCCATGTTTAAAAAGTTATTGAAGACATTTCATCGGCGTTACACAATTCGAGACACGTTCGATGGTAGTTCTTTGAAGTGTTAGAACAAAAAGGGTCAAATCGAGCATTTAATTAGTGATATCGATTCCCTCGTTATTATCGCTCTTTCTCGTTTAATTAGGGTCATTCCTTTGTTCCACGCAAAAAAAAGAACGTTTGCAAGATTAATTTCTACAAATATTGATTAATTAAAAAAAATGTAAACCCTTAATTGACCAAATGATATATTTAATGATTTCGATTTAAGCCAATTTTCGCTCGGGGGAATCTTTTCCTTTTATTAAAAATTACTCTTTGTAATGTCTGGTCTCATTGATTCAGAAAATTTTTCATCCCGAAAAGTTTTCAATCCAAAGCACAAGATCGTTAATTAGAGGAATTTCTTTTTTTTCAAGGAGCAAACCGAACAGAAATATAATGCGGATAATTACGAGGAAAATTGGACTTTGGTTTCAAGATAAAGGAGGTATATTAAATCGATGTTTAATGAGCAGCGTAGGTTATTACAATTTCGAGATTGTAACAATTTCTCGTATTGCCTTTTTTTTAAATACCAAGAAAAATGTTACAATTGTTATAAATACATATTATTCTAAATTTTAATTTTCTTTAATTTTAATATCTTAAAAAGTATAAATCGTTCAATGATTTTATCTATAAAAGTGGAGGTTGGTGTTGAAGCGAGACTATTTGTGAAAATTTAATGCTGTTTCATTGAAAACGAAATTTCACCTTCGAGGATAAATCTATTTTCACTGGGCAAATATATCTTCCTCAACGGAATACTGGCGATAATGAGCAAAAACGAGAAGACAGGAAACGGTAACCAATGATTTATGAACCGCATCAATTCCGTTATACGCATTTCTATGTTCTCAATTTTAAAAATTTCAATCGGACATAAATTCCACAGTTTTGTCACTGTCACGAATTTTAATTTTTCTATTCCTTTGATTTAAATTTTTTTCAATAAATTTTTTTATTGTTACACAGAGAAAAATGTATCTTTATAAATTTATTTAAATTTATTCTCATCCATTAACTTTCGACAAATCAAGGAATGTTAAAAATTTTCACGAAATTCCAAATTTTAATGAATTTACGACAATGTTAATTATGCAAGAATCAAAATGAAAATCTGCTCCTTGCATTCGAGTACGTGATGAGATAAACAGAATTTATTTATAATTCTGTCTCGCAGTATGAATTTAAACAGTGGTAGAACAAGCAACATACCGTGGAGAACATTCAACACTTTTCTTTTATTTGTAATAGTCGTCATAATTTTTCATTTACTTCACCAAATTAACATCTATCATCTCTTTTATACGAGATCTAAATTAGATTTGATAAATTTTTAAATTGAAATTGAAACGGATAAATAATAATTTGAAAAAAATATATATATAAAATATAAAAATATTGTACAAATGTAACATAACTTTTGTAAACGTACAATAAACTCTAAAATTTTATTATTCCTTAGTCTTAAATATAACTTCACTTCATCCTACAAAATAATAATAATTTCGATTCAATTTCGAACAACGAATTCGATAAAAGACAATCACCTTCTTTCAAAATTTCTTTCAAAATAAAATAATCCAAGCGACAAATGGATTCGACGTAATTTCACGACAGAGCAACTCAAATAATTTTATCCCTTGCCGTTCTTCTCGAGCGCATTAAGCATCATAGAAACTTTTTCCATCGAATAACTTAAGCGTAACATCGACCACGAGAAATTTCCCCTATGATGGAGAAATATTTTATATTTGCTTCTGGAATTTCGGTTCGGTCAAGTTTCGATCTCGTCTCGAATAATTTCACGAAGAGAAGAATTCTTTCGAATTTCCTCGAGCTGACAAAAACGTAGCTGGAGATAATTACGAGAAGCAAAGGACCAAGAATAGAATAAAAACTAATATTGAAACGACGGAAGGATAATGGCAATTGAAAAACGAAGCGTGAAACGACGAAAGAAAGAGTTTAATTATGATTCGAAATCGTCAATATTTCGCGAATTGCCTATAATATTAGAACGATTGCAGGAATTGAAGATATCTTTGAAGTATCTCGAAAAATTCTAAATTGACGTAAACTTGTAGAATTTTTTAGAGGAACAGAAGTAGTTTAATATTACTTTATTAGAATAAGAGATGTTTAAAACAATTGAATTATTAAAATTATCAATAATCATCATATACTTTTGAGAGATCAAATTAGTATTTTTAAGAGCGGAGAAATTCGACAAAATTCAACAAAATTTTCGAGTATTAAATATTTGAGATAGACATTGCGAAAAGAATATCTCACAAACTTTCATATCTCTATCTAATTTTCTCGACATCGAAACACGGAACCAATCTAATTTCGAAGTCTGATTTCGAAGTCAACTATCAATCGAGCCATCAGGAAGAAGAAAGGGATAACCTAACTAGGAAATAAAACCGCTATTGGTTGAACGATAAGAGGATTAACGGTCAAGAGAGGGGAAAGAGGAAGGTAAGAAGAAGGAGTGGAGGGCAAAGAGGAAACGAGGAAAAAGATGTCGAGTTGCCAAATCCACTCATGCCCGAGACCCAAGATTGATGGAACAGTAGATTGCTGATATTCAGACGAATCTTCTTCATCTCGCTCCCGTTTCATCCGATACTCTTCAAAATCCTCTCATCTTTTCCTCTCTCTCTATTTTCGCCAAGTGCGAAACAGAGAAATGTTGCAGGATATATCCACGACGACGATACACGCGACAATAACTCTCCTTTTTATCTCTTTTAGAAGACGATTCATAAAATATCGTGAAAATATTAAAATCTAATTGGAATTGCTTACACGCGAATTTTATAAAATTCTGCAATTTGAATATCGATGACGATCGAAGAGAACGAGGAAAATATAAAATTAGAAAGAATTGTGGCGAACGTTGATCCAAGTTTTTAGTAAGTTTATTATTGTGCGGAGAACGGAGAAAAAAGATTCTAAAAGATTTCCAAAGAAAAGTTATTTCGATGTTGAAACATGAATTGTTTCACGCACGGTTCAATCTCGTGTGAATTTTAATCACAAGTTAAATGTAATAATAGAATGATGAAATTATTTTTGATATTTTATGCTGACAATAAAGAAGAATTATTCAATATTCTTTCAAGAAAATTTCACTTATTCTACTAAAAAATTATATTTCAAAAAATTCGAGGAATAACAATTACTATCAAAAATTAAAAACAAAAAATACATTTCTTTTTCATACATCAAAGTGTTTTCCCATTACATAACATCCAAACATAATTAATCATCGTGGGATTCATCGACAATTCATTTCAATAAATATTAATCAATCCTCGATCAACAAGGCGACTCGTTAATCGATTACAAAACAAAACGATCTCGAATTCCCACGTGACATCATATCCATGTCGTCGATGAACGATTCACGAGCTCCGGAATTAGCAATCTCATAAGAACGCAGCCTGACTTTTAATAAATTTGTTTTCGATGGGTTCGAACTACTTTTTCTGATCACACGGTTCCAAGATAATCGTATGTACAAACGAGAAATGATCACGAAATAAGCGAGGAAGGAACGATGTGTGCAAGGTCAAGGATCGATTCACGAAAGCTCGAGTATTTTCGAGAAGAGAAGTTTCGATGCCGCAATTTCGATGGGATGTGGTTTCCCTTGTACAATTTGATACAGGTGAAGGACAATGACTCGTGAATGCAAATGGAAACAATATTGAGCACTTCTGGAGAATCTTTTTCTGGAAACTTGCTTGGATCGAAGGGGATAATTAAATCGTGTGTTATTAATGGTGGAACATGGAACAGTTGAGTGGCTTTTTTCCCTTTTTTAATTAGAAATTGAAAGGGAACTAAGTTAATTTGTCCAGATTATTACAAGGGACATTTCTAGATATATTTTTCAAATATAAAAAATAATATTATTCGCACTAATTTTCTTTTAAATATTTTCTTTAAATTTCAATCACTGAAATTAATAATAATAATCTATTATCTATTTTCATTGGACTGTCATTGTATTTCCAAATAAATTGAAATTATTTTACACGTTATTTACAGGAACTTGAGAGCAAGGAATTTTTCCTTTCAAAGCGTTCAATAAACTGAACTAGCTAGGATGAAATTAATCTAGCCTCTAATAACCAGAGTTAAAATTTATTATTCGCAACTTAATTAATCCTCGTCTCAATATATCGGGATGTCGACACACGCTCTATACACACTATATACATGTTAAATTAACTCTCATGGATGATCAGAAACAGGAGTTCCGCTCTCATGCATACAGTTAATATTACTAAGCTGAATCATATATGTAAATCTTGACTCGATGCACAGAGTTCCACGCTCCGGGCACATCCTGCACGCACATGAACACATTTACGCTCGCGTGCTATCCATTGACGGAATAGTAGTTGGCAGAGATCTAATGAATCGAGTCCATGATGGCCTCGCCCTCACCATCAAAGGATTATATCGGTGGAAAAGCTGCCGGTGAAATATTTAAAATTTTTACGTGCGTGTGTGTCCCGCAGTTTATGCGCTGAAAAGAGAATTTAGCGACCGCTTTGAAGCTTCGCTCGTGGACTTACGCTCGTTACTCGGATGGATGGACATTTGTACTCGTCTCTCTGAATGTTGACAAAACATCAACATCGAATCGAGAACGCATTCTTTGCGAAGAATACAAATGTTGGACTTGCTTTGATCTCAGCATCGTTAACCGTTTTAATAATTGGCGGCAATTGTTTCGAAAGGGAGATCGTTAAGATGACAATCAAGTGTAGTTGGTGTACTGAAACAGGATTATTTGGTTTTTATTTTCATCGAAAGTGGTGTTTGATCGATTGAAATTAAGCGTATGACGAGTGACAATTCAGATTGGACTGAATATTTTGTGACTATAGATTATTGATTTTTGTCGTCTTTCTCGTGTAGAAATCGAAAGAATAATTGGGATTCGAGATATCTCTACGATTCTCATTAAATTTGAAAGTTGAGTTAATTGTTATTCATTCCTATTTGAAAGTTACGTATTTTTTCTTAACACATTGGTTAAATTTTATAATTCTGTGTAATCCAATTAATGAAAGTTTTATATTGCTATTGGGTGATCAACAATCGAAGATAAATCTGGTAAATCTTTCGCTCTCGATCCCAACTTCTTTCTAGAAAGTTCACTTCTGCTCGTTTGAATCATGTTTCTGCAATTAAGGAAGTCAGGAATTATCGCAACTTGGGCAATTAAGCGCGCTTTCAGCGACTTAGCCCCTTAAGCTGTTGACCTGACATAAACTTGAGCCCGTGTAAGCAATTAACGGACACGTTAGTCGCGTGACCCGTTTCGTGACGAACGTCATCCCCAAACTGTTCATAGTGGGCACTAGTTACTTACCCTAATAAATTAGTCTAATTAAAATGTTAGAGATCGGAAGAAACGTCAATCTTAAAGCTTACGTTTCATCTTGTTTCGTATTTATTTATGCCGTGTCATTTATATTACACGTAAATTTTAATAGATCAATGTATCGATTCCACGACGATTCAAAAAAATATTACAATTGTCAAATTGTTCTCTTTTTTGTATGCATACGAATTATATTAATATTTATTTGATATCGTCGACTTTAATGTTAATCGCCACGTTTTTTCTTTTTTGTATGAATCTATCATTACGTTCGAATTATGTTTATTACTCATTTTGTGAAGGCTGAGTAAAGCAAATAGTGATTTGATGCCATCGAAGTTGGATATTAATCGTAAACCGTGTCCACTCTTGTGTGTATGTAAATCGTATATTTGATTTGTGTTGTATTCACGGTATAATATGTTTTATTTAACAAGAAACAAATCAATGGACGAGAAATACAATAAAAGAAAAAAAACCATCGACTTGAAAAGCTAAAAAATCGATTTATCAAGCTAAAAAAAAAGAAATAACAAAAATGGAAAAGAGGTAGAATCGAGATAGACTCGAGGTTGGAAAATAAATAAAAGAAGGAAAAGCAAGTTGAAACTTTTTCGCTGGTAAAAAAATTGAGATCGATTTTATTAGCCTCAAAGGCGAAGTTTCGTATCAAATATCTCGCATTACTTCATACTTTGTTTCCAACTATACCGTTCCTTCGGCTTGTTGTTTTTTGGCAAATAAAGATCGAATTTCTCGAGCTTGTTCGAAAATAAATAAATAAATTTCAACTTTGATTTGGCCTTTTTATTTTCAAAGAAGAATTTAATCGACCAATTATTATTATACATTAAAAAATATATTTTTCATCCGAGAATATTCTTCCTCAAAATCAAGCTTGTTTTTTTTTTTCATTCAGGTTCACGTTGATGTTTTCACAGTATTCTTTTTTACTTCCTTTGGTCGTGCAATACATTTTCCTCTTATCATTTTTAGCTGTTTCTTTATATCCCTGTGTGCAATCGCAACATAAACTACGGTACAAGGTTGATGATTATGCGAGTTTTTTGCAATTTCGTCCCCATTTGTTGGAATTGTTGTGTTGAGGGGCAGTATCCCTTGCTGCCTCTACTAACTTCTTGACCTTATCAAGTATTCTCATCGACTCCTACACCACAATTTCGACATCCACGCGCTGCGTTTACAGTATGCAAATTTACTTGCATACATCTTTCAATTTATCGAACATCCACACCTCATATTTCACACGCGGAACAATATACGAAGTATATTTTATTATGATTAATTCGACAAATATTTATTGTCCTCCTTATAAATTTAAAATAAAATATAATAATTAATAAATAAATTTCGAAATTTTCTCTCTTATACTTTTAAATTTATCGAGTGTTCGCCCCTCGTATTTTACATTAGGTGTATTTAATTGCAGTTAAATTTAACAAATATTAATTATTTCAAAATTCGAAATAAAATACTATTAAAACAAGTAAAATAAGTGGAATAATATCGCGATCAATGTATCATTAGAAAGTCCAAAATAATAAAAGCATTCTCTTTTTTTGGAATTATTCCAATGCCCCTTCCCTTTAACCTTTCATTGCTACATGTTGGAAATGAACAATGTTCCGGGATGCTCCAACAGACAATTTGAATTTACAACTAAAAATAAAACATAAAATGATGCACACTCTATTTCTCTTTGCTCATTGTGAACAATGTGTCACAATTTCATTTCTGATATCTTATGGCAAATTTGTCGCGAGCAGAATATATGCAAGTCAGCGATAAATTCAGTCAGCCTGATTTGATGACAGGAGAATAATGTTTCACGAGCTAGGGCGTGTAAATGGGTCACGAAATATCGATTTATCAGGAACAAGAAAAATGAGAAAGAGAAATCGGCCTTGAAGGATAATTCCATTAAGGTCAAAGTTCGATCAAAGTGAATCGTAACGAGGATAGAAGAGATCGATGAAAATCCCGTCCGCGTTTGAAGTCTCAAATGCAGACAAGATTTTTGCTGATGATTAATAAAAAAAAAAAAAAAAGATGTCATATTTCGTCGCGGAAAGTATCGAAGCGTGAATTTTAAATTATTTCTCGCGAAAGGAAGAATAAAAGATTTTGAGAACAACGACGAAGAATTGTTCAGAAACGATGCATTCGTCGATAATTCCGATTTGTGGGAAATTACACGAAAGAGGATTAAATTATTCAAAATGAAAATAAAATTACGAAGGTAAATTAGTGTACGAATTAGATCGAATCGAATGGAATATACATGTGATTGGGATTAATTGTTTTTTTGAAAATAAAAGATCAATTGGAAATCAATTGTGCCACTGGATTAAAAGTTATACAACGCAGAATGTACAATTCGTCGAATCAAATTTTCTTGCGGGATGGATTAAATCCAAAATTCCCTCTTGTATGCAAATTTATGATAATGTAAAACTTGCGTTTTTAATGCTTTTTATATGGTTATTTATGTGGTTTTCACAACACAATTTTATTTGCCGTTAAATTTATTCCAAAAACAGAATTTTTCTTTCGACAGATCTGAAAAAAAAACGAATTTTCACAAGCACGACGAAATCAAACGTATTATAAAAATATCCTTACATCTTACAATTCTCAATTTTCAGAGACGTAACTTCGATCTTCGATAATTTTGCCATCACTTTTCTTTCGCTTCTCGTGAACTCTCGTGCATTCCGCATCGCATAAAAAAATGAATAGTTACATTTTCTTGATCCACCTGGAAAATAGAACAAATATGAAGACAAAAGAAGATAGTAGCATCGGTGATGCGTCGTCGGTTTCTCTGGGAATACGCGTCTTAATGAAATGCGTCGAATGCGTCTATATTTGGAAAAGGAAAGGGATATGTATATTTTAGAAGGAAAGGGAAAAGAGAAGGGAAAAACGAGGAAGACCAGGAGAAAATTGCCTCTAATATCTCAATGGGATCGAGGCCTGTGTTATCGACACACCTCGGGATGATCGCTATAATGTAGAATCCATTTCACCAAAGCACCACGAGGGCTCGAAAAACTTTATGGGGTTGGCGGGAGATGTAGCTTAAAAAATAGATTGGCCCTTGAAAAAGGAAACACCCCGTTTGTTCCCGTCCTGGCGAAATTTTCCTCCACGAGACTGGAATTTCTATTATCGTTTCACTCGAATCCCTATCCCTTTTGAGTCGTGAATCTCAGATTTTGTTTTTTTCGTGAAAAAAATGGGTCAGACGAGTAAAAAAAAAAAAAAAAGAGAGAAAAATCGAATTCTCGTTGTCTCTTCCGTCTCATTTCCCTTGAACGAACGCGACGCTCTGAAAATTCAAAATTTTCGACACGCGTCAAGAAGAATATAACGCGCATCGAGAGACATTCGCCACTCGTACAGTAGTACGAGTCAATTAAAAGTTGAGCGTGCTTGAACATGCGGTTTTCGTGGGACAACGACCGCCTTTTATTTATCTCCATAAAACTTTGCAGTATATTAAGAAACTTTGCGTGAGTAATGATTCACAGCTTGGAAACGGGTAAAGATAAATTTTACCGCGTTGGGAGCCGGTTGCTGTTTAATCTTTGTACTTTCATTGCTGGAAAATATATACTTGAACTTCTTGCATTGGAAGATAAACTCGCGTTCCAGGAAATTATCTCGAATCTAGAATAAAAAACGTCAAACGTTAATTCGTAAAATACATGCAACAATTAAAACACACGAAAAGTTAAATCAAAAAAAAAAAAAGATTTATATAAGCGAAACGAGATCGATATGTTTGATAGACCTTGCGTATAGTAATTAAGTATTGTAATTCTGATAATCGAGTATTATCATTGCCAGAAAAGTGAAACAATATAGTCGAGCGGGAACAATAGGGGAGCGTCGTATGTCAAACAAGTAGTACAGAACAGATATGGTCCGTCAAGTTGAATAGACAATAACGACCAGACAAGTGGAACAGGGTCATCACGATCAAGTAGAATAATACTAGTTATGGGCAGGCCAAGTATCGATTAATTCAAAGATTCAAGAAGTTCGTTTAAAAAACAGAGAAATAGAGGGAAGGGTGAATTTATTATTGCGAGATTTTTTAATAACTCTTCATCGTTTCTTCCTTTCTTTAAAATTCATAAGTCTGAAATTTTTTGCGGATAAAGATCAAATAGAAAAGAGTTAAAGTCGTCACGACATTCATTTTCCGATTCCAATCTTTGCTTGAGAACAAAGAGTCTATATTACTTTTTACAAGGAAAAGATGTAGATTTTCGTGCGTCCAATTTAATGGAACCAGACAGGCCAATTCTTGAGAAGAAAGAAAGAGAAAAAGAGAAAAATACTTGTCGCGATTTTTTTCCCCTTGGTAAAAAAAACCTTGGTAGAAGATCCACCATTTTTCATCGACCATTTTTCCTCCATTTTAAAGTGAATCACGCATTTCCATCCCTTTTTAATACTCTCTATTTTTTATCTTCCTATTTATTTAAACCATTTCTCAAAATTTATCTTCTCCCTCCCCTATCCTCGTCCTCCCTTTTTCATTTTTATCCATCCCTTCTAAACTTCCTTTCACAGAGAAGTGAAGGTTCGTATTTAACTCGATAAACCAGAAAAGCCCTCTCAAAAAATTCTAAAGCAACATGCAATTACGTTTTCACCGAACAAAAGCATTTTTTCTTTTTGGGGGGAGGGGAAGGAAGGAGAGGAGATAAAAACGCTTTGCGATTCCGTGAGTCGATTTCATGTTTACATTCGAGCAATTTCGTGCCAGTGCTTTATCGAGTCGCATCGCAACGTAAGCCAATTCGTCCTTGTGATCGATGCTTCTTGTGAAAATTTTATACTTCCAGGAAAATACGGCGATTTTTTCCAGTCGAAAACTAAATCCTTGATTGAAAATTTCTTTGGGAAACGATTTTATGATCTGTTGTCACGATTCTAACTAGCTCTAGGTTCAAGTTCGATAAAAATTTTCAGCACGAAAATGCGAAAAATTTATGATAAAATTTATGATCAATTTAAACTTCTATAAATTCCTAGCAATTTAAATACGGTGTATTCTGTATAGCGGAAAATAAAATCGTATAAGCGTTCACGAACTATTGTTTCAATTTTTTCAGTTACAGTTACTAAAAATAAAGAATTGACTAACGAAAAAACGAAATCAAATAACCAATAAAAAAAAAACAAAAAAATAAATAAAAACAACTTCATACCGAAGCGAAAAATATTGGGTGAACCGCTTAACGAAGATTGTTCAATTTCACCGTTGTTAATTTCGATCATATTCCATCTCGTGTACCGTGTATCCAGAAAAATACATTTTTTTTCGGGAAATAGGTTTAAAAAAATATTGCAACAAAAATATTTATCGCTATCAACCGTTTAAAAATGGAACAAAATTTCTTCGACATTCAGCCAATTAACAACTATTCAATTCTCGAATTTTAAAATAAAACTTTGAAAAGTTTATTTTAAACTTGGGATCACGATCGCACAACTTCAGACCCGATGCCATAATTATACCGTCTTCTCTCATATTTTTCCAATCGGCTTAGTGTATCGAGTATCTCGATTCCATTGCTTTTAAATTTATAATCAAATTTACGAGTAAACCTCCTCCTCCCTCTCCCCTCCATTTTAATCCGCTTTTCGCTTTGCACTTCAGAGACTTGCATCGGAGACCAAGTTTCAGGCAAAGTGCTCGTAAAGTGAAACGAAAGTATCGATGAGAAACCGACAGCGACGAATAAATTCCTCCGGGCGAAAACCTTTCGAGAAATAGCTGATTCGCTCGAAAACTCGAGACTACGATCGATTACGCGAGGGGGGTGGCAGAGAGAGGGGAAGGCAAAATCTCCAAAGGATTTCCCTCTTGCCGATTATGGACGAGGAAATATCTAATGACAAATCGACCTTCAAAATTTAGAACGGAGAACAAGAAAGATGATATAAAGATGATATTCCCAAGAATAATTGACAATGGAATCGCGAAACAGTGGGAAGAGGAGATCGCGCATAATACAAAGCGTCTTATCGTTAAGGCTCTTACGATTTAACTGCGACACACTCTTCGAATACTCTTTGGGGGAACGGTGCGTTCAACGAAACGTGAGTAAACTCTGAACGTGAATGTTAAAAGGAAATTTTTTAGCACGATGAAAAAGTTGCCGCGACACGGATGACCGATAATGGGGTTATAAAACGTTCGATTGCGAAAAAATATGGAAGAGGAAAGGTATTAATCGAAACTTTATGCCATTTTGAAAGTAAAAAAAAAAAAAAAAAAATACAAAATGGTTTGGTCATAAAATACAGTTTAAAGATCATATTTTTCGTTATTTTTCGATATTTTGCTTGTAAATGATATAGTAAATTTTTTACATACTTTTTTTTACGAAAGAAAAGCAAAAAATCAGCGAGTTAGAAAACTTTTTCTATTTTAATAGAAAACGTCTCCAAAGAATTTCAAGAAATCTTAGTAATTATCAAGTATATTATATTTCTCTTAAATGTTCCCAATTCCCAAGTTGTATGACAAGATTAATTCCGCTTGGTAACTGATTTTATATTCTAGTAACTATATTTCGTAATCTCGCTCCAAACAAGGACCACATGCATAACTTCGTTGCAATCTACGTCTACCATAACACAGACTTGCTTAATTCCATGATACGTCCACGGATTTTGACGTAATGCAGCTTGGGGAGCTTAATTCAACGAGATCTAGAAGCAAGTTAGCGAAAATTATCTGCACTCGATAGTTTCTCGAATAAAAAAAAAAAAATTCAACTCTCCCGTGTGTTTCCATTTTTTCTATTTTCGAAAATAAAAAATTCGAAATATGTGCGTTATGTATATTTAATCTTTATATAAAAATATAGAAATGAAAATGTAATAATGTCATCCGAATACTTTAATATCCAAACGATTTATTATTAGAAAAATTTTTCTCTATTTTTATCTGTCTTTATTAATTTTTCCAACTCCACACTTCAAAGATTTTTATCACAATAATTCTGAAAAATAACTTAAATATTTTGCCGCGGTTGAAATATATTTTATTTTTCTACAACTCAAGAGAAACGTTAAATATTTGAAATAATTTTATCCTTTAATTTTTTAAATAAAATTAGAAAATCTCTATAAGAATTTAGATCATAAACTTGTAAAAATTAAATTCTTACATAGAATGTAATACTCAACAAGAGGGACTTTAAATATTTTTAAACGTCTCATTAAGATTGAAAAACACTACTCTACCGCATAGGCAAAGAAGAAATCTATAATAAATCTCTAACGTAGTGGAAAAAGCATAACGTTATTCACACATTGAGCAACACAATTAGATTACATGTATTCGTGGTCTGGAAACAACTATAAATCGAAATGAAGAGTTCATAGTTCAATTTGCGTTGTGCGCAAATGTGGTCTAAGCCTTTCGAATAATTAGTTCGCATAAGGGAGTTAAATGAGGGCCAAGTGTAGCTCAAGAGATCAGAGTCGCTTTTCGAGTTCCTCTCCCATGCACCCCACGATATCGACTATCCGGCTGCTTCTCTGACTAAGTTTGTCAACTTATAAGCAAATCATGCTAAGTATCGTGAGTCGATCGAAACTTCAGAGAGAGGTTCCAGAAGGGAATATAGAGACGAGATATAAAACTATGCGAGCGAGAATCTATAGAAATTATTAATTTGAATGGAATTTCAAAATTCGAAGAGATAAAATTATCGAAAGAAGCAAAAAGTCTGGACAAATGTAAAATTTGACAAAATGTAAAAATATTTGGGAGAGGAAATTTCCAAAAGTAATATTTTTCACGAAAGGAAAGAGTATCTGGAACAACACTAGATTATCCTCAAAGCGAAGAATAATAGACACTTAACTTATGGATATCAAGTGGTTGGCGCCACGGAATGTGTTATACAGTTTATATTACGATGGCAGCCTGTTAGATTACAGACCATCTAGCAGAGGAGAGAATTTGAAGTGTCACGCACAGACATCATCGACAAGATGTCTCCTATGAAGGATGCTAACGATAAGTGATGGTCTGGCGCCACTTGAAACTGTATATCAACGTATCCCACTTATGAATATTTAAATTGGAATAGACGAAGGAATAATTTTGGAAATTCAAAAAGTCAATCATACCTCTCTTAAACAAGTGGATATGAAAGATATCTACAAGAGTGTCAAATTTTAAAATTCTTCTTCTCGAGAAGTTCTCAAAACACTTGTCCATTATTTTTCCATAATCTCGTGTGACCTCACTGCTTTAAAATTATCAATTCTTTCCTCACTGCTTTAAAATTCCATTCTTTCCCCGTTCTTTTCATCTTTCTACTTTCGTTTCCTCGACATAAATTCCCCTCCACTGTGGC
Source organism: Apis cerana (assembly GCF_029169275.1). Taxonomy (NCBI): domain Eukaryota; kingdom Metazoa; phylum Arthropoda; class Insecta; order Hymenoptera; family Apidae; genus Apis; species Apis cerana. Next base: position 7,660,631 of record NC_083864.1, on the reverse strand, counting down.
AAACAAACGTAACAGCACGTGCGCTTTCAATCGCAGTAAAAAAACAAAGAGCCGAAAGGAAATGGAAGTAGAGATTCGACTTGCAGCCTCGATCGAGGAATCGAAGACCGGGTTTACGGCTACTTTTCCTACGGGGCAGGATTGGAAAATTTTCTCTTCGACCTCCCTCGAGGAAAGTTTCCTCTCCATGAAAGGGCACCGAGGGGAGGTTATTCGAGAGCACCCTCTAAAATTCGAAACAAAAACTTCCACTCGGCTATCTCGTTTCCTCGACGATCGGCCGGCCAACTGACGTTTATTTACCGCGAACGTCCCTTAAGAAACTTCCGAACGATCTCGCCAACTTGGAAATAAGACGAGCGTTTCCATCTTTATTCCCGATAAGAATCGGCCCGAATCGAGAAGTTAAAACGAGGCGATCGTCGCCGATCGTCGAATAAAGATTGCCAGAAACAGGTTTCCCACGTTTCGAAGCTTCTTCTTCTTCTTCTTCTTCTTCTTCCTTCTATTATTTCCTCTTCCATTCTTCGCCTGTCCCTCTTACTTCTTATTCGCGTTTCGTTGGAGGAAAAGAAAAAGAAAAAAAGTATTCGATGTTCCTGAAATTTTTGTTTGACTTTTCTTCGAATATAAATTTCTTTTTTTTTTTATCAAGTTTGCATTGTCGATATTACAGCCGAGATTGAAAAGAGTTAACCAAGTTTCTAATAAAGACATTATTTCTCGCACTGCGATATAAAGAATAAATTGATTCTCGGCGCGGAGGAGGAGAAAAAAAGTGGAAAAAGATTTCCAAGTTCTGAAACTTGGTTTGACTAATTTTCATTTAATTTGTTTCGTTTCGAGAAGGATACTGCGCGGACAAGACTGCAGAAAGTTAATGTAGTTTCCAAAGAAGATTTTTCGCACTGTGATCTGCGATATATAATGAATAAATGGAGAAAAGTAGACAAAGAGTTTGACACAGAGAGAGAGAGAGAGAAGTTTCTGAAACTTAGCTCGACTGATTTTTATTAAATTTGTTTCGTCAAGAACGAGATGCCGCTATTGTGACAAGTTTGAAAGAAGTTAAATGAGGTTCCCGGAGGGGATATTATTTTTCCCCTGATTCACGATACATGGCGAGATAAATGATAAACTTTTTTACAATTTCGATTGGAAATTTAACATTATAACGAAACGAGGTTAATCAATGGAGAGGTTTTGACGTGTATTAAGGATGAAATCGTGGCTCGAAACGGGGAAAGTTGAAACCGCGCAATGTTTCCCAGTATAATGGAGTTGACAAAGGTCTTCATGTTTCTAAAAGCTGTGATTTATGAATCGTTTAATATGATTCTCCCTCGGCCGATGTTATATTTCAGATATCGCTTGATATAATCTCATCGTATAAATTTACCGTGGTTTATTCAAAGGTCTCAATTTAATACGATAATAAATAATAAACGCGCATTGTCATTTAAACAAGATTTAAACGACGTTTATCAATGTCTAGTATTTTTTAATTTTTTTAAATCATTGAATTAAATAATTGTGTAATAATTCAATAGCTTTACATCGATTGACCTACACTGAGGCACTGCGTTCCTCTTTTCAGCTCTTAACACTCTCAAAATATAATTCCATTCCAGTCATAAATCTACGAGAATCTTTACAGCAAACTAATAAATAATTCTCTTAACTGCGTCCAATTATTAGGTAACTAACTGAGATAAATTGTGATCCGATATTTAACGAAATTATTTCCATGATTACACAAACATTTATCTCATTATCCTCGTTCGTAAAATTACCTAAATTTTATCCAATGTTTAATCAAATATCCTTAATCAAATTTATCGCACAAAAATATTCCACGATTTACTATAAACAAGCACACGAATCTTTTAAACGCGTTATCCACTTTCGTCTGTTTTGTCTCGAAAGTTATACCATTTCGTTATCCAATAAATTGAAACAGTGCTAATACACCATGAAATCAAATGTGTAGCCATCTCTCTGGCTCGTTTACCGGAATAACGACAACAACGATAATTTAAAACGACAGTTTAATCGGCTTTAAAGTCTTCAGAACACTGGCTCTTGTTATTAGTTAACCGTGCTCGAACACTCGTCGACCACATTTCCTACGAATTTCCCACCTTCAACGCAATAAAATAAGACGAATGAGCTATTCAATCTTGTACGAGGACACGAAGACACGATACGTGTAAGTTGAACGTCGTTTGTCTAACTCTCGCTCGTCAAGTGTCCGAAACTGCATCTAACTACTGTCCATTTGTGTTGGCCAAATAAATTACACTTGGAATAATCGCGTGAAAATTTCAATCAACGAGTTAAGTTTCTTGAATAATTGAAAAATAGCTCATTCAAAATTAGAATGGAGCAACGATGATCTGAAGATGAGTTATATTCGAGAAATGTTTAAATCCAATGTAAAGTAATAAATTATTATTCTTTCTATTGGAAAAAAGCTTAAGATTTATTTTGATTTTATGAATTTGGAAAATACATGAATTGGGGAAATATAGAATTTTACATTCATTATTAATTGAAGATTGATTTTTCAAACGAAACATTTGTGAATGAAATATTCCCTGAAATTCGCTTAAATTAAAAAAAACTCGTTTAAATTAATATTCATGTAGAATGATTCCTGTTTTGTTAATTAAGAAAAATTGATTATTCACAATTTTAAACATAATTAATTAAAATTAGAAATTAGAATTTAATTTATCACGGTTAATTTCCACGAGATAACAAGATATATTTCAATTAGAAATTGAAAATTAATTAAATATTGATAAAGAAATATTATTATCTAGATATTATCTAACTACTCCAATACAAATTATTAATAAAAAAGTATTAAATAGCGAATTTTAAAGAAAATAGATAAAGTTCTATTGTTTCTAAATTTTAAAAATCGAATTTCGAAATTCAGAAATTTCTATTCGACATTTGCAATTCCAATTGAACACTAATTCATGCAAAAAATACGTATATTGACACTCATCGATCGTTGATATCTGACGTCCCTTTTAGAAAATAATATGGAATGCATTCGATTCAGAGGTATTTGCCTTCGTGCTTGCTGGATCTCTGGAAAGGATCGGTTTGCTGGAAAATTTTCTACTTCTTTGACGCTTTGTACTGAGCATTTTCTTACTGCAAAACAAGAAATATATGAAAGATAAAAAATATTATTCTTGGCTGAAGTATAATTTTAACCTGTAACTTAATTTGAAATTTTATAAAAGTTAAAAAAAAAATAATTGTATAAAAATTATTTAAATGAAACAATATTTGTTATTTATTTTTACGTTTCAATTCAATATATATTTAAAAATTTTCAATCAAAACTTAAAAGATCCTTTCTCTCAAAAAAAGTTACAAAGAATTTACAAAAATTTAAAAAGACCTCGAAAAATTCTAAATTTTATTTCAATTTTATATTCTTTTTTAAATTAATATTTTTCAAAAGCCTATATGTATAATACGAAAAAAAATAAATAATAATAAAAATAAATGGATAAAATTTTCAATCACAGTTATAAAAATTTTCAAAAATAATTTTTCTTCGAAAATGCTTAAGAATATTGTAAATTTTCAACGTCCAATTTGATAAATTTCCAGTTATTCTAATAACATTTCAATCTTAAACACAAGATTGTCAATATATACTTATAAATTCTCAAGAAACTCAAACAGAATTCTCCACACCTGTAAACATTACTAAGTCTCGTTTACCAAGTTCCAGAAGTAGTAGAAGCCTAACGTGGTCAGACAAGGTACTGAAATTGCTTCCCTGAGTGCATCCTTCAAACTTCCTCAACTCCTTATCCTCGAATTTCAGAAACGATTTATTCCAAACGACATGATGACGTGATCTTCTCGAACTAGATTTCATAACTCAAAATTCAAAATCGATTTTTGACCACCTAAATGTCGCCTGATCTATTTCAAACTTGAAAAACTTTGATTCTAATATTTCATATCTTTATCATATAATGGAAAAAATAATAAAAATATAATTCCAACATTTTCGTAATTTTTGAGATAAATTTTCCTAATTTTTGGAATAGGATACAGAATAAAAAAAATATATATATATAAAGAAGATAAAATTTGCTCTCAATATCAGATTTTTATTGAATATTTTAAGTTTACGTCCGAAATAGAATTTAATATACCTATTCATACATTTCCTATTAGAAATTCATGAAACTATTGGTAATATCATATTAATACATAAAAGAATGTATCTCCGTATTTAAAATAATTTTAAATTGATTAGAATCATGTATCTCTCTATTAACAATTTAACTGTATACGTATCAGATTCTACGTGTAAAATGAAATCTTAGATTTAACTAAAAAAATTCCATCCTTCTGGTTGCTTGATTTTATGGATGCCATATAATTTTATTGCAACGATCAAAACCAGAAGTGTGAAGCGATAATTTACACTTGCCACTCGACATCTTGACAATGCAAGTAACGATGCATTTTATAGTTTACATTTCTCTCCCGTTAGTATCAGGCAAAATTTATAAAATACGCGCAAAATCATAGTAAATTTTTATTTATTTCTCTCGATAATTTTATTTAAAAAAATATTTAAAATAAACGAAAACATTTTATCTATTAAGTTATATAAAAATTTATATCGAAGTAAAAAATATATTTAACAAAGGAAATAGGAATAAATTATGTTATATAGATGTGGATCGTGCCGATGCCTTTGCTATACTGAGCGCGCTATGTCGCGTCGCACGACGACGAAGGAGAACAAAACAAAATAAAATCGACACAGCGATCGCGTTCAATAACATTATAATTCACGCATAAATATATAAGATATGAATCGTACATTTACATATATAAACATTATTTGATTCAATAAAATATCGCGTAAGATAAGATTGCTGTTTTTTTCGATTAAAAAATTAAATTAAATTATGAAATCAATTTTGCATACGCGTTATTCAATAACGTTAATTGATTAAATTTAATTAACGTTAATATAATTCGATATTATTAATAAACTTACTATTTCTTCCGTAAATGTATCTAATTTCGTGTAATAAATTTACATTTGCAACGCGTTAAGTTAAAACGTGATCGCTGGAAATTTTAACGAAGACGATAATTTTATTATTGCGAGAACATTATTGTTAAATTTCCATAATTTTTTCATTAAAATTTCTTCATGATAGTGATAATAAAAATTTTACAATGTAATTGGAGCATCTTAATGTTCTCGTTGTATATTGCACTCCATTTATAAGAAATTTTCTTTTTCCAGGAATAAGAGAAAATGTTACATCCTGTTTACATAATATCCATTTTTCATAGTGATTCTTCGGGCTATTTGCACGACCTAGAATTACTATATACTATATTTAGCCGGCACAATAACTTTCTCCCTTGGAAAACAGTAATTATAAATGTTGCGCGTTTCTCAAGCAAAATTAGAGAAAAAGGAAGAGAGCGAAAAAGTATAATAGAAAGAGGGAAAAGGTGGACAATTTTTTGTTCTTCTGAAGAGAAGAAGCTTCTTTTAAGCGAGATTTCCCCAAAAGCAAACGAAAATTACTACCTTTCTTCATAAGTTCTTACACCAACAATGAATATTTCCACTTCGTAAGATGATTATCGTGCCAAGTACGAGTTCCAACAAAGCGAAACAAAGAGAAGATGAAGAAAAAAAAATGAAGGACAGAGTTAAGGAATTTGTCTTTCCTCGTGTTCTTTCTTTTCTTTTCTACCGGAATATCATTATGTAAAAACCTCTCGTGATGCAAGTCAAAAAAGTGTAAAATGTTGGAAATTGATAATAAAGTTTTTCTAACGCCTCATAAAATTCAATCTTCGAATTAATTCTTTTCTTTATATTTTTTTATATTTTTGCACCAAGTTCAGAGAAAAATATTGAAGAAGAATATTTAATCCCTTCCGAGAGGTAGATATTGGTGGTATAAAATTTTTCTAACATTTAATGGATTACAGGATAAACAATTTTTTTCATTTTGTCATAATATTTTTCATAGAAAGATTTCCGCTTTCTCGAGATTTGTGATTTCCAATCGAACACCATTATAATCATCACCTGTAAATGTTTTTTATTATTAAATCTCGAAAATTGGCGTAATAGGAAAAAGCCTTCTTTTCCAGAGTAATGGAGTTTATTGATTTTTTTTAGCTGCAACCTCAATGTAATGCTTACAAATGTAAATCTTTTTTTCTCGTTTTACCTAAATTATTGAAAAATTGAATTCGCTATTTATTTATTTATTTTCAATTTATAGAAAATTATTAATTCATACGTCGTACAATTTCAATTAACAAGAGACAATTATATTTTTATTTGTCAAAAAAATATGAAACATTGTTTGAAGTCTTTTTTAACGAACAATTACAGATTCTTCTCTCTATCGAAAAATTAAATTTATTTTCGTTAGAAAAATTTTTACGAAAATTATTTCATGCTCCGATAAATAAAATATTTCACCATACTTCCATTTCTTCTCTCAAACCGATCCTTTATGAAATATTTTCAGTAATTTATTTGGAACTTAAAAAATAATACGCGAGTATAACTCAAAGCTGCGAAAAAAAAAAATATGAAAAAACTTTCAACCCAAATATTCGAGGAATATATCTCACGCCCGCTGTAATATTTTACAACAAAACATATAAGTCGCGAGCAACGTAAAACCGGAAGAAAAATTCCTCGATTTTTCTCCAAACTCCGTATATCAGATCAATAACAACGATCATTACGATAACAAATGTGTTTAGATTATGGTATCGTCGATCTGTTTCTTTCCATTTTTCACTCGAAATCGTATCGATATCAATCGTTCCACGGAAGTCGAACGAATTTCCCTTTCACGGAATCCAACCTTCCCGACACTTCTTCCTGTTGCACTTTCTATGCGTTTATTACGATGATATATCTTCTATCCTGGACCACCAATGATTTTTACTTCTTGCAAACTCGTGGTTCAGTAGATCAGTATTATTTATCACGATACTTTGTATCCGTCTATTCGAGTCCACAGTCTCGTGAATCTAAGCTCATGACGCGTATATCAATCTCTCTCATTAAAAAAATTAAACGTAAAAATTTTCTAAATAGATAAGTAAGTTGGTTCTATATAGAGATTATAATTTTATAATTATGGCAAGATGATTGACGAAAGAGCATTATGGTTGTACGGAGTAATGTAGATCTGTCATGGTTAATTAAGTAGAATACGACGAGAACAGTCAGACAAGTAGAATAAGCCAGCCAAGTGGAGTGATACATTCAAAAGCAGACAAGTAGAATAGAAGCCGGTCAGAGAGTTACATAGAATAAAATATTCATAGTCAGCCGAGTGGAATGAAAGCTTTGTAGCCGAATAGAATAGAATAAGAACCGGCTGTGTTTGCACAAGTGGCACCAATGATTAGACAAATTAAATGAGATAATCATGTCGAGACAAATTAATTTTGAAGTATTTCTAGAAATCAATTTTCCAAATTTTTCCAAAGTTTTTCGACAGTTAACTCGATCGATCTTCATATTAAGGAAATTCGAAATTTTAACGAAATTAATGCAAATTGCACGTTCGTTATTTTCTATTCTATTTATATGTAATCTTTTGAAGTAACATTCGACATTTCGTTCGTATTTACAATTTTTTCGATATGCACTTTGAAATGCAAGCGGAAAGTTGAAAATGCAAATTGCTGGGAAATCTGCATGTAAAAATCTACATGATATTCTCAGTTACAGGGACAACTCGTTACATCGAGGAGGAAAAATAAAAAGAACAAACTACTTTCTTTCATGGAAGACAATTTGAAAATCAACGCGAAAATCATCTTTAACGAATATTTCTCTTCCCCGTTCTATTTCTCATCCCCCTTCTTCTTCAACCGTGTTAAGGATCCTTTGCTCCCCTTTTTGGGTCGAGGGAACAAGCTCACCTTCGGCAAGTACGTGAGAGTAAATTCAACGCGGTCGAATCGTATTGAGAATGTTAAAAATCTTGACACTCTATCTCGATGAATTTTCACTTCGTTCCTCGATATACGTTTCCATCTTTCCTGCTCGACACAATCGAAGACAAACCGTTTCGACGTAAGGGGAGAAAATCGTCTTTCCCTTTCTTTCCCTCCCCTTTTTTTTCTCAAGACTGAAATCCAATCACTTTCGGAATTTCATTTCGATCAACATTTCTCTTTATTCGGGATTCTCGAATAAAAATTGTTGAATCGAGATTCTTTCTTGTTTTTAAAAAAAGAAAGTAATAATAAAACGAATGAAATTCTTCGAAGAAAAAAAAATTGATCCTCTTCGGATTTCTCTCGTAATCAATTGTAACCTTCTTTAGAAATGCGAATGCATGTGGATTCTTCGAATTAATCATGGAGACTTTACTTAAACTTCAAAACTTTCGAACTACTTAAGTATTGTGAAACTTACGACTTTATTTGTCAATAATCCAATTCTCATGACTTGAATAAGTAAATTGATGAAGTTCCACTTCTATTCATAGAGTTCAACAATGCTCTGGGAAAATATAGTTCCAATTGAAAAACAAAGTGATGACAAATCTGACCAACTCTTCCCCCTCCCCTTTTCGAAATGAAAAGTTATTAAGAAAAGTTATCCTCTCCTCAGCCTCGAGCGATTTTCCTTTCTCGTATTAAACCACGGCCCCGATCACTTTATTATTGTTGGAAAAATTCAGAACTCAACAAAACGGAAGAGGTGGGCGCGAATCGACTTCTTCGTTACTCATCTCATCTTCGAGCACCGGTTTCGCGATAAACCGAAGCCAATTCTCGTTGCCACGCGAGAGCGAGAGGAGGAGAGGGGGAAGCAGAAGATTTTAAAGAGTGAAATACGAACATGGAGCCGTGGAGGAATCGGCGTGATTTATGAAACCAAGGGGAAATGTCACATCGTTGTTTAATAAGAGAAACTTCTCTTGATACTCCGCCGAGATTAATTCAAACTTGAGCTGTTTCTTTCCGGTTGAAAAACGACCATCGGAGATTAATCGCTCTGCTCGGTAAATTTTTTTTTTTTTATGCTTTAATAACTCGCCCGCGTTATCTTTGAATTTCTCTTGTGTTTATTCATTCGCTCGTAAAAAAAAAATCTTCGGCCGAGAAGACTCGAATAAATCGTATAAAGAACGAAAAATATTACGTGAACAGAAGAGTTTAACGTTTAACAAGAATATTTTGAAACGTTCTTATTTTATTTTTCATTTCACAATGCGTGTGGTATTTGGAATTGTCGTTTGTAAATTTTAATTGTTTCAAATAGAGAAGGTAATGATCGTTCTATTTGAACATGGCTGCTCGATTCCGGGATATATATTTCACTGGAACGATAATTGCGAAAATAAACCGAAACTAGAATGCTACTTCGAAAGCAATTCAGATACTCAGATCAACAAGTGTTACAAGTGTTATATATGGTATGGTTTTGATAATCGCGTTAGTGGCTGTTAACTATTATATATCATTGTTGAAAAATTCTCTCGTTAAAATAACTTTGTATAAAAATATTTTTTGTAAAAACAAAATAATGAAATTTTGAATATAATTTTTTTTATAAAAATAATTCTTATCGCACGATTTTAAATAGTAGCTTTTAAATCTAGAAAAACGATCCGTGATTTAAAGTTCTTCAATTCAATCCGTACGGAATTGAACGAACACAGTTATTTATGCCTGCTTTGAGAAACTTTTCATCGAATAAAGTATCATTCCGCTTCACCGATTCTTCCACGCTTCTCTAATTTCTTTCCTCGAAAATAGAAAATTTCTAGAATGTCTTCCGTGTATTGTATCACCATTGCAAAAATATGCAGTAACGCCATTTCTTCTCTATCCTTCCGCTTAAAATAAAAATCGCAAAAAAGCGCGTATTCGTTCGATACGATGAAAGAGATCCTTTCGAAAAACAACCAGAACATAAATGCATAAAAAAACATCCATCAAACGTTTATCATAAGTCACGATATCCTGCCATCGATATTTTCCAATATAAATGGACCAATATCCATCGATACCATCTTCCTTATCGTCGCGAGCTTTTTCACAAGCTTTCTCGACAAAGATGTTTGAAAAGATACGCAAAGCCCATCCTCGTCGTTCGGGAAAAAAATCAAGAAAGCCTTTTCAAAACATTTTCAAAAGTTTCCCTCCATTGAAAACCTCCATCATCATTACAGAAATATAGCCAACACTTATCTTCGATATTTCTACAAACAAATTTCCTAACCAGAAGTTTCTCGTATTCTTCTCGATTCTCATCATTTTTCCGTCATTCTGCGGGGAGAGAGATGGCTGTGCGAATATTTATCACCGATATATCGAGGTCAAAGATAGAACATGGTCGAAGATTTCTCATGCATCGTTCATTGACGATTCGAAATAGAAAATGGGATACGAACGAGCGAAACGTTGCGCAGTTTCTTCCGAGGAAAAAGGGGAAACGATAATTCACGGGCGAGCATCACGCGTGTCACCGTTGAAAAATATTATTCCATCGGGGAATTCTTCACGTGTGTGCAAAAAAAACCTGTACACGTGTTTGAAATGCAATTTAACGGCGAATGAGGGAGGAAAAAGGGGATGTGTTACGCGAGAGTGAAAAAGAAAGATAGCGATAGCCGAGCGAGACGACGATTATTATCCGTTTCGGTCATCCGTCGACAGTGCAAGATTTTTGCTCGACTCTGGGGGAGGGGGAAACCCCAGAAGCAAATCGTTTTCCAATCGATACGTTTTTTCGCATCTCCCTTGGAAAGATATTATGAGGTTTCACGAGGAATATAAATCATACGAAATTTATTGCCGAACCTCGCTCTGTTTATCCACGTCTGTGTCTACGTTTTGAAGATTGGGGATAAAAAAGAATCGTACGATTAATTGTATTTTTTAGAAGATTCTCGATCAACGTAAAATCGTAATTTTTAATGTCATTATTATGAGGAGATTGAAAATTGTTAAATTGGTCTTAAAAGAGCAATAAATTTAGAAGTTATTTCACTTCATCTTGTTACTTATTCACTATAGTATGTACACAGTGTACGATTGCAATTAATTTATTGATTTATTATTTTTTACCATATTCTCATTAAATCATTCCATTGGATAAATTTAGAAATTGCAGAAATTTTGAATATATATTGAAAATTTTTCCATCGAAGGAATAATCAAAAATTGTAAAAGAAACGAATTAAAAATAAGGATATGCAAGTAATACCACCCTTCGAAGAATCGTATGGAGCGAACTTCATTAACTAATTGAAAGCATCGATTTTTCCCAGCATCTGATTAAATAAATTCTACGCAACATTTTGAAGAAAGTATCGGATATAAATATCAGAAACAAACCACCACATGTGCATATTCGTGATGGAGATCAATTAATTAGTGATGTCGACTCGCGGCGAGAAAGAAATTAATTAAATCATCAAAGTATCTAACTGAGAGAGAGAGAGAGAGAGGGGAAAAAATAAATGAAAAAAAATGTATCGACGTGAGACATCTTCGACTATCTTTCGATGAAATTCATTCATCATACGTGTGTACCTGTAAGCACATGATTTATCGATTCGTCCATTTTGTCGATTATTTAATATATGGTCAGATTAACTCAATTTCTCATTAGAAAGAAATGAACGAAAGTTCAGAGAATGAAAATCAATAGAAAATTTTGCAAATCGAGAAAAGGCATAAAACGATCATAAGTTGTTAAAACTATTTGAAAAATATGAAATTTTGTGATTGCAAATAATTAATCTCGAAAAATTCCACTGGGAATCTAAATATGAGAGATATATATGTTCCATTGAGAATTGTAAATTTTAGGAAACAATTAAATTTTTCATTTTCGACTATAATTATGCCACGATATGCAAAATAATATGATCAGTATTATAGTTAATAATTAATTATCAAGTTTCGTAGAATTATGATAATCTACTTATCGAATTCAATCCAATAAATTAAAAAACAAACTTTAATTTAAAAAAAACTGATTCATTCGATATTATCTCGATATTTAAATTTAAAAGTAAAACAGAACAGTAGAACGAATTTAAAAAAAACGAAATAATCCTCGACGAGAAATAAAAATAGGAAGAAGAAAGAGATGGGCAAGAGGCGAAAATGCAAAGCTAAAATGGTTGTAACGTTGGGAGCTGTGAAAAAAAAGAAATGGGGAAAATTTTCTCGGTCTCTGAACAAAAGAATCTCGTTAGATAGTATGATTTAAGATAATGCATCTTCCTTTAGATCGAGATCTCTTGGATACATAAAAAAGAAAATAAATTCTTAGAGCAATTCTTAAACTGCACCCCTCTCAAGAATCTTATTAAAGCTCGAGTTCGAAATTTGCATAGTGAAAAGTACCATTATCTAAACATTCAGACCGTGACTACATCAACGAATCGAACGTTGTTGTTGCTGTCATTTTGCAGCTTGCATTTCAAGTTATTTTTGATAAATAAAAAATTGTTTATTAAAACAGTACACCTCGATGCAAATTATCACACGTGTCAATTTTTAATTTTCGAAATTTTTTCATGAAAATCTCTACGTCGATTTCAAAAAGACAATCCATCAAATTCTGTTAAGCCAAATATATCCGAGAATTAAAATAACTAAATCGAACAAGATAAATATTCTTGCAAGTTTCTTTCTATCGTCAGTTTAATTTTAAGAAAATTCTCCTCTTTTCATTGCTACTTTGAAAGCAATTTGTTGAAAAACTCTGTTATTCAATTTTCTTACACCGCTTCTTGTTAATTTTTTAGGACCGCTTCAAATCCTCGAAGAATACTCGAATGGAGAAATTCAATTTTTAAATAAAGCTTAAAAACTTTAGAAAGAAGAGGGCGGAATTGCAATAAAATTACGGAACGAAATAAATCGTTTCTTTCTGCAAAAATAAAATCAGATGCTTATCGCAAATTTTAAAATTTTTACATACCATACTCACGTCGAGGTAACATTTTCTCTCGTGTTTTTTTTTTTCCCTCCACGGAAAAGAATACACGCTTTCGCCTGCCATTTCCCGAGTACCTCGCACAAATCTTCGAGCCGTGATAAGCTAGACGAGACGAGAAACGATGATAGAAGAAGGTAAGGGTGCACTATTTTATGAGCTTGTAAAATGGCGACCTCGAAAATTCGACGAGCTATAAACGGATAGATCATATGAATCTTGGTCACACGATGTATAACAAGAAATGGCCAATCTCGTGTTCCATCGAGAATCACTATGAATATGATAGTTTAAAGCGTGTCAAACATCTGTCGACGACTTTTAAATTAATGCAATCTATATTTTCTTCGAGAAGAAGAAAATAAAATATGTGTTTTACGATAAATAAAACGTAAAAGAGAAAAAGTTTCATTTTTGTTAAACTATTTATGCGAATTCATTATTTAAATATTGCAATGAATTCTTCTTTAAATTTCTCGTAAATTATTTCTTCTTCTCAAGAAAATTACATTCTACATGATCTCAGTCTAATCTCTCATCGCGAGAAAAATTTGCAAATTTTGAAAATTGAAAATTATATTTACTGCGAAATCGAAATAAACTGGATCCTTATTCAAGAAAAAAGAAGAAAAACGGAAGAGAGAAGATCGATCGTGCAAAGAAGCAATCACAATCAAGGATCATGGGCGAAGATTTTTTTTTATTTTTTCGTTTGATTGTTTCGAAACTTTCCAAGATAGCACGATCCCATCTGCTGTTGCGATTTGGAGAACGGATTGGAAGCTCTGACGATGGGATGAACTTTTAACCCCGCAGTTTTTACACAAACCGTTGCCAGATTCAAAGCATGAATATAAATTTGACTAATATATGAGTTCCACGGTAAAATAAGAAAAAGAAATCGATATCGTGATACGTGTCGCCACTACTAAAAAATCAAAAATGCATTCTGATGATGATGTGCTTCTTCTGTTCGCGTCGAAATAGGATTTGCAATGAAATGAGCAAGCTCACTTGATGATTCTCGCATTTTTTTTAAATTAACGCAATATGCATGTAAATTATATGTATTCGTAATAAAAAATATTTTTTTCTTTAATAATGCTATTGAAGAAGGTCAAAACGTAATTTATATTTTTTTTATATTTTTATTTCATCACAGCTTTTACGCATGTGATGAAATATGATGCACTAATGAAGTTTTGATATATTCATGATATATTCAGAAAAATAACGAAGATAGTAATTTTTTCTTCCCCAATATAAATATAAATATCAATTGTACATAATTTCCTCTAAAATCAAATTTGATTAATTAACAATCATATAATATTTTTATTAAAGATATATTGCTATGATCGATATAATGGTCGACGACCAGTGAATAAGTTCGTTTTAGAAGAATAATCTGTGACAAAATATCGTTCAAAATATCGAATCATATTTTGATTTTTCATTGTTTGCTTTTGCAGCAACGTTCGAAAAAACAGTAAACCGAGAGAAAATATTTCCATGCTACATTTAAAATTCAAATATAGTATGATGAATTTCAAACATGGGAAGATTGACATAAGAATAATATACACTGTGTAGAATTGTAAATTTTAAAATTTGATGAAATTGAAATAATAACTTCCACTTTGAGCTTCGAAATTAAAAAAAAAAAATGGCCAAATATCTTATCCTACATTCTCGATACATTTAATCGTCGAGTAATCGATAAATAATTTTAAGAACAAGAATAATTAATTTAACTTTAACCGTCGAATCAGCGTAATGCATTCAAGAATGAAAACCGATAACGCTTTTGCACGAGATGAAAGAGGAAACAGATTAACACCGAAGAATCGACACTTGAAACTTGCCAGTCATTCACGGAGTTATAATGCTAAATGAATTCTACTTGAGCTACGATGGTTATAAAAGAGCACACAAACCGTTCAATTGTTCGATGGTAATTCGTAAAATGAAGTGAGAGACGTGCTCGTGTGTTCGTTTCAATTATTGTCTCGTAAAACGTACTATAGAAGCCATAAAACGTTCCACTATATCCTTTTACTAGAAAGAAGAAAAAAGAGAGAAAAGAAAATGAGAGAAGAGGAAGAAAGACGAATTCAAAAAGGTAAAGAATATAATTCTTTTTTTTTTTAATTTGAAGAGCTTAGAAATTTTTTAATAAAAAACTTGATGATGTTTCTTTTAGGAAACTGGTACTTTTCAGAGAGAGAGAAAAAGATGTATATATATATATATATAAATTTAATTTCGTTCGTATAGAGAAAAACATGTAACGCGAGATAGGAAAATTCGCTCGGGAAAAACATGGACAAAAATGATGAAACGAAAATGTGGTCAAGAAATGTTACAGGATAGAGATTAAAGGTATTGATCTCTCCGGTTATTTTCTTTCAAAATATCCCCTGGTTAGATTAATATTATTTCGGATGATTCAATCCTACTTTTTCGCTCTTATCCAAATATAATATGACGGCGGAACGCGCGACAAATGTAGCATGAGAAATGTTATTGCAGAAGTTTTAAGCTAATTCGATATTGTCATATGGATTTAAACTTGAAAATAATCTTGTCCTTGCAATTCTGTAATTCTCTAAAATTGAGATTAACATTGTTTCTAGAAATGCTTTATCAATTTTCTATATCGACAATATACATTGACAAACAGAAATTACAAGTGGAAAATTGAACAAAACGTGAACATCAGTGTATATTCTCTTCCAAAAGAATCAGTAATCTTTTTCTATAAATTATAAATAAAATTCTACTCAAAAAAAAAAAACAAAATCTTAAAGAAAAAAAAAATAAAATAACAAATTTCCAAATTAAAATGTAATTACATTGCTGTAAAAAAAAAAAAATCGATCAAATTTTATTATCAAAAATTCATCGATAAAATAATATGTCTGTAAACCGACATAAAGGCGAATTCTTCACGAATACGTTCGATCTAAAAATTGAAATCAATGTTTTATGAATTGGCGATGTGTTGCGATGCGTAAAACGTGGCACAATTCTTTGTATCGTTGTTCCGTTCGATCGCGTCTCACTGACGATCCTTCCGTTGCTTTTCAACCTCTCTCGTCATTTTTCTCTTGCCCTTTTCCAAAGGAAACGACAGACGTGGTAAAATATCGAAGAAAGCAAAAAGAAGAAGCCAAGAAGGAGAAAAATATGAAAGGCGTTAGCTTCCACCATAAATTAAATTCTCGTCTCGTTGGTAATGGACAGATAGTATTGTTTTAAGTAGAAAAAGGAGATGCAAGAAGGAAAGGAAATATATATATATATACATACATAGAGGTATGCTGTTATTTGGAACGATATATATCGTAGAGAGAAATCGTCGAATGATGGGATTCTTCGTGATAAATGTTCCTTCGATGTCGATCTATTTTTAAATAAAATTATTTAAACGTTTATCTTTACTTATACATATAATGCAATAAAAAATAACAATCGATATAAATAAACTATCTAATATCGATTGAATTTTTCTTCTTTAAAATTTAAAATTATTTATATATTATCTTCCAAACTTTTTAAATTTTGTTCGATTTGAAAAAAGAATTTTTATCATCGATGAGCATAGATACGATACAATGAATATTGGCTTCGCATGATTTAAAGTGAATCGAATAAAAAGTGATATGTGACCGACTTATTATTCATAGAACATTACTGAAAATGTTCGCTGTCAAAACAATATTCACGTGAAAAATATCGTTTTAACATAGCAATTTCTTTTTTTTTTTTTTTTCATACGTCACAACTCTATCACTCATGCATTTCCCTGTCGATAATATTCTGTTTATTATTCAATCGGACTCAAAGGATATTGCGAGAGCATATTCATATTCAAACACGTGTCTGCCTTGCTCGCATCTATTCATCGAAGTAAAAAAAAAAAAAAAACGTATTCCTCGAATACAAAAATTCTCTAGAAATGTAATTTCTTCTTTTCAAATTTTATAATTTTATATCCAAAAACTCTCTGTTAATTATATTTTTTTTTTTTTTTAATTTTTTTCACTATAACCCAGAAAACAATTTCTTCGACTTCAATTTTTCTTTTGAGAAAAATAAAATACACATAATAATAATAATTATAAATTTTTATTATCACTTACAAAGGGTTTCAAGTTCTTTTTTCTTTCGTTCCATTTCTAAATTTCCTTCTCTTTGCAGGGAGAATATTAAACAATCGTGGCGACAGATATTACGCGATACATACAGAAGAATATCATATCTCCATCCAATTTCTCGAAAATTATTTCACTTTATAGATATAGAAATACACGATGACACGAAGGGGAAAGGTTGAGAGTTAATATATTCACGTAAAAATCCATGATATTCTTGTTGAATCGTAATAAAAAATGGGATGATACTTCCCCCGAAAGAATTCCACGTTTACGGATTGCATCTACCCTCTCTGTTTGCCCGAAACTGAAGATTTTTATTTCCATGAGAATGTACGATTCGAGAGTTTCGTCTTCTACGGAGGTAAACACGAGAATGATCCGGTTTTATGATATTCTTGTGCCTTCCCTGTTCCGTGTTCAAACATCTTGGAGTGGGGAGTGTGTGCGTGACATCGATTCCGGCGGAAGCGGCGTATTATTTCCATTACGATGCCATCAAAGATTTTTTCATTATTATTTTAAAGAACGATGCTTCGAAATTTTGAAACTCGAACCGATAATTATGGAATTAATTAATTTTTTCAACTCTGTTCGTCTTTGAAAAATTTAAATTTGATTAAAAATTTAAATATTGGTTACTAATTATCCTTGAGGATAATTTTTAATTTCCACGAGTATTTTAATTTTTCAATGATATTAATAATCAAAATTAAAATGATAATAAAAGTATAATGAATAAATTTTCAAATTCTCTAATTCGAGAACACGTCAGAGATTATAATATATGATAAATTTTAGCTTATTTATTATCATTTACGGATCTATGATCACAAATCATGATGCTATTAATAAATATCGTGCGTGTATGTCGAAAATCGAAGGCGAATACATAGAGAATGTCTATCGTTTCGTATATATTCCACCGAAATAGAGAAAATCAATAGTTCGTACACTCGTGGATCTTGCTGACCACAGAACTGAATTGTGTTTGATTAATTACTATCGTGTCATAGATTTAATCTAGTCTCGAAAAACCAGTGAACTGTACGTATCTAAATTGATACAGAATCATATACTCCACTTATGATAAGAAACTTTCAAACTTTCATAAATATATTTACAACAAAATTCATCGTTGACTAAAGATCACAAATCATATGATAAATAAATATTCTTCACTAATACGTTTACGTATTATTCAATTTTTTTAAATTTTTCAAAATTGTTTAAATAATTATTAATCACAGTCTCAACATCGAGATTTATTTTATCCTCGATAGAAAAGTTAAAAATTTAGAATATCAAATTTTATAGGAAGTCACTACCGTTCATTTTTATTCAGATTATTCAGAGCGAGAGAGGAATACACGAACGATTCTATAATTAATTCACATTTTTATATCTCGATCTTATTTTTCTATTTTGTCGAATAAAGAAACTCCGACTCGTAATTTTCCTAAATTTTCCTAAAATATTTTTCATCGGCAAAAAAATTCAATCGCCACTGAAAAAAAGTGGTAACACGATCGAATCAATGGTTCCAAAATTACTAAACAATCGAATTTGTAACTGTGTAATGTGTCACGATTGAGCCATTCCTATGTGATCGTACGAAAACAATTATTAGAGACCGTAATCAATCTTTTGTTCTCGATGCACGAAAGAAATATAAAAGAATTTCTTTCGTGTCTTTTTTCTTTTTTTTTTCCTTCAAAATCGAATCGAATTTCCATTCTCAAGATGGAAGAAGACTCGTCTCACAACGCGTGTGCCAATTTACGTGCGCGGATGCGTGTAATACGATTTCGTTCGCGCTGTAAATAATCTTATCGATGGTCGAGCAGGTGTAGTTGGCCGGTGTTATCCACTCCATGGGCAACAAATTTTGCCCATTCCCCACACCGAGATGTAATAATTTCACCGTGGCCTGGATCGAAACACGCGAAACTGCCACGGGAAACCTATGAAAACGATCATTCGTGGAAAATTACAACCGCTTTGTCATGGATCCCCCTCATTCTTGTCCATTTTTATTTCCGATTTTTATTGTTCGATGCATGAAATTACCATTTTTTTTATTCTTTTATTTCACCGTGTTCGAAAAAATATCGTTGTCGTTTTCATATTTCTTTCTCCTTCTTTTATTTTTTTTTTTTGCTTTTATAGGCTACGTGATAATTTTTCAATAATCTTTTGTATTCTTTTTATTTGGGAAAAATTGTACTAATTCTGTTATAGTTATATATTTTGTATATTTCTTTTTCGTTTAAGTATTCTAAAATGTAAAATTCATGTATATGAATATAGTTGAATTATTATGAGGAAAATTTTATTCGTAGTTAAAATTATTATATTTTTAAATATTATGTTAAATATTAATTATCTTTTTGCAGTACTTTCATTTATGTACGGAGATATGTAATAAATTATTCCTCAAAATCCTAAAATAAGGAATTGATGAGGAGATACGTATTTTGTTTATAAAATTACACAAATAAAATTATTAATCTCTCCCTCACTTTGGGAAATGAAATTTATTTTAAACAAACCATAAATTGGGTTTAAAATTTAATAAATTTTGATGAACCTTTAAAGAACGTGCTCAAAAACCGTGATCTAATATAATATTATTAAGAATTTAATACGAGATTAAAGAGAGTGTAAAGATATATTTCCGCAAGATATATTTCCAAGTGAAAAATCTTTAATTCTGATATTTATTATTCAAATATTTAATAATTCAAACTAATAATATTATTTATCCACTCATTATCTCTGTAAATCAATTATTTCTTATTAATATTAATTATATAGCGTTAATGCACATATCAACCTACTTGAAAACTTTATTATTGTGATACAGAAAATAATGCATGGAGTGTGATCCACATTTTTGAATAAAATATTAAATAAAGAACTTTTAAATAGAGAACGATTTAAAAATTTCAAAAATTCAAACTTTCAAAATTCTTTCAATCGATTCTTTCCAAAATTTTTAAGAAATATAGAAGATAAAATTTTTGAAAATTCAAAAAATATAGCCTCAAAATATCGAACGGTTAAAATATTTAAGATAATTAAAAAACGATTTCAATAAAATTTTTGAACTAAATTTAAGAACTAAATTACAAAACCGTTCCAAGATATTAAATCTTCGAATTTCACGCAATTTCTCACAGCATTTCAAGTCATACAATTCCAACTCATATACAAATTTGACAATATCTCGGTTCCCATTATATAAATCTCGAGACCAAGTAGCGTTTCTCATCAAACATTAATTACGTAAATACACACGTCTTAATGGACTTCGGCGCATATTATCTTTGCCACAAGATCTTAAAAACCCTTCTACCGTATTAACTAGTCAAGAACGAATGTTAACGTTGAGTAACCAAATTGTAAATGTCACGGAAGCAAAAACCGCGCTTTGATCAATAAGAACTGTCGACTTAACGTTATGCATTATGCAACGTTTCGAACTCACCCTTAACAAACGTGACACCATAGATGCTCTTGCGCGAATAAATACAACCTTACCGCTTAGGGAAACCGTGTAAAATTTAATTACCGACCTTATTACATGGCTTTGCTTTCAACTCCGCGTCGAAAACTTTGATCAAAGTCGATCTGGTCGCTAACGGTTGCGATGAGTTTGCAACGCGTGTTGGAAATTTTCCCTTTAACGTTTGTATCATTCCAGTCTTTATAAGAATAATATTTTTTTTTTACAAAATTCTCGCGAACTGAGAACAATTTTTTTAAAATTTCTGAAAATTAATCCGACTTTTCAAAATAAATAAACGATTGAATTGGCTTTCTTCTTCTTCGATCTGCATCGAATGCCTCGAATTTTATATCTTTTATTAAATATTAGAAATGATATCTCTTTTTCGAAATTGGCAAGATTCGAGAGACGAGATACGTATTTTTCTTTTCTAATCGCTTCTTTGAATGCGAATGACAAAGTGCAAATCGATTTCGACGCGTCTCGTTTCTCGATCTGCAATCAAAGGGTTAATTACAAGAAAAGAAAAAGATTAAGAACATCGAGTAACGAAATGAGGTATTTACTTTATAATTAATCGAGTCACGTTCATCAAGGTCCTGTCCTCGATTGCGCTTTTATTTTCTCTCGTGTAATTGTTACAAGAGAACATTACGCGGTTAGACGTAAGCACGTCGGATGCAATCCTATTTCAGTATTCTTGAACAAATATCCTCGGTGCGTGAGAACACTGAACGATGAGGTACATCGAAGCGGTCGATTGATGCACCACCGTTTAATACGAATTACGCCTCTCTGAATAATATTTTCGGTTCGAAATATTGAAACTATGATGATACTAAATATTCCATCTGTCATTCGAAAGCGAAAGTTTAGCTTAATTCGAGAATGTATATTTGAACAGATCGTAGAAGAAGAAAGGAATAAAAAATAAATATGCCTCTCAGACCTCTTGCTTCGCCAAAAAATATAAAAAAATAAAAATATAAAAAAGTTTAATAAGTCAATTTGAAAATTTCGAGCTAATTTAAAATAGAGAGAATAAAATTTTAAAAAAATAAAAATTAAACGATACGATTACTAATGCAATATGTTAGGTCAATTAACATATTCGTTTAAACCGTTGAAATTTTAAAGAGGGAATTAATTTAAGAGAGAGATTAAACAGTTGTTAACGCGATATGTTAATTTAGAAAAAGGACAATCATTAATCCTGCAAGAACGACCGAGAATAGTTTCCTATTGGGCCATTATCTATAACGTTCGTTTA
This sequence comes from Apis cerana, assembly GCF_029169275.1. Taxonomy (NCBI): domain Eukaryota; kingdom Metazoa; phylum Arthropoda; class Insecta; order Hymenoptera; family Apidae; genus Apis; species Apis cerana. The sequence goes on along the minus strand of NC_083864.1, from coordinate 7,638,666 downwards.
AAGCAGAAAGATGCATGTTGAGCTTAGTGAGGAACGATAATCGAATGTCGTGAGTTTAATTACGCTGGATTAATTCGTCTGTTATCCGAATGTCTTAATTCTTTCTCTCGGGAACAAAGATACGCGCACGAAGTCCCATACTTTTGAAATGAAATTACAGACAAGGATAAAATGTTTCTTTCAATGTGAAAGAGACGATGTTAATTATTCAACCTAAAATTCTTACGGGAATAACGATTATTATTCCGTTAATCGCATTATTATTTGGAGAATTGAGAATCATCAGTGGTGCAAGTCAAATATAGAAGGATCCAATATTAAATGGAACTATGCTATTCGATATTAAATATAACATTAAATTATTTAATATAAAAATATAATAAGGAAGAAATGTGTATTTCTGAAAAATAATCGTGTTATTTTCTTTAATAAAGTAATCTATTCAATGTAATATCCCCCTGTTTACAATTCAAATAATCATCATCACCACAATTAAGATATTTAAGCAATCCCTTCGCGTGCAAATAATTCAGAATAAACACAGACTAACTACTGTAAATTTTGTTCAAACAACAATTTAATCCAACATTTCCACCCCCAACTTCCATCAACTTTTTCTAAATCTATTCATGGAAGCTGAGAACTAGGGGAACAATCACACAAGGGATAAATCTACGGTAAATAAACACAAAATCGGAGAAACGTTGTTGAACTATGTATTCTGCCGAGCAAACACGGAAGCACATTCGAGAGTAGATTCGAGTGGAAAATCGGAGAGTAAAATCAACGCAGAGTTAACAACTTAATCGCCAAGTGTCAACACGGTCGGCTACTTTCTCGTCGAGATATAGCTAAATATTTCAATGGCTCTCATTATGATTACCACCTTTGTCAAATTGTACACAATTTATTAAATAAATCTGTATCCGTATCTGTGTAACGTGAGCGTGAGCGCATGTGTGTAAGAAAGACAATGATCCACCACAGAAACGTTGATTACCGTGAACTACTTAATTGCTGACTCGATTCCAGACCGAATTCGCGAAGATGTTCGACAACATCTGCTCAATTAGTTCATCAACAATGTAACCCATGTTCCCTTCGTTAAGAATAGCGGTGGATCCTCGGCTATTTCCTGAAATCAGCAAGTATGAGAAATTTAATTAGTGGCGAGAATTGTAAACAATTTGTTACACCCGCACTCGATGCAATATTGCAATATGGAGGTGTTTATTGTAAACGAGACAAGGCCAATTGAGTATGAAAAGTATGAGGTATTCTTGAAAACAATATTGAAGAAAATTTATTCTTTGAATAGCGTGGAATATAATGTAATTTATAAAAAAAAAATCGATTTTGATTTTGATAAAAAAATAAAAAATCCTGAATGATGAAAAAATTTTAATAATTTTATGGTTAATATTAATGGGATGATGATATTTTTTTATTAAATGTAAAAAAAAAATAAAACAGAGAGTGTTAAAAATTGATGGAAAGAGTGTATAATTTTGCACGTTTGCAATTTTATGCATGTGTTCTTAACCGTGATCAAACATCAAAGTCGTTTAATATTCACACCGTACATCGGAAGGAAGTTACATTTGCATCTCTCTCGGCAATGTATATGCATTACAGATACTGTTCAATGTGTTCAATTAAATTCTAATCCCGAGGATGAAATTCGAAGATCTTGCAAATATTCGTTGATTTACATAGATATGCATACAATTTGTGAATCGTCTATTACCAACGTTCAATTGATGATATAGCAAGGATTAATCAATTATTTGAAAAGATTCGCTTAATTAAGATTTCTGGAATGGATTGATTGTAGTCTTAAGTATTCTATTAAACAACTTCACGAAGTGTAAAATATTTTGGAAAATTTTTTGCACAATATTAGATTATTTATATAATAGCTATATAATCTCGTGTAGAGAATAAAAAGTATTTTGGAAAATTACTCTTTAAAAATAAAATAAAAAAAAATGGAAAATTTTACAAAATAGAAATTCTCCTGGGACATTATAATAAATCAAATAAAGTAATCTATTATCTTTTTTATAAAGAGATCATTTTTCTATATATAAATCAGATTTCAATTAATTTCAATTTAACGTAAATTTCACAATTCCAAGATTTTATTCTTACTACGAGAAATACAATTATATTTTGAAATGAAATTTCAAGAATATAAAAATTTTGAAATGAATATTTCTGCATCCTACTGACCTAAATGAAAAAGTATGCTCTGTCTCCATTATAAATCTTAAAAAAAAATCTCTCTTTTTGTAGAAATAAGTTTTCCCGAAACTTGAAGAATAAAAAAAACCTTCACTTTCTTGGCACGAATATTTGGAAAAATTTTTGACCGAAAGAAGCTTTTCTAATAAAGCTTTTTTAATAAAAAGAATTCTCCAAAAATTCGTTATATTTCTCAATCTCGATATTTCAACCATCAATATTAATTAGTATGAAATCCAAAGAACTTTTCATTGAAAATTCTATCCGAGGAAATTCCTCATTTCCGAGCAGAAAAAATCGTTCCACTTTCTTGCATCTCGAAATGAAATATTAGTAAAAATTCTACGAGATTAATCTGCTGTAAATTTGCATCTCTGTTTTTTTAAAATCTCTTAGCCATCTACTTATAAAATATTGGCACAGTGAACAGTAAAATATCATTTCTGTCATCGCCAAGTAATTAAATTTTGTTCTTTCGTTAATGTATAATAAATATTTGAATAATATCGAAAAATTAACTTGTGACAGTACAAAGTATGGTATAATATATGTATAAAAAAATTAAATAAACTCAAAGCATAATGACTGATTGATGAATTAATTTCTTTTTTTTTTCTTCTCATAAAACTCGTCTCTCTCTCACTCGTCCATTCTTGCATTAATTATCGAGTACAATTATAACATAAAATTATTGAAATTATTTCTTTGATCCATCTTGGACACTATAAGTCATAGTCAAACAATCGTGATTCTAACATTCTATCATAATTATACCGCATAATTTATCGCATTCGAACCACGATGAAAACGTAATCGTGCTCTTACTCCTTACTAATGATCCACTATAAAAGTCTGCTAAGTGCAATTTAATTTATGACCACTCAAACCAAGAAGCGTTTTTACTCCTTGCATTTTTCTTATCTTAAAAATTCATTTTTATCCCTCTATTTGCGAATGTAATCCGTGAATCGAAGAATCGAACATTGAATTTGCAAATTTTACAAACAAATATATGAAATTGTTTTTATTCCTGATGAAGAATTGCGTATAATATTCTGCAAGAAAAGATTCATTTTTTCTTTCTTCTTTTATTAATGACTCTTTTTCATGAAGATCGAAATATCTTATATTGTCGATTTTTATTTTGTAATGCTCTTCTTTTCTATAATAGTTTCCAAAGTAATCTCTAAAGTGAATTTTTTCATAACGTTACATGTACAACTAATAATGAATTTTTTTAAATACTGTAGAAAACTATATATCGTGGCTGATTTGAATATTAGAAGAATGTAAATGATTTAAAGATCGCACAAAATGTGCAAGATAATAATAATAATCCTGAATAATTCTGAATTTTCCAAATTTCAAAAATAAACTAGATGCATTTATCATTAAACGAGAATTTCTCGACAGAAGAAAAATGAAATCAAACAGTTAAATATAGCACGTATCAAGCGTAACATAAAATACGCATTATTCGAAGCCGGGGTAAAAACCATTTTTCATCAAAACAAAGAGAGTTTATCAGATCGTGTTTTATCTCATCCTTTCAAAGAAATTTCCATACCACCGCATTACCATCCACCTATCTACAAAAACTTAAAATCTCACTATCATTTTCACCAAGTAACAAAAAAATTTCGCGATTAATAACAGCATAGAAGCAAAAAAAAAAAAATCTATCCGTGTTTTTCTGTCTCAAAGCTCAACAACCAACCAACCAGCCAAAAACCTCGGTATCGTTAATGGCCAACGTTATCGCGATAAAGTATTAGAACAAGCGAATACAATTTCTTCTTCTATATCAACTTCTCCTTCCCCTATTTCTTTAATCGAAGTACTTCGCCTTAATGGTACAAAATTCATCGCCGGTGTTCGTGCATACTTGCAGAAAGTTGGTCGCTTATGGCACGTATAGTCGATGTTAAATCGAGTGCGTGAAGTCTATTAAATTCCACAGGAACTGTGTTATTACTCCAACTTTCTTCGATTCAATTCACCGGCCAATCGAATCGTGACTTCGATACCTTAATGGATTTTCCACTAGATTAAGAGTCTATTTTTATAGAGAGAGACGAATTCATAGTTGAATGAAAATATTCTTTTATTTTATTTTCTTTTTTTTATTTATTTATTCTTGATCTAACACTTTTGTTCAATCAAGTGTTCGAAAAAGGGAATAGTTTTTGAAGAAATTCGAAAGAATGAAGAATTCGTGGAAATTTTAAAATAAATCTTAGTCTGTTTTATTACTTGATCGATATTTCTGTAATATTAAATTGATGGGAGATTTTGTAATGTTACAACGAGATTTAAAATAATTTTTATGTGTATTTTAATTTATTGTTGTTATAAGTGGAATGATCAAAATTATTTCACTTTCCAGTTTTAGAATTAAAATATTTCTTGACTGCAATTCGTAAAATCTTTTTAATATCTTATTTCGCAAGAAATTTTATAAAAGATAACTTCTTTGAAATTTTTTAAAGCACTTTTTTTTTCAAATCTAAATTCATATTCTGATTATTTATATACGATTCGAAACGAGGTTCTAATATTTTCATTAAAATCCCAATATAAATGATAATGATGTTGGAAATTGGATACCTTTAAAAATGATCTATCATGAAGTCAAACGAAAATTCAACAACTTTTAATATTGAAATATTTACAACATTTAAAAATAGAAAAATGAAAAAGATGGGTATAAAACAAAATATTTTTTAAAATTTAACGCTCAATCCGGTTAATCAAGATCACTTTATATTTCGACTAGTAGTGGAATCCCTTGGTTTTGATTTTTACACTAGTCAACAAAGTGGAATTACAGTCAAGAGTTTAACCATTGGTATGCGTTTTCAGAATTTACTAATTAACTGGATTCATCCGGTGTGCTTTACTCTCCAACTAAACCACATTATGCAACCAAAAACTTTTACCATTACGGTTGCAAACAACAATAAATCTGACGAAAAGATTCAACAAACCCAAAGCCCTAATATTCATGAATCAGCGAATTCGTTTCACGTAGTAATAAACTGTTGAAATTCTGGAATAACGAAACGAAATTTTCAGAAATTACCAAATACTAATTAACAAATAATACCGCACGTTTCACAAACTCACTTATTATTCGATAAACATTCGCGAATGAATTATTCATTGAATTATTCATTAATAAGGAAATGTTTTGGAAAACATTCTTATTCTTCGCAAAAAATTTCTCATCAATTTTAATTTCACGAATTAAAATAACATACCGTCCATTTTTTTTTACAATTTTCAACAAATATTTATCTCTCGAGAGTTTAATTCGTCTCTAATTCGTCTAAACGAAATTTAAAAAGAAAAGTGACCTATTATTTTTTACAAATCTAAATTGTTTTTACAATTAATTCCACAACAATATGGAATTAATATTTAATAAAAGATGCTAGCGTTTCAATTATGATATATTTGCACGTGCATACTCAAATTTTATCCCAATGTAAAGGCGATTAATATGCAATCAACAAATTAAATCGTAAACGGTAATCGCATGTTAATAGGTTGTAAATCGCGTGGATTCATCTCGAGAGTAGCGCAATGATTATCGTTTTTCGCAGCAATGAACATTAAAGTTAACCAATCAACATTTCCTAAAATTTTCTTCCTAATTTTTCAAAGTTCCAAGATGGTGTAATCGCGGTGCATAAGTCGCCACCAAGTTACATTTATACTGCATCCCGAATGTTACATTTCACCAATCTGTTGCCTATATTTATTATCCAGATGACAGTTTTTGCACTCTTCTTTTCCTATATTTGTTTTGAATCATCAAACAAGATTCACGAATGATACATCATTTTTTCGAAAACGAAAATTTTGGAAAATGTTTTTTGATCTTTATATTTCGTGAGGGATTTTTTTTTACAGAAGATTTACAAAAAAAATGAAATACTCCTGTAGATATCCGATGTAGATATTATTTTTTAAGAAATCTCAAGAAGACTTTGGAAATATTTTTAGAAAAAATTCTGTAGAAAGAATTTATGAATTTTTTTTATAAATTTATAAATATTTTTTCTTTCAATTCTTTAACCTCTATCTTTTTTCGTTTTTCATTAAAATATTATATGAATTATATTTAAAATTGCGATGATGACGTATGATGACTGTGATTCATGATTTCCCAATGGTCGAAAAAGAAAAGAAAAGAGAAAAAAAAAATCGAAAAGTTATCTTATTAAAATTAATTGCAAAGATCTACGAGTATTATTTGAATCGTGAAAAACTTAACTCATCTTAACAAAATTTTCAACTTCCTTAAAATTTCTTGTAGCGATTCTCATCTCACTTTCATCCAATTACAACAATCAATTTTTCTTTTCCTTATACAATTTTCTTAAAAAAGTACACGATTCAAATTAATATGTTCGTGTATAAACGAAATATCATTCTATTAAAAAATTTTGCCACGTAAAATTAATCTCTCGAAGAAACAAAAACCTCAAAATCTTCTCTAAAATCTAATCAAGTATTCAAGTTGTATTCAAAATACAATTTAAAAAGCAGGAAAAATAATAACATCAAACTTCAAAATGAAAAAATTAATCTTTCTAATTGAATCTTTAAACGGAGCACAAAAAACCTTCTCGCCCAAAAATAATAATTTTATCAAAAAAAAATTATATCAAGACTGAAAATCTTTTCGAATATTTAGCAACGCTTTAATCAACAATTATACACGTTTACGCCTTCCTTTTTTCGGGAGAAAAAAATTTCGTCTCCGAATTTAAATTGCAACGAATCCGGAAATGCAAACGGAGCAAGAGAAAGCTGCATTCGCGAAAGTTTAACAAGGCGGAAATTTTTATGAAGAAATATTACTCTCAAGTTCTCCACATTCGTAAAAAAAGAAAAAAAGAAAAAAATAAACATTTTCCTTCTATTTAGGGACGATGACGCGCGAATGCACGAGATATTTCCAATATTGGTCTATTATGCGTTAACCATGTGAATCACTTGGGCGAAATTTTAGACTAACGATCGCGTGTCGAACAACACGTGTTTAATTCGATACGATAGGAATTCGTGAACGTGGATCGAGTTCTGCTCAATGAACGCTTCATTAATGTCTCAATGGTAGATTTATCGACAAATTGTGCGAATCGTTTCGTTGAATTACTCTTTTCCCGTGTTTTACCGGTTTGCCGGAAACCCGCTCTTATGCGTGGAATGTGATGATTTAATCGTTCGGGTTAGTGGATACTCGTTGAATAGAAATTGAATTGAATACCAGGAAATAGGAAATAGGAGTTTAAAAAGAGAAATAAAATTTAATCCTTTGCATTCCGAATAACCGAAGTGTTTTATGTATATATTAGCGATAAATTGTGAATAGAATTGATCTTAGGAAGAGAAAGAAAATAATTTTGTGGAAGAAAGGTGAAAATGCATAAATCGTAAGGCAAAAAGAAACGATACGAAGGATTTAATTTTTGAAAGAAAATAATTTAAAAAATAGTTTCGTGAAGAAAATGAGAATGTGTAAATGATAGGGGAAAAAGAATTCTAAAATAATTATTGCGTAGAAATTCTTGGAAAAGAAAAGTCGAATTAAAGAATTTAAAAGCATACATCTCTGATGTATAATAAACTTCTTCGCATAACGAAGCTTCTTTTTCTTTTTATGATTTATGACATAACATGCATATGAAGGAGTTCATAATTTACCAGTAGTCGAGGAAGAAAGATTATATTAAAGTTCCAGTACGAAAGATCGATGACTGTATACTTTAAATCCTATTTACGAATTAATATGATAAAATTTTTTATTATTTTTTAGTTAACATGATTAATATTTGTCTAATGAATTCGCTTTGATGGAAATTAATGAAAAATTGAAACTCGAAATATTACATGTATCGAATATAATGAAAGATAAAATTGTATATTTCTTATCAATTTCTCGCTTATATTCAATAAGAAAAATTTTATTCTTTTTTTCTGTTTGGGAAAAAACAATACTTTTAACTTGATCCTTTTTTTCCCGCTACGTTTAATTAAAATTACTATCTAACTTCGAGAAAGAATGAATATAGGGAATGAAAAAGAAGAGAATTGAAATTCGAAAAACGAAGAGATTTCATACGCGATAGAATAAAACGTATGTTTAACACTTGTTGCTCTTACGATATAGCAATGTTTTAGTTCTTTTTTCATTCTTTTTTCACCCCTGTTCACGAAATTTTCTTTTTTTCTTTACTTGGAATCGTTACTAAATTTTATTACTCCCAGATAACCACGATTAATATCTGTACGTAAATTGGTTAAAAGAGAAACAAGAAAATTTTTTACAATTCGAATAAAACGAACGAGAGAGGTGAGATAATAAAGAAAATGAAAATAAAAAAATTTTTTAATCAATATTTATATAAGGATTTTCGTATATTCATATAAATGAAAATATTTTATCTATATTAGATTTTATTATCAAATATTCTCTTAAATATATTTATTCTGTAAAAAAAAAATATTTTCTTCGATAAAATTATTAAACATTTATTAATATTTAATATTTCATATTAATAAATATTTAATATATTTAAATATCTTCAAAAGACCTTTTGAATTTCACAATTACATAAGAAAGTAATTACGTAAACAATAGGAACATAAAAATATGACAAAATCTATAATTTGGAATAATTGTAAAAAATCGTATAATTTTAATAAAATTTATACTTTAAACATTAAAAGATTATTATATCTCATCATAAAATTTTTAAAATTCATAAAAAAATAATAAAATACATGAATAAAAATCATACTTATTGTTTCTTATTTTTATATTACTTGTAAAAAAATTAAAGTTATACTACTTTTCTATTAAACTTTTTATATGCAATACTTTTTATATTAATGTAACAAAATTAATGTAATACCGTATTATGCATAGAAAAATACATGTATTTTAATATTTTGTATTGTAATAAAGAAATATTTTAAAAGTAAACTCACCGAAACTACGACGTAATGCTTTTGTTGTTATTTCTAAGACGGTCGGTTGCGAACTGATCGATTACTGGCTTTCCATATGCGAAGCGCCCTTGAAAGTTATGTTTTCAAATATGACTACGAACGTGATATCCGACGGTTATCAACAGGTACTGGCCTTGATCTACATACGTATTTTATTCGAAAATGGAAATTAATTCAAAAAAAAGAAACTTCATAAAAATTTAAAATTTTTTAAATTTTCTTTAAAATTAATTTTTAACTTTTCATCTAATTTTATTATGAAAATGATTTTTGTTCTTGTACTTGTTTTATTTATATATATATTTTTATATATATTATAATTTGTAAAATATTTATATTTGAAGGAAGGAAAATTATGAAATATTGATTATTGAAATATTTTTTTTTTTGTTAATTCGTATATTTTTTTTTTATATCTTATAAAGAAATTTGAAATAAAAAATTATTTTGCATATAGTAAACAAAGATTTACAAATTATATCAAATTTACAATTGTAATTATTTTATCGAATAAAAAGAAATGTATACTGTTAACTTTTATTTGCATAGTTATAATAAAGTGAAGAGAATATTATTTTTATATTAAGAAAAGTGATTAAATTAAAATGTTTTTACTCATTTAATGTGTAAATTAACAAAAGCAAAATACAACTTATTATGAAAAACCTCGCAAAGAGAAAAAACAAATTTTCATAAAAATTTAATTATCGTTACTCCTAAAGTTAAGTATACAATAATGTTTTTTACTTGTCTTTTCATTATATATTCGTGTAATTTATGTATACAAAATATAATTATTATAATATATCTTCTTCAACGAGATTTCTCTTTTCACAAAAAATAAAAAAAGTTATTCAAAAATTAATAATGTTATCTCTCACTAAAAAATTATTTCCTTTACTAACAAATTTAATTTTAATATAATATTCAATTAAATCTCTTTCAACTTAAAACTTCTATTAATCAAATTATTTATAACCAGACATTCATTTCTCTTATATACTTTTTTATAATTAATCAAAAATATCTTTCAATCTAATTTTGTCATCAACAATTTCATATACGAAACAATTACCACTTTGCTAAATAATTATCATAATATCTATCATCAATATTTAATTATCATAAATTTTTACGACTAATATTTTTAACAAAATTTAAATATAATTATAAATTATAATGCAAAGATAGAATAAAAATTTAACATTCAAAATATTCGACCAATATCTGATCAAAAAGTAAAAAGAATCTTTTCAAAAAAAAACAAATCGTCAATTTCAAAAATTTAATAAAAATTCCGTTCACACCCTCTTCAACATCAACTAATCTAAACTAATAATTCTACTAATCTAAAAATAATTCTTCCAATCCGCCCAGTTAAAGTTCCATTAGAATCCAAACGATCGATATTAAGCGGAATACAAGTATTCGAGACGTCAGGCCATTCACACGAGCGATTCTCCATTAAAGCTGAAGATTTCCTGGGAACTTGAATCGTTCCCACTCCTCTTCCATCTTCCCCTTGCATCTATTTGCATTCAATTTCACTAATTGCGAACCTCTGACCGGAACAACTTTCTCGTCAGTAGAATTAAAAAATCCTTTCCATCCCCTCCACATATCTTCCTGTCGTCGTTGTCGTCGCGACTTAACGGGAGATAACGAATGTGTGGCGTCGAAGAAAGTCTCGTCTCCAAAGTAATTTATCACGTTAAACTATGCACAACAGTGCTATTTTATTTTTATGCATTTTAATTTTGTTTCTTTCAGATTGTAACTACAATATAAATATGATTAATAATATTTTCAATAAACTTCGACATAATTTTACTATAACATTTTTAATTCGCTCCAATATTTCTAAAATTAATAAAATTAATAATACTTATCGATATTGGCAAACTCTTTTAAAAATCTAAAATGATTTGAATCGATAATACGATTCAATGACAATTGGCCAGATATGAAAACCAATATTGTTAAAAAAATTCTCTTTGTGGAAAGATTGAAACAAGATAGACATATCATGATTCATATATTCTTGATTTCTGTCGTTTTTATTAGCGATCAATTTTTATTAGATTTATATTTAATTCACGCATGATATTTTGTTTTTACATACGAAATTTTATTTATGGAATTTTTATTAATTAACTTTTATTAAAATCTATATTTTTTTCCATGCTGTATAAAACATATATTATGTACTTTCATAAAATTGTATTAATTCGTGAATTAATTATTTGTTCCAATTCTGAGCTACAATATCGTATCGTACAATAACGTCACTAATTTATTGACCGTATTCACTCTTCCAATAGAGAGAATTTTCTGACCAAGATATAATGTTTCCAACAATTATATCTCGGTCTGTACACCTCTTTAGACATCGTGATTTTTTATGCACGACTTATTTCTACGTTTTATATCAACCCAGATTGAACGATTAGTTTGTTCCATTTTTAAAAAAATTGGATCACTTGATGAAAAAAAAAAGTAATGTAGCTTTCTCCTAGCTATTAAATATATCTTCGGGGTAATCAGCGAAGCAGAGGATGTATCCATGAGCTTTTTATTATTATATGACTTCGTCTTTTTTTTTTTTTTTTATTTTATGATAGCTGTATACTCGTAAATAATTCTTAAAGGGTTTCATGGACTTACCGTTCGAAGTAAGCACGATGAATGATACACATCTGGCTCGTTAGCGGTGTTTTTATCCCTCCACTGAGTATATATTTATGATGGTGTGGGATGGAAGTATGGAAAGAAGTAATAAGATAAATTTTTCATCAGGAAATTTTTTCCAAGAGCGAGTAATTTGTATTATGTATGAGAAGGAGTAAAAATTAAAATTGAAGATTATAAAAAAATACTTTATACAAAAATTATGCTATATTTATGTGGAAATATTAATATTTAGAATTACACAATTAAATATAACATTATTATATTTTAACGTTAATATTCGTCGAATTTATCGGCAAAGATTATCGGCAGAAAATTAAAAATATATTTTTTTCATTACCATAAATCTCAAACGAATTTTGAATATAAATAGGCTATCTCTTTAAAAATAGAAATGTAATTTCCCCGAAGGAAATCCAAGAAACATTAAACAGCAGAAAAAGGGTGGAAATAAATTCAGAGCATGTAGCATTGGACGCTTCTGCGTAACATTATATTGGATGTACGCAGCATAAATCATCTAAATCTATAAGTTTGATAGGTAGTCGTTGAATGTGCGAGTCATGGAAACTTGAGTTAAGAGCATAACCTTCTATCGACAAAGCCTACAAGGGGAATACAGATTGAGCGTTGAAGAAAATGAGAGTCGAACAGACAGGCACACCGTGATTCCGTCTAGGAAATCGAGTAAGGAAATTTCTAAAGCAATTTCCTCCGTCCAAAGAAACGTGTCGCGTTAAATACTCAATGATCCTTTTATCTCCTTGATCCTTCCTATTGATCCTTCCTAAGTGAAAATATGCCTGGAAAATATCAACTCTCCAAAACTAATAACGGTTAATAATATTTACGAATAATATTACGAATAAATAATTCTGAAAGTTACTTCTTTCTTTTCTTCTCTATAATTCTAAATAAGATAAATGAATAATTGGAACTTTTGACATTCCTAAAAATTTTGACAATTTATTACATAATAAATTAGAATAAAGAATTCTTATAAAAATTTAACTTTGTATAATAATGTGTGTATATATGTATATTGATTTAAAGTGAAATATTTTTTATAAAATAATTAATTATAGATTGTTATTAAAATTTAATAACTCGCATCGTATTTTAGAAGAAGAAAATTTGTCCCACTTAAAGATTTTAAGTCGCGTCCTTATTCGAAAGTCTCAAAATTTTCTACCTTACAACAAATCTGTGATTGCAATTGCTCGAATTTCAACATTCTTATTACCATATTTAAACAAAAGTTTGATTTCTTCTCCTAAAATTTCTCTTCCTCTTCAATCTCTCTATTGATTCAGTCTGTCTTTAAAGAATATACAAGCAGCGACTATCAAAACAAATGTCAACTCGCGGCTTTGACTAAGTTTTAAATCCGGCTAACTTTCCAACAAACTTATATCGGATAGATTTCGAGAGAAACACATCGTCGAACTTTCGTCGAGTTCTATAAAAAACTCTTCCAGAATTTTTCACGGCCTACTTTCTTTCCCGGGGGGGAGAACTTGATCTTACCGTTGATCTTGAACGTTCACCGATGATCTACATCATAATGTGAAAATACACAAAAAAATATCTGAAATATTATTTTTAGATAAAAAAAATTGGTAGCTAAAAAAATGAAATTTATTTTGTTTAGACTTCGATCAAACACTTTTATCTCATTTATTACGTGTTTGCGTGCTACGGTTGGATACGCTTCTTAACTTTTCTTCAACTTTAATCAACTTCAATTTTAATTTAATTCTTGCAATATTCTTTATTGTACTCAATTTTCTAATTTCAATAAAATTCTTTTAAAATATTTTCGTTTTCTCAATACCTGAACTTTAAATCAATCAATCTTTCAATCTTGCAAGAAACAAAATTCCACTCGAATTAATATATTTTCAAAACATACATCTCACGAGAGAATCTTTCTAAGAATGCAAAAAAAAAGAAATTAAAAAATAAATATTCTTTTTCTTTTTATTACATTTCCTATTTTCTATATCATTTTGACAAATATAATAATTAAAATTTTACAAACAAGTTTGAAACATTTTACATTTTAATCTATTAATTAAAATTTTATAAACTCTGTATTAAATAAAACCATACACATTCTAAATTATTATCTTACATTCCACACTGAGTTTTCATTAAAACCGAGAACACAGTCTCCAATCTCTTGGCAAGCAAAAGCAACGCAATCGAAAACACATCTCGAGACGAAATTACGCAGCTGTAAATCGGCCATCGTCGTCTCGTTGTTCACTAATCCTGTATTAATTAAAACCAGGAAATGTGGTTTTATTTCCATTCTCCCTGTGATTTAAAAGTTCGCCCAAGTTTCGATTTTTTTTCTTTTTCTTTTTTTATCAAACGTAAATGGGGTGAATACGACATCCGTCTGCATCGTGTCGAGAGGATGAGAAACTCTCGATAAAGTTCGATCCAACGAAATAAAATTTCCACGTTGCTTTGATGGACGTGTAAATCTATTTTATCAGCATTAATTTTGAAATGAAGAACGACTTGGAGAAGGGAAATGAAGTTGTGAAACAGATTATTATTTTTACAAAGATGGAGAAATTAAACATATATTCAAAGATTTTGCTAATAATTTAATTTACAAAATCTTTTCCCCCAAATAATTAATAATTAAAAAGAAAAGAAAATGTAGAAAAGTAGCAGTGATAAATTTTTGAAGGATTTATCTTTTCAATTAGATAATTGTTGTATTTAATCAATATTATATCATTTTATTATCATGGAATTATAAAGATTTGACTCTGTGAAAATGTAAATGTAAAATAATGGAAGTAGACAACTTTCTTTTGATTAAATATGTGCTAACGTAATTAAATAAGGCGCGTATTACATTCTTTCCGATTCATTTAACCGAACAAACAGTGATAATCAAATTGAAGTTATATGTGACACAGTAATACAGTACCTGCATAAACTATTAATTATCCATTAAATTCAATCTGTGATTCGATGATTTGGCAAAATTCCACGTTGCACCCATTGTATGAGAATCATTGTTCCAAACCGCTAAATTCACCGACATTTCCGGTTAATTCACCGGATGCGGGTATGCAGGATATGTGCATCCCAATTAATTATATCTTGTAATTCGCATTGAAAATGTATCAATCGTTATTGCGAGCAACGAAAAATTTATATCTTATATCTGTTTCTTAAATAATTCAATAATTCAAAATTTTATTAAATAAAAAAATAAATAAAATTTATTGTCTCCAATTTTCAATTTTTAATTCGAAAAATCATCGAAACTTTTATCAAATATTTCTCTTCATTATTATTATAATCAATTATATATATATATATACATAAAATCCAAGAATTATCAAAAAATATATTTTTACACGGCACAATTGTCAATTCATTTTCATCAAAACTTGAAAATTCAAAATAAAAATATTTGAATAGAAGGTAGAAAAAATTCGTTCCATCGAAGTGTTCGACAAGGAATCGAATTTTCCCTGGAGATATAAAACGTCACACATCAGAATTTTTATGCGATGACATCTGCCGGCGCAATAAAATTTTACGCTAACCACCTTTATCCAGGTCGATGCCCCTTAAGGAGTTCGCGTTTCTCCACGCCAACTTTTCGCTCCGTAAACCATTTTTCCCATCCATTTTTCAACGAGACTGAAACGCAAAAACATCAGGAACTTTCATGTGACGTATTCGTGTTAATGCACACAGCTCACACGTGTACATATCATGGTTGCCTTTTTTTTTTCATTTTTACATTCCACGCCTCGCACTTTGTGACGAGACAAGAAAATGGAGGAAGGGAACGAGAAAGGTTGATCCTAGCGTTCGCTCGAGAGAGAATTATCGAAGAAGAAAGCAAGAAACTGGATCCATTTTAGCGATGGGTTCGAGTTTGACGAACGATTGGAACGTGAATTGACCAACAATTTTTCGCTTTTTCATCTGATAATTTGAATCCATTCAAGGGTGGATCCCTTGGAAAAATAAGGGAGGGAATAAGAATGTAAAGTGACGATCGTTGGGAAAGCGTAGTAAAAAAGGGCAGCCTGTTTGTTGAGAATTTTAATGTCGATATTGGTGAGAGATTAAAAATGACGGGAATAAAAGAGATTTGATTTTTTTCTTTTTAAAATTATCTCCCTGTAAAGATATAATTTTTTTTAAAAAAACTATCTCTTTACTTGTATTTCATGGATATGAAAAGAAAGTCAAGATTTCAAAAATCCCTCGAGAATTGATAGATTTCTGTATACAATTTTATAATTTTCATATAAACGCATATAGAAATACGAACATTTCTCGTTCTC
Organism: Apis cerana; assembly: GCF_029169275.1. NCBI lineage: Eukaryota > Metazoa > Arthropoda > Insecta > Hymenoptera > Apidae > Apis > Apis cerana. The sequence goes on along the minus strand of NC_083864.1, from coordinate 7,622,380 downwards.
CGAAAAACTTTCATCCCTTCCTCAAAAAAAAAAAAAGAAAAAAAGAAAAAAGATCAACAAACTTATAATTTGAAAACTTTTTTAATCGATATAACGTTAATAACATAAAATTCCAAAATTAACTGGAAAGTTACTCAAAAAACTTAGAGCCACGAAATATCAAGCAAAAATTCCTTAATATCTTCCTCTCAACAAACTTCATCCATGAACGTTTAATAAAAACTTCCACGAGCATTAATGTCCTGTAATAAATGGAACGTAACTGCGTTTATTAACTTGCCCCGGAAATTTGTCTATCAGTTTTCAATTAAAAACTGCTGTCACCTCCTTGTAAGATCATCGATCAACCTATTTCACAGCAGATTAGCGAATTGGAACAGTTAGCTAGAGTTTCAAGATGGTCGTCGTTCCGTTCCTTTTTTTCCTTGAAACGATAGGTTGATTGAGAAGGATCGAACGTTAACGACACGTTGTTTGCTTTTGTAAAAGAGAGCAAAGATCGTCCGTTGAAAAGAGATTAAAACCTCATTCTCGTGGTCTATCTAGAAGATTTAAGCATCTCCCCCTCTCTCTCTCTATCTCTTTCTCTTTCTCTTTCTCTCTCAGCTGTTTGTGTTCGCAAGAAAACAAAAAAGCTCGGCCAACGAGCTTGTAATTCTGTCGAACTGAAAAATCGATTGTTTTCGAGTCGAGCAACAATTACTGTAATAGGAACAAAATTCTTTTTTGTAGTTTGGCTTATTTCCAATATCGATCGATCGATAGAATTATCCGATTAAGGGAAACGAACTAAGAAGATACGAAAAGAAATATTTTATCTTATTAAGCCTTCTTCATGTCCATTTTGTAAAATTGAATTATTAACTTTAAATTTTTTGTTTTTGCAATAATAAATATGTTTCCTAAATTATTTAAGCCGATTTTTATTGAAATAGAAATATATGAGAATTGGAAATTTATTGATTGTGTATCTATTATTAATATATTTAAGAATACATATTCTATGTCCTGAAATTGATTTATATTAAATAGTTAAAAATGATTTTAAAGAGTAATAGATATAATTAAATAATTTTAGATATATTATAATGACTTTTAATTGAAACGTGCAATTGGATACACCATGCACGTTAATTTCTTGCTTTCATAATATGAAATATTTAAAAAAAACCTGTCTAATTAAATAACGAAAAGAAAGATCAAAAAAAATAATAACTTTTTCTAAATTACGAAGTGGGCGAACAACGATTGTTTATTTAGAAATAAAATTTCTAACAACTATACGCTTCGCGTATCACGTGTTGGAAGAACTTTAGAGACTTTAGCCTCCAATTATTCTCGACGCCTCATTTGCTCGCTATTCATGCGGGTTCGCGTGCCATTAAGGGATCCTCTTTGTTCCCATCCTGGTCCCCTTTTGAAACAAGCAGGATGCCGCGGAACTCTATTCCACAATTTCTTTTCTCTCGCGGTTGAGAAATGAACGCAATCGCATACGAAATTACGCCAGCGCGAATCACAATCGAAAAACATTTTTTCGTCCCGCGTATTTCCATGCGAATTGAACGAATTGGACGCCATTAAAAGCAAATCGAATGATGAATTATCATGAAATAAGAGTGTTGGAATAAGAGATTGTTATTCGAATTGGAATTGAACAAATATTTTAATAAAAAGAAGTTAGAAATGTAAAAAAATTAAAGAATTTATGGATCGCATATAAAATATTAATTTAAATAAAAACTCGATATGCTTGGAGGGTAAAATTGAATTTATATTTTTAATTTTTTTTCGCCGTGTTTATGAAAATATAAATATAATTATAAAATTTTGTAATAAACACTTAGAAAATATCGAAATATCTTGTGTATTTTAATATTAATATTAAATAACGATAATCATCATTAAATTTCCGATTTATCAAAATAATTATAAACTTCGTTCATTTATTACACGAAAATCATCTACCCTTTCAAGACCATCTGTTTCACGCATACACTATGTATATTATATCGATTAAACTGATATAATTATACGGATTTGGAATACAATTAAGCAAGTTACAAGAGCACATGCTCTTGCAGACGATGTACATGTCAGCGATTTGGAATAGGGCAATTAGAACGAGGAGTAGACATAAATACAACTCCCATAAATGTAATACAACCCGATAATAAATATTAATTAAACAAATAGCTCGTCACTGAATCGTTATGCGAATCGTTATTCTCTTTCGCGCTTTCCACGATTTTATTCGCGTTAAAAATAATAAAATTGTACGACCGATTATCGGTGACGAAATGCGATCGACTGAAATTGAGAACGCGGAAAGACCTTATTGAATATCAAATGTATTATCGATAATAAATAAAAGAACAGTATTGATGATGTATGGACGAACACAGTTTTATTTTAGGATTTATTATTAAATCTGCTGAAGATTTTTAAGATATAACAGTTGGAAAACATGTATTATTTATGATACAGAATCAAAATAAAATGAACAAAAACAGTGTGTTTACAAAATATATAAATAAAGAAAGGAAAAATCGTTATTTGTAAAAATATGATCTAATAAATATGAGATATTGATAAAATAATAAAAAAAAATAAAAGTAAAAAGCATATTTTCCAATTGAATTAAAAATACCCAAATGTATCAAAACTTAAATTTAAATTATATATTTCTACCATTTATAACTATTTACAATCTATTTTCTATGTTTTTCTATTATCCATTATAATATTATATTATTAACATAAATATTTTGTAATAATTTTTTTCTTTTCCTGTATTTTTATTTTCAAAGTTTCTTATTTTCTTTTTCTAATGGCTACGATACTTTTTTCTTTTATTCTCTTCATTGCAATATTTTCTGTATCTTGCATTTAATCAAAAATGATCAATAATGATCTAAACATCTGTGCCTAGCCCATATTTGAGACTAACATTTAATAATCATTCGTATCACATCATCTTGGACGCTCATATGAAATAAAATGTTCTCGAGAACATAAACTGTATTAAATATTTCTACAAACCATTACAGATGCATTACTTCCAACACGAACAAATTGAACGTTACAAAATTGACCATATTTCCATGAAGCTTACGTTTGCTCAATTTTCATTAGCCCACTAGGAATACTCATCGATAATTCCGCCAATCAATGTAACACGAGTCGAGTTCCGTGCGGGATATTTAACCCGATCGAAGCCCGCGTACCCATCCAGATTAAAGCATCGAATTGCTTCGAAAGCCTGTTAATCAACATACGCCGGAGTGCTTTAATTAGAAATACACTCGCGAATATCGTTTCATTTATGGAAACAGCATCCCTGTCTGAAGTCATTTTACGAACATAGATATCAAAAATGAAAATCAATTCTCTGCCCCTCCTATGACGAACATCGTGCTCGATAACTGTATGAAAATAGGCTAATAAGACTGATGACGAATAGTCATTATTATAACAATTGATCTTTTATAAAGATATGTGTGTCTAAATCGATGATAAAAAGTAATCAGAGTATTTTAAAAAATAAGAGGAGTTTAATATGTACAAATTTTGCATCGTAATGTTTGGAAAAATTGAAGTTGGTGATTTTAAAAATTGAAGGATTTTTAATATCTCTTGATGGTGGTATTGTCTTCGATGCTGGTGTTGGGAATAAGTAGATATGCTTTTTAGCTCTGAATATCATGTTTTTTGTATTCTTTTTTTTTTTTTTTTAGAATCTGCATATTTTTTCATTATTTGATCTCTATATAGTAGAACTATGGTAGTAAAAATTATTAAGAAGCGGTTCGAAGTTAAAAAGAAATATAAATTACAAATATAATAAGTATAATAAATGCAAATATTTATTATGAATTAGTTAGTGAAAATTGCGATAAAATATATCATATTTTAAAAAATGATTAAAACTTGTTCAAATAATGGCCATAAATTAATTATCGAAAAAAGAAGTTAAAAGTTAAAATGATTAATTATCATAGATTAAACATCGAGGAATGACTAATTATTGCGATAAAATATCAAATTTAAAAATAATTAAAATTTGTTCAAATAATGGCCAGAAAGAAATCACCGTAATCCAATTTCGTAAACAAATTATATCAAACCACGAATCTCTAATTAACACGAAACACGATCCATCCCAAAAGAATCGATCCAAAACATCCAAACAATCCCAAAAGCAAATGACAATAAATCTTTTATCTTCCAATAACCAAAACGATGGGATAAGTTCCCTCTTTCGTAAAATCTTTCCATTCTATCAATTTATCCGGCAACAAATCAGACATGTGCCTATTTCCCAGTCTCGAAGCGAAATGACTTTCGTTCCGTGGGATTCAATCTCCTATCAATCGTTGAATATCCTGCCATCGATCTCATCGATGCGGCGAGATATACATATCTTTATCTTTCAATTCTAATCGTCTCAACGAGTATTTAGCAAAGGAATGCATTAAACAAAGACGCGTGTTCTTTCACTTCCGCCATTATTTGTATTCGAGTAAATGTATTCGAATGGACGTGAAAGGGAGATCTAATATTTATGTAACGATTCTATAATTCGAAACGAAAAGTTAGGACTCTAACATTATCGTCCCAAAAATTTGGAAAATCATTAATGACGTTTCATAGAATCCAAAAATTTGAAAAAAGAGTCAGATTAGAATTTTTTACTAGCATAGAAAATTTGTTCGTGTAAAGTTCTACGTAAATAATTGTAATTACTTTTGATACATTTTAGCAATAATTTTAAGAATTAAGAACAAAATAGAAAATTCAATACATTTGGAAAATGTATAATAGAGTTTTTAGTGAATCGGGTAAGTAAATGGATATGTAATGGCAAAATATAGCTATGGTAAAATTTATATTCGATGATATGCAGAAAATGCATTTCAGCAAGGAGCGCGCAAATGGATAATGAGATTGTGAAAGGGGCCTCGTTAAATTAATGGTTGGCTCAGTTGAATCGAGATTGTCTATGGTGTGATAACGTGATTATGAGGAGGATATAATTTTGCACGAGAAAGAGGGAGAGCGGTCATCGCGTGGAAACAAAGAGAGTCTATTTTTGAAGTTGCTTCGTATTAATATTAATTAATCAATGGGCGAAGAGTTACAGAGTTCGAATCACGCAACGTGATTATTTATAGATGATAAAATTTTGAATAAATTAGACCAGGCAGATTGGTCTAGTAAAAGTGTGAAGAAAGTAACGAGAGTCGAATCACGATTTGGCATCGCGCCAATCAATCGAAGAAACATTTCGCGCGTCAATATATAAATTTACTCTATATTTCGGATGTAAAGGAATTTTAATGGCAATATTCCAAGCGAAGATTAATGATCGGTCGGAACTAGTATCTAGTTCCAAATATGCACGTTTAATGGACCTCTAACTATACTATTTCCCTTCATAATTTCGAAAATGTCTAACATTCCTTCCAATATTCCAATTAATCTAATCAACATATCGAACGTGCATTAGAATCTGTACACTTATTTTATATTATTTTAAAATAATTTAAAATCACAAACTAGAACAATTTACATAAATTACAAGAAATCATACTTAATCGCTTAAAATCCATACTTACGAAAATTTCAGCAAAATTCAAAGAAATATTCCAAACGATAAACTCAAATTACTTTTACTCCTCTTTTCATCGATCTATTGACAATTGATAAGAAATAAATTATCCAAAGAAACTCGAGTTATTCCGTTCGATATTTCCAATAATTAAACTGACAAAGCAATCGTTTATTACGCGAATACTACGCGATAATTTGAAACGATACGATCATTCTCAAACCCCACTTTCCCTTTCGTTCCAGGATCAGGACATGCTCGGCAGGGGAGGCAGGTGATGCGGCGGAACAACGGTTGGCTGGCCGTACTGGCCGTTTCATTGGTCCTGTCAATTCTGCGGAACAGTTTGGCGGGCGAGCGTCATCCGCTCGATTATGGTAACGCCGAGCTGCCAGTTAACCGCAGCAACACCGCACGTAAACCGTCCTCGCGAAACCAGGACCCCCTGTCCCCTCGAACCCCGTCCGGATCCTCGTCCCACGCGACCCAAATTCCAAGATCGAATCAACGAAAAGCCGTCGTCCTCTCGTCGAAAGAAGCGACGAAACCAATCCCACCCTCCAACGACCTCGTCCAGACAAATCGCCCCGATGTGGATCCCGTCTACGATCTATCGATCCCCAGATACGAGACGAATCGACGAGAATCCAGACTCGTCCAACGATCGCGTAACAATCCCCGACGAACAATCGAGACGAGGCTTCGAGAAACGACCAGCCTCCGCCCGAATATTCCGGAACAGCGGCCGCGTTTATCCTCCTGGATACCTCGTGCCGTGATAAAGGGCAGATCCAGGAGGATCAACCCCGCGAAACTCGGCGAAGACCCGGCGAGGGGTCGTAAAACGAGGACGACGCCACCTGTGACGATTCGAGGGAGAGGGGAGGCGGTTTTGGGCGAGGGGACATCGTATTACGGTCACGTCGTCCCGGCTCCAAGCGATGACGAATCGTTGACGACTTCTGGAGCAGCGAGGAGCTCGAGGGATCTCGAGATAAAGAGATCCGGCGAGGTGAACGGGGTGGAAACTGGGCGAAGGGATATTATTGCCTCTTCGAGTCTCGACGGCGGTAAGATCGTCCGGAAACGATACTTGACGGGATACTCGCTGTTTTCTATCTCGGTCAGTCGGCGAGCGAGCCGGAATACGAGGAACAAATTAACACTCGACTCGAGGAGGAGATTGAAAAATAGACGAGGCGCAAGATCGATCTACGATCGGGGCAGGAACGAGAGAGGGTCGATTAATAATTCGGGGAGGAGAGGAGATGGAGAGTCGAGGATAAATCTGGAGGATACGTGGTATTTCTCGAGACACGGGGATGGAGAGACGCGAAACGACGGATTCGATGAGGAGTATCGTGGTTCCTCGAGGATGGAAGATCTTCAACGAGGAATCTCTGGTGGATCAATGGGGGTTGTGCGTCGATACGGGAATACGCAGCAGTTAAACGGAACCTCGAAACGAGTATTGGCCGTAGATAACGATCGGGAGGACGATGGTGCTCGTTCCATCGATCCAGCGCGAAGCAAGAGAAATATCGTCGATGATGGTGTCGCTTTCGAGTCATCGAATGGGGGGGGAAATTCATGGAACGTTACTCTTTATGGGGCGAGCAACGGTGTGGATAATATGGAGGAAGAATCCAAGTTCGATTTTTCTCGAGACAATATTACGGACGGTTTGTTGGATGATCATCGGATGTTTTCGAGTGTTGTAACAGATGTTGCTTCGGATAACGAGTCCTATTTCGCGAGACGAAGTGAAAATTCTAAGGTCGATGGATCGAAGGAATCGAGCTTAAATTCTTCGAGCTCGGAGGACGAAGCACGGTCCACGAATATTAATAAAAGTATCGGTGCGAGTTCCGTCGGTGGATCGGAAGACTCGAAGTTGGCTAACGAATCCTATCCCACGAGTCGAAACATTGGTAGAAATTTTAAAGTTGGTGGATCAAAAGAGAGTAAGAATGTAAGAAACGTTTCAAAATTGGATGATGGACCGTCCGTTGTTGGTGAAAATTCTGTTGATGGGTCGACAGTTCCAAACGAAAATTATCCCTTCCTAATGTCGAACGATTCGATGAGCCGTGATGCAAGAGCGAATTCAACAGCAAGGGAAATAAAAGTAGAAAAATCAAGCGTGCCGGATAAAAATCGTTCGATGACAAATGAATCGGAGCCGATAAGGTACAACGCGAGTTTAAACGAACGGACGAAATTACAAGAATCGAATATACAGCGTGGAAGCGATACGAGTGAATGGAACAACGAATTTCGTTGGATGAGCCACGGTGATACAATTACAGATTCAATTAACAGGACAAAATTACGAGATTTAAATGGGAATTATTCCCAATTAATGGAAAATAAATTTCGATCGGAATCGAGACAGAACATAATTACAGATTTAATTAACGACACTCCAAATAAAAGTTATTTATATATTACATCGAACGATAAATCACGTTTCATCGTTCAAGATGCGAACGGAATATCAAACTCGTCCAACGAGAAAGAATTCACCGCGTTAAATTTTTCCGATACGATCGTTTCGAACGATAATAAACAATCCAACGTTAAAATAATTCGCGAAAACGATACGAAATTTCCTTCGTATTCGTCGTCGGCAATAATCAATTCGAACGTCTCGAAATTAAACGACTCGTCGAGAGGAGGCGAGGAGTTGGACGCGTCTAAAACAATTAATTCGCAGCAAGATTCGAAGCTTGCAAACTCAAATAACGGACCCATCTCTAGGAGCCGCAATAAGAGCAAGGATCGAATGGATGGGACGGAGTTAGGGACTTGGTGGGCGGAGATTGACGGAGAAGCCTCCATTAAACCTGTGTCGCAAGAAACGTCTATGCTAAGTAGCGTGACAAAGGGGTCTAAGAACGTCTTGGAGAATTCCGTTCGTGACTCGGCACCACGGAATCCCGCGTATCTAAAACACGATACGAACAGTCTAGCCGAAGGCGGCTTCGTCTTCGAGAGCACTGCCCTCTCCGAATTCGAGGCTAAGAATGCCAACGATCCGTTCGTCCAAGCCTCGTCGACGATCATTGAGAAGGAGAGAAAATTGGTGGAAAATTCTAACTCGAATTCTAACGCACTGCCCGAACGAGCGTCTATTAACCACCTGAAGATGGAATCGAAGCAATCTTTCCCACCTGAAAACGGCGTATCGTCGAGCATCAACGACGCCGTCATTTCCCGAAAAGACGAAGACTCGAGAAAGAAAATTAAGGGTGGAGAGAGGGTTTCTGCTGCGAAAGAAACTCGCCAATCCTCGAGTTTGAATGGATACAACGAGGCGAAAAATTTCCAAGGATCGCTTAACGACTTTCTAATTGTTTCTGAAGGGAAAAAGTCCGAGGAGGGGTTGGGATTGAATCGAGGGAATATCGAGGAAAATTTCCAAGAAATTAGCAAGGAATCGATCTCGTCCGCTCCCTCCTCGAGCGAAGAGGTAATCACGATTAATTCGTTGGATGATATGGATCCTGTCCTCTTAAACGAGGTGACCGATCCGAATCGTCCCTCGAAAGGGCGAAGGTCCAGGTCGTCGAAAGTTCGAGCTTCCACGAACTCGAACCCGAAATATAATCCAACGGCCGAAGATCGGGCGAATGATCAAACTTCCGCGTCAGCGTGGAACAAAGACGGGATCGAAACGGTTCCAAACAACGTCCCAACTCCGAGTATCGATTCCATCGTCAATGGCCGGGTATCGTCAGAGCCGGATAACGGGACTCGCGAAACTCTACAACTCCCAGAATTCGTCTCCAATTCCTCGTTTCGATCCACGATATCAATTTCGTCGGCGACGAAAGACGATCATCCTGCCTCGTTAACCGATCTCGTTACGCTGTCGCCGATCGAGATCGACCAATTGCCGAGCCCAAGGTTGATCAACGAGAAGGAGGAGGAGGAGGAGGAGAAGAAGAAGGAAGAGGAGGAGGACGAAGGGAAGGAGGAGGAGGAGGATCGATCGTACGTTACCCCGTTCGAGGGAAATTATCAAGATTTCCGCGCGACCGTGGACTCGATCTCTCGAAACGCTGATAACTCGTCACACGAGACGGAGCCCCAATGGCCGGTTAAACACAGCGCCGTGGTGGAGGGGGATTTAGTGCTGGGCGGTTTGATGATGGTGCACGAGAGGGAGGACAACGTCACCTGCGGGCCCGTGATGCCGCAGGGCGGTGTCCAAGCCCTCGAGGCGATGCTCTACACTTTGGACAAGTTGAACGATCGTGGAATCGTGCCAGGTGTCAAGATAGGCGCCCACATCCTCGACGATTGCGACAAGGACACGTACGGTCTGGAAATGGCCGTGGATTTCATCAAAGGTAAGTTCATTTATCTACGACTCGGGTCGGCGACAGCTCGATGCCGATTAATGCCCGATTATACTCGCAATTAGCCACTGATATCCGTAATTGACGGATACCTCGTTAAGAGGACGTGTTAATTCGAGCCAGTTAATCCAAAGGAGGAATTAATTGATAATTTTAGGGTGTAAAGGGAATTGGAAGTTTTTCTAAATTCTTGATGAGTGAAGACAATTTCACGATATTGTTTTCCTCAAGTTTTTTGGAATTTTAAAAAAGGATTTTGGAACGAGATCTAATTATTTGTTCGGTTATCGAACGAAAGATTTAATTCGTTTCTATCTTTCTTTCGTTATTTCTTTCAATTGTGCCAATCCTCAAAAGAATTATCTTAAAGTTGTCGAGGAAAATTTCTCCTGTTCAGCTTACAAAACTTCAGAGGTTCTTAAAAAAATTTTGTTGAAAATGTTGCTTATTTTCGTAACGAAAGGAAGAAACGTGAGAAGGTATTATATTTACTCGCGATCGATAGAAGAAAACAATGTTATTATCGAAATATCGCTCGACATAGCTCAGAGAAATGATTCCCGGCGAAAATCCATGCGACCTCGAACAATTTTATCCCCATGGTTAACAAATACGAGAAAATGTGTCTACAAATTGCTTCTCCAGAAACTTTTTCCCTATCTTTAACAATAGCGGAGAGATAGCATTGGAGGAGAAGAAACTTGGAATAGATTCATCGTCCGTGGCACGGCAAGTTTTGCACAACGCGGCAAAAAAAAAGAAAAGAAAAAAATAAGAAACTTGCATCCTCCCTCTCGAATTTCGAAAACTTTCCTCGAAAAGTGGCCATAAAAAGAAAAGTCTAGGAACGATAATCGAGAGAAATCGTCGCTTAACCCGAATCTCTTACTCGATACTGACCTGACGATGCGCAGTTTCCACGTGTCCAAAGATGAGAAAAACAACAACTGTAAATCCGCGAATGTAGGTTACATCCACGATGCATCGAAATTATGCAAACTGAGACCGCTTTGAAACTGGGCTCGGATTCATTGTCTTGGAAATGATAATTAACAGCGACTGTCAAAGGGAGAGAATAAAAATTAAAACAAATATGAAGTTGGCTAAATATTAACCAACTCTCGACATTGAAACGAGATCGTAATTAAAAAGGGGTTACGCGGTTCTTATTTTGAAGTAACAGGTAAAAAACAGGTCCGTTTTAATTTGTACACGGTGAAAATATTATTTCTCATCCGTGAAAAGGATTCGCAATGAAAGAAAGAAAGAAAGAAAGAAAAAAAAGAAAGCAAAAGGATATATCGGATTCTTGCATACCAGCAGGATTGTTCGATACTTTTCATCGAGTGACACCGTGAATACAAGAATTTACGATAGAATTCAATTAACTTTTCATATTCTTTGACATTTATGGATTCTTATAAATTTTTGTTAAAATTACATTGGAAATCAATAAATTGTAAAATATTTAGGGGGATATTTTTTAATATTTCAATGTTGAGACAAAAGAAAACAGATATCCCTTTATATATTACGTTTCCTGCAGTATTCGATAAAAAAGGAATTCATAAATATTAAAAATATATCTAGAGCTACTAATATAAATTTCGATCCACTCTATTATTTCTCTAAATCTCACCCCCAGACGGTTGTTAATCTCATTACATTACGTAATATATATAAATATAAAAACGAGAATAATTTTATTTTAACGAAAATAAAAATTTCTCGTGTTAAATTGAAAATAACAACTCTCGTTTCGTGTTTACCTCAGTTTCGTACACGTTACACGCGACAACAACGTTTATTACCATTATACAAGAACTTTGTGACAGTTCTTGCAAAACTTAAGGTATCCTTTATATGGATACTTTATATTTTCTTGTAGAACAACAAATATACGTATATCGAGAGATCTCTAAAATTCTTCTTTCCAACTTTTTCCCCTTCCTTGTTTTTCATGTTACCGTATTATTCTCGAGGAAACATCAGTATTTATTAAATAAACAGAAAAGTTTAAAAATCAACGAAGGAACGCGCTTTGTTAATAATCAATGTACATTTTTGAAATATATATATATTTTTTTTCTTATTATTATTTTCCTCGAGGAAAGTAGCGAATTTAGCGGTTCAAAGGGTTCTGAAATTACGTTCCGAAATTCGAGAACACAAGATCTGTTTCTCTCACGTTACCTTTTTTTGTTTTTTTTTCCGTTACTATTTTTCCATGGTAAATATCCACGCTAATATAAGGTGTCCAATTCTAAAAATCTAAAAATCTAAAGTTTCCTTCTCGAATGAATCGAGTTTTCTTCAAATACGAGTGAAGTTAACTAATCGAAACTATTAATAATTGAACATATTTGCAAATAAGCAAAAGAATAAAAAATTTTGTCGTGTAAAATTCTTAATTTTGAAAAATAGAGATTCAACACTGTCAAAAGAAATATCGAAATTTTCAGTTTCCTCGAGAATTGATTTTTAAATGAGAAAAATTCATTTCATATCGTTTTGGAAAACAACAAAGAAATAAAAAAAAATATTTCCTTTGGATTTACTTTTCCATGAAACGAAATGCTCGATATTTGGGACACTCTGTGTATACAACGAGGGATACCGAGACTCCATTTCACCGGTTCTTTGATGGAAACCCTCGACCCAGATATTTCGTCAATGCCAAGGTCTTAATTTGCCGTTTTCCAAGCAACGATCGATGGCAGGGGCGATGTTTGATAGATTCCAGCCGAACCACGTGAATGCAAACCGCGACGTGATGCGCCAAATGTAAAATTGCGCGGTGAAAACTGTGTATGCAGCTATGTATCGATGAAAGGAGTGCAAGGTATCGAGCGTGGAAATTTGAGGAGAAACGAGGCCTTTGTGAATAGTCGACTAGTTTCATGTTTCAATACGAGTTGGTGAACGATAGGCTTTTTCAAAGTTGGATTCTTTGTTCCTTCTTTGTATCCCTTGCGAAAGAGAAAGTAGAGAAAATATAGAATAATTAATATTGATTAATTCTGATCCTGTGTTTATGTTATTCCATATCGCGAAATCTAGTGAAACAAGTATAAAATTATTATTAATTTCGAATTTTTTTAAATATTTTATCTTATCTATATTGGTGAAATATAGGAATACAGTGATGAGAGAAGTATGGAGTACTTAATTCCCTTTTTTGCGTATTTACAAATATAATTTTGTATTATCGAGCTAATTTTTTACATTTCTTGACGAAATTGTGTTAAGGATAGTGTAGTGTATTTGCTGAACGTATTCTAGAAGAAACTTTTAACCTCACTTTTCATTTCATATTCGTTCCGTTTTAGAACGTGTCAAAACTGTGCCGAAGAGATTAATTATTCGAAAGTTTTTCTTACAATTAAGTAGACTGTGGAAGAATTTCTACTTCTGGAACTAAAGTTTCCATCAAAGAAATTGAAAACTTGATCTATCTACCGAGAAATTCGTGAAAAGAAATATCAGTTTCTACGGGTCAATTTTCTAAATGAAATCATATTTCAATTTAATATATACTTTGTTCGAGACTTTTTTGTGCGCAATTGTACACAAGTCACGCTACGATGATTAAAATTGTTCTAAAATATTTGTGACGCGGTTAAATCTCTGTATCAAAAAAAGAAATATATTGAATATCTCCCCTACGAATAAAACAAGCACGATTTTATTTTCCTCTGCGTGGCTACAATTTCATGGGAAATTGAAATAAATCATTTAAAGAGTTGTTAGCGCGTAACGTTTTAATTAAAGCGTACAATAACTTCTGGCGGACCTTTGACTTCGAGCAAACATCTTTGAAAGGGGACGTGACTCTTTATTCGAAAGTCTTTTCGTGGGAAAAGGGAAAACAAGGAATTATTTCGTGTTTTTTAACGCAAAAGAACCTCTCTTTAATTTTGATTTAATAAATAAAACAAATAAGGGGGTGGAAACCGAACGAAAATCGTATGAAAATTTTAACAATTGCGAAATTAAAAGACACGCTTTTCTTTTAAACATTATCCTAGAGAAACGGGAACTTTTTACACTGAGTTTTTAAATCAATCTTGTCGTACAATACCTTTCTCTCCTGAATTTTAATTCAAAAATAATATATACAAACATATCGAAGATCTAATCTATGAAGAATTTGGATGATAAGCTCTTTAGAATTCAATTTCCCCGGGAAGAAGGTATCCTTCGATAGTAAATGGAGTGAGACAGTTTCCATTCAAGTTAGATCACTCGTTCACTTGTACAGAAAATAGTTAATTAGGATCTTTCCTCGAGAAATATCTCGTTCGAACGCGAACGCGTACTTATCCGCACGCTCGAGCGAGAAGAAATCACAGAAAATAAGAGAATACTAGTTCTCCGTCGTTTTCTTACTCGATCTTACTCTTACTTTACGATAGAAGGGAAAGGAGGCGAAGAAGACGCGTGCATTCCGTAATTTATATCGGAATCGCTTTGAGAAACGGTGGCCGCCCTCAAAAGAATAAATTTCTGAAGCTGAAGAAAAGATGGAAAGGAATTGAGATTCGTTGAAGGAGGACGAATGCGGTGGTCAAGAATATCTTTCAACGATATTTCGTTCCTTTCTTCGAGGAAAGCTTTGATTTAAACTTTCCTGTGGAAAATAATAAAAATTCAGCAAAAAGGGCGACCGACGAAGGGAAGAGATTAAAAAGGATTAATGATACGAAGTTCCGTGCATCTTTTTGAAACCGAATAATTAAAGAATATTTACTGCAACTGAAATGGAATGTTATAAACTATATATATGTATATTTTGGAAAAATATCCAAAGAGAATTGTGATTATTCGTTCAAACGAAAGACATTAGGAAAAATATTTATGATTTATTTTATTCCCTTAGTTTGTAAAACATCGCATAATAATTCATTCGTGTTATATATTTCTTAATTAATCGAATCAGCGCAAATTATCAATCAACATTATCGTGTTATTAATCATGTAGTTTTTATCAATCAAAATTGTAATCATTAACTGATAAATAAGTTTCAATAAAAAAGATCGTTAATCGAAAAGCTCTGAAAAACAGTGAATTCAATGACCCATATATATATATATATATATATAATCACATAATAAGCCTGATTTTCAAATTTTCTGAAACTTCTATTACGTTGATCCCAAAAAAAAATTCCAATTTCGTTGAGCTTCCGTCGAGAACAAAAACGATCGTTTACGAGTGTCGTCGTTCTAACAAGATGCATAATTTCGTATAAAACTCTATCCTCGGTAACCAGTGACGAGAAATTTTTTGTTCCACTTATCTTATTTTTCGAAAAACCTGCTCGTTTAATGCATCTCCTGTTTTTTCTTTCTTTCTTTTTTTTTTTTTTTTTTTGCTATTGCGAACAAAATTTAGAATCGTATTTATCGTAGAAATCAAACCATTTATTTTTATCAAACCTAATCGTTTGATTTCTGCAAATACTAATGTCTAAAAAATTTATCATATATTTAAAAAACTTTTTTGAAAGTTAAATTCAGTTTCGAAATGATTCGATAAAATACGAAAAGAAATAACCTTGAAATCTTCCTGTGAATTAAAGAAAATCAAATTTTTATATCAAATTGCATGTAACAATGCATTAGTTCACGCGTATATTTTGTGAATTTTTGTATATTCGAATTTTATTATGTAAATGCATAGAATAAAATAATAATTCTATAATTTGCAATACCCATTCGACATTTTTTTTATTATTTTTGGAAAGAAAATTTTCCTCGATATTATTCTGGAGGGAATTAACGAGAACAACTCTCCATTCATCCAAGAGAATAATACGAATATCAAAGTTTAACGTACGACGTGATTCTCGATGAGCGAGAATTAACTCTTGCAGCCACCATTATTCATATGCATATACCTGAGGGATATCGCGTTCTGATCTCGGGCTGAAACTACCGTGAAATCGACAAAAGCTTGTTTATAATCGACCAGACAATGGTTCCAATATGAATACCAATTGTTACCGCGCGATACGAATACGAAAATAGCGAATCGAACGTGAGAACAACATTTCGAAAGGTAATAGGGATGATTTTCCTTCCCTTGAAGCTTCAAAAAGAGGGAAAAATCGATAACGTTTTTATATTGATTCATGAGGATGCAAGTAGTAATGTAAAATTCATGTTTAATCCTGCTGAATATCAAGGAAATTCGAAAAATTATTTGTACTTACTTTTTTATTCATTCTCTAAGTTCGATCGAATGAAATTATTCTTTGATTTGGATTTCCATAATTGTTGCGATATTATCATAGATTTATTAATGTAAATGCTTCATCACGCGAAATGTAATATTTATATTCGGAATTATAATTTCTGAAAAGACGAAGAATAGGTGTTAGTTACGATCGGAATTGAAACTAAAATTCAGTATAAAATTACAAATATGAAATAAAACAAATATTCTATGACTAAATATTGAATAGTATACGAGATACGTATTATAATTTTGAAAGAGGAACGATGAAAACGTTCGATTGTGGTCACGCGCCAAAAGCAAGTATGAACAAGGAGAGCAAATAACGAAAAAAGGATAGAGATAGGTTAAAAATTGTGCATTCAGCGCCATCTCCAGTTCGGCGCAAATGAAACACGTATAAACAAGGAGAGTATATTGAGAAAAAGATAGAAAATGTGTTATAAACATACTATTGGCGCCATCTCTTGGATATTTTAAAAAGATGTGATTGGCATTCGAGAGATGGCGCCATTAATCAATTCTTAATTTACTTTATTCTCAAAGAAATTTCTTTAATATGCGAAAGATGCCGCTACCGGTCAATTCTTACTCTGTCTCTATCCTTTTCTATCTAAGTCTTTCTTTGTTTAATATGTGTTTGCTTTGCGGCACTCTAGAGATGGCGCTGATTTCATAATTTTTACCATATCTCTATCCTTCTCTCACTACCTGCTTTCCTCGTCTATACTTGTTACATTATATCGCAGCAAAGACTGATTATTTTCGCACTTCAAAACAAAATCATATTAAATAAAAGATTCTATTTGATTTATTCTGTATCTTTACGATTTATTCTACTAAATATTTATTTAATTATTTATTTTTCACAAGTATAAATATTAAAAGAGTATCGATTGATCCATTGATAAATGTAATCTATAATCTACATGTATATCGATAATTGTATTTTCATCAATATCAAATTTAAATAATTTCTGTTGACAACCATCAAAGAAAAATATTTATTTAAAAAAATATTTTTAAAAAATACGCTCAAGTTTAATACAACGATCGATATAATTCAATATAATTTCTTTGTTTCTTTTAATTCTTTACGTTACACCTCTGATGCAATTTTATATTAGTATTCTAGACAAAAGCAGCTTTTACTGATTCTTTCATAGATAGCGTTCGCAAAACACGTGCATATGAATATCTGCTCGAACGTGGGTATGTTGTTATTCCACTCTTGCCTTTTTCTTTCTACTTTTTTTAAACCTTATACGTTAATTCAAAACACGTATACACATATACAGGATGCCTGAAGATAGAACAATCGGGTTAAAAATTATTTTACGTGGAAATATTATTGAAAAGTATAAAATAACATTTCGTTCGAGGCCCTCGTTTTCCAGAGGAAACAGAATTTCGAATGAAAAGTTTTCAACATTCTATCCACACCAATGAGAATTAGCCACGTTACTCGACAAATTTTTAAACTCAATTTTCTCGAAAACGAAGCCTCAAACGAACGAATTTTATTTCCATTTTTCCTTACTAGAATATCTAAAATATCCTATTTAAGATTTTTATACGTTTGCATATGAATAACCTTCTGTTTAGTTATATCACCGTTTCTGAAACACCTTATATATTCAGCAGGAATTTATACGTAGGAAGCATATATTATTTTGCGGTATAAATATTTCAAAAATTTTCTCGTGTCTCGTTTGGTTGCAACATTGGGAAGAATATGCACTAGAAAAAAAAAAAGAAAAAAAAATAGATAAAAAAGAGAGAAAGATAAAAAAAAGAAGAATTGTATTTAAAAAAAATTGCGTTTCATTTTCGTGGAGAGAGACTTTTCTGTTCGGCGTGCATTAGAACGTAATACGTGGAACAAAAATAGTGCCGCCAAGAAAACATTATGAAACACATTGTTCCTTTTTATTCTCTATTTTTGAAAATTCTCATATTGCTTTACACCGCTTTGCGTGTTATTTCGAAATCCTCCTTGCCCTAAAAAATAGTTTTTTGTTAATAAAATTCATGTAACGATATATAATAACATTTTATTTTCAATTTATTTTCAATTTCCAATTTTTAATTCCCATTTTATGAAAAACAGTAATGAAGCAATCGAGTGAAATTTTAAAAATATAAATATACCGAGACGATTATTTATTTTTCATCGGTGAAGTTTTCATTGAATCGTATTTAACATGGCGGCAATCACGAAGGATTTGATGATAATAATAGAATATCTTGCCGTGACTAACTATTGTAAATTCAACTTTCTGTTCCTTTGTTTCCTCCAAATATGCTAGAATATTCTGTAATTTTTTCCATTTCATTTAGATGAATATTAAAGTTAAACTCGGTCAAAGGCGAGACAATATATACCCTGAATTTCGTAATTACACGTCAAATTACAATATAGCGACTGTTTTTGTCCAGTATTACGATTATACTAGCATTTCTAGGTGTACGTGGTTAATTAACATTAACTGAATGGAATTGGAAATACCTACCATCGATGCTCAAAACTCGATTCCATAAACTAATTAACCACATAAAAGATATATTTCTCTCTTTTTTTCTTCATGGAATATTTTCTCATTTGAAAAAAAAATTATATAAACGTACGATAAACTTATAATAAAATCCAATAACCAATTAACATTGACGTTGTTATTTTTTTTTTAATAATAATTACGTTCTCGTATTGCATGAAAAATATATTTGTGAGATGAGAAATATAATTTGTAAATATTTCTTTAATTAACTACGTAAAGTGGAAATATGCTTATTTTCTTCCTATTTTTTCATAAATAATTTAGAGGAACGAATAAGAGTGTAAATCGATATTGGGAAATATGAATACTAGATAGAGTTCTCTTTTTCTTTTTCTTTTTTTTTTGGAAGAAGAGAATCA
The DNA here is from genome assembly GCF_029169275.1 of Apis cerana. Taxonomy (NCBI): domain Eukaryota; kingdom Metazoa; phylum Arthropoda; class Insecta; order Hymenoptera; family Apidae; genus Apis; species Apis cerana. The sequence continues at coordinate 7,603,250 of NC_083864.1, read as the reverse complement.
GTTTAAATCAGAATCAGCTTAAATCGAGTAATAATTATCTGGAACAATTTGAAATTAGTATCATCCAGTGAAAATAATCCTATCAAGTATAATTATATAAAATCAAAATAGCGTTTTGATCCCGAAAAGGAGATTGTAAAATTATGATGAAAAAAACCCTGTTGAAAGAACAACTCATTTTATTTAAACATCCGATATTTCAAACATTCGAGTTTCATTTTTATAAGAAAAAAGAAGAAAAAAAGAAAAAGAAAAAAAGAATAAAGAATATTTCGTTATTTACGAAAGAAAGGAAAGGAATTAATAAATAAAAAGGAAGAAAAAAATGAAAACAAATTATAAATTTTTCATCCATTTCGTATATACCTTTGCGAATACCGTATGAAGTATTTCCTTTCTCTTCTTTTCTTCTTCTCCCTTGCGTTACTTAAAACCAAGCTGAACCAAGGTAACATTTCCAAAGAATAATAAATTATTGGTAGGTACTCTTTCTTTCTTTCTTTCTTTTTTTTAAATATTCTCCCTTGTGCAACGTTATAAGAATTTATTTTCGCGATGCGGAGCAAAAAACATGGATCGGGCTATCGATTTCGTTCACGAAAGGGAGCTTTGAAAGAATTCGTGTTTTGAATTAAACGAGATTATAGTAGATAGAAAGAGTACAGCTTTGGATAAAAGCAATTTTCTCTCTTTTGCAATTTCGTTTCCAATATATTTAAAAAATTCCTATTATTATTATTATTATTATTATTATTATTATTATTATTATTATAAGAATTAATAACAATTATAATTTATATTAATATTCTCAACTTCGTTTTCAAATAATATTCTTTTCCCAAATATACATTTTAAGTAAATAATTTCAATAATAATAAATCATTAATAAATTTAACGACAAATTGAATAAATAAAGTAACAATAATTTACATAATGTTATTATCGTTTAATTCATTAACGATTTCTAGGAATTCTGGGAATAATTGATACGATAAAATCAAGCTTTGTTCAACTATTTGCTTCCCTCGCGAGATCGTAAGTAGAATAATCCGCTCATCGTCAGACGTTATTCGAAACTTACTGGCACGATTACGTTCCAGCTTTTTAATGGAGGAAAAAACTTTATATCTAAAGGAAGACGTTTCATCGTCGATATACGATGCATTTATTTATTTAAATGGGGACGAGAATTTTCATAAAACTCGCTCTGATGTCGGCGGATCGTTAATTAAGATGAGATGAAAAGATGTCAAAGAACTCTCTCACAACTCTTCTCCTGTTTACATTCCTTAACACGTGAACGATGCTTCGAACATCTCATATTTCATTTCTCGTCATCTGGAGATCCGTTTCCTCCTTTCAATCCGTTCGATCTAATCGAGACTTGATTAGATCGATCAATTATATTAAAAAAAAAAAAAAAAATAGATAAAAATTGGCTTGAGTTTTATATTCGTTGAAAGAGAAAAATAAAATGGTAAATTTATTGCGTTTTCAGAGGGCCAAGAATAAAATAGAAAACGATCTATATTCATAAACGAGCAGCAACGAATGAAATTCCGGATGTACTTGGCGAAAGCATATCGTGAAGCATGAAACAAAACTTGGGAAACAAATGGCCGAGCTCGAATAAATATTAACAAAGACAATATTTGTCGTCAACGCATGGACCCATACTGGTTGAGCAATATATATATATATATATAGAAGACTCGTTTCGATTCAAGATGGCTATAACTATGAACTGTATATTGTTAGTTAAATTGCTATAAAGTTGTGGCTATAAATCATTCGAGAAGCAAGCGAGAAGAAAGTCTATACCTATGAAATTAAAAAATTATTATAATGATTAGAATTGTTTAGAATAAAATCAAATCACTATAGATTTTTTTTTCTTATTCAAACGTAGAAACGTAATTATTTTAATAATAGCATCTTAACTTTAATTATCTACGATATTTTTTATTGAGTACGTATTACAGGTTATTAGTGCATATAATAAAATAAAATAAAAAAAAAGAGATAAAATAAAAGAAATTAAATAAAAGAAAATGAACAGAAGAGAAAGGGGAGCGAAAAAAATTCATAATTGAAGGTAAATATCTTTCACTGTGGAGAAATTCGACAAAAATATCCCATTAATGATATTTTCGATAAACGAAGAATATAATTGAACCGACAATATTTCTCCGCGTATATTTCAATTTGCGTATTCGGCTCGATGAAAACTCTGCTCCTCTTATAAATCGTGAAAATATACATGGAAATGTTGTCGAGATTCACGTGATTCATACGCATAAAATCGAGAATAATACAAGGATGGATGATCCCTCGATTATTTAAACGTTATGATCTACGGATACAGAGATATCAGGCACGAGAGCTCTACTCTCTTTGTACTAACGATATCGAATACACGCACGTCTGTTACTCGATCAATCCGTTATTCGTTAAATTCGTTTTATTGGATTCAAGAGAGGAGAGAAAAAAAAAAAGCAGAGGAAAGCAAAGTCGTTCTAAAAATTGTTGCACTTTCTCTGTTTCTCTCTCTCTCTTTTTCTTTCTTTCTTTCTCTTTCTCTCGAGTTTTATTATTAATTAAATTCATAAAGTAATCAGTCTTTTTTATCTGTTCTGATATTAACGGAATTTAATATCGATTGAAATAAAAATTCCTCTCTTACTCGTTATTACTTCCATTAAAAATCGATGGAAAGATTAATTCGTATTATAATAATGGAACGATTATATTATTGCAGGTATTAATGTTAACTTTTATGCAAATATAATGGAACGGGATTAACCTTTTCCATGTATGAATGTATCTAGAAATATGGAATATTTTGTGCATCGATATAGACGAGTTACATCTCGTGTGTTTTAATTTTTAATAATTAAAAAAATATATTTGGATCAAAATTAGAATAAAATTAAAAGAAGAAGCAAGAAAAATTGATTGATTGATTTGTAAATTAATTTTTGTTGAAATATTTATATTTATAACATGAGACAAGATATCTAAACTATTGTATTGAAAGGTACAAAAGGATTATTTATATCCTTTTGTGAATATTTGGTTATTTGACAAGATTTATCTATATCATTTACTGCATTATGTATTCGAAGATATTTATTCTAATAGATTGGCACAAATGAATCATTAATAATAGTAGATACTCGTGTTTGTGATCCATTGGACATTAGAATTTTAATTTTATCCTAATTTCACAAAAATAGCACTTTTTACTTTTTATTTGAACTGTCTGAAATATTAAGTTAAATTCTTTTTATTATAATTTTTATAATTCTACAATTACATAATTTCAAAATTCAGACTTTTCAAAATAAAAATTTATCCCTTTCTATCTTATAAACTTACAATATCTTTTTTCAGATATTCTAGAAAAACAAAATTTGGTACAAATCAAAATTTCTTGGATACCAAAGTTCTCTCATAGCAAGAGATCAATCTCAACGAATCTTAATTAACAGACTCAACTTTCAGATTCAGTTAGATCAATCTCAATCAGTCTCGTTCGATCCAGTTCAAACACTGTTTCATTCAGAAGACAGAGTTCAGTCCTGATCATTTAGGATCAAATGATTCTTTGATATTTATTGTGCAACAAACTTTTTAAGATACATAAAATGGACGAATAACGAAATATAAATCTAAAAATAATATAAATACTTGGTGATAACTAACATGTAGTGTTAAATTAATTCTCAATGCTATAGGATCATCACAATTTTTTCTATACTTCGTTCCAGTTATGGTAATTACAGATAAGAAAGAAGTAACACGCTTATGTTCATCGATTAAACGTTAAATCTTCGCTAGATCTTCGACAATTTTTCAATTTTTTTATGACTGCGTGAATTTTTCTTTCTGAAAACTGCTATATTAGTTTGAAAAAATGATTTCTCCAACGATTGATCACAAACAAATCACGTTTCACTTGTTTTGAATATGATATATTTGGAAATTTATATTTGAATAAATGGAATCGTTATTTCATCGACTATGCCTTTAACAAACATTTAAATCTCTTATTTCAGAATATATTATAATAAAATTTTTATATTTTTATTTTTTAATTTTTTTAATATTTCTTTCATACAATGCAACAGAGAGACTTAAAAATTATTATTCTAAATTTTCGATTTACTTTTGCACGAAGATTTATTCCTTTTCGACTTATATCACGATTTTTGGTATACCGTGCCTTTTGAATTCACATTTTAAAATGTAAAAAAAAAAAAGAAGAAACAATTAAAAATATTTTCTTTCTCAATACAATTTTCACGAAAATTTCCGTGAAATTTCTTAACACTCGACATTTATTTTATTACTTCAACCCTCTCTTTTTTTCGTATTCTATTAAAAATTTTTATATAACGCGTACAGGACAAAAATTTCATTTGCAGTTTTATAAGAAAAATTTTCTGAAAATTGCGCGGTTGGAGGGTTTTTCCAGCGTGCCACAGACACGGGATATCGAAAAACGGAAGAGGTTTGAGGCAGATAAAGAGGGAAAAATGGTGGAAAGGTGCAATTACCCGCGAGTTTGTGGCCCTTTCGCGAGGAAAATAGCCCCGTAAACTATCCTTATCGTGTAAATATACCGTCTCTGGTTCGTTGAAAAAGAATAATATTCACTTAGGGGCAAGGAGGGAACCGACTTTCCTTAATAAGCTCGTAGGCGCCTAGTCCTCGTTACTCGAGCACAACGAGATACACGATAACTCCTTTTTTATACCACTGATTAAATTTTCTTTGGAATTTTTTATTAGCCAGCCAAGTGGACCGAAGGGAAAACTTGGTCAAATGGGATGAATGTATATAAATATATATGAGTCGTGATAATTGTTACGATCAGAGGAAATGGAATATGATAATTACGAAATTACAGAGAGTAGGGGAATTTTAAAATAGTAAATTTCATTTTTTTCATTTTCTATCTTGAATATTGTTACGCGCAATTGTTCAAATTTATTATTTAATACAAAAATTAATTTATAAAATTTAAAAATCTCGACAATAAAGGAATGTCTAATTATCGTTTTAAAATTGTTCATTTTCAAAGAAAATTACGATATTTGTCGCATCTGTATTACATGGAACAAAACGATTATATCCTTGTGGAAAAGAAAAAGAAAATTCCAAGAAGATATATAATTTTTAAAGTAATATCTAACAATCGAAGAACGGTTGAACGCTTTTTGTTTTACCGTATACGTATCTCTCCTCGCTCAAATTGAATTTCAAGTGTAATAAGAAAGTAGAATAAAGGCAAAATTCGTAGAATAAAGGGTCGATCAAACACACGTTTGTCTAACAACTTTTCAAACTCGATTTTCTCGAAAACAAAGTCCCCGAAAGAAACAACTTTTTTTTTATATTTTTCTTTTCTTTTTTTTTATTTTCGCTTTATTCTCTCGCGTAGAACCAAACTGAGCACACACTTATACATGCTTTCTTTATATTTCTTATATCTTCTCGAGGGAAAAAGGGCGAAAAGTGCACGCGCGGAGATCGATAACAACTTTCCTAAGATTCGACGAGGATTCGACGAAAAAAAAAAAAAAAAAAGAAAAAAGATTTGAAAGATAACCAAGACACCAAGAGTCAAAAGATCTCCGCACAAGCGAAACTCCTTACGAGCAACGATTTAGAGGAATCGACCTGCCTTTTTCCGAAAAACTTTCTCTCCGATAGGTGAACACGTCTAGCTTTTATTCGCGCGTGCAAATATCTGGAAAAATCGGGCGAGAATATTGGAGGAGGACGAGAAAGGATGAAATCGGGGTGACGCCGATCGTGGTAAGCAAATTAGGTTTTCAAATTTAAAAGAGGAGAGAGATCTCGGCGGAGAGAACGTAATATTCAGGGAAGGAGGGGGGAAAAAAAATCGTTTTGCGGAACTAGTTGGGAATCCTCCCCTCGAAAATACGTGGAACTATCGACGGATATTGGCAAGGACAATGGATAATCCATTCCCTGTTGAAACGAGGTCAGATCCACGATCTTCGATCTCCTCGATTCATGCATCCTTTCCTTTTTATCCTTCGTTCGCCTCGATCGTTTGTTAGTAGTTTCTACTTTTTTATTCGCAAAATTTTTTTCTCGTCCGATTATCGATAAGAATAATAATAATTTGCGAAATTCGTTCAAGAACTGTGATCGAATTCGGTGATATGGAATTCTTTTGTAAGAAAGAAATAAAAGATGGCGTGGTAAATATAAGCGGGCAAATATAAAGAGAGATACGCGATACAAAAGATCCGCATACATGTTCTGCGTTCTGTTTGGTATACATGGAGATAAAATAAGAAATAAAATTTTTTCGTTGCTACCTTCGTGTTAGAAAATTCGTCGAACATGTGCATCAAGCAAGATACGCCAAAGATGTTTTATTTCGAATTAGATTTCTTTTTTTTTGAAAATGAAATTTCAAAAGAGAAGAATACATTTTATATTTTCGAAATGTTATTTTTGTTTCTAGTATATCCTTCTAGTATATCCTTTATTTAATTAAATCCTTTTTTTCAAGCTTTAAGAAAATAATCAACTCGAAATGAAAGCATTTTAATATTATTCAGCATTGGACAGCGAGTTAACGATAGAATTATAAGTACAAACAGTCGGTTTATGTGAAATGCAATTAACACCGTGTCCCTTGACACGCGTAAATATTCTTTCACGAACGATTTAACAAAGTGTTACAACAAATTTCTCAGCGATATTTCTGTCAAACAAGTCGTTGGTGTAAATGTAACGATCGACGTTTAATTTCGAATAAACGAATTACGAATAAATCAGAGAGGAAATTGTTTAAAAGACGGTGTTGAGAATCTCCAGGAAACGAATTGAATGGAATCTGATTAGAAGATATTCACGTTTGATAGATCGAATACAGTTATCTAATGATTATATTTATAGAAATCGTAGCACTCAGTGCGTAATTCAGTAGCAAATGTATCAATTGAATCTTTGAATTGAATCTCTAACAACTCTTTTCGAAGACTCTTAATTTTCATTGATCATCTTCTCAGAGGAAGATGAATGTTAAAAAACGAACTAGAAAAATTGTAAAGATAAAAAAATTCCTTGAATCATACTTTTTATAAAGTAGAACTATTGTGATGAAACAAATAGGAATTATTCGGTTATTCTTAATCGATTAAACGAAATTTATTTATTTATTTATTTTATAAAAGTTAAATCGTTAAGAAAAAAACCTCGTTAAAAACGTACTATGAAAGGAATGAAAAAGATTATATTTCTATTTATTCGTAACCGGTTTCGAGAAGAAAAGAAACTAATGAAATGGAAAAAAGAATTCTGATAGGAGACGCCAAGCTTCTGAGAAAGTTCAACATCGAGATAACAATGTAAACTAGAAACGAAGATAGCAGAGAATCTGAAATTTCTGTAACTGGCTCGAGAGTATAAGTTTTTAAACTTATGACGAAACTTTCATTTAAACTTTGCAAATTTAAAATTCATAATGTATCAAAATGAAAATCAAATTGAGATTGTAGATACAACGTGATATTAAAATAAACGATTTATATTTAAGGAACTCCGCTTGTCCGACTAGCGATACACCTATACTACTTGCTAATCCTTATACATCTCCTGTTCTACAACGAATGTTCGAACGAATATTCTACAATTATTCAAGAATAAATTTCGAATAAAACTAAATTGTGTACAATTATCGTTATTCTTCTTTTAAATTTCACCATCAAAATTTATATTTATGCAAACTATAATATTCTTAAGACATTCGTTGCAATTCTTCCATTGTAATCCTCTCGTAATTCCGAAGCGTACATTTGCACGTTTGCACGTGCACGAATCAAAGATAAAACCTGCCAATTTTTCATTCGTCTCTCCCTTGAGAAAAGGATCGAATTAACAGGTAGAGAAAGAGCTAGATCAATTGTACGATTAGAGAGGAGGGAAGGATTTCGAGGAAAAAGGTCCGAGTTTTCGTCCACGAATCATGCACGATTACACGGTGCTGTCCAGTCGGTTAACAATACCCTTATCTCCACCTTCTATGGCGAAAATTTATCGGCAAAGCGCAGAGCTTCCGGCACGAATTTACCGAGGCAAGCCACCTCGTTCTCCTTAGAATCTCCTAAGTAACCGCATAAAAAAACACGCCTAATCTATTTTCCTCCATCGGTGATAATGTCCTACGATTTCTTCACGTGTCCGCAACAGATTTTCTTGCCACGTTTGACGGATTGGACCGCCCGTCGCCATTTTCTTCCTACGTTGCGTCGCTCATGTTTTTGTTCGTCGCTACGAATCGCACATCGAATCTGAACGAGGATAGTTCATGTTTTCAATTTTTTCCTTTGGGAGGAAAACAGCAGATTGTAAGACTGTTGAGTGAAAATGCATAGAGTGAATTTTATTATTGCATACAATAATTTAAACTTTGAATTTGATTATCGAATAAACATTGTTAATAATTTGTATTAGGAAATATTTATTTTTCTCATTTGCTAAATAATCCCAAACTTTTTGAGATTGGACAAACGATGTGAAATATAAATTCGTCTCTGCATAGATGAAAATAAATATTAAAAGAAAAAAAAATTTATTTTCAAATCAAGGCAAGCGACAGAAATGGATGATATTTTATTATTGGCATGGAGAATTGAATAAATTGTTTGATTAATTATTGATTAGAATTTTGAAACGAAATAGAATTAAACGAAAAATCGATGGTGAAAATTTTATATGGTATGCGTGTGAGTTATTGCATGATTCGAGTGAAAAATTTTATTTTTAGTCGTCCGATCCGTTCATTTCCGAAATAAAAATTTTGCTCGTTGTCTAGAAATTCTAAATTTAATTTCGAGAATGGCCATACGTACTTTCCAACAAATCGTCGTTAAATCAACGAGAAATTACCCTATTAATTACCCTTCATCCTACCCAAGAACCAATCACTTAAGAGGCAAAACTCAAGGAGCCATCGAATATCGATACCTTCTCGATTAGTTTCCATTACGAACCTACACCCACGATCCAAAGGGAGTGAATTTCTTGAAACTTTCTGGAAACTTTACAAAATATCCATAAGGGAATTCGTTTGAATATCTTAAAGGTCAAGTGTCCAAAGCTTTTTCCGATATGCTTCGTTATCGTTTTCTTCGCTCCCAAAGAAGAAGTTCTTCTTCTGTTAGAATGAAAAGAAAAAAAGGGTGACAATCTTTAGCTGTCACTCTTGACGAAGCAATTCTGAAAATAACACGATGCCATCTTTCCCTACAATTACCAATTATTATGGCCAGCATTCTTACTATTTATTACAGCACTGTTAGCTTGTAAATCGTTGCGAATCGCTATAATTGCCTGAGGTTTCTTATTTATTACACTGCATCTGGCCACGCTGCAAATAACATGAGATTAAAAAAGGAAATAATTGTTTGGAAAGAGAAAATAAAGATATTTTATTCATTGATGACAATTGTATATTTGATATTGTTCTAGTGACTTGTTGTTATTGTAAATTTGAGAATATTGAGAATAAATTATATATTCCGTGATATTTGATATTGATGTTGTTCTTAAATTTCACTTTTATTAGTTTAATTATCGTCGAACGATAACAATTTTCAATAATATTCGAATAATATTCGTTTTGGATAAATTCGTATACCGTGTGTTCCTTTCAATTACTTTAAGATTGCAGAATTCGTTAAAAATGAGAAATAAAAGAAAAAATAACTTGATTAAAAACGAATAAATGAAATTAAATTGCGTAAAAAATATATATATAACAAATTAATAATAATTATTTGTTAAATGTACACCATTAATATTTTACTTGCTTAAATCAGTACAATATAAACGAATAATTTCGTCTGATCATTTACCTTTACTCAAATCCCAATAAATAAAATTCTTTCTAAAAATAAACCTAAATTTTTTGTTACACGATCTACTATGTTACACGATCAAATTTTTTAATATAAAAATTTACATATTATGCAGCCATTACAACAACAATTTTCTATTCATTATTCATTCTTCCTAAATTAAATATAAGATAATTAAAAATGATACTGTCAAACTATTTCATTGTATCCATTTTTAATTAAGACTGGAATGAACAGAAGAGAGACTGCATGTACACCAATGAGGAATGTGCGGTCGGTTTGTTAAATTTCACAGGAACCAAATCCAGAAGCATGCGGCATTGTATAGATCATTAATCCTAGACACAAGTTAATAATTTTCTAACCTGCGTAAATTTCCAACAATATACGAATCACGATAACGAATGTCTAAATTTCTCGAAGAAACTTCATATTCATATTTCAATGACATTTTTGCGAACGAAACTTATGGCAAAACTATTATGACTTACGAAACAATTTTTCTCCGATATAGAAATTTATCCAACAAGAGGATTTAATATACGGAAGTGCAGTTTTATGTCGTTGAAAATCGATACCATCGACATAATACCGTTATGCTATTTTCTAGGATGCTAATCTCATAATTTCCAAACCGCGTGTATATTGTTAAAATTTTCCAACGAAAAATTTGGCGGTTCGAGAGTCGAAAGCAACAGAGGGATGTCGAGGAATGTAAAAAAAGAAAGAAAGAAAGAAAGAAAGAAAATAACGATTTAAAAAAAAATGGGTCAAAGCGATCAACCGATTCGATGGAAATGTCAGGCTACACGTATGATTGTCACAGGAGGATTTTGAAAAGCGGATCACATTGCACGTTTGATTGTTCATTATACGGGAATACATTTTCCTGGTCGAGGTTGAAAGCTTGAGTTTTATTTTTAATTGATGCATTGAAAGAGGTGTTTAAACAGAAAGTGGAAGAGAAGAATGGAAGGAGTGAATGAAATAATGTCCATTCTTCTTTCTATTATTTTAACATAGAACGTAAATATAATATTTTTATTCGACAATATTTATGTAAAATTATATAATTAACGAATGAAGAGAGGCGAAATACCAGATTACAGTGTATAATTGTCACAAGAGAGCGTGAACAGGATTTTGAAAAGCTGATCGTGTTACCGGAATATAATTCTCTGAAAGCTTGAATTTATTCTGAGTAGAATTAAAGAGAAGAAGGGGAGAAAAAGAATAGAAAGGGGAAATGAAATAATTATATATATATATATGTGTGTATGGATATTTGCATGTATAATACATCGGATAATATTCAGAGACCGTGTATAATACACAAGCAAAAGATACAATGTGCTTCTTAAGTTCTTTTAAATTTAAATAGAAAGTAAATTTGAATTTAAGTATAAATAAAAATAGATACATCATTTATGACATTTTCTAGATAGATAAAACTTTTCTCTTTTCGGATCTCGTAATATATTCGCGATCTTTGAGTATTTTATTTCGAAAATTTCCATTTTTAAAACGTATTAAAACCTTTAAATAGTAATAGTTGGAAAAAAAATAAAGTTTTTAAAATTGAATTAATTGATAATATCTGAATTATTCTCATTTAATTACTTTTTGTGTAAAAGTAAATTTTAAAAGTGTTGCATTATTTTGGATGCAAAATAATTGCAGAAACTTCATCAAATATAAATTAGTTTTACGAAGGAAACTTCTTTAGGAGAATTCGTTTTTCAATTGAAAATTTTCAAAGATCGATTTTTCATTACGGATCACGACGAAACTTTTTTTCGATTATTCGAAAATAATTCTTAATTTTATTAAATTCTTTTTCCATAATTTTTTTATTAAAATAAATATTTAAAAATCTTATCATCTTATCATTTCACAAATAAATCCTCAAGTATAAATATTTTATTTCAAACTTCCATTATTTCGAAATCCTTTAATTTTCCAACCGATATTTTCTCAAAATTCTAGCAAAAACGTTTCACGAGCGAAAGAAATCAAACAGTTGGCAAAATATGGAAACTCGATTGACGTCTTTTCGCCTCACAGAATTTTCATATCTTTTATTTTCACGTCGTCGAATGAATTTACCCGAATTCAAATTATAATCCAGTCGATTGAAATTCGAATTCCTCGCTTTACTAAAAGCATTAAGAGTAGACGAATTTCAAGGAAAAACATTGATTTCAGAATTGTTGTTGGTGCACGTTTGGAAACCAAATAGAATAGAAAAGAAAAACGAAAAGAAATTTGGGCGGAAAGACGAGTGATAAAACTGCAATAAAAAGTTTCACCCCTAATTCCGATAAACGCTACAAAGCTATAAAAATGAAAAGTTTCATTAGACGAATTGAAAAAGTTCGATTATTCTAGATGGACAATAAGTGAAAAGTTGTAGCGTGCGTGCATGTGCTTTTAGATTTCCAATTATTCGAACAATCGTGCGCCTCTTCTCTTCTCCCCCTCAGCCTCTATAATTGGACGTCTCGCGTCAGTTTTTCCCTCATGGATATTTCCTATTTCGAGAAACTTGAGGTGATCAATGGGCGAACTACTGGTTTAACTTGCACGCTTCGATCTAATGAGAGCTTGATACGTTAGTAGTTTGGAAAACAGTGGAGCAATTGTTTGGAAAAGTAAAATATCTTGAAAAGTATAATAAATATTCAACGCTAACTATAAATTTTTGATACATTTTCACATATTATGCACAATAGTATTATAAAAATAAATCGATAAATTTTTAATTTGATTATTTGAATAAATATTGTCAACACTATTTCTCGTAATATTGCTATAATATGTGATTTTCATTTTGAAGAAACTTCTTGCTTTTATATTTGAATTCAGTGAATAAGTTAATATAGTAGGAAAATATAGAGTCGCAATATCACGCAATATTGAAATCCAAAATATATAATGGAAATCGTATATACCGAAAGAATTTTCTATATTCTTTTTATTATTACGATTTGGAGATTAAATTCTAATCAATAGTCTGATCTGATTGATCTGTTGAATAATGATATTCTAATGATCTTCCCTTTATTCTCTGAATATACTTTTCTTGACGATTGAATAATTCTCCGAATATTTAGTATTCAACAATCATTTAATATATTATTCATATTTCTTTTTTATTTATTTAATATAAGCCGATAATCGACTTATATACTTTAACAAAATTTAATCGTAAGCATTAAATTTCCAAAATTATGAATAAAATTCGTAAACATTTTAATTCTCCAAAGTATCAAATTTTTACCTCGATGTATTTATTTTTAAAATTTTTATAATACAATGAAACGGTCAACGCGAAACAATATATAAAATTTTGCAATATTACAATAAGAATTCAACATCCCCGAAAGATGAACTCCCCTAATATTCCCCATTCCCTCTAAGCAACTTGGCAATCTATACCAAAAAAAGAAAGAAATCTCCACACAAAGCGAAATAAAATAACTCCTATCGATGGCCTATTCCAATGTTATGACCGACAACATCGGGTCTACCAGGATTCCTACGAGATATGAATAAAAAAACACTCCCTCTCTCTCTCTCTCTTTCTCTTTCCTTCTTCCTCATTCTCTCCTTTTTCTTTTTCGTCTCCCTGATCATCGCAGGATTAGCTTTTAACGAAAATAATTTATCAAACTAATTCAATAAAAGATTAAGGATGTCAACGCAAACGAAGACGACATTTTCAACACCACGGGTGGAGACAGAAGAAGAAAATCCACTCTCCACCTCGCGGTACTCCTTTCCTTTCCTTTCCTTTCCTTTTCTTTTCTTTTTCATTATCGCCACGTTTACCAGAAAAGAAAAGAATTATGATCTACGATTTAAACGGACGCTCGAGAGAAAATGAAAGGAACGGACTTGGCGTGAAACACGAGAAGGAGGAGGAAGGGGAGGGGAAGGAGGAGGAGGAGAAGGGAGAAAGGCAGAATAGTAGGGAAGGAAGGCAGAATCGTGGGGGTTGGGTAGGAGGGTTGATACGTTTGGAAGGGTAGTGTTGATGCAGAGGCAGTCAGTAGCTGCCACGGCACGGAGCCGCGCGCGCGTGCTCCTCGAGCGGCTCGCTCTCGAAATCATGTCGTAAACTAGTGAAAACATGACAGAAAAGTATCAGATATCTTCGAGGGGTTGACACCTATTGCTTCTAGAGATTGTATACTGCGTAACCTCGTGCTCGTGTCTCGAATTCGTCGGGAAGTAACGTTGAAAATAATTTCGAAAAACTTTTACGTTTTTTTCTTTTCCTTTACGTTTCGGTTTTCCTTTTCACGGTGAAAGATTTTCGAATGGATCGAGCAATCGTTTCGGCTCGGAATGTACTTCGTGTATAAAATGTTTCTAAAAACTGTGGATAAAGAAATGTGTGAGAAGAGGAATCAAACAGGTGGACGAGTAGCCGAGAAATTTGCATTTCGTGATACTTTTGTATTTTATCGTGAAATTTTGTAAAAAAAAAAAAAAAAAGAAAAAGAAAAAGAAACATATAACGATAAGAATGTTTTTACCCGGGTGAAAATCATAAGCATCGTTTAAATATTCATCTCATATCAATCATATTACGGGCAAAAGTGTAATCGTTCGATCTACAAATTTTGCATAATGGGGAAGATAAAAAGGAGAAAAATTTAGATTTAAATTTAACGACGTAGATATTTGAGAAAGGAGGGCATATTTCGTTGTAATGAGAATCGTTTAAACACTATTCGAGATAAAAGGCGGGGAGAAAAAAATAATTCCCTCGCGATTACGCTCACCAGATGATATAACGGAGGAAGCACTTTGGAAAATTGCTTCTGGGGTTCCTGGGCGATAGAGGTTGACGAGGAAAGACTGGTGAATAATATCACGTTCGTTAAGCGGCAGCTGCTCGGTTTTATTGTAATTTACACGGTACTCGTCTCGCACGCGAGAAGATTATGGGAGGGAATCAATTTCAAATCGTGGATTGATAGACACTTGTGAATAAAAAACGATAAAAGATTGCTTGAAAATATTTTTCGTGGTAAATATTTTAAATAATCTTGAAACGATATTGAAAGAGAATCTCGAAAAAAAAAGTCGAGAATTGGAATGACAATTTTTGATTCGTAGATTAAAAGAATAATACTGTTCTAAAAAAAAATGTGAAAAAAAATTGCGAATAATTTTTGATTCAAGAAACGAGGAAAATAGAAGAAGAAAAGATAGAAATAATTTTTTAAAATTCGAAATGATCGAAAATTTTGAGAAATTCGTTAATTAAAAATTTCATTACGTGAAAAAATGATGATGCGTTGATATTTTGTCCATACCATTTCCTTTGTAATTAGTGTTTTCGGGAAGTTCTTTGAAAAAACAAGTGAAAAAATTGAAACATCGCGAACAATGGTTCACGTGTATCCATGAATGAGCAAATCAACTTAAAAATTGATGCATTCTCGTTATACAGAAACGAACAGATGCGCCTCGCGAAACCAGTTATATTCCTCAGAAGGCTCTTTTGTATTCGGTTTGAACACGTTGTAAATAGTAACTCGATTCGAAAATAATCAGCAAGCTTCTTTGGAAGAAATACCTCTCTCTTTGGATAGATCGATATAATTTTCAATTTGTATTTGTTTCTGAATTATATTTTCATTTGTTTCTGTTGGATTTATTTGATTATACACAAACAATTTTTTGAAATTATGAATAAAAGAATAATTTATAATGTACATTCTCCTTTATTAGAAATTTTTTTTTAATCAATTTTATATAAATAAAAAATTATGCTCGCTTTTCTTTTTTTTTTATTTATTTTATATCCATTGGAATAAATAATTCTACAATAATAGTTGTGAAAACTTTCTGTCAAAAATGTAAATGTTTTTTTTTTGCAAGAAAAAGTGTGAACAATGAAAAGAAGAAGTAGATAATTGTTCTAAAGTTCTTTGTTTTTATTCAAACGAGAGATTGTAGAATAATATAGTTCTATTCACTAATTGGAACGAAAAGCACGCTTTTTCCGGACAAACTTTATTACTCCAATTAATCATTCCATTTTCATGCCTTCATAATTTCAAAAATATTCAGGAGAATATTTGTTCAAGATCACTTAAAATTATTTTATAAAATATTTTTACCTCTTGGAAGTTTGAAATTTGAAAAACGTAAAATTTAAAAGATACAAATTTAAAAATAAAAAAAACTCGAAGTTTATTTCTTTTGTAAGAATTTAAATGTTTACGAAATAAACAGTTTCGAAAAGCTGGAAAATTTTAAATAAAAAATTTTTCGATTTGAAAATTTAATTATCTGTTATAAATGATGATGCGAATATTATAGACATTCAAAGAGAGTCACAAAATTTAATGAAACAGTGGGTCGAAAATACTTCACAGCATACGTTAACAAATATCATCAATAGCCATTAACCACACAGCATATCATTTGTACGAATCGGTTTGAATGTGAATCCATGCGTTATTAACAACCATTCGTAATTTAATTTCTAATTATTTTCACACTCTCCTCCACACGTAATATTCCAACAATATTCGTTGACACAAAAACGAATTACATTCACGAGTGACAAAGCACATTAATTTTCATTATACGATAATTCGATAATTAATTACAAATAGAATGTACCGACAATTCTAGAAATTTATTCGAAAATTTTCAAAAATTTTATCACATATCTCATATAGTACACTTTATGAAAATAACGTGAACTATTTATTCCTCTGCTTCATCTAATTCATATCTAAACATTTCCAAACACACAATACACACTTCATTCAAAATAATTATTCTACCTGAAAAAAAAACATTTACGAATTATATCATTACGCCATTTTAAAATCCAGAGCACCTTCTCAAAATTCATCTTTTCAAATCCTTTCTCAACAATATCTCTCTATTATTATTCCATATCCATCGAATCTTGGAAACAACGATTTACACGACAAATCCCTCGCCAAATCCATCCCTTCTCAAAATTCACCTTTCAAACCCTATTCCCCTTCCCGGCAACCGCATCGATTATTCCACGTCCACTCCGAATCTCCGATGGAATACCGTCCATGATATTCACGATACTCTCCGCTACACATCTGACAAAGTGGCCTTCGAGTCGTAAGACACTTCGAGCCATCGGGGTATAAACGATGGGAGCCGAGCTCCTGAGATATCGATCGTCCAACTTCCTCGACGATCCACCATCGTTCCCAGGAACAGAACGCCGGTGTTCCACGGTGTTCCAGGGTGAGCGCAACAGGTAAGCGCAATCTTCTGGGTCACGAGGTTTTCAAAAATGCGAGGGCCGAGCCCAAAAACGCGAGGATCGTGAGAAATACACGCGACACCGGTCGATTTTGCCCGTTGGAAAGGGTGGAGCAACAGGTAAGCTTTGGTAATGAATCACCAGGAGGAGGAGGGGATCGTCGATGGGGATAGAAAAAGAAAGTTGGACGACGACGGGGGTTGTTGAGGGCGAGATGCGGAAGCGCAAGGCGTGGAAGTTTTTAATTAGTTCTTGGGTCGTTATCGATATGGGCCGACCCCCATGAAAATCGCAAGCAATTTAAACTTCCGTCGCCACTTGGCCCTGCCAACTTTCGACCAAGATTATCCAATCAAAGAATCTCGACACTTTTTTTCCCTTCCTATCTCTTTATATATTTATACGTGTCGCCTTGCGAAGGGAAATTATTCGACTGGAATTATATGTATGATAAAATACAGAGAATCAATATGCTAAAAGATCGCTAGAAAATAGTGAAAATGACGGACGATTGGGTTTTTGTGTTTATGTAACAGTTGTAAGATGTATTTCCTGTTTTATTATAATATTTGCGAGAGAGAGAGTAAATTAACATTTGAGTCGACAGATGAGTGAACCTCGGTTGATTTATCGCAATTGTACTCTTCTAAATGGACAGACAGATGGACGATAATAGATGATCGAAACTAAGTGACTTGAATTACCATTAATCAGTCTCTCTAGCACAGATTCTATTCGTAATTGTACGAACAACATATTTAGAATGAGAGTTTCGAATTTTACGATACACAATTTTCTCATCTTCTGATATCTCCAAAAATTTATGTATTTGACTGAACAAAAAAATATATAGAGAATTGTTATATAGAGCTTTGTTAAAGAGGATTATTCGTACTTTTCGTAGTAAAAAAATAAAAAATCTATAAAGTATATTCCGAATTTATGTTTCATTATTATTTTTTCTTCTTTTTTTTTTTTAATATTTGTATTTGTATTGGAAAATAAAACACTATGCAATGTAATCGGCTTTCCAAACATTGCCAACAATACCGTTTTTCGAACGATTGATGAGAATTCAAATAGAAGAGAATGAATATTTGCCTAAGAATATTTATGTATAAATAAAAATATATGTAGCTTGGAGTTTTGTGTACAAAGCTATCTAATAGAAGAAACCAATAGAATTTTGACTGATTTTTTTATCGAAATCAACAAGAGACAATTGTTGAGTAAAATCGGAAAAATAATGCTTGAAGAAATTTGACTTGGACGAATCTAAAAATTCCTGAAATAAATATACTTCAAACTTTTATAAGGATGTTTAAGAAGATCACGAAATTAATATCACATAATACTCAGAAAAAGAAAGAGAGAGAGTAAGAAAACCGGATAATTAACCGGTTGAATTCGTAAATTAAAAATTTGTTCAACAAATTTACTCAGCTTTGTACGAAATGGCCTGATTAAATAAAAGAGTTTTAAACAGATTCGAATACATTTATACATAAATGTCAATATTGTAGAGAATTGGAAGGCAGGAAATTTAGCAATGGGAATTGCACACGCGTCAACTGATGAGAAATTCAAGCTGCTGATTTCGCTGATAATCGCGAAACTACAAATATATTCAATCTCTTCGACGATGATTTGCAATCGTGCAACCTTTTATATCGCATATGAATGACAAAACAAACTTGACACGAGCGCCTCGTTGACAAAATCCGTTCACTAATTTTAATCAAAATCCAATCGCCAAATGGCTTTCAATTCATCTTCACGAATACGAATCGTATTTATTATAAACTCATATTTATAATCAGGATAAAAGCTTTCCAAACAATCATAGAAGCAATCTACTTTTTCTTTCTCTCTATTTCTTTCTATATAATAAAAATGATCAATCGGTGAAACTTTAAATTTGTCGATAATCAAATAACTAAAAAGAAAAAAAACAAAATAACAAAATATTTTCTTTTCATCGCAACAATTAAAAAGGAACGAACGATTACACCAATCCGAAATAAATTCTCGAATAAATTCACCCCTTTCCCGATCCAACAATTATCATCGAACCAACCCTTCGACTCTCCCTTCCAAACAGTGAAACAAATCGAAACTTTCTTCCTCCCTAATAACAGACAAGACGAGCACGATGCGTCACAGGAACGTGAAAAGAAACCAGATATCTCAACTGGACGTAGAATGGCCTACGAGAATTCACGAGATTCGGGATCTCGTTAAGGGGCAGGGCGCGTTAATGGTGATCTGAATTTGATCAAGCTTATCGAAACGTGTCGCCGGCTAACCGCGGCCATTCAACCATCATCCCAACCAATCACAACTATGAAGTCATGAAGCTTCTGCTGCTCGTCCTGCTCGGTTGCACGTGCTCGGCTCATTTCGCCCAGCCAGGCGACGATTACAGCCTCGATGAGATTGAATGGAACGGTGACGATTACGAGTTGGTCGATCACGAAGTGGTCGAATCTCGAGAACTGACGAATGAGATTTTTGATCGTGGAGGAACGATCGAGAGTCACGATGATCGAGTCCGTGATACACGAGAGCCCGTGTACCCTTTACTGCGGTTCGAGAACCCGGAAACCCATCATCCGATTCGCCACGGCCGTCGGCAATTCAGGTCCATGGATCTGAACGCGCACCGCGAGCAAATGTCTTGGCCTGTGAAGAAGGAGGCGGTGGTCGAGGGCGATCTTGTGCTGGGCGGTTTAATGATGGTGCACGAGAGGCAGGACAGGTTGACGTGCGGGCCGGTGATGCCGCAGGGCGGGGTGCAGGCGTTGGAGGCGATGCTATACACGCTGGACAAGCTGAACACCCAGGATATCGTGCCGGGTGTGAGAATCGGCGCTCATATTCTCGACGATTGCGACAACGACATGTACGGGCTCGAGATGTCGGTGGATTTTATAAAAGGTGAGTGAGTGGGCGAGCAGATTTTTTTCCATCCTTTTTTTTTCTTTCTTGTTTCGCGATTTTTTGAGGAGTCGGATAATTAATATCGCGGGAGAGGAGAATTGTTTGAGATTATACGTGACGTTGAATTTTATATTAATTTTTGAGGTAATGTTTTATATATTATTTTGGATGTAGGAAATTGTTACGATAATCGATCCTGGATTTCGTGGAAGTGACGATTTTCAATCGTATTTAGAGATTTGCACACTGAAAATTGATTGAATTCGTGTTGATTATTTCGTCAATTATCATTGATTACATCTCCGTGGAATTGATAATTTTTATAATAACGGTATATAATATGATAAAAGAAATTTAATATCAAATATATCCAGTCGTAAGAATTTCCAATTTATATAAAACAGAATATAAAATATTCGATCGAATACATCTGGCTTTCAGAAAAATTAGAGCATTCAAAATGTTCATGGTTCAACGAGTAATCATAACCTCGCGTTTTAACGAGAAACAACAAAGCCACGATTTCTTTTAATTTTTCGTTTATTCCATCCCTCTTGCATCTCGATAATAAATCGATAATAAATGAGAATAGAATTCAGTGAAGGTACGATTCTCATCAGTGATAGAAGATATCTTTACGATAATTACAGCCGTCTGTAAGTTTCGAGAAATCTCTATTCACGAAACTTGCAGATATCGATGCATCGAAAAAACCAAAAGATGAAAGAGGAAATATAGGAATTCGTAGTTTCTATATACCTACATCTTCCATCTCGAATCTTTTCTATTGCTTGAGTAATATTGGGGAGTAGAAACAAAATATTGACAAGGAACAATGGGACCAGCGAAGATATCATAGGAAGATGAAAAGTATCGCGCCGTTCAAAAATGAAAATCATTTTTCTTTGAAGATATATTATAAAAAAAAAACGGGGGAAAATATTGAGAAACTTATTTTTCAAACTCGAGCAGTTCCTTTAATTTTGAAAAATTAATTATTTTAATGTGATTCAATTATTGTTAAGAAAGAAATATTCCAAATGTGAAGAATTGTTCTCAAAGGTAGACACGATAATAGAATCGCGAAGCTTGTTATCAACGAGCAACCAGATAAACTAACACTGGACAAAATGGAGTCAGTTTCAACGCTTCTACGATACAATAGAGATAGGGCATTGTTCTAATTAAGGTAATTTCCTGTTGCGTTAAGGAAATGACAATTTCTGGAACTGTCTAAGAATTTCCGTGATACGAAACCTTCCCTGAAAATTCATACTCAACTTGTTATTAATTGTATCTATAATACGAAAATGTAAAATATTCTCAAATAATCTAAAACTTGACAACTTTTTCCTGACAATTTATATTATATTTCTTCTGGATCGAATACGGATCGATCTATTCAAAAAAAAAAAAAAATAGCACAGCATCGTTTCATCACTCTTCAAAGATAGCACGATAGCAAAAGAGATTGCATCATTCATCACGCGAGCTATCAAATTTTAAAGATCGTTGAAAACGTAGAGAATCGTAGCGAGAGAAGATTCGTTCTTCGTTCGCTCGATTAATAATCATCGTCAATTAACCTGATTGAAACCTCGTAATAAGAAAAAAAAAAGACGATTCGTTGAAAGAGAATCAAAAGTCGACGAAAATCGTGGAATTTGAATTCACTCGTCGGTATAATTATCATTAAGACTAAATGAACGAATGAACATAGGAAATTCGATTAATGGGCACAAAAGACGAGCGCGGACGATGAAAGGGAAAATTGCTTACTAACGTAATCGGGGTTGCATGTCGACCCCACGTAGCATAAATTATTTTCCCAGGCCTTCGACCGTTCCCGTCGTTCGCCTCTATTATCAGCTCAACTGATGAGCTGTAATAACGATGTCAAACTGACCATCATACGACAATAGATAATTATTTATAGGCCTGTCGGATGGGCCGCTGATTTATTTCCAAACAATATGTATCAATACGTGTAATGGATGGCCGCCGAAAATTCAGCGAAATACGATAAGAGGCTAAATTACGAGAAAGCTTTCGTTATGCATGTAATTATATACGGTTATACGTGTGGGATTTCGATGTGAATAAGTATCCAAAGTACTTTTCGAAGAGAAGCTTAAAAATTTTTTAAAAGGAAAAAATGAAAAATTGTAAATAAATATGTTTGAAAAATCAATTTTGCGTATTTTAAAATAATAACACAGTGACAATTTTTCAGAAAGAGATATTGTAGATTGTTGTATGTCGATTTTTATAGATAAGATTTTTTTGTGAATTAAAAGAAATTGCAATATAATTGCAATACAAAATGGAACGTTTACACTTTTTATGTCGTTTCTCTTATTAATTTTTGTTTTTTAAATTCCAGCGAATCGATTTCCAATGAAAAAGATTAAGTAACGATACCGAATGCTGTTTATGAATGCACTTTGAATGGAATGTTGCATCGCTCGAGTAGGCAATAACGAGTATTTATTTGTTAGTACGATAACGTTATGTATTCCGTTGAATAATTATGAAAGCGTTCGAGTGAAATCTATCTTGATCCGATATTTGATGATATAAAAAAAAATAAAATAAAATAAAAGAATAAAATGACAAGCTAACTACATCACATGAATTATTTTTTAAATGAGGTAAAGAAATTAATTAGCTGCTCTTTCTCAACCGTGCATGAAAAATAAATCACACTTTTTTACACGAAAGTATGTAATTAAAAGACAACAAAAGTTTATTTATTTATAATTTATCCTTTTAACAGAATTTTTCAAGTCCTCATCGTGTATCCACATTGTTCGCCAAACAAATGGATGGATAAATCTCTAAAGACTTAATTAATTCCTGATTAAAAGCTTGTTGAAACTTACTAAATTGACGATCAATTAAATTGTCATCCTGACAAGTAAATAAATAATTAAGTTTCGAGTAATTCTGATTACAACGTACCATATATTTATTATTTTTTATTCTTTTAAATTGTAATTAACTTTTTCACTGATAAATAGAATATGACTGTCGTGCTGAGACGAGTAATATGCGATCATTGTTGTTAAACAAATAGAATAACCGTGTTATTTATTATGTCATTTTCAATCGGAATTTATATTTACTTAATTATAAATTTTAAAGAATTCGTTATGCGGTTGTGATTCTATTTAAATTTAAATTCTAATTAAACTTTTAGAAATTCTGGATCGACTTTATCGATGAGGTAAAAACAATTCAAAAAAAATCTCATTTGCATTTAACACAACACTCGTAACCCCTTGAATTAAAGTTTTGAAATCGATTCACGTTCGAAGCTGCTGTATCTTTTGATTGAAATGAGAATTCCCGATAAACTTCGAGCATTGAATCAAGTTTCATATTCGGTGTATCGTATAAAAATAAGTTCTTCTTATGAATATTCCGTTTATCTTTCTGTTCAAATTAATGCACGATAGATATTGAATATTTAAATGACACATCTTCCTGTGTCAACAGCTTGAGTTGAAATTTTTTGCATATGGATTTTTGTAAAACTTTTTTTACCTGAAATAGCGTTCGATGACGATTTATCGAAAACCAAAATTTATTTCTATTTATCCTTTCTTATTTTCAAAATTCAAATTTAACGAATTGAAAAATATCGAGAGAATTCTCTTTCAAAGGAATTTTTTATTGAAATACAATTAAAATGTTTGAGAAGGGAAGAAAGATAATACATTTCCATCGATCAGCAGAATAATACTCTTTCGTTTCATAAAGAAAATGTGCGAATGATTGACAATCTCTTTTATGCTTTTATCGTGTGGACGACTGATAAAAACAATTTTAACGAATCACGAATCGTCAGCAATACAACATTGCATTTCAATTCATAAAATATCAGCAACATAGAATTATATTTTCATTATTTTAATGAAATCAATTTGGTTATTATTTCAATCGTTTCAATTAATCCATCCATAAACAATTTTCACCGTTGTTGTTCGTCAAAATACCACAGAAGGTCAATAGAATTTTTTTTCTTTTAATCGATATAACAAAAATGGGTGGAAAATATAACTTTTTTTCAATTAAAAAAGTCGCAATTATTTCGCGGTGCGTTTCATCGCAAAGGTATGGAATTTCTAAAAAAAAAAATATATCAAAGACTAAGCGAATAATATTACACATTTTTCTATAGAAACATAGAAAATATTCATAGATCTCAAACGTGGCAAAAAAAAAAAAAAAGAAAAAAGAAAATAGAAAATCTCGTGAAAAAATTCGATAGATAACGATTAATCACGATTTCATCGTTCCCGACCAGCTATTAAAATTCTAAACGCGGTGACATGAAGCATTCTGCCATTTCGCACCGTATCCATCCCCTTTTCATCCCCCTCCCCCTCCCAAAACGCTCGAAAAAATTCTTTATCGTCTCTCCTATTTCGTATAGATGTAGAACAAATTCATCGTGTCGTTAATTCATCGAACGCTCGTTGAATTTCACGATAATGGGCTATTTCTGAAATTCGATATAATTTCAATCTCGGTTCGAATGAGAAATTATTTTACGGGCCATTATAATTTTTGCACGATAAAAATCAATGATTAATTATTATTCCATTAATTGTCAATGTTTGCATATTAATATTGATAGAATTTTTTTATTTTTTTTTATAAAATTGCACGTATTAATTATTTCACTGATTTTAAATTAATCACTCGAGGTAATAAATTTGATAAATTTCGTTTCCAACAGCAATAGGTTAGAATATAAAGTATAAATAAAAGATGCTTGATCAAGTTCAAGTTTGAAGTTTATGAAGATATCGAATGATTGACTGGGATATCAGGTTACGAACAAAGAATCGGAATAAAAATCTTTCTCGAGTTAAAATAAAATAGATTTTTCTACTTCTCGTTTCATTCGTGTTCGAGTACATTAGTGAAGCTTTTAGTGAAATTATCGGAACCAAAATAAGTTTTCGACCAAATGTTATATCCGTTAATGTTATATTAATGCAGGACCGAAGTTATCTTGCAAGAATTTTTTCAAAGCTCAATAGATATAGATACGAATATTTCTATTATTCAACAACTTTTTCTTTGACACAATTGATACACGATAAAACTTATTTTTCACAGAATTCTCTGTTTCGAAATTGAATGAAAACGAAGAGCACTATGCATAGAGCACTTTTTTTTTCAAAAAAAATCATCGATCAGTTTAATACGATCATCAAAATATTTTTTCACTGGAATATTTTTTCACTGTCAAATATTTATTCGTCAGAGCTATAATCTATATTATTCTCGATTATTCTTTATACTGAATGAAAATTAAAAACACAAATTAATTCCATTCAAATACGTTAAAGTTTTAATCAAACTGAAATTCAGTTTAAGAATTATTTTCGAATAGATATATAATATTATCATAAAAGTTCATAGTTGCGAATGTAAAATTATTCATAATTTTCAAAGTCACAAATGAAGATATAAAGACGTATTTTCACGACGATTCTTCAAATACTGTAATCCTCAATAAAAAAAAAAAAGAAAAAGAAAAGTATTACGAAATTTAAGTTTATCACCAATTCGAGTTACGAAACGAGAAGAAACGTTCGTCTGGAAAAGAACAAAAATATTTCCCGTATTTCCCACTCGAAATAAAAGTAGAAAATCTACTTACAGTGTAACAATCTGGTAAAAATTTCTACGACACCGTAGGAACATTCACGACCCGCGTGGTAGAACATCTGCGGGATCACGTATGTCGGATCGCTCGCCGAGTTGTATCACTGCGGATCCTCGGAAACAAATAACAGGTACAGAGGGAAAAAGAGAAAGAGAGAGAAAAATAGAAGCGCGAAGTAGAAGTTATTCGGACAGTGGGAGGAGAAAAATTTCATTGCCACGCTAAAGTCTTTTCCTCTATGTGTCGTAAAATCTATTCTCGCTCTCGCCGATTTACTTTTCCTCTATCTTTATCGCTGTCTTAAAAATCCTTGCAGGCAATTTTATTACTTTCCTTCATTCCGTTTGTTTAAGATCTTAATTTTGGGGGGAAATTTTTACCTTTCGATTATTCAAAATTTACATATATTTTTCAAACTCGTATCTCTATATCAAAATGATTTATTTTGAAATATTATTAATAGTCGAATAATCAAACGAATTCTAATGATAATAATAACACTATCAACGAATGTAGATACGTCTTTTTTTACGATATTTTAAAATAAAATAATTGTAGCCTTTTTTAAAAATATTTACAATAAGAATGAAAATTCAACATTTTTATACAAAATTAAACTGAAACGTATTCAGTAATCATATTATCTACAACCAATATTCTCATAAAGGAAGATCAAATAAGAAATAACCATCACCATGAAAAAGATCTCGAGAAAAAAGTATCCAAAATGAAAGGCTTTTAAGAGCGAGGAAAAATCGGCGTCGAAAGAAACGTGAAATTATATTTCGGTGGTCGAAATTAACCAGGAGAAAGGAGAACGAAATTAGCCAGGGACAAACTCCTTAATAAAGAATCCACAGGAGGAACAAAAGTGCTAAGTCAGATTAATGTTTGTCGTGGACGTGCTCTTGCGTCTTGCTCATCACGAATGTACAAAAGTTACCGTTCAAACAAATCATTATCTCATGAGAAAAGAGAAAGAGGAAATGTACTTACACAATGTGTAACGAGATAAATAATTATCGTCAATGAGATTTTACTGAAATGCTAGCGGAGAATCAATATGTCATGTCTCTCGAAATGTAATGCGAATTATTGAAATTATTGAAATTATTGCTTTCTGTCTCGAGACAATTGAGAAAATAACTTATAAACTCGTTCGATTTGTAGAGAAGAAACGAGGATACTTTGAAATATTGCACGAAGATAATTTGCTTCAAGATCAAGACTTTTCTTTGGATTAAATTTCTATCCTTGAGTTCCTTTCAATGGAAATAATAAGCTGTAACAAACAATGTGACAATTGACACTGTGAAAATGAATTGATTTTTAAAGATAAAAAGCTCAATTGAAGTAAAAGTTCTATAAATTTCTTTCAAATTTTTTTCTATAATATTAAAGAATTTCCATGTTATCTTTTTTCGAAAATTTTATGATTTATTAATATCGAGTAATATATAAATTGTTACTAAAACAATACCAATTGCCAATATGAAAATAAAGAATTATTCAATAGAAATTTCTTTAATTATCAAACTTAATTTTTTCTATTAGAATTTTTTGGAATAATTTTGAACAAATTTTACTTCTTGCAAATTATAGCGATGATAAGCATTTATCTCTACATTCCTAAATGTTTCGCTAAAAGAAACAATAAAATATTAAAAAGCACCGCGAGTACACATTTTACATGACAATTTATTGATGCACTTATCGATGTCCATAACTGTATAAACATGTCCAATTATAATTCCGTAATCGTGACTTTTCTCCATACATCACGTAGATCCGTATAAATCGTTACAGTTTTATCGTATCTGCAACTTTTTAATTTAATTCGCCCCCCTAAAATTTGCAATTTTAAAATTTTTATAACACGAAAATATATTTATAAAGAAAATATATAAATTTTTTTAGCGAGGAATGCGAACAATGGAAATTTAAATTAACTTAAACTTTTTTAAAATCTTACGTTACTTGCTATTTCTTCTTTTATACATGGATATATTATTCGTTTTTGGTGTCTTTGGTATTTTCTTCCACTCCCTTTGCAAATGCAATCTTCTTTTCTTACGGCATTACGTTTCATTTTTTACCGCTAGAATTTCTGTTTTGGTATCTTTTCACTACTACTTTCTTTTCATTGCTAAGATTCTTTTTCCCGGTGTCTTTCCACTACGTTTCCCTTTATCGCTACAATTCCTTTTTTGGTATACTATCGTTACGTTGCTTTATTTTTTTTATTGCTGCGTTCCTTTTTTTTTTTTCCTTTTATTTTTCGGTATTCTTGTACTGCCTTCTTTCATTACTGAAATTACTTTCTCTCGTATCTTTTAGAATTTATTTTTCTTTGAAATCGTAAGGAGTCTTCTCTCTCTCACTCTCTCTCTCTCTCTCGACTTAAAATTTCCCATAAAATTCACTTTGTGTCAAGGTCGCATTCCCCGTATGTGAAAATTTTTCCACAATTTTACTAAAGTATAACGGTATCCCAAAGAGGGTATTTTGTCAAACGAAACGCCGTAAAATAAATTTTTTTTTCCATTCTTACAAAATAAATAGGGCATACCTGGAACCGGAGAATTATTTTAAAAAAAAGTCTACAGTGAAAATTATCAAGAATAATTATGGAGGAAGAGATCTTAAATAATCATTAATCACTTTAAATATTGAAATATCGTTGGTTTTTAATTATAGAGAAAAAAAATTTCATTGAGTTTAAATATATATTCGAACTCTTATTGCGAATAAAACTTTTGACAATATCACTCTGAAAAGGATGAAATGGATACCTTTAAATTTTTCCCCTATTTTTTAAATATAACTTTGTACAAGAAAAGAAGAAGAAAACTTCAAGTATTAATTCGTTTTAAAATATCTTTTAAAACTTCAAATAAATAGAATCTTCAAATTTTAGCATTCTATTATCCTAAATTCTATTCTGTCAAAAAAATTGTATTCGAATTGCCATTGAATTAATACTGAAATTTCAAGGTTGAACTTCACCCTCTCGATGAAATTATTTTTAACCCTTCCTCCCCCAAAAGAAATTTCTCTAGATTATACACTGCATCATTATAGAGACCATTATAATTTATCCTTTAATTTTCATCTCGCGCTCATTACGAAACAACCGAAAACTTTATTCAAAATTGCTGTGCTCGTCATCGAACTACCTGTGTGCGTGAATGCAAAACTGCGAAACTTTTGACGACAGTTTCGTGCACGAAACTTTCTAACACTGTCAGTGCCAATGAATTGCGCCAGACCACGGATCAAACCAGTTTTCCACCTTCGTGGCAACGACGCGTATTTCCGGTCCAGCTGACAAAACACGCCAAGCGGATATCATACGACTTTTTATCATATTATATGCATATTTATCTTGGAATGGATATTATATTGGAAAATATGGAACTCTGCTAACGAATAATTAATATTGAAACTGCGTGATAATTGGAAAAAATTATTGTTCCTATGCAAATATTGAAGATAAGGTTGAGATTTAAATTTACGATATATTTTCGATTGTCGAGCGTCGCTCGTTTCCTCCGGAAAATTTATTACTCTTTCCTTTGATTAATTTTTCCCCACCTTTGTTTCTTTCATTTCTCTATTTCTTTCATTAATTCTTTAAGAAAAAAAATATTAAATAAGAATAAAAGAGCGAGCAACGGAATAGAGTAATTAAAGAGATAGAGATATCTCTGTACAGAAAATTTGAAAATTTGTACGGAGTTTTTGTTAATTTTTTATACACTTTTATGTAGCTAATATACAGAGAGAGAGAAAGAGTTTTTTTTAATGAAAATATTTTCGATCTTGTCTCTCCGCTATGCTCACAAATACACAGCCTCTTCGATACAGCCTGTGTCCTAAAATATAATATAATATACAAAAACCAGTCAAAGAGGATTTACAGGCAATTTCTTTCGCCTGTTTCATATTCCGCGTTCTGAATATTTCATACAAATGTGGGATTCTCCATTCGATACTCCATTCACTGCTCATTTCGAAACATTGTATTTCGCGATATATTTATCCGTTATAAATTAAAATTAAAGGGGAACAAAGAGAAAGAAAAAGAGAAGCGTGAAAAAGAGAAATATATATCGTGGAGAAGAAATATCTCCACGATTGCACTTTCATTGATGAAATTCGCGGTATCAGCAGCCGTGAAAATTATTGACAACGATAATTGGATCGGCAGCCAAGCAAAAGCATTTACGAATTCGCGCGCGCGCGCGCGTGTATGTGTGTGTGCGTGTGTGTTCTGTCGATATTCCTGTTAAATTGGAATTTCTTTCGTCAGAGCTGCAATATCCCGTCATGCATATTGCGTTAAATCGAACCCAATAATCGATAGCTTAAGAGTACACGAAAATTGCGTATGATAAACCGTTAATTTGCACAAAAATCTATTGAATTTTTACAATCAAAAATACAAAAATCGTGAAACGTGGATAAAATGGATCGTAAACTAACGTTCAACGGATAGGAAGTTAAATGACAGTAAAAGTTGGATATATAGGATCAGCAAATTGGGTCCGATCAACTTGTAAAGTGAAATTTGAAATAAATGAACCGAGAAAAATATCGATAATTCTAATGATCATTTGATATGCATAATCGATAATTATTATACTTTAATCTTTATATATATAGTTTTTTATTTTTATTAATAAATTGTTTCACGGATTCTAATTCTAACAGGAGAAGTTAGAAGTTAAGAATGATTATATAAATTTTATTAGAAATCTTGGAAAAATTTTTACGATAATTTTATAAATATAATTTACTAATAACTTCGAAATCTTTAGCACTTCACAATATCGAATATATTTTACCGTACGTTCAATAATTCCTTGACTTTTACGATGATGTGGAATCGAATTCATCGACTATTCATCGAGGATCGTGAATTTTGTATGAAAAAAAAAATAAAAAAGAAAGAAGGAAGGAAAGAAAGAAAAATTTGAGACAATTTGGATTCGTAAGTTCGGATTTGTAAAAATGAGAATGGTCACTTGGTGCTTGATCCCTTTTTTCATTGAGACGATCGTTGCAACCTCTTGGATGGATATTTGATCGCATAAATTTCGCCGACCTACATTAAACCCGGTGAAAGAGATGAATATCGAGGAACGAAAAGATGGCGAATTGATGGTGACAAATGGCTGGGTGTGCGCCCAGTTACGTTTCTATTGGAAAGCCGGTGAAAAGTCCGGACAAATATTAGGAGGCACTCGGTTAGAAAGAGGGAATTACCGACGAAAAGACGAATTGGTGTCGCGAGATTTACGAGCAAGTAACGTGGAAATATTTTTCAAACCTTGTTTTTTTAAAACCCGCAACCATTTTTCAATATATCTCTGCCTATAGAAGATTTTTTTATATTTTAATCTGTTTTATCCCTTGAATTTTCTATGAAAATAAAGAATTAGCGAAGAGAAATTTTTATGAGAATAATAATTTCTATCTCTTTCTCTTTCTCTTTCTCTCTCTCTCTCTCTCTCTCGGAAACTTTTAATTTATTTAATTATTCAAATAAAAAAAATAATACGTAACAAATATTTATAAAAAAAATAAAAATACTAAGAGAATAATAAATGTTCTCCATAAATAATAATATAATCTTCAGACGAAGGATTATGATTATTTTTATCTACTTGAAAAAGGAATGCTTGGCAAGGGAGAAGAAATTTTTTTAAATTCCTCCCAGGATGCATAATTCACAAACTAAAGCTCTTTAGAAGAAACTGTAAAAAAAAAAAATAAATAAATAAATAATGCTTACAGATGTTAAATTACCTTAAACCTTCATTTTCTTTGAAAAAAATCCTCTTGAATAATTCAACAATGGCTGAAAAATGAGACGCTTAAGAGCACGTACGATGTACAAAGAGATTAATAAAAAAATTAAAGTAATTAATCACTGACACGTATTAATTACGGATAAAACAAAACGAATCTTCGCCCATTTTTTTTTTTTTTTTTACTTTGAAACTAAATGTCTGTGTTCCAAAAGTGTATATAAAAATATTTTTATTTCAAGAAGTGACTTTGCGATTTTTAATCGATATTATCATTGATTTAAAACCGATGAAAGAGTGATGAAACGAGATATTCTGTAACTTTGTCGATGGCTTATACCGCGTGTTCAAGATCGAGACATGGATATTACAAAGCTCGTTCTATAATCCTAAATATTTCATGAAAAAGATAAAACGAAAATCTTCGAAAATCCTCGATTTCAACTTGAGTTTCGATGCTTTTCTATATGTACGTATCTTGAATATTGTAGAAAATGTGAATTCGTCCAAATTCAATTTATAATAAAATACGAGAATATTTTCAATATTTATATATTTGAAACATTTATCTATAACTTAATAGTTAATGCAACGATTTATACACAACGATGAGTGGAAAAATTAAATATTATACATCCATTGTGTCGTAATATAAATTCAAATATTTCCAATATTCACACATTTCGTAAATATTTTTATCATCATGATTAAAACACCCATTTTGACTTTAATATTTTAAAAAAAAAGTGATTCAAAATCCACGGTGCAAATATTGCTGTTTTTCCAATTTTTACAAACCAGAAAGAGATTTCGTTTCATTAAATCTCACAATACGCCATAATTATCGGCAAATCCAAGAAAAATTGTTGGCAAGCATTGCGAAGAATTTCTTTGGACAAATAGAAAGGGCGATTCGGCGAGTGACAAAGGGGAGAAGCGTGAAAAATTCGGACGGTGGCATTCTTGAGATTCCAATCACCGAGAAAAGCTGTATCTCGAGAAGGAGAGAAAAGGGCTGCGATCGGTGCAAAGGTTATCATTCCTCTTAAAAAATGGCGAAAGAAGGAGAAAGAGGTATCGGTTAAGATTTCGTTATATCACGTATAACTTGGGTGAAAAGAATGCGTGAATGTATTCCACGCGCGATCCATTATGGCCCTTCGAATGAATTCCATGTGTCTGCGGCCCACGATATAATCGAGCGGATATTGGCCTACTTCCCCCGATCGTCCTCAAATATTTAATAAAACATTTTCGAGGAGAGATTTCCACTGAGAAATCAAACCCATTTTTCTTTTCCGCAACATGAAATATTTAAAGATAACCTTCTTTTCTTTTAAATTAAAAAAAAACCGAATCATCTATCATCCGTAAATTATCCAAATTGTGCAATCTACGCTGGAAGATTTTGTTTAATAAAATTTAAAAATATATGTATCTAGGCAATTGAGAATAAACTTGAAGAAAAAGATAAGCCAATTGTTAAAAAAAAATTATTGTAATAATATAATTCATCCTTTCAGAATGGTTTCATCAAAATTGGCTGAAAAATCCTTTGATTTAAAACGAGCCTAAAGAATCAAATAAGAAAAATAAATCAATTACCGAAGACGGTAATTCACCCTTAAATAACGTAACTTAAAAATTCAGAATTGACGAAAGAAGAAAATCTTCTTCTGGTTAATAAAATTTACCCCTCACTTTGTTCTCGACCAGAGATTTTTTTTCAAATAAAAAACCAAAAAAATGATCCCTTAAATCCTTTACAATAGACGGTGATCACGAAACAGTTCGAACTAGTTCAAAGAACACTATAAGACGATACTGGACAAGAAGGCTTTCGAGGACGATTTATCAATCCAACCCCCTAGACGACCCTAAAGGGAACCGAGTCGTTCTATCCTCTTTCCGACATGGAAAAATACGATTAACGAGCTTGGGGACAATTTTACAGTCGAAGGGGTTGTACAAGGTGTCTCCTTTCCTTCTTTTTTTATCCCTCTCGTTTCCTAGAGAAGGATGGAAAATCGGCGACAGATCGGAGGAAGAAGGACGGCTCGATAATTCGCCGATGGCGATACCATGTATCAACATTGTTCGTTGAATTTCCACGGGCGAAGCATTTGTCTCGCGTAATCGATCGCGTGGAGAAATGATTCAAAACAGGGAAACCTCGAATCCCCTGCGGGAGTTGCGTATAGATTCGAGAAGAGGGAAATTGCTCGAGTGTGAATTCCCTGGGAATTTGCTCTACAATACGTTTCTCCTTCTCTCTCTTTTTTTTTTTTAATTTTTCTTTTATATATATATATATATATATATATAAATTGAACAGAGTGGAATACAAATATTTATAATAAGGAATAAAAAATAGGAGGAATAATTTTGACGTTTCAAAGATTCAAATAATTGGTTTATTGGAAGATTAAAGATTTTTAATTGAAGGAATGCGGGTGAATTCTTATAATGTACTTGTAAATGCATTAAGATTAAAGATTTGAAAAATATCCGTATAGATTATTAATTAATATTAATTTGTATTAAATTAATTATATAAATTATAAGTAATAAATAAATTTGATGTAACAGAAAAACTTTTCCAATTTTGTAATATGAATTCAATTTTTAAATATAATTTCCCACCAAAAATCCAATGTTATTTTCTTCCAAAATAAAGAGAGATCGGAAAGAATGCAAAAAGTGCAATTGTGACGAAAGAAAGAAAAAAAACTTGGGACAAGATTGATTCCAATCATTGAATCGAACGAATTTCCATTCTATCATTCGCGCTTAATTCCTCGATTATTTATTTATTTTTTTATTTCCTTTTTGTTTCTTTTATCCCCGTTCGCCCTACCCTCTCCCTCGATAAAACGAATATACAGAGAACGACAGATTCGTATTCCAACGCATCCCGGATTATCAACAAGTTTATGCATCGTAAACACGAGTTGTATTACATGTCTCTCTAACAACAATGCAATTCCGAAGGATGCATCCTCGAGTTTCCCCTAGCCGCATTACAAATAGACGCTACGTGTTTTCCCAACCCTCTGCTCCCAGGCTACGAATTTATTTAGCGACACATCGTTGCGTCTGTCTCTGTCATCTCCTAAGAAACCTTCCCACGGCTCCTGCCACACACTTCCAAACGTTCTGAACCACGAGTTCATGTTAAATTCAGCGTACACGACTTCCCCAATTATTGGTGAACTGGTTTCGAAATCACGTCTCCTCGTTTCGATTCGCTCGATGTAATTAAGAAATTCGACGAAGATGACGTGACCGATAGAGATTTTCTGTTCCCTGTTTCCGAGATTTTTAATACTTAAATATTTTTTAACGGATTTTCTTTTGTACAAGCGTTTAAGTGTGTGCAATTTTGGATTTCCTGTTTTTCCAGAAAAATTGATCTGGAATTTTTCATAATGCAGTGAATATGTTAAAGGAAGATTGTCATCGAGATTGAAGATTCGTAACTTTATG
The DNA here is from genome assembly GCF_029169275.1 of Apis cerana. NCBI lineage: Eukaryota > Metazoa > Arthropoda > Insecta > Hymenoptera > Apidae > Apis > Apis cerana. Next base: position 7,568,144 of record NC_083864.1, on the reverse strand, counting down.
ACTAATGATTAGTCAAAATCGATTGTCTCGAATGTTAGAAACCTTGGGATTGTTTGACGCAAAGAGACAAAGAACGATGAGGAAGAAATATCGATGGAATGGCCATTCATCACGAAGGCAAATGATAAGGTGTCGGATAGAAGAAACAGATCGGTAGCTGTCTTTTTCGTCTTTTCGATGATAAGTGGTATAATTTGATCGTGGACGAATAATGGTGTTGTTATCGGGGGTAGGAAAAAGTAACGCGATGGCTTTTCTGATAAAAACTATGCTGGAAATTATTGTTCCATTCCGTTTCTTTATTGTCAAGAGAATTCGATCGACTTAAGTATTTTAAGAGACAACTATTACAGAACTATAACTTATAACTTATCTAGTCGATTTTGACATTGTCACAGGATGAAAAGAAAATGAAATTTTTTTTTTTGAGATCTTCGATCTTTCATGAAAAATTATTATATCACGTGAATTTATTTCGATCGAACGATTTTTATAATAATAGACTGCAATTGTAAGTAGAATATACTGGAATTGATCAGACCATTACTTCTGTCTTTATTTTATATAAATTACGAAACTCGAAGCAGAAAAGGAAAAGAAATTAATTTTTAAACACAATATAATTCCATATCTGCCGATTCGAAATTACGAAATTACGAAACGAGAAGCTGTAAATTGAAGTAGAATTATCCATACGACGTTTCGAGGCTTTCGTTAATGGGGTTCTCGAGTTCCATTATAAAACAACGTAAAGAACGGAGAGAGAGGAGAGCAACAAGTATCCAAGCTTTGTGAATTTCCGCGCGGTAAGGGATTTCGTACGATAAAAAGAAGAACTGCTCGACAAGGGGTGGAAATCAATGGCAAATTCCTTGTTGGAGGATTCAAATTTTTCACCGACCGCCATTATCTCGACAATAAAACGCAATAAAATTGTTTTTACTACACGGGCATCGTACAATAGATTTCGGTGAATCGAATCGAGCCATTGAAAAATGGCGCGAACAATCCCGGGAGAGAACGGTTTTACTATAAACGTGCATCACAGAGTTTCTAGTTTCGCCTAACTATTTTCATTCCTCGAGAAAATACGAGATACTACGTTTTTCTTTCACATGGATCGCCATTTTTATCGGATTCAGATTGCTGAGAAATACTTCGTAGCGAATTTCAAGAGGAATCGATCTCGTTTCCAAGTATTTTACGGAGCAATATTGCGAATGAGATTAAATTTTAAAGAAATTTTCCTTGTAAATCGAAGGATTTATAGATATATACTCGTAAAAATTCGTAAACAAATAAATAAATAAAAGTGATAAATCAATTTTCGCGTAGTGGTAACTTTTTAATAGAAATTAATTTCACTGGCAGTATTTTACAAGATTGATAAAAAAATATACACCTATGTTTTTTACTACGCACAACATTTTTAAAACACTTGCGGATGAATATTTATAAAGATTCTTCGTAGTAACTTTCAGCAAAAATTGACTTCACTTTGGTAAATATTTTACCAAAATAAAAAAAAAAACAGAGAAGACCTGAAATAGAATTAAGCTTCAAAAAAATTGGAATACACATCGCGACAGTGCGTTACACGTACTTGTAAAAATTTGAAACAATTAATTAAATCTTCTCAAATAAACAGGAATATTACTCAACTTTTAAAGGGGAAAAAGAAAAAAGTATACGCGCCGTTTCTCCACCAAGCATTATTTCAAACGCGAAACTTGGTGAAAAACTTGCTGTCAGCAACAGTTTAACAAATACTTGGATACTCTCTCTCTTCAGCATTTCACATCGAGGCACGCATAGCGCCCCCAGGAACACGGTATAAATGACAGTTTCCTCGGTCTTTTGGTTGACTGTCGTCAGAAAAACGCGTATCCCCGAGGGAATCGAACAGGTTCGAAATGCGGATAGTACGCGAGAAATATGTTGCTCTATATTATGGCAAACTTCGGTAGAGCGTTCTCATTGTTTTGGAAACAATGCTTGCAGAAGAATACCATTTTTCCCTCGTTCCTTTTTTCACGAATCATGCTACGAGCTCGCGATAAAGCATCGAATCTCTGTATATATATATATATATAGAGAGAGAGAGAGAGAGAGGATCTTCCTTCCTCAATTCGTGGTTTTCATCTCTTATAAGAGAGTGAAGATACAATTGGCAATTGGTTGGAAAGAATTTACATTGCTTCATCAATGAAATGGAAAAATATAAGATATTTTTTCTTCAAATTCGAACAACGGAAGAAGAAATTTATCGCGAATAATTTTCGAATGATAAAAAGCGATTTTAATCGAAGGATTATTTTTGATAGCGCGATGTCCGCGAGTAGAAATAAAAATTTTTCAGAGCGATAATAACGAGAGCTTAAGAAGTATTTAATGATTTAATGGTTGAGGAAGAGATGGATTTTGCTGCTGGATTTCAGTGAGTTTTCACATCTCAGAAACATTTCCTTTGCCTTTATGTTTTTGACTCTTATCTGAACATCTATGTGTTCTCATCTCCTGATTCTCTATTTTATCTTGTTTAATCTCAGGATATTTATAATCCTGTTTCATCTTTATTTGGGAATGGAGAATTTGCTGTTTTGTTTTCTTCGAAATCTTCTTGATAATATAATAAAAGAAAATTAATTTCTTCGTCCAAATTTGTTATAAATAAAATTTACGAATTAAGGTAATAATTTTGCTTTCGTTACTCGACGATGGTACGATTTGTATCGTCGCGTAATCGTACGAATTATGCACAATTCTTCGATATACATGATATTGGAGCCGCAAAAGCAGTTTTCTATTACTCGATATTCCGATATTTACGAAATTATTCGCTTCGCGCGTTTTTCGATGAAATTCATGGTATGAAAATGTGATAAAACAAACGTAATTCTTTATTCTTCTCCACGAGTTCCGTGTCTAGTTTATTTGCACTTAAACCACGAGGCTACACTTTATGGTAAAGCTTCTCCGTTAAAGAAATGTATACATGTATACCAAACTATAAGCAAATGTTTCTCCACCATCGCCATTTTTGTACCACTGTTTTTTGCCTCAAGTGGATCTTTTCATTAGTCTTTGCATCCTCAAATATGACATTTCATAAAAACCTCGTGAAATTATCTCGTGAATACATACATATTTTTATTGCATTACTCCACGAAAAATGTGTAAATATAAACTTACGATGCGAAGCTTGTTTAATGGCTCGAGGATTCGGAACATTTGGAACTTTTCTTGTTGTTATTTTTTTTAATTAAAAGATTTCCTACTTTTTATTGAATCGTTTTGTAATTCCAATTTCACGCAATAATGATGTGGATCATATTTATCGAATGATCCATTATTAATTAATTGTTTAAAACTTAAAATAATTAAAAAGAATTGCATAATGTAATATAAACAGAAATGTTTTGATAAAACATGTTTTGATGAAACGCATTGGAAATATTTTCGATTCCGAAACGTGAATTCCAAAATTTCAAATATAAAATATAAAAAAAATTATTCTTTAATCATTTAATCATCTATCTAATAATTGCAGTGTGCAAAGATACTTTTATCAATAACGATAAGTACAAATCATTATCAACGGCGATCACTAATAATAATTGTTAACTTATATAATCAATAATGACCATAATATCAAAAATTTAAAAATATTTATCACCGACTCGATTTATGTAACCAAATCCATCATCATAATAATAAATCCATCGCCAATAACAATAATTAACAATTATTCTCGTATTACAATCATTCAGGCTAAAATATTGATCGTCGCAACAAGTTTCTTTTTATAGATAAAAATTTTGGAAATAGAACGATTCTTAATTCTCGTCAAAATGCCTCGTTAGCGACAAATAATAAAATAATGAGATAAAACAAAATAAAGAAACACAAGACAAATGAAGGATTGAAGAGGCATAAAAATATCTATCAATTTCAAAAAAGAAGGTTGAAGGCAAAACTGTTTCAGTATCTTCGATCCACGAGAGACGGTTCTGAAAACTTTCACCCTCTCGTTTGATAACGAGAACATCGGTGGCTAGATGGAATAACGAACGCAGAAGAGAGCGAAATGCAGAGAGGTAATAAAGAACAGTGATCCTCTTCTCGGCTATTAAAAGCCGCACGCGAGCATTCGTGTGGATCACGAAAACTATATTGTTCCGGGTGCGCGACCCCTGAATCTTATTCTTCCTTTCATATTACTTCGTTCGCTGATAAATTGTGTTTCGACGACGAAATAAAAATAAAATGAAGCTATAGAATCATCACGCTAAAAATAAATTGAAGAATCGAACATTTTAATATTAAATGAAAAAACGAAAATTATATAGAAAATTATGTTGCTTGAAGAAATGACAGAAAATATATTATTCGAAAAAATTTGGAGAAACTTTTGAAAGGAATTTGAAAGGATAAAGAATAATTCGATGGAAATTTGATTTCTTAAAGTCTTCGAAGAAAATTAATTCAATTGATCCTATTTCACTATGTTGAAAATGAAATTTAACAAATTTCCTGAAAAAATTCGAGTTGAAAAAATATTTTATCGTTTTATATTATAGAATTTTAACTATCTATTTCTTTTTAAATTCTTCTCTAAGTAATAATCGAAATATTAAAGATATAAGTTTACGAATTCACTGTAAATTTATAGTCTCTCAATTATTTTGAATATCATTTAACGCTATCCCAAGACGCCATGAATTTTTAAAGGATGAAATATTTTTCTCTCTTAGATCATTCTCCTCTTTTTTTCGATCGATATGAATGGTAATTATCTCGATTTTACGCTATATACACATATATATTGAGAAGAACGTCTAAGAGATAATGATATTTTATTCTTTAAAAATTCGTTCATCCGAAAAATTTAAAAGGTTCCAACTACATTGGTGGAAAAGCTATTCGATATTCGTATCGATACCTGGTTTATTCTCTACCAAATCATCCATAAAAATAATTTCACAGAGAGAAAACAATTTCTTGGATCTCGAATGAAACTATATTATCCTTATCGGTAATAATACATATTAATTAATGACTTATTCGTACGTTATATTTATGCAAAAAAGCTTTTAAAATATACTTGAACTTTCACTATATTTTACTGCGAATTTTCATATATGTATGGATCCACTTATGAATATGAAAATCCAATTAACGGACTATGTCGATTTTGCGATAATAATAATTTCAATTTTCTCGATGATTACTCGCGATATTTTTACGAATTTTTTTAATTAATTCGCACATTAAATACAAACTGGATCGAAATCATCACAATATCTATTATTTACCGTTATATTTAAAAACTTAATAAATAGCTATCTATTTTCTTTTAATAACTCCCGTATTTCCTCCCGTATTATTATAAAATACGAAAAAGATCCTATTTCTCATTAAATTTCCTTTCAAACAATAATCATTTCAGTGCTTACAAAATGCACAAATATTCTGTTTTAACGATATCAAAAAAATATTCGATTCATCGAATGGATAAACCGAATAAATATAATAAGATCGAATCATATTCTTGATTATTGTATCAGTGAGGCAGATATCCAATCACGATGTACGATTGGCACAATTACAGTTCAGCAAAAAAAGAGATAAAAATAAATTGAACGAAGGAATACGAAAGAAACGAAAGAAAAGAAAAATATTTGAACCATTAATTTCGATTGTCAGTAGCCATCGAAATTGGTTCCTTTATCGAATCCTTTACCTTAAATACGAGGTATCTCGTAAAATTGTTTCGTGAAAGCTTCGATATCCCTCTCTTCTTCCACCTTTTAACATTGACTTTGCTTCACGGGCAAGAAAAGGAACGAATCGAGAACCAACGAATTCCACCCCCTTTTGGACGTGAAGAGGGTATCCTAACCTGGGCTCCGTAAAGCCCATCCAGACGAAACTTGGTTTTGGTAGCCATGAAATTTCCATCAGGGTCAATAACTCGTACACGGTTTCAGACTAGAAAATATCTCTTGAATACATTCGATGAATATATACCGGCTTATCGACAAGATTTTCAGCAATATTTCTTCAGGAATCATCCATTCGCGGTATTTTCCAAGAATAATCTTTCTTTCCACGCACTTTTTCTTTTCGAATTGGAAAATTATAAATAAGTAGGAGTTCGATATATTTGAAATTTATAAATAAAAATAGAAACGATTGAAAGTAATTTTATCTTTTACAATCATTTTTACGAACAGTTTGAATTTTTAGATGAAAATATTCGATTCATGGATACAACAAAAATTGGATTTCGATATATCCAACGAGTATCGAATATATAGAATTCGATATATTAAAAATTTGGAAAGAAATATTGCAATTGGAAATCTTATTAATAATTACATATAATATCCAAATAACCTCCCTTCCCTCCTATTTTCTCTTTAAAAAATTTTCGAATAATTGTACTATCTTTATTTACCATATTTCTCTCGATTCACGTTTCAAAAGGTTGAAAATTTTTAATTTTATTAACAAAAAAATTACCGAAACTTTCCTTATTCGCATATACCGGGTTAAATTGGGGAAAATTGCTAAAAATATCTAAGATTCTCCTAATGCAATTTACATATCTGATAATTGGTTGGCAGCAACGGAAAGCTAGGAATGAAAATAGGAGCACCACCAGTTATCTTATCGGTCAAATTAGATTCGTGGAAGTTTGTAAATGTTCCACGTATAAAGTGCATCATGCGAAATGCATCCTATGCATCACACAGGGATAAGTTTGAAACCGGTGACCTGGTTAACACTTCCTATCGTTCATGCGTATCTACGTACGTCGAAAATTTCCATTATGTTTTCATACAATTTTTAACCCCTTATAAGTATGGAGGTGGGGAGGGAGGGAGAAACGTCTGAAAGATTAACGACGACTCGAGGAAAAACACAACCGAGGCGAACTATCACACCATCAATAATAGTATGAAGTTGCGAGCAACAGAGAAAATACATTTTTCTTCTTAAAAATGAAATGAAAAGAAAGGAGAGAAGTCCAGATCTGGTAACAGATCTGGGCACGTCAAAGAATTGTTCAACTTTCACGTGAGATTTTTATACTTTTGCGCGAGGAATAATGTTCAAGTGGCAGTAGGCCAATTGCATTAATTAAATTGGATATAACTTTTTATCGAAATAATAAAAATTTGTACATCGAAACAAAAATTATTATTCATTGACAAAGTTGAATAATAATGAGAATATTATATCTTCAAATTTTTAATCAAATAATCCATATCTTTTCTTTTTTTTTCAAAACTATCCCCTGTGAGTTTATACATATGTCTTATTAAGCTTCGTAAATTTACTCGTCAGAAATTATGGAATATGAGAGGATCGATAGCGAAATATAACCCTTTCAAAGTTTCGCCTTAATCTCGATGCCTAAATGAGAACATAAATACCACGATATTGTTCTAAACAGTCGATCGTTTAGAGCATAAGAAAATTTGCGCTAATATTCCATTTCCGGTTTATTATCAATATACACAATATACTTGCTTCGAATCTCTTTGGAAAATCTTTCTCTCGATAATTTTATATGATCATTCTTTATCACCTAAAATTAATCTCAAATTAATACAATTTAATACAATTAAATAGAAAATAAATCAACTAATTTTTTAATTTCTTACAGAAATTATATAATTGAATTCTACTTCACTCACTATTGTTCAATCGATTTTTGGATATAATGAATTTGTCGTATATAACACGACTCCGCCATTGTTTTATCTATTTTTATTGACGAATCACAATATCTTTCATTAAGAATACATTTGAATTCTCAAAAATATATCTAAAAATACTTTTTGTACTTAATTTCTATGATGAGGAGAAACTTGAAAAAAATAAAAAAAGAATAATCCAAACGAGAGAAATTTTTAAATATCTTTAAAAAAAAGGATGAAGTTAAAATTAAAAATTTATACCCACAATTAGTTTAACACTCCATACATATACAATTTCTTATTGATTCTATCTACTTTCAAATCACTTGATAACTACTCGTAGAAATCAATCGAATTTTTATTCTCGCTAATTCTATTATTTTCAAATCAGTTGACCCCTCTGATCACCGAATAGAAATCCAATCGAATTTTCTACTGTGCAAGGAATTAAATCGTGCTCGATCGATAAAGGATCGGAGAGAGACATGTCAGGGTGGATTTAACAGAGCAGTTGGATCCGTAACAATGTTGTTTAGCAGCGTAAATCGCTCTCTGTATCAGTGCAAGCGGTTCGAGTGATCGGTTGAGTATGTTCGAAACCAAGCGGAATCCTCATGTTGGAAAGGACATGGCACGCTACGACTATTAAGGATCGATCGACCAAATCGGCTGTATGATTTCCACCGATAAATCAACCAAGACACGCCCGATCTGTGTTTCATCGATTAACTTCAGACACCGAACGAACCGCTTCTATGATTTCCCACCACGTTTTCCAATAATTAATGGGATTTTTCCCGATAAGCTTCACCCGCTTTCCCGATATTCTTATGAAAATGGATATTGGCGATCGAAAGTGACGACTTCTGCCACGCTCAACCAACCGTCAAAAATGCTAATTCTACGGTTCAGCGCAAGATCGAGATTTTTTTTTCCAAAAAGAAAGTCTCGCGATAGACTTATATTTGTATAATTTGTGATAACGTTTTACGTTATAATCAAGAAAATTATCTTGTTTAAGAAAAAAAGAGAATTGAATTCTCTAGAATTCAAATCGCTCATAATTCGAAAAAAGAAAATTCCTAATCTAACCTAACTTAATTAACCTAATTTCTTATTAAAATTTATCTCGGTTAAAAAAAATATGTAATTAATTTTGTAATGTATACATATGTAAAAATTTTATTCGTAATTTTTTAAGTTTTTATAATTCAAAAAAAAAGGAAAAGAAGAAGAAGAAGAAGAAGGAGAAGATTCTCTTTTTATCTTTCCAAATATTATAAATTTGTAATCTAATATTTTTCAAATCTACGCGATTTATATCGCGAAAGAAAAATTCAAATTTTCACATCCTAAGCCAGCCGGATCCCATCGCGTAATTTCGCCGCGAGCCAAAACGGAAACGATTACTTTGAAAATGGCGCGATCTCTACCTTGAAACGCTTTTCTATATCGGCGATCATAAAATCCTACTTTCGAGTTTAATAAACGTCAAAATCCGATAACGAAAAGGTAAACTCCTCGAAGCGATTCCGGTCCCCTTTCGCTCCAACGGCACAGATCGAATTTGCATCGTTTATAATACGTTACATTATCGCAATAGTATGCAATAGTAGTTTATAATACAATAGTTACGTTTGCACGTTGCAAAAGATAAATATATTTTTTAAATAAGAAACTCGTAAATAATTTATAATAGTTTCGCTCACGTTTATATCCCATTGGATCCTCCGGCGATAATTTCTACTTCGATAATTTCTTCGTGGTTTCTGGATGAAGATGCTGCATATTCACTATTTAATTATTCTTGAGCATAAAAATTAAAAATCCACCGTGTTTCTTTGTGGTTCGTGGCCTTAAATTATTATTTTATTTCGTGCAAAAATTTTTTTAAAGTTGTTTGCGATGATTCGATGTCTTGAAAACACGAATATTCTTGACGCATAATTTTTCTTAGTTCCATCGTTGAGTGTAATAAGATTTCGTTCGTGTCTTTTGGTTTATATAATTAGATACATGAATTAGAAATAATTATTGAGTCGATCATGTCTAGTGTAATCCGATTAAAAATTTATTTTACTTCCAACTCTCCAGCGTTATAAACATCTTAAATCTTGAAGATACAATCCATTTTTAATATTGTGGGATTGATTAAAAATTATAATTTAACGAAACGTTCGACATTTCTTCCAATTATATTACCATTTTCATTTTTTAAAATTATCAATCTCTCGTTTAAACAACACAATTAAATTAAATTTCATCTAAAAATTAATCTCGAATTAACGCCATCTTCCTTCTTTAATTCTTGAAAAATCGAAGCAAACGCAATTCATTTTCCAAAGCGTAAATTACAGACGCAATTACTCGAAGCTCCAAATAGAATCGTAATAACTACTTAATCTACCGGAACCTCGATCAAATTTCCAATCAATTAACCAACTTCTTGAATTTTCTATAATTCTCTTGCAACCGATACATTTTCTACAATCTTCACTCAAAGGAAGAGCTATTAGTCAACGACCGTACGGAAAACACCGGCTCAACTTTCGTCAAAGTTTAAACTTAAGCCGTGGATGTACGGTTAATTGCAAGGATATTTGGATTTGCAGACCACGTGGACCGTCGACATCTAGTTCCAGGAATCTCCATCCAGGAATTTCAGGATATATCTTCGTTTAATGATGGAGCAATGTGATTCCATACGGATCCTGACACGTTTCGTCCTTTTCGACAGGGATATTACGGTCGAATGGAAAATAATTGGTTTCATGAATTTTAATGGAAGATTGGTGACAATCGATTTCGACGATCACTCAATTTCGAGACGATTTATCGTCCAATTCGGTGAATTTTAACATTTCGAGCATTCGTACACTCGACCAACATCGAAACCGTCACTGTATTTCGCGAGTAAAATCGATTATGATTCGTTACGCGCGTCTATTAATGATCCGATACGTACGCGTCCGCACGGGACGACGAACAAGCGAGAATTAAATTCGACTTTGTTTTCCTTTCGATTCTTAATCCGTATTTCTAGGAAACGCTGTGTTTATACGAATATTTCCTCGAGGCTTAACATTCCATTGAAATATTTATTCTCCGGACGAATAGAGTTTATATAATTATTCAGAAACGCGTATGTTTGGAATTATTATTGTTGGACGATAGTTAAAAAATTTACTTCGTTAAAAAATTAATTTTACTTTGTTAAAAAAAAAAGATTTAGATTATTTTTTAATATTTTTCTAATATTCGTACGATTAAAAAATATATTTTTTTATTCGATAGATATAGAATTTTTTTAAATACATTTTGAAAATACGTTTTTAATTAATAATTCTAAAGGTTTAATTTTTATAACAGTTAATGAATTTTGTCGATTTTTTATCTGCAATATATTTAATTTTCTATCGACAATTTTATTAAATTCCCCTGCGATGCAACGAATTTTAATTGTTTGTTATTTAATCCAAAATAATATTAAAAAAAATCATATCGATTCGTGAAAATTCGTCATTTTTCAACAGGTTTTCAATTATATTTTTGATACGATGAAAAATTATAAAAAGAAACGAATTCGACGAGATATGGAATAGGAGATGTAATAATAAACAGGAAACTATGCGATGTAAATTACAAGATAGCCTGCACTTGATCGTATCGATCAACCTCTCTGTTACCATTGTGCAGAGACTTTACTGTGGAGGGTGTACTACATTGCCATTCCACATCGAACACGTAAATGCCAGGAATACTGTTCGGCTGAAGATAGATTTATCGACTACAGATACCATTAATAGAGATTAACACTCGAATGGCGGAGGTGCGATATCGAAGGAGAAAAGCTGCAGCACACGACAAAATTGAGAGAGAGTGATATTTATCGTAGGGAATCTGGCCAGGAATCGTATAATTCGATTCAATTTGTTCGGATTCTTGCTCGTTCGCCGTTTCAATCACAATTGTCGCAGATGCAAATTAACAGCAGTTGGTGCTTCGTTACAATTTAACAACGTTGTCGTGGAACCTACGTAGTGTCTAACGCAGGTGCGTAAATATTGAAATGTCTCAAATGGCAACTGGCATTAAATTATAGCCACCGACATTGCTGTCCCACGCGGCATATTTTGAATCGAAAATTTGGAACAATTTTGATCTCGGGATCAATTTCAGAAGTTTGATTTTAACAAATGGCCAACAATTTTTGCAAATAATTCTCAGAGATTTGATAGAGAATCGATTAAAAGATTGGAATTAATGGAAAGATTGTTCAGACACGCGATTCGATTGAATATTTAACTTTAAATACAAGCCTCTGGGCACGAATATAAAAAACGGTGCAAATATTAATAAAGTTTAAGTTTTCCAAAGTAATTTTTAAATTTTCCCTAGGGGTTCGAGAAAACTAATAAAAGATTTATGGCCCTTAGGAACTATCGAGTTAAAGAAAAATTCGCATGATATAAAACTTCATCCGTAATAGCCTTTAAGGGTTAAAGTTTCAAGTTTTCGAGACTTTTTAAATTTCACTCACACATACGCTTTTTAAAAAGAGAATTCTAGTTTCTCGTCCATCAACTTTCAAACGACATTTTCTTTCAAATTGCATTCTTTTAAAATCATTTTAGCATGGAACATGATAAATCTTTCGAATCATTGCCCAATCTTTTCTAAGATATCGTTTTGTAAAAAGAGAACAAGTGTCGATTTTACTTAGTAAAATATATAATATTCGTCGCTATTCCAACGTTATTTCTCAAAGTATATTTTAAAATGATTTAGATATCGTCAAATTCAATTCAACACCAAATCCTAGATTTTGTGATTGTATTACTAAACATTATTATACTCGTCGATTTTTCATTGATTTAAAATCAATCGATAAATAAATTCGTAGAAAGAAGAAAAATTTCATTATGGATCACGATGATTTGAAAAATAATTGATCGTGCGAAAACATAGCAAAGATAAGATAACTTAAAAATATTGAAATTCTAAATGTAATAGACCCTTTTTCCAAGAAATAGATATTAAATTAATCGGTCGCTTAAAATTATATATGTAAAGACAAACGAAAACATCTCAAATTCTACGTATACTTAACAAGACTCTCGTGTCTTTTCTCAAACTAAACTATCGATCCTTGGTCCGAATACTTGGCATTTGTCAAAGGAGAGAAATTTAATTTAGTTTCGCGAGCCACACTCGAGAGCGCAACAACGCGAAAACAAATGTCCTTCCAAAGAAAAGAAAAAGTTTTTCCATAAAAGTTTTAGAGCGTTTTCACGGTTGTAGGTTGAAAGAAGGACTAGTAGGGTTGGAAGTTGCCCAGTTTTGGCCCTCTTAAAAAGTTAAGACAGTCGATCTGAAGGCAGAGTTAACCGAATGGCCGAGACATTTTCGTGACTCCGCCATTGCTCCCTTTGGTCCCAAGCTTATTCCATTTAATGCGAGCTACGCACGAAGCATTTCGTTTTCTGGAAGAGATTTTCCATCTCCTCCTCTTCCATTCCCTACCAGCATCTAAATTATTCCTTTCGAATTCCTCCAACGACGTGCCCATTTGTCGTGTCCCTCGCTTCGATAAAGTAACACTAATAAGAGCCTACTAAATCTAACGAGAATTGAGTATTCTCGAGTATTGCTCTAATCGAGATTGAATCTTAAATATAATTAAAAACCTTTGGAATTGGAAGGAATATTAATTCTTTCTTTATTTTTCGAAAAATCTTTTATTATCACTTCAGGATCGTTACGTTTAAATTTTACGCTTAAGTCGTGAAAAATTCTGTAAAAATTTAAATTAAAATTAAAATGTTTCATAAGTTTTATATTTTTATCTTTTGCGATGAATTTTTTAATAAAAATTATTAAAAATCTTTTAAGGCCATTGCAATTTTCATTTTTTATTAAGTGATTTCCATTAAAATAAAACTTTAGAAAATTCTATGCAAAATATTCTTATATGAATGGGGAACGAAATAGAATGGAAAATTTTAAAAATAGATTATAGTATACGATTAAGTTCAGAATCGAATCGTTGGTTCAATGTAATACCATTGAATCAGAATAGTGATACGCACGTGAAATTTTCATTTCCCCTGTAAACATTCAAAGCTCACCTCCCAGCGATTTTTTTTATCAAATCCATGGACTTTATCTCTATAATACCCGTAGCGTGAATAACGACCTCAAAGGGTGTAAAGTCGACCAAATTCGATGAAATTCGTTCAACGATTACATCGTTTTCGGACAAAACAAGCCGAATTTTTATTCAAAGAAAATTTTACAAAGCCAAGCTTTCGATCGTTTGATCGATCAAAGATTAAATAAATAATTCATTTTAATTATTAGACACTTAATAATATATTATATTAATAATACAATTACTCGATTATTTGATTATTTGAGTAATACGATTATATGCAATTATATTTATTGCTAAAAATATTTCTTGTAATTGCAAAAACAAGAAATCTTTGATCAATCGATCTTGTTTTTAATAATTAAAAATGCAGGGAAAACAATATTTTTTTCAATTTTATATTCACGTATCCAATCATTGGAACTCGATTGGAATTGAAGTAAAATCCACTCGATAGATAATCTTACATCAATTAGATTACAAAAGATTGATTTAACGATTTTGAAAGGATAAGTAAGATATCGATCAAAGGATAGAATAAAAATGAGGAGAAAATAGAAACAAAAGTGGAATTAGGATTAGGAGAGGAAATCACCGTGCTCGAAATGATAAAATGGAGGAGCTCCTTCTCCTTACTTCGATAATAGCATCCTCTTCGAGGTAATCGCCTTTGTTCTCGGACCCCGAATAAATCGAATAACGCTCGACCGAAGAAATTTCAATTGCTCTTATTTCTGGTTTTCGCTATTCATTCTGTCAAATAAATCGACTCGAAATGGAGTACGCTCTCTGAGTTGTGTTTATCGGGTAATTTTGAAACCAATTATACAACTCGAAAAAAAAATCATATGAATCGAATCTTCGTAGAAGAATATTAATACGATGAAGTTAATTTTGGACTAATAATATCGATTATGTATCGATGTAAATTATTAAAATCGATTATATATCTAATATATAATTTTTCAGATTTTCACACACGAAATTCTCAAATAACAAAAATTGATGTTGATGTTTCATGTTTTATTGTACTGACTCTTTATATAAACAAATTAAATTTAATAAATGGAAAATATAAATTAGGATTCATCTCTCATTATATTATTAAGAGAGATGGTATATAAAATTGCATTGCATCTCAACGAACGTTGAAAATTACAAGATGCTGTTATTTCGTTCTGGATTGTACGAGATGAAAGGAAGAGAAAGTTTAATGGTCACTGACGCAAATTCTTGGCTACTGGCCAGTGGAAATATTGAAATGATTTTTTCATGAGCTAGGTCGAGAAGAGAAAGATATAGGAATAAGGATATATAAGAAAATATTACAAGAAAGGACAAGGGAGTTCATGAGAAGTTGAATACATTTTTTTGTTTTTTTGACAACTCGAAACGCCGAAAAATATAAAGATAGGTTAATTAGCCTGCTATTATTATTTTTTGGAATAGCAATTAGTCTACTAATAATAAACTTCCTCTTTTCGTTAATTAGACTGCTACTAAACAGAGCTTGTTTTAGTGTACTGAATCGTCGCGAAACTTCTCTATGACTCTGAAAGTTTTCTAACATAAACCTGGCCTTTGAATTTTTTTTTTTTTTTTTTGAAGAATTTCGACGGTGATTTCGAGGAGAATAAAGGTTAACCTTGAAGTCGAGATTGCTTTCTCTCTGATGCATCGTTGAAGAGAAGCGAACGAATCTTTTTCTTGTGATGGAGGTTTCTTGAAAACAAAACTGTGATTGCGAATTTATATTTATTAAAAATTAAAATAGTAGTAAAGTAAAAATTCTCAAAAAAAATAAAGATCTTTGCGTAGTCGATAAGAATTGTCTTCTTTTTAATAAAAAAAAAAATAAAAATAAAAAGCTCCTTTTTCTAATAATAAAAATTTTTCTAATAAAATTCTTCGCTCGTGATGTTACCTCTTTAAAAAAAAAAATTAAAATTCGATGATAATTTCGAGAAAAATAAATATTTTCTTCTTCCTAATGCATCGTTAACATATTCGAAAATGAAGAGGAAATGATGATAAAAGTCTGATGTATAAAATAAACAAAATTGAAAGAGAATCTCTCTTAAATTGCTTCCCTGTTTCTATTTTTTTCATCTCTCTCCCAGAAAATTTATTTTCTTTGACCTTGTTTCTACTTGACCGTCAACAGAGGAACGACTTGCAAAATGGTAGACAAAAAAAACTGTAATTTAAGTACCGATAAAAAATGATTCCGTGTACAAGGATAAATGATTTTGGATCGATTGAATCTTATCATTGCTCGATTAAAAGATAATTGTGTTCGTTCCATGGCAACAAAATTGTTTTTTAATTAATCTAGAATATACTATAACATATTAAATTCTCTTATTTTTTTCTTTTTTTTTTTTTTCTTTTTAATGAAAATGTCCTGTCTAAAGTTTTAAGGCATTTGATATTCGAGAAATCTAAAATTTTATTATATCCTTTGCTTTATTTTAAGATAAATGAATTAAACTGTTTCTATATCTCTACAAAATTTATATGAATTTTCTTCTTTTATCTAAAAGATAAAAGATACGTTCAAATATTGCAACAATTTACCAATTTATCCTTTTAAAAACGAAAAATGAATAATTTATCTATCCAGAAAAATTGAAGTTCTACAAATTTTAACAAATACCAATCTTGATATCTCATTTTTTACTTAAAAACAAAATTTTATTTCATCATAATATTCTGTTTGTACACTACATGTACAGATATTGAATTAAAATTTTAAAAATTCTATCCATCTCTTAAAAATATTTTTTTCCAATAATCCAATAAAAAATTCAAAATCAAATATTCTATAAAAGATTTTAAAAACGAATATATGAGTGTAAGTACACAAATAGAACGCAAAGAAAATTTTAAAATCTGCTCGACGAGACGAAAAGCAAGCGATAAATTACACTTCCTTCTGGTAACACCTATAGAGATATGATGAGTGCCAGTGATATTTGCGTGTTAGTATTGGATTTCCAGATTGCTCGTTGCATGCCGCGAATTTTCATGCCATATCGAATATTAACTCGACACGCGAACCTTTAATGTAGAGGCATAGGTAGAATGCAATGCAGCAAATTGGAAAATTTAGTTCTACTTGTAAATTTGCAATGATAATTCGATATCGATGAATCAAACGATGAGTTTTAACGATGAGAACGATTTGCAAGAAATATCGCATAGGAGAATATCACGATAAAAAGATTATTTTCCTTTAATTTGTTTAAGGAAAGACTCGTAAGAAAATTTGAGGAATTCTTTATAATTATGTATAATAATATTACACACATTTCTTTCTTCTTTTCCATTTTTCTGCTGAATATATAATAATCGAAATGAAACTCGGTTAATTGTTCGTAAATTTAAAAGATTTAATTAACGTTTTAAAAATCGAATTTCCTTTTGATTGAAAAAAAATCGAAGACTGGAAATAAAAAGGAATGCACAGAATGTAAAAATATTTTTATTATTTAATATCGTGAATAAGTTTCTTCGCAACACATCGTCAGCGGGATTATTATTAATTAATTATAATTAACATTAACAGAGATCTTGTGATTCCAACATTTATAAAAAAAAAATACTATCTGAAATCTTTAAAATATCGCCAAATATAATATACGAAACGTAAACGATCGTCTCCAATCGTTCAAAAATCAAACAACAAGACCTTATCGAAAGAAGACAACATTCGGTTAAACCAACAGGAAACGTGCCCTCCACGCATCGATTTCGCAATTTAATTTTAATCACAATATAATCACGATTCTCTCGCCGCAAACATACGTTCCAATAAATTGAATGCCAATGTTGAATCGCATCACGAAGAACAGGCATCGAATTTGTAAAACAAGAAGCGAGAGAGAAAGTCAACAAATTATTAACAACTTCTCGATAAAATTCGAACTCAGATTTCGATTCGATAAATTAATCCAATTAATGCATTCGAATTATATACATACGTATATAAGTTTAACGAGGCCAATTTAATCAACGCATGGAATATTTATTATATTTAGAAGAGACCGAAAGAGAGATCGATGCATTCTAATAATCGAGCATCGAAAATTTATCGCAAATCTGATTTTGATCTAAAAAACGAAATGTCAATGTAGAATCCATCCGTTGAATTATCGAGGGAACATGTTGCACGGTTATGTTTCGCTACTAACTAATTAGAATTTGCATTACGTAATTATTAACGATGCAGAAACTTGCTTTCGCTTTGCTTGGCAGCAACGTTTATTTCGCCTGATCTTTGTGCCAAGTTACATGTCGGGGCTGTGCTCGTGTCATGTAATAATTACATAAGGAATTAGAATGCGGTTTGAAGATGCTGAGAGATATATCTCGTGTACACGGATGTTAAACATTAGACAAATTTTTATGGCGATACTGTGTACGATGGGGTGAAGATTGCACGATTTTTTAAATATTTTTGGACAATGAATGCAACGCGAATTTATGAAAAGAAAAATTTAAACGTGGTGTGTGCAAATGTGGAAAAATTTTAGTGAAATCGAAGAAATCGAATACGTTTTTATTAAAGTTCGGATCCTCGAATTTCGATACGATTTCTTGATGTCGTTAAAATTATTAGAATTTTTTAAAAAAAGAAAATTTCTATTTTTCAATCCTTAAACTCTCTGGAAAAACTGTCTGAAAAAATTCCAATATCGCAAAATTCCAAATTCCGCGTCTTCGATCCATAATAATCTTTTTTTGATTTTCCACCATTTAACCATCATCAATCTTTCTCCGAAAGCCAAAAAGAGAAGAGAAATTTCCAAACCGTGGAAGGAAACGAAGGGTGAAAAACAGAGGCTGCGATACCGCCATAGTCGAAGCGCATCGAATCGGATATTTAATCATGAAGAAAAAAAAAAAGAAAAAAAAGGAAGAAGAAAAAATGAAAAAACGAAGTGTTTTATATTCCATGCGTTATATATACGCGCACGAATAACACAAATGACACAAAAGTTTGAACGATCGCGAATTCAAGTTGAGCGCAAACAAATTGGAGGATGGAAAGTGCAATTTCAACGTTCGATAGATAAAAGGATACCGTCATCCTGAAGCAAACCAATTTTCGACTCTTTCGAAATCATTGTGCAGAAGCGAGGGGAGAGAAAAAAAAAAGAGGAAAAGAGAAAAAGGAGAGGGGGGAGGGAGGAATATAGAAATGAAGGAATAAGAGAGATATTTCTCGCGTTTCCGGGATACAATTTTGCACGGTTCTCGTGTTAGAACTCGAACTCGTCCACGAAATGCATCGCATCAGATGTAATTTATCATAGAACGCGATTCCGGTTAAATGATAAGCGCAGTTGGGTCACGTTTCGATTTTGTTACGTTATCTTGTTAAACTACAAATTGGTGAAGAAATATGAAGTGGAGATGAAACGTTTCCAGATAACGTTTTATTCCTTGTCACGGGCTATAAATTTCCTTTTCGCGATTTCACTTTGGAAAAGGGAAAAAATAAAAAAAATATACACTCTGTTTATAATCTGGAAAATTTATTTCGTTATTTATCGAGTGAATTATATATAGCGGAGCTATGGTTTATTCGGGAGAAAATTTTGGGGATAACTTGGGTGAAATACAAGTTTGTATCTCGACTGTACACTGTTGAGAATTGCACGGATTTCGAGTTCTTAAGAGAGTAGGCAAGTTTTGCAGTGTCTTAAGAAGCTAGAGAAAATTGCTTGGGATCCTGTTTTCGAATTTTGTAGGACAAAATAGAAGGAAAGTTTCGAGCAAGAAAAGTTAATTATTCCATGAATTTGTTAATCCGTTATTTGGATATGGATTTTTCAATAAGTTGGAAAAAGGAAATAATATATTTAATTAAATGATTATTTGCTTTTGCGAATCTTCAATCTCGGAGCAAAAAAAAAAAATTAATCTTTTAAACACACAATTCTTTTAAACTTAACATCATGATCAAGAAAGTCTCTGAACACTTCGAGTAACTTACTCTAAGATCGATTTTAATTACTTAAATTATAATCCTCTTTTATAATTATGCAATCCATTTTCCTAAAATAATGATTCCAATTAAGTAGCAAGATAATTGTTTATTTAATGTTAATACGAAACTTTGATGAAACGGTAGTTAACTATACGCGTGTCTTTCCATCTTAACTACACAAGTTCCATATAGTAGATTTGCTCGACAAACAGGGATCCTCGTTGTTGTTCGATCTTACGATCTATACACAACAAGCGTTGTATAAGCTTTGTGCTAAATCCAATTTCCTTATTTTCTCGAGTATAATATTAATTCTATCTACATAATCCACATAACGAGTTTCCATCGACGTTTCGCCGTTAATTTGGATCAGTATAATTAATACAAATTGTCTTTTTCTGTTCAATGACGCAAAACACTTAGCTTTTTCATTTTTTCTTTTTTTCTAAGCAATATATTATTTAATCAATTCTCTTTCAGTTATTAAACTAAAGTTATTAATATTCTATCATCGTGCTCAATTATCAAACTATAACCAATCAATCAAACGAAATAATCAATCAAATTAAATCAAATAAATCAATGGTACCGTTTCCTCGCAATTTCTCTCTCGCAATATCAAACTGCAGAATAACGAAGTGTAAAGTAATAGATGAGGAGATTAAAAATATAAAATTCCAGGAGAAAATTAAGCATTCGTTATTATTCCGATGGAAAACGGGAGGCGATCGAATCGAAAATAGGAGGAGAGGATGATTCGCCTATTCGGTAATAGGATTCGGTTGCGCGTAATCGGCTTTTCTCGCGAAGAAGCGTAACACGAGTCACGCTTAATCCAAGCAACCAACGTCTTTCGGGACCTAACGCGCCGATTCACGCGAAAGTAACTGGATATCGAATCATCCCGTTTCCAATACGCCGTTTCCATTTTCACCGGAGGAGGAGGAAAACCGATTCGATCTCCCGCTTCGATTTGCATCTGTTCACGCCGCCGCGTGATGAATTCCTCCTCCTGTCCGCGGCCATTTTGCGCGGTGAGCAACCATTCCATACGTAACCGGTAAGCCGATTCTCGTGTCGCGTTTTTCATTGCGGATGCAGCTGCGATTTATTGGAACGCGCTCGTTCAAGAATGCCACCCAATTTTGAACGTAAGATTGCCCCTAGGGAACAGGTGTGCTGGAGATGCTCGCGAAATTTGTTTTCGAAAATGGAATTTTTATTTCTCTATTTTTATTTTAAACGTTTCAAGGATAGAGGGTGAGAAATTTGGATTATGGTTGATCGTTTTCTTTAACTGTTGAACAGATTTTTCTCGAATTGTTATTTATTATTGTGTATATTATTTGTTATTAGCGTGAGTTTTTACTTATATTGAAAGAAAATTGCGAATACAAAGGGGAAGATTTAAATTATGATAAGTTATTTTTCTCGAAGTAATCGTTCGTTACTTTAATTTTCTCTATTGCGAGAAATATAATATTTTTTTAATATTAATAAATTATTTCAAGTTTTTCTATTGAGTGTATTATTTTCAAAATTCACTGTCCCTTTATTTCTTTCGTTACCGCCGTTAATATCGGCCCATATTTTGTCAACCCGGTACGAAAACGTTGAAAAATGGCGCCATCTGGCCACCAGTTATAAGTTCTTTACTTCTTATTAAGACTTTTTATTCCTCGTGATCGCAAATATAAATACATCCGAGATTTATCGTTGAAATTTTACGGATAAATACAGATAAATTGTGGCCAACATTTTCATCCTTCGTTTTCAAAACGTATGCAAAAAGGGTGAACGGATGAAATATGACGGTTTACGAGGAGAAAGACTGTTTGAATGGGAGAAAAGAACTGTTTCGAGGGAAGAATAAAGAGAAATGGACTTTTTCGAAATAAAGAAAAGAAGAACCAAAGAAAAATGGCAAAAGAAAAAAATGATAAAAAAGAAGTGATATTTTTATATGATTAAAATTAATTTCACCGGTATTAAAATGCAGAAAAGAGCATCGAAATTTAAAGAAACAATATAAAGAAAAATGGAAGTGTATTAAATGGAGGAAGGAAAAATGGCGGAATTAATTCGCGAGTAAATGAAAAAGCTTCTTTTGTATTAGATACTCGATGGCCGATAAACGTTTGTTTCCTCTACAATTATATCAAATTTAACACTATTAGACACTATTCGATTAAACGTTACGGGTCGCTAATTAATCGAAAACCAATGCTAAAAGCGATTAAGTATCGGAAATAGTGTGTAATAAATGTGAAAGCGCGTTAATAGCTTCTCTTCGCAATTTTAAAGATGCATTTCCACATCATCACAGAAGAGGATATCATTTTAACGAAGAAAGGACATTGCATAAATTGCATTTTGCAAACGAGAATAAACTTTCGTTCAATGCAAATCCAACTACTGTCCAAATTTCTTTTTCTTTTTAATCCAGGAAAAGCAAAGAATAATAAAATTCAAATTTTAAAGATTTAATAAATAACAAAATTGATTGGCATACTCGAAATTCTTAGCGAAATCATCTTCGAAGAAAAAAGTTGAAATTGAAAATTTCGGTTCAAATTGAAAATTATCTTTCGCAATTTTCGAAAAATGATTCTTGAAAAAAATTGTTTCGATGAATATTGAATCGCGAAAAATAATAATAATAGAAGACGAACGCATCAGCAATAGGATTTGCAAGGAGGACAAGCGATTGAACAAGGAAAAATGAGAATGTCGTGTGCACGAGATGTGGATTGATCTTTCCAAGCCCAAGACGGGAAACTGCTCTCTGTTTGCAGCATTGACGGAAATGTGCACAAAGAAAATCGATTACCTGCGTCACCTCGTGCATATCGAGAAATGATCACACGTGTAAGGTAAATTGGAGAAAAAACAAAAGGATTTTTCTTTGCACCATTGATAAATATGTCTCTCTCTCTCTCTCTCTCTCTCTATTCTTGCTTCACAACACATAACGTGGATGACGTTAAAGGAATTTCAAACGAAAATTTAATAGCAGATAATCCACTTATCTTTTCATCCTTCGACGAGAAAAATTCTATTTTTTAAATCGAATAATCTCCAAAATTATGCAAAATCATTATTGTAAGACTTAATACTCATTGAAAAATATTATTTTTAATATATACATACTTTTTCCTTTCGTTGAAAAATTATTTTCGCTCCTGAATTTATTAAATGATTGATCAAGCACGGTTCTACAAACATTTTTCCCATTTATATAATTACAATTCTTTTTCCAGCCGACTAATCACGATATTATTCAATTAATAAGATACGTTGCCAAAAATTCGAGCACAGCCACTCACACGTATTCACCGCGTTTTACCAAATTTGAATATTCATAAAATTCTACCCTCAAATGCGTGTATAATGAAAGAGGAATCATCGAGCCGGCTCTCGGAGAGCGGATTATTAAATTTGGCTGATTAACCTCTCTGTTGTTAACGCTTGTTCCCAGACGCATATCTCTTAGCATTAATTGAAATTTAGTTGCCAATTATTAATAAATTTCTCCCTCTATAGAAAATCGAACAGAAATACGTACAAATATTTCTTGCATTATAAATATTCTTAGTCGAAAATTGAGAAAGAAATTTTATTTTTTTCTTTTTTTAAATTGGTAAATAAAATCGAATACGATATCATCGGTAAATAGAACAAGAACGTAATTCACGGATTGCGAAAGAAAAGAGTTTCGACATTGCGAAATCGTAAGAGTAGTTTCGTAAAAAGTACGGTTCGTTTGCTCACGTAAGAGTTATTCGAACAATAGACTAGATTTGAAGAGCTTCCTCCACTTTTCTCTTGATAAATTTACCGGAAGAACGGGGCTATCGGATACACGCACCATCGAGCGATTGGAAAATTCGCTTGTATAACAATACCTTGTTAAAACGAGGCGAGGAAATTTGCGATGAGCGTTCAACGAGAATTTTATTCGAATAAAGACAATAACGTCGAATTAAAGTGAAAAATACCAATATTTACAAAGGATTGAAGTTCGTCGAAGGGGAAAGTCGAGAATTTCTAAATTTCGTCGGGAATATTTAAATTTATAATATAATAAATTAGAGCCAAATCGAGATTCTCGTTAAAACGAAAGCGACAATTAATTGGAGAGATTGTAAATAAAAGTATCTTTCAAGAATCTTTACGGTTAAATTGGATAAAATCAAACGGAATAAAATTTCCTACATTCGATTAAAATAAAACAAGTATAATAAACGTTAGTCATTTAAACAGCCAAGTAGAATAATATAGGTCACATTCTAGCAAATACCCTAGGATTTACCAGTAATATAGGTCAATCGTCTAATCAACTAAGTAGAACAAGGCAGTCATAGCCAGACTAGTAACCACATCATTACACGGATGAATCGTGAGATAAACTGGAATTGCATCCAAAAAAAAATCTTGAAAATCAAAATATCGTAGCTAAATAAAATTCGAAATACTTTGTTCGAAAAGCTACTTGCCGTAACAACATTTTTGTTACGCATACATTTCCTAACGATAAGTTTCAGCCTATCGTTTATCCTACGAAAGATTCATGTGGAAACGATGCATACATGCATCTCGTAAATTTTGTATCTCTCTCCGTGGAAAACTCGAAAAAAAGAAAAAAGAAAGAAAAAACTGGCGGACACGGGACGTTAACGGGATACATTTTTCTCGCACGCCTACTGCTTTCGAGCGTGCATTATTTCACGGAGGGGGCGATATTTCGATGATCCGCGTCACTAGCCTTGACGAGGGCTTCCGTAATTTAACGATTGGCGGAATCATCGAAATGAACCGGAGGAAAAAAGCGTCGCATCGTCGGTGCTAAATTCTCCGTTAAAGATTTATCCTCGAAGGTTAGGAGCGGCTCGCCTTGACTGGATTAATCCCCGTCAATTCCTTTTACGAGTCATTAAAGCTTAAGGGTTGATAAATCGCGACGCGGTGCCATGAAATTCAATAGGAACGCCCCTAAACGTACAATCGATGATGGATCGCGATGATTTTCTCTCGGGCGGATGAAAAGGTATCTCGTTTTATTCTCTTTCCCTCTTTTTTTTTCGAAAATCGAATCGCCACCGGTTTCGGCTGGCTCGAAACACAGTTTCGACGAATTATATAAGTTTCGCGTCATTCGCGTGGAACGCGATATTTGCATTGGCGGACGCGTGGAAAATTGTTCCGGGACAATCCACGCGACAAATTCCAAACTATTTATTTAAATACAGTTAATCCCCCGTGATGGCGAGAATCGTGCAATCGTGATTAAAATTAAATCTCCGCAATATTAAATTTACCCCTGAAGTGAAATGTAGGAGTAAATCTACGAGCACGAGCGTGTTAATTTTCGAAATACGCGATGAAATTAACGCGTGCGCTCCTCGTGCGCGGAAAGCGTATATAAATGAAAGGAAAGAGGGGCGAATGCAAGGAGGGGGGAAAGAGAAAAAGAAAAGGAAAGGAAAAAAATTGGTGAAATGAAATCGTTAGTCGTATTAACGCGCGCAGATCGAGTCAATTAAAATGTAACATTGTTCAAATCGTCGTTAAATAGTTGATGAGTAGCCTGACTGAATTTACGATTGATTAAATAATTTCGTTTCGAGTCTCGTATTATTTTATTTTATCTGTACGCGAGATTTTAACCAATACGATCGTGCAACGTGATCGACACGTTCGTTAAATGAATTATCGCAATAAATTGATGAATGTTTAACGAATTGGATAAATAATGAAGCGCATAGTAATAATTGTTATTAGAATGGTGTGCATATAATATAGAACTTCAATTTAGAAATAGAATCATATTTAATGGATTGATCGTTTTCATTGTTCAAGATTGAATTGACACTTTTGGAATTCGAAAAATATTTTTATTTGATTGAAAAATAATCTAAACGATTTACGCCACTTTTCTTTCGAGTTTAACAAATATTCCAAATATCACGATATTTTTACTGCAAAACTCGTCTACAAAATTTAACACGCGAATTTTCTTCTCCTCCGTGGTTGACAAAAATTGATAGGGCAAAATATACCGACTCAGAATTGGCCCATTAATATCAAGAATGAAATGAAAAGAAATGAAATTTCATATGTATTCGTAATACATTATTTTTTTTATTTTCAGAAATCCAGTCCTGCAAATCAAATTTATAAACCGCGTCGAACGATCTTTAATTTTCCAAGAGTTGGATACACTCGATGTACTTAAAATATGGCCGCGTTGATTCGTTTCGAGGGATCGAAATGTATCGAATTAAACGTGAAATGGATGAAAGATATATCAGTTTGTTGAGATATCGTTAATTATCGCGCCGCTAATTAGATATCATCGGTTACCTTAAACTATATAATTAGAAACTTCTGCTTGCCATTAATTATCGGTGTTTTGCTCATACTGCTGATGCCATCCCTCCAACGTGATTTCAACTGGAACGATTTATCTATTTGCTTCTTGCGTACAGAATCTTGGAATTTGAGCTCGTGACGAATTTATCGTGCAAAAGACGTGACGAATGTTACGATTAGATTGCAAATGTTTGTGCAAATTCTCATTTTCACAATTGTTACGATTGCATTGTAAATTGTAAAAATTGAATAAATGTTTAAATATTATGCTACATTAGATTTTATAAGTAATCAAGAAATCAAGTATAATTCATAATGGAAAATTAAATAAATACGTAGCCTTTGTCGATGATCAATTGTTATTAGAAAATTGGAAAAAATTTCTATTTGGATTATGACAATGTCTGACCATGCACAGCAAAATCCACTAAATTCACTAAATCCATTTTTCCGAATCAATATCAAAATATTGACGTTTATTTTTATTATAAAATTTTCTGAATGGCAAACCATAGAAATTTAACAAGTTTTTTAATTAAAAACTTTTTTTGAAAAAGAATTAAAAAATTCCCTTGGTCGAATAAGAAATTCTGGAGAAACAATAATTGAAATTTTTAACTTGATTAAATATTTTATTTGCGCAAAGATTTCATATAGGACAGTTAAATTATTGATGGAAATAGTTACTCGATACTTGGATAATTATTGATACACAATAAGATACTTATTGCGACCAATATTGTCCCATAACAAGAGGATTGTCTTACAACCCTCAAAATCCCTGAAGGGATAAGTGGAAGCTGACATACCGTGGTTGAAACTCTAGATCGAAACTAACCCAATCCATGAACCACTAATCTTGAAACTTATTGCACAGGGTTCACTGGAAACATGGGCGAATTCTCTTGTTATATCACTGAGGCGATATTGCACAACAATTCCAATAAAAATGACGCTATGAAAATAATCTTCTCTGGTGAAAAATCTTTAACAAATCGAATCCTATCCTATTTTTATCATCTCTCGCTAAACTACTCTCGCTGTAATAAAGAGAAAAGATAAAGGAGAGGGGAAGGAGAGGAATTATAAGCCAAAGAATTAAAAATTGAAAAAATATTTCAACCGTTAAAAAATAATAAAAAATAATAAAAAAGAGATGGTACGGAAAATTAAAAAATTGGGATGGAAAAATTAAAAAATTACAGAATTTCCATTACGACATTTCCAAGTGTGGAGATAGAGAAGTTATACGAGGGAAGAAAAAAAAACACGATATTAAAAATGAAAAAGAAAAATATATATAAAAATCCCAACTCGAAAACTCCGATTCTAATCCAAAGAATTCGCACAAACGATGCGAATATAGCCCCGTCTATTCCATAAACCCTCCTAAATACCGACGGTATGGCTTTAAACCACGAATCCAGCATTAACCGGAAGAATTAAAACCGACCTCGAGGATCATCGAGGATAATGGGAGAAAATTCCGCGTTCCAGCGAGCATTTGCATGCAAAGGGACTGTTTCCATCCCCCTCTCATCCGCATTTAACGCTTTAAACCCGCTGCGTACACGCGCCCTGTGTGCACGTCTCAATAGATGAGGAAACTCGATGAGATCCGGACGAAACGAAGACAAAGACGCGCGCAAGACGTCACGTGTCGGGAGAAATACAATCGGAGAAATCCCTTATAGGGAACACTCTCACAATACCTCTATTGAACCGAGCTTCCGTTCACGAGTTGCCTCTCCACAATCGCTCACATTCTGCGAGGTCAGAAACGTCTGAGGACATATTTCACGGCGGATACAGCAACTTCCACTCAATTCTCGAGCAGAAAGCTTAACTTCGTTTTCTGACCTGGTTCCATCTCGAACCACCAAGAGAGGCAGACCGATCTTTTATCCAACCATCCAATAATAAATCTCGTCTCGAGAATTTCTAATTTTCTAAACTCGTCGATCGATTTTCCTAAGGCTTGCTTGCCCTTTGGTCGTGAGAACGAAATCTCGATTCTTTGCGAGGATTGTGGAGGGATACCATGTTGCGTATTCGGATCTTATCGTTGAATGAAACCAGTACTCGATCCCGAGAATCGAGAAGAATTCGTTTCTTGAGATGCGTGCGTGCATCCTCTCGATTGGATTGAGAAGTATCGAGAAATCGTGCCGGGCGATCGATATTTTCTCAAGTCGAGTTATCGTGTTAGACACTTGTTCTAAGTTATATCTTTTTTTTTTTTTTTACTTCAATGGCAATACACGCGCAACAAAAGAGCAAACATTTTAATACGTAAAAACTCTCTGCAAGATATATCTTATACGTATGAAATGAGAGGAATCGAAGGAAAATATCGATTTTGTTATATATACGTTTGATCCAAAGAAAATTTTATCTCAACGAGAATCGCCATGCGTATCCGTAATAAGACGGACAGACAGATAAGAAATCTTTGAAGTGCAAAAGTTTAGATATCGGAAACATACGTGCATACATATGCGCTCTTTTTGTCAGTCAAAGATATTTCCACAATCCCGAGCTATCTTTAAAATTTACCTTCCCTTCAGGATTTGTGACAAACTTATACTTCTTATAGTATTTCCAACCATACATGTTGTCCTCTTTTTGATAAAGAAATCTTTGTGGAAGGAAACGCGTCACTTTGAAATCCTGTTTTTTGTACAAAGACAGGAATTAAATACACGTTAAAATATACAATTGACAATCTTACATTCGTTCTAAGAGATTTTGTTGTTCTCTCCAATTCAATTTTTCTTGCAATAAAATACTCTGTCGAACTTTAAAAGATGTATATCATTCTTAAATAAATTTGAATAACAATCGAGCAATTACGAAAATAAAGTAATCGACTTGAAATTTAACCTCGATATAATTCAAAACTTATATTTTGTTAAATATTAAAAAGTATATTTAAATTAACAATTCCTCTCAATATGATTATCGAAAGTTTATGCTGTAGTTATTTTTTATTGCTATTATAAAGTATCAAAAATATTAATTTATCATTCCAAATATGAAACATCCAAGAAGAAAGACAGAGGACAGAAAAATAAGAGGAGTATTTCAAAGAAATTCTCGTCGATGCAATCATAACGACTGTTTTGTCCCTCGTCATTCTTTGATCCGCGCTACTTATTTTCCTCGTGAAGAAATAAAGCGACGATTTTCATTCGTTTTCATGGAAAAGAACACTTTCGATCTCAATCCACCAACGACAGAATAGAACTAACTAAAAGAGATTTCTTTCTCGAGAAGAAAACGATAATTCCTTCTTTTGCAAAAAATATAGAGAAGAACATGATGCACGAACATTGTCAACATCGATTTATACTTCAAAAAGAGGAACGACTCGGACAAAAAAAAACTTGTTGTCAGCTCGAGAATAGGAGAGAGAGAGAGAGAGAGAGAAAAGGAAAAAAAGGGACGGAAAACGTTCCACGCATACATCATCCCATTGGGAACATCGAAAAACGTGGAGGCGACAACAGGTAATATATCGCCAACCTTTGAGCCCGATGCGTTTCGGTTGAACAACGATAGAATTCGTGACGCGATAGGTTCACGCTGGCACGAAGATGCCATCAATCATCCCCGTGGGTAGAAATGGATTTCGAGCAGAATATTTGGCCCAGTTTGACGCGATAGATGGTCAACCGAGCGGATTATTGCGGATGACGATTGTTGCGAATCACAATGATCGTTACCACCTCTTGTGATTTATGCGAATTCATCGAAGGATGATACATGCGTGATGGACAACTAATTCTGAATAATTCCGCTATTTATTTATTTAGAACTCTTAGAAAATGCGTTCGTATCGAAAAATCTCTGTCTCAAAAATGAAACGATCGATCCTTCTAATACCTTCTTTCGTTCTAATTTTATCTAGAGAAAAGGATCCAACGAATAAATGCGCCTAAATATGCGTGGATCCACCCCGAGGAATAGAAATTTTCGCAATTTCGAACGATCGTTGAAGTAAAATTAATCGTCCGGATGAAAACTCGAAAAGGAAAAAGATCCCTCGAAGGTGCTGTAACGGTATTCGCGATACATCTCTCAACAGGAATCGGATCGAAAGGAGGAGGGAGTTTAGTTTATGGCGCGGTCGAGGATCGATCCGATATTTGTTGCAAGAAGCTGCATCCGGCGTCTAGCTCGGTTTTCCGCATCGTTGCACACCAATCGCACGATCCATCCTTTTCCACGGAGAAGTTGATTTATATCTTGCTTATTATTCGTTCGATACGCGTAATGAATAAACTGGCAATCAAGCGGGATTTATTCATTTATTTGTTTATTTATCGAGAGGAGAAAAAATATTCCGAAAGAATCGTGAACATGTGTGAAGAAAAGTATGTGTAACTTTGTTTGAGTAATGAAATTGTAACGAAAATATTGGAAATTAACTGGAAATATTTGCATAATTTGTAATTCGATTTATTTGGATATGGAAATATCGTCTCTTTGTTATATTATTACAAATATATGTAATGTATTTATTATCTGTAACAGTGAAAAAAGATGTGAGTAAATTTTTAGATAAAAAATAAAAAGGATTGCGAATCCAATTAAAAAGAAATGAGATCAATCAATACTAGAAAGTCATAACATATCTAATTATCTGTTAATAACGAGTCGAGCTAAGAAATAAAGGCTTCGATTAAAAATAACGAAGTAAAAGAAATATTTTATTCGAGCAAAGGATATCTCCGCCAAATTAATGAAAATTCTATTTTTATCAAATTTTTTCTCATCATTAACGATTCTGATGCATAGAACAAAATACGTAAATTTCGATATCTCGAGTGGAAATCCTTGCCTAATGAAGGTCTCGCAAGAAAAGTAGCAATTAATCATATTCTTCGTTTCTACGATAATATTTCAATAATAGCTTCGAGAAGAAACGAACGATATTATCGTAATATCGAATTTATTGACGTCATCGCTTTATAAGAATTATCCACTAACTATAAACCTTTTCCATCAATGATGCGCGTTTAATTTAACAATTAATTAGACAAAAATATTACGTCATTTGCCACGTTAACGCATCGCGTTTACATTTCGTTTTGCACTCCAACACGTGGCCACGTCGTTAAAATTCCTCCAGAATCTCGATTTCTTCGACAAAGAGGAAAGAGAAGAAAGAAGGAAGGGGGAAATTTGAAATTCGATTTTCGAGGGAAACATTTAATCTCTATTCTTGGCTTCAAATTGGCAAAACGAAAAATCGATTCCAAGCTACTCGAGGCTTGGAAAAGAGAGAAAGAGAGAGAAGAAAACACGGAAAACACGCGCCACTGGTTTGTTGTACCGCAAGCAGGTGTGGCGTGGAAAAATGAACGGATCGGGTGGAGTGGCGTTGGTGTAGGCGTCGGCACGAAATGGAGGAATGAAAAACCGAAAACTAAGGTAAACAAAGGCGGAGAGAACAGAGTAAACGGTAAACACGTTTTCGTAATTATGAACGTGGATATTTTTATCCAATTAAAAAGGGCAACATTTCGCATGAACTTCTAATTTGCCACTGGCAATTAAAAGTTTAAAAAGTGCGATGGGGGATAAGTCCGTGCTTCCAGGAAATAATTTACAAGCGGAGCACGCCGCTGGCACATCTAACCGGGGAAACAACCTTGCCAAAAAGCAAACAACAAAATCAACCCTTGCGAAATCCACTAGGAATGTAAACGCAATCAGTTCGCCAACCGTGAGTTATATTTTTGTTAAGGAATTATTATTTGAGAGATATTTCATATATATATATATCCGGTGTATCTTGGAACATTAACAGAATTACAAATTTGGATATATATTTATACTGTAATCAGAAAATGGAATTGTACACAGCGGTATTTGTACTTTGATTAAATTGTTCACAGATAGAGCATGTACTTTACCTCAAACGACGTATCGTGCTTGTAAATAATTGAATAATTACCTTCGAAATATCAAATATCGATTAATCGTTTTAATACCAATATTAACTTTTGTTAGTGGATCTAACAAAAAAATCTAATCTAAAGAAAAACGAATAAAACAAAAATCGATTGTCGTGCCTGTAAAGATAATGGAATCGTTGACGAACATGGGATTGAAAAACTTGTATCCTTTTAAGAGAAATTGAAATTGAATAGAAATAAAAGTAACGAAATCATTCCATGATACATTTTTCTACGCGTGAAAAAAGTTTCGTATAAACACGATTTTAAAGTATACTGTAAAAATAATTTACATCGCCTTCCCACGAGAATTAAACTCATTAAACGTAACTTACAAAATTACACCTAAATTTTATCTCCTCTTTTCGTTCGTCTAATTAATAAAATTAACAAATACTCGATGACACATAGTAGAAAAACTATACATACACATTAAAAATATTTAAATACCACTCTTTAACAAAGAGTGAACTATGAATCGTTTCAGTACGTGCATCAGGGAATTCGGTCATGTGACCAATCATGCGTTCGACGTGCATTTCTAATTCTCGTGAGTCGATTTACAATTAAATTTAAACACTGTTATTATGACTATTATCGTGGAATGGCCAGGCTAAGTTTAATTAAATTCTCGAGGTCTACCGATCTCCATCTATGTGAACTATCAGAAATTCGATAATGATAATCCCCATTAAACCGGTTGCGATTCGAGGAGGATATTGGCCAATCATTCTGACGTGTACCGTTTCTATATTCCCAGTGATGATGTAGCGTGTGACGATGTGCGTGCGAGTTAGGCCAACCGTTTATGCCACTGAATGAGAAACAAATGGGATAGGTTTCGGATATAGATGTTGTGATCCGGACGTTAATTACGATTCATACGGGATTGTGAGTGAGAGAGGGAGACTAATTTTGGAAAATGTGATAAATTGTGACGTTTTGGTGTTAGCTATAACGTCATCTTGAACATTTTTCTTCCATGCTTTAGAAAAAAATATCTGAAATATCTTTCTTCGATATCTTCAAGATGAATGAATAAACAAGATATGAATTGTGAACGATAATTGTGAAACACATTTTGAAAGATAAAAATTAAAAAAATAGACAATTCTAATCAAATAGGATTATCGTAGACGAGCAAGTGGAATAAGAGTAATATAAATCCGTTATAGATGAATAACGAGATGGTGAATGGATAAATGATTGCAAGTTGGACAATCATACAAATATGACTGAGAGAAAATTTTCTAAGATTAGATACGTGAAATGTATATTGGATTGATGCAGGAATTTTAATAGATCGTTTATTGCTTCTTTTCGCTACTATAACAAGTAGTATCGACTAATTGGTTATTCCAATGGTAATTAAACGTGCATACGAGGTTTAATAGGAAAGCAATATTCTTAATAGGCTTGTCATTCGAAAATATTAATGGAAAATTGCGCACGAGAACTGTTTACTCTTTCCATTAACCCCGTATCGAATAGTGCTTCTTAATTACTTCTTGCAAGGACATATATACTCGAAAAGGGTCGAATGCGGCGATGCTTCATTTATCTCGGAACAAACACCACTATAAAACCGTGTTTCCCAAGGATGCGCGTCTCACGGGAAAAAATAGGAGAAGTTACTTGCAATGTGAAAACGAAAATAAGAGCAAGAGTAAATTGATTGCACAGTTTTCGGAGGATGAGGAAGATTTTCGTTGAAGAAAAATGATAATGGAGCTGTTCAAACTTTTGCCAACAATTCAGAAAAGAATATTTTTATTATAATTTTATTATACAAATTCGAGTGCTAGAAAAAAAAACCTACCCATCTGTCGAGATTAATATTTAAATTTCATTCGTTAATTTATCTCGAGTTCGAAGAAGAATTGCTCTATCTAATCGGTCCACGATTAATCCATCAATCTCTGTTTCTCAAAATTGATAGTTTCCACGATAAGACGTCTCGGCGAAAAATCATAAAACTCGATTATAAACTTTGTTTACCTTTCATCTCGACAAACATCCATCCTCCCGGAACAATCGACAATCGAGAAATTAAAATTAACTCAAACAAAAGTATATACTCCGCATGCTCGAACGATCACGATGCGCGTTCCTTCGATAACTGAAGCGAGGACGATGGAAACGATCGTAATTAATTTGACCTGTTCGTATTCGGATTTGTCGACGATGTTTCACAAGGATCAACGCGCGTATAATACACAAATCCGCGCAACAATGGTTAATAGAACAGAGAGAGAGAGAGAGAGAGCGTGGACAGAGAGCGTCTTTGACACTTGTATACCCTCGTATAATCAGATTATATACAGCATTATTTCGAGTAATTCACGATTGTCGAGCAAGGAATTAAGATGGACGACGATAATGCGCAAGATTCATTTGTCCACACGCTTGGAAGAGACGAACACTGTTGATCACTTCGCTCGAAATTGTATCGTGCGTCATTTCCACCGCGTAATATATATGTGTGTACGTCTCTTCTGGTAACTTCTTCCCTGGGGGAGGGGGAGGGGGAGAGAAGGGAATTAGAATTTCTTCGAGCGAGGCGAATGCACGAGGCGGGCTGTCCCGGTTGTCAGGGATAAATCGTCGGGGCGAGTACAGTGTTCTTAATTTCGAAGAAGGCATTAAGAACCGGTACGTGGATCGAATGTTAAACGAGGGACGTGAGCACCTAAGATAAAGTCGGGATTAAAAATTAGCTGCCGGCAATACGCGAAACACGGATGGAGTTTTGAGGTGGATTTTCAAACTTCGACTTGGATTTAATTGGATTTAATTGGGTTTCTTGGAGATAGTGGAGAGTAAAATAGTGTGGAGAGAGAGAGAGAGAGAAAGAGATAAATTTGCGAATTTTGTGATTACAGAAGAGATTAACTAAGAGATCCTGTTCTTAACTGGATTTTACAGACTTTGGATTTTTGACTCGTGATTATTTTTTGATAGGATTTGTTCGTTTGAATAAATGAATGAATGCGAGATTGTGGTCTGTTATATCATTGTAATTGGGCAAAGGGACGATTTTTTTTCCTTTTTTTTTTTTTTTTTTGATAATATTTGATTTTTAAACAGAAATTTTTTGAAAAGTATTAAAAGGTTTCGACAAAAAATATGAATTGATATTTTTTTCGTTAATATATATGCAGACAAATTTCATCGGCTCCATTTATGGAAACAAATACGTGTTAAAAATTTGTTGTAAATATAATTAATCGCGAATAATTAAAAATAATCGAGCTCCAAGAAATTTCTCTTCGATTTCTCTCGAAAATTCCTACAGATTGACAATTCAAATTACGTTTCCGTACGAATTAGAGATCCTCTTGAAAACACGTCAAAACACGATTCACACATCAAAAAATCTGTAAACTCTTACACATACACACCTATACATACCTATTCATATTTATTTTACAAAAAAAAAAAAATAACACATAGTTTCTCGATAGGAAATGTACACGTTGTTCGATCAACATTCCAATCCACTAAAAGCGTTTTATCACGCACAAGTGATCACGAAATAAATGAATTCAATCGAATAAACGTCACTTATTCGTGGCAAAACATAATTGTCATCGCTGTGACGCGCACAATAACTCGTTCGAAATTCCAGATGAATTCTTTGCACTGAAAACGAAACCATCGATAGAGAGAGAGAGATAGGAATATAAAAAAAAAATTATTTTAAGAACGATCGAAGCATCGATCACGAAAGTAAGAAAAAAAAAGGGTTACCAAGGTCTCCTCTATCACACGATATTTCCTCTCGACATTTTATTCTCTCTTAATCACGAACAGCAGAGCTCGAAACTGCTTAAATTGCTCAAACGGACATGTATCTGCATTTCAGTTATATCCTTCTTTCTTTCTTTCTTTTTCTTTTTTTTTTGTCTCTTCCTGTTTCATCGCGCCACTCGACCACGTTCCATATTAAACGAGGAACGAAACGTAGAGAAATGCACGTCTACCACGCAATTCTCGCAACTTTTGTACGGTTTCGCACGTTCAACTGCAATATTATCACTCGTGAAAATCGTTGAGCATCGACTCGAGGCACAGGTTCGAATTAAACTGCGGCCTTAGGCAACAATGGACGTAATTATTACGATCATGCTTCGTACGACAAGAAAAAGTTTGACCGTTTCGTTATTCACAATTCGTCTCGGAAAATTGAGAGATAATAATGAGAATAGGAGAAGGAAGGAAGAATGTAAGAACAGTAGGAAATTTAATTGGTCGAATTTTGGGTGAAAATTTGGATAATTTATATACACGATTAGATTAAATTGAACGAATTCAGCGTTGAAAGAATTAATGGTAAAAACGCAAAAGAATCACAATTTCTCCGTAAATTCTGAAAAATTACATTTTATGAGAATATAAAAAAAAAATTAAAAATCTCGTAAAATATTGAAATTTTTTTTCCCCTCGCTTAATTTTTCACTCGAAGAAAAATTAATCGAAATTGATGAGTTGGTTCGAAATATTTTGCAATTGATTAAGAAAGTTAAAAAACTGATGCTATTTTGAAAGCACCGTTTCCCGTTTCGTAAAGTGTGCTCGTTCGTGAAAGCAATAGCGTTTAATGACGAACGAGAATCGAGCAAGACATTTCTCCACACGAATTGTATTCAACGCAGGGACAGTTCTTTGAGCGCATAATTAATTACTGGCGTTGCATCAACTCGAGAGAATCTTTAACGAAGCTCTCTCGAAATCGTGATAGTCAAGGCGAAAAGTTGGTTCCGCGT
Source organism: Apis cerana (assembly GCF_029169275.1). NCBI lineage: Eukaryota > Metazoa > Arthropoda > Insecta > Hymenoptera > Apidae > Apis > Apis cerana. Next base: position 7,531,188 of record NC_083864.1, on the reverse strand, counting down.
TTACGCTTTAACTTAAAATCGGAAGCGTATTCATCGCGTTGCGACGCGCGAGAATTGCGTGGAACTCGTTTAAAAGAGAGAGAGAGAGAGAACCGAATGCGAAAAATTTGAATGGGAAAAAGATTCGTGGAGAATTTGTACGAGATCTTGTCTCTCTGTTTAAAACGAGACCTCGCTAAAAACGTGAATTTTTACAATCGAGGCGAATAAAATGAGATTGTGTCGAATACGAGAATGCATCGAGTACGAAGATGAGGAAAAATTGAGGAAACATTTCAAAGAGGAAAAAATCGCGAGTGAATTTTTGCCGATGCGAAGACGATAATTCTTAAGCGAATTTGATGAATCGATGAAACAGACAGGGATCATTTTATGATATTATGTGTAAAATCTATTCTTGTTTTTTAGGAATATATATTTTTGGGAATTTATTTGGGATAAAGACAAGTTTAAAAAAATGAAAGTTATAAAGCGACAAAATAGATCTAGAATTTTTAAATATTTTTAAATTTTTATACATGTGAAGTAGAATAGTGTGGATTAAGAAACTTTGTTTCAATTCTATACTTTCCGATAAGGAAATTAAAATATTAAATTCATCTACAATTCAATGGCACCAATTTCCATTGATATTAATTTCAATATTTACTCGAAATTTTTATTTTTTAATTTAAAAAAAAATCGATATGCAAAATAACGACGTTAATTACATGTTATCGTAGAGGAAATGCAATTTACGGGACGATGTACGGTAAACCGATTTAAAAGAAGAAGAGAAATACAGTTTCATTAAATTTTTAAAAATTCGGATTTTAATAAGTCGACCCGTTTCGTTTTGCTCTGGCAAAAATGTTGCTCCGTATAACGCTACAAATGCCGAAAATAAAACGTTTCAGATATTAAATCAGAAAGTTATTAAACCGAAAACACGAATCTAATATCGTTGTAATAAGATTTAATATGCGTTTTCGTTACTAAATAGCGAAAAACATCGTTTCACTTTTATTCTAACTCCCAGTAAATTTTTGTTCATTAAACGCATTAACTTTCATGCGTTGCAATTTCGCCACGTATTGCATTTTGTCATTATAATTCGCGTATCATATGACAATTGATATTTAAACAATTACTGAAACTTAATATTCAAATTTGAAAAATTAACCAATATAATTTTCTAAATATTAAAGTAAAAACAAATGTGATAAATAATAATGAATAAAATAATATTTTGAAGATCGAAAGATTGTTTCATAATTATTTTTAATTGTTTCCAATCTTTCATTAATTAATATTTGGATTTTGTATCCAAAAGTCTTCCATCAATATGAATACCATTCTAAAAAATTATTCTAATTAATCTAAAATCAATTTCTAATACATTCAAACACGCAAACCAATTTTATTTATTTAAGAAACTCTAGAAACCAGTAGAAAAAAGATATGCCTTGAGAAATTTCGTCGAGATAGATATATTATGGTAATTTTACTGGTACATCACACTGGAAATATCGTGTGTAACCATATGTTGCATCGTCACGATGTGTACAACATTTTGTATATGAATTGTACAACGTTGTACAATTTCCTTAATTAAAAATATTTTTGAGTTAAGAAAAAGTCTCTGAATTTTCATATTACACGAACATGAATATTAATTAATTAATCATACGAATAAATACGTCACTTTATAGTTTTCAATTATTTCAAAAATTAATAATTAACTCGCAAAATAATAACAGTTTTCCAGTTTTAACCGCATTCGATTAAATTGATAAACGAGAACTAATAACAACATGTTAATATAAGCTGCGTCAACATTTACAATGAGTAAGATCGTAATTAATTACATATTTAGCAATTGGTTGATAAATTTGAATCTATTCCAATCCTGTCAACCAAAGATATACAAATTGTCCATGAATATTTATTCTTATTGTCGAAGCAAAATAATATCTTTATTCTAAACTATAAGAATTTTACTGAATTTATTGTATCTATTATCTAATACAAAGTAAATATGATATAAGTTCGACAAATTTTGATCAAAGATTTTTTTTTTGGCATACTTTCGTAGTTTGGCATCTCTTCCATTTTTATCCAAAGAAGAATTTCACTGTAAAGAGATTTAGAATTTTTCAAGATTTATAGCACGCGTCATTCGAAGTATAAAGAAAAATGAACAGTGACAGTTGCCATACTATAAAAGTATCGTGTTGAATTATTTATCAGTCTTCTCGTCAGATACTCTCCTTTCCATTTATTTCTCTACTTTTCCTTACTTCTTTCTTTTTTTCGAGACAATTAACCGTTTTAAGGAGCAATTAGATCTAATTGTTAAAAAGAATTCAGCGCAGACTGTGATAAACGTTAGACCTCGCGTTTCTTCCACCAGAGGAGAATCGTTGTTAATGTTAGAAAATTCTCGATATTTCACCTTTTGTTTCGATACTTTGAAATAAAAAGCGTCGCGATGGTGCTCGAGTATTAAACGTTATATAATTAATTCCTCGCTTCTTTTATTCATATTTCTCCTCTTTTCATCTCGAGGTTTTAAATTACTTATATTAATATTTCAATATAATACGAATTGCATTATTGTAAATTTGCAATTAAAAATGTGCAATTTTGCGAATCGAATATCGATTCGATAAAATGATTCGAGATATTTTTAGAAATTCAGTCACGTGACACGATATAATATCGAAGAATCTTCTTAAGCGTTAATTAAAAAGCTACGATAATTAACTTGTTGGCCGCTTTCTTCGAAGAAACTTGATCGAACTTTAATATCCTTTATGTCATCCTGTTAATACGTGTGGATAAGAGAATCGATAAACTGTGTCCAGCCCTTCTCAAAGAAAATATTTTCTATAGGATGGTAGAACTTAAATTGATGATGATGAAGATTCGTTACTCTTGATAAGTACTTTTTAAAAAAATTAAAATGAAAATACCAAAATATATATATACATATTTTATTATTAATCCATGATATCATGGATATACATATAAGGAAAAAAATGAAGCTATTTATTTTTCAATTATTCATATCCGAAAATATTGAAACAACAATATTCTGATCTAAATCACTTTCCAACTAAAATCTTTCTACTCTAATTTTATAATTTAATCGGAAAGAAAAAAAATTTATTGATTTAATAAAAAAAACCTTTAAAGTAATATAATTGATATAAAATTCTCTTTTCCTCCAAGTTCCATCAAGCAAAGAGCTAATCAAAGAAATTAATTATAATAAAATCAGAAATTGATTCTCCAATTTCCAACGTCTATCCCGGATCCCCTAATTATTTTGTCGTCCGGTCCTCCTTGGTCGATTCTCACGGATCGTTAGAGGACGATAAAATAATTATCCCACATGATAAAACAATCAAGGAGGAACAATGAGGAACAAGGAGGAATTGCGGTTGACGTTTCATCCACCCATGCCAATTCTCCCTCTTTCGAAATTCGGAACAAGTAGGATGGAACGTTCGAGAGATCCATCCCCGTTTATCCCGTACATGGACCGTAGAATTTTCGAATTCGGCTGGCTAAAATTAGAAATTAAATCTACGCCGATACCAATAAAATCGAAAGGATGAAGGGAGGGGAAAATTCTTCTGGTTGAAAATTTATCTGTCCCGACCTCCTCGATCGATAATCTCATCCCTCTTTCCACGTCCTTACCTTCGTCCTTCTCGCTTTTTTAATCTCCCCCCTCTTACCCATCGTTACCCTTCCATTCCAACTTTCACACTTATTAGCCCCTTTGAGGTGTCTGTTCCTTCCATTCTTACTCTCCTTCGCCGGTGACTATCGAACCGTGCCATCTACTGCAACGGGAACACGCATTATCGTGTTCGTGGATCCATGAAAATAAAGTCCCCTTCTCCAACGCGAAGAAAATTGAGGATTGAGAATCTAATCGAATGCGCAATGATCGTCTCACTACCTTGCCAAGGATACAATTGCACCTTGAGACAATTTAGGTCTCTGTACGTGGTTCTTGTAACGATCTCTATAATCGTTAATTCTTGCTCTTGACAAGATTTTTCTATAAATGAACGTGACGATGATTTACAAGTGAAATTGTGCGGTATAATATTTCTTTTGTGGGATGGCAGTTGTACTTTTTCAAGAGTTTATCTTCGTTCAATGAATATTGATCGCGTGAAATGAGAAGCACGTAAATCGTATTAAATCAGCGGGAACGTTGTTTACCTAAACGGGTTTATTCGAGGTTATGCAAGATAAGGTTTTTATGATCGGATATTTTTGGGTTTGAGTTTAATACGATGTCGCTCGTGGAGAGACCGAACGTGGCTCAAATCGTAAACAATATTACGTAAAATATGAGATTTAAGTAGAAGGATTTATAAATTGGTCAGACATAAGTGTGCATTGGTTATGTAAATTGCATGTCACGTTATATAATTAATAAGGCAGATAAGAATTTCTTTTGAAATTCGTATCCCAAAATTTGATAAATATTTTGATGTCCCAACTCGATGCATTCAATTTCTCGATTGGGTATAAAAAGTTTCTCTCAGAAAATATTTTCTTAATTTTCACACGTGTTATAACCAACTTGACTTCAACTCAAGCGTAGTGAAACAAGTAGAGTAACAAATAGAAGAATCAAATAGTGAAATCACTTGTTGTGACAAGTGGAATAAGACTGGTCATAGCCAGACAATTAAAATAAGATCGTCGCTAAGAAATAATATACTGAACTATAATTAATCAATTCTACTTGTTTGATCATAACAGATTGTTCACGTTGCGAATAAAAAATAAAAAAATTCCATAGTCCTCAAATTGTTAGATCTTCCATCTTTACCCAAATACCACCAGTTTCGAATCATAGGGAAAATATTTGAAATTTTTTTTAATCGAAGCTCGATGGAAAACTTCAACTTACATCGAGGCGTTTTTTAAAGAAGATCCAAAAATCATTAGCGCGTATATAAATGAAAACGAGAAAACGAGAAGAAAGCAAAAAACAGGAAGGTTTTTACAAAGCGTCTTCGCTTCGAATACGTTTCCTCTAGGTGCAACAGCCCCTTTGGTGTCTTCGCCAGGCATGCTAACATCGCACAAGGAAAAAAAAAATGAATGAAACCTGGAAGTTCCAGGCTGGAACTATTATATAGGCGTGCATAAACGAAGAGGGGCGAAAGAAAAGAGATGCGCGAACGAAAAGGTGCCGAGACGAATTACAGGGTTTCTCATCGAGAGAAACCAGTCCACCGGGAAATATCCTTGGTTTTTCCATCCGGCACGATCTCTGGGCCGGATTCCAATGGTAAAAAAAGGAAAAGAGAAAAAGAAAGGAAAAGATCCGCAGACTCAGAATTGAATGTTGAAGATTCATGGGCCAACGGAAACCCTCTTATCGCTCGCATGTTAAGCCTTTGGCAAACGTTTGCACTGTCTATGTGAAGAAGCGACAGCTAGTTTCCTCTGTAAATATTTCCACGATCCATGTGTGCGCGTGTGAGTATATATTAATAGGAATCGAAAGGTAAAATATGATGAGGGAATATGAAAAGAGAGAAGGAAAGATAATTTCTTTTTTTTTTTTCACCAGTTGCCAAAAGTGAATCAAGGGTTTGAGAATTTGATAAAAAGCAAGTGGATAGACGTGGAGATGATTTTGTGACACGAAGATCGATTTTGAAATGATGAAAGGATGGTCTGGTTCAGTGGTTTAATTTTTAATTTTTAATTTAATTGTGGAATTTTTGTTTATTATTTGTGAAAATATTGTGGTTTATTTTTAAGAAAAATAAAAGAGAATATTTTACTTCACGATATTATCTCGCGAAATTCCAAGTCAAAATTCAAAGGAAGGAAGGAAATCTTCAATTACACATCACGAAAAGTCGTGAGCGCTAATAAATTAATTTCAAGTTTCCAAGAAGATCTTGGTGGGATTATTAGGAACTGGTTTCAAACCTTAACTCCGGTTTAAGCTCTTGACGAACTTCATTAATTTAGATACACACGTGTGGAATAATCTCGCTGTGTTTTGTTTAAGATTAAAACGACAAGGCACGATTTTCTCACGGTTTCGTCAATTTATTTTTTAAAATTATACTCGTATTACTTCTCAACGGGAAAAGAAATCGAAAGAAAGTTTCGTGAAAAAGTTTTCATCGTTGAATATAATTAAAGAGAGACAGAGAGCGAAATGCTGCCGAATTTTTATTAACAATGTAAGTGGCGTTCACGAGAATCTGAGGATCTTCAGAGTAATTAGATTCGTCAACCAAGTAATTAGTTTCATCTGAGGGAGATTCTTCAGAAAATACCTTGATTATATTGATCTAGAGAAACATTGAAATTATTATCCACAATTTAAGCCTGGAAACGGAGACGGTTATACAATTATACAAAGGTCAAAGGACCGTGGAATTTTCAAGGTATCAAAGGATCGAGAGGATACGGAACGCAAAATAAGGATAAAAACGTGAAATTGCATTTATATAATGTACGAAACGCGACCCATTTTGTTATTATAAAACAGCGCAACGTTTAATAATCCTCTTAAAGTCCCCCATTATTCAAATCATTTCTTCTACAATTTTTCTCTCTCTTCTTTATCTTTCAATTATTATCGCCGGTTAATTAACGATAAAAATTCGCAAATTTCAGTGATAAAATTTATGAAATGCACACGAGTCATTAAACATCGAAAGATTAAAGCGCCCTTAATTATATATTTTCTACTATACATCCCTCTCCTAGAAATTTGCCTATCTTAATAAAAAATCACAATGTATCGTGCAGAAGGGAGAAGAAATACAAGAAGAAGGGAAAAAAAATACGCTTAATTATAACATTTTATATTATATTGTATAACTGATATTTAAACTGATATAATATAAAGTTTCCAAGGTTCACGGTATTAAGTAATGCAAACCGCTAATTAACGAACACCGGATCAACATGAATTTCGACAATAAAATTTAACCAAATTTCACGGTCCGCGAGGCTTTAATGTCGATATAATACAACGTGGTGAATATTGCATCGGGATAAATGGTTTAGCGGGCTCGTGTGTGCAATTTTACGGCTCGATTCAATATCGTAAACGAATCTCGCAGATTGAATGCCGGCCACGATCATCGCCACGGCCTCGAAATTTTAGCATAACGTCGTAAATTACGAAAGGGTGGGTTTAATGTTCTTCCATTCCAACGATTTGTTCCCGGTATCGGTGCTCGAATAGTTAGGTCGGGTATATAAGCCAGTATGATTCAACAGGTGCCACTGTAACATGCGAAACTACTCTACGCGAACCACTCTGCCAGACGAGGCAGGATAGAAACTTTTACATCGGAAGAGTTAATGTGAACGAGCCAGCAAATTGTTTAAAAGATTGATATAGAAAATAAATTGACGATCGATATACGTCACTTTTATATCTCTTACAAAATTCCATTCATCTTCACGATTTTTAAGCTTATCCACTTCTTCATTAAGCAAATTGTATTCTTACATTTTTTTTTTAAAAACTTAATACTTCATTTTATATTATTCCTGGTAAAAGCTTGTCACATTAAAAGTTTCGTGTAATCTATGAATAAACATATTAAAGAAATTTTAAAACATTTTCAATTTCAATTATTAAAGTAGTTATAAAACATGTAAATTTTGTAAACAAGACAAAGATAATATAATAGAACAAGATAATGTAATAAAATTGTTTTTAATATTTTTTAATTTTCAAAATATAAAAATATACGTCCCTCTCTTTCTCTCTCTTTCTCTCTCTCTCTCCAGTACTATAATTTATCTACATCGTGTAAGCAAACAAAATCTTGTCAATTTGTTTCTTTATCTATATTTCCGCAATCACGATAAACTGATTAATCGATTCGAGATAACCAATAACGAAATAATTTGCAACGCGACCCATAAATCTGGCTCATTATCATATTAATTCAAAACGTGGATCAGGGTGGGCGATTGACAACGATCGGCCGATACGAAGCGTGGCGAGAATATCGAATAAAATCCACCACATTATTCCATCGACCGATTCCATGAATTTTGAATCGACTTAATTAATTAATTTTCCAAATCCTTCGAAAAGCTTCGCGACTTGTGCGTTTGTCGCTATCTCGATAAGTTAATCCGTTAAAATAGAAAAGTATACGTTTATTATGATCGAAGAGTTTTAATTAAAGGGTATTCATCACGAGTGACTCTTAATGAATTAAATTTCTAATAGATGTCAGTGCTATCGATCACGCGCCGATAAATTCCATTACATCTTGTAAATTTGTTTAACATCGATTAATCTTCGTTACTTGATGACGAAACGATTCGACGATCGATTAGTTGCAATTACAAGATACAAGTGGAGGATAATTATTTCGAAAAGGCTTGTACTTGTGATATTAAATGATACTCCTCGAGAAAATATCGAAAATATTTCAAGCTTTCGATCAAATTACGTATCAAATTGAATGCGAAAGAAAATGATCGAAAGTAAAATTTATACCCTATATTTAATCGATATCCAATCGACGTAAGAAACGAAATATTTGAACTTTTTCGCTTTAAATTTTTTGTTTAAACAGAAACAGTTGATGCAGAGGACGTTTAAATTGCCGCAATGAAACTGCAGACAAGAATAATTGAAGAGAAGACGTTCCTTTTATAAGATTTATTATCTTGTTACGAACATTTGTAAGCTGCGGTGAAGTTTGCTGCGGCACGCTTTGCTACTTTGGAACGCTGCAACAACTATATGAACTAATTTAACGACCTCAAAGAAATTTTTTTATCAAATTGTTGTTGCGGCAACTTTATAAATGCTTTAATTTTTAAACGCGTTAAAAGTTTCTTCCCCGTAATCCATCACCTTCGTTATTATCTTTTCTATCGAAATTTTCTACGAAATTGATTTATCAACTGTTTCAACTTTTCGATGAGACTTCGAAAACTTTTAGCAGGAAATTGTCCACGAATAATATTAACGGGCAACTCATTTTTCTAACAAGTTTAGAAGCAAAAAAGCTTTTAACAATTTCTCCCCGAATGGCGATTGAGAGGAAGATTGACGTTTAACGTGCCAAAGGAAGAACGAGAGAAACAAATCAACGATTCAATATGGCGGAACGAAAGTGAAAGTGAGAATAATTCGCAAGATTCACGAGAGGAAGAATACGTTCTTTGTATGATGGAATAAATTTAGAAATTATTATTAACGAGAGGCCCATTGTTCTGAAAAGCACATTAATTCAAAATTCATGGATTATATTAGGAGGGAATGTGTCGCGATTGCAACGCGGAGGACACGTGTGCGTTTCAGCAAAAGTTAAACAAGCACGTACGTACATAGAGTCACGTAGCAAAAGCCCTGTAAAGCACAAGCGAAGCGTAAAATTGTAATTCGAATCTCTTCCGAAAATCAGAAGAAGGGGAGGGAAGTAATCTGGAATTCCGTCACGTGATCACCCGACTGCAAGCCACGTTTCCTTCTACTTTGAAAAGATATACAAAACTTAGAATTACGTTCGTTCCACGATTTTCGAAAGTGTACAAACGAATTAAAACGAGTATCGAGTGAATTTCGAAGCTACTAAAATTTATATCTCAATTTATATCTGCAATTCTTGCAAAATTACACATATTTATAATTCTAAAATTATTCGCAACGTTTCGTTAAAATTTATAAGTCTTGGAAGTCATCTTCTTCCGCTTTCATTGACCTTTTTCTAAACATAATGAAAAATTGTATCGAGACAGTTTCGTATGATGCAGAGAAACGGAAGTGAGATTTCTATTCGCTAAAAATCACTATTTCAACATCTATATAAAAGAACACGAAGATCAGAGAAATATCTGATGCTGTCTTATGTGACATTTTAACGTGTCATATTCCTCTGAATGAATCAGAAAACTTTCGAATTGCGAAACTTCAATTCGCGAATAAGTAGAAAGTTGGTAGGACGAGATCATCGTGTTCTGACCTATCTCAATCTTGCGTCGTGTGACCTGCAGAGCCATGTCGGTGACAGATATTGAATCAGTATTTCACTATTTCGTACGTATTTTCAAGAAAGATAAATATTATCTCGTATTAATAACATGAACGTAAATTTTAATTTCGTTATTTTATCCTTTTGGAATGAAACTTATTAAGAATTAATAAAAATAGAAGATTATATTCTTGATGTAATTCTATGATTTAAAAATTAATTGAGATATCAATTTAAAATTCAATTCTCTTTTTCTTAACATTGGGTTAGTTTCTTCTTTTTTTCTTTTTTGTTTTATTATATTGAATTAACTACTAATGTATATTGAACGAGATTCTTAATATTGTTTGAATATATATATTCGACAATGAAAAATATATTATAGATAGCATGGGGAGGAACGAAAAGATTTCCCTTTCTAAATTTCGCGTACGTACAAAGATATATATTTTTCTGATGAATTTTCAATGAACCGAGTTTACATAATCCATCTCCTCTTTCAAATGTAAATCACTTGGTTAGAATTCAAAAAATCAGGAGCAGGGGGGAACTACAGAAATTCGATGTAGCACTTTTAAAAAATGTACGAAACAATTGAACGTATCCTTTGATATGGAAAGTCGAAATTTCAAGATCCAACCAACATTGTAACATTGTTTATCATTCAGATACATACACTTGTAAGAGAAATTAAAATTTACATTTATATTACTTTACATTTACATTTTGCGAAATGCAATTATGCAGTTCCATCGCGACGAACAAGCTGCTAAAAAAAAAAGATAAATATCTTTAAGTACGTGTTTAATCGGAAAGATTAATATCACGTGATATACGATTTGTGTTTCAGGATCAATAAGCAATATAGACGGTGCCGAGGATCATTGCAATAAAACTGCCGTGCGAAAAGTTATCAGCGGAGTCGTTGGAGCAGCAAGCTCAGTCACATCCATCCAAGTGGCAAACCTTCTTCGACTTTTTCGAATACCGCAGGTACGTATGTCACGTATTAGAATTTTAAACAGTTTTAAACCTAAGACAAATTGCGAAACAAGTATCTCCACGTGATTAAATTCAACCCGAAACGAAATCCAGGGATAATATTTTGATCAATGTAATTTCTGAACCATGGAAAAATCATGCGTGATTCGAAGAATGGTTATTTAAAATTAAAGTGATTTTTCTTTTTTACGAGAAACATTACACAATCCTCAACTTATTCCTTACGCTGTTCTCCATTTGATGAGAGATTAGAGAAAATTCGAACATTTCCACCGCGTTCTTTTCCTTATCCACGCTCCTCCAATTTCTCCGTTCTGTTTCTTTTTCTGGCGCGGCACGTCGAATATGAGAAGGATGAAAAGAAAAAGAAAGAATTAGAATTTAATAAAAGAACCGCACAAAAGGATTTCACTTCGCTCCCGCACGACGAGAAACGAACGACGTCCTCCCTAAGGACCAACAATATTAAAGACTTAGCGACTTTGATTCTTAAAAAATGCAAGCACAAAAGTTCAAAGATTGTATCGTTTGGAAACATCGTCTGAAACTATTCAACCGTGAAATCTTGGGGATTCGATTCGGTATATCGATCAATGAAATTTTTAATCTTCGAAGAGTATATGATCGAACGAGTAACTTTTCTGCAAAGCATCTTATTTTTTCTCGTCTTTTCGGAAACAGAATCGAAAGAAGCTTGACAAATTTACTTCGAACTGCTTTACCAATTCAAGAAACGCGCAAGAAGATCCCATTATTTGTATAAAATCGTATAAATCTACGCACCTTTACGTATTCCAATGACGTTTAATCTTCGAGTAATTGTTTCATCAAATTATTTCAGGGAATACGATGGCTTCGTATATCGGAATATAAAATTAATTCCAATAAAAAAAGTTCACTTATTACATCTCACGATTCTTTATCAAAACATACGAAACCCAGTCTCATAATTTTAATTCCATCAACGACAATAATCCAGCGTAAAATTAACGTTAATCCATTTCCAAGAGGCAACGATATTTCTTCATCGTAGCCACTTTTCTCTCTTCACCCATTTCGTCCCGTACAAAGAGCATTATAGAGAAGCATCGGAACACACGTTGCAAGTATCTTTCGTCTGTGTAGAAGTTAACAACACCCGCAAAAAGCCGTTGTTCGGGGATAGAATCGAGAACAGCAAGAGCGATTCTTTTCTTAGGGAATTTCGAAGGAAGAAGGTAACTGAGACGGGTATTCAGGCCGTCTCACTCGAACAACCTTTGTAATCTTTACCTTTGTAAAATGAAAATTCATCGTTGCAAGAACCTATCTCGCAATTAGAACGATTTTAAATACGATTTTTCTTTGTTCTTACATTCGCGTCTTTGCTTCCAATGTTCGTCCGATGAACAAGATCTCTTTGAGATCTCTCTGCGTTATCCCAGCACATATCTGGAGAATTCAGAAGAAAAAGATAACAGGGAAGATGAGAAACGGAAGAAGGCTGTTGCCGGATGCGTTAAAGTTTAATGGACCAAGTTTTTTCTGAATCTTAGATAAACGTTTCTTTCCAAATAAGGAGAAACAGATACTCTTATGGATTTTTGGAACATTTTCCAAAACGAATTTCATCAATTAAATCCTGGCGAACGAAAATGAAGTAGTTCGTTTTTGATTCGTCTTCTCCGCGTTTCCAAATCATCGGATATCCTCGAAGCGGTTTCGAGGATAAAGTTATGTATATACTGAATAATTTTCTACGAAGCGAAAGCGATAATATTTCATCAAACGTAATATTTCACAAAACGCTTGGCTGGAGAATCGCTCGGCTATTCGCAGAGGAATTTAAAGATTCGCTCGAGCCTTTCGATGGGCTCGGATTTTCTGCTGGCCATCTTTCGCGTTTTAAAAATCGATACCCGTGGCCCTTGTGTATGGTATCGACGCGGCTCGACGTGGCGCTGTCACGCTGTCGTTACATTGATAAATTTGATGAACATGACGGGAGAAATGGAAAAAAAATGGAACAAATTTTGAAATTGGCACGTGATTGTTGAAAGCATGATTTTTCTGCTTCCCGTTTCGACAACGAGTATCTTGAAATGTTATTTATAATACTGCGGTACAATGTATGTTAAATTTAAATTTCATGAGTGTTGGAATGAGGAAAAAAGTGTACGCGATCGTCTGCTTCTATTTTTCTGATGATAAATTTCGTTTGGCATTTATGGAAAATTCAGGCAACTCTGATAAATTGAACAACTGTCGGTTGACTTGCGAAAACATATCGATTCGTTGAAATATCGTGTGCTGCTTCTTAGATCATGTTACGATGAATATTAAAGAATCTTTATATATTTGTAATAAATAGATATAAAATATATATTTCTTGTAAGAAATATGGGAAACGTGACACAAGGAAATTTTAGAAGAAGATAAAGATAAGATTCTCTTTGAAATTCGACTATAAATTTCTTTAACTTTGCTTTTAAACCCAAGACACAATGTCCTCTTCTTTCCCATAAATACGACGAGAGTTCTCGACGAGATAACAAACGAACGTCAAAAAGTATTCAAACTTCTATTCAAATTGTCCCTAACTTTGCCAATATTCAAAATTCAGATAAGAATTTTACTCGAGCATCGATATTATTCAAAATCTTGCTGTTTGGACGCGTTACAGAACAAAGATACGTCTCTTCCAATGATCCACAGGAATATTTAAAAATTTATCGACAGAAATATCGCGAAAAAATTCAGAAATTCCATTCTATTCTTTCTTTCAAGAAGAATCTATTCGAGAAGAACTATTTATAGCATACAAAACAGCGTGGAAATTCGTAGCGAGCAGCATTAATCATCTACAAGTGGTGGATTTTAAAATATAACCCGTTAAGTTTTCCAAGTTTTATATTACTCTTCATCGTCCCCACGCATCTTCAAGTTTCGCGCACGAATCGTATATTAATCAAGCCAACGTAACTGCTTCACGTGACCTCTCCATTACGTTTCTTTCGCACTCGAAGAGAAGAAGAAAAAAAGGGAATTAAGATCGCGTTAAACGAATCGACGATAAAGTGCACTCGTTTTTCGAACATTTTTCTTCCAGAGTTATTTTTATGCAAGATAATAAATAATTTGCGACTAATGATTTCAACGATAATTACTCAACAAACGAACTGGAAAACATCTCGACCTAGCGAATTATATATAGTTAAAGTGAAAAGCTGACTTATTTTCGATCTTTCCAAGTATATTTCAGATACTATTAATCACATCTTTATGGGGGGAGAGGAATTTCATTTTATTTCTTAATTGAAGACCAAGGTATTGACATACATGTAAATGCAAGATGTATACAATCGATCTATACTTAAATCAAATTTACTGAATCGCTGAAGAGAAAAGAACTATCGATTCATTCTCCGGAATTTCCTTTCTCGAATAACCACGACATTGAAGAAATAGCAATTATTCTAATACACTGCAATGATATAGCGTACAACGATAAGAAGACGTCGCCGATTGAAAATTATTTCCTTAGACCCCCGATTACAAAACGACAAAACAACGCGAAATTGATAAATCCGATTTCTATTAGCGCGGAGTAGGCCCATAAACAACCCAGAAACATAAACATGTCTATTAGGCCTCTCCAAGAGTGAAAAATGGAATTCGGGCGAAGAGAAAATTTCCGAATCCCTTTTCATTCTTCGTTAATCCGACCGGTGTCACCGAATTCCTCTGATCCACTTCGTTCTTTTCAGAGTCATCCGGCCTTCCTTTCTCCCTCCCCCTCCCCCTCCCATCTTAGAATAGGCACGAGCCATATATATAAGAAGACAAAGCCACTTTTCTCTCGTTCCACTTAATCGGTCCGCGCCTCTTTATTTTTCCAGCTCGTTTCTTTTTTTTTCGTTTTCTTTTTTCGTAACAACAATTGGCCGGTTAGCTAAAAGACGAGTATACAATGGAACGTTTACATGGACGCATAATTGTCCCCCTTCCTCCTCCCGTCCCCCACATTTTTACATACGAAACCCGTGTATTTTTCGCGCGACAAAAGCGACTGGTTCTACTAATTACGGCGACAGACGATGTTTGTTTAATCGTTATTCGACCGAGCTGCTTTCCGTTATTCGGGCTCGAGTTTAATTGTGATGTTTATGCGTGAAATCGTCCTTTTTTTGAAACCATTGCTGCAGCATTCTCGGCAGTATTTGCAGATAATTTGTTTCGCGATTATAGAAAGAATATATTGTAATTCGCGAGTGAACGACGACAATGAACGTATCGTTTATTTCTTTGGTGGATGAATGTCCTTTTGTCGCGATTCCAACGGTTTGAATCGAGTAGAAGGATCAAATAAAGATAAAACGATCGACTGAGTTTTGGCACGTGATATTTGGAATATTCGTAATTTTAAATCAAGTGGAAAGAATCGATCGACGAATTTCGATCTAGTAAAAATAATGGAAGAATGAATAAATAATTCAAAATATAATAATATGTGAAATAGCGGTGGAGGAATTTTCAATAAATGCGGGACGAATAGTTGGCGTGCCACAATTTTGACGAAGATCAAACGACAAAATTTGTTAAAGTGTTTTGCCAAACTGTAATAAGTTCAATCACCAAGTTTAATCACCGCATTTCTTACGACGCAGGAATGTTGCGAAATTTAAACAGTTAAAAATTAAAGAACGATTTTCGATTATTATCTTCCTTTGTTATACATCGTTGTATCAGGATTAAATATCGAGATCTCGATTTTATTCGAAGGAATACAAGGTATAGGAATCGACGATATGGATCGTGAAAGATTCCAAGGAAGAAGAACGAAAAAATTTAATGCGAAAAATATCCACTTCGATAAATCAAAACTCGAAAAGAATAAGCGGAATAATAGGAAGAAACTCGGCAACTTCTGTATCGAACCTCGACACCCGACAGATTCCGGGCTGTGAAACTCCACAAAGCATGAAATTTTAAGAAGATCTCGCGAGGATTTGCGAAAGAGGTGGATCAGTCGTGATGTAAATCCAGGAAAAGACTGCGTGGATTTAATTTCGCCTCGTAATTTCTGACAGTCCGCTGTCTTTCTTCGAAAGAAAGACGCGCAAAACTCGGGGAAAACTCGTACTTTTCGAATGAAGCTTCGAGAATGGAAAATAAATCCCGCTGTGAAAAAAAGAGGGAAAGATGTTTCGAAGCAAATATATATCAACCCTTGAATCCTTGAACGATCCTTGAACGATCCAAGAGCTCCTATCTCTTGAAACTCGCCACTTGGCATTTTTTTCAAAAAACGAGCTAATCTTCTTTTTTCAAATTTCCCCCAAAAAATGAAGAAATTAACTTTTCTACGAGGAAGAGAATTTCATCTTCGACAAATGTGAAGATAAGGGAAAAATTGATATCTAGGTAATCTTATCTTTTAAAATTTTCCAAAATATTTAGAATTTGAATGATTTAATTTTTTCTAAAGAAAAAAAAAAAGAAGAGGAATTTTATACATTTCATTACATTTTCGATAAATGTAAAGATAAAGAGAAAAATTAACCTTATCTTTAAAATATTTAGAATTTGGAACATTTAATTTTTTTTAAAAAAAGAAAAAGAGAATTTTATCTTCGACGAATTAAGCGCTAATTAGATAAGAAAAAAAGGTAATAAGCGAAACCTTTGAAAATTTTCCAAAATAGAGTAGAGCAGGATTTAACTTTTTCTTTTTTTTTTTACAAGAGGAAAAGTATTCGTTCGACGAGATAACGCGAAGATAAGGAAAAGCTTGATGAGTATAGCGTTCCGGAAAGACGAGACGAAGTCGAAGGAAATTCGCAAGAATTTCCAAGAATTTATCGACACGTCTACTTTCCCGCCGTTCTCGCGCAACACGAGAGGTCAGAGCAAAAGGATGACGGAAACTTGCCGCTTTTGATAGATTTAAGTTTGTTATTAAACTGGCGCGCTTGACCTCAAACTTCCCCTTTACAAATTTGGCCTACTACTCACGCGTACGTAAAAGTAAGATGCTCGTTATGCCGACTTAAAAAGTTGCGACCGCATAACTTGCGTCCGCTCCTCCGAAAGTTCCGATTGAGTCGTTTTAATTAGCGCGACGGGGGAGGGGGAACAGTGTTTTGTTTCGACGTGGCGAGATGGTGGGCAGAGAAGGAGAAACGAGAAGTTGGAAAGTAGGTAGTGCGGTTAAGTAGAATGTTCTTGTTTCGGTCAGACTGTGGTGAAAATTAACGGTTAATTAACTAACAGTATAGAACTTTCGATCCCCCTTTAAACCGAGTAAGTAATACGGATTGCTAGAATATCCATTTAGTCGATTGAAATCTCTTGTTTATAGATAGAACGTTGCTGATCCTTCTTTTACAAATCGGTATAATTGAAATTGCTCCACGTTTTCAAATGCTTCCACGTTGCGTTTTTTTAATGTGAATATTTAATTCGTTCGAAATGTAATTTTTTATTAGCTTGATTTCCCAAATTTTTTTCTCGTTTTCTCGTATCCCAAGTTCCTCGATAATTATGAAAAAGAAAGAGAGGAAGAAAGAAACGTAAAGAGATGTGTTTTGATCAAAAGAATTATCGAATTCATTTTATACTCATACGTTAAGTTAAACGATAATCTGTGCAGATTTCCAATTTGGCCGGATATTATCATATATTATACCATTTGATTCGAGTAACGAAATGTAATCAAATTGTCCTATATAGTTCGTTAGAAACGACAACGAGGTGTAAACTTACAGAAGATGTACAAATCCGATGAGAATAACAAATTTCTCGAACTATAAACTATCGCTATTACTAGTATTGCGAAGCCGGTTAATGCCAGGATATAATCGAATATCAAACCAACATAGACCAGATCTTGATACCACTAAACACGATTAATTACGATCTGCAATTCAAATAGGTATTTCGAGCAATGAGCGTGCTTTATACACATAAAATATGAAAATTAATAATTTTATCATCGGTTTAATGACTTTATACAACATTTACAATAATTAATCTTTGCGGTAATTACACTCGATATAATAAATTAAACTTGTTGAGTAATACTTTCATCATTTCATGAATAAAAGAAACGATTTATCATATACCATTGTGGCGCAAATATAACAATTTCTATTGGCTGACTGTGCAAACACGATCGATAATCACAAAGCCAATAGACAAATACAGTATCAGCATCGACCGACTGCCGATGTA
Source organism: Apis cerana (assembly GCF_029169275.1). Classification (NCBI taxonomy): domain Eukaryota; kingdom Metazoa; phylum Arthropoda; class Insecta; order Hymenoptera; family Apidae; genus Apis; species Apis cerana. The sequence goes on along the minus strand of NC_083864.1, from coordinate 7,512,979 downwards.
ATAGCTCTATTGTTCCGTACACAGTGACATTGGTTTTAAAATACGATAAATATTTTATAGCTAAGCCTTGGAACAACGTGAAATCACGATTCAATATCGATACACGTATATCTGGCTAGGATAGCTTCGTATTCTGCTGTACATATTGAATATATAATCTCCGGAACTGTCCTAATCTGATCTCATTTCGTTCACATATCGATGTTTATATACTGAAATAAATTGTTACGTTACGTGTCCCATTCTAAAATATTTTGTTCCAAAAATTTTCATCATTTTACGCCTCGACCATCACGAAACTCGTTCTACTTAAATTCTTCGACAATCTCTATAATAATCTTCAAAATAATTGAAAACGTCACGCTATAAAAAATGTAAAAAATAATAATCCTTGTTCGATAATTATGTATCTGTAGATATTATTACGTCTTCTTCGCATCTAAGATATTAATTTTAAAAAATAATTAACCTTTTCTCATACTTTTCTTAAACCTTGTTATTATATAGATTACGGATCAAGTTCGAGACTTCGTTTTACATCAAATTTTAATTCCAACTTTAACTTTCAAACTGAAAAACTATAGATTATTGAATTGCGAATAATATTTCATTATCTTTCAAGAAGCAAACGCGAAAATACCATCAAGATCTTCGTTAATGAAATATTCAGGAAAATTTATAGCGCGAAATTTAAAAATTCTGTGTAAAGATCACATCAAAGATTCGACTTTTTCACACACACTTACCCGCAGATGATTGGCTGCTCATTGATCGTACTAGAATGTATCAGCACACCTGTAAAAACACATTGCACGTTAATCAAAAATCTGTTACTCTAATGTCGAGAGCATCAACCTCCCGAGATAACATACAAGTCAATCTCATCCAACGAGCCAATTGATCAAACAATAATAACGTTTCGCAGCCATTACGAATTGTATCCATAGATAGTGATTACCACAGATGAATATACGTATATGATCCATCTTCAAAGCTCAAACATCAGAAAAATATTCTTTGCTCTATTATTCTATTACGAGATAATAAAGATAATACAATTACAAATCTTTGATTGTATGATTATAAAGATTATACACACGAATTTTCTCGTATTCTTTCTCTTGAAATTACAAGGAAAAAAAAAAAAATTTCTTCTTCATCGAATATTAAACATAAACCGAGGCAAATTTTAATTTCAACTTTACTCATAAACGTCTACCACCCATGGACTGTTTTTGTCCCCTCCTAACGCGATTACATCGAGCAGATTGGCGCGTGGAAATAAAAAAAAAAAAAACTAGGAGACAATATTAAATTAGTAGAAAATTTACGAGTAAATAAACGTTGGTTGGGAAAATTTAATAAAATCCATAAGTTCCGTAAAGAAAAAATGATTCCGCGCGCAATCACGAATTACCGAAAATACAAGGAAACGAGAGAAATAAAAAAGAAAGAAAATGTTTACGCGCATGAGTTTACTTATGATTATCGAAGCCGTCGAATCAATCGATTCCCGTTATCGATTCTATAAGTAATAACGAACTATAGAATTCGATGAGTATTGAATAAACAATATTCCGTAAACTAACCGCGATTGTTTCGTGTACAAACGAAATTGGCCAAATTAAATTAGTAATTAATAATAAGCGCTCGCTCGTTAACGAACGAAACAGGGAATAAATCCGGCATATGTATAAAAGCGTTCTCGAAATTAAAGAATTTTCTTGCAAATTCAATACAAATTCTATTGAAAAATTATTCTCAAGTAAATATTGTGTTGGAAAGTAGCACGATCGCCTAAGGAATTAATCAATTAACCATATTCGTTGAGGGAATGTATCACGATCGATCGATAATTGCAATCATTCATTCTCGAGATGAAGAAAAAACAACAGGAAAAGAATGGAAAGGAGATTAAAGAATCATGATAAATTGCATTTGGAAGAATTGGTGGGAATCGAAACACGAACGAAGGCAGAAAAAGAACAGGTGGTTAGAGAGAAATGATGGCCAAGTTGTTTTCGCGCGAGTGTAAACTTTTTTATTTTCCCGTTGACAGATATATAAAGATAAAAGCATCGAAATGGCAAAATGGAATCAAAAGCCATTACCCCAGATGATAAAGAAAAAAGAAAAGATATGAAAGGGGAGAAAATTAGATTAGTCGTTTCCGGTTTCACCGAGGAGAGGAAAAAGAGAAATCGTGAGCAATGGTCGAGAGAGTGGAAGAGGAGTAAAAGAACCTGAGATTTCTTTTTTTAATAGATCTGTTGTTAATATAATCTCGAATTTCATCCGCTTAAAAATTAAAAGAAGATCAGGAAATCGATTATTCTAATGGAATATTGTAGATTAAATTGCGAAATGAATAAAATATATAAAAGTCTTTTTGATTGAAATCTATTTCTAATGGTTAATAATAATTAATAATTATTATTTCTATCGAAATTATAATTATAATTTTAATACAAAGGCAAAGCCATTCGAAATCCTCAATTTTTCAGCGAGAGAATACAAAAGGATTAAAAAATTACTCGCGTTTCGTTGAAGGATTATTGTGTTAAAACGTGGTCGCCTTTTGTGCGGCACTGGATGAAATCGGTTTAAAACGATTTCACGCAATGACGTCTCCGTTTCTAAGCGGCTTTTTAAATTCTTTGATTAAAAAGGAACTCTCTAACGCTCCTCGCGCGTTTAGCTCGAACGAAAATGTACCCGTTTCCAAGTTAGTCGAAGCTGATGTTCGATTAATCCCCGATGAAACTATATTCCACCGTGTATAACCGTGTTAACGAGGAGAGAAACAAACAGGCGAACACGGTAATAAACTGGAAAATGGATCAAGAGACAACAGAGAAACGATCCTGCATAGTTTCTGTGAAAAAATTCTGTGAAAAAAAAGAAAGAGAGCAGAGGAAGTGAAATATATATATTTTTTTTTTTTTTTGCGCCTCTTTATCTCCACGAATACCGTGTCTCGATATTCGTATCAAAAGTTTCCATTCACGTGGCTCGCGCCATAGATCATTACAATTCCTCTTTTATCATATTCACGCCTCGACCTACGTTGATAGGAGTTTTATCATGACTAGATATATTCTTGGAAAAGCGTCTGGTTGAATTGGAATTCGCCTCTGACGCGAATAAGAATGACTGGATCGGAAATATTCGCGCATTGCGTTCTCTCCCCCCTTTGCTTTGATTGCCAGGCAAATTACGTTTCGAGAGAAATTATTAAATTTTTGAAATAATTTTGAAAATTATTAGCAAAAGATATAATAATAAATTGGATTCTGAGTTTGCTTTTGAATAAAATAAAAATTATAATTTATTCGGGGCCGTCGCATTGTTACCCCTTTGTAATCTTAACGAGTGAAATTATATATTTGACGAAAAATGAAATGATGGATATATGATGAATATTTGATATAACGAAATATAATGAAAGAAGGGAAGATATTAATAATTATTTGGGGATAAAAATGATTGAACTGGTAACATTTGCATCGCAAATGTTATTGTTCATTGCGAATGAAATTAAAACACGAAATGGAAAATTAGCGAAAATTTCTGGAGATTTTAAAGGAATGGCGAAATTGTGAAAAAAAATTTAGAAATGAGAAAGGAGTGGGTTTGAAATCGAAATAGAATCGAGAGGAGGTGAACGAGTAATGAAGCCGTGAGACTGGAAACGCGAATTGCAATGACTAATTCGGGAACAGCAAGCAAATGGCAAACACTCACCGCACTATTGGCCAATCAATGGCTTTATTGGATACTTTTAGATTATACGAGCGATCTAGCCAATTCATTTGGAACACGATTCGACATATCGATGATCGTATAATTTACTCGACTCGTGTAATAAACTGCGCGCAATTAATTCAATTAAAAACGTATTATTATTTATTTGAAAATACTCGATCAACTCCATAACGATTTGATCAAAAGAATTTTAAAAGTGAGAATCAAATTTTCTTTGTAATTCGATTGTATCTAAATGGAAACAATTTAAATTTGAAAATACTCTTATCCGATTATTTTGAAAAATAATAGTTAAAACCTTTTCTTTTTTTTCTAATAGATATTTGTGTTTCGTACACGAAAGAATCCAACTTTTTTAATAAATGATTTAATTCTAGTTTTACATTTCTTTTCAAATTCTTTTTTTCGAGATTTATCCCCGAGTTTTATCTTTGAGGATTTCTTTCCTATTTCTCCGCGTTTTCTTTTTTTTTATTTTCTTTTTTTATTTTTTTTTCTTTGCTTTTGGTCTTTGAAATCAGTTTTTGCGGGCTCTTCTTCAATCTTCCCATGTCCATTTTTCCTATTCGCTCCTCGATCTCTTTCCCTTTTCGTTCTCGAGGATCAGAGGAGGTTAAAGCAAAGATAAGAGAAAAAAGATGAGATAAATGACGAAAGAGGATGGTTCTAATGGACTGATCCATCCTTCGATGAATCCGATAGAATCCGTGTTTTTAAGCGTAAAAACATTCGATGCTGGGACAAAGAATAGAGGATTTACAGAGATTACGAATTCATTTTCCTCTTACGACAAACGTTCATTCTTGCTTAATTAATTAAGGGAATAATATTAAATTCTGCCGGAATGGCAAATTTATATCGGGGAAAATGTTTTCGTTAGAGGGGAAATTCAGGAAAATGCTTTTCCCCCATTATTCCACTTTCATTATTTTAATGAATTCGGTTGGCCTTATGTTGTGAACGTTTTTAGGATTTTCCGCGGGCAGTCTCATCTCGTGGCCAATGCGAAATTGCAAATCCCTTTGTGAAGCGAGTAAATGATGTTATCGTTAATTGAAACGGACCGGCTGCGCCCAAACCGCGCGAAATTGCAGGCCAGATACCTCGATAAAAACGAAATAAACGAATCGATCGCTTTCGAATCTTCTTCGCATCTCGAAACAAAAGCTTCCCATAGATTCCAAACATTTTTTTTAAAAATCTCTCTAAATATCGTTTCAGAGAATCATGCACTAACGGGACCAATTACGGATTTAATTACCTCTTTTAGAACTTTTATAACGTAACATTCAATATTATTCTTAAATTATATTATAGAATATTATTTTATAATTTAAAAATTAATTATTTCCAGTTCGAAATTTGCGTTAATTAATTCGCTCTTTATGAAATACATAAAACGTAACGAAATATAAAATATAAATAAATTTTCAATTCAAAACTTCTTTTTTCTTTTTCACCGATGCCTGGCAATTCACGAACAAGAGTGTAAAGATACGAGCACATTTGAGGGTAAAATTCTCGAGAGAGTTGCTTTCAATAACGATTTTTTAGTTAGTAAACATTGAAAGTAAAAATTACTCTCGAAAAAGCACACTCCCTTGGATGCGCCATCCTGCTTGCGAAAAATACTCGGGAGCGAATTTCGAAAATTTCACTCTCGAGTGAACGCACATCTCTCCTCCTCCCCTCCCCCTCCCCAGCTAGAAAATATCACACAGAGGCCAGATGCACATTTCTCAACCGCAGATATCGAGTAATCAGAACGAGAGAACAGTTAACAGCTGTTCTAAAAAGGAGCTCGTGTCTGAAAGAGGTCTGATAAATATATTTGGCTCATCCTATACGGATTTACCAAAGGTGGTAAGACGCGAAAGGTGGCGTGGATAAAATGACGTGCAACGTCGCTTGAGAGAAGGGGCTGCTCCCGGCGTAACGGGAGATAACGCGGACTCGTTTCTCGCTACATAAACTCATCTTCCACGGGGACAGACCTAGTGGAGCTGTGGATACACGACGAAAATTCTTTGTCCTTCACGACCATGAACGGAAATCGCTCGAGCGAAATAAGTAAAGAGAAATCATGGCGGTGGTGATGAGTTAAAAATGCATCATCCTCGATCATTGAGATTTCTGGAGAAATACGAAGTGAAGGAAATTTTTTTTTTTTTATTATAATGAAAATTATTCGGAGAAAACGAGTTTTTAAAAATTTGAAAAATTTGAATTTGAAAATCGAAGTAAATGATTGTTGAAAATTATTGAGAAAAATTGGGAGTAATAAAAAAGTTCGAAAGTTTTTTAAATTAATTCAATTTGGAAATGAGAAAAGTTGGAAACAAGGTGGAAATGGAGAAAAAAATGATTATTATATAAAGTTATCGAGAAAATTGGAAGATGAAACAAGAAATGAAATTTCAAGGCAACTTAATTAGTTTGGAATTGGAAATGGAAATGGTGGAATTATTTCGGTTTTATGAGGTTTAAATTAGATTTATGATACAAAAGTATAATGATTATAATTTTAAGAGATAAAAACTGATATAAAAAGATTTTAAAGAAAATTTCTCTCACTGATAAATAATTCGGATATTTAATTTTTAATCTCTTCTCTTCTTCCATCTCATGAATCATCTTCAAAATTTTGTTTACATCCACGCTAAAATTCTTCGTAAATTATCATAATTATTTCCAACAAGTAAATACGACTCTTCAATAAATTCAACGGCATAATTCCAAATACAATTTTATACATTGATTAAATTCATTGTACGTTGCATGATAATACACTATTATCATTTTATTCTATGATTTATAACTTGTTGTATAAATTGTCGGCAATTATGGGAGAAAATTCGATATTTACAATTTTCGTTTATTTTTATTAAACGCGAAAACATTATAATCTTCTTTTACGCTTATTCGTACAGTGTAAAGACATAGAAATATTTGATCGTACGTGTTATATCCTTGGAAATCATGTGAAAAAAATTGCAACTTGATATATATAAAAATCGTAAAATGAATTATTAACACTTAATCGTAATCAAACGTTCGCAAATATTGGCAGAAATTACTTCCATTTGTGCTATGTTAACGAACTCGTAGCACGATATGCATGCGTAATTTCTCTTGAATACACTTTCCATAGAAATATCTGATACGAGAAACAGAAAGAAAGGAATAAATGACTTTTATATCTCTCAATTTTCAAAATTAATAAAAAACAAATTTAAATACCGAAATATATTTTTTAAGGAATTTAAGAATAATATAAGCTTAAGTAAATTCAAAGATATAAATCGATGAGAGAGACGGATAATATTAATGGAATTGATTGAGAAGAAACGCTAAGATTTACTTAATACTTTTTTCCAAGAAACTTTTCATTCGTTTTCAGGTCTCATTCTTTTCGACCAGTCCAGAACTTTCCAACAAACAACGATTCGAATATTTCACGCGCACTATACCAAGCGACCATTATCAAGTAAAAGCAATGGTGGAGATCGTGATGAAAATGAAATGGAGTTACGTGTCTATCATATACGAAGAGAGCAATTACGGAATAAAGGTGAGTTTATATATAAAATTCAATATTACCCTCTTGACATGACAAAATCAACAAATAAAAAAGTTACGAAATCGAGAAATAAAATTTTCATGTGTATACGTATTTTTATTAATGTATTTTTATTTTCAAAAAAAAAAAAATCCTCGTTTTATTTTCAGCTGTTCGTATAAATACAAAAAAAAATCGTTTTAAATATTTTATAGTAGAAATAAATATTTTGCGTATAATTCTTTTATATTTTTTGATATTTTTACCATTTTACCAAATTATCGACACGTAAATATCCGCGAAATGTACGAAATATCCATTGTTTCCACGTGGATCAAACTATGCGCGAAATGCGTGAAGATAATTATTGGATTTATACGCAACTAACAATGGGGAAGTGTGATGGATTAACAGGGACACATCGATGGGAACAGGGGTAAATCGGCGATACGCGTGAAAAATGCGATCTCGTCCAGTGTGAAATTTGAAACGGACAGTTGATCGATACGACCGCACTACGGTTTTGAAACAATGCATTTAACCGACAATGCGATCACCACTGCAACTATCCATTCCAGAAAATTCGTATTCCACCACCGCGTACAACAGATTCCATCAGACGCATCGTAATATGTCCTTTCGTTTTTTTAAATAAATGAATCCACGGTCAAAATTTCGTCATGCATACATCCGTTCTCCGCGCGAAACGAAAAATTCAGTATTATTGTCCAACGAATATCTGAATTAATACAATTTGCAAATTGTTTTTCGCGCCAAATATAATCACGATGCGGTAAAAAAAGCGAGAATTAATTTTAATAATTTTTTCCAAAAGCAATGATTTTTAGAATTTACCATTTCTCTTTCTACTCGTGACTTCAATTCTTTTCTTCTCTTCTTTTCGCATCAAAAAATGAAGAAATTTATCTAAGAGAAAGATTTTCGACCGACATTGGACCGGTTCCATTAATCTGCATTAATTTAAAGTCCACGAGTCCGTATCGAGTCACGATTCGGCCAATATTTCACGACAAGCCCCGAAACTACAATGCGTCTCATTTACTCGACATCTACGTAATCAAAACAACTCCCTGGAAAGCACTTTGCTTCTTTCTCTTTCGGCCACCTTGTTTAAAATAACAACCCGCTACGGTGCTACGCTTCCAGCTTTTCAACGAATTTATTTTCGGACTCCCCTCTTCCGGTCTCGCGTCACGTTTCCTGTCCACGACCGACTACCGCCCCACTGTCACCGCCGCTATGCTAATCGGCCGTAATTAAAACCACAGCAAACGCCTGGATAGAGTTATTTTCGGAAATTATTTCCATCCCCCGGTCTCTAAAGATCCACCAAGAGATTTGCATAAATTTTCTGCGACCACATTTAAAAACTGGATAACGATTTCCAATACGAGTGTTTCCTTAGAATGTTGAAAAATAATTCTGATTAACGATTCGAATGTGATTTTCAGATTGGAATTGGATAAATAAATTAATAAGTTGGATTGTTTTATTGAAAGTGAATATGTTCAATCTCGAGAAAGATTGATTAAGAATGGTTCTAAGAATGTTGAAAAATAAACAAATTCGACAATTTTTCTCTCTCTTCTTATTTAAAAGATTCTCATTTTACGATTACATTTATCGAATTTATCGATAAATGTATCACAATGTTGCAACGAGTAAAAGTATAAATACTCTTACATAAGAATTTTCTTTCGGATCTATCATCTATTCATTAACAGTTTCTAACATTTTCGTGTTTGTGTTATTTTTAATATCTCCAGGAAAAACCAGTGACACCGAAGTATATAAGGAGAAATACGTTATAAATTCTTTCGAGCGAACATTCGATAGGTTCCTCCCTTGATAAAATCAATATTTCGCTTCAAACGAAGTCTAATTTTATCAAGATAATTTTATCAACGCAATGATATTAATAAATCGATCTTTGAACGATAATCGATGTGTCGAAAAGTGTAACGTAAAGGGACAAATGAGAGAATGAAATTTCTCCCCGTGAAAAATGGAAAGAAAATTATACGCGCATAATGTATCTTAAATTGATTGGTCGCGCGAAAGAAAAACAATAGATAAGAGAGGTAAAATAATGAGCAATGACCGTATCGCTTGCAGAACATCTTGGACAATCCCCTGTTTTAATAACACGATCACGAATGCGGCGCGCGTGCATAAAGCAAATCGGTTCTACATCTCATTAGAATGTCACGACAACGAAACGAGCAAGCAAGGGCAGTGTAAATTACACGCATCCGTGTAAATAAATTCGGATTGCATTATCAATCGAAATCAATCGAGTTGCGCACTCGAATTTCAATATTAATGAACTCGTTATGATTTCAATCTATGCTAAAGAATTTCTGATCCCAAAGAAAGAGGGGAAGAGGGGGAAGAATAGATAAGAGACAATATCTGTGTTACTTATAAGCTTGATAAAATCGCAGAAAAGAAATAAACGAGAAGAAATAATCGGTTTTTAAACAGGGATACACACGCGAGGGATTAAGATGATGAAAAATAACGCGTAGAGTAATATGTGTGTGTGGAGATACATTAAGAGAGAAAATAAGAATTATAACTTGGAACGTGAGTCTCTGGAGCGATTTATTAATTTTTCTCAATTCTCGTGAAAATAATTACGCCGGTATTTTTTAACGAAACGAATTTTAAGATTTAGACTTCGTTGGGAAATTTTACGAAGAATTCTAAAGCTGAGCAAAATATATGTGTTTATATACGTTTTGTGTATATTATTTTTGCTTTAAAAAAAAAAAAAAAAGAAAGGAAAGTTTCGTTTCTGAGCTATGAAATATTTTGTGGAAATATTTATTTTATTTCACAATTTTAACTTGCACGTTCGCCCAATTTCCATAATTAGAACAATTTCAATATACTTGATTTAATTGCTCGTCGTGCTGTGCCTGTTGACATAGACACCGCAAATCGATCGATAGATCTTTCCATTCGTGTACGATCGCTATCAAAATAAACATCTAAATTACCTACAGCCATTATCCGTGAAACAACATGGAACGACAATGTTAAAAACGGTAACAATTTATCTTAAGGGGAGAAATAAAAATAATATTCCGAAAAAAAACAATAAGATTTTCCATTTTTCATCTTCGTTCTCTTGATTCGAAAAATTTGAAACTTTGGACCAAATTTGCGATCAATTTTACATTCGGCTGGAAAATAGATCGGTACTCGATCAGATGAAACTATCAGGCAACGAGTTTCAATTTAAGAAATGGCGTCGAATAAATTTCTCGTGCTCGACTACATCGTTGAATGAACGAATAGACGCGATTAAAATAGAATAACTAAACCGGTTCAGGTTTTCATTGCATTCTGTTGAATACTTCATCCTAGACACGTTAAATCGCGTGCGCGTCGCCCATCTCACTATTTTTTTCTATAGCTGGTTGAATAGAGAAAAAGGAGAACAAAGACGTACGTCTAATTAAAGTCTTCTCGAAATTCAGGACTATGTAACAACCATTGCATGGTTATGTGAATTGCGTATGTAAATCCATCAATATTAACAAAATGATCGGTTAATAATGATCAAATTACACTTGCTAATGATGAAATTCGAATAATTAATTATCGTATCGTAATTTAGATCGTTGATTAATTTCAAAAAGGGAAAAGAAAATTTATTGTTTCGGGAAAAATTTTCAATTTTCCCGTTGGACGAGTGTTGAGAATGTTGGAGCAATTTGTTCGAATTGTTAGGATAACTTTTGACCTCAAAAACTTAAGTTTGAGAACACTTAAGAATTCTCCGTGTCAAAAAACTTTGACACGGAGGAAGTTTATGATGGAAGAGTTCGAGCTTAAGAAGCTCAAACATTGATCTTAAGATTTAAATCCGGCAACATCGAAAGTTGGGAATCAAAATTCCGATTTAAGAAGCTTATTCGGAAACCGAGACCTCAACGTATTCAAATTTTAAAAATCTTAAGAATTCTAACCTCTCTCGAAAGCACGAGATTAAAACGTATCCATTTCAAAAGCCCAAGGTTGGAAACCTCGAAGGGCCAAGGTTCAAAAGCCTTGACTTTAAACGTCGGATTGAACATTTCAAGATTAAAGGGAGTCTTATTTTTACTATAGAAAAAAAACTTCCCAGCATAAAGCCATGATGTCAACAATATGCCGGTCTATCTAACCCTTGATATCTTGATAGTTAATGTTACCACGTTGGAAAAGAAGATTAATGACCGTGGTATCTCGAAGGTGTTCCAATTACCATTCACGTGTCACGTAAACCGTGATCTTACGTCAAGAAAAATGTAAACTCTTCGTATCGAGTCGGAAAAGTAACAAGGTGACGAAAGACAAGGATGATCGTTTATTAAACGATATATTACAATCTGGTATTGTAAAAATATCAGAGTCAGATCAGATAGATATTACGCAAGAAAATGAAATTTCGAGACCGATATTAATATTCGGTGAAACGCGATTAAAGAGGGGCAGGTTTCTCTTATTTTAAGTAACGATCTGTCTCTCGTGCTTCCATTCTTCGCTCAAAGCGTGGCCGTAATAACCAGACGTCTGCGCTAGTATGAGATTGGCTTTTACGTATATACGTCACGCGAATGTACGGGGAAATTGAAATTTCTCTTTAGATCAAAAACGAAGGAGAGTTACGTGTCCATTATTATGCGTATTCTATTGAAAACAATGGAAGGTCCACGAATATACAAGGCGATCGTGGAACGATAAGAATTGCATGTTTCCAGCTAAATCTTGACAGATCGTGATAGATTATTCCGTATTCGTGTGACGTGAATTCGACTTATTTTTAAAAATAAGATCAATCACATCTTGAAGGTACTTTTATTCTTTCGTATATGTATGTGTGTGACACGTGAAGACGGAAATTAAACTTGTCAGGTTTGTAGTTTATATACAGAGTGTCCCAAAAATGTGAGAACATCGATTAATTGAAAATTGTCTGGAATAATTTCAATCAACATTCTCTTTTGCAAAAATTTTCGTTAAAAACGTTGCTTAATCGCGAATGGACTAACCAAGACAACATGATCGTACAAGTTCAAGCAACATGTGTCAAAAAAATGTCTATTGAATATTTTAACGATATTTACAATAATAATATTTTCCGTTAACAAAGTTTCATAACGAAAGTTTTTGCAAAGAAAAATATTGATTGAAATTAGAATTTCAATTGATCGATGCTACTACATTTTTGGAATAGTTTGTATAATTAGTTTTCACGAATAAAATTTCAGGAAAGGAAACACAGATGGCTGCGATATATGTTAATTTTAATTAAATTTGATAAAATTGATCGATTAAATGTAATAATAAAAAAGAACCTTCTTTATTTAAATGCTTATAAATTAGACATTGAATGTCGATAATTTGATAATGAAAATTGGAAGGATCGAAAATTTTCGTAATGAAAAATAATAAATCAATTTCAAAAATATGAAATATTTCATTATCCTTCAATCTTCGTTTTAACTTATTTTACATATGTATAACAAACTGTTCTTCGTACTTTGCTTGTAATTTATCATAACTCACCACGTACTCTATCGTTACGGAACAATGGACAGGTGTACAACCAATGGCAGCGCCATTGACCCAGATATTGATTTAAAAATGACACAGACATGCTTTTTTCTCCCTATTTACACATATATCCCAGTTGAAAAAATTTTTTGTTAAGAGTACAGGATGCATTTCTCTCTATGCATTTCTCTTTATGCATTCCACTCAACACACGAGATAATGGAATTCATAATTACCATGAAATTGGAGCGGAAGAAAAAAAACAAAATGGAACACACTATCTTCTCCAAATTATCGTATTCGAGAACGATATATTTTTATTTGTAAAATTTTCATATAATTCTATTACCAGATAAATTGCAATTTCTGTTTCTATTTCTTCCATATATCTCTTTTCTCTCTCTATTTAAAAAATACAATGAAGGATGATAATAATAATAATTTATTATTAACATCCTTTACAATTGTTTTATCGTTCGTACAAAACAATCCATCCATTTCACGCATAAAACACTGTAATTTATAATTAATAATTGCATTAATAAACGAAAAAAAAAATACCATACTTTACAAAACTAGTGAGAATACTATATTTTTTTCCATAAAGAACATAATCGAATGCTATTAGCCTAAAAATACAATTTACTGTCCTTTGATCCACCCACACATCCGCTTCTCCTTTCACAGTTTCACCGTGCTCGATATAAAACACCCCATCATTTCTATTTTTCTCGCTTTACCACCCTAACATCCACGCTATACCACGCCCATTATGCGTGTCTCATGAAAATGAAATTGGCCTTCTCCCAGAAACTTTCGTCGAAACTTTTCGTTCGCGCCGACGAACGCTGTTCGCAAACGTTATTCGTTGCACGTTGTCCGCGACACGAATTGTTGCGAACTTGTTCGCGAACAACTCGCGCAGATCCATCCTTAGAAAAAGCCTTTTTCGAGTGGTTTGCCACCGTGAGTGGCTGAGAATAACCTCGATAGATCCACGTGTTACATTAAGACGTTAGAATTACGTGAAAAAAGTTTGGCGAGTCACGTTTCTGCAATAACGTTTCCTCATTAATCTCCGTGCAACCGATGTGCCGGTTGCTCTCTTACAGGCGAAATATCGGTCGAAAGATCGATTTAAGAAAAATCGGGTCAATATAGAGTTCTAGATTGTTTTTTATTAAATTGAAATAAAACACGAGAATCAGTTTCGTTTTACAATTACATTGTCATACACGATTGTCATATCTGATGCCACGAAGCGTGATAATGTATGAACTTCCCAAAACCGCATACTCGGAATAAATTTAATGTCGTGGAAGATTAGTTGGAATGTAAGTGCATTCCTCTTACGAGAATTTATTCGACACTTAAATATTACTCACTCACGTGTTGCGCTCTAATTAATTCAATTTTTCTATTCCCTTTTTTTCTTATTACTCAACGTAAATTAATCTGAATTAACATAAATTATTCGGTATGAATATTCGGCAAAAAATCTAATCTATATTGTATTAAATTGTACCTTTCTGGAAGTGGCTATTATTTAATGAAATAAAAGTGGATATAATCTATAGATATTTTCCATTATCGTAAAAGGGAGAAATTATCATAAAATGCTATATGAATATGTATATACATATATATATGTAGCATTCATTAATTCCACATGACCAACGAAATCATGAAAACCTCGTTTCCCCGGCTGTGATTTAGAAGAAAATTGCCGGTGCATAAAAGTAGGGAAAAAGGAGAAAGAAGAAAAAGAGAAGGGAAAAAAAAAAGAGTAAAAGGCTGTTACGTCTCTAGATGCAAAATGGGATGATGGAACATGTATAAATGGCGCACAATGCGGAGACACGCTAGGTCTAATAATTCTCTTGAATCTTTAACGACACCCTCCGGTGATTTCTTCTTTCTTCCCCGATGTTCCAACTTTAGCATTACTCCCGCGTCTATGGAAACCTTCTGGCATTTTCTCTTTTTTTCTCTCTCTCTCTCTCTCCAACACATTCACGCTGAATATTTTATTTCAATATAATGCTTATCCTCGCGTGTGCATTATCATTGTCGTTAAAAAGAGATTCGAAACGAAGGGAAAGAGATCGAGACGATGTAAATTACCGTTCCGCGTGTTTGCTCTTTTTTTTTTATCCGCTGCATATGTATGAATGCGATGAATAACGAGATAGGGATCGGTGAAAACCTTGTTCGAATCGATCATTTGGCTGTCTTCGTGCAATTAATACGTGTAAACGTGCGTAATTTCACGCCGATTTATGATAAAAATTTGTTCGTAAACGATTATTGTTTATCATCTTGAGAGAATGGAATTTAAAATTTTGATCCGGCATTTTGGACGACATGTGATCGTGATATTGAGATAATCCATTATACACGAGCTCTTCGTTCCTCTTTTCTCGTTTCACAATTTAAGATTCATTTGTTCGTCGGTCGTAAGCGTAATTGTGAAAAAGTAAAAATTCGAGGTGATTGTGAGAATGTTTGATTGTTCGTTTGATTGCAGGCGTTCGAAGAGCTGGAAGAATTGCTGGGTAAAAGAAACATATGCATAGCTATCAAGGAAAAATTGGTGAAGGATTCTGGCGTCGCGAAAGATGCGGCTTACGACAATATCGTTTTGAAATTGTTGACCAAACCGAGAGCACGAGGTAAGTCATATTTTTCACAATCTTTTACAAAATTGTTTAACTCGATAAAATTTAGAGACATAAATATCTTTGTAAAATTTTAATTCCAAATATTTTCTCCAATCGCGTATCCACGTATTTTCTACGCTACAAGATGAAAAATTTCTAAGAATATCCAAAAAATCTAGAAGTAAAAAAATCTTAGACAAATACTTGGACCAAGAAACGTCTATTACACTTCGATACATCATTCAGAACATTCTCAACAACACGGTTCTTCCTTGTAATCAACGTTTCACAGAGGGAAGAGAGATTCTCGAATGAATTCCACGAAACCACGAGAGCTTCATTCCAGTTATCAAAGTATATTGGGGCGATAAAGTATAATGTATCAAAGGGACAGGATCAATCGAAACAAAACAGAGGAAGATCCATCGATGTGGAATTGAAACGAAGAAATGCAAAAACACAAAGATACCTCCAAAGGAATACAACAAAGAAAAAGAAGGAAAGGTTTCGATGAATGATGAATTTTTACCTTGAATTTGTCTATTTCGTTATCAAAATGGAAGGAAACTAAGATGGCTGGATACTAATCTAGATAAAACTTGAATTCCTGAAATTTTATTGTAACTTCTTTCGAAATAGAACGTGGAGAACCAGCTGACTCTCTTTCTTCCTCTCTCTCTTTCTCTTTTTGCTTCCAGAAAACCGGTTCCTTTTTCAAAGTGGAAATGAACGTTTTTAATCAGACACGAGAAAATCGATACTGCTCGTGAAAATTTTGTTATGCAAATTAATGCTACTAACTTTTTCCATAGTTTTTAATTGTCGAGTTAGGGCAATTAAAAATTTTCAATTTTCTTTCTATTCCAATATAAAAATATTGTCAAGATATCATGGCATATGATTAAATATTTGAATGAGAAAGGAATTAAATTTCGTCAATGTTCCAAATGGAATACAAATTTTGAAAAAAATTTAAATTTATTCATTTCTTGATATAATGTACGATATATTTTTTAAACTAATTTCACAAATAACGATCGAACGATGCAATGAAATTTCATATATATTCGAATGGACTCAAGGACACTTCACGAGCTAAATAATCAATAGAGTTTAAATGCTTGGAAAGCAGATACTAATAAATTAATTGTTCTCGTGTTCATAATAATTTAACATATATTTATATCACCCATGAGTTATTTTAAATAATTAACGAGTAGTAAATATTAAATGATCGAAAGTAGGCAATGATAAAATAATCATCATCCGTATATTTAATAATAATTTAATATTGTATTTAAAAAAAGAAAATAGATAACGCTTTCAAGTATATTACAGAGAATTAATTAAAAAACAAATCTTTCGTAAAAGCAGAGCCATTACATGCGATATAACTTTTGTATTTACTCTTAAAGTTAATGGCGCGTTGCAAGGAATTTTCATGCGCATCGCAGTCCCTGGAGAGAGAAGTTCGATGTATCGAAAAATCTATAAAGTTTTTAATGTCCATACGTACAAAGTTAGAATTACACCGATTAAAATTAAGCCGTCTGTAAGCCGTGCTCGTATGTATAATGCCCGCTAAGGGATAATAGAGATTACCGAATTTTTCACTAAACTTTGACCATACAAATCTTCGACCCCATTAATAAACTTTCTGCCCATTTATTTTAAACTGCTCTCTCAACTACAATTACGATTTCCATATGCTTTCAGAAATTCTAGGAAATCGTCGGAAAAACTAACTACCATTTCCCTTTAACTTGCCTAATTTCGTGTAAAATTAAATACGCGAGAATTTGATCATTCTTTCTCGAGAAAAAAATAATTAAAAATTCTGGAGATACCAAATCGAACACGGTTAATTTATTTTAAGAGAGAAAAATGAGAGTACAAAGTATGAAAGTGTATTATTATTCAAAACGGTTAAGAATAATCGGATAATTTTTATGGTAGATTTATTAAATTCTCCACTAAAAATGAACACATATCTTGTTCATTATACGGATTATCGTAGAAATTATGAATTTTCTTTATAACTATCGTCATTATTCATTACATTTCTTTATAAGTATTTTGAAAATATTTAAATTTGAAATAAAAAAAAATAAAGAACTATATCTTGGCACGTTCAAATATACGAAGTTCTATTATATCTATCCAAAATTCTTGTTTTTATACTTTACACTTATTTTTAGTATTTTAGATTTTCTTTTCGTGCATTCGAGATATTAAAAATAACAGTTTGTATCACGTGAAAATTCATCATATTCGAAATATGTCAAGGAAACACAAACTTTCGCACGATTATACGAGACTGGCCACCTGGTGTTCGCGAAAAAAGAAAAAAAACAAGAAAAGTTAAAGCATTTGTATTAAAAAAGATGCAAAAGTATTAAAAAGAATTTTTTTATAAAATTTCTGTGCAAACGTAGACGCATAAAATAATTTTAGGCTATTAATTATTATAAAAACCCACGAGAATCGATCGAGTTCATTATTTGAGAAATCCTTTTTCAACCAAGAATTTCTTTTCAAAAAAAAAAACTTAAACTCTAATCCACATCTTTCATCAATGCCTCTGCCATTGTGCGATTGTTTCTCATTCAACGAATCGCAATTACACAGTTGTACCGCAAAATAGAGGGAGTAAATTTACTACCGTTTAAATGGTACTCGTGGCCTAAAGTTTCTCTCTATTGAAACTCGGCCCTCGTTAACCCTCGTCTGCCCTTTTATCGATACTAACGATCGGCTAGAGTCGAAAATTACTCTCCAAACCGAAGAATTTGAAGTCTGTTCTGCGAAATATGCCACGTCTTAACCTCGCAAAAAAATATCTACGCGCGCCCCTACAAGAAAACTGATCGAGCAGCAATTTTTCTGATCCATCTTTAGATCCATCCTGTTCACGAAGATTAAGGTCTTTAAGCTTTCGAGCTCGGCGTCGAGAAAAAAAAAAGAAAAGAAAAGAAAAGAATATAAAACAGGTGATTACACGACGCAAGGATTCTTATGGGAATTTAGATTAGAAGATGAGAAGCAGCGTGGCGTGAAAAAGAAAAGGATAAAAAAAGAAGAGGGAATTAGAGGGACGTTTCTTTCAAGGATCGCAATTTGCATAAAATAAAGACACAGCTTTCGCGTTTCAGTTTATCGAACAAAAATGAATCCTGGGGAACCGATCTCGAACCGAGTTTGGATTAAAAAAGTAAAACACGAGGTAAAGTTTGGAAGCGAAAATTGAACGATTGTGCTTCTTTAAAGCAAAGACTGGGACGATGAGTTTGCTTCTCTTGAGTCAACAGTAATATATATTGAAGGAGTAGAGAGGAACGAGGGATAGAAAAATAGGATAGAAGCGCAGCGTGAAATTTCTAGAAATATAACGCGTAAAGTTGTAGTAGAATTATACACCAGGTATCATATTGCGGTGTTTCGATGAGTTTCGTTTTCGCAGAGAAATTAATTATGTCAGCTGAGAATCACCCGAATGAAAAAGAGATGGAATTAAATTAAACTCTGGACCATATACCTCAAAATACCTCCCTCTTCTTGCATTTTCATTGCAGAAAATATAAAAAAAATACCTTCCCCTTCCCTGTCTATATAAAAATTTACAAATAAATTCTCGATATTTATAAAAGCTAGCCTGAAGAATCTCTTTAATATTTAATATTTAATTTTTTAATCAATCGTATAATTGATCGTAAATAAGAATTCTTTTTTATCCTCTAAGGAATCTCGATTTCTATCTCCATTTCTTTTATAAATATTCTTCGCAATTAATTGGAAATTCGGTTCGAAATAATGCTTGAAAGTAGGATGATTGATTAAACAGAGATGGAGGACATAAATTTTGGAATTGGCGAGAAATGGTTGGCAAGAGTTAATCAATCGTTTCGTCATCGTCTGTCTGGTCAGGTTGCATCATATTCGGCTCGGATCAAGAAGTTGCCGGAGTTATGAGAGCGGTTAAACGTTGCAATGCGACCGGTGCGTTTTCGTGGATTGGCAGCGACGGATGGAGCGCCAGGGGGTTGGTTAGCGATGGTAACGAGGCGGAAGTGGAGGGTACTCTATCGGTTCAACCTCAAGCAAATCCTGTCAAGGGTTTCGAAGAATATTTCCTCAATTTGACGGTCGAGAACAACCGGAGGAATCCGTGGTTCGTTGGTAAGCTAACGAGCGAAACACGCGAGCCTCGTTAAACTTCGCTAATTCTAACTTTCGCAACTTTGCAATATCGATTCTATCCACGTCATATTTATTATCTGTCTAACACCCGAGTAAGATTTAAACGACGGAACTATTTGAACCGAGCGAGAAGAACGAGATGAAGAAGAGGCGCATTTGAGAAAAATTTCTTTTCCTTCGCGTTTCGTTTCGATTATTACGGTATTACGGATTGTGATACTCGACATTTTGAAAAGATAATTTATATACGGTGAGAGAGAACGTTAAACATAGAACGAAGATATGAAATTTGTTATATAATATTTAAACGAAAGGTGTAATGTATTATAATGCAATATGTGGTAAATCGTTTTAGAATTCTGGGAACATCACTTTCAGTGTAGATACCCGAACGCGTCCATAACTCCGTACAACAAAAATTACACGAAATTCTGCACTACGGAAAAGCGTTTGACGAAACAGAACACAGCGTTCGAGAATCAACTCCAATTCGTGTCCGACGCGGTGATGGCATTCGCCTATGCATTTCGGTAATTCGATTTTCACTCAATTTATTATCAAACAAATTTCGCATGATATTCCTCCGTGGCAAAACGTGCTATAAATATTCCCCGATCGACGTTCAGAGATATGCACAAAGAGCTCTGCGATGGGAAACCTGGACTGTGCGACGCGATGAAACCTACTAAGGGTACCGAACTTTTGAAATATCTTCGGAAAGTGGATTTTGAAGGTAAGAACAATTTCTTACTGATGAAACGTCCCGCTTATTAGCTCCATTCGTCGTTTTTAAAAATATAAATATTTCCAAATATCACATTTATATTTCGAAAAAAAATAGTTGTACGCTGTTTAGTTTACATATATATATATATTCCGTTTAAAATTCACGAGTCGAGCCAATCTTGTAAAATAAAATTAAAAAAAAAAAAATTAGAATATGAAAAATCGAATTCGCAAAAATTTCGAGTTCATCGAATGGAAATATGATTGAAGGTCTGAGCGGCGACAAATTCAAATTCGACAAGAACGGTGACGGGCCGGCCCGATACAACATCATACACTTCAAACAAATCGAGCCGGGCAAATACGAGTGGGTCCGGGTTGGCAAATATCTCTCGGGTGAATTACGGTTGAATATGTCTGGTAAGCCACAGATTGGTCGTTTCGCGATTTCCCTCCTTTTGCTACCTTTTTCTCGCGAAATTGAACGGCACCGGCCCTCTCTCTCGCTACCTACTCGCATATTCCTTGCAGCAATCCAATTTAAACTTGGACATCCCGAGCCACCCGAAAGCGTGTGCTCCCCGCCCTGCGAGGTCGGCCAAGCAAAGAAATACGTGGCGGGCGAGCAATGCTGCTGGCATTGCTTCAATTGCACTCAATACCAGGTTTGTCATGTTTCGTTCAATTTCAACGATCTTGATACCCAACTTTTAAATGCCTCTTCTTCCTTCCAATTAATATAAGAGACAACATTTTTTTCTTTCTCTTCGCCAGCAATTATTTTCCAATGAAAAATGATGATCGCACGCGACACGATTGTTTCCCTCTACTATACGATATTTAACAAAAAAATTCCTTCCAGATGTTACTTTCTATTCCCTATAATAATTCTCGTAATGATTCTTTTGGGAAAATTATTAGTCTCGCGATCGAACGCAATTTTGTTTTTCATTTTCGAGTTTATTGGAGAAACGGCTGGTGTTTGCAAACAGATACGATATTTAACGCGTCATGGAAGATCGTTTTTTAAATTCACGGAAACGGAAGCTTCCCTTTAAAAAGCGCTTTACCGCTTTCAGGGGAGCAACTGAAATAAATATAGCGCGGAGCGGATTACCTTGGACGGATTTTTCATTTTTAAATTTTCTACGTTTGTTAAACAGATACGAGATCACAAGGACGTGACCCAATGTATTTCTTGTCGTCAAGGTACGGTGCCGGACGAAACGCACTCCGCTTGCCGTGATATCCCCGAGGAATTCCTGCGGCCAGAAAGCGGATGGGCAATAGGGGCAATGTCTTTCTCCGCTACAGGGATTCTGGTAAGTGATTCTCGCTTAGAGGCCAATGTAATTGGCGACGAAAAAGAAAGAAAACAAAGCAAAATTGCGAATGGATATTGTGTGAGAGTGGAGAGGAAAGAAAAACGTTGCCTTTTTGAATTTTGCGTTTTAGAAAAGAATGGGGAAGAAATAGTGGCGACGAAAGTGAAAGAAAAATTTTTCACAGTGCGTTGAATCGTTTCTTTCTTTTTTTTTTTTTTTTTTTTTTTTTGCCAGAAAGAAACGACGAACAAAGATTCGTAATAATGAGAACAAAGGAAGAAAAGTTTCTTTACATTTCGAATTCACTGTTGCGTTTTAATCGCGGGATTATAAGGAAAAAAAGATTGCAAAGATAAAGGTCAATTGCTTTAATTGCATATAGTGCGATTTACGGTATGAAATAATCGCGAGTCGACCAATTCCAACTACAATGCATTAAATCCGTCGAGAGCCTCTTGCACGAGTGCTGGTAAAAAAAACTAGCTGCATTATTGATCCAAACTGCTCGAACGACTCGCAAATATCAAAATATCAGCACAAAGTCGTACTTTGGCAACTAGTTGAGATGAACAGTTTTTTTCCAAAGTCGTTGAAACAGAGATCGACTTGGGATTATTATTATTATTATTATTATTATTATTATTATTAAGTTAAAGAAAATACAATGAAATTTTATTTCAGCAAAACTTGAATTAATTTATAATTCATACAGCAAACGTAAGAATTTCGTTCTTTCCACCTCTTAAAATATATAAACTCGTACAATATCGTTGTTGCAATTGGCTTATGACTCACAATCCAACGATCCAATGGAACTCGAGTTTCGAGTAATACAAATTTGAGAAAATATTTCGCAATCGACAGATAACTCTGTTCGTCTGTGGGGTGTTTCTGAAGCACAACGACACACCGGTGGTGCGTGCATCTGGCCGTGAACTGTCCTACGTTCTTCTCTCCGGGATTCTGCTCTGTTACCTCGTTACCTTCGCCCTTGTTCTCAGACCGACGGACATCGTTTGCGGTATTCAAAGGTAAAGGATCAACGAGCATCTTATTTCTTTGCTTTACGATAAAAACTCGACTTCAACGCGGCTTCAATTGAAAAATAAAGTAAATTCTCTCGGCAGAAACGAGTCGCCGACGGTAAATTGACATTAATCAAGTGAACGCGAGTGCATCGATCGGTGAAAAATTGATAAAATTTCAGGGACGTGAATCGCACGCGATTCGATCAAGGGAAGTCGAAAGAAGAATATAAAATAGACCGGTGAATCTATTTAGAAGTGAAAGTTATTTCATATTTCTTAAACGTTCTCGCGTTATTGCCATCATTTTCGTATCGATGCATCGGTAAAATGGAAAATTCATTTCTCGAAAATATGATGTCTCGATAAGAGGGATATTCTTTAAACCAAATAAATAATCCGAAAATATTGAATAAATTCTAAAAAAAAAAAAAGCTAAAAATAGCGAGGAATCTACTCTTTCGAAATCCGTCCTCTGTATATAAAATACACTTTAACAAAAATATTCATATGATTCTATCTAAAAAAAAAAAAAAAATAAAATTCAAGATCACTCCGTGTCTCGATGAAAAAAACAAAAAAATAAACTAAAATAGAAATTCTCATATGCAAAAAAATGATAAAGTTTCGTCCAACGGATGAAAAAAAATATCCAGGAATATAACTATTCGATGCAAAACTGTATTATATCATTATCGTTGATAAACGAAACGTAAAATTTGAGAGAAAGAAAACTGTTCGACAGATTCGCCGCCGGTTTCTGTTTCACCGTCGTCTACGCAGCCCTTTTAACAAAGACAAATCGAATATCGAGGATCTTCAACGCGAGCAAACACAGCGCGAAGAGGCCATCCTTCATATCTCCGCGATCGCAGCTGATCATATGTTCCGGTTTGGTGTTCGTGCAAATTCTGGTCAACGGAGTTTGGATGATAATCGATCCAGCCAAGGCGATGCATCATTATCCGACCAGGGAGGACAATTTGCTCGTTTGCAACAGTTACATAGACGCCAGTTACATGATCGCTTTCGCTTATCCCATCATGTTGATCGTCGTTTGCACCGTGTACGCCGTTCTCACAAGAAAGATCCCGGAAGCTTTCAACGAGAGCAAACACATCGGTGAGTGTGTGCACACGTGTGCGCGTATCGTATCGACACGTCCACCGTCTTCCAATTTTCGAGCTTGTTCATTGTTCCTTTTTCCAACTTGTACCGTATTTTCATTCAGCCACTTTAATGTCTTTTTTGTATCCCGCTGGGGGTTCTGCGTCCATTTTCCTGTGGTGGAACGCGTCGAGGATGGGCGCACGATATTTCCTTGGCACCAGAATTTTATTAACGGAACAACAATACGGATGCTCCGTACACTTTGGACGAAGTTTACGTGGAAAGGTTGCTAAGTTTGAACATAAATCAAGCACCGATAATTCCTAAATTCGAAGATGAAGTTCTGTTAAGTTCTGTTAAAGTCGTAAACTTCAGCATCTCTTTGTAAACCGTTCTTGAGCGCAAGTTAGAATCGTGAAACATTAATGGGCGTAATAATCTGCGCGAGGCAGGAGAACAAAATAATAGAGGTGTCGGATATCCTTCGAAATTCCCTTTGTTCAAAAATATATACACGCGTTGTACGATTATGAAAAACGAAAATCCTCTCGACTCATAGATGGATAGATATATCGTATCTGTGAGATTAAAGATTAAATTTTAGTGGTACGTTTGTTTCTACTACTTCAATTCGTTAATTAAAGAAGTATATTTGATAATAATAAATTCTGTTCCAAAGGGATTAAATTCGCAATAATCGTATTTCTATTGTACAGGTTTCACGATGTACACCACGTGCGTGATATGGCTGGCTTTTGTGCCCCTGTACTTCGGCACTGGAAACAACGTTGCATTGAGAATCACCTCGATGTCAGTTACTATAAGTCTATCCGCGTCCGTAACTATAGCCTGTCTGTTCAGCCCGAAGGTAATTCATTGCGACAGAATTTCAGATGAATAGAGTGGCCAACTTTTAACCTTTTCGTTCTCTCCCCCGTCAACAGTTATACATCATTTTAATACGGCCAGAAAGAAACGTGCGTCAAAGCATGATGCCAACTAGATATAGCACCACGAAAAGTTCAGCAGTCACGGCTACTAATGCTTCTAGCATGATAGCACCGGTTGCACTGACTGCGGCTACGTGTGATCAGAATAAGGCTGTTAAAAAACACATCACCACTACCATTGATTGCTCCACTCAAAGCGAATGTGAGTACTCATCACTTGTCGAATATTACGATTGAAAAGAAAAATGATTATTTCCTGATCTTAATATACTCGTAATATATTCAAAAGATTAACGTCTTATATATATATTAAGTATATCACGATATATATATAGTAGCATTATAACCGGGGGTCTTTTTTATATTTTTCGTTCGATAAGCTAAATATTTAATGTTCAATATTCCACGTTAAATGGCATTTATTTTACGAATGCGAGATATAAAATATTAAAGGAAAAAATAGTGTTTATTTTTATAGTTATCCATATGAATTATCGATAAGTGACTCGCGATTAAAAATTGACAGAATATCTAGTTTTATCATATATTACAAGATATATTTACAAGAATATTCGTTGTAATTACTTATGAAATAATTAACTATAACTTTTCTCCGAGCAATTTAATATTTTCTAAGAAAGTGCATCTTAATTTCCTTTAAAAGACTTTAACCATCGTATTTTTCAAAGAAATTATCAAGACTTTAATTAAACATTTTCGACTGGCAATTTTTGCATTCTCGATCTAATCGACAAAAGCCTAAGGCAAATGTCTACGTGGAACAATTTTCTGACAAAATAATTCACTATAAAAATCCTTTCAAACAAGACAGTCTCTCAAAATTTTCTGGTGAACAACATCTGATATTCTCTGTATATTCTCTAAATTAAATTATAATCCTTTCAGCCTGCCAATCGTAATTAACGAAATTTAATTAATAAATATTTTCTTTTGCAGACTACGAGCTAGAGGTAAAAGATCAGAAAAATGGCAAACCACCCTCGGTCGTTTCTCGATCGACCCAAACCTCTGCCAACAACGACAAAGACACTAACGCTGTGGTAACGCAGAGCAAAGAGACGAAGGATAATATCACGACAACGAAGCAATTGAACAATAAAGCGAGAATAGGAAACGGACCTATAAATCAGAGTGATGTTCCATTATAGCAGCAAACTTCCATAGAATCGGCCATTTTGCCCGCGACTTTGAAACCAATTTCGAAAAATCCGGTGATAGTTTGAAAGGACGCAAAAAAAAAAAAAAAAAAAAACAAAGAGAGAGAACTGAAACGATATTTTATAAATACGACTGAATTAAGTTCGAGATATTAAAAATTAATATTAATTCTCTTTAAAGCTTTGGACGATGTTTAGACTGAATGAAGATGAAATATGTTGTTAAATGAATTACAAACGATAATTGAAATATATATATATATATATAAAATAAAATAAAATTGATTTTTGGAGAATGTGAATGAAGATAGATGATTAAGAGAGATTTAAAAAAATATGTAAAAATTTGAAAGAATTGATTTTGTCGGTTAGCATAAATATACGAGATTATAAGGACGCTAGGTACACGAAATTGCATCATAAAAGACGAATAATCGATCTTAATTAACTATTAAGTGGCGTTTTAAATACTGCTCTGGTTTCTTCTGTGATCATAGCGTAATGCACGTAATAATCACGTGAGATTGCATAAACCTATTTTGTATATACACTATCATTTCATAACGTTTGCACATTAATCATAATTCACCGACTAATAGAATTAATTGAAATATTGTAAATATTTAGTCGAATTCATTATGTAAAAAAAAAAAAAAAAATGGGAATTATTATCCAAAATCGTTGCCAAATACGAAAATAGGATTACGTCTATACGATGAGATCTTCTATTAATAATTTTTGTAACAAAAAATAAAAAATGAAAGAAGAAAAAAAGGAAACAACGGTTGTTCGATACATCGAGAAAATCACATTTGTCGATTTTTCTGTATATAAATTTCTCCCTGTAAATATCATAAACGAAATAACAGACGAACGAGTGAATAAGTTCAAAACATAAAACAAATTTCCAAATATACGAACTTAATAGACTTTTAGATAATCTTTTCTCCTTCTTTTCGATATCTCCTCTGCAGACTATAGGAATTGCTACACGTAGATTTAAAAAAGATTAAAAAAGAAAAACGCAACAATCGCGTTTCGATCGAAAATACGAAACGTTTTCACGATCTAGTCGCTCTAATTTTAATAATCGTTAACGTTAACCGCGCTTGATCTTTGTATGGCGATTAAAAAATGAAAATAAGAAGCGACGAATAACATTCCTTTTTCGTAGATGTAAATACGCGATGTTGAAGAAAAATTGTAAATTCATTTTCGTAGAATCGCAATCGTGCGATAAACATATCCGATCTAACCAGTAGTTGTTTTTTCTATAGCGATATAGTTGCGCAAGAATGAGAATAAAATTGTCGATCGCTTGAAAAAGAAAAAAAAAACAATTCGTTCCGAATGATTTTATATAAGTGAATTTGTTCGTGCGTAAATGTATAAAAGAATTCTAAAAAAAGTTTTGAATTTTTATAGAACCGAAAGGAACATCCACTGTCAAACCTTGGATGCAAATGAGCCCAGTATCCATTGTTTGGCACGATTCTATTTTCCTTTAAAACATGAACAACGATACATTGTTACATTGAAACTTGTGAATTCGATTACAATTAAAATTTTCATTCGTGAAATTCAAATATTCAACATGATTAAACATATATGAAATACGAGAATTGTGAGAATGTAAATATATATTTGACTATATTTTACCAACGATCATCATTTCATTCGAGAGTATGTAAATATATAATTGTACATACAATAGCCGATACTGTACATTAAATATTAAGGCATGAAACGAAAAATATTAGTTCATACGGAACCAATTTAGCCATAATTAAATTCTATAAGAGTTTAAGAGACTACGAGATTAAAAATAACAAGATGATAATTCCGTAACGCGATGATTGATCATTGTCGTGAGAAAGAGAGAAAACATTAAGTTAGTTCGCGCGAACTGTTACGATCTAAGGATATTTTAAATACGTACGAACACTGCAGTAGAAAGACACAAATTTACATGATGTTACACTGGATGTATTCGTTGGAACGATCGAAAAATATCGAAAAAGAAAAATTATCGAAATAAAATGAATCGTGAAAAATTATCTCGTCCTTTTACGCAATTATCCATCCCCCTCTTCCCACCACGATACCTTCACTGGGCATCAATTGATTGAATTATTTTTAACATCCATGCGCACCAGGTGCATCTTACAATAATCACGTGTTACTTTTTAGGATCAGTTTTATTTCTCAAAAAGTACAAAAAGATTACACAGGAAACGATGGGCTGTTCTTACAACGACGTGGACACAGACAGACAGATAGACAGACGAGTTGGTGATATGCCACAAGGTTTCACCTAAAGCTGAACTTCTCAATTTGGCTCATCGTTCAGTTCATGGTGCCTTACCGGATTAGTAGATCCTGAAAATCCCGATTAGGCGTATCATTTGTGACTTGTACCTACTATACACATGATGGTTAAATTGTGAGAAAAAAAAAACACGATAGATTTAAGACTTTCTACTGTTTTAAAAGAGACGCACGCTCCGATTGGACAGGGTTGGAGAAGTTTACGCGACTTCCGGTACCACCTATTCCTGAAAGCTGGGTGCAGCCTTTCGCGAAAGCTTGCCTACGAATAACCAAAAGTGCAGAAAAGAAAATTTCAATGAATCGAGTTGGGAAATTGATAGTTACAATTCCTATTTATCCTATGCGCTAATCAATATAAAGAGAAAATATAACTATAAGCCTAATTTATTCTAAGTCTTACAATCACTCGTATACATACAGACGTGAAGGAGAGGCGTTAAGGGGGTGCAGAGAAATAGAAAAGCCTCGCTAAAATAAATTATCTTTTTATTCCATTAGCAATTACAACGCTTTGTAATTCAACTGACATTTCTTGTTCACTAAGCAACGTATCGTTCGTATACCGTTTACATCCTCCTAAACACACAACTTTTCCTTTTCTCTTTTCTTTTTTCTTTCTTTAATAACAACGGTCGATCCGACTAGTTACACTTTATCACTTCAGTTATTATATTTTGTTCTCTCTCTCGTATCTACGTTATTTCATCATCATTTTTATAGGATGAAAATAAAAAGACAACAAGATAACACAAACGACGGAAAAAAGAAAACTATAAATATTATACGAGACACATTTAAGCAACTCATCACGCTGTATTCTACTGTCATACAGTAATGACAGTAATTTTGTATTGTATAGGCACAGATACAATAATAAATATGTATGCAATTTATTGCAACAACTATGAATAGAACTTGCCTATAAAACTTGTCGAACCCTGCTTCGTTATTCATTCACACCTTATAACGCAAAGTATAAAATCTTTGGTCTGGACTAAAAACTCTTAATACATACTAGACGTTTTTACAAAATTCGGAAGCTTATTCGTTATAAAAGTACTTATTCTTCTTTCTTGTAAGAAAATCGTTCGTCGTTTTCTCATTTATTATTGTAAGGTCTCGATGTGAGGACGATCACAATGTGTTTGCCATGCTCGTGACACGGTATTGTGCACGATTTACATTTGTCTGCTTCGAATCGCTGACAACAAATATTAATTCGATATTAAGTTTAATGCCTGCATGTGCTTACAACGATTTAATCGATTAAATTCTCTTTGTTATTATTTGTTAATTTTCTCTCTCTCTCTCTCTCTCTCTCTCTCTCTCTCTCTCTCTCTCTCTCTCTCTCTCTCTCTCTCTCTCTCTCTCTCTCTCGCTCGCTCGCTCGCTCGCTCGCTCGCTCTCGCTCTCTCCCTCTCTCTCTCTCCCTCTCTTTCTCACTTTCTTTCTCTCTCTCTCTCTTTCTCACTTTCTTTCTCTCTCTCTTTCTCTCTCTCTCTCTCTTCTTACACTAATCTAATGTGCAATGAAATAAGGAATCTACGGATTTTATGATCAGGGAGTTCTTACATCGTTTAATAATAATGATCGGCTAGTTTTCCTAAAGAAAACTCTAAATAAAAATTTAATTTATATTTTAAAATTTAATATAGTAGAAAATGTTAATGATAATGATGTTATGAAATTTAATAATCATACCGATTCAAAATCTAAGGTCAAATATTATGTGTAAATACATTTATTGATTTCCTTTCTTCCTTTCTTAAGATATCTAAACTACCTTAATATCCCCATGCATCTGTTAATTTGAATTACAATCTTAAATAAATCTTAAAATTCTTAATTAAATTAAGAATATAAATTCGTTTTTACATTATCCCTTTTCCCATCTTATTTTATATCAATATATTATTGTTTTACTCCAACATATAATATAACAGAAACGACAATTTAGAAAAAAATTTGCAACTTTAATGTAACAAAACTTTTCATATAAACAAATACTATCATAAAACAAACATAACAGTGATTTATAATACTATTTTTCATTACTTGTATTCGTAAGAGTTTCGTTTGAAATTAATGAAAACTCAATTCCTCTGGTATCTGTATGATATGCCAAGATATGGCAATGAACGTTTTCTCCGTTCGCAATGGTGCTTCTTAATTGAAATTGGCATCGACTATCGCTGTTTACATAGGATTGCAAGGATTTCAATATAAATTACATATAATATACTAGAATCCTGTCATCGATGAGATACATTTCATGTGATAAAAAATTACTGAATTGTCTTCCAGAACTTACCACTTCCTTTAATACCTTTGACCTTCTGTTGCTTTTTCTTTGCATCAGGTGGAGCTGATAATGCTTCCCTACTTGATTCACTTCCTCCTGATCCTGAACTACCTCCTGCCATATCAGCTTCCTGCACACCACCACCTCCGGCTTGTGCAGCAAGTGATTTTTTTATGTTAGCAATCTACCAACAAAGATATTACAAATTTGCAAGCCTTGCCATATTTTATCACTTTCTCTGAAGCAAATATTACTCACATCTCTTTGTATTCTTTCTTTGTGATATGTGGCCTTTTGTTTTTCTACATTTGCTCTTGTAACTTGTTCTTCAATACATGCTAATACAGTATCACAAGCCTGACCCCAAGCAGCTAATGTTTCAGCCACTACACCTGTATCAGCAGGTCTAACGTCACGTCCTAAACCAGCATAATCTACCTCTAATTGTGAATTTTTTTGATCCAATTTGCCATGTATTATATCTGCATAAATTGCTTCTATTATTAAATCCTCTAAATCTCTAACATTCTTTATATCTAATTCCTCCAACAATACAGAATACGGTATGCATCTAGATTTTGTAGCTAGTGTTACAATTGTTAGATGCTGAAGTTTTTTCTTTTGAGTAGGAGTCAATTCTAGAACCTTGTCTTTGTTCTCTAAATATTCTTTGTATGTGCCATATGCAAATAAATTCAGAGTATTCCAATATTGAACATAAGGCCCATTTTCAAGTTCTTTAATATTAGGCATATCTAATAATTCTCCAAATACATGGACACCTGGTGTCTCTACCGCTTGTTTAATAAGTTCTATAGCAGCTGCACCTTTGGCAGTTTTTGCAAGTAGCACAAACTGTTCCAAAGGATTATTAGCCGATTTTTCTGTGGTAGTTGTACCAGTCATATTGAACCTGTTGAATAAATATTATTCGATGCAATGAACAACATGTTATTGAATAACAAATTCTTCAAGTTTTTACGTATTTAGGAAAATCTATTAGAAAATCCGTTATAGTAATATTCTATATAAAATCTGATTTATCATATTATCATAAAATCATACTACATAAAATCTTAACTTATTTAGATAAAAAGTAGTACATTTTATAGGTTAGGATTATTTCTTTCTCAAAATTTTAATATAAGAGAATAAAAAGCTGATTAAATTAAATAAGAAAATTAACAGATAACATATTTATTACGTAAGATGAACTTACTTTATCCGATGTTTACAAATACCAAATGCCTTTTTCTTACTGAATATGCCTTCGAATGTAAGCAAATATGCAAATATAAATGTGCAAGTCGTACCACGGGAAAGGAAACGGAACTTTCACCAGATGACGATGTAATTGTCTTACAAAAAAGGAGAATGGTATAGAGGACAGTGATAAAGTATCATACGAAAGGACTCTTAAAAGAAAACGCTTCGAAAAATATATTTCGCATGAATCGATACGTT
This sequence comes from Apis cerana, assembly GCF_029169275.1. Taxonomy (NCBI): domain Eukaryota; kingdom Metazoa; phylum Arthropoda; class Insecta; order Hymenoptera; family Apidae; genus Apis; species Apis cerana. The sequence continues at coordinate 7,480,819 of NC_083864.1, read as the reverse complement.
CTTTGTGAAGTTCTCTTTCGTTCTAAACTCACGTGGATGTTGTCGACACTGGCAAACAGTATCTCGAGTCTAGAATAACTTCAACGTATTGTATGCTGTGTTTGACAGAAGAGAGGGGAATGTGTTGTTCTTCGCGAATGCGAACGGTTTATGTTAATAGTCTTTCCAAATGATTGTGCCGTTTGATGGGAAATAGTGAACGGAAAAATTTCAAGATTGCAGTTCGTCGGACGAAACTGCGCTTGAAAATTCCGGGCAACGGATAGTACAAAATGAAGCCTTTAATCGAATTCGAAGAATGTTTGCGAGACACGCCGAAGTTTCGGTGAGAATCGGTTGAAAAAACTTCTAACACACTTTTGTTTGCTTCTTTTATTTCACTCTGTTGCACGAACACTATGAGTAACGTTGACGAATGCACCACATTAAGAAAAGACGTATATTAATAAAAGAAAATATTTTTTGAATATTCATTTCGTATGTTTCTAGATCCTGCATCGAAGAAGTAGAAGCAAATGTTGATTTACTTGAACAAAAGTTAGACAAGGTATTGTTATTCAATTCACAAAAAAGAGAAGAAAGCATAACGAAAAAAATATTAAAGTTTTTGCACACACGTTATAAATAATAATATAAAAGGGTTATGTTATTTCATATTACATACAAAATGAATTATTATTGTTAAAAATTGCTAGATGAAATTTAAATTCAAGAATTTTAATTATTACATATTTATATTCTCTATATTGTCAATTACATTATAAACTATGTTACATAAGTGATCTCATTAAAAGAATTATTGTGATAATCATCAATGTTTTTAAATTAGCTTAAAACAGAATTCTTTGCAGGTATTAAAAAATTGTAGTCAGATGATTGACACTGGGAAACTTTTTGTAGGACATCAGAGGTATGTTATTACACATATTAATTTATATGTAATTAATAGAAGAATAAAAATTTGTGTTATGAAAAAATGAAATTATATCACAGTTAATGGATAAACAAAACAAAACAAAACAAAACTATAAATGTTTGGTTGATCATATAAAATATATGATTGAAATGCCATTAATCATTTTAAATCAAATGTGTTCAATAATAAAATGGGTGAGGGAGATATAATACTTCAACTAATAAAGAGGAGTCAGGAAACACATGAATTACAACTCTGTTGAGAATGACTCATACATATGGTACTCAGTTTCACATATAGACAATGATACAGTTAAAACACTTGCTATGAATTATTCTTTCCTTGATATTTTTATATTATGTTCAGATAAAAAATAATTTTGAAAACTTTATATATTCTTATGTTATTTTATATAATTTTATATAATTTTTAATATATATAATAAATTATTTAAATTGTAATATTTAACTTATAAAGTATTTTTTTTATATTATTTATGTATTTTTTAATATTATCTATTTATTAAAAAATATTTTTTTTTTATAGCCAATTTGCAAATAGTCTCTGGGAATTATCTCTGTATTTTAATGATGATTCAGAGATAATGGCCTTATTGAACAAACTTATTCATGCTTTACAAGAAATGAACAAGTTTCATACTATTTTATTAGATCAAGCATCTAGAACTGTAATTAAAGATCTTAATTCATTCGTTAAAAGGTAAGATCTATTAAATTTATATACATATATATATATATATATTTAAATATAATATTTCTAACATTTTATAATATTTTAACAGTGATATCAAGAGAGTAAAAGAATCTCGACATTATTTCGAAAAAATTTCTGCAGATTTAGATATAGCTTTAAATAGAAATTCCCAAGTTCCAAAGTCCAGACCTGCAGAATATGAAGAAACTTCGAACATTTTATCAGCTACCAGATCCTGTTTCCGGCATACTGCTTTAGATTATATTCATTCTTTAACAATGATACAGGCACGCAAACGACACGAAATATTGGGCACTTTACATAATTATATGAACGCGTGCATTACTTATTACCATCAAGGTAGCGATCTAGCACAAGATTTGGATCCATTTTTAAAACAACTCGGGGATAATTTAATTAAAATGAGAGCCGATTCCGTGAAACTTGAAAAAGAAATGGAAAATCGGCATATTTACGTTACCAATAGAGATTTAATACCTTCCCCAACACCTGGTAATCCTAAGATGGAAGGCTACCTCTTTAAACGTACTAGTAATGCGTTTAAAACATGGAACAGAAGATGGTTTTGTCTAAGAGATCATCAATTGGTTTATAAAAAAAGAACTGGTGATAATGATTATACAATTATGGAAGAAGATCTTCGTCTTTGCACTGTAAAACCAGTGGTTGACTGTGATAGAAGAAATTGTTTTGAAGTATTAAGTCCTACGAAGTGAGCAGTTAATAATGATAATAGTAAAAAATTTTATCTAACAATAAATATTTTAATAGATTATTATTCAATTTGTAGAAGTCACATATTACAAGCTGATAGTGAAGAAGCTTATTTAGCATGGGTAACTGCCATGCAACAAGCAATTGGTGCTGCCATTCAAAGAGGTATGGGTGCTGGTACTATAATTAATATACGAGAATCGCAATCACAAAATGTTAGAGGATCAAACAGGCAGCAAACAAAGCCTAAGTCAAGGTATTAATTAAAAATGATCTTAAATATTTAACTAAGATAAGACTGACTTATATTTTAAAAATATATATATATATATATAATTCCCTTTATTCTGCAGAGTATGGGAACAAATCTTAAAGATTGCTGGAAATGATACTTGTTGTGATTGTGGTGGTGCTAATCCAAGATGGGCCAGTATCAATCTTGGAATTACACTCTGCATAGGTATTTCATTTTTTTATTACGAACTCAATTATTTTCTAGCTCTATTTAATTTATCTTCTTTTAGAATGCTCTGGAGTGCATAGAAGTTTAGGTGTTCATTACAGTAAGGTTCGTTCATTGACGTTAGATGATTGGGAACCTGAAATACTGAAAGTAATGGCAGAGCTTGGAAACACTGTTGTGAACAATGTTTATGAAGCTTTGCCAATCCCTCCTAATATTATTAGAGCTACTCCAAAGTGTAATGGGTAAATAAAATTGATGTAAAAGATAATAACTATTCTTCTTTCTCAAAAATAATAAATCTATATATTTTTTTTAAATTAACAGGAATATACGTGAAGCTTGGATAAGAACAAAATATGTAGAACGCAAATTCGTAAAACCTTTGAGCAATATGATTTCATCCGGACAGCATGCAAGCCGCGATAAGATGCATTTTCGTAAATGGAGTGTCCGTAAATTGCGCCGTCGACCACGGAGTTGTGACAAAATCGATAGTACTAATCGTAACAAAACAACGATGCTATCATCTGTAAAAGAGGGTCATCATTCGACAAGCTCGGACGAGAGTAAACATACATCAATTGAAAGTTTAAGTTCTGTCGATAAAACGAAGAAAGTTGAAAGAAGTTCCTTAAGTTCTGACGATAGTACGAATATGGATTTAAAGAACGAATCTACACTTTACGGGAAAATCTTAGCACGTTCTCGTAGCGAGGCAAATGAAAGTAATGTTAAGAGTATCGATAATAATATGGAATTTAACATCGAAAATGAACATAAACTTTTAATTCCTGAAATCAAGGACAATACAATTGCCATGAATGATTCAGAAAATAACCTGTCGATAAAAAATGAAGTGTCCTTAAACACAGAGATTTCTGATGTGAAAGATGCGTTCGAGAATAAAGATGCAGGAACGGAAAAGCAATGTAAAATAGAATCCGATGTATTGATGTTCGGATGTGATTTACCAAAGCCAACGATCGATAATAGCTTAGAATTAAGTTCCGATCAAGATTCGACTGCTGGCGAGGACGAAGAATTCACAGATGAAGAGGATATAGAAAATTTGCATCCTGAAATGTTACTTTATAAAGCTGCTGCTGCGCATAATCTTCCTGTAATGTGTGCAGCTTTAGCAGCTGGTGCTGATAAATCGTGGACAAATGTTAATGACAGAGGAAGAAATGCTCTGCATCAAGCAATTATAAGTGTAAGTATAAAAATCATTGACCAAATTCTCCGGTAATTAATTTTTATTTTTTGGAATACAGGGTTCTGTGATGTCTTGCGAATATCTAATATTAAATGGAGCTCGTATCAATTGCCAAGATGCTGATGGAAAAACACCATTATACTTGGCCACAGAATTAGGTGTGCATTTTTTATAAATTTTATTTTTTAATAAATTTATCATAAATCTAATTGTTTATTTGGAATACATAGGTCACACTGCCCAAGTATGTTTACTACTAAAACATCGCGCGGATCAGCATATCGAGGATGAAAGTGGTATAAAACCTTTATCCATAGCTGTGAAAGAAGCCAATGCGGACATCGTTACATTGTAAGTATAAAGTTGTAAGTATAAAGTGGATTTGTTTTATTAAATGATTAACAATGTTTATCGTATCACTTTGATATATATTTCAGATTAAGACTTGGTCTTTTAAACGAGGAAATGAAAGATTCTGAGATTGGAATTAGCGGTGATGAAACTTTCAACGATGTCGTTCGTGATTTTAGCCACCTAGCTTGTTCTCATCCAGAACGATTGCAACGGCGAAATGAAAGTAACAACGCGTCACAACCGCCTGAATGAGGTTTAAGAATGTGCAAAGTTTATTTGCAAAATTTAAAAAGCATGCTACAACGTAAAGAGAATAAGCAGTCTGGTACATCGAAAATGTCGTCTTTCAGTTCCTTGCAGGGTAATAAAATTGATTAACGAAGTAAGTATGAAGTTCGAAGCTTGGCGATATAATAATTGAAACAAAACAAAGAACTATTACGGAAGTTGTACACTTTTTTACACTTTGATCTCTGTGCGAAAAAAGATTTATTAAAATTTATTAGCATTTTGTATTTCTATTAAAGATAACACACAAAGCTAAAAGACTTTCACATGTTTTGCGAAAGGAAATAGAAAGAAGAAAGAAGAAAATATTATATTTTGCTTATACGCGAAATTTATGCTGTCTAATGATAAAATATTAAGATGCCGATCTTTTTGTATATTTTTCCTCCTCGTTTCCTCTGAAATTTACAGAAGATAAAGACACGGTAATAATTATCGTGCACGATCCGATATATATTTTAAAGATGATCTTACAATTTAACGAACTTCACACAGACACTACATAGTTATAAATGCAATATGAAAAATAATTTTGCAAATATCTATGACAAAATATAAGTTATTATTATACATTATTATATAGATATTTGTATATCGTTTATGTGATATCCAGAAAAAATATGAAAAAATAGTCATAAACTCTATAGTATGAAAATTTGATTAATAATCGACACATTTTCGATATAATATGATGATCTAATTCCGTGATGTTCATGGAATAACAATTTTATACATAGATATATCTGTTTTTATATACTTAATATTACTAGTATTATGTATTGGTATTGAAAAATTTTTTTTCTTTCCTTTTTTGTATTTTTTTTTTTTCCTCTTTTTTTTTTTTTTCTTTTTTAACTAAAAGTAGTAATTAAAATAGTAAATTGTGACATAGATACATAGAATACAGTTTACAATATAATTCATAGAATAGTTACATTTATAAATAGCTGTATACTATATTAGATTACCAAAATAGACTAACAATGATTCTATATAGTTCCGTACAATACAATACATATATTATATATCGAATTTGTTGCCAAAAATTGAATGTTTGTACATACAAACTTGTACATCTGACAACTAATTGACGTTAATTCTTAAAGAAATATTTTATTTCTTAAGATTGTTTAAAATTAACGATCAAAAGATATACATAAAAATACGTTTACAATTTTTGTTGTAATTCAATCTTTCTTTTTTTGCTATGTTTTATGCATATAACACACGTAAATTAGTTTCGTAACTTGTACAACGAATAAGTTATACTTCCCTTTTTGTATATTTTAATATTATACTAATACTACGTTGAACAGTATTTATGAAAAATTTGTAGGATAATGCATGATTTTTAGTCTACTTATACGTAATAGAAGAATGAATTTAGATAAGAATTTGAAAGAAAAAAAAAAATATCAATCATTGTTATTAAATATTTTTCATTGTTTACGTAGAGAGGCTTTATTGATAGTTACGATTAAATGGTACAAAATCGAGATCATTAAGTCATCAGTATAAAATTTCTTTCCGTGAGATTTGTATGAAAAAATTATTGCCACGTGATTTTCAGATTTGATATATTTTTTTATTTGTCAATATTTTGTCATTCGAATCTGGTATTCGATGTTTGATGTAAGAATCTTGTTTAATTAAGCAATGTGATTATAAACGTGACGTAAGCATAATTCTACTAAAACGAGATACTCATTGTTGTATAAATAATTAGCAACAAACAAACTCAACTCCGATCTATTTTTTTAATCTGCAGCACAGTTGTATTTTATTACTTGCTGTTTTTACAACAAAGTAATTTTAAGATGAAGATCTTTTTTGTTCATTGTGTGTTCTATTTTGTTACAAAATTTTTTTACGAATCATTTTATTATACCAACTTTTATATAAATAAATTTTATTCCAACGATGAAATTAATTACTCCTGTGCTAGTACTTTTAATACGTACTTAGTTTTTTTTTTTTTTTTTTTGTACAAAAACAAACAATTGACAAAAAGAAACGTCAAATGAAAATTAATAAAAGACACACAAAGGAATTGTTTTTCTATTTATTAACGATAATCGTCTTCCAAAGATGAAAATTTTCTCTTTAAAGGATTCCCGTTGTAATATTATCCTAAATTTATAATTTACTATTGTAACGTTATCGGTTACTGTGAAATCGTCACCGATTACTGCCTAATTGTGAAATGTTGTTAAAATATTCCATGTACGTCTATAGACAAGTTGAACAAATAATATATCGTTTTTCTGTTGCGCGCCATCGCAATAAAAAAGAAAAAAAAAAAAAGAAAATTGTAAACAGTCTAATTCATGTATCATGTTGTACACAAACTTTACGTCATAAAACAGTGATTATGCAAGTACATGTACGTGTTCTTTCAATAATTCTTACCCTTTACTTTTATAGATATTAACCCGAGCGAAAAAGATGGAAAGAAGGAGGAGGGAATGGGAAGAATAATCCGTATTTTTACGTAAAATTTTTACGAACAATTGCAATTTGAACCGTCTATTTGAACTCGTCCCGCTATTTCGTAAAGATGCGGATGGAGAAGCATTTGAGCATAAAGGAAGGAAATTTACGCAACAAATTATTTGTTATGGAATTACTTATTTGATTGAAATTACGGCGCAATTGGTGAAGTGTAGGATTGATAAATTCCCCACTAATCGAAATAAACACTTATGCATCGTGTAATTTACGCGTTACTCTCTCGCTATAAGTTGCGTAAATTAAAGCAAACGGGTCAATACCCTATCGCTGTTATAATTATCAGTGTGTGAGTTCACACACAGATGCGTGCACGGATGTCCAAACTAATTTATCAAGAATTTTTCTATCTTACATGTGAATGCTCCACTTTTCGTTACTAGCATTTATTTACGCGCTCTTTAAAGATAAAAGATACAAAATAAGGCGTCGCGCGAGGGGCTCTTTTAAATACCAAAATAAACACTGGACGTCGAAAACAAGCTTCCATTACGAAAAAAATAAAATTAACGAAACGCGGAATATAAGATGAAAAAAAAAAAGTATATACTTATTTATCTTTCTTCGAGAAATTTCTCTTTTTTAATCAATTACTGAAAATTTGTTAAGTTAAATTTTTTAATTTTGTAATAATGGAAAACAGATTTAAAAATTTGAAACTACGATTAAACTGATTATATCTTGTTGTAATTTATCGAGTTTTCAACTTCGAAATATCAAAGCATTCCCTTTTAGCTTGTGGATCACGTGAAAATCACGACAAAAATGGACTTGTCAAGAATTTTTTTCCTACGGTTTTCGCATAAATACTACAAGGAATAAATATTTTCACGTATATTATTAATCGTGAGTATCGTCATCTTCTAAAAAAATGTTCCATTCAATTTATTTCAAATTTATACGAGAATTTACTTAAAATTAGAATTGGAAACCACGGTCTGCCATCGCGGTTCCATAACAATTTTCTGCCTATTCATTGGCTTGAAAACATGAAAATACTCTGCCATTGACGATCAGAAACCGTGGATTGGTTCGAAGTAGATAACAGATAAGAACTCACGCTGCTCGATTGGTCGAGCATGCCCTTCTCGTTGCTCGATAAAAGCATTGTTTGTCAAACTATCAATCGTACGCATTGGTACAAGCGTGGATTAATCTCCTGACGCCATTGATCCAACTGCGTGCATGCATTTCTCTTATTTCTCTCATATTTTGTTTACTAACGAACAACCGCTCGTCAACAACATGATTAATTTCCTTTTTTTCCCTTTTTTTTTTTTAATCGAGTTCTCGATATACGATAAGAAATTCCTATTCCTCGAGCGGAGAAAAACGAGAAGTGCACACGATGCAAAGAGATAAATCCTCTTTCAGAGAATATTAACTCCCTGTTAACTCGGCCATGTGACCGAGAAGTCACATATCACATTCGCTCATATTTTTTTCAAATTTACTTATCAATGCGTCATTAACACCAATCCATCAATGACGGTTATCTTAACTTTTAAACGTTGGATCGTGGTAAAAATTGTGATCAATATCGACGCAACAACGTAAAAAAATAAAACTCTTTCCAATCTCTGGATCGAACATCGTTCGACGAATGGAATCGGAAACATCGATCGCGTTATTTCTCTGATCGCATTTCGAGCGGATATGGTGAAATAAAATGGATCGAAGCGTGGGAAAAGAAAACGATCGTTAATAAATTGATCCACGCACGAAGAGATTAAACATCGTGTCGATAATAACGGATACAAAAGACGAAGAAACATTGGAAAGTCGAAACGAAAAGTCGAAAGCTCGATCGAAAGCTTAATTGAATCGGCGGGCCGACCCCACCGGTTCAAGGAGCTCGATAATAATACAAAGATCCCATCTATCCGCAACTATGGCGGCAGGCAGTCTACGACGACGCCTAGAACAGATTCCTATTTCGAACGATTACGGCCTCGAGGTTGCATGTGTCATTCCGCGCGCAGCCGGTTCCACTAATTCAACTGACAGATACGAACAAGATCATTAATTCTAGCACGGCCACTTTCATGACCCGTTCTTTGAAGAAAACCACGTCGCCGGAATTACAAATTAGCCCTGAACAAGCGAGCAATCCTGCCAAGCCTCCGCGAGACGAGCCGCGAAATGACTTACTCCGATCGTGGAGTTCCAAGAAGGGAGACCAACAAGAAATTGATTGCACGGTACAAATGAGCCCCCACTTTGAACGCGAGAATAACTTTGCAGCGCGGGCTTTGAACAATAGTTCTAAAATTGGTCAGAAAAATATCTCGTTTTTTATTTTCCCTCAGCCCGTGGCAAATTGCGGGGGGAGGGTAAGTTCCTTTCCGATGGAAAGATTTGCATTGATAACCGTGGGGCCCCTTCTCTCCGCCCGTTAAAAGCGCGAGACGGTGATTGAACGAACGGTTGGGTCGGTGAACGTGAAACAAATCCAGTTACCATAACACACCATCGGTGCAATTTATTTTTTACGACACCGAAAGAATGTTTGAATTATAGCATTGATAAGGCCGCGGGGCCCTTTTCGGCTTGACGCCGCGTCGTAAATCAAGGGCTCCCGCAAAAAGTCTCCGCGCGCGACTACAATTGAGATTGGCCATGGGCCACGAACAAATTTCTTGCTTCCTTTTATTTTCCAGTCACGGTTTTGGCTTACTAGCCGGCCTGAAACGGCAATAAAAACTGAAACGGCGATCCCGCTCGCGTAAAACAACCACTTGGCGAGGACCAAGTGGTAAACGCTGAACAATCGTTACGCGAAACTCTTTAATCGGTATGAATCATTTCATTTCGTTCGCTATCGCGTTTCATTTAAATCGCCTTTCGATTATTCTCCATTATTCCTTTCCTTTAAATGGTACCCGTCGAGAATGATCGAACGAATCCTTCTTCCAGGCGAGTACAGGAAATCCTCCCCCCTCCCTCCATCGTCACCTTCCCTTTTCAACAACGACAAGCAAAATTGGGCAACGACTTCTTACCGAATTTTTCAGTGGGCGTGAAGATACACGAATTTATGCGTGCGTGGACAGTTGTTGCGTTCTCGATATAACGCCAAGTGCGTAGATTCGCCGTCGAATGGAATTGGCTGCGTAGAAGATTAGAATGAACCGTGAAGTCCGACGTCTGGTCGATCGACGAAATTAGTATCGCTTACTCACCCTACTAATCACACACTGTCTGGCTGGCTTACGAAATTCTAGGTTCCTCGTACTCGCCACGTCGCTCGCGAGCGGGCAACGTTGTTTTCCTATTCGTCGTTCGTTTCCCTTGATTCGCGTCACTGGTCCACACGCACACGCCGTAAGTTGCAGAGGATCCGGAACAATCCCAACGATCTTTCAAAACTCGCACCCAAATATCCTTGATCGGAGAGATTTCCTTCGATTTACAATTTTTCTTTGTCCCAACTTCGTTTCCTTCCTTCTCGCGTTTAATTTATAATTGGAAATTAGTCAGAATCGCGCGTGAAAATTTGCAAGTGTAAAATATAGGACATAATAATTGTTAACTTTTCATTAATTTCCTGAATTTTGTTAGCTGTAAAATCGTCATTTCGAAAGAGAATTCGAATGATTTATTAAATATTTTCTTCATCGTTTATTTCTTCTTCCTTCCAGATCTTAGAAATTGTACTAAGATCTAAGAAATTTTCATAGAAATCTTTGTTCTTTGTGACGCGCGTTATTTTCCAATAGTGAAAGAAAATTTTCTTTTTTCACTTTTATAAATTTGTATAAAACCAGTATCAAAATTTAACTTCTAAGTAATCACAATAAATAGAATCATATCGTATTCTAATAATTTTTTCCACTCTGACAAAACGATACGATATAACACGATAAATCATTTCATTGATATTTCTTCGATGGTATCGCGTTTACCCAATTTTTACGGACATTATTGCCCTGTGCTCGGTTCTTAATGAGTTAATGAAAGAGAACTATCGCGGCCCATTGGTGGTCCACGTATGGAACGAAACGTGTTAAGCGGGAAGATGAGGGATACGATAAAAAAGAGGGAAGGCGGAACGATGGTAAAGGGAAACACGTTCGATGTTTCGCAACCTATAAATTCGATTCTCGTTAGAAGAAGCAACGAAAGAGAAAAGGAGGGAGAGGAGAAAGGGAAGAAGCGAACAGATTTATAACATCCAGAATCCCCAGACGCAACCGTCTTATGAAACTATTTTTAGGCGTTTTTAGGGCCTTTCGAATTTAGGCCAGGTTTCTTAGAAATCGGGGGAACGAACGTGCGACAATGATAACGATATACGCCCACACACCTCACGATGACCGCGTTCGATACACCTGTGATTTAATGGAAAATCGTCTCCTTTCCAGCCTTAAGTTTTCACCAGTCTTCATCTTTCTTTCAATTATTCGTTTATCATCGTTTCGATCCTTCGGAATTTATCTCAGTTTTTGATTTTGATCGTATCGAAACGATGTAGAATTTATATTCATTTGTGCTCGCAAAATATTTTTGTTCAATTTAGAAATCAGTATGGATACAACGATGACAAGTGTTGGCTTATATATTTCCTCATAGAATCGATTGAACCGTAAGATGAGTTTCGATCTTTAGATACGCAATCGTTTTCAAGAAAATTATTGATATCGATTCCCGACAAATGTCTAGGAAAATGGAGAGAAACTTATTAATAGGCAACAATTTCACAACATTTCCACGAGACGTTCAATTGGTTCGAAAGCTTTTACATTATTGCACGTGCTTTGCTAAATCGATTTATAATACGTTTGATAAAATCGACATTACTTTCCCATCAATCGAACATTATTTGTAATGAGTTGTAAAATCGAGAAACTAATTGTTTCGAGGAAACAAAATTCAATTCTCGTGCATGATTTAATGATATAAAAGAGAAATTGATTCAATTTTTGCGGAATTCTTAGTTTTCCTGAAACGATTCTCTTGCCATTTGATTTTAATTTTTATTTTCATATGATAATTTTTCCATGTAAATTCAAAAAATTACCATTTAAAATTTTCATCGATCATTTATATGTACGTACAATACACAATATAATACTATCTATGTAATACTAGAGCAGGAATCGAAAATCACGGTTTACGATCATCGTTATGAAACGTAGATTCGATCTAGCAATTTTAACGTCCTCTCCCAAGACGTTAACCCAATGACGATCGATTGATCCTTATTAAATTGATTCGCGGTTATCTCCGCATACCAAGCATTCCACGTGTGAACATCTGTTGCCAATCTGTTCGACGTTGGGTTCATATACGTCACGTTTTAATGCGAAATCGTCGTCGATTTACTAGGAAGAAATTAGTTTATCGAACAATAGATGTAATTCCACCGTACGAAGATGATATTTATCTCGAAACAAATATTAACATTCGTTATTCCTCTCTTTGTGATAAAAATAAATCGATCTATACGATCGAATCTTAAATAAAACAATTTCTTCAATTTTTTTTTCTTTTTTCTATTTTCATTCTTCTCCTCGCAGAAATAAATGAATTCGATCGGTCCGGATCTTAAATAATAGAATTTCTAAAATTCTAACTTGTCTCATTATTGCGCGACGTTTAATTAAACCAAGGTGATTCAAAGAGAAATCGCACACCTCGCCGCGCGGATCGACTTCCTCCGCGTAGACCAATAAAACGCAGCAGGAATTCGACGTAGTAAATTGTCCCCTTTTTTAACGGTAAAATCCGTGCTCGATTCACGTAGCTCGCGTCCGTCTACACCTGTAGCTGGGAACAGGTTACGTCATTTTCCTCGGGATATGTATGAAAATCGATCCTGTTAGCATCAGATTGATGGATCATCGCGCGCACCTGTACTGCGGTTTCGCTCCAATTTCCAACGATCAATCGATACGTAGCACATTGATTTATTGCGCGTTTACAACCGCAATTTGGTTGATCCGAGGCGACCAGCCGTGGGAAATCGCGGTGATGCTTTCTGGAACGTTTCATTGCGCGGTGTGCGCGATAAACATTCTAACGATCTGTCGATAAGAATGCAATATCGAAGATCGAGAGGGAGGGGGGAGGGGAAAGAAAAAGGAAAAAGAATATATCTTTTTTCGAGGATCGACGATATCGTCGATGAACCGAAAAATAAGATCAAAGCCGCGTATAAATCGTGGTTCAGTGAACTTCTTACGGGGTGATAAAGAGATACGCGAAATCATCAATTATAATTCCATTAGCACGGGGCCATAGAGTGATAAAATGATTTACGCGTAAGCAAATAGGTCAATACTTGCGATGAACTGGTCGATTTCATGACCTAGACAATGCGTTAAGAATATTCTGCATTGCTGACGCAGGAATTAGATTACGTAGTTCCATAACGAAGTCAATAACAAACTGTGCATGACACAATTGTGGCCATTCATAATTGCGTACGCCCTGTGGCGCGTATAATAGACATTGGCTGCAGTTGCGACGAATTCGTGGAAAAATTGATGAGAACGTGCCTTTTCGATCGAACATGGCTTCTTAGTTGGGAGAGAAAAATAAAACGATAATTCGATATTATTCCTATACCCTATACCAATTGGATGCAATTGATTGGATCATTGATGATGTTTTCGGCTTCTGATGCGCAGCTACGTATCCGTCTATCATCATTGTGATAAACAAATTCCTAGCTCGTTCAACCGATTGACTTTTAATTCGATCCACGTAACGTGTCGAGCGTAATCGTTGCAAACAGGAGGAAAAATTGATTGTGCTGCCCGGTGGAATACAATGCTTTATAAATAGAACAACGAATAGAAAACGATGGGAAGAGACGAAAATAAGATTCAAAGTTTCTTTCTTTTTCTTTTTTTTTCCCCGATTAAATCCGGGAGAATAAAATTATTCTTAATATTCGGCGGAGCGGTAACAAGTTTCCTATAGAAAAATCGAGGCGAAAGATAATACCGAGAGAAAATTTGTCGCGTCGAATACTGCCTCTTACGAAATTATTATCGCTGCGCGATAAGAAAAATGTAGGCACAGTCTGCAGAAACGATAGGAGCATGGTGCACACTCCGGGCACAGGTTGCATCAGCCACGCGGCATGCATGGTATCCGTTCGCGCCAGAGCCTATCCAGCAATTCCATCGAAAGCCTGTCCGATCGCGCGATTCGGAAAGAGCGAATACTGCGCCGTCTCGTCGTCGACTGCCGTCAAACACTCGTTGCCTTCGAAAATCGGATACCAGCGTTTCAGAAACTCCGACCGGTTCAGAAGCTCCTCCGTTTCACAGCCAATAATTTAACCGGTCTGTCGGCCAGATATACGAGCTTCCTCGATTTAGGAGAATTTCTATCGTCGAGCGTATGTAATTCGTAGTAATTGCCCGTTCCATTCATCGTTTATTATTCCTAGCGGACGATTTCCAGTCATCGTTTTCTCGAATGATTGGAGTTATAAATATGATCGTCGGTTAAATAATGAATAACGGAGCGTTTCGAGCGATACGAGGATTATTTAGAAAAAAAGTGTACTAAAAAGATGTAATTTTATTACAAATGCGCTAAATTTTTATGAATTGTTAAAATTCATTATTTCGATTATTTTAATAAAATGAACGAAAATAAAAATATAACGTAGGAGTGGATTAAAGTTCGATATGACGTTGGAACTTCCTGTTTGTTTTCTTACATATCGTATCAATAGATTACGAATAATTTCTTAATATATTAATTCCTGACGCGTACAAATTTTTGCCTACATGAATTCCTCGAAAATCTGCGAATAAAAATCACGAATATTTCAACAAACGTTATCACGTGATATTTGATCTTTATAATCTTTAGAGACCAATAAATAGATCCTCCGCGACCTATCCAACTTGAAATATCTTGAGATTGTTTGTTCAATCATCGCATTATGACGCATCCATTCACTCGTAATTTTTGTTATGACAATTTAATAAAACCTAACAAGTGTTTGATTCAAAATATCTAAAATACAACTGTTACGTAACAAATGAATAAAAATTATTTATTACAGAAATCTGGTTCCTCCCAGAAAATTTAATAATGATTAATTTTTAATAATATCGCTACTTCAAGATAATCGTGAGAATTATAGATTTTCCTACGAAAAGTGATGAAGAAACCTTCGGTATCCCAAACGATTTTTGCATATAATTCCATTATTATCATAGATACAAAACTTGGATCAATTACGTGTGAATTACAATCTACGAGGAAGAAAATAATCGATTGGATCGAAATTCCTTTCGGATGACTTTTTTCCTCGACACACCGCGCACAAGCCTCTGAACGGTGCAAGCGAATTTTCGAGCGGCGAAACTCGACGAGAGCGAGCGCGAAATAGTCGTCGTTCCAGCCCGATCGTGCAAGCATTCGTCACACCGAAGAAACAGCCGATTTGTTATTTAATTAGAGATTTCGAAAAATGTTGGTGGCGTCTGGCTGGCAGGCAATTTGCGCGTCCAGACGAGTCCCCGTGTCTGTCTCCTCACCCGTGTGTGTTGATTCAGCGTAACCGATTTAGCTTAACCCACGCGATGGACACACTTATACCGTCTTCTCGCCCGCCGATACCCATAAATTTCACGGACAGACGAAACATCCCCGGGACGAGATGAGAAACTCACGACTCGCGTCGGCACACGGCAAAGGACGCGGAGAATCGGGGAACGATCTCCGTGCCTTCACCATTTCTCAATTTTCCCACCCTTCTCCTTCGCTGCCGATCTCTCGGGCCCCGATTCGATCCGAATTCATTTGAGTAAATGCCGAGAGGTAAATTTTGACCATCGCGGAATTTGAGAAAATTGGAAAGAAGGAAGGGTTTATCTTGTACTCGAATCACGACACGATAATTATCGTAATAGAAATCGGTATAAATACGTCCACGTGGCCTTCAACTTGTTGACGATACGCGGGAACCTCGCGCAAGACACTTGCTATCCAAAAGGCGATTCGAATTTCGCTTCGAATCGATGTACATCGATCTAGATCTACATCTAGATCGGAATGTGAATCGAAAGAGCGAAGGGGGAAAAGAAAGGAGAGATAATGGTGTTAAGACGGAGGAAAGGGATAACGAAGAACGAAGACGCAAGGAGAAGTGGATCCTCGAAGGAGAAAGAAGGTGTTCGGATGAAACTGGCGCCAAGACGCCCTCGCCCCGGCGATCCGCGGCGGGGGTTAAAGAAAAAAGTCCGCGGATGCGAATCGTATTATTTCCAGCGGCGAGGAGGATCGTTTATAAAAAAAGGAGGAGCAACAAACACGAAAAGAAGACGAGAGAATCTTATGGCGCCGCGACAACTCACGTCGACAGCTTTAAGATTGGCTGGTGGTGGTCGGAAAGGTATATCTGTTGCCGATATCGTCGCAACGGGACGAGAGAGGGAGGCGCTGCGCGTCGTGGTGGTCGTGCACGTCGTCGGCGTCGTCCCTCCGTCTCATCTTTAACTTTGTTTTCACCGAGGCGCCGGCTAGGTAAATATGCGGTAAATTCGGTGGCGATACGCACCGGATTCGACCATCATCAAACGTGTTTCGCCTTTTAATATGTCTCTCCCGCGTGCTTATTATACACAAATATATAACCGTGGCGTGTACGAGGCCCGGATACGATCGTAACATCGTCCTCGAACGTCACCTTACATTTTCACCCGTGCTCTTTCTCCTTTTTCCTTCTTTCTTTTCTCTTTTTCTTCTTTTTTCTTTCCTTTTTCTTCTTTTTTCCTCTTTTTTTTCTCTTTCTGCATTTTCGAACGAAGCCCGGCGCCGCCTGTATGATAGCCGTTTTTCAGTATTTACGCGGAGACGCGGAGTCGATCGTGGCGGGTTTAACGATAATTATCGCTTTGGCGCGAGAAACGCGAGAAACGAGAAAGACGAAGAGAGAGAGGAGAGAGCCACAGGGCTGACTGGTTTCGAGTGGAGGATGCGAAAATAGCGTTGGCCCATACCTGGAAAACGAGATGCTCTCTCTCTTTCTCTCTCTCTCTCTCCTTCCCTCTTTTCGCCCGAGTAAACAGAGAGGATACGATAAAGTTCCTCCGAGTTCTAATCATCTTACTCCTCGTCGTCGTTGATCTTTCTACTATGAATCGAGAAGTGAAATAAGAAAGTGTGAAGAAAGAAGAAATAGCGATATAAATTGATCGAAATGTCGCGTTGACGCAACGTTCATCCTTGAAAATTCGAGTCTCTATCTCCGGATAAACGGATTAACGATAGAATATAACTTTTCTCGTCCTATTTGTATTTAATACTTTGCGAATAACGGATTAGAATAAAGTTGGCGAATACGAAAAATGTTTTACGAGAAACCACCTCCTTCCATAAATTTATATTGGAAGAGTGAAAGACGATATTACTCGTCAGTTTCACGAGCAATCATTCGGAAAAACGATTGGCGAATTAAGATCTACATAGCATTGATGATCCCGAGACACATCGATATTTTAACACGGCATAAAATAACAATAAAACCGCATTATTGGAATCTCAAACGATCCAATAAACAACGAAAATAACAATAACAAACTTCCAAACGAATTATCGCCTTATCCTAAAAACCAAAAAATCTAATTTTCAACGATACGAGCGGAAAACCTTGAAAACCTAGAAGAAGCGAATGCATCAAGGAAAACGGACACGCTTGCCATTTTAGCTTCCTCCCGACATTTCGAGTCCGCGTTGACAATCGTTTAGACGTACTTTTTAGAGGAAAATCGACGAGGCGAATAGACACGGCGTTCGACGTGCGGGCGGGACGAATCGTGGCGAATAAGACGGGTGTGAAACGGGAAGAACCGTGGGACGCACCTGTGCGGCGACCCGACCGACGTCCCATCACACGGACGCAAATAAACGGCGTCGCGCCGTCTGCGGCTCGGCCGACACTTTGCTCGACCGAATGGCCAAAGGCGACCCCGATCATCATCATCATCCTCCTTTTCCAACGCTCGCTCCACCCCTATCCCCGATCGGATATCCGATCTGCGGGAGGACAGCCACTCCGCCCTGGACGATGATCACTCCGATTCGTCAAATTACGCAACACCTAGTCATCCATGCCCTTGTTTTTCCCCCAATGATTACGCGTTGATCTTTAAAACGCTCGTGACATTTTTCACGATCGAAGCTGCCAAGAAGGAGAGTAACGTAACAAGTCGTGATCGAAGTCACGTTCGTAGAATTTTTCTCTCCTCCTTCGCTTTTATCGATTCAGATTTTTCCTTTTCTTTTCTTTTAGATAGATCAAGATACATTTTTTGTCGCGTTGATGCATAACTGCGAACAGCTTGAAGAAAGTCTATCGCGAATCTCGAGCGGGGATTGAATGAATTATTAATGAATAATATATGCGCGCGTATTGATATTTTACAGCGAAATTCGTGTTTTTTATAAAGAAAATTCTGTGTATCGAGGAAGATGGTGTAAATTGGAAGATGGGAAAGGAAGTAGCTCGGATGAAATGATTAAAAACGTGTAACGCGTGGAGAATAAGTTGTTCTAAGGAGCGATACATTCCTTTGTGCGATGTAACGATAGCCAGATGTATCTGCTCACGTTGCATTTATAAGTGCGTTGTCACACGTTTCATGACCTGGATAACCAGAGACTCTCGATGATCGCGACCACGGATAATAGAGATCCCATTACTCGAGATCCTCACCGCCCGATCACCGTCGTAAACTTTTAATTTTTCCATTCGTGTTTATCGTTGGTGGGAAATTGGTGCCAAATCACAACTTCGTCAGGCGATGAAGAAGTTCGAGCAAAGTCCACTCTCCACAGATAATCGTGGAGCATCGTCGGCTTGACGTGATCGTAGCGCAAGAACCGTTCATTGATCGTCGGAAAAGGAATTAACGCGTTAACGAGTGTGACTATTCCTCGCGAGGAATTACGTCAATTTCTTTGTATCTACCGAAACGAAGACTAGTAGAAGGGCAACGTCTGACACGATGACTCGTACGAATGATGAATGAAGAGCGTTCAATGGAGATATGCTAGGTCTGACTGCGACTTTTGAGGAATCGTTTTACGAATGAACAGCTGTTGCGAAATCGTTGTTAGCGGTGTCGTAATAAGAAGCTTTCAATGAATGAATTTATTATGAAAAAGATATCGTGTGCCGCTTGAAAATTGCATTGCCTTTCTGATATTTCTTTCTTTTTCTTTTTTTTAATCACTTATCGATAATTTATCTCCGTAGCGAAATTACTCGTTTCGATTATTCTTCATTGACACTTTTCATTCCGATTAATCACGATCGATCGCGACTTTGATCTTTCGTGTCGCAAGGATTAGAGGGGGGAAAAAAAAAAAAAAGAAAAATGAACGAAGAATAACAGCGAAGAAATTCAATCGCATCGTTACGAGGGAAAATGGATGAGTCACGCGAGGGATACAAAAACCATTATCTCGGTGAAGAATTTCTGAATGTTATGTTACGATGACCGATGAAAGAAGCGACTTGCGTCAGCCACCAGTTTTAAAGCCCGCCGTACGAGAAGGGTAACCGAGGGGTACCTACTTCGTTATACGCGAAGCAACAGATCCATTGACACCGATCTTTGTCTCGAATATGTGTGGAGCGTGTCAATCTTTTGACTCGTGTTACCCGCGTGCCCCTTTATCGCCAATTTATCGAGCCGAGTGGTGAGCTTTTTTTTTTTTCCTTTTTTTTCTTCGCCACCGACATGGCACACGCACTGTTTCGACGTTTAATTAATGCGCGCGTGTCGAAATTAATCACTTGTTATCTAACAGATACGCTGCAGGCTGTAATGCGTAGTAATTCTTCGTCGTATTCTTCCACCCCCGAGCCGAGTTTTTTCGTGGAAGTCGTGTGCGTCACGAAGTTGTACAAAGTGTATATCGAGAAAACTTTCAAATCTGGTATATACGTGTGTACTTTTCTCTTGTGTCCACTTGCGAGAAAGAGAGAGAGAGAGAGAGAGAGAGAAACGGAGAAAAAGGAAGTCGAACGATAGATATTTATTTAAGAGAAAGAGAGAGAGAGAAAAAAAGCGTAAGATAACCTAAATGTTTCCCTAAGAAAGAGCTCGTAAATCGTTCCAATGCTTGCCGGAAATGATGAAAAAGAGAGGGGGAGGGGGGGAAGAATCATTAAGCGGAGACTTTTCTCTTCTTTCATTCATCGAGACGCATTGTGTAATTTTCATTCATTCATGAAAGTTTTGGTGAATATTTAAAAGAAATTCTTCTTCCCGAGTTAAGTTTGCTCGCGTAAAATATTATTTTTACGAATTTGACAATTTTTTTTTTTTTTTTTTTTTTTCCTTCTTCGAGTATGGGATGACTTTCAACTGTCGTACTATAAATAATTGCTTCCGAGAAAACCGAAAATATATTTCCTTCCCTCTGAGAAACCGTCTGACGATCAGGTTTTGTTGAAAAGCAAAGACAGCCACTGAAATAGGTTATGATTGACTTTCCCTAAATTTTCTACATTTTCTCAAGTTTTGCGGAGAAAGATTCTTGCAAATTTTTGCATATTAAAATAACAGCTATATTTTCCTAAAAATAATATATCTCGAATAATAAATCCACTCGGAATAATCAATAATAAAAATTCAAATAGAATGTACTGAATTAATCAAACGTAAATATAACGTAAACAGTTTCGTTAAATTAAAAATTCGGACATTTTCATTTCATGCATTCAACGAACGTAATACTTTTTCACAAACGCAGTTCGAATAAACGCAAAATAAATTAGCTTCGAAAATTTTAAGCCTTAATTAATTGCCTTCGAGCAATTTAAACGCGATTACAAAGAGATTATACATCATCGGCCGTATAATGTGGCGTTTCATCCCTGCGTCTAGGTGGAAGCATCGAAAAGTTTCCTCTCTCTAATCACCTACGGACAGCCGGTGATTTTTCTTTTTTTTTTTCCAAGAATTTCTTTCCTCTTCGTGGATGATGCTGACGTCATTAAAGACCTACGATAAACCAGCCAAGTTCCCCGTAGCGAGAGGTCCACTACGTGATGACTGTCATGCAGCGAGTTTTGGTGAATGTGTCCTTTATGGCTCGACATGTGTTTCATATTTCTTCCATGCACTTTTAATGAGCGAACGTGCTAGGACAAGACGTTCAGTTCCCGATATATACGTTAATTTCCGATATAATTTGATCGTTTGCGTGGAACTAATTTGATCGTAAACGAATTATCGATTTTGAAGAAGAAAAATAAAATAAAAGCAACGACATCTTGGCGATCTGTACATTCAATGCGTTCAATTTTAATTTGAACAGCTTGCCAGGGAACGGATGATTTCTGATACAGAGAAAATTCGCGTTTGCGCTGGGACAATTAATCATACGATTCAGTGAAAATTGATTCTAATAGGATTACTTAGAAATTCTTATGCAACAATGATCAACAACGATCTTTTTACAAGGATATTGCGAGCAGAAGAATAGAATATCTAACGGAGGAAAATACTGGATACTTCTAGATAACACAAGTTTAAATAAAACGTAGGATCACACGTATCGTTACATCTGTTGATACAATTATATTTAATTCAAGTGATAAAAATTCCGTGAGGAATCTCACGGCCCGATTACGTGACCAGTGGTACGAACTCGCCTGATTTACTTCTCGGAATACGCAACCTCTTAAACTGCAAAACTGAAACGTCACACGTGCACCGGCGAAATTACAGCGTTAAATCAGCAAATGATCATTATCCCGCGGGATGGCGAGAGGGAAAAATAGCGGAGAAAATGGAAAATTAATTGGGAAGACGTTTTAATAGGGCAGTTGCAACGATGATAGAGAAACTTGAGATCGAACCATCCGACATTAGGTTGTTGGAAAAAAACTGTATGCTTTATTTCTCTCGTAGAGTATAAATAGAGGAATACGACATTAGAGATACCAATATTCGCGAACACAGTGTGATTTATTGGGTTACATTATACATTTAGACGGCGGCAGGCAGCCAGCCAAAAGAATATTATACACGCTTATTTTCAATGGAAAATATCCTCGGTACGGGTTACCAACCTCCAAGATGTCATCTTTGACAAAAATATAAATTAAACTTCTGGCAGAATGAAGATCACAGGAGAGAAAAAGTTGACGAGTCACATTTTGTAATTTTCTTTTTTTTTTCTTTTTTTTTTTTGAACCACAGCCGTTCTAAATTTGGAGCTTACCTACTAAACCCACGACACGACAAAATTTAAAATACTTTTTTCCCAATATTTTTAATTGTTACACGAACATCGATCAAATTCTAAAATCGTCGCGTAATGGGGAAAAAAAATAAAAATTTTCCTTTCGAAACAACTTTAAATACGTTGTAGACAACTTTCAATTGCAAAATCGAAACGTGCAATCGTGCGAATTCAAATTTCTCGAATCGTCGAACGTAAAAAGTAAAAATCGTAGGGGCGACGAATAAAGCGTACGACATAATGAAGGCTAGAAAAAATGATGGGGATAAATCTCGAGATGGACTAATCTGTTCGAGTTATTTGTCGGTGAAAGGGTTAAGATGGATTCCTGGAAGGATATATGTATTAACATCCCGAGGACATTTGTCTTCCATCACGAAGAAGAAATATGCGCGAACCGTTCCACTAAATCATCCTAACTAATTGGTTGCAAGAAACGTCCTTTCGAGACTTAAGATTTCGGGCGGTAAGACGAGGGGTGCACAAGGGTGCGGAACGTGACGAAATGGCATTAATTAGCTTTGCACGCATGGAGCCGGAATGACGCAGCGTTATTCGAGTCGCAAAAGCATTTTGGCATTTGTCAGGGACCCTTCTCGTGTGTCTTGTTAAAGGTGTCCCGTGTTCAGTTTTGCTGAGGACTGATACGGACATGTGACATCCCCACGCGTAACTCTATTCAGCCGAATCGCCAGCTGGAACACCGAGCGATTATATTACCCAAGGCCGATCAAATCGATTACGAATCAAGTATAAATCGTTAGCACGCGAGCACGCGGCCTTGTCCACCGCGGTTCAATGCCAACCGACTCGATCGAGTTTTCGATTCAGCGTCGTAAATGATGTTTCGAAAATGACGAAAGAGATTACGGATGATCGTACGCCTAAATGGCACTTTAATGAATCAACGTGGAAAACTTTTGAAAATTGAACGGTTGAATCGATGTGCTCGCTTCATTCATTTCGTCTTAATCTCGATGATGGAATTTTTCTTTTCAAACTCGATCTTTTAATAGGAAAATATTTGGACCAATAAACGTTACAGCTGCGTTAAGATTATTTATAAACACATTGATTACATTTGTCGATTTCTTGAGTTTGAGAATAATGTGAAAAATTAGCTTCTAAAATATACTTTTCACGCATTGATTCGATCCAAAATTATTTTCATTTCATTTCCAACTTCAGAATCGGTCTTTTTCTTCGGCCGTGATCAGCTGTTCTCACTCGGTATTGGAATATTGCGAAGTTTAATCGAGACGTGTCCTTCAAAAGTCGCAACAACGAATTCCACGTGTTTCTGGAAAACATCTGGAATCAGTCCTGCGATCACGAAATTCGATATCGAAGCGCGGGGTTTCGAGTATTGTAAAAATATGCGCTCACCGAATTTCTTACGTCTTACGTTACGCGAATGATGCAACCCATCGTTGACATAGAGAGACCACCGAAAGAGGAACAGAACAGGCGCGTGTTGCATCGTATATCAAGCCGTTTTATCACGAGTCTCGCGCCTTATCCCACGCAAGCTAAGATTTCCTATCTGCAAATACCGCTTTTGCGATGCTTTCTTATGGAAACGCGTGCTTTTCTTTTTTCTATCGCTTTACAATTTTATTAATCGCATCCAAAAAAGCGATTAAACTGCAAATGCAAATGGATCGTGGAAGAACAAATTTTATTTTCTCTTGTCACTTGTTTTTTTTTATTCTTTTCAATCTTTTATTCTATCCTCTTTGGATAGAATAAAGGATAAAGGAACTTCGTTCGTCGTTGCCTAGGTTAGGTTAGGTTGTTCTTTCGATAAAAGTTATAAGTCATCTAAAATTTGTTTTTTTTTTAGATTTTTTCTAGTAGAGAGATGCCTATTCCACGAGCCCAAAATAAAAAGGTCCAAAGGTTCTCTCGCACGATACAATCCATCATAGATCTTTGACTATTAATATTAGCAATTTATGATTTATGACTCGTCAAATTTTACTATCGATCAATTCTGCGAAAGGATTTAGAATTTCAAATTAAATCATATATTCATCTATGTGTTCATCGATTATTTATGATTCTCATTATACGATTCGATTATACAATTGATCTAAACTATTCATCCGACCGATAGATCCGATCGAAAGATCTGTGATTTTTAATAATATTAAAATAAAATAATATTCTAATAAATCGAAACATCAAGTCGTTCGTATAAATAACAATATTCACTAATTTTTACCATTATTTTTAACATCAGGTTTAAACATAAATTTATTAAATTTCGAGTATTCAAATAATTAAACGAATTTTGAAAATTTCATTGTAAAAATTTAATTGGAAATTAAATCTAGAAAAATAATGGAAAAATCTTAAAATCAAAATACCGAATAAATCATGATATTGAATTAACAAGATCTTGGAACTTGGATCCGATAATTGCACTATAAAAATTAATTAAAAAATCGATAATAAATCGAACGATAATTAAGGCAGGAATTATATTCAAAAAATAAAAAATCTTCCAATTGTGAAAACGATGTCGAACAGAAAAGAAAAGAAATCGCAGCTCGATTGCAACTCTCATTGAGAATCCCGTGAAAGAAACACGAGATTCGTTCGCTTCGATCCACGCTCGATGTCCAATGCGAAATCGACGGTGCGATCAACGGAGCAAGTTAATGAGGCACGATAGATCGTGTCCTCCGCACATGATGCGACCAGGCGTCACGTTTAAGGCCGTGTGCCATTGGTCGAGATGCTGACAAGCCCCCGTCAAGCCTCTGCACTTCTGACTCACGTGCGTTTATCTGTCGTCCAACTAAAATGCCGGTGCCGAATAAACAACGCTGTCATCGATCGATGTGCTTCGATCATCGTGGCACAAGTCCGACATGCTGATCAATAGGACTACCGTATTCGAAGCCGATCGAAAGCGGTTCGAAGCGGTTTCATCGCGGGGATTTTCAATCGTGGAATTATTAAAAATGACCGTGACTCATATTCGAGAGACGGAATCGATGGAAAATAAGAGGAAACTTTTCAAATCGGAGCAACGAGATCAATGGTAGAAATTCGATCGTATAGGGAATTTATCTTGAGAATCGAACTCATAATTAAGCTAAGGAATGGATGTTTAATCTTGGGATTTTTTTTTTCTTCTCTTTTTTGGAAATTCGTAGTCGAAGAAAATATGATAAAACGTGATAAATTTGTTTCGATAATGGATTTAATTTTTTTTTTTCCGATCGATGGAAAAGATCAAGGTTACATAATCGAGATTAGCCTCGAATCGTACGACTTTTCGTTTCACTAAATTCAATCCGACAGCGCGATGCGTTTGATCTTTCCTTTACGAGTACACAAATGATCTATCGACGTCATCATTTTTCTGGCTTGCAATCAGTGTTTGACTAATGCTCGGCAGTTTAAATGATTAATAGAAACGTATATTGGAAAATATCTATAATGGAATGAACGAGATATAAGTATATATAAGATAAATTCAATTTAACAAAATATTCAAATTTTTAAATTGAAAGTGTAAATAAAGTATAAATCTAATCTAAATGATATTTAAACTGAAAGAAACGAAAATTTAAAATAACGGAATACCGAGATATATTTTATGATATAATTTTGTATAGTCAGTGAGTAATAAATTGGTTTAGGTAACAATAAACTCTAAACGATAACCGAAAGCTAAGAACAAGCAAAATATTTTTGCAACGTGACATTCGACTACATGATCGAATCGTTACAACCATTCAGTGAATATGATCCAATAATTCCACAGACATAACAATAAAATGATTTATAATAAAAATTGGCACAACAAGTGTTGACGTAGAAAATTTGTTTATTCGATAGAAAAATAGAACGAGAAATATCACAAAACAAGTAAAATTGCAAAACCAATCAGAAAAACTGTCTTATAAATCTCTTCCTAATTCCACATCTATTAAATCCACCGACTCGCAAGGATTTAAACTTTCCTCAATCCAACTCAAAATAATTTCCAAAACGAAGAAACTAAAGAATAATCCCTTCGATTTTTTACCAAATTTTTTTAAAATAAAAATCACAAGAAATTTCTTTCCCAATCTCATCGTATGAAATCGCACGTATGAAAATCTCCAGCTCTCCAACTTTATCAATCGGCATAATCATGAATATCCATCTTTCCACCATTGTCGTATATGTAACGCAAACATAGCGTATTTTTTCTTTTTTTCCTCGAAATTGATCAACTGGTAGCTCGAAATTAACCCCATGAAACGATCTTCGAATCGACCGACGAAACAGAAGAAACGCGAACCCCCACTCCGCCAACTCAGCCTATATAAACCCGCGGCATCTCGCAAGTCTCTTCATTCTATACGAGGCGACAGTCTATGTATACGGTCAGTAGTATCGCGGGTTTGGTACACAACTATCACTGAACGAAGAACGAGAGATAGCACGCGTGTATTTTATTACAATTACGAAAAATCGGCAAACTCTAGCAAACGCGAATAAAATCGCTTCACGAGAACGAGCACCGTTCCTCGAGCAACCATAGCCGCGAACCATAACCACATCCTTTGCTATCTAGTAGTTTGAATCAAGAATCAGTGCGCGGGTCTATCCCGCGTCGAAGTTCGTTTCTCAGAAGATTATCGCCTAATTCGAGAATAACAGAGGTTTCTATAAATTGAAATTGGAAGGAAAAACGGAAAGGATCTATCAACAGGAAGAAACTTGATACCATCTTCGTTCGTCTTCTCAGGCGATAGCCTTCACGTGCCTCGTTTTTTGGAAAGAAGAATTGATTATCTACACAACAGGATGAAGCTAGTACTCTTAGTGACTTTGCTGGCGGTTCTATACATCGTCCAGTATTCCAATAGTGCGGCAGTCAGATCGGAGGTAAGATATATATATGTATATCAACTGTTTATCATAATCGATACACTTGTTGAAATAAAAATCGATGATCGAAATGATTTTTCGATAGCGAATTTGCATGAATAACTTGGTTTTTTTTTTTGTATTTCTGATCTGAGCACGAAGAATTCGTATTATATCGAAGAAATTTTATTAATACGTGATATTTGAATCCCGTTTGGGATTTGAAATAATTTCACGTGATACAAGATTTGAATTTATTATTTTTTAAAAATTAAAAAATACTTAAACTCAACTTAAATTGCATGGTTTCTGAAATGATATAAAGTAACAGATATATTATCAAAATTTTGTAACTTATGTCATCAATGATATTTCGAATCGAATATATTATATCAGTCTTTAAAAAAAATATTCATATTTTATATATTTGAAAATTTGTAAATCACGAATTTAGCGATACTATATCTTTACGTTCATTAAATGGAACTTGAACATTATCGTATGCGATATGATTGCAATTCGTCCGATTCATGATTTCACACTTCAAATACACGATAACATAACGCGTACAAGACTCAACATTTTTTTTTCCGAAATGCGAAATCGATAGCATTGATGATCTTATTGCGTCGATAATTTTATGCGTAATATGTAAAAGATAATCTTCAAAAAAATTTCAATATCTTTCAAAATATTTCTAATGTGTACCAATTATTTTACCAAATCTGATCTATCGTAATATTCTATTCTCTAATCTTTATCTAATCTTATGTGTAGCAAATATAAATTATTTTCTTTTTTTTTTTTGGAATTTTCTGAAATTCAAAATTATGTCAATTATTCCTATATATAAATATATTTCTCTATCATGTGAAATTTGTAGAATTTTTAACATTTAATACTATAATTTTCTAAATATATTTTTAATTGAATTTTATGCAAAAAAAAATATATGTAAATTTTTAACATTTGTTGTAATTTTTTTCTTTTTAGGAATTTGCCGAACAATTACGCAGGATTGTTCACGAAATGCATCCCGATAACCTGAGAACGCAAAGAGCAACCGAAAGCGGAAATGACGACCGTCCGAAACGGAATTGTTATGATACACCCTGCGGATGGAATACATACAATCCTGTCACTCGGCGAAGCACGATTTTCATGCCGAATACGTAAGTTGGAATTATGCATGCATAATGATCAAAATAATTATGAGCACTACACAACATAAAGCAAATAGTTTTATGAAAATTATATCTGATATAATTATACATTTCCCTTTTAAATATTATTTTAATTTATCTTTTGATTGAATTTTTATATTTATATTTAAATATTATTATTATACATAAATATGATATATTGTATGTATATTTTTTTGTTATTACCTAATTTAAATAAAATTATGTAATAATTTTATTATTGCATTAATATATGATATATATGTATAATATTGTATAATTATATATAATTATATAATTTTCATTAACATATTTGCTTATTTATGTCATTGTTTGTAATTATTTATTTAATACTTTAACATATTGAAGATGTTAATCGATATTTTTCAATTTTCAAATATCGTTGACGAAAAATGTTAATTAGCATTTTTTACTTCTCAAATATTGGTGATTGGAAATATCAAACGACGTTTTTCATTTCTCAGATATTAATAAAAAATTAATAAAAGCATATATTCCAATTAATAATTTTAACAACAATAATCAACAATAAACTATATTAATGATGAATCAAAATCATCATCACTGTTATTAAAATTATTATTTGACTAGTAATTTTGAATTCCAATGGTAAACGATTGATTCCTTGCATTTTACATGCTTATTTATAATTTTGATAAAAACACATAAGCCTTCTGTTATGACATTCGATACTCGCTGAAATCTGATATTCGGAATGGAAGTTCCATACTTATTGCCATTTTTCATTCGTTACTCGAGTTTCATGTAAAATCAAATATGTGAAGATTTATTGTGAAAGTCGCCACTTGAATATAAAAAGTTCAATTCGTATAACTAATCAAGACATTTTATAGAATCTTAATTTAATTTTGTTCGAAAATGAACCATTATATTTTACATAATTTCTAAAAATATCCAGAAACTAAGATTTAATCCATTTTATATTCCATTTTATATATTATTTTATATACCGTCAACAATGTATTAAAATTATATATTTATGAATGAATTAATATGTAATTTCTTCAAGACAGAAAGAAACCATAAATATTGTTTATTAAATATTCATTTGCTGCAATGAATACTTAATCTATTTCATTATTTTCTTATACAAATAATAATGATATATATAAACTTATTATTCAAATTAATATCAAAATAAATTTTGCTAAATTAAAAACTTGACTTTTTTATATCTATATTATATAGATATTTTATTATAATAAATTGTTTCTTTTTTATGTATTAGATGCAAGTGTCCTGATGAAACGTATAAGTGTGTACGCACTGGAGAAAATGTATCTATGAGTGCATATGTATATCACTGCCGTCAAAATACGACAGCGGATGACATCGAAGGCGAGACAGCCGAAGATATGGATTATCTTAGTTAAGAAACATGATAAACAGACATACCTGAATGACAAACGTCTTCTCAAACAACCGTGGTCATGGTGGCATCACCGTCCTTATTGCTGTCTCACCGTTGAACGAAGTGAATTTTCCGTTTTTCAAAAAACACTTTGACACTCTGTTTAAATATTATATCAATTATTATACTCGCGTATATAGTTCTATAACAAAAAACATGTCACAATATCACAATTTAAATATGTATTAAATAATTTTATGCGGCCTGTCTAAGTGCTATTAATATTTGAACGAACACTGCGGAAACGAAATCAAATATCGGTTCGATATTTAAAATCAAATATGGCCGCGATATATTTCGATATATTTCGATAATCGAGATTACAGACAAGACAGAATACCGAAAATTTTTTATTCGAAATTTATTAAATTTAGAGCATAAATCAAGAATTAATTGATTGTATTTAAAGATTTTTAACGAATTATTAATATTTATAGATGAATAAGATGAAAATCGAAACAAATTATTTGAACGTGTAATATGGGAATATTGGTCTACCGGCGTAAGAATATTAGAATAGATTTTAACTATAAAAAGTATTTATTTATATATATTCTTATATAAAAAACTTTCTGAGATTATTATTTACAATTTTTTCATAGCTTTAGCAAAAAAAAGTGTTTAAAATTATCAATTTTACCTTTAACTACACGAGATGAATTGGGTCTTCGAATGATGCACCACCTATGACTGGTAACGAAAGACTGCGTACAAATTTCGCGCTGCTATTAAGCAAGTCTCGTGCAGTGGCGCTATTTTCAAATTCGTTTAGTTTATAAATTATTTTAAATTTCAATTTCGTTAAAAATCGATAAAAAAAAATTATAAATATCGCAGTGTCACGTTTATTTTAATGTAAATTGAGAGTAGAAACGGAAATTAAGTTACTATCGTTCGGAATATACAAGACGCACGGAATATGAAGCCGTAAGTTAATTGCAGTTTTTTTTCAAATTATTCATATAGAAAATTCATCATAAGGTAATTAAGCAATAACTAACATGCATCAATATTTTATGAATTTTAATCATAAGTTTCATTTTACTTTCTCTTGATATGAAATAGAAGGAAGTATGAAATGAAATCTTTTCAGACCTGATTGATTTTATCAAACTAAATTATCACAAATGAATTGTACTTGTCTCATCAAAAATATCTAAGTTATAAAAAAGTTACTTAAATATTTCAAGAATGAATAAGATTAGGTCTAAAAAGATTCGAGTTTGTATCAAACTTTAATAAGATTTGAAAATTTGTAATTTTATTTTTAAGTTATAGTTCGTTTATTACACTTGAACTATCATTTAAAATTAAGCGAACTATCATTTAAAATTCGAATATTCATCTCGATCATCATTTTTTTCAATTTTTCATAAAACTATTTTATTGCCAATATAAAATTTATTATTGAAATTTACGAGAAATGTATCTTTTGTTTAAAAAGAAGACAAATGTAAAATTTTTTAATATTTCATCAATAATAATGATGCAATTGAAATATCATTCGACTTTCAAATACGAATTAGCAATCGATTCTTACAATCGATGACAAACTTCGACGAATAGTTCGATATATCGATTTATATTTGAATTTAAAAATATCAGTTACATATAAAAACGAATTTATTTTTTATCGAAGTTTATCAGCGATTAACATTTAATTATTCTTAAGTTAATATGCACCTTAAGAGTACTCAAGGTGGTGTAAAATTAGCAAGTATATAGGTTACAGTATTTTGATAAGGCACGATTCACAATTTTGTACTTAACAGGGAAAATTGTTTTGAATCTTTTTTGTATATCATTATCGATTATTTATAGCGTGCAATAGTAATGTATAATTGATGGATGAAATACAGTAGTTTAATTTACAATCTAATTATATTTCTTTCATCAATTATAATTATCATTCATTCATTATAAATGCCATGTTCGAATTTTTATTCAAAGACCAAAGAGGTTCTTGCCCCAACAATTATTTTTCAACATTTTTCACATTTCATAGATATTACACCGTCTTGCAGTTGCTTTGCAACTATATTAACACAAAACAGAGATGATAAATCATCTTATTCTTTGTTTCCAATTGCATTGCAATAGATATACATGAAAAGATAAAACAGAAAAATAATTATATAGAACCACTTTTCTACACGTTTATAACATCAAAAATATTTCAAAATTTAAGAATTTAATATGTTAAATGTAATTATGTGTGTGTTTAATTATTTAGAAAATTTTTATTATTAGAAAAAATACTTAAACATTACTTAAATGAATTAATAGTTTAGAATATTTTTACTATTTCAAGAAAGCGTGTAGAAAATAGTACAGGCAATGTATTCATATGCAGTATTTCACTTAATATTTAATACACAGGAAGATTAAATTATCTATAGTTGTACAATGATTATCAATGTTATCATTTTTAATAAAAATAAGTAATGTTGCTGGAAATATTATATTGTATTTTTTTAATATTATATCCTCCTTTCACCATTTCTACCACTTACCTCAATTTTTAATTCTTAATAAATATAGATGAATTAATTGCGAATTGTCCTGAAAATAATTTAATAAATCAAATAAAACAGCTATAATATTAATGATTTATTAATATTAATAATGATTTGTGCAAAATATATCAACATTAAATTATTATCTCGAGTAATAAAATTGCCTGTACATTCACTTTTGATACATGGACATACACTTTTAAAATTAGCAATTTCTCGATAAAATACACTATCATCATTCATCATCAATAGTCACAAGTAGTCGAGCATCGGAAGACCGCGTCTCTCTTTTCTTTGTTCATCTTTAATAAGATATACAGTTTAATGTACAAGGGATGAAGGGGTGGGGGCAGTATTATTGCATAACTGAGTAGCACGGTGTCTGTATTTATATGTCTAAATGAACGTAAAATGGCATCTTTTGAAAATTAATCAGAAAAATAGAGACGTCAAGACTTCAATTAAATTTATATAATAAGGATAAAAATGTATTCAATTAAAAATTTATGTATACATTATTATCCGTCAATATTTTTTAAATGTTATTTTTTACTTGAATGTCTTGAAAATCACAGAAAATCCATATAATGAAAGCCATTCATTTTTTAATATTAATATAAAGATTTAAATTTTATATAGAAATTATATACTATTTTCTTTTTTTCACCACGCACGAATTCCTTCATTTAATTATTTTATTTTTTCTTTTTTGTGAATATTTCAAATAATGCAAATCTTAAACACTGTAATCGATATTAACAGTATAAAAAATAATTTATAAATGTTTAATCAGTTCATAGTTTGTATCTCATGCGTAGACTTATAAAGTAAAAGAACTAATAAAAAGATATATACTTAATAATAACATAAAATAATATCAATAGCCATATATCTCGTGCGTGATGAGATAATGTCTTTCCCAATGAACACCGCATTCTAATGTTGTCAACAGCTTTGCACTGTACAGGAACACCGCCACATTTAAATATTTTACAGTTTTTATCGAATAGCCTAAAGATCAGGTAAAAAATAAGGCCTAGTTTTTTCTCATTTCATATGTGTATATACGTATATATGTTTTCAATTATTATATATCCACATATATACACATACATATATATATATACAAGCATGTATTTATTTATACATATAATTATATGTATATCGAATTTAACAGAACGAAAATTCTAATTACCATATTCGTAAGAAAATAAGAGAAGTAAGTTATTAAAAACTTCGAACGAAAGATATTTTACATACATGTATATACAATTTATATTATTAAAAAAAAAGTATACAATTTTGGCCAATTTATTATAATCCAATATTCTGTTACGTTTTAGTTATATATAAATAGAAAGTGTTTAAATAATAGAACATATGTAAATCGAAATTTTAATAGATTTTTAATTACTAACAATATTTAATGTTTCAATTACAATCGTGTAAGTCTCTCTCTCTATAAAAATAAAATACTTAATAAAATAAAATTGACTGAATCTGCAATACGCTTATAAACGACAATTACATGACGATAGAATATTCTTTCTAAATCTTTTAAGATATTACATAAAGTATCAAAAGTTTTACCGTAACTTTACTCTCTTATGTAAAACCTTACCTGGAAAATCTATATCTAATTATATCGGAAAGTATTCGATCTTCGGAAATGAAACATTACGTTTAGATATCTTAGATATTACCTGATCACAAGCTTGATCTTTAATACAACTGGAAATATCGCTCGTTACAACTGTTTCTCTTTTTTCTAATATTCGATTCGATAGTTTATTTAATATTTTAAATTGAAGAGACTCTTTACATTAAACTTTTAGACAAACAACAACAAATCAGCGATATTTCCATTTGCATCAGATTATTTATAACCTGTACAGTTAAAGAATCAAATTTAGTAAAAATTGAATGAATAAGTGTAGTACACAATGTAAAGACGATTCGTTATAGTCTTCGATACTTTCTTTTCTAATGACCATTTCTGCACCTTCTTCGTTCCAAATGAACTTCGTTGGCAAAATAAAACATGCGTTTCATTATACGTGCACGCAATATAGTTCAAGAATCATCTTTAATTTTGCCTTTGATAATTTTCTCTTAACTATTAATTTGTTTTAAACAGAAAATATGAATGTGAGATTACCGAAACGAGTTCTCAATAAAGAAATGATAAGAGAGATCTCTCGTGGTAAAGAAATGATAAAAGACATATGATTATACACAGGATTCTGTCAGAAGATCAGGTTGCAAACGTTCCACTCTATAACGATTGTATTGTCTGTAAGGCGATCTCGTTTGATCATTGTCTGTGATCACTCGTGTCTTATGAGGAATTAAGTTTTCGTAACGTCCCATCAACCAATCTTGACATAATCGATGCTGAACGTCCGCGACATTTTTAGATGCCCAAGATGCCAACCATTGATGGAATTTTGAATTCAAGTGTTTTGTCACAGCTGGATGACACTGTTGAAAAAGCAAATAAGTAATATCGCAAATATTGAAAATCAATATATATTTAAACTTTAATTAATAAACATACCTCTCTGGCACGACTGAATGAATTTTGTTTATATAGGAATGCTTCCTTACTAGCAATATAGAGCATTTGGTAACTATTAGGATTAAATCTGCATTGTGTTTCATCAGAATTGATGATATCAGATGTATCCCCAGAATCTGCTAATCTTAAACTAGGAGGCCGTTTTAAAAGTGCATCAACAGAATCCAATGATTTTTCTTTATCTGTTGTTCTAAAAAAAAAAAAAATTAAAATATAATATATATTGTATATATATATAAATTATTATAGAAATTGAAAAAATACTTACTCTGCACCTTTCTCGGGATGAGGCATGGT
This sequence comes from Apis cerana, assembly GCF_029169275.1. Lineage (NCBI taxonomy): Eukaryota > Metazoa > Arthropoda > Insecta > Hymenoptera > Apidae > Apis > Apis cerana. The sequence continues at coordinate 7,445,494 of NC_083864.1, read as the reverse complement.
ATTAGGCATAGATGCCGACATCATTCTCGCAGTTCTTTTCCTCCATTGCCTAACATTACGGTAAAGAAATACAGGCTTACGTCCTGCCAAGATCCTGCCTAAACTCCAACCATTCCCATCCATCTACAACAATCGATTTATGTTAACTTTTTTAACAAGTACACCATGACATGTGAATATAGATTTCTTATGATAATGTTCATTACACTATCGTGGGTAATTACTACTAAGTTCAATATACTTCAGAGCTCTTATTACAGTACAATTACAAAATAATTTATTACAATATTTTACACATTGTACCAAGTTACAAACATTCCTTTTATTTATTTTACGCTTTTTTAAAATAATAATAATAAAAGAATTTAAGTAAAAAAAAAAAAAATTATAAAACAAACTACGATCAAATACAAAAATAAATAAAAAGTATATTCAAAAATAATATTCAACTTTTCTACATAAATTTTCATAAGAGTTTTTCACTTATTTAAAAGGAACTTATTTTTTTATCCTATCTTTCTTCTTTTCATTTTTGAACAAATTATTTGTCATTATGTGATTGTCATTATACACTGACACATTTAATCGCTTACATATCTGTAAATAATTGTATTCTAGAAATAAAAATTATTGATTTGAAAAAACATGGATAGGTAAAAGGATATTTTTTAAAGAATATAATAAAAAAAATTAATATTTTATAAGGAGAGGTTTTATGTACGAAAGTAATAAACGAAATTCAAACACATTCAAAATGATATGTATGCAATCTGTTGTTTTACTATTTTTTAACATATTATCGGTACTTGATAAATAATTAATAAGTAAATAACAATTTCTTAATTTAAACAATAATATATTAATTATAAATTTTCATAAATTGAATAATTAGAGGATATATATTAGCATTTAGTACCAATAATATCTGAAAATAATAAAACAAATTTTTTTTTAATAATTTTGCACGAACAAAGTAAGTGAACATAAGATGAAATGAAAAATGAGTTTAAAACAATATTTTTAGTTCAATTTTCGATCTATGTAAATACATTCATAGACGACGAGTGAACTATTTAAATCGAAAGCACAACAAAAAAAAAGGCGTCGTATTAACATGATTTGGATGAAACTGTTTAACAATTTCAATTTATGACAGTTTTACTATTTTTAAATACAAATGTGTTAGAAAAGAGATATATTACTCTTAATATACATATATTTATCAACGTTTAATATTCAAAACACACATGACATAATATTGAAATGATAAAGCAGAATAAATCGAAGCTAAGCGATAGAAAATATCTAAAATAAAAATTAGATGAGGATAAAAACATAAAAATTTCAACATCTGAATTAAATGTTTGTATGATTACGAAGTATTTAAATATAGTGTTAAAAAATATTTGGTTTACATTGTTTTTTGTCTTGTTTCATTCGTAAAAGCAGAGGCAAAGAATTCTTCTTCTTTTCTTTTCTTTCTTGTTACAAAAAATTAATATTATCGGAGAATCAAAGTAATAAATTTAGTGGTACAAAATGATGTTAGACAATAATGTTTAAAAGCATTGTTCATGTATTTCAATATCTCTCTTCTATACAATATTATTGTTTATCTATTATTATATGTATATTCATTTCATATACAGATTACAGTTACAAAATATATATATATGTCTTATATATATATAGAGTTTAAAATTCACTGCATAAAGTGAAAACGGAGATATGAGCTTATAACAATCACATAAAATCTGTCTGCACGTACGATCTCATAGTCTCAATGAAACTATATTACAAATGTCACAGTAACGTTTAAATCAGATTATTTGTGGCAATAATTACATATATATAAATATATATATTTAGGTATATACATATATATGTATATATATATATATATGTATATAGTTTAAATTAATTTAAATTTGTGCCACGTTATCTAATAAAAACGTATTGAACCGTTAAATAAACGAAAAATATATATATATATATATACACGTACATAATACGTGTAGTTTTTCTCTCTCTCTATATATATAATAGCGCTTAAAATTCCATGATGCAGAGCCTTGTCAGGAAATGCATGTTTTACATTTTGTACAAAATACGAAGATATTATTCAATGAGGAAACAACGTTGCGAACACTGCATCTGAAAATCCACTTGCGTCATAAACGTGTTTCTATAGCTGTACAGAATACTATGGCAAAGAAAACTAAGAAGTAGTACCTGTTATCCATAAAATATACAAAACGTAGATTTTTCTTTATCTCGACGTCAAACAATAAAACTAGCAATCGTCAACAGTATTTCTTAATATTGTTTAATTTAAAAAAAGAAGTCCTAAACGACACAAATTAAAAAGCACATTTTCAATTATAAACTTGGTTAACTCGTTCGTCAAACCTGCGGAGGATACGACATTAAAACCGATACTCTTGAGCTAAAGTTTAATAAGCAACAATTTATATAATTTGCACCGTAAAAAATTATTAACACCTTTGACAGAATTGTGTCATTTGCAAGAGAAGAATGTAGTTACGAGTGAAATTACAAAAAATTTAAAATTGAAGTATCAAACAAAAAAAAAAAAAAAAAAAAAGAAACAAGAAAAAAATGAAAAAAAAAAAAATTAATGGACCTTATCTCAATGCAAAAACCAACAACAACAATCGAGAGAGCTAAAACTGTGAAACCTTTGGCAGATTATTCAAAGTCAATTGAAGGGATATCAACACTTCGTACTGTTACGTTTCAATTAGAGCTATGAATTAATTAAAAGATACAAGTGATTTTCTATTTACATGCTACACCATATAATCTTTGCTTTACTACTTATATATTAATATATATACACAGCAAAGAATTATCATACACGTGTATTTCACAGTGGCGCAACAGTTAAGCCAGGAACACACTTGGTCCACGCCATTGATAACGCTACTTCCAGTTTTCATTTAAGTTTAAGCTAGAACCAATGCATACTATAATTTTACATATCACACTACTTCTAAATCGAACAAATTTGATTCGAAGAATGTAATATATAACACGTCGAATCGACAAGTGTTCGTCGTAATTAAAAATCTTTTAAATAAGGCTGGTATCCTAGCCTAATGTCTAAAAAATATACAATTTCAATGTATCGTTAACATACCCTAATTTAATAGTACGGACGAGAAATTTCCCAAGTTTCTTTCATTAATTTCCGTAAGGAACCATAACACACAACCTTTGGAAGTGTTCGAAAAATCTTCAAAATGGTACTTTATCGTATTCTGCACCTTTTTTTCCAGCACTGGTTTTCTTTTTTCTTTTCTATTTTCTTTTCTGGACTCAATAGTTACTCCGGCATACTAGAAGTTTCATAGTGACAAATTTAAAGTTGGAACGATCAGAAGATAGAAAAAGCCACGATTACCCTGCACGGCGTGATGTGGCGTGGAAGTAATGTGTTCACGAGTCAATATCCATAATTCCTTCCCAAAGGCTTCACTAATGTTCGAATGTATAATAGCGAAATGATGAAATTTCAGATTTAGATTCAGTAGATGCACACTACCAGTCAACCTATGTTGCGTATCAAAACATATATACAAATTTATATCAAATATTTACATTTTTTTTTAAATTCTATGTCGTTAATAAATTCTAGAAATTATTATCTTATCTAATTTATAATAATAGTACGATGAAAATGAACTAAATATTAAGAATTGACCAATATCAAATGTTATGTTCTTTTCCTTTTTTATGCTAACATTTTACATTCATTTATGGCACTGCTCGGATTTTATTTTGTGTATGCCGTGTCCCCTTGATACTTTTTTTTTTTTATACATTTGTAAAATGCGATTAGATGCTGATTAATATCCTTCATTTCGTAACTATAGTTTTGTTCTAATTAGTTAACTTTCTTTTCTCTCTTTTCTAAGAAACGCGAAGTAGGCAATGGAGGCAACACGATGAAACAGCATATTGTAATTATATGTACGAAAATTTTCCTTGTTTGTTTCGTTGAACCGATTCTTTTTTGTGTCAAGTGACAAGTGACAGATTTACAGGAAAACTATGTTTTTAATATAAAAATAAAATAATAAATTTAAAAATACTCTTATCTTTTATAAGCTTTTAAAGCTTTTGTAAATGTATACAATCATCATTTTTAACATATTTTTATTTCAAATAAAAACAAAAAAAAAACAAAACAAAAAGAAGTTATTAGATAATCGATTGCAAAATATAAAATATAATTTTAAAAAAATAACAATAACTTGGAATTTTTTATACGGGATTCTTAACATCGCGCATTTCTTTCCCTCTTATTAAACTACTTTTAATACGAACTATCTTTCAATCCTAAATAAAAATCGCGAATAAAAGATATCACCGGATGAAAGAATAAATCGTCGCGTAAATGATTGCATGGACAGACAAGAATTATTCACGGCATAAAAAACGAGGAAGCAAAGCAGTGAATCGTATTCTTTTGAACAGTATTCTTCTGAATGCCTTTGATAAATATTTGCATTTGAAAATTTAAAAAAATTGCTATTGAGATATCGTTGTTTTATTATGAATCGATATTTAAAATATAGAAATATAATTTATAGTTATGTAATATTTAATGGTGTTGCAATACACCAATAGTACGAATATATAGAATAAAGAATGGGGATTCGTGTTGTGCACTATATTCTTTTTTCTATTTTTTCTTTCTTTTTTCTTTACTTAATTTACAGCACCACAATGGACGCACTGAGATGAAAATCATATCTCTCTTATCTCTTTAAACATTATGAAAATAAATATATGACTTTCCATTCTTTTTCTTTCTTCTTTTTCTTCTTCTTTTTTTTTTATTTTATTTTTATTTATATATTTTTTTTTTTTAGCATTTAAAAGAATATTAGTTCATTCTGGTTATGTATACAAAGTTCTGCAACTTCTATATAATGACAAGCATGAACCAGTGCTCTGACCCCATTCGCATGATAAAGCATTGGTGATAGCAGATCGTATATGGCTACATAGCTTCCTCGTATTAGCAAACAACCGATATTATATGCAGCAATATTCGTTCCTAAAATATTTTCTACTTCTTTTTTTGGTATTTTTCTTAAAGGAAGTCAACAAAGATTTCTTGAAGACCGAATTTGTTTTGGAAAGGCGCCTGATTACGAGATCAAACGTTTCACACACGAATATCTCTGGCATATTTTCATAGTACGATCACACGAAATAATTAGAAGAAAGTAAACTTTCGTTCTTTGGGACACTAGTTGTACACTGAATGGCAACGGTACAACTTCCAATCACAGACATCAAATACGAATGAATGTAAACTTCAACGTTGGCAATGATTATGAAAAGGGATGTGGATCCTATACCTTCTTGCTAGTGTCAGTGTTCTTGCGCTTTCTGCCCCTCCCCCCCCTTGCTGCCTGGTCGTTACTCACAGGATGATTGGTTGTTGGCTCATTGTCTGTTAAGGTAGGGGTGTCTTTCGGGCTAGTCTGACCAGCTGGAGCAGAAAACCTCTCAACATATGTAGACCATTTTTCAGATACAGTAACTCCTTCCCTTTCTCTTTCCCTACAATTGTTGTCCATCGCCTCATCACCTTCCGTATCCAACAATTCCATTGTCATTTTACAGTCTTTTTTATACTGTAACAATAAAAAATTTTACATATGAAATATCCTTCTTTTAATTCATTAAAAAATAATATTTTTTAATATTTATTTTTTTTACATCCATAAATTATATAAATATTAATATTGCCAGCTGAAATTAAAAAATAAAATATTTAATAAATATTAGAATGAAAATATATTATTATATATAAATTTAATTATAATATTTAATACTTAACAAAAAAATTTTATTTTTTAACAATAAATTGTAAGAAAATAATATATTATGTGTAAAAAATTAAATTGTCATTAAATACTTACAATGTATATCTTAAAACAATTCTCATCTGCCATAGCTTTTTCAGCTTTACGTTGATACGACATTTCTGCACCAAGTCTCATGTACGCTGTAGCACATAAACCACCTGCACCACTACTTTCTTTTGGTTGACGTTGTTCTCGCTGGAATAATTCCATGCATTGTTGGCATATAGGATCTGAGACCAAATGCTGCAACTGAGAATTTTATATTTTTATTCTAAAGTTCATTTCGAGTATAAAATTATAATGGAAATGTTTTAAAATACTGATATATATATATGTGTATATATATATATATATGCTTACTTGTCTTACGGCATACGTCACAACCTTATCTAACGTAAAAGCGATATATGCGTGAATACCAAACATTTCTCGCAAAGTATCCTCATACGCAGTACTTTCCATATTACCGTCTAAGACATTCTTAACCATGTCCAAAAATGCAGGATAATAGTCCTCAATTTCAATTTCATCTAAATAATTTCATTAAAAATATTAAATTACAACAAAAATATCTTCTCTGCAAATAAAATTACGATTTATACTCACTTTTGGGTTTTAATCGTAATGCGACCGCTGTACTCTCCTTACGTTGTTGTTTATATCGTGATTCCTCTTCAGCAAGAGCCACAGCTCGATCATACATTTTTGTTAATCTTTCGCATAAAATATGATGTAACCTTAAAAAAAGGTACCAATTGTTGCTCCCCATGAAAAGTGTGTACGCTTCTTCAGGATCATTCGACATGGCATGAATTGGTACTTTAATATCAGGTTCAGTTTTAATCGATGTGGAAGACGGAATCGGAGATACAGGGGCCTTATTTCTATTCGCTTGGAGACCACCACTCAATGGAGAGATATTCATCGTTGCCGATTGAGAATTACTACATGCTGCTACATTGAGATCTTCCTTCTCATCTATAATTGCAAGTGTATAAAATAAATTGTTTTGACTATATAAAAATATTCAGCTATATAATAATATATTTATCAAATTATGATATTACCATCTTCATCTCGTTCATCATCACTCAATTCCTGACGTGGATGGAAAAAAAGATCAGGTATAAAATGCTTTAATAAAAGCTTTATTCGTTGCTTATCTTCCTTGTGGATGGCTGTTTGACGTTTTACATGGTGAATAAGAAGATTAGCTGCGTCATCTAGGACAGATTTATCTTTATAAGGTAATACAAGATGTGGACCACTATTATTTTGGCCATCTCCGCTGCCATCATCTACTTGTTCGTGTCTCTATAAAATAAATTATTAAAAAAATAAATTAAATAACAAGAAATATATAAATATTAAAGAAAAAATAGAATTACGAACCTCATCATATAATGTTTCAATTTCATTAAATAAACTTTTAGATCTTAAAGCTTTCACATCATTTTGCTTGAAATTGATACCTTGATGATCTAGAGATTTCAAGTAGTATTTTTCATTTTGTTCTCTCCAAATTTTATTGAAACCCTTTTGCGCTTCCCGCCATTCTTCTTCTTTACTCTTTAATCGACGAAGAACTACTGGTACTGCTACGACAGGATTTTTCTTAAGACCATCTATAATATCAGCAGCCTTATCACCATATATCCTTTTCAAAGCTCTTTGATGAATTGTAGGAGAACAACCACCGAGACAATCGTCTAACTTAAATTTTTGAAGTTCTTCTTGGCTCATTCTACTCATTTTTTTGTGAACACCCTCTAGAACTCTAATCGTTGATGCATTAGTTTCTATCACACCATCTAACTCGAATCGTTCATCCTCGCAACGATAAATGAATTCTTCATATTGAGTTTTCCTAAACATTCCAAACCAATAAAAAATTTTCTATTGTTCAATATTTTATATAATAAATATTATATAAAAATAATTTTAAAAATATATATACCTGGATGTTACAAATGTACTATCTTCTGACCAAGTTGGAAATGAAACCCATGTATCGTTAAGAACTTCTTTACATAACTGTGTTCTTCCTGTACACTTTGGTTGAACGTAAGACTTTGGTAATGCGCAATATGATGCCCCTAAGCGCTTGCATGCCGTATAGTCAATTTCCATCGCCAAATCACCTTGCGGTCTCTCCTGATGACTTCGTACAACATTATTTGGTAGTGCCTCAACATTTAAATTGCTACTCGCATTTGTTGTATTGGTGTTAGAAGATTCAGGCAAATGGCCCAGGAAATCTTTAAACCAACGTAAAAGTTCAGGAAAGCGACCAAGAAATGGCGTTACTAACTGCACCAATTCAGATTTGGAAACTATTTCTTGATTAAATAAAACCAAACATCTGAGGAAATTTTCATATACTTCTTGAGATCTTAATGCTTTACGAACCTAAAAATATAATAAAAAATATTTTCTTTATGATGTATTTATTTTATTTTTCATTATTGTTATAAAAATTAAAAATTAAAAATACCTTATCGAAGAAAGCATAATCGTTTAGACTACCATATTTTCCAGCTTCCGCTATGGTAACACATTCACGCATAGATGATACTTTATGCTTTTTTAAAGGAGGTGGACCATGTTGTATATGATGAGAGTTTCCAGCTGTTACCGAAGGTGAAAACGATGGACTTCTTTTTAATTGTCCCGTATTGTGGCCAAGTTTTTGTACACTATTAATATCTCGTATACCAGATCTATCTCTTTCCCGTTCACGATCTCTATGATCACGAGTTTCTCGTTCTATTGTATTAATACCGCTCGATTCTCGAAGATCTCTCGAAATATTTCCTGAATTATTATAAGGTGCTTTAGGTCCCAATGGTTTTTTAACGATTGTTGTATGATCGTTAACAGTAGCAGTCTTGTTACTCTGAAATGTTATAAAAATGATGTTATAAAAAAAAATAGTAATTATTTTCAATCTTTTTTATTAATTTTAACAATATGTCAATTTACCAATGCACTTTGTTGATTAGTAGCATCTGGTAAAAATTGTCCAAATTCAGCAAGTAAATCTTCTTGGTTTTCGAATAATTTAGCAACTTGACTATAAACTTCTGCTTCTGTTAAATGTTTTGCTCCGCCTGATGCACCAGATCCACTTGTGCCACCCATATGTCCAGATTCTTTTAAATTTCGTTGTTCTTTCTGATAAGTGTGTAGAATTTCTAAAAATCTTTTATATTTGTCTGGTTGACCTTGGAACCGATTCTAAAATTAAACAAAATTAGATATGTTCAATATTGTATTTTATATTCTTTAACAGAATACAAACCTTAATTTTGTTAACGTAATTAATTGCATGATTAAATTCAACTGGTTGACTCTGTTGAGTTTGCCCACTAGTCGGAATACCATCTTGCGCTTGACTTAACGCTTGACTCACAGCCTGTGCTTGAGCTGCACTAACATGTGAATTATTGTATGCCTGTACTGGTGGTGGTGAGGGTGCATGTACAGTTAAACTGTTATTCGAAATATTATTTGCCAATGAATGATGTATATTTCCGGATCTGATTATAAATAACATGTAAAATATTATTTATTAATTTATTCTACACAAATAATGACGAAAATATATATAATATTAATAGCATCTTACCCTTGCATTATTTGTAAAACTGGTGGAGCTTTTGCTGGTTGTGTCGGTGGACTTGCAACAGGAGGCGAACCAACATTTACAGTGCAATGATGTTGTGACAAGGTAGCAGTATGTGTTGCTGTTGGACTTGGCATACTAACTGATACTTGAAATGCATATCCTTGTTCATTTGCTTGTACCTCTATTTTATATCCAGGTGGAAGAAAGGTATTAAAACCAACAATAAGTTCAGGATGTCCTTTAAATAAATGGCTCACTCTTGTTATTACTCCTGGTGTATCTATGCTTTGTGACTTAAATTCTTTCATAATATCCAAAAAATCATTATACACCTGAAATTAAACATAATTGAAACTATAATTATCATAAATTTTTTTCAAAATCAATAATCATCATATTTTATTTACCTGAGGCTGATCACTAAATTTGTACTTTACTTGATCTAAATAAGACAACGCATCTTCTACTTTTAATCTCTGAAACTGTTGGGATCCACTGCCACTACCTAGGCTACTGCCTGGTGGAGTAGAAGCTAATGGTGCTACATTGCTAGAATGAACCTATATGAATACAATGCAATTTGTAAACTAAATCGTTCGTTAGTTAAAAAAAATCTATCTTATTAATTAAATAAAATTATTTTTAATATTTTATTCTATTTTTATATAATTATGAAAATATATTATATATTATAATTATATATAATACATAATAATATATAATATATATTATATATTTATAAAGATATAATTTATAAGTCTCAATATTTATAATTTATTGATTTATAAAATATGAACCTTATGCCTTATTGTTGGTTGCTGTTGGCTATGAACTTGATTTTGGGTTCCTGGTGCAGGCTGCTGGGAACCCATACTATGATTACTCCCACCACCTATTCCACCATGTAATCCTCCACTAGTGTTTACATTGCTACTACTACATGTAGAAGTAAGTCCTCCAGATCCACTTCCCTGCAAAAATAATTAATAACAATTTGCATATCTAATTCTTAAAAACTTGATTGTATACATGAACTTAAAATATAAGAAAATTTTTTTTGTATAAAAAAAAAAAGATTGTATAAACAAATATAATTGATTATTCTTTCAGTAATAATAATACGAAGCATAAAGATTATTTTCACAAATTTTATTTTATTAAAATTATTAAAATTAATTATAATTAATAATAATAACAATAATAAATTATTAAAATTAATTAATTTATATAACTTATAACAATATATCAAATATAAAAATAAAAACAATAATGTAATATATTTATGTGAAAAAAATATTTCATAACATCATAAATTTATTAATGCAATAATTTAAAAAAACATAAATTAATATTTAATTTAATTTAAACCGCTCTTAAGCAGATTAATCTCATTTTGCATCATTTCATTATACATATTTTTAATACATGAAGAATGATTACGAATGATAAACTTTATATAAGAAAAAAAATTAAAATATGAAAAAAAATTTAAAACAATGAAACAATTAAAAAAATAGTAAAAATTTTAAAAAATGAAAAACCACGTAGTTACTCACTAATATTATTATTATAATGTAGATAATACATACCTTAATAGGGGACGGAGCCGCAGTTGGCACTACAATTGCTCCAGTATATTGCTGTTGAGTTTGAGTAGTTCCAAATTGTATGCTTCCCGGCATTTCTTTCGAAGCAACTGATCGAACTGCTTGGCCAGGTACAACAACGCCTATTCCACTGCTTGAATGGTACTCCAAACCACCTCCTCCGCCACCTAAGCCACTTCCTGCACTCACTGATGAGTGCTTTAATGTTGCTGCTGCTGGTGATGCTACCTCGTCCAGCCCGCGAACACGTTTCATCGCAGATCACATTGGAAATACTATGGATCGAAGAATGATTATTGTTTAGTGACGTTGTAATTCACCAGAAAACTAATCGTATGTTATTTAATGTCGGATTTAATAGAAATAATTATCGTATTCCCATTAAAACTGTCATAAAACGCGACGCAACTCTTTCGCGCGTATCGTATGTTTAGCGCGCCACGAACGGACGGAAAAGGTATAGTAGACTTTGAAAGTATTCGGTGGTGGTATTGTTTCGTTTAAGGTGATAAATGACGTGATCGACGATGCATCCGTACTACGCTAGCTAACATCGTGCGTGAATACATTGATACAATAGAAAAAGCATTCACTAAATTTCGATATTTCCTTTCTAGATCGATTCGAATTTACATCGTAGTATTCGTAATTTTGAAAGCACCGCGCGCTCGGGCACCGTATGACAGAACTTCCGAAGAATCTAAAACAGCGGGAGTATTTTCCTGTAACTTCGAACAGCACAAAACTTTTTCATTGTAGAATAGAATAAAATATGAAATTCAACAAAGATTTTATTATTATTTCAATAAAGAAAATATTTTACAATAATAAAATTCAAAAAAATTTTTAGTATTTATGTTAAATTTAAACACGCTATGTGACCATGTTTAAAATTATTTTTGTACGTATATACAATGATTCGTATATATTAATAAATATTATATTATTTATAATATATTATTTAATTTTATAATTCAATTTTGAGTAATTCGAAACGATTGTGACTTCAGTTTCTTAGTCAATTTAAAGTTAAAAATAATTGAATTACTCATACTCGCAACTGTTATATATATTGCATAATATTAAATAATTAAAATGCACGTGGTTGTATTTTCATGATATTATTTGTGATAATATTAGAAAATAAATTATATGAAAATATGATTGTATCTTCTAGAAAATCAAATCTAAAAGACATATTTAGATAATATAACCTCACAGAAAAAGTGCTATATAAATCATTTAGAATTAAATCTCTAATTTGGAATAAAAGAAATTTTTCTTTCAATAAATATTAGCATTATTATTATTAATAATAATTATATTTATAAATTATTTCATTTATTGGTTTTGTAATTATTTGTTATTATTGTATATACTATCATATATATTCATTTTTATTTCATGCTTTTCAATTAATTATCTATTAGATACGTAAAAATTTAATGAATATAATGAGTATAATGAGCGAAAGATAGAATACGTTAATAATATATTTAATAAAAAGTGAAGATTATATTTGATATATTATCTATGTAAAATTTAAATTTCACTATATACACAATAAAAGAAATGTCCCTATAAGATCATTCAATATTACACAAAAATATTTTCTATTGCTATTATATTATTATTATATTCTATACATTGTTTAAATTTATGAACACATTGATTGGTTTTTTATAGATAAGCAAAAAACTATAAAAGATATATTCTCTTTACATTTACTTTTATATATGAAGTTTTATAAGCGCAACTGCAATTCTTCCAATATTATTTACAGTTTATCAATAATAAAAAAATATATTTTCATAATTCTCATTTTTTTAGAATGAAAGTAAGAAATAAATTGTAACAACAAATAAGTAAATAAATAAATTTTAATATGCATTGATCAATATAATATATAGGAAAACATATTAATGTAAATTTCTTGCATGTAATTATTTTTAAGAATAAAAGTATAATATTATTTTAATCAAAATGATTTATAAACTAAGACTTAAATTGTATATCACAAAGAAAGTTATACTAAAACTTAAATGTGTGTTATAAAAATAATTATAACCTAATACTTCTATAAGACACAGTCTACATTCACATAGTAGTTTATAATGACCTTGCATGAATATAGAAATGTCAGTGACTTAGAAGAAAGTAAAAATCTTATGAAAATATCAAAGATGTACATACCAATTTCCATTTGAAAAGAAGTTGAACGTCCTTGCACCAGGGAATTTCGAGAGAAGTTATCCAGAAGCAAGTGGTCGAGGTTGAAATCAAGTTGATCGCGAGGAAAGTTTGTGCTGTTCCACGAGAAGATACGAGCGTCGGTGGAGTTTCTTCCTTTGGAAAATTTCGATCGCGGTATCGCGAGGGGAATTTCGCTGGGATAGAAGAGACGAAATAGAGCCGGTAAAGCCAGCTGCACGGACGCGTAGAGCTCGTGCTGCCCGTGCTGCAAAGTCGTCGAAGCGAGGTTTGTCAGTGTTGCACGTTTCCAAACACTTCCCGGCCCTCGACGTTACGCAATATTCCACGTAAATACATAACACATTTTCTCGAGAACTCCAGTGAAAATATTCGTCCTGCGGTGCTCCTTTTACACAGGAGTCACCTCGAGTATTCGTACGCGCACTTAGATACACTGGTTTTCGTCGTATCGGTCTTTTTCAATCGTCCAACTGACTTTCTGCACAAAAGCTTCGGCTCCGTTGTTTTTTCACGACCAAAAAATCGACGAAGCCTTAACGGGCCGGTCGGTCTGGTCTCAGACAGGAATTCACTATGCTTTCTGGGATCTCCCTCTCAAAACCATCGAAATCTTGTTGTGTGAGTGAATAAACTTAGTAAAATGCACATTTTCGCGAGTACTTTGATGAATTACCGCACTTTTTAAAAAAAAAGGCAAATGGAAAAGACATACTCGCACTCTCTCGAGGTACAAGGCAAACTATTGGATTTTGTATGGCAAACAAGGAACTGACTGGTCGTATAGCGGGATGAGGAAAGTGGAGGGGATCGCGCAGGACCGTATTCATCTACTAAGCGTCTCTGTTACCAACCACTCGGGTACCTCCTGCAAAGCGTACGTGCCGCAGACCTCACAAGACTTCTCTTCGAACTTTCATTAATTGTGCATCGATTATTCTTCGGTACTTTTTTCACTACTTCCACGATAAAGATATTCCACTCACTTTAATTACTTTAATATGTCCGGAATCACATGGAATGTAATTGCTACGAAAAATCATTTTTGAACATAATTAACAATGACAATTACAATTGTAAATTTCTTGAAATTTTATTTTTCTACAGTTATCGTTCAACTACGCTTTCTAGTCGTTCAATGACAATTTAAATTTCACAAAATTTTAGAATTGAAATATAAATTTCAATTTATGTTTTTATATCTGTTATATATTAATACATTTTCAAAAAAATATTGTCGTAATATATATTAGATTGTATATATTATGCGTAGTACGTTAATACTTCAGATATAAAGTGTTTGTTACAAAACAGCTAATATCTATAGATATAAATACATTGAAAAAAAGAGTATACGAATACTCTCGAACAACATACCGCCAAAGTTTCATTCGAGCACTTCTTCACAATATGAACTTCTTATAAGTCACATTAGAAAAAATAGTTAACAACAATAAAACTTCACACGTTGAAACTTCTGTTTGATCAAATACTATTGTGATCTTTAAAGCATATGGAATTTTAATTACGCCATGTAAGAATGATAATTTAACACAATTGATGGGATATGTATAATTTTTTATAAATTAGGATAATAGTGCGAGGCATTTTATGCGAATGCCATACTACGTAAAAAAAAAAACATAGCAACCAAATAGCATGATACGTACAAAATCGCGTACACTATTTTTAACAAGATGTTTTCATAATAATTTCATTCCTTTGGTTTCCGGTTAATATACTTTCATCATGTAAATTCAGCTATTGTGATAAATTACACAAGAAAGTTTAAATGAGATATCTTCAGAAAAAGTTGCATCGCGTCCCGATGAAATTGAAGAATTGTAAGGTGCCTAATGTGTCGTAAGTAGATACAGCCCTGAAAATTGTAGCGGCGAAGCCGCCAAGAGGCGCGCGCAATCCACGAAATATCCAAGCGTTTCCCCGCGGCCGACATCTTCGCGCGGCCAACAGCTGTTCCGAAAGGCGAGCGAACTCCCCATCATAATCTGGGTCATGGAAACTGCGCAAAATGGGTTGCACTTGCACCAAAATCGCGCATTTCTTCGAAAACCGGTGTATCGTTTCGAGAATTTCGTCTAATCCAATAGACTGAACTAGCACGCGATACGTTGTTATCCACACTATAAAATGCCATTCGAAATATGCAAGCTCCTACGACCAGCCGTTGCATATCTGTCAACGTGCTTGACTGGTTCTCGACGAGAGAGCCGTGCGTCGATTGGCCAACGATTTTCGGACATCGACCTACGCGCGAGCCTCGAAACGTGCTAATCACAGGAAGTGTACAAACGATATTTCATCAAATATACACTACATGCACGTGAAAAATCACGTTCTATCCTTTATTCAGATTCAATCCCGCAAAATATTTTTCTATCAAACCATTCGATATCGTTTAACGCGTCAGAATCTGAGCACAGTCGCTCATTCGTTGCGCACGTAAAACGTAATCGGAAACTATTGAACACGTATATGTATACCACGTGATAGATTCAGTACTTCTTTAACCTTTATTATTTGTAAATTTGTAAGTTCTTTTCAAAATAATAATATATGCTTGTGCACATGTAATCAATATATACGCAATTAAAATTATATAAATGATTAAGTGAAAACGAAATACAATATATATTGTCTTAATTTTATTATACAATCTTCATATATATTTTTCATCTCATTCTAATGTCCTTTAGCATCGTATCGATTAAGAAAAGATTTTTGTTTAAAAATTCTCTTTTATAAAATTTTTTTTTATTATATATTGTGTAAAAAAAAAAACCTATTTTCAATCATTTTTTATATATTGTTTCAAAAAATTTTTAATATCGATATTAATATGATTATATTATATTTGAAGAAATTAACGCATAAATTTGTTTGATATTATTAATCGTATAATTAATTATATGTAAAGAAGAAAAATACTTTACTCTGTAAAGAATTATTTTTTATATAATATTTTATGTATCACTTTAATAGCTTCCTTAATAATTGAGATAAATCAACATGATGTGAAATAAAATTGAGAGAAATAAAAACTTAAATAAATAAAAATATTTGAATTATTTATATATTTATGCTATAATAAAATAGAATTTAAAATGTTCAAAAAAATAATTGTGGGTATATCTGGTGGAGTTGATAGTGCTGTAACAGCTTTTCTTTTGAAAAATAAAGGTAATTTAAAAAAATAAAAATTCAAGATTATATATTAATTTACAAATATAAAATAAAATTATTGATATTAATATTTTTAAAGGATATGATGTTACGGGAGTATTTATGAAAAATTGGGACATTAAAAATGAAACAGGAAAATGTCAAATTGATGAAGATAAAGAAGATGCAGAATGGATATGCAAGAAATTAAAAATCCCTTTTGTTGAAGTCAATTTTGTAAAAGAATATTGGAATAATATTTTTTGGTATGTATACTTTTAAATATTGATTATATTTGTAAAAATTGATATTTTGGTTACTTAACTTTTAGCTATTTAACAGAACAATATGAAAATGGATATACACCAAATCCTGATATTTTATGTAATAAGTTTATTAAATTCGGTCAATTTTTCAATTTTGCTCGTACGAAACTTCAAGCAGATGCTATTGCAACAGGACATTATGTTAAAAGTAGTTTTGGTCCTTATCTTGAACATTTTAAATTAAATACTAGTAAGTATTTATTATTATAATTTTCTTCTTATTAATTTTAAATAATTATTTTAATATATCAAATAACATCTAAACAATTATTCTAAACATTTTGATAGATGTCAAATTACTTCAAGCAGAAGATCCAGAAAAAGACCAAACATTTTTTTTGTGTCAAGTACCTCAACAAGCATTAAGATATTTCATGTTTCCTCTTGGAAATTATTTAAAAAAAGATGTTAAAAAAATTGCTGAAGAAATTGGTTTGGATAAAATCATACATAAAAAGGAAAGCACAGGAATATGCTTTATAGGAAAACGAAATTTTCAAAATTTTATATCTGAAGTATGATATAATAAATGTAGAATATTTTATATTAACTAATTTTATATTCACAACAAAATAATATATGTATAGTACATATCTGACAAACCTGGAGATTTTATAGACTTGGATAGTGGTGAATTAGTGGGAAAGCATAAGGGATTTCATTATTGGACTGTAGGTCAAAATGTTAAACTTGGAGGCTATCCAATTGCATACTTTATATATAAGAAAGATATTCAATCAAATAATATTATTGTAGTATGTACAAAACAGATCTTATATATATATATATATTATATATTATTATATATAATAATATTTATATGTTTATATATATTAATATGTATCAATAGGTGAGAGGTACAAATCATCCAGCACTTTATACAAATTTTATAATAACAGAAACTCCTTATTGGATATCATCAGAACCCAGTGAACTTAATAGTCACTATAGAATGATGCATTGCAATTTTCGTTTTCAACATAGAGATGCTTTAATATCTTGTATAGTTCACAAAAATTTAAGGAATGAATTAATGATTCGTTTTAATCAACCTTTAAGATCACTTACAGAAGGACAGGTATAACTTGTTTAATTTTTATTGTTTAATTTTTTTTTATATAATATTATTTAATAATATTTGTTATTATTTCAGTTTGTAGTTTTATATAAAGGAGAAGAATGTTTAGGTAGCGCTGTAATTTCATTCTGTGGTCCATCACATTTCTTTTTAGAGCAAGAAATAATGAATGATAATAAATTGAACAAACAAATCGCGAACGTAAGTGTGTAACATTTGTTCGTATTTTCTAATGATACAATGTATATTGTAATTTATTGAAAAAAATAAACTATGTTTTAATATTTTAACATAGTTTTATTAATTGAATATTCCTAATTTAATTTTATAATTTTTAATTTATACTAAATCTAAATTAAAATAATTTTTCTCTTTTCTCTTTTACGGTAATTTATCATTGATCGATTTTGATCTTTGACTTTTCAAATGTAATAACAAATTTATTTTTTGTGCAATTATTAAACAAAAGAAAATCATTTATAGAAGTAATCTGAAATGAGAAGTAAAAGAAATTTTTTCACACATCCACACAGAATCTTTGGTTAATCCATCTCGTTATCGAAAAAATGACGAAATAATATCATTCTAGTGATTAAACCACAGACGTTAGTAATCTCTCTTTAATTTTCTTTTTAAAATATTACACATCAAAACTCGCGAGAAATGATGACCGCTGAAGAAAATGAAATTTATGGCTGTAACATAGTATATTGGAATTTCTTATCAAATCATGAAGATTGTATTAATAGAAGGAAACCACAAATTTATAGTAAGTTAATTCGAAATTAATGATACTGTAAAAAAAAAAAGAAAATATTCCATAATATTGTTACATTTTTCATTAAAATATTTTCCATTTCACAAAGTTGTGCAAATTGCAAACAGAGATTCTCCACTCGCAAGTAACGATATCTCGAGTGTCCTTGCGGAAGAAAACTTGAAAACGCGTTTGCATATGGCAATAGTAATTGGCGCGCTACATAACGGATGAAAAATCGGAACTACCTCCTGCTCCGTTAGCCTTTTGAAGTTCCATCTTAAAACGGCAATCAGTATTGGCGATGAGAAAAGACTTAATAACGTTCAGGTCACGTGTAGAATGTAAAACAGCGCGACGCGTTATTGAACGATAACTGCAAGTTATTAGGGTCGATTGACGAGTAACTGGACGTAAGGAGTGCGTAAAATGCCTCTCGCGGTGTGCGTGCACGTATAGAACACCGTCTCGATTGTTGTTGCCATCGCCATTGGCGTTGACCGTCGACGTTACATATGGAAATTACTCTCGTACAAATGTTGCTAGGACTAATTTGGCTATACGTGCAATGTTACATTAACATTCGTGCCGAGATCAGAGCTGCACAATAGCTTCAGTCTGTTCTCTTCGTCACGGGCGCACGGTGTCAATATTTCGAAAACGGTTTACTCGATACTTTCGAAATTTTGAAAATTTCTTCCATTCCATCTCGGTTCGAATGTCTTTTCTTCGACTCGACTAAATGGAAATGTAAAATCGTAAAAGAATCAAGAGCACGGTCATTGTGAGTGACTTAAGGATAGATAGATTCGATTTCGTTTGTGATACGCGAGTGATTCGCAAGTGTGATTCATAACTGCGCGATGTATTACGATGAAATAGAATAGGTAGAATAATCAGATTGAGAAGAAGGGGTCGACTTGCTTTCAGACAAGATGAGAAGCGCGAACAGTTTGGACCAATATAACGACGATGACTTCTTCAGCGGTGGTCCCTGCCCTTCTTGTCGGTTAGCCATTAACAAGGAAACTGGTCGACTCAAGTTCGTAAGATGTTCAAAATTAGCTATTGATTTCGTTAAGATAACGAAAAGATATAGATAAAATCAAAATATTGGAAATTTTTTTTTTTTTTTTGTTTTGATATCGCAGGTGGTGTATGGGCGGAAACGATACTTGGCGCTTCCGAGTGAAATTAATGCTTCTGATTCCCGCTGTGTTATTGCCGATCACTATAATTTTCATCGCCCTCTCGAGGTCACAGGTGATTGGCAAAACTCCTTATCATCGTACGCATTTGGTTCACGCGACTAAAAGACAGGACGAGAGAACCGAGGAGACTTTTCCGTGTAAGTCTATTGCCAGATATACATAACGATGTGGTCATAAAATGAACCTGATATTAACGACGTCCGGTTCGTTGGTTGCTCGTAGAGATTTGAATAGCAGAATAAAGTGCGAGATACGTGGCGTGATTTATCGATTATTGTCAGAGAAAAATAATTCAAATAACGCTCGGAAGATGGTATAACTAAAATTGTTCTTGAGACTTCTTGGTGTAAGTTGTTTCAAGTTTGCCATTGCGGAAGGAGTTTTTAAATTTAATCGTTTTCCTGCCTTAAATATTTTAAATATTTTAAATAGCTTGTTTTAAGATATCAAAAAATATATTGATAATTCTACGAAAGATATTAAATGTGAGTCAAGAACAGGAAAATGAATAAATACATATAAGTCGTAAAATTATAAAGAACGATAAAGAAATAAATTTTTTGTCAAAATTTTATAAAAATTAATGGAACAAAGAGGAAGTATATTATTCTTAGAAATTGTTAGCAGCGACCAGCCGCAGCGAGATAGAGCGGGTAGAAGAAGAGGAAGAAGATAGAATCCTTATACCTGAAATGAAAACTTACTACGCGCCGATGGAATCTCTACTTTCGCCACGACAGCTTCAACGACGCAAGAGAGACCTGGATGGGGTACATTATCCAAAACAAGCAAATTCAAAGCGATTCTACAATGCGATTCTACAGAACGCTCTAGCTAACTGATACCATTTTTTCTTCCTCCGCTTCTTATTCCTTCTTCGCCCTTTTTCCATTTTTTCCAAAAAAAAAAAAAAAAAGAAAAAAAGAAAATTACACACATACACATAAAAAATTAAAAATCATCCTTCCTTCTTGAATCTACGATCGTTAGCTTCGAACAAAACATAGCAACGAACACACACCACAGTGGCCCGTCAATTGGCGAAAAACAGTCCCGAAGAATAATTAATTTAGAGTACTTATTACGAAAGGGTAATTATATAATATTAGATTAATTA
This sequence comes from Apis cerana, assembly GCF_029169275.1. Taxonomy (NCBI): domain Eukaryota; kingdom Metazoa; phylum Arthropoda; class Insecta; order Hymenoptera; family Apidae; genus Apis; species Apis cerana. The sequence continues at coordinate 7,424,470 of NC_083864.1, read as the reverse complement.
TAAGTAATTATTTTATGGTTGAATATTTCTATAAAGATGTAGGTATATACAAAATATTAATATGTCAAGTAAAAGAAGACTGCAAGGACTTGGCGTCTTTTTACCATGGAGCGCCATTGTGGTCATATTAAAATGTGCCGAATGAGAATTAGTGGTCAGACGATCGTGTATCGCTGTATTTTTATCAATTTATTTAAATTTTCTATCTTTTAGATATTTTTGAAGAATTGATAGAGACGTCTTCGATGGTAAAAAGTTTTCAAAAGGAAATGAGCCGCTTCGGATAACAAGTGTCGTGCGCAACGACGTTAATTAGAGTTAATCAACATTAAATTAGTGTTACTGGTGTACTGTATAAATATCGATCGCCTCACTACCAATCGTCTCTTTTTGTGCAAGGTCAATTAAATTTGACATATCTTTTATCCCTTGCCAAAATAACTTCGAAATAAAAAAAACGCATTATTTATAAAAATACACAATCTATTCATCTTTCAATTTCTATGTTCTCATTTAACTTTTTATTTTATAAAAATAATATCGCAAAAATATTACTTTTGTATCGAAATAATAATCCAATATAGGATCAAGCAATAGAAGTAGACTACAACACTGAAAAGTCAGATGATCAAAATTCCGATGAAAATTTGAACAATTTCTTGGATGATTACTACTCTGAGATGGATGCCGATGAGATTAAAGGAAAATCTGATATACAAACTAACGATTATCGAGAGTAATTATCAATTCTCATAAAATATTATAATTGTATTTTCTTTTTAAATTGAAAAAAAAAACATATTTTGCCAATTATAAATTCGAACTTTCTTCAAAAAATTTTCTTTCACAGATATGGCGAATATACCCATGACTCTCATAAAAATGAAGAACTACGTTCCAAGTTCTTCAAATACGATAATATTGAAGAACGTTCTCAAGACGAGTCGGACGAGGGCGAACAAGGTGGAAGACGTCAAATTTCCATCGATGACTCGGACTCCAGTTTGCCAATTGATGATTATCAACAGGAAGACGATACTCATACAGATTTCCATGCGTTTTGGAAAGGCGAAGGAAACGAGTGGGCCATCAGAGAGGCTCAAGGTACATTTTCGATATTGTCCTATTAATTACTCTGCGTAATTGCTGCTCATACGCTTTTTAAGAAACAGATATTCGCCGCAGCAAAAATCATGCTCAAGTACATGGACAAGAGTACTGATCCTTGCGAAGATTTCTATCAATTTGCCTGTGGCAATTGGGCGAGACACAATCCTATCCCTAAAGACAAAGCTGCCTATGATACGTTCGAAATGATTAGAGAATCATTAGATTCTGTGTTGAAAGAGCTTCTTGAAGAACCTATATTAAAAGAAGTTATGTTGAATACGGATGATGCCATAGTCAAGGCTAAACATTTGTTTCAAAGTTGTATGAATTACGGTAAATTTTTTTTCAATCGGGTATTTTTGTTTATTAATTTTTATTAAATGAATGTCAATTTTAACACGAGACATGTGGCTAGAGATCTTGGAGCAACGCATGGAACGGCCGCTTATACAACTTTTAGATGAACTCGGTGGATGGCCTATATTGAGACCTAACTGGGATCCAGAAAAATTCGATTGGCTTCTTTTGGTTGCACAATTGAGGCTTTATAATAACGATATTCTTATTTCGGAATGGGTTGCACCGGATATTAAGAACAGCGATCAATATGTTATACAGGTAGAAACTTGGAATTCTTCAAATTTTTATAAAGTAGTGACAATCGATATTTTATACGATATTCGAATGTTACGTATTTTCAATTATATTATTTATTGTTAACTATTATACCTTTATCTTTACTTATTAAATTAAAGTATTAAATTTAAAGAAAAGTTGAATTACAGTTCGATCAGACATCATTGGGTTTACCTACGAGAGATTATTTTCTCCAACCATCGAATATGATTTATCTGAGAGCTTACAAAAATTATTTAATAAAAATTTCTACTCTTCTGGGCGCATCTTTGCAGAATGCTACTATGGACGCTGACGAATTAATAGAATTTGAGACGAAACTTGCCAAAGTATGTATACATAAATTTCAATTCTTCTAATTTTTTTATCTAGTTCGATTGTTTACCATTCAACAATTGACTTTGTATTTCATAGATCACATCATCTCCTGATGAAAGAAGAAATCTTTCAGAATTGTATCAAAGAATGAGTATTGGAGAACTGAGGACTCTGATACCTCAAATTAATTGGCATCGATATTTAACCATCGTTTTAGCTCGACCAACTAATATTTCTGAACCTGTTGTTGTTTATGCGATGCAATATATCCAAGACTTGGTGAATCTTCTTTCAAAAACTAGTCCGCGGTAAGATTTTTCAATATGAACTAAACGTTATTTGAAAAATTTAATTTTAAATAATTCCTATGGATATTTTATTTATAGAACTATCGCAAACTATCTTCTATGGCGATTCGTTAGGCATAGGGTAAATAATCTAGATGATCGATTTCAAGAGGCTAAGCAAAAATTTTATTATATTCTTTTTGGAAGAGAACAAGCACCCCCCAGATGGAAAAATTGTGTAGCACAAGTGAATTCTAATATGGGTATGGCTGTAGGGTCAATGTTCGTGAAAAAATATTTCGACGAAAAAAGCAAAAACGATGTAAGAAAAATTTTTTCTCTTTAATTGATTAAATATTTGTCAATTTGAAAAATTTTTCCACGTAGACATTGTCTATGACTCGAGAGATACAACAGTCGTTTAAAGAGCTTTTGAATCAAACTTCCTGGATCGATGACGAAACGAAAGAATTGGCCACCGAGAAAGTGAACGCAATGCTGTTAAGAATCGGCTATCCTGATTTCATTTTACAACCTGAATTGTTGAATGAACGTTATAAGGATGTAAGAACAACAAAGTTGATTTTTTTTTTTTTAGATTAAATAACGTAATTGATAGATTCGTTGTTACAAATATATTTAAATATCTGGTCAATTTTTAGATCGTGATCCGTCCAGATAAGTATTTCGAGAATACATTAAATATTTTACAACATTTGACCAGAGTGGAACAAGATCGGCTTGGCAGCCCTGTTAACAAAACCCTCTGGAATACCGCACCAGCAGTGGTCAATGCTTATTACAGTCGCAGCAAGAATAGGATAAGTCAGTATAACTTCTTTAATTAAAACAAAATAAAAAAGAATCTATTTCAGAATTTTATTTACTATCATTTTTCATTTCTTTTCATATCAAATGAAGCAAAGAAAATTACCAATTAATTACTAAATCACTTTTCATCCTCAGTGTTTCCAGCTGGCATACTACAGCCGCCCTTTTATCACAGATATTTTCCACGGTGTTTAAATTACGGTGGAATAGGAGTTGTAATTGGCCACGAAATTACGCATGGCTTCGATGATAAAGGTCGATTATTCGATAAGGATGGTAATCTACACAGATGGTGGAAAGATGAAGCTATTTACGGATTTCATCAACGTGCCCAATGTCTCATCGGTAATCAATGGGATATCGATCTTTTTAACTTTTTTTTGAACATACCGTTCGAATATTATTTAATCTTTCAGACCAGTATAGTCATTATATCGTGCCCGAAGTTGGAATGAAGATTGATGGAATAAATACGCAGGGAGAGAATATCGCGGACAATGGTGGCATTAAACAAGCTTTTCGAGTAAGCAATTCCTTTCTAATTCAATCCGCTTTTTCTTCTATAATTATATTTAACAAAGAGATTTATGAAATTTATGAAAATTCTTTAAGAATTGTAATTATTTTTTTATGCTAAAATATTAATGTTTCTTAAATAACATCCTTTTAAGGCTTACGAAAAATGGTTACGCTTAAACGAGGATGCTGACGAAACTCTGCCCGGTTTGAACGCGACCGGAAAGCAATTGTTCTTTCTCAACTTCGCTCAAGTATGGTGTGGCTCGATGAGACCGGAAGCAACTAGGAATAAATTAAAAACCGCGGTGCATTCACCTGGCAAATTTCGCGTGATTGGTACCTTGTCAAATTCGAAGGATTTCGCGGAAGTATTTCATTGTCCTCTAGGCACACCCATGAACCCAATTAAGAAATGTTCCGTTTGGTGATGAACAATGTGCTTGCTATTCTGCTAGTTTCATCGTCATATCGATCGTTAGTCGATTTAAATTAATCCGAGCAACATGATTGAGAAAAAAAGAAAAGTAAAGGAATGGATTGTTCGTTGCTCGATTAAGCGAAGGAATTTACATCACGATGAAAGTTTCATCGTTGAAAGAATATTATAAAACGAAACTGTAGTATCGTGCTTTCAATTGTTGTTGATATACGATTAGCATTAAAATTAGTAAAATAAAATATAGAATGAAGGAAATGAAGAACCGGAGGAAATAATGAAGATAACCATTGTTGAATAATTATAAGTTATCATTTAACGAATAAGGAGCATGCAACGTAATCGAGAAATACGATTCGTATTGCCAAAATATGTTGTGCAGTAATAAAATAATTCTTTTGCGCTACTGAGGTTTGATCTGAAGTATCGCGTAATGGAAAAGCTTCGTAGATGTTGAAAACAGCTGCGCTGTTTAGTTGTGTTAAGAATGAAATTGTAAGACAAATACCAAAGACAATAATAATTTCAGACAATCATAAAAATCTTTACAATCTATTTCCCTGTATATCCACACACTACTACATGTATTGAATTCTTTCATCGTTCTATTTTAGCTTACACTTCCTGCAGATCTTTACCTGACCTTGCGGAATAATCTGAGCTTCGTGATTATTCGTTATCATCCATGTAATCGTACATACTATGGATACAAACTCGTTTCACGTTATATCATTTTTTCCCCCTTTTTCGCAATAAATTTCGCGGAAGAAAAAAAGGGGTAGAGAAATTTTTCTCAATATTCATAATCTGGCATACCAATGTCTCGCAATGTTTCCACGAAACACACACACGAAGAAATCGTTTATTCAATTTAGTGAATACGTCGCTCTCTTTCTTTTTTTTTTTTTTAACGTTTCACTTTTTTCTTCTTCCTTCCTTTTTTTTTTTTTTTACAAATTTCTTAATCTCACATAATTATAATAAATAGTGTAAAAATCGTTGAACATCGCAAATAGAGTATCGACGACACCATGTACGTGGTCATAGCTTTAATAAAAAAGTCCGCAAACATTTGTCTCGCAAAGGGATAAAAAATACAAGGAATGAACTATCTGTCTGTAAATGCGATATCGATTGACTATCTTGTCGCCTTGTACTATGGTACTCTAAGTGACATTAAAATACTTCAGTCAGAATAGCATTCGAATGCATCTCAATGAGTAAACTTTTATTCGATTCATATTGACTCGTTGAGGTTTACTTCTTTTTTTCTTCCTTTAAATTTTTATAGTGAGGGAGAAGACTCGTGGTTGCACACGATAATGCAATATTATCACACTTATTCGTATAAACTTGCACACAAAAAAGGAGAAAAAGGTGTTTCACCAATTATACAATCCTATCTTTACAATTTATTTACGTATTGCCTTCCCTTAACGAGTAATTGATTAAAGTAGTATGGAAAAATAAAATCATACATATATAATGTTCTCAATTATTTAGTATAAAGCAAATTCAACAAAGCATAGTATTAAATTAGAAGAATAACGTAAAAATATTGTTAATTATATTTTGTATATTCTGTAATTATTTAGTTGAGAATTAACGCGAAAACTCGAATATAATATTTTTATATAAAGTATTCTGTATTATTTATAATTACAAAAATTTAAAATTTTCTTTTTTCATTTAAGCGTAAAATTCAAGTAAAACAATAATACTTGCAACATTTGTATAATATGCTTCATACTAATTAATTTTCATAGCATGAATTAACACTTGATTACAGACATACTTGCAGTTATAAGTTGTACTAATAAATCAGGAATTTTGCGAATATCATCTTTTATTACTGACACTTTTTGCTCCTTTACCTCATTTCCTTTCTCTTTTTTTAATCAATATATGCAAAATCTTCATTCCGATTTTGCACTTCATAAATTTGATGTTTATATACCCGTATAATTAAAAGTACAGCCATATTATGACATGAGAATGAATATTCAAGGAAAAATCTAAAATATATAAAAAACAAAATTTCAATACTGTAAGTAAAAATTATCAATTCAAAAAGTCTATTATTTTTTGCATTAACAAATAAAGTAAAAAAATACATATCAAATATAAGAGAATATAGAGAATATAGTCATGATTATTTTAAGTTAAGGAAGAAAAAGTAGGACAAGAATATTATCGATAAAACACATATATGGAGTTAAGAAGGATTCTTTTTTTCAATCTACATGCACCCTGCGTTAAAAAAGCACGCTTTTTCGCCATCGTGTTTTCTTTTTCTTATCCAGGATATTAATATACTTATGAGATATACTTTTGATTGGTCGATTCTAGAAACTAAAACAAAAATGTTGGTTGAGATTTATTTATTAAGAAGTTGAAGTTTTTATTAGATGAAGTGAAATGTAGGTAAATTTCATTCTATCTAATCCAAACTTTAATTACTTATAATTTAATAAATGAACCTCAACCGACAATTTTGTACATTAATTATAGTATCTTTTTTCTTTAGAATTGACTTTCTGAAATCTCATGAATATATTAATATTCTATATAGATTGCATTATACATATTCTCGAATGATATTAAATATCAATGGAAATTCGATGGCCTTAAATCTATCTTCTTCTTTTATGTATAGCCATTACAAATTATATGATAGTTTAGATTTTTTTATTTTCTATGACGCTTTATCAAAATTCGTCTATTAAATATATATATAAATATATATATATATATATATGTGTCTCGCGTTTGCTACTTCCATCCACTTAATTCAAGTGGAAATATATCTTAATTTCCTTTTTTTTTTTAACTCCTATTACCATTGTTACGTATACATATTGCATTAACAAGTATCTTCACTTGTGCAGAAACTGGTACTCCAAAATGTCTTCTTCATCTGTAAAAGAGAAACGTGCATCTTATGTTTTAAGTCTCAAGAATATTTATTTTCTAGCTGCACTAAAAGGACATACTATAATATATTTTGGAGGAATATATAGACAACGATATGTAACAAAAAAATGATTAAAATAAAGGAAATATACGATATGTATACAAGATATAAAAAAAATAGTATTTGTCTTGTATATGTAAATTTATGCAAGAATAATTGCAAACTATCGGCAATACAAATACGTGACAATATATTCTACTATTGCAAATAAACGCATTCGTAGATTTTTGTTACAAATACTCGTACGATGCTGTATTTATTTGAACAAGCAGTGGAGTGCAAAAATCTCAAGACAAATTTAAAGATGCATTGTGTTAATTTTATTGTTAAAATTATCGATAAATATTTTATTCATTAACAGAAACTTAAACAATAAGAGAAAAATTTAATTGAACGTAAAATAAAGCAAGAGAATAGAAATTTAAAGATATATTAAAATAAAAAGAAGATTAATTGTAAAACTTTCAGATACAGATGATTTTCTAATGTTTTAGCTCGAAAGATAAAGATATACGGAAAGAAAGGAATCAGCGATGAGTCACTCGATGTGACAAAATAAAATACACTCACAGATATTGTCTCTGCTATTGTTGTCCAAATCGCTAGTCTGTGTACGAGTTTCCTCGTGCATACGCCGCTCTGCATCAATCGCCAGCGCAGCACAAGGCACAAAAATGACTCGATTACGTCTTTGACACGGTGTAATCCACATGCGCACAACGTAAGTTGCAAAGGAAATTGAGTCATTTGTTAGACAGAAAGCAGCACGTCCTTTTAGAGCGGCACAATAAATAAAAAATAAAATAAACCAAGTTAAAAGTATGTCTGTGAATCGCAAAATTTATATTTTCACTTTTCTTTTTATTAATTTTTTTTGAATTTGCGTTTCTTATCATTTTTAAAATTCAGGCGATGGCGTCATCTTGTAAATAATAATTTTGCATTTCTCAAACATACTGTACAACCTGTCTGCAACATAAAATATGTATATATTTTACAGAATAATATATAATAATTGATACCGTAATGATATCGGTAAACCAGTTTTGTAAACTACCTTCTTAAATATTGAATTACATAATTATTTGCAGCAAAATGAAAACGTTCATTGAAATTAATGATTAAATGCCAGTGCGCAATTTTCCAATAAAATCTTTGCTATACAATATATTATGTGCTTTATCAAACTGGTAAAAAATTTTTTGCGATATATAATACCGTTATATTATTCTCTAGAGACAGTACATATATAAAAGTGAATCTATTTATGGATAATTATAAGATGCCGAAGAAAAAAGAAAGTAAAAAAATTTTAATTATTATTTTTGGAAAATTGCACGAACGATTAATCAACGAAATTTTCAAACATGGTTCATGTTATATAAAAAACATCAATAATATGTTTTATAAATATTAAGAAAGCAATGTAAATAGTTCATATAAATATAAAAAGTAGTAAAATCGATATAAAAAAATAATAAAAATTGTTAAACTGTTCTTTTTCTTTTTTCTCAATATGAAATGTTCAAAAGAAACATTGCACCATATTTGAAATTATTTTTATAATGTTATAACGCCAATTTATGTGCATCGAATGCAAATATTTTCTAGCGGCATTTTATAAAAAGAATATTATTTCGATACAACGTGATATACTAAATAAAAATTTATATAATAATAACGCAACGGCAAGACGCAATTAAATGTAACAAATGTTTGTTGAAATTAAATAAGCTTGTGTGTGTGTGAGATGCAGAAGATAATTCATAATAATTTGTAATAATTCGTAAGATAAAATGACATCAATGAACATAAACAATAAAGAAATGCATACACCTGGGAAGCTTGTATATATAAATTATAAGTCGCAGTTTCTTCAGTATTTTCTAACACTGATAAGATGGCACATTTAATATGAGCATAATTCGATCTATTTACATATTGTCGAACCTGTGATGCAATACCACATAACATAATTGTGAACAATTTTTTTGTCATCATCAAATAACTTGAATTAGTAGGAATACAATAAAAATTTGTCCTTTACGCATGGACAACGTTTTTTAAATGATTCACTAATAATTACTCAATATACAATAGTACTTGTATTGCATGTTCTTTGTACATATATATGTGTTTTTTTTTGTTTTCCTTTCTTTTAAAACAAGTTATTCTTAAAAAATGAATTTGAAAAGTAATAATTAGTGAATCTTTTAACATTTCGAAACAATATCCTCTCGATTTTAAAGAAATAGCTGCCCCATTGTCGTAGACAATCCTAGAACGCAAGCAATGGAAAAATATTAATAAAAATACGTACCTTTTTTTTTTTTTTTTATAAAATAAGTATAATTTACATGCATTACATAGCAAATTGCAATGTTCATTACATAAATTCATTGACATAAATCGTGTTATTTACATGACCATGCTTGTGCTCTACTTCATGTGCGATCGTGCTTTACATCAACAAGTACACCATAATATATTTATAGTAAAGCGTGCAGTATAGTGTATGTATAATAACAATAATGAATTATCGATATTAAATACTGAGTTTCTCGTACATAATAGTTGTACTAGTCTCGTTATTGCTATATATATGCTAAACTTCAACACAGCAGTTGCATATCTCATGCATAAAATTGGAAATGTACTTGTTCATTCTTTTTTATCTTTTTTCTTTTCTTTAGCAAAACTTAATAATACGATTTTATATTTACTTTGTATAATTTGTCTTACATAAAAATTTAATTATATTTTATGATAATTTTATGATGTACATTACTATGTGTAGACTTTCAAATTTTACTTAAATAAAATCGATTAAATAATAAAGATAGAAGGAATTATAATCAACGACTACAAAAACTAATAAAAATAAAATTCTAAAAATGATTCGTAAAATTTATTATTGATATGGCATAAAAAATACCTGCTTTACTCTTGTTGAATTTAGATTTTACATTTTGATGCAACTTCTTTGAACCACATTAGTATATACATTTACATGTTACATGCAAATATTTTAATAATTATTTAATAAATTTATATTTATAAAGACGAACTTTGAAGAATAATTGTCAAATACATAATATAAAGTGGAATGCAAAATTGAGACGACACATATAGACAAATTATTAAAATCTCAAATATGAATTATATGAACCTGAAAATAAATTGAATAGGGCAGCGAATAAATACTTTGAAATATAAAAATTGATGTTAAATATATATTATCATCAATATACAATTTTTATTAAGAGATTCATATTGAAAGTTATATTGTGAAAATATATTTATAGCATTAAAAAAAAGAAAAAGATAAAGAATATTTTTTATACATTTCTAGTATATTCTAGAACATTTCTAGTATAAGATTTTATTTAATTTGATAAATAAAATGTTTCAAAGTATTCATTCGAAAATATTCAATTATATGCTGCTTTCTTTTCTAAATTTATAACTCATCTATTTACAACACCGGCATCTACATAACATCAACAAAGAATTCACAAGGATTTCCCATCGCAATGCGAAATGACTGTCTACTACCAGATAAGTCTTGTTGGTTCTGTTGATTCCCTGAACCAGTTCCTGTCTGCACAGATTGTTCAGAACCACTGGAACGACTGCGACTACCATTAGATCTTTTTCCATTTGAACCATTTCCATTGCCAGAATTCTTATTTGGCATAGTTGGCACTGATGGAATATGTAATTCAGATTCAGATGCTGAAGAACAGGATTTCAAATCGTGAATAGGTTCTTTGCAAATGTGTTCACTACCTGCACTACTGCCGCCTAATAAAATATATTATTTTAAAATATTGAATTTTTAATTATTTTAGTTATGACATTATTGCGCTCCTTACCTGATCCACTATGAACACTTTCTTCTCGGTGATAACCATATACAGTTGGTTCATTAGTGAAATTAAATGGCATTGGACTATAACCAGTTGCAGAATGAGGTGCATATGTTCCTGAATAAGGCATGTCCCAGGCATTCGGCGGAGGTAATGGTCCAACTGTATCGCAATCTAGTTTCATGCTACTCATAGCTGAACACAAATCACCAAATATATAGTAACATTGCTCGGAAAATGTTATCTTATTTACTGTATGCCTAATAAAACCAGCTTTTAGCATAAGAGATGCGTATTTTCTTGCATCGCGTCGATCAATAAATCCTTCTACGTGAGTATTAAGCCAATCCACAACATCTGCTCCAATAAATGCATTTGGTATTATTATTTTAAGCCACATACGATCACGAATTTCCAATCCTGAATCAGGTCGAGCCATCGCTCGCACTATTGTTGGCATATCCGTATTCACCGTAAGATGAAGTTCTTCCAATGGTCCTAATAAAGAATAATAAATTTTTTATGTAATATTTGTTTATTTAATAAATCTAAATCTAATATTTATTTAATAATGGTCTTTGACTCACGTTCTGTATCTGGCAGTGTACTTGCAAGACTGCTTGATGTTGATGTTAATGTTGTAGCACTTGGCGGGCGCGGAGGAAAACCTTCCCCCCTTATAGCAGCTGTATGTGCTACCCAAGCACCAGGATCTATAGGCCGTACAGGTTCTGTACGTGGTATTGTAAAATAGCCTTTAGGATTAGGATCCCAGCACTTTGCAACAACTAATTTGATTGGTCTGTAATATATTTATAATTCTGTTGTAATTCATTTTTAATTCATTTATTAAAATTTCAATATATTATTTTTATAAACATACCCTGGTTTCTGAACTACTTCACGTAGTACTTTAACTGCTTCATCATTAGACATATTTTCAAAATTAATGTCATTTACTTGAAGGATCATATCACCAGGTTCTATTCGTCCATCTAAAGCAACTGCACCCCTATATATTTGAAATTAATTAAATGAAAGATTTGCTATTAGAAATATATTAAAAATATTTTATTGAATACTCTGTTCTAACAATTCATTATACAGAGCTTTATATAAAATATAATCGAAATTTCATTGGAATTTAACACATACCCTTTCATTATTGAACCTACATAAATGCCACCATCTCCACCTTTGTTACTTTGTCCAACAATACTAATCCCAAGGAAATTAACAGTATCCATATTCAATGAAACTGTTATGATGTTTAAGGACATTGTACTGTCTGTGATACTGCTAAAAGATGATGTTCTAGACATAGGTGGCAATCTATGACGCCTTCTTCTCTGTGGTCTACGCCGCTCTAATATTTAAATACATAAAATTCATTTTCTAATTTAAATCTCAGATTTATTTTTTTCTTTTTTAAAATGTATTTACCTAAAGTTGCTCTGTCAACTGTACTACTCATATTGGTATGTCTGCCTGTAGTTGATGTTATACGGCTACTGGCATCATCATCTGATTCTAAAAATGTTGTTGTCTCTAAATCTGAACTTAAAATAGAAGCAGTCTCATAACCATGGCCTGATCTGTGCTTTGAATGACCATTTATACGAAGTCCTAAATAGATAAACAAATAAGAATAATATAAACATTTTTTATCTTTATTATTTTTACTATTTCTATCAAAGAATATCTTAAAAGTTATATTTAAAAAATTAGACATTATGGATTAATTCATAATTAATAACATACCATTATATTTATTATATTTCTCATATTTATCTGAATGATGTCTTGAACTTTTATGTAAATGATGCCCTTGTCGACTACTTGTAATACTTTCAGTTTCAGTTAAAGTGTCATCATGTGACAAAGGAGGTGGACCACGATTTGTGTGACCAGGTGTCACATGATCAACACGATCATGTTTTGCCTCACTATGTGCTACTGAATCTGTGCATTGTGAAGCACCATCTGACACATTACTGCCTTCAGCAGAAACCAACTATTTATAAATAAATTAATTTTTTTTATTAAAAACTTATATTTCAATAATTCATATTTTATTAAATATTTTTAATAGAAAAAAAGATTTGTCAATATAAAAAATATATGAATCTTTGAAATAATTTTTTTATTTTGATAGTATACTAAATTATTTAGATTTTATGTTTTTATATTAATTTTTTAGAGTTAGCTATTGATAATTCTAAAAGTTAATATTATATTTCCATTATATTATATTTTTTACTAAATTATGTATCTATGATTGATATGAATCTTTAATAAAAATTAAATTATAAAATTTATCAATTAGAATTTAAAAATCTTACCCAAGAAACAACTCGTCCATTAAAACATGGAAGATGGGCATCATCATCTACAATCTCTTCTTTCACCACACTATTGAGCAAACAAAATTTTTTAATATACCAATTATTTGGCCTAATAAATCTATTCATATATTCAATCCACTTATAAAGATTTACAAAAAACTATAATAAGTATAATATAGATGATATAAAAAGTAAAATAAAAATATAAAATTAAATACTGTTTATAACAAATTATTTAATATAAAAATATAATATTTTGATTGCATTCGCATTGATACTTCAAAAAAAAAAAAAAAAGAAAATAAATAATAATCGTCACAATCAAACTCAAAACAAGAATATTGTCAAAATGTAACTCTATTCCCGAAGCGGATACTGTTTAAATCGTAGGGCATTGACTCGAGTTGAAGATGAAAGATAATGTCTTGCCACGGTAACAATCATTAATCCATATTATATAAGAATAAAAATAAAACATTTAAGAGACATATGTATCGATATGACACTCACCCAAAATCATCGTCCATAGATTTGAAGAAATACTTATAATTCGGTCGATTCAAGACATTTTTGAAGTCGGCAAGAGTGACCCTTTCCGGTGAGATGGTAAGCTTCACTAAATAAGGAGTTTCTTCGTCGTCAATGTGATATATGATTTTAGTCTCTTCCATTGTTGGAACTTTATTATACTATGTGCATTTGCAATAAAATTGATTCACCCAAAGCTCACTAATATGAACAATTCTCTTAAACCAATATGGCGCGTCACAGTTCGAGCCAAAGCCCTCGCGCGTACGATGATTGTTCGTTCATGAAGTCTACGAGTTTATGTGAACTCCACAGTACGTAACATTATTACGACTGCGTGCAATAAGTTACGAGGAATCCATTGACATTATTCACGAGGCTATCACGGCGCGTATTCGTTGCTTCCGACGAGCTGAATTAAACGTCAACATTCTTGTCGACATTACACACACTCGCGACAGTCGGCTCGACACTCGACAGTACGCTCGAAGATTGGAAACGAACGAAGATAGAAAGACAATCTTGGGTCTCATTTTTACACCCTTTCAACTATTCACTGCCTCTATCGTCAGATGGCATTGCTGCACCATTGTCAAAGATGGCGAAGAATTCCGAATCCAATATGCATGACATCTATTTTTGAAGTTTATATGAATTTTGTGCAATTATAATTGTTAAATTATTTCATTAAATTCATTACTATTTTTTATACTTTTTTTGGAAAAAAAAATGTGGAAAATTTTTTTCCGTTATCATTTTCAATTATTAAATCAGCGAAGAAGAATTACATCAAATAATTTTAACCATTCACTAAAATTTTAATTAATTTTTGAAAGTAAAAATTTATTGAAGAATAAAATTTAGATAACAAACAGATCGTGTATCAGTTATATTAAAATCAACACGGATAACAGAAATTCAAACAAAAAAGAAATGTCATATTTATGTCATATTTTTCTTATTTGAATAAGCTGAAATAAACGATTTTTTAATTATAAGATTATTTTATATGATTACTTTACATCTTTTTTATTTACAGATAATATAATATAATGATAATATATTCCGATATGTTTTCACATAAGTTATTGATTATATTTTATTCTTAAATCTAAAAATTTTATTTAATAATTTTATTGATTATATTATAGAAAAAAACTATTGTTCTATGTTCATACATGGATATATTTTTCTTAGCAGGAAAACGCATCTTTTGATCCCATTCAACTTTCGATTATTTCAGAAGCGACAGGTAATGTTTGCATTCGATAGTCATGTATACAATACGATCACACCTTTTTAACTGTTGGGTAATTTCTACGCAGGCTCATACCGCATCATTAAGCGTAATTCTATTCATTTTTTTCCGGACAACAAAAAAAAGACAGTATGGCTTTCAATGTAGCAGCCGACTTAATTATACGGTTGCACGAGCAGAAGAAAAGAGATTTTAAATGAAATTAAATCATGCATCCGTGCAAAGGATTCACAGAAACAGTCATATAGCGTAAATAAATCACGTTGTCTCTTTGAATAAAAAGATTACGATGAATTGGTTTCATAAGTTTATCATTGATTGATATTAAGTATCTTTCATGATAATTTTATTTTTTCAAGCATAAAGTATAAATGTAATAACACCTGATGATATAATAATAACCACAATATACATATAAATATTTTTTGATATACACACATACATATATTAAAAATTGAATGAATAAAAAAAATTTTATTTATTACAAATTTTATTTAAAAATATAATCATTTGATTAAATTAATTTTTCAACTAATAACAATTAAAAATAAGTATAATTTCCAAAAAATTTCATTTATAAATTTTTTTGAAGTAAGACTATATTTTAAAGAAATTAATCAAAATGATTCAATTTTAGTAAATAAAAGATAAAATAATAAGAAGAAAAACAAATAATTAAGTATTATTTAAATTTTAAATATATAATTATTTGCAAATAATTAATTAAATTGTCATTTTTATTCATTTATAGTTATGAAAATTATTATACGCTATATTTTCGATAAAAATATGCCATTTCTTTTCCCAAATATTTAGGGCTTCTTTCTTTTCACAATTACTTAAACTGCTATAAGAAAGAGAATTACGAGCTAATTGTTTAAGACTTCTAAGATCGGCATGTGTTGACATAAGTGCCATAAAAGCTTCGTAAAAATCATAGCTAAGAGCTCTTGAGCCCCACAAACCGGGATCGTCGTTAGATATTACTAATGGATATCCTTTGGAAAATAATGTTTTTGCCTGATGATTTCTAAGATCATCAACAAGTTTTAAAACTTGATTTGAGATCGGATTTATTTCGATAGCAATGTCCATTTTTCTGGCAAGTTCCAGAAGAAAGGGATGAGATGCAAGCGCATATCTAAATAGAAATTATATAAAACAAAAATGATGAAGCAAATTTCATATAGTTGTATTAATATTTGAGATTAATATTAAAATTAAAATTTGATCATTAATATTTGAAAACTATTATAATTTTCAATTTTAATTGTGATTTTCTATCTCTATTTCTATTCTTTATAATCTGAAACGATAAGACAAACGATAAGATAATCTTTTTTAAAGTAAATAGTTTCATCAATACTTGAATAATATTGAATAATCTTGAATAATCTTCAGTATAATTCCAAGAGAATTTTTATAACTTATAATATTATATAAAAAAATTTATTTTATAAATGAATCACATCATATATCTAATATATATTTAATACTTACTTAAAATATTTAATATTTATCAATTCAACAAATTTCATTAAATTATTATTAAATTATTGAATTATAAAAATTTTTTTCATTTAGGCGTTACTCACCCGTGACCAATACGTCGAGTATTTAGTAAAATAGCATCAACAAGATTTTCATCAGTAGAAGCACCCAACCAATTTGTTTCACCAGCGTGAAAAAAGAAACTAATATTATATTGTCCAATATTCTTCAGCAAATCTGCGAAATACTCTAGTGTATGTCCTAAATCTTCCTGGCCGACCAAATCGAATCCTGCTACGAAATTGGGGTACATTTTTTTCAATTTTTTCAAAGTTTTTATATAATATTGCACCTCTTTACGGTCAACAGATCGTGCAGGAGCGTAAATTAATTTGGCTCCTATAAAGTCTGGATGATCTTCTTTAAATCTACATATAGAAAATTGATTTATTACATATACTATTAATATTCTCCAATAGTGGTACAATTACAAGTGAATGACAAGAAATTTAATAATAAGCGAACAAGATTATTGCCAAACAATATTAAATAATTAATATTAAATAATTTCATATATATAGTAATTTAAAATAAATTTATTAAAAAGCATATCCATATATATTTGTATTCTAATTATTACTTCACTAATTAAACTTCAAAATATTATATCAAAATATTAATTCTTCAATGAATTAATTATTATTAATTAATATGTAATATTAATATTATAATATATAATTATTAGTATTACAATTAATATTGCAATATTAAAAAAAATTAATCTATATATATATAATATATTTTTAAATTTTATATAATAAACTAAAACTTTAAATCACATATAAAATAAAAATTATATCAAAGAAAGTTTAACTTTAATAAATAAACGTATTAGAAATATCTCATTTTGAAAACTATAAAAATTTTATATATATGAATAAAAAATGAGTATATATTACTAATGAATGTTTAAGTATTGGTCTAAAGATCGATCTAATCTAATTTATTCAGATTAAAAAATTTAACATATTCCACCGAATATCAAAAATACATAATCTTAAATAATTAATATACAAAAAAAAGAATACCTTCGAGTAAGTGTCTCATAGATACCAACCACATCTTCCGGTTTATATTTGATTCCATTTAAGTCATATAAAGTTGGTAAGGTCGATCTTATTTCGAGATACATAACATTATCCTCGTATAACTCTTTTAGAGCTTGAAGATAATAATCCTCATAAATGGGTTTATATGTAAGCAAAGGATGTATGAATATGAAGATATCTGTGAATTTATTCCAGGCTTTATTAATATCTGAATAGGCAGTTATAGGATCATTACATTCCATCGTCATTCTTGCTTTGATCATGTTGTTCACCATCTCTCCACGTACCGGGTCTTCACGTATTTTTTTCAGAAGTTCCCAGTTACACGATTTGTCAGGTAATTGAAAGAAACGCAAATGAACAACATCTTTATCAATACAGACATATAAATTGTCACGAAATGTGATATTGTGATATGTATAATTGCTGCTAACAAGAGATGTATCATGAACATGAAGTATCGCTCCTTTTGGCATATCGCGGAGTAATTGAAAGACCTTTGATCTCTCAATATTCCTTTTTACTTCGAGGAAATTTCGTGAAGGAGCAAACTGATGAGGATCCTTAAAACCTGAAAAATTGGAATCTGCTAAGTTTTAAATAAAAATAAGAGGATTTTGAATTCTTGTTATTTTTCTCTAATGACAATAGAAATGGAAATAAAAATAGAAAAAATTGATGAAGAAACGATTTCCATTGTTCATGATGAAAAACAATTCTCTGTTGATCAGATATAAAGTCAATATAAGTAAGAATGCATAGCAATGATAATAAGAACAAGATATTACAGTCAGATATAAAATGATAGTATAGTCACTATATAATTTTCTTATAATTGTTTTTTTGAATGTAATGTATAAATCTAAATTATATGTATATGATCAGTCGTAGTTAATAATATTTCTTTCTACAAATTTGAATCGTTTTTATGATTATTATTAATTAAAGGATGAAATGTAATTTATACTTTATTACTATTTCGTATTTATGCTCTAGTTCGTTCTATTGAATATAAAATTATGAAAAAAAAAATCAAAGATTTTATCTTTTTATTGAGATACATGGGATACATGTCTCTTTCATATTGATGAGGAAATTACAAAATGTTCATTGATAATTGTTGTAATAGAAGTATTAGCAATAAGAGTTTTCTTTAAGAGATCAATTATCAATTTTAATTTTATTTGAAAGCATTTTTATCATATTTATATAGTTGTATCTTTTAAATATATTAGAATAGTCTTAAAAAAATCATAGGATATCTTATCATTTTATTCCTGATTGTATGTATTAAACAGATTTTTGGCTTTTTACATAGGATTACATTTATTTCAATTCTATTCCATATAATTGGTTGAATTCACTCGTTTGAGTTTGAATTATTTGAATTATAGCTAGTAAGGAAATCGTAAATTCTCATTATATGAACTTCAGTTATTTGAAATTGTTTATTTCTTTATTTAAATAAGTGAAGTTTTATTGTATTCTATTGAACGGGCAATTTTTCAAAATATTATTAAAATTTTAAAGAATAAAAACAAACCAATGTATAATTCTTCTTTCTTCGCCTTCATTAAAACTTCGTTAGCGATTTTTTCAACGTCGTTCAAAATTAGATTAGCACCTATCATCAACTGCAGATCGTGCTCCAATATTTTGTTTCGAAGGGATGTATAATTAGTAAGTGGAATAGCAATATTCACAGTTGCATGACCGAGCAATATCATAAATGAAAGAATAAATTTCTTCATGATTAGTGATTTCTATTTAGCGAATACTTTATATTCAAAATAGCCGTACGAGAATAGTGATATTAGAGATCCGAACACTTTGACTGTTTATACTCTACTGACTAATCATTTCTACCAAGATGGTTCTAGCAGCACTAACAACTTTGAACAGATGGATTGAACGCATAAAGCTGATGCTTGTTTAAGTATCAACGTTCATCAATCAAATGTCTTGGTTTTTTGTCTAAAGAAGAGAGAGACCTTAAACTGAGTAAAACTGATATAGTTTTTATCCCAATCAAGAATCAGTGCATATTATCAAAAGTCTTGAATAAGATATCCTTTAGATTTTATATGATTGTAAAATAAAAATATATTGTTTTTAAAAATTCTATTTAATTATCAAAAAATGATTATATTCTATAAGAATATAAAATTAATTAGTTCAACATCATATTGAGAAATTAAAATTTATTTAGAATTTTGTTTTCGTATTGTAAATTAATGAAATAAAAAATATATTTATTATTCTTTTATTATTTATTAATTATAATATTTCATTAGAATATTGTGAAAATGTAATTACACAAAAATATATTGAAATCATTATTAATGCTTTATAAAATAAATATTAAAACTGAAAAAAAATTTGTATTAAATAATGTTAATATAATTGTTTCGTAGTTTTTAAAAAAAAATATTGTATAGCACTCCATATTTTTTTTATATCTTATATAAAAATATAAAATAAATAATATTTTAACTGATATGCGCATACGCTCCACGGTAAACTTTCCGTTCAAGCTATTTGAAATTTTCATAAAACAGAAATTTTTAAAAAAATTTGTTATAAAATCATATATCCTTTTTTTTTGCATCTTAAACTATATATCTTTTTCTTTATAATTATGATTTTTGATAATATTTTAAATATTATCTTCAGAAAAAAATTAATTATAATAGGACATATAAGATTTACACTGGCTTGATCAAAAAGTCACCAAAAATTGATCCAATTAAGCATTAAGTTAAAATTAAGTTTTTGTTCATCATTGTACGTCATTATTTCTATTTTCATTGTAAATATCCCATAAAGAATATTTTTATGTGCAAATATTGTTCAATATACATGTACAATATATGTATATAAATATATATCTAAGAAGTTAATTATTGTTTGTATCTATACTTACATTTTACTATACTTTACATAAATGACAAAATTTTCAATTCAATATCTTCAAAATTACAATGAAATGATAATAAAAAGTTCATAATTTCGTTATAAAAATATACAAATTATAAGATATACACCCATCCGTGGAAAAAATTTATTTTCAGTGCAGACATCTTATTTTGTTACAAATTATAATCGATTGATTGGAAATGTTTAAATTGTCGAGAAAAAAAAATATAGAATGCTCGCAAAATTATTTTAATAAGATTTAAAATTTCCTTTCTTGTTATTTTATTAATTTATAACATTAAATAAATTTAAACAAAAAAATATTCTTTTTTTTATATAGGGATCTATTAAAAATTATTGTAATATGATGGCCGAAGAGAAAGTTTCACTATGTTAGATTTCTAGTGAATAATAGCAGAACATAATTTAAGGCACTTTTTGTGTAAGCACCTTAGATTTATAATAAATATTCATTTATTAATCACATTTTAAAATGTGTGTAATATTTATCAGCCTTTCACTATAAGAAGTTATTTGTTTTTCAATAATATGACAATAACATGTTACGTAAATAAGCATTTGTTAAAATCATGATGGTATTGCAAATAAAATATTATCAATAAAATTGTCGAAATTTTGCAAAATTAATGTACACGCATATTAATCAATTTTGCAATCATTTCCGACAATTTGTTTAATCCCATTAGCTTGTTATATCATATGTTATAAATATCCGTTCAACTACATATATAAATTTTCATTATTTTCGTAATTTCATTGGTACTAATATGTACAATGATAATATATAATTCCAAAATATATCGATGATAATAAAATAATCATTATTAGAAATCTAATAACTATCTGTTGCACCCACGATGAATTTCTATCTAGAAATAAATAACTTAAAATTTAAGATTTTAATTAAACTATTTAAGTAATCGTACCTAGTACTTCAATGCACAAACGTGTGTGCATCAGTAACATTATTGTCTTATTGTATTACTTTATAAAGATGTTCATAAATGATATTTATAAAAAATTATATTACGTGTTCAAATTGTTTCAGCCCGATATTTCGATGATTATTTATAATATTTTATTATTATTTCTAACATATATGTTTATGAAGAATATTTGGACCAATATTTTTTCGTCATAGATATTAAAAAATAAAATTAATATTTTTTGTTTTATATTTCGAAAATGTTAGCAATTTTATATACGTTTCTATATATATATATATATATATATATAATATAATTACTTATAAATCATCATATAACTATGATATAACTTGACTTAATGTAATATAAATCAATTAACAAAAAAAAAAAAATATTAATATTTTAATTTAATAAAAGCCATGTTTTTTATCAGTTTTAAATGCAATATATAATATAGAAGTTATATAAACTTCATTAACATGAAAATATATATTGCATAAATTCTGAAGAAAAAAAAATCACGAACGTCTTATTTTATAACTAAACAACTATTTTCTAAACAATATTATTATAGAAAGATATTTTTTGACGTAAATATTCTTATTAATGAAGTTTATTAATAATCTATAAGTATATAAGTAATAAATTAATATCTGTCCCATATCATTGAAAGCGGATATGTAAACATAAGTTTTCTTGACCAATCGGATAACTTGCAGTTTTATATTCTTACATTAAATCCTTTGTATATCAATTTATTATTTAATTATTATATTCACTCTGTTCCACGCACTTATAATATTTTTAATCGTAATATATAGAACATTTCATTTAAATTATTTATCTTCCATATTTATGTTGATATTAACGATATAAAAAAATGTTTCAAACAAATTTTAATTCTTATAAAGCATTTCTTTTTATCGTTAATACTAATGAAAATATTTCAGATGTGTAAATTACATGAAACATTCTATATTTTATTAATTGAAAGTTCTATTATTAAGAGGTCAGAGTTATCTTTATTATGCATATTTTATAAATATCGCGCTCAGTATCTTTGATAAAATTTTTAATTTTAAGCTTTATAAGAAAATAAAAAAAAGGGAAAAGAAAAAATTCGTCAGTTTTTACAACTTTTAAGAATTTAAATTGAAGTATAAAGAGGGATATTTTTTGCATTAATCGAACTTTCATCTTTCTAACGTGATTCTATAATCAACTATCATTAGCATACGATTTTTTGATAATATCTTTTCATCAAACCACCTTATCAAAGATCCCTGAGTATGAAGCGTCAATGATCAGGACATCGAAAAAATATAAATTGTCATCAAAATGTTGTGCTATCGTTTTAAAAATTTTGTTAATAATTCTTTCCAATCAAAAAGTATTTTTAAAACAGTCTTAAGAAATATAATATACTATTTAAACTCAATCGCTTGTTTGAATTTGCAATTGTAGCGATTTCAAAAATCTTGAAATACATCAGATTTTTTATGTTTAATATTTAGTTATTATAATTCCTTAAGGCTCGAATCAAGTTCGAATATAAAATCTTTAAACAAGATTGTAAATGATGCCGATTGACGGCTAAAAATGCATTATTCACAAGATAATGATGATAGTGATTATTATTAAATTACGTTAAGAAGTTTTCAGTGATTTATCTGCGTGTGCTAGTGTGAGAGATCCTATGAGAGATACTAATGTACGGTCCAGCCATGTTATGGGGTTTGGATATAAAAGACCACCTTCATAAAATCCCAAATGTCCGCCATGAGCAAGTTCTACATATAATGTATTTGAATGATTTTCTAAAAAATTATAAAGAATATATATTAAATTCTAATATATTACAAGTATATATATAATATATTATAATTACGTTTAATTATATTATAATTACTTACTGGCATATTCCTTAATAGGTTCCAATAATTTATCAGGTACAATAGGATCATCTAACGCGTTAATAAATACCATAGGTGTTGCAATGTTATCCAAATAGAACAAAGAACTACTCCATTTATACATTTCCTTTACAGATCTAAAGTTGTGGACCTGCTCAGTAATAAATATTCAGAAACAAGATTGTTATTATATATAATTTATAATTTATATATGTATTATTATAAATTAAATGATATTATAAAATTTCTGATATATTAAGAAATATTTTACCTTTCTAGTATAAGCTTCATCAAGTTCTGGTAAAGTTGCAGCAGAAATAATATCCCATTCGTTTAAATTACATCTTTGTTTAATTTCTTCAGATAATAATATATTTTTATGTTTAAGTATAATATTCTTTACCGATTCAGTCATTATATACAGATAGAAACGTCGAAAGTTTTGCCAGTTAAGTAGGAACTTCGTACCTCTGCACATTATATAGAAAAAATATTTTATAATAATTATTATTTGTAAAAAAATTTATATTTATTATATATAATACAATATTCATATTATACATAAAAATATATGCTTACTCGATAGCATTATATCCTTGACAAATAGATATGCCGCCAATTATATTGGATAATTTATTTGATCCTCGTTCTCCTAAGTACTTAGTTACAAGATTACCACCCAAGCTAAAGCCAATGCAAATTATTCTTGTATTTGAATGTTTTTCTATCAAACTCTGTAGCATCATATGATAATCATCAGTGTGTCCTGTAATGTATAAATCAAGTTAAAAATCAATTGTGAATTCAATTATAATATCATGTTGACAATTTAAATTACATACGAGATCCTTAAGACTTTCATGATCTAGATTATACTAGTTAACAACTAATAATACAATAATTAATAATATTTAAGACTTCTATTATAAATAAATATATTTTCAGAATTTATTTTTTAAAGAAAGTAAAAGAAGAATATATAAATTTATTAAAAATATCCAAAGAGTATAAAAATCTTGTAAATTATTTTCATTTTAATCAATTGATTTATTTTTATTATAATATTTTTATCAATTGATTTATCAAACGTTTTAATTTGCAGTCTCAAAGAAAAAAAATACAAAAAATAGAAATAAAAATAGAAATTATATATATATTAGAAATTATTTATATTCATTGCGTAATATTGTCTAACATTAAATAAAAATAATATAGAAAACTTGAATTGCGGAAAAAATGTTAATAATGAAGTAATAGAAATTATACTGATTATATATAATAATCTGTAACAATATACTTAATATTTTTATATGATAATTATATAATAGTTTTACGTACCATAGGTAAAAATTCTTGGAGCGGTGACTTTTACACTGGAAAGAACTCCAACATGATTAAGTACTGCACATCGATATCCATGGCATTGTGCAAAGTGCACGAAAGTTCTGATATAAACACTTTCGGAACTATTGCAGATCCCAGGGCAGATAGCAATTGTTATATCATCTGTAATGAAATAAAATATAAAAAATTATATCGAATTTATAAGTATATTAAAATTCATTTTTGTTTTTAAAATATTAGATTCTTTTTTATTTTTAATTTTTAATTAATATTTATTTTTTCGAACATTTAAAATTATTCATTATTTATCAATTATCAGTTTTTATCGAATAAGACATTTTATCTATATTTTTATATATACGATATATTTTATCTATATTTTTATATATATTATATATTTTATCTATTTTTTTATTTTACAATTTCATTATTTTTATAATTATTATTAATCTTAAAATATAACAAGAAGCAATAACTTCAATTAAATTGCGAATTTATTAGTTTATGATATAAATTCAGAACGATATGTCAGGACAATTTTATTTATATTATAATATTGCATACATTGTAATTTTCAATTTTCTTAATCTTAGTTTGATAGAGTCACAAAATGATTTATATTGTTACTTTAAAGCATTGTATTGATTCGTGAACTATGTTATTCGCTTTAGACCTAGAATATTCAATCTTTAATCTTTAATCTTTAAGCGGCATGTATAATAGTTGAATTTGAATTCGAAATTATTACAATTTTTGCATTTAATTTAATTTATCCAATTGTTTTTTTTTCATATTATTTAAATATTAATAAGTGATAGATTCTTATATGCTCTACTATTTTAGTATGTTAACTTATTTTTTCAAAATCTATTTTCAATATAATCAGATAAATAAAAAATTACTTAATAATATTTTTTTAGATATTACTTATACATTTCAAAAAATTTCATAAAACAAATTATGAAACAAACCTTCGTAATCATTGCTCAATGGTTGATAAAGATCGTAGGTGAGTGTAGTTTCATCCGCAAGTCCGATATATACTCGTTCTCCAATCGGCCAAGGGCAACGTACGCGTCCAATAATACTGTGAACAATGGTTTGTACATGGCCACTGAAACCCCATAATCTTGTTGGTTTATATCTGAAATAGAAAAATATAATTATAAATAAACGAATAATTTGTATTTCAAAGATCTTAGGAAAATCATAAACGAAAAATGTGTTATTTTTCTCGAAACATTATTGAATAATTTTATGATTACGCTTTTTAATGATATCATGAAATTAACGTATATTTTGGAGTACATAAACATTTACAAATTATGTTTTTAGTTGTAAAAAGAAAAAAAATAAATAAAAATGAAGAAAATTATAACTCCATATAAAAAAATGAAAAACAGGTCAGGTTGATGGTTTGAAAACAGTCATAAATTATTTTAAGAATAGGTATACACACAGCTAATAACTATAAATTTCTTTTCAACACTTACATCTCTTCCTTAACCCGCAATTTCTTTTTGGATTCGTTGATCTAATTCTAAACATTATACAATATATATTGTGCTTAATTTATTTTAAAATATGGGAACAACCGTTCAATGTCGTGAAAGTTTCTTCTTTCTCGTTAGTTCTATGGAATTTTTGTCCAGAAGAAAAGTGAAGTTGAGTGTAGTAGCAAACCATTAAACCTTCTTTCTTCTTGCAATGTATAAAGAATAGTAGATCAGTGGAGCATATACGAAGCCGTAAAAATCATTGGTATTAAACAGTATTTGTGAAAAATATAATCTACCCCCTAAGTAGGACGACAAATAAAATCGTTGAATTATTTCTATGGAAATATTTCTTTATATAGCTTAATCCAAAAATGTTTACATATCTTTTATAGTTTTCAACATTTAACATTTTATTAGTTATTAAATAAACTATATAAAATTATACAAACGAGGTCAGCAACTGAAAGATTACCAGTTTCTTTTTCGGCCAAAGTAGGCCAGAAGTAAAATTTTATTATAATTTCTAGCTATGTCAATATGCTATAAAGTCTTCGAAGAACGACATCTTTTTATTCATCGCATGATCTGATCACAAAAAAGTATTCAATGAGTTATACATTCCTATTGGATTATGCATATCTAGAATCTCTTAGTGATTAAAATTTATATGAGAGAATTTTTCGATCTATCTATTCGATCTATTATAAAATTTTATCATATCGTATTTTTTTCTATCTCTATATGATTATATGACTATATATATCATGAAATTAAGTATAGCATTCAATTAATAAATATATCATTTAATATCACGCGAGATAAAAATAAAAATAATTCTTACAAGCGAGATAATCTTGAAACGTTGATAATTGAAAATAAAATAAAAAATTATTCTCTGATGAGTGATTGATCTGAATGATTAAATTAATAAAATTTTATATGGCATGTTAAAAAAAAGTTTATAATATTACGCAGCAAGTGAAATTTGCTGCGTAACGATTGATCGACAAAGAAGATACAATTCTTTTTGCTTCGATCGTGAAGTGTCAATTCACATTCGTTTAATGCAGAAATATTTCTCACGATTAAATAAAAAGAATTACATACGATTTAATGAATTTGCTCTCAAAATAATTTCTTTCCTAGAAATTTTTTTGCATGTAATATCAAAACTTTGATGATAAGAAAAATCTTAATAACATAAATATAATTAATAATATTAGATTGTTAATTTTTAATTAAATATACAGTACTTAATAGAAAGAAAGTACATGTTTTTTATTACTTTTTCTATATATAGGAATTATAAAGAAATGATATATGTTTCTCGTGCGTTTTTATACTTACTCGAAGTCATGGTCAGTAATGTAATCGATCTAAGGTCAACAGCTAATTTTTTCATGTTCAATAGATTACTTTAAGAAACTTTAAAACTCTTCTTTTATAAAAGAAAACTTTAACATAATAACGATCGATAAGGAGAAATAAATTGTGAATCAGTATGTACGATTCAATTTGCAGTAAAATTAACCATTTCCTTTCAACCGGAAAATAATTCGTTTAATTAAAGTTCTATCATTGGTATAACTTTCGATTATTGTGATGTGAATATTGTCTTTGAAGATAATTCTATGGTATTATGCCAAGGATTTTATGTTACAAAAGTAAAAGCGAAAGTAAAAAATTGCTAGGAAACGCGATCAACGCGAACAGAAAATCTTCCTATGGAAATATTTAGTTGAATAATTGTTAATTATGAGTTAATATTGATTTGTCTGGCATTTAAAGTACGAAAAGTATTTACATTCAATCAAGAAAATAAACTATTAAAATGAAGATTTTAAAATTTCATAATACATGAAAATTTCACTAGAGAATTAGAGAATTAGAAATTAGAATTATCAAATTAATCATATGAACTATTTATTTTCATTTGTGTATTATTTTAATTAATTATTAATTATGTATTTAAATGTCATAAATTAAATTGTTAAATCTAGTAAATATTTATAAATAAATATTGATATACAAAATATTGTTTTTTAAAATTAAAACTTTCTAAGAATTAATGAATTCACGATTAATTTCATGACATTTTATGTTGCATGTTCATCATTTATTTAAATTTTTCATGGGATGATGAAAATATATACCTTTTAATATAGAATTATAATTTCAATAAAAAAAAATATATAAATATAATTTTTATTTTCTAGTCCTTTGAAAGAAATTTTTTAAATTATTTATCCTTACTTATTTCATGTTTCTATTATAAATAATTTTTTTAAAGAAAAATTTACGAAGTGTTTTTTCAATAAACATTTTTATGCATTCTTTTATAGAAACAAATTAAAATAAAATACGAAAAAAATATATAATTTAATTGTATTTATAAAAAATTTACAACAATAATTCATCAAATTTTATTTCATTTATTCTTGTCTGTTTTGTCAATTTATTTATCTAAAAAAAAAATTTTATTTTTTGAATTATATTTAATGAATTCATATTTAAACATTACAAATATAAATAATCAGTTCTTTATTTCATATCAACATATTTATATTAATATAAAAAATGAACATGAGTCATCTTGTGATAAGTTTATAATATAGTCATAATCTTTTGATAAATGTGATGAATGCATATTGAAGTTTCTAAAGTTGTTTAGTGAGGTCATAGCCAAGATCAGAACAAATCATTATGCAATATTCAAAATGGAAGAACAATGCTAACGGTTATATTTTCTATATTGTTATACAGACTATATTGTTTCCATTTTGTCAGTTTCATTCTTTCTTTCAATAATTTAATACATTTTTTTTCAATGCATTTAAAAGTGCATTCATTATATTTATTGAAAATAAAATCATATAAATACAAAATTATATATATCATTTAATGAATAATGTTAATAATGTTAAAAATTAATGTTATTCATTTCATTTTGAAAAACTAATTAATTAAAGTAGACTTTCAAAGAATAATTAACATAAAATTTTTTTTCTTTATATATGCATATAATTATTTAAATATTTTTTGGTAATTGTTTAGAAATTTAAAAATAATATTATTATAATATTTATTTTTAAAAGTATATATTATTATTTATAATTTAATATACTATTTTCATTAATTATTTAATTTTTTAATGAATATTAAACTATTATCAATATGCACTAGAGCAATTATATTTATTATTTAGGTACATTATATAAGTATATACATGTAATATATAAATAGTAATAATAAATTTTATTGACAGTTACTACGTAACGAGATAATATTACATTTTTTATAACGTTTATTTTGTGACGTAATTAAAAAGATTGATAAACTCAGTGTCTATTAGTGAAAACTAGATCATACCCGTGCTAAATAACCAAAATAAAATTCTATCTTCAATTGTGTCTGGTAATTTTCGCGAATTTTCGATCTTATCGATCGTTAAATCATCTTCAAGATATTTCATTATCAATTTATCAGATATAAATTAAAAATAAATGATCATCTTAGAAAATTTTCCACATGTATTCTTAAGGACATTAAGAAAAATGTCCGGCATATTTAGAACTGATCTAACCTCACTTTCTCTCTATGGACACCATAGAGCGAAAGATTTAGAATTTTACATGTAAAATACATGATATAATTTATCAAATGAAAAATCGTTAGAAAACTTACGGTTCTGTGATAACAGGTGCAATTTTAAGGATCGTCGTAAGAAATGATTGATCTTGACAGATGACCAATGGTTTTTGCGGTGCACTGTTTACGTTTAATATCCTAAACAGGATACATAGGATTACGGCAAACACGGCTAACAATGCCGTGGACATGTTATTCTTTTGCTTTGTTACGCCACAAAAATTATATTTCCTGTTATCGTACAGGTATCGACGTATGAAAAGGAACGCTTGAACTGATTGTTCCACACTCAGCAATATATGCTGGAGGGTTATGAAGGAACGGCTGCTGTTGCGTTGACGATGCTCAACAACGTGATACTCGTATCAAGGATTGTATCCGACTATTTCGCGTTTGTTTTACCGGCACTTCTTGACGGTTGATTTGCGCGTGCCTATCAATAGTTAAGTTTGCGAAACCTCCATCTGTCCGTGTCAATTGAAACTTCAATTCGCATATAGACTATGTTAAATCAAATCAGACAGAGCAACAGAGTTGAAATTTTCAGATGCTGTCTTAAGTATAAATAGTCAGAAAGCGGTATATCTAATGTCATAAATTTTAGTTCGTGAATCGTATTTTGCTATTCCGCTAACATTATCGGACTACTTTTCTTTCCTCCATTTCTTCTATTAGTTCTACAGTATGGCCGAGTTAACCGTAAATGCATAGTAATTTCTTTAGCTATATTAAAAATGCAATTCCAAAATTAATTTTAGTTCTCTTTTCTGAAATTAATGCTTGAATAGATTTCGATATCAATTTATTGAATGGAACATCATATTAGTATTTTATAAAAATACTTCAAAATTAAGACTAATATATTTAATAACATTTAACATGATACATTTAATGATAAGGAAATTTATATTAATCATTATAATTTTTCTATAAATTGATTATTTTTGTTTTATTCATTAATAAAATTTATACGATATATGTTTAAATTAGACATATTAATTAACAAAATAAACCTTATAATGATTAAATATTATGAATTTATCTTATTCTATAATTTCTACTTTAAAATATTATAATATAGCATAAAATGAAATAATAATATTGAACGTATGTTTTCACAAATATAATAATTAAATTTTAATTTTTTTTTATTTTTTACATTATTATGATAAACGCAATTTATATTATGTATGTAAAAATTTCATATGTATATAAAAATATTCATATATTTCTTTCTTATAGCAAAATAATCGAAATTTTATCCTCGTTTAAAAATCAAATATCTTTTTCAAGATTATGAATATTTTACTTTATATTATGAATATTTTATTTTATATTATAAAAGAAATCAAGAAATATCATGTTACTGACCTATTATTTTATTTGGAATTTCTATAAAAATATAAAACACTACTGAGATAAAATCAAGATCGTTCACTTCGATCTACTAATAATTATCGATATTTCGATAATTAATCGATGTGGAAACGATATCTATTTCATGGTTCGATATTTAAAAATATGATTATCGTATCGTAGTTTTAAAAATCGCATCGTAGTTTTAAAAATCGCATCATATTTGTTATTCATATATTCTTTTTGTTTTCGTGCATTATAATAAAAAATAATTAAATTGTTCAAGAGTATTATATAGATAAAAATATTGTTTGTGTATGATATATAATGTTCTCTCTGAAAAATAAGTAAATTAATAAACGAATATGTGATACTTTGAAATGAGTGCTCCTTCATAATTGAGAAAAAAAAATTCAAACATTAATTAGATTTATGAATTAAATTATATGATATTATATGATTATTAAACATATTCTTTTTTCTATATTTTAAAATATACAATTGTAAGAAAATTAAAATCATTAATATAATCAATATAAGTTCCTTAGAAACCACTATTGAAATAACCATGTACTTAGTAACGATTTTCATATAGATGTGATGATATAAAAGTTTAATATTTTTTTTTATTATTGAATTTTTTATTTTGAGAACATATAAAAAATGCGAGGAAAGAATAAAAAGAAAATGGCCAAAAATTATAGCAAAAATTTAAAAAAAATGAAAAATAATAAAAACGGTAAAAATAACAACAATGGAAAAAATAAAGAAGCAAAAAAATCAAGAAGGAGTGGAGGAAGAACAAAATTTACTATGGATATTTTCAATGAAGAAGTCATGGAAAATGCTTATTATACTTGTCATAATATTATGGATGTAATAAAGTGCAGAGGTTTCCCTTGGCCTGAAGCTCAAAAGAAGAAAAAAAAGAAGGGGAAGAAATGAATACTGTGAATCTGCAATAAGGTATTGAAAAAAAAAATATTTTTTCATTTAAGATTATTTGCATTTCAAATATTGTAGAAAAATTTATAAAAATAACAATAATATAAACTATATTTCTTATCATAAGTATTCTGATATTGTATAATACAATATCAATATAACAAAATATCTTAAAATATAATAATATAATAATATAATAATATAATAGTTAATCATTATTCTCAATTTCTTTTTCCATTGTCTTAGTAATGAAATTACAATATTGTTTTGTATCAAATTCAGTATGATTAATCATAAATGGTCCATTGAATACACAATGTACCGTAACTGTTTCTGAATATTGTAAATCAGGTAATAACTAAATAAAAATAGATACAGAATTATTAATCAGATATTTTTATACTTAGATAATAAATAATTAAATAGAATACCTTTGGTGTAAGTAAAAAATATTGAGAACTATTTGGTCTTCCAGTCATTTTTACGAGCAAATTAAATACTCTTCTTTCATTTACTACATCCATACCCTATAATAAAATTAAATATAGGAAAAGAATGATAATTATATAAATTTCATTATAATTACCTGATTAATTTCATCCACACAACGGAAAGGCACTCTTGATAATTCTTGAAGTGAAATCATATAAATAGCAGTAGTCACAGCTCTTTCTCCACCACTTTGATGATGTCGCGTTAATTCTTGTAATTGATCAGTATCTCTGAATTTTACTTTAATTTTTAAACCATATTGGTCAAACTCCATCTAAATATTAAATTTTTTATAAGTTTTTAAATAATAAATATAATATCTTTCCATATTTAATTTTATTTTAAGATAACTCACATTGTTATCTGGTTGTGCTAAAATAACTTCACCAGCACAACCCATTGCTGAGAAATACATACTAAAATTAGAATTTATTTTTTCAATGGTTTGTGACAAAGGTGTTAACCATTCTTTTCGTAATGTTTCTATGCTTTGTGTAATTGTTTCTAATTCATGCGTTTTTCTTTGAATGATATCTTTTAATTGATGTATATCTTGCTCTATTTGTTCATATTCATGTAATACCTGAAATTAAAATACTTAATAATTATATTAGTTATTAATTATTTTTTTGATAAATTTATATTTATATGAAATTTTTTGAAGCTCACATTTTCACCATCTATATTATTTCCCATACAGAATACTTTTGCTTGCGCAATGTTCAATTCATTATTAATCTCTTCTATAGTTGGCGGTAATTTATTAAATACTTTATTTATAGCCGCAAATGCATCATCTTGAGGGCTAATACCATCGGTAGTTTCTAGTGCTTCATTATATATTTTCTCAACTTCTTTTCTCAGTGGATGCAGTTCAGAAATAAATTGTTTTACTTTATCTTCTGCTATTTTAAGTTTTTCTCTCAAATCTTGAGAATCATTTATTTTTACTCTTAAGGATTTATTATGTAATTTTAATGCTAATTCAATTTCTTCACTGACTGTAATGCATTTAAAGCAATCTTCTAATTCAGTATTGTATGCCTTATAAATTTTTAATTGTTTATCCATAGTTATCTACAAAATTTATATAAATTTATATGTTTTTTAATACGAAAAATAATTATTTAATATTTAATAGAACCTTTATTTCATTAGCAGAAGATTCTTGTATTTTCTCAATACTAGTTCGCTCATTTTGCAGATCTACAATTTTTTTTTGTATCATAGATATTCTAGATTTTAAAGTTTGTATTTGTTGGAGATCTTGCTGATATTTATTTCTGCTAATTCTGTATTCATCTAATTCCTTATTTTGTTCATGTACTTGCTCATCAATTTGTTTAATTTTATTAAATACATTGCTTTTTCTTTCTTTTAATATTCTCAATCTAAAAAAAAAAAAAATTTCAATAACAATACATTCAATTTATATTTTATCATGTAAAATTATTAACAAACTTTTCTTCAACGTTTAATAGTCTTGATTTATCTAATACAATAGATAACATTCTTGTACTTGATACTGGTTGCATTCCAATAGATTTTTCTCCTGTATATTTAGATCTATTTACCATATACACATTGTTTACTAAAAAATATAATATCAAATATTATTAATTTTATTTATGCAAGATATCTGCTAACGTTTATTGCTATTTATGCAAAATATCTGCTCTATGTTTATTTTACTTAATTTACTTACCACTAAAATAGTAACGTATACTATTAGGTATATGATCAATGTTATCATCAACTTGATTTGTTCCTACAGGTATGTTGTTTAAATTATACATAGTTACTAAATATTTCATTATGATACTCGGAGCTTCAATTAATGATACTAGATAATGGGTAAAACCAAATTGTTTAATATGATGTAATGGAATTGCCGGATTCATAGAAACATTTTTCATAGGATCAGAATGTACAACATTTACTTGTAATTTTTGCTCGTCTCTTAAATAATGCAATAACATATTCATATCTCGTTTATTTTCACAAACAAATGCTATCAAATCCCTAAATGGAATAACATTTTCCAAATATTTTGCATATGAAGCATCTTTTACATTTATATTAAGCAATATTGGTTCGTGTACTGTATTAGAAAATTTATTTTGATTTTCTCTCAACCATTGTACTGCTTTATATGTATCAATACTTCTCTCCTTTAGTAATTCTAATCGTTTTGTTTCAATGTTAAGAAGTTGTAATTCTGTTTCTTGAGCTGAAAATTTTATTTTATTATTGAATAATAAAATATACATGAAAACAAAATAATAAAAACAAAATAAATAATTCACTTCTAATTTCAAGACTTAAGCGTTCTTCTTCTTGTTTTAATCCTGAATCTTTATTTGTTAACATATTAATTATGTTTCTTTTGTTTTCTATATTGGATAATATTTCTTGTCGTTTTTTTATTAAATTTTCTTCTGTAAAACATAACATATTCTAAAAATGTAATAATATATTAATTTAAATATAAGTACAATTAATAAAACAAACCAGATCCAATATCTTTTAACATTAGCAATAAATCATTATCAAGTTTGTTTTTCTGTTGTTGTGCAATATCAATATCATGATCTCGAGCTTCTTCCATTTGAATTCTATGCTTACATGTATTTTCATAATCTTTAATATTATTTTCACAATCTAGAATATCATCCATCATTTTTTTTAATTTTAAATTTTTGATCTTGATTTTATTACTCTAAAATTATAAGAATAAATTACCATTAGATTATATAATTAATTACAACTTATCTTATAACTCAAAATATATGATCTTACATGATCTGAAACAGAATTTTGTAGTTGTCCAATTTCTGATTTTATTTTTTCTATTGCATCATCAATAGGTTTTATGTTTTCTTCTAATGATGTTACTACAGTTACTGCAGTTTCCTTTTTTTTTCTCAACTGTAATAATTAACAAAATGTATATAATAATTAATTACAAAATTATTATAGGAAGATTATGATCATAACTATTCTTTTTATAATTTTTTATTTTTACCTTGAGCAATTCTCTACGCTTTTGATCATATAATATCCATGCTTTTTTCTGTTTTAAGCTAATAATTTTCTTCTTTATTAATTTCTTTTCTTTTATACTGCTAACACTTTCTTTTAAACCTTCATATATTTGAGATTTTTCTTCTAATATTTTCTTCTTACTTTCAATCTGTTTTTCTAAATCTTTATGATCTATTCTATATTGTACCAAGTTTTTGTGGTGTTCTAATATTATAGGATCACCAACTGATCTTTCTGTATTTTCTAATAATTCTTGTGCATTCATTTTTGAAAAGTCTTGTACTTTATCTTGTGGAAGAAATTGACAAAGATTATCCACCTAAAATTCAAAATAAATTAGAAATAATGAAAAGATTAATTTAAATAAAAATCTTTTTTAAGTACTTGAATGTTAAAAGTTTTTGTTAATTCTTGTATTTCTTTGATATTTGATGGTCTTTCATCAAGAAACCATAAAGATTTCCCACTTATATTAAATATTCTTTGAATAATAACATCATTCTTTTTGCCATTTTTGAGGTGAATTTCAATTTTTGCTTCTTCACATCCTCTTTTTACATAATCAGCGACATGAATGGCACGACCAATGGTACTAGGTTTACCTCCTAATCCAAGCACAATGGCACAAACAATTGTTGATTTACCAGTACCATTAGGACCAATAATAACATTCAAATTTCTCCCAGGTTTTATACAAACTTTATTATAAGTTCTAAAAATATAAGAAATTTTTTACACTTATCTTTCTTATTAGAATTAAAAACTAAAAAAAATTAATTGATACTTACACAAAATTTTCTAAATAAATATAGGTAATTATACCTTTATCCATACTATTCATAATGCCACTTTAAATAAATTAAATTATTTCATTGATGAGAAACAATTATTTAAATAATCATTATTAAATGTTTATTATAATATTGATTTATTATATATTGAATTATTGAATTATATATTATTGATGTTTATTATGTATTGAAATAATACAATTACTAAATATAAATAAAATTAAAACGAAGAATTTTACTAATTTATTTATTTATACTTTAGATTACATGATCCATTTTATATGGATGGATAGCATTCACATAACCTATTCAAAACAAATGCACTCCGTTTCAAGAAATATAGTATATATTTATATAGTGTCGCTATATTTAAAGACTATATGAATTATTTAAAAATAAGTAAATTATATATAAAAATTTATTTAAAATGTTAAAAAAAATATGTATATTTTTTGTTTAAATTTATAATGATTATTATATTATGCAATAATTTTATAAGATTATATATATAGATATGAATAGAATTATAAAATTATTATGTTGTAATTATGTTATAATCATTGTATACATGTAATTATTTTAATTATGTTATAACTAATTTTATTAAATTTATTATTTATTAATTAAAATATGTAGTTTTTTT
This sequence comes from Apis cerana, assembly GCF_029169275.1. Classification (NCBI taxonomy): domain Eukaryota; kingdom Metazoa; phylum Arthropoda; class Insecta; order Hymenoptera; family Apidae; genus Apis; species Apis cerana. The sequence goes on along the minus strand of NC_083864.1, from coordinate 7,387,220 downwards.
TATTATTAATTTATATCAATAATATTTATTTAATATTGCTCGAAATTATATAATTTTTTCTGGAATAAAAAAAAACTTTTATAACAAACTCCGATATGCTGATAAAAAACATTATATCTAATAACAACAGTAAGCACAGGAAGTTGATAAAATAAACGACGTACATATAGAGCAATGACGTCAAGAGATATGTTCTTAATTGAGAAAATAACGATAACGTGTAATTTAAATGAATTTTTTTTACTCTTATTGTATTTTTCACAAATAATAAAAATATTATTATATAATTTATTAATAATTGTATATTTAATAATTGAAGTTTTGGATCAAATATAAATTTCTAGAGGAGAGAAATGGATAAATAAATTTCATCGATTTAATCAAGATAATGTTCTTATTATTGCATTTTTTATATTTTTTCTAATGTTACGAAACTCTTTTCGCTAATGGATTTTACTTTCTTTCAGTTTTAGATGTCCGAATTAGATTCGCATAAAAATGATTAAATTCTGTTATCGCATAATAAACTATGACATTCATAATTTTCTCACAATGCGAAATATCTTTTAGTGTAGAATACGATCTCGAAAGAGAATGTAATTTTGGTTCTTCAATACAAAATAAAGTTTTGTTCTTTCAAAGTGAAATTTCGTGGAAAATTACTTAAAATTTGTGATATTGTTTTAATTTAAGCTCTTCAAATGACTCATCGATTAAAATGTAATGGAAAAAGAGTTAAAATTTGTAAAAAACAATTATCGTTTCTACGTTTTGAAAATTATACATCATTAATATATTACATTGCATTCATTAATCGTTTGATGGGTTTTTTACCTTATAAACTCGAATCGTCGAAATTTATGTACTCGAAATTACACTCCGTTTTCTCTACAATTATAATTATCATTTATTTATTTCTCGCAATTATCGCTTTATATGAAATTAACTTTTATATTATAGCAGATGACGGGATACCTAGAATGTTGCATCGTAATTCTATTGCGTTATTTGGTCCCGCATTACTGTTTTGTAGTTATATCTCAAATCGATCAACAGTTCAGGCAATTCAACGTGTTCAGTATGTTTCTTATATATTATCTGCAGAAATTTTTAATAAATTGATCAAAACACTTTTTATAAAAGATATATTATTCTTAATGCCATTAGGAGTTTTTATATTATACTTCATAATCAATTGTGATTTTTATGTTTTTCTTTTTATTTGTTGGTATTCATTTTTTGGACTTCTCGTAATAAGTACTTTATACTTGAACAATGTGTACATATTAAATGCCTGTTTCAAATTTATAAATAATTCTTTAATAAAAATTAAAGAAATTTTAATCAACGATGAGCCTCATCTTCTCAGAAGAGAGTATCATATGAAAAAGAATCCCATTTTACTTATGGAATTGAGGATTCTTAAGAAACAATATATGGAATTGATAGAAGCTGTTCAGTTATTAAATGATTCATATAGCTTGAAAAATGAAATGATATTATTAATGTTATTCTTCGATATTACGTTCAACTTATATGTTTACCTAATATTATACAATACAGAAGGCAAAATTACAAAGATAAACAGTACTCTTGGATTTGCAATTTTCTATCCCGTATATATTATTATTTCTATTTCAATCATTGAAATTATTAGAGTTCAAATGAAAAAAATTGGCACAAATATTCATAAAATTCTCGTGCATACTTTTGACGATCAAATTATAGCAGAGGTAAGATCATTTGATTCGCATTATATAGATTTTAATGGAGAGATTCATCGATTTGATAATTTTAGTTGGAGTTATTTTCTTTAGAAGTGCTGCAAAAAGACAATACATTTATAATGTTTGGGCTTGAAATAAATTTGACTCTTGTGACGGAGGTAAGTAAACAGAAAATTTTGTCGAGGAAATCAATTTTTTTTTCATTAATTCTATTTTATTTTATAGATGACGTGTAAAATTACTACCTTTTTATTAATATTGATACAATTTTTGTTTGTTCCACCTTGTTAAAGAAAAATTTCGATCAATTACGTTAATGTGTATACAAGAAATAGTTGATTTGGATGAAAAACTGATTCATAAAAAATTTTTTATAATAAAATTATGTTATTTCCAATTATGTTAAAAGCATTTCCATTTTATGGAAAATAATTTTGTATAATATATTTATCATTTTCATTATTGAATTGCATTTTATCCTATTTTGATGATCGAATATCATTATCCTAAGTGCTTCGTCTTAAAAACGATAGTTGTTCGTGAGAAATATTAGTCCATTTATATGAATAGGTAACTTTTACACGTAATATTTTCAAAATTTATTATTTATTTGGCATTTGAAAATAATATTTGAATAAATAATGTGGCTCCAAAAATTAAAAAAACATAAAATATGGAAAATATTTAACGCGACAGATTTTAATTCATTGATGTTTCCTTGTTTCTTCATATGCGGAATAATTGGATATTTTCCTTACAAATGGAAACGTCCAGTATATTTATTTTCGAAAACTCGTTTCGTTATTAGTATATTTATACTGTTACTTTCCATTTTTATATGGTTTAACTTGTTTTACCAACTGAATTTTACTGATATAATAAAAAAAAACACAACAGAAATAATTCACGAAAACATGTACGCGCTTTTGATTGGAATTGGTATTATAACGATGCATTTTTTATCCAGTACACGATTGTGCATGATTCAAAACTTATTAAAGATTTCTTCCATATTATCTGAAAAAGATTTCAACGATTTAGCGAAACGGATTCACAAAAAGGACATTCTTGGTTTCTTATATATCCTTATTCATTTACCAAATTGTTTCAAGAACAGTATCCATGTGACTCTACGAAATGTTGCACATTTGTATATATTATTGATTAATTTTTCAGTAGATATGCTTTACATAAACTGTGTCTGGGTGTTAAAAGTTTGTTTTAAAAAATTGAATAAATGCATTTATAAATTGAAAAAGTTACAATTCGACAATGATCTACGAGCAGAGACAATTGTGCACCATGGGCAAAAAAATTCTTTGTTGCTAATAAAATTAAAACATTTAGAGGGAAAACATTTAGAAATCAGCGATGTCGTTCAATTGGTGAACGATACATTTATAATACATATTATAGTTTTGGTTATCACGACGTTTACCACAATTACTTTCAATCTGTATTTCTTCTTACTTAAAATATATTCACCTGAAACTGAAAACATTAAGTTATGGTTCATACCGAATATTGCTCCAGCGTTCTATTTTTTCATTAAATTTGTGATGATAATTTGGATCTGCGAGTCGACAACCAATGAGGCGAAGAAGATTAAATGGATTCTTTATGATGCTTTCAGCGATACGACTGATCCAATGGTGAGACGCGAGGTAAAAATTTAATACCAGTGATATATCGTGTATCTATTATTAAGATCAATTATAATCGATATCGGTAAAGATCTAAGACTACTTCTAAGAATTTTAAGAAACAATATTTATTTTCCTTAAATGATGTTTTTATTATTAAATTCTATTAATCATAAAATTACAGGTACACCTTTTTTCTTTGCAAATAATGCACAGGGACAACAAATTCACAGCAAAAACATTCGATATGAACAGTGTGCTGTTGGGACAGGTAAAATGAACATCACTCATAAAAGATCAATTTATTAAACGTAATATCAAAATCATACGTATTTTTATAGATTACGAAGGGAATTCTAATATACATTTTGATTTTGTTTCAATTTTTATTAAACTATCGTCTGTGTTCTTAATCGAAAAAGCAAGATGTTCAAAACACAGATGTTACAGCAAGATGTTATTCTGGGTAATATGTGTGTTCCCTTCATCGATTCTTTCGCAATTTTCTCAGATACAAAATATTATTATTTGTAATAATAGTTTTAAATTTGCACTGAATTATGTATACGTATTATTTATAAGCAATAACATGCATATATATAATGTCAATAAATTTATCGATATAAATTAGAAATATTTTTTTTGAATAAACTACTTAAGAATTTCTTTTTAAACATTTTATATATAAATTTTTCATATTTATCGACCACTATAATTAAAACTTAATTTTACCCTTTCAAATTCGTTATTATAAATAGATATAAGACACATTCGAAATTTGATCTCAACTCAGATTTTCAAAAATAAAAATAAAAATAAAAATACAGTAGATAATCATTATGGAAACGATAAAAACATTTCAGAGATATCAAAGTATCAACGATAACAATTTAACGATACGTTTTCAATCTAAATATCTCTAAATTTATTTTTGACGTTTGCTTCTGACAATGGATCGTTTGTATGAATGTAAGTTTCACTCATTCACTCGTCCAATTTTGAGCAAATCATATGTTGTCATTGCAACAAAATGATGGATAATTGCACTCGTGATAAAGGATTATAATCTATGGAAATTAGAATTAATTTTCTTTCGTTTCTTTCAATTCGTCTACAGAATAAATAATAATTATAATTGTAATAACATTTCATTTCGTTGTTTTTCATTTTGCAACCGTGCATGCAAATGTTAAAATATCTTGTTTTCGTGGTCGAGGTTCATGGCGCGGATGATTTCAATTTTAATCATAACGAGAACAAGGAACGCGGTGATTTCTCGAAGGAGAAATCAGAAATGTTATTCTTATTTGTTATATGGGGTGGAGTCGAATCAATCTATTCTTCTCAAGGTTAATGTCGAGATCAGAGATAATGCACAGAGGTAGTAGGAGTTATTTTCTGTTAAATACTATCACGTATCGACGACATTAATACCGTGAAATATGTTTGTAATGATAATTCAACGTTGTTATTCTACGCTAAGAATTCTCGCGTCAGTTAAACAGATCACCCAAGCGCACCTCTTTTTATAAAATGCATAACAAAATATTGGATCTGCCAAGAAATAAAATTTTCATATTTTCTCTATTTAGATATTATCATGATATAAAAGTTTTGTAAAACGAAATACTTGAAAATTTACTTTGTTTTTATAAGATATTTAAAATCGTAAAATCAGGTCATTTGAATAAATTTTAGTATTAAACGAGCATTAAACGATCTTCAAGAAATGAAAATAAAGTGATTTAAAAAAATTTTTTCAAAGTCATTTAATTTATGCCTTTGTCATTAGAAATAAAGGAAATACAAAAGTATTGGAGAATTGTAATTTGCTTAATAACGAGCAAGATATATCTATGTATACCGATATAACGCGGATTCATTCTGTTTATTTTCCAATCGTAGCTCCACCCTTTCACCCGGATCGAACAACATAAGTTGAACAAACAACACGTGATGACTCTTCAAATTTACCATTCCATTCTTTACCACTCGTTATGAAAACAATCGATGAAACGCAAAAAACGCGTCTTCTCTCGATTCATCATCAACTTTCATAAATCACGGCTAAAGATAAATGCATTAGCTTGGCCAAACACTTTCACCCATCAACAATAACTACGCAAAAAAGTTTGCCAATATTCCCAAGTAAACTCTCAACGCAATTCCTCCGATATATCAATGTCAAACTTGTTTCCGGAAACCACGTGTCGTCACCGTGCGCCCATCAACTAAACATCTCGAAAACGAGGAGACACGGGGTAAATGTGGCACGATCCTTTGACGAATCGAACCCCCGATTAACCCGATCGGCCTTTTAAACGATCAAGCTTCGTTCTTTCGTCTAATTCTGGCGGTAAACAAGCGGCGGCCGATTTGTCGTGTAGGCGATCACGCGACTGCGCGAGTCATCGCGCGCTCTGAGGCGCCGTCATTTATGACCGACACGCAGTTGTTCAGTATTGCGCCAACAGTCGCGCTGTGAACGTGCGTGTGGGGTATCGTTGGTCCTCTTGATGCGCCGAGTGTCGCTTTATCAGTTAATCGAACGCGGCAAATCGACGTTGTTCGATTAAACTCTTGTCACACGTGTCAAGAAATGTCTACGTTGCGATATCCAAGTTACACCATAGACTCGAGATTAAATTTGGAAAAGAGGGAAATTTAAGGGAAATCGATAAATTTTCCATCCCCCGGTTATCGTTCCTCGAATTCGAATCGTGCGAACACACGGTCATAGACGTGTAGTGTAGTTTTATGTAATGTGTGACCTAGAAAAAGCACTACTGACCGGTTCTGGAGCGATTAGATAAGAGGGGAAGCATACAGAAAAGCTGGAATTGTACGCTGGTGTATGAAATACCGCGAAACGGGCCAGTGGGAAATCTGACGTTTCATTGATACGTATATACAAGCCTCTATTATGCGATGTACATTCCATTTGCACGAGGTGAATAAAGCGAGAAGTGTATAAATACGTATACATATATATATATAAATAACGGATATATATACACACATATATATATGTATATATAACGGTTCCACGCGCGTTAACGCGGTACAATGTGTTTTTAACCGTTTGATGGGATTTCTCCAAGCAAGACTAAATCGTGGACAAGGAGTTGCTACGTGATGAAGTAAGTATCGTCGCAAGACGATTTAATTCATTCGAATATAACTAGTCCTCGTTTTAAAGGGGGAAGAGTTGATCAAGTTGCGAGTAGTTTGTATCGGAAACTATATCTTACGATAGATTTAAACGAATGAAAGATAATTTTGTATTTATAGAACGATACTTTGGATTCATTGTTCGAGCATGAAAAGTTAACGAGAATTTATGGCTCGCGAATTAGTCTATTAGACCACGATTCTTAATCATCAAACGACACTCTCGGTTCTCGTGATTTCATCCACGTTCATTTTGGTTGCGCAAAGTATGCGCAAAGCGGTATGCGATTGTGTTATTCCCTCTAACTATCCGTTTGAGCCGTTTAGCCGTAAACAGAACAAGTTGAGGCGGATTGCAAAACAAAGCGTTATCATAACATGAATTCCATCCGTTTCGCAGATGATCGATAAGATTTCGCCTCGACAACAAGTCGATGAACAATGCACCACGCTTTGTTTCTTACATCGTTCAAGACAAAGATGTTTTGAAAGTTAGCGTGAATCGTCTCTATCTCTCGCGCGAGCAAATATTTTCGTCCATTACCCATGACGTAGTAGAATCCACGGAGATAGATCGTTTCCAACGTGTTTCCATCTTTTTCTCGCGGAATACTTTTTATATCTATGTATCTCTAAATCTCGGTTCAAAGCTCATCTTTCTATTATGAAAATACAATTAACTCTCCGGTTCTCAGGGGATTGTTCGTGGAAGAATAAGAAAGGAAAAAAAAGAAGAAGAAGAAAAACGTGAGAAACGTTGGAAGGAATAAATGGCAATTAAAGAGAAGAAAAGGATCGTTTCACGGTTACACTTTCACATTGGGTTCGGCAGCTCAACCGTAAAAATGAGCCGTATTTTTCGGTTGACGACTTCCTACCGGGGAATGCGGACTCGTTGTGCCGCGAATAAAATTCGATTCCCCGTCATGGGAATCGGTCACTACTTTTTCTTGCCTTCTATCAATCTCGCGACCTTGCCACGACTGTCCTCCCCCCTCTTCTTTCACGAGGTTTCTCGACCGGCTACTTGGGAAACAACCGACCTTGCCTGTGATAGTCATTGTCACGGTGCACCGCCACGATACGAATCAAGTTGTAATAGTGCATTGAATGATTTGCAAAAAACTTGTTTGCTCGCGAGCCAATTGCACACCACGTCGTGCGCGTCGTTTTGTTTGCAATTATCATAAAGAAATCTTGGGACTTGTCGTTGATATCGAGTCTTGTCGCTCTAATGGCCGCTTCTTCTTTCTTTCTTTCTTTTTTTTTTCAATTACCGTTAAACCGGTTGCCTCGTCTCGTTCTTTTTTCGTTTTATTCGCGACTCTCGATATTCGTTTCTTCGTTATTGTTCGATTATTAATTGTTTCATTGACCGATCCACTCGATATCGTAAGGACTAGTTAGATAAGATTTATTCTAACGATAGTTATGTAAGTTCTTTCGCAATATTTACAAAACAACTCACGAATACAAGAGTCACGAATGCTTTTTATATCTGTACCGGACGTGTTCTCCAGTTTGTTTTGACGTTACATTACATCTCCTCGCGAAGATTCGTCGATGATAAGTCTTCGCGGATCTTCGTGCAAAAAATTTTCACGATTCGTCTTTCGTTGGAATTTTGTTGGAAAATAATCTTGATGCTGGTTTTGCCAGGCATAATATCAGCATGTTTTCAAGCCGCTAAGGCAGAAGGATGTTGCAATACAGGGGATTTATTGATTACGATATCAATGTATTCGTGGAATTCTGATGAATCATTTTTCGAAAGAAAACGATTTATAGCTGGAACTAAGTTTCTGTCCGCAAAGATTGTGATCTTTCCTATTTCTCGAGAAAAATAGATTTTTATCTCAATTTATAGGGAAAAGAAAAATTTTCCGTTTAAAATTAATTTCCCAATTTACATCGATCGACGAGCTCGGACGAATTATCCTATATTTCCTGACTATTATATTTTCTCATTGAATAACAAATGCAATTGGATCGTCATGCAGCTTTTCAAGTCCAAGAAGTCAGGGTCTCCGTCACACCATTGCATCGCAAAGATAAAATCGAATCTGGGTCGCAAGACTGTGCGGTGCCTCTATCGGAAACAACAAATAGAAAAGTCTTGTTCGTTCTAGCGGACCTGTTCCTGTACGAAAATTTTAATACTTGAAAACCATTACATTTTTCATGCATAAAATTAATCAACACTTTCAATCGAGAGAGAATTAATTAAAATTATCGTGTAATAAAAACTTGTAAATTATCTTGTAATAATCGAACAATTTGCTGATCTTCGTTTCGTGTTTGCATAAAAATTAGCATGAAAAAAAAATCTTGGTGGCAGAAAACTTTTGATAAAAATAATTTCAATTAAAAATAATGGCAGATCTTCTTTGAAAAATCACTTTGGAATCCAGATACTTGAATAGGATTAGAATCAGTTTACCTATAAAAAAAAAAAAAACAAAATCTATAGATCGAAATTCATATTATTAAATCTTTCTTATGACACGTTAAGAAGATCGACACGTAAACAGGTTCTTATTATTCCAATCAAGTAAAGAAATAAGTTAGTAAAACTGGTAAACAGAATTTCGAAAAAACTGGACTCGGATAGTTATTACGGCCGGATACAAGTTTATCACAATGTTTCATCGGTCGTATGGCCAGTTACGTCACAACTGGATTTTCCAAACAGCTTGTTGTTTATACGTCTTATATTTACATAGATCCCTTGATCCATGAAACTTTGTCAACCGTAATCTCGTTCGCAAATCTTTTCCTTCATATCGTGTCATCGTCCATCTTTTGCGTCCCCATTCGAATCTCGCGCGTGTTCCCACGTATCGAAGCTCTATTCTACGTAATCGAAGCTCTATATCGAAAGCGATCACTACGTTCCTTGATCTCACCCAGCGCACAAGGTTCGTTGCTATTCTCGTGAACAACTCGAGATGACGACTTGTGTTCGGCCGAGTTACCCACCGTGTCCTCCTTCTGTGGCGTTCACTGTGACTCACCACTCGATGACGGTGACGCTATGACGGAGCTATTTTTTGACAAGGAATCTTCTCCCTCTTAGGAAGAGGGAGAAAGATGCGGCCGGATATGAATCGAGACGCGCTTGCGAGAATTTACTCGTAGGCGCCAAGGCAATGCACGTCTTGCGGCTAAATTGGATGTGCATACATCTTCTCTGAAATTACGGAATTACGCACAAGTGATGAATTAAGCTCAGGGTGGGATATATTCTCGATATTCCTCGTACGTCCAGTTGTAGGAATATTTATCGGTCCGAATTGCGAGAAGTCGGTGAAAAATAGACGCGGTTCTTTTGTGAACCGCATAACCGATTGCGTAATCGGCCAATTTATTCCACGCTTTCACCGGTCTGAAAACATTTTCGAAGTCATTCAAGGATCGAGGCTACCGAGTCGTTGAGTAAAACGTCGACTTGGTTGATTCTTCGTAACGGTTGAGCAACGATAATAGGAAAATTTATGAAGTGGCTGTTATGGCTTGTTGTTGGCTTGCGTTCACCATAGATAAATAGAACATCGTCGTTTATTTGTCCGGATTGGCAAATAGAGTCGGTTAAATTGTGCGAGTTATTTTTTTCTCAAGCATTTCCGGGGAAGCCGGTTTCTAGAATCGAAATATCCAAGTCAAAAGTCTGGATTCCGCGTGTAGACAATTCGAGTGAGAGTGATAAAGGAAAATGAATAAAAATAGAGCGAAGTCGTAACGTTTTGCTTATGATGGAAAGTGGCTGATGAAACTAGTAGAAATGGACGCGTCATGATCAGACGCTGTACTCCTACTGTACTTCTGTGGGCGAACGACCCCTCCTTTCAACTCGCGTCTATTTTTACAGCTTACCTTTACTACGAAATTCACAAGACAGAGCTCAAAATTGTCAAACGAAGCAAATTATATTAAACTTTTGTCTTTCGACAGTTTCAATTATAATTTGCACAGCTTGTTAGACGAAAATCATTTGTTTTATATATATAGCATTTATAAGATAGTTGCCAAGATACGTTAAAAGTGGTAAATATTCCATCAAATTTTTATTCTATATAAATTTATTTTTTCAACCAGAATTCGTTTATTTTGAATCGACGTTATTCGATTTAAAGATTATTTTAATTTAATAAGATATATATCGTGATCGATTCAAATTTATTCCATATATATGTATATATATTTACTATATACTTTTGTAAATACACGAAGATATTTGAAAGACGTATGTGTACGCTTGTTATAGTTAAAAGATTAATCAATTCGAGATTAATGACCCCTAACGAACGTCCAACGCTACGAACAGCTAATGACGCAGCACATTCGTATTAAAAAAAGAATAGCGTTATATATACAAAACAGATACGGAAAATTCAAAAGTTTGAACTTAAAACCAATCGAAATCTAAATTGTATAAAATAATTATAAACCGAGCCTTTACAATTGGTTACAAGGATTTTGCAATCTAACGATAATTGCTCGCGTTCGTGCACGTTCGTGAAATGGACACATTCCTGGATCAATCGTTCCTCTGATTAGATTAGAACACGATTAGGCGAACGAATCTTGCGACGAACGGCCACCACTTTGCATCATGTTAACGAGCTACAATTAATAAACGATTTCTTTTTAACCTCTAAACTCGGAGAAAAGCATCGTGACCAACGATGACGTCGCGGAGATCAGCTGCTGCCCACGTCGTATTTCGTTTAGTCGACGAAAGCGCAAGCTGCGTCTCGATGGTGCAACCAACTGCCCGAGTTACGGGTCATAGATCCGTTTTATTATATATACGCTGTATATACACACACACACGTACACACGCAGTTTTCGCGTTGAATAGTGTATGCGAGAGACTCGCGTGTCAGGGACAGTGCTCACGTTTTCTCTGGCTGATTACAACGGCGAAGAAACGTACTTTTTATAGGTTCGTTACTATAGTTGGCGCGGGCTATGGTTAGAGTTGTTCATTAATGTGACGGCGGCCGGGCGCGAAACGATGATCGTTAAATTGGTACCGACAACCGCAATTATATTGTTCCGTTTGACGCCGCAGTTTTGCGGCCGATTACCACAGAATTTTGTAACGAACGATTCTTCAGGACTGAATGGAGGTTTACGGCGTAAATCGTCCCCGATTTCGATATAACTCGCGAGCGAGGGAACAAGACAGAGATCTTGTAATTTTTTTGTTTTTTCGTTTTCCTCCTTTGGCTCGCGTTACTCCGCATTACTTGGTGTTGAGTATTGTGTCGATGATAAAAACAATTTTATATTCGTAGATATAATTGGCGTATTTTTTCAGTGAAGTTGTTTCGACGTTTAGAGAAAAATAGTTTGTTGACTCTTTTCAAACGATGATCGACTCGTTCAACAATTATCAGGATCGAGGTCTAAGCAGACATAAGCAGTGTTCCCTTGGAGAATATTTCATCAGCTGTTCGCTGATATCATTCGATTTCTTCTCTTCCTCTTAGCAACCAAGAAATTTCTTTGAGAGAGTGCCTGGATTCTCGATCCCGAGAAGTGGCCTTCATCGAAATTAAATACCAAGGACATAGATCTACTTACATCAGCGAGAACCTTAAATATTAAACGAAACAAATTGATCATTTGATTCCACGATATTATCTGCAATGTTTTTTTCTTCTTCAAAAGGATATATTATAATTTACATTTGGAAATCTCAACGTTGATTACTGCTTATAGAATCTGTAAAAAAAAAGTAACCTCAAATTTTTCATCAGATAATTCGACCATGCGCAAATATTCCTTTTCATGTCGGACGAATTACGAATCATCCGCGTCCTTCGTCGCGATTTCGACGCAAATAATGCTCGTCTGCACGTGCGTTGCCGTTGCAGGGCGTCGTCGTGGTGCGCTATTCATTTATTTATCTCGTACCTCCGCATCGGTGCCACGCGCCGAGATTTCCGCGTCGCGTGCCAAATATTTTCGTGGATGTTGCGCCACACGCAAGATTTCGAGAATGCATATACAGGCCATAAACGAGCACGTTAGCTTCGAGCAACGGACGTTTACCTCGTTAGTTGTCGTTCGTCGATCGAAAGTGTTCCGCCTTTCCTCGCACGCGTGCCGATATACGGAGCGCGCGAGCCGAGACGCCATTGCAGACGTTTGCACAAAGCGGGTCGATGACTTCCACCCACCTGCCCATCGGGTACACTGTACAGTCCGTGCTTGGCCTTGGCACCTCGCGATCGGTCAGCTCGCCTGGCACGCGTGTCCACGTGGTTACCAATCCTGAAACATGTTCGTGCTTCTCTTTATTGGCTTTGCGGCACTTTGACCGCGTTCGAGAGGAATTCGAGTAGATGGGATGACGGGAGTGGGGTTAGCTTCGAACAACATTTGCTCGAGCAATTTCTTTTTCCGAGTTTTGCACAGTTCTTCTTTTTCTTTTTCTTTCTTTTTTTCTTCTTTGATACCGAAAAGTGACACGTCACGAGTTTTAATCGACGAGTCGTTTATACCTGCGCTGTTATTTCTGTTATTTCGGTGTAAAATTATTTTCAGCCGTTGCTTTGGCGAACCGTTCTCAAACTTATAAACTTGTAAACAAGAGTCGCATACAACTGTAAAAGAAAGTACTTCAGAATGCGCGTTTGAAACTTCCTCTACCTCTCTCATCTTCTTTCGAGAGATTTAGCAATTTAACTTTCACTAAATAGTTGGAAAAAAAGTAACGAAGCAACGATGATTGACCGGTTTCGAGCCATTTCGATTCTCAAACGCTTTCGACGAATTTTTACTCGAAAGAGGCTTCGAAGGAGAAATTCACAATGGAGTGTTCCATCATCGTTATCCGCATACCAACTCCGTCATTAGCATAAACGTAAAAGAATAGACGAGTCTCGGTTCGAAGCGACTTCGCAGCTACGTTTTCTAATTATACGTTTACGCGGTTGAAATTAGGGGCTAGGTGAGTTGGCCGGATCCAAGGATTTACTTTTCGTAAACGGGCTGGAAATATCTCTACTACGCATCACCGATATCGAGCATAATCGCGTGTAACGATGACGCGCCTTGCCTTTCAACATTCACTCTCGAAAATCCAGTTTCCACGATTCGATATAGTTGCTTTCGCGCGAAAATGAATTGCCCCTTGTTCGCGTGCAACGATCCAACGTTTCCTGCTAACTGTTGTAGAAAATCAAACGTTGCACATTGCACAGATGGATATGTACGATACGTTGGATTGGACCACGTGATAGCTAGCATGAATATAAAACTTGTTTACGAGCTCGTCGATGCAATTCCGTGGAACAAGTTGTTGTTGTACAAAGAGCCTTGATTTCATTGCCGTAGACGAGCGTGTAATGCGTGCACGCCAATGCTTCGGTCTTGGCATTCCGTGTTCGAGGGTCGTGATCGTGCTCGACAAACACGGAGGATTAATTAACAGGAATTTATACGAAAAGAAAAATTCCTTCTTTCTCTCTCTCTCTCGACTCTCTTTCCATTCTCTTCGTTTCAAACGCGGGAAATTTCTTCGAAGCGCAAACTCACGTGAATCGCGAATGATTTTCGTAGATTTCAGCTAATTCCTGTTTAACTTCGGATCAAGCGATTCCCGGAAATTCATCTATTCGCGAAATGATGATGAAGTTGTGATCGATCTATTCTACTCATTCTTTGAGATACGTGGAAAAGAAGTAACGTGATTGAAATTTATTATTCTTAGCTCTTGATATTTCCCTTTTTCTTGGTAAAAAAGAGCCTTCTATTGCGAGTGGAAGGCAGTAATGCTTTAAGGCATTCGTTAATCGTTGTTTTAATTGCTCGTGTTTTCTTCTCCGTTTAAATTCTTCAGCGTTGACACGTATATCTTGCATATTCCACGATATAAGTCTCAATGGAAACTAATCTCTCTTCGCTTGACTCGAAGCCAACTTAGCTTATCTATAAACTCAAATACAACGGTTCACTATTTCACAAATGTTTACTATTTCATAAATTCTTTCTTTTTAATCGAGTGTAGAGTAACTTTTCAATTTTCTCAATTTAAAAAAAAGTGTGTAACAATTGGCAAAAAAAAAAAAAGAAAGAAAAAGGAAAGAAAGAGAGAAAGAAAAGTTTGATAAAACTGTTCTGTCGGCTCGCAGAATAAAATAAATTTCAGAGATTGTAGACTAAATATCGATCGTGACAAGATCCACGCCAATACGATTTAATCCTTCTCAAACGATGATATTCTGGATTTGTTAAAACGTTGTTTATTACGGTCTGGCATTCCGTAACGTCTGCCTACGTCATGAGTAGCCATTGACATAAGTAGCCATTATCTGGTGCGTCAGAGAGAAAGAACGAAAGGGTTAATCGTAATGTCACAACGTTACCAGAATATATAATGATTTACAAGAAGCGAGATAAAGGTGGTGATAATCCGGCAGTGAAAAATATCGATCCCATCTTATCTTTGTTCTGGTTTTATCTGGTGGCGTGGGTAGCTCGAATCAATAAATCGAAACGCAACGTGTTCTCCCTGCGAAAAGTTATCTGTGAATACAGGAGATGCGTGCACATTTCATTTCATTTCAGACTGTCTGAAAATATTTGGAAAATAGACAAAGAGATATGCGTGGAACAACGTCGTGGATATTGATCTTTTAATACATAATTGATAATTTGGAATTGTTAATTTGGAAAATATGGTTTCTTTCACGCGAAATGTTAAATTGTAAAAGATCGATGTTGCATTCGGGAATTCAGGAATTTAGATTATAGCTTTTTATAGGTGGTACAAGTTTAGTTAGAAGAGATATAGTTAGATGTGTAGAAACTTTATTTACTCGAAAATTGAAGGAACAATTTTATGATCCAAGTAACATTGGACATTTTATGCCAACTAGTTCAGAGTCAAATAAATTAAATGTATTTTTATATTTTCGTAACCAGTCAGGTTTATATATTTTTATCAAAGTATATAAAACAATGTACTTTATACAGCTTGATTTTTCAGATTTATGGATCAAGTTATATTTATCTAACATTTTTTTTTCTTATTTTCATTCGCATAAAATATTCTTGCATCCATTACATTGGATAAAATTGAAAAGAAAAAAAAAAAAATCAAACGAAACGGAATAATCTAATTCGACATAACATCTCCAACGGTTAAAATTAACTTTAACGAGAAAAAAAAAAAATTGCAGACGCATTCTTCGAATTCTCAAAATCACAACAACACATCTCATCTTTAAATATGTATTTTCTTAGAATCCACGAAAAAACTATCTGAATATTTATGCACAAGCGGTAGATTTCTCTTTATACATATTTTTTGTGGAACAAATTCTGAATCGAATATCCAGACAATCACGGGGAATTCTACGTCGTTTGTAAAAAAAAAAAAAAAAAAAAAAACCAGTTTATCACAAACACTATAGGTTTCTGTTAAAATGTGTTAACACGTATTTTAAACATCGTACGATTTCGATTGGGGGAGTAGAAACTTGTTTATCGACTTGATCGCGTAAAAACAGTTCGGAAACGATTACGTCGATCCTCGATGTAAAAAGATTATTATTCAAGAGACGAGCGACAGGACGTATCTGAGACGAAATACCGACTGGTTTTCACGACCACCGGCCAAGATTTTCGAGACGACCCCGTTACTTGTGCGATTCCACGGTTTTCTTGATCGCGGGCAAGGTTAACCGGTCAGTGAGCTCATGAGCAAAACCCCTAAATCAAAATTTAAAAGATTGTAATTTTTCTTTCTTTCTAACTTTTTTCTTCTTTCGAAGAATTCGATCTTTTTCAGTTTTTCGAAAATAGGATATTTAAACTAAAACTAAACCGTTAAAATAATACGTAAATCGATGTAAGATATAATTTCTATTCAAAGAATAAGATAGGATATTTAATCTATACAAAAAGTTCTAGAAAATTTCTAACTTTAGAGATTTACGCGTATATATATATATATAGTATTTGAAAATAATCAGATATTGTAAATATTAGATATTACATTAAAATATTCTTTAAATTTTTTGAAAAAAAATTTCTTGAAATTTTGCTTGCCGAATATTATACGTAAGATAAGTAAAATTTTTTTCGATTAATGATTCTTTTTCCTTTTTTAATAAATAATATTTAACTATGATGTCGTAAAAATGTTGATTGTAAACAAGTTTTTGCTTATTAAACAAGAAAAATAATATCTATGAGATGAAATATCGATACTTACAATAATAATTACAATAACTGTCATTGAAAACGATTCTTTGTTCTTTTGAAAGTTTCATAAATCTTCTTCTTCATATATTCGATCGATTCTATCATAAATCAATGACTTTATTCATTAACGATTTCTTTAATCCTGATCATATTTTTCATATTATAACATCAAGAAACGCTGAGAACTGATCTAAATTTAAGTGTCTATAAAATTAATTTTAATGTTAAAACGAATCGTACAAATCGTTTGAGATCTATAAGTTGAGAACTTGTTCGATCATTCGTCAATTACGGAAATTTTACTCCCAATGTAATAATTTTACTTCTTTATTTCATAATTCGTCAATCTGTCATTACACTTGTTGTTTTCCTCGTTCTTTTTTCATACCAGTCTCTTAAATTGCTTGAATTTTACGTAAGAAAGATGTGTTGATGAAATATTTGCATATTTTGCAATCGCTCGATTCTTGTAAATTTCAATACCGTCAATATCCATAGCATACCATGATTGACGTTAAACTTTGTGTACTTCCATTTTCTTGGTACTACGTTATACTCCTCCTATGATTATTATTATCCAAACGTGGGCTCCACCTTCCACTAGCAGAGCTCTGTCATTATCATCGAATGCAAATAAAAAACTGTCCGTTTGCTCGTCTCTGTGACGTCTCTCGAATCGATTTATCGCTCCCAACCTTGGCTACTTGATATCACGTTCTCGTGCAGAAGATAGATAATAGAAATAGGGGAATATTGACAATGTCTCGTCCCGTTCCGTTGAAAACTGTGTAAATTCGCACATGCGCATCTCAAAATTCTAGAATCGATCCTCGATCGAAACGAATTGAACATGAAATTGGATGGGATCGATGGGGCAAAAATCTCTACAGACAGAAAAAGAAGAAGGGAAAAGAAGAGAGGGGATTAATTTTGAGAAAAATTGCAGATTCTCGATATAAATTGAAAAGGAAATTATCATCAGTTGTTTACCCTTGTCGTACGAAAAATAACATCTTTTGTAATAGCAAAGTAACATCATTTTCTACGTTCGTCTGTATCTTCCGACTCAACTCATTAATATTATAAATAGATAAATTATTGCCAAGATGGTTTCTTCCGGTGTCTCAATTCTATCTCAATTTCTCTATATCAAGTGAGTGTGATCGATCATTGATCAAACACGTGCCCATCATCCTTTTCCATTGAGAAATCGTCGCCACTATTTTCAGGCCGCCTGCGTTCACTATTTATCGTTATCGATTAGCGTGCACATACACATACACACACACATACACATTTATTTATTATACGTACTTGAGTCGCTCAGACAAACAAGTGTCATCATGACGTCAATCCACAACGACAACGGCGTAGCTGTGTTTCGTGCGTAGTTTTATCAAGATAATTAAATATCTATATCTATGTACGACGATATACAAATATGCTCGTGTTCACGAGAGTATATGCATTTTGGAGTAATTACATTACGCCGTGTAATTTAAAGGCATGCATGAATATGCTGTTATCTAGTCGAACCATTGTTACTCGATCGTGGCGAACTGCATCCGGTTCGTTGACTTCCTCTCGTTCATTGATCGTAAGTATAGATAAAGAGCGCTTGTCTCGTTCGACCCGATCGATCATCTCACGATTTTAGATGTCTATCGTGTTAATAATTATTAGCAAAAAAAAAAAGTGCATTTACACAGTATAAAATTAGTATAATTACTAATTTAATTTAATAAATGTATTAATACATTGTGAAAATTATATTTTTAAAATATTGTGTTATCCAGTAACGAGAATATTATGTTAATTTTTAATTGTTCTATGTGTTAATTTTATTATCAAACTGCTTATTACATTGTTTATTATGTTATATTTTTAATGATATGTTAAATAGCAAGAAATTATATTTTTATATTGTACGATTTTATTAACTTAATATGTGTGATTTTAGATTTTATTCTATTAATTTTTTATAATTATTGTAATCTAAGTAATATAATTTCTCTTCTAATGTCTTCTTCTTTTTCTCTGTATTCGAGTTTTAAGAGTTTTTCTCCAGATGTTTAATGAATTTATCTATGAATCAGATTTTTACATTACGTAATAATAGTTTACTTTTTCATTGTCAGTGAAATTCAATTTCATCCTTTCTTTAATTTATATTAGAAAGAAAAATTATCATCTCCATAGACATCCGTTGATGCATAAATTAAGAAAGCAAACAAATCACGCGCGTTAAATGAAAAATTGGCTTAACTTTTCGACAAATGGAACAATGTCAAAATATTTCATGAAAATCTTATAAATTTATAGTAAAAGAGTTTCAAATTTAATAGATCCTTGACAAGGAAACACGAACCCATTGAGAATAGTTAATTAATTAGATGATGTTCAACCCTTAAGCATTGACGTAACCTTGCACACTTGGATGACTCGTAATTGGATTAGCGATTGAATCGAAACATGGCTCGTTCCCATGGAAGAGATTGCCATTATCGTGTCATTGTGTCCATGTCGATATCAGTGAACGTCAACAACGACTCTTTTAACATTGTCCGCGATAGAAACGGTAGCGGCCACCGAGAATCATGTTTGTGGACGAGGATCGGCACGAAAATAATTTCGTCATCGTGTACTAATCGATTTGTTTATCAGTTGTAACAAACATACAAGCGAGGCGTTGCATTTCCGTTAGGAAAAAACAATTGATAAGAAGGTTGTCTCGTATTAACTTACCTCCTATTAGCCTCTCGCCTCTCTTATCACGCTTCAGTCTACTGATTTCGCACGGTATTTGAAGAATGACGTCTCGTCGCCGAACGATTATCCTCCATGCTTTCGAAACTCCTGTTTTTCATCGAACAATTCGCAATTGGTAGGTTTGAACAGATAAAATGATCGTTTCGGAAAAAACAATACCACGATTAAATACATATATACAAGTGTCGACGTATTATTCGATTTTTTGCAACAAAAAAATTTTCTTTCCAAATATTATACGATAAATTAGTAATACGATAATTGCAATTTTTTCTAAATAGACTTTTCTAAATAGACTTCTTTCAAATAATTTATTTTGTTAAAGAAGTTCTTTAAGGCTGTCTATCGAAGTTGATTAGTTGGATCTGAAAAAAAAAAGGCAATGAATCGTATTATTATTTTGCTTTCTTTAGCAGTTTTTTTTTAGTAAATATATAATTGGTCAATTTGAGCAGTTCGATCAATAAGTCAAATTGCTATTTATTAACGTTATTATATTTAATCTTGTCTATTTAAAATCTCATTTAAAAAGCTAAATAGAGCGTATATCTAACTAAATATGTATCTTACGTCAATGCTACAGCGATTCTATTTAACTTACAAGCTGCAAAATATATGTAAAAAATTGCCAATGAATATAACAATTTTGAGAAATTTCAACGAAAATACGTACGAAAAAGATTCTACCGTATATTCCAAAAATTAATGGAAATTTATATTACATTAATTTACGTTATATTTCATTTTAACATACAAATTGCGAAAATATTTAATTAATGCGATCGTATTTACGATTTATTATTATACAAAAGAAAATACTATATATAAAAAAAAAAAAACTGGTTCTACATCATTAAATGGAATAACAACATGATTCATTTGAATCACGCCCAAGATTTAAATTAAATTGTTGATTTCAAAGAATTTTTTGTAGAATTTATCGAGAAATATTTATTTCGCAATTTGTCTCCGTATCTCCGTCCAAGGCAAGAAAATTTTTAATAAAATAATAAAATAATTTGAATACGTATACTAATCGCGAGTTTTCCTTTTTTTTGCTAAAATAACGTTTTTCCACGTTATCAACGATGTAGTAAGGTCGCACAAGTGCTCTAGTCTAATTTTCGACGTCGTCAGAATCTATAGAAAGCCAATGACACATATCTCACATATTCCTTCACTCCGTTTCCGTGAATTTTAAAAATGATTTATTGACAAAGTTTGTCGAGTCGATCTTCTTAACAACATCGCGAGTAATAAGGATGACGTTTGTGACGTTTCTGAGAACAAGCATTTTATGCATACGAGTCACTGTGACGCGAGTTACATATCGAAAGTTCCGCTATTTTTTTCCGAATCGGAAAATCCATGCTCGTCAGAAATAAAGAATTTTTTTTTAATTTTTCCCCCCTCTCTCTTTCTCTCTCTCTCTCTCTCTCTCTATCTCTCTTTCTCTCTCTCTCTCGCGCGTTTTTGTCTCTTTTACATTTTTTATGAGTAGATAGGAACACGTGGAGAAACGAATGAATGTTCCCGCCTCTTTTCTTTGTTCGTCTTCTCTTTCGCTTGTTCAATTAACTCGGCATATCGCACAGTTGTATACTAATCTTAATGAACGCGTTTATCTATTCGTTTGCATATGTGCGTACATTATTCGATAAGTAGCGTCAATGTATTTTCACATTTTTCTCGAGACCTGTTTTTGCTCTAGAAATAAACGAAATTCAACTTAAATATTCAGGAATCAACTTTGTTTTTCTGCGACATCGTGCCCGTATTATGAATTTTTCGAATGTTTCGTTTGATAAAATTTGATGACACTTTGAAAAGAGTTTTGATTTCAGAATACAAATATAAATACGTAAAGTGTTATCTCTGAAAATGTATTTAAAAAAAAAGTATTAAATTTTAAGAAAGGAAGGAGAAAATCGTGATATTTAAATAAATAATACATTTCACGAAATTTATTTACGCGTTAAAAGCTTGAAAAAAGTAAAAAAAAAAAAAAAAATATCTGAAATTACATTACTTCGTATTTTTATCGCACAATATTATCACTCTATTATTTTTCTTTTAATTCACTATCTATTTTTTCATTCGACTATTAAACTTCTCGGCCAATCGGACTTTTTTTTTCTTTTTTTTTTGCTTTTATTTCTTTACAATCGTCTTAACGAAAACATCCAAAGTAAATATGTTTACGTTTAACGTTACATCGTTTAAGATAAACGAGCAATATACTTCATATCGAATGGCTATTCGATCCAGAACTTCTTTTTCATATTATGCATTATAGACAATGATGTAGAGAACGAGAAGAAGAAGAAAAAAAGAAACAAGAAAGACGAAGAATCAGTATCTCACGATGAAAAGGTTAATCGAATTATTTCTGCCGGTGTTCTATAATGTTTTATTCATTGACGATAAAAACTGGGCCATAGGTCAGGCTTGGTTTAATTTTTTATTCAGTGGTAAATTGCAAACGAGTATCGCCACGTGCGTGCATCATCCTGCGTCATGCATCGCCCACCACGAAATGCTGTCGATACATTGATATTTTCCTCCTTCGTTTCTTCATAAATGACGTAACGCCGATGAAAATATCTGCGCTAGTTCCAATAAATTGCGATATTGTTGTCAAGTACGCAGTCTGATTATCGAGGGTGTTCAAGGTATTCGATCAGGATGGTGTCATTCTACCGACTTGGCATGATTAACCGATTGTCTACCCTGAATCATAATTTCCAATGAATTTCGAATTTCAATGAACCGCGTTATTTCTATTTTTCAACGTGGAAATATAAAAGATTCGATGACGCACGATAGAGTGGAACAGTTGGATAGTTTGAATTATGAATGAGAACACAGACGAGATTTTTTATTATTTTCAATTTCGAAATTTATGAAAATAGAAAAATAATTACGGCTACGGTTTTGTTTATCGTTGTGTAATGCCGATGAATATTTAGGAGTTGCGAGTCACAATTGCGTATCACAATAGAATTTAAACGAAAAAAAGTAGACTATTCTTATTTTAATAAGTGCAAATTATTGGCAATATAAATTATACGTAGAGTTTCTCGTTTATCCGTTATATCGAATCTTTGAATATTCGAGTAATAATAATTTTCAAGAGATTTCTTCTACGGAGAGGAGCATTTTTGTGTTTTTGTCTTCACAGCAGATTATTATTAATAAAGATTATTAAATGGATAACAGGTTGTTTATATCAGGATACAATAATAATTTTTTTGAACGAAATAAAATTAATTTGTACATATCACATGTGTATTTTCAGGGAGTCGTTCGAGCAATAATAACAAATCAATGAATGCACGCAGTTAGAACTAGGATAAGTAAGACAGAAATACCTCAAGTAGTTGAGCATGATTTATTGTCACAGATGTATATAATTAGTATTTGTATACGTGACACGAATGTCTCGATGATTTCTTTGAAGAATTCGAAATGGCATCGCCTAATAGTAAAACAGAGTTACAAATTATTCATCAAATTGCCAATAACATCATTCCGATTGATTTATTGACTTCGGGACTCGTAAGAATCGACTTATTGACTTGTACGACGTTTTACGAGCGCAAAAATTCTCCTCGTAATCACGTATATAATTTAATATCGAATATTTTTATTCATTAGTTCAAAGAATGAATTCTCGACTTTCAATTATTCCCATCGAATATTTTCTTTTCTCGCGTTAAAACGCAATATTTAACAAAGTTTTTACAAGAGTGTCTTAAGTGTTCGGATGAACACGCATCCAATTATTCGTAACACGTAAATGATTCGATTATCTAAACGATATCGCAATTTGATGACGCACAAAGTGGAAGAAACTAGCGTCATCTTTGTTTTCGAGTTTGACCGTGCAAAGACAGGTGAATATCTAAAACAGTTGCTAATTGTAAGTAATCGTTCAGTTCAGCGAGTGACCTCAACACTCGACCAAATATCCCGACGCGTTTTCTCAACTTGGAAATCGATCATTGGCATCAATGAACAAGGTCCAAAAACATCGATATTATATCAACTCGTTCCAAGAAAAATTACGTTCTTGAAATTACGTTTCAAAGAATTTGTTTTTAACCGGCCGTGTTTTATATATATATATATACACGTATACTACTTCTTCGAACAAACTTAGTCAGAGTTTCACGTGGTTTCTCACGTGGAAGAATGCAATCGACCTAATTCTCGGTGGAGGATTCGATTAAGGAGAAGAAGAAAACGGCGCAGTTCATTCGCCCACGGGTTGAAAAGTCAAAGCGCCCGCGCTACTCGTGGCTAAGAATAGCAGCGTGGTGATTATTGCCTCTCTTGTCACCTTCGACGACGTGTGCTCGTGTTTCAGTTCGTCGTTGTAAACAAACGGCACACCTACGACGACGGAGAAAGAAAGAGAGTTTGCGGCGTTTGTCGACGCCGATTTCTCTCCTCGATCTCTCCTATTTTGATTGGTGCCCCACCTGTCCAAACTTACCTGAAACGATCCGTCTCTCTCTCCGTTTCACGTGAGAAACAAGCGCGTTCCTAAGTTCGTTTAAATTTACTGTTGGTCGTTTAAAGTCGAATCACTCTCTATGTCGTGGCTATTTATACACGGGCTGGTGCATTGTTAGCTGGACTGTAACCTAAGTCTTACTTCGTGAATCTTAATATATCCTATAGAGAACGTCCATTGAAATGCGGAACGTGCTAGTATTCTTCGCTGGTATTTTTCTCCTCCTTCGGTGGAGTACTATCTTTCATTTTTCAGATGGATTTGTTGATAGAGTCTCTGAAATCGTTAATATAATGATTTAGAATCGACGTAGTCATCATATAGTCAATTTAGATTGATTTTATATTTGTAATGTAGAAATTTTAGCACGTTTGGGAGGATGTCAAATCAAGTTGGTTCAAATATTCGATTAGAATCCTCTTTATATTTCTAATAATATCGTTTCATCCACTTGCGATGAATTGCAATAATTTTTCAAGATTCCTTGTAAATAAAATAATTTAAATTTATAAAATTGCAAATAATGACAGAATATTCGTTTTCTTCTTATAGGAGGAGAAAATCAGGATGTTGAGGTTTGGATCCATATTGGGCGTGTTGGTCTTTCTGACCATCGCGAAAATCGTGATCTCAAATCGATGTCTGACCATGCTCGAAGGTAAATTACTCCTCCACTGCATCGTCTGATCTTATACGAACTTTTTCTCCTTGCTTAATTATGAATAAAGAGAGCCAATTTGTTAACCGTTTTAAAAAATTAATCGAAGAATTAATGCTTTGACAGATGTGAATCCAAAGAGGGTAATCCACTTGGACGGGCAACCATTGAACATAAATTTCGAGGTGTCTCGTAGAGTGACTCAGAGGCTGGCTACTATAATCATGAAAATATTCTTGACAGAGGTGCTCGGTTATTCGCAAGTGTCTATCTATGAAGTGGAGGATGAGTTCAGGGCGGAGGAAACTTTCACTAGATTGTCCGACGACATTACGTTTGATAACAACGAAAAGTAAGATGCAAATTATTTTACGTCGATTATTCTCGATACTCTCTATCTAGTTTCTATGAATTAAAATTAAGCTTCACGAAAGAGAACTTAAAATTTTAAAATAAATTCCTAAAGATATTGCAAATAATATTTTTAATATCTTTAATCAGGTGGTTTTACGATAGAAAAGGTATACTAACTTATATCGAATAAGTTTTTTTTCAAACAGAAACCTTCCAATGGTGAATATGGAGGTGTGGATTCCGCCACAGCTAGACACGATGCCACTGTTAAATTCACATGAAGTGAAAGAATGCGGATCCATCGCTCCTCCGGGTCATTTCGGTTGGTTCGTTCCGATTGCGTTATCCAGGCGCAGCGACAGTTGGATAATCTTCACGGAGCTTGAAAAAGCTTCCCGCTTCGAAATGGACGAATCCACGTTGGAGAACATTCGGAATTTTACCATAGACCCGAAAAACAGAACCTATTACTGCCAGGAATCGTATTGCCAGCGGGGAATGTACATTCCGGAATGGTGCCAAGGGAAACCGTGCGCTTTATTGTTGACCAGTTACATCAATGCTACCAGTTTTGTCAAGGATCACATAGATCAAATGAAACTGTACGTGAAAGTAATCTGGTTCGGGTCGAATTTGAAACACGTGATCAAACTTGCCGAGGAGCTGCTGTTTGATCGAAACTCGTCTACTTCGACCGATAGGTATTACACACGTTCCTTGCTTCTTAAACGTTATAACCGTTGCTTCGGTTTTAATTTCTTTTTTTATGGATTTACGACGTGGATATTTACATTATCGAAGAATTCATTTAAGAAACGATTCTTCTCGTCTCCTTCTAGAGGAAAACCGTTTAAACATTTCTGTCCGTTGATTACATCTTTAATTACATTTAATTACATTTCAGAAAAATTCGCACTTAATTGAACGAAAGAGTCGTAATCGAAAGAGTCGTGTTTTTTTATGAATGCTTCAATTCCTCCTCGATGCGCAATATTCGTGTTTTTCCAACTCTCGCATATCGAAAAATGTATCAATGGAAATCGATTTGCAAACGCGTGGAACAAAAGAGCAGGAAAAATTCGCATTGCCCGAGGTCCGTGTTATTACCTCGTTGATCGTGTCGCGCAATAAACGTCTCCTCGAAATAGAATTCACTGCAAAAACAAATTTCGTACGAACGAACATTTTACCGGTTTCTTTTTCTTTTTATTACTCACCATCCATTCCAGACTAGCCTGTTTTTCTCGCGCCGTCTCGAAAAACATTCGTCGCCTTTTTATATCTTATTATTGCACGTGAAAACAAATTTGCGTTCTCAATTCTCCTCAGATCGTTGGTATTTCTGCATTGGACTCCCAGCACCGTGATACCTAACGAGAGGGAATTCGTCAGCATCGATTTCCCCCGATGCAGCGCCACGAGCTCGGAAATCGGTTGCAAATACGAATCCAATAGATTGACCAAACTCGTCTGGGCTAAGCTCGAATACGCCGCCAAATTAGCCTACGAGGCGATTAACTACGCGAAATTCACCCGCGAGATGTACGAGGATCTGATCAACCGGCGCAACCACGATTTATCCAGAAACGAGGAGGAAATCGCGTGCGACTGGTTGAGAGACAATCTCAATTACACTCTCGATTTATGGATGCCGAACATCGCCGACAAGAACATTCTTTACGTGGGTGGGATATTTCCTATGAGCGAGACGTTTTATTCGGGGAAAGCGATATTGATCGCGTCTATGATGGCAAAGGAGGCGATCAACGTCAACAATACCATCCTCAGAGGTTACAACTTCACCCTGTTGGTGAATGACGGCCAATGCAAATCGGATATGGTGATGAGATCGTTCATCGATTACATAGTGCACAATCAATATGAGAAGCTTGTCGGTGTTTTGGGGCCGGCTTGTTCGGAGACCGTGGAGCCTTTGGTCGGTGTTTCCAAGCATTATAAGACGGTGGTCATTAGTTATAGCGCCGAAGGATCCAGCTTTAACGATCGCACCAAATATCCTTACTTCTTTCGGACTATCGGTGAAAACAAGCAGTACAAGCACGTTTATTTGCAATTGTTGAAGAAACTGGGATGGAAGAGGGTGGCTTCGTTGACGGAGGATGGACAGAAATACACCGAGTACATATCTTACATGCAAGATTTGTTCAGAGACAATGGAATCGTGTTCGTGGCGAATGCAAAGTTTCCAAGGGAACGGGAACCCATTGTGATGACTAAGGTGATGATCTTTGTTGGATGCTAATGTTTTCTTTGCTTGTAAATAGCCCAAGAGAAGAGTCCAAGAGACCGTTGAACAGACTTCAAATTGACCAGTTATTCTCAACGTAATGACGCGAAATAATTTTTGAGAATAACTCTGTAAAATTTGAGTAAAATTTTTCTTTTCCGAGATAAATATATATATGTTCTTTTTAAACTGTGATCTATATGAAAATTATTACTCTATTTCGTTATATATATTTTCATAAATTTCGAAAAATTAAATAATTTCCATATTGTTTATAAAGGAGTTTTTGGACTGACGATAAATTTTAAGAATCGTTGTGTAAGGCTCGATTACTCGAGTGTAACGTTATGATTCTTCCAATAGAAAATTATATATATATCGATGAATAAATCGAACAAATGAAATACTAGAGATTAGACATGTAAAAATTATGGAAAATGATTGCATATGCATTTAACGTATATTATTTAACGTATTTATTATGATAATACTGACCAACATTATTTACACGAATGAGATAGAAATTTAGCTTCAAACGATGTTGCGTAATACTTGTCAATTTATTAAAGTACTTTTTCTTTCAGCTTGTTCAATGTTTTTGTCGAAAATATATCACTTACCACTTGAAGAAAATCGATGAAAGCTTTTTAACCGAATATTAATCAATATTAATCAGTTTATAAATTCTTGAGTAATAGAACCACGTATAGATCCGGTTTTTTATTCTAAAATTTCTAAAATCAATATCTTTTTTCAAAAAAAAAAATATATTAATATTCACGTTTTTGAAGAAACATCATTAACTTGATACATATATGATGTTTATATAATGTACAATGAGTCACATGCGATAAATTTAATAAAAATATTTTAATTTATAGTATTTGCAAGATTTCAAACAGAAGAAGGCAAAGATCATCATCGCTGATGTATACGATCAAGCAGCCCGGCAAGTGATGTGCAACGCGTACAAATTAGAAATGACAGCGGCTCAGGTAATTTTTATCAGAATAGAATATCACAGATAAAGTTGAAAAAAATTCAACTCGATAGTTTTTAAAATTCTAATTCGTTTATTTTTTTTGTTACATAAAGTATATATTACTTGTATCGCTAGTCTTTGAAAAATAGAGATAAGAGTTTAACAGTGTTAGTTGTATAGAAGAAGTTTGAAGTTTAGTCTAATAGACTATCTCCATTTTTTATCCACTTTACCCAAGATTTAATAAGCACGTGATTGTGCAATAAAAAGATGGTAATGAATAGCGATAAAGTTTCATTAAAATCATTCGATATGAAAAAAATTAATATAGAAAATATCGTAATCAATACGATGGCCGATTTATTCTTTCAACGTTTCCTGTTCAATTTACAATTTATATATCATGACATCAATTTTTCAAACCGATCATTCCACTATACTTGTATATTATTACTCGTCGAATACTCGTGTTTTTATTTTATTTTCCACAAAATTTTTCCAATTCTTCTCGATCTACGTGTTAATAAAATAATTCTATTACAAATTTTTCGCAATTGAAGGGTTACGTGTGGTTCTTGCCTCTTTGGCTACGACCAGAATGGTACGATACGGATCGATACAATGAGAAAGGAGAACAGGTTCCATGTACCACGGCAGAAATGAGTAAAGCGATAAACGGATATCTCGGTTTATCTCACGCGTACTTTGCACCGGATAACGACATCATGCAAGAAGGGATAACGGTGCGTCAATGGCGCGATCGTTACGAGCTTTATTGCGAGAAGAAGAAACAACCACCGTCTAATTACGCCGGTTACGCGTATGACGCCATGTGGACTTACGCCTATGCGATGGACAGGCTGCTTCGTGAAAATCAGAGTTACGTTTTCGATCTGCATAGCAATCATACTATCAATCGATTAACGGACATCATCGGTGAAACGGATTTTTACGGGGTACGTAACGAGTGAAATTTCAATCGATCGTTCGTCGATTCTGCAATGGCTTTCGACTCATCGAATCATATATTGAGCTTTATCATTATTTATATTGGATCGCGTAGAATTAGATTTTCATATTTGCAATAATTTTTATGTATAATACAATGAATGAACGAAAATTAATATTATTTTATGCCATTGCGGAGTTAATATATATTTAATTTTTGTATAGAAAAATTATAAATACGAAAATGAAATGAAAAAATTAATAAATCCGTTTAGGTGTCTGGGAGAATAAAATTCTTTGGTGGCCCTTCGAGATATTCTGTTATCAATATCGTTCAGCATATTAATAACGAAACTCGATTGGTCGGTAATTTTTACCCTAACGTGTCGGAAAAGCAGCACGAAGTGGTGGGTGGTAAACTGGATTTGAATGTCTCTTCTTTAGTCTGGCTATCGAAAACCATGCCAGACGATGGCTCTGAACCACCCCCACGATGTGTCATCGGTGGATTTGCAGATTTCATGAACGTGTCTTGCGAAGTAGCTTTCGTGATCGTCAATATCTTTGGTTTTAGTTTACTGGGGACATTTTTGATCATTGGTTTCATCATCATCAAACGAAGGTGAATAATCGAACGAAATTATTATTTATTTAATTTTCACCGATTAAATAATTATGATTCAATCATCGAACATTCATTGAATGTTTCAAACGTTTTATAATATCTCTTTTTCTATCAGATACGAAAGAAAAGTACGCGAACAGAGAGAGTATTTGAAGTCTATGGGTATATCCTATGCTTGTGACGACTCGTCTGATCTGGACAAATGGGAGATACCTCGACACAGAGTAGTTATTAACCGAAAATTGGGGGAGGGTGCTTTTGGAACGGTTTACGGTGGTGAGGCGTTCTTCCCTGAAAAGGGTTGGCTAGCCGTGGCCGTGAAAACTCTGAAAATTGGAAGTTCCACCGAGGAAAAATTAGATTTTCTAAGCGAGGTGGAAGTGATGAAACAGTTCGATCACAAGAATATAATCAAGCTGTTAGGGGTTTGCATCAAAAGTGAACCAGTCTTAACTGTAATGGAATTCATGCTTTACGGCGATCTGAAGACGTATCTTCTCGCCAGAAGACATCTCGTGAACAACAGTTACGAAGATTCGGATGAGATTTCTAATAAAAAGTTAACCGCAATGGCGTTAGATGTAGCTAGGGCGCTCAGCTATTTGGCTCAGTCAAAATATGTTCATAGGTAAGTCAAATAAATTCGATCCGCTTGTTTCTCAACTTGCTTCACCTGTTAAGTTCACTTTTTCTTTCTCAGGGATATTGCCTCGCGTAATTGTCTGGTGAACGCGCAACGTATAGTGAAGCTTGGAGATTTTGGTATGACGAGGTTGATGTACGAGAACGATTACTACAAGTTCAATCGAAGAGGTATGATGGCTTCAATAAAAATTTATATATTTGTTATTTTTTTTTTGGTCGATAAATAAAATAATTTTCTCTTTGTTTCAGGTATGCTACCGGTAAGATGGATGGCACCAGAATCCTTGGGACTAGGTATCTTCACTCCAGCTTCGGATGTGTGGTCCTATGGCGTTCTCTTGTACGAGATTATCACGTTCGGTAGCTTCCCTTTCCAGGGTATGAGCAACTCCGAAGTACTGAATCATGTTAAGAGTGGAAATTCGTTGATGGTCCCCAAAGGAGTGAAGATACAATTGTGAGAATCGATCGTCTTGTCGCAACTGATATTATATATAATCATTATTCTAACCATGATCGTTTTCACAGAGAAAACTTGATGTACTCTTGTTGGAGACTAGATCACGTAAAGAGGCCAACTGCTCCGGAGATCGTCGAGTTTCTAGCGACGAATCCTCGAATTTTATCTCCGTGTTTAGACGTTCCTTTGGCCAGTGTACAAATCGAGCATACTGGACAATTAGACATAGAGTTGCCAGAGAATTTGAGGAAGTTTTCATTGTCGTGGCCACCTCAGAATTCCACGACTCGATCCACGTCTACGTCCAGCCCTTTCGGTATACCGTATCCTCCTTTGCTAGACATCAATGATCACGACGATAAGCCGATTGAAAACTCCATTATGGGCAACGGAATCACCGATATAGAGAGTTCCAGGCCACTTTTGTTGAACGCTAACGAATCTTTGTCGGGTTTACCTATGATTCTTCAAAGTTTCAAGCAGAAAGAGGAGTCACCGCATAAATATGTGAACATTCAGCCGGGAATATCGAATAATTGCGATTATTCGAGCGACCAGAACGGCGGTAGTAGCATTCAAATGGAGGAAAGAAGGGCCATATTGCCGGAAAGTAGAAAGTCGGAGGACGTGTCGATTCTTTGACAGCAAAAGAAACATACGATTTCGCGGCAAAAATCAATGGTGCATTTCTATAGGCACGCCGAAGGCATATTTGGAAAATATGCAAAAAAGTCTTACAGAAAGACCAGCGTTTAATCACCTGATTGTGGACCTAATTTTGCTGATCGGGTTGACATGTTTCCGTTTGAAAACGGACGTTTTTACAAGTGTGGTGTCTTCGCTATATGTTTGCGAAGTGAGAAGATGTGCAACGCGTTTAATTGATACATTGCGAATTAAAATCCTTTAATTAAAATTAAAATCGATTTAACTACGATGAAGAGAGATTTACAATAGATATCAGCGATGAAAACGGAAAACAATATCAGCTGTGACGGGCGGAAATGATTTTTCGAATGCAAATAAGCGAAATGATTCCTTAGATTTTCGCTCAATCCATTTTTGAGACTGATAAATGTAAAAAAAAAAAAAAAAAAAACAATTAATTTACCGATTAATCGACGCGATAGTGTTGGATATTTCATGGTAAAAGAAAAGTAAACTTGCAGAATATAAAAACTTTCTATTTGCCTTGAGAAAAATTTGATATTTTAATAAGTTATATCGAATGAAGTATTTTATCGTCGCAAGCAGAAATTTCCATTGTTTTCGCGTCGAGAAAGAAGTAAACAGAAAAGAAAAGGCTGTTTCGGTTAGATACGCAGTAGATAATCGAAAGGAGAATGACTGATAAAATTTCACGGCATTTCTCTGTCCAAATAGACAATCTCGAGATTGAGAACTTGTGGAACTTCATAAAATTTCCAGGCAATTATATCGACACGAAACTTTGTGAAGAAGTTTACAGCATTTTTTTTAAAGATAAAACTGAATACAAAATTGAAGCAATATTTTACACACAAGAACTGATCAAGTATCGACGTTCATGTGTAACCATGACATTTATATAAAAGAGTATATATTTTATGCGTACACGTTTAACATCACGGATCGAGGGAAAATAAAAATATAGAAATGAAAAAAAAAATATGCGCCCTTCAGTTCCAAGTATATATAGTATATTTTTTGACTCGTTTTTTTGTGAAATATATTTATCGATTTGAAGAGAAAAAAGCGACTGTGGCATAGTTACTAGCTATTATGGAAAACGCTTCGTCCTCGCTAAAAACTATAATGAAGCGTAATAAACCGAATAGTTACTATTATTATATACTGTATCTAGTGATTGTCCATCAATTTAATCAAAGAAATTTTGATCGAGATTTCTTTTTGTAAAATATATATTTAATACACATTAAATTCCTCTGGTTACGTGCTTCATTATGAAAGCAAACATTTTTTTTATTCGTAGATAGAAATATTATGATTCGTGACAAGATTCATTATTAATTATTTAGGTGTAATAACATTCTCTATATCTTGTAGAAACAATTTGTTAAAAAAAACATAATGAATCACATACATTGAGGAGATTGATTATTGTTGAATTCAAAAGAAGAGGAATATAAAATTAATATTAAGTATTTAAAAGCAGTAAAATTTTGCAAAATTTTAGTGTAATTTTCTTTAAGAACTACAAATCACCTCGATGTATATTACACACGTATACAGGTTGCTTGAATTTTAATAATAGCAACCAAAAATGATATTACTCTTTGTTTCATTTAACGAGACACATTATTTATTTTCATATTCATTATGGAACAAAATATCTTTATTATTTCGTTTTGTTCATTTTACGAACATCTCATTAATCGAACCATCATATTATATATAGTTTATTTTTGATACAAACTTTCTTTGACGACGCATTTTCTTTTTCTTACATTATCCAAAGAATATGTTCCTAATCGATTAAAATCCAGACATCCTGTGGTACGTACATAAACTATTATTATTGTCCAGTAATTCTGTGAGAGACGATCGATAAAAACAAAGTATTTTTAATTTCCACACTGATTCCAATTCATAGTTACTTTATTCGTTCGAATATTGAACAGAGATTATACGCGAGAAATCTTTTATTATTAATCCATTTCTTACGTACATCTGAAAAAAAATAAAAAGATATTGATTATATTTTACGTTATATTGTGTCGATCATGTTTATCGTAGTATCTATTTATCGAGTAAATTTCTCCTCTTTTCAATTTTCAATTTTCTTTCTCTCTTTTTTTTTATACCGGGTTTAGATTAGATGATGTAATTGAACGTTCATTTACTTTATTTACTTTATTTAATGGACGTTACGGGTCTTGTTCTACGTCATATGTAGAGAATAAAGTAAGAAAATTTTTAGTCTATTATACGACGTAAGTATATCGGATTTGGACGATACAATCCTTCCTTAAATAGCTTTACACGAGAGAAATCGTTAATGTAATATTTATTTTCGAATTGTACAGTTGTAATTTTATATTCGTTGTAGATAATGAGAAATTGATGAAATGTTGAGTACTGTTCCATACAGATACTATTGTTATTCCTTGAAAAAATATTTATTATACATTCTCGAATTAAATTATATAAAAAACGAACTTTTGAGTTAATTTTTTTACCTGTATATATCTAAATAAATCTTATTTAATATATATTAATATATATTAATACATATACTATATATATATATAGAATGGATTACGAAATATTGAATCATAGGCGGATTCAATTACTTTCATTATAGTCAATATATGAATTAAAATTTTTTTTATTCTGGAAATAATATCATATTTCTAAAATTTAAATTAGAATAAATTTTTAAAAAGAAAATTTCGAATGAAATGTGCAGTTTTTTGCAATTCTTTAATTATTTTTATTTTTTTGATTATTTTTATTGATTATTTTTTTGAAAAATGTCAATCTTTCTAAAATTATTCAAAATATCATTAGCGTTCAAGAGATGGCACTGATGGTTATTTTATCTTTATTTTTTCCAATTCTTGCTTCTATATAGCTTCACTTGCGATTCCTAGAGATGGCATTAAATGCAAAATTTTTAATTTATTACCATCATTAAAAATTAAAAAAAAATTTTTAAAAATCGAACATAATGAGAAAAGTATAAAAAATTATTAAAAAAACGAAAAATAGTAAGAAAAAAATCAGAAGAAATTAAGAAATTAAAAATTTAGTGAATTATCAGGTTTTAGAAAAGAATGTGATTATGTATCGAAACCTATATATATAAAATAAAAATATATTAATAAAATTTATTTAAATTATATTAAAAAAAAAAAATAAATAAATTTAATAATAATTTACTAGTAATTAAAAGTACCTGAATAAATAAATATAGAAATAAATAAAATAAATAATTATATAAATAATTAAAAGAATAAATACATTTATAAATAAATATATAATTAAAATAATTAATAAATTATAAATTAATAAAGAAATGAATAAAAAATAAATAAATGAAAATATAAATTAATGAATAAAAGAATAAGTATAATAAATAAATGAAAATAAAAATTAACAAATAAATATCTATTTAAGTATAAATAATTAAAAGAATAAATAAATCAAAAAATAAATATTTAAATAAATTTTATAATATTATATTATAAATTAAATAAATTATATAAAATTATAAAAATTAAATAAATTATATAAAATTATAAAAATTAAATAATTTATAAAATTATTTAAATATAAATTATATAAATTATATAAAAATTAATCAAAAGTATGAGAATAAATAAATATTACGAAATAAAATAAAAAAATAATATATATTATATATCAGCAATATTCAATGTTAATTCAGAATAAATTTTATTAAAATGAATGATAAAAAGTTTTTTATGTTATAAAAATTTGATTAAAATATTGTAATATCGATGTTCTCAACAGAAAAGTTTATTGAATAATGAAAGTGCTCGCGCGACTCGTCCTCTATTTATAAACGCTCGAGAACCGAAGTTCGCCGAAGATATACGTTGTTTCCCGAATGTATTAAAATTTTTCGAATTACGATTTTTCGAATACAGTGATCAATAATTTAACAATTTTTAGATTTTTATTGTTAATTTATGAATATTACAATTCATTACATTATTATATATAATAATTAATTATATATTTTAACGAATTAAAGCTAGATTTATTGTTTTATAATTTTAATTTTCAATTCAATGTCTATATTAAAATATTTCCACTGTTATTTTGCACAAAAATAATATCTAAAAATTCATTGTAATATAAAATATAATAATTAATATATATTTTTATAAACTATAGGTAAATTTACCATTTTAAAATATTTATTTATATATATTTTATATTTATTGTATATAATAAATTAAATTTAATATAATTATAAATTAATAAAAAAATGAATAATAACTTATATTATATAAAATAAATATATATATATATATTTATTATATATAATTATATAATCTTCGATTTACAGTTCTATATCATACAATACTTTAATTTTCGCGCCTATTTGAAATAGGGAATTTATAATTTTAACCAATTAAAAAAACATTAAGATTTAACCACGAATTGAAACAGTGCGCATCATTGTACGCATCATAGTGCGCATCATAGTGCGCATGACGTCAGTGTACAGTTGAAAATCATAGTGTGAGGCTGCATTTCATCGGCTGAAGAATATAATTACATAAAATTTTTGTGGATAAATATTGTGTTATGGTTATTAAATTTAACTATGAGTTACTAAATCTTGTTTAATAAATATGTGTTTGTTTAATTATTATTATATTCAAGAATTGAACAGTGAAATTTTATCATCTTTGTGCAGGTTATTGTTAGATTCAAGTATCGAAGGCGGGCTGGATTCAGAAATATAATCATTTTTACATGTGGCATGATGATTAAAAAATAATTTGATGAATAACTTCATACAAATGGTAAGATTTTCTGATATATTTCTTTCCTAAATATTCCTCTATTTATATTAATTCATGTATTATTTCTTCGATGAATTTCGACTTGAATTATCGAATATATATTCCCCTCCCCCCTCTTCTTTGGCTTCTCAATTTGTAATTCGATACATCGAAATTGCTATGCGAGATATCATTCTATTATCGATATTTTAGACAATTGGACGTTTCGCTTCAGGTATGTGTTCTATCTATTCTATAATATTTATTTGACAATTATTCTTTTACTTTTTATATTATGCGTATTTCATCAATATGCATTTGTTCAATTATTTATTGAATATTATTATAATTGATAATTTGTTGTGGAATAATTTTTTATTCGTCTATTCGATTATTAGAGTTATTACTAGTTCATTATCATTCTTCTAATTTTTCTTTTGGGTTTTTAAAATAGTATTTAAATTAGTTTTTTATTTCATTTTGATACAATTAATTTAATTTTATACAATTTTTATATATTTATTTTTAAAGATTTTACTTTTTTTGCGCACATAAGTAATTAATTATTGAAATTGCTGTAGATGAGAAAAAAGATTTTCAATATAGACGCCATGATGATATTTAGAGGAGAATTGGATATTTTAAGAAATAAAATTTAAATTTCTAAAAAAGAAAAACATATGTAAGTACTTTTGTATTTTGTTTTTATTGAATTAGTATATTTTTATGTAATTCATTATATATTATTATATAAATTATATCAAGATGATAATAGTAATGATTTTGTAATCATTAAACAAATTTTGTTTTTTGAACGAATGCTTTAAAAAGAAAAAATATAAAAAACATTTTATTTTTCTATCTTCTTTTCTCTATTAATATTGTTTATGATATTATTTCCAGATTATTGTGACCGCGTGCAATGCGGTTAATAGATTCAGTGTTTGCTTCGTAATAGTATTTTTAATGTTTTTTTAGAGCACAATAGCTCCAAATGTAATATAATCATAGTGAAATTAGAGTTAGTGTTTTGTTCTGATTATACAATATAACCGAACGTGTTAATGACTTCCTATTTTTATTTTTTTATATAAATTTTCGGTATAAAATAGAATCAGTGCTTCTCTCAAGATAATAAAGCAATCATCCACCACGTGAAGAGGTAATTGTCTTTGTTTTTGTTTAAATTTTTATTCTTCTATTGCAAAATAGAATTATTAGAGAATTCCAATTTTTTAATTTTTAATTTTTATTTGAGAACTTCAATTTTTAATATTATTAGAATCTTTATTATTATACTATAATTTTTTATTATAGATATTTCCCAGATGATGACTTTTTATGAACCACAACATCGCTGATGGCAACGCAGATTCTTCGCATCTAATGGTGAGTTGCATGCATTTATGTTCCTCTGGTCACTCAATCATGTCGTAGGATGAAAGATCCAAATCGACACGGGTGACTAGTTGTATACGTAGAATTTTGTATGAGCACAGTGACCACAATATTTTTCTTTTTTTTGTGTTTTATTTATTAGATTAGGATAGGTCTTTTTGCACAAGAAATTTTTAATAAAATGATATTGATAATTGAATTTGTATTGATTAAATTTTAATATGTTAGTAATTAGTATGAATAATATAAATATTTGAAATATTTGAAATATAACTACATTAATTCTATTTTTTAAATATTAAATTTTATGTGCAAAAAGATATTTCGCGACAGATAAATTTTTGAATCAAAGCAAAAATAAATATTGTTTTTTGAATTTTCGAAAATATGCTTTGATGAAAAAATTGCCTGAGGTTATTTTTATTAAATATTTATTTAGAATCATTACATTGATATTTTTCTATTTAATATTAATATTAGTATCCAGTAATTCATTAATTTTTATAATAAATCTATTAAAATAAATTTATTTGAAATAAAATAAACAAACTTTAAACAAAGAAATATTAGTCGATTAGTTAAAAAATAAATTAATACCTTTTTTTAGCTCAGGATTTTCAGATTTAATCCTTTCCATATTCATTGCCAGGATCTCATTCACGTGCTCAGATGCTACTTGGATGAGAGAGAGGCGATGAGTATGATGACCATAGTTTATAAATTTATAACAATTTTTTAGCGATTGACGATGCGTTAGTGTATCGTGCACGACGTATTTTCTACATTGTGTGTGTATATGTGTGGTTAGGCTGTAGAATTGCGTCGTTTTTATTCCACGTAGTATAACTTGAAGTAGTAAAAATATTATTAATTTTATTTTTAAATTACAATGGTATTAAATTTTGTACTGTTGTTTAGTAAAATATAATTGCTTTAAAAAGTATATTATTTATTTTTATAAATATTTATGATTAAGATTATATCTTGTTTTTATTTTACACGCAATGATCGCTATCCATCGTCAGTCGATTTCAGGAAAATGGTACGTAAAGTTAAAGTGTGAAAGTAGCATGCCAAGCTCGGGTGTCGGAGGCGTCCCGGGACGCTTTCCCTAGTGTAGGCTTTTGCGCCCGAGTATTATGAGTGAGAATCGTGGAATGAATGTGTTGGTGTGCCTGCTTTGTCATTTTTTAAATATAGGGTTAGGTAGGATAGGTAGTATACTTCTGGTGTGCTTGTTAATTATAAGTAGGTAGGGCCGGGCAGATTGTCACAGTCTCTGATCGGGTAGGCGCGTTTTCGCGTGACAATCTGTTTCAGGAAATGTAATTTGGAAAATCGAGGGTGAAATTGAAATGAATGGAGCACATCTCTGTTCCCCATCGATTTTTTGAATTTTCGCGGTCGTGGTCGCGAATAATCTCGAAACGAACGTTGAGCTCGAGATCTTGTACATGTACGATCTTCACGATCATTGGTCGTATATATGTACCTAATTTTCAAGCTTTTTTTTTTTATTTTATAAATAGTGAATCTCGAGCCTAGTTTTAAGTTTCAGCGGGCATTGCGCTCGAAGGAGGAAGACCGAAGAGGCCCGACAAACTGTCACGAAGAGGGCTGCAACGAATGGTTTCTCATTTTTTGGATCTTCTTTGGGTCTAAAGAATGGGAAATCATTGTCACTGTGCTCATTTAATATGTAGTTTTTATTGTTATATTATTTGGCCAATTTGCATGCTGGCCTATCATTCAGATCCAATCATGAACATCGCGATTTTTTTATTAGTGTTGCGATTGATTAATAACGGGTTGAATTAGAAAAACTAATTACGATTTGAATTAGTATTGCGTTAAAATGAAAGTCGCGTTTGTATTAATGTTGTGAATTATAAATATCGCGTTTTTTTTATTATAAATTATTATATTTTTTAAATTCAATTTTTTCAAATTTTTACTCATTATTGCATGTTTAATATATATTTTTTTTAGTTATTAATTTTTTAAATTATTAATCCAGTAGATAAATTTGTTTCAAATTAATTTGGGAAAAACATAAATCAATCATCAATTGGGAAGTAATTATATTATGTAAAATTTTACTAATTTTTTGTAGTTTGATTTGTTTCAGAGATTATGAT
The DNA here is from genome assembly GCF_029169275.1 of Apis cerana. Lineage (NCBI taxonomy): Eukaryota > Metazoa > Arthropoda > Insecta > Hymenoptera > Apidae > Apis > Apis cerana. The sequence goes on along the minus strand of NC_083864.1, from coordinate 7,347,234 downwards.
GGAATTAAACAGAAGATTCATATTTCAAATAACACCTGTTTCTTTTTTTCTAATTAGATTTTTGGGATATTTGAGAATCTAAAATTTTTAAATTTTATATAGATTATTATATTTTTATAGGTTATATATATTTTTTATATAGGTTATATATAGGTATTTTATTTTATTTTTATATATACTTTTAAATTATATAAAGAAAAAAAATTTATTTTTATTTAGATAGGTTTTCCATAATTTATTTAAAATTTTTTATATATAGATAGTACGTTTAAATTTCTTTACAGCTTAAAAAAATTTAGCTTGGGTTATATAGATAAAGATTATATTTGAGACTAATTGAGAGGTTATCATAATTTATGGAATTTTACAAATTCTTTATAGTTTTGTTTATTTCACAAACTTTTATTGTGGAATAAATGTAGAATTAAGCATTAAATAAAAAAATATATTATTATTATTCTTATATATTATTCTTTTTCTTTTCCTTGATTATATTCAGATTCTCTTGTAGATAGATTTCAAACAAGTATTAAACATAAATTATTAGATAGATATATAGACATTATCTTTTTTTACTAGGCAATTAAAATATTTAGTTTGTACATATAGATAGAATACATATAGATATATAGATAGAAAATATAAAGAATATAAGTTTAGATGAAATTATTGAATTTATTCATTTCAAATCTATAAAATCTATGAAGACTAATAGTAAAAAACATAATATTTCTAAGAGTACACAATGCATGCAAGATTTTTAAAAATTATATTCATTTCATATAAAAATCTTCTTCCTAGATCTATTACAATTAATTTAAAAATTGGTAAGTTATTTTTTATAAAAATGTTAAGAATTTTGAGATATAAGTAGATTTGTAGAAAAACATTAATTACTATTGCTCTAAGTAAAATACATTTGTAAATAAATGCATATACAATTAATGATAATAGTGATGATGGTAATTCTGATTTTGAGAATTTAAATCTTTAAAGTAAGTATAACTTTCTTTAAGATATATTTCATTTATCAATATTATTATTATCAATATTTTATATTTTCATTGCAATAAATGTAAAATATTGATATGAGTATCTTAACATGTGTGTATCTTATATAGTTATATAATTAAGTTAGTTATTTTTTTATTTTTTTATTTTATTTTATTTAATTTTTTTATTTTCAGGTTTAATTTATTGCATCGATTTTTCTTTTTGTTTTATACAACGATCAAATATTTGAATGTTTTGCAAATGCCCTAAAAAAACTATTTATTTGAAAATAAATAAATTTTTGCATGAGATGGATAGGATAAAATAGATCTCCAATCCGTAGTAATATCTAGGCAGCAAAAGATGGAAATTTTTATTTACAATTATATATATTACAATTTGTAATCATATCATGTATATCATATCATGTATAATATCATGATATAATTGTAAATTGTATAACAAATGGAATGAATTAATTAGCTGTGTACATAAAAGATTTATTTTTATTATTTATTCCTAAAACTATAAATTTCTAACGTAAATGCATGTACGTATAAATTTTTAGCATGATTGTAAATACTTTTATCGTAATATGGTAGATGGCGCAAGTAGTATTGATTGAGGTCGATATGTTAGGACAAGTTCCGTAAGATGTCGTGTCTATTCTGTTTCTCGTAATTATAATCTTATTTTTTACTTAATCGATAGTGGTGGAAATGATATTAACATAGAATAGCAAAATTTTTGAAATTCTGAGATATGATAGAAAAAATTAGATGATGAATTCATTTCATTGTTCATTTATCTTTACTTTTCCATGATTTTCAAAATGAAATTTAATCGAAAATTATAGTTTATTGAATTGAAAAGCAATCGCTCCATAGAAAACGGGGATATTAGTTTAGACAATTTTCAATAGATAGCGCCACTATGATGTTACATCGAATTATTTATTAAAATAATAATAATAAAATTTCAGAATAATATGACGAAAACAGATATATCATAAATTTAAAAATAACAATCTTCTAAATTAAAACGAAATTATTTCCCTTCTTTATATAATTTGTTCTCAAATATAATATTTTTAAAATCATCTTTCTGTTTTTTCTTCTCAATTAGAATCGAGAGATTCTCATTTAATTCTCATTGGATTCTTTAAATTTATTAATACATTATTAATTAATTCTAAAAAATTTCGTCAATGATACAACATCATACAGCAATTTTTGCCGATCTAAGATCATCGAAATCAAACACAGTTAGCGCTTAGATCTAAGAGATCTCGATTCAATGACTAAATTCGAACGACTAAATTCACGTATCATCTTAATCCGCCAAATGTATACTCTCCTCCGCCAAAGAGTCGAAAGTAAATCGAAAAAGGCGGCGAGAAAAAAAAAGAGTCTCAAAAGTACCGTAAATTGCGAAGGGTACAAGAATTCCAGAATGTCCGTGTAAGAGAGGCAAAAGAAAAAAGAAAGAAAAAAAAAAAAGAAAATGTCCACCACCAGCGGGGCCATTAATTCCTCCAAAAAACGCAGGATACAACGCACATGCGGGCTCCTCTCGTGGCCACGACGCTTCCAAGATCGGCGCGATAACAACGGCGGAGCCGGCTCGCGATATTTTCGCGTAGATCACGAACGAGAGAAGATGAAAATATCGATCTAACTTGCTTCTCTAAGCCCTCGATAGATGAAGATAACATCTGACGTTGGTGAACGCAGGCTGCGGGGGGTCGGTTCTCTCTCGCAACAGGTCTCGCAACGTGGTATGTTCCTACCTGTTACGAGTGTTCTCGGAGGCCACGTCATTATAATGTTAAACGATTCGGGAGAAGATCGAGAGATCGATGCTTGCATCAGCTCCCAGATACAATTCTATCTCGAAGTAGAACGGAATTTCTTTCTTTCTTCTTCTTTATCTTTCTCTCTCTATTCCCATTTTTCGCTCCTCGAGATTCGTGGTCTCGTGTCCGGCGTGGACACTTCTCCACATATGTGCTTCTTGCACAATGATCCTCGTTCGATTATCGATTCGTTTCGTAAGATTGTTCGTTTAAAAAATTGCTTGCCTTCGTTTCATCATTCTTTTTGGACTATTTAATTTTAAATAGCAATCAACACGAATTTTTAATAATTCAATACGAAAAAAATGGAATATCTGGATCGAGGAGATCGATTAAAAATAATTCAATTGGAATTTAACAAAAATAAATTCTTTAATTAATCTCGTATAGACGTGTATCGTTGGAGTATTTATTCAAATATCGGATAAACAAAATTTTCACCGGTATATATATTTTAATAATCGGTCTGTGATAAATTGATAAGCGTGATAAACATACGATACGAGTGATTCATCCACGGCGTATTGTTTTCGTTTCATTGTTTTATTCCACCGTGACAATATGACGAGACACCACGAGAGCCGCGCTTTCCCTATCGTGGAAGGTTCGCATTGCTCGAATAATTACATTTCAAGGGGCGTGTTTCACGATCGATTAAGCAGGTTCTCCACCGCGGCGACACGCCGAAATTAATTCCACGGCGTGTGTTTACCCGATTTCGCGAGGGCCGACATTTATTTCTTTTTCACCGCCGGTGGATATCATTAATTATTCAGCGTGCGTGCGTGACGCAAGTCGATCGCGGCACAACGTTGTCGTCCAGTGTCTAGCAAGCCTTAGCATGCCATTATCGAGCATGATCATTGTGTCACGAGCAAGCGGCAATTACCCCCGCGTATCCGATTGTCACGCCGTGATAATCTCTTAATCCGATGACATTTTGTCAATACGAAATTCAATCGATTTTACAGGGTGATAATTATTCGTTTGAAACCACTGCCATTTTTATACTTTTCAACCCGATCTCTGTACTTTTCCGATGTTAAAATGTATGAGCGATATTAGCAGATACGTCTTCAACGTTCAATTTGCATGTAAATTTATCTTAATTGGTATTTGCCGTATATTAGTATTTCTTATAGAACGAGACACGATGGATTAATCTTATTTTTCCCTTCGATACGTACATTTTATTCAGATATTTCGATCGAGTTCGCATTTTCTTTAAAACTTGTTGAAATATTTTGCACGTTATATATTTTACGTGAGTTTTAGATATAGAAACTATGTAATCCGCACTTACATAGTTTATTCATTTTCCATTCTTTCCGCTCTTCAAAAAAAATTCTTTTCACTTTGAATTTATCTTCTTCCAAACACATCGATATATTCTTATTTATCGTCTCTTTTATCGTCTTTCGATTGCGAACGCGTTGTTTATTCAACAGAAGCGAGTACACGCCGTCTTCCTATCACGATCCCCAAACTCGCCCAAGAGAAACCAGCAAGAAGAACAAACTCGGCAACGGGATCAAAAAGAGTATAATACCCACACGATCGCAATTCGTGGCGAGTCGCACGCACGTTGTAACGCGTGCACGGTTACATAAGATCGCGCGGGTGTTCGCCGTTATCTGATTGTCTCCGTGGATCTGGCCAGAAGTCGTTTCACGAGAGTTATGCGAGCGTCATTACGACGTGGCATGGAAGGGAATAAGAAGAAAGAAAAAGAAAACGAGGAAGAAAGAAGGAAAGAATAAAAGAAAGAGAAACAAACAAGCGAAAGAATCGGTGTAATTGCGTAAAAGGGCCTCGAGAGACCTTCCTTTCCTTTTTCTCATTTTCCTTTTCGTTTGAAACAACAAAACGAAGACCGAAACATTCCACCTTAATTACCGCCCCTGTTAAAAATCAAGCTATTTAATATTGTCATGCTCCTTCTTATTGCGCAACCTATAAAATTAATAACAGAAAGTCGCGGCCGTTCGCATTTGCGTCACGTTATAAATCCTCCACGAGCTGTTTCGAATGTGCTGTCGAGGATCTGCACTCTGGTGTTCGGTCGAAGCCCCAGTTCAGATTTGCCGTAAATTTTTGAATCGATGAACAAGTGCTCTTTCTTATTTTTTTGCTTTTAAATAAGATATAATGCTTAAAGTTTAAATGGATAAATTCTTGGCGGGAGAATTTTTCTGCGCAGAAGTCAGCTTTGTTTTAAGATCAGTCATTTAATTTTCTGAAAATGTAAACATCACTTAACGTTAATCGTTTGATTAATGGGCAGATTGAGGATCATTTGGAAAATGGAATTTAATTGTTACATCAATGAACTAAGATTGTTTGCTTGTAGGAAGTTTAAATGATCAAGAGTATACGGCTGGAGCAATGAAATAATTCGTCACAAAATATATAATACTCGGAACACGAGAGAAACATTTCGCAAATTTTATTCTATTTCGATCCGAAATAAATATCTTCGGTTCTTTAATCGGAGAGAATTATTGGAAGAGAACAGGTAACGAGCTCGTAGATCCATCAACTTTGTGAATAGAAAATATTCTTCAAGTACTTATCTAATCAGGACGTGTTCTATTAGCCGAAAATGCGTGTGTAAATTGTTAATAAAGCAGCTGCGTGTTTCTGCTGATAAAAATCTCGAGATCTGGCAACGAGAGCCTCGTAATTTCAGCTTAATGAAATTCATTCGTCGGCCGTCGAGCTGTTTAAGATAAATAAATTTCGTTTATGCAGCAGTTAGGGGAGGGAAAATGGCGATTGTGCTGCTCGCTGGACGTATCGTTCAACATAGTAGATTTCTTAACCTAGCTTCCCTAGAATTTGTAAATCAACGCGAAACGGTGTGTGTGTGTGTGTGTGATGCAAACGTATTCACGCCCACATTCACAACCGTAGCTGCCAACTATAATTGACTTCGTATTAAGATTTATTCGGTTCGCGGTGATCCCTTAACAAAGATTTCTTCAGGGTTTATTGGCTCGTGTTGCGACATAAACGCTCGTGGTGACCACCGTGGTGTGTAATTAAACTAACGTCGTACTTTATTGCAATCTTTTCACTCGAATCGTATCAATGATTTGTTGATTTTGATACGATAGGTTTTGCTCGAACGAATTATGAATCGTTGTAACCTGTTTTTCTTGATAATTCAATATTGGAATGTTCTTTGATCGTTTGATTCTTCACGATATTTTCTTTTCGTCAATGTATGTTCGTCGCGTTATTTTTTTCAAAAGAATTTCTTAACCCAGATTCTTGTAATTCAAATTTAATTTATGGAAAAATTGGAAAGAAATAAGAATAATAGAATCGAATAGAAATGTAATTTCCAATTTGAAGAATCAATGTATTCAAAATCCTTTTAGGATAGAGTACGACAAATTCTTCGGAAATCTTCGTTTCGACAAAAATAATTCGAAGAACGGGTTGAAGAAACTCGATGCAACTCGATGTTCCGCTATCCCTTTGTCAATGCTGCAATATATAAAAAAAAAAACTCGAAGAAAGAAGATAAAGAGGAGGGGAGGCACGCTTTATTAAAGAACGAAATTAGTTCTGCACGTAAGACGAGGTAGTAGCGCAGGAGACGAAGTGAACGAAAAGCGAATCGAGCAAAGCGAATAAAGTCAGCATCTACCGACCGAAGGCCGTGGATTTATGGTCGGTTTTATGCCCTGTTTGTACAAGAAACGTAGAAGACTCCTTGATTATTCCCTAGCTCGCTTTTACGTTTCAATCTAGCTTCCTCGTATCCTCGCTCGAGTTTCTCCGTGTAATCGGTTTATCAACATGTTAGAAAATTGACCGACTCATCGAATCTACAATTATAACTACAATTATAACTTTCTCGACTTCTTCTTTTTTCGTGACTATACCATCGAATTTAACGCATCTTCTCACGAAAATATCCTTATTTATTTCTCAAAACTAATCTCGAAGTGTTCCTCAAAAAACAAATCGCAAATTCGTCTCCTCGAACCGGTTCACTTTCACGCATATTTCTCGATGTAAAGCGACAAAGCTAATTTTTTCTTAACGATATAATTTCTCACGCGTGCTCTTGATTGTCCACCGAATCGAAAGGAAGAAGAAGCGCGGATGCACGGGTTGCGTCCCATTTGCTTTGGTGTTGCGAGGAGAGAGGGGGGCGAGATTTTTCCAAATTTTTCAACGCCCTCCCCGTGTCGACGCGTGGGCGTCGATGCTTTCTCTTCCGTTTGTAGAACGATCGGGCAGAAGAGGCAGGCGAGAGAGCGCATGGGTGTGCTCGGCTCGCCGGCACGGCCGATATAAACGGGAGACAAAACTAATTAGCCAGGATTATTAGAGACAATATGGCAAATTGCGCTTACTCACGGCCCCGCAGCACGATCGTGCGCCGCGATAGACAACACTCGGAGCGTCAGCACGATTCAGTTCATTAATTATACCCGGCTTACGATTACAAGATCGGTTTAATTGCAATTACGCAATCGGCCTCTCGATCGATATATATTGCTCCACGTCGAGCCTTGTATCGCTGCAGGCACCTTTTGTGCCGCGTTGCCAACACGTAAATATGGGCGCACGAACGGGCAAATCCTTTTCTTCCTTCCCCTTTCCTCTTCCTTTTTCCCTCCTCTCTTCTCTTTTTCTTCTTTTTTCTTTTTTATCAAATACGCGATCACGCGCGATTCTTATTAAAACAACGGATAAAAGGTTGCGGTGTTATTAACGAATTCTATTGATGAATTCTGCTAAATAATTCATTAAATGATACAGGGAACGTGTTCGGTTTCGAGTTTACCGTGTTTTGAATTAATCACGTGGACCTTTTGGTTTTAGTGGTTTCACTCGTAAATCACACACGTCACGGTGTTTCTTTTGTTAGCCGACACGGGATTGATTTCGCGTGAAATGTCGTAAAATGCGTAATGAATATTGACAACGGTATTGTTTAATGATCAATGCGTATTTGTGTGAATTTGTTGAATCAGGAAGTAAGATTGAACCGAAATGATAAATAATTTCGATCAAGCTCGCCAATCTTCAATCGCGAATTCTTTCTAAATTTCTGTTAATCTTTCATAACCATGGAATCACGCGTTCGTCCTACGATTCCCATTACCATTTAAATAACCATATTTACCGACTTTTATCCCCAAAACAAAGACGAAGATTCACACTTGCGTAACGTAAATGTCATCGAAAGACAATTCGTCAGTTCAGTGTCTCAAATGAGTCAGAATGACCTCTCACCGGTCTCGAGAGATCGAGTGGCGTGGATCGAATGTCCGCCACCCACGGTCGTCGATCGCCGATAGATCACACCTGATCGTAAATAGATCACTCGCGCCTGTTCCAAGCCGTAGGTGTATTCCATGCGTTTCGTCAAAGTGATTTTCAACTTTGTTTCTGAACCAATGCCACCGATCTCATTATAGATATATCGCGAAAAACGTTGACTCCTCTCGATTCCTTTTCTCTCTCGTTTCCCTCTATTTTTTTCACTCGTGTCCCGGGTCGAACGATCGACGGAAGGCTGAGTTTATTAATCGCCGCGAATGATTTGCCAATAAAGACGATTAATTAACTTATTTCGTCGCTCGTTTAGTTCGATAGATTTTCAACGGTAGAAGCCTTGACGTTATCCTTGACGTATCGAAACGCCGAGCAAACTGCTCCAATTAAATCGCAACGTAGATACGATTCGATCGATATTACTCCAACTGTTCGAACGAAATGAAACGAAACGAATCGGTTATTACAGTGCGATTACGAGTTATCATTTCTTCGCGGATAACTCATTGGGACATTGAACAAATTTCTATCTATCATCTCATAGATTTATCAGCGAATTATCAGAGAACGTAAGAAATTGCTTCAATTTTTTCCCATTACAGTTGATTAATTTCAATCAAAAATTTCACGTTTCACGGATCGAACTTTCTCACCCGATAATATAAAAATTATTGGGGGTATCTTAGAAGTATTCTTATAGAAGAAATTTTTAGAGGCATCGAAGATTAGATTTCTAAACGATCGTTGATCACCGATCGCTGCTCCCGATCGATCCCTCGGGAAATAACGTCCAGCGACACGGTGGGAGTTGGTGAAAATTATTATGCAGCGTTAACGACCTGCGGATAAGGGGATTGTTTACGATCGTCGTAAGTTAGCCATTGTTTGCACAGGAGAGAATATTGTCTCTCTATCGTTTGCTTTATGGCCCTACTCCCGGTTACCCCGTGTGTGCATTGTGGCACGCCACAAGAGGCGACCAAGGGGAAAAAGAGTGTGGAAGGGAATAGGGAAGGAGGGAAGGAGAGGAGGTGAAATCGTGGAGGCAACGATCGAACTCCGTGCTTCTTCGGGATATCGAGAAATCTCTGTATCCAGCAACGTCGAATAATTCTCTCTCTTCTTCTTTTTCCATCTTTCTCCCTTTCTTTCCCCCCTTTCCCTCTGGGCCTGCTTCTTCCATCGCTCGAATCAATCCAACGACTTTACAATTTTTATGCAACGTTTGCCTTAGCAGCGGTTTCTTGCTCCTATTTTTCCATCGTGTCGTGGAAAAACGAAACGAAGTAGAATAAGGGTGGAATTCAATAGTTGTTCGGATTATTTCGTTGGATTCGTTGGATTAAGGGGAAAAAAGAGATGGTTTATATAGCGTTCACACCTTTGAATTCCTTTAGCTAAAAACGATATTTGAGTGTATCGATATTTCGAAAGAATTTTAAACTTTTTGTCGGTAAAAGAGAGTTATTGAAATTTTTGAATCGTATCTTTGATTTCGTTTCAACAGGATTGAGCAATTAGTACACGTTTGCGTGATAATTCAGGATGTGAAAGAGCGTAGAAATTCGAGACTTGTTCAGCACGGTTTATCTCGTTCGCATGTGCCTTTAAAACTGCTTTAAATTTCACAGACTGCTGATGTCGGACAACTCATGAGAATATTGTAATTCTCACTCAAGATAAAGTTTCTGAAACACGAGACTAGTTACCAAGTTCGTAAACCGCAATTTTTATTAAATATTATACGATGATTCGAGCAAAGATTTCGATTAGATAAAAAAAAAAAAAAGAAAACAAAAATTCCTAGCACTTTCTTTCACTTCGATCCACCTTACCAATCCACCATCCCGTTCTACGGTATGTGTAAATGTCTATTAACCCCTGGGACAAGTTCACGAGGAGGCAAGCAGCTCATTAAGCTTCCTAATTATAGGACACAATTGCGGAAGTATCTCCTGCTCGCAGAATCCGATTTTTCCGACTCTGGATGAGATCGAAAGCTGTAACCGGTCTAGAAACTTGGGTACAACCGTCGTCTTCGCTCGAATCCCGGTTTCACCGGTAGATACAGGCGAAAAATCTTGTCACGAACACAGGGGAGGCATTAACGACGCATTGTCTTAACGCGCGGGCCATTGTTCGACGTTTGTTCAGTCAGTTTCAAGCGTGTGACGCATTGTCTGGACCAAGTGAGGCGCCAGGAAGCAGTAAAACCGGATTTTTCTATGTTTCGCTTTTTGATTTACGAATTCCTCGCGCGAACGATTCAATCCCGCGCGATACCTCTCTTGTTTCCAAACCAAACATTAATCGTCGTTCAACAAATGCTTTTTGACAGATGTACGTCGCTCGTAAATATCCGTAATGAGACGTTACGTCTAATTGCCTAGATCGTATTTTATGCTTCTTTACAACTTGGAGATAATCAGTGTTAGAAGAACGTTTTTCGTCACAAAAGTATTCACAAATTTTATACTTCGTAGAAGGACAATCGGTCGAATATTGATGCGAATTAATTTTAATTTAATCATCGAAAAAATTATTTTTATCGAAATCAAGATAGAAGATCAAGAGCTTGACAAATCGATCTCAAGTCTCGGACGAGCGATACTTTCTTCTCTTCATCCTTCTCCTTCATCTTGATCAAATTAAAGAGAGAGAGAGAGAGATCGAAGATTTATTTTTACTCGAATGGAGCAAATTTTCAGCGTTCTCGAAGCGATGCTCGATCAATGGTATCGTTTCGAATGCCGGTGCAACAGGAGAAGTGGCAATGTCGACGTAGTGCGGCCTAGCATCGCGGAGGTGGTTTCAAACGTGAAATAATCACGCGTGGTCGAGCAAGAGACGTCGAATGAGTCACGTCTTGCGATATCGTAAGCGAGAGCTCGCGCGCGTTTTGTCATCGCGAGGACTGTTCGACTGGGAAAAGAATGATCGCGGAGGAAAAACAAGATTAATCGATCAAACCTGATACGACAGCATCGTGAATTTCGTGGCATGCCATTATCGTGACGTTTGAATCGTTGATTAACATTTTTCGCGTCACGACTCTGTTGCGCCTGTATGCATAATTTAATGAGAAAAACTGCCTCCCCTTTGAGATATCGTCTTCGAAATGGCTTCCCCTCGTAATCTTTGCTTTATTTTAAATTATACGTCTCTTTACAACTGCTCCTCTTAAATTTTCCATACGTTCGTGCCTTTCAATTCGACTCTGAATTTTCATACACGACGAATATCAAGTTTGGAATATTTTATTCTAAAATATTCTATCGATACTTTCATCACCGTTCGTCGCGTTGTATTTTTCGCAAGAATACATTGTGCTCTTATTTACCACGGTAAAAACTTTGCTCCACTACTAATTCATTTCGAGATTGAAATACGAGGAGCAGCGGGGATCCCGAAAGCACATTAAACAACCGTATCAACGTCGAATAAAATCCAGCTTACCTAAAATAACGCGTCACTTCCGTCACCGGATTTCTTCGGAAATCAGTTATAAATTTGCAATTAGCGAATCCGCTGGCGTTTCGAATCGATTATACGCGCACTCTGCTCTTCCCCCCGCTACTTCTCGGCCTGCCGATAATACGTGGGTGTTCCCATTAAGATTACCGATCTTCATGACCATCGATCGCGACAAGTGTCTCGTGGAACGATCTCAAGAACGCGAAACGATTGTCCCCACAGTCGGTCGGAGAAGATTAGATTGCGAGCTCGGTGATCCAGGTTCACGATCGTGAAATACCTTTATTTCCACGGGGATCCACGACTTTTGCCTCGATCGGATCGTATAAGCCGATCCTGTCCCGGGAGTCGCTCATAAACGAGATCGTTATCGTATCCCGAGTTATCGTAATCGTCTATTCGCGATACACGTATAGCTACCGATCGTGATACCTTAGATAGACCCCGATGACATCCTCCACGGGGGATAACAATGGTGATAAGTATATGTCTAGTATCGAATCACGATCCGCAATTGTGACTCCACGTCCTGCCCATAACTCCCTATTAATATATACAATCCGGCGAACGAGACTTAATGTTGATGAGTAAACATCGACGTCTGACATTTCCCACGTATATACGCTCTCGTAATTCCACCATCTTTATCGATCATAATTTTGCCAAATGTCACTCTCATTAACCACCCTCGAATTTGTTTCTTTTCTTCCTTTTTTTTTTTTTGAATTCTGAACGAGTGAATAGTTATACCTTTCGAAAATTTGATCAATCGTTCGGTTACTCGAGTAATTTGAACTCGAATTTTTCTGCAATCGTTTCTTCGCGAAGTATTGGAATAATATTCGCGTTACTGGAATATCAATCGCGTAATAAAAAATGTAAGATGGATTTAAGAAGAGATTGGCAGGGAACAGATTATTGTTACGGGTGAATCATTTTAATTACACGGGATGAGATGTGACGACGATCCGTTCGTGGATGCTCGTTGAAGAAGGAAATTCGTGTAAGACCATTGGCACGTTTGTTCTTGCAGTTATGCCGCACGATGAAGTATGTCTGGTAAGGTGTACGTGCGGGACTACCACTCTTTGACTTCGGACCACGCCGTCATTTTCATAATGACAATGGGCCGACAGCCTACACGGGGTAACCATGATGAGTAGTTTACGGTGTACGGTTTACAGTGCGACTCCTGCCACCTTCGCAAATCTCGTGCCGGTCGAGTCATGGATCCCTACCGATCCACGTCGACCGACTTACATGTACCACCTTAACGATTATATTAACAATATTCCACGATTGATTTATACGGCTATCACTTGAGATATTATTGCTACGTTATCGTTACATTTTCTTCGAAAGAGAACCTTGAAATAATTTATTATCGTTCGAATGATCCATGGAAAAAAAAAAAAGGAAAGAAAAGTTTTGACAGTTTCTTACCAAAATTTAATTTCGACGTCCGCTTCCAGAAAAGTTCAATTTAGTTATATAAAAAAATCTATACTGCTTATAAAGTCAATTCATCGATCGTAAAATCCAAATAAAGGAAGAAAACCAACCATTTGTCCCATATGGGGACACGATTTATTCGCAAACTCGATTTCGAGGTCGAATCGAGAGGGGACCTCTCTCTCTCTCTCTCTCTCTTGGCTTTCACGATTTGCATTCTGCATTCGAGGTGGCACGTGGGCCCCGGTGAGGCCGCAATAATGAGTCGCGCTTATGCATACAGCCAAGTGACACCTTCCCCTGGTCGGAGAGAAGTGTGAATCATCGGTCGGCTCGGTGAGTTTCTCTCCACGCTGTTCTCTCCCGTCTTTCACCTACCTTGCCCCTCTCTGTCGCGGCGCACAATGCACGTGCATCACGCGGCGCCCCGGCAACTAGTTATTATAACGTTAAATTATAGGTATCCCCACGTAGGTGACACGCAACGGCATCGATGCGCGAGTCGGCCGCGATTTATTCGACGCGTTTTGTCTCGCGGCGCCGGATGCAACAAGTGGGCTGCGAGGATTCACGCGAGGGAATCGTTGTTCTGGTAATTAATTCGATGAACGCGTTGTCCAACGTGTTCGATCTCGTATTTTTAACGGAGAGTGTATTTAAAATTTTAAATAGGAAAATTGTTCCTTTTTCAAGCGTTTACGTGGCTTCTCAACGCGATTGAGTTCCTCTTCGAAATTTTTATTCGGTTCTCGATTTAGCGCGATCGAAAGATTCTCCTCGCTGCTCACGATCCCGATTCGACGAGCCTATTGTAACTTTCTTGGAAACCTTCCTCTCTTAAAATCCCAAATCTTCGTTTAATAACGAAGGCATCGATAAAAAAAAAATCCATCCACTCCTTATCGAATACGAAACGGTATTGAACCGCGATCAATTATCCTACCTTTTATGTATCTCGAGTGAAATCTCGGTTAACAAGAGTCGTACCAATTTGCTGAAAAACACCGGATTCCAGTGGTTAATCGAGCGAGATCTCGGTTTTTGTGCGCGGAGATTCGTTAGAGAGAGGTTGGCCCCGGGGCTCATTGTGGAATATTCCTATCACCGGGGTACCATCCGGCGAACAAAGGCACCTGCGTTCAAATAATAAGGATCTGGAAAGTAAAGGTCGCCGATAGCCGTTAGTGTCCGGGTGCGCGAGGTTATCCGTGGCATGGATCGGCGGGGCGTTCTGAATTCCCTCGCGAGCACTGATCCAGAAGAGAGGAACGGACAACGGTGTGTAAAACAAGGGTATACCGGTGCGCGGCGAGGGAGGGGAAAAGGCACGGTTGACACCCACTTGCGTTTCAGAGCGGGCCGGGTAAATAACGTGCAATAATACGCGGATCGCAACCGGATCGTCGCCGGGGCGCAAGGATGCATATAAATCGAGGTGACATAATTTGCTTAATTCGCTCGGGGAGAGGGAAGAGAAACGTTCAGTGGGCTCAGCCTCCGCGTGATAAGGAATTAGACTGGTCATACGCCAAGCATTTCAACCATTATGCGAGCTCCCTTCCTCGGTTAATTGATAATGCCAGCCGGATAAGGCTATAGAAATAGATCTCTAAGCTTGATGTACGAGTTCCGCGGGACGGAGGAGTTTAATGGAATTATGCGGACGAGGTTCTCGAGGTTGGTTATAGTAGGATGAGATGACTCATAATGATCTTTTTCCTCGGAGTAAATATTCCTTTGGACGATGTTGGCCGAGTCTTGTTGGCTAAATAATAGGAAAAACTTATCGGTGGCGTTGCGATACATTATATATACGTTATATAAGCTTGTTATTATTATTTTATCTTCGATTCCTAATGATGCAACGCACGATCGAAAAGGATTGGAAGTTGGCCCCGCTCGCAGATTCGCACGAAATTACACTATGACGATAGATATATTTTACTATATATAGTTTACTCCTCCACCTGCGCAACGCGATATATCTCACATCGCCAATTACTTTTACTCAACAGCTTATTATCACGCGTTTTAACGGCGCGAATTTCTATAAAGTCCGACTCCATATAATTAAATAGTTGCCAGTAGCATGATTAAGTGCCCCTATTCCGGCCATTAAATGTCGGGGCACGTTGCATTAGCGGCCACTCGCTGAATCGCGCCGAGTATCGTGGCGATCAGCCATCGCCGAGACAAGAATAAAGCCCCGCAATTCCGGTAGCGATCGTGACACGTACACGCAACGAGACATTGTCAATCGACGATCGTTACGTCGACGGCCAGTTCGTCCAACGATATCCGTGCTCGCGATCCAGCTATGAATGAATGTGGCGCCAAGTGAATGGAGAGTGCGTCTGTTCGAGCTTGCCTACGCACCGAGGTTCTGAACCCTCGATCGAGCACTTCTATTAAATCTCCTTTGGATCAGCTCCAGTTACTTGAATTCGAGCGCATTTTCAAACCGCGAATCGCTTACCTCGCTTCCTCTACAACTTCCCTTCGAATACATTTTTCACTTTTTCCAGGGATCATCTGCTTACCTGTTATATCGATAAGACGCTCTTATTATATATCGAGGGATGAAAATGTAAAACCGGATGGACCGAGTTAAATTTTCGCGAGGATCGTTCGTTTACCCTTACGAGCCGCTCGTTAATCTATCTCTCTATCGATGGACTTATCTCGTCGAAGCTTGTCGATAATTCTTCCTATAAATTTCATCCGGCTCGAAGATCCGTTCGAGCGATTGTTTCGTTTTTGCTCGTGACTCGATTCCAACCTATTTTTCTCGGCCCTACATTCGAGCATAAATTCGGTGTTGGTTATTCCTTTGGATCCTACGAGTTATCGACGCGATTATCGGTTATTAAATCCCCCGGCGAACGCGTTCGACGACTCTTTAATCGCGATAGTCGATCGCTGGCAGCGACAAGCCACGGTATCGTGGCAGCGAAATGCCAACCGGTTGATATCTACGGCCCGAAGCGGTCGAGCAACTTTGATGTGACGTGACCAAATTGATTCATGGCTCATTGTCACGCACGGGTACGATCGCGAGCTAATTATCTGCGACGAGGTTCTCTCGCGAGCGAGCTTGTTACATTTTAGAAGGAGGGAGGGAGAAGGGGTTTGTTTCGTGATTCCCTGTTTACCTAATCCAACCGGTGCCCCGCCTCTTTTTCCCAGATAACGGTTACTTGTAAATCGCCACGATTAGACCCCCGCGTTATCGGTATTAGACCGTATATTAGTGGCGACAACGTTGGCCGTGTGTTACTCGGCCGCTATTAGCGAGAATACTAATGAGCTAGCGTTGAGGGATTATCAGGTGTTTGCCGAGCGATTAGGTATCGGCGCGATAGATTAGCGGGTAATCGGTGTAATTGGGAAAGGAAGGGATATCGAAATTTTCGAGGCGAGGAAAGTTTGGGTCGAGGTTTCGTTGCTACTCTGTCTTCTTGGCCAGCGATTCCGCGTTTCTCGAACGCGAGTTCTATTTAATTCGTGGAATAATCTACGCGACTCATTATGCGAGCAAGGGATAGCTGCGTAGCTGCACGAGTCTTCCTCGATGTCGGGAATTATATCACGGTCATTAACGAATGTTGCTACAGATAAATACGTACCGTACAACGTTGTCAAGGGAAACGAAGAAGGTTTATCGCGTGGACGAACCGTACGAACGAATCTTGCTTAATTAAATAAATTAAACCTCGATAATTTAATACCGATTTTTTTTATCTTAATCGAACCTATACCGAGATAACGTTAAATTTTACTCGAGTAACGTTCGATTCTCCTTTACCCCTTCGTTCGCCAATCGCGAATTAATCCATAATCTCTCCGTTGTACTTCGTTCAATTCGAGTGATCGATAAAAAAAAAGAAGAAACTGGTAAACAAATCGCGAAACAAAAAAAACTTCCACAAATATTTCTCAAACGATGCAACACTTTCTAATCGTCGATCGATATTTAGAGAACCGGGACTAAGAATTCACTTTGGTTGAAAAATAAAATAAAATAAAATAAAATAAAACGGTTGGCAGCTACCTGCTGAACGGATAAAGGGGGGAGGGGCCCACGGAGAAATCGACCGAGCAGATATATACGTATACACATTTAACGATTGCCCGGAGGAGGCTGGCCGGCGATCTTATCGGGGACGGGGCCCGTGGTCGGATGACGGGCAGGAATTAGGCAATTACGCGCCGCTTAATTGCTAATTACTCAAGGGCGCAACGAGCCGGGGGACACTAATTACTTCCGCTGACAATTTATATCACGGGCTTTGAACGCGCGTGATAATCGTCACCGTTGTGCGCGCTGGCCACAAGGAGAGAAAGAGGGGGCGGGGGCTCGTGTATTTACGTATCCCTAGGAGGAAAGAGGTTTGTTCCTACGTTTTTCGGCTTGGAGAGCAATCCCGGATTGAAATGCCGAGGAGGGACGATGGGAGAGCTCGCGAGGATTACCGGGAATCATCGAAAATCGTAATTCATCGATCACGACCACGGGTGGAACGAGAGCCCACTATAATCTCTTTGATTACCGGTTTTTTGGAAGGCGAGCGCGCATCGAACGGGGGGTCAACGAACCCCGACGAAACGGGCCCGCGAGCCAACGCGGAATGGAATGGAATCCAGCCAACGAGATTTTCTACTTCGCCGGCCACCAATTGCTCCTTTCGGATCGCCGTTTATCCGGAAATTGTTTTAACAGCGAGTGTATTCGATTCGCGTATTCGCAAACGTTCGCTTCGAATCTTCCTCCCTCCGATTTGTGGAAATGGAATTTGGGGATTCGTTGGAAATTAATGATCGTGCGGAGGGGAATGTTTTCAAGTTTTCTTCTTCTCTCGGGTTTTTATCTAAAAATTTCTTTATTTTTCGAAAGGGTATAGAGGAGTATTGTATTCATTTGAATAAATCCTCGGTTTGTCCTCAATTTTCCCGTCGCTCACACTCCTTCCATTTGTTTTTTTGCCCAAATTTTATTGGTAACACAGTTGCAATATTTCGATGGAAATTAAAATTTCAAAAATTACTGCACAGGAAAAGATCTGCCATTTGCACTGGCAAATTAATTTCTCGCTTCGACGAAACGAGGTGACGATGAAAACGAGTCACTGTCACGGCCAACGTGATTGAAAAGCGGCCTGGTGGAAGGAAATGGAAACGCCCACGCATTATTTATTAGCACGCTCGCCCCTACGTGAATCGAACCCCGTGAACGCGCGTTACATCGCGAATCCGTGTACACACATGCATATATTCATGGGGCACTGGTACGCGTGTATTCCATTAACGTGATCCACGTGCATCACGTGGAGGGATACAAGCGCATCTCGCCTCCCTGGTTCCGTTGCACCGCGTTATTTATGTGACGTGCTATTATAAACTCTTAATTGTTTGACTAATGCGCGCCTAAGTGTACCGTTTCAATACGACTACCGTACGACCACCTTCTTCCTCCTCCTCTTCCCCTTTTTTTCTTTTTTTTCATCAATTTTTGACAACGCGATTTCTGGTTACAAGCGCCCCCTCTCCCCTCCTCCCCTATTTCTCGTCCAATTAAAACGGAAATTCTCTTCTCCGAAACGTAGCGGACGAAATTGCATCGCCTTCCACCGAGTAGAATTCGTACGTTCATTTGTTTAATAAACGATTAACATATTTATGGGACGCGCGTACGCGATGTACGCTTCGAGAGGAAGATTGACGATGGAGGAACGGACGGATGGATGGATGGATGGATGGATGCCAATTTTAATCGAAGGTTTATTTTTAAAAAAGAAACAAATAACCGGCGAAACGATCTTCCAGAAATACCTGAATAACACGTTCGCTCCCCCAAACATCCTCCGTTAAAATTCCATTAACGTGTTAAAGAATCAGGGGGGAGAGGGCGGAGAGGAGGGCGATCAAGGCGGACCGTTTCGAGGGTGGGAAAAATAGGAGGCGCCAAATTTCGTGAAGTCGACTCATTCGAGGATCGGCCTTCGATCTTCTTCTTATTTCGAAACGATCGTTATCGCGGCCGATCGCGTCCAAAGATCGCCGAAGACAAAAGAAATTTCTAAGATACCCCACGGCGGTGGATCGTTACACGGTTGAAACAGTGCCTCCACGGTTTTCGCACCTGGCCTGTACGAGCTAGCTGGAAGCCCGATTAAATATTGATTTTAGCTAGAAGGGAGCCGGAGTCCGAGGGGGGTTGGAAAGACGGTGATGGAAAGGGAGAGGAGAAGGGTAACAGCGGGATCTCGAAGAAGAGCGTTGGAAGGCACCTGCCAATTTCGGAAGATGACTTTGCGACCGGTTTCCAGGGCTATTGTTTTTGCGATCTGACCGGGCTCGGCGCCCCGTCGTCTCTGCGGGTTATGCGCTTATCGATACATCGATAATGGAGTGTGGGTGCCCCTCTCTGCTCTTCTCTGCCCTCTATACTCGAACCGAGGTCACGGTTCGTCCGTCTCGAGCGTGGCGGAGCTAATAGACCATTGAATATGTTGATGGAACGCGTGCTCGTCGATAAACCGTGGCCCGATGTGTACGATGGGGGGAGAGAGAGAGAGGAGAGGGCAGGGAAGGAGAAAGAGAGAATTCGAATTAAATTGCAAAACGTTGCTTCGGTGGAAGTGGGCAGCGAAAATAATTGAAAGACTAATGGGCTTCCTCGAGTGGCGCAGCGAGTGGCAAAAATTCAAAGGCCCATTAGAATTTCAAAAACCTAACCCGTGTGTCTATATATATATATATATATAGACGTGAAGGAGGAAAACAACGTGGTGGAGGTGTGAAGTTTCTTGACGGTGTATACGGCGAGGTTAAAATGATTAACGGTGAATTTCAAATTGGCCATTAAAGATGACAGTTTTAGTCCCTTGGGTGTCGAATTGGTTTCCGATCGTGTATCACGAAAAGAAAAAATCTACCACGACGCGATTTACAGAGATTTGTCTCTAATCGTTATTAAACTCTTTCTTCAAAATCGAGCTTTACTATAATCGTTAAAATATTCTCTGTCCCGGAAGCGAGGCGAAATTAATTGCCGTGCCCTTTAGAAATCCGCACAAGCGTTAAAAGCTGCGATAAAACAATCGCGAGACGATATAAATCAGCATCATAGTTGTGAACGGTGATAGAATTACTCGGGCATCGAGGTAAATTAAATTAACGAGCTCGTTGACTTTTCACTCTCGGCTGTTGTACCCGCGCATATCCGTTATGGCAGTGGTTGGGAACGAAGGGGGGAAAAAAAGTTGCTTAGCGCGAATGATTCAGGTGCAACGAAGAAACCTTAGAAGGTGGTGGAAGGTTCGTGGAAGAAAGCCTTGCTCGCTCGCCTTTCGTTTTCAATTTTTGCCAGGCTTCAGGGCCGGCTATTTTGCAATTGATCTTCGATCGCCCTCGGCACTGGGTCTCCTCGACAGGTGGGGACGTGTAGGACGATCGTGGTTTATGGCAATAGCGCGCGAGCCTCGCCCATTATGCGCCATCATGCATTCATTCGCTGAATACAACAACGATTTTACATACAAGGAGGCCAGAGACTGTCTAGCCGCTCTTTGGCTACCGGAAGGGGCTGTACTCGACGACGACGACAACGAGGACGACGGCGATGATGATGTCACCGAATAAATCATTCGATAAATCTATTTATGCGAGCGTAAGAGAAAAATTTGCTCCAAGAATATCTTACGAACGAATATCTTTTTACATTTTCTTTTTTTTTTTTTTTTTACGGAGAATCACGGGTAGAATTGATTTTTCGGAGGAAATTTAAAAAGAATCGAAAAGCTAGGAAAAAAGGCAGCACTAATCAAAAATCTTGTTAATTCTACCACAACAACGTTGTTTTTTGCTCTTGAATAATTTTTTATTCAATCTAGAAAATTGATAATTTCGTCGACTCACGCGTAAATTGCATTTCACTTCCTTCCTGTCTTGAAAGTGTCTCGAAGATGCAATAAATAATCGTGGAGGATCCTTCAATAGGACCCGACGAGACATCCGTGAAATCTTTCTGTCGAGGATCGATCTTCCCATCCTGTTGTAAAGGATAACCGATTTCAAGCTTGGTTTTTACGTGAAATCCAAGTTCCTTCTTGAGATGATAGTGCAACCTTATGCATCGACCTGGAAACTTGTTTCACGATCGCTTTTGATCGGACGCAGCAATTGCGTGATAATAATAATAACGTTGCGTTCGAGCTTGTTCAAGGTTTCCAAGTGCAAATCCTTGATAGAAAAACAATCCTATATATAATTTATAAAATCTCTACAAATTTAACGAATTGTTAAAAAGAATTATCTTCAAATTTTGGGATTTACTTTTTGTTTAATATAGATCGTATATTAATATTATTTTGGAAACATTTTATCGCATTGATATTAGTGAAGAATGAGACGAGCCTGGTGATTCCTGCGATGCGAACAGCGTTGCGTTTCTTTATTCTTCATCGACAAGCACAAACGTCGCGACTTTCGTTTATTTTTCCAAATAATAAAAAATCTAGCAAATGCGAAGCGAAAAATTTCGACGAAATTTCGGATGGGCAGAGAGAAACGCTATTTTTGGAGCACGGTTTCGGTCTTGTCGTGCAGTCAATGCCCGTCGCGCCGAATAATACGAGGCCTGCGATATCTTGTCGATCGTGTGCGGTTCAGGTTCGGGTTTCCGGGTAGCGTGTCAGCCTTGACTCCGCTCCGATAAGCCACGAAAACAGGAAGGGATCGAAGCACCGTTGACCCAGACCCGATTCCACCTCGCTGAAAGGGAGCACCGCGCGTTTTAAACGTCTCGCCCCCGTCGAACGCCATTGTTTTCCAACCAAATGTACGTATACTTATATCGAACGATAATACGAAACGGGTGATGGCGGAGATCGATCATAATTTTCCACTTGGCACACAGATATAAGCGCGGTCGCTTATAACGCGGTGAAAAGAATGCGAAGGATACGGTCGAACGGTCCCGACAATATGGCTGTTATTACATCGTTTTGTTATCTATCGATCGTTGCATAGAAATCAGACGGTTGGAGCGCGGTTCCAGAAGCTATATAAACGCGGTTGATACGCGTGTGTCGACCGATCGTTTTACACGATCGGCCAATTCAACCTGGATGGAATTGAATTTCTAATAAACTAAGCGCAATGAAGATTGCGATTTATGCTTCGCGGCAAGGTTTTATCCTTAACGCCGATTGAAACGGGGATTGGAACCCGGTCACCCGGCTCGAAACTTTCGAAATTCTTCTTTTTACCGGGTGTCGTAAATTCGTCCGTAAAAAGAGCCGGTAACGAGTAGCGATCGGCTTGTACCCGATATCGATTTCCATTACGATATTGTCGTTACTCGCTGAGCGGAATCGTTATCGGCCGCGATTTCGTAAGACCATCTTGCTCGCTGGCTTTTCTGGCTACGGAGTTGAGACACCGAGATGTTTATTGTCTTCTTCGCATTTCTTCTAGAAGATTTCTTTTTCTCCACAAGAGAAAATAAGAATTCGTTATCCTAATTTTATTCCCTTTCGCTTAATAAATCCTAGTTTCTCGTACAGTCGTAGAGGATTAGACATTTTATTCCAAGCTTCTCGAATTTTTTTTAGTTTCTATTTCTTTAATTAATCAGTTTTGGATAGCCAAATTTCATCTCTCGAGTTAGCGTGATTTTTGTTCTTGAGAAATTCTTGAGATCTTGCGTTTCACGATTGATTAGAGGATACAGGTGAATAATAACGTCGGATCGTTTGTCGTAAGCGAATGTTTATCACGGTATTATCGAGTGACGAAGAACGTCACTGGAACGATCCGCTGATACCGATGTCCAGCAACGTTGAAGATTCCTGAGCAATTTAATCTGTTGATATGCATACGTGCTCGGGCTATCCCTTCTCGATTTCACGTTGTCCTCGACGTCATCGTCGCCACGTCGACGCGCAAACGTGCAAAATTGCGCGCAAGAAAATTGTGCCGCTGCACGTTTTCGTCGGCCGCGTAGCGTTTCGTTAAAATGCGAAAGCATAACGGAGGAGAGTAGGAAACGAAATTAATAAAACGTAGAATGCATGCAACGTCGAGTCAGATTCGTAAAAAAAAAAAAAAAAACAACTCGATTCAAACATCCATCTCGTCCCTGTACTCGAATTCGAGGAGCAACCTCCTCTAATCCCTATCCTTTAATCGAGATAATCGTCATCGAGCACGCAAGATCCAAAGCCGAAAGCAATATTTCGTCTCAAATATCCGGCATCTAACGATCCAGTTTCAAAATCTTGCACCGCGGATAGAGGCACGCGAACATCCAGATCCCGTTGTCCCCCGGATCCCTGTTACATTAATCTCGCGCCCATTACCCTCTCCGTATAGATATAATTGAACAAAACTCCCTCCGGAACACGAATCGAACGAATCGCGATCCGTGTTCTCGAACCGTGTACATTGTAATTGATCCGATATAACGATCTAGACCTGTCAGAGTGGCGGTGGATCGGGCGGTGCATGCGCGCATAAATGCATCTGAAATGCTCCAGCCCTGAATGGTGCACACGCACACACACATACACACATACACACAGGCAGAGAGAAAGAGAGAGAGAGAGAGAGAGTCGCAGATAAGAGGAGCGGGAATCGGGCGCGTACCGAGAATGCCTCGTCGAGGACATTCGATCCAATCTTCAATGCCTCGACGGATACGTTCCTGCCGGAGGGAAAACGGTGCCAGGAAGGTGGTGATAATCTGCACGTGTCGCGAATAATTCGCGGGTTGGAGCACGCGCGGACGTAACCCGAGACGATGCACCAAGGCGCAAACCGGAGGTGTCGTCGCCGTTGTAAACACATTGTGGAGAAAAGAGGAGGCAGGAAAGAGGGGAGGGGGAGGAAGGATGGTCCTGCAGGACGCAGACGACGAATACCGGCTCGAATGACACCTGGACCCGTGGCCGCCGCGCGTTTAACGACGTATGCGCGCCGCCACTTATCTGCCCCGGTGTATCGCGGTGGAAGCGCGCATTATCATTCGGATTTATGCTGATCTATGCGTTGATCACCTTTCTTCCTTGTTTATTTGCGCGGCTCGATCGTCGCCGCGTAAAATTCGGATAAATCGACGCTACGCTGATTTTTAGGGACGATAGGTAAATCGATCGAAGTCGTTCTTTGGGTTTTTTGGGTTTTTTTCTTTGTTGCTTTGTCGAGTTTGGGAGTTTCTCTTCGCTTCGAGGGGCTTGGGTTCGAGGGAGGCAAAAGTTTTGTTGCCTGTTTTGTATTTGTTGTATTTATTTATTTTATTACGGAGATAAACGTTATCCGAAGCAAGATTGTAAGTTTATGTATATCGTTTTCTTTTCCACGAAGTTTGTGCAAAGATATCTGGTTGGAAGGATTGAGTGACAAGTTGATAATTGACTCGGTGCCGAGAACTAAGTATATTAAACTCGAAAGTAGTATCCGTTGTTGCAATTATTATTATTTTGTCTTTGTAAACGTGTAAACAAATAAATAAGAATAGCATGGTAGATGATTCATAAGAGACGCAATTGCATCGGTTACCCTTATCGATTGTTCTTTCTTAAACGTATAGATCCTAGATATTTGGCATTTCATTTTATTATTTCAAACCTATCTTTCCAAGATATATTTCTTCTCCACTTATTTCGATATAAAAATTATCGCTTAATTAAGAAAAAGAAGAAAATACAATGTTACGATGAATGTTTCTCGAACGTTTCGTCAGAGAGTAACCTTTGATGCGCTCCAATTTTTCTCCTCTCTTCGATTCTTACGATTCGAAGATGGACGATCATGGCCAATTCGAGGGGCATTGATTAGATTACCATCGTTGGAAACACCGCCGTTGTTAGTCACTGCTCGTGCATCTCTTTTTCTCTTTTTCTCTGCATCCACCAATGCGCCTTCTAATGTATGCGCGCTTACTGGTTACCTGCATTCAGATGCGAGCACGCTGTGCGTGCGGAATATCTCGCGTGGCTGGTTCCGAGGCAGGCGAATCCTACACTCTCCTCTATGTAAACGTTGGATATCGCGGATTCCATGCTCATAAGTAAACGTTGTTAACACCTGACCGAACGACAATCGGTAATGCCTCCTGTTTTGCTCGTCTCCTTTCGAAAAAGATCGGGAAATAATTTTTAAAAACACTCTCGATTACTCAAATTATTTTTTCTTAATCAATTAAATTTTGTTAAACGGACAAAAATATAATATATTAGCGGATCGTTCTTAAGAATCTATTGATATATCGCGTATAAATATAAATCTCGACGCATTAATATGCTAACGATTAATAATCGATTCCCAGCACGTGAATCCTCAACTCCGCCGAACAGAGTTAATTCTCACGATAAACCATTAGTCGTTTCTCGTGGTAAAACGCAACATCTCGTACCACAAGCATCCGAGCGGTTACTTTACAACCCTCTGTACCCGGCCAATGAAGCAATTTCCTCGAACGGCGGAAGCTCGAACCCGCCGATAAATAACAAAATTATTGATCAATTAATTAAAACCGGGAGTCTTTCGCGCACATACGCGCGTATGTACATAAAGAGAGAGAGAGAAAGCGACGCGAAGTAACGCGTATACAGGTTTTACGGCCCCGTAGAAAGCCCGTTTCGCCTTACGGTATTAATATTGTCCACCCTTGGCTCCCCATCGCAAATTACCTCCCGTATTATCCGGCTTTTTCTTGTACGCCGACAGCACCGATGGACATTCTCCGGCTCCGTATCGTTTTCCAGCGGTGCTGGATTTACCGTTACGAAAGCACGTGTGACTGCATTAAATCTCGTGGTCGCGCGAGCGGCCCCGATCTTGCGGAGGTAGGAGAAGGAAGACAGATCGTAAGGTGCAGCCATATAGCGCACCGTGCTCGTAGCCCACGCCTCGTGATCCTTCACTGTTCCTCAACGTCGATATTCAAATCAGCGCCTCCTCCACCCTGTCCTTTCCTTCCCGCCACTACGTCCTCTTTTTACCACCTTTTCGTGCGGTAATTTACCGTTACAAAAGCCCTCGCCCACGCCTCTCCTCTCTTTTCGCCTCCTCCTGCGCCCGAGCCACGAATCGATCCGTCGATTCACCGTTCCCATTGTGCTCGGCCTCGATCATCCTCTCCTTGATCGCGTGCGATCCTTCTGCGTCGTGGCAGGTGGCATAGGGATAGGTGAAAAATCCGATGGTCAGGATGAATATACCAGGATGGGGCAGGTATGTGTATGTATATATCCCTTTGGACAGGGACACTGATTAGCACCGGTTCGAGAACCTCACTTTATATCGTACTTTTCATTCTCTCGCGTCCGTGTCGAGGCGATGGAACGATGCCGGCGTGAAAGCGTCGAGGGCTACCTGTTTCCTCGTATTTTGACCGCTGCTCGTCTCCTTAACGTCGGATTAATTCACGGCGATGAGCGTGATCTGGTAGAGAGGGCAGGTTTCTCGAAGCCGGGCTTCCTCGCTTGTTCCCATTTAATCGAGTGGAAATGGTATATTAAGTCGGATTGGATCATTGGCTTTTAATACCTAGGGTTAAGATCGAGAGAAAACGTAACGATATTAACACGAAAGAGAGGAAAATTGAAAATCTACCAATCCTCGAACAGAGTGAAAGCGTAAAAGTGTTCGTGGAAGACGCTCGTGATTGAAAACGCGGCTCGATCGACACGATCGTAAATTGTGGCACGTTTAATAAGAAATGGAGGAGGCAGAGGTCCCGGGTTCATTTTCATTCGGCCGCCCTCACCTTAACGATCGACAGCCACACCTGTACACGAGGAGAGACGGAAGACTTCCGGTAGTGGCGGCAAACGATACAAGCGAAACTCGTCGCGGTCGTTAAACGCCACGCAAATCCATTCACTCCGCGTGGCGCAAGGGTTCATTCAAGCTCGTACACCGACCGCCCACGTGTCGTTATTTGCATAGATCCGTGCCATATGAACGCTCTCGTATACAAGCGCAACCGAGTCTGCGTGTAGTCTAACATTTACCATTCGGCCGGTCGATCGGACGACACGAGGCATAGGCGAAAAGCCGAGCCTCGCGGATATTTACATACTAGATTCGCTATCGGGAACAAGCGCTACGACCCCGAGGATAGGGAACAGGGACGGCCTAATCTTCCTTCCAGCGTGTGACAACTTTTGGGTTTCGTGTCGGTTTTTCTCCTGCAAAAACACGTGGCTTTGGGACCGTTTTAAATGTAACTCGTGGAGCTGTTGAGTTGAGTTGATTTAGGATGGAAAGAGATAGGAGGAGGATGATCAAAAGTTTGGAATAGTCGTGAGCTTTAGAAAATTCGAACGTTTATGAAAGGAAATGAAATTTCGTGTTGATATCCCCGATAAATTATCTTTTTAAATATGTATCATTTTCCAATAATTTGACGGAAAGAAATTTTATCTCAGCTAAATAAGAATTTTGTGTATCCGAATATCGACACAAGGGTTACACTCTTGTTGAGAGATGTTAAAGACACGATAAACTGTTTAGCGATAGGAAAGGGACTGGAAAAGACTGAAAGATGCACGAAAAACGATGAAGCCGGCCCTGAGCTACGAGAATTCTCCCCTCCCGTAATCTCGTCCCGAGCACAAAACCGATTCCTCCGTCGCTCGAGAAGTTCGCCCGTGTGAATAGCTCGTTTAGATGTTAATAGAAAAGTGCTGGTTATGTCATAGTTCGCGAGCACGTCCCAGGCATAAGACGGGCGTCTCGAAATTCCTATTGTGACATTAAACCACCGATGTTTCCTTGTCCTCTGCGAGATAGGCCTCTCCGGTGCATTATAATGCTTTTCTGCTTAACAGAAGAATCGAGTTAATTTTGCCATGGGGATATACTTTAAGATATGACGTCGAACTTTTTTACCCACTCGATCGAGAAGAAGGATTTACGTCCCTCTATCCGCGAATTATTCCTCTATTGAGATAATTTACGTATACGTATAAAATTACCCGTTCAAAAGTGACCCTTCTTATCGTGCTGATCTTATTCCGCTAACCGATCTCTGAGAAGCATCTAATTTTCAAAGAATCTTACGTTACACGTTCACGTAATAAAATTTCGTTTCGCGAAATGAGCTACTAATTTTCACGATAATCTTTGAGAAAGAAAAAATTACCTTGTAGGAAAAACTCGTCCAAACGCTCGATTCTCTCGATCACGGCTATGAAACGATCCACGCGCCGCTGCACGATCCGCGGGGATCTCGATCGATTAATCGTCACGAATCGCTTAATCCCGGGCAACGATCGATACATCAAGCTGAGCGGCAAGGCATACGGGGGCGATTCGATTTACGGGGTTTGGCAAGGTGTCGCAATCGCTGCGCGATGAGTGTTGGCCGTTGCACATTCTTGTCGGTCGGTCTCTCTGGTGACCCGCGACAGTTGGGAGGAGCGAGCGTAGCCCGTGCCGGTTGCTGATTGGACGGGCAGGGTGCACCGGAGCCGGTAGACAGCGAGATAATTATCCAGGTGCGATAAATTAGCCCGGTGTGTCACCCATCGCGTGAAACCTGTCCCCGGACGGCTGTCCGGTCTGCGGGATTTCGCGCCGGCCAATCGAGGCGCTCCAATGGCTCGAACCGGTCGAGATACGTCGCACCGATCTGAACTTTATCGATTTATAACGTAGCCAGGACCCGGACCGGCGAGTCGCTACCGGCTGCCGAGAAACCCGTAGGAATCTCAGCCTAGGGAAAACGAAAATGCCTCTCGTTAGATAGATCATTGCCTGGTTAGAATATAGAATAGAACAGCGTTCGCGAGCCAAGAGATAAGGGAGAGGGGAGGGAGAGAGGAGTAATCGGCCAACGAAAGTCGAAGGAAAGTGGAAAGTTGAGGAGGATTTTTGGAGGTGGTTTTTTTATTGGGGATTGATTGGGGATAGATTGGAAAATTGAGGGATGATAGGAAGATGAGTAGGTGTTTCGAATTTAAGATTGGAGATTTCTCGGAGGAATTTTGAGGAAGGAGAAGAAGTTAGTAGATTAGAAAGTGAGAAGGATTCCGAGTATTTAAGAATCCCTCGAAGTCACGAAGAAATCAAGAAACTAGGTAAATACGTGATAATACAGGATAAATCGGCGTTGACGATTTATTCGGACGATTATTCAACAAAACTCGTTCGAAATTACTCGGCGAAATTGCGTGAAAAAGGAACAGATTCTTCTCAAAATTTATATTTAATTGTAACTTAAGAGGACACGAACGATATAAAATAAATAATGCAAGAAAAAAACAGGAAATTCTTCGAGAGAAATCGTCTTCCTCGTTGATTCAGAGGACGATTTTAGAAACGTTATTCGAACCGTTATCGTCGTGCGCTATTGCATAACGTGCATTACCTACATGGTTGTATATCGCGCATAACAATCCATGATGTATTCAACGAGCTGTGCAATAACAACGTTACTGCATATCATAATTTTCCAACGTTATTTGTATATTCGATCAACTTATATATTTAATAAATTCTCCTCGGTTTGAAATTTCCTCAGTCTTCGTGATAAATATTCAGATATCGACGAAACGATGAACAACATCGAAATATCGATATTTATAAATACTTATTAAAATTGTAATTGGATACAAAAAAAAAAAAGAAAAATTTCCATCGAATCGTAAAATATTAAACCGGATACGAGATAAAAATCTCGCTCGAAGGAAATAAGGCCACCCTTTTGTGGCAGCCATATAATACCATAAAGGACGATCGAATCTTGGATGTCAATTATCGACATCGATGGTTAACGGTTCACTCCACCCATAACCATCGGTATCTTGCATTCGAGCACCCAGGAAGTTCCTCCCATTTTTATTAATATTTCTTCCCCCTCGACTAGCATACCTCGACCGAGGCATTTTCAAGGAGGCATCGTGCACTAAAAGTAGGATCTTTTTGCGGGCCGGATGTGTTCCTTAGCGGTACTTTAAACGGTACGAAGACGAGTTCTTCCGTTCACGAAGAAAAAAAAAAAGAAATAATAATAAAAATAGGTCAGGATGAGCCCGCTATAAATTTCCATGATGGTGAAAGCCTCACTCTTTATCCGAAACGGTTAAGAAGTCCGGCCAACGACTACTGAAATAAAATGGTATAGGTTATTCGAGTTGCAAGTTGAACACTTAACACGCAGTACAGCGTATCGAACAAAGTAGTCGGTTTAACCTTATTACCTCTCTAACCGCCAAGTATTACTCTGCGAAGCGTGTTAAATCGAACGAGAGTCGTAATACGGTTGGCGCGCGAGCAGAAATAGTCTTTCCACGATCCGAACCAGTCCGAAAGCGGAGAAAGAAACGTCGTAACATAAAGGTGAAATGGTTGGCGGAGTCGTACAACTTATATACGCGGATAAAACAGCCACCACCCTGATCTGGGTCGAAAAAAATTTGCTGGAATTGCAAATGAACCCATCAACGACGGCTCGTTGAAACAGTACTCTGGTAAACTACAAACATCACACGCGCGAAACACGAGTCAACTCGTCTCTCAGCCGGTTAAACGTGTCTTATTTATCTGGATACATGGCTCGTGTACAGCTGCGACAAGAGTGCGATATATCATACACATATTCGACTATCTTTTTCTGTATCCCCGGCTATCGATTCGATAGAAGCTTAATGCGAGTCGTTGTGAACCCACGAATCGACTCGTATTAAGAGAAAAGGACAAGATAGAATCGTGATGCTGTAATATTATCATTTTCGTTTCCTTTTCTTTTGAGAGGCGAGAGATTAGTAGTAAATAGATAATAATAATAGAAAATTAATCTTAATTTGTTTTGCTTTGAGATTAATAGGTTAGAATCATTTGACGAAATAGAGAAAAATTTATACGTATAAGATGATTTCGTTGAAGAAGAATTTTTCAATTTTCTATTTTACACGAAAAGAATTACGATCACGAAATTCTTCTCGAATCAAAATTCATCGATCCAAAAATTTCTTGAGAGAAATCTTCCACGAAGAAGAACGTAAACTGAACGTCCAATGTTCCGTGTTATAGAGAAAGAGTTGCTATGTGTACACGATGAAAGACAAGAGAGAGAAAGAGAGGAACGATATCAGATACGGTATGTTACAGTATAAATAGTGTTCGGCTAAAATCGGCCGCTGTCACCGGGTCATTGTGTCGTGTCGTGGCGATAAGCCGGCTTTTCTTTGTGCGCCAGAAACAGGTACGGCGCCACGGAATTGATCGATCATTCGACATCTCGCGCACGAGTTCGCTTGGCCACCGAGTCGAATGAGCCAGCTCTATGAACGCTCCATTTAGCCGGATCTATTGGCAGCTAAGGGCGAGCACGCGTGCCAATTTTTCCTTTCGAGATGTTACAAAGCTCTCTCAATACGACCATCACGTTCATCGACAAATTTAAAAATAAATCTAAAGATGCATATTTTTTTTGCATCGTTTAATACAACAATTTTTTGATCCGAATTCCGGTAATGTAAGTAATAATTTCCATCTCTCCCGATTTATCCATAATTATTAACGCTAAAGTGAAATTCATTGGGAACACTTTCTAACGCAAGCAACACTTTCGATACGCCATAAATCCCGGGGAGGGGGTTAATCGATTGGAGAGTCGATTTAACGGAAACTTACGTGGGGTGAACACTTGGTGTTTGAATTTTCAATCGCGTTGAAGTTGATCGATCGCGCGTTACCCGGTATCGATCTCATGAGTGGATCAACGAAACGAGGGGCAACTACGATTGAAACGCAGAGGGAACGCGCGTGTCTCGCGGCAATTGTTGCCACGCTGAACGGTCCACTTAACCCGAGCGTATTGGCATTGGAGATACCGGTGCCCGATACCGTCTCGCACATTCGTGTACGCGATTTAATTATCCGGCCTCGCTTGTCGACGTGCTACCACCAAAAAGGTCACCGTTGTTCTCCACAGATTTTCTTTCACCATCGCGTTTCATGGAAAGTCGCGGATATATATATATACTCGTTCGATCGTTAACACAACGTTTCGGTTACGAAATTCGAGAGTAGAGTACACTGGGTACACGGATTTGGAGATACCGGATTGGCGTCTTAATTATAGAACAATGTTGCGTTAGCTAAGGAAAAGGGGGGAGTTTCTGGTTTATAAGCCGGATCTTTCGTTCCACCATTGTTCTGTCAATTGAATCGTTTGATATTCTTTGTTTATGAGATACCGATCTTTCAAATTTGCCGATTATATATTTCTCCTAGATCCGAGAGATTCCATTCCATTCACGATTTTTAGAAATCGTGATGGAAACGCGAATTATTCGTAAAGAATAAAATATCGGTATTACCTGAGGGTAAACGCGATGTCGAGGAGGCGGTAGCTGCGATTCGAATGGCGATTCGGGATTGCAGTTCACCCCTCCTAGAGCCACGGCTAGAGGTGTGTCCAAAGGGAGTTATGGTACTGGTCTGGTGTTTCGCGGTAGGTGGAATTTTGAAGGGAAGTCGGCGGAGTGATTGACTGCTCGAAGGTGTAAGCGGGCTGAAACCACAAGGTGCTGGAATCAATTTACGCGGTTATGAACAGCCCTCGACCGTTATTAGGATAATTTCTGTCCCAAGGCGTGTGGGTGGCAGATGTACGGGGCACCGTTACGAAAACGGATTGCGTAAATCGTGAATTAAGAGGGCCAACAGTTTCGCGCCGACCGATGACCCCATAAGATCGAGGGGAGTAGTAATGCTATCGATTCCACGACGGTGAAATCGCCCACGACGAATTTTTGAGTAGAAAAGAAATTTTCTTCTAAATTTTCTTCTCGAAGAAACGTTCACGATTTTAAATAAAAAAAATAAATAAATAAAATTATTTCCATCCCGATGTTATTCAAGAAGAGATCGGGATCGGACGAGAAATTGACTATATTTCAATTTTCGAATCGTAATTGAGGGTAGAAAAAATTTATCGAAAATATTAAATTACAATGGGTGTTTAAGATAATTAAATTAGCGAATTGATGCGCACAAGTTACGGAAGAAAATTTTTCTCGACTCCCTGTTGTCCCATTCCGTTCGTGATGGCTGGCCACGTTAATTCGACGATAATTCGAAAGTTTAGCGGTTCCGTAGCACTAGTAACGAGTTAATTACGAGCACGTGCACGCGTGCTATTTAATGGAACGGCGTAGGGTCGGTGGTCCGCCGTAATGAGAGGCATTTCTTACGTGTCGGCCGCGAGGCCTCTTTGTTCGTGCCGCTCACGACATCATCGTGCCCGACACAGGTTGTAATTATTATAAAGTCGAAGAAAACGCGGAGAATCGACGCGGAGAGAAAAAGAGGAAGGAACGTCGACTGGTTTGGATGATTGAGACATTGGTCGAGACCAAAATTTCTCAAGAATTTAATCGTTTTTTAAGAAAAAAAAAGAAAAAAAGGAAACATAAAAATTGAAAATCGCGCAATTTTCTTAATACCATCTTCTAAAAATCTATCTCAATCACAATTTCAACAACGAAATATTTTAACCTTGATAAATTTAACGAAGAGTCGGAGTTACGAATAATTTATAGTTCGTAATCCGTAAGGCAAAAGCGATTCCACGACACCAACCACCAGCCAGGTGATTTGTCCAATGAGTAAGCTACTATTAATTTCACGAAACAAGCCGTTCAACCCGCTCCTTTTAACTCGGCTCATCCAAGTCGGACAGATCTACATCCTCGGATCTATCTTCCTCTCTCTCTTTCTCTCAAAAGAGATTACACGATGATCCGGTGGAAGGAACATCGATTACACTCGATTATTCGCATGCTCGAGTGGACTTCCGTGGCGAGCTGATTGTCGACCGATTAGCCGCCTCTATAAGTAAGTCGAGTGGAATCTCGCGTTTGATCCTCTTCAAGGTGTCCATTATGCGCGTGCTTACGCGACCGAATAGAAACAGGTCCACCTGTCTGGCGCCCTGATAATAAATCACGCGGTTTTTTAAACCGGACGACCGGGTAAAAGAAAAGAAAAGAAAAAAAAGAAAAAAGAAGAGGAAGAGGAGGGAGAGAGAGAGAAAGAATGTGGAGAAACCGTAGGAGGCCTGGGGAGGAACATGGACGAGGAAGGAACTCGATGATCACGATACGTGGAACGAGGATGCGAAAGGGAGGGAGAGTGGAAGTGTAACGAGGGAAAAGGAGCGAGAGACGATGATCACACGGCGATTCACGGCGTGTGTATTCAACGATGATCATTAACCGACTATTATACGGTGTTCAGAGATGGGCGACTACTTTTTCTTTTTTTTTCCCTTTTTTTTTTTCGAACAGTCACTGTACCGGCTGTACCGGCCAGCAAGAGAGGGGGAGAAAGATGGACAGACGGGCCTTATGGGCCGCATTCAGAAGACGCGTTACACTTGTTGGCCTCGCTTTGTCCAGGATCGCATGCCGCGTTACGGCGGCCATTATTCATCGCGCAAGGGGTTGTCTATCCGGATAGATCCACTCCACCGATTCTCTCCTTCCTCCGCTGAATGGAGGAATAATAAAGCGGGCGGTGATGGAACTGTTGTGAGAGAGCGTAGCTGTGAAATTCGAGAAAATATCGAATGATCGAACGTGAAGAATCATCTATGGAATATTCCAAGGATATATTTTGGGAAATTGAAATCGAGACGGTGTATTATAACAACCGGTTGTTGCAAAATTAATTTCCACGTTGCGGTAATAAACGCAATTGATATTCATTGTTTCGGAGAACAATGAATAGTACGTCTTTCGCGGGGATATGATGGAGCATTATGCCGTTCCTTTATTCATTCGTTCGATCAATGACACACCATGCTACGATACGATAAAAGAAATTATGGTGAAATTATACGTACGTCCAATGCATTCATTCGTTTAATCGGACTCTCTTGATTATTTCATTTTAATTTCATTATCGAAATATAAATGGATAATCGTTACACGATGAAATTGACCGATTCTCGAGGATGAATTCGTTAGATTCGTTTCTATTTTCCGAGAGATCAAAAAGAAAGAGAAATCTCAAAGATTCGAAGAGACGCGAAGATGAACGCGTGCACCTCGGCAACCTTTGAACACACGTAGGTAATGACAGGGTGTGGAGAGCTGCCAAGGTCGCACGTATAAATATCCTGGCCCGGGTGGAGGTAATGATTTCGGGCGCGTGTTGGCCCGGGCCATAAATTCTGGGCCCATTTACGGGACAGATGTGCCGATAACTCGAACGCGGCCTCGCGCCCACAACCCCTTTCGAATTTGGATCTTCGTGAAAGAGGCTACGTCTGACACCGATAATTATTAACGATGGTTAAGACTTAAGAGAAGAGAAGTAGTGGTTAAGACGCGTCTGTCGGAGGTAATAACCTCGTGGTTTACGCGTATTATTTTTCAACCGATGAGGAACGGTTCGAACGTTTTCATTATGAAGCAGTTGCGCGTTTTATTTCTCTTCTTCTTCTTTTCCTTCTTCCGTAAGCCTTTCTTGCTACCTAAAGCGACACAACGCGGAAAGTAATCGTTTTATTTAAATGGAAAAAAAAAAAGAAATCTTTTGAAACTTTTAAAATTTAGAAAATAGAGGAGATAACAATATAAATATCGGCAGCACGGAAGATACCTTACTCGAATACCATAATTCATCACTCTTCGAGATACGATCTTCCTTCTTCTGAGTGCAACGATAGATAAAATATTCACAGTTCAAACAAAACCTTCCATTCACCGCGTGTTTCATCGCGAACTCGCGAGCTTTGTGATTTCCTCGTCTATTATTCTTATCTTTCCTTGGCTGAATCTACACACACACACTCCACAAAATCTCTCGTAGGAAAAAGGATAGCTGGCGTCATTAATAAGCGCAACACCTTCGTCCGTTTCGACCCACGTCTTCATTAGCCGCGCGCCAACCGAGAAGTCCATTAGTTTTCCGGGCCCGCGACACGTGCATCATTAGGAATGATATTTAATTAAGGGCGCGGAAATAATTGGAAAATATTCCATGGATGGTTTTCGTGTCGAGCCGCAGGGGCGCGTCTCCGGTCCACGTTGGCGTAATTAAAACTGTGGGATCGTTACGCCTGCGTTTTACCTTTCTCCGTGTGCGCACGTGTGCACGCGCGGCAAAGCGGATTTTTCCGCGATGACTCGTCCAAACGTTTGCGCGTGGGACTCGCGCAGGTGCATCTTCCATCCTTCGATCCTTCTTTGTTCAACTTTTTTTAACGCGCGTCGAGGAAATCGTTGCTTCCTCATCTTTCCCCAGTTACGTGATTTGCATGTTAATTCACCCGTTAATCATCGTGTCGTTAGTCCCATTAATATCCCAGAAGGGTGTATTCATCGATGCACGGAAAATTATTGAATCGAATTGAAGTGAAAGAAGTGGAATGAAGGCAAATGATAACTTCAAGTTTCCAGATATTCTATCTTCTATCCTCTCCACCCTCGTACTTTCCTCTGATATACTTGCCAATATGTTAACCCAATCTCCGCCATCGCCAATTTTCGATCCTTGAACGTTCGTTTAGCATCGAACGGTTCGTACGAAATCGATAAAAAGTGGAAGAGCCGTTACACCTACCGGTAAGCGGATTGGTATCTCGGCCCCCCTGTCAGCTCCACCTTCCACCTTCGTTTCCTTATTGTATGGATGTTCCCGCGTGGCCGTGGTCGCACAAGGAATCCTCGCAAAGAAGGCCGAGGATTGCGTGCTCCACGGAGGTGAAACTAATAACACCGGCGTGGCCGCTCGCCTCTCGGCAAACACGCAATTACGGGCGGCACGGTGCTCCATGAATCCAGCTACCGCATTACGGGATCCGCCGAACGAAATCTCCTTCCTCCATCGCGCGCACGCGGCCAAAAAACCGATCGTACGTCTCTTCCGCCCAATCGTGTCGGCCCAAGTGTTTAAGCTTTTTCTGCCTTAAAAAGATCGCCAATAAAACTTTCGCGGCCCCCTTCATTTTTTTTTTCACTCTCACTTCGAGGGGGATTCGTTAATTAAAGTTGATTACGAATCAATCGAAGATGATCGAAGGGAATTGGTCTTGTTTTTTCGAGCTTTGAACTTCGAGTTTTAAATTTTTGGTTTGGTAACGATAGAAATTTTTTTCGTAGTTATTAATTTTTATGTTTTATGGAATTATTTTATTTTATATTATATAAATTTATTTTATTTTATTTTATACTATATTATATTGTATTTTATATTATATAATTTTACGCGTATATCGAAAGTATGTTCACGCGGATACGGTCGCGTGGATATTGTCGCGTTAAATTTCTTATTAATAATATTGAGTCACTTTGTGTTTATATATTTCGCCTTTAAATAGTTTCGAGCGTTCGTGTTTACATTTGCGAATATATTTCGTAGAAATTCGAGGAATTGGAAATTTCTAGGAATTGGTATCGAGCTCGTCGCCTCGGGGCAAAAACGAAAACACGTGGCGTCATTCTGTTTTCGAAAGTCGTAGTGATAAGACGTATCGTTCGACGCGAGGTGCGCGAGTAATTTAGTGCTTCTTATTTACAATTTTTATAAGTATTGCGCAGTTCTCTTTTATTCGATTAACCACGTGTTCGTTTAACAATTTATCGCACAGTGATTGTTCGATTAATACGTATAAATGGACGATCGTGTTAATAGTTAACTTTTTATTATTTTTTTTCTTTGCAAATATTCGTTTTTGGTACAATGTGGTAGAGTCAGTGCTTGTTTCAAGAGAATAAGGCGATCATCCATCACCCGAAGAGGTAATTATCTTTTTATTTACGATTTATATACGAATATTTTCCTTACAGTTTATTTTATAAGTCACAATTTTTATCTTTATTATAGTTCGAAGTTTGATAAAATTCCATTTTACATTATTTCAAAATTTTCAAATAATCAACAATGTATTTTAAAGCAAAAATCGTAACATGATATTTTATATTTTTGTTAAAGATAGCATCCCTTCGATTTAACTACAGGATGAGTACTTTTCTCAACTCTACGAGGCGAAGAGGTAAGTATCTTTTTATCATTTCCTACAATTTATTCAATCTTATTCTATCTCGTCTTATCGACAAACAAACGTAATAAAAAGAGATCGATATGAAGTATTTATCTGGAAACTACTTCACTTGGAATACTTAATTACCGTTCATACATCGATTTTCGCTATTTTATACATCGAGATATAAATAAAAAATTAAATTCAATCGAAAAGACGAAAATCGATGTGTGGACGCGTCTCGCCTCGTTATACTTTTCCCTTTTCGTATCGATTGTGCGAGCATCGTGAATCACGAATGTGGGTGATTTCCTCTTGCGAAACGAACGTCCCACGTACAGTTATCCGCGGCATGCATTTAACAGAGCGACATTTAATCCGGCCCCCGATCGGGTCAACCGTCTGTATTGCATAACGCGCAGGTGACATCGCGGTGCCCTCGCGGCGTGCCTGCGTTTAATACGTACGCGTTTCTTCCCGTCGCGTGCGTGTATGTCACGTCATTACCATGCTCGCGAGAGGACCTCACACTCGCCGCTATGTCGCGTGATCACCGCGTGGGCTAAAACTATCCGCGATGCGATGTCGCATAATACGGGACTCGTCGTAACGACACGTGATTTCGTCGTGTTTCGAAACGGACGCCTTCCTTCCGGTTCACCTCTGCTTCGATAACGATTCCTCTCCATTACCTTTATTTTTTATTCTTTAGCTTCCCTCTGCAACGTGACACGAAGAGAATTTAGAATTTAGGATTTAGGATTTAGGATTTAGAATTTAGAATTTAGAATTTAGAATTTAGAATTTAGAATTTAGAATTTAGAATTTAGAACATAGAATTTAGAATTTTACGAAGAGATGATCGGAAATCGATTTTTTTATTTTGAGCTAACAGAATTTTACGAATTTTACGACTTTGATTTTGAAATTTCTAATGTTCAGCACCTAACATTAGAAATTTTTTTCAACTGATAAATAAAATTTTCGATTTTTATTTTTTTTTCAAACTTTCGAAATTACGAAAGAATAAGAAGAATAAGAAGAGGAGGAGGAGGAGGAAGAAGTCGAAGATGCTATAAATTTTGCGTTACAACTTTATTACACAATTTTTGAAACGCACGCGCGATCGTTTATCCGGAGCAAGGCAAATCGCTTAGGCATCGCCTGATGCGTTTCCAGGGCCCGGGCTTATCTGTCGTGGTTCGATAAATCGAGGCAGAAAGCGAGTCTGAATAAACGAGACAGCCTCGTAATACACGCTCCACCGTCGTGCCCGTGGATACGCGAAATAAACGATCCGCGGGTCAGGCATCGCCAACATCGGTGTGTAGGCGACTTACGTGGATTAAGTTATGGTGGACCTTGCTGCGTGCATGGTGCAACACCCGTGATCTTTTGCACCGTGTGTTGCTAGTCGATACCTCGTCGGATGCTCGTAGATCGATCGTTGGCGATAGCTGCTTTCCTCTCTCATCCCCTTCCTCCTTGTTCGAAGGACGGAAAGCAAGAATGAAATTTCGCTGAATGAACGGCTATGAATGCAAAGCCTATTCGTTGAAACGCGCAACATCTAGTTATCTATGGAAGGGGATGCGGAATAGATTTCTATTCATCCGTACGAATATATACGGAAAGATAATTATTTATCTTAAAGTCGAGATTTGTAGTATTCGACTTTTAGAAATTTTACTTTTTAGCAAATTAATAAATTTCTTTTAAATTCTTTTATTCGAACTGTGTAAGAATCGTGTAAGCCACGCTTCAAACATAGTTCGTTTCAATTTTTCACGAATTATTTTTTCTACAATTTCCTTTGAATATTCCAAATCGAGGCTTATTTCCTTCTCAAACGATCCTGAATCCTACTCGAATTATTACAATTCTCCTAATCCTAAATTCTCTAAGCAACGATTCACAAATAATCGTAAAGGATTTTACAATTTCTTTAATAAACTAACCATTTGATTCCATCGATTATCGAAGGAAACGAAGATTCTTGCGATGATATTTCGTTTTCTTCCTCTTATCTATGGAATAACGCGCGCGGTTTGAAAGCTTCACCTTTTCCATCGTCGAATAATTTACCGATAAATCGCTGGTAAAACTTTTATCGCGAGGCCAGGAAAAATCACCGTTTCGTTATATCGTTCCCTTCACTGGTCCAAAACTAATTAAAATAAACCGGATAAAATAAGAGGATTACGTCGAATTAAACTCTCATCTTACGCGCCTTCTTTGCTAACAAATTATCCATTAATTTTCGTGCGAACGAAGGATTCTTTACATTCGAAGAAACTTCTTCGTATAGTTTTTCATCGTTTCGAAATGATGGTTAAGAATAAAAAACGCGTAGAATTTTCTTTTAATCATCATATTATCCGATCATCGAAATTGTTGGTAGGTCAAAACCGCGATAATTTCACAGATTTATTTGCATCGCATTCCTCGAGATCGCTCGAGGTCGCAGGTATGATCGAGGAACTCATCGATCGGATAGGATAGGCGTCGTCTCGTGGAAAAGTTCAATTCTCCGGCGCCAGAATGGTCAGAAGTGGGAGTGGAAAATGGCGAATACGCAGGTCTCACGCACGTAGTAATAATAATGATTAGGGTTGTTACCGCGGGACACCTGGTGCTCGGTTCGCGCCACGCTTTGGAAAGGTAACTCGCGAACGATGATATATGTCGGTGCAAAAGTTGACCTCCCAGACAACGGTGGAGACGCCTTTTGAAACAATACCGACCACGACGCGTTTCTCTCTATCGAAGCTATCCTCTCTGAACGAGGTGATCGCGAGGTGAGCGCGTGGGCCGCTTTCTTGAATCTGCCCAAGTCGTTTACCACTGTCGGTGACTTAATTTCGATTCTTCGTCGTTGAGTAGCTTTCATCGCGATGAAACTTCTAGAATTTGAGAAGATTAAAATAATTAGGAATCGTGCAACAATTTTGTAAAATATTTTTGGCTATTTAAATTTTCGGGATCTATCCAAGTCGTTTAGTATTGTCGATAATTTAATTTCGATGTTTCGTCGTTGAGTAGCTTTCATCGCGATGAAACTTCTAGAATTTGAGAAGATTAAAATAATTAGGAGTCGTGCAATAATTTTGTAAAATATTTTTGGCCATTTAAATTTTCGGGATTAGGTTTGCTCAAGTCGTTTAGCATTGTCGATGACTTAATTTCGATGCTTCGTCATTGAATAGCTTTCATCACTTATAAAAATTGAGAAGATAAACGTTGAAATAATTAGGAATCGTGCAACAATTTTGTAAAATATTTTTGGCCATTTAAATTTTCGGAATTAGATTTGTCCAAGTCGTTTAGCATTGTCGATGACTTAATTTCGATTCTTCGTCGTTGAGTAGCTTTCATCGCGATGAAACTTCTAGAATTTGAAAAGATTAAAATAATTAGGAATCGTGCAACAATTTTGTAAAATATTTTTGGCTATTTTCGGGATCTATTCAAGTCGTTTAGCATTGTCGATAATTTAATTTCGATGTTTCGTCGTTGAGTAGCTTTCATCGCGATGAAACTTCTAGAATTTGAGAAGATTAAAATAATTAGGAATCGTGCAACAATTTTGTAAAATATTTTTGGCTATTTAAATTTTCGGGATTAGATTCTATCCAAGTCGTTTAGTATTGTCGATGATTTAATTTCGATGCTTCGTTGTTGAATAGCTTTCATCACTTATAAAAATTGAGAAGATAAACGTTGAAATAATTAGGAATCGTGCAACAATTTTGTAAAATATTTTTGGCTATTTAAATTTTCGGGATTAGATTTGCTCAAGTCGTTTAGCATTGTCGATGACTTAATTTCGATTCTTCGTCGTTGAGTAGCTTTCATCGCGATGAAACTTTTAGAATTTGAGAAGATTAAAATAATTAGGAATCGTGCAACAATTTTGTAAAATATTTTTGGCTATTTTCGGGATCTATCCAAGTCGTTTAGCATTGTCGATAATTTAATTTCGATGTTTCGTCGTTCGATGAAATTTCTAGAATTTGAGAAGATTAAAATAATTAGGAATCGTGCAACAATTTTGTAAAATATTTTGGCCATTTAAATTTTCGGGATTCATTTATTTTCGAAAACTGATTGATCGTGATAATATATAGTAGTATTTCAAGTATTGAGACAAATCGCAAGTTTGCGATAAAGATTTAATCAAACGTATTTTTCTTCGTACGTATAGCGAGAGAAAGCGTGGATTTGAAGATAATAAAGTCAGCTATCGCGATCGTGTATCGTTGCAATACCGCAATGCCCTAGAGTTCTTAACCTTGGCGCGTTATGGGTCCGCGATTATCGTATTATCGAGTGGCGAATGAGAGCACGCCTGTGTCGTGCTTGTACACCACACACGCGGCCGGCAATCTTACATTTCTTCGTAATAAATCTAATTTTTCTAAATCTAGATTACAATCTTTATTTCTTCGCTTTTCAATCATCTTAATAATAATAAAGAATCTTTTTTTAAAAAACTACGTTACTTCGATAATCGATCAACGAACCCTCTCTTCTGCAATCCGTGTGAATTACGCTCGACACGTTTATTTGAATTTTTATTTTAATCCGCTGAAACAACGAGAGGCAAAATGGTAAAAAAATATTAGAGGCTGCGGTTATCGCTGCTATCAGACATGATAGATGGAGGGCGGTGGCACGATAAATCACCGGATCGCGGTTCGAAGAGGATCTACGGACGATCTATTCCGCGGTCGATCCGTCGATCAGCGGCCGGAACACGCCGGATTTCGTCGATAACCATCGACGACGAAAGTATTAATTATTATTTACCGATCGTGCCTTTCAATTCATTTTGCCCGCTTCGATATCGTTTCGCTTTGCACTGCGAAAGTGACGAAACACCGCTCGAACGATTTCACTCGGCACAGATAAATCACCGCTTTGGGATTCCGTGTTGGGATTCCCTTCGTCGATGATGGAGGATAGGAATACAGGCGTGGAAAACGAAAGGAATTGCGATAAGGAAAGGATTTTTCGAATGTAAAGGAATGATATTTTAATTTTTTTATTGCAAAATATTTTTCAAAAACAACAGAAGACAAAATTCGTTGAAGATTGGAAATCAATTTCAAATCTACCTTTGAGTCGTGACAAATGAAGGGAAAGGAAAATTGCTTTCCATCCAAGAGAGAAGGTTCTCATAATTTTTCTTCCAATCTTCCACACCGAGTTTGTAATTGACGTGCTCGGTTTGAAGAGATGATTAAACGT
The DNA here is from genome assembly GCF_029169275.1 of Apis cerana. Classification (NCBI taxonomy): domain Eukaryota; kingdom Metazoa; phylum Arthropoda; class Insecta; order Hymenoptera; family Apidae; genus Apis; species Apis cerana. The sequence continues at coordinate 7,303,906 of NC_083864.1, read as the reverse complement.
CGGGAAATTAGTTACACGAATACGGGAAACAAACGTGTTAATTATAAGGAAAAATTGTATCGTGTTCTACGAAGTGCTTCTACAGAGAGAGAAATGTAGGTTAAAGCGATTTTGTTATTTCTGTGGGCTATGTTATCCAGAGGGCCGCTTTAGAACTTCATTTGTCGACGCCGGTTTTCCGATCGCTACTTCTTTAGTTCGTGGACCGTGAACGAGTATTCCAGAAATAACACTCGACGCCCGCAGCGACGTGTGAACACCTAGTAATTTTGCAACGGGCGATTTTTCACCCTATATTTAATGAGGCCTCGTTCCAACGCCACGCTCACGAGTTTAATTTTGAACATCGCGAGGGAGATGAAATTGTAACGTTGCTATCAGGGGGAGGGAAAAAAAGGAAAAAGAAGAGACGGTCGACGTATCGTAAGTTAAGAAGTTAACGCTAATTATGAGCTTAAAACCAGCGCGGAAAAGAGTTCGAAGCCTGGAGGGTGGATGCTAAAGCGTAGCTTCCTAATTGGCCTCTAAAAGTGCAGTCGCACTTTTTCCACCTGGCATCAATTCGCACGAACCAGTTTCTTACCTTATAATTTCGTTTCAACTGTTGTAACTCAATCAACTCCTTGTCAAAAGGGAAGAAATTTCACGGAGAAGTTGGTGTTTCGCCATTCTCTTTCTTCTTCTATCTTCCTATAATCCTATAATTAATAAAGTGGAAAGTTGGTCAGAAGAACTTGGGATTTTTATCAAAGATACTTTATAACAAAATTTTATACAAAGTGACGTCAGGATTTGTGGAAGACAGAAGAAAGGGATTGAAGCATTTTACGGAGCTAGTAGAAATTGGTTCGAGCAGATGTTCGCTCGATAATCACGAACCCCTTCTAGCGACACTTTTATTGCTGTTTTTCGAAATTGGTCTCTGGATGTCGTCGAGGTGATTTCTCTTAATTGCACGTTTAAAATCCTCCGAGCTCTAACGACATAATCGTCCGTGTAATGACAGGTTGACTACGCCGCGTACAAGCACCGCTGTCACTGTTACGGTGTTTATTGAATTAGTTAATCATATAGGAGCAATACTACGTTCCGGCAAGTGGTGCCGAGCCGTTCGTGGCTGATAATTTGGCATGTCTTTCCTTTTCTTGGCCAGTCGTTGCGTTACGTCTTAATTCGCGAGATATTTTCATTCAAAATCTTATTATCGCGAATATTTTTCGGTATTTCACTTCGCGTACTTTCTCCCCCTAAATTATTATCGCTCGAAATTGAAGGAAAATTTTGAATCTCGAATTTTATTTATGAGGCGCGTCCTTTGTAACAGGATATGTTGAAATATTTCTGAAAGATCAGCAGGATTGACTGTGAGTGGTTATCAAGTCATTAGGTCGTCGCCATTACGTTCCGTTTGTTTAACCCATTTCTTAGATCTCCGAACTCTTCTCGAAATGAAAATAGAAAGAGGCGCAAAAACGAATACAATAATTAAAGAATCGAAAGCTAATTATTACGCAGCAAAAATTTGAAAGAAAAATATAAAGACTTACTCCTGACACCATTGTTCCATTATCCAAGGGATAATTCATTTCATCTTAAGATTAAAATCAATATTTTACGATTTTCAAATTTAATTTAAGAGAACAAGAATTCCAATTGAAACGCGGACAAAAGAAACCCTTTTTTCGAACAAGGGACCCGACCGATCCACATCGATGCGGACCTCAAGAAAAAAACCTCGATCAAAGAAAGTCTTTCAAAAGACTGCCACCTTCGCAACGCATTATTTCTTTCTAAAATCCTCTCTGGAAAAGCATGAAGCGTCGCACAATAGCCGTTTCAGAATCGGATCCAGACGTCCAGCCGCAAAATTCACGCTTCTCCATCGGAGAAAAGAGAAAGAAACTGATACATCTCTGCACGTATAACGAGATATCAATACATCGTCGATTGAACACGGTGTTCCAAACCGATCCCACCGGGTTTCTAATTCCCCTGTAGCGGCGACAACGGTGGATCGAGCGTTGTTCGCTACTCCTACGTTCGTAATCCTGTGTTCCACGCCGGTGTTTCACCGTCGTTCCGCACGAGCGACCTGTACACGATCCTGTTGCGCCGGGGAAAAGGTAGCCGGTGCGCGCACGTAGGAAGTAAACACGCTGCACTTCAACCACGGAAATCAACGACAGGCCACCTGGCAAAAAAAAAAACTCGATTGCAGATGAAACGAGACGCGCCGTGATGGTACGCAATGGTGATAGAGTGGACAAGTTGTCAGAGCCAATAATGCAATTATGAGAAATATTGATCCAGTTTTACGGTGCCGTGATCGATGTTTCGAATGAATTTCAAAGAAGTAGATCTTCTAGCGAAAACTTCTCTTCTATATTATTTAAAATTTTGTTAGTTGGAATTAGATGAAGAGATTTTTGCTAATGAATATTCGTAAACTCGTGCGATAGAATGCGTTCAATTATCGCCAACTTTCCATCTTTTCCAACGTTTTGCGCATAGAAATCTTACCAACCGTAGAGAACACCGCTCGTGCAGGTCCTGGGGCGTTGAAATCTCCATTACCGCGGCCCTTCAATCGCGGCAACAGCTATCCTTCAACGTACGAATCGTAGAAACGTGTAAGCTATGAAAACTTTCTACAAACGTTTCAACCAATTTTGTTTTTGTATCGATCCCATCCACCTTCGCACTCGTCTCCATGGCGTTTTCTCGCTATGGTTGCGATACCACGAAGCGGTGATCGCGCACGGTCGAACGCGTACGGCGCGGAAAGACGCCCGGAGGTCCCCATTGTGCTCGTAATCTAGATCGGGGATTACTTTTATCATTGGCAGCCAGTCGACCCGTTCGTTAGGCACGCGGTGCGCGTGTAACGATCGCCTTTATGCGGCGTGAAAACCGCTCGCGTAACAGTTCCACGATCGTTCCGCAATAATGATAAAGAGCGTTTCTAGGATTAGACGTAACGGCAGGCAAATTCTTTGATAGATCTTTTGTGAAATTTCGAAAAGAATTTTCTAAGTAGAAATTATTCCGGATAGACAGAGTTTTATGAATAAAATTTTAACGCGAAATTTCGTATATAAAACACGATAATAGGTTAGAGATTAGATTATATTGTATATCTCTAATATATACTTTGTGGTAAAGAAATTATTATTATTATAAATTTGTGCTTTCTACGAAATTTATATTATCAAAATCAGGGGAGAGGAAATGAAATTCTAGATTGGATATGATGGCGAGCATATATAATGGGTGGTCGATGATCGACAGCTACAATTCGCGCGGAGAAATTTCACCACCCTCTCGAATACGATACGATCTCTATCGCTAAGTCGATCTAATATTGGTTCTAAGTCGATTGGCTTATTTGCGACCCGTTGATAATAGGCGGTAGAAACGATAGAATCCGTAATAGGCATACATGCGGCTAATTCAGATCGAAGGGTATCATGGGAACTTAAAAATGGAATGCCGACACGTATTCTATCTTAAGGGAATCGGGTGGAATGTTGTCCGGCCTGTGAAACAGGTGAATTGCTTATTTTTGTTGCCACACTTATTGTTCCAGTAATTCCCTTTCGAATGTAATTTTCAATGTGTAATATAACGATTTGCGAGCGATTATTACGCACCGAAATAGATATACCGGATACACATTGTTGCGTAATTGTACTCTGTTCTCCGTGAAACCTATTTTCCGTCCGCCTCTTTTAAAATAATTCCCCGTCGCGAGTTATTTCACGTCCATAAGACGAACCACGTCGCGGTAGAATATTTCAAAAATGAAATCGATAAAATAAATTTTCGAGTTAACCAGATCGTTTACAAGATTTCACTTTCGCCCGGAGAAAATATGATTTCACGGAAATTGTAAGGGGAACATAAAAATCGGGTACGTGATCGGGGAAAAGAAGAAAAAAAATCAATGGCGGCCAATTAAGGACTAATTCACCGCTTAATCGGGCCCCATTCGTCTCTCCACCCTCTCCACTTAATAACCGTCTCTCTGTCCTGTAATTTTCATACGAAATTTCGCCGCCACCGTGTCGAAGAGCCGGAGCGTTTATGGGCCATGCAAATAACGGCCACGTGACGGCCTCGTGTTCCACGACGTTTACAGAATGTTGATCGATTATCGGTGCACCTGGGAACGGCCGATTATCTCCGCCAGGGGTTTAATTAATTTTCTGGAATCGCGGTAACGGTGTAAGCGATCGGTTTTCCACGGGGACAGGTAAATTGTGCGCAGAAACGGAGAGGAGAGCGACAGAGGCAGAAAGAGACAGGGAGGGAGGCGCCATGCGGAGGCGGAAAATATCGCCTTCTGGCGAAACGGGTTCTTCAGATTAACCCACACACGCACGCGTGCACGCAGATCGATCTTTTGCGAAACACGAGCAATAATAATGTCCACCGTGGTGCACTGGACTCTGGATCCAGGTATCCAGACATCCGAGTTGCGTGTAGAGAAACTCTCAATATCGTTTCTTCCCGAGAAGTGATCGCAAACGCTCCGCTCCTTTCGTCGATTAACTTTTAACCAATGGACGATCGACCCGTGACAAATCAATTATAATATAACGCGGAGAGATAGAAAGTCGTCCTATCGAATTGGTTTCGAGCTGCATGTTCGAATATCGTTCAACGTTCGATTTCGAAGCAGGATTGTCGAAATGAGTTGCTACCTTGCTCGTCGCGCGTGGAATTTCTGGCTAAACCTGTCCACGAAGGTATCTTCGATGAAGACATTTAACGAGCTTGCTGGCGGGGACTTCTTAGAATTTGACTCGTTGCTAACCTTTGGAGAATTTATTCGACGCGTGTATCTAAATATATAGTCGGAGATAACGCATGAACGATATTACGCTATTCGTTTAATAATATACGTACGGAAAGGAAACGAAACTCTAAGAGTTTTAACGCACGTAATGACTCGTAAAGTTCAATCGAGTTATTAGATACTTTCAATTTTCTCGCGATATTCCGTACCTGATCCACCCAAGTTAGATCCGAGGAAACAAATTAATTATTTTACCGCGCGAAAACGAATTCGCTGGCCGAAACGTGTGCGGAATATTATCGAAATATCATCTTATCCTTCCGACTCGATTAACCGCGACTTCTCTCCCCCGGCGTATTAATTTAATTATCGGCGACAAGAAAGCCCATAACACTTCACTGACCCCATTTCCTCGCGCAAACAACGCATAACATGATAATCAAGCCTTACATTATACCTCACAGCCAATATCAACGGTTGACATGATTTCTCGATGACGAAGATAACGCGCGCGGATTACAATGATTATCGCATCATCGGCGTTTCGTCACGCGACTCGATTCTACCCCGAGGCCGAGCGTGGGCGGTTTTCGATACCGATCGAAATCACGATCAGATTAATTATCGGTCTAATCGTATTATCGGCCGATTTGTCGACCGCTCTCTCTCCCTCTTTCTCTTTTTTCCCGCGTTTCAATGGCCAAGCGTTGCAACGCCGACGCGTGTACACGCTCCGCGTGTGCCGTTTCTTGCGTAAACGCATTGCGTCGCGCGCGCCACGATTTATGGGACCATGGGCCGTACGGCCCGGCTAATCGACGCCCGATATTCCAGGAATCGCGAGACGGACGCGTGGTCGTTCCGTGAGAGACCTTCTCGAGAGGGGGGAGGGGGGAGGGAGAGTCGGAAAAACGAGGCTGAAATGCCAGCCAGTCGAATCGACGTGCTCGAACCGATAGGTTGCTGGAAAATCGATCAAAATCGACGGATTGTTCGATGTTAACTCGAAGGATATATCGAGGTTAGATTGGGAACTCTTTGATTGGTCGATGGAGAGAGTTTTTTTAAATAGGAAGCTTTTCAATTTCTATATGCTGTATTTTTATCGATTTTGAACAATTCGCTCTTGAATAAGAGTGTGTTTGGCATGTATTTCAAATAAAAATAATTTTATGTGTGTATTACAGTTGTAAAATAAAATGTGAATCTGGTCACTGGTTTATTAGACCAGTTTAAAGTTCACTCAATTAGTATTGGTAATGAATTATCCTATTTCCAGTTCCAGATCGTGCACTAAAATTATAGTCGAAATTCAACGACCCGGTCTCCATATTGTTCTCATTATTATTCATCTCTTACGACACCTCGTGCGTGTCAGATATCTCTAAAAGATACCCTGTGCGAGAAAAATAATCCAACCACGGTTTTCGCATTGTAATCTATCTAATGTCTCTATTGGTACGACTTATCGTCGCAATATAGTAAAACAGTGGAATTCTTGGGTACGAACACGTTATCCGTGATTTTCTGGCCGCGTTAAAATGCCAATTCTGGCCTGACCGATGATCATTTCAGACGCCTGAACGCCACTTATATGCTAAACAGGCGTCGATAAAAATTCGAAATCGAGAAAAAATCCCAGAAAAGTGAAGGCGATTTTCGAAAATCACAGACAGAAAATCCGGTGCGCGATACGGTATACGATGCTATAAGTGAAAAGCATATGCGATCGCTGTTTTCTGTTTAATCTTGCATTTTGCGCGCGATAAATTACTTTGGGAAAAATTTTTATTTTGGATTTTAATTTTTCGTATATTTATTTGAATAGAGGCGTGATTTAAACTGATTTTCGAAAATCGGAATAAAAAAAAACTTTCCGGTACCGGGAATCGAACCCGAGCCTCCTGGGTGAGAGCCAGGTATCCTAGCCACTAGACCATACCGGATTACGTTGGACTATAGGAATTTTTTGTAATTTTTCCACTTTTTTATCGCGATAAATTTAATATTTTCTACGATATCTCGCAATATTCCCGGGCGATATTTTATAATATTCCGTAATATTCTTCTAATATTCGATAATTCACGTTTTAAACTTTCCCTCGCCAACACACTTTTCTGCAATATCATTCAATATTTCTCTCGAGCGAACGAAAATTACGTTTCCACGTATTTAAACTTTGCAATATCGATCTATTTATCGGCTCCCTCTCGTGATAATACGATTGACTATACCGGAATCAATAACATTGTCGGGACGGAATAGTTAGAACAAAGGTGGAACACGGTTGAAAATAAACGGGCCTCTCTAGAACATTTTCCTATGTGGGTATCTGGGTTAATCGGTTTCCACTGGCCGCGGTTGCTGTGGCGGCTCGCCACCGAAGTGTGAAAGTAAAATAGTGATACAATAACGATAAATAAACCCTGCGAGCTTATCTCTGTTAATTTCGACCGGACTACAAAGAGGGTAATCAGGGATTTTTGTCGGTGGGCACACAATACGCGTGTGCCGTACGAGGAACGAGAGACGTATGGGTGAGCACGGTGTGTGCAATGGCGCGGGATACCGGTGGATAAAAGAGGGAAAAAAAGACCGCCAGTCTTACTCAGCGTGCGGTATCATATCGAGACCGGCAACCTTATATTTTCTCGTCATATTAAAGTACACTCGCTGCCGGCAGATAGGGACCATTATTCTCTATCCGTTACGACACGACACGCGGATTACGTGGCAAAATCGTTGCTTCTGATTCTGTTCCGCCGGCTGAGACGACTCGAGGAGAGAAAAGTTGGCGGGAAGAAGGGAGGATGTTATCCTTTTTTAGAAGGATCTCGATGAATTTACGCTTTTTGTCGGGGTAACGACGGTAATGTCTACTCGTCGATGGAATTGAAATTTGATTGTTGAAAGATGCTGCGTGGAAGAGAGAAAGAGAGAGACTTTTGGATGATAAATAATATACATACATACTCGTGATATACACGAATATCTTTTATATACGTCTTCGAGAAATTCTCTGGAAAAAATCGAACAGATACATCTAATTTCTGTAATCCAAATTACAGAGACTCGACAATTGGTCCCAAGAAAATTGAGTCATCCGTATCGTTGATGGACTCCTTCCAGTTAAATTCAACGTTCGAACACAGTGTCGCAACTGCAGCAACCTGCACTAAGAGAGACGACGAAAAGAGAACACGAGACGGAGACTTTCTGGCGGGGGGAAGATCTCAGAGAAATGAGAGAAAGAGAAGAAGGAAAAAACTAAACTAAAAAGTAACTAAATATAAAAAAGAGGGTAAAAGAGGGGCCGCTGGTACGCGGAGTAGATCGCCCGGTCAGATCTGGCCCTTTATTAAATTTCATTTCGAGAGAAATATTGCCCGGGGGTGGACGAATGAAAGAAGCAATCCGCGATTGTACCGCAATATCTTACTTCGATCGGTATCCAGTAATACGTTCTTTCGGCTACAACAACGAGGAGGAGACCCGCTCTCGGGGGCAAAAAAGGAGGGTAAGAAGAGACGGCGAGGGTGGGGGCGGCGAGAAGAGGAGAGAAAAAAATATATATATATATATATATGACGGCGCTCAGTGTGTGGTATCTGGCCCGCGACCTTATATATATATTTTTTTTTTCTTTCATATTATGCTACAACGCCGGTGTACTGGCTGCTGCAGATAGCGCCCATTATTCTGCCTCTTACGAACGACATGCGGACAATGAGAAACATGGGCCCACCCGTGGCTCAAGCGTGTCCCCTCCCTTCGCAATGAAACGTGCAAATTCTGATGCGTTCGCATTCGCAATCACGCACGTAACGCTCATGGACGCCCAATTATCCCCGTTTAAGAACGACTGTTGATTCCTCGGCTTCTGCCGGCGAATTTTAATCTTCTGTGACAATTAATGGCGCTACGGAATTTTTAATCTTCTCGCGAAATCACCACAGCTTTCCGAAGGAAGTCGTTGTTAATCTTTTCGAAAATCTGTTCGATCCCCTTTGGGAATCAATACTCCGTTTAATTCTCCGTTCGAATCGCAGGAAGCGTATTTAAAACGTTATCTTTTCCCGTTCATTGACACTGACCAAGAGGCCAAACTGTACGACAGAATATAAGGAGGTTAAATCGAAGTTAAACCGCGAACACGATTCGTAACGCGCCAGCAAACGATTCCGATCAATAGCCGGCGCATAAACGATTTTATTACGACGACGTGGAACATTTGTTTAGCGGGATACGGCAAAAGGCCGGGGTATTCGTTGAACCGGCCTCATTATGTAGCGTCTATGCACCCCGATGGGAATACTATGCAAGAACACAGCGCTCTTTGATACTCGAAAGTACCTCCGGCCAGTATCGCCGCTCCAGAATGCCCCCTTGAATGGACCCATTTCACTCGACGGGGGTTCACCGGTAATACGCGATCATCTTAACGGACGCACGAGCCGCAGACGCGTACGATCGCCACGAGATATTGCGCCCATTACGTTATTTCGTGTCCCGAAAACGCGGAACGGATGAGTTTCGTTTGACCGGATAATCGTCCTTGAGAGATGGTACCCCTTAATTTCGGGCTATCCATTCGAACAATTGGTTCATTTCGATACGTCTATATTAATTAATTCGATACGTCATATCGGATCATCGGTTGTTGTTGGAAGGGCTGGGCCCTTTCTTCGTTCAGAGTCGAAGACGATTGTCCGAAGATTATCGAAAGAGGAAGAAAGTTCGAGATGAATCGTTGTGCTTCTTCTCGCGTAGCGTGATTGGCGTAGTTTGAATCTTCGCTAGGATAAGATTCCATCTCATTTCTTTCATAGAAAATTTCAATCTTTCGGATAGAATAGACGTACAAAACGGGACGTATAACAGCAAGTGAAGGAAATAACGATTTCCAAGAGCCGTGAATATGAATCATTATTCCACATTCGTTACGTTAGTGAAATAGCCAACGCGGAATTGTGGTGGCGGAATAGCTTCGTGGTTATGTTAACCAACTGGTTCTACGAGAAGAATCGATAATCTAGGATGGCCGTGGCCCGAGAAGGACGAAACGATATCATTGCTCACGGTCTCGTAAATCACGAACCTCCGGTTGACAGTCGCAATTAACCAATGAGATAGCGCTAAGCCAAGAATCCTCTATAAACCTTAACGTCGCCAGGAAAATCCAGGAAGAGTGTCTCGTATATATCTACCCTGTAAATTCAAATTCTACTATTGGCAAACCAGCTTGGAGCTAGGGGAAATAGGAGAAAAATCATTTCGTCCATTTCTATTCTTTCTTCTTTCTTTTTTTCTTCTTTCTTTTTTCCTCTCACTGCGTCTCGCGATCGTGGGTGTTTATCGGGCGCGGACGTTCGATTCGAGTGAGCCACGTGTAAAATTAAGTGCTGGGTATAATGATCGAGCTGCAATTAATTAGCATGCCGGTGGATACCGGTAATCTTCGGCCCGTGCGAGGATTATCAATTTAACGCGTGAAATACTACCATCGACCTGCACGGTAAATCATTATGGGATATCGGCTCGACGACCCTTAATGAGCTGACGATATTCGTGTATCGTATTCAATATTATTACGAACGAAATTGGAGATTATTTTTTATTGATTAAGGTGGCTCGTTCCGCTGGCTCATTAAGAGTGTTTGGATAACAGTCCCATCCTCGATAATTATTAGAATCTTCCAAAACGTCTTTGGAATTTAAATCTTGTACATAGGATAGGTTTAAGGATTTAATTAAGTATTTCTTGGGCATCTATCTTTCTCCACGTTGTCGTCCATTTAATTTCATCCGATTTTTCATCGTTCCATCCTCTCCTAAATTCTTTCCCTCCTCTTCTCCCTCTTCTTCTGACGAATATATCCGTAACGATTCGTCATTTTCAAAATATTATCCTCCAAAATATTCACCGCAATCTAAATTTCTCCGATCAAATTCCCTCGATCATAATCGATCGCAAGTTCGGTTTTCGCGTAAATTGGCGCGTGTGCAATGGTAGAAACGATTTGTTGGATGGCAGACACGTTCGCGAAGCAAACCACGTTATCCTTGACTCGGTGGCCGGATCGTGTAATTAATATAATAATAGAAATAGCCGCGACACGTAAGCACGTAATGGGCAATGGCGGATACGAGCGGCACAATGGCGTGCACGATCGCCGTGAAATTGCACCGCAGGAATTTGGAACAGGTGAAAGAGACACCTGAGCCTCGAGCAGAGGATCGTTCCACGATCTTTGCAATGGGCACGCGTGCATCGAGAGATAGCAGCCGATCGAAGCGGGGAGAGAGAGAAAGAGAGAAAAAGAGAGAGAGAGAGAGATTACGTGCACACACGTAAGGAGGAGATACCGCCCACCGTCCGCTTCCTCTGTCCTGGGATTATTTTCATACTTTCACGTAAAGCGATTGTTTGGCTTGGGCCACCGGGGTCTGCTCCCTCGAGCATGAACGGGTCCGGTAATTAAATTTATATGTCGATGCCGGAGCGTTGGTCGCAACCGGACAACAACCGCGCCCGCTTCCTACGTTTTTCGTTTGACGAATCGTTGACACGCGATGAAAGATTTATTTCTCGTTTCGAGGATATACAAGTTGAAAAGGTATTTCCAAAGTGGAAAGTAGAACGATGAACAAATTATCCGTTTACTCGAAAGCGAAGTAGTGGAATTTTTAAGAGTTTTCATTTTTTAATTTCATTTAAAACTTCTAGTTTCTTGTTTATTCCAGCTATTGGCGCGCGGGAATATTTTCTTTTGGCAGTTGGTAGGCGTGAATGTTGAACGCGTCATTATCGTAACGATAAAACGTCATCCTTAATGGATCCGTCCATCCTCAAGGTCGATCATCGATCCTTCGCGGTCCTGACGGGTCGAGAGGAATAATTAAGATGCAAACAAAGATAAGGAGCGTTGCATCAATGAGGTATCTCTTTATCGTGTTTTAGCCCCCGTTTTTTTTTTCATATATAAAAATTCGGTTTCAAAATTTCACTCTCAATAAACTGATACTCGAATCTATAATTAATTGATGCAAACAATGCAAACAAGATGCAAACAAAGATAAGGAGCGTTGCATCAATGAGGTATCTCTTTATCGTGTTTTAGCCCCCGTTTTTTTTTTCATATATAAAAATTCGGTTTCAAAATTTCACTCTCAATAAACTGATACTCGAATCTATAATTAATTGATGCAAACAATGCAAACAAGATGCAAACAAAGATAAGGAGCGTTGCATCAATGAGGTATCTCTTTATCGTGTTTTAGCCCCCGTTTTTTTTTTCATATATAAAAATTCGGTTTAAAAATTTCACTCTCAATAAACTGATACTCGAGTCTATAATTAATTGATAATAATGATGCGACGAGTACAATTTTCCGCGCAATCGATCGTAAATGAAATAAATTAATTTAACGGGGGTGGAAAATAATAATAACGGAACAAAGCGTTTTATTTCTCTACACGTGTTCTCTACGTATACCCGTTAGAATAGACGGCAGGAGAGGTCCGCGTGTCCTCGATGAAAAATATTATGAAACAATCAAGCAGCTTGGCGCGATAGTTACGGAGGGAATTGCGACTGATTTATCTTCGCCAGGGGAGAACACCGGTAATACGTTCCGCGCAGCGAGGCCCGAGAGCGGAACACTAATGCCGTGTTTCACGGTAAGTGAATTCGAAAAATGATCGAGCCCCTCGGACCGAACCTTGATCGTTCGAATTAAAAAACCATCGGCGGACTGAGCTCGCGTACAATGCACGCGCCACGGGCGTTCCGACGTTTCTTTCTTTTCCTTCTTTCTTTCTTTTCCTTACTTTTCTTTCGTTTTTTAACGTTGCTTACCTCGTGGAAATCTATACGTGCCTCGTGGATGACGGTCGTTGGATAATATCGGCGCGTGAAGTTTCCAAGTGCAAGAGAAACGTACATTTTTCCACATTTCGTACGGATTTTTGCATTTCCATTTCCACCAAAATCTGATCAAATTTGTAACAGGCAATCTGATAAATTTGTGTAGGAAATTTGATCGGAATTTGATATTTGACATGCCGAGATATTCGTAGAGGATAGAGACGAAATGCAAATGTCTCGAAAATAATTAAAATATCACGCAGGAAAGAAAGCAACGTGCCCTTTGCCCACAATGCGAACAATTTCCCGTGCGTTGAGCAACCGACGTGTTTCGTAAATCATAAAGTCGTGTCACCGTTTCTATAATCCTCCACGGCGCACAATTCTATGTAAATAATTGCTCGGCTCCGTAGGTCGCGTTAAAACTCCGAAATACCTTGGCTTGGATTAACTTTCTGTTCATGCGCCCGTTAAACAACGGTGAATAGCAAATGCTTCGGTGTACCCGGTTAACAGATTGTGTCAAATTGATCCAGAATACCTGCGTGTGTGTGTGCGTGTGTGTGTGGGTGGGTGGGTGCAAGTACGTTGCCAGGGAACGCTCTTATTTCTATCACGTGTAAATCACTCGCTCGCTCGGTAGTATCGACTATCTGAAAAGTCGATCGGCTATCGAATAAATTGCCGCGCTCGCGGATACGGCTAATGATATCCAGCGTTATGAGGAAACCTTGGCTGTTTACACGGTGGCCCTTTATCCATTGTTACGCCATTGGTGTTGCTCTATCGTTCGTTATGGGCGGTCCTTGTTAAAAATGTATATATTTATAGTTGAGTAGTGTGGGTAAAAGTAAATCTCATTCAAAATTGCCAATATTATTTCACTTACGATAAATATATGATAATAATATTCCGAGAATGTGTATACAATTCGATATATATTTTGAATATCAGCGGGGTGCGTTTTTAAAATTTGTTGGAAATTTTTGAAGATTTTCGACGAGAAGGTGAAGGATAGAAATTCATCGCGATATGTGAGAGGTGTTTCGAGGAGAACGATCGAACGATTGTTTGATTTCAAGAAAACGGTGATGGTCTTTGAGCCAGGATGTAAAGTTGTTAGGAATAGAAGATACGTGGATGAGATAGGATCGAATTGAATTTAGTGGAGCAATAACGTTAAACTGGAAAGTTCTCTTGTTTCGCACGCTACTGTGACATTTTACCGTTTCGTTACTTTCTGGATCCATTTAAGTGCAAATTTACTTACTTTTTGCCGCATTCCTGCACCGAGTGAACACACACAATTCCAACTCTCCTTTGATCTCTTTACATTTACGTCAAAGCCGTCTACGAATTTCCATCGAACAAGATATTATGTTCACGGCTTCGACGAACCAAGTCCCGACAGAAGCTTGTCGTTTTAAATCAGGCCAGCCTCTTGAATCGACTGTTCAACATGAAATAGGTGAACAAATACAACTGCGATCTCCTCTACTTCCTCAAAGTTGCCTGCGAATCAAGATCGATTTTGCCATTTTTAGTCACAACTAAAACCATCAAACTGAATCGATTTAAAAAAGAAAAATCTTTTTTAAAAAAATGAAATGGACGATCACGATTCTACAAAATATTCTCAAACATAGACATACATGTATAAATTTCTCCAAGATAGAATTTTGCCATTTTTAACCAGAATTAATTTAAAAATTAAACTTTGACCGGATAACAAGCCGATTGAGAGATCCTCGATCTTCTTCGTCGTAAAATGAGCGTATAACGGAAGAAGTATCTCGGTTGTAACGCGGCTAAGATCGAACTGAAACAGGTTGAGTTTAATGTCCGCCAGAGGCGGTAGGAATCGAATGAAATGCCATTTGGGCTTGGCACGTTCGTCCGGCACTGAATCTTCCCGACGCCCACCACGTGTCGTCGATGCACTCGTGGCACCGCTTCTTTCCATCCCTCTCCGACCTAAATGGGATCCTGGCCACGACGACGTTAGTTAGTCGTTGTCTATTCCACGAACGTCTTATAAGTCATTTTCACTCGTCCGAGGCGAGCCGCTAATTTCCTCCTCGTTCAACTCGAGATACATCCCGTAAAACTCGTCCAAATAAACTTATTTACCTCTTATTAACTTATCATACCTCTTCCACTCTATTTCTGTCTGCCCAGGCCATTCATCGAGCAATCTCCCAATGTTGACGTTTCTTCGAATGGTGAACCGATTCCTTCGATTGTTTAAAAGAAAGAGATTTGTAGAAATTAATTTTTTACGATAGGATTCGAAATCAAATTCCATTTAATATTGTTTCTCGAATCTATTCCAAAATTTTGATCGAAATTGGAAAAATTGCAATCGCGATCTTGGACTTCCTCACCTTCTTTTATTTTTCTGAATTCGAATTTCTTCGAATGATTCCTTCGATTGTTTAAAAGAAAGAGATGTGTTTTAAAATTATCAATACCAAATATCGTAGAAATTAATCTTTTATCCGTGTTTCATTTAAAATTGTTTCTCAAATATACATTCACGGGGGAATCGAGATTATTAAATTTCAAAATTTTGATTTCGATGGAAAAATCACGATCTCGAACCTCTTTCCCCTCTTTTATTTTTCTAAATGAATTTTTTCGAATGGTGAATCGATTCCTTCGGCTATTTAAAAAAAAGAGATTTGTATTTTAAAATTATCAATAGTAGAAATTAATTTTTATCCGTGTTTTATTTAAAATTGTTTCTCAAATATACATTCACGGGGGAATCGAGATTATTAAATTTCAAAATTTTGATTTCGATGGAAAAATCACGATCTCGAACCTCTTTCCCCTCTTTTATTTTTCTAAATGAATTTTTTCGAATGGTGAATCGTTTCTTTCGGCTGTTTAAAAGAAAGAGATTTGTATTTTAAAATTATCAATACCGAGTATCGTAGAAATTAATTTTTATCCGTGTTTCATTTAAAATTGTTTCTCAAATATACATTCACGGGAGAATCGAAATTATTAAATTTCGATTTCGATGGAAAAATCACGATCTCGAACCTCTTTCCCCTCTTTTATTTTTCTAAATGAATTTTTTCGAATGGTGAATCGATTCCTTCGGCTATTTAAAAAAAAGAGATTTGTATTTTAAAATTATCAATAGTAGAAATTAATTTTTTACGATAGGATCCATGTTTCCATTTAAAATTGTTTCTCGAATCTATTTCAAAATTTTGATCGAAATTAGAAAAATTGCGATCGCGATCTTGAACTTCCTTATCTCTTTTTATTCTTTTAAACGAATTTCTTCGAATGATAAACCGATTCCTACGATTGTTTAAAAGAAAAAGATGTATTTTAAAATTATCAATACCAAATATCGTAGAAATTAATCTTTTATCCGTATTTTTATTTAAAATTGTTTCTCGAATGCTACATTCACCGGGGGAATCGAGATTATGAAATTTCAAAATTTCGATTTCGTTGGAAAAATCGGGATCTCGAACCCCCTCCCCTTCCTTTTATTAACGAAAGCGGACGAAAGCTACACCCCCGCACGCGACGACTTCACAAGAAACGCGACTTTCTAGCGCAAAGATCGCGCGATCCACGCCCACGCGCGGCGGCAAGAGCGTGCCGCTAGACGCTCGATTTCCAAGTGTAACTCTAGTACTCCTTGTGTAACCGACCCTTAATCGTGGCGCCGTTTACACGTCGCCGATCGGGGGAGGGGGCAGGAGGGCCACGAGTGCGACAGAGGATGGCCGCGGTCGGACAAAGATCGAGGAGGCAACCTGCGTGTGTCGGCACGATCGGTTATACCGATTCACGGGGCACGCGAGAAAAGGAGAAGGATAAGACACGCATTGCTCGCTTATCGAGTGCTAGTCGCGATCTGACACTCCGCCGGGGAAAATAATGAGCGCCGATAGAGTGCACTTAGCCGGTCCTCCTTATACGTTACACCCTTCTAATATTTATGCGCATACTTTGCCGCGACGAGGCTCCTCGCGAAATCGTGGTGGCACTTCAGGTTTCCGGGAACAACTGAACGGTATTTTACTTTCTTCGTGTGTTTTTTCTTTTTTTTCTTTTCTAACGATATGCAATTGATTTTTCAATCTTAATTCAAGGGTCGTTTTAGAGAAGAGGTCGGTCGGTTTAATTTTGCAGCGAGACGATTCGTTTCTCCGATTCGATGTTACGTTCGAACGAAAAGTTGGAATTAGTTTTTCAATAGAAGAAGTTTTTCAAGAAGAATTCAAATAGGTAACGTAAATGTAAAATTATAAAATTTTGGAACATGGAAGATCTTTTTTCCTTTTTTTAAATTGAGATTGATCTATCGAGTTAAACTTGGATTGAGAAATACCGTTTGATCGAATTCTTAATCGAAGTTTAGATAATAAGTAATAAATTACAAATTTTTATGATCGCTCAGAAATCTCGATTACGAAACTTTTACATACACGTTCGCAGCACGATTGATTTCGTTTATCGTGAATCATTTCTCTCGGGGAATTGTTGTGCATATTGAGGCGCCAATCGTTGTTAAGGGATTCCAGTCATGAGAGAGGAGCAAGACAAATTGTCGGCGCACGATCCCGTCGCTCGGCCGATCGAGATCGTGATCGTGACGGCGCCGACGACGTTTGTAAATCAATTAAGTCGTGCAGCCGATTACCACGGCGTTAATTAAGTACCACTGTTGCCAGGCCTGTCCAACTGTCCTCTAATTTCGTGTCTGACTCTCCGCCAGGGCCGGATAATAAAGATCGTTGCCTGCTAAATGCCGGCCACTTATCTCGACCAGATAGCGAGCCAACGAAACGATTTCGCGCGAAAGAAGAATGACGATCGTGCTCCGTCCGTGTGTCTTGCTGAATTTAATTTTGCAAATTAAAGTATAAAATTTCCTATTTCCTATTTCAAGAGCCGAGCTTCCTAATTTTATCATTTTATTTATTTTATTTCCTATTTTAATTAAAATTGACGGAAAGAAAATTTGATGAATTCTTCTATTTTCCTCGTTTACTTTTATTACCTTCAAAATGTTGAAATCTCCAAGAAATTTCCTTCTAAGAAATTTGGTAATTTTGATTAAAATTACCAGTCCAGTGTCGTCCGACCACTCTGTCCGTTTCTGAATCGCAGTGCAAATCAAGCCTCTTCTCTAAATATCCATTTTACCATCGTCGATCGTTATCGATGCCAGTCATTAATTTATCGAGGCACGGTTGATAAACGCTGAAAGCTTTGTTTGATGGATTTGTACGAGTTATGGAAAGCAACGCTAAGCTTGACTATTCGAATGGTTAATTTTGACGCTCAGTCCCCTCGTAACGAATAGCCATCGTATATCTTCGGAACGTATTCGTTTATGGGGAGCCGACAAGTGACACCATAAGTACCGTTAATCCTATTAAAGGAGGAGACTAGCTCGGATACTGAGTCGGTAGTTGTCTGAAATCGATACTTGGCAGCGAGGAAGGATAATCGTATTGGAAACGCGTTTGCTCCATTTCCTCTGATATTTTTGATGAAAGATCATCTTGCGTGTCATTCCGTGAAATTTTTATAAATTTTAATCTCGATTCAGAGGATAGTTTAACGTTAATTCGACATTCTATCCATTTCAAACGTTTAATTTCGTTTGCAATTTAAATTGGAATTTAGATCAGATCTTAAAATTACACGTTCGAGACTAAATTTTTCTATTTCTAAACTTTTAATTTTCCTCGTATAAGAAACTTGATAATTTAAATTAGAATTTAGGTCAGGTTTGATATCACGGTGGAATAATTTCTGCGGTAGTAAGGCGGTGATAAAAATAGATGACGTTACAGTTGCACGCGTTGCGTTAGGTTGCATTTCTGATGTAGGAATTAATCCGCTGTCGTTGAATCGGAGAATCAAGTATGTTGATTATTAATTGCATTCCTGGTTACGTTGGAAATCTATGGAGAGGAAGCTCGATCCTTGAATCGTTTCAATAAGCTTTGATTAATTATTCGTGGCACGTATAAGAAGCGAAAAATGGAAATTTTTATTCCTCGACGAAAGAGGGGATTATTCTTTATATTCCTCCCAGAGAAATGGATGGTAAACGAAAAACAATGACATAATAAGAAAAATTCCGTTGCGCGTATCCCGTTCCTTCATTAAAAAATAATTACAGGTCGTGATCGGTACAAGTTTTATTCTCTGGAACCGCCCTTTCGTGCGCAATAATAAAGACAATATCGTAGTCGTTTCTCCCGTACCGTTACACCGGACAATCGTTAAATCGACGACAAAAAGAATTTCACCGTTAATAACACGCGTCTCTTCCACTTGGGTGATATATTTTTTTCTCCTTCAACCCTCGCAGCCTTCTTGGACACGTCGCCACCGACCGATAATTACCGTTGCAATTAAGTATTTCAGGTGAACCTTTCAAGACGTGCGTGCTTTACCGCCGCTTCCAACCATATTTTTCCTCCGATATTGGCCGTATATCAACCGGCTGTGTTGAAACGCGTAATTAAGAAACTCGCGCGAATGTGGTGGCCTGCCACTCGCCGCGGATTCCAACTTATTAGCCTTGCTCCTCCGCGCTATTGTTGCCCGAGTATACAATGTTCCAAGTGCTCGACGACGATGTTCGACGATGTAATATCGCGGAAAAGTTATGGACAGGTTTCGACGATAATCGAAGCAAGTATTGATCATTCGATGATATTTATTTCCGAGCGAATACCAGGGATATTTTTTATTGGAAAGGATTTTGTTTGAAATGTCGAAGATCGATGTTGAGAATTATTACGAACGAAAACACCATGGATATTATCTCCTTCCGTGATGATTCATTCTCGGTAAAAATTGTCACGTTATCGAGAGATACGATCGTATCCATCTTCGTCAACCGCAAATTAATCCAACCAAGTCGAGACGCATCAAACACGTCAAAATAATCGGTCCACGCTCTTCCTTATCTGCCGTGTACACGCAAATCACGAAACGTATTTACACGTTTGACAATCGAGGAGCGGAGCTGGTCGAGCCGGTGATGTCGAGAGTACCGTCTCGAACGAATTCGTCTCGGTATCATCGCGTTTAGAAAAGGATCGGGTCGAAACGATGTGAAACGCTCGCCTGCTATCGACAATGATGAATCGAATGCACCCTGCGAGAGAGATGCACGCGGCATTCGTGCGTGGGAGTGTTACATTAGGAAAGCGACCTAGCTTGGACGGTTCCTCTCTAATCTTTTTTCTCTTTCTCTCTCTCTCTCTCTCCCTTTCTTTTTCCTTCTCTTCGCATCGTTACGCGAGATAGGCGAGTCATCGGTGGAGTAAATACGTCAGGTGGAAAATTCCACGATCGAGAGAGGGATGATGATGCTACGTCTTGTATCGATTAAATTCTCTGAAACGGAATGAGTAACAGCGGCGATAAATTACTGGATGAAATTTAAGTCGGGAACGTTACGATCCAGTAAATTATATACCGGTGGCCAACAATCGGTCGAACAGCTGCGCCGCAACACGGACCGCTATTAATTGCTGTTAATTTTTGTTCAATTGCGCGTTTATTTTCTAAAGGGGTAGAGCTTAATGAAAGTCAAAAGGTGTCGTGATGAATGGGATAAACGGGCTCCTTACGTTACAGCGATTTTTCTTCTCTTGTATTCGTTTCGTTTCTTTCTAACGCGGAGATCCGACTGTTTAATCGAATTTAAAAGAGCTTATTCGCATTAGCAGCTGATGATGCAAGATCAAAGAGGAGTCGAGTGAAGCTGTATTCATAACGGCTGTCACTCTCGAGCTGTTCCACTCGAGAAGGATGGATCTATCGATCCTTATTTAGTTTTCTCTTTTTCTCGAGAAAATTATGAAAAATTAAATTTTCTCTAATATTACGGAAGAGACGAAGTAACGTTTCGAGTGACTTAGAATAATTTAAAGCTGTCTTCTGTCGCTCTGTTTCTTTCCTTCGCGAAAAAGCGATCTTCGATCGTATTTTTCGCTCGTTCGATCTTTGAAAAAAATTAAAAAACGTTGCTTAAATAATAATTCACCGTGAAGGAAGTGACGAAACGCCAGGATATAAAGTGTACTTGTTTCGCAAATAGGATTCTTTCGCAAACTCCTCGAGCTACGATTTCCGCATCGCGGGTTATAAATCATTGGGCATCGTGGATTCTGAACTACTGATTGGACCGAATCATTCACGCGTCATTAGTGCATCGTGTTTCGTTCGTTCTTTAATTAATTGTCATACGTCAAGATATCATCGCGAGAATTTTTATTCCCGTCAACTAGGTTCATTAAACGAATAACTCTTTTTCTTCCTCGTTACACTTCTCAACTAAAGCTTCGAGGAAATAAAATGGAAAAAGGGGAAAGGTTCGCTCGTTTTCACTCGTATTTTCGTATATTCAAAAATTTAACTCGAATAAAAATGAGAAAGGAGAATAAAAGAGGCTTGAAAAAAAAAAGAAGGATCTGAGAATCATACTCGAGTTAAAAGTTGTTGTTAACGAATCGATTCTGTATGTTTGACTAATACAGCGATTAGAATGATCCAGGTATTATTATACAAGGATCGAGGTATTTTCGAGAGAGAGATTCAGATATCGAAACATTTTAACGACACAAAAAACGCGACTGGTTCTTAAATTCCACGGAATCCAAACGTGTTCCCGCCACGAAAGAGAAAAAAAGAAAAGTTGAAATTCCTCGATCACCCATTAATATCAATTGCGGCCAGTTGCGTTCCTGGAAGCCACCTTATCTCCCACATAATTGCGCGCTCATTTCATTCACCTTTATTAGGAGAACATTTCGGTCAATTTCGTCCAATCAAACTATACGGGTCCACATCGATCGTTATCTTCTAATCTGTCGACCGACATCGAGTTAAAACCGTGTCTATGGACCACACCTGGTCGCATGCGGGCTATTTTCCATTTGGATGATCTCGAATACGAATTAACTCGTATTAGATGACCAGGTAAATATGCAGGTGATCCTCGATAAAGCATTCCACGAATTTCATTTTCTAAGATGGAGATTAATCTTTCCTCGAAGAAGAACATCGCGAGCGGATTTCCTCTTTTAATATTCTGATACATGCATCGCGTATTTATACAATCATTATTGCAATTTCAAATTTTTAAAGCCTCTAAATTCTCCGGTATATAAAATCGATGGAGGAAACTCGATTATTATATTAAAAGATTTTCCGAGAATCGAAAGCTTGTTAATAAGAAAATAATAACGCGTTATCGTCTCGTTATGGATTTATGCAGTTCCTCCAAACAACTCAACGACCACGTCACGCCAAGATGGATGGCCGTTTTCGAAAAATATATTCACGAGCATTCGACCCCCCTCGATTTTTCCCATGAGCGCGACTCGATAACTACTTGTGGACCGGTTTTCGGTGAAAACCCAGCTACTACCCTCCTCCTAGCTCGTCGTCAGGGTGGAAACATGGTTGGGGTAGCAGGGAGAAGTTGGGCAATATGCCTCGTGCCAATATTATCGGTCGCCACCCTCTCACGGGTGAACCTTTAACGACCAAGCGACGATGATGCACCAGTCCCACGCTCGTGAGGTCACGTGCCACTTTCAGGGACCTGCATCGTGCACCGGTCCGTGTGATTTCACCGAAAAACCGTTTCCTTCCACCGGCTCCAGCATCCCACCCCTCTGTACCACCACTACGCCCCTCCGTGCTCGGCGAGATTTATTGCACCCCCTTATTTGCGACCGGTCCCTAATACCCCTTTGTCCGACTGATGACATAATAGAAGAACAGTGCCGTTTCTTCTTCTCTCTTCCTCGCTTGTTTCGTTCGTTTCTTCGACTGACGAAAATATTTTCGATCCCTTGGGAAACGATAATAGCGCGATGACGATATAATTGGGTTATATATGCAGGATATTTGTGCGAAATTGCACGAAACGATTTGGATTCGAGAAACCTACCTAACCTTGGCAAATCTGACAAATTTATCTATTCTATCAACCGAACGATAATTTTTATATCGAGATTCTTACCAATTCTTGGGCGATAATTTCTAATCACGATACGAAAGGTAACGAAAGGAAGGTTTATTGAGGAACCCAGTGGGTGGGAAAGGTCGATCGCGATGAAAAGGAATTGAATGAAACGACCTCGTCAATATCGACTTCCGGCGTGTGATCGCGATTCGTGCGCGTACGTGCGAGCTGCAAAGTGAATCGCAGTTAATCTATCAGCCACCCCGCGGATGGAGGGGAAAGGCAAAGAGAGAAAGAGGGAAGCGGAACAACCAGCTTCCGATTGATACGAGTGGCCGATGATCTCTCTTTCTCCTCCTTTCCCCCGTGGCTCGCCTCTTCTCTCTCAGCCTCGTGAGAAGAGAGAAGGATTCGCGATAGATTCGTCGATGAGAGTCGTACGCCGTCATCTGATTCACCGGCGGATGTGCGTCATAAAGGATTTCTAGACGATTGAACTAAGTGCCCGTACCACCACAGCCTCGCCCTTTTCCTATCCAGAATTTATCCCGTCCTATTTACCAGACACCTCGTTTCGATTTCTCGTTTCGACGAGGGAAAACGTGGCCGAAAGAATTGGATCGGAGATTAGAAATCGAAAGCGATGAGTAAAAGGCCGACGTCGAAAATCGATGTAATAATTTTTGCACGAGCACCAGAAGAAATCAATTACTTTCACTTGCCTCACGAGCGCGATTAATTAATAACCGACTATTCATCTCCACGGATTCTTAAATTTCACCCATCCAGTCTCCGACGAATGTCCAATTGGTTCCAATGGGATCGTCACAAGCCCCGAAAACTGCACCCAATCCAAACGCTCGAATATCGAATATCAATTTGCCTTCCACAAGGCAAACACAAGCTTCAATTAGACCGCGCATCGACCATCTACTTTTCTCTTTCTTTCTTTCTTTTTTCGTGGGCATCGTTATCGTAGCAGGCACGAAATTAAAGAAACGTCCCCCAAGGGCCCTGTTTGGATTCGATTTCAGGGGCGGTTTGCAGAGAGGACGACGTCGGTGTCGCGTGGCATATGTGGCCCATCGCGTTTCATCTTGCACCCTTCCTTAAAAGCAATAATGAGCACGGAATCCGTGGTCGCGTGTGGGAAAGGTATACACCGCGTCCCCGTGGGGCGGTCGGTTTGACCCGCTGTCAAACTTTATTAGCCGGCGGATAGCTCGTGTTACGGGGGAGATACGAGCGCATCGGTGGTCTCTTCCTCAAACAGCTCACGGCCTGGATGGAAGGGATGCCTCCTACCGAGGATGAGTCAAGGGAACCTGTTCCCTCCGCTTCCCCTGCGAGGAATCGAAATTCTAATTTCACGTGGACGCTTATCCACGATCGAGAAAGAGCTGGGGTAAGTGCGAAGGTATGGAAAGAAGTGAAGAAAAACTGGTTCTGGGCGTTCTTTGAGTCTGTTTATTATTGCGTTAACGCTATATAAACTCTGATGTAGTTTGGTAATCCTTCGATCCCGGGGAGGACAGGTATATTTAAAAGATAAGGAGAACTCTCCCCATCGAACTCGGTATCGATCTCTCGAATCGGTGGATGGTCCTCGCTGCACGATGATCGCGAAAATGGCCGGATGCACAGGATGAAGGCACGTGCAGCGGGGTCACGTGTCGGTCCACGGCGGATGTACGTGTCGTTTCCGTGATTTTTCTTCGCGTCAGCCACGATAAAGGGAAACAATACGGGCGAAATACGGTTCTCAGAGGGATCTTCCATTTCGATCGAGGCCATTCTCATTTGCCTCGATTCTCTTTAGCTGGCATCGCGTGATGCGCGGTCGGAATTGAATTATAGCGAATCCAACCACTTCTCGCCACGTGCCGATGTGCACGTGGTTCCTGCTAACCTATCAGCAAACAATGGGATGGAGATAAGGAACGCACCCCTTGCCGAATCACGAGGAAGTCGAAACGAATGCACAGCATCCCCGATCCTGCCCTTCATTTTCCACGCTCGTGTACCGTGGATTCGATTACTCGATTTCCAAGAACACGTATATTTCTTCCTTGGGTAAGGATTTTTTTTTATATTATATCCATTTCATCTTCTTACTACTTAAAATATCTTGTCCATCGTTTCTCCGTATTTTTCGAGCGCTTTATTCCAGAAATTGAGAGAAAGAATTTTTGAATCTCCTCGAGCCCAATCGAAAGTCACCAACCGAATTAACTTCCACGACTGATATTTCAAAGTTACGTATTCGATGCCTTCTCGAATCCCAATTACGGGTTACCCCCTGAAACAAGAAACCAATGGAAATTCACACGCAACAATCACGAGTTCATCATTTCTCTCTCTCGTACGGTCACCAGGCAACGTCACAATTACATAATTCGATGCACCCTCCTCCCTGCCTCCCTGCACGCATCGAGGACCTGCGGCACACGCAACCCCATGCGTGCACGCGTACCCATGGGAACCGGTAATGAGATGGTGGTCACGGTTTCCCAGCCCCTGCGAAGGTGGACGGCGGGGATGCACCCGATGATGCTGTCGGTGGGCGATTGCTCTTTAGGGCATGGGGATGATACGGGGCCCGCCAGGGACCCCCCGTAGCCTTTGTCAACACCGGCAATATGCTAGCCGTTGCGCGGAGAGGCGATTTATGCGAACGGACCTGTGGGAACCGAGGAGCATCCCGACGGGCTCGTCATGCTCTCGATGCTCCTTGACACGAATCGAATTGACACGTGTTTTTATTAAGTGGTATTATGGTGGAGTGGGGAAAGAAAAAAAGAAGGAAGGAATCGAAGCCTATGTGTTATAATTTTGAAAATGGGATATTCAGGTATGGTGTATTTTTTGGATTGTGAAAAAGTGTTCGATTTTGGAATATCTGAGGTTTGGATGGATCAATGTCTCGAGGAAAGGAGATAAAAGAATCTTCGAATGTTTTTGGAATCGTGATGATTTCTTTTTTCTTTTATCTTTTAGGGAGGAAAGATTGATGAAATGTGAGTAATTATTTATCTACGCAATTATATTTAACGCGTGATAATTAACCATTTGAATCTTCTTGCCTTCGTTTATTTGCATGCAGGAAGGGGAGAGGAAAAGAACAAAAGGCAAGAAGGGAAGAAGAAGGTAAGACGGTAAATAATCGAAATGCCCCGCGGTGCTCTTATTATGACTTCTCGAAAAGCGGTTCTGCCAGAACAGAATTCAATGAGCATAAATTAATTCAGCTCGTTAGTGGCTGTCCAGCATCGCTGCCGGTTTCTACGCGAGCGTTACCCACCAACGATGGACCTTTACGAAACAAACAGAGCTCTCGGTTGCGCGTGTAAAGCCCTACGTACGCCTACTTTTAAAATTTTCTCGGATCATTTCATCCGTTGAATGAACAAATGAAAATTTTTGTCTATAATAGATTAGAATAATAATAACAACTTTATTGATTTATCGTAATGATATATATATTTATTAAATATTTAAACAAGTTTCAGCTGGATAAAAAAATGCACCGATCTAACGGTGGATAATGTTTATTATAAATATAAATTTTCCAGTTGAATGAAAATTTATTCACGACAGATCGTATGCAAATTTATACACGAAGTGGCAAGTGTAGACGCGGCCTTATGCTGCACGAGAGTGAACGCGTTGGCCGAGGCGCCGCACAACAACGTTGGAAAAGGGCCGGGTCTAACTAACTGGGTCGCATTATCGGGTTAATTAGCCCGGATTACGTGTGTGCTACGATCGATCTTGGAACGATCGAAACACACGTATCGATACGCGATCGGAAAGTCCCGGGGTAGACAGCGTCGATCGGAGTGCATAGAATGCGATCGTGGCGTACTTGTGTGTCGATCAAGTCTGGTTAATTAGAAAACCAGAATGGAGAAAAATTGTAACATTGTGGTACAGCAAAAATTATTACCGCGCAGAGATAAATACGATTGCGATAAACACGTAAAGCAAGAATTCTCTTATTTCCCTTGTTTTATCGCGATTCTTTTTTCTTTCCTTTCTTTCTTTCTTTTCTTTTTCTTTTTTTTATAAACGAAGGATAATTCGTTGAAAAAAAAAAAAGAATACAATTTTTCAAACACAGTTTCACGAATGACACACTCTTCCAACGCGTCAAAAAATAATTGTTTACTTCCACGTGTAAAGCCACGGATTTTACGTTCATTCAATTCACGCCTCACTTCACGTCCAATCATATATTCCACTAAACAGAATTATTATCCCTACTCGAACGATCCACAAGCCGCGTGACAGGACGGGACGACATCGGATTCGATTGTGGGACCGGAGGAAACTGGGTCATATCTCTGGGATTAATTAAAGCCGGTTACGCGAGCGATCTCATAACGGCCAGCTAATGGAGTATCGATCGAGAAATCTCGCGGCGATACCATTTAACCAGTGCAACCGGCGTTGTGAGACGACCACGTGGCGCTACGCTATACGCGTCACATCTATATCATTCGAGGCGCTAATGAAGCTGTATCAATTAAAAACATCGCCGAACGTGTTGGGGACACGTTGTTGAATAAGAAAAAAAGAATAAAAATGTCTCAACGATTACACGCTGCGTGTTCCTCATCCTCACGACGATTCCTCGAAGAGATAAGATAGGAGAAGGGAGAAGGTTTTTCGCGCGAATCGATAACCGATAATCCATCGGAAACGAGACCGTTACGGCGCTGCGTTATGCTTCCCCCTCCTTGGTAATTTATAGCAACGATCCCGCGGATCTTTACGGTGTCGTAAATCAAATTAAGCTATTTACGGGAAAATTGGAAAGTCACGCTCGTTGCGCGAGATAGATATGATCTGGGGCCGGGTTGAACGCGAGCGAACTCGGTTGGAAAAAATATATATATATTCATAGATTTGCGATACCGCAAAGAGAAATGTTTCTTGTTTTAGGATAATTGGCGAGATTGCTGAAGGCGCGTACCTGTGCTCGCATTTCTTTTACATCGGAATGTCGGACTGGTCTCCGTCTAATTTATCAATACGTTCGTCGTCGAATCGAATATGATTAAATTCTTAGAATCACGCGAGAGAAAAATTTCTTCGAGGAACGAAACGTTTAAACTTTTTTCAATTTTAATTTGCTTGCTCTTCGATGGATATGGATGAATAACCAAATAATTTCAATCATTATCCAAGAATCCGTGTATTATGGCACGATCATCCGCTCTCCTCGCTTTATTCAACCTCGAAATCTCGCGACAAACAGAAACCCGTTGGTTCCGCAATCGTGCAAGCGATACATCCTCGGCGATGTTGCCTGTTCCTGACATTTCCACAGATATAATTTGCGTTCGAGAAAGCGTCGCGTTGCTCGCGATCCTCGTTTGTCTTGTCACGTGTCACTAGGAGTCAACTGTCATCCGCAGCACGCGATAGCCACGTGTCCATTGTCGCGGCACGAGACCGGCCATACCCTTTTTCACCACTATTGTCTGCAAATCAGCGCCGATCGGCCGTCAACGGTCCGGCGAAAGCTTCTCTCGATTGTCTGCCCGTTGTTCGCCAGCCTTCTTTTACGATCGCGAGAAGCGTGCTCTCGTTAGCTGGTGCAACTGTGCTGCTTAAAAAGAGAAAATGTTAACGAACGATTCTAAACCGGAATGAAATCGAAACATTGGGACCAAGTTTTCGAGAAGCTCTCGTGATGATCCCCACTTATTGGTCGGATCGAAAAAGTTTGAAGAGAATTTATTCATCGTCTATATTTCGTATACAACTATTTCGAATTACAAAGGCTGTACGATTTTCATACGATAAATTCGAAATGTCGTACTCCCAAGGAAACGTAATGGGAGAACTGTGCAACAACGAGTTACGCTCATCGTTAACCCACATTCAATTATCCCCCAGCCAGGCAAAGACAATGTCTTTCCCCCACCTCCCCTCTTCGCATTCGTCTCGCGTTTGATTACGAAACGCGAGTGAAAAACCCGTTAAACACACGTTACTATACGCATAATTATATTGTTCTGAATTCAATAAAATCCTGATTATTTATTACACCGTGCGTCGGTAATAAAATGTAATGATACGGTATCGCGCAAAAGATCCGTATCTGTCCCCCCCTCTACTACCTGTGCGCGCAAATTGCTCCGCCAAGGAGGGAAGGAGGGGAGGGGGAAATTACACAGCGTTCACGTTACATCACGTGAAAAAGAATCGCGAATGATATATCACGAACAACGCCCGTCACCGATGCTGTTTGGGATCGAGACGCGACGAAAATTTCTTCTCCTCTCCCCGTTGGCGCGGTGGAGGGGTGAAAGCTTCCTCGTTTCGAGGAGGGTAGCATATGTTTCCGCTCGACGAGGGAGCGAACCGTGGGGAAAAAACATTCGTATATATATATATATAGGCTCACCTGTGGGAAACGCGGGATCTCAGATTCATCAGGCACCGACGTATATTGTGGGAAAGGTCATCGTCGATTTTCGCGAAGTCTTTGTTGTTGGGTAAGAAACTTGGAACGTCCCCTATGGATCGTGGACGCTTTCGAGATTCGGGACTCCCACGACGATTTGGAATGTTCGATTTGGAAAAATCCGGACATCTGGCTTCTCTGTTTGAAGATTCCGCCCTTAAAACGAGAATTTTAAAGATGGGAAGGAAATGGAGATATCGGGGCCGCGAAAAATTGCGATTGATCACGATCGGTCTCGTGGTAATTATCTCTCTCTTCACTCGCTTCTCTCTCTCGTTTCATTTGCGTAAATAACCAGGCTGGGTGGGGGAGGAAGAAAAATGAAGAGACGGAGTGGCTCCTCCGTGATGGATGTCATTGCGAAGAGAGACTTATAACGCGTTACCGCGTGTTTGCTGCCTCGTGATGAATTGCACCCACTCGCCTGATACTCGAGGCGCTGCCCACTCTTGCCCACCTTTGTCCACAACTTTGCGCTACCCACTTGGTCGAGTTTGCGGGCCGTGATGCTTCCTCCGCTTCTCTCCTTGCGATGACACGCGTCGCACACGGGGGAGGAGGGATGGACGCGAATTGGACGTGATCGTTTCGCGAATTGCAAAGAATTCGCGCCCCTTCTCGAATGCCTATTATTATTATCGTCGATAAGGAAAATAACTTTTGAAAGAATCTTTCTTGAGGAAGAATTTGATGGAAAATGGGATATTCCCGTTGAACTATATTAATCTCGGTTGTCTTGGTCCGAAGGAGAAGGATCCAGCTCCGGGTCGGTTGAATTATACGTCGCATCGTCCAGACGCACAAATCTCAACCTTCCTCGGTCGGTTCTAACCAACTAACCGGTAATTACCGTGAAATTAATCGTTTTTGTGCCTCGTTACACGAGTCACTCGACGACGTCGCTAAATCACAGCCCTTGTACGTATATATTTTTCCGCTTGTCGTCGCCGCTTTCCTCGAGAAACTCGAAATCGCTCGGGAAAAAGCAGACGCGGATGCGAATTCTCCGTTTATTCCTACGTGCTGGGACAGATAACTGGCGATTAATAATAAATGCACGATAAACAATCGATAAATCGATCCGAATGGGAAAGAACTTCGAAAGAGGAAAGTAAAACCGAGGCTTGGATCGAATGAAAAAAAAAAAAAAAAAAATGGTGACCACGATCGTTTCACTAAATCAACAAAGCACCCACGTGTTGCAGGGTCGTGGTTAAGTAAGATTTACATACCGCTATCAAACGCTGACAAATATCGGCCATTCGAGAACAACTTTACAGTCATTTGCCTGGGCGAGATCGAAACGGAAGCTTTTCAGTCTCTCGCCGACATACGGGCTGATAAATCAGCATAAACTCGCTTTCCACGCTCGGTGTCAGGCGTCTCGACGCGTTTCTCGGCCCGACATCGAGCGTCGTGCGCCACGTTACCGGTCGACGTTTATCGATAACGTTCCATGGATCGAGGGTTTCGCCGTTTACCAGTCCTCACAATGGGCTCGCGACGATATACGAACATTACGAGGCGATATTATTGTCTATATTACCATTCGCGCGCAATAGTAAATTATTAGGTTCGCGGTGGATCGATGGTCAACGTGGCGCCAACATCCAGGGCCTACACGCGGCCGCGTAAACGCGCAGGCGCCATTTTCTGCCGCGATAACTCGTAAAATATTGCCTTTTATCTTGGCAATCTGCTTCGAATCGTTTAAAATGCGATTTTTCCCGATTCCCCTCGCTAGGAAATTGAAACGCGACCCATAACTTTAATTTAGTTTCTCTCTAGCAGCAGCAAGAGTGATATTTCATTATGCTTATTGTAAAGACATTATTGCAAAATTTTAATGCTCTCGAAAACGTACGATAACGATATTTTCCCAGGAAAATATTTTATTCGAGCAATAATAAATCTCTAGAAGACTTCGAAAATTCGAATTCCTCTTCGACAAATTCGTTTCGCTTCTGCTAAGAGACACGACCTAAATTTACCATTTACAAACCATCTAAATTTACCTCGTCGTAAGGTATCCAATAAACCGAGTTGCAACTTGCCGTTAAAAAATATCCACAAATCAAATCGGCCGCAACGTCAAACAGAGACTGAACACGGTTACAGGCTTGCGACACATGTCAGAACCCAATCAGGAATCGTTCGTTTTATATCAGTGAATCACGATCGAACTAACGCAAGACAAGAAGTTTGCAGAAAAGAACAAGAGACACTGAAATACTACGCACCAATGGAATGGAAATATGTTCCGTAGAGCGTGGACCTCGTGTGTGCCACTGGAATCGATAATCGATATTGTCACAGACAAGAAGTTTGCAGAAAGAACAGTGGAGATACAAGAGAAGTAGTGTGCACCGATGGAATGAGTCCGTCGTGTGCGCCATTGGAATCGATAATCGATAGCCACGATTTTCATCCAGATTTCCCCGTCGAAACTGACTCCAGTTTCCCGATTTCTTTCGTCGCATCAAGTGCGAGAAGAGTAACGAACAAAAGAGAGAGAGAAAGAGGAGGGTTTACAGAGTTCAGGGTCTTCTTTCGACGTGCAGAGACTGCTCTTCTCACTGTAATAACTCGCTACACCCATCCAGATATTATCTCGACAAATAGCAATGCCTACCGATCGTCCCTCTCGCGTACACGTACTCTTCCACGCGGTGGGGATTTCGCTTCTTGGCAATCACGCCGTTGCCTGCCTTATTCCCCTCTCATCCACGTGTCGTGGATGTACGTTCTCCTCTTCGATCCCCCTGGCTTACGTAAAACCTGCGCCTCGATCGGTTTATGGAGAGTAGTTGACAAAACTTTGAAATCTCTTTCGGATTTCGCTCTCGGAAGAGCAAAGAAGACGATCGATTTCGAGGAAATTTAATTTTTCTCTGAAACGTTTAAATCTGAATAGAGATATCAAGTTGAAATCTAAATCGAAATAATTTTAAGAATCGAATCGTTCCTGTAAAAATTTCCTTCGAACAACAATTTTTCCCAAAAATCAGGTAGCCGCTCGCGCAACAACGTGCTCTCTAGAAAGCCCGTTTTAATTACCTAATTCCCGCGCGTTAACGCCATCAATCCGAACATTAAATCATTGATCCTGCTCTAATTCATCCGTCGGTGGAACGTTTCGTGGTGCCGTCGGCGTTTCCGCGTACGAAGGCACGTACGATTTATTTCCATAGAATGGGGGAGTTTGAGAGGCTGATTGGCGCGAAATCACGGCCGGGGCCCGGTTGGCGCACACGTGGACATGGGAAGAAAATCACGGTGGCGAAGAGGGAGCAGGAGGAGGGGAGCAGGCCGCGTATGGGGTTTTGTGCGGGGCCGCCGATTACCGATACCGCGTAATTTATTGCTCCTTATTCGCGAAACGTGACGCCGGCCTCTCCGTCTCGTAAAGTGCTTCCAGTTCTGAGTCACGGGGCCCGGCCACGGATTTTTGTCCAATCGGGAATGTCGATAGCTCTGCGGCGCGCGCGGCCGCCGTTCGACTCGAACGAGCTACGAGGATACATGTACACACAGAACGCATGGCCACGTACAAGCGAACACAGAGAAGCGTACGGGTGTAACGCGGCCGATCGTCAAAGATAAAGACGCGATAACTTTCTAATATTCGCCTAGGAACATTTCGATGCCGCGATTCTCTGGTTGCCGGTCTCGTTGCGCCGATGTTTGATCGAGTGTAAACACTCGTTGAAAAGGAGGAGGTAATTGTACATTGGTGAATCAGCGTGAACATTTTCCGGGAAGAAAAATTGTAATTGAGTCATGAATTCTTCGTTACTCCTTCGATAAAGGATCACAAGGTACATAATCTCCATGTGAAAAATGTCGAGGATCATTTCTCGACTGCTCGACATCCTTGCCCCTCGACGCGGGCATTGAAATCTCCGCTCTTACGCGCTCTCGACTTACCGCCGTCATCGTTTCGTATCATATCACACGGCATTCCTTGCCCCGACAATACGCATCCGCCGAGAGCATCGTTAATTTCTCTTGGATCCAGCCCCGGGTATAAATAGAAGCATAGCCACGGAGTCGAGATCGAATTATAAAAATTGGCGGCCCCTTAAAAATACGTCGTACACGGTTCGAAAGGGGATACAGTGTCGGGTGTTGATCTAATTAAAATTACAGGCAGCCTATTAGCTCCGCGGGTCCGTGGAGCAGCTTCGATACCGGTAACAACGCAACAACGAGGCTATCCGAGCCGCGAGTGGCGGCGGTTAACTTATGGTGGCGTGCAACGCGGAGAAACGCGAGGCAACCGGAGAGTCGAACCGGCGGTGGCTAACGAAGCGGATTTAGTAATTGTTTTGTTGGATATCGCCCGCAGTGCGGAGCCCTGCTCGACGCGCCATTACTGGTTCTACATTGTAAAACACTTCTCATTGATAGCACGAGCCTCTTTGACCGTTGCCTGCCCGATGACGCTCAACGCTACCTTCCGAGCCACGATATACATCCTTGTACGCGTACCGATATACCCGCCTCGAGTTTTTTTTTCTTTTTCTTCCTATTCCATCCGCGATTCTGTCGATATTCTAATGGACCCGACCAGATTGACGCTTGGATTTTAATGGCAGGTGGTTAAAAGCCTTGGAAATGTTTACTTTGTATATAGAGGTTGTTATAGAGGTTTTGCTTTCTTTTCGAGTTTAAGGGTGTTACACATTTTCGAGTAGTATCGGTTATCGCTACATCTCGAACACGTTCGAGACGTTTTTTCCTTTCTATCGTACTTTTCTCGATCGCTCGGTATCGCTCGTAAATCTCGATGGAAAAGAACTCGCGTTTTAACGCACTTTTTTCGATTTTTCATTCAAAATCCTCGTGCAACGTGATTCTTCCTTTCGAAACGAGTGAGAAAGGAACGAGTCTCCTCAAATTCAATCATTCGATTCGATTAATCGGCGGTCGTTGTATTCGTAAAGATATCGATCGATCCGGGCCACGAATATCGTTCGACCGCGTTTTCGATCGTGAATTGTGGCGCGTGCAAGTACTTCTCGTGTCCTCGAGTCGGCTCGACGTTTAATATGGGTACCTGTAAGGTTATGAGACTTCTCCGCGAAACCAGTCGATCTTTGGATTTATCGCGCTATTAATTGAACCACTCTATTCGCGGAAACCGTTCACGTTAGGTGTTCGGAGAGCGATCGAACATTAAGATCGTCGGTTTATCGATATACTCGCCAATCGTTCATTATTGTCGAAGGTGTTTCCAGAAACTCGTACGAACGGAACGGGCGTGATCTCTAATGCATAAAAATATCGCTCGATATAATTATGCCGAGACCTAATAAAAATTAAATAAGAAGTTATAAATATTCTATTATAAATTACGAGGCAATCGGGCATGCGCGATATCGATCAAGCTGAACATGTAAATATGCTACGAATTACAAGGAAATGAAGTGTATAGAGTTTGGAAATTTTCTCGTATAAAAATAATTATAATTCTTTTTCGAGGGAGATTCAAAAATTTCCACGTAGAAAATTTCTCCTTCAACAAGAAAAAAAATGATTCGATCAAATTTTCGATACGCGATACATAAACTTCACGTTAAAATTTCTTTATCCCGAATTTATAATTACAGAAAAAAATAAAGCAACGTTAAATCATGGTGTGATTAGCGAATCACGACAGTCGGATACGATCTCGATCCCAATCCCTCCGGTTTTAATATCCCATCTTATTTTACCCCATAATAATTTCTCGCCTATTTTCGAATATATTTTCGAATAATCGCAACCAGCCTACTTTCCTGGCGCCTAAGAAATCGGAAAACGAAATCGATTCAGCCGGACACCCGTGACCGATGCCGATCTCGCTTAATCGATCTCGAGCGAGATTGATTTCGATTCCAACGCCTTGCTGCTGCGGCCATTCCACCAAAGGCTAATAAGCCTACGACTCATTGGCCGGTAATTAAATACGGGCAGCGTTGGCGTTCTATCTATGAAATAATAAGCTTGCCGATAAGCTACGAAGCTACGATCTCGATAAAAATCCCCACGGACCCGTTCTCCTCCGTTCTTAGGCCGGCGAACGGCCGTATCACCGTGGATAATTGACCGACTATAATTACAGGTGTCAATGAGGTTTTCTTTCTCCTTTTTTTTCTTTTTTCTCTCTTATTATTATTATTTTTCAACGGAAATGGATTCATTATCGCGCGTGGACGCGCGGCACGTTTCATTGGACCAGTTAACCGGCGGAAAAATAATATATCGATTTTATTGCTTCACGGGTGTAATGGCGTTGATGTGTTAAATGGTGTTTAGGAGAGATGATTATTAATATAACAGGCGTGGTTCTCGCCTATGATCGATCGTACGAAAATTAATGGGAGAAATTGCCGGGTTTCAAATAAGTTGATCGAATGTAAGTCGGAAATTGGATGATTGAAAAAGGCAGGGTGCGAGGAAAAAAATGTAAACTCGTTAGTCGGGCGATTTTTATGATATACATTTAATAGGATCGGATGGAGGAAATAAGGAACGTGGTTATTAATATTTTATGATCGACGAGTTAATACGCGTTTGGATATTGTATAACAAAATCGAGGCGTGAACATTTCGCGGACATAAGCATGGAAAACGCGAAAACGATATTCGTTGCGTACTCTCTCGTAAATCGTTCAGCGTTTGAACGCACGTCGCGCATGAATCAAATGTTTCTCTTGGCAGTTACAAAGTTTCATTGTGCTCGATGCGTAAGCATTTGGCATTCAATTACAAATATATTTTCTCTCGAACGCTTTGCAACAGGATTTTAAACTGAGTTGTCCATTCTTTCTCTTTTCTTTTCTCCCTCTCTCTTTCTCTCTCCCTCTCTTTTTTTTGCGGTGAAGTAATAATAATAGCGTGATGTTTGAACACGTGGGAGCTTGGAAGATTAACATGTTCCAAGTTTCGCTCACTCGCGGGAGTGGCTGTGTTTTTTCCTTTTCTTCGGTGGCGCCTCGGCCACGTAATTGGAATGTAATCGACGTGTAATTATCGAACGCGGACGATCGATCGATCCCGAACGAGGGGGCTGGAGAACGCGTGTCGAGCGGTTGACACGCCTCGAGCGATTTATCGATCGATAATCACGTGAGAAAAGGATCCGATCAAATCCAAAGCTAAAGAATTTTCAAAGTATATTTCGAATATTTGTTAAACGAATCCTAGACCCCTATTCCTCAATTTCTTTTTTTTTCTTTCTTAAAAGAAAATTTAATATGACTTTTTTCTAAATTATTTACAGAATTGGAATTGTTTCTCCCCTCCCACCCATAAAATGTTTAACGTTTCTAAGAGATTTTCTTTAAATAAATTTTATCCATCGAAAGGCTGAAAGCAGAAAGGGGCGATAAATTGTTGGATCACCTGTTCATCCACAGGTAAAAATCGGTTGCATGAATCGAACACCTGCGTATCGAGCGGAACACTCGCGTCAGCTTAATCGAACGTGTCAGAAACGCGATCTAATCCACTTAAGGCCAATTCACCGGCAATCTAGCCGTCGTAACGAGGAAACAAGTGACAACAAACTAGCCGATCGTCCTCGTTATCGTCGGCGTCCGCACCCGGTCGTCCTCGGCGATCAGGATCTCCTCGAGCGCGGCGCTTTTCGCCCGCGCGCCTATATTTAGCGATCACTTCTCCTCCGCTCTCGAGATTCTAATAAATTCCACGCAAAGATGTTAATGCACGTTCCATCGACTCCGCGCATATCGAATGCTCTTCTACTCGTTCGAGTGGGGAACGACCAAAATAAAATATCAAACGCTAACAACCGCGTGACGGGGAGTTACACGTCCAAAGGGAAGAAAAGGAAGGAGGAAATGGAGGAGCGAGGAGGCCGGGAGGAAAAAGAAGGAAAAAGAAGAAAAAAGGAAACGAAAGAGCCGCCTATTCGATATCCTCGCGACGACGAGAGGACGAAGGACATCTAGCCACCGTGGCCACCGTCGCTGAAAACGAGATGGAAACTTGGATATCGAGCGAAAGGGAGACGAAACGATCTGTGCGGGGAGGAGAGAGAGGCCGAAGGAACACGAGGGCCCTGGTATCTCGCGGGGGAGTAGTACTTACTCAAAGAGCAAGTCAACAGCGGCAGCTCGTTGCTAACTTATGAGCACCGGCGGATCCCTGGACCGACTTACTAATGGGACTAGTACTACCAGTATAAACTCACCACCAAAGGAGAGGCAGACAGAGAGAGAGACAGGAAGCAACGTTCACTCTCCGTCCCTCTTCTCTCTCTCTCCATTCTTTTCCACCCTCTTTACCACTCTCTCCCTTTCGATATCCATCTCTGTTCCACGTTGGCCCGTGTTCCGTACTTCTTCGTCGTTCCACCATCCACGCTTCTACCTGCCTCTACCTGCTATTTTAATAAATACGCGCAACGACGCGGCGCAACGCTCCACAGCCACTTTTAGAAACGTAACAAATGGTTACACGTCAGGCACAAGGTACTTAAGAAAGGCCCGAGCTGCCGCACTAAATCATAGAAATCGTACGGTATAAATTACGCGCTCGCGCGGAGTATTGTGAGCGCGCGAGCGACCTCGACGAGCGCCGCCACAAGGAGGAGGAGAAGCGGCCTCCTGGAAAAAGCTTCGATAATCCGTTGCCGGATTCTTTCAACCGTGAATTTCCGTCTAAATCTCGATGCCTCGAAATCTCAATATCTCTAAGGTATTCGCCTTGCAAGGATAGAGGAAAATAAAGAGTACGAGTTCATCTGGGATAGTTGGAAAGATTTCGATTTTCGAATTTCCGCGTAAATCTCGAGATCTCAATATAAGATATTCGCCTTGCAAGGATAGAGGAAAATAAAGAGTACGAGTTCATCTGGGATAGTTGGAAAGATTTCGATTTTCGAATTTCCTCAATATCTCTAAGGTCCTTGCAAGGATAGAGGAAAGAGTACGAATTCATCTGGGATAGTTGGAAAGATTTCGATTTTCGAATTTCCTCAATATCTCTAAGGTCCTTGCAAGGATAGAGGAAAGAGTACGAATTCACCTGGGATAGTTGAAAAGATTCCGATTTTCCAATTTCCTCAATATCTCTAAGTTCCTTGCAAGGATAGAGAAAAGAGTACGAATTCATCTGGGATAGTTGGAAAGGAGAGTTTAGTTCAGAAATTTCGAACTTTCTCGCGCGTATAAGTATATATTGGCGCGGGAAAAAGAAAAGCTGCGAGCTCTAAAAATAGAGAGTAAAATTTATCTTCGTCATTTTGAAACAAGTTGAGAGGGAAAGAGAGTTTTTTCTCGAAACTTCGGCCCGAACCACCTGATTTTTCATCGGAGCGTAGCCATACGGTTTCCTCGATCGGTGTCGTGCAGCGCGGATTGCGTGTGCGCGTGCCTCGGGCGCGGGTGTGCCCTCTGCGCCGCGTTAACGCTCGCCCAGACTGTGTGTGCGTGCGCTCGTGCCCGCTCCGCTCACCCACACGCAACGCCGGGGAATCGTGGCGTATTGCCACGTATCGTCGTCCACGTCGAGATACCGTGGCCGTGGTGCTGTAATAATTTCAAACCCGAGCACCGAAAGAACACGGCGCCTTCCACGTAGCCCCGCATCCGCGTGTTCGTCATCCGTGCGCGTAAATGT
Organism: Apis cerana; assembly: GCF_029169275.1. Classification (NCBI taxonomy): domain Eukaryota; kingdom Metazoa; phylum Arthropoda; class Insecta; order Hymenoptera; family Apidae; genus Apis; species Apis cerana. Next base: position 7,265,158 of record NC_083864.1, on the reverse strand, counting down.
ATCTCACGTTGGATTCGATGTTGATTTTAATTATTTCGTGTTGCAAACTGTATTTCGTCATCGCCCGGATCGACAGAATCGATTTCATTCTTGTAATTTCTTACGGAACGCGAGGAAATTTAGATGGATCGGGGATTAGGATTTTTTGAAATTTCGACTTTGAAAATAAGTAGACCGCGCATAATATCGAACGTTGAGTCATCGCGATAAATCTTATCGTGCGCAATTATACGATACGGAAGAGGAAAATTTTTCCAAATCTCTCGATGTTTTGCCTTCGGGGAACGGAGGGTAATAAACGTGAGAAATAATTTACATAATCCGAAAGTCTCGATATCAGGGGAGCGTGGCAGGTTCATATACCAGCTTCGAACACGGTCTTTATCAGATCTTGTGTTAAACGGCCGATACATTATTCGTTTTCGCTAGTCCTTGAAATTGATCGTTTTCTTCTCCTTAATTTCTCTCTCTCTTTCTCTCTCCCTCCCTCTCTTCGTTCGTTAGAGATCTCGATCGATCGCGAGAACAAGCGTGTAACGTGAAATGAACTCGTCACATTGGCTCTCATTAGATCCGCGGAGAGAAAGTCGCGGACGTTAAAACCAACATTTACTTTAGGTATCGAGAACGAATGCAAACGTGCCAAAACGTGACGTACTTTCTAACTTATAAAACGCATGTATGTACACGAATCTGAGAAGGGACTATACAAGCCTATCCTCCCGTTCGTCATATTTCGCGGAAACTAATTCGACAGCCCGTTATTATCACCGGCCATGCATCGGTTTAGGATAATTTACGGCGATTGTGAAAACGTGAAATCGATACCGTGTACATAAATGCACCGCATATTCGGGACACTTGGCATTCCTCTTAAATCGCTTTCTCTTTTCTAATAGCAATTTTATCTATTCATCGATTGCGCTTCTAGTCGGAGAAGTCGTGTCCTTTGGTCTCTCCTTGCTAAAGAAAATTTGATTTCGATGGAATTTCCTCGGCCATGGACGTAGATCGATCGATGTTGAGAACTAGAATAATTATCGTACCTTGGTAATTTCCCATTCTTTTTTTTTTCATTATTTTCGATCGATAGATAACCGATTGAGTGATTTATTAAGATGAAATTCACTCGACATTCCATTAATGATCGCAACGAGATCGTTTTCAAGATTTCGAATCTTCCAATTCGAATGGAAAAGGATGATCGCACCTGCGAAACAAAAGATCCTGTTTATCTATATATATATATATATATACTTTATCTCGATTTAACGCTTCCGTTTTCCTCGATCCTCCCGAGGAGGACAGAGGATCTCGAGGATCTCGTGGAGAGGAAGTCGTCGACGGGCAGGGCTATAGATTTAATCTCGTCGCGTTATTCGTTTCCCCGGCGGTGGACGGCCGAGGCATAGATCGCACATACTTACGTCCGATCCCCGATATCCGCTCGTCGCTCAACATCGAAACGATCGCGTACACCGATCGAAACGAATGTTGCCGTCGTTGCCGCCAACGTCTTTCCACGTCTTTCGACCCATCCTTCGCCTTTGGGATCCCCGAGACACCCGATTTAGATCGACCATCGTCTCCTACCTGAGACGATTAATCATTGAAACATGGAATAATTGATAAATCGCAGGAATCAAGGGCAAAGACACGCGGATGTACGGGTGACGTTCCTGTAACAAGCCCCGGTCCCGGTTATAGCCGGATTATGAGTTCCTTGTATGGGAGGTATCGTGTCGGTCGATCTTTTAACGCTGCTGTCGAAGCACCGGAGGCGACCGATCGGCCACGAGCGATATACACGCCGATGAAATAGAATCTGCCGCGATAGGAACCGTTACACACGGTGTGAGCCCAACCGGGAACTAGGGGAATCGGGATGCATCGAACCGGCGGCTATTGTTCTTCTCCGTTTCTGCCTAAAATATCCGTGTAAACGATGATGGAACAGGCGTAATTAATGGAAGCGAATCTTTTTTATTTTAATTTTACGATTGGATGGATTCCAATTTGCAAGAGTTTCCGATTTGATGTTATCTTTGCAAGGATAAATTATTGTGAAATATCTCCTCTCGTATCGAAAGGGGAGATATGAAATTTGCTGGAAATCAAATTGAAGGAGCGAAGGGATCGGGTTGGCCGTTTCTCGATGCGATTCGATTTGGAAATGTTATTATAACGTAATCGTGTTACGTGAATCGATAGTTAGCGACGCGAAGTCGCGGTTAATTTCGCGCGATACGAAATAATTGTTGGGAGTGATTGTACGGTTCTTAAGCGGCGTTGACACGAGGGGGTGGGGCTGGATTTATCGTGATTTTAAAGCGGATTACGCCACGCTGCTTAATTACCATGCACGTCGCGCACCGTTTAACGAAGCCGCGTCGATTATAAGCCGAACGAGTGTCGGCCACACGAGTGTCGATTATCCTGATACTTTTTTACATCTATCTACGAGCACGAGTCTACTCCGGCACTCGCTGCCAGGAGCCTTGAAAATCATTTAAATGCAACTTTCTAATTCGTTTCGACCGAATATATATATATATTATTTGGATCACATCTTTCGATCATGGATAATGTATATAGCTGGTAGAGAATTTATTCGTTTCCTGTTGTGATTTTTTCTTTTTTTTTTCATTGGAGAATCGTTTCGAATTTATTATTTTTATTTTAAATTAATTTGATCGAAAGTGGAAAGATTTGCAGATTCGTTGTCCAAAATATAAATTGCACGGAATAACAGATCGATGTTGCACTCGTTCGTTTCACGAGTTCTCGATCATACAATAATTCAATCTCGATCCAACAATCCAACGAAAGAAAATAATATCACGTTTTATTTTTCATCCATTTCAACGGTGCTCATAATTACTTTAAAAATCCATCTCGTTTAAGTGATCGAACTTGTTTCCATCGCATTTCTCGTTCGAAGACAGGAGAGCAAGAAGATAAAGAAAGAAAAAGGAAAAAGAAAAAAGAGAATAAAATCCTTCAATTAGTTCTCTCGCACACAACTCACGGCTATCTAATTTCTGCCTTCATTTATCTCCCAGGCTTTCAATCACACGAGCACTCAATCTCGACGCAACACCGTGGCAAAGTGGAGGGATCGATACAAAAATTAACAGCAATTATTACTTCAACCCCTACTTCTTCTCTCCGCCTGGCACTCAACTACAATCACACTCTTTCCCCACCGTCCATCCACGATAATCGAACCCGTGCAAAACTCATTATACACGTTTCAATATCCCTCCACGATCCGACGCGAAACTTCCTTCCACGTGTTTCATTCTTTCCAATTTCATCACCGATTTATTACCCGTATATACGTGCATATACGTATAATACACAGTCGCCAAGTTTCGATCCCTTCGAGGCCCGGATCGCGAGGATCACGAGCTTCTACTCGAATCACCTGGCAACACTCTTCTCGCGCGCTTTCGGCCTTTGGTCGTTGTTATCGGCTATAATAAATGCTCGACAGATCGATGTAGCGGTCGCTGGGGGGAGGAGAGGGGGCGGTTTGGGCGCGAGCCCCGCGGAATTTATCGAGCGGATGATCGGCGTGGCAAGAAGGTCGGGATTAACGGTGGTCGCGTCCAGTTACGAAAGTAAAACGCTCCTTAAAAAGCCACTTCTCGACTTGACCCGGCGCGCGCGTGTGCGAGTTGAAAAAAATGCTGCGAGCAAAAGTCGTGTAGTCTTTACGGCTCTTATCGCTCTGTTCCGCTCGCTTTCGTGTCTCCTCCTCCTCCTTCTCTTCCTCCTCCTCCCCCTCGCGTAATTAAAAATGGAATTATCGCGCGACCGGATCTGTACCCGCGATTATTTTATGATAATACAGGGAGGAGGTATGGAGGTCAATTATGCGCGAAAAAAACGCGTGGACTACTTCTCTTGGATGGAGTTGGGTTGTTAACCGGGGAGAGAGATATTATCTATGGACGGAATAATATAGGTAATTGAATTAAATGGCACGTGTGTGGAAACACGTTGACAATTTGGAAAGATTAAGAACGGTTAGGTCGATTTGTATTCCATAAAGATGAAGTTATCGCCACGGTGGACGTATTTCGTTAGTAAATTAGGATTAACCGCTCGATACTGTTCTCCAAGGTGTAAGTTTTATTATATTGAAGGAATGTCGGTTTATTACGAGGTGATTTGCATGTATGTTTATTCAATTTACGTATGAATGTGTAATATAGGAATTTTTTTCTTTTTCTCTCTCTCTCTCTCTCACACAACCGAGGAATGCTTATTAATTTCTATAAAATATTGGAATAAATCACGAGTCCGCTTTTCAATTTATATTCCTCGACATTTGAATATAATTATACCGCTTGGAAGCGGTGAGTTGTACACCTTCAACTGATATATATATAATATAAATTGGAATTACAATTTCTTCAATTATGCAAACGACATGCAAAGATTCTTCCCAAAAAGATATTATATTTGGAAAGCTTATCCTCTACCTCCAATAATTACAACAAATCGGAATACGTATTATTTCTCATATTCCCCCTTCGATTCTATTCCCCGTCGAAAGTCGAAGGATCTATAAATACACGGAAGCGAGAATGGAAAAAATCGTCACCCTCGATGAGATCGATTCTCTGGAAAACCGGTGCGGAGAGAGAGAGAGCTGCTCTCGATCGAGACAAAATCGAGTTTCGCGGTCTATCGCGGTCGGCGGCCGTCTCGAACGCATTGTTCGATAATGCAGTGCCGCTTAAATCGCGGCGCGGAGGCCCGATTTCATGGGGGACACATTCCCAGACGGTCGGTGGTCTTGGCGCCCGCCTATCACCGTCCAGCAAACCGTGGCGAATAAGTTATCGGGCGCGAAACCGCGCCGCGTCGTATCGTGATCCGAGATTCGAGAGCCGATCGGGCCGAGGGGGAGTCAGGGGCACCCTTAGTCACCCGAACGGCGCGATACCGTTTCCGTCTTCTATCTCGCCACTTCCATTCTGCCTCGACTACCGGCCGCCACCGCTCCTGCCAGCCTCCTTCGTCGTCCAGATTTGCGATACGAGTCCCGTGTGCCTCCTCAGATACCGAGATTCGTACGCGCCGTCGCGCGTGCAAAGGCGTGTCCCCCCACAAACGGGAAAAAAGATATTGGCCGGCCGTTTCGAGAGAACCGGATCGATACCGGTGGCTGGTTTATTAATTGGCCCCTCGGATCGGATCGAAGATGCTTGGCTGCGCGATCTTGGAGAATCGAGAGCCTGAGATGGAACTTTCCGTCGATAGGAAAGTGACGATTTTTGCTTTTTTCTTCCTCTTTTTATTCTTGCCGATGATCGAAAAATTCCAAGATTTTATTATACCGATTCTTCCAGTCTAGATGTCGGATCGTTAAAATTCGATCGGCAATTTCCCTCGAGGATTTTAAACAATTACGAGTTGAAGACACGCAGTTTACATTCCTTCCTTCCGCGTCCAATTTCTGACGCGATCAATGGCAGCTCGAGTGTCACGTCGATCGCTTGTTGTAACGAGATTGATTGAACAAAAGAAAAAAAGGAAGGAGAGAGATGGAAAGAAAGAGGAGAGAAAGAAGAAAAAAGGGGAGGAAAAACGAGAACAGCCCATCGACAGACCGGTCAAAAATATCGAGGCGGTACTCGATTGGCCGGTCGCGGGACGCGCTCGAAGCCGGTTCTCGCTCACAATGGACGCGTTACGACACGCGCGCGATTATACACGCGGACGTCGGTTGGATACGTTTAACTGCCACGTTAATTTATTCCCGTAGCTGCCTATCGAGGGCGGCCACGCGAGTCCGCCACGGGGATCGGTGAAAAATTCGCGCCGATCGGACGACACAATGGGCCATTGAGAACGAGCCGCGCGTCGCCGGGCGCCGATAGCGCTTGTGCAGGCGTTCAAGTCGCCTGGAAACCGCTCCCGGCCGCTCTCCACGCCTTTTTTCCATCGATACGCCACCATTCGGACGCGCAAAACCCGCGCTAACGTATTAACCGGATCGCCTTGGGCTAATCTCGGCCCGTGTCTTCAATTTATATACAGAGATTACCCGAAATAAAAATGGACGATAAATAATAATACATGAAGCACGAGGAAAAAGTAGCAGAATTATCTTATTGATGAATGTTCCGCTCTCTAAAATTATCGACAACCTTATATATATATATATATATCCTCCATCTATTCCATTCTATTCTAACTGTTCCATTGCGCGGAAAAAAAACAGGCGATTTAAAATCGAGGTTGAAACACGAAGAAGAATAACACGATTTTTCGCGAATGTAATTTCGATTAATTTTTCCTTTTTTTTTTTTCTGAACTCATTGACCACGAATCTCGAACAGGAATTTCGATTGTGGCGGCGAGGTGGTTAAATGGATTCGCGTGCGCGTGAATGCGCGTATGTAGCGGGCACGTCGACGCTCGTCGGCCCCGCTAATAAAATACCGTGTTTATACGTCGAACGTACACTATAATTGGCGATATAAGGGGCCCGCGGACACGCAGTAGGCGATGCCTACAAGTGTAATCCATTAAGATGCGCCCACTTTGTTTCCTGTCCTGTGCGGCCCCGTGGCTGCTGACAGTGTTACCGGTAACGTTGTTTGGACGAGTGTGAGTTCGTGCTCGTTGATTCTAACGGAGGTAGGATGGTAGAGAGCTGGTAATTTCGAGGGTGGTAAACGAAAGGATGAGAGATGTTCCTCGTCGAGTGGTTATGCAACGAGCGAAAACACGGTGCGTATATATATATATATATATGGGGGAGGGGAAATCGGATAATTTAGAGGTGTAATTTTTATCGGGATTCCAAACATCTTGCTCGAACGCGGCGGTTGAGCAAGTTTGCCCAAGGATCGAACGAGGAGAGGATATGTTGTAAAGCATGGGAGAAGGTGGTGGCTGGAGCGCGAGTGGGCAACAATGTGCGCTACCCGCGTGCATTGCACGTATGCACGAGTGCATAGGCGTGAGCAGGTCGCAGACGGTGAAGCCGTGTGTCAACGTTCGTTGCGTTTCGCAAGTTTCTACTAGACTGTGTCTAGCGCAGGATCCCTCGTAAGCGAATACCCGTGCCCGTTAGTCATACGGCAGGGAGCAGAACGTTTCATTCATTCATTAAATTCTCCTTGCAACTGAGCGTATTCGATCGAATTTCTTTTCTTTCCTTTTCTTTTTCTCTCTCGTTCTTATCTACTCATCGCTCGATAAATAAATATTTCCAAAGGAAGGTTCCAGTTTTATCGAACGATAACGAACGCGAGCTTGCCTGTAAATAATCCGACACGTCGAGAGGACTCTTGCATCGCGTATCGCTCGATAAATAAACTGGAAGCACGACGAACCGAAATCTGGAGAGGATCCATCGGCAATTAGGCCCGTTTTCCTCGAGATCTCTTCGGACAAACGTTGGCGACAAGGGTCCGGAGTGCTTTTACAAGCCGGCCAATGTCCAGCCTCGGATGAATAGTGGGCCCGTGCACGAGGCGTGTAAGCGCGCACGAGCGGTTCGAGGCACGTATTACCGGAGCTGCGGTCTCGCGGCACTGCTCACGATAAAGAGGATACACCGTGTCGTGGAACGAGGAGCGAGCCACAGTGGCCCATTTTCGTGGCTGTTACAACTCGGTTATTACCATTATTACCATGCTCCATTACCATAACGGAGATGTTATTTAAATAAGTCGCGAGCCACCCCGCGAGCGATGTCCTTGCGGAATAGAGTCGGCTACAGGCGACTCTTGTGCGCGTGCGCGAGTGCATCGAGGGCCTCAGGCCCGAGGAAAAGAAGGGAGAGAGAGAGAGAGAAGGAAAGGGACCAGGATTTATGTGTACCTCGCATCCAGGATGGTAGGGAGGTTTTAATGAGGCTCCTCCAGCCTGGACCGAGAAAAAATGATCGTAAGAGGAGAGAGAGATTCTTGTTAATTGATATCGTATTGTGAATTCGAGACCACGGGGTATATTTTCGTGTGCGTTTGTACGCACGCTGGGTGAAAGGTGAAAGATATTTTTTTTAAGAAGTTTTTTGTCTCTCTCTCTCTCTAAAAGAATTTCGATCTTCGATATTTTATCCCGTTTAGATTGGTTGAAATTTCTTTTTAGAATTTTTATCCCATTTCGTTCGATATCTTTTTTACGCACGTTTAATATTTATAAAATTTCACCACGTTATATTAGCAATAACTAAAAGTTTATGCATTCGTGGAAAATTTTCAACAAAAATTGATCTTCTTTCTCCTTCGAGTCTAATTCATTCTTTTTTCTTTTTTTTATCTAGGTTTCTCGAGGCTGTTGCACGGCTATCGAATAGAAGATCTGTGGGATGTTTTCGTTTTCGAAAGTGAAGCGGGTTGGAGGATGCTCGAGCGTCTCGCTACGGTGCACAAGATGCGTATCGTGCGTACACGCGCGCGCGGTTGCGTCGCGCACGCCCCCGCAGACACGAGATGCCAGATTGCAGAGAGGCCGACTTTGCGCACATGCAACCGAAAGATTTCGTCTTATTGCGGCTAGCTTCGAGCCTACCGACTCGATTACCGGCTCGTTAGTTAGCAGAAGCGGCCGCGAAACGGTCGTTAATAAAATTTATGTGTCGCGTGATCCGTCTCTCGGATAAAATAACGAAAACTATCGGATTAGCTATTCGAAGAAAAACTGCGGATCGACGTCGGTGAATTTCGTTCGGCCAATTTGGAATGTTTTCGAGTGGGATAAAATTTCCTCGATGGAACAAGTAAGGAACGAATCACCCTCGTCTCCTTTCACGAACGAATAACGCGTCGGAAGGCGGTAACCACGAGGGCAAGGTTCGAGAGGAATGCATCGGAGATAAGGAGGACCCGACGCGCGAGAGCTATTCCATTCGTCTTGGTCAGGCTAAGCGTCGGGAACTGGCGCTTTCTTTTCTCCGCGGCGCGCCGTTTCGAGATCGCGGCGATGCATAAAGCGATTTATTTGAATTAATGAGCTCGCCACACGATGGTGCGGCAAGCCACCACCACGAGTCATCGGCCACCGAAACACTTTGATCCGATCTCGGCTGCGGTAGCGAGAGGGAGAGGCCTCGTGACCACGGGGACCTCGATAAAACACTCGTGCACACGCCCTCTTCTCTCGTCCTCTCGTCCTCGCCGTCGCCGTCTCGTTACCGTGCCGCGTTTCCACGGTTAGAAAATCTCATTACCAGCTCTACCTCTTTTCACCGGCTTCGATCGGCTCGGGTCGTGAGATCATACCCGATCTTTTTCCATTCCACTCTCTCGCCCCTCCGTCCAATTAGCCACCATGCTTCCCTCAACTAGCGAGATTACCTTAGAAAGTCAATTTAGCGGCGCGAACACGTCGAAAAGTTGGACGGCGATATCGTTGGACGAAATGGCGAGATCCGTCCAACCTAGAACCTGCTCTAACGTACACCGCCAATGGCGAAACGTTGCCGGTTGCGACACGCGTCGCGCGTCCACCGATGTAAACCCGCTGATACAGGATTTATGTTCCCCTCGCCGGTTGCTTCGGCTAAATTACCGATAAATCAGCGGCGGAGGCGGCCGCGGCGTGCGGCCCCTCGTTCCGACCATATACAATTCCTCCAAATTTGGACGAAGGCGAAACCTTGGCCAATCGAGGCGCCGCGATCGCGGCTGGGAAACCGCGCGGTTAGAAACCTTTCGTTGCCTCTGATAAAGCTGTACAGCTTTAGCTTTAGTTCGAAATAAAATCGTTCCCCGTACGCTTTGAATTGTCGGATTTATGCCTGGTAAATTATGGAAATATATGGTCGAAACTGAAGAAACTTGAAAACGGAACGTAAGATTTTCCGATCTTGCTTTCTTTTTAATTTTCAACGTTCGTAAGTTTTTTTCCTTTATTTCCAGCCTCGCGCGCTGGAATATCAGAAATAATATATTTGAGCGGAAAAGTTGGAACTCATGGTGGCACGAGATCTACGATTCAAATATTTTCAACGGACAGTGGGGATAGATCAGTGGTATCTAAGACAATTTATCACGGGGACAATTGAAATGGCGAGGATCCGCGGAGAATCGGGTCCGCGTTTCACTTTCGACGCCCACCGATCGCGCGAGCGATTCTTGCGAGCGCGCGCAACACGAGTTGGAGCGGGTTTCCGGGAGAGCGTGGAAGAAAGAGCAGGTTCTGTTTTGTTTTGGTGGATTCGGCTTACCGGCACGGTCGAGCAGGTTTACGGTTTATGTGGCAACATATATTTAAAGCGTCCCTTACGATATGGCCGTACTGAACTTTCGGTACGCCCACGCGGCGAAACAACGCCGTGAAAGACGACTTCGTCGGCCGTCTCGGTTTCCGGAAGTGTCGTGTTTCCCGACCAAAATCCCCGAAACTTTGCGCGAAAAAAGAAAACACCTCCTCTCGCTTCCGATCGCGCGAAACTAATTCGAAACTGGCTCTCGGAAATTTCTCAAATTACAAGATCATAGTGGCTCGAGTCATTTTAACGTTTATTTCTTTCGACAAAAATACAAAAGTGATTGAGCAATAACTAAGAACGATGATTTATCGTGAAGTTTTATTCAAAAATTGAAAAATTTTAATGCACGAAAATATCATCTCTGGTCGAACGTTGAAAACTTGGTCGAGCAGAGAAATATCTTGAAATTTCATTTGAAAATCGATCGTTTTAAATACCACGATCGATCTGTTCGTTGAAAAAGATTAGCATTTTTACAATACGCGTCAATGATATGAAAGAAAGGAAATATAAAAAGAGAACGATAGAACGGCAGGAAGGCAAAAATCGTGAGGAAGAGGAAGAGTCGAGTGATTTTTTCGTCGATAATTAACGCATTGTTGTAACGACAATTCATTGTAACGAATTCGAAACGTACGGTTTTCGCTAACGGCACAAAGAATGTACGTAATCGTTTAAACTAACCATTGTGAGTGATCGTTGATGAGGAAAAGTAGCCAAAGCGTCTTTTTTTCTTCTTCTTTTCTTCTTCTTCCTCTTTCTCTCCTCTGCTTCGATCATTCGCGGACGTCATCGTGCGCGCCTCTCGATTAGTCGATTACAATATACGAACGCTATACAGATGAACAGGTCGGATGATCGGGCGCTACACAGGCCGTAATTGGATCGATCGGGCGATTGAGCGATGACGAATGATCCGTCGATCCGAAAGGTGTCCGTAATGGGTCTCCCAGAGTTATTAAGAGTCCATAAGTCCATCCTCGATCACGTTATGTTCATTAATTTCGTTTACCGTCTCCGTTATTCGTGATCGATCCCTGTTACGATTCTCTACACCGATAATGGATACGTGTCGTTCGTGTTACGTTGTCGTCGTAGTCGAGAGAAAACTTAAAAGAGACTTAACGTTGTAAATCGATATTAAATAACAATCGTAACGTCGAAAAGTGATGCGAAAGACGAAGAAAAGTTTTGCGTATCACGTGTATACAAGTGTTGTCACCGAATCCAACACTTCTTTTCAACGACACGTTCATCTATAAGTCCGATCAACCATTCGAATCAACGTCGAAAAGCAAAGTCTCTACTCAAAAAAACGTCTCTCCAACACCGAAAGGATGTTCGAAAAATTGAAAGAAGAATCGAACGAAGTAAAAAAAAAAAAAAAAAGACGAACGTCCGGTGGAATTGTTGTGGAAATGGTTATCGATATCGATCAACGCGCGATCCTCGAATCTTGGGATCGTGAGCAACGACGCGATCGATATCACCTGGATCCTCTCGAAAAATGCTCCACGGTTTCCACGTCGGATCCACGACGCGGGTAAGAGGTAACTCGAGGAACAAGCCGGCATGGCGGACACATCGAGCAATGTGTCGTACGTGGGGGAGTCAATGGCGGTCAATGGCACGAGCGAGCTCGATCAGGTCCACCAGGAGCAACATCTCACCGGCTGGCATAGCAGGCGGCACCTGGACCGGACTTAACCCGACTCGGCGAATGCTGAGCACCGTTAACCAAGCTTCACACCGAAAACCGTCCACCGGCCATCGTTAGAATAAGTGGCTCGATCGTTTTCCCCGTCCATTCGGTTTAACCGTGACCTTCGACCACGCGAGGAATGGCCACCTCCGATCGATCGTGATTCTTCCATGTGCATCTTGCCTACGAACATTGCGCACATCGTCAAAGTTAAAGAAATATTTCGAAGGGATATTTTGAACGGAGGAAGAAGTGAGAGAATTTTACCTATATTTCCAACGATTGTAAATCTTTTAATTTCAATCGTACGGTTTTGTATATCGTTTAAATATTTCTAAAGATTTCTAATATCTTTAGGTCCAGGAATTTTGTTTGCTTTTGGCAAAAGTTTTTACAAGAATTTACGTTCTTCTTCTCTGCCAATTTTCTAACAACGATCGCAGCCTCACACGCTATGGCTTTCGATCTAAGTGGCATTATTTTCACGATTTATCACAAAAATATTTCTTCCACTTTCCATTAATAATCGATGGATTCAGATTGGAAGAGGATGCGTTTAACGAATTCTTCTCGATCCGAGTGAGAAATGAGAAGAGCTGTGTGAGGACCGCCTAAGGCGACACTGAACGGGCCCAGAAGCATCGCCGCTTCATGCTTCCGAGAACATTACCGGCCGTGATAATCGGCGCATTCATCTCCACTGCCGGGAGATCTTGGTCCCGATGTTTTCGTCGATCCCCGTCTCCTATTTTTCTTTTATTTTTCACACACCGACAGAGATATTTTCACGCGTTCGAATCCAACGACTGAATGAAAATCAAAAATTCAAAAAGTTTCGATCCGATTGGATGGATGTTCGAAACGAGCCAGTATCGCCAACGACACGAGTCAATCAATTAATCGGTATGGAAGGAAAAGAAACGGAAATAGGAAGAATTTAATCTGATGAGCGTCAGAGACCGGTTACCTCGTCTTCCGAGGATCATCGAGGTGTGTCGAGTATCGTTCAAGTAACAGAATGTTAATTTTAATTTTCCTTTCTTTTTTTCTCTTCTTTTAACCGTGATTATGAATACTGTATGGGACACGGTATGAAAATAAGATGGTTAATTAAGAGTGACGCTCGAGATGCTATCTGTTGAAGAGAATCCAAAGGTGTTCCACATAAATTATGATAAATGAGCGAGCTTCTTCGTTGATGATTGCGATCTGGAAGAGGAACGATTAACCCCCTCGACACTTATTTCCGGTATTTCCGGTCAGATACCAGGTATTACGTATGCAAGCTGACTTTTTGCCCTTCGATAACGTTCAACGTAACATCGTATCACTAAACCGAGCTTCATCTCGATGCTAATTAAAAATTGGATATATATAGATTATTATTGCAGAGAAATGAAAATCTTGGCTCTCTCTTCGAGTCACCCTTTGAACACCGTTAGATTATATACATTATTACAGATATACAAGTAAACTTAAACAGGATATTATAGAATATTAATTTTTCGCGAGAAATAACACTACCCTGTTTCATCGAATTTAGACATTAAAATTCCAAGAATTCGAATGTCTCTTAATCTGATTAAAATAAAAATTCTCTCATTTCAGATTAGAAAATTCCCTCGTCTCTGTATCCACATCTCGCGATCGAGAGCTCGTTCCTGGCCGCGGCGGCAAAAAGGGAGCGTCGAAGAGGTCGATTCGGTGGCGCGGATTTTAGATGTTATCGCGGAGGCACCGTTGCGCCTTTACACGGGCAAACAACAGTCCGATTTCCAAGCGAGGGAGGGGGGCAGCACCGTCCAGCCAGGTCAATTATTTCCCCGTGGAACGGTATTAATGGAGGCTACCGTAGAAAGTGCTCCCGCTTGCACCCTCCGGAATTATTCTAACGCTGGCGTCGTAACGCTGAGACTCTTCGTTTCACACCGATTTATAGACGATTCTAAAAACGCGTCCTTCTGAGGAATAAGGAATGTGATTCCTGCACCTGAATTCGCCTGCAAGAATTTTTCCTCATCCATCCTATATATATATAAACAAGTAACATCTCTAACTATCTCTGGGGATAAATTAAATTGTACAAAATTCGTATACAATCTCTGGCGCGAAAAAAATTTCATTCCCGTCACTTGTTTTGTTTTTTAAGTAACGAAAGATATTTCTTTGGAACGTCTCGAAACTCGAACGATCGTTGAATCTACATGTAGGAGGATATCAATCGATTTTGAGAAATTATTTGTGTGTGAAAGTATGGAGGGGTGAGTTATGGTTTATAATCGAAAGGATGAAGGAAAGAGAGATGTGTAAATGTACTTCTGGCACTTGTTCTGGAAAAAAGAAAATGTAGAAATTTTTAATTTCATTTTAAATAGAAAGAAACGATTACTCTATACGATATTAATCGGATATCAATTGTTTATTACTCCCTTTCTTGGAATCACTCTGTACAATCAATAAGAAGATTTAATTTTAATCTCGCAGATTTTACGATGTGAAAGATAGAAGAAACGGAGGCATGTAAATTTTGTTTTGTGTCCGTTCCCTTTGAAACAGCCTGCGCAGAGCTGTGTTAGAGCCAGCCGCCACCGGAGCGGACTGACTGACAGGTTTAATTCTCAAGGTAGCTAGAGCGAGTAATCCGCGCCGGGCTGCAAAGTATTAATACAAAATTTTACGATGTTGCTCGAGATGCATAGAGGCCGACAATGGAGTCGCACGAGATACAAAATGCAGCACAATGTTTCCGTTGGTCTCATATTCGGTGGAACGGGTCTGTAGCACGAGGTTGAAATAGGTCGGTCGTAAAAGTCCCGCTATAAATTCACCCCAATGTCTCCGCGATGTCTCCGATGGAGCCTTCACGTAGGGGAGCGTGATCGTAAAAACGCTGCGATTCCACGCGTTTCAACCTATCCTCTCCTCTCTCGTCTTTGCCAACCGTCTTGCCTCCGCATTTTCTTTTCTCTCCTTTTTTTTCTTTTTTTTTTTTCCACTACCGTTTCAAAAAGGTAACGGAAAATTAAGCGGCGATAAGTTTTGGATTGTTTTCTGCGTGGATAACGCGATTAGAGAGAATGGTGATTGGCAGGATCGAAGGGATGAATTCGGTTGTGGCGAAATAACATTTGATAGAATTTTTATTTTAATATTATTCTGAATTTAGAAAATTTACAAAGTTAAAAATTTTTAAGGGAAAGGGGAAAAAAGATGTTGAAATTTCCTTTTCCACTCTCTCTCTCTCTCTCATGGAAAATTTTGAAATTATAAATTTTATCTCTTAAATTACAATTTATGAGTTTCTCTGTTAATTTGAGGACATAATTTTTTAGTATCCATCGTTGGATAAAAATAGATACTCGAGAAGCGTTGAAACGCTTGCATACGTGCCACGATCTTGACTCCGGAACCATTTATCTGGGATTCGATACGTCGATATACCTGGTTCCGGGAACGTATTCAACGTATTCCATGATTGGAAGGTAGCAGCTGACGGGGAATGGCACGCTTTCCAGAACGGCCATCCCTCAGGGATTGGAAGGGAGGTCTTTATGCGTCAAACCCATTGTGTTGCGATCTTGCGAGTATAAACGTAACGCGACATGTGATTCCTGCACCTGAATTCGCCTGCAAGAATTTTTCCTCGTCCATCCTATATATATAAACACGTAACTACCTCTAACTACCTCTAATGGGGATAAATTGTGCAAAATTCGTATATACAATCTCTGAAAAAAATTTCATTCCCGTTATTTCTTTTATTTTTTAAGCAACGAGAAATATGTCTTTGGAATTTAAAAATCAATTTTCATCGAGTAACGAGACTCTTAATTATCAATTGGATTCAACGTCGAAATCCAAAATCTACTGTAATAAAAAGACATCAAACATTCGACATGGAATGAAAATTAACTCTATCGTGAATCCAAATGAACGATTGACTCGAGAAAGATATAAAAATTCAAGCGTACGAGTAGATGCGCGAGAGAAGAATAGAACGCGAGGTTGATTTCATCGAAACTGATCCCCTGCTCACATACACCTTCCTCGAAAATACATGTGAAAATACAGAATCGGTTGTCGCGAGGGAAATCTCGGTTGGAACGGTCGTCCCGTTCCTTTTAATGTTTAAAAGCGCGCTCACCGTGCTCGTTTGGGGTAGGTAGGGAGGAGGAGAGGCTCCTCAAAGACGCAACCTCGTGGACCTTAACTCGATCCATTCAGGATCGGTCCTCGTGCAGAGGCACTTTGTGAGCCGCGAGTACAATGAAGGCAGCCGAGCCGAAAGGTACCTGCCGTCCGTGTATATACCTTTCAGCCCGTGGACACCTGCGCAACGAGACTTTTGATTTTTCTCCTCGCCCTGCACCCTGCCAAATTTGTCATTCATCCGGCTCTGACACGGCCCCGTGTCATGATTTCGGCCGCGACCTAGCCAGGTATTCCGGAAATCGGATCAACGTTCAAGATCGCGCCATTCCAAGGTCGTTAATCGTCCATACTTGGAGAAATCTTGCGAAATTTTCGAGAGTTTTCGAGACTGGTTTATCGACTCGATGGAATATTCCGTTGGATTTAATTTAATTGAAAGAAGGGGAATTTGAAAATTTGAAAATTTGAAAGATCGTCACAAAGACCGATTATATTTGGAAAGTGAAGATTCTTGACACGAGAGAAGAAGCTGAGGATACTTTTCACTTTAAAGTAATTGATTTAGAAACGAACTCGAGTTGTAACCGATATATGTTCGAGGAAGAAAATTACCATTATCCATTCGTTTCGAACGAAAATGAAAGCAACTTATACCTATGTACACTCCAATCCATTTCATCGCATTCTCGGTTCGACAACAGTTGGCGATTAATCAAAAGAGAGCCACCTTTCGCGAATCGAAACGGTTGGAAAAGTGGCAGAGAGAGGAACATGTGAAAAGAGGGAAGAGGGAAGACGATGCTCGCCATACGCAACCGCCTAATCCCTTTTGGGTTGCTGTCGGAGTCAATGGCGCGGGGCACGCGATAGAAAAAAAGGGGTGAAGGATCGTCCTAGCCGGAAGCTCGTACGCGTACACGTGAGGAGGCCTGGCCCTCATAATAAGTCTCTCCGCCACGGTGACGAAGGTAAAACGTCGTATGTGCCGACATTAACCAAATCTGAACAAACACTGGATCCCGTTTCTACACCTTCTTTCTCTCTCCCTCTCGCTGGGGAACAGCTGGGCCGGGGCTTCATCCTACATCCATCCCCCCAAAGGTCGAGCCTCGGGCCATGGAATAAAAATGAGGACCCAGAAACGGTACATCGGGTCGCGTTCAACGAAACTCGTGCCCCTCGATAGATACGGGAAAACCTGATCGCGAACGAGAACCTGATGAACGCACTGCGAAGGGAAATTTGTATTGTTAGGCCCTTTGGAGAGACTTATTTTTCTCCTATTTCTTCCGATTGCTCAGAAAACTTTAAATTTCGCTTTCTTCCTTTTATTTCATTATTCAAAGGAATTGTGAAAATTTCGCAACCTTGGAATATTTTAAAATTCTTCGCTTCGAAAATTTCAAAGTCTCGAAATGACGAGGCAAAATTGCATCGTCTGACGAAATTGTTGTTCGGAAAAACAAAAACACTTGGCGAACGATATCGAAAAGATGGATGGAATAGGATGGAATGCGGGGAAAGGGAGGAGGAAGCCCGTTAAATCGTAAAGTTTGCGGAGGGAGAGGGCGAGGTCGCGCGGTAAGTCGTGCAGGAAGAATCGTAATTATCCAA
The DNA here is from genome assembly GCF_029169275.1 of Apis cerana. Lineage (NCBI taxonomy): Eukaryota > Metazoa > Arthropoda > Insecta > Hymenoptera > Apidae > Apis > Apis cerana. The sequence goes on along the minus strand of NC_083864.1, from coordinate 7,247,447 downwards.
CACGTGTGTGGAACCTGTGCACGAACGACGACGGGTGATATCGGCTCGAGGTCGCGATCCCCTCATAATGGGAGTAACCGACGCGAAGAATGCAGGCCGACCCTGAACCTCCTCCCGCCACGTCCCGTGACAAAGATCAAGGCGGTCCGGAATGATACGCGTCGCTAGCTGTGATCGCTAAACGCATTTTCACAGTTATGCAATTCGAGCACGCACCACTGCATTGACGGACTGCGATCGTAAGCGAACATGATTTTTATTAACACCTTGATTACCGTTTCCCTCGTCGTATAATTTTCCAATAAATTAACTGTCGATCGACCAAGCTTTCGTTCGAAATATCGTAGTCTTTTCTTTTCTCTTTTAAAAAACCGTTCTTCGATAGAAAGTGACGCGAATAATTTTAATAAAAAACGAATGGATTTGAAAAATTTTCGTATTCGCATTTCAACGATGAACGTTTATTTTTCTTTATATTTATCCTCTTTGAGGAGAAAGAGTTGAAAACTTTGAGATTAATTTAAAACCATCAAAAGTTAATCAGCGATTCAGTCCCACCCAATTTAGCATATTGCATCAGTTTCTCGGAAAACTGCAACCTTCGTCCGTTCTATTTTTAAAGAAAATAGAAAAGAAAAATTCCCCCTCGTTCAATAGTCGTAATAACGAACACGTCATCGATCCCGGCTAGAGATCCAAGTTTGCTACAAATTAATTTGCATGCCGCGTATACGCACTGTTCTTCTCGGAAACAGGACCGGATCAATCGAGTTGGTTTATCCGGTGCCACGTTCGTCGAGGGCGGGGAACAATGACTTGATCGAGGAGAGGATCGCTCTCGATTTTCTTTCGCTCGTCCCTGCGCGCGACGGTTTCGTTCCGTTCTAGGACGTGCTCGTCTTCGTTTGTGTCTTCGTTCGTGGATTGATAATCCTGATGGACGTCACGATAGTATTAGCGTCATGGCGATCGCCGCGAGTTGACGTCCGTGCAAAGAGCGAAACAGGAAGAAAAGGAGCGGAGGCCAAGAAGAGGAGGCCGCCCGTGTGTCGGCCTCGGGAACCTGATACCGGCGCGGTTTTATGAACGCTCGTGGAACAGCGCTATCGGAACAAGGATGCATCGATGTTCGTTCCTATCTGGTCGGAGTATCGTGGAGACTGGCGTGGTTGAATCGATAACGATGAAATTGTTTAAAATGATGTATACGTGAAATCGATTTATTATCGAATAATTGTCGCGACTACTATTGATCATTTGACATTATTATTCGCGGTATTTGTTTAAATTTCGACCGTTCTCGCAAAGAAAGAATTGCGTTTCGATCGCTATTGATCGAGGCATCCACGAATAATCGCAACAATTTTTGTCTTTTCAGATTTCGCAGGACTGCTGGGAGAAAAATTAAGGAGGATCCTGATCATTGGCACGTACGAACGAATAATTTCTCTCGCTTAAATTCCAACGAAGTACAAACGAGTAAGAGGAAATGGACGAAGAAAAACGTATATAAATCGCGACGATTTTTTGTCTTTCAGACAACTTGGTAGGACACTTGGTAGGTAAAAAATTAACGAGGAAAAGATTATCCTGATTATCGCTACGAACCATAATTTCTCTCGTCTGAACTTTCCAATTCCAACTAAATACAAACGAGTAAGAGGAAATGGATGAAGAGGAGACGCATATAAATCGGCGAAAATGGTAGAGACGGACGGTAGCACAGGATCCTGACGAGAAGAACCAGGTGCTGGCGCGGGGCGCGTGTCCAGATTGGGGTAGGGGGCAGGTGGGCCCCCTGCATTGTCAATCTCTGCCTTTCTGTACCTCGTGGCTGCTTGCCTGGCTGCATGTGTGATCGTGTTTCCCGTGCGTCCCGACGAAGGGTTCCCCCGTGGACAAGGAGGAGCCGAGTTGTGTAAGTGTCACCCATACGGCCAAACAGCCACGGGGCTTCAGAGGGTGCAGCTAACACATAATGAGGTTGTATGCGGCAGAAGAGGGGTGCTCGCCTCTCCGGGATGGCGATGGGGATGCCGTACCTTCGCTCACCTAGTCCAACGAGTGTACTCTCGCTCTATTGTGCGCGGAAAAGGCAGGTGATGAGAACGGTCGGCACCACGCGACTCTATGCGCCGCGGTTCTCATCGCGAGGATCCTCGTGACCCACGGAGTTATAAAGAGCCGAATCAATGTTGAAGGTCAATGTCGAGATTTTTAAATATTTTTCAAACTATTTCCCTAGACCTTACTCGGTTTCGAAGAATTTTTAGAAACAGGGTAGCGAATTTTCAACCGTTATTAAACGATCTTCGAGAAACACGAGGGAGAAGATTATCGGAATAAATTCGATACGCGTACGTGAATTTTGTACATAAGGGAATGGAAGAAACGTAGCGTTGATAATTATAAAAAGAAGGAAAAAGGAGGAAGAAGAAGAAAATAAAATTTTAGAAATGGAATCACGGAGAGAGAGAGAGAATTGAGAACCGTTGCGATCTCGCAGCATATATCCCGGTATTGCACCATTGCAGCACGGACTGCAACGCGCAAAAGCACTTCTCCCCACCCGGTATCGATGGCCGTGCAGAGAGCACGTGCCATCAGCTGTCTCCGCTGGACCACAGCTGAAGCGGAGGAGGCGCGCGAGCACAATGAAACCGCATACAACGGTTCCGGTCAGTAACAGTGTCTTCCAAAAACCGTACATCGATGCTCGAACGTCCGAAAAATACTCGATACCTAAACGAAAGCATCTCTCTCGACTACCCACACTTCCATCTAACGGGAACTTGTAATTTTAAAATCGAACCACCACCGTCTCTCTCTCTTTCCTCCCCTTCTCCCTTCCCAGACCATGAATATTCAATTGTTCCACGTGACCCTGTTTCAAAGCGTGTCGCCTATCGTCTACCCACGATAAATCCCAGTTTCTCATATCCGGAGCGGAATTAACACGGTGAGACGAAAGCTCTCTCCTTCCCTTTCCCCGAGAGAGAGTCGGTTGAATGTGAAAAAGAAATAAAAGGAACGAGACGGGGGTGGCCGAGGAGTTACGATCTCCCTGCGCGCGGGACGAAAATCGTAAATCTGAAAAAAACGCAGTAAATCTACGGGCACGGACAATGCGGCTCGAGTCGGAAGCGCGGAGATGAACGCGCGGATCACTGGCACCGCTGTCTCGCCGTGGCCAATGAGATTACGCTCTTCTCGCGCGAGCTTACGCGCTCTCCCGCTTCGTCCTCGGTTCCGGTTCTTGCGGTCATCCGTAGCGACTGGAAAGCCTTCCAGTCTACCTGCTCCTGCTTTTTACATTCTTTACATATCGTCCCTGATACTTTGTAACTTTCCACTTTCATCCTTGCACGATCACTTGTTCTCTGTTTCTCTCCGATAGAAAGTCGAGGAGAATTTCGCGTTTGTATCGAAATTCCTCAATGCTTCCTTCTCTGAATATGAATACCTTAGAAGATATTTACACACCGTTTGTTGCGCAACGTTACAAAAATTTTCTTCTCTTACTCTGAAATCAACTCGATCCTTCGTGTCGATTATCGATTCGAAATATTCTCGCGAACGGTTTCGAATTATTGCGACGATTTACTCGTCGTTTTCCTCTCCCTCCCCCCACCTATACCGGAAGGATATACCTCGTCGACCCAAGAAGCTATCTCAGCCTCTCATTAACGAGCACCACTAGTGTCTCTTCTCTCTTGCGCTCGTAACTCACTACGCTCTTGCGGCGCTCCGTTCTCGTTTTCTCTTCTCGACTCTGTCCATCCACCTTTCTCTTCCAGCCGACTTCACGTCTCCTATCGCGCACACTCGGCCGCCTCCATCCACCGTGTCCACCTTCCTTCCTCTTCCCTGGCGAGAAACATAATAGCGCGGTTCTTAAACACCTAGACAACACCGGGTAAGACAATCCTCCTATCAGCGCCGGCGTAATAGCCAGACAGGCAGCCAGCCAGCCAGCCGCTGAGGACAATTGCTTCGCGGCTCGCTGTTGCGGCGTGGGCTCGAGCTCGTTCCTCAGCCGACCTAGCAGCCTGTTCCACGATCGCATACCTACGTCTAGCCGACAAACCGCCTTAAGGTTCGCCCATAAATGGAAGCGCACGACCGCAACACCGTGCATCTTCCTCCCTCCCTCTTCCTGCTTCGAGGTCCATCCTCGAAACGGTTGGATAACGTTTAACTTTACGATTTCGCGATTTCATAGTTTCTTTTTTTAGTTGGATTATCACGTTCAATTGTCATTACGGAGCGAAAGTGGCCTCGAAAGTATTTTATCGTGACTTTTACGGAGACATCGAGAAGGATGCGTTTTTGAATCTAAATAATAAATATCAAAGATGGTTAAATATTGCGACACTTGGATCCATTACAAGTTTTTATAACTGTATTAATTATATTAACGTGTTTCTTGGAAAAGTGGACGATATCCCAACTAAAGAGACAAGAGGAAGAGAATTAACGAAAAACTTCCTGTTGCTCTCCAATTTATCAACAACTTTCGATAAGCTTGCTGCATCGGGACAATTTGCCCTCCACTTCCACTCAGATCCGAACGAAATTTAAAAGATACGAGTTTAGAAACGTTGTACCGCCTCCCACAACCGGTTCACCTCGGCCCCGCGTGTCAACACACGCGGCGAACAAATTACTTTCGAGCAATCGAGATTCAACGAACGCGAACCTCCTTGAGCGATCAAAACCGATCTATCTGCGATCTAAAAGCCCGAGGACGTGTCACGATATAAATCCGCCGGGCGGAGATACGCGAAACTTGGTGGAAGCACGGTATCCTGCCAACACGGCAGCGGTTACACGGGCCAAGCACTCGTGTTACAAACGCTAACGACATCGTTTCCTCGCTTTCTTCTCGTTCCGTGACAACCGTCCACTTGTCCAATGGACCGATCAATCGACCACGTGTGCACGGTGCTTAATCGAGCTGCGATCCCAGATTCGCAAAGATTTGCTTTCTCCTCTCGGTTCCCTTCCACACGGGCAAAGGGCTGCCACGGTAGCGTTCACCTAATACTCTTCTCGGCTATCAATCATACGCGTTTAATGCGCCAAACGCTTAGTTCGTACCAACCGACTTGCGTAACAAAGCAGGGGTTCCGCGGCAAGATCTGGATAAGAGGAACGATTGAATCGAGACGACGACGACGACGACCACGGTTGGTGGAAAAAGACCAGTCTTACGTACGCGCGATAACGAACGTGTAAAAATGATTATCCTGTGCTGGGTACTTAATTATACCGGTGTCGCGGCTAACAGCGGTTTCACCGATCCTCGGAACGCGAAAGAAAAGCGTGCAACATTCTGGGAAGAAAGTTCCCGTGGGCTGGCCTAATACGCTTTGCGGCTATCGATCATGCCGCACGCACACCTACGAAAAACGGGAGCGTGATTGTGCGCGCGTTGCATAAGCCGAGCCAATTTCTATGCGATGGCGAAGGTAACGAGAGGCGTTTGGGCAAATTGGGGAATTGATCGATCGATGGGATTCGAGGGAAATGGAGGGAGCAGAGATCTTGGAGGACGACATCTTGGTTGGTAGTTTTGTTTCGTTGGATTGAATTTGTTGAATCGAACGACTTGGGAGGAATATTCGAAAAGAATATGGAATATTCTTTTAATATGTAAGTTATCCCCTCGTGATTCGATCGAGAGGAGTGGGCTTAAACGAAAAACACGGATGTTCGATCAATCCTCTGCCGTTTAATTTACTTGCATCCGTTAATACAATACGAATCCGTTCTTCCATCAGGTGAAACAATGATGGAGGGATCGGAAGATTAGCGGGCCCGCAACGGAAATCTCGATTCCTTTGGTGACCCCGAAGGAAGGGTGGTCACAAAAGCAGTGGCAGTGGTGTAAACGGAGGTGATTGCAAATCTTTATAGCGCTCTCGAGTGGCCAGGTGCACGTGGAATAATGGCGACGTCCACGTACACCGGCGACGATCTAGATACTTTAGAGTTCCGCCGCGATTTATATACGGGTACTATTTTTTCTCCCTTTTCTTTTTCCTCTTTTTAATTCTTCTTCCCCGCGACTAAGGAGCAGAGGCAATAATTTCGTTTCTACGACGAGAGGGAGAGGAGAATTCTCCTCCTTCCAGCGGAAGAATCGTTTCTCGAGTGCTCACTCACGCCAATCATCGTCCATCGCCCTAATAACGATCAACAACCGTTTCTTTTCTTTCTTCTTCTCGTTAGTTTCGTATATACGCGTCATACCTGTCGTCGTTGCACCGTGGCGTGTAAGGGACGGTGAAAGAGTTTCACGAGCAAGGCTACTTCACTCTCTTTCAACCGTGCCGTGAGAATCGAATCGAATAAAATTGAATTACGTATACGCGATTCGAGCGCTACAACCTCGCCACAGGGGCCGGCTCATTATTCGATGGTTCGGAGCTCGTAACCGCTTTTTCTCATCGTTCCTTCCTTTCTTCGATTTCGAGCGCGATACCAGCATTACCAGAATATTAGATTTAACCTAATCGCGCGATATTAAGAGTGATCTATTCAACGTGATTACCTTATCAGAAAAACCGAAAAATACGAAAGAATAATAATCCGAACTTCTCCGGAGGAAGAAAAAAAACCTATTCCACGAAAAGAGTTTCGAAAGATATTTCACCCTACTCGTTAATCCACTCGTGAAACCCATTTCCAAGAAATTCCCGGTAACCCCTCTTCTAAAAGAAAACAAAAAAAAAAAGAGGAAGAGGAAAAAAAAGCAACCCAACAGATCCTCCGATTTGTCAACGCGCACCATTCCAAAAATTCCAGCCCCCTCCGCGTTCCACCTTCCAACCCAAACATCCCTAAAAGCCATAGAGCGGGACCGTTAAAAGCCGATACAGAGAACGCATCGATAGACACCGATTCGGGGAGAGGGTGGCTTTTAGACACCGTGAAACATCATCGGTGAGGGGGTAGCCCTCCTCTGGGTGCCGATGCACGCAAAACGCGGACAGATGCATGTGCACCTTTTTAGATCCATCGGCAGGCTGCGACACATGCGCTTCCCAGGTACACGCGCGTAACAAGCGTATTCCGCGTACGTGCACACATGTCACCCCCCTGTCTTTACGTGTCTGAGTGCGCGTGTACACGGGCCAACGGCACAATGCCAATAATAACCTATCGCCCTCGTCGCATCCCTCGTCGCAGATTCCAGCAGATGCTGGATGGCTGGCTGGCTGGCTGGCTCGAGCAGCCCCTACACGGGGGTCTAGTTTTGTCTAGGAGGGGTTGGCCGCCGGCTTTTCTCGCTCACAATGCCGAGCGGCACCGGCAGGTGTGGACTCCCCTCGGTTCGTGGCGGGCGCGTGCCCCACACGAGCGGGGGCGGGGTACCTCTTTCTCCGTCTGGCCTCAACCCCAGGCCATCATCCTCCCTTGTTCCTCCGTTATTCCTTCCTCGAGGAGAAGAGGAGAAGACGTCTCGGGACGGCACGTCTTGCCTCGACGTCGAGCGACGAGATCCTCGCCCCTCTCTCGTTGTTCGCGCACCGGAAAACCTTCGAGTTGGAGGTCGAGGTCACGTGCGAGGCTCGCGTCCGATTACCGGCTGTGAATAAGAAACGCCGGAGACTTCTTGCTTCTCGGGGGTTGATGTCGGCGTCGAAGGGATGGAGATCGTTGGTCGATCGATTCTCTCCTCTCGAAGCCTCGCCCCGATCGGGTTTCTTTTCATTTCTATTTTGGCGAAATGGGCGTTGTTTCTGGCCGGGGGTCGTCGGGACGGATCGAAAGGTGCGATGGATGGATCGAGACGGATGGAGACGGAACCGTTGAAGATTTCGTGGAGAATAAGGAGGATGAGAGGAAGGGAGAGGGAGGAGATTGTTTCTCGATGGTAGAAGGGTGGATAAGATCGAGTTTCGAAGGAAGGTGTCGAAGGAACCGTTAGAGACTTCTTACTCCCGACGAGGGTTGGAGATAGAGAACGACGATTATCTTTTCATGTCTATTTAAAGTTCTCTCCTCTCCTCGGGGAAGAGGAGGCGTTGGATTTCTCTTGGAGCTTTCGAGTCAAAAGTACAAAGGAGCAGGAGTCGAGGACCGACGCGAAATGCGAATCTAAATGATATCGAGTTTCCATCGCGGTCCGGCTGCGTCACGTGGGCGTTATTATCCCTTCGTTCGAAATCCGTGTGGATGGATTGAAAGAATTGCGAAGAATTCCTTAAAGGAAAGACCTCCCTTAGAGGAAGTCGAGGCATAGAAATGGGAATAGATCGATTCGAGAACGTCGCGAATCGATACGAGACTCAACGGTCACCGCGAGAGAGAAAGAGAGAGAGGAAGGGGAGGGGGATGGGAGCATGTGCACACGGACGATATAATAAGGGTAAGAGACGCGTGCATTTCCGCGGGGCGTGTGCGTCACCTCTCCTCCCCCCTCCCAACTCCCCCTTTCAGTCAGAGATTTCGAGAAACGGACGCGTGCCATCGGTGAAAGTCGATCTGGACCGAGCGAAACAGAGACAACGACACGCACAAGGGTTGAATTCAGACGAAAATAGGTCCAGCCTTCTATGTGAAAGGTTTCGCTTCTTCGACAGCCAGCTTGCGTCGGAGTTCAAAGGGTTCATTGTTATCTTTCCTCCTGCTTTTTTTTTTTTTTCACATTTGTTCAGCTTCGCCCCGCTTAATTCTAAACTCGTGGTGTTAAATTAATTTCGCTTTAAAACCGATCTGATGGGTATTGAATTCCACGGAGGAAGTTGTCGTTGGAAGAAAATTGTCGACATTGTTGTTACATATTCGTTTAAAAATCCGCGATACGTTTTTTCGTACTCTTACTTTTCTCGCCGCTTCTCTTTGGCGAATTTTTTCTTTTCTTTTTTTGTTTTTTTTTTTTAGCTTTTTTCTAGGTTCTTTCGGGAATCAAGATCGCAGACGAGTGAGGATTCGTTTGTCCAGCGAAGAAAAACAAAAGATGGCCGCTTCCTGCGGTCAAGTACAGCCGCCCTCGAGCACTTTGCTAATAAGCGTTCGCCGAAAGCGACGCAGGCCGAGGCCAAGGATCGTGTTACATCTCCGTTGAAATGTTCAAGAGTGGCACTCTCGCCTTTTTAAACAACCTTGTTTCTTCCTCTCTGCGTTTCCATGAGATTCCTTCGGGCTGCACGTGTCGTGCCTCCGCGTTTCCCTCTTGAGCCTAATTTCCCTCGTACAAGTGCACCAAATAAATCCTCGCCTGTCAATCCTTGAAAATTAATCTTCCAAAAGAAAAAAAAAAAATCTTTTCTCCTCAAATCTTATTTAATTTTTCCTTTTAATTACATCGTTGAGATTCGATTTTATTTAACGAAAGACGAATTATGCTTATTTCTTCAAGAATTGTATTTTTCGTTGTCCTTTTTTTTCTTTTCTTTTCTTTCTTTTTTTTTTTTTCTTTTTCTTCTTTAAAGATACTAAAGAGAACGCAACAGATGTCGCTTTATCAAGAGGGTACATCTAGCGTTTAGCAATCTTTCGGGACGGGTCGAAGAGACACGTCGTGAAAAAATGGAGATCAGCGGAATAAGATCCACGGAAGAACAAAGGTGATTGAAGCGAAGGCGTACCCGATTGGACGGAACGAGAAGGACCGTTTCATGTGTCTGCATCCGGTTGGTCATTTCCGGCACGCGCTGAGACACGTGGCTTGCCCCTTGCGCACTCTAGCCCCTTCTCCACGCAGGGGGGAGTACATATTTTTCTTTTAAGGGCCCACCGAAATTAGGACCCATCTAGGCCAAGGGTCCGTCTCTAAACATCGAGTAGTAGGAAGTATCTTTCGTGCTTGTCGGATGGGTGCTTCAAATGTAAACGCCTCTCAAACCTTTCCTCTTAATCGCCTCGCGCATTGTACCCCCCTTCTCTTAATAATTGAAGAGAACCGCAATTAACCGTGAAAAAACGAATTAAAATGAGGCTTTTATTTATATCAGGATCGATTTATCAAGTGATTGAACGATAATATTTGGTAAAAGAAGCGCAAAAGTTTGACGCGTGTAAAAAGAAATTTTCACACTCACGATGGATTTCCGTTTCCAAAATGAAAAATATATATATATATATATACGTTGAATAAAAATGATCGTATGAAATCGTTACAACGTGAAAGGAAACGGCGACGAAATAAGGAGCACAGCTGATTTTAAAGTTCAAACACCATTGTAGGAGCAGGACTTTAAAAGTTCTTTCCACCAGAGAACCTGGTCCTTTTTCTCTACACTTGTGCGCCATTTACGCAAGCCAGTACGCACTTGCCGCGTTCCGTTCTTGGACGGCGCGCGTAGCATGAATGGTCCACGGCCTTGAATAGAGAGGAATTCACAAAGAAGCGGGCAAAAGGACCGACAAAGAAAGCCCGGGACTTCTTTTGTCAGAGGGTCTAGCAGTCGAGGTGACACACAGGTACGGATTCGGATCCCGAGGAGACGATGCAGCCTCCGGTAACCTACGTGGATCGATGCCAGCTCCTTCAACCTGCGGAATGCGTCCCTGCTCCATCCATTTCTCCGTCACGGACGCGAGCACAAGAAAAAGAGGGCGAAGAAGAAGAAGAAGAAGAAGACGAAGAAGTGTGTGGACAGGTGAGGCAGGCCTCGCATTGATTCTCTCCTATGAATTTTTGCATCTGTCGGTAGGTTGATCTTAGGACCTATTTTCCGAGAAGCGTGCCCGAGAGGTGGCACGGCCCCCCTATCTCCCTGTGATTTTTCGTGTGTCTAGCTGGGAGGAACCGCGATGAAAGGAAAACCGCAATGTCGTCGATCTCGTCGACCGGAAAAAATCTCGTCCCTCTTACGATCTTCTGCGTTGAACCAGATTGGATCATCGTTGCTTACTTTCCTTACGGTTGCCTTCCTTTTTTTTCGTGGCGTAACACGAGCGCCGATGGAAGCCTTTCGAAGTAAATTCTGTCCCTTCGAACGGAATCGAAGAAGAGAAAATTTGTAATTCGTCGAATTACGAATGTAACTAAAAAGAAAAGAAGGGGAAAAAGTTTCAACGTTTGATCTCTCGCAGGAAATGAAAGAGCTCTCTCTCTCTCTCTCTCTCTCAAGCTGCGTAATTAATGCACGTTCGATTGAAAAAAGGTTGAAAGGGGTGGGCACATTCCTCCGATTCTTTATACTTGTTGCTTCCGTCCACGGGGCAGCCACTTCCGGAGGGAACAAGGTCTTCGACCGTCACCCCTGACTCGTTCAACAACGGAGGCATGAATGAAGTTTCGCGACAATGCGAATTCACCCTTTGATGCTAGGGTTGCAATTAGACCGCACGCGCATTGCTCGGCCTCGTTGATCGCGCGCGCGTGCATCTGCTCCGCATCTGCGGACAGATGCGTAGCTGTTGGCCGTCTCCCGTGAACTTGAGGAGACGTCTCGTCTCTCCTCCAATGCCCGGAAATGAAATTCTAAACACCCCCCTCTGTCCACCCTTCCTCCCCTTCCTCCTTGGCCACCACGAGAACAATCAGGCGAGCGTTCGGGAATCATGGGCGGCGTTACGACGATTAGATCAAGCTTTCAACGCCATCTTTTTCCAGAGAGGTTCCTCTTCTTTAACTCGCGAGATTCTCTTCTCCACTCTGCGAAATGCGATCGATGGAACGATGGACGAAGCCTTGATACGCAGCTGGTGCGCAGAGGCGAGGATGAGGCCGCTTCCTGTTGGGGGCGGAGGATCAGGTTGATGGAGGAGCGGTGGTCCAACGAAAGAATATTTGGTTGGAGAATCTTCTGAGAATTTCGTAGTTTTTTCTTTTTTTTTTTTTTTTTATCTCGTGGTGTTTATGGTGAAGAGGATCATTCCGCTTGGGGTAAATTAAGGGTGAAAATTTCTCTTGTTCTATTCCACTTCTAGTTTTCGCTTATAATTTGTCAATTCTACGAAGAAAGTGAGTTTAAGATTACAGTTATTGATGAAGAACGGACCTCGTCAAGTTGAAGAGAGGTTGGAAATTATATTTAGAAGCATTGACACCCCTTTTAGGAATAGTTAAGGGTGTCCCTTTTACTCACGAATCGGGGAATTTCGACAAAACATCAACACGCCGTGTTTACGTTCGGCGACGCTTTAAGGTGCCGACGTTTGTGGAGCACGTAATTCACCCAAGTTCGGAAATAGAAGAAAGAAATGTTCGGGATAAGAAAGCGAAACACGAAGAGACGCTTCCTACGTTTCCTGCTTCCTACAAAAATTTCGAAAACTCCGTTCTATTTTCTACTCGGAAGTATTCCCAAGGATTATTAAATCCTCCAAACTCTCCACAACTACTCGCAACTACGCGCAAATAAGTCAAACTCGAAACGAAAAGAAAAAAAAATTTCTATTCCACTAAATATCATACTAATTTTGCATAGACAATTCGATATGAAATCTCTTCCAAAGAAAGGAGGAAGTATTTAAAATCTCGTTGCTCAGCAGTTCTACTTTCCTAATCTTAAAAGAGAGTGTTAAAGAATTTAAAATTCACTGAAAATTTATTTATGATTTTATTATTCAACGTTGCTAGCAATTACTTCATGATTGGCACCTATTTGTTTCTCTTAGATACGTATAGATCAGTTGTTACGCGCAATCACGTATAATCACGTATAATTAAAATATTCCTTCTTGTACGTTTACATTTACTGTTTTCACTGCCCTGCTAACAGAGAGAAACGCTTCCTCGAATACCGTTAACTCCTCGTCAATTCGTTTTTATTAATCTTAACCGCGATTCGTATAATCGTCCACTTTTCCCCTCCCCTCGTCGAAAATATTTATCAAACACACGCCACACCTATCGGTCCAAAAGCTTCCGAAGCAGATGGCACAAAAGTAGCTACTCACTCAGAAAACACATGCTCCTCGGCCACGTGGTCTTTCGGTTACACCCATGGTCACGATTCTACCCCATCTTACGTATGCTTATATGACGTGGATAAACACACTCGTACCCTTCTTCCTTTTCCCACTTTCTCTCTCTCTCTCTCTCTCTCTATTCCTCTCTTTATCCTTGGCTCCGCACGAGGCTAACCGATTCAATCTCCCTAATGGCATCGTGTTCCTTTTGCCACGAGCTAATACGATGTATCATGCGCACTAATGGGCCAATAGACTCCGTACCTGATTATTTCGACCGCGGCGATGCGTGGGTCGGCAGGTGGTACTTTTCGTCGATGAACTATTTTTAAGAAGGGTCACGATACGATGTGCTCCACTCACGACGGTGTTTTTGTGCCGGCCGTTCATCGTGCGCCATTCTCTGCAACTCTGTGCCGAATGGTGAATGGATCGATCGAGATCGAGAGAGCCCTTGAGGTTGGAAAGAGAAAGAGAAAATTTTAACAACGATCAAGCTTCTTGATGATCAAGATTTGTTTCGAACAATTATTCAATTGTTCGATATTGATTATTTCGATAGATTAATGTCACTTGACCAGCCCGTGACGGATCTTTGAGTTTTCTTTGAGCGCGCGAGTGAATAGGAAGAAGGGGAAGAAAGAAATTTTCGTGGCGAGAAACGCGAGGGGATGATTTAAGAGGAGACAAGAGAGGAATAAATTGGGGATGAGGGATCCATTTTGACAGAATTTCTCATTCCAGCAGCGGCCTCGCCTAGGGGTGAAAGGGGCCGAAGAAAGGAGATGCGAAATCAATAAGATTTGATTTACAAGATCCAACAAAAGTGACCGCAGGCATTTTTCACGGTCGATCACGCCTCCGAGCACGAGGTCTAATTGACACCGACGTAACCGACACCTTGACTACCCTGAACAACCTCATGGCCCTTCTTCATCGCTTCGCTCATCTACGAGAGAGAGAGAGAGAGAGAGAGAGAGAGGAGCAAAGATTGTGTGAGACTAAAGACCGGTTTGGTAATGGTCTTAAAGGCGATTTTGACCCTCCTCTATGCGAACCGTTTTGTGTTTCGTATGAAACGCGATGTGTTTAGAGAGCCACTTGAAAAATCCTCCAGCCAGAGATCGATAAACATCTCTCTTCTTTCCTTATTACCGCAGACAAGGTAGAGAATATATATATATACTATTATCTTGTGGGATTTTCTGTTACGAGACTGTGAAATATCGACCATAAAATAAGACCGAGTTTAGAGAAGTTGAAGCTTTTTACAAGCTTAAAGACATTGCATTCTTCTGTATATAGAAATATATCGCGTATCGTGTAACTGGATTCGTATAAATATATTTCTAATCGCAAGCAGCGATTCTAATTTAAAATACTTACTCTACACGCATACACTTTTAGCCTATTTGAATTTTAAAACTTTAAAACCTCTTCTCCACTCTTCTTCTATTTTCTTCGCTGTCGAATAAAGTCGGAATAGTTAAAGAATAGTTAAAGGAAAGAATTAGAAATTTCTACGATCACGAGTTCCAACCTCGTGAAACTTAATTCCTTGCTCCGCCGACTTGCGCATCGCAGGTCTGCGGATCAAGCGAGACAGATGCGTGGAAAAGCGGAGAAAAGCGCACGGTTCGTCGCACGGAACACGTGCAACGAAGATAAAAAGCGGCCCCTCGAAGGAAAGGAGGGCTTACGTTGGGAGGAGGGGACTTGACCGACCTGCGGTTACGAATCATCCTTCGCCAGGATCGTCCGGGTCTCCGTATCGCTTTTAAACACCGGTTAATCCGAAGGCACGACAAACGACGCGATAAAACGTCGGATCCCGGCTTGGGTCCTTGGTTCCGTGGAATGTGCGGTTGGATTCGTGTTTCGCCACGTTGGAAACACCGCGTGATAAAGGGAAAACCGAGTCCCTCCCCCGATAAACGAGGTCGCGACAGGTCGGTGGGATCCTCGAGTAAACGGAAGAGACATCAAGTCCTTCCGCCCTTCTTCGAGAAGAATTCACGCGTGGATCGCGCCGATTCAACGACAGAGGAGTATCACGGAGAATCGTTTTTCGCCGTGATAAATAATTCCTCGTGGAATTTTAATTGAAACCGTTACCGTTTGACTCCGAAAACCGTTCGTCTTGCCAGTTTTTGCTGTCGCGTCCTCTCCTAAGGCATTGGAACGTGTATACGTCGAAAGTGTATACGTGAGTTTTTCGAGGATAAAGGAGAGTGGAGGAAGAGAGTGGAATTCAAGGTTGGTGACAAACGATTTTTACGCGTGGAATATTTCTTCGGTTGGCTGATCAATTTCGGAAAATCACGCGTTACTACACCAGAGAAATAAGGGAAATACACCGAAGCTACGTTCTGATATTTTCTATAATCCGTAAAAAATTTGCCAATAATCGATTTCTTCTTATTCTTCGAAATTTATTTAATTTTTTTTTCTTTTTGTTAACGTGAATCGTAATTGTGAGGCGCCATACGCGGAACCAGTGGAATTTTCTGAGACCGATAACGAGCGAGTCGGGTGGAATATCGATTGGGACGATCGACGAGGGGCGACACTCTCCTCCTCGACTCCTCGATAAGAGTGTTTGCCAATTTGGCAGGTGACAGGCCGTGACACGTTCGTGACGATCGTCGCACGCGGTGACGACGCACCTTGTGGCAAACGCAAATACGAAGCGGATCCCATGGAAATCGCTACAGATAGAAAAGGAACTGTCTGTGCACACACTTGACATGCGTGTACGTGCTCGGCCACGATCTTTACCTTCCTCAGATATCGGGGAAGGATCGGTTGGATACGTGTATCGGCAAGGCAGACAGATAAGATGATAGATAAGTCGTTGGATAATATGGGAGAGGTTTTTACGGAAGGGAGGGAAAAATTTCGTCGCTTTGAAATTCTCGACGAAGCACCTCGTCGAAGCGCTTGGGAAAATACCTGTACGATAATGATGCGTATTCGTTACATTACGTTATATTATCTGACTCGCGAGTTATCCAGTCGATCCGATAACTACTTTCTGCGGAAGAATTTTTTAATTTCAGTTAATGTTGTTTTCCAATTTGTTATGCATTCTCATAGGAATAGAAAACACAAGCTGAACTCGTTTTCTCAGATGTTTATATTATATTGTATTGTTGACAATTGGCGATAAAATCGCGGAATGAATATTTAACAGCGAAAAAAAAATTAGTGGATATCTGGAATCGAGGAAGAATTTTATCGTAGCCATCGAATATATAATATATATATATATACATATATATACACGTATCGTTACATCTCATGTCATTACATATTCGATGCAGATATTGCTATTATCCATTATATCCTTGTCAATAATTACTAATAACAATTCTATCAAGATAAAAAGGAATATCCATTTAAATATTTAAATCTGTATGAAAGTAGCGTCAGATCGGTAAACCGATCCACGCGCTCCCATATAAAACGTTCTTATGCATTATTAATAGAAGCTGCTAAGTGCAATTTCGCGAAGCAACGATTAACACGATATAAACGTTTGAAATTGTCGCCGTCCTCGAGATCAGGGCGCCATACCGCGATTATTATGCGCGGTACACCGTGTATATTAAACGTTCACTTGGAAAAAGCCTAATAATCCTCGAGCCGCGCTAGACACCGTTGTAAGATATGCCGGCTTGTATAATGGCTAAATGTTGCTAATAACCGGTTTTGAGCATTTAACTAATGCGAGTATTAGACGATCGAGTTTTCGATAACGTTGTCTCTTTCTTCGAGAGAGCCACTCGCGGTTATGAGATCGGTAAATGGTACCGTTCCGTTGGATCTAACATCCATTTTATCCATTACCCACTTCCGTCTTATCCCCGGCTGTAAGACAATAACGTGGCGTTTCGCAACCTTCATTAAGACCGTTTCCCCCGTTGATTTATCGCCGGGATTCGGGGTTTTACAAAGATTCATGAGATAGTTAGATGTTAATCCGTACGACGTTCGGCCTCCTATTGTACTTTGTTTTCGAATAAGTTTAGGGACCGCGATTTTGTTCTCTTTTACGAATAAAATGAAACGAATAACACGATCGAAATTCACGATTGAATTTTATATCGGGATAGAGTGGGACGAATTTCGAATTTAAAGATCCAAAAATTCGTCTATCCTCGTGACGTTTCGTTCCAAGTTGAGAATTTTCTTTTTGTTTTCTCGTTGGTCGGAAGGAAAATATTTTCTCATCGCCTATTATGCGCATATTCGTTATCGACTCGCGTAATTACACATCGAGGAAATTCCAAGACCGCAAGTTCCAGCACGAAGCTTCGTGATTTAAACCACAGCCCCACAGTCTCTTCATCATTTATACCTTTTTCGCACTATTTACTCTTCAACCGCAAGATTAAACACGTTAATCCCCCTCGTCCTCTGCCATTCGTGTTTTTCATAGGTAGGGCGCAGCTCGTTTGGCAAGCGACCACGATAAAACGTGCGTTAAGAGAGAGGAAAGAAGCAGGGATCGTCGATGCGTCCGTCCAAATGCTAATCCTAATACCCGGAGAGAGACAGGAAGAGACAGAGAGAGAGACAGAGAGTGCAGGTACGGGATGGAAACCGTGAAAACAAGCTCGTTTGTCCGCAAAACCGCAGACTTAATATTTACCTCGGCCGTTTTTACGAGCGAGGCTATCATCCTTGGCCACCGTATATTTAATTTCTCCTTAATCTCCACCCGTGAAAACGTAATCTGCCGCAGGGATTCACGAGCCGTCTCTCATTGTCTCCGACGCGTTGACTGTCCGATCCCAATCTGATAGATATCGTCCGTTTGGAAATTAGATGGTTAACGTGATTTCGATCATTGCGAAACTGAGCCGCCATTCGGCTCGGAATAGAACGTGGTCGAGGGATTCGGATCTCAACTTTATGAATCCCTAAAAAAAAAAAAAACTCAATTTCTCTGCGAATTATTTCGAAAAACACGCACGACGATCGTTAGATAGCTCCAACGGTTGCCAAAATCACACCTTTGTTCGAACAAACCACAAAGATTACCACAAATCGCTGTATCTACTCCCACAATTTTGGAAACACATGGCGCTCGAAAGGGAGTTGGCCGGCCGAAAATACGTATCGGGAATTAAAGGGTCGATTATCGTTGTAGAAAGGTGGGAGGCGCGTGAAGAGGTCGTTGTTCGAATGGTACAAGGTACCATTCACCCTTTCGGGCTGTCAGCAATAAAAAGTCGGGCTTCTCTCTTTATCAGAGAGGCCAACACCGTTCGCGACACACGTATTTCCCATGCCGTTCATTCTGTCGGCATTTATCGATCTGCCCGATAACGCCCGCGTTACCGTCAATTTCAATGGCACGCTTTTTTCATCAAGCCGGCATGTGGTTTAACGGGGTAACAAAAATACTACTGTTCCGCAGCCCCCGTCCAAGGGGCCATGAAAGCGGCGCTCTGTTGGATCACGTTCGACGTCATCGGTTACAACGATCGAACCCTTGTTTGCATCCTGCTTTACGATGCTCCGCTTCTTTGGGGAGCAACGTCACTCAACGCCCTACGTTAGAATATAATATACGTATCCAGAGTGGTAGATTAGAATTGTACGCTCGTTGCCGAATACAATGGAGTCGATTTTTTCATCCTGCTATCGACCACCAACAACCGTTAACCTCTTCGAAAGGACAACTTTTTACTCTTCTCGTCGACTTGTTTGATCTTTGCTTCGTGACAAAAGAGAAAGAAGAAGAACACGTCTATTTAGACAAATTGTCAATCGGTTAAAAATCGGAGAGCTCAAAATTCCAAACTGTATTTGACGATAAATAAATTCGCGTTGCACGTTCGATTCGACGGCGATCTCGTTATGCGAAAAATATAAGAAGAAAGTGTCGGATTGCAGCGTGCGATCGTCACGCTCCATTTTCAAGAGGAACGCGGCTGTTACAACGAAACGTAAGATCGAGATCGTCCGGCCTCGTCGAAAAACGAGAGATCGCCGGATTAATTAGGGCTCGTTTGTTCGCGAACGAACGGTCCGCGAACGAGCAGCCACACGGAAAACGGCCTCGAGTTGGCCGAGAGTCGGTATCACCGGCCTCCGCCAAAGGAGGATGATGGATCGGTGGCATTAGATAGGATGTTGGGCTTTCATGAGAACGGGCGCCTGTCCGCCCGAGCGGCCTGTACGCTGAAGCGCGACTTAATAACGCCATTCAGGCTTCTGTACTTCTGCTCCAGTGTTTAAGTGTTTGGATAATCCAGGAAATCGACCGTTTCCGGACAACGTCGATGCGAGATGCGCTCTCCTTTTTTTCCCCCCCTCCTTTCATTTCCTGCATCCTTTTTACCCGTTATAAATAACACGATACCGTGCAAGATATCGTCGAGGAAACATTCTTTTTTTTCTCTTTCTTTTTTCTTCTTTTTTTGCTATTTCAATCGCTCGCAATGTAATTTCCGAGATCGGTCGGTGTGAGGTTATTTCGATCTGTTTCGTCCGTGTATTATTATCATCGTGTTATATTATTTTTGAATTTTTGAATTCGATCTCGTTATTCGAATCCTTCAAAAAAAAGAAAAAAAAGAAAAGAAAAAAGAAAGATACATTTGTATCTCGATAAAAGGACCACGCTAGATGCCTCCTCGGATAGAATCGGATAATTCTCCATTGAATCGCGAGGTATCTCATCCGTGACTGTAAAGGGGTTATTCTTCTTTTTGTCAAAAGAACTCTGAAGAAGAAACGAAAGAGTTGAGGCCGAATTCCCGCAAAGGGTTGCGAAGTGAATCTTTTGCCAACTTGCACACGCTAATCGCGGCCATTGAAATATTTCAAATTCAAAAAAGGCGAGGGGTTCCCCTCTGCCTCTCTCTCTCTCTCTCTCTCTCCCGGGGCGAGAAAGAGAGCGGACAATTTCAAAGACATCCAGAAGTTAATCCATTAACCAATGTAACGCTCGACTAACAACAGACAAAATACTCGAAACGTTAAAATTACGACACCCTATACAAGCCTCCCCTCCGTGGCAAGCACAATCAGGAGGACCCATCGCCCCTTTTCTCGAGGCTCGAACAATCATCCACCGCGTCGACCGCTAAAAGAGTGGCCAAACGAGACTATTCCTCGGCCGATGGCGAAACAAGAAGACCACGGAGCGCAATCTCTCAAGACCTGCGGCGCGCGTATAAATCAGCCGATATGCTAACACGTAGCAGTCCGTTGAGTAAACAACAATTTCACACAGCGAGTGGCTGCGAGGGGGCGAGAGATAGAGAATGAGAGAAAGAAAGAGGAGACGACGACGACGACGACGACGACGACGACGACGCACACATCGAGTTTTTACGCCTCGAACGAGAGACGAGAGATCTCAAGGAGAGGAAGAAAGAGGAGAAAACTGGTCGTCGAACGCGCAACCGTTCTCCAATGGGGCTCGCTTCGTTTCTCTCTTCTCCTTCCTCTCGCACCAACTCGAGATGAATGACGAAATTAAGACTGTCCCGTAACTCACAGGGCCCCGTCGCAACCTCTCTCACCCCGTTCGTATATACATATATATATATATATATCTGTTCCACGCTCCTTCATTCCTTCATCCTTTTTCTACGCCTCGCCTCTCATCTTCGCGCGACGCGTATCTCCCTGCCGAAGCAGGGATTAGCATTTCAAGCTTGGCCGCGACCGCGATCCCTTTGTCTCGAGCGGGCACAAGGTGTCGTCGCGAGAAGGAATCAGCGAAACGATGGACGAAGAGAGAGAGAGACGTGATACCGGCGAACCGGTAGAGTCGAGGGATAACGCGTATTAGGGATCGTTACAATGGGCGAGCGAGTGTCTTGGACGAGGGCACAGGTGACTGTGGGAATGACCGTTGAGAGCCGGACAGGTTGAGCCCGATCTCGCTTGGGAGGACCGTTGGACGTGTGAAAAACTGACGACGGTACGTCGCAGAAAACCTCCTCTCCTTTCGAATCGCCTTTTTCCCCGACGGGGAACGAGGAAACGAAGGGACAGAGGGATGCCAACAGTATCCTCGGATAGCTTTCCTTCCGATTGGAACGGAAAATTATGGACGGGGATGAATTTATTCGATAGTTTAAATTTCAAAGTTAAGGAGGTGTAAGCGAAATTGGAGGGATTGAAATATTCGAATTTTCGTTATCTAGGAGGTAGTAAAAGAATGCGTTGAAATTAAAATTAATCGGTGGACGGATTATTACTACGCGAAAATGAAACGGTGGAATGAAGAGCTCGTTGGAGGAATTGTATGGAACACGATTCTTCAGAGGGGGCAGGAAAAATCAGGCGATCGATCGATCGAAGAATCGAATCGCATCTGCTCGTGGGGTCTGGCCAGGTGGCAGGAACTTTTCCAAGGCATCGTCATCGTGCACCGTGCCTTATACGCGGCACGGTTAAGATCAATAGCTGGTTAATTGATCGGTCGCGGCGGCGATCCAACGTTAAAAAAGGGTCTGGCGCCTTGGGTCGAGCGAGGCAGCTCGAATCGATCGGCTCGTCGCGGGTGGAATTCGTTCGACCTCGTTAAGAGACCACTGCCACCAGCAACGAGTTATTTATACTTCATACGCGATGCGTGTTTCCGCTCTATTATTAAAAATTTAAGATTGAAGCACGCTTATGATCAATAATAATGTCTGTCGTAAGTTTGAGAACATTCCACCTTGGATTCTTTGAGATAAAATCATCGAAACCTGTATATCTAACCTTTTCAGATACGAGATAATTGGCAAAATCTGTCTCGTATAATTTTTATTTTATACGGTTAATATAATAAGTAAGAAGAAGAGTTCGCGAGAAGAGTTCGAAATAACGAACTATCGAAGAGAATAATCGGAAAGATCGTAAATTGAAAAAGTTTCTCGGCAGAATCGGGGATAAGTAACGGATCGTAATTACAAAACGCAAGAAAAAGAGACGCATTTTTGCATCGACGAGAGTTTCAAGAATGCACGGCACAGCAGTTCCTACGCGATCGTTCGTTCGAGATGTCGCGGTGGTATTTGATGCATAGACTCGCGTAATTAAGGGCTTGGCGAGATTTAGAAGAATGGCATGGCCGGAGGGAATGATGGCTATTTAAGATCGATAAAGTGGCGATTAGAGGTTTAGCGGCTCGTGCTTCATTGAGCTGGAACCGGGCGTATTGTCGCCCGTAAATTACACGATTTTCTCTTGCAATCGTGCCCCGGGGCACGTAGCCGGGCGCCGCGGCATCGTCCGGGCCCTTATACACGGCGCCACCTGACGACCGTTCCGTTAGCTAGAATTCTGTTACTCGACTATGAAAAGAAGGAATTACGCACCGAGGTATTCGATCGAAGCCTTAAATCGGCGATAATTAATTTTGATTCCTCGACAACCTCTTTATCTTCCCTTTAAAGAAGCGCGCATGTATAATATTTTTTCCTTGTTGTCGTTAACGTTGTAAAAGTACAGTGAATGTAAACGAACTTCTCTTTCTCTCTCTCTCTGTCTCGCTACGCGATATTTCATTTCGACAAAAGTGCGGTTGAGAGATTTGGAGAAGTTGCGAATTGTATAACAATTGATCCGTAAAACGAGGACGAGGAATATTTGTCAACCGTCGATAAGAAATGACAAGTGACGATAATTTTCGTAGAGGAAAAATGGAGAAATGGAAATTCTCTATCGAAGGAGCGATGAATAATAAGAGGATTGGTGGACGTGATACGTCAATATTATATGTCAGAGTAGCATTGTGTACACGAACCGTTGACAAGTGGCAGACACGTGGGTTCATTAAGAACGCATTCCGCCAAGTGTCTTCGAGAGTACTTGTGATATACAAGACACACCCCCGTGTGTCAAAAGGATCGACGTTCCACGAGCATAATAGACATTTTTATCACCGGGATCCTGCAAAGATCGGCCGGCTGATTCTCGCGAGCTAGTCTTGATCTTTGAATAGCGAAAGTCACTTTCGCTGGTCGCCCGAGCTGCTCGGATCCAGGACGAAGCCTTCGAGATCTCAATTACCAGATAACAAAGCAAATTACGGAGAAGTTATAATAATAAAACGTTGGATCGTTTCCCAATTTTTCTTTTTCTCTTTTTCTATTTCACCAGATACGTTACGTCAGAAGGCGATTCGCTGCTTTTACTTCACCTTTCGATAGAAAATTTTAATTCGATCCTGCTTCCATCTTCTTTACGTTCTATCTTTAAAAGGAAGGGAGAAAAGGAAAGTTTTATTAAAAAAAAGAAAAAAAACTTGCCTGCGCAATCGAATCGTTTAGATGTCGACAAAGATTGAAGATTACTTAAATAGATAAGAGGGTTCGCACTCGATGAAAAAAGGGGGGAAAGAAGAGAAAAAAATATGGAAGAAAAGCGCACGACCGTACGTGTTCGCGGTTTTAGAGAAAGGAGCCGTGTTCGTACGAGTGGGTGCGACGGCGCGTGTTGATTGGAGCGCCGCGATTCCTCTAATCATTCCCTCGGCTATTAGGGTCACACTTTCTCCGAGCGGCGCAGAGACAATGGCTCTGGGCTCGATCATGCGAGTGCGCGCGAGTTGCGTGCATACGCGCGTGCGTCGACGGGTGAAATTGCGTCGGTTGCGAAAATCGGGCCGGGGAGGAAAGGAAAAGAAAAGAAAAAGAGGAAGAAAGAAAGAAAGAAAGAAAGAAAAAGAATGGAGGAGGGAGGCAGTGACTAACGATCGACGTTGAATCGCAGATCCGAATCTGGAATTTCGAGTGGCTGTCTCGAAGATACGTCCGCGTGAGAAACGGGTCTCGCAGTCATTGCGTCATCCTCTAGGTCCTGCGTAATCGAAACGTCGTCGAGTGTTGCGCCTCCTTTATTCCTTCTCCTTCAGAATCGATTGCAAAAAGAGAAAAACTTTGATTTTCGCGCGAGTGTTTTCTCAACTTTCCAAAATCATTGAACATATATATATCTCTCTATAGTTCTAATTTCCCAAATTTCCAGCAACATACAATTTCCAGAATTCCATTCCAATCCCTCCAAGTCTTTCCAACTCACCATTGACGATCTTTTCTTCTTTCTTCTTCTTTTCAAAAACGAAAGAGCACGACGTCCGCCGCTTCGATGGCGGCCGGTTCATTTGCCACGATTAACGACCGCTCCCGTAAAATGTACGAACTGGCCAACGAGAATGAATTACTAATAAGTTTCCTAGGACTCGAAGCACGCACACGATACACGCGCGCGCGATTGAATAACGCAGGATGGTCGCGCACCGTTGCCTCGGCAAAGTCGTTTTGAATAATCTAGGCTTGCGGTGGCGGCAACGGGAGCAACACGAACGTTGAACGAGAGCGGAAAGATGATGAGACTCGTCTTTTATACACCGATGCTAATTAATTGAAACGAGCGGCCGACAGTCGCGCGAGGAGGTGGTACCGGCAGTAGCTTCTCGCCGGTGTGTTCTAAGCGGTCAAGTTATATCGTGGCTCGGGATCGAGATTATTTATTTAATGTATGCCCAGGAGGGACCACCGACCGGCGCGAGCAGTGGGGTGCACGGCTACCCACCCGCGTGCTCGCGCACTAATTTCATTTTGGGACGCGTATCGACCGGCCGATACATACACGCATCCCAACGATTAATCGGGCGGAAACGGAGCAGTTTTCACCTCGGCGATATTTCTTCCCAGAAACCCCGTGCGACCGTTTCTCGATTTAAACGAGGAATCGGTATGCTCGATCAAACGCACGGCGCCTGTACCACTCGGGATGAGTTATGGAAATGAGATCCGAGGGACGAATCGCGTTTTTCGCGCGATTAATTCGAAATGGTTTTAATTTGAAATACTTTTCGCGTGTTTAAGTTCCGATCGAATTTTTCTCTGTTATTTGTTGCACGGCGAAAGGTAATCGCGTCTTGTTCCAATCCGAGTAATGCATCTGCGTATGACGAATCTCTCATCCTCCCGTTTGGAGAGCTGCAAAGGCTACCTGTTGCCTTGGCAAAGGTCGATCTCGGCCTCGAATGAGTGGCCGTAAGGCGATATCTTCCCGGTGGCGAAACGCTATCTCGCAACAGGAAGGAAGAGCGTCCTCGAGGACGAAGGAGGGCGGAAGAAGAAGAAGAAGAAGGAGAAGAAGAAGAAGAAGAGAGGCGACGGTAGGCCATAAACGGGTTGGCGAACGACGACGGGTCGATCCGTGGAGGATGGGTAGCACGGTAGTTGGCGGGCCGCGTTGACGGGAGCATTTTTTAAAGCAGATGATATCGGCCCCCGGGGGACCAAAGACTAATGCGGCGAGATAGCGGCAGTAAATCAAACGGAGATTCCAGGTCGTACACGTACGGATGTTTACGCTCGCTTCGGCGACCTCGCGCAACAGCCTCTCCTCCTCTCGTCCAGAGATTTACTTTCTACGAGGAACCACGAAAGAATTAAACGGAGCTGTTCTCTCGCGCGTAAAAAAAGAAAAAGAAAGAAAGAGAAAGAGGTTGTAATCCGTTTTGTCTATTTCGAAAAGTTAGAATAATTTGTGATGAATCGAAGAAGAATTGATCGTTCGATCGTGTTACATTGTGCAGCGATTAATCTTGGAGAGAGAAAAAGTTTGGAAATATTCGAAGAAGGAGGAAGTTGATTTATGAAATTATTAGATAGAAATGGCTGATTGGGAAATTTTATTCGAATTTATCTTACAATGGTATATGTATGTATGTATATATATATAGGATAATCTGATACCGTTTGATTAAAATAGCTCGTATCGGATAGTTGTGGTAAGATCTCGATAGCAATATAATTTAAATTACAATTCCAAGATCGATCGTCGATGGATCAAATTGTTTTTAATTTCGTGGGACGACAAGAAGAGCGAGAAATGTTATTTCCACGTGGATGTTGAATTTAAATCATCTCGCAAACATTTCTCGCGACGCGCGAGGAATTTAAATTTCGAATCACCATCGTCATCATCATCATCATCATCCTTCGTTCAATTTGAATATCAATCTCCAGCATCGAAATATCTTCCTCCCACCTTTACTTAACCCAACCAGTAGTTCACCACGATACGCACAGCAGTCAAAAACTCCTTCGCCAAACTCGTCCAATAGCTGTACTGTTATTATATTTTCCCTACAAGCGCGACAATGGCCGTACGCTTTCCGTTCCCCGTCACCCTTTTATGACACCGACGATCGACACACGAAACGGGACCCACTCTCGCCACCCTCACCCTTCCGTTCTTATTTCTGAAACTTGTACTCCACCTACTCGAGCCGTGGAACGTGCTCGTCCTCGCGACGATCGTCTTAGACGTCTCGCGTCCATGTGAGAAAAACTTCCTTTCCAGACCCCCTCCTCCCTTCTCCCCCTTTCCATCCTCTCCTCTTTCACACGAATCCAGAGGGAAGATTTCCAGTCTTTTCATTCTTTTTTCCCTCCTTTTATCCTCCTTCCTTCTACCGGACGCGCATCAACCGGGATTCCTAACTGGCTCGAGACGTTCCTGAATCGGGGAACAGGTCCGGTTTCCTTCTCCTCTCCTGCGGTCGATCCTCACGATCCTGAATATCCTCCTCCTCCGCCTCTTTAGCTTTCTTTGCTCTCTCTCTCTCTCTACCTTCGTCTTCCCTCTCTTTTACCTTTCTTCACCCCCGCTGTTCCGTAGCCTGGCGAGGAAAGGGCTCATTGTACCATTGACGAGATGCGTGTACGCCTTGTCGACGCTGATTATGAACGCACCCGTAAGCTTCGCTGACTGCGCACCAACACGACGACGGGGACGTCGCCTAGGGTCGTTCAACCCTATAACCGGGTTCCACCGCTTCTTTTTCTTTTTCTTTTTCTTCTTTCCTTTCCTTCGGCCCGCTTCTTTCGATGGGGGTTCTACGAGAGAATCTTGCGACTGGACCAGCCAACGTCCGGTAATAGTAGCGTGGATTTTTTTTTTTTCCTTCTTTTTCCCTTCTCTCCTTTTTTTTTTTTCTTTTTTGATTTGTGAGAAACCTTCGATAACAGAATATTCGTACGCGTTACGTATATATATATACGGGAGAAAGTTTCTACGGAACAAGTAGATTGAATTATTATTTTATATTTTCCTGTTGTCGTTCCTTTCGACGGATCGATGAAACGATTCTGATGGAATCTGGAAGAATAATAATTCGATCGTAATTTTCGCGAAGAAATTCGTATCTTCGACTCGCGATCTTGAAAAAGATCTTTCGAGGCAAAAAGAATTGGGGTGGGGGAGAAATGAGAGAAGAAAAACTATTGGGATATTTCGAAACAAATACACGCGAGAGACGTAATCCCATTACGGTTCAACGAATCAGCCGAGATCTCGGCGTGGATACGGAAGGGTGATCGGCCGCGTTTCAATTCGTGTCGATAAATCGTTGAAATTTCGAAGCGCGACGCGTAACAACCGGGCGAACAACGGTTAATAACGTATAATACAGGTTCGCGTGGACGCACGTGTAACGCACGTACACCGTGGTGCACCCACGACTCGCCCCGGGCCATCCAGATATTGTTATCAACGGACGGCCGTAACCTGTATCAGATTGAGATAGCCGATCCAGGGCGGAGGCACTGTCGCAACAAGCGGTGAAAGTGTATCTGAGCCCTCCCCCCTCCCGCCCCCACCACCACGCCGCTTCGATACAAGAGCCCAATTGAAATTAATTTAATTAAGCAAGGCCCCGAGTGGAGACGTCGAGTACCGGCCACGTCGAACCTGCGACCGCGCCGGACGCGGTGCGCGCCTTGTAAAGTCGATTTGATCATAATCGAGATCGGTACGAGCGCGGTCGGTGGTCGGTGAAAAATCGGTGCTGCCCGGCTGTGTAGCCGCGTGTCACGTGGACCGCCGATTTTTTTCCCCTTCTTTTTTTTCTCTCTCTTTTTTTCTTTTTTCGTTTTTTCGACAGGACAAAGAGGAGGAGAATAATGGGCTTTGTCGAAAGATTCGTGACGAAATTCGTTCGGTCGATTAGACCGTTTGATTCGATCGTGTTTCTTCTTTTTATTTATATTTTCGGGTTCTTAGTTAATTGGGTTAAAGGGATAAGGAATAAAAGATTTTTAAGAAATGATTTGATCAATTTTAGAAGATCTACGAGTAACGATTAAAATATTAATTCTATTCGCCAGATGGGGAAGCGAGGTAAACGGAGAAAGGAACGCGAGTCAAAGTGCTCGCCGTTGTATGTCTTCCGATTCGATGATAGAAGTGGATGATTCGAGCCAAGAGCATGCGATTAAATCGAGATCGCGTTTACTATTTACGAGTTGATGAACAGCAGAAGGCATCGTCGAATTTAATTAACATTTTTATCTCGAAGAAAGACATATGTTAATGTTTCCTCGTACTTGTTTAGAAAGATCTTCGAGACTAATCATGATCCTATATACATATATTTATTATTATATATTCATCGATTAAATTTCTCGATGAGAAATAATATTATTATACTTCCATCGAGTGGAAGAACTTATCGCAAAATTTTTCCAAGGAAATTGCTTGGAATCTAACTCACCTTCGCCTCTTTCCTTTTTCACGATAATTCACGAGAATTTCTTGAGATTCGAAAAATCGATTGGAAAATAGGGACAAACGATAGCGTAGAACAAACGCGAAAGGATAGATGAGATAAGGTTTTCTTAGCGCGAGGTCCTGTCAAAACGGAGACGAAGAGCAGTTAGTTGATCGGCGAACAATAATGATCAGCGTGTGACAGGGACGAAGGGAAACAAGGGCGCGGACGAAAAATATAAAAGTCAAGCAAGTTTGTGATGCATCGCCCGTGGCCTGTGTCTCACCCTAATGGCCGATCAGATAAGGGCTCCTTGTCCGGTGGTCCTCGAGAGATCATATCGCGTTCGCACGCTCTCACACCCCGGGGATGTGCGTGATGTCATTATAGGGTTCGAACGATTTGGTAAACGCGCTGTCTGAATAAGAGGTTGACGCCAAAGTGTTTGGAACCGAGTGTCTGGATCGGACGTGTCTTAATTGACGACTGACATTGAGCACATTCGACCTCCACACGTATATGTATATGGGATCTTGTGCGTGCTTATATATATTCTTTTCTTTTATTTCTTTCTCTTTTATCGTTTCTTACGGATTAATCTTTGCGCGATCATTATTGGAACAGTATTTCTTTTTAATATTGATATTTTATACATATAATTATTGAATCGATCATTCGTGATCTATTTTTCTCGTACAAACAATGGAAAGCTGAAACTTGCACTCGTTTCAGTGCAATTGTTCTTGAAGTGATTAAGAATGGAAATTAAAATAGGAAAATTAATTTTTTTAAATTTATTTATTTTTTACGCGTGTATTTTATAAGATGGAGGGAGAAGATTTTTGAGGAAAATTTTTGAGAAAAAGCGGTCTTAAAATTTGTCAGGGATTAATGATTCCCTGCTCGAGATAAGTGGATTCCGCAGATGATGCTCGTTTCTAGGTCAATTTTACGAGACCAAAATTTGACAGAGCTTTGGTCATCTGGTCCATTCCGTCACCTGCCCGCCCCTAAAACGAACCCCCGATGAGCACGCGACCTTCTGGCAAAGGAAAATCGTCTGGCAAACTGACCATATGGCCTTGTTCCTGGAAACGTGATCTGTGCTACTCTTATCTATAAAAGATTTCCTATTGTTTTCTCATATTTAAAACTTCACATCTTCTACATTAATAAAAATAAAAATGACTATAATTTCCAAATTTATCCATCAAACGATATCCTCTTGAATAGAGAAGAAAGAAAATTTCGTTCCAAATCAAATCTTCTGTTCAACCAGAGATTAAAAAGTACAAAAATTCCTACAACCAGCTTGTAGAAAAATAACACGGATGAGAAATTTAGGGAAAAGGACAATTTCTATCTATTAGCAATTAATATAATCCATTTATCGAAATGGAAGATTTAGAAATTGATAGATCACGCCAAGTGTCGAGGAACCGTTGAGAGATTAAACGTGTTAAACAAGCGTGTTAAATATTTTAATTAACAACGGAGATGGAGAGCGGCCAAGAGCCGCCAAGAGACGGAGCAGACAACGCCACCCGTGGCATACGGATAGCGAATACGTTTTCATTTAAAGCGCTAATAATAGACCCGAACGCAATGAAACGTCCGGTAGGGAGATCCGTTTAGCTTCGAGGGGGACTTTCCCGTGCGTTTCTGGAAAACGGAATGTTGCCACGCGCCCATCGAGGATCAGCTGTCCTGGATCCAGGACAGATGTTGGCCGCGCTACCGCGTTCTCGCGTTCGTTGCTCCTCAGGATTCGCACCCCGCCATCCCCCTTCCTTTCATCCCCGTCGATTTTTCCTCGCCCGTGCACGCAGGTGAACGTCTCGAGCAGGTTCGAACTTGCAACAGGGAGCTTGGAAAATCGATAATCTTGCAGA
Source organism: Apis cerana (assembly GCF_029169275.1). Classification (NCBI taxonomy): domain Eukaryota; kingdom Metazoa; phylum Arthropoda; class Insecta; order Hymenoptera; family Apidae; genus Apis; species Apis cerana. The sequence goes on along the minus strand of NC_083864.1, from coordinate 7,217,159 downwards.
ATTCTTCGATAAATTCGAGGTAGAAACCGATGTTCGATGTTCTTCGTTTCTTGGATCGAAGTTGGAGGAGAAGTAATAAATAACGAACAAAGATATGTTAAGTTATTATTCTTCTCCCTTGCAATTATTTCTCTTCAAAGAGAGAGAAAAAAGAGAGAGAGAGAAAGAGAGAGAGATTTTTAATAAGAAATTTCACATTACTATAGATTTTTTAGAGATCAGGTGAATATAAATTACCAAGAAGTGGCACAGGAGAGTTTTGTATTAGGGTGATATGATGCGAAAGGTAGTCGTTGAAAGTTTCTCGATTTATGAAGACCGGAAACTAAATTTCACGATTATCAGGAGTATATGATTTTAGATAGTCGTTGAAATTTTTCTCGATTTATGAAGACCAGGAACTAAATTTTACGATTATCGGGAGTATATAATTCTAAAGAAGATAATTACAATTTCTATTGGATCAAAGGTTTCAATTAAAAACAGTGGTAAAAAAAAAAAAGATTTCTTATCAGAAAAGTATTATCGAAGAGTAAATTGCGTTTCTGAAATTTTTATCAATAAAAATTTTCGTTCAAATTTATGTGGAGAATTTAAAATCTGAAGAAAAAAAGGCGGACTTAAGAAGAGCCAGTGATTCTTTGAGATTTGAGCACAATGAAAAGGGCCTTACGCGGCTATTCATGGTTCGAAGAGAAAAAAGGAAAAATTCTACCATTCTATTCCCCATTCACGATCAACGAAATACATATATCCTTCGTTCTACGAACGAACAGTGGTTCTCCAAATCCAAGAAAAGTTCACAAGATTCAGAGGATAATATTCAAAAGGAATGAGAAACTTTTGCCGGTGAGATTAGAAACACTTGCGTGTCCATCCGAATCGTTCGTAAGTGGATTTGTTCAGAATTACTCGTCTGTATATATAGAGAGATCTGGTTAAATTGGAAGTAGCCAGAGGACAAAGTAGCGCAGTCGATTAAACTCAGAATTTCGGGACGATTTTGGAATTTGAATGGAAAGTGGGTGAAAGGGCAGGTCGAGATTTTTGTATTCGTTCACTTCAAAGTGAGACAGGTTCGTCGATTCAATGATCAAAGAGTGGTTTCCACGAAGCTGGAATACGTACACTTTGAGGGATCTGCACCTGTCCTGGTGAGCTATCCGTTTTCACGATGAATGGACCAGTCTCGAGAAGAGAAGAGCGAAACTGCGATCTAAAGACACTTTAAGGACCTTCCGCCATGGAACCCCCGCGAACGAGGTTTGTTCGCCATTCGTCATGGAATTTTTCTCGCGACCCGCAATGGTTAACTTTCAATGAAACGTTTCATTCTTCGAGAACTTGCGGTTCTTCGAAATCATCAACAATTTTTTTTTAAAGAAAATATCGAAACAGAGAAAAACCGCAAACGTTCGATTTTCATCGCTAGTTTGAAGTCGTTTATTTTCAAAGTGAAACTTTTAAAAATATTCCGAGATCTCTGTAAATTTCACTTGCTATCGCTGAATTGATCAAATATCTTACTAGATATCAAAGTGAAGAAAAATTGAAGACTAATCTTGAACTTTTTATCAAAATTTGCATCAAAAATCTATCGACGTAATTTCAAGAATACGAGCAAAAGTAATTTGTTGATACTTCTCAACGAGTGTCGATTGAAAAAAAAAAAAGAAAAAGAAAGAAATATCGTTAAATCTCTGAAAGAAAATATTGATATTTCTATTTATTCTCGGTTTTCATTCTTCGGTTATTTTCTAAATAAAAATGTCACGATATCACCAGACGTTTAACCACATCGGTTGTAAAAAAAACGAGAAGCAGTAAAAAAATAAACGATGGAAGAGGAGGTCTGGAAACAGTTTGGACGAAGGCTTGCAGGACAAAAGGATTCATGGGCCAGGTATGTACGCAATATGGAACAATGGGCCAGCGGGATCCCGAAGGATTCGAAGCCGCGTCTTTGCTGTCGGGTTATTCAGGTACATTGTTTGCAACCTGATTATCTCAGTTGTTAATAACCCTGTAAACAAGCCGAGGAAAACAAAACTAAAATACACGTTGGAAGTGAGACGATTCGATGGAATGAAAAAGAACGTTCCATGTTGATGCAGAGATGTTATTTCTATAGTAAGTGTGTCACGTGCTGTTTATCTTTTCTCGGAAAAGATAATAAACTTTTGTTCCAGAAAATGAACTACTTTTTTATAATCTACGGAAGAATAATAATAATAAAATTTTTTGAAATTTTAATAAAACAACAATTACGATTCTTTATTTCACGGATGAAAGAGGGAGATGATAATTTTTAAAGACTTTATTTATTAAAAAGATTTATGAAAAATATATAAATTATTTAAAATTTTTAAGAATGTTAATATTTATTCGATAGAGGAGATATTTTTTAAAATCGGATAGAAATCCTTCTCTCCGTGTTTTGTTTCTTTTCTTTTTTTTTTTTTTTCACGCAAGTACAATGATACTCCGGCACTCATCGTTGGAAAATTCAAAAGTTTCTACTCGTAAACAGAGCCATGGAGTGACGCATCGCAGAGAATGCACCAGGCATAACGGTATGCAGATAAGCGATAGGTAGAATAACAAATCTATAACGCGTCATAGAGATAAGCCGACCGATATATTTCGGTGCAAAGAGGACAAACAAATTTAAACGACCCTTCCTTCTTGATCAAAATTACTCATGGCAAATCTTTCGAGGAATCGGAGGAGTCAGGGATTATGAACGGGAGAAATTTAAGGAAAAGAGGACCTTTGTCACGAAAAACACATTTTTCACCACATTATTGATTTTCGACTCGAATAATTGGATTTAAAAATTAAAAACAAAAGAAGAAGAACAAATGATCATTCTAAATAATTTATGAAACGAAACTTTCTCCAGAAACCATGGTTGGATGAATCAGCAGCGATCAGTGAATGACCGGACAACCCATTCATACTTTGTAGTACCTGCATGATTGTTCCTAATTAGCCAACAGTTCGAGAACCTTGAGGCAGGACCAGAAACGCAGGTGTTGGCCATTGTTACCTTGCCAATTTCCCGCTGTTTAAGTCGTTGGCGAAAAAAGGAACCCTCCACTTTCGATGTAAGTGACTGTGGTGTCACGGAACCAGTGCCTCTCGTTCAACGTTCTCTTCATTCATTCGTCTCGCAGCTTTTCGAAAAAGAAAAAAAGGGAGGGAAAAAACGCCGAGGACGAGAAAGGAGAAAAAAAAAGAAACGGAAAGAGGAACGGAAGAAAATATTACTGTTCGATACATTTAATCGATTCGAAACAATGGTTAAATGGCGTGTACTTTTAAAGATTGTCGCGAGCAAACGAGGCGAGAGAAAAAGGTCAATTTGCAATTCACCATTTTTCTGAGTCATCGGAGAATCTGCTAGCGGCACTGTCATCGTAAGTTGGCCGCGAGTAAAGTCAATATTGATTCGCTTGTACAACTACCGATTAGGTAGTTTAGATTAAGATAAAATAAGGCTTGAGCCTCGTGAGATTCGAAGCGCGGGTTTCAACTCGCTCGACGGACGGTTTCAGTGTAAACAAATTTAGTTATGCGGTCCGGGGCTAATTACTTTATCGATGAGAGAGACTACAGAACAATCGCGTCACGTCAGATTTCCTGACAGGGGCTATATGGATATATGGAAAAGTACGCTTCCACGAAATTTCTTTATCGATCATTTATTTCCATTACTTTTCAAACATTTCATAATCGTGGCCTTCCAAAAGGAAAAGTATTAGGAAGCAAATTTCATAGAATTTCCCTGTTTCGATAAACGCTATCGGTATTCAAATATGATTCATTTCCAAAGATCACAATCAACTATATTCGAGTATTTTCACAAGTACGGACACGAAATCGGTGTCCATCCGATTTTCACGGAAAATTCTTCATTTTCGAAGACACAATCGAACGTGACGAAAAGAAAACGGGACCTTTCTCCCCTCAACCAGGATACGCACGTACTTTGCACATGTCTGGGGACCCACGAGGCCCCGAAAATGGATCCTAGCTAGTCTCGGTGGGGCCATGCTCGCATATGGTGGCATACGTATATAATATAACACACGGATATATATATATATATATATATATAAAACATCGAGCGGTAATAGCCAGGTGTTTCAAAGGTGAGGCTTATGGGGTGCCCCTCGCTCCTCGAGGCGGCACAACAAAAAAATAAACCAGCTTCCTTCCGATGGGGCTACCTTCCACGCTCGGATCGGGGCTGAGGCCATACCGTTATACACACGTACGATCCGTAATAATTATACAGATTTATTCGGCTGGACGAAATCACGACCGGTAGAAATCTGTACGGACGACGTGGTTAAAAGTTTCGAATTGAACGAGCGTTCCTCGTATCGTTCGGGTTCGATCGGTCACACCTTTCGTTACCTTTCTCTTACCGTGTAATTTACTACTTTGGGCCTATTAAGGATTTCGTTTCGACCATTGTTCGTAAATTGGCGGCCAATTGCTCGATTTTTATTTTATCTTTCATTCTGTTTATTTATTTATTTATTCGTTTAAATAATTATAATCGTTTGATTATTAATTTATTAGGTCAGGATAGATGGAAAATAGAAAAATCGAAAAAGTTAGGCTTTCGAATCGCTGCAGCTGAATGCCTGCAATGCCCGATTGTACTTACAAGTACTTCGACAAAAGCTTCGACCCCTCTCCTTCCGTTCGTCGAAAAATTTGCAAAAATCTCCCTACTGGAAACTGCTCACCGGCCCGATCGAAAATTCTCAAGGCGCTTATTTCCAACAAAAGCGAAAGAACAACACAGGATTCGAACAAACTGAAAAAAAAGAAAAAATCTACCCACCCCTTCGTAACCAACGTATCGAGAAACTCGTATCAAGAGATCCCGTCCCCGAGACCTGCTTTCACCGGTGCAACGTGCCTTGCCGCGTTAAAAAATGCGATTTTTCGAACAACCTGCGAATACATACCCGAAATACAGGAACGAAACGCATACAGGAGGGACACAATTCGTTTATCCCTCCTTCGTTTCGCACGTATACCACACCAAACAAAAGCGGGCGAGGCGAGTTAACGCGGCCTCGCTATTTGATATAATTTACCACCACTTTTCGTGGATGCTCTCCTTGGCAACGAGCGACTCAACGAAATATACCAGTAGAGCGGAACCAGTGGCGGCTACCGGAATAACCGGCTGCCACTGCGCATACAGGTCTTCCTCCCGTCTTCCTCTCTCTCTTTCTCTCGCTTTTTTCTTCCATCGGGCCGCGAAATCGGGAGAAAAAGGGGTTGATGTAAGGGTAAGACAGATACACGTAGGTAGGTATACACGGCTCGGTCTAACGTAGCGTTTAAAAGCGGCCACGTCGGGCCGCGTTCACGTCGAGGCGCAGGTAGATCATTTGGCGATGGTAACCGGTGCACGATTCATCGTTTTCGATACGAGTGTGCGTCGTGCGTATCACGAGTAAAAAGAGAGATCGTGTAACCGAAGCCTCGTGTTCCCGGACGGTGGATTACGAAGAATCATAGCTGTACCACCCTTCCTCCACGCATCGTATTTAAGAGGATATGGAATAGGATTGCGGTAAAATATGGGCCAATCTGTGTGCAGGTATGCCGTTCCCTTATACGCCGTCTCCTTAACTCACGGATGAAAATTTCTGCCTGTTCTGTGGGTGACTTGCGTACGTTGCTTGAAATTTAGAATTAGAATTAGATGTATGTATATGATAAATATTTTTTTCTTTCCCCCTCCCCATTGTTGCGACAATGGATGGAACGACGAAGGGGATAAATTATAGTCGTTATACGGTGGATTTATCACGGATGACAAGAGAAACTCGAACGTGTAATCAGCATGGGAAGTTTGGGATCGAGTCACTGTCTTGTTCGCGTTGATCGAGTTACTTGTTGCACGAGACGTGAATTGTTATTGGTTTGATGACTCGTGGTACGCGTGCTGAGTCAACGCGGCATATCCGCCGCGTCGGCCCCGCTCAAACTCGATGACCACTGCTCTTGTTTGTCGTCCCTTTGATCGTCGGCCGTGTTGTCCGCGCGTCGAGTGTCAGGACACTTTTACACCGCTTGTATCCCCGCTCGTGGGTGTCGATGAGATAAGCGGTGACTCCGGGGAACGATCGAGACACGAGGAAGCGGTGAAAATAGCATAATGAACGCTCTGCGCTTCCCTTCTCCGTTTTTTCTTTTTTTTTTTTGCATCACGCATTATTTTTTCGTATTAGGATATGGATATTTTTTTTTATTTTTATCTATTTTATTTACTTATTTATTTATTTTATTTCTTCGATCAAAATTATTCCGTTCCGTCTCGTCAAGAAGAACTCGTAAAAGCGAAATGTGTTGAATTTCTTTTTCCATTTTTGGAAAATGGTGAAATGATTCGGTTTCCAAGCTCCTTTCCATTGCACACTTACTTGAATTCGCTCGAACGTATGGCCACGCTCAGCATAGCAAACTTGAAAGTCAATGAGTTAGCCAAGCATAAATCGCAAACGCTATGGGAACCGGCTGTTCGAACGTGCAAATATCGCCAAGAAACCCTAATAAAAAAAATGCAATATTCTTCTATTCTTTTCTTAACACTTCGCTTTATCAAAACCAGATTATACCTGCATTACTTTCATCCCTTTCTCTCTCTCTCTCTCTCTCTTTCTCTATTATTACTCACTCCATTCTTTTCGAAAGGACTGTTTTCGACCTGGATTTTCTTTGGCCTCCTGTCGAGAGAGTCAAATGCCTTTCATATATTTTCCAACCACTAAAACGTAGTTTTCGTGAAACAAAATTTTCTCTTTTTAAATTCATCCGATAATATTTTCGTTGAACAACCTCTCATTACTCATTGATTTCTTATCTTCAAAATTCCTATTCTTATTCACAAGTTCCGAATTATGAATATCGCCTTTTCAAAAATAAATCTCTTTCGTTCCATTACTCATCCTTCAAATACCGACTACTCGCCTTCAATTTCTCCAATTTCCTGAAAATTCTTCAAATTCTCTTTCTCACGACATATACTTTCTGCGCAACTGACACTCCACGATTCTATCCTATCTCCTTGGCGATTATTCACCCCCAAAGAATACCGATACCGATTTCTTCACCCTCCAAACTTATTGTCCCTGGCCGTATTGTGTAAGGACACGGTTCGCGTTCAGCGAACAGCGAACAGTTTCGGTTCGTGGGTGTCGATGAGATAAGCAACTCGGGGAGAGGAGACGGCGGAGAAAATGGAGCAAAGGCGGGAAGAGGAGGAGGGGAAGGCCGACGATTCGAATCGTCCCGCGGCCACGAGTTCCCCGAGGACTCGCCACGTTTATCGACCGACGAATCGACCTCTCTGTCGCGCTTAACGATCGGATAAATTTATAACGCGAGGGGGCGAACACGGAGGCGATTTCGACTAATACGTCCTGTATAAACGTCGCTCGAGACGTTCGTCGATAATGAACGGCCGCCACGGTATTCCTCTCGAGGAACGAGGGCGCGATAAATGAGGAACAGAGGACTATTACGGATGTTTTTATTCTCCACAGTTGAAAGTTGTGTTTACAGGCTTGGCGTTTCGATCGAGTTTCGTGTTATTTTAAAGATTTATCCGCTTTCCCCTCGTATTTTTAATACGACGTACGGTGTATAATGTAGATTCTCGTAGATAATAATTCCAGTAGATTCCAGAGTCGAATAGATGAGATATTAAGTAAAATTGATCTCTTTTAATAATAACAGCTTAAAGTTTAGAGGGGAGGGGGGGAATGTACAAATATAATTTTGATTAAATGAAAGGGGAAAATGAAATATTACCTGTACGAATAATAATGTACACGTTAGTAGTAGATAATAACTGCAATTGCTTCAAATGCAGCACGCTATCATCTTACCAATGGAAAAAGAAAAAGAAAAAAACAATCACACGTGTGAATAACTGACTTCTCGCTCATCTCAAATTCCCTGGAATCATCACTACCGACCAGCTTGATGATTCAGCTGCCTGTCTTACCGCTGAACGTGCACGGTGAAGAAGAATCACTTCTACACACAGCCGTTCGAGGAAATTTTCGATGCGAGGCGAATCGAAAACCGATTCTTTAAATTCTGGTGGAAAAATAGTACGGCCAACGCGAGAAACATGTTGTCACCTTCATGTTGCGAAATAATCGGGGGAAAAAAAGGTGGCGGGATCGCAGCTCGAAAAATATAAAGCGTTGGAACGAACGAGCTGTTTACGAGGACAAGTACAAGGATCCTCGGTCAAAAATCGGGCCCCTCCTCGACCGGCCAATACCGGTCTCGGGCCACTCGTGTTATCGTTTCTCAATCGATTCGACCGCCGTGATAACCTGATTTAACGCCATGTGTCGGTGACACATCGGCGAACGAAATGGAAAATCGATCGAGCGGAATGCGTCTCTTTGTCCCGTAAATCTATCGACAAATCCCTGTGCGGTCCTTAACGTGAGTCCACTCTTATCTTAATCACTTTCGGCCGGTGAAGAATATATTTCCACGTTTACGATCGATCACCGTTATGCATTCGCAGAGAACAATGAAAGATCAAGTGAAAAGGGATCAGGTATAGGAAACAGAAATAGAATTTCGAAAATGAATGTAATAAGATATTCCCAAATATTACAGAAGAAATATTACAGAAAGAGATGAATATAATTTCGATAATCGTTCGTAGCAAATTTCTCCTTTTAAAATTCCTTTTAACAAATAAACGTATTTCCAGCCCATAAAAATGGAATTTTCTCGAAAATAATTAATTTAAAAATATATATATTTACGGAAGAATTATCCTTAGCATTTAAAAGGAAGGGACGATCTTTCAGAGGAAATTCAGAGGAAATCCTTCAAAATTTTTCTTCCACCAACATTTCTTCCAATTGTCCTCGAATCTATTTAATTAGTTGGACCGTGATCGCTTTGTTCCATATCCAAAAATCTGGACACCTGGAGGACGAATTTACGAAATTCTCTGTCACATCGGGACACGTATCGAAAGGGAAAGGAAACGGAAATCACGCGTGGATCGCGAACTGTATCTGCGATGTTCACGAGAGAGATCAAGCTATCGATTGGACGAGAGGTCGCGTGGCGAGATCATTAATGGTGCGCGAGCATCAATCCTCCCTCTCTCGGGCGCAAAAATGCCTTGGTGAATCGTGCTCTAGGGGGGCGGGGGGAGGAGGAGAAGGGGTGCTCGCACACAATCGCGCTGATCCCTCGCTGCACGCACGTGCGTGTGTGGGTTCCAGCACGCGTGGGCGATGCTGTGGCACGCGACACGACCGTTACACGTTCGAAACTGACGGTGGCGGGGCGGCGAGAAAGGACGAGGGGTGAAATTCTGAAAGGGGAACCGGGCGGATTGCTGCGTATATGCACCAACACGTGCATGCCTCTTACTCGTCGGTGAGCACGTGAAAAGGCGGCTGTCGTGTAAAGGGAGGGGAAGAAGAAGAAAAAAGAAAAAAAAAGAAAGAAAAAACGGCGCAGCAGCCAATGCGACACTCGAGAACGTGCACTCTTATACGTGTACACACACACACACACACACACACACAGAGTATATATATATATATTATATATATATATAAATACACATTTATAGAACAACTTATTGGAGGAAAAAAGAAGTAGGAGAGCGAGAGGGGAAGATTCAGGTAGGCCGAACGGAAATTCGAATAGAAAAATGTGAGAGCGGCACGTTGGAGGGGGGAAGAGAGGGTGCAAACGTATCCAGGAACGAGCGAGTAAGTTGGTTTAACCAGTAAGAGAAGGGAAACACGTTGGCGTTGAATCGGTGGTGCATGTGCACCGACGACAACGCGTAGAGGTGACGGGTCGTTGGGCCAGGTCTCGAGCAGTGAGGGGTGGTAATTCTGGAGGGGAGGGTGTGTGTGTGTCACGGTGGGGCCCCAGCATCTGCTCTCCGTACAACGACGCGACGCGGGAAGGAAGGAGGAAGAGAGCGAGACGCGGTGTCCCTGTTACTTTCCAAGTGGGACAGGGACGGTGGTACGAAAAAGGGGAAATGGGGAGGGAAAAAAGAAGGAAAAGGGTGGGAGCGAGAGGGGGGAGGCAGGAGAGGAGCGCAGCAGGATAATCGCGTCGCACTCACGTCGCATCCTGCACCTCCTGTTGTTGCACGGAGAGGGAGTGGGGGTACACGCAAGTCGGCGGAACAGATGCCCTACCTCTGATTGGCCGTTGGCCCGCGACCGGCCGTCCCCTATTGGCGGGTAGCGCGGGGCCCGCAGGCCTGCATTGGCCAGGCAGCACGTGCGGGCCACCTGCACCTGGTTGGTGGGGTGATGGGTTATAAAAGGCCCAGACGCACCCCCCTGCCAGTCAGAGACCGGCTTGCAGCCGAACTGTTTTTAGAATCTGGAGTTCTCACGTTCCTTCAAACATTGTACACTCGAGTTCACCCGCCAACCGTTTATCTCTTTCCTTTTTTCTTTTTTTCCTTTTTTTTTTTTCCTTCCCCTCTCCCTCCACCTTTACTATCCTCTTCCTTTTCTTTTATATTCCGCTCGTGACATCGAATCACGTTTAACCTCCGGTGCCGGTCGAACAGACAGTTCAGTTCACTCCCGACGAGCGAACGGTGAACATCAATTTCCCGCTCGAAGAAGAAACCATCGTTCCGTGTGTTTGCTACGAGAAAGTGGATAATTGCCGAGGAAGGAGAAAGAAGAAAGGAGGACAGTTTTTCACGCAGTTTTATTCGGGACTAAATGTGACAGTGCAGTGATCAAATCCCAGAGGATTATCCTGACAATTTCGTTTTATCTCCGATACAGATACGTGTATACATATAATACGTGTATATATATATATATACATATAGATTTGGTGTGAATCAGTGTCGAACAATCGGGAACAATTTGGGATTAAATATCGTAGTGTCCGCTTCGCGGATATTCGATATACCTGTGAATTGCCGACTCTAATTTCTAAAGAGTGTAAAGTACGGTGAAAAAAATTTCAAGATGTTGGTCGAAGAAGTGCCGAGAAGCTTCGTGAAGAAGAACAACAATTACAGCCACTGTCCGTTGAAAAAACGGCCAGTCCATATGCTGGACGAAGAAGTATCGGAAGTCAAAGGTGAGTCTCCAATGCTTCGATTTATTTATTCGTCTTTCTATTCCCCTCCTGAACTCTCCTCCCCTGAATTCTCTCCGATTCTCGACTCCCCAAAAAATTTCAAAATAATCCAAAAAAAAAAAAAAAGAAAAAAGAAAGAAAGAAAGAAAGAAAGAAAAAAGAAAATCATCTCGCCTAAGACGAAGTTTCCTTTTTTTTTCTTCTCCAGAAGAAATAGAAATCGATGTCGTCATGGACGATATACCCGAGCCAGAGAACCTGAGTACAAAGCCGGAAGATTTGAGTAAAACGGCGGAACGTAATCAGCAACAGGAGCAGGAGGCAACGGAGCAACGGGCGTCCAACGAGTCTCCTTCGTCGCTCCCGAAAATCTCATCCTCGCCCCCTTTGATGACCACCAGGCCGACTTCTCCAAACGCGTTACACAGCCACATCCACCCCGTGCATCATATTCATCATCATCACCATTACCCGACAAAAGTGATCACGCCTCCGGTCGGAATCGCGCCGATTCACCCCGTGGCCAAGAAGGCGCGAGTGGAAGTAATCCAACACGATAATTCGTCGTCGACGGGCGCTGTGACTGCCGCGCCCGCCCCCCTGCACTTCATGGCGAGCAAAGCGCCCCTCGAACCTCTCAATTTGAACACGCCGGTCGAATCGTTGCCGCATTACGCGGCTCCAGCGTGGGCGCGGACGGCTCCGCTTTACCCCCCTCACTATCTCCCCTACCCGGCAGCCTATCATCGTTATCACCATCCCGCGGGCGCGGACCTGTACCCGTCCTACCCGATACCCGCTTATCCACACTCGTCCCCGGAGCACCATCAGGCGGTCTCGCCGCCGCCGCACAGTGCCCTCACCTGTCCAACGATACAACGGCCGATCGCGAGAAGTTACGCGCATTGGGCGAGTCCGGACCACTGTGGCCTGTCCCCGACGAGCTCGTTAGGGTCGGGATCGTTGAGGTCGCCGCCGCCTGTCACGCCGGAGGATCTATCCTCTCCCGGAAGCGACAGCGGAAGATCATCGGCTGGGAGCACGTCGGCGGGCAGCGCGATCGTCCATCCGAAAATCGAGAAATCCGGGGTGTCGAGCAGTTCGACCGCGTCCATGTCTTCGAACTCCTCCTCCTCCTCGTCCTCTTCTTCGTCAACGTCCCCGAGATACCAGTGCCCGGATTGCGGTAAATCGTACTCCACCTACTCCGGGTTGTCCAAGCACCAACAGTTTCATTGCGCGGCCGCTGAAGGCCAGGCGAAAAAATCGTTCTCGTGCAAATACTGCGAGAAGGTGTACGTGAGCCTGGGCGCGTTGAAGATGCACATTAGAACGCACACGTTGCCCTGCAAGTGCCATCTCTGCGGGAAAGCGTTCTCCAGGCCTTGGCTTCTCCAAGGGCACATCAGAACGCACACGGGGGAGAAACCGTTCAGCTGTCAGCATTGCAACCGCGCGTTCGCCGACAGGAGTAACCTGAGGGCGCACCTTCAGACGCACAGCGACGTGAAGAAATATTCCTGCACCTCGTGCAGCAAAACGTTTAGCAGAATGTCGTTGTTGACTAAACATCAGGAGGGTGGATGTCCGGGCATAACCGTTCCGATGGGCTATGCCTCTTGAGGACATTGACTCGAAGGAAAGGGGGGCGGTGTGCGCTCACTCGTACCGAACGAGCGCATCCCTTTCGACGGATTCCTTCCGACAGGTTCCTTTATTATTAAAACACACAAAAAAAAGAAATAGTATGTACTTTTTTAAACGTTTCGATTGATCCAAGTGCCTTACGCGTTGATTACGGAGTACAAACAAATAAAGTAGAGTAGAGGAATTATATAGAATCGATCGGAGAAATTTCTTGCGCGATCAACAGGAGGGGGGAGGGGGGTGGGTTCGATTTCTCGGTGAAATTTGTATTTAGAGGGGGAATAATAAAAAAAAGAAAAAAGGAAAAAAAAAATTTGACCGAGACTTGATGAGAAGATGGAGGACACATCGAGTACCTGGCTTTCGATTAAAATTCACGCTCGTGAAACAAAGAGGTGAATTTTAAACGGAATCATCGATACAACACGACGTCGAGGAACTGAATTCGAACACATTTAGATACGCGCTCTCTCGAAGGGTTTTTTTTTTTTACAGGAGGAGGGAAAAAAATTGGATCGATTAGAACGATCGTTCGAATTTATTTCTCTCTTTTGATGAAAGATGATTGATCATTTCTTAATGTTTCTCTCTCTCTCTCTCTCTCTCTCTCTCTCTCTCTCTCTCTTTCGTTCTTTTTCTTTTCGTCGATTTTCCTTCGTCATCCCGTTTGTACATAGTTTCGGTGTGCGCGTGTGTGAAAATCGGTGAGAATGGGTGAGTTTCAACGATTGTACTTAGAGGACGATACACGAAGAGACGATTTATCGAGCGAAATATTGCCGATGAGAGAATCACAGGAAACGGATGAGAAAAGTCGATGTTAACCGCTTGACGCGGTCCCGTGAAGCTGACGTGCCATTTTTGAATTTTCTTTTTCCGCGCCTATTTCCTTTTTTACCTTCCTTGATGATTTCCGTTTTCGATCGATTCGAGCGGATATATGTACACGCGGAAAAAGTGATCTTTGACATCGCTCATTTGCTCCTTTTGAAAATGAAAAAAGAAATATATATATATATACGTACAGGAGAAAATGGAATAAATAAGAAATGCGTATATTGCGCAATCGTGCAGCAAAGTGCCATTTTTTTCCGAGATCGTGTGCCAGCATCGATTGTAAATATATATTGTTTGAAAGGCACGCACGAGAAAACGAAGTATTATTGAATTGTCAGAATGTGAAACGAAATAAAAGCGAGAAAATACATATGTGAACGATCCAGTATCTGAGTTTTCTCGTTTCTTTTTTTACTTGTCTTTTCGAGATAAGATTTGGATTTTGATGAAACGAGAACGAGGCAAAATGATGGTAGAGAGCGAGAAAGCTAATATTTTACGGTTCATTTTGTCTTGTCGTTTTTCCCTTTTTTTTGTACCTTTTTCTTTGCGTTTTTTTTTTTTTTTTTTTTTTTTTTTTTCTCCCCTCTCTTGTAAATCACTGTAAGTTACTCGAAGAAACTAGTCATTGTATAATATAATCTAATTTGTGCGAGGAATAAGGAATGAGAGGCTCGCTGCGAGGTGAATTACTTTGATTGGTCTGCTGGTATACATTCCTCGTAGAGAGATCGCTCCAAAAAGATTATATAAATTAAAATGATCGAGCCGTCGAACGATATATCCGTGGTATATTTTTTTCTTTATATTTGAAATATATTTCTGTAATAAAAAAAAAGAAAAAAAAAAAAGAAAAACGAGAGAAAATGAGAAGCATTGACTGGCTCAGGGCGAATATTATCGCTCTTTCTAGTTTTTTTTTTTTATAAAGAAAAAATAACTGCTATTTGAGATATCACTTATATATAAAGATATTTTATACGAAATAAATTACTTGAATTTTAAAATCTTACAGAAGTTTACGACGATTTTATCAGACCCGACATCCATATCCATCTTTCGTTCAAAATACATCGACGTTAAAATAAATTACCGTAATCAATTTCGATTCCTTTAACTTTTATTATGAATATAACTCAGTTATGCCGTTGCATCTTTCAGAGTACTTACTCTGTTTCTTTGTAATCGTTAATAAAATAAACGCAAACGTTCTTTAAATTATAAGAACGGACGCCTTTCATCCACGTTGTCCAAGCCAATACACGTATATCCTCTTACCCGGTTGGCTGGCTCATTTCTTTACAAACGGAGCCGTTGGAAACCAACCGTATACCCCGTCATTCAATCCCAATCATTTTTCCCAACTCACTTTTTTCTCAATCTATGTATTATATACGATTATTACGATTATTTCGATTAATTATTCGATAAAGGAAAACCATCGCGTTCTAATATTCTCCATATTTACTCGCATCGCTATATTTATTCACACTGATTAGACGTTAATTTAATTTCAGAATATCCAGAAATTTTTCGGTGCCATCGAAAAATTTGTCATCTTTAAAAAAATACATCATCATCATCATCATCATCATCACCATTATTATTATTATCCAACATCTATGCACGCCAAAGATTAATTGCTTCCAAGCCCAATCGTCAATTTGAACGACGACTTAACCCATCGTCCTCTCCCTCCAACAAGTATTAATAACAAGTCCGACAAGCCTAGAATCAAGCAGTGGTGCAATTAATGAAACTTCATCCCGCGCAGCGATAAGGAATCAATCGAAATATATATTGTTGGGCGGCGATTCGAGGCGAGGAAGGGAGCGCGAGATGCAATCTCGGCGGACACCTCGAATATCGGAACGGGCTCGTTATCGCGGAACAACGGCATAACTTTCGACGGCGTGCATAATAATGCGCTTTGTCTTTCGACAAACAACGCGACTACGCGGATCCTGTTTATCTCTCCATCCGAGTGCGATCGTCGAAGGAGGCTCAGGATACCACGATAAAAGCGATTGTTGCCAGCGGCCAGCCTGGGGCCTTTCGAGACGAATCGAATCGAATCGATTCGATTCGTGGCGGGATGGCAACCGGCCTAGGATTAAATATCCACCACTCGCACTTGCCACGACGGATTCGTCGACGATGTATAAATCTGTTTCAGTTCTAGCGTTTTCTATCCACCTATGGAAATACCAGTGCGTTTAATAATTCTTTAATAACGATATTCCCCCTCTCCTTTTTTTTAAAAATGCGACTTTTCACGGAGAATCGTGCAATTCGTGAAAAGAGAGAAAATGTGAAATTCGCGAAGGAGTGCTCCAAAATCAACGTGCAGAGTTTCGATAATAAAAGGAGAAAAGAAAGAGGGAGGAGGAATAGCAAGCGAAGGCACGATTCGCATTAACGCGTTTAAATAGAATCCAATGGGATGGGATAAAAGAATCACGATACAAATCTGATTTACCACTTTGTTATAGAGACGAGGAAACGGTTTTCACGATCGGCACGAGGTATCGGTCTCTTCGTCCGACTTATTCACACATAAGTTCATTCATAGCCGTTGGCGGGGCGTACAATGGTCTTTTAGCGAAGCAAACAACATATGGCGGGCAAACGCGTGTTCGAAACGCGTTCAATTCATTGGCAAGCGCAAACGGGCTACCTGCGCCGCGTATTAAATCCCACGCGCTTTTGCCACGTACCAGCAATTGAATCACCGCTCTATGCCTGCCCTCGATCCGAGCTTTTTGTCCAATCGTCTCGCCCATATGGATGCGCTAAATCGCACTACGATCCCTCCCTCCCTGGTCACACTGTGTCGCGTTATTAAAACCTCTCAAGGCTACTTACCCATTAAATGTCCGTTTAAACGTTGGTACGTGGTGCTACGAAGGTAGGTACAATACAATTTGCAATATTCGAGAAAGGATATTATTCGAGGGATATTTTTTATCGTGGGTACGTTTTTTCTTTTTTTTTGCTACAAACGCAAATATTTACATTAATAGTTTGTGTCGATGTCCCTTTGAATATTCCATTATATTTAAAATTTTCCAGTTGGAGTAGTATTTTGTTTTATTATTGTTGGAGCAGTGTATTGTTTTCGGACGAGGTTAACGACGAGGCGCCAAAATCGGCGGTGAAAGTCAAAGGTGGGCGGAAAGCAGCCTGTCACGGAAATTTGGCTACATAGTATGCGGGTTCGAAACCTTGACAATTTTGCGGATCCTTTGATCGTGGATTTATGAGGATTTACGAAAGCGGGTAGCTTGTCAAAATTGAAGAAATTTTGCACGACGTCTAATAAAATGACGTTCGCTTCTTTCTTTTATTTTTTTTTTTATATTCAATAATCACGTAGTCATTTTCGATCATCCATATTTTTACGATCTATATTATATCTATACATCCGCAAACTTTTACGAACACGGTGTTTCTCTCGTACAAAAATAAAAATTTTAACCAAAACACAATCATGACGGTTCTCCTCAGAACTAAAAGTCTAAAAAAATTAAACCGCCACTGAGAAGTAAATTTCTTTTTCTTTTCTTAAACGCAAGATTTCCTCAAATTCCTCGAAAAAGAAAAGAAAGAGAAGAAAAAAGAAAGGAATAAAATTATATAAGGAAAGTTTAAAGGCAGCAGGTAAAATCTGGGCCGATTCACCCGCAGAAATCTGGCCGTGGCTAATGTCCGCCGGATGACGGGGCCCCGAATCGACAGGAAATTTCTCGTTCGGGCGGACAGGTGGTCGTTACTTTCAAGTACGGCCCTTCGTATGCTCCTCGTACTTATGCGAGTGTATACGTGTCCGTGCAAGAAAGTGTGGAAGCAAAAGCTACCTTGGCCCCTGGGCTTTTATGGCGACTGGTCCGATCGAACAGGTGCCCCGCCGCTTCGTGTGTATACTCGGGTAAGAGGTTCCATTATTCCGCGCCGATGTGTACAGCTCGGGGAATATGGCGTGCAAAGAGTCTCGGAGAAAAGCGAAGTCGGAACGCGCAAAGCTGGCCGAAGCGACAAAGGGTCGTAACGTCGCGCGTATTCGACCGCGAGGAAAGGCGAAACAGAGTTTTTCGTCGCGAAAAGGAAACGGGGTCGTTCCTTCAAGAAGAATAATCTCCCTGTTCGGATCTCGGACGAGGTAGAGGTTCACAATTACCTGCTTCCTCTCCCTTTATTTTTGGACGTTCTCTACTTTCACTACGGAACGGTATCGATTACCGTTTGCAACATGCAACCGTGTCCATTGCACGGTTTTGATCGTGACAGAGATTCAAACTTGCAACGTTGTGAAATGTATATACAAGAGAGGGAAGAATCGAGTTACAGCAGCTGAGAGAAGAAAAAAAGGAAGTTTCAGAAGAAAATTATCGCGATCCTAATTTTCCTCCCAGCCTAACTCTGATTACCACGTATCCGTGTCGCCTTCTTATCAGCTCGAGCTGAATGACGATGGTGGCACAAAGGCCGGGCAAAAAAGCCATAGGGCACATCTCGACCCGTAGCGCACAAAACTGGTCCCCCTGGCACACCTGACCATCGAGGATCCCGGGCCTCTTTCATCGCTTCCCGGAAGACTCTCGTCTTCTTGCAACCCTTTTACTCCGTGCTGCTACGTGTCCCATTGTGCCAACGTCCACGAGATGCTCGATCTTTCATCCAGTACCAGGTGCACGGATCAAGCCGATATCTACCCACCCCTCTCTCAACTTTCCCGATCCTCCATCGGCTGATAACCGAGATGATCGCCCGATCCATCCTTCCAACGGCGACGATCCAGTTTGAAATCAACACGCCTATCGATGATTAATTTACGATTAAAAAGCGACGAGTCATCGACGATGAAAGGAGGAAAAGGAAAAAAAGAGGGAGACACGCGATCGAGCATCGAAGCATCGTGATGGGGGATGAAAGAGAAGAAGAAGAAGAAGAAGAAGAAGAAGACACCACAGGCCGGGCTGGCTCGCTCGTTCGTTCCAATATATACCGGAGAATGGCTCATTAGCCCGTGGACGATCTTCGAGCGGGTTGGACAAAACAATCTCGGCCGCGAGCGGGCAACCTGTTACCCGGGCCCTTCGCCTCCTTAAGGTGGCGTGCACAACAGATGGCCCACGGTCGGATGGCCGTGCAGATTCCACCTGCCGCGGATTCGCTAGATTCTTTCCCCCGGTTGAACGCGGTTACGAAACGCTCGAACGAAAATATAGAGTTCGAAATTGGTCGGTATGGATGATGGTTTTCGTATTATCTCGATGACCTCTTAATGGGCGAGTTCGAGATATTTCGAGACGCTTTGCTTTTAACGGTTTTATGGAATTTTTTTTTTATTCCCTTGGACAAGCAGTGTTCCCTTGGACAGCGAAAATTTGTATAGGAAATTATATAAATAATTTTAGCAGAGAGGAAAAGAGTGGGGTAAATATTGGAGAGAAAATGAATATAAATTTCCACGTATACATCATCGTTAGAAGAGAGGCAAGTTTTGGGCAACTTTAATTAATTCGATCCTTGATCGATCTGTGAAAATTGCCGGTTCCGATAATTTTCTTCTTTTTTTTAACGACAGGTATCAACCTCACCCTTTCGAGACCTGTCCTTTTCGTATCAGTAACGCTTGTCCTATCTATCCCGACCGCGTCAGATGGCTACCGTTCCAATGCTTCGGAAGCTTTTGACCTATCCGCCAGCCTCATTTTGTATTTCACTTGTAACGTGTAATTTAAGATTCTTTTTTCTTTTTATATTAGAAAGGATAAACTTGACTCGAGCGACTTGTGATCAAGCGGACTACTGCTTTGTCAAATAATCGTTCCCAAGACGTTGTAATTAGAGAGCGAAACGATGATAGATAAACGATAAAATCTTAAGAGATTCGTTTTTCAACGAAACTGAGATTTATCTTGCGACGAGAAGAACAAACGTGGTTGGTTCCGTGATTTTTTCAATTCGACGAAAGGGGTTGGATTCGTGAACAAAAGCACGATTCACACGCGGTGGTTTGCAATCAGTGGACCACCCAGCCACGAGCCTGGACGTCGCCACACCTTGGATAATGATGCGAGGCGAATTACTCGAATTCGCTGACTCCATTTGATGACTGGTTAGCATAATAACCGCTGGGAACCGCTTGGACGCTCACGCACAATTCCGTTTCTTTCTTTTCTTAACTAAATCTTTCCCTTCAATTTCTAATCATACCTCTCCTCTTTTATCGAGAATCTGTTAAAACAAAATAAATCTAAAAAAACAAAACTTGCTTCGGAAATCGAAGAAAAATTTATCGAAACAAAATTTCGTAGAATCCAATATTTAATTATTGACTATTGTTAATCGTATGTATTTTGAACTTAAGCAAATTTTAAACGTAAAGTTAAAGTTGGCTTGCGAGGAAAATTCATTCGATAGCCCAGAAAGAAATCGGGGCTATCGAAATTCACACGACTTTTCTCTACTCAAGAATTTCATTTCTTCTTTTTTTTTTTCCAAGGAATTATCTCCTATCACCGAAACTACTTTCCGGTAGCAGCTAACCCATCAAACTCCTCTTCTCTCTTGGAAACGCATATATAAGAATCCTTCGTGCTTCGTTATCACTGAACACGAAAGAGTGGCAATTAAAGGGAGGCAAGCCACGGAGAGCGTTCTCTTTCACGCCCCTCCTTCCAGAAGACACGAGTATTTCGAGCAGCGAGCACATGGCCTCGAACAAGTGTTGCTCTACGCCATCCATTTCCCGTGCATTCCACGCATTCTGAATCCTCCGTGACATCCGCCTCGTGTGCGCACGGAAATTCCACACGAGCGCCATGTTCGTTTCGGCCAAGATTTATATTCGTTGAAATCACGGATACATAACAGTTGAAGAGGTAAGAAATCTGTTCGAATATAGAAGAATTAATTAACGAATCGTTTCCCCGGGCCGAATTTTCCCGTGGAGATTTAGACGTAGAGTAACGTGTGTAACAAGCCTCTAACGACCTTACCATTCGATAGACATCGATTAAGAGTGTGTCACAATGCCACGGAACATCGTGCAACGACACCGAGGCCGCGTGTAGGTGTCACGAACATTAATTTCTCGCGCCACGGGCAACTCCAACTTTCTTCCTGTTCCGACTACACTCGAACGATTAACCTTTGATTTATCCACCCGCCTCGATCCCTTGTTGGGCAGAGCAGGGAAGAATTTTTCTCTCGTAGTGCAGTGAGAAATTTCGAGGGACGCTTCCTTTGATATTTTTTTCTTTTTTAATTTAATATTTGTAATATTTTGTCTTTGCACGAATCGATTTAAGACGTTAAAATATTTGAAGATTGTATTTTTTTACGTTTTGATATAGATATAGATAAAATAATATTCTGATAATGATTCTTAATGATCATTCGTTAATTAGTTTCACATACATAGAACATAGAATTCCACAGAACGATTAGATATTCTTTTATATTTACGTAATTAAAAAGTACATATCTTCCAAATCGAACACAAAGAAACTCCATCTTTCAATATCAAATATCATCTTCGCCACAGGAATCGTATCTTTTCAACTATCAACTCTATTTGCCCAACCAATAATTCCCATTCCACGATCGATTTAACCTATCCCCAAGTGCATTGACCATCCTCTTCGATGAAACCCCAAATCTTTCGTTCTCCCCAAGGATATTCGTAATATCCGGAGAAAGGGATATACGAGTCATACTTTGAGTCTGACATCGAGAGTCACTGATCTGAGTCGAGCATCGTTACGCGAGATTACGCAAAATTACGCAACGAGTCATCGATCGAATTCCGATTTTAATTATCGGAAGAAGAGCGGTGTGTGTATCGATCGTGCTAACGAGGCATTGTCGTCATCGTCGAAAGCAAGAGCCCAGCCGAGGCATACATAGTTGGCATACTGTCAGCTCGGTGGTCCGGTGCCACTTCTCTATGGGGAGACGATGGCCGACGATGCCGTCGGTAATTAAAGCGAGTCACGGTGATTGTTCGTGGCTGATCTTGTCATCGATCGAATCTCTGGACGGATCTCTTCGATATATATCGGGTCGACAGTCCCCTTCCCCTCCATTGCTTCGCGCCCTTGGAGACTGCGGTGCTGCGGCTTCCTGCGGCCGGCAATTAAGATAATGCTCCCGTAATCTCGTACGATATCTCGTCCGATCGGAGGCAGAGGGGCAGCTCGTTGTCTCGAAGGTGCAGCTTCTTGTTTCACCTTCGATGCAATTCTATCGGCAAGGATTTTGCACCTGCGTTACGGTGCCTTTGCGCACGGGGGAGGGAGTTAGGGCGATCGACCAGGTGCACGGAGGGACGAAATATTGTTGCTCAATGAAACGTGATTAATCGATGGATAATTAACACGTTAATGAGCGGTGACGTGGTTTTACGAGCGAGTAAGGATCGATCGGACAATCGATCGTGGATTTGGATTTTAAGGAACGAGGATTCTTTGAAAAATGAGAATAAAACAGGCTAAGTGAGACCGTAAGTAAAATCCTTCCTCCTCTCGCTTCCATCGTTTCCATCGGCGGAACTTGGATCTTCCCCTCGGCTGGACAGATCGAGAAACGATGGCTTTGTAATGTGATTAATTATAGGCGAAGAAACCGGCGCGGTAAAGGCGAGAAGAATCGTAGGTAATGAGAATCGTCCGCGTTACCGCGGTCATCGATCAACGGGCGATGCCCGCTAATTGCCGATCGAATAACGATCCAACCTCGGTCGCGCTCGACTTGGAAAACGGAACGACGACGGGAACCTTTACAATTTATCGCGGGGCTGTTATCGATTTTTTTCTACACATAATTCATCGCGTTCACCGCGTGGTTGACACGAGTTTCGCGTCGTTTGTCGGCCGACCGCCGCGGAATCTATCGATCCGATCGATAGATCGGGCCGATAAACGGCGAGCACGGTGAATAGCAAACGACTGAAAAGATTTCCAACGTGGCGTTTCGAACGGGTCGAGCGGTGCCACCCTGCGTGTGTCGTAATCCGGGAATAGTCGGGGCAACAACACCTGTTACCTCGCCTCGCTTGCGTGCGGCGAATGCAGACCATCGCGATAAGCGGAGGATTTTTCGCGGCGGCAGACCGTTCGCAGATCGTTCGATCGCTCGATCGATCCAACGTGATTTACTCGAATGCCGGGACGCTCACCGGCCCGTGAAACGGTAATCGATCGCCGATCGGAGCCCCGGATGAGATTTTTGACGGGGAGAGACCAGTTTCTGCTCCCCTTTTTTTCTTTTTTTCCTTTTCTTTTTTAGTGCGGTTAATTGGTTTATAGGTGTGGTAAGAGGGATCGAAGGTGAACGAAATTGATAATCGCGAAATCTTTGTCCAATTGATTTGTTCTTTTCTCCCGAAATGCAAAGAGTTTTGCTTCGATTTAAATATCTTTCGCCATCATATTTCGCATATCTAAGTTTAAGGGACAATCCTTCGAGCAAATGAATTTTCTTATTAATTTTTCTCCTGGATTATATATATAAATACAAACAAAAATACTCGTCCAAATACTCGCGCTATTAACCAATAACTATTCGTTTTTGTTTCAGAATATTCTTCCCTAATTCCAAGACTCTTGTCCGTGGAAACGCGTGCCGAAACGCGAATCTCCAAGAGAAAGAGCCAATATCGAAGTTCCTCCGATATCGCGTTGCTGATCAATATTCGTTTTTGTTTCAGAATGGCCGATTCTCTCCGAATTCGTAGGACTCCGCATTCGTGAAAACGCGGCTTGAAACGGGGAATTGCTGGGAAAAAAGAGGGAATTTTTTCAGGTAGGCCGGTGCACGTGGTCTCAGAAGCGGTCTCCAACGAGGAACGTTCACTATTCCCCTCTCCGGGATATCCACGGCTCGGATACCGTAGGACGAAAGGACGGCACACGATTGGTTCGTACCACCACTGTTCCTCTTGTGTGTCGCGCGCGCGTGCGGAGACGCCCAAGTGGGTTAACACGAACAATTACGCGGCTTGTGCGTCCGCCCATACGCGCGAATTCTTCTTAATTCCGTTACATCGATACACCTCCATACCTACTCCGTATCCCCGGTTAATACGTTAATTTCCCGAATTTTTGCCAATTTATGCGAATCTTGGATCGATACGTGGCCGAGCGTAACGCGCGTGGGACGAATGGGAGGGTGATTAATGTCTTATTTGTGGGTGTATTTTAATGGGGATCCGTTTGGAATGTTGAAACAATGTTAATTTTAGTAAAGCCGTGTAAGCTGGAAGTCCAACTCGGAAGATATAATTTATCGTAATTGCGACAGGATAGATAATAATTCGTTAATTTATGGTTTACATTACGTCTAATTTATGGGCTTGTTATATAATCGTGTTTGAAAAGAAGAAAAAGAAAAAAGGAGCGGCAATTTTGTCTTAATTAGCAGGCTTGATTTACACAGAAACATTGTTTCGTCGATAGAAGAGCAGCGATTTCGATGCGTGGTAGAAACGGCAATTTGTAGCAGTTACGAGGTAATTTATTTATTTTGAAGAATGCACGCAACCATTGATCATCCATCGACAGATTCGTTTGTTAAAAAAATTACACAAGATCGGATACTTTCCGTTCAAAATTACCATTCTTCTTACAAACGCTCTTTCAAAATCAATTACAACCATTCTTCCAGATTATCCCCTCCCTCAAGCAACAAAATTTCTCGATACCATTTATTCCACCCACGGTTCCGCAATTACTTGTCACCCTCGATTCGATATCTCCAACAAATCCAATCGAGGTTTCCGGCCGATAAATCACCGATAACGGCCCGAGAATATGATGGAGAAAATTGCGCGACGCCCGCAATCGACTCGTAGAAAGATCGTAACAACTCGTGCCCCCCGAACCAACCTTTGCTCCCCCCTCTAATCACCTCTAATTTCTAATCGAAACGAACGTCGACGCGGAGAACGTGACGAATCCACGAAATCATATTTCGACTTTCGTGTTCGAAGAAGGCGCGAATATAGAAACAAAAAAAAAAGGAAATCGCAGAGAATTGCCACAATCGTGTCGACGAAGGTGAATATCTTTCCACCGAACGTTTCCACCACCGGCGTGTCATTGTCACGCTCAATTCACGATCGATTGATTTATGCGATATCTCGATCCCGTCGAGGGGCGTCCCACTTATTATTCCACGGTGAAAATCGAGGCGCCTGGTCGCAAGGGCGACACCGGTGATTGGACGGACAGGCCCCGTACACGGGCCCCACGACGTAGAATTATGGCGGTCAACGTTTATTCGCGTGGTCGATATAGGCGCCTTGCCGACCTGTCTCCCTCTGCCTCTAATGATTCATTGACCTGACAGGGCCGCTAATGCTGCACCCACGTAGCCGCCGCTACCGTTTCGACCGCGAGGACGCGGCTTGCCAAAGACACGTGTGTACAACACGCGTGTGGATCAGCTTCCGTACAGAGAGGCGGACATTTCGGGCGGACAATCGACCGGCTAATCACGCGGATTTGCATGATCGGAGAGGCAAGAGTGGCGCGCCAATGAGAACTGGATTTTCGAATTTTCTTTATCCCGAGATCGTCGACGCCGCTCTCTTGGCCCGCGATCGTGAGTCTCGATCGGTGGTGGTTTACGCGAGAAGGTGGGTTGCTAAGGCCACGCTGATAAATCGCGCGCGGGAGCTGTACCTAACTGATTTATGAGATTGAATGGGAAACAATGTATCGTGGTGGAACACAGGTAGGATTAGAAGCGATAAATTCACTTGGTGGAAGATTTACAGTGATTCCGGGAGTCGCGGGGAAAGGAGCGTTAAATTAATTTGCCTTTGAGTGTATTATATCGCTTTCGAGTTGTCTGTTCGAGTCGAAACTTGACTCACTTGGTATATCAACGGATATTGAAATTTTTCGAATTCATCGATATCGTTCGCGCGATAAAGAACGATGATAAGTTGAGAATAAGCGGCAAGAGGGAGAGGGATTTGGAAGATTATTTTCCCGAGATTCTTCTTCTCCTTCTTATCGTGCAACGATCTTCCGATCAAATCGGTAGGATGCCGCGAGTTTCATCGAGAACCAAAACGAGAAACATTGACCGGGATGCAATCAGAGGGTTCGTGTACGTTGGATCGGATCTAGAGGTTGGGATCTAGAAAAAAAAAGAAGATCGTCCCTGGGTTTGGACGAGAGACGGAGCACGGAAGTGGTTAACGATCTTGGAGCGCGAAATATGGCACGGTCGGCGAAGATCGGGCAGATCGGGTCACGAGCGGGCCCCGGTGCAAAGGCAGGGCCTTGCCGGGTTAACAGTCGGCTCTGATAGATCCCATAAACGCCCCCCGGTTATGCAACCGTGCCGTGTCTTCTAATAAGCTTCCTTTGGCGTAAGAACCTGTCGCGACGTGTCTTGGTTCGAGTTGAATCGCTCGAGAAACCATGGGATCGTCCCATCGATCACGATCGATCATGTCCGTTTAATGTAGAACGTGAATTTCTAATGTAAAACGAGGAATATTGGATGAGTCGAAGATATATCGGATCGATTTCGATTCTGCGAACCTGCGAATGAAAACGAAAATAGTTTGGAAAACAAAGATGTTCTACGGACGAAACGAATTATCGATCCCTAAATTGATGTCTTAATGAATTTAATCCTCTCGAGAAGTTTATATATTTACGTCTATATTTACGTATAGGTGACTCTCGTTAGAAGTCGTTAAAAGTCGAGTTCCGATCACTGGTTGGGAGAGATCTTAATGTTGACGGAATGAATTTTCAGAACACAAGTTTATCAGTTCTCCCGCTGAGAGGATCGTGTCTCGGTTTCCATGTCTTCGACCGCGCTCGTCCTCGAGCCGAGCTCGAGTTGGAGTGTGTTTGAACAGTCTGAAGTGGCGGGCGTCTCGAGGTTTCACTTACAAAAGGCCTGCGGATTTTTACCGAAATATCTCCTCGTTCGAAACGAAATTGCCCGTCTATCGGGAAAGAAAGAAATCCAACGATACCAACCCAACGATGAATATACATCTTTTCCAACTCGCTCGAACCGAATCGAAATCTCTAAACATCTAAGTTTCGCCGTTTATCCAACGATCGATTTATCTTGAAAGTAATCGCGAGTGACACGCGTCGAACAGCGTTTCGAAGAAGAAATTCCAGCGGACAGCATGTACGGTGAGGAGTAAAAACGAGTGGCGTTTGTTTCTATATTAAGCGACACGATTGTAATCCCAACAATGCTTTTTTCGCCGTCTGGCCCTCGCCACGAAACGAGTCGTTCCACCGGTACTTGAATTCTTTCGTTCCTTTTTTGCGGAGGAGGAGTACCCAGTCGGAATTGGACGAGGGACAGGAGGTGGAGGGGGCGGTAGAGGGGGGGCGGAGGGTACGGCCGACAGCGGGTACGATATTAAAAATCACAATAAGGCATATTAACTTGACCTACTATCGGCTCACCAGGAAGAGCACGCTCGTTTAAAAGTCCTCCGAAACGTACGTGTCCCCGTCGTATGAAATAATGCGCACGTGGGTGCTCGCCGAGGATACAGGTCTCGGGCATAAACAACAGTGCCGAATAATGGAGGCAGACATCTCGAAATTAAATCGAGCGGCGAGAAATCCCCTCCTCCCCTCCATGGAAATTAAATCCGTCCACTTTGCCCAAATTATTTTTATTTCACGCTTTTCACGCCTGCCTCTCTTCTCGAGATAAGAACTCGATCGCGTACGACAACTTTGTCGCGCGAATACCGATGTCGATGGGTAACGAAGATACGATACGAGTTTCGCTCTTGTGTGTGGTCCTCGAATTCTTTCATTTTAATTCCGCCGATTCCATCTGAGCGCGAGTTTAATCGAACCTCGCCTCTTAAATTCCGAGCTTTATCCCGAGAACATCCAAGTTGCTAGAAACTGGAAGTCCCCTCACCTCTTTCCTTTACCTCTTTCCTATCGAACCGCCGCGATCGACGAACGATCACCACGGACGATCGTGGTAGCGCGGTTCCGTCCATTTCGAAATATTAAAATCGGCATTAAATCTCTGTCAACGAGTATCGAGGAACGAAAAAGAGGACAGGGTGCCGGGGGCCGGTGTTCCCTCAGTGACAAGCGCGCGTAATCACGCGCATTCGTGTCAGCGCGAGGCGAGTCGCCCTCGCTTTTACGACGGCCGAACTTTACTGCGGTAAGAGCAACCGCAACGGTGGAATTAGCAATTGTAATGTTATAAGGCATCGGTGGATGGGCCGAGAAGAAGAAGGAGAGAGAGTGTGTGTATGCGCGCGCGCGTGCGAAGGAGACGACGAGGGGTGGAGGACACGAGTTGGGGAAAGGTGGGTGGAGAAGCAGAGAGAGAGGAGGAGGGAAGTATCCGTACGAAGGATAAAGAATGCGGGAGCCAAGGGGTCACGAGGATTTCATTTGACGGAATAACGTGGCGTTTAAGAGTCGGTACCGTTATCACGCTCGTTGTATACAGGTAAGAAGCAGCAGGATCATGCGACCTCCCACCTTCCACGTTGCATTATATTTCGAGGAATCGAACGTAACCACTTACCGAGGCGCGCGGCCATTTTTCGTACCAATGGCAGGGGCCGCCTCTCACGTTGGTCGCGTGATTTATCCAATAGCCAATAATTATCGTCCTTTCTGATAATTAACTTCGCTCATTGTTCCATCTTTTTCATTCGACGCGTTGCCAGATTAGACTCCTTTTCGAGGTAGATTGGTCGAGAATCATTCGAGGCATTGGAAAGTTTGGAAAGCGTCTCTTTTGGTGACTTCGATGCCTGGTCGAGGATCACCGCCAGTTTGTGAAACGATAGGAAGCCTGGTTTTCGCAAGAGAAGTTACTTTTCACTCTTGATTTGATTAATTTTATTTTGATGAAAGATTATTATTCTTCTCAGTTTCATCCATTGGAATTTTGGAAAAACTTAAACGCTATCGTTGGATGAATTTGTTGTTGGAAAAGGGGAGATTTTGTCCAAGGGGATGGGACATTCTGTTCGGGATCGTGAAAGTGTAGCGTAATGAACGGCTCGCGCTTTGGGGTCGAAGGTCACGCGGTAATGAATTGTTTTGCACCTCGCGGGCAAACTCGTCTCGGCCAACCTTCCGTAAGACGAGCCCTCGAGTGGCGTGCGATGCACATGCACAATTTACATGCACCGGGGGAGGACTAATGTCCGTGGAAGACACTCGAGGCGGCCTCTTCATATCGAGTGGGTAGCGTCGCGAAGAAAATCGCCAAGTGTGAATCTCTCTCTGGTTTCGAGAAGGTCGATGACTCGTCACGATTGATTAATTAGATCGTTTCGTGTTTTTCCTTTTTTCCCCCAATCGGTATCATATTACAAGACAATGTTAAAACGAATAACGATAATTACGAGCCACAATTCTTCTCGAGATACCACGATTCGATGTAAGAAAGTTTAACGAATTTTCTATCGTTACGAGTAATGCGACTTATATTAAAAAAAAAAAAAATTAACTCAAGCATTTAAAAATCGAAGATATTAATCGAAAAGAAGATTACCTGAACGAATAAAATACGATCCTCCCACAGAACGTAACTGTATATACATATATATATATCGAAAAATTTCTCATTCAACAACGTTTCAGTTCGCAGCAAAAAAGCTTCCGTGTCGTATCGCTTCATTAAAATCCAAGCGCGATTGAGAAAGACAGAGCGTCGAAAGTCGACGGGCCGAATTCGTCGAGGCGTGGGCACGAGCCAGAATCGAGCGACGTTTGATTATCCATGGTGAGGCATTCACGGCGAAAGAGATTACCACCTCGTATATATATATATATATATCTCACCTCTCGGTTCACGATGGTGGTCTTGCAAGAATTAATGCCACTTTACCGACGCCTTAATGGGCTTCCTATTGAATAGAAGAGGCAATAAGAAGAAGGAGAAGAAAAAAAAAGAAGGAGGAGGAGGAGAAAGAAGGTAAAAGTCGGGACGCATTGGTTGGAAGCAGTGTCATAGATAAGCTGGGAGGAAGGAGAGAGGAAGAGATGAGGGAAGAACGCGAAGAATGCGACTATTCAAGGGCAGACAAGTAATTTTCTAGTGTTCCTTTCGGATCTGCTTTTGGACCGACCATTGTGGCCAAACGGCGGGACGTGTCTCGAAGATTCTACTTTAAAATGACATAGTGTTATTTTATACGCTCGCTTCTGGAAAGGAGCCACGTTTCTCTGTCTGGTTAATGTCCCCGTGTTTAAGGCGTTAGGTGTCGTCTTTCTTCCAGACACCCGTGCCTGCTTCGAACAACTGTTTCCGTGCCACTTCTTCACCGTTCTCCGCGACACTGCGTTGATTAATGGACCGACTTTGGCCGAGTGTATAATTTTTCTACAATTGTAATAAAAAAAAAAAAAAAGAAAAAGAGACAAGTTAAAATTAAAAATTGAAAGATATCTGCGACGAATTGAAATTCTGATCCATGGAGGTTATAGAAAGTAAAAGCGCGATATCTTTTTCGAAAGTTCTCTTCGAAATTTCAATCAAGCGATACAAATCAATTCGTCTGTTTAGAAACTGGGTCAGAAATGGGGATTGTCGAATCCTTGAACGTTAATTCTCGTTAATAGTAGAGAATATATCTGGCCATTTGTTTCGAACAATCACCGGTTGATTCGACGATGACTATGGAATAAATGTGCTTCTCACAAACGAACGGATATATAACCATACTAATTCCTTATTGATGAGCGTCATTCGTTACCATATTTCCCTTGCTTTTTCCTCTCTTCCACCTGATTCCTCTCAACGCCTCGACATCCTCCTCCGTGGGGAAGATATATATATATACACACCATTGCACCGTGGAAAAACTTGGTGGCTGTGGAAATGGTTAATCGTCCCCTGGGGCTTGTTTTTCGGTTTTCCAAACCTTCGCATCACTTTCACGAGCACATTTATTCAAACGTCGAACAGAAGGATACGATCGTCACGTTACTCGAAGGCGCTTAAATAATCTCGAAGATAAAGGAAAGAGGAGAGGGATGAAAACTGTGAGTTATTTCCTATTAGATTTCCTAGCAAACAGATTCAAGGAGATACCAACTCGAGGGGTTGAAAATTTCATTTTCCATCGCAACTGCTCCGATCAAACCAATTCAGATCAATTCCCTATATTAAAAAAAAAAGGAACAATCTCCACGCCTCTCATTCGCAAGTAGCCTCTCATCATCGAGAATCCGCAACCGCTACGATGCTTTGGATCCGAAAAATAAGTAAGCATCGAAACGAATTGCACCGTCGTTGAACGAATCACAGTAATCGGCGCAAATCGGTCCACTTAGCACCTCGTCTCGAATCCGAGAGGAAAATCCTCCGTGGAAAAAGCAATCGAGTCCAAAGTGGGAACGATCGAGGAGGCCTCCGGATCCGTGGAGCCTCGGCTCCACATTCTGTGGGAATATGGATCGTGGATCTCCTCTCCGGTTTCCATCCGCGGAATAGAGCGGACCGGGTACAACGGATAAAACGGTATATCGTGGAACGAGGCACAAGCTAGCCACGGCCATTCCGGACGATTGCACTTCTGATGGCCGAAGGCTGATCACGATTCAAGCGCGAGTTATACACAAGATCGGTAGATCACTACCGATGTAGATCAACGGTGCCCGCGGCGGTTGGATCGCCGGGTCGTACATACATCTCACCCTGGTGGTGTGCACGCTCGGCTTTAATGCGATCGCAACGGTAACTCGGACGCGGGCCTCCGCGCGAGAAGATTCCCGACCACGTCTCTTTGTCTCTGTTCCGCTTTTGGCCCGACTCGCTCCTTTCCTTCCTTCCCCGATTAGCTGATAAGATACTGCACATTGTATACGTAATACGTATATATTATCCGCCCGATACCGACCGGTTGCCACGGTACACTTTGCCACAGCAACGATTTGACGAGCTTTACTATGGGTCGATCGTTATGCCTTTTCCTTAACGCTCTCATTTTCGCATGCCTTTCTTGTCTATCTTTGGGATAGAGCTAATGGGTGATTGAATTTTCTCTTTTCTTTCGCTTTGCGCGCGGAATCGAAAATTGAAACTTGATTAAACAAAATCGATGGGATTAGTTGATTTAGAATTCACGAACTTCGAATTAGCGAATTTCGAAAATATATATCTTGGACGAATAAATCACGGTTATTATCCATCGAAAGCTCGTATGGATCGTTGAAGATCCATAATCGTGGTGTCTAGCGGAAAAGTAGTAGCAGGTACTCTCACGAGCCTGCCGCGATTATCCTCCCGTTCTCCATTCGAAAGATAACGAAAGCCGTTTCTCATTCCCAGAGCATGTGGAATTATTCGGTGGCCTGGGAGCAAGTTAGCCGAGCGACATTTTTGCCGGACCAGTCATATCCCCGAGCTTTATTGGCTCATCAGGCCGGCCATTGGGCTCGAAGATAAAATGATGAAATGGCAGGATAATGGCACACCGCGTGCCAACCAACGGGTGTAACTTTTTTGCTATTACTCTTGTTCGACTCGCGGTAAGAATTCGTCTCTTTTATTCCTCTCCCTTCATTTCTTTCTTTCTCTCTCTCCCTTTCTCTCCTCGCATCCAACGACGAGAACACGCGCGGTTGTCGTTGCTCGAAAGTACGAAACGACAAGCTCTGTTCGGCTTACAAGGCCCCGACGCCGGTTGTAACGATACGTATTTTACGATCCTTGGTAAGACCCCTCTCTCTCTCTCTCTCTCTCTCTTTCTCCTTCTCTACGTAACCAAGAGTCGAGAGAATTCTTTTTTTTTTCGTCGTTGCTTTTACAAGGACTTTTCCTTCGTCTTTAAAGCCCGAAAAGTCGCGGAGTCGAATACGGCCGAGTCACGAGACCCTTATCTTAATCCGGCGAGGGGATTCTAACAGTTGCGTACATTGTATATGTTTACGACGCGTTTAGATTTTCCATTGGAGAGGGAGGGGGACGAGGGATGGGAACAAAGGACGCGATAGGCAAAGACATTTCGTTGCCGATTAACTCTGTCACTCTCGATCATAAAATACTCCGCGTAGCACGAGACGGATGCTGGAACGAGAGGCAACAAGATTCCATCGTTCGTCCGTGTATTATTTCGATATGATGCAGTTGAAATTCTGAGTGATTCGAGAAACTGGCGAAAGAAAGTTCCAATATCCGTAGTTGTTATTCATACGAATTTTTAAACTCATTACCAATATACCTACATAAATTTTATCGAATGCCGTAATATCGTAATACCGAGGGCTTCGTGCGTTTTTCGAGAACTCGTAATTCCGGGAGGGGTCCTGTCGATTTTCACGGAAGAAAAATAAAGACGGGCAGAAATTACAACGTGCGAACGCGATTCCTTTTCGCGTTTAGTACCCTCGAAAAAGGAGGAGGACGAAATTTTACGCGGGCAGCTGAGCAGCAGCTCGTAGACACCTAAGGTCGTTTGCGACGCCGTTATCGTTCCAGGGGATGATAATGCTCGCAATTAAGGCCGGCCGTAAAGTCTGGGAGGCGACCGAGAGCAACGAGGCCTCGTTGTCTCTGACGTCCGCGCGGTGCTGTTCCGACGGTGCCTTGTTTGTCGTGGTTCACGGCAGCGCGAATCGCGGTTGTAAAATGCACGCATAAATCAGGGACGTTTAACCGTGTAATTTGGCAGACGGGGGCGCGTCGACTCCCAGAAAAGTCGTTCCGGCTGTTTATACGCGGCTTGGAAAAGGGTTGTTATGGGAGGAAACGGCGTTCGAAACGAAGAAAGCGCAATTGTTCGGGGCTGCTGAATTTTTTAGAGCTCCGAAATTCAGCCAGAGGATTCCGAGGATCTTCTTCCTTTTCCTTTTCTCGAGGTACTAAATTTATTTCAATATTCTTTTCAATATTCCGAAACTTTCAGAACTCTCGTTTCTCTCACTTCTTCTCGGAAGAAGAGATTTCTCCTCGTTACGTGAATTCAAAGTTCAAATTCTCGAGAAAAAAGAAAAAGAATTCATCGAGAAAATGGAACAATCACCCTGTCTCCTTCCCCGAGATTCTGAAAAATCTTCTAGTTACCAAAGCTTTCTCTCGAGTTGCAAGCACGTCGATCGCGTCCGGGTAAGGGAGCAGAATCACGAAGAGCATAAATATCCGCGGCAAGTATCTCGTGGCATTATTACACGCGTATCCACGCACACGCGACAACGCGAAGGGGAACGAACGAATCGCGTGGTCGCACGTGTGTTACCGATGTACTCGAACTCGAGTATACGAAAGAGACACGCTCGCCGGCCCCGCTACGAAACCCGGTGGGGGTTTATACTGCTGCCAAATTACAGTGCCCGGCCACCCATAATGCGGCCACAGTGCTGGCCAGGGTAATAATGTTGGTATTAACGGCGCGGTTACGTTCCCGACGTCGAAATTATAGGTGTTAGGGGCGTGTTAATTTTTATGTTTATTGATTTTCATATTTTACCACCTACCATCCCGCGATACGGCGAGGAGAGACCCTCGCGGGGGTGTGGATGACCGACGCGATACGACCGTGTCGAGAGAATTTTTCAATCCAGTCGTTGATTTGAATTTTAATCGATGCGATGCGGGTAGAGAACTTTTTTTAAAATCAAGGAAAAATCAAAATTAGATGTGAGATTAGATAGAGGAAGGAAGATTGATTCTGAAGTGAAGGAAATTGGAAAAAATTGAAACGAATGAAACGGATCTGATCGATAAATTCCGAATATTCACGTATTTCATCTTCGTTAATTTGGATTGATTGGAACGAGCCGCAAACCAACGATCCATTCGTAACAATTCAAAAAGCGTCGCGAAAATTAATGCTTAATCCTTAATTAATTATCTATAATTCGATTCGAATTGGAATCGGCGCAATGTAAAATAATCTATCACACAATTTAATCAACTTTGCCCGAAATCCCGATCCTGCTCTCGTTCCATAGAGGATACCGTACACCTTCGAGAGTTGAAAAGCTCTCGAATGGAGTGGACACCCGAGACATCGAATGGGCGCGCATTCACGAATTCCAGGAATCGAACGATGTTTAATATATATCGGTTGGCGTGGAAATGCGCGTCGCATTGGAGGAGGCAGAGCGTGCGCCTGACAGAAGCATCGAGGCGAAAAGAAGACACCTGAAAGGCGGGAGAGGAGGAGGAAGAGGAGGTGGAGGAGGAAACGATCGAGACACCGAAAGGACGAAAGGTGGATCCTGGAGTAAGGAGGCGAAGGAGGGGGAGGGAGAGGGAGAAGGGACATTCCCGAGAGTTACGGGCCATCCACGTCACGCTCAAATATTTTGGCAAATTTATGCCCAATAAAAATTAACCAGACCCCTTCTCGTTCTGCGGTTTCGGGCCCGCGGAACCACCACCACCACCACCATCATCAGGCCCGCGTCCTCCTCGTGGACGTTTAACGACAAGCTGGATCTCGGTTACGTTTCGTTGCACGTCCACGTTTAAGTCCGTCTGTCCGTCTCCCGACTGCATATACTACCGACCAGGCAAAAGCGCGGTGATTTACCGCGAGATTTCCATTTCTCTCTCTCTCTCTCTCTTTCTCTCTTTCACCAGCCGTGTCCCTTCTTCCTTCTCTCGACGCTCCACCTCCGCCTCGGCCGTTTTAAACGCGGATACGCGAGGTTTTTTTGCGCGGGAACACGAGAGAGAGAGAGAGAGAGAGGGGCCGACTCACTCTCGCTCAACCTCTTCGCGTTCTCGCCTCTTTGGCGAACCTGGCGAAGGGCGAGTAAAGGTTTTTCTTTTTCCCTTTTCCTTTTTTTCCTCTTTTTTTCATTCTTCCGTGCATGCGCCGGGGAATGTGTCGCCGGTGTAAATCAGTCAACGTCCCCGGGGATTAGAGTTTACGGTACCCTCCCGACGTTTGTTCGCGGTTTCAGGGATGGATGCAAGGTGACCACCTCGCGAAGATTGAATTAGCTTGGCGAGAA
Source organism: Apis cerana (assembly GCF_029169275.1). Lineage (NCBI taxonomy): Eukaryota > Metazoa > Arthropoda > Insecta > Hymenoptera > Apidae > Apis > Apis cerana. Next base: position 7,181,565 of record NC_083864.1, on the reverse strand, counting down.
GGCTTCGCGCAGGGGTTGAAAGGTCGTGCTTCTTTCTGGAATTTTTAGTGTTAGTCTTGAAGTAGTTGTGATTTAAAGAGAGAGAGAAAGAGAGAGATTGAACGTTGAAGAGGAATCGTTTGTAGAAAAATCGTTCTCGGCTGTTGGAAATAATTGAACTCCATCCAATTTTTCTCTATCCATCCGGAATATTTTACGGAATACGCCAGGATCGTGAATCGTGCGTTTTATTCGTGAAGCTTGTACAAGATGGTAGTGGTTGATCGAAGTATTTTATTTAAGTAATTAATATCGTGCGGAGGAGAAGATGTAAAAAATGGAGTTACTCGGTTCGAAATGGGACAAGGGGTAAGATAACTCGATCTTTGAAACCGTCCCTGGCGCAGCAGCGGTTAAAGTGGTTAAGGACTAACAACTGTGACGCGCCTTGACCACAGTCGCTTTTATAGGGAAGCCAAGATCGACCACATCGTCTCTGGCCGATTTCACGGCCGCTAATTACTCTATACACGCTTGATCGCGCCTTCGATCGCGGAATGGTTTCGTGAAAAATAAAAAAAAAATAAAAGAAAGAAAGAAAGAAAATATTTGCAAAACTTTGAATTCTCGATGTTTTTTTTATATCTTTTCTTTTCTTCTTTCTTTTCCGTTATTACGATAATTTTAAATAACTCGTGTCAAATGGAATATGGATTGGAATTTTTTTTTTCTTTTATAGTTACGTAACTTTGGTTCGCATGAAGCTGGAAAATTGCAACAAATTGCCAAGCAGGCCGATGTGACACCTGCTGACAAAAATACTATAAACGTACTCACGCAACAGTATGTTTAAAAAAAAATCGATTCGAATCACCTGCCCTAGATGGTCGATTCCCATAGTATTCTGGAATGAAATAATATCGCGATAATATTGTATGGGAATATCGACGATGAATCGTAAAAATCGTAAATAATGCTTCCTGTTCGATGCGAACTTTAACAATCTTTGTTTCGATTAAAACTTAATTTTTTTTCTTTCGAATATTTTTTTATTCTTATTGTCTTATTATTTTATTCCAATACAGATAATAATAGTGTTTAATCTTTGTTATTATTTATTTATGACAAGTCATAAATTTTGAAAATTCATTTATTTTTTTTTTTATTTCTCCTCTATATTTTTCTTGAAAATTTATCTTGAAATTTCTCTTTGCTTGTACATATATATTCAAAATCGTTTGAAATTACTGGCTACTTCTGAAATTTTATTACATTTTCCAATTGCTTTCTCTCCAAGCTTTCGACAATAGCCAATATTAAAGTTGCAATACCTGTAGAAACAATATGGACCCAACGGTATTATTCTAAATTTATATCATTTCATGGTCATAGTTTAAATCCCTTAATAATTCTGATTTATAGTTCTTGTTCAAGTAAAAATTCTTTTATTTTATTTATTTCCCATTACAAAATTTCATCCCTGACAAAATCACGTCATTCATTCAACAATTCCTTAATCTTCTTTCAACTATTACTCCCTATTATTAACTATTTATTATTATTTCAACCTTTCATGATTTCTATTCAAAAATTCACCTCAATCTCGATTCTTTCCCTATTCACAAAACACCATCTAATTCCAACGTCTGAATACGTCAATTACCCTTTCGAAATTACTTAACCGAAGAAATTCTATTGAAACATTCGACGGATTTTCCAATTCCAAAATTCCATTATTCGAAAGATCTCTTTACCGTCGAATTCCCATCCCTTATCAATCTACGCGCTACCAACGACGAAATCCAGTCGTCGACCAAGACACTGTCGAAAGGAATAACCGAAGGCCTTCTGGACATGTTCCTCGTTATCGAGACGATCTCCGTCCGCATTAATTCAGACGTTCAGCCGAGGATCCTCCCGTTGAACGTTTTGATTCCGGGGCGGGTCGTAAAGTTAATCGATCCGCTCCATTAAATCGCGACTGGTAATCGAGGCGATCCACACTTGCCCAGTGGCCGATGCCAGGCCACCTATTTTCGTCAAACCGTTTCGAGTAGCCGACGAGAAAATGTCTCGATCCGCTGCTTTTCTAGACGTCCGTGTGGCGGAGGAGAATCGTCGAGTAGCTGTAAAACTCTCGCGTTATTTGCTATGTTAATTGACGCCCACGTGGTGCACACAAATTTATGCTAAAAGCCGAGATGGTATCGGGCGGCGATGACAGCTTTTGCTTTCTCGTGTCAAATCGTGCAATTTTTTTTTTTTTCCTTCTTTTCGATCGATTATTAATAGCTTCTCGTTCCTTTTTAACTGTTTTCTTTTTCTTTTTTTTAAAAGCTCATAGAGATTCTTAGATTGCACGATTATTCGCAATGGAAAAGAGAAGGGATCGAGGGATCTTTTAATTTCTATAATAACGAAATAATAAGGAAATGAGTTTATAAACTTGTCATGCTTGTTAAGAAACAAAGTTGATCTTCTGAAAATAAGAAATTACTTGAAGAAGATCAAGTTGGCATCATTGAAAATCAGCATATATTCGGAAAAGTTTGTTTGGAAAGAAGGGAAGATGGTTGGTCAAAATACGCAGCGAACAAAAGTCACGTACACGTGAAAAATTCATAAAGGGACGAGGGTTTTATGGTTTTGGTGGAGCGTAAGTCCGACGCCATGTGCTCTCCAGATACCGACTGGGAATAATGGGATTTACGTGTAATTTCGGAAAAGCGTTGCTGCGTTTTCCCTGCTAGGTACACATAATAATGTCGCGGGTGCAACGTGTGTTCGCCATACGGGCGAAACCCTCGCAAAAAGGTGCGTGCGAGATTTTCGTGCGTCGACAACTTTCGAAACTCTTGGCTGTCCGTCCTCCTCTTGTCCTCGTCTTGTACCGCTCGTCGTCACCGTCGTCACGCATCTACGATTTCACCGGCTTCATCCTCTCGCCAACCTCTCGCCTCCTTTTCTTCCTCATGCGCGTCCCCCACTTAACGTCCGACAGGTGATTTACACGCGAGGATTTACTGCTCGCAAGATTTTACGAAAGGCTGTGACCCGCGACCGAAACGCGACGCGAGGAACGGCTTCGAGCCTCTTCTTTTTCTTCCGAGAACGAAAAATCATTTTTTTACGAGGCAACGTCCATGGGCCTATCTTCTTATTAGGGACCTTCTCGAGAGAGAGAGGGAGAGAGAGAAATCGTGCACGCGTTAGAGGAGAGAAATTGTAAAAATTGCGAGTCGAGGCGTTGACGGGGCGGTCGGTCGGTTGATCGATGCTTGAACGTCTTTATTATTCCATTCTTGATAAACCTAGCTACCTGTTGTTACCTAATCGACGAAACGGATTTCACGCGTTAATCGATCGAGTCTATAAATCATGATCAATGGGATTTAAAAGGTGTAACTGCGCCTATCATGGTTCAACGATTTTGGAACGGTGAGGAGACGTAGGATGGAAACTTAATCCTCGATTAATGGTGGATCGTTAAATTCGTTAAACTTGTGCAGGTATAGAAGGTACGTAGAAAGGTATTTAAGTCGGTTTGCGAAATAATACGCTTTCTATATACGATTTTTTGAAGGTAGGAATGCATTTAAGCAGCTTCGATTAAGCAATTTGTTTTGACAGCATTTCAAAGTAATGTCTACGTTTTGTATGAGGATAATTAACGGCAATTTGCTCAAATTTTTTTTTTCCTTTTTTCAAGAGATATTAATAGAATTTACAAGAGAAATCAAGAGAATAATTCAATTTTAATAATTTCATAATTTTCTTTTTTTTGTTCAATGATTGCTTACATGATTCGTAGCATTATTGAACATTTTCTCTAATTATTGGCAAAATTTTACACCTTAAATCTAGAAAATTATTATCTAAATAAATAACAGGACACTCGTAAAAACTTATTTTTATGTATAGGTAATCCGAGAAAAAATCCAATTATTCCAAATTATTCTGAAGAGGCGGTAATTCCTTCCAAGATAAATTAAGAAGAAGAAAAGAAAGGAAAAGAAGAGAAGGGAGGTCAGTACTTGTTCTAAACCAATCGAAAAACGAGCTCGGCAAATTGTCCTCGGGAAAATCGGGCACGTCCCACGATGTCCTAGTTTGGGAAAATTCGAAAGGAATCCTTGGCTTTCCTCGAAAATGCACGTGGGGAAAGGGAGAGCGCAACGCCTCTTCTGGACAAGGACGTGGGTGTTTATGCGCCGCATTGACTTTATTGCTTTCGATGGGAATCCACGTTCAGTTGGAACGATCAGTCCTCGCCTCTGCAACGTTCTCCTTTATAGTCGAATTTCGATCACTGTGCTGGAATTCTCTCCGCACTCTCTCTTTTTTCACGAAAAGAAGGAGGATCGTGAAAACGATCGTGATTCACGGCGCAAAGGGAGGGCGGTATCTCGTCCGAGATTAAGTTGTTCCTTTCCGGCTGACATTAAAGACCGCTCCGCGTGATACGTCCGATTGTTTAGTGGCTCGCATAATTTCCATGTTTTCACGAGCACCGCCGATCGATGCTTACGTTTATAAGCGTGGCGCGATTCTTTCATCGCGTACGAGCGTGATACGATCGGTTCCTCGAGACAGTAAAATCTTTCTCCGGTTTTATTTATCGGTAAGGGAGTATGCGCTAATTGCACCGGTTTTCGGTTCAACGATCGTTGCAGGCAAACATTGTTGCACGTTAGATTTTAACCGCGTTATCCTTGCCTCGAATATCTGCAAAATTAATTTCCCCATAATTTTTTGATGGCCTACGAAATTTGAAAATTTTCAGGGTGGGGGGAATAACATAGCTGAACAATTCTACACAACGATATTTCGAACGTTTGCATAAGTTTATCGAAAAATATATATATATGTAAAATTCATAAAATTTTATTACGATGAATATTTCTTGGAAGAAATTGTTTCAAGAGAAAAATAAAACAATTTTCTAATCTTATTGAAACGACTTCCATGATTTGTGACAAAAAATAAATTCTAAAAAATTTATCACGTTATAAATTTTTCTATGCGCCATTACACGGAATTATTATATAGAATGGGGAAAAGAACGGGCGGCTCCAAGTTTCGAGTGACGTCTAATAGCGAGCGTGCCGACCCGACTCGAGGACCGAGCAAGAAGTCGGGATCGCCCAATAAAACGCGAAACCGAGAGCTCGGCATCGTATCGAGTTCCCTTCGAGGTTTTTCCGGCGTAATTTATGCCCGATAATGAATCTACACTCCGTAGATAGCGTAAGGTCAGGTGTTAATGCCGGTGCGTGTGTGGTGCGGGAACGCGGACCCGCGTGGGACTCGTGGCCCATCGGGCCCACCCGCGTGCACGATCTCGCTCCATTCAGCGCGGAATCAGAGGTGCTCACCATCTCCCCCTCTGCTTTTCAACATTCGTAAGGATGGATAAAAAAATCTCCCTTTTCTTAAATGTTATTATTCAATAATAATATTCATATTCTTTTTTTTTTTTTTGAGAAATTGATGCCGTTTCTTGGATCGAATTTCACTTTCTAAATTCTGAAAATCAAACGTCGTAATTTTCAGAGGGTCGAAAAGTTAAGAAGGGCAAGTGGTTCGAATCTTGTGGCGAAGTGTTAATTGAGGCATTAAATGAATGAATTCATTAATCAAATTGAAAATATTCGTTGCGGAAGAGTTACAATTATGAAACGAGGCGTGTAATGTCCCTCGTTTATCTCGATACCGTGGGCCGTCGTTTTTATGGGGATTAGATTGAAACGAGACGAGAATCGTTACGAGCTGTAAACTTTGAAGATGTATGACGGACATGTTCCAGGAATTCAAAGACTTCGGACTTAAACTGTTAATTTTAACGATTTACATCTTATTAAGATCCCTCACAGTTATACGAGGGTTTCATGGACGAGGTGAAAACAATCCGGCAATGTTACGAAACCGTTGAATCGATGAATTGTGGGTTACGTGTTCGGGATGCGCGTGAACCATACGTGGGAGAGACAAAATGTACTTTCTCTCTTGTCTCCATCGCACCAAAATCCAGACGTTCTACGTAATTTCCGCTAAATCGTATTATTTTTACAGCGTAAAGCTGTAAACAGCATCTTAAAGAGATGCAGAATCTTTGCGAGATTAAGATTAAGATGTTAATTAAACAGACGCTTCGAAATGTTTCAATTCTTACAATTTTTGTTCATTGTTACAGATAAAATATAAAAACTTTGGAGTTTTCAAATTTTTCTTTCCAAAATTATTCGAAGAATTAGAAAATTAATTTCTTTCTTCGAACATTCAAATTTGAGCTACTTGCAATATTTCCTAATATTTTCCATAAATCTAGTGATCGTGCAATCGATCCTTCTAATTTATAATTTATAAATTAAATTTGATTATCGGCTGAAATAGAAGAATTTTCCGGTACCTTTGTGCGGTACCAGTTATTAAAATATTCAAGTAATATTAGCATCGAGAACTCGTTCGACGACGAGAAAGAGGAACTTTATGATACGTACCGCGTTCCGAACGACAAAACGATCTTGTTAAATGACGAGAATCGAAATCTTGCACCGTGGGATATCTCAGGGCGAAATATCGATTTGCTCGGCGCAAAGGGTCTGATAGATCGAATAGAGATGCTCGTGCTTGAATTATGATGGGACTGATTTTATTATTCTCGTAAAGCCCGATTCTCTTTCCTCTCTCTCTCTCTTCCTCTTTCTCGTTTGCTCGTAAATCGTCCCTGGATGCACGTAATTGCCGTGCACGCGAGTTCTCTGATGAGAAGTGAATAAGACGAGCGCTGGCACATTTGACGAGAATATTTTCAAGATCCCTCGTGCAACGTGATTCTCCATATCAACGTGTCGAAATTATCGAATTAATAAAATTCCATCGTAGAATTTGACTTTGTAATTCGATTGATACCTCGTTTTTATTTTCCTCTATCATCAATATTTCATTTCTCGTGCACGATTGGTTTCAGATTGGACTTCAGATTGCGTCGATGTAAGGATTAAAACGAGATTGGCGAATATTTCATTAATTCATTTCGTTTTAATTTTACGCTATGCGTTTAATTTATTGAATTAATAAAATTCCATCGCAGAATTTGACTTTGTAATCGCCGATTAAATTAAGATTAACGCGACGCCTCGTTATTATTTTCGTCTATCATTAATATTTCATTTCTCGTGCACGATCGCCAAGAGTTTAGATCGTATCGATATAGTAGAACGAGATTGACGAATATACGAATATTTGTACTTCATTTCGATTCATTATTAAGATCGCGCGGAGGAACAATAGCCACGACAAAAGCCGTACGATCGAGCGAAACGCAACGAGGTCCGTCTATCCAAATCTCGATCGAATGAAAATACACTTGCTTGCGAGTCAATAGCTAGCACGTCGCAGCCGCGGACACGTGCTACAATGTATCAACGTTCGACAGCTCGTACGGGGAATTTAAAAGGCTTGGATCGGGCAAGGCTCACGTCCTCGCTATCAACGACCGATGCACCATCGCGACGCAATGAAATCACACCCGATGACCTCATTTCCTGAGTCAATACCATTCCTTGCCCGATGTATTTGGATTCGACGGGCTTCCTCGAAACCGCAGACGCCGCGATTTCGTCGCGGAGAACGTGTCTACGAGCGTAAACTTCGTACCGGTTTTAACGCGCGTGTCCTTCGTGGTCGTCCACGAGCGCACACAGGTGCAGATATCTTGGAATACGCGTGGAGCGAGACGCGCACTCGTACACACACACACACACGTGGATCGAGGATAAGCAATTGGATTTCATTTGCATCGGCGAAACTCTCGATCGATCTTCGATGCTTGTTTTCTTCCACTTCTTTCGTTTTGCCTCTTGGCCGGAACGATCGAGAGGAAGAAATATGGTGTTGATTGATAATTGCCACGATCGATGAGTAATAAGTCAACGATCCGGTTGGCGAGCGCATTCGTGGCTGAATCATCGATGCGTCTTCGATAGCCTCGCCACACGTAGAAAGTTTCGATAGGCGAAATGAATCGTAAAGGATGGAGATATGGGCCGCCATTGTAAAACGTATTTATGGGCGCAGATATCGCGGGCTCTAACGAGATCACGGATCTTGCCCGATCTCTTTCCTCGTTTTTTAGAAAGCACTTTCGCGGAAGCGTTTCGGTTTCTCGATGAAATCGTGCAAATCTGCGAGCGACTCGTTTCTCGAAGTCCTTGCGGATTTTTTTTCTTTCTTTTTTCTTTTTTTTACGGAGAAGAGTAAATGTATTTAACGATGAATTCTTTTCTCTCTCTAGATCCCCAAGGCGAACGGATTATTATTATTATTATCGTTTAAAAATTCGTGGTGAAAAAGGATCATTCGTATCGTTTCATTCGTTTAATAAAATAAAAAGAAAATTTAAAAATTCATCGATATTTGAGAAAAAACGCGATTATCTCTTCAAGAATCTGTATATCGTTAGAAAAGAAAAGCCGAATCTAAAGCTTCGGAAATGCTTCTAAAACTGTCCGTTTTCTCCTCCCCTTTCAATAATTTAAATGCCGTCTTTCACCTTCCATAAATCTGGTTTGGAAAATACGAGGAGAGACAAATTCTTCTGTCGAAGCATGTTGGCAAGGAAGCCCAGTTTGTTTCCTTTCACGTGGTGGCAAGCCGGCAGAGAGGGATGCATATGCGATCCACGTGCGATTCCCCGGCACCGCGGTTTATTAATGCTCGCCCGGTTCATTAATGCAGGTGCAGGAACGTAACGTGTACTCACGCTTCGGAGGATTGGACGGTGTGCGCGCCATGTGTGTCGCAGGTATTACGGGCGAACAGGTAAGGGCCCGAAAACACGTGACGGCCAGCCTCCGGGACTTGGATGCAGGATTTGTGTTCGGGCACGTACCACCAAGGACGCGCGGAAGGTGATCGTGCTGCACATGTCGAGAGCTACAAACTCGTTGGAAGGAAAGGAGGGGGGGGTGGAAGGGGGAGGAGGAGAGGAAAGAAAAAGAAATGAAAAAGGAAAAGGGAAAAAATGAAACAAGAGAAGAAGGAAATCGAGAAGGTGGATAACGGCGTGGTTATAAGCGGCCTCGCGGGACTACACGTCCACCTTGTTTCGATATCATTCGAGGGTACCGGCTGTTTTTATCTCGCCTCGGACGCGTCGAGGTTATTGCGTCGTTTTGGCTTGTTGCCACGTTTAATTGACCGGAGATAATATTGGCCCATCATCTCGTTTTTGGCAAGGAGACAAGTTGGATGTTAACACGTTCAACATTGCCTCGAATATATAAAGATATAATATTTTTTAATCCCTTTCTCATCTTCCAAATTTTTCAACGCGAGATTGCGTTTCGTCCGATTGATCCCAAATTCAAATATTCGAAACTTTCCGAGTAAAAATTTTTCGAAAACGGGTCGAGAGGTTCGTTGGCCGTCGAACTACGAGATAGTTTTCGGTTCGTATCAGCGGAAAGAATACGGAAGAATTAAAAAATCGATGGATATTCTTTTTTTTCGAAACACGGATTCGCCTGTAAAAAGAGAATGCATCCACTCGATCGGAGAGAGGGGAAACGTGCGATATTACCGATAATGAAATCTCGAGCGTTCGATCGAGAGGTGCGCGTTCGAGAGCTCGCAGCTCGATAATTAACGTGGACTGGAGGCGTGGCCCCCGGGGGCATCCCGAGGACGATTCGTCTTCGTCCCACGGTGCGTGTATTCGCACGTCTCGCGTTCGCTCATCATCAATTTATGCAGAACAATTCAACGACAACGGTGCATTACGGGGCGTAGGGGGTTCAAAGACCTCCGCGGTCGCGAGCCGGCTACACCTCGATCGCGTCCTCCTGCTACAACCTCCTCCTCCTCCTCCTTCTCCTTCTTCCTGCTTCGACGAGCGCGAGCTCGTCTTTTGGCTGGCAATTAGCATACGATTGACCCTGTACGGTGACCCTGCCGGGGACGGACGATTGAATTAAAACGCGTTTAAAAGGCACCCGACACGAGAGCGCGCTCGATTTCGAGACCTCGACGAGAAGGTTTCGTTGATGACTTTTTGTGAAAGTCACAACCGATTCCTTTTGTCGCGTGCAACGTTCGTGAGATGCATATGTGCATGTCCTTTTCCCGGAAGAGATTTTTGAGAGAGAGAGAGAGAGGGGGGAGGGAGAAAGGAGAAGGATAAAGGTGTACCAATGGTTAATTTTTTATATATTTCGATTCGAATCGAAAATGTTGATTCTCTTGAATCGAGAAATCTTAAAAATATTGAAATTGTAGTGTTGCTTAAAAAAATTTGGCAAAATTATTTTTTTAAAACAATATATTTTTCTATATTGCCAATTTCTTTTTTAGTTTCTCAAGCAAAGTTTTGCCATAGAAATAAAATTTTGCTCAGTCCCGTTGCTAAAAATATTAAAAATTAATGCAATAAAGTATTTGAAAACATTTTTCCAAGTTTCTACCCGGCTCCAAGTTTAACCTTGAAGCTATTTGATGGACAGCTTTGTAACTTGGGTTTTCCCCATAATTATGGTTGTAGTACGGGATTATCGCCGGTAAAAGGTAACTTTGACTATGTGCACCACCAGCTATCCCATAAACACCCTTAAAGTATGCGCCACCAGCAAAGTCGATACACGTGTTGAACAAAAAAGCGTACCTAAGGGACAAAATTACACCTTACGATTATGACTGTCCAGCTGTTTTCGATTATCAGGCGCATTGTTGTGCACTCCTTGGGTTTTCCCCAGGATCGAACTCCTCTTCAAACTCTCTCTTTCTCAAGATATTCGAAATTCGAGCAACAGGTACTTTAAATTTTAACAAACGTTGGCTAGACACGCTTCTCTGCTCAATCTCAAAGCAATCCCTTTAAATATTCTAAAGACGCAGTTAATATTTCTGTCCCTCGAGATGGGGAAAGATACACAAAAGAAAGGAAAGGTTTATTACATTATTATTATTATAATAAACTTATCATTATATATTATTGTAATAATAATTTCTCGTAAACTTTAAATTCGTTTCTTATTTCTCTTCTTTTATTCCCTTTTCCAGAACTCTAATTGCGAAAACTGACGATGAGAAAGAAATATTCAGCATGTGCAAGTAGAAACAACTCCCTTATTGTTATAGTCGATTAACGGTACCATAAAAAATGGAAATCGCTCGAATAACAGGGCGCAACACGTTTCAGCCCGATCACCCCTCCAACTCTGGAAAAGTCACGTATCCAAGCTTCGTATCCTCGAAAATCCCTTTCCTTTTCCATTCTCGATCATTTTTAATCAATTTCAACGCATTACAATTTCGACTCCGACGAAAACTTTGTTTTACCAAGAGTTTGTCGACTCGATCCGATCTTTCGATCGGCAAACAGACTCCGATCTTTCGATTCTTTCTCGTATATTTTTCACTTCGTGTTCGAAAAATTTGCCCACCAACGGTCCGTCCATGTGCGCGACACTCTTCGACGAGCATTTCCTTTCTCGGTAAACAGTTTTGCCATTACGACAATACCTGTCGAAAATTGGCGATACACATGGACGAAACGGTGAAAACGAAGCTGAAAACAGCCCTGTTTGAAAGGTCGGCTTGGGAAAGGCAGGATTGGCGGCATATGGCGACAATGGGCCAAAGTAACCGGTAGCAGGTGAGTTTTGTGCGAGGCTACGATGGGAATGTTACGGCTACCTGTCAGCCTACCTTCACCTACCCCGATGCCCTCTCTCTGCCCATTGTTCCTCGTCCAACGACCGCCATTATAGCCGCTCAACTAGGAAGTGCTGGGACGAGCTTATCACATTGATAATAAATCGTGTACTTATCGCAAATTCCTATCGATCCTGCCATTACCTGGACGTCGATGGATCGTTCGTTTCGATTGTTTCGCCGCGTGGGACCTGCCTTCGCCGAGTCATTTTTCTCTCTTTTTTTTTTTATTTGCCTTTCCTCTCCCCTTTCGAGAAATTTGGACGCGTTCGATGGAATTTTTAAACCGAGCAATCTTAAATTTTAACCTAAGCACTGCGGATTTTTATGCAAATTTTCGTGAGAAACGATGGAAGGATCAGGGATCAGGGATTCGTTTTATTTCTCTCGAATAATGCGTTAAATCACGATGTTGAATTACGTTTAGTTAACCGGCGAAACAACCAGCAGCAGAAGTTTGTAGAAACAAGTTGAAGTTAAAAAAAAATGGAGGGATCGAAGTTGTTCAAACGTAATCTCTCGCAGCTTTAATCCTACTGTCAAGATCGTTACAAGGATCGTCTCGCAAGGTATCGCTTTACGACAGATCTCAATCTAAATTAATCATCCGAAAATTATTTCTACGCGTCAAATTATCCCGAAAAAGGAAAACCGGTATTTAAATCGAAGCGACGAAAGTGAGATCGTATCGACAACGACTTTCTCGTACTTGCGCGATTCCTCCAAGTTTTCCCAAGTAAAGCGTGCGTGCCGCATACGAAGTTTCTGCTTCCTTGAAATCCAGGACGTACATCGATCTCGATCGTTTCACCCGAAATCGGACGATACGGCCTCGGTGTTGTTCACCCGTTCCATAAATCTCTCGAGGTGATGGTGGCGCCACAGATCGCGCCGCAGATTCTCCGTAAGGTAAACTGGATACAATCGGCCTCCGGCAAAGGAGGATCGCCGCCATCGAGAAATTACACGCGAGATCCTGACATTTATTCCTCTTAAACTTAGAGGTGTTCCGGCAACAAATCTTTTGGATCCGATGTCTTTTTACTCGAGGCGATCCAGCGACGATAAAGCTAGAGATATTTCTTTCTTCGCGTTTGTTCTTCAATCAACTCAGCAATGATTACACTCTTCGTGTGAGGTTTTTGGAAAGCGAAGGAATACAGCGAGGAATGTCATGGAAAATTTTCGTATTCGTCAATCGATTAAATTCAAACGAAGAATATACGTGGAATATATATATATAAAACGAATTATCGCACAAAGAATCTCGATTTTATATGGTAAATAATTTGAGAACGGTTGGAAAGAGCGAATTCGAGCGAAGCAATCCGCCACCGACTCTCTCTCCAAATCGATCATGAAATTCTATCCGATCTCTTGGACGGCGTCGAAAGAATCCGAGCCATCCGGTCCACCACGTTGTTATCATCACTTTTACTATTCCTTTCTTCGAGGTGACCTTCGTGGAGGATCTCGGTCACATAGCGGTACCGGTGACACAAGTGATATCGATCCTCCTCCATCCGTGTCGATCTCTCCGAATTATCCAACCGTCTTCCTCCACCTCTGCTCCCTGTGCACGTCCTCGTGCGCGTGTTGTGCGCGTGTGCGTGAAGAAACGGCGCCTACGACTGGCGCCAGCAGCGAAAGAAAGTGCGACCGGGGTCGCGATGGGATCTCGCTCTTTCGTTCTTATCCGTTCCGTGTCTCTCCGTCTAAATGATCGCCGTGCTCGTTTTTACTCGGCCTGGCCGAGGCAGAGAGATGCGGGTGAGATTCGGGGCGAGGACGCGAGGCGGATGGCGAGGAGGCCGCGAAAGGACGAGGCGGACGTAATTTGTCGTCAACCGGCTGCTACGCGCCGATGAAAGATGTTGGAAAGTTTCGTAAAGGCGATCCGTAACAGGGGAATTACGAGGGCGAAAGAGGAATCATCGGTTTAAAGGATAGGATCAAAGAAAAGAAAAAAAACGGGACATTTTCTTCTTGGTGGAGACGAATGGAACTATTTTCGGGACGAAGAAAAAAATTGTACATATATTTCTCGCAGTCTATCGTTGTATAAACGTAATGGAATAATTCGGAGGAGAGTCGAAATAAAAATAAAATAAGATAGATAATAGATGAGTAAGGGTAAGATTCGATTTTACACAGGGAAGCGATATAAAATTAAAATTGTGTCATACATTTATCGCAAAAACTCGTTCACCGAGGATATTTTGCGGAAGTTCTCGGCGTAACCTCGCCGCGGCAGAATTTACACCCCGATAAAACTTATCCAGGGATTTCGTATAACGACATCGCGCGCGAATCATCGCGCCATAATTCAGAAAATTCGTCCTCGTTATCCGATCCCTCGGACAACTCGTTAAATTTAATTACCGCCGATACGCAGCACGCGTCAGAATACTTTTTAATTATTAATAAACGAGTTGACGGTGCCGCGCATAAACTCGATGAGAAACGCCCGTCTCGCGGCGATTTTCCTGGAAGTGGCGCGCACGATCGACGAGAATCCATGGTTGATTTACAATCGGCCGAGAATAAAACGGTCGTTAATAAGAAAGATTTCCGTTTCGGCAACTCGTAAACCACCGTCTTAACGTCCCCTATATCGCGGCTAATATTCGGGACAGGTAGGACGCCCAGTGTACCTACTCCCCTTTCGCGTGTACGTACGAAGACGTACTCCCGTTGAAATAAGAATGTAAGTTACGATCGTCCGCCGCTCCACGGACCGTTCCAACCTTTTTTTCTGTTCCAGCCAGGCCCCCGGCTTCCTCGCGTTTCGTGCTCTCCACGTCCTTTTAATTGAGCGGTTTAACGCGCCGTCATAAACATTCCACCGGTTCCAGCAGCTGCGACCATCCGATCAGCTACTCTCCCCTCCATCTTCTTCCTCCTTCCTTTTTTCTGCTAATAGATATTTATCCGCGAAAGAGGCTTCTGTAAAAAGAAAAAAAAAAGGAGAGACGATTCATCGTTTTACTTTAAGATTAAGATGAGTTTCGAGTGAGTACAGGATAGGACAAGAACGAGATGTTGCGAAAATTCGTCGATCGCGTTCAAAGGTAATTTCATTAACAGACACCGTTCTTTCTTTCCGTCCCCCGTGTAGCAAAGGAAGCGAGGCTAAAAACCAGATCCGTGAAACCCGAGCGACACTCGGGGTCCCGGCTTCCGCACACTGCGAGCTTCTCCGCTGTGTTACGGAGTGGCAGGTGCATGGCCCACATATTCGATATAAAAACTGGTAACCTAAGGTAACCGCAACCTGCCACGGTTCCAAACGGACGCGTCACTCGAATAAAACGACCGAGCCAATGCGATATTTCATGCTGATTCGCGGCGGATTACCCGGCCCTCCGCGGCGGCACATCGGTGAGCGACCGCGTTTAATGCCCCTTTTACGGGCTTCCTTAATGATCGAACACATATACACATATATGTGCGCGTGTGTGTGAATTTTTCTTTTCTTAAATGGTGTTAAATCACGCCATACTTACCAACTTTGCTACTTGTTTATCTAATCGCGTAGAAAAAGAATTTGTAATATTATAAGAGGTGTGTAATTATATCAATATGTCGGAATAGACGGAGAAAAATCGAGAATTTTCCTCCAGAATTTTTCATTAAATGAAACCGGTTTTCGTTTAAAACCGATTTAAAAACACGAAGCACCACGCGTACGCTCGAGTCGAGTATTCACGCATCCGTTTCCGCCACAGCCTACCAAAACCACTACGTCACCTGTTCTGGAAGTGGCGCGAAACCGGCGAGGTGTGACGCGGTCTGCGGGGGCAGCCAGATAAGAAACGAGGGCGATCACGGAGGGCGAACCCTCGACCAGCCCCCGGAAAAAAGGGCTGCAAGGAAGTCGATTCGCAGGTGACAGCCACTTAATCGTGACTTGGGGGCCTAGGCGAGTGGGAAGGAAGTGAGGTCACCGGACCTTGGCCCACCTCGGGCTCGAGTCGTAGCAGGTGTAGCGCGTATGCGTGGGGGAGCCATCGATACACCTAATATCCACGCAAAACCGCACTGATTGAGACCCTGTTTGAAACACCAGTTTTGCGATTCGAACAAAACGATGGAAAGTTTTTTCTTCCTTTTTTGCAAATAATACACCTCGGAATTTTTTTCGAAACGCGAGGAATCAAAAGTGCCATTTACTTAGCGCCAACAGACGAAATATTGTTTTCGTTCGACTTCTCAGATTAACCTTCGCACCAAGAAATTCCCACAATTCTTCTTCTGAAAAATTTCAAAGCGATCGAAAACTTACCCCCAGTAAGTTCTCCGCACAGGAGAGAATTCACTTCTTCGCGAATCTCTGCGAGGAACGATGATTTCACAGGTTTTCAAAATAGCAATAAATAGAAGAGGATCGCCCTCGACATTAGCCGAAGCGAGCACGGATGGACGGACACCCGTCGTTCCCTCGACAAGAAGGTCGATCGCGGGACGGAAGGTGGCGCCAAGGAAGGAAGAGGATTATTCCCAGCGCGCGTGTACGTGCGCGCGTTGTCGCCGCGCGGGACATTAGCGAGTTTCTTCTGCGGCTACCGGGCCCGGGGGCAAACAGGCGTAATGCGGTAACGACATTGATGATATAATCTCGCCGCGATACACGCTAACAGGGCCGCCACACGCGTGCAAACGAACGTAGTGCACCGTGGTGTGCGTGCAACCCTCGCGCGTGCCTTGGCTCACGGATGAGCTCTTGCTCCATACTTCCTCCCTTCCTTCCTTCCTTCCTTCCTTCCTTCCTTCCTTGGAAAGGCCTCTCGTGAACGATCGTTCCGATTCTCTCGTCCAGTATACGATATAAATGTTCGGTGTATTATAAATTGATATTAATGTAACGATTCGTTGAGATCATTCGAGGGGAGAAATTTTTACACGAAGCAGGAGAGAATATAACATTTTGTATAACATCTACCAAAGTACAGTTACATTTTTCTTGTACATATTACTCGTAAAAGAGAATGGAAAAATTGATAGGAGACGCGTGTCCATAAATTAAAGCTCACCCGGGTGATTCGCAATACGATTCCACCCTCGCAAAGATGCTCGTAAAATCAATCGTCCGTACAGGAAATATTAAATCTGGTTGGATTATTCCTCGGAACAGGAAACGGTCGCGGGTCCATCAAATCCTGTGAGAGGGGAGGGGAGATCGCCCACCTTTCACACCTCTCGTCGCAAATCAGACGAGATAATAGTTGTGAAACGTCACGGCCGGCGCTCCAAGGGAGGAGTGCTTTGTCTCCTGCGCGTTTATATACGATCGGCAATAATTATTTCGTAATAGCGGGGTAATAGCGGTGCTACGGCGAGAATTTATCGCGCTTGCTCTCGCGGATAGGGGGGGGATTCGCTGCCGGAATCCTCTCGAGATCGTAATCGTGCACGGTTCGGGGAGGCGACGTTTTAACGAATGGTTTCCTCGTTACTTTCCACCAGGCCCTGTATAAATTACGGCGGGGAATAGCTTCATCTATGCACCAACCTCAACCTCCCGTACAGGCCGTGGCCAATTTCCATAGACGCATAGGGCGTTAAAAGGAAGCCGCTGATTTCTTTCTCGGCCACGGAATTATATATATATATATCTATATATATATGTATGTATGTGTGTGTGTATGTATATATCTTTGATGGTAATTTTATTTACGAGCCTGTCCCGCGCGATTTGCATTCGTCCCGCGTGGCTCTCACGCGCCCCTACTGCCCGCCAATTATCGTTTCTCATTCGTGGATTGTGTCGGTTGCGTCGACTTTCCTTGTCGCGGATTTACTTTTACCGGCGTGGATCGTTTCGTATGGTATGGACTCGCGTGGTCGTGGTTAATGGTGCCTCGCGTGGAAATGTTGCTCGATACGTTGGCAAGGATTATACGTCTTATTAGGAATAACAGACGCCATTCTGGATACGATCAGATCCAAAAAAGCAGGCGAGGCGATGAATCGAGTTTGGATGTTGGATGTAAAATTCGTAGGGATGTCAAAGAAACGAATATTGTTTCGTTTTTTCTTTTCATGTACATTCTTCGTGTTCAAAATTTTCGAATAAAATTCACGATTATCCGGTTATACGAATACTTTTCGTTCGCGAGATATTGTATAATTGAAAAGTAAACGATACATTTGTATATATATATATGTATATTTACGTATATGAAAAGAGAAATCCAAAGCCTTCTGTTTGGAGACAAGGGAAGGACGGACAAAGAGGTTTCGTAATGGAATATTTATCACACTTGGTTCGTCGAGCTCGAGAAGGATACAACACGCAACCGAGCCTCGAAAAATCATTAATTAGAATTGGTTAATCGTTGGATAACCGACGAACGATAAATGTCAGAAATTCGATATTACGGCCGCTGCATAATCGCGCGAGAAACCGGACTTTCTCCGTCGCGATGGAATTTACGAGGGATCGTTCGGGACAGTGGCAAGAAGAATCGAAGCGGTAGGTTAACACGGGGATCGGGCTGATAAGGCGCGCCGCTATCGATCCCCCTCCCCTCGGGTTTCGAGTTCTGTAATTGGAAAAAACGCGGTGAAACCATCCGTGATCGGCTTGCGAAACGGTTTCCGAGGGAGAAGGAGAAACACCTCGATGCCGATAAACGCTCACGATTCATTCTCCCGTTCCCTCCCTCTTGCATCCAACTCTGTAAAATTGTACGTGCGGGATATATTATTATATTTAGCCCTCGTGGGTGGTCTTCGGATAATGAAAATAAGGAAAAGGCAGCGGTTAACAAGCGTTCCTCCATTTGCTCTTTTTAAACGAGCAACAAGTTACAAGTTCTAATTTTTTATTCTAACTTTTTTCAAACGATTCATCCATCGATTACACAAATCATCGATTGATTTATTATGGTTAAGGTTCATGCACGATTAAAATTAAAGTTGCATCGGAAATTGCATTTCGATCGTTGAGAAATTTTTTAAAAATGTGAAATTTTCTATTTGTAAGAAATTCCTTCAAATCTGGTTGCTCGATTGCTTCGAGGAAAATAAACAGCACGATATTCCAAGATCGATCGATCCCTCGATCGTTCCACGTGACGCGAATTTTCATACCGCAAACAGTACCCGTAACCACCGTTGCCTCGCGAGCGAGAATTACATCGAGGCCCGAATAAGGAGGCGTTCAGAGGCGAGCACACCGATCCAGGGATATCTTCTCTACGCCTTCGAAATAGCTCTATCGAGGAACGATCGAAGGTCGTGCGGGTCGTAACCCCTCACGGAGGACCGGATTGAACCCGGTGGCTACCAGGTGATCGACCACGCCTCATCACTTTGCTCGCTACCGAGGCAAACGAGGGACCAGCTTCTCCACCGGTCGAGGAGGAAGAAGCAACCGAGGAGTGCGAGAGCTGGTGCCTGGTTATGATCGTCATTATCATCATCATCATCATAATCATCATCATCATCAACATCATCATCATCATCATCATCATCATCATCATCATTGTGCCTCCAACTCAAGGCGGTCACTCAAGGTCAGTACTCTAGCTCTCGTACGATCTTCCATTCTCGCGTTGCGATTTCATCGTTTCTTTATTTCGAAGCGAGGATCGATAGAGTTTTTCCCTCCCTCTGTGTTTGTTGGACGATCGTGTGGGTGTAAAAAGGGAAGGTGAATTTAACGGGGCATGGTGGGCTTTGGAGATGGAAAGGCAAACTACTCGGCATTGGTTGTGGTTTATACTAATCGTTCGAGGCGAGAGTTCGATAGGGTAATTGCGCTGTTCGTGGAGTACACAGTGTGCACAGTCAATGGATCTTTGACTGTGTGTCGAGTGAATAAATAGAAAAGAGGGAAGGTAAGGTTAAAAACCGAATTTCTAATTTCTTTTTTTTCTTGAAAAATAAATCTATTGAAGGATAGGGGGAGAAATTAAATGTTTTATATATGGATTATACAACGCGGAGCCATTCGTAGAAACAAATTAAATACAAGGAAAATGAAAGATCGAGAAGAGTTGTTTGAGAAAACATGCGAGAGTTAGAATTCGATCGTCGAGTGTTTGGTCCAAGGCGATCGTGGATCGTCGAATCATCGTGGAGCCACCCACAGTTTTGAAAAAAGTATCGGAGCAATCGTCTTGTGGCTCGAGTGCACTCGAAACGAATCCTACCAATCGGAAGGATCGACAAAGGGATCGAAATCGATCTCGTTTGGAGGCAATCAAGCGGTGGTATTCGACAGCAGGCGCCTTCGATTGTAACAGTCGCACACCTTATGGTCCAAGAGGTGTCGAGTCACGGTGCACAATGTGCACGCGCCTTAATTAAGCTTATTTAATTACCTTTGCAGCCGTGACCGTGAACCTCTTCTCGTCTATTCAATTCAAAGCCGCTACAATTTTTGCTTTCGTTAGAATATCTTCGCAAAGTTTGCACGATTCGTTCACTCGATTTTGAAAATATCGATATCTGTTTATTCATAGAAATTCCATATATCAATGTTAATTCCAAATATTTTTTCATCAATTTTATCATTATTCAATATGGATACGTTTTATGCAGGAAAATTTTTATAAAGAAGAAAATGATATTAGAAATTAGAATAAAGGAAGAAATTGCTTGGAAGGAGAAACTTTAATCCGAAATATGATTTTGCAAGGGGGTTATCGACTGGGTTGAAGAAACGCAGACCACAGGGCTAATTAAAAGTCAAACGCTTTCGAGATCGATGGGACGAATCAATTTCGAAAATGGTCGTCTTGCGTCAACGAAGAGTCGTGACCGACCCCACCCGCGATATTACCGAACGAAACGACCGCAACGTTTGGAAATTATCCGTCGACTCAAGTAGCAGTTTACGCCCATTTTAAATTACAGGTAGAGCGCTCGATTACGCAGTAGTCGGCTGGAAACAACGAAATACAGATTCGCGATACTTTTCTAAAGAATCGGATATTGATTTCCAATTTCACCCGAACTTGTGATGCTTTCTATGGAAAAAAAATAAAACGACAAAAGACCGAGAATTTTCAAAGAATCGCAAAGAAATTCTACGAATCCTCGAGGATTCTCAACAATTTTACAATTACGATACGACAATTTTTCGATTCGAATCACGCGAAATCGATCGCAACGATCGATCTATTCCATTGCATCTACTCCTTTCGCGTCAAAGGAGAAACAAGTATAGCCAAGTGGCGCATAAGCCACCGCTCAATCGGATAGTTTTCAGCCCAAAGGTGCAACGAACTCTACTACGGTCGGAGCAACGAATTAGCAAAATCTGAGATCCCGAAAGGAATCCCGTGTACACCACGCGATCGTCCCGTTTCCTTTTCCAATCCTCGGGTTGCAAATTGGCCGGGCCGGTGCTTCCTATTGCATGCCACGAAATATTATCAACAATTTCCAAGTAATCAGCGCGGAAGTCGAACGTGGAGGCGCAGGGTCGCGCTCGAACGGGCCACGTCGCCGCTCGTACACCGAGGCAATCACGAGGCCGGGATGGAGAGAAGGATGAACGGAGGATGGGGAAGGCGGGGGACAAAGGGGAAGAGGAACAACGAGCGAGATGCTTACGTCAGTTTTCTGATCGTGACTGGCTCCACCCTACGTTACCGACCGAGAGAGGCCAGACCGTGCCATTATTACCCTATTATATCTTGCATAACAGTAACAGTGAACGAAGTGAGCTATTACGCTGCTCGTCGTGGGGGTGGATGAAAGAAAAGAGGAGAAAGGAGGCCGTACGTTTCATGGGGGGAAAAGGGGAAGAGGGCTCGCCGTGGGTCGATGAGTCTTAGGTGAAAGAAGAAAAAAAAGAAAAAAGATATTCGTCATTTGCAATTCACGCCGTTTATAATAGATGCGAACTTGGACCTTGATTGAGAGAAAATTAGATGATCCTCGTGAATTTATTATACACCGCTTATCGACCGCTTCCTGGTCCGCGATCTGTCCAGATCTCTCTGTTCCAAAATTTCAATCGAGGAAAAGATTGTTTGTTCCGGATCCTGGGTGCCAAAATCGAATTAACGCGAATAAAATGTTCGTCGTTGAAAGCTTACTTCTTTCTCAGGTGATTGAACTTTATTGTTCCGTCGAACGATCCCAAAAATGGCACGTCTATATCGAGAACGATGAATAGGTATCTAATTTGATCCTTGAAATCCTGAAGAAGAAGGAACTTGATGCGTCATTAGTACAAAACGATGACGAATTAATTAATACTATATACGAGATGACAAAAGGCCATCCGTTGTCAGTTATTAATTGGCCTGTAGGAGAATCCTAACGGTCCCCCACGATTTGTCCCCTGTAACTTATTTCTTGCCTCACCTGTGGTATTCTCGTCGAGGGCCGTGTATCACTCGCGTGTCAATGAAACAACGAAA
Source organism: Apis cerana (assembly GCF_029169275.1). Lineage (NCBI taxonomy): Eukaryota > Metazoa > Arthropoda > Insecta > Hymenoptera > Apidae > Apis > Apis cerana. The sequence goes on along the minus strand of NC_083864.1, from coordinate 7,159,492 downwards.
CTTACCAGATCGTTTCAACGTTTCACATTGTCGTATACACGGTCGGCCGGATTCGTGGCGTTCCAAATCGAATCCAGAGATCTGTTCCCGATCTGTCGTGGGCGACTTTTCGTCGAGCCAACCTTTCCTTCTCTTTTATTCTCCCTTCTTGCGTGTGTATATACGTATATACAGATTCACGATATCATTGATTCCAAGCAGTTCGTGTGAGCGTAGATATCACGGAGACAAGAAGAGGAATTCGAAATCGGTCCTCCCACCTGTCACAAACCAGACCCCGTCACGATACATCACGGATATCTTGGGATAATCGATTTATATCGACGCCTCGAATTCCTTTTGAAAACGGAACCACGGATTCCTTCCTCGGGATATCACGCCTTCGAAGTGGCGGAAAAATTGGAGAAGATACACATTCGATTTCCATCTTATTTTTCTCTATTCTTTTCTTCTTCGTTATATCTCTTTGGATATCAGAAATATTATTAGATTCTTCTGGACAATTTTGCCCAGAGGAAATAACATCTTTATCGAGCTACAATGAGACCTGTTCTCGTATTTTTTCTTTCTTTTTCCCGTTCCCTTTTTCGTTATTCTTCCTGGCTAAGTGGAGTTTGAATGGAATTTTTTACGAGCATACAATGAGATAAATCGCCCGAGGAAAATCGGATTTCTGTGATTTTGAATCGAGAACTGTTGCAAATAGTTATGATGAATTATGTATCTTCTTTTGAATCATTGTTATCGAGAGTAATTCAGTGGAGATCGCATCCTGTACCACCCGGGCATCCATCGGGATTAAGATCAACGACACCTGACCCGTCGTCGAACACCGGAAGAGGAAGCCCATCGACCCATCGGCCACGAAAAAGAGGACCCCTTGTCATTCACTCGTGAAACACGTGTGCGCGAGCCATTAAAGCGTAAAACACGTGCGAGGATCTCTAGTAAATCCGAGAATTTCGTAGATCTCGATGTCTTCGAAGGATAAACCGAAAATCTCTCTCGGATTTTAAGGATTGAATTAAAAAAGAGAGAGGAAAAGACAATCAATTTCTCGATTGTTCATTATCTCAAGCGCTATGTTTCGTTTATCTTCACGACACGTCAATCTGTATATACGACGAAACGTATCTACACTCGTGGAACGAGACGAAATACACGGAAATTCCTTCACGGTTTTTAATTGAATCGTATCTCGAAACGTTCCTGGAAATACCAATGTTTATGCAGCGTACGCCCACCGCGAAGAAAAAAAAAAACGTATAACAGAAAAGGCAGGTATAACGTACGATCAACAATATCAAATATGTAAATCCATCGAGGATCCTCCTCGAGAACACGATCTCTACTTTCATTCGAAAAGTGCCGGCGTTTCGTACCCGTCGTTTCGTATAGGTGAATCAGAGGCGCGTAGGTAAAGATCGCGCGCGATGAAATTCGTAGAATAGAACGGATGTTGGGCAATCCGGAATGGTTGGCAGGTGCCGCTGGGTGGTGGGCGTCGTTTTACGCCAAATTCGATACGAAACCAGAATTCCCGTTTCCTTTCTCACGAAACGAATTCCTTTACCTCTTCCTTGCGTTTCTCCATTTTTTTCCTTTTTTCTTTCTTTTTTTTTTTTTTTTTGAACCTTTCTATCGCCTTTGCATCTCTCAGGTAAGATTCTTCTATTCCTTCCATCGAGAAAGTTTTCTTTGCCTAAAATCTTTCTTTATGTCGTTGTTATTATTATTATTATTATTATTGGATACATCTTCGATATTTTTGCGAATGATCATTTATATTTTCTTCGCTTGGTACACTTGGCTCCATTCATATTCTTCGTTTCAGATTCCTTCTGCAAACGATCATTCAGATTCTCTTCGTCCATGCTACTTCACTCGAACATCGGCCGCTGCATTTAAAATTCTACAAACGCTGGAATATTTTTATCTTTCACGTATTAATAACGAAACTCCACCGTCGGAATTTCCAAATACAAACGAACCGGTCCACATTTAGATTTTCCGTCGTATCGTGTGAACAAGTAAAAAAAGAAAAAAAAAAGAAAGAAAGAAAAGAAAAGAAAAGAAAAAGAAAAAAAAATAGGTTCGTATGGGGACGTCGCAGGTCCGAAGATCACGAACCGGCGCATATGGAGAGGCCGTGAAGCGGATGAGGGGTCAGAGTACTTCCTACACGCTGTGCCTATGGGGTACCCATACGTGTACGCGATTACGTGGGCAACGACGTGTGGGACATCATAGAACGGCCACGAGGCAACGCACCACCTGTTGAATCTCTCGAGAGGGTCACAGAGGGAATACGCGCTTGACTGCGAGACAGGTAAGACGTTGGAAAGAGAAGAGGAAGAGACGTTGGAAGATGAAAGAACAGAGGGAGAAAGAGAGATTCTACAACTTCGTCTCGGTCTTTCTTCCACAGTTCGTCTCTTCTTATCCGTGGCTCGTTTCCTCGGTTCCTTTTGCGTTAGTCATCGTTGCCTTTCGCAATACTTATTATCTTCTTAAATGAACCACGGCCAACGCTGGAAGCCGGCGGCTTCGGTAATTGGCCACGATGCGTCCGTTGATAAGCAAAAAACCGCGGATGTAAATCTTGCGCCGTGGCAAAAGTGTACCGCGAGGGCGTGCTGCGACTCGGTAATCATTCTAATTAAACGGCATTATTCTTTGGTTCCTTGGGTGGATCGTGTAATGAGAATTCTCGAAAGAGCGGAATTGAACGGTGCTGTGCTCAATCACTTGGAGGAGATTTTATTTTTGGAAAAGATAAATTAAACGTTGATTACAACGTAGCAAAGTGGGCGATAATCGATCCAACTTAAATGTCTCGGCGGAAGAAATGAAAATTATTATTTTTATCATTACTTCGTGTTGTCGAATGGCAGAGTCGATTCTTCTGCAAGAGAGAAGAATCGAAAGGTAAACATTGAATTCGAAATCCCCGTGGATCAATAAACGCGGAGTACGATCGGTAGTAAGTAAGCCACAATAAACACGGGGAAGAATTTCTCGGAATAAATTTCACGGCCTTTCGGTTCATCAACACTCGAGGTTTATCGACCGGCTCGAGGCGCCTCGACCCTGACCGAACAAAGACGTAAAGTTTCCACGATAGCTCCAACAGTTTTCCCATCGTGCGATGATCCCAGGCGTGCGGAGGTGGGCCCGGCGTTTGTCTTATTAGAGGAAATATATTAATGTCAAAACGGATTACGTCGTACGTCTGCATCAACCTGTCGTGTCGAGATCTGACGCGCACACGAGCGTGCAAGCACGTTCGCTGCCCTCGAGCCTTTCTCGATACGTATATCGTGGATCATCGATGGATCGGTGTGGGTACGTGGGCACGGAAAGCGCACGATTACGCATCGCGACGGCTCGTCTCCCTTTTAACGAGCGTTATTCAATAATATTTAAATTTAATGAGCGGCTCGTAAACAACATTAATGAATCGAGAGGGATATATCGGTATTAATTAAAATATAATGAGACGAGTAATTATCGGAGGAGTCGTGAAAGAGTTTACGAGAGGTGATTCGAAGTGGAAACGTTGGCGTATTTTTCGCGTTTCGATTGATCGATATCCGGAAAGACGATCAATCTTGGAACGTAACGATGACGTTTCCTCCTGGGAGGAAAGAGTCGTCTCTCTCTCTCTCTCTCTCTTTCTCTCTCTCTCTCTCTCTCTCTCTCTCTTTCTCTCGTTGCACAAACGAGCCTCGTGTAATTTACGAAATCGTTTTCCATCCAGTTACTATATCGTTTCACCGGAACGAAGAGTGATTCATCGTGGAGGGAACGTTGGCCAGGAAATGTGGAGTGTTTGCGGAGGATTATATCGACCTACGCCGAACTTACTATTAATTTGCTGCGTGGACAATGGTGCTAATGGTATGATATTAAGCAAACCTGTATATATATATATATCAAAAATTACACGGACAATTTCGATTATTGGGAAGTAACGTTAACGTATTATATTTAATATCGTGAAATAAATTTACAAATTCATTCTACGATTTTACGATTTTTCATCGATCACGTTCAATTTCTCGTTGGAGAATTTATTCGGATAATCCATTAACCGTGATGATCCTTATTTACAGGATTTTACGGAAGAAAAATTCCTTTGAATTAATCGGCCGAATGAATTAAATTGAGGATCGATCTAGAAAGAAAAAAATTACAAAAGGATTAAGAAAAATTTCTCGATATAAATTTCAAACAAATGTGCAACGAAACAGAAGCCATTGGACGATATCCAATCCACTCCATCCACGTGGAAAAAAGAAAGCACATCGAGCGCGTATCGTCGAGATGACAGGATATATCGCGTTGAAACAATGAAGCCCAGCCTGTCGGAGTAAAATCGCGGACGAGATGGTGGCAAGAGGGATACCCTGATTCCCTCTCGAAGGTACCTGCACAATACCTGAGCACCGGCGTGGGCGCACGAACCGCGTCTCAACCTGCTGAAACTCGTTCCGTGGTGGTAGGGCCTGACGAGTCTCCGCGAGAGCAACGTCGGCTTCCGAGGACGACGGCTGTCGTGCCTACCGGCTCGAATCCGCTCCAACACGTAGAATCGGCGCGAGCCCTATAAACCACAGGATTACAGGCGACACGCCGCGTCGTAATTCTCCACGATTATTAAATTCTCCGATCGAGGTTAAAAAATCCTAACTTCTTAGCTTCTCAAACGTACCTCGTTCTCGCTTTGCTCCACTCTTTCCCATTCTCGTAAGAAGATTGATTCTCATTGCGAGTTTCTGCGAGTATCGGACTCCAAGTTTGGAACAGATGTTTCCAAGTAAATATCTCTTCAATTCTTCTCAATGTAAATTATCTTACGGATTACGGATTGAAACGTTAATTTTTTTTTCAACAATTCCTCAAAATCTTCTTAAAATCGATGTATCGTGTACGTAACGATACTTACGTGAACGGATGGATTCGAGGATATTGTAGCGACGCGCGTCGCAACTCGAGTGGTAATTTGTCCGAGATGGGTCATTACGAGCTTGAGGCTCTCTCGTCCAGCACGGGACAGAGGTGTTTGGAGGAGGGCCTTGCGAGAAAGCGGGGCCCTCGCTGACCCCATCGTGAACCGCGGCCGTCAAAAGTCGCGCGCGCGCGTGCGCGAGCACGAGGCCTGTTTGGATCTCTGGCAATTTCGGCGAGGGGCAAAAAAGGAGGAGGCGGGCGTAAAAACGCATCGGCGAGAAGAGTGGCACGGTAGACAGATATATACGCGGCGTGGATCAGCTTCCACGATGGCCCATCCACGTTCGTTCCATTTCGGTGAAATGGGCCTCGAGACACCGAAACACCGGTTACCTCGAACGCGTCCAACTGCTGGTTCGAGCTGGAATTTCTTCTTTCTCTCCCTCCCCCCGGCTTCAGAAGGTTAATTGGTTTGATGGGGGTCGCTGGGTATCGTTGCGTAAGGGGGTAGTCGAGAAATTTTCATTCCACGGGAGAGGTGTCAGTTTTTACAGTTACACACTGGGATGTATTAAAAATTCGAGGCACGAGGGACGGCACGAAGGACGGAGGAGGTGAGATTGAAACGAGAAATTCGAATGGCGTTCACGAGGGATTCCTTTATCGATCCTTTCAACGATTCGATTCAAGGATTATGCAAATGGAGGAAAATTGAATCCATCCTCGAGATGGATTCTTCGTATCGCGAGTATCCTCTCCTCGACTTGCAAATTTTCTCCTCGATTAAAGGGGGAAAGGAGGAGAGGAGGGGGGGAGGTAACTTTGAACGTGGCTTCTCGCACGAGTTCCTCATAAAACCCAATCATCGTGGGCAAAGTAACCGTGCCAGAGAATGTTTAAATATACCGGTGAGCAAGATTGCGGTAAATGGAGGTTGGACGGTGTTAATTGAGAAATACAGATTCGCGTGAATAACACGGAGCAGAGATGGGGAGGGAGAGAGAGAGAGGAGAGTGGAGATTGGAGGGCAGTGGCGATAAATTCGATCGTACGGGACAAATTGCCAATAAAATTGGCGTCCGCCGCGATGGACCGACACGCACGTACCTGGCCTTAAGTCACATAACTCCGTTCGTAACTCACCTGTTTTCGCGTGTATCGGCCGAAATTTTAACTTATGCCGGCCATTATCCCGTCCAGCTGGCCCGTTCGGAGAAAAATTATTGCTGCACGTGTCGCACGGTAGAGAACCGTCACGATAGGACAAGATATTTGCAACCCGGACGTTTCTCGCCACGAAAAAGTTTCGACCGTTCCGTCCCGTTGCCCACGCTCCTCCCCTGGTCAATTACACTTCTGGAAACTGTCCGCAAAAAAAAAAAAGAACAACTTTTGCGCGGTGGATTTCGTGCAAAATTGAATCGAGCAATTTGGAACGGATTCGGCTGGGTTAAAGATCCTTGTTCGAGATCCACTTTACTCTTTAACACACCTGTGCCGTTGTTTTGAACTTTCATTTCCAGTTTTACGCATAGATTTTGCTGCTCGCGTCGAGAAGAAATATATGCATATATAAATATAGAAAGTCAAGATTAAATTCTTATTCTTTTCTTAGTTCATTAAAAATTACTTTTCCATTCCACGTACAACAAGCAACATTTTAACGATACTTTGTGCATACATTTATTTACTCGAGCCGATTCACCGTACATTCCAAGGCTCCATTTTTTTTCGAATCGAAGACGCGCTTTTCTCTCTCTTTCTGGCCTTCACGCCAGTTCAAGAAGCCAGAGAATGCAACAACGAACTCGCGTATCCGCACTTCTCTTCGGATCGAGCGAGAGAGAGAGAACGAAAGAGAGAGAAACGCGGCTGAATCATCGTCGCTCGGTTGCGAAAGCGCGCTTTCCGCGGCTCGTTCTTCCGATAAATGCGCGCGTGTCCTTAATCGGGCGACTGGCCGCCACGGATTTATGTATGATTAGTACAAGCGAACAGCTGTGCGCGGCCCCCTTGCCTCCCTTTTTCCTCTCTTCCCTCTCCCTTTTTCTCTTTTCCATCGCTTTCCTCCCTTTTTCGGACACGGAACGGTCGCAATTCTTTTTTCCACAGCGCGAAATTTATAATGGAAAATTGAGCTTCTCTCTTGTCGTCTGGCCGCGGTCTCCGTGACGCCCACGCCACGAGATGGAGTTCACAGGTGCGGCTGGCAACCTGTATCTTCGCGTGGATGCGCGCGCGTGTCGCACGCACACGCGTTCCAAAGCGTGCGGCTGCGTGATATACTCGGCCCTTGTTCGCCTCGTTACGCCACGGGTGAGGCCAACCAGCCCGTTTCGGCCGCATCATCCGGAATTCCTCCGTGTCCTCTTCTCTCCGTCTCTCCTTTTTCGGGAATTCTTCTCGCTACGTGATAAAACCATCGTCGGGAAAAATTGAATTTCATTCCCGGAATTGTAGTCGTTTCAAACCAACCTGTCTCTTCGTGGAATTTTCTTTCTTTCTTTCTTTTCTTTTCCTTCTCCTTTTCTTTCCTTTTTCTTTTCCCCTGGTGACTTGGAAAATTCTCAGGAGGGGATAATTTCGGTTTCGAGTTTATTTCGGTTTAAAGCAACTCGAGAGAATGAATTGAGAGATATTTAACGTTATGGGTATGGTAAATATATGATCGATGATTGAAAAACTTGGTATTCGTTTAAGTGGTTTTTTGCCGGCATTCTACGATCTATAATATCTATCCAGTCTCCATGTGGGAAAGAAATCGAATTGATGAGTAGATTCGATATTGTGGCGAAAAATAACTCGGTAAAAAGGTCTCAAGGTAATGGAAAGGAAGAAATTCTTTGGAGCGTGGAATCGTTTAGATAGACGTTCAATGGCAGGCTGCAACTTGTCATAAATCAAACATAAACGCAAAGAAATTTCATTTTATCCTCACCTCGTGGAACACAGCGCACGCTGAGTATTATTCACCTGTAGTATCTAATTATCATCTTCCGTGACCCCACCTTAGATTTTACTCCGTAACATTCCATTATCCGTTATGCCTGCATTCATATTACCAGCCTGAATTTCGCTTAAACTTCATTTCTCAGAGATAACCATCGAGCAATTATCAACAAAACATTTTCAATTTTAAAACACGATCTTGAAATAGCAATTTTGTAAATCGTATTTTCTTTCTCCCTCCCTATTTTCCAAAAATTCAACGCTCTCCTTCAAACAATCCCTTCCCTCCTCCCCTTCGAAGAAAATCGCGTAAACACACTGCGGAGCCGAATGCACGAAGCGCGTATCCAACGGTGTCTAACGTGATTAAATAACTACCTAGTCGTGAAGCGATGGCGAGGTATAATCCTTGTAAACGCATAAATTGCCGTATATTTAAGATAGCGGCGGCGTTATTCGGATAGGTCTGGCCAGCGTGGTAAGTTGACGTGTCCAACGGGCCACCTAGGCGGATCACGAGCCACGCCTCGGCCAAAACGCACGGTTCTTTACTGCCGTGGCAGAAAACGGGCGTTTTATAGGAAGAGGACAAGTCGACTCGACGATGAGACGACGCGTGCGAGCTATCACGGGCCCCTCTTCCCGATTAAAAGGAAAATGGACGCTTCTATTTCCCGCCTCCGCGTCCATCCTGGATCCAACCTGGACACGAAGGTGGTCGTCCAGGATCGTTCGTCTCATCGGCCAAGGTTGTTTATCTTGCGGAGATACCCGTTCGTTCGTTCGGTTACTGTTTCTATGCGTTCATTGTTTCTATCGTTCTCTCGCGAGGGTGGGGCGACCGTGAAATACGCCTGATCGCCGTGATCCTCGATCGTTCCTTAGAGATCTTAAGCTCTCCGGGTATTGTTGGATTCAAGTACGGAAAATTTTAACGGCCTCCCCCTTCGCGGTCGATCTGACGCGTGATGGATTTAAGTGGTACGAGTTTATGAATGGATACGGAGGGGGTATTCTCGAGTCGAGACGTTTTATTGTCTCAACTGGTACGTTTAAAGGATTCGTGTTAGGACGAGTTTGTAAAAATTTTCACTTTTATATCGCGTTCTGTTTCTAAGCAAGGTATGTGCAGGATATCGAAAGAACGAAAGGGGTTATTTATTTAAGTCGAGGATATATTAATATCGAAATATATGCGCGCAATTTTAAAAATCCATATCTATCCTACTTCCATTAATTTGTTTCGCCAATTTTCATCAAATTCAATCGATCGAACCAAACCTCGATCACATCCTCGATCAATATGTTCAATCGTGCCACCGATCGGTCCCACGATTCACTCCTCCCTCGAATTTCTCTGACACGTTCGGAGAAAAAAGAGAAAAAAAGAAGGAGAAAAAGAAGAAGAGGAAAATGAAAGAAGAGGAGGTGGAAGAAGGAGAAGTAGGTTCTGTTAGAAACGAACAATATCTTCGTTACGAGGAGACGTCATTATTTGATCCAGCATCGAGACGATCTCTCACGGTGCATTCTCGAGGACACGGGAAGAACTCGAAGGTGTCGTGAAGGTTTCTCCAATCGTGTACGGAGATTGAATTCACCGTGTTCCCCGGGTTAGTTAGACCCTAGACGGGGAGGGAGAGGAGGCCGCGTAGAGACAGTAATTTACATGACAACGAAATTCTGGTTCGTAACCCGCTTCTGACCCTCCTTATCGTGATCTCCCCCGATTCTTCCATATTTAAAGGAGCTCCGGCCAGTGACCCGCAGATCCTTACACGCCGTGGCCTCGCATACGTGGTGGAAGGTGGCACACCGAGCGACACGTAGGGCACAGGTGCTACGGCCCGATCGTATCGAGGCCACCGATCATTGTATCGAGACGAGACCGCCGAACGAATTTCCATAAAACGGCCGCCAGAGATATACGGTATTGTCCCGCATCGGTCGCCGTCCCATCCCTCAACCCTGGCCCCCGGATCAAGATCGAGATCCGCTCGTGTCGAGGTAAATTCGTATCGATCGCGTAAATAATGCTTTCTACCGGATCTCGTGCATGGGAAACTGACTCGTGACACGTGGACATGGAGCGGATGATTTTCGGAACGATTCCTTCTTCGGGGATGAATTTTGGGGGGAATCTCTCAGAAATTTCTCGAAGCTCAGATTTAAGAAGGAAATAATATCTAAAATTTTGAATTTCCTTCCTATTCCACGAACGAACGAACGAAGAAGTGTTGAAGAAATTTCACAATCTTTCGGATAGAAAGATTTTCGAGTGGATCAACACCTCCTCCAAAGAAAAGGATCTCCATCGATCCTCGATTCTCGAGTTAAATTTAGCGCCTCGCGGTAACCGGACGTCCTCCCAAGGCGTCTTGAAAAACATTCCTCGTTGACAAGCATAGATGACGGGGATGCGATATCGTGCTTCATCATCGTCATACAGGCATTCTTCGTTCTAACGAAAGCAAGGTGGGCAGCAGCCGTTTCTCTTAGCCACAATTCCCCGGGCTAGGTGATGTAGTGCGGCTGAGTGATTTCACAAAGGAACCGGAGAGTTAGAGTCCCGACTCGTTATGCCTAAATAATTTTTTTCGTCGTTTATCCCCGTGTGGAACACGCTCTCCTCCCCCGTTCACCGGTTGGTGAACAGTGGAAGGGAGAGATTTAAGGGAAACGAGGAGGTGAAGAAGAAGAAGAAGAAAGAAAGAAGGAGGAAAAGAAGAAGAAGAAGAAGAAGTGTGGAGGGAAGAAAGAAGAGGAGGCAACGGAGAGACGCAACCTGTCCCATGCATCTTGTGGGCAGGGGCGCTTCCGTCAGCATCTACGGATTCATTAGAGAACAATAGGATGATGAGTGCAGTCCGTGAGTTGTAACAGACTCGAGACGTTGGGACAAGGAGAAGAAGGCATAAAAAGAAAGGAGGAAGGGAGAGGAGCGCAAAGGCGCGTGTATGGTGAGGAACAGCCTCGTAAAGGATTTTCTTATATGGATTTTCTTCGCTGGCATTCGTTCAATTTCAAACGTTCATACTTTCACGTTCTCACGTAACATGAATGTGACGTGGTCGAGAAATAAAAATGGCATCGGATGGAAATTCGAAAGTACCTTTTGAACAATTAATCGATAGATTCTTCATTTTCTATATATATTTTTTTGTTTTAAAGAGATTGAACACGTAAGAGTTCTATAAATAGCCATACGCGCATGCTTATCTTTCCTCTTCTTTTCTTCTCCCTTCACTGGCTTGGAGCTCTGCTTCCCCTTTTTCAATTCTTTTTTTTCATTTTTTTATTTCTTATTTTTTTTGTAGCCACAACGAAGTGCGCACCAGAGAACGGGTACGTAGAGGAGTATGTAGATTCAGGACAATGCGGTCCTATTAACGAGATCAAACGATACAAGGAGACGACCGCCGTGGTCCGGTACTGTGCTCCCGCCAACCAGGGATGCAGACATTCTTACACTGTTCTTTCTTCGCGCTACTTTGTCGAATAATAAGGCCGAGAACTACCAAAATCCTCAATTCTCCTCAATCAATTATCCAAAATAGAAAAAAATAAAGATCTTATTCAAAGATCATCCTCCTTCTATCCACAATAAGCTAAGAACGAACGTGTATGATTCAATTTTTAAATTAGCCCCAGAATTACTTGTGACTAAATCAAATAATGATTCCATTTTTCCAGCACAGTTTTCGAGAAAAACGAAATTGCAAAGGATTAAGATTAACTTCGATCGTTTCAGATAAACAATTTGCCATAAAGAACGGACCACCAAGACGCCCGTTTACCACAATTTCATTAGAAACCGTCGCTCCTCCATTCTATCGATCTTCCGTTCTATCGTCCACGTATCAGAAGAAGAGTGTAGAGTAAAATGGGCGAGGAGAAAAAGTTTGTCTCATCCGGTATAAGCAGATGCGCGCACGGGCGAAGATGCATCGGAAACGTTATGTTAATATTAAGGGGAACTGCGTGCAGGACCGTAGGTGCTTTCCAGGAATCTCTCGCTAGTCCTGCGGCCCTGACGATGATAAGGCCCGCAGCACGACGGTGGCGGCGTTACAGGGCACCGAGGATTTACAGAGGCGACAGACCGATATACCACATCCCTATCCCCCCCACGGACGTTTCTCGTCCTCTTTACCTCGCTTCGCTCTACTTTGCCTCGCCTCCGACTTTTTACACAGGGCCCGAGATCCCTCGCTTCTGTTACGGTGGCCTTACGTACCACCAGTATGTAAATGCACTTCGGTAAACCGGCTATTCATCCTCGCGCCGATATATAATTTATCCGCATAATTCGTATTTTACCACTTTGAAACGTTGCCATCGTCGAGTACTCCTCCCGTTCCATCCTCCCTTCTACAGTATTCCCCCCCTCTCGTCAGTTTTTTCGCTCGCCTCCCTTACGAATAAATTAACGTAATTGGCAAATCTTTGATTCGTTCTTTTATTACTCGATCGTCTTTCTAATGTCTTTCGTTCCTCCGGACGGTGAATTTCTAATAATTTATGATAATTATTGCAAAGAAGAAATTGTTATAAAAAAGATATTGTCTATATTGGAATGTTATAATTGATTTCGAGAGAATGAAATTCTCTGAAATATTTCAATCGTCGCGTTCGAAGAATCAGCAGGTATACACACACGCGCATGCACGTATATAGAAAAATCCATCGAATGGTTGGAAGGAGGTCTCTGGTAAGCACGTAAATACGCGGCTTCGTGTATCAAGAGCACGACGAGGGTGGAACAGCGGGCACCGTTGAATCGTATGCAAAAGAAGAGCGATGCGCGAGTAAAGGAGAAAAAAGAGAGAGAGAGAGAGCAAAGAGAAAGAACAAACGACAGTCAGGCAGCCGAGGGCACGAGAGACGAGGGACACGAGCGAACCAGATTGCTTTAATTTGTTGCGCGTCCAGCAAAAATGTTAATGCCCGTCGGCCGCTCGTAATTCAGCCATGCCGCGGCCGCCTCTCTCTTTCTTTCCCCCTTATCCACGCTCGCTTTTCCATCTTCCTTCGTTCCCGCTCCGCTGTTTAGCCTCTTTCACGCGTTACACACAGTGGCCCTTATCTGCGGTTTTATGTTCGGCTTTGCGTTTCAGCGACGCCGATCTTTCGCGCCCAGAATTCACGAAGGACGATCCAATGGTCTTCTTCTCGATCGTGGGGTTGAACGGATCGGATACCTCGTGTTTTCTCCAGCCGTAAGTGCACGATAAGGTGTTAAGAAAAATTTACGTATTTTTGATACGGAAACTTTTTCCCGTTAATAACAATATTTGCTTCTATCCGCGTGTGTGTGTGTGCAAGACAATAATTCCGTCGAAAGAATATGTAGAAGAGAATTAATTGCGAATTTTTGCAATTACATTGGGTCGATTGAAAAAAAGATTAGTTTGGAAGTGGCAAGTTGTTGCGAGACAATGCATCCTATCTTGAGAATTATCGCCAAGAGAACAACGATTCCTCCGTTTCGCTTTACGTATTTTCAAAGTTTCGCTTCACGTGTGATCCGATGCATTCGATAAAGCAATCTACCTTTTAGGCGGAATCACCTCGCCAACCACGAAACGCATAACATCCCGATAATAAACGAAACGATTGTAAAACCGGGCCGCCTCATATCTCTCTTTAAATTACAATTAATCGTGGATGAATTATTCATGAAACGGCGATCCCGTAACACCCTGTAAATACCTGCCCAATAACCGATATCGATAACGTAATGCCTAATAATCCGTAGACACCGTCCAGGTGTAAAACCGAATGTCCATAATTTTCTCTCCGCTATCCGCTCGAGGAGGAGGGGAGAGCCGTTGCAAGACCTCTATTACAGAATTTATTGCGTGGACAGGGCTAAGTATGATAGCCGGTCCCGGTCTAGCCGCGCTATATTCACGACGAGCCGGCCGTTGAAGTGCATCGAAACGATTCAGATAAAACAGCGTGTACGCACACGCTGCGGATGAAAACGAGGCGGCGGCCCGCGCAATCTTGCGCGAAACCGGCCCGTTTCCCCTCCCCCGATTTTTCACCGTTTGTCCCCGTCATTTCGAAGCCCCGCTCTCCAACGGGCCTCCTCTTCTCCTCCTCCTCCCTCTCCTCTCGAACGATATTTTTTCCTCGTCCACTGGACGATTCACTTCCGATAGATCGTGGCGGAGCAGCGTTGCACTTGTCGCGTCCACTTTCCCGACCGTTTTCACACGAACGAAGCTGTGGGAACCGCTCTCGCTCGCTGCACCCAGTGCAGCCTATGTCGACCACTTGGAAACGACACCCCACAAAAAACCGACCCCCTTCCGCAAACACTCCTCGGCCGGCCGCGCCTGTGCGCGCCAAGGTGGCCCGTTACGAGCGTGTGGGAGAGTATCGATAAAGTATCGTGAAATTCGCCTTTGGATATTGATTTCTCCCGTTACGAACGAGAGGCGAGGACGAGATTTTCGCCATCTTCCATCTCTTTCGATCGTCCTACGTTCCGCTTTTCATGGGCACAGAGGCACACGGGATAGAAATTATTGCGAGCTCTTTTCTTTTTTTTACCGCGTTAAAAAGGCGCGATCGAATTAATATGCACTTTTGTAGGATTTTTTTTATTACTTGGCGATGCGGTTATTGAAATTCGTGGTGAACGATGTCCCCTCGTTCGCAAGGAGGGTCAGGAAAGATAAATCAAAGTAATGGAGTCGAAGATTTCCCACAAAGGGTGAATGAAGAAAAAAAAGAAAGAAAGAAAGAAAAGGAAAAAAGAAAGAGGCCGAGTAAAAAGTGTAACCGGACGTCATCGAGGAAAGATCTAACTGGATAGATTTTCCCGCGCGTAAGTGTTTGTCTTAAATATTATTTTACGAGCGAGCCACTTCTGAATCCCATTCATAGACTTCGGACAAATATTGTCCGATCCCAATCGTTTTGCAGCTTTCGTTTCAATAACGACACGTATATCCCTCCCCCGCTCCTCCCCAATTCTCGTCCTCTTTTTCATTCTCCCTTAATCTCTCCAATCCCGTCGCGCGACATCATCCATCGAGTTTTTCTTTTTTTCTTTTTTTTTTTTCCCCTTCCGTCGTCGTTTCCGTGCGTTCGATCAACAGAAGTTTCTTACTGTTGACAGTGGTACCCTTTTAAAAAGGGTGGCGGACGATGGAGTAGGCCAAGAGATCAAGCCAGGGGACCAAGTGCGAGATTGCATCTGTCGCTGCGGAAACGGCTGCGCCCGCGACTTCCGTTCCTCTCTAACGTGTTCCCACCCTCGGGGGAGATTAATAGTCTGTTAGGCTGCTCGGCAGGAAATCTCGTCGATCGAGCAAGTGCGCTTCGAATTACATTCCGTGTGTGTATTTGTAAGATTTTTGGTAATTTTTTTTTCTTTTTTAACAACGAAATTAAAAAAGGAGAAAGTTTCGAGCAAAGATAATTTTCTCGAGTATATAAGGATTCGAATTTGATATTAAAAAGGATCGTCTAAGAGAGAAGTTATACTTGAATAAGGGTTAAATTACATTTTTGACATTTTCGTAATTGGGACGATGATAATAAGATTTTTACGCAATTTTCATCTTTCGCAAATCAATTGCCGAAAATTTCGCCATTGTGCATCGAAAGGATCGTTGGACGGGAATTTTTCACTCGGCCGTGATTGCACAATGGACACGAAAGCCGGTCGTTGAAGGATCGGGGACGAGAAATATTGAATTTCGAAGGAGGCTAGCGATTAATCACGCGGGCCATTGACAAATGAACGAGGTACCTTTGATGATCCGCGTACATCGTTTAAAAGACGCTTAAAATCGTGGTTACGTGGCCCATGGGAGCAGATGTGTAGCGCAACGAGGGTCGAAGCCGAGCGTAATCGAGAGACAGGACGTCAAGGCGAGGAGGTCGCAGGGTCGAGACTCCACGAAACTCGCGCTTCTCTCACGGCTGGTGGTCCCAATCCATTGATTTCAACGAAGGCGCCGATCTCGCGAAAACCATCACGGTTCATAGGCGATTCATGATCGGCCCTCACTTTCTAAGAAGGATCAACAACCCGCCGAACAGATGTTTCGTTATCCTCGATACACTTTGACATCATCCGTAATTTTAATCTGCCATCGGTTTTCGATTAATTGTCACAAATGGGTCTCGTAATATTTAACCCTTTCAACTCGAATATCCACGCGATCAATCTTAATTCATTGCAATTTATTGCGATGAAACAAAGAAATATCGTTATTCCATTCCACGATGGATACTCGCGATGGATTCCCTATATGGGGAAAATATAAACGAAAGGATTAATTCTGCTAATCAATCGAGGATTCTGATAAAATCGCTCGGATTTCACCGTTTCGCTTTATTATGGTGGATCACAGGAATCGATTATTCTATTTCGACAAGTTGGTTCGTTCTTTATCTGGATTTCCATTCGAAATATTTGCCACGCGTGACACGAGAAGTATGTTAATTCTATGTTGTGCGTTGCCGAACCGGTGGGGGCTCAATGACCGCGTTCGATCCGCCTTCTCTCGGCCGATCATACGCGTTGCGTTCAAAACATTTACCCGGTGGAAAGATCGAAATTCATCGGCGCCGATAACGAGCGCCGAACGTTGACAAAGGACCCTATCTGGAATCTGTTCGGAACGCAGTGCATACCGAGCAGCCTGCATAAATGCATTCTCTCTCTCTGGAACCGTGGTGGTTCGCGCTCACACGAGCGCGACTTCTCCAACCGTGTATTCTCTTCGCCCCCTTCATCTCTCTCTCTCTCTCTCTCTCGCCCCTTCTCCTCTTTTTCTCGCTTCCGTTCCGTTCCCGAACAGAATCTTTCTCGAGGAGTTGAATAAAACGCGTTTTACAGTCGCCTCGTTCAACGTTGCTTATGCTAATTCCCCGCTGTCACGCGTACGCGTCCATCGCAGGAATTTACCCGGATTTATCATAAATTTAAATTCGAGAGAAACGCTACGCTATTCCCATGGAAAACGATGCTCCCCTTGGCCGATAAACCGTCCCTGCCAGGAGGTCACAACTCTTCTAATGATTAATGGCCCATCTCTTCTCCCTTTGTCCCTTAAATATATTCACTCGACCGTGTTGGTTTGCCAGAAATTTCTATTCCACTTTTTCCAAGTTTAATCGTTTTTTGGCGAACATATTTTTTCCCTTTCTTTACAAACTTTCATCGAGTCACTTAATCATCGATGGAAAATAACCTCTCCCTTTAAACATTTAGATAACCAAAATAGGAATCGATCGAAATAATGAATGGTATCTATGACCACCCCCGTTGCCTCGTCCGAAAAGAGCGAATCCTTGGCGAAGCCTCGCGCCGCAACATTCCGCGCATTCCGACAAGCAATAACGATCGAAAGGATGGGGGAGAGTTGGGGGGAAACGCGAGCTGTATCGAGGAGACAGAAGTGGCTTCAGTTTGGAACCGGCCGGTTCCACGCACAGTGAGCCATTGTTATCGAGGCGGCGGTAAAGCGTTCATTGGCGTCCACCACGCGAGGATGGAACCAGTTTCTATCTCTTCCCTCCTGATACGAGGCGGCCGGTGATGGCGGAGGGGGAGGGGGACAGCTCGAGGGAACTTAAAAGACGCGTTCTACGGTGGAACGCGACGCGCACGGAATCGTAAATGCGTGCTCCACTTGTCATCTCCGGGCGGCAGGTTCATCGTCCACCACCGGCTGGATGGATGCGAGCTGAGTGCATCCTTGCGCGCTTTCCACTCGGGGAGGGGAAGCGTCTCGTTTCGTTATCGCGGCCGTGGAATTTTCACTCCCTCGATCAACCGTGCCCCTCGGAATGCGAGCAACGTTTTGCGCAATTTATTATCGACCTACATGCGGATTCTTCCTATATTATACGGCCCCGATTCCTGGGATTGGAACGATTCCAGCGACACCAGGACACCAGGGGCATGGATGCTGTTGGGACAGTGTTGCAAGAGGAGGAGTTTTTAACAGGAATTCTATTCTTTCGCGCGGAGTAATAGGGGCGTTTTGTCGGATCTCGTGGCACGATGCTCGCTCGAGTGTCGTTACGAACGATGCTCGTTCTATGCTCGTTGTTTTATGTTGTTTTATGATGCTGTTTCCGCTCGATTGGATCGGATAGGGGATACGTTCGCACGAATTTTGAAATTTTCCCAGTTTTTTCCGATTTAATTTGATTTTTCTCGAAAGATATATATTTTTATTTCGTTCGATAGTTATTCGAAATTAATTCGTTTAATACAGAAGAGGAAGGGTTATTCCATCTCGATTCGAATTATCGTGTTTTACATCGTGACACGATCGTTCTTTCTAAATCCAAATTCTCTGGAAAAAGGAATTAAAACAAGGATAATGTTGGAATGGTACGCGAGACTGATAGTTCGAAATCCCATAAGAAACCGAGAGGAATTCCAAGGAACACTGGTTGGAATCCCTCGATCCCCGTGATAATCTCTCCACCCTGGTTCTCTCCAACCGGTCCCGCTACCAGCATTACAGGCGATCGTTGTCGATGAGCGGCCATTACGAAGGCGCATAGATCATCGTTGGCGATCGTTGATTCGAGTCCAAGGGAGAGAGCATTAAAAGGCAGCGCGCGCCAGGTTCGGTGACAATCAGGATGAATGGCGAATCGCACGGCGGCCATTCCTCTTCCTTGGCCATGGACGTGTATTCCCTTAGCTCGTGTAAGGCCCTCCGCTTTCGTTTCTGCGTTGTCCGGACTTTTGTAAATATTTCCAAGCCGGATGATGAACGCCGAATTAAATGAGCATTAATTATCGAGCGGGCGCGCGTCGCGTGGGCGTGATTCATGGGCCGGAAAGAGGGCCCTCTCGGCTCCTACTCCTCTCTCGCCTCTTCAAGCCTCTGCTCCTCTTATTCCACTCCGTCCACTGCTCAGTCTCTCTATCTAACCTCGTGAAGGGAGTTGGATTTGAACCAAGGAACGCGTGGAGAAGTCGACGATCGAAGCAGATAGATTCGACGCGAGACGATTTATCGATCCTGGGAATATACTCGAGGTTGCGAAGTGTCGATTTTCGACCTTTCACCGTGCTCATGGTAGTACGCGATGGGAAGATGGCTGGGTAGATATATATATGTATATATAGGAAGGTATTCGGAATATAAATTGATTTTACAAATAATTCTCCAATTTTCCTCTTCGTGCGAACGTATTGCGTTAGATATTGGGTAATTAATTTCGATAATTGCGAATGCAAGGAATTCGAAGCTGGCTAGTTTAATAAGTACGATCTAAATATAAATTTTCGATAGCATCTTCTTCACGGGAGAGAAAAGGAAAAAGGAAGAAGAAAGAATCTTCTCTTAAAACTCTTCGCGTGAGAGCCCCACAAAAATAGAGGATCTTCTCCACAAGAGCCGAGAGTCACCACCTTCTCCAGATCGACGTAGAGTTCCCTAGCTTCGTTAAAATTACTAGAACGATGCAAATGCGTTGCGACGTCTGACGTCTGGCCGCGTAGCACCGGCGCGATTTTTCACGACGGACCTCTCTGTCACGATCGCGGACCCGGTGAGCTGGTTCTCTCCGCTGGATTGTCCCCACGTCAGCACCATTCTACCTCCTCGTGGTCTCCGCTCGCCTAACGCGAACCTACATCGCCACACGTGACTGCGGCCCATCCCACATCTTGGCAGACCCGAGTCTTGCCTTACCTAACCAGCACCTGAATGATTTGCGTCCTAATCGGTCAGCGAACTCTCTATCGGCACCCCCTTCTCTGCCTCCCTTCCAAGCTCGCCCCTTTCGGCCCCCTATCCACCAAGGTTACGTAACACGTGGCGGGGCCACGTGGGTGGAGAACACGGAGGAAACGTCTCGGCGATGGAAAACGTATGGCTCAGCCGCAAGTGGAGGAGGTGGAGAACCTCCTCTGTCTTGCGCGCAATCGGTTTTCGATGGCGAATATCGCATCGAGGATCGATTGTTCTCGCAAGTGGTACCGTTGAAGGTAGAGGGCTCGAGGGCGTTCCTTCGATTTAGCTGATCGTACGAAATTCTATCGGGAGAAGAATGGAAAAAGAAATATTCCTGACGCGTACTGTGTTAATTTCGAACGTGTAAATTTCTATTTCACTGTCAACGATATTGGAAAATATTTTTCTCCAATCGATTATCCTCGCAAGGAGCATCACGAAGGCAGAGGGTTCGTTTCTTCGATTTGGCAATGGTTTGGAATGAAATTCTATCGGAAAAAGAATGGGAAAAAATGAAGTCGTACTCGTTAATTCTAAATGGATAAATTTCTAATATTGTCAAAGAACTATTTTCGATGGCAAATATTGCATCTCGAATCGATTATTCTCGCAAGAAATATCGTTAAAGAGGTTTAGCAATGGATTGGAGTGAAATTTCAATTGGAATGAATTGTACGGAAAAAGAAAATTGTGCTCGTTAATTCCGAATGAATAAATTTCTACGATGAATCATTTTCTTCCCCTTCGAATCCATCGGTGCATTTTCTCCGAGAAAGCGAAGATTCGACTTGCAAGATGCGTGCATCAACGAGAAGTATCGCGACGCCACGCGATCAGGGATGCGGCAGGTAAAAATCCCTATCGACACGTTTACGTTTGCATCTATGAGTTGCTCGCGTCGATCGCTAGGAATACTCGACGAAGACGATACGTGACGCAAGTAGACCAATGATCGAGAACCGCTACTACTTTAATTATACCCATCCCGGCACTGGGATTTCTTCGACCCACTTAACAATCGTGGAACGAGATTATGGAATTCCTTATGGAGGCTGATCGATGAATCTTCTGTCGACACTTCGGCGTTCGTTTTATGCAGCGCACAGGTGACGTAACCCCGAGCACTGGCCGCTCATTTGCATCGAATAATCGTTGCATTTCCCAGAGTCGCGGAGTCGGAGATGTCCAAGACGTGGCACGGCGTTGTTTTACGGGCCGCTGATTGGCGCGATGCGTGACGGTTGTTCCCTCGTGGAAAGGTCGACGAAGGAGTTGTTACTCGTTATGCACCTGGTTCCAATCGCTGATACGTGAAATTGCGATTTACCTGGCATTCTGCCGCCGCAGAGATCGACCACGGGTGTGGTCCCAGTCTCTAGCTCCGCAAC
Source organism: Apis cerana (assembly GCF_029169275.1). Classification (NCBI taxonomy): domain Eukaryota; kingdom Metazoa; phylum Arthropoda; class Insecta; order Hymenoptera; family Apidae; genus Apis; species Apis cerana. The sequence continues at coordinate 7,138,473 of NC_083864.1, read as the reverse complement.
TCCGCTTAACGATCCTCCCGGCTTTCGGTGGATCTCACGAATCCGTGGGATGATCTTTCTCCTATATATCATAATTTCATACGTACTGCGCCCCAAGGCTAATCCGTCCCCTATGATTGAAAATAATCGCGCACTTGCGGTCATTCTCGATAATAGAAAATATCTTCTCGCGCTTTTTTCTTTATTCTTCTCGTTTACACCCCATCAAAGTGCCCGGAAAACGCTTCTTCTACCCTATTTTTCCGACGGATTCTTCTTCTTCTTCTCACGCATGTACACTTTTTACAAATTATTCTTTAGAGATTTAACCAATCTAATCTCGTAACTGAAAAGATTTACGCTTCATCTACCGTTCGAATTCCCTTCGACGGAATCGTTTTCGCTCTGTGAAAATTAGCATTACCCCGTGGCCTTTACGCGTGGCATTTAGAAACAACCCGATTAATCTCGAATAAAGAATCGGGTTAGCCAATTCGAACATAGTACTTACCATTAGGCAAAATGGCATAAACATTACTACCACGATCGTTGAACGGAAAGGGTAAAGAAGAAGGTAGAAGCAAGTATTACCGCGGGAAAAAGCCGAGCCACGTTTCACCAAACACCTACTCGCAAAAGCTTTCAGCCAGCCGGAGGTGTCGCATTAATCGTGGCTCGTTACACTCTCCTCCCGAGGGGAGGGCGATCCCCGGCGAGATAAAGGGCCGCGGTACGAGCAGGTGTGCGATCAAAGGCCGAAATCACGGCGACTATTGTCGGCCTGGTAGCAAGCCAACGATTGACCTTTTTGGCCGCGGCGCGATTTCGAAGCTAAGTGGTGTAATGGGCTCGCCGTCCTCTCCTCGTGACCGTTTCTGCGTCTTCCGCGCGGTGAAAGGTGGGAATACCATTGTACCATTTACGTCCTATCCTCCAGTGGACCAAGTGGAAATCCCCCCCGGCGGGAGAGGAAGCAGCGAATTTAAGAGCGCAAGAAGCGTATTCGCGGGATGAACGGCTAAGAAGTGGGATCGCGGCGAATCGATTCCAGGAGCGGCGCCGATACGGGAGGAAAAATATATCTACGGATGGATGCGGCGTAAGAAAGAAGCGGCGCAAGTATAGAGGTGGAACGCGTTGCGCAAGCTACACGCATGCCACCGCATTATCGTTACGAAGCGAAAAAAGACCATCGAGCCGTGCTAACCGTGTCACGATTCGTTTTATCCTCGTGGATTGCGTGCATCCACGAGCAGTAATGGTAAAACATCCGTGGTGAAAATATCCCGCGAAAAATATGGAAAGAGAGAGAGAGAGAGAGAGAGAGATTTTTTCTTTCATTTGCCAGAGAATATTTATTTCATTTCATCTTCTTTTTTTTTTATACTTTCCAGATTTCGTTTAAAGGCTTAACGAAATGTCAAAGTTATTGGTATTTAGGATCAGAGCGGACGATTAGCTAAAAATTCAAGACAGGCAGTCTTTGACATTTCTTTTTGGAAATTAAAACATCCGTTTCGGTATATGATATATATGATCTGTGGCAAACAGTTCAAGTTTGTTAAATAGTTCAAGATATACGATTCCTTGTGAAGTTTCTCTTCGAAGTAAGGTAAGGCATGTCCGTTGCAACTTGGACGGAGGAAATTCGAGGGCGAATAGAGAATGGACGAAACGAGGGACGAAGTCGAGAGCAGTTCGATGGCACAGGTGGTTAAGGTTGGCAAGCTGTGGACGGTATAAAGGAGGATCGCGTGAGCAGCGACCAAACGGACGTACACGTGTAGACATCAGATACCACGCGTGGCACCGGTCACGACAGGAGCCAGGATCTTCGTCGCCGACTACGAGGAGCTGAGGAAAAAGATCCTTGGACTCCTAAGGCTGATGTCCTTCGATGCCGCGTCGTTCAAACACCCGTGTGATTGCTTCCATCGTTTTGAAAATATTTTCCAGGATACTGGACAATTTAATTTATCCTGAAAATCTTCGGTTCCTCCTCTAAAAATAGTAAAAATATCTACACTGAAAACACCGAAAACGGCCTCTTGAAGGGCGAAAGGGTGAAGGGGCCCGTGGAAAATACGCGACCTTTTAAAAAAAGCTACCGGAAGGGATAGATAAAGAAGCGAGTGGAGTGGAGGCGCGAACCGGTCCGGGAAGAATGACAAGAACGCCCTTTCACGGCGGGGACGAGAGATAGTTTATCGAAGGGCAGGCCGGCGGAGGGCGGCCGCTCGATATCTCATTCGAAACGCGAATGGAACGGCGCGGGTTAATTTACGGATGGTCCAGTGCGCGAGCTTCGGCCCACCGAATGCAAATACAAGTGTGGCGAAACCGCAGGGGTCCTTACACCGGCGGGGACAAGTCCGCTGAACGTACAAATGGATCGTCTGTGAGGAACGGCGGGTCACCGGGGGCCCCACCACCTTCCACCACCGGCCCCCGGCCTAAAAGACCGACTTAAACCGCGATAATGCCCGCTGAAAAATCGTCTTATTATTCACGCTGCGCTCGCGCACGCGTTCTGGATCCAAAGGGGTTGCTCGTTCTCGAAATCAATGGACGCACGGGGTACAATGTACGATTACGTGCCGACGATTATTTTGCTCGCATTAAACTCGAATATTTCTCTACGAGAGATCCCTTAAACGTGAATGGAAAGGTTTAGATGGATATTCTTTCTTTCTTTCTTTCTTCTCTCTTTCTTTTTCCCGAGCATTTTTCACGTTGCTTCTATGATCCTTTACGCACTACTTTGTGAATAAAATTAGAAAGAATTAAAGAGGTGGATATTCGATAATGTCGAACCATTATTGACGGTGCTTTACAGCGTTTTACAGGGAAACGTAGAATGGAAACCATTTTTTTTAAAATCTTCTCAATCTTCCGAAGAAAAAGAAGGTTCGTTTTTAATTCGGAAGAATCGTGCGATAGGAATTTTTTTTTCCTTTTTTAATGCAATCATAGCGCATGAGATATAAAATGAAAATCGTTCTGGCTAATATCTCGAAGATTAACGATCAGTTTAATTCGCCATACCCGGTGGTAATTTAAGAGGCATTATCCCCTGACTGGTTTAATGCTGTGAATGAATAAGAAACGCAACAAGATTCTCAGGAATATTAGCGTGGCTGGGAGAAGAGAAGAAAAGACATAAGGAAGGGAAAAATTCGCCTATCTACCTTGTCCACAAAGTGCTGAAACAAGTACATTCAGATACTGGTATTTCCATTAAAGCCACGAGTATCATGAACGGTTTTACGAATCGTCTAGCACATTACACGCTGCAACATACGATCTACCATCTCTCCCCGAGACATCCAATGTACCGAGCGTTTGTTTGCCAAGAAACCGATGTTGTTACCAAATACACCGAGCCAAAGTGCATCGAGAGGAATCATTGCGCCGTTCCAAATTTAACGACAATCCAACCGCGAACGAAACTTTGCCAATCAAGTTTTATATCTTATGTTTTCTCGCACGATTTATTCCACTTCGGGTTATTAACTTTAAAGGGTAAACTGAACGAAATTCGAGAGATTCGAATTGAAACAAAAGCTTTTCGTTGATTCCTCTCGTTTAAACTTCATTTCTCTAATTCTTTCCTCGAATTGATCGAATTGAAAAAATATGTTTCGAGAGGAAAATTAAAAATTTAAGGGCAAAGTAATTTAATCGTCTCTCGTTTCCGTCGATCGTGAAAATTTTTCCACGGTCCGTCCGCTCAAGCGATCGAAGCGTCCAGCACGAAACATGAAAAGAAAAAGAAAAAAGAACGCCGCCTTTTCGAACGAACGATCGCGACATTAACGAAGCAATTGTTCTCCGGCCGTAAAAGGGGATCCTTTGGAGAAACGTTATCGGCAGTTGGTGGCATAAAGCTGCGCGATCGTCACGGGGGTTGGGACAAGAATCCACGGACATTACCCGATACGTGGCTCGAGTTCGACAAGCTTCTTGGAACACCACTAATTCCCGATGATGGCTGCTGCTGACTGTTCTCCACCCATCGTGACGTCCCGCTGCGACCGGACCCGTAACTTCTCCCGGCTATCATAACCGAACATTAGGAATTCGAGTGGAGACTAACAGTGGGTTCAATAACCCTGGCGCAACGTGAACCTGGACATATTTCAATCCATTTCAAACGTCGGTTCGATAAGAGACTGGCATCAGTCAGACGGGAGATGTTCGAATTAAATGTTGACCATCAACGCACAGGTGATTCCGAAGCGTATCGAGTGGCGATCGAGTGTTTGGTAGAATTTAATTTCTTGAGCGAGAAGAAGAGTTTTTGTTGAGATTGAACTTTATCGCGTTAGAGAATATTCGCCTCAAGTCGCCAAGAATATTGAATTTATCTAAATTCATGAACTTTGTAAATTTGTTACAGAGATATTGATTGACGTTACTAGAAGTTGCTATATGTAACTTATCCCCTTTTAGTTCACCGTCATAATTATCGTGACTTCGTACTTAAGTATTCAGATGCAATCTCGCATATCGAACCGATTCGGATCTTCGATCGATGTTAAGTGATTTAATTTCTTAAAAAAAATCCCGATGACCTTTCGTAGAAATTCCTCCGTCAAGCGAAAGTGTTGCGCAAGTGTGACAGTTGCCACAAACGGGCCATAAATCGTTCGTTCCGAATCGTTTCGAATTGCGAGCTGCATCGTGGTACATACGAAAGCCGCGAGACACGTGAATGGCACTATAAGGCGTGTTAAATATGATCGCACGAAATCAAACCGATCTTTCCCCATGGGCGAGGCGCAGGTTAGACTCAATCAACCATCGAGAGCAAAACGAGGGACATCTATCACGCGGCAATGAATCGTAATGGCCCCGGCGACCGTGGGGGGCCTTATAGAAGGGGTCTTATAAGCGACAGCTATCCGTCATCGTGCCGCCGCCTTCATTCGAAACTTATATCAAAAGAAAGGAAAAAGAAAAAAAAAGAAAGAAAGAAAGGGGATGAGAAGAACGCAGAAAGCAATTTTTATTCGGTTGTTTTCATGTTGTCTCGTGAAGGGTTAGAAGAAATCGTCGAAATTGACTCGGTCTTGGCGCGATTCTCGAATTATTTCGGTCATCGATTTACTTGGAGAGTTGTAGAAATTTTAATTTACTTTAAAACTTCGTTTAAAGTGTATTAAAATTAGGAAAACTTTGAACCGCTACAACTTCGAAGATAATAACTTTCGGACAACGAGTCAACGATCATTAGAAGCGCGAAGCCTTGCTCTTTAAAACGCTTTTTGATTCATCTCGATACGACTTTTAGTTTCTGAAATATCATCGTGCAAAGAAAAGAATAATTTTTAATCGTTCGCTTCGAATCTGATTAAACGCTATTAAAATTAGGAAAACTTTGAATCGCTGTAACTCCAAAGATAATCATTTCCGGTCAATGAGTGAACGACCATTAGAAGCGCGGAAGCTTGCTCTTTAAAATGCTCTTTCGTTCGTCACGATACGACTTCCGGTTCCCGAGATATCGTCGTGTAAAGGAAAGGATAATTTTTAATCGTTTATTATCTCCGTCCTTGCCATTTACTCGGACCTCTCGCTCGCACCTCGTCTCACTGACCTACCCCTAACTCGAGACAAGCGAGAGACACGATTCCTAGAAAAACATAGTACGCGATTCCTGGAAGAACGTAGTACGCGTTTCCAGGAAAAAATATAGGTCACGATCCCATTCATTACCTTCGCGCTATATTAAGCATTGCGAAAACTTTGAATCGTTATATCTCAGCAACGGCTTGAGATATCGGGATAAAACAAAAAGGGATTTGAATGGTACGATATTCTCTATTCTCTATTTGACTGTTTATGACTCTATTTTATGTTATGTGTGTGACATATTTTTTTACAGTTAAATGATCGTGCTTTAGCGTAAAAATACGCCGTCTATCGATTATACGTACTATTCATATAAATAATATATTGGATAAGAAGGATTTTATAACGAATTTTATTTCGAATTTAAGATCATCGATTTCCAATGAACAAATATGAAATCGGTCTAGATACGTCAATTAAAGAATCCGTATCCTAGTAGAAACCAGGAAACAGACCCAGTTTCCTAACCACGAATGTCAGGTTGAGTTAGATGACGCGGAACTCCAATCTGAATCGATTATGCTCAAGTTCTGTACCGTTTCTGCATCTCTATCCGCCGTTGCAACAAGATCTAAAATAGAGAAAAGAAAATGGGCAAGCCTGAAAGAGGAATACGATGTATCCTTTGCCGCGTGTTTGAACGAGAAGCAGATCTATAGATCGCCGGTCGATAAAACCCTCCAGAATCGATTCCTCTCCGCTCGGTTTACTCTAATGGCGCTCGTATTGGCTCGGTAAGTACGTTATGATTTCTCTAACTAGTATCACGCACACGTCCCGTAAACCTAAGCCTCCTGCCGCGATTCAAAACCTATGCACATCTCTTCAGCGTCCTTTCTTCCTCTTTCCTCCCCCTTTCCTCTTCCCACGGAGGAATATCGCTCGGCCCGCGAGGATCATCCGCAATCTCGGGATCGCATTAACGATAATGGCAAAGGGGAAATCTTTATTCGAACGATTCGAAATCGGTCGGATGGAAACAGCTACGAAATAGTAAACGACGAATATTGGATCCCGGTACCGGATCGTTAGAAATCGGTTACGAGGATTCTGCATTTATTAAATCCTGATAATAAAACGTACTCCCACGAATCCCTCGTATCACTTTTACCCACCGACTTTCATCGAAGATCTATAATATCCCGAATAAATTTCTCTAGCTTCGCCAGATCTTTAATTTTCCAATCGAGTCTCCGCACAACTAGAGATCCCTCGAAACGCGAAACGATCAAAATCCTCCTCAACTTCCGTCCCAACAACAATCGGTTGAAAGATGCATCCCTCCTCCCCCATTCCTCGCTGTTATCGAAAAGCTCCACTCACTGCCGCATTCCATCGAGACTCCTTAATATAAATAGGGAACGTACAATACAATACGTGCATATACGATCGAGCAATCATGCTCGGTCTTCGTCGGTGCGGGTATTCGCGCTCGTCGATGGGAGTTAAACCCCGTGTCAAGTCCGTGACTTTACATAGGCGGCGGTGTGTGTTGGAGGAGTGGGGCCCCGTGATCTTGAGAGGAGAGGATCCGAGGAGAGCCGTGCCGCGTTATCTGAAATATTGCGGCCGTATCTCGGCCAGAGCGGCGCACCGTAAGCTCTGTGGATCGCTCGAGTGACCCTTATCGAGCCCGTGAGCGCGACCTTTCACCGCCGCTCAAAGAACCGACGTAATAACTCGCGGCGATAATCGGCCGCGAGGATAATGGAGGGGAGGAGAGAGAGAGAGAGAGACGTAAGTTGGCCTCTGATACCGGCCGTTCGCGCGCCACGATAAATAAGACTTCAACTCGAAGAGAGGAATCCGCGTTGACTTAACACGTGAGGACGCCTTGGGTGGTAACAGGATAGTCGCTCGTTGATGGCGATACCGATAACGTGATAATGGTTCGGGCCTGTGTTTGTGCATATCAGAGAGAAACTTTCAAGGTATTTTTTTGTTTTGTACGAGGTATTTGAATTAAATGGACGAGTATATATATATATATATAATGATATATATATAATGTAAATGTAAATGTTTAAATAAGAAATATAAAAGGATGAGAAAGTAGGTAAGCCTAGGCAGGTAGAAAGGTGAAAAGTTTGAATATTGAAAGTTTGAGTATTGAACTTTGGGTAATTTAGAGATCACAAGGGTTGAATAAAAGGTTGATGCGCCTGTGTTTCTCGTCAATTATTTTTGAAACAGTTATTGTTTTACATTGTATACATGGTATACATTGTATTAGGAGATATTTTACGTTTACGAAGAATCGCTTCTACCTGAACGATCGAAAAATTATTCACGCTCTGTTCACATTTATCCCTTCACTTTTGAAACTATTGTCGGGTGACCAACTCTCTGTCAATTTTGACTCATTCAGGAATCTGAAAGATAAAGCTAAGTTCTTTAGCTATGAACAAACATATTATTCATCATCACTGTCATAGATAAATAGTCAAGTTCGTTCATAGGAATTTCATCTATATCCAAAATATATTCTGTCCAACAATTTTCCCTCTTTCTAATAGTATTTTTTATTTTTAAATTTTTACAGATGTAGAAATAATTTAATTCATTTTTCCTGACGACACTTGTGTCCTTTTTGTTAGACAGAAAATCTTAGAAGTCGAGGAAGGAATCACAGGAAGGAAAAGAATAAAATACCAATAAGTAATCGACGCACGTATCACTTATTCCAATATAATGTACACAAAAATAAAAATAAAATAAAATAATAAAGAGGTTCGGATGTCCAAAGAAATATTTTTCTTCTCTCATATCCAAATCCGTATCTAAATGCGGATCACGCGGTGCACGTCGTCCAACGTAATTCCTGTATTTACCCAGCATTAACCGTGCACGTTAACGAGCGAATCTCCCATGATTCGTGTGACGTTTGCGCGGAATATTTCGATTCGATCCGCGTGGTGATACGTTGCAGTATGGTGGCAGGTCCGTGACACAGTCGGCGTAAAGGGACGACGGGACCAGCCGTCTGGTCGTATTATGCAAAACGGCGCTGGCCTGCCGACCGTTGCGCCTACATAAGCGAGAGATCGTTCGATATATCGAAGCGGTAGACCACCACGGGGCAGATCGAGAGTGGCACGGTGCCCCTGTCAATTTATTACGTCGCTTTGTTGCCACTCGCCATCGAATCTATCGTAATAACTCAGCGTTGACGTTCGTTCGATGGTTTAGTGCACCTTGCGCGTTGATCGGTGAAAAATTGCGTCCGCTTTTCGATCGCTTCGTATTCCATCGATGCTAAATTTTCAATTCGACTCGGTAAATAATTACTTGGTATTAATCTAATCGATTGGAGAAATAAATATTCTCTTTTCAAATTCGGTAAAATCGATCATCATCGTTTATATCATCGTCCTGTTGTTCCATTCCAAATTTAGAATTTTGTTGCCGAAAATTGTCGAAATTGGGAATTAGTTGAAATAAGTTTTATCGATCAAAATTATTATTAATTTTCGTTAAAAGGATTTGTTAAGAAAAATCTTTGTTGTTTTTTTATTTATACTTTATTTGATTTTACACGTGGACACGGCGTTAAGAAATCATAATTATCTATGCAAACCTAATTGGTATTTGGTCAAAAATGAAGAGGTCTTTTCGATTTATCGATGTCGGTTAAAAAATTCAATGGGTACAGAGTATGTTACGATATCGCGACAATTTATCACGGTGCTCGTTACGCCTCGGCATCGAATCGATCATAATAACTCAATGTTACCGTTGTTTCAATATTTCTTCTCCAATATTATCAAAAAATTGCCACTATTTCGAAGGCAATATCCACAACGCGCTGTGATTCAGTGAAGTTTCGATTTCGCGAATACTCAAGCATAAATCGTACGGTCTGTTGAGTGATACTATTGCAATCACCGGTTCGCCGGTGTATCGTTACCTTCGAGAAATGAAATCGCAATTAGTGGCCGAGATTTATAGCGATCGGCTCGATAATGCAAATCTGCTAATAAATTCGATCCGTTTGCGCGGGCGTAACGATTAATATTTCAATGTCTCCTCGCTTGCCAATAATCGAAAAAAAGCAATGGTTAATAAAATATAAGAATTTTATATCGTGAGGATTCGGCGATATCCGTGACGAAATTCGTCTCGATCGTTCCATCGATCCAGGATATGCCATAGATGCTTTACATAGGAATTTCTTCAATCTTTTTATCAGATACTAAAAATTATCCCTTCAAATATTAATTTAATCGCTTCGTTTCCCAATTTTTCAAATCTATATAGTTAAAAAATATATTTTAAAATTATTTATTAACTATTAAGATCAGTTTCGATACATTCGATACTTCAGACGTGTCAAATACAATTTCTCCGATTCCTTCAGGATTTACAATATTTCTTAAATCGAAAAATAACAATTCATCGAATATTCATAATATCATAATATCTATCCATAAAGATTCGAATATTTTGCGATACCGTAACGCTAAAATTCCCTCGACCGCATACATCATCGAAAATCATCCGAGCAAATATATAGGCAGCCTGTTCGTTTTTCGCGTACGTCTGTCGGCGATACGTTCCTCTCGATGCGATCTGCGAGTTGCCAAGCAGCGCCAACTTCTCCTCGGTTCACAGATACGATCCGAGGATATCCTCCGCGAGGAATAAATATCCCGAACGGTGTTTCGAGGCTGGCCAGTTCCCTCTGTCGAGATCCTCTGTCGACAGGCGGACGGACGAGAGATAATTGTCGAGCGGTTTGATCGTGGCAATAGATTGTCTTGCCGGGAGAGCACGGGTAGAAGGTGGCGATGATTTCTTCAGGCGCTTAGGTGACGCAATCGAGGGGACGACGGATCGGTGGAACGAGGGTTCGGATCGATCGATCGATCGATCGATCGATCCCGCCGATACGACGCCCTCGAACGAACAAGTGACGCAATCGAATTTGTATCGGACTGACAAGCTCCCTTCCGACTTTTAATTACTTGTCGGTCGGGTGTCATCCGTTCCCGAACGAAAATTATTCCGCTTTTTATCGCCTGTCCGTCCATCCGAGGTCGTTATTGTTGCACAAACGAAACAGTATAGGGAACAGGTCGAGGAAATTGCGTTTCGATCTGGTGGTTCTAGAGATTTACGCGTATGACGAAGGATCGTTGATAATGTTGGATCATTTAATTTTTGAAAGTGCATTGTGGTAATATGAAGCAAGTGTAGAAGATATTGGAGAGATGGAGGTAAGGAACAAAATAATAGAATTAAAGATCATTTTACAATATAATGGATAATCTGCAATCATGGAGGATCATGTAAGAAAGAAAAATATGAGAAAGAATAGACATCAGTGATTGCGTAGGCGTATATGCATACCGTGGATATTTTCAACCATAGAATATAGATACCTTTTATGAAACAAACGACCTCCTGTCAACCTATGTTATCCTAATACAAAATGGAAAAATTTACCAAAAATTTCGTTCGTACAAAAGTTCTGATAATTTTAGGAATATGATTTCATTTCCAAGAACTACCGAAATTCTTGGAAAAAATTTTTTGAACGATCTCCTATCAATTTGTAACATTCATCGATTAAAGAAATTCCGCGGGCTTTTAATTAGCTCTTGTTATTATTTTTCCTAGTTAATTCAACTAGTTGATTAAAATTTTTTTAAACGAATTTAATTTATCTAATTTTTATTAAATTAGTTAATTTTAAGTATATATTTTTATGTTTGTACATATACATGATAGCTTTACTTTATATTTTTTTATATATTATATTTAATATTACAGTACATATTCTTTTTATAAATTCTTATATACAAATATTTAATTTGTACATGTCATATCATATCTTTCATTATTTCTTACGATTTAGAAAATATTTAGTTATTTCTTAAAGTATTAATTTCTTAATTTTAATAATTCTTTAATTTTTATATAATATAATTTTTACATATATTTCAATATTCTTTTACAAAGAATGATTTATTATTATTACTATTGATGGATTTACATCAATTGCAGTAAAAAAAAATGATTATCTGGTACATAACTGTGGAAAAACATTTAATGTCTCAAAAATAGCAGTAAAAGGGTAAGTAAGTAAAATAATAAATAAAGAAAATTAATACATAATTATACATAAGTAAATTTTTCGAATTTCAGAAATTTCAAGAATATGACATCATTTCCAAGAACTGGCGAAATTCATGGAAGTATTTTTCGAGGGATCTTCTGTCAACTTGTATTCTCTTAATATAAAGTCGAAAAATTGGGAAAATTTTTCATCTGCACAAGAGCTTCGACAATTCTAAAAAATTGACGTCCAAAAATTGAAAATGTAAATACACTAAAAAATAATATAAAATAAATGTAAAATAATATAAATGTAAAAATTAAAAATTTAAATAAACATATTATATTTTATCAACAAACCGAAGTTTTTATTTATTTCCCCATTCCCAAAATTTGTGAAATTTTCAAATTTCAGGAATATGATATTATTTTCAAAAATTGCTAAAATTTCTCGAGCAACCTCTTATCAACTTATGTTCTCCCAATAGAAAGTCGAAAAATTGCCGAAATTTTCGTTCGCTCAAGAGTTTTGATAATTCATAGAATTTAACGTCATTTTCAAAAACTGCTAAAATTCTTGGAAAAATTTCTCGTGCCACTTCCTTCCGACTTATATTCTCCTAATACAAAGTCGAAAAATTGGCAAAAATTAAAATTCTTGCAAAATTTCTCGTGCCACCTCCTTCCGACTTATATTCTCCTAATACAAAGTCGAAAAATTGGCAAAAATTAAAATTCTGGCAAAATTTCTCGTGCCACCTCCTTCCGACTTATATTCTCCTAATACAAAGTCGAAAAATTGGCAAAAATTAAAATTCTTGGAAAAATTCCTCGAACGACCTCCTTCCAACTTATGTTCTCCTAATACAAAATTCACAAAAATTCTAAATAATCATAATGATACAAAAAAGGTAAGTAGTGGTAAGTATTTTTAGAATTAAGAAAACTGTTGAAAAAATAGAAATAATATTAGCTATAAAAAGGTAAGTAAATGAAGGTAAGTATAGGTAAGTATTTTAAACAGTTTTTGAAAACAGCGAAAATTTTTGAAAATAAACACTGCAGCATGTAAATAAACACTCCAATATTTGTAATTAAACCAAAATTTTAACTGTGAAACTCAGAATTTTTAATAATGATACATTTATGTGAAATTCGTGAAAAATCTTTTGAACGACCTCCTTCCAACTTATATTCTCCTAATACAAAGTCTAAAATTGGCAAAAATTAAAATTCTGGCAAAATTTCTCGTGCCACCTCCTTCCGACTTATATTCTCCTAATACAAAGTCGAAAAATTGGCAAAAATTAAAATTCTTGCAAAATTTCTCGTGCCACCTCCTTCCGACTTATATTCTCCTAATACAAAGTCGAAAAATTGGCAAAAATTAAAATTCTGGCAAAATTTCACGTGCCACCTCCTTCCGACTTATATTCTCCTAATACAAAGTCGAAAAATTGGCAAAAATTAAAATTCTTGCAAAATTTCACGTGCCACCTCCTTCCGACTTATATTCTCCTAATACAAAGTCGAAAAATTGGCAAAAATTAAAATTCCTGCAAAATTTCACGTGCCACCTCCTTCCGACTTATATTCTCCTAATACAAAGTCGAAAAATTGGCAAAAATTAAAATTCTTGCAAAATTTCTCGTGCCACCTCCTTCCGACTTATATTCTCCTAATACAAAGTCGAAAAATTGGCAAAAATTAAAATTCTGGCAAAATTTCACGTGCCACCTCCTTCCGACTTATATTCTCCTAATACAAAGTCGAAAAATTGGCAAAAATTAAAATTCTGGCAAAATTTCTCGTGCCACCTCCTTCCGACTTATTTTCTCCTAATACAAAGTCGAAAAATTGGCAAAAATTAAAATTCCTGCAAAATTTCACGTGCCACCTCCTTCCGACTTATATTCTCCTAATACAAAGTCGAAAAATTGGCAAAAATTAAAATTCTGGCAAAATTTCTCGTGCCACCTCCTTCCGACTTATTTTCTCCTAATACAAAGTCGAAAAATTGGCAAAAATTAAAATTCTTGAAAAGTTTCTCGTGCCACCTCCTTCCGACTTATATTCTCCTAATACAAAGTTGAAAAATTGGCAAAAATTAAAATTCTGGCAAAATTTCACGTGCCACCTCCTTCCGACTTATATTCTCCTAATACAAAGTCGAAAAATTGGCAAAAATTAAAATTCTTGCAAAATTTCACGTGCCACCTCCTTCCGACTTATATTCTCCTAATACAAAGTCGAAAAATTGGCAAAAATTAAAATTCCTGCAAAATTTCACGTGCCACCTCCTTCCGACTTATATTCTCCTAATACAAAGTCGAAAAATTGGCAAAAATTAAAATTCTGGCAAAATTTCACGTGCCACCTCCTTCCGACTTATATTCTCCTAATACAAAGTCGAAAAATTGGCAAAAATTAAAATTCTGGCAAAATTTCTCGTGCCACCTCCTTCCGACTTATTTTCTCCTAATACAAAGTCGAAAAATTGGCAAAAATTAAAATTCTTGCAAAATTTCACGTGCCACCTCCTTCCGACTTATATTCTCCTAATACAAAGTCGAAAAATTGGCAAAAATTAAAATTCCTGCAAAATTTCACGTGCCACCTCCTTCCGACTTATATTCTCCTAATACAAAGTCGAAAAATTGGCAAAAATTAAAATTCTTGCAAAATTTCTCGTGCCACCTCCTTCCGACTTATATTCTCCTAATACAAAGTCGAAAAATTGGCAAAAATTAAAATTCTGGCAAAATTTCACGTGCCACCTCCTTCCGACTTATATTCTCCTAATACAAAGTCGAAAAATTGGCAAAAATTAAAATTCTTGCAAAATTTCACGTGCCACCTCCTTCCGACTTATATTCTCCTAATACAAAGTCGAAAAATTGGCAAAAATTAAAATTCTGGCAAAATTTCACGTGCCACCTCCTTCCGACTTATATTCTCCTAATACAAAGTCGAAAAATTGGCAAAAATTAAAATTCTGGCAAAATTTCTCGTGCCACCTCCTTCCGACTTATTTTCTCCTAATACAAAGTCGAAAAATTGGCAAAAATTAAAATTCTTGAAAAGTTTCTCGTGCCACCTCCTTCCGACTTATATTCTCCTAATACAAAGTTGAAAAATTGGCAAAAATTAAAATTCTGGCAAAATTTCACGTGCCACCTCCTTCCGACTTATATTCTCCTAATACAAAGTCGAAAAATTGGCAAAAATTAAAATTCTTGCAAAATTTCACGTGCCACCTCCTTCCGACTTATATTCTCCTAATACAAAGTCGAAAAATTGGCAAAAATTAAAATTCCTGCAAAATTTCACGTGCCACCTCCTTCCGACTTATATTCTCCTAATACAAAGTCGAAAAATTGGCAAAAATTAAAATTCTGGCAAAATTTCACGTGCCACCTCCTTCCGACTTATATTCTCCTAATACAAAGTCGAAAAATTGGCAAAAATTAAAATTCTGGCAAAATTTCTCGTGCCACCTCCTTCCGACTTATTTTCTCCTAATACAAAGTCGAAAAATTGGCAAAAATTAAAATTCTTGCAAAATTTCACGTGCCACCTCCTTCCGACTTATATTCTCCTAATACAAAGTCGAAAAATTGGCAAAAATTAAAATTCCTGCAAAATTTCACGTGCCACCTCCTTCCGACTTATATTCTCCTAATACAAAGTCGAAAAATTGGCAAAAATTAAAATTCTTGCAAAATTTCTCGTGCCACCTCCTTCCGACTTATATTCTCCTAATACAAAGTCGAAAAATTGGCAAAAATTAAAATTCTGGCAAAATTTCACGTGCCACCTCCTTCCGACTTATATTCTCCTAATACAAAGTCGAAAAATTGGCAAAAATTAAAATTCTTGCAAAATTTCACGTGCCACCTCCTTCCGACTTATTTTCTCCTAATACAAAGTCGAAAAATTGGCAAAAATTAAAATTCTTGCAAAATTTCTCGTGCCACCTCCTTCCGACTTATATTCTCCTAATACAAAGTCGAAAAATTGGCAAAAATTAAAATTCTTGCAAAATTTCTCGTGCCACCTCCTTCCGACTTATATTCTCCTAATACAAAGTCGAAAAATTGGCAAAAATTAAAATTCTGGCAAAATTTCTCGTGCCACCTCCTTCCGACTTATATTCTCCTAATACAAAGTCGAAAAATTGGCAAAAATTAAAATTCTTGCAAAATTTCACGTGCCACCTCCTTCCGACTTATATTCTCCTAATACAAAGTCGAAAAATTGGCAAAAATTAAAATTCTGGCAAAATTTCTCGTGCCACCTCCTTCCGACTTATATTCTCCTAATACAAAGTCGAAAAATTGGCAAAAATTAAAATTCTTGGAAAAATTCCTCGAACGACCTCCTTCCAACTCATGTTCTCCTAATACAAAATTCACATAAATTGTAAATAATCATAAGAATAAATAAAAGGTAAGTAGTGATAAGTATTTTTAGAATTAAGAAAACTGTTGAAAAAAATATAATACCACAAAAAATATTAGCTGTAAAAAGGTAAGTAATTAAAGGTAAGTATAGTAATGGTAAGTATATAGTAAAGGTACTTTATAAACAGTTTTTGAAAAATTCGAAAATTTTTGTAAATAAACATTGAAAATGTAAATAAACAAACCTAGAATGTAAATAAACATTGAAAATGTAAATAAACAAACCAATGTTTGTAAACAAACCGAAAATTTAACTCCCGGGCCCGGAATTCTTTAAATTTTCGAAAATTTTTGTAAATAAACATTGAAAATGTAAATAAACAAACCCAGAATGTAAATAAACATTGAAAATGTAAATAAACAAACCAATGTTTGTAAACAAACCGAAAATTTAACTCCCGGGCCCGGAATTCTTTAAATTTTCGAAAATTTTTGTAAATAAACATTGCAGAATGTAAATAAACAAACCCAGAATGTAAATAAACATTGAAAATGTAAATAAACAAACCAATGTTTGTAAACAAACCGAAAATTTAACTCCCGGGCCCGGAATTCTTTAAATTTTCGAAAATTTTTGTAAATAAACATTGCAGAATGTAAATAAACAAACCCAGAATGTAAATAAACATTGAAAATGTAAATAAACAAACCAATGTTTGTAAACAAACCGAAAATTTAACTCCCGGGCCCGGAATTCTTTAAATTTTCGAAAATTTTTGTAAATAAACATTGCAGAATGTAAATAAACAAACCCAGAATGTAAATAAACATTGAAAATGTAAATAAACAAACCAATGTTTGTAAACAAACCGAAAATTTAACTCCCGGGCCCGGAATTCTTTAAATTTTCGAAAATTTTTGTAAATAAACATTGAAAATGTAAATAAACAAACCCAGAATGTAAATAAACATTGAAAATATAAATAAACAAACCAATGTTTGTAAACAAACCGAAAATTTAACTGCCGGGCCCCGAATTCTTTAAATTTTCGAAAATTTTTGTAAATAAACATTGCAGAATGTAAATAAACAAACCCAGAATGTAAATAAACATTGAAAATGTAAATAAACAAACCAATGTTTGTAAACAAACCGAAAATTTAACTCTCGGGCCCAGAATTCTTTAAATTTTCGAAAATTTTTGTAAATAAACATTGCAGAATGTAAATAAACAAACCCAGAATGTAAATAAACATTGAAAATGTAAATAAACAAACCAATGTTTGTAAACAAACCGAAAATTTAACTCCCGGGCCCAGAATTCTTTAAATTTTCGAAAATTTTTGTAAATAAACATTGAAAATGTAAATAAACAAACCCAGAATGTAAATAAACATTGAAAATATAAATAAACAAACCAATGTTTGTAAACAAACCGAAAATTTAACTCCCGGGCCCAGAATTCTTTAAATTTTCGAAAATTTTTGTAAATAAACATTGCAGAATGTAAATAAACAAACCTAGAATGTAAATAAACATTGAAAATGTAAATAAACAAACCAATGTTTGTAAACAAACCGAAAATTTAACTCCCGGGCCCGGAATTCTTTAAATTTTCGAAAATTTTTGTAAATAAACATTGAAAATGTAAATAAACAAACCTAGAATGTAAATAAACATTGAAAATGTAAATAAACAAACCAATGTTTGTAAACAAACCGAAAATTTAACTCCCGGGCCCGGAATTCTTTAAATTTTCGAAAATTTTTGTAAATAAACATTGAAAATGTAAATAAACAAACCCAGAATGTAAATAAACATTGAAAATGTAAATAAACAAACCAATGTTTGTAAACAAACCGAAAATTTAACTCCCTGGCCCGGAATTCTTCAAATTTTCAAAAATTTTTTTAAATAAACATTACAGAATAAATAAAATTCCTCGGACGACTTCTTTCCAATTTATGTTCTCCTAATGCAAAATCGAAAAATTGGCCAAAAATTAAAATTGTTGGAAAAATTCCTGGAACGATCTCCTTTCAACTTATGTTCTCCTAATAAAAAATCGCATTTTCGACCAAAAATTTTGCTCGAGTTCGCTATTTCGAAAATTCCAAGAATTTGACATCATTTCCATGAATTGATGGAATTTTAATTTTTCAATTTATATAATTATTTTTTTATACTTACTCTTTAGATATAGCTTCTAGTAATAGATTTTTTTTATTTTTTTTTACATAAAACTAATTATAAAATTTAAGTTACTTTTTTATTTACTTAATTACTATATTTTAGTTACCTCTTTTAAATTATGGTTTTTAGGTTATTATATTTTTAGGAAAGGGGAAACAAGGTAAGAAATAAAAAGAAGATAAAAAATATATATTCAATATTATGTTTATTAAATATTAAAGTTGTGTTACATATACATTACATAATTCATAATTGTATAACTATATATCATATATGCTGGAATGGTCCCAATTTTACGTTGTCTTGATTCCAGTGATTCAGTTTCAACTTAGAGATACTGAATTCGCGTTGAAATGATGGCAGCTAAATAAGGGTTGCTGACAAATGAATCTTGAAAATCCTGTTGGTGGTCGATTTTGTTCTCCAAGTAGTTGAATCTGTTTAAGCAATTCTTTTTCTAACTTATGTTTTCCTGAAACAAAATCGAAAAGTTGGTTGAAAATTTCGTTTCTTCAAGTAGAAATTTTATAAATTTAATCATTTTTAAGAACTACCAAATTTTTGAAAAAATTTTTCTTGCAAGTTTCTATTATATATAACACGTAAGTATTCTAAAGATATAATACTTATTTTTATACTTACCTCTATATTTACTTATTTTAACAGCAAGAACAAAGGAAAAATTGTATCATCATTTTACTTAAATCTACTTATACTTTTCTATTTAATAGTTATCACTTACAAGCTTAGCTATTTTAACTGTCATCTTTTCAGGAAACAAAAGAAAATTAAGTGTTATTAAAGAGAAATTATATGTACGAAATTTTATGTAACTTTTTTCGAAAATATTTAATTTTTATCTGGAACACTTTTTAAACGAGTAAATCGAAATAATAATTCCAAATAAAATATTCTATATTTAAAGTAAGAATATTTTATATAAAAATACATAAAAAAATAAGAGTACAAATACATTTTGTATTTTTTGGTACATCAGTACGGGATAAGAAATACCATATAATATCATATCTATCTTGTAGATATAGGATGTACATTGTCTGTGATTCGATTGTATCGAGACGTAAGTACATGATATGGGACGACTGCAATCCGATCTGTCACTCCCCAATCGTAGCGAGAAACAGTCTAAACTATTTTCACATTGACTTTCACGTCACGTTTCTCTTCCTAGAAATTACTCCTCCTATTTAGTACCGAGATTCTTATCAAAACTTTAGCACAAAATTCAATCTAGAAATCGTACACCTCCTAAAAGAAGAAATTCTACATATAAATTGAATTACATTCTCATTTACAATTCTAATTGTAGCCAAAACATATTGACTCTATTAAAATTCTATCACAACCTGTCATCTTTCTGACAAATTAAACTCTCCAAAAAGAAAAAATAAAAAAATTATGTATTCGCTGATTCACAATCCTTGCTATTATCGTTCGCCATCCGAAAAAATAATAAAAATATTTCTCATATTTAATCCAGAAGAAAAACATGAAAGGAACATCTCGAAACAGTTCTCGAAATAGCGCTCGAAATAGAAGAAAGCTCTCGTCCAAGTGTCAGGAAGCGTATTGCTCGCGAGTGGAACGAATATATCGAGGAGGGAAACGATCTCTCGGCGATCTCCACGATCCGTCCGTGGCGAGGCCGGTAGCAATGGGTCCCGTAACTCCCACAAGACCGTATAAGCATCGTTCCTCCCTCCCCCTCTGTTTCGCTCCTGGACGAGCCACGTACCTCCGAGAGGATAAATTTCTAAGTGAGCGGCGTGCTGCATCACCATATAGGAGAATAATGTGACATTTTTTCCCACGTGGGGCCACTTCACCCAACGAGGAAGAAGGTAAGCGGCGGCCATACAGATATTCCGTACATGGTGGCCGTGCCGCCTCTTTTAAGAAGCGAGCTGGCTCGCCTCTATCCTCGCCGCGGGCCGCGCGAAGCCGCTTCGTGCAAAACCGATCGTAACTTATCTAGCGTTACGTTTACACGCCGCTGCAACCGCACAACCCCCTGCCACCGTAGACCTACTCTGGATTTGTCGATGTGATAATAGAAAGTGTCGAGTGGTGCGCGCTCCTAACCGCGGCGAGTGCTTCCCGCGCGATTCACGATTACGACGGTCATTAGTTGCTCCTGCACGCTGCTTTTGGATCGTGTTTCCCCGCCAAAAGGGGACCCGGCCGACTTGCTCGACTCGCTGCCTCTTGCTGTAACTCTTGGGCGGAACCACAGCCAGGCGATGCGCTCTTGGCCGCGCTCTTGCACGCTGCCGCGCCAGCAGGACTCGCTCGACTCTTTCGCGGGTTTCTAATTAAGCGGTCGATTGCTCGAAAGATTTGAGAAATCGTTGAATAATGGGGCGACGAAGGTGAAGGATCGAAGGGTGTATGCACGCGGTTGAGAAAAATTAGACGGATAGACAGGTAGAGGGGAATCGCGGGAGGTGCAAGTTTCCTTGTTGGTAACGATAAGTGCACGTCTTTGTTCGCGCGATACACCGCGAAATTACACGGTTTATCAAAACTTGATCGACCTCCGCCGGCGTTTTTGCGGCTGATGGGGGCCCCGTTTCTCTTAATAATTGGACAACACCATTGTTCCCACCTTGGCGAGCATCGGTAGATCGAGAAAAGGTTCTCGATAGCCGCTTATTGTGCCGACACGTGTGCATCGATAAGCGGCGTGATTAACGATCACCGTGATTTCGACGGAGTTCCCTCGCTAACTCGTTTTCGTTTCCCCTTCTTTTTCCTTCCCGCCCTTCCTTCTCTTTTTCATAAAAACCATTCCCACCTTCGCCCCATCCTCTTCTTCCCTCCGGCCAGCGAGGATCGCGAGAAGTATCTACTCGCGTTCGACGAACGGTTTCTCCTTCTTCTTCTCCTTCCTCTTCTTCTTCTTCTTTTTCCTCCTCTCCTTCCTTTTCTTTTCCATCCTCGTATCAATTATCTTGTAAATTCGTCGTGTACACGGAAAGTGGATTTAATAACATTAGCATTTTCCCCTATTATTAAAGTAACGTTCCCTTTTATTCCACGGTGAGAGGTTCATTAAATTGTAAGTTACACCGGGGCGCGGGGTGGGGAATAAAGTCTCATATTTCTTCACCGTCTTTTTCACCTTCGCCGGGGCAAAAACGCTGGCCGGTGGGCGTTGAACCGTGCCATTAACTGCAATTTCGCTGATGCGGTCCTTCTTCCGGATCGTTAGCGGAGCCACTTCGCCTGACTTATGTAAACCCCGTGGACGATGCGGATGTGATTTAATGAGAGGAGCGAGGGAGGGGCCGGCGATCGGCATTCGACCCTTCTCGAAAAACGATACCGCGATTTTAATATGCCTGACGCGGCTTGCCAATTGGGAGGAGAGAACGGATAATTGTGCGCGATCGTGGAATGCGCGTGTTCCAACACGGACCGAGATCGATTGGAATTTCCCCCATTTCCACTTTTCCACGCGAAACTTTGGAAATGTATCGTATATTATGTAAGAATTATATTTCCTTTGTAAGACATTTTGTAATCGTAAACATTTGTAGAAACGGGAAACAATTTAATAAAGATCGAATTATTTGTCAATCTTAACGAACTGTGTAACTTTATTTGTATTCATTAGCATCTCATTATCTGAACTTTCCTATCCTACTCCTGTCCCGAGTATCATTCCACTTGCTTGGAAAATATATTTTATTATCGTTTAATCGAATGGCGTAGAGAGGAATTAGAAAAATTTTTATTATTCAGATGCTATCGATAAGTTTATTTAAACGCAGTTTTAAAAAAGTAGCTAAAAAAGAAAATTGAAATAATTACAACTTCGATATTTTATTTAATAAAATACCGTAAAACAATGTACGTTCTAGTGATCCTGTTTCGAACATAAACGTTCTTCTAGCTTCAAAAAAAAAGAATGATTGCACTCCCATATCGACCTCGCAAAAAAAAGAAAAAATAATAAATCCGAAATTGCAATTAAAAAACTACCAAAAATTCCCAGTGAGAGGAAAAAAGTCGAAGATGGAAATCAATGGACTCTGTGTCGGACCTCCGACGTGGCGAAGATTTTGCCAGGGACTGTATCCCTAACGATATGCGATTGTCGCCCCATTAGATGCACCTCTCACGGCCCGCTATATGGATATCTTCGCTCCTCTCTCCGTATAGTGGCGGAGAGAGCCCCCATAGCGCTGTTTATCTCTCGACTATGCCAGCATTGCGCTCATATAACGAGACGAACCGACCCCGGCTGCCTTTCGAACAATGGTCGTGGTCTGCGGTCCGATCATAACCGCGAGAACAGTGCCACGACACTGGAGGGGAGGTTGGACAGAGGAGGAATACGAAGCGTCCGCGAGTCCTCTAGGTTGACCCTCGTCCTAGGTCTCTCTACGCCTCGAAAAATGGGTCCTGATTTATGTGGACCACACAATGTTGCGCGAATTAAAGAGACACGACGTCTTTGTGTCGTTTGATCGATCGTCCCGATTATGCTTTCACGGATCAGGATGCTTGTTGGATAAAATACGTGAAAGATCTTTTAACAAATCGCTCGATTTCGTAGGTTTCGAAGATAAGAATGGGTAATCCAATTCCGTGTAAATGCACGGATGATAAATGGAAATATTCTTCTCGTCGTTTATTATTTCGATTATAAACTTGAGAATTGTTACGCGGATTTAACTAACGAGAATCTTCGCAGAGAATCCGCCTGCCATCGATAATTATCGGTCTTGTGTAATTCCGTTTTAACGTACACTGGTTGCACACTTCCCACAATGTTAAATAACCGCAGACCGAAAAAGAATAATTCTTCCGCAGTCGTAAACCCGGCACTTAATTAACAACAGTTCAATAATTTTCCCAGATTTACGAACAAAGACGCTCCTTCCTCGTTTCTCTCGCAAGAACACAAGAGCACGATTCGCCCGTTCCTTATTGAGTCGCAACTGCGACCGGTGCCGCCCGGCACCATTAAACCACTCCGCTCAATTGAACCACTCTATCCATCCGCAGATTTTATCTTGCTAATTTTAATATCTGAACGACTACCTCCCGCGGCAGGGACCACTGTGACCCGAGAAACCGTGGAGAACCGGAGATACTAAAAGCAATGGCGAGTATCGGTGTTAGGAATGGGCCGATACGTCATGCAAAAATGGGCCGTCCAAACCCCGTACAAGGGTAATTGGAGGAAGAAGTAAGTAAGTTATCCCGTGGTTAACTAGCGGCGTCGCGATCGGTTCTGCCGCCGTCCACCCAGTCGCGTTATCGGACGTTGGGATCGCGCGATAAAGCGATTGGGAATGCGGCTAGGTGATATTGTTGATAGGGGGTAGGGACCAGTATAACGTACACCTGAACGCGCGTACTTAAGGGAACAGGTCCTA
The DNA here is from genome assembly GCF_029169275.1 of Apis cerana. Classification (NCBI taxonomy): domain Eukaryota; kingdom Metazoa; phylum Arthropoda; class Insecta; order Hymenoptera; family Apidae; genus Apis; species Apis cerana. The sequence continues at coordinate 7,114,799 of NC_083864.1, read as the reverse complement.
CGACCATCCTCTAATCCCTGCTTAATGATTCGCGTGACAATAAAGAAGCGATACGTCGAAGGTCGTGTGGGGAAAACTGGTGGAGATATTTAATGTCTCGTTTAAATCGAGACATTCCGCGGGGATCGTTCCGACGTTAAAATGATAAAAATTTATCCACGACTTCTTTCTTTTCCTTTCTCCCTTTTCTTTTTGTACTTTTAGATTCAAATTGTTTAAATCTATAATCTATAATAGATTCTTATTGATATAGATCGTACGATTCAATGACCGGCGCGAAAGATTCTTGTAAACCTCCCCTAGCTATTAAAATCGAACACCAATATATATATATATAAAACTCGAAGAAAGAACTCGAGCCACGTGAAGAATTTCCATCCGGGCAATTACACGAGTGGCTTCCACGATACGCGAGGACACACTGGCCCTGTCGTTTTATTGATAAAGTCATTAGTAGGTTGGGACGACAGTCGGTGATCGAGTCGTGCACGCTAATTATCCTCCGCGTACGAGGTAATTTGAGCCCCATCCTCGGCCATGACGTATAATAATCCAGGCACGCACGGTATGCCCGATAAAGTGGAGAGCGGTTGCCCACTCTATTACGCGGCTCTCGGACATAGTTATGCCCAGAATTGCCTCGTTGCTGCCTCGTTTGCGATCTCTCCCCGATTCCGCCGCAATTACTTGACCGGTCCTGCACACGAACCACGTACACCGTGAGAAACCCCCTCTTCCCTTCTCGCCGAATATCTCTCCGAATATGCTCCCTGATTTTCTTCGCCAGTTTCGGGACGAGAGAAGCGAAGACGTCGCGGGTGCGACATCGTCGTTAAAGATCGGACGCCTCCTCCTCCTCTTCCTCCTCCCCCTGCCTCGCGTTACTCGTGGCCGAATGATTTATCGCCGCACTGTCGTGGCCGCCTATAAAACGGTCATAATGTTTTATCATCCCGGCCAAAGCACGGAAACGGCGACGGCCGGCTCACGAAACCTCGGGGCAACCACTCCGAGGGCATATAACGAATAATGAAATCTTACTTTCGTACTGAAAGTCACGGGTTGGCGTGCTTTACCGGCGATTGTATATCGTCGAGCGTTAATTAGCTGACTGGTCGGCCTGGTGGCTCGATTCGAGTCGAGTCGAGCTCGAGCGTCAAGGCTCGGTCAAGATTATAAAATTTCTTCGAGTGTCTCTTTCGAGACGAGGCATGGAGTAAAAGACGATCGATATATCGAGAAATAGCGGACGAAGTAGGGGGTTAGTGATTTAATAGCAAAGTTGAATTTTACACGGTATTTCACCGAAGCTCGCAACAGGTATGCTATTATAATTATTCACGAATCTCATCTAAGTCAACACAGGGTTATTAGAAGAACGGGAAAATCATTACCCATGAGACGACTAACGATCGCAACCTGACCTTCCTTGATTGCGAGCCTGGTGATCCGAAGGTGATCATGTTTTTCATCCCGACATCGGTCATTATCGAAGATGAGACGCGCATAAAATTTTCTCACATTTTTCTCAATTACTCGAACGACTTACGCGCGGTATAAAGTTGTAATATTACGCGTATATAGTAGCAAGTCAATTGGCGAGTGACTTCGAGGAATAAGAGAATCAACGTTGAACGACTCGTCGGAACGCGAAGTGGACGCTTATCCAAGCGATGAATCAGATCTCCCCTTGGACGATGTTCCCTTGAACGGGACATCCTTCGAAACCGAAAATTCCACTTGTTCCCGATAGCAGCCGCATTTATATTTGCTAGGCCGTAAGAGCGTGCCACGCGGTATGCACCGGCTGGCCGAGCTGCAACAACTTTCGCCCTTGGGCGACTCGCGTTGCTCTTATTTAAACAACATACCTAACTCGCTTGCCTCTCTTACTCGCGACTCCCCCGCCCCCCACCACCGCGATCCGAGAGTACCAGCCATCCTTTTTCAGGAGCGTACCTACCCTTCTCTCCGTGGATCTCTTCCAACACCGGTCGATGACGAGGGAAAAATAATAATTTAAAAATGTGAAAAAAAGAGAACGTAAAAAAATATAAGCTTAAAGGGAATATTAAGATTTTACATGAAAATCTATTATCTTATTCCTCCTCTAATCGATATTGCACACAATTTCACACTACAGTTTTCTTGGTTTCTTAAAGAAATTCTTCGAGCAAGAAGATTCGAATATTCAACATTTTTTCCAGAACCAATAGCGGGAAAGGAGGGATCGGGAAAAAATTCACATCTAGGAGATCCATCGCAATGTGCCTCTGGAATTCATCAAATCGAGACAGAAGAATTGTTGCGCGCATCTAATCAATTTCGCAACGATATTTCAATGCCGCTGGGCGCCTAGTACGCTTAGACACCCCGTACATCAGAACGTCGAAGAAAGAAAGAGGCGAGAAACGAACACATTCTTGGACCGGCCCAACATTCCAAACGATCGATCAAAGGACCAAGAGGACGGCTCGAAAATCCGCGATGCCAGCGCGGAGCCAACGTTTCCTTGGATCCTCGTGCGGGTGGACAGCACGCTCGATCAAAGTCCGCTTGCGGACAAACGAGATGCGTCATTGGAAGGGCTCCACGGGGCTCTAAACACGTCGCTGGTATCGCGGGCCGTGGTATCCCGGCCTGGAAAGAGCCGTATACCCGGGCTTCTTAGCCCGGGTCCAGCAGGTACCTCCGTGGCCGTGGCACTGATCGGGCGGCGATACCGGCGTAATTTAAAATCATCGGGGCACGAGACAAAACAGGCAGCCGGGGAACAAGTGTGTGCCTTGCCCCGCGGAATCTTGATTATACATTCCACGGATGACGGGACCCCGTGTTTCGCCCCCTCCTCCCCCTCCACCCGCCAACGGCACGGTCGCGCGCGACCCACCAAGATAATCGATCGCCGCGGATGTCCTTTAAGCTGTCCACCTTTGATCTACGACGCTCCACGTTCGCACCTGAGCTCCCTTTCGCGAAACCAATGCAAGAGATGAAGGTGAGAGAGAGAGAGGATGGTTGAAGCGTTTGTACGATTGTGTTGGTTATTTTAATTTTTTTTCTTTTTTGGGTGATCTTTGAAGCAAGAAAAAAGGTTTCTTAACGATCTGTTTTCGATCGAGGCAAATTTTCTCAGAATTTCATTTAATATAAAAGAGCGAATGAAATTATTATTTTCCGTACGAATCTTTTTTGTTTATTGTAAGAAGATTTTTGATAGCGTCGATGAAATGACAATTGCATTATATTCGTGTAGGAAATAAGATTTCGAGGAAAAAGAAAATATCGTTCGTTGCTTTAGAAACTGAGATTAGGGGGAAAGACGTACAATTTTCCGAGAAGACGAACGAAACGCGAACAGTAGCGAGTACCTGAAAATTTGGTCGAATTCGTCGAGAGAAAAATCTTTCTCAAAGAAGGTAAAGAAACGTTTACAAGGTGAGAGGAAGAATGTCTCAAGGAGGAATGCGTTTAGCATGGTCTTCCTTCACCGAACGTGTAAAATATCCCCTCTGCCTTTTCGAAAGGCTGACCAAAAAGGGGACAAGTACGTGTACGCGTTCTTCGGCAAAAGATATATTTACCGAATGAATTCGTACAACCTGGCGAGCCTTTTAGCAGAGTTTTTAGCGCCGTACGCCTCCTCCGCTTCGGGGATCTTCCTCGCCTTTTTTTCCTTTTACGAGCCATTCTTAAAACGCGCCCCGCAACCCGTCGCCTCTTTGTGCACCGGTTGGAATTACGTTCAACGCCGCTCCAACGTCCACAAGATGGAGACCAGATTAAAACAAGGTTCCAGGGACGCGCGTGATCTAGTCGTCCGGCGATGGCGACGATTAACGGCTGGACGTGGCTCGTGGACATCCTTCGCCATTCTAATTACCTGCCAAGCGTGCGGCTCGGAATTATTCGTATTAGCATGCGGTGAGGAGGCGAAGAGGTTACGCAGATCCGTTCACGACTCGGGAGAAAGATTTGTTTTTTCGGAAGCTGGACTAATTAGGAGTTAAATGTGGAGTATTTGTACGTGATCGAGGAGGTGGTGAAGAATAATGGAAAGAGAATTTCGAAGAGAAAAATATAGCGGTGTTGAAAGTAATCGAGAAAATAAAATAACCTTTCGATCTTGCGATAGTTATCGTTACAGCAGTGGAACACAGTTATTTCTAATTAAACATTTATGGGAATGATATTCTAGTTATAGGTTGGTAAATAGAGTAAACGAGAAATTGGAAATAATAGCGAAGCGTAAAAGGTGTTTCTCCGTCGAGAAGCTTTGAGAACAGCCGCTCTACCGTTAGCTCTCGATTTATGCACTCGACTCGCGCTAACCGTTCGATTATACGCGAACCGCTGTAACTGTAACACAGTATCGAGACACATGCAAGACTAATGCACCGGTTGGCTACCGCCACAGTTCGGGAAGAAATCGGTAACCGCCCCCTCCTTTATCTCTCTTAAAAAATCTCTACCGCTCTTGCAGGTGTTCCTCGACGACAATCTCTTTGTTCTTACTGCTGCTTTCTTATCTAGGTAAGATCCGAGCTAAGTCCATGCGCAATAATTTATTTTATTCCAGATATAGGGCAATTTACTCTTTATTTCCTTCTCTTTCTCCTTATTTATCCCGAATTAAATTCAAATTCTTCCATTTCAATTCGACTTCAATTCAGTTGATAATAAAATGGAAAGAATTATTTCTCTTGGAAACGTGAATTCCTCGGGATGAAAAAGAACAACACGCGTGGTTATTAAACCACGATTGCCCGGAACGATCGGTATGAAGATCGCAGCAAGTCGACGGTCACGCCGATTTCGTATAACATTAACGCGGCCCGCACATAAATAATGGCCACTATTAAGCGATCTCGTTGGAACGCAAAGACTGATACATCTTCAGCTTTGCGCACGGTGCCGGGGTTGCTGATTCACGGCCGGCCACGAGGCAAGGTCGTAAGCACGATTTTTCAATCGTTGCGAATTCCGGGTGAATCCACGAGTCCATCGTGCATCGTGGAACGATTGGAACGGGCCGTGCAACCCTTTCGCCTTGGTCGTTGATGGGCCCACGAGGTCTCAGAGGTTGCGACGAGGACGCCTCGAGGGCGAAACGAGCCGAGCGAGGTACGCACGATCAAAGAGCCCATCGCCGAATCGCCGAATCACCGGAACTCGACGATCGACGATGACCACACACTCCCCCAGGCTTCGGCGGAAAACATCGATATTTCGTTAACCAGGGAACGGGGCCTCGCCGCGGTGCATTTCGGATTCACACCGTTAAGATTTTATCGCGATTTATGCCAGAAACGATTCAACGGATGATAGAACGAGAGATAAAATGCGTGCTTGGGTTGGGATCGGTATGTTTGCCAGGAAGCGAAATATTTATATGTACGCAAATTAATATCAAAACTGTGCATTCATCTACGCGCGTATCTATAAACATAAACGCAAACGAACGTAGCTAACTAATATACAGCGAGAAACTGTTACGTCCTCGTTTCTCGGAATTGGGACGAGCACATCTAATCCTATTTACGAAATAATTAACCTCCTCAATTCGCGAAACATTCATCCCACGAGAACGCTCTCCCGATAAAAGGCCGCGAGCCTTATCGATCGCTCAACGAGAGCCACCCCCTCGGTGGAGGATCCAGTTGACCTGCAAAAAAAAAAAAGAGAAAAACCACGCTTATTAATCTCTCGCTCCGGCAACACAAAACACACCCCTAACGCGAAACTCGTGTCCACTTAATGGGCTCGTGGTCCACGCGAATGCCGGCCAAGATTAATACCATCCACCGAGTGTTTCGGATTGGCGTTCCACCACGGAGCCCGTTGTTCGCCGGGCACGCAAAGAAGAAGCGGGCGAGGGCGCGCGTCTCGTCTCTCTATTGAGGCCCCGCATGACAGATAAGCTTAACCTCCGGCCCATTAACATTATTAACATCCGAACACAAGGGACCGAGGGGCCCTTCAGAGTCGTCCTCCTCGTGCCCGCCACGTCCTGCCCACGCGCGCGCTCGCCAGCCCCAACACGCTCTTACACGCTTTGTGTGCCCACGGAACGTGCATTAAGTGGGCCCCGCGTGCGACCGTGCCCCACGGATAATTAGGGGTACCAGCCGGTCAAACGCCGCTCGCGGCTCTCTTTTCTGCTTATTAATTCACCCCCTGGCCGATCTTCCCCCTCCTCCCGCCACCCAACCAACATGATTATGAATATCTGGCCGGCTGTAATCATACGCTCCTTCTCTATCCGCGCCTCGAGATTCCCCGGACCTCGATGAATCCTCGCATGCGAGACCACACCGCTACGACTCACACGGTTATATCGTTTCGAGTAACGAAAGGATTCGGTTGAGAGAGAGAAAGAGGGAGGGAGGGAGGGAGAGAGAGAGGAGTAAGGGCCAGCGATTTCTCGATAACGATCATCGAGGCATCGTGGTGCGATCGTGGCCCCTTGGCTGCCCCTACGAGAGAAGGAACGATCGACCGATCGCCTCGAGCGGGGTCACTCAGCCTTCGCGAGGCGTGTCAACCTGCCAAATATTATGGAAATTTATTCCCGCAGAGAGATCCACAGCCGTAATGGATTCCCTCGTGCGGTTCTCGAACACGAGCGCAACTCGCCTCTCCGTTCGACGAAACTCGAATACCGCTTCTTAACTCGTTAACCAACGCTCGCTCCTTTCGATTCCGCTTTGTATACCTTCTCCTCCCTCGATGCTTCGAGTTTTGTCGGACGAGCAGAGAGAAAGAGAGAGAGAGGGAGAGGGACGAGAGTTTGCCGAACGTTGGGCTCGTTTAAAATTAAATAACAATTTCGGTGTGCACGGTGCTTAAAACGTTAGTAAGTAAAATTACTTACAGGGTGTCCCGGGGGCGATCGCTGGACAGCGAGTCGAGGAGATTTCTTTCCTCTCCGATTCTCGAGCGCAGGAAATGCGGTGAAAGATAACGTGTAAAAAAGAAGCGAAATGGAAATAATAATAATAAAAAGAGAGAAGCGCCAAGTGAGGGGGGCGTGGAGGGGGTGATATAAGCGAGGGAGTTAAAGGCGGGCAGAGAATTAATTCGAGAAATTTTTGTCGGCCGGATCTTTCCCGGTTTTGCCGCGCTCGTTTCGAGACGGTCGAGAGAGCACGCCAGCAATCACGAGGATCTCTCGTCGAACCCTTTTCTCTTCCTCCCCGTTTCCTCGTGCCCTCGCCTCGTCTCCTTCCAACTTTCGGCTCACGGCTCTATTCTCCTCTCTTTCGCTCCTCTTTTCTCCCTCCTTCCTCGCCGAGGCATGACAGTGTCACGTCCCCCGGAGCAAAAATCCTTATAAAACGAGACACGGCGTGGAGAAGCGCAACGAGACGAGGAGGAACAGCCCGTGAGAAGCGGCTAAGTGGATAAGGTGCTAAGTGTGGCCCGGAGGTAGAGTTTGGCACGGCGTGAGCCGGCCAACACACGGCCACCACGAAACCATAGCGTTGCCAGGGCCCCAATTACCGGCTCAGGGAAAGCGGACGACCACGCGATTTTTCGAGGTTATCCCGACTTGTCCGCTACCGTTTTTAGCCCCGATCCTTAAACCGAGTTTCGTCCGATTGCGCAATTCGCTCGCCTGACCGTTCTTATTTTTGGGACGGTGATGGCGATAACGAGATTTTTCTTCTTTATTGCGACGCGAGAAATCCTTTCACCCATCGAGGAAGACTAATTGGACGATATTTTAGATCGGTGTAACCGACAACGTGTATTCCGTCGGGAATAATAAACTCTCGTCAGTGGGGTATGGGATCGTGCACCTTACCTTAAACTTGGTTCGACGATAAAATCCATCGCTTCCCAAGAATTCTCTCGATTTTTTAATTTTTAAAAAGGATAAATGAATAAATAAAGATAGAGATCTGTCACGCGCGCTTTCGTGAACGAAATACGTATCATTCCGTGTCACCTGTGCGTACATCAGCTGTACCTGTAACATCTTAATCACACGATCGCGTTACTCGAGTATAGGGGTGGCAGATGTTCTCCATTTTTGAACACCACTTTATCTAAACAATTCCTCTCGAACGAACACGCTTTATCCGATCTATAAATCTTTCTCCCGTAACATTCCCATTTTTGTAATCGAGAAAATTTCTATCTCCTTCGATCAGTTTATTCGATATCGATAGAACGATATCCAAGGTAAATCCCAGAAACACAACGTAAGATCTCTAGGAGACTCGAATATTTTCTTCCTCTTTCATTCTCCTATTGCTCATCACCGGTTACTTTCTCTCCCTCGTCTACCTATCCGTCTTCGTCGCTCTCTCCTCTTCCCATCCCGTTTATCAACCCCCTGTTTTCTTTTCCTCTCCTTCAATTTCCTCGGTATACTTTATCTTCCTCTCTCTCAATTTTTATGGGCTTACGGCCGAATTGTTTCTGGCGGATCGGTTCGAGGGCGGTATCGAGACGCGTGGCCAATCGATAATCGCCCACAGCACGTATTAAACCATGCATCATCGGCATTATCGTTACCGAGAGAATAACCGAAACGATCCGTTCTCACTCTCTTTCGTTCTCTCTCTCTCTTTTTCTCTTCCTCTCGATCCGCCAGTTTTCGACTGTGTCACGAAAACACGCCGCGTAAACGATACACGGATGATTTTAAATCCGCTCATTACACAGGTCGGAATGTAATCTAGCGTGTGTATCTTCCCTCTCCGATTCAGTGGAAGAACTCGACCGTGGAAACGTTGAATAAATTCGTCGATCTTATCTCACGCCGGTCCTCCTCCCGTTCCTAGAGGATCTAGGAAATCATTGCTGCCTCAATTTCACGATGCTATCGATGATGGCTGTTGTCATTGAATTTTTCTTCTTTTTTTTTCTTTCTTCAACGTGAGATGTAGATCGAATGATTAAGCTCGCCGTTTAATTCGAGACGCGACATGGCTTCCGAACAATTCGACCGTTTTCTCTGCTGACAGGGGACGCATAATCAGAGACTCGAGGCTTTCACGAAATTCTTGGAACGGGTTATATTTCCGTGTAATTCGTTCGAAAAGTGCACTAACCGAGGTAGAAGAAATTGCGGCCACTTATCGCGAGTCGTTCGCTCGAGTCGCCTCGAGTCGTTTCATTTAAAATAATAAGTAAACGTTGTTGAGATTACACGTGGAAAGATGTAACTTAAAGATGTTATTAATTTTTATGCACAAGGTAATCAATTATTGTTATATAAGGTTAAATAAATCAATAAGAAAAAATATAAGGATAACGTTTAAATAATTATACTTGATGCGAAGCTTAATCAATTTTAAAATCGTCAATAATTGGTCTGGAATTAATAATCATAAATATATTTAACGCGCGGCCATCCTTAAACTACATTCCACCAGTTTCTTCAAACCAAATTCCATTCCTTCCATTCCTCGACTCTACAACTAAAATTCACGTCTCGAGTTTCTTCATCGTGTAATGAGCTTAACGCGCGACGCGCGCCTCACCTCTACGCGTTTTGCATATGAAAGTGACGCCCCTCGCCGTAGAGACGGTGCAAAACCCACGGTGCCGTGGTCGCGCGCTCATTATGATTCATTATTAGGTCCCTTTGTGGGCAGAGTCCGGTTCTCCGCTTCTATTTCGCCCTTTTTTCAACCTCCCTCGCGTCCACCGTCCCACCAGTGCTTCCCAGTGTCGATCTCCCCGACCCCTTCCTCCTATCTTCCTCTCCTCTTCCCGCCTTTTCTTCTTCTGCCATAGTAGGCGCGGCAGACACCTGTAGTGCTCGCGGTGACCGAAACGGATAGAAAGGAGGGGAGAAAAAAACGAAAGGAAAGGAAAGAAAAGAGTAGGAGGAAAACGAAGAATTAAAGGCGAATGAAAAGTGAGCAAACGAACCAACGTGTCTGAAACCGCGGCCGAGAAAAAGAAATAGGAACAAGAAGGGGGCCAAGGAGGGACTCTCTTTGGCGAACGCGGCCCAACAGGACGCGGAGAAAGAAAGAAAGAAAGAAAGAAAGAAAGAAAGAGGGAACGGGGACGAGAGGAGAAGTGGACACGGGGCCTGGGGCACCGTCGGTGTGGGTGAACACACCGGGGTCAAGCGAGTTCAACTTTGCTCCGCTCGGGCATCACCAGTCTTCTCCGCTCTTTCTCTTCTTCCTTCCTTCCTTCCTTCCATCATAGACGACGAGGCTCTTGTCCCATCGTGATACTTTCATCGATTATTACTTTTCCACCCCTTTTTCCTTTCTCTCTTTCTATTTTTCTACTCGATCTATTCGATAATAATACGATTTCGAATAAGTGAAATCACGAACGAACGTGCTCAAGATTTTCTCCCGACGCAATTACGCAAACCGTGGATCCCGTCAGTGCGGGCACGAGGCGAAACGCATCGAGCCGATGCACCTGCTGCGATCGCGGTAACCTGCAATCTGGTTCCTCCGTTGCTCCAATTTAACTCGGCCTATATACGCGCCCCGACCTTCGCATTCACCTGCGAGTCGCTCGAGGAATTCAGCCGAGAATAATAATCACCTGCGACCGTGTACGTAGAAAAAGAGAAAAAAAGAGAAGAAAAGAGAGGGAAGACAGCGGAACAGTAACTCCGAGGAACGCGCCGTTTCCTCTTACGTTGTTTCTCGATCGGCTGCGAATTCTCAGCTGCGATCCCGACAACTTCATAAGCTTTTTTCCTCCCGGAGTCGTTGATATCTGCATATAATGATGACAGGTTGCGGAACGGCGGCCTCGCTGTTCCTCGAACCACGTAAATCGGTGGCCCATCGCGCTTCGCCGCATACGCGGCGAGACGAAACAGGTGGGGCACCTGCGCGCCCAGACCGCGGCAACCTGCGAGCGAGCCGTGGAACGGGCTAGGGGCCGCGAGAAAGACGGAGAGGAAGAAGCGGAGACGAGGCAAGAAGCAGGTGTATTCCGCGATGTAGCCTGCGCTGTGTATGCTAATTGGGCCAGAGTTAACGCTCGCCTCTTGGGATGGCCGGGACGGGATTTAACGAGCCTCCGAACAGGAAGCTCCTTTTACCTCCTCCACCGCCTCCTCCTCCTCTCCTCCGCCCACCCCCTCTGGCTTCTTTTTTGCCACGACTTTTTCTTTCCATCCTCTCTTTCTCCTCCCTTTCTTCTCCCCGTGCTTCGCTTCTTGTTACGCGCTCCTTCTCCTCCTCTTCTCCTTCTTCTTTGTCTTCTTCTTCCTCTTCTTCTTCTTCCTCCTCTTCTTCTTCTGTTGGCGCTGTTACAGGCCTCCTTCCTCAGACGTCGATACCGTTGTTGTCCGTGCTACCTACCCAAGGTTCCTCCTTCTCCCTTCTTTCTCTCTTTTGTTTCTCTTCCCCCTCGTTGATTTGTTCTTTCTCTCTCTCTACCGCTCGCGAGATTCGTTAACGTGGAATTACGCGCTCGTGGCCCGGGAATACGAAATTAGGCGATCCAGCCACGCACGCCGAGCGTATAACGAGGGCACAAATCAAAAGCAAGAGCCGAGCGTGTAGCCCCGGCTGCCTCTCGTGCGACGAGTCCAAACAAATTGGCATAAATTCCCGCGGCGACCCCTCCTCGATCCGGATCTTCGACTTTCTTCGATTCGAGGTTTGCGAGGTAAAATCTACCGCGTATTTTTAATCCATTTCTTCCTTCTGCTCGTCCCTTTATCCCCTCTCACTTCCTGTTAATATTTATGGATTAATGGGCACGGTAAATTTGTTGTTTTCATCGCTCGGGTCAAAGTAATCCCGGCCGAACGATAAGATCTCGCGTCCAATGCGCTTTTTTTTGCGAGTAATTATGTATTCCACGGTCATTAAGAGGCTCGAGGCTCCAGCTGTCATTGTCCGTCTCGCTTCAACGGGCACGGAGAAAAGTCTCGAGTATGGATGTTCGATCGAACGAGTATCTTCGGCAACGTAATAACATACCATCCACGATGGTATATGGATGGTAACAGTTTTTCTGAAGATGTATACCACTTTTAAAAGAAATTGATCTGTCACGAGTGTTGGGATAATTCGTGTTGGTAAAAATCCTGTTCCGTTTCGCTAGATCCATATATTATTCGATTTAAGAATTCAATCACGATATTCCTCGATTCTTTCTATCTTCGAATTGCTATAACAATCACAACTTATACAAGTATACAATTTTTTCTCGTCAAAGAAAATTTAAATCCGTTAGAATTGCCCATGGTTTTAGAATTCAATTTGATATTCCTCGATTCTTTTTACGAATTGCGACAACAATAACAACTTACGTGAGTATACAATATTTTTTCTCTTCTTAAAGAAAACTTAAATCCGTTAGAAAAATTGTATATTCGTCGGCTGAAAAAAAAACTCCAGAATAATCCCAGGAATTCGATCCTTGGAAATCGAATCCTTATCGTTCCTTCCTTTCACAATTTTCGAATTGAAAGGTAACGATGAACCGTTCTATCACGAACAGTTGCTACCCGACTGTTCCCTTATAAACCAGATCATTACGTGGATTAATGACATCGTAAAGTATGCAGATATTACCTGCTCACGGTATCTATCTTCGATTCGACTCTCGAACAACTATAACATAACAAGATAATGAAACGAACGCCTCTACGAACGCGATCAATATCGTGCAATACCTCGTATCTTTTCCCAACCAAACTGGATTCTGATGCAATTACATCGGGGATGGAGATGGGGAATTTATTAGAATTCCCGAGCTTCTTGTCCCAGATATAAACAGGTGCATAAATAAGACGGATCATGGGCGTGCCGAATCTGGTGTGACGCCATCGAGCTACCGTCGCGCGTTACAGAAATGACCTTATACGGGGTTGGGACGGGGGAGGTAGGGGGAGGACCAGCTCCGTGGCCCGGCAAAATCGTGCGGATAAGAATCTCTGTATATTTTTCGACAAAACCGTCTCTCGTCGATCTGGAACTCGGGCGTTGCGATCTTATCGAAAAACGGGTCGAAGAACGATTCCGAAGGCCGATGAGCCAACAAGGTTTTCGGAGGCCCACGAAAACGTACACGTACACGAGAAAGGGGAAAAACGTGGGCGTAACTTTAAACGCTGGCTATTAATTAGCAGTTAATTATCGGCCCGTTGCTCGACGACTGTCGATAACAGGCGTATCTCGGCCCCATCGTGGAAATGGACGCACGAAACCGTTCCTGCGCCTCGAACCGATCCGACCGATTCCTATCGAAGCTTCGGTTATAGCGTTAGATGCTAGGGGAAGGAGGCGTTGTAAAAGAAATTTGAACGGTGATTGTCCGAATGGAAATGCGAGAGGAGATCAAGGCTGGATCAATTAGTGGATCATCTTTGAGAGACGTGGAGCGATTATGGAAATTGTTAGATCCTGTAGAAAATGTGAGATAAGCTTATTAACGTTGCGAGAAAATGAATGGAATGAGTGATGCGAATGGAGGAGACGCGAAACTTGACTCGATGAATTGATCGTGGAGATCCCTCGAGACGAACGGTCGACGTTATTTTGAAATATTTAATTACGAATTTGTATCGAAATACCTGGCCATACGTAATCCCTAATCAAACCGAAACCGATATTCCTCGTCAATGGCCACTCAATCTTTCGCAGAAGACGTAAGTCACGCAGTCCGGACAGACGCAAAACGGCATTTCGAAATCGGAGGATTATAAACGGATCGTTGCATCGTCCTGGGACCGATCATGGCCACCGATCGAATAAAATTTTATCTCCCTCGAAGAAGGAGAAAGAAAGATCCTCGGACATTATCCTCGGATCGCGCAATCCTCGTCGGTTCTCGTTTAATTTCGCGGTCTTATCTGCGTGGCTACGATTAATCACGCGTGCGCGTTTCCGAAAAAAAAAAAAAGAAACGATAAGAAAAATAAAGAAGGGGGGGAAAGTTTTACGATTACACGAGGCTGTACTGTCCACGGGAACCAGGTCACCAACCGTGCCTATTGATCGCGATCGTTTACGATTTCCATTCGAAACGATACGCGTCTGTAAGTAGTAGAATAACGAGGCCGCCTTCACCGCATGCGCATTTTTTCACAAATACAAATTCGAGCATTAAATTAAAAGCTCGTGGACCACAATGTACGCTAGAGAACCAGTTCGCGTTGGTGTCTCTCTCTCTCTCTCTCTCTCCATCTTTCTCCCTCGAACGCTTAAGTAACAGAGGCAACGGGTTGCGTGTACGCGGGTGACAATAACTATAAGTCTATTGTCTCGTGGACCGTGTATTTATCGGCCTATTCAACGCAAATATGGCGAGTACGATCATAAACTGTTGGACCGGCTCGGTTCGGGTGAAATAGCGCGTACAATTTGCAGTTGTGCGTATCATAAACGCGGTGGGTCCAGCTACGTCATCGGTGTCGCCTTCGTTCCCAACCACGCGAGTCCGTTGCAGTCCTCTCTTTCCCGCTCTTACTCGCTCTTACTCGGCCAATTCGCTTTCCAGTTAATAAACACTTCCCTTTCGGTTCTCTCTCTCTCTCTCTCTCTCTCTCTCTTTCTTTTTCTTTCTCTACGTTGGCGAGAGACCACCGCCGCAATCGAATCGCCCAGACGAATCGTTTCCTTATTCCACTTCTCTCCTCTCTCTTCTTTCCCCCTCCCTCTCCCAGTTCCTCTCTTTTTCCTTTTCTTCGCTCCTCTTTTTACTCTTTATCAGTGCAGCACGCGGCTTCTTGGAATTCCGGACGGCGTTCCAGCGCACGCCACCGGATCACCGGCCACTCTCGATTTCGTGCTCTGGAACCCAAACACGCTCGTGTGGTCCGCCTTTCTTGGACCAGTCCACGGTGCAACCGTGGGGAATCCGTGGACCAAGGCCTTCCCCGCGGCTTCCTCCCGCTACGGAACCGGGTATGTAAAACATTGTTCCTCGACGAGTTCAAGAGGAACGTCGAGGAAGCTGCGACGGTAATAACAATGACTAAAACTGGAACGGGGGATCAGCGTGTTGGTACGTTGTACGTGTGCGGGGTCGAGGGAGGGGAGGGGGATTTCTGGTTACTCTTGTTTTAATAGTGGATTAAAAGAAGGTAGTCGAGGATTGTCGAGATTTATGGGGTATGGAGTCGAAGCTGATGCTATTAATATCCTTACTCGTCCGAATAGAAGAATTTAGAGATTAAAAAAAAGTTCGTTTCCCGATCGCTGGAAATATGGATAATTTCGAAAATGGAGCTGGATCGTCGTGACAAGATTGAAAGCGACAAGTTCGTTGAAAAGTTATTCTGAATATATATATATATATTTTTTTTAATTATAGAGAAAGGAAGAGGAGAAATGAGTGGAAATCGGGTCAGAGAGATGAATTTTCGCGAGACGAACACTGGCGGCGGATCGTGAGTCGAGTTTCACGAGGCGAGTCAACTTCGTATTTGACGTATCGTCGTATAAAAACAGCGTGAAGTTAAAGAACCATTCGAGCCGGGCAGTAACTTTCGTCCATTCGCTTGTAAAAGTCAAGCAATTCTCGGAAGCGCGTGTGCTTTTTTAAAAGTATCAAGCTCGAGAGAAAGGCGATTATAAAGTAAAAAAGATATTTATTGAGAAAGTTTTCGGTGTTTTAATCGCGCTACCCGAGAATAAAAACGAACGAGACGTAATACTTGCAACATTCTGCTACACGTACTTGTGAATAACTGACGTAATTTCAATCTGTACAATTGTGAAATATAACGCGATATATTTAATAACAATGATACTTTCGACTCTACGTGTTGTTACGCTCTTGTGTGGTAATTACAATTTATACCCCATTACAATTTTATTAATACGTGATTCGGATAAAACGAACAGGTTAAGAATTAATTCCTGAGGAGAAGGTGAGACGGAAAATAAATGCGTGGATCACGATTTCCAGAAAGCGATTTTTAAGAAAGGGTCTTAAACAACTGCGAACAGGAAGCAGGTCCGCAACTTTGTGCGTCGGCGCGTGAAACGAAACGAAACGAAACGAAACGAAAAAGGAAAGGGGAAGAGGCGAGGAGGATCGGCGAGGAGTATAATTTAATACTTTCCAATTAACGCCGGCCGCGCTTCACGAGTGATTTATCCGGCGTATTTGGCGTCACGAAACACGGTTTTTAGCGTCGTTTTAGAGTCGTGAATCGGTGTGGACGCGGCTGTAAATTAATTACAATTAAAGCCCTCTTACGCCTAACGCCCGTGTCGTCGAATTCCTCTCGTAAATTCGATAATGTCGTTACAAGGCGGCACGCAGCGCAGCTGCACAAAAGCGCGAGAACACCTCTGCATCGTGGCTTTGGCCCGGGGAAAGGCAACGTCCCCGGTGAAATCGGCGGGGGGAACGAGACTTAAGAGGATTCGTCGCGCTCCGAAATCACATTTTTAATGGCCTCCCTTCTCTTAATTGTTTTTACACGATTACCAAAAGCGACAACAAGGAACAAGCTTGGCGGAGGTGTCGATGCGAAGAAAATGTTGTCCCTCGAGGAGCTCTACTTGACTGTAATTGACCACTCTGAGATATGGACACGAATTTTTTCTTAAACCCTAGCGATTTAAATTTTACGTCCCTCGCCATTTTTACCTCACACGAAGATAAAGTCTAATAGGTTAGCAAGAGTGAGAATAGTACCATAACCTTCTAGATCCCATTTTACTGTGTTTCACGACGACAGGTAGCCACGACGAAACAGCGTAGCCACGTGTTCGATCGCCACACGATCTCTCCTCTTTCCTCTTCTTCCGTTCAAATAAGAAAGAATCAGATGCCGTCAAATCGGAATGTCCTCGTTCAAGACCCAACATTTCAAATTCACCGGCCGGCATTAAAATACGATAAAGGAAAAGAAAAGGTAAACGAACGAGTTCCCGCATTCAGCACACCCTGGGTAACGAGTCAAGGGCGTCGATCCCGCAAATAAGATTCGATTTTATCGAGAAGAATTCCCGACTCGAGTCGGGAACGCTCGATTCGAGCACGAGCCGACCCTAGTTTCTACGTTTTCTGCGTACGCTCCCCGCGTTATCACAGAGGAAAAAAGAAAAGGGAATGCGAGCCATGGGATGGGTAGTAGTCGGCCTCTCGTATTATCACGGACATTCGTTCTGGACGATTGTAACCCTAGATCTTTTTCTTCCTTCTCTCTCTCTCTCTCTCTCGTTCCTCTTTAACGGGAACCGATAGCGGAGAGGTCGAGCGGTCCCAGGGCACTCGCGCGCCACTGATACGACACTGGCCCCTCTCCTCCGCTCTCCTCATCTCGCCCTGCTCCCTAATCTTGAATTGTGACGTGTTCACCGGCTCTCGCGAAATTTACCGTCTCCGTGGCGTTTTTCTTGCGCGAGGCACCGGCCCGCGAGCAGATACGCTGAATCTCAAAGAGACGGAGCCAGCTCTACGCGCGTGCGTACACGTACCCGTCCTCCTCCCCCTTCCGGACGGCATCTCTCCTCTCTCTCTCGGTCGGCCACCTCCTCTCTCCCCTTTTTCTTTTCTTTTCCTTCCTTTTTTCCTTCCTCCTCCTCCCCTCCCTCTCACGGGCGGCGAGAAAAGGGAACGAAAACGACGGCGTTGAAAAATGTACACGGTAATGCGCCCGCGGAAGATTTATCGCCGGTCACCGCAACGGGGAAAAATTCACTCGTGCGATTACGAGTGCTTGTTATTCCGTGAAACGGGACCGCGAGGAAGGAAGGGGGATTATCGAGTCTCTTTTGACGAGCCGAAAATACGCGTCACGCGGGTCACGCGCGCTACGAATCCGTAATCGAGGACGAAAGATCGAGCCCCCTCCACCTTGAATCGAATCGATGCAGCGGCGCGATCGACGCGTTGCCCCGTTAGGGTAACCGCGAAGCGGCGTAGAGCCGGCTCGTTTTTGAGCATTTGCAATTGAGATTACATGCAAGGTGATCGAGGTCGAATTTATTTCTGGTCGAAGCTGCGCCATGCCGGCCTGAATTCGAAGGAATGGGTGCTTGGGAAACCAAGTCTCTCTCTCTAGCGGTGTGGATCCCCGTGTGAACATCGGGAGCGTGTTCATCGCGTGTAATTACATTTGTTCTGAGATCAAGAATCCGATTCCTCTTGAAGGAATCCTCTGTATCGAACGCGGTTATTTCGATTCGATCACAGTCGATCGCACGGATCACGAGTTGTTACGAGACGAGGAATACAAAAATTTGAAGTATAATTGGGGATCGTATCGATTTTTCTCCCATAACGTTTCTCGGTAAGACTTTTCTATCTACCTCGGCCCTTCCTTCCCCTCTCGTGCCACCGATCATCCATCTTTGAATCCATTAGAGGAGCCAGGCCGGCGCGGCTCGTATCGCTCGCATCAGAAAGTACATACTTGCACGTGTGTATCGGTAAGTCAGGCCCCGTCGTCCGTGTCGTAGACGATGTTCGACCGGCTGTTCTGTGCCACTAGGAATCCTTCGTGTTCAGATCGAGCGTGACAGTTACCTTGACTTTGATTCGCGAGCCACCGCATTGAAAATTCCCTTAGCGAGGCACGCTCTCTGCCTCTCACGATACGTATCGTCCTTCGTTTCTCCAACGCGACACGTGTCGTTCGTAAATTGAGCTTATCGACAGAATTGCCGAACAAAAGAAAACGTAGAAGCGAAACGTAGATCTGGGCCGGGCGGAAATGAAGACCGGGGGAGGACTCTCTTCTTTATCCGCTCAGTTTCGTAGTTGAAAATGCCATCGATTTGCGCTCTTCGCCGTTCATCGTCGTTCCCCTTCCGATTTATCTACGATCGAAACTCGAATATCGTTCGATCTATATGACTCTTACTGATTAGAATTCGAAGTAAATGATTCTCTAAATAAAATTAGAAAATATAAAATAAGAACGTTAACGAGATCGATCACGTATACGATCCTCTACGTTCAAAAATACGAAGGAAAAAGAGTGCTGTACCGAAGAAGTATGCTCGACCTCGATCCAGTGGGTCCATGGTAAATAAGGAGAGCGCGAAAATCGATAAATCGATCAACTTCTCGTAATCGAAGGTAGGAGAAAAGCCGCGGTACACGATCACCGGGATACGTTCGGGATCGGAGCGGACACGATTCCCGCGCGAACGAGCCTACGATAGTTCCCATCGGTGTGGAGCGGGTGCGCGATTGAGTTATCTATCAGCCGGCTAATCTTAACAACGTTGACACTCGAGCGTGGCGACCGAATGCCACACACCTCGTGACGGTTCACGTTAACGACCCCCCTGCCGATTGTCTGGCCCGATATACCCGCGCGATCCAGAAAACGGCAATTATCGAGCGAGAGAGAGAGGAGGAGGGGCAGGGGTGAGGAGAGGGCGGAGGCGAGGCGCCAAGTCGTGAGCTAGTTGTTAAGTGATTCCGATAACCTCTCAATCGTCCGGCGAATGGGTTCGCCGGAGAGAGAGAGAGAGAGGAGGCTGCAAGTTGGAAGCGTGGAAGAGGACGGGAGAAAAAATCGAAGCGGGGCACATCGCGCGCCGCCTTGGTCGCGCGCGGCCGTGGAATAATTAACGGTGGACCCGTGGAGCGCGACCTGGATCGCGAGAACGTATCGCTTCCTCGTCCACGTTCCACGCTTCTTCCTCTTCTCCCTTGTCCAGCGACATCGCTCGACACGATGCTAACGGTCGTCGACACCGGCTGCCCGCGGTCAGAAAGACTCGTGCCGGTGTCGAGGGAATCGGCGAGACTTGGATCGATGGAAATTGAATATAACGCGATAATTCGTACGATTGTATTGTATCGACGAGTTGGAATCGATGGAAAGTTTAAGCGGTGTGAGTTAAGGGAGTAAGTTTCGCGATAAAAGAAAAGAAATTTAAAAATGACGAAGCGTAGAAGGAAGCACGAATACGTGTCCTCGAGGATCGTTTTGTAGGCGTGAGAGGAGAGAACGGTAGCCGGTTCTCCGCAGATTTATGGCTGTCCGATTGAAGGCGCGTGATCATCTCTGCCTGCATCGGTCTGTAGTGGGCAAGAACTTTCTTATGACAAGGTATGAGCCGTCTTATCGGCGGAGATTGGAAGAAATGTGTACGACACCCGATGTGATATGGAAAAAAAACGATACTCGAGGCGTTATTCAGGATTAACAACGATATCGTTGCCGAACGATTGACTCTTTCAATTTGGATATATAATTTTCTTCCGTGTTTTTTTTTTTTTTTTTAGAAGAAGAAAAAAAGAAAAAAATCTCATTACTAATCGACGTAATATATTTTGTAAACGATCTACAATTAACCGCTATGAATGGAGAAGATTTATATTCTTCATTTCCGAGCAATGAAATTCTAAGCGAAATTGAAATTGGCAAAAGGTAAACTACGAAACTACTAGATAATACTATTAGAACTTATTTATTACGCTTCGTCGAACGGCGATTTTTGTTATCGATGGGATTTAAATTTTTTGTTCCGATCAATATTCGAGGTAAAATGAAAATAACGTCTAATGAAATCTAGTCGATCGGCATCGACATTTCGATTCGGTGGACAACGGCAGACAATGCGCTCGCGTGCGCGCAGAAAACGACTCCACCTACGAGCCTCGCGCCCACGCGGCGCGATGCGGTGAGCGTGAGCGACGCGATTTTTCTGACACGGCCTGACAGCCATTGACACCGCAGCAAAAATCAAAAATCCTCTAAGGAATACAATTTTTTACAACTTTCCCTCTAAAATGAAATTGGATAAATATTTTCTATTAGAAAAATTGTAAATTTCCTATAATCTGGAAACACACTTAAATTTTTCTCCTTACACATCTGCGAAATCAAATGAGTATAAATCGACTCGAAATTTTAGAATCGCGTGTCGAAGAGATACGTCGAGATGCTGGCAAAAGAAGGCAAGATGATACGATACGCGAGTAGGTTCACGAAAATCCTCGGGATCATTCCCTCGAAAATCGTATCGCTTACGCGTGGAATTTCGCGAGCACATGAAAGTTCGACTCTGTCAACGCGCGGAGCCGTGGGGGACGAAAACGAGAAGAATGAGTAAAAAAATCGGTGGGCCAAGGGGCGAGGGTGTTGTGCGGAGGCTGCGTGCCATAAAAAATCACCCGCAGCTCATAAACTAACGCTAGATCTTATCTGGCGAATGCCGAACGGCTCGCGTCCGCTTTGCAGATTCCGAGCGTATTTCTTTGGCGTCACGCTCGAATCTACATATGCAGGATGCTCGCCTCTTTTATCTGATTCAATGTTAATCAAATCGCGGACGCAAGGTAACGAAATGCTGTCTTAACACCTTTCCTTTCAGAAGAAAAGAAAAAAAAACCGTAGAAAAAGAGGGAAAGTCGAACGTACGATAAATCAATTTTCCAACCGTTGAACGATTATAAACTCATCTGATGTGTGAAAAGAAATCGAGTCTTTCTTTCAATTGAGATATTAAATATCTCGTCGCCAGAAAAATAAATTTACCGAATTCCCTGAATCAATGAAAATAATTAGTATAACTTGTATAACAAACTCTTATCGAAACATATCATCGAATCGCTCTATATGAAAATTTCTCGTAAGGAACATTCTAATCATCCCAATAATTGTATCTCAAACCCCTCTATAGAGATTTTTAAGAAAACCGCAACAAGACGAACCTAACAAAGTCCCTGGAGTTCTAGAACAAGCGAGCGACGCACAGGTGCCTGCTCACCGACTCGAGTACCGTATCCAGCACGCGCTTCACAAAGCGCGCGAGTTCAACGATAAAAAGGCGTACAAGCCGTACGGCTAAGCGAGCGTAGCGGGACGATGGAGTTTGTCTTTTGGCTCCGCGATATTCGTTCGGGGACTTGCCACGGGGCCACGGCATCGTGCACGACTGCGTAATGAATTTCGGAACGAAATTTCCGCCGGGGCCCGTTTTAATGCGGGAATAAAGTAGCGTCCGGGTCGATGGGGTCGCGGGCTGCGGCGCAGCGACCACGCTCGTGGAAGACAATGGGGCCCTGTGTACGCGTATGGCCCATATGGGAGGCCCCTTCGCCAACAGAAACGGCCGGCGAGAACATTGTCTCGAAAAACCATAAAATAAAGCAGCGGCCGGTTTCGGCTCCGCGCCAGCGTCTCGACGACCATGTTGCTGCTCCTGATGTCTTCCAGATACATGCACTGTATTAGACTTGGCGGGGAAATTCTGCTCCTTCGTCCGTTCAATTTACCCTCTAAGGGAAATTCTTGGATGTTAGGAAGCTGTGCACGTTATTGGAGAACGATGTCGCAAGGAGTGTACACGTGAGTCCCGTTTAAACGTTATATGGTTCATCGATGTAACGCCATCGATTTATATTTCAAGATTAGAAACTTATTACCGGAAGATTTCTAAAACCAAAAATTGTATAATATTACTTTAAAATTATTCATTGGGAGTAATACAATTATTTTTATACTTCCTGGTAACAAGAGAACCGTTAAATCCAACAATTTTTATTCGACCACTAATTCGAACCGATCTGTCTTCCATCCTTCTTTACATAATACTTTCTCCCGTACCTTCTGAATATATCTCAACCTGATCCACAACGAAACACCAATCATTCGATGATACTTCAATCCACCATAACTCGTGGCTGTCCAGTAAATCCCTCTCTATCACTTAAAATCCAATTACGATTAAATCGAAAGGGTACACTGGCGCGCAATATTTCAACGAAGCATCAGGAAAAAGAAATTCGAAGTTGCAAGTCACGAGAGGACTTAAGATATAGGGGAGGGAGGAATGGAGGACGTGGAGAAAAGAGAAGAACAACGGCGTCTCGCGGCCACCCAGCAGCCAGTGGTCGCAGAATTCGGGGCCCTGGTCGGTCGCCCGCTCGTAAATTCTTTCGGCGTAATCATAATAAATCGTGCCGCCTCCGATCGGTCTCCCGTCGCCATTTTTCCGCTGCCCATTTGCAACCGATCATCCGGGCGTCGTTTCAATTGCCATGGGGATAAAGTACTCGCGTCGCATAAAGCGCTCAGCCGCGTGCTCACACGCACGTCGTCGCGCGACTACACGCGCGAGTAACGTTACGCCTTGGCCACGGCTTGCCTCGCTCGCGAAGATATCCATCTCGTGGGCGCCCGCGCGAACTTGATTTATCGGGTTCTCGCGATAACCCAACCGTGCCGTACCGTGGGGTGCGAGGAAAAAAAGGAAAGGAAAAAAAAAGAAGAAGAAGAAAAGAAAGGAGCAAGAACAGAGGCGAAAGAAGAAGAACGTTCTTCCTTTCTTTCCGCTCGTACCTCTCGCTTCCTTTCGGGCCTCGATTCCAGGAATCGACATAAATCCCGGCACTTTATAATCTGTGGTGGAAGGCACGGGTGGAGATACGATCGGGTGAAGAACTCGCTGGAATCAGCGAGTAAAAGAGTGGCTAGCGAGGAGAGAGTTTGCGGCAGGTGCTGGCAAGGGCGGATTTAAGTATGGTTACGTACGTACGTACGATTGATTGAATTTGCGATTTTTTAAAAGATCTTGAAAATCCAGATAATTAGATCTGCTATCTTTGAATGTTATTATTAATGCCTTCCTTTTTCATTGTAATTTTGACTTATTGATTTTACACACACGATCGAGGAAGATATCTTTTTGTTGTTTTTAACGAACAATTTCTTTTTTCATTATTTTCTATATACTGTATTTTTTCTCTTTTGAGATTTCTTGTTACTTTACTTTACATCCTTAAAGATTCTTAAATATTCACTTTTATTTATCTTTCTTTTTAATAAAGAATTTTTTTGTATCTGAATTTTTTATTTATTTGTTTTCTTTAAAAGACATTTATTTATTTTTTCTTTAAATTTTTTGAATGTCAGAAG
Source organism: Apis cerana (assembly GCF_029169275.1). Lineage (NCBI taxonomy): Eukaryota > Metazoa > Arthropoda > Insecta > Hymenoptera > Apidae > Apis > Apis cerana. Next base: position 7,091,008 of record NC_083864.1, on the reverse strand, counting down.
GATTTCTTTAAAGATAAAGAAGAAATCCTAACTGTAAGAGATTTTTATTTTCTTTTTTTTAAATTTTAGAATCTAATTTTTACGTTTTTTACATTTTTCCGAAAGAATTTAATATCTCAATCTCCCATTTCGAAATTTTTTTTAATTTGCGAAAATTGACGAACACTTGGCGCCGTATTTGATGATCAATATATCTTTCAAATAATTTTGAAAATTGATATTTGAAGAGAAAAAAATCCGCGATGTAAACCCCCGAGATTTGAACTCGAGACCCATCGATTAGCAAACATACGTCCTAATCATTTCTCCAAGAAACCTCTTGTTTAGAAATAAGTTATTTAATCAAATAAAGTATCGATACTAAAACATTCGCTATATTCAAGATATTCCATATTAAATTAATAAGAATGTTTGAATGTTGAATTTGAATATTGTTAATATCTCTATTAACTACAATTATTTAATAAAATATTATTAATCATTAGAGTTTCCTTTTTTTTTTATATTTCTTTTCACATCACAGGTGTTATACGTATATATTTTTTATAGCAATCTCAGCAACGATATTCCGATCTTTCCGCTCGCACAAGTGGCGGTCTTTTTATCACGATCCTTCGAAGGCAGTTCTAGACACAAGAAACTGCTCGCTTCGGGGCATCAGCCCCATAATTCTACGTTACTCTTGCATTAACTCGACGAATCATCTGCTTTGAGCTGTTCACCTGCGTAACGCGTTCCTACCGATGCTAAATCTTCCGCGTGTCTCGAAGATAAGATCCAAGATTCGATTTCGTCGTGTTATTACGTTAATTGCAACAGCTTCTCCTTTCCCATATTTTCCCTCGGTTAATCCTTATTCTTATATATTCTCTCTATCCTTTAATCTTTAATCTTTGCAACTCATCCTCCACCACTTTCACCATTATTATCGAAATCGAATTAAAATTCCAAGGAAGATCGAGGAAGTAGCCGAACATTATATTCGTATCAGGGAGCAACTATCGAAAAATGGATCGATTTTCTTTTGTAACACGATACACAACACTCACCCTCGCAAGCTACACGGCCGGAACTCGAGGATCCTTCCACACACAATCACCCAACCTCTCACGAATGCGACAGGATCAGCGGCCGAAGAAATCTTCCCACAAAAAGTAACAGGTAGGTATCCTGTTTCCATTGAGAGACAGGTAGAAGAGTCCTTCGACGGTGTCTCGAGCGTCAATACCCATCGAAGAGATCCGTGAAAGGGACTCGTCCGCCGCGGAAGGAAAGGATGTCCCTTCCCCCCCTCTTAAAATAGATTAATGTATGCAAAAGTCTCAAAAGGCGAGGAACCATTTTTCCCATCGGAACAAGTGAACCCGACCCGCTTCGAGAAAATCTCCGCTTCCACCTGTGATTCACCTTCTCTCCTGCTTCCCTTCTCGATCGTTCTCATCGATCCTGGGAGACTGGAACTGGAAGCAGATTTTTCCCAGGAGCTCTATGAGACGTCCATCATCCGTGACAATGTTTCCTTCTTCCGCGCGATGTTGTTACGCGTATTTCCAAACTCGATTTCCCATTCAAATTTGAAAATTCTCTTAGATTTCCATCGATGTTTCTTCGCGCGTAAATCTTTCAACGTAACGCGAATCTTCCACAACCGTGCTTTTCCTCTCGCAAAGTATATTCGTATATACGCTCTATTCCAGAACACGACTTTCAAGATATCGATCCGCATGAATTCACATCTTGATAAGAAATCGGGGTCATTAAACACCGATCGTCAACCGTTCACGTTTCTAAGAAGGCGAAAGAAGTCGCAGGGGGGTCTGGATAGGAAGTGGATCCGATATTCGAGTTCGGTATCGTATCCAATAATGGTTCCATGGGGTTACATTTCCCATGGAGTGACCGCAAGGTGGTCCATCGAGTTTCTCAGTCCCCCCTTCGGTCGGGATCTCGGTCGAAACGAGGCTCCCATGGGGTCCCATGAGCGCAACCAGCACCTGCCCACGGTCACCGCCCCATTACAAACTTCTCTCCTTCTCTCCACCCGAGCTGCTACCGTGTTAACAAACGTAGGAACAAACACCGTGGTTAACAAAAAATAAAAAAGAAAGAAAGGCAAGGAAGATTTCACTCGATGGTACCCAGCCGATAATATCCAGTTAATTAATCCGTGTTACGATACCTACGATAATTGGATCAGCTATCGATCGATCCTTTTCCACGGTTCCCACCGTGGAGGAATTGCGGCATCGCCTCGTGCGATACCACTTGCCACGCTGGTTGCCGCCATGATCAGACAAACTCCCAGAAACGTTCATCCCGTGTTACGCCTATAATTGCCAGGGACAACGCGACGTATCGATCTCCTTTCCCGCATGTCACCCCGCGTTTCGTTAGACGGCTCGCATGTGAAATCGTGCCATTAACACGACCAGCTGGGGAATCGGCCAAGTCTGTGTGTATTTAGTAGAAAACAACCGATGGATGAACTCTCACGGGACAAACTCGGAGGCCGAGTTGCACGTTCGACCGCGTCTATTATCGTGGAAGGTATCGTTTCGAAGGATTGCCAATTATTATCTCTCCTTGCGTTTTGAATCGATCGGATGAGAGAGGGAGAAAGATCGAATATTTGATGAAAATTTCCATCGGGGAATCGTGATGTTAATTAGAAAAGTACGAGAGATGCGATTTAAAGCTGTTTTATTAAAATTGATGGAAATAATTCTGTATCCACCGAAGAGATTTGATCCCCTTCTTAAATCGGTCCGCGTGATTAATGAGGATCGAGTTTAATCGATCGACAAAACGGATCCAATTTGTATACGAAGAAAAAATCGACGAAGGGAAAATTGTTTTTAGAAATGGAATAGAGTAATAGAGGCGGTATTGTTCGTTTTATCATAGCGCACGATTGCGAATGAAATTAATCAGTGTCTGGCGAGGTGTGTGGGTAAATTGGAGCGTGTCGAGCGAGCGGAGAGCTGTAGAGATCCGTCCGTAGACAGGGCCACGACACGACGGAACACAGCGGCACGGCAAGAGGCAATGGCAACAGGAGGAGGCCGTGCCGCCGCTGTCTCTAGTTCTCACGGGGTTACGAGAAAGCGTTCCTCCTCTTTCTTTCTTTCTTCCTTTCTTTCTCTCGCCGCCTCGCTTTCTTCCCTCCGCCCTGATTCGTCTTCCATCCCGCTCCGCAGACGTGGCTGATTGAACACCGAGAACAGCCAGCTCGTGAACTTTCCTCTACGATCATTCGAGATCCGCTCCAAGATCAAGAACGAATTCCTTTCCCGTTCCAAATATTATTTTTCTTTAACCGGACAGTCAAATAACGTTCGCGAATTCATCCCGAGAGATAATGGAAGCAAAGGATCGATATTTTATTTCCATCCCAACAGAAATAAATCCTTTCTCTCTCTCTCTTTCTCTCTTTCTCTCTCGTCTGAAATTCCATTTCGGAAGAAAGCGAAGGGAAGGAATGCGCGATAGAAAGAAAGAGTAGAAAATCGCGTCTACGCTTCACTCCTTTATCGTTCGAAACAATGAGACCTCATTAATTAGTCATTCCCATTTCTGAGGTCACGGCACGTAACATTCAATTTCTGAAAAGAAAAATCATCTAAATATGAAGGTGCGCGCGGGCAAGCGGAGCCAATCGTAATTATCGATTTTACGGCCCTTTAATGACACGGCTGCACACAATCGGTCGACGTTACCGCTCCGCGTCGAAATACACTTTCGCACGACCCGGCGAAATAATCGGTGTTCACCTGTGCACGCGGGAACCCGAGGTGCCTTCGACGTGGTAAGAAAGGTGAAATCTCGGCAAGAGGGGAACCTTGGCCCGGGTCGTGCCAAGACCTGTCGCCCGCTGCATCTATTCTCTCCCTCCTCCCCGGGGGAAATGCAACCTGCGCTTCCCACGGAAGCGGAAAAGCCGGTCCACCGGCGAGGGAAATCGAACGAAAATTACATTACACGATTTTTCTGAAACCGTTTCCATGCGGATGTCGTTTCGTTATATTCTCGTCCATCCATTTCTTTGCTTGAGAAACTCGTCCCGGACAGATGTTCCTCACGTCTCAAACAACCTGACTCGACTTTTTTCCCGATACACTTCGATACACTTATTAACTCGAATTATTTTCGTCGTATCGACAATTTGATTCTCGCCGTCCACTACTACACCTCTTCCCTCGATCACGTTCCCGATATACTCAAGGTGCATAAAAAGCGTATAAATACCAAGAGGATTAAGAAGCGTATTCAGCGAGGAAGGCGCACTTATCACTTTCAACGTCATCCGACTGAAATAATACCGTGATTGTTGTGCGGTGTTGTGAAAATGTGCCGGCCTCGAGCAGGCTGCCCGCCTGCTATATTATATTCGGCGTATTCCAGCCTAATAAAATCTGAATACCCGAATGGCTACCTCTTGATAGCGTTTGACACGAAGACAATCGCGGATGATTACCGCCGCGCCGGATAATAGATTTCCCTCCACCCAATACCTCGTCTTGTACGTACTCCGCGGACACCGTCTCGCACTCTCTTCCCACCTACGCGTTGCTAGTTGGAAACGAGGAACGCGCAATTTCATTCTAATTGATAGTACTCGGTCGATCGGTGTCTCTTGTGCTGGTTAGCCGTGTCGGCCGCTGCTATATCCCAACTGGTTACAAGCCGTAGACGGATTTTTTTTAATGGGGGGCCGAGATTCGTGAGAAAGGCCATTACGATAGGTGATACGGAAGGTTGAAACGGAGGCGGAATGCCGAACCGGCCAGACAGAAGCGCCTCGTCTTATTTATCCCGTCGGCTTCCATGCTGTCGGATCCCCTTCCTTCCTGCAACCGATTCTAATGGAATCGGATGGAAAAGGTTTCTTCGTTCGAGGGAAATGGCAAGAATCGCGTTGCTTTCCAACGCGTTTCCTTTATCGCGTCGAGGAGTATAATAATTTTATCGCGAGACGTTCCTTCGTTTATTCTTATTGTTGGAATAGAATAGATTTCACCGGCATTTTTATGGATGGCGGATGCTGTGTTGTGTGCACGATGGCATTTGGGAAAGGCAAAAGGGAAATGTCAGAAATAATTAATTATAAAATTCGAAAAGGATATACCGGTATTCCATGTAACACCAGTATTTCCATTTTATTCTAAATGTCTTTTAAAGTTCGAGAAATAATTTTCTTTTATTATTTTTATTATTATTTTTTTTTTAAATACTCCGTGTTCTCTTTTTGGAAAAGAAAAAAAAACTCTAACCCAACATTAATTCGAATAAATATATACGGCGGTGAAACACAACGAAGAAGAAAGAAGGTTATCGACCCCTCGTCGTTGACGAATCGACGCCACTTTTTATCCAGCTTCCGGCTCGAGATCCCTTCGCGCGGCACCGGAAGCGTTTAGGCCTCGTCACGCTTGTTTTAATTACGCGACCAGGCCCCTGCTCGTTCGTCCATGCACCGCACCCACGAAGCGGAGGCCGGTCCTCGGCTTCGACACCTGGCAGTCCAGAAGGGAATTAATTTTTTGGATTAGCTTATCGCCTCTAACCGAGCCACCTATTTCACCCGGGAACGGGGTTAAGACCGGCTAAGCAGCTTTGTATTAATGAGGTTCCGGTCTGAAACAGTCGATGCGCAGTTTCTTTCTCCTCCTTCTTCTTTATTCTTCTTCTTCTTCTTCTTTCTCCTTCTCCCCTCGCGGCCGGTTATTATTCCACCGTTACTTTTCGACCCACCAGATAACATCAATTTTCTGTTCGATGAATATGGCTAACGAACACGATGCCTCTCAGGATCCCATCAGAGAAATTCGGGCTTCCGTTTTGTCAGTGAACATTGTCACGCGATGTAATTCGAATCTTTCCTTCAAGTCGTCCTCTCTCTCTCTCTTTCTCTCTCTCTCATTCTCTTCCGATAATAATATTAAATTCTCTGCCACAGTGGAAGTAATATCGTAAAATGACGTTGTTTAACAATCGTCCAAATTGATTAACGCGCCACGCGAGAGAAAATAACGATCTCCGCAAATGAACCTGCGCTTGTGAGCGTTTACGAGCGCTCGGATGTCGCGACTGCGCGAGTGGAACAGGTCAATCTTCCGACAATCAAACCTCTTATCGTTTCCTAACGACCATCTCATGTGAGATTTGCGCGAGGTAGAGATTAGACGAACAACAATCGATTAATCCAAAAATATTCCGTTTTCCTTTCCATCGATGATTCTTTTTCCTCCTCTTCTTCGTGAATTTTAATATCGCGATGCTTTCGTCTCTAACTCCTCCTCCTGATAGAACAAACGATCTCTCTCAGGCGCGGAGAAGACTAAATCATTAATCGTAACGCGGGTACGAAAGAACTCGCGAAGCAGCTATCCCGCGGAGGCGGTGGTCGTTCACACGAGCGGATTCGTGACTCCCCAAAGCTCCTAAACGCCTCGCGAGCCGAATAAATTGCGACCAATCGCATGCCACGGGACCATACCGCGCGATATACGTGTACGAGGCTGCTTACGAAGTATGAACTTTTGTCGGCTCATGGCTCGTGCGCGCATGTAGATGACGTTAACGAGGGCGAGCGTGGTAAAAGCGTCGATACGAAACGTTCTGCAATTACCTGGAATATTTTTTCGTAACACGAGATGCTCGATCTCGTATGCGGTAAGCGATGAAGGATTTCTCCTCGGTTATTATCGACGAAAATTGTCAAATATCTCGTATGTAAAGTAGGATAGAATCGTTGAAATTGAACGAGTATATCGAATAATCTTCTAGGAACTTTTCCTCGCGCAAATAAAAGAAAGGTAGAAAGTCTAGGCTCGGGAATGACGATAATTCTTTTCATAAAGCGTGGAAAGGCCGGTTTCGGTGAAAAGCGGGTGAAAACAGGCGAAAAACCGAATCTTTGGATAATCCGCTCGAATGAAACGAACCGCGAACGAGCAGAATCTTTGAAAGGTATATACTCTTGTACATCGAGGTATCCGTCTTCTTCTTCTTTTTCCTCCTCTTTCTCTTCTATCAAAACGATCCAAGACGATCCTTTGCGGTACTATCCGTTTCACCGTTCCATTGTCTTCCCCGTTTCTCCTTGTCTATTTACACGTGGACCCTTTGAAGAAGCCGCTGCCAGTTTTTCGTTGCTACCGCTGTTAAACTAAGCGAAAGGCATTCTTAAGAGCAACAACTAGGCTGGGTTCCCGTGGTAGGTACACGGTGGTACACTAGACACCGAGAGAGGCCGGAGCCCTGTTTTAGGTCGCCGGTATACGAGGTCAGCACGCGCTTTGTACTATGCGGGTTAAGTTACTCGAGCACCAAATCGAGCCTTTGTACCTTGTTAAGTTAAAACCTCGCTCTATACTCGCGGGGGATTGCTTGTCTTCCGAACATGGTGCTCGAGAACCGCACGAGGTCCGTTCTTATAGGAAATGCACGATACCGTGGAACACACGCACACAACTGGGGGAGGGGACGTTGACTAATCTCCGGTGTTTCGCTCTCGACCGATGTTTCGTGCGACGGTTTTCGCGCCTGAAACCGTGGCGCACGAATCACCGATCTATCGATGAACTATCCACCGATAACTTGTATCGTTCTCCGCTTCGGTGGTTGGTAACCGGAGTTGAAACGCCATTTTCGATCGTTGCGAACATGAGCGGTGCTTCCGTTCTCCTCCGTCTTTCTCCCACGTTTTTCCGTCTTTCTTTCGCGCCTCCTCTTCGTTTCGTTCGTGTAGTTTTTCTTTTTTTTTTTTTTTCTTTTTTTGATACACGAATTGAACACACGAAAATGATCCCACGGTCCTTTCAGATCGCAGCATCCTTTATTACGGGACGTTTGATTCAGTATCACGCCTCGGTTCCGAGATTCCTCACGGACCCCCTTTCACAGGGCACAAGACACTTTAACATATGAAAAAGTCCGTCGAAGGGATGAATGGAACAACCTCGCTTTTGTAACAATTTCTTCTTCTTCTTCTTCTTCTTCTTTTTCTTCTTTTTCTTCCTCCTCTTCGTATTCTTCTTCTTTTTTCTTTTGCTCGCTACCTCCCTTTTCACTGCTAATCTATGCTGCTCCACGCGACAGGTTCGCGCGCTATCATGCGCGAGGGTGTTGTCGATCCCTTTATAAAACGCCTTTGTAATAAGTAAATGTTCATCTCCGTGCTCCATTCCGCTTTGTCCATTCAGAATACCGTGTTGCTTTTCGCTCGTCAATCTTGCTCCTATATAATACTTTATACATACCGCAGTAGTTTCTCGGATCTAATCTAGGCAACGAAATCAAAGAACAGAATCCTTACTGAAGTGATATTTATTTATGTGAAATATCGATCAACATTTAGCACGCGCCTGAAAGGAGAGTCGAGAACGAAACGACGTTCGACATTCTCTCATAAATCATCTGCTCGTAAATCGGTGTCCTCGATCATCGCCTCGGCCTTGCACCTCGCCGTGCGTACAAAGATTTGGCCCGAGACGTTTCGAGACGTTCGTAAACGGTAGAAAAAAGTTGGTGCCGGTTAGCTTTTTTATTTTTTTCAAACCGCGCCACTTGACTCCCCGTCTCACAATGCTCGATCACGAGGTTCTCCGCATCTTCAGCCCTCCTTTTCCCCCACCCCTCGGCCAGACTCGGTTCTTTTGTGCCACGATCCACGAGCTACGCAACCCTTAATGCGGGTTCATTATATTCCAGTTCCGGACGTGCGCGCAAAGATCGCGATCGGCTCGAGGACTTTGGGGTGGTCGTATGGGACGGTTCTGTTCCTGCTCCACATTACGCAGCAACATGCACCGTGGATCAAAGGGAGCTGAGGGAGCGAGGAGCACATTGCCGGACAAGTGGCTCGCATCCCCCTGCTGCGTGCCACCCCATAGGAAAGGCCATACCGGGAGAAACGTCAACGGCCATCTAATTGCCACTCAAGAACGCATCGTGATTCGTGGGTCCACCGCGAGTCCAACCACCTGGCAAAATCATCGGTGATGGGATCGAGATGGGGTCGATGATGAATTCGTTTCGGAAAAAGAGTGGATCGAGAAGGGAAAATTCGAAAGAGAAAGAGAAATTTTTGAGGGAAAAGATGACGCGATGGAAGAAAAGTGACGTGGCGGATATACAAAAAAGTTTTCGAAAGATTTGAAAGAAGAAATTTATCCATTTTCGAGAGTAAATATCAGTCGGTGTGCGCCCGCGTTTAAAACTTATCCCTCTCTTTCTCCCTATATTTATTTCCTTCCTCCATTAATACCATGCAAACGTATGAAACTGCAATTTGTACACCGTCAATGAGGTAGTTTTTACGGACCGTGTTCCACAGCAAAGATGACGACGAAGAAGGACGAATAGGAGAGGAGAGCACATCGCTCGCGAGACTGAATACCCATGAAATATTCAAGGGGACGAGACTCTTTGTTCGAGCATGTTCCAACGCCGCGACAAAGACATCCGTTGAACGACAGAAACATATATTTCATGCAAGGACTCGTGCGACACGGGCCATTATAATGCCAAGACGATTAAATCGTAGTCGAGATCCAGGGCAGGCAGTCAAGACGAACAAGCGTAATGAGTCTATTCCGAACCACCCCTTTTTCTTTTTTCTTTTTTTTTTTTTCATCCTTGCGCCATGGACCTACCCCTGCCGCGCATAATCGTCGATGGAAATCGTACGAGACACGATAACATCTCAACGGTCGCAGGGTAGGAAACGCTTGGTGCGCGCGCACACGCATACCCCGTAGGATGGTATAAGGCGGGGTAAAAGAGAGGAAGGAAAAAAAAGAGAGAAGAAGAAAGAAGGAAAAGAAAGAAAGCGGTGGTAGTAAAAAGGAGGGCCAACAATAGTCAAGTGTCGTGATTTGTGCACGACCAGTGGGGTATGCCTTCTATCCAGTCTTAATTAAGCCCCGTTTCCCACGTGACTTCTTACCCCCGTATATACAGGAATAGAGGGATAGTTTTACAAGCTAACGTACATTTCTCCGCTCCGTTAAGTTTCCCCGTCGTTCCAAGGACGGGATCCTTGGAACGCCATCACTCGATATCGCATCACCTGCATCTAAAAATCTTTAGGATTTCAATAGGTTGGAAGTCGAAGACTATTCGGTTCTTAAGGGGATCTTTATTAAGGGGAGCTTTGAAATTTTGTCACAGCCCTCCACGATGAAAGGGCGCTTCGCTCAAAGAATGATTGAATTTACGAAAAACAATTATATCGTGGATATAACTCTGAAAACGCGGATCATTTCGTTACGTGGATTCGAAATCTATCTGCTCGAATCGTTGCTCGAGAATGATCCCTCGATGAAGATGAATCGCAACGAAAATTAATTAATACCATAAATCCTGCATCCGCTTAATCCGCTCACAATCCGACATGCTAATGTTCGATGGTAATCGCCGAAACGTTCTAAAATCGTTCATCGTGGCGGGATGCCACCTCGAAGAATTATTACCATTACGTAGAAAGTATCATCCACGATTGATACAAACCAGTTATTCAAACTTGATCACCATCGATCCCCCTCCAAAGGAGATTCAATCTTTGTACGCAATTTGCAGCCCGTCTCGAAGGCCGAATTCCGTTAACGGGCGCAAAATCCTTATTACCGATAATATGCAATACACACGCAACCCGGCCCCTAACCGCTCGGTATGTTGTCTATTCATTACACGAAAACGCTCTAACCGCGCGCGTATACGCTTAATGGCTCAATACTCTATCGCGAGGGGGCCGCAGCCATAGATCACACGGTTAACGTTGCAACAAAGAAAGGGAGAGAGAGAGAGAGAGATGTGCCGCGTATCCTCCTTTACGTAATACCAATATTGTTTCCACGAATGGTGAGAAATGCCCCGGTGGCTTTATAACGCCTTCTGCCCTCGCAGGGTCAACCGTCCAGCAGACGTTAGAATAATGGCGACTATTAAGTAAGTACCTCGGCTGCCTCCGGCAAGCGTCGCTCGTTTCCTCCCGAGCATCGTTTCCTCGAACAGCCATCTATTGAGACATGGCGCTGTGCACGAGGAATCTAACTAGTTTCCGTGTTATGCGTAAGTATTTCACCGTGAAATACGAGGTACTTTGAACTTACTTTCCAACAACTGGGCGACTTATCGTTGAATCTGTCCATCTGTCCTCGTATGAGAATATCCTTCCTCGCTCGACCTGTCCAATTTTTCTTATAATCGACGATATCTCTCTTTTTTTATTATTATTATTATTATTATTTTACCGTGCAAAGGAATCGAAACTCGAACGAGCTATTTCTGGAACTGTTATTCGCGCGAACAAAGCAACATTGTCACGATTATCCCCGTATTATCCAGCCGATCTTTCGCAATACCTCGGTGATTGTTGCTTCGTTTACCTTACCCGTAACGGTAAACGAGCGATTGCCGGGTGGATTCGGTAGATGAGTGGCGCCAGATCGGTAACTAGCTCGCGGAGCTAATATCGCGGCTAATGCGCAAACGAAGAAAGAGGAGGAGGTCGTCCGCCGTACGCCAGCCGAGGAAAATGCGTTTCCGGCCAGGTACGAGACTTATGACCCTGGCCAGATGAGGTGCTGTCCCGGCCTGTAATCTCGTCTAACAGGGGCCACCGACAATCTTGAGTTTGCTTTCGAGGCCTTTACCATAGCCCACGGAGTCGAGTAATGGAAACCCCGTGTTAGCACGTTCCTACTACTGGGCTGGCTTCGAAACTCCATGAGAACTCGCCGCGCGATCGACCATCGGATCAATGGTCGTAAAGTAACCGTGGCGTTTAATCCAATCGTCTGCTCACCTCGCGAATCAAATTTTTCTATGCAGAGAGGAGTTGTCGATCGATAAACAGGTTCGAGGCTGCGCTCCAACACAACTGGCAATCGAGTCTCTCGAGAATCGAGAAGTATAGATAGGATCCGGGAAATGGAATCGGATCGAGAGGAAAATGAAGGCTAAGTTATTCCGCGATTTCTTATTTTCAGAGGAGGGTTATCGTGATCCGTGTTCCATCTCGTTCAACAATTACAAGAGGCAGTAGTAGTCGTTACCCCCTGTGCCTCCCCCCTGTTAGTATGCGCTCCGTCACACCTGACTGAGCTAGCGCACACGCGCCCGATTCCACAGAAATATCCTTCGTTATTCGTGCCGTTTCGCAACATTTGATTGGGATCAAACGGTGAAAAGTCTATCTAGTTCCACTTTCTTTCCGTTCTATCATCGTGACTTTGATTTTGACGATTCGATTAAACAGCCGTGCTTTCACCGCGAATCTTACGTTCGAACTACGGGTTCGATAATGTATAGATGCGAAAAAGAAAGTGTGCATTCATATCCTTTGTATTCTCGCGCTCTGAGATTTCAGAATCGTTATATTATACAATTAATACGATAAGTTTGAACGCGAACTCTTTTCGTTACATTATATATATATTTCGGATAAAATCGTAATCGAGAAACTGCACTGCATTTCAATCTTGCAACAATTTACTCGCACGAGATGACGGGAGCGTAAGGAGAGAAATCGGTAAGGCGAAGGATCATGAAAGCATGGTCCGTTCAAAGGTCGACGAAGGGAGGCAGACGTAGCAGGGTCGACTGTCGGAAGGGCCAGAGGCGGCTCCACGGATTCCGATGCCTCTCGCGTAGGTAAACGAGAGAAGCGGATAAAATGCGAACTGTTGGCCGCGTGCAGCCAGGTTCCCAGGCAATTCTATGAATACGAAATACGAGGTCGGTCGAACCGACTGCACCGCGCGCTGCCCCCTTCGTTCAATCATCGTTGGATCTTAGACACGCCCGCCATGTTGATTTTGCATAACCTAGCCCGCGAGCCTCGCGGTGTCTCTCTCGGCGACGACAACATGGCGACGGTGTTCGTGGGTGACGCGCGTGAACGTGCATGGCGCCCTCAACACGCGAACGTTGCCTATCCAAAGGGAAAATCACCGGTTACGTAGCTACCGACGTCGATAATTATTTAACCGCTAAACGCCGGCCAATTACCTCTCTCTCTCTCTCTCTCTCTGCGTGCCTATAATTCTTCCTGTCCAACGTTGCTTCGAAGATTAAATAAAATTGAATCGAACCGGAGAGATTGAACGAAATCGAATACAGTTATGAATCTTTTAACAAGGGGAGGGGAGAGAGGTCTTTGAAGAATTTTTACGCGCGTACTTTCAAGGGGATATTACTCAACGGTTCTTTCTTTCGTTATTATCCCCGAGTTAAAAAGTCCCCGAGGCTCTCCCCTCGATCCCTATCGCGTCAACACCATTCATACCGAACCGGAAATTTCTCGAAACGGGCGTGTAAACGAGCGGATCGTCCGGATCGGCGTGACTCGGCGGAGGGGGGCAGCGGTCGCATTAATAATCGGGACGATATTATTAGTCACCACGGTGGGCCAGCGTGCGGCCTCTATCGACGAGGCTGATATACGATCAAGTAGTCGGAGCGCGGCATCTCGACGTGGCCGGCTACGCCGGTGTAATGTTCCAACGCGAAAATTCTTTCCTCTCCGCAAAAGGCTCGTCGCTGACTTTTTTGCCGACGGGCCGTGCGCGCCGGGCCCGATTGTTTAAGAACGTTCGATCCTCGATACCGATGCAGGGGCTGGTTATTGATGAGCCGACGATCTCTCGCGCGCGCACAACCGAGAGCTGCTTTTGGCTTAGGTTACCTGCGATTTGTATGACATTCGATCCCTCGCCCACGCGAGTACCGGACCTCTCCGCTCCTCTCTCTCTCTCTCTCTCTCTCCTCCACCTCTTCCTTCTCCTCCACCATCCCTCTTCCCCCTGTCTTTCCTTCCCGCCACCGTTTCTCACTCGCCTCGAGTCGCCCGTCCAACCGCCCGACTTCGACGGCTCTATTTATTTCTGTAATTCGCCTTATTTATCCAACTCTCTACCCGATCACACCCGTTCTATCCGTGTTCCTCGCCTTGTACCCCTGTCACCGTTGATAATTCGCATTAAGTCTCCATCGATGACTCGTGGACGCCCTCGAGCTCGCAAACCGGACTAGATCAACGAGGGAGGGGCGGAGGGGGGAAATAAGAGCACGCGAGAGAGCGCGTCGCGTCTCTTGGCGCAGCTGCGTCGGCCGGTAGGCTCGCAGCTGCATCTGCCGCGATATCAACGCGATGCGACCGATCACGAGGTGGCTGCGTGGGTCTTCCGCGACGGCCAAGTGCATCGCTCTTCAGCGAAAATTACTCTTCGCGTGTACGCGCGACGTGAAACTGTAGGTAGCTGATCGCGGCGATACGTCACCGCCGGTGCCACCGATTTATGTCTCGCTCATTACTTTCCCGCCTTTTCGTCTCTTTTCGCATCGCGCGATCCAATTTCACGGTTCGATGTCTGTAATGGAAGCTGCGGAGAATCCAAGTTATATTCCCGCGTCGCGAGAATGATTTTCCTTTTTTTTCTCTCTTGGAATAACCGAGAGTTCCTTAATATCTCTTTCGACTCTCCAAGAAATTGCTATCCAAATTTTCCCATAACCTTTCTTCGCCTCGATTCCGAATCCTCCGTTAAAAAGCTCCGGAGATCTCTGATTTCACTCACGTCGATCCGCGGCACGGATCTCTCAATTTACGGGACTCGAGTGACACTGCGTGGGCATCGGCGATCCAATGACGACGTCAAAGCGAGAGGAAAGACGGTGGCCGTCGATAAAAATCGGATCTAGCACGCGTCGTTTCATCTCACGGTTACATCTTCTTCGTCGTGTCCTCTCTTCGATCGTTCATGACCCGAATCGAAGTGTTTCACAGTTTGTGAACATCCTGTGCTCCGGCCCTAAATTACGTTGATCTCTTAACGATCGTTGCGCCACCGGTGTCATTCCGTATCGTTCGACGTCTAACACATCGTGCGCCGCCAAGCAGCCGTGCACAGGAAATTCGATATTTCCTGCATCGCGTATTGCGCGCCTCGATCTACCACGATACCTACGCCCGACTTTCCTCTCCTCTTTCGCCCTTTGAGCGCCGCTAGAAAAATCGAGCCCCCTTCATGCTGCTGCGTCTACACCAACTTTCAACGAACAACAAAAGCATCGCTAGCCGGTGTACTCACCGTTTCATCCAGACACGTTCCAAGCTCGCAAATATCTTTCGACGTGCTCGTCTTCCGTTCGTTGCTCGCAGCCGATTGAAACAGACGTGTTCACCAAACACTGCACGCTATTAGCTGTCCAGAATGTAATTTATCCCACGAAATATTCGCGAATATCGGTGTGAATCCAACCAACGAGTTCCCTAAGTAATCTTCGCCGAGGTGACGGTTGATCGCGGTCAAGAAGAAGCTGGACGTATTGGGATTAGGAAATCGTTGGTTTCGAGACTGAGAATGTCCCGTGGAGGTTTCGATATCGGGGTCGGAAGGCAGCGCGGAAGACAAACAAGGGTGAACTGGAGGAGCACATCTTTTGCCACGTAACGAAGCCAGCAGTAAATAACGCGGACGGACAATGTTGTGAGTTACGGTGGTACCAATCCCATAAATGGCGTGGTTTTATGTTGGCAGCGAGGAGAGAGAGAGAGAGAGACGCGGCCAGCCACACAGGACGATCATTCGCTTCTTCGTGTAATGTCGGTTCACCAAACGGCCACGTTGTCACGCAACAGACGTGCCTCGCTTATTGTCCAGGGTTATCGTTACTTTCTCCTCCGGTTTTCTGTTTTCGAGTGGAGCGCTCTCCGGTTTCACGATACACTCGTAATATTCGACCCGAGATTTATCGCCGTTTCGCCAACCTCGAGCAACGGGCGAAACAATTACCCTCCCCCGTTCTAAGCCTTCTAATGGAATTAGATGGCTGACCCTTGCAAATTCTCCTTTATTACGATGTTTCTATCCGGCGTGCTGTTCAATTCAGGGGGAGGGGGCGAAAAGAGCGGGGATGGAAATGGCGAAAAATCCAAAGGTGGAACCTTCAATCTACGATAGCGTGATCCAGGTACCTTTATTGCCCGGCGGGAGTTACGTATCAAGCTCAGCCCGCGTGTCGGCTCGCTGCAACGGATAAGTCCACGGAGTTGTGGAGAATAATGGAAGGACTTTCTACTATCAAATAGATTTATGGATATCCAACCGAGGTACCTACTGCCGAGGTTTATACGGCCGCGAGTCCCGCCGTCGTGCTTTATCCGTACTGTTAACCGTACAAGTCTCGCCGATATACGCGAATATAAGCGAATACGCTTATATGTCTCTCTGAACTCCCCTCGGGGATGGCAAGAGGGAGGAGAGGGACAGAGACGGGCGAGAAAGCAGAATTTCGTATTGTTTGGGGATACTATTTCATACAAGTTCGCGTTCTATTGCCTCGATCTCTCAGATAGAGAGCGGAGTATTTTGAATTATAAGCATAGGTGGATAGAAGTTGCTTGCCTATTCGTGAGACGGATTACTTGGATGGAACAATGGCTCTCTCCCCCTCCCTCCCGGAAATATTCGAGTTTTCTCAGTGGGGAGGTCATCGAGATGATTCTTCACCCTTGAACCGATAATCATCGACACTTTTTTTTGCATCGTTTTTTAAGGGTAGACGAGGGCAATCAACGAGGGCTTTCGATTATTCGGACTTGGGTGAGTGAATGGAATCGCAAGTGTGTCTAATTTCAAGCTGAGATCGATTGCGGTTGGATGATCTTTGGTATGAATCAAATCGTGTCGATTGAGATATCCGTTTCTAGAATAATTCGATACTTGTAATAAAAATCGTAATGAAATATGGGTTATCGAACGTGGTTTCGACTCGAGAAAGTTACAAATGGAACGTAATTTAATCACAAAAATATGGTATTTTTTTTTTTTATTTTGAATTACTACTAGAACGAAAGATTTTATTGAAAAGAATATTTCGTTCTACCAATAAGATTTATCGAAACTTTCACTTTATAGCTAGAATAATTTACCTGAAGTAAAACTGCGGAAGATTTAATTTTACAAATTTATCCTACGCCGCACGACGAATCGCATCTAATACGTATTTTCATCCGCAGTTCCATTACACCAAAGAGCAAGCATAAATGTTCCACCGACTCGAGTCGCGATCACGTTCGATGCGACGACTTTTCACCGTGCATAAAATCCTTGGTTGGCCTCGAAAAAAAAAAGGCCAAAAGAGAAGTAAAAGAAGAGGGGGAGGGAAAAAAAGAAACGAAAGCTCGTTACTTCTTTAGAAAGCCGATATCGCGTTACCGTGCACGACTCGAAACGCATTTAATGCCACGATTCATCAATCGGTCGCACAGAGGCAGGGCGAGCCGAGGTCCGAGGCATATTTCGAACACGAAAGATAAGTCACCTGTCCAATAGGGAGGGCGTATCGGTCGATTATCTGCGATCCGGATAAACCGGCCGCCGCTTCGAACCGCCATCGAGTACCGATATAGAGCGTCGTGCGTTATCGGCCTCGATCTTGATACTTCCGTTTGCTCGAGGGCGTAATCCCGCCCTCGATCACGCCACGATCCGCTCGTCTACGATTACACGATAAAAGTATGTAAACCTGTTCGTGAATTACTGTAAAGTGCCTCCCTTCCCTATCCTTCTCCTCCTCCTCCTCTCTCTCTTTCTCCCGCTGGCTCTCTCTTGTTCCTCAAAGGAGAGAGAACCTTTTCGAGGAATGTGCAACCGCATCTGGCTACCAGTTGTAATTATTTCATCTTTTAATGGCGACCGTGTACCAATGCGATTTTACGCGGTGGAAAACGCAGTTGTCGTAATCGTAGGGTTAGAATTTTACGAGCCAACTTGGATCGTTGGTAATAATGCAACAAGCTTGCCGCGAGCAGACGCACGGTATAAATAGCGATCGGCAATCCTACGTGCAATTTTCCATCGCGTTGAACGCGAACGTTTCCAGCCACTACGCTTCCTACGTTAACCGGGAAATTAAGATTCGTTTATTTGGTAAATTTTGATGAAATGGCTAAAAAGGAACAGGGAATAGGAGGCAATAGAGGAGGAATTGTGAAAGGGTGAACGGTTTGTCAATGTTTGCCCATTTTTGCCCACAACTGCTCGTGCACGCGTGCATGGAATATATACGCGCGCGTGGCAGTCGCGTGTCACCTGTCCGCCACGGTTTCGTGAGTTGCACGTTACTTTTCCTGGACACCTACCTCCACGAGGAGGAGACATGGACGACTGATCAGCCAGGACCTGCTGCTGGAGGCCGAAACTATTCCCTCCCTCGGTAGAAATGTTAATTCCAAGCGTTTCGCGGAATTTATTCGTCGCTGGAGAGCGTGACGACTGACGTAATTTAGTAGTCCCATTTGTAAAGTAGGATAAAGTGAAAATATTATTAATTATAACGTTCGACGATTTTTACGACGAGACGAGCAAAATTCTTTTTCATCCATGCAAGAATTCTAATATCGTATATTATACATTATTCGAATCGAATTTAATTTCGAAACTTTACTTAAACGAAAGACGTAAGAGAAAAAGCTCTTATAAATAAATAAAAAAATTGAAATAGATTCAACACGAATCACGAAAAATAAAATATTGGGACAAAAGAACATTGGACGTCTGCTCTCTAAAATTCACGACCCCTCCTTCAAGCATGGATTAAGAAATAAAGTGGCCGCTCGAAGCGATGGAATTCGCAAGGCGTCATGTGTCAAGGAATCACGCACGGCTGGCCATCGTCTAGAAGCACCCTGTCTTGGGGGTTGCAGGTGCACCGATGCCTCCTTCGGCGGATTCATGGTTGCGTGATTCCTGGCAGGTCCTCCACGAAGGGCTCGGTGGGTCCTTCTGGCACGTGCTTTTCGTACGCTGGTGTTCCATCGAGCAGCGAAGGTGGAGCATATGCGGAGGAATCATGCTCGGATGGGTTGGCTCGCCACCCCGCAGGTACCGCGAAGACACTTGGCCGCAGGTGGTGGTGCACCTTAAACCGCCACCTTGTACGCAGCAGGTTTTCAGAAACCGTTTCCATCCCACCACCGGTGAGCGTGAAATATGCGTGGCTATATGGAAAACTTGTCCTGAACGAGCTTCGTATTTCAAAAAAGTATGCTTATTCCCCTCCTTCTTTCCTGATTCCCGAGCAACTGAATTTCGATAAATACCGTTTCGGGATGCTCCAAGTTTTCCTTTTTAAAACATCGAGTTTGTGATGAGTCAATTAGATTCGTTCGAATCTCGAATCGAGTTTCAAAATGATCTCCGGTGGAGAATGATGATACGATGATTTTGTATGTAACAGATATTTATAAATATTTTATTCAACGAGCAAGCCCGGCTTGACGGAATATTTAATGGAAATCGTGGTGGACTTTTTTACGGGTACGTTCCTTTGACCCTTGGCGGAAGTGCTCTCTAACGTATTCAATAAGGAGAGATAATGGGTACCCGTATCGGCAGGAAGGACGAAAGAGAGGGGAAAATAAAAAAGAAAAAAGACGGGGAAAGGGAAGAAAACGTAACGCGACACGTCGATACACCAGGTAGAGGAAAAAGTTCAAACAGACAAAACCCGTGGGATAGGCATACACAAAAGTCAACGGGGTCGGGCCGGGGGTCAAACAGTAAAATTAATTCGAGCCGTGCGCATCCGCTCGTTTAGATGTCGAAGGGGATGTCGATCGGGTCCCGCAGATGGGGATATTAATTTCGTGAGGTGACTTATGCTACGAGCAATGCGCGTAAAATTATAAAAATAATAATCCTCGAACAAGTATATCCATCTTCTCTCTCTTAAAATATCCCAAAATTAAAATTACTTCCAACTAGTACCGTTCATTCCCTCCCTTTCTCTAATTTCTCGATTTAATTTCAACATTTCACGGATTAAAAAGAATCCTTGAATCGGTGTCCACAAAAGGATGGAGGAAGAAACCTCGAAGCGTCACAGGATTCCTGGAAGGAAACCTTTGATGGACGATTGAAATCAGGTGGCGCCGGATCGGTTCTCGCCATGGCAACTGTTGGAAACAACGAAAGCCGCGTACAGAGAGATGACGACGAGCTCGCGTGCAACGTGTCTGCACGCGTGCATGCGTTGGCACGCGCTCGGCCTGCAGGTGCCTCCTAGCTGCGTCGTTGCACCGCAACCCACTACCCGCACGATTTCTAAGATAACGGGTGACTCTCGTAATTATCCTGCCCTAAGCAGATACGCATTTTTATGCCCATGTATACGAGCGGGGGTCACGCCCACAGGGTTTTCGGTTATTTTTAACCCAGGCCTCGGCCGAGCCATTATAAATCATCCGCGTTCCGCTCTTTCGGCCAGGCCAGATCTAAGTGTTACCGGGAATTTGTTATTTACACCTCGTGGCAAGGACGATTCTTTTTTATCCGAGAGATTGCGGAGCGCTCGATGCGACGAGTAACAAATGGTTAGGTTATTGGAAATTCGTGTAACTGGCGTGCAATAATTCCTCTCGAAGGGATCACTTGATTCGAGGTTGATTCCATGTATAAATTTTCTTATTTTGAAGAGTGTTTCGTAATTCTAAATACGAACGTGGTTTGTAATCTTGAAAAATTGGCCAGCCATGTTAAGACGTTTAATTGTACGTTGGGATTAACGCATACGTTTGGAATCAATTATAGTTTATTTTAAGACGATTAGCAAGAAGCAAACTCGTCGGGCTTGGTCAGTATGGGAAAGATAATTTTATCGATGACTCGAAGGCAATTTTCTTCGTCATTGACCTAGTTAACACGGTAGTCATCTAAAGGCGTTGGCATTGATCGTGCAATTACGACTCGACCGTGTCATTAAACGTGTCAATTGTCAAAGGTAACGAGTGTTTCTTGGTCGAGAACGCGGATACAAAGGTGGTCGCGTGCCTGACACGCGCTTGCCAATGACAATTTCCGCCCCTCGTACCGGAAGTCGGCACCTATCCGTGTAACGAGCAACTGCAGCTTGCATTCTAGATGCACCCGCCTTTATACGCTACGTACGTTAAATATCCACTCTTGTGCCAACTATCATCATTTATATGTGCATACATTGCTTTCCGCAACTGTTAACAGCCTATATAATCTTCTAACTAATGATCGCTTTAATTTTCTTCGCAAATGGAACGAGAAGTTCAATGTCGAAACGAAAGATGCACTGAAGATGATTTTCAAAATCATCTTCCCACTGTTCGGTAATATATAAATTTGTAGAGATAAATTAATTAAAACATTTGAAAATACTCACTTTTTTTCTTCTCGGAGAAGAGAATTTTATTAAAAAAATCGATAATTAATTTATTGTTTTACAAATATCGTACGAATAGTCTCCTTCTAATTCAACTTCCATTTCTCTACGAGTACGACTCTATAATCTTCCTTTCTTCGACCAGCTTCCTGCGCTTCACCTTAAAGACCCCGAGAATCACACCATTTCGATAAATCGTACTTTACGTCGAGATTTACAGCATCGTCCGAGATATCCATCTGCGAATAAGCATCTCTCTTCCTTTTGACACGATAATAGTAACAATCGTTCGAGCGTATATATCCACGCTCGCTCGCTCGCGGATCCATTAAGATCAAGATAGGGTTTATTTACGTATTTCAATATGGCGGCGGCTAGATCGACGTAAAAGTTAACCCGTTGGATGATATAGCGTGGCGTCGATGCTCCGTCGATGCGGGAGCAGTGCCATAATGATCGCCGTTTTATCGTCGAGACCACCGATCGGTTGCCCTTTCCCGTCCAAACGAGAAATTAACGAGAAATCGGACACTTCTCGGCGTTAACTATCCCACGTAATACGCCATGCAATTTACGAGATCGTCCAACGACTATTTCATATAATCCACAATGGAAACAGGAACGGATAACCAATCTTTTAAAACCGTCAAACTTATCCGCGACCTCGATCTACGGTTAATCTAATCGCGAAGAAAAGACAAAAAAGGAAAAAGAAAGAAAAGAAACATCAAATTTTGTAACCATTGTCTCATCATTTCCTAGTATACAGGTATCCGTGCAGTTACATTTTACACGACGATCGTATCCATTTATAAAAAATAAAAAAAAGAAAGGAAGAGAAGAAAGAGAAAAGTACGACACCCGGAAGCGTAAAGATACGAAGGAAACGAAGGCGTACGAAGGAGATCATAAAGATCGTGGTCAATTATTTAAAAAGCCACGAGATAACTCAGCAAAGATGTTGCGGGTAAAAATGCAGCGGAACCCCCTCCCCCACCCCGGCAATCCGATACAATATGGCCCCTCTCGCGGCGTCCCGGACGTATTTACGACGAAAGATTCGTCCTCGATCAGCGCGGTGTGTGAAACGCTCGCAACCGGTAAAAAGGCACGTACCCCGGCGTGGTTGCATTGCGAGAAAAGGTTCGACGACCCACGACGACGAAGCCACCCCGCGCGCTTACGTACTTACGACGGCTCCTACGTTTCAAGGACAAAAGTCGACCTCCTTCGGGAGGTCTTTTCCTGGTTCCCCCCGCAGCTGGTGGCTGCTCTCCCATCCCTTCCGCGCCTCCACCTTAATTTAAAGCCAATCCCGCGCCGCGATCCAACCACGCACACGCCAGGATCACCTTCCTCTTCTCTTTCGCAGGAAAGCGGACCGGCCAACCTCCTCGTTCGCTTTTCCCGTCCCCTCCGCCTCCGCGATCCTGAGGATCGTTGGCCACCTTGAAAAACTGCCTGACGCGAAGCTGTATATCGCGGCTGGCTAATCTAAAAATACTAAAGTCCACCTTTCCCGCGGCAAGAGCGATGGCCCCGGACCACTGCTAAATCAACGGCGAGATTGAGATGCAAATGCAGCCTTTCCTCTCTTTCTTCCGCGCGTGTCCTCTCCACCGCCTTTCTTCGGTGAAACCAAGCAAGGGACAAAGTTTTAACGAGGGAAAGGGAGAGAGAGGTCGGAAGCCAAAGAAGGATGCGATCAATTAATTCGGTTCCGATATCTCCATCGAGAGCACACGCCTGAAACGCCGATAATTCAAATCTACCGCCATATTTCTCATTCTTCGCCTCTCTTTCCCTCTCCCCTAGCCGGTGGGAGAAGTACTCGGGAAATAACTTTATTGAATTTCGCGTGATTCTCGCAATAACTCATGCGCGACGCGGTTGCGAAGAGTCGCGAGCGAGCGCGCGCCCGCTCGGACCCGCCTCGTATCGCGGGACACGATCTGGCTTGGGTGAGCCACGACGAAGCGTGGCGCAGCGTGCGGTGCTTGCTTACACACTGCCGTGCGCGCCTACTTCCACTCTCTTTCTCTCTTTCTCTCCCCCCGCGGAAATAAGTATAAATCATGGGCCTATGCATCCGAGGTTCTGTTCGGTGTCATTCGCGTCACGGCCCTTTCCGCGCTCTTACAACCGTTAAAAGATCGAAGACGGTTCTCGGGGAGAGAAATTTTTCAAACAAGTTTTTTTGTTTTACTTCTTCACTCTTTTTCTCTTTCTTGCTTCTTTTCTCTCTCTCTGTCTTTCTCTTTCGAAGCGCGTCTCTGTTCTCGCGGGGAGAAGAATTCGAGGAAGGAATTGGAGGAAGGAATTCGTGGAAATTAAGAAAGTTGGTTTCGCTATGCAATTCGTATTCTTCGCTTCGGGCAATCACGAGACGCGGTGGAATCATTAAAAAAGCATTAAGCAACCATCTTTTCGAAGGAACATTCTTATAATTTTTGTTACCATTAACCTTATTGATTTAATTTTAATCTTTCTTATCCGAACACTTGTAATTTTTCGTTTACAAATAAATGAGTAGAGGATTATATATTCCAATTAAACGGCAACTCATAAAATTTATGATCTCTTGTATTTCGATTGACTCACCAATTGATTGAGTGGCAACAGGTCTACATCCTTTATCGGCAGCCATTTGCACTCAATTTCCGTGGTCGTCTGAATTGAAAGAATGATCGGGTATTTCGTCGAATCTGTGTCAAATTCTACGTATATATATAAATATATAATGTAACTAACGGTCTCCTGCACGGTTCCATTTCTGTCCATCTTGCAAATCTCGTATTTAAAGAGGAGGGCGTGTCTATCGCCTATGAAAAATGTCCTCTCATCTGAATTTCGCTGAATGAACAGGTCTGAGGAAGTGGCCATAACTGCCCCGGTAATCAGACCGAACCAATCCGCCGATGCAAATTCTGAAACGTAGGAAACGTGAATCCAAACACGCGTAAAATCCCTTCTCGTCGCGTCCGCCTATTATGCGGAATCTGTAATTTGGATCGAAGAAAATGCATCCGATTCGATACCTTCATGAGACGAGCGATCTATGGTCACATTTCCCACGATCTGTAAATCGGGCGCCTTGTCCAGAAAATAGCATTCGTTCGCTCTCAGTTGTACCTTGTGCTTCTCATTTTCGATAATTACCTTTTATAATCATAACGCAAGCTGTGTTACTAATTTAGAGGGTCGATAGTTTTCTGAATGAGTAGAAAATTACTCGAAAATTTGTGTTATCGCCGGTGGTCGTAATAAGAGGAAGATCTTTTTCCATCCATCGCTTGTTAGTCTTCGAGCTCAGAACGAAATCTCGAATTGGACCGAGCAATTTCATTTGTGGTTCGACGCAGAAGCACTGTATCTATAATGCAACAGGAAATTATATAGGATAGGATCGCTGGAGGGGATGGATTTCTCGAGCTCGTTTCTCGAAATTTACATTAGAAGCTTCTTGGACGAAGATATGACCGATTTGATAAGCCTTCGCATCGAAGAAGTATGGAATAGCAGTGTATCCCGGCCCGCCGATATGATCGGCGGTGTCTTTTCTTAAAAACTGCCAACTTTTATTTATATGCAAATCTTTCGGGATGTGCATCGTTTTGACATGTTTTTTCAATGTGTACATTTCCGACTCTCGAGTCATTTTGATCGTTGATATCTACTTTTACCACAAAATCTAATTATAATCCTTCGATGAAACTTTTCGTTTACTTTCCTAATCTTATGATGACCGCTTAATTTTTCATATCGAATTTAGTTTGAAAAATCCAAATGTTATGGAATTCATTCGCGCCACGATCTTACAGGTTATGTACTAAAATATAGAATCGGGATGTTCGATCGAAAGTTGGCCAAGAATTCGGCCGCGCGACCGATGTTTCCTAAATCGAAATCAAGCGGAATCGGGGGAAGCGATCGATCATCCGTCCGCCTTGTCCTTTTGGTCGCCGCAAATACACGCAGGCCCTCGCCCATTTATAATCATTAGCGCCGTTGCCACGAGTCTTATTATGTCATTTCGTTTCGTCCGTTTCCTTTCTGTCTTCCTCTCCCCCATTCCTCCTCCCGAGGAACCCGCGTACTCGCTATTGTCGCCATCGAATGATGAATCTAAACGCGAACGCGTCCAAGGGGTCGTATTAATCTGACCTCGGTCAGCAATCCTTTTATCAATCGGACAAAGGATTTTCACCTTCGTTTAATTAACCCCTTTCGAAGGAACACCTCGTTCACGGTACAATTAATCCTTATCGTTCGCTTATAAAATTCGTTTTACACTTTCTTTTTCCTTTTTCTTTTTGTTACTCGATTTCTTGATCTATGAAAATCATAGATTAGCACGCAGAACTTTGCAACGTTCGTTGTGTTGAATATTTTACGATACGATTGGCTCTTAATTCTTTTATTCTTTTCTAATCTCGAATAGATAAAAATAAAAATCTTTCGATTCACTTAAACGGCGATTAACCTAGTTAAACGCAACTGTTATTCGAAATCACGACCGGCTCTCTAATTATCGCGTTCATGGAACACACGAAAACACCGATCATCTTGTAATATCACGAATCGAGTTAGCGGTAACTCCGAGGATGCTGCAACAGCACGGTTCGCGTGTTAGGCGAGCAACACGCTAGTAAAGTAGCCTACAGTATTGTATCTAGAGGGAGATATTTAATTCCTGGAATGCGATAAACTCGCTAATATGTAGATCCACGAACCACGAGGGCGCGAGGATGAAATTGGCTTCGTGGCCCCCATGAGGATCTTTCCAATTTACGTGTTCCACATAAGTCGAATAACTGAAAAAAAAAGAAAAAAAAATTAAACGAATCATCGAAGCAATGGAGATTCGTGATTCTAGAAACTAATTTCCCCACGAATTTCGTGTTGGTGCTCTTCCTATTCCAAAGATTGAAATTGTGTTATATTTCTTGGGGTGTAACTGCTGATGTAATCGCGTAATTTTTATATTAAAAATACGTGCAACAAAATGGAAAAAGATATAGATTATTCGTAGTTTATGATTTAATATTTAGATAATATTCAGATTTAATATAACGTGTAACGTTGTCACGTCTTCTTTCTTAATTATTTTTATTCGTTTCAACTAAGAAAAGGAGATGCCAATCCTTCAATTCCGATTACATCTCAAATTTCTAACCACTTTTATTACTCTTAGCCCAGTTGAGAACGATAAGAGAATACAGCCACGACCCCGTGTTCATAAATTCCTCGAATAATTTAATTTCAACTACTCGATCTCGTTCTCCGAATCGTCTAAACGGAGACGAAAATGGAGATTAACGCGACACTGATACGCGGTAGCATCATCGAGTGGGACGAGTCGCGGTCGGATCTTAAATTTCCAGGCTGGCAAATTGAAACGGGCCTGGGCCGCATCACGATATTGCTTATGGTACAAATTTAATAAGGCGCCTGCTGGGACCCCCAGTTACCATGCTAATATCATCCACCGTCCAATGCGCCTCCACCTGACTCGACCGGACCCTCTCAAGTGTACAAGGGGAAGAGACGCGAGAACGTTGGAAAAAGGGGGTCGACCGGTTAAGAAAAGAGGATAAAAACGAGACAAGAGGGGGGAAAAAAAAAGAACGAACGGCTAAGATGACGAGGAAGATGACCAGGATGAACGAGAGAAGGAGAATCTGTGGAGGGAGGGAGAGAGACTCGTAACCCGTAATGTTATAGCACTGCCTACCGCGAGGTGGGCTCTAAAGAGCCCTCGTGGCGGGGTCTTTAATGCCAAATTGGTTATGCGGACGCTTTACGACACGGTTCGCCGATATTAGCCGAATGAATTACATAAATTATCCTCGGCGTTACGACGACGAGGATCGGGGAAATAATCGGAGAGAGAGAGAAAAAAAAGCGAATCTTAATTTTTCCTCGACTCGTATAACTCTTGAAAAAATTCGCCCAAATGTAATAACTGAATTTACCAACGTATTATGGAATAGATGTAATGCATCGAGGTCGAATCGTTGTTGCCGCGGCACCTTCTTATCGGCAATTGTTCGATAACTGATCGGCATATTCACGATTATCGCCCATTTATTGCGTGATATCATGATTTCGCAACAACGTTCACTTGTCTGCACGTGCGAAGATAAACAAACGTTCGTTACCACGCAAAAACGCGAGACGATCGCCCCTTGCAACGTTCGGATTGCCGAACAAACGAACGAACATACACCGATGTTCAACTACTCCCGTTTAAACAAACGCGTTTCTATTAAAATAAATGTATCGATCATTCGCTTACACGTGCGAATACCTTTGCAAGCGTAATTAAAATTCAAGTTACGATAGAATCGAATTGCTGAATAAATCGGAAATAACTGTTCGCAACTCGGCGAGGTTCGAGAAGGCCGTGCCTCTGCCGACGAACGAGAGGAGGAAGACAGTGTCTACACGTCGCATGAGGTCCGATCTCATCCCCGTCGTTTTATCATCCCGCGGAGTCTTACCGGGGTACCTACCGCATGGCTCCGCTCGGCTCGTCTCGTCTCGTCTCGTCCCGTCCCGACAGTCGCACTCGTCTCCACGGCAATCTCGCATGTCCCTCGTGCTTCGTCCATTCCAAATACGACGAGGATAAAGGCGGAGGGAGGGGAGCGGGGAGCGGACGGTGAACGGAGAAAGAGTTAGAAAGGGGGAGAGGAAGAATCGAGTAGGAACATTTTTATCAGTCGTCGCTCGGACTCCTCTGCGGGAGGTCCTACGTGTGCGTGTGCGCACGAGCAAACCCGACAACCAGGTGGATTTTGATGGGTGATCGATGCCTTGGAAAATACATGAAAATTCTAAGTAAACGTACCTTCCTTTTACAGAAATTTCCTTGAACGGGGTGAATACGCTTGAACCGTATGAATAGCATTTCGTTGCCTTCTCTCTAGTTGGATTAGAAATTAGAAGACGAGAGAGGCGAATCGATCGGGAAAAATGAATACAAGTTCGACAAAAAATATCGAGAGCCCGTAATTTTCAACTCGCTTAATTCGTATTTCTCGAAACGGGACGATTATTCTTTCTTTCGGTCGAATCGAGCGAGAACGATTGTCGATACGAGGAGCTTGGATTAATTAATAACACGATTAAAAAAGGACATAAAAAAAAAAGAGGAAAGAAATAAACGTGAGAACCCGCTCTCCAAGTGGATGCGGGCTACTCGAGATGCAGGTGCGAGAACCTTTCGAAGGTTCGTCGAAACCTTTCCGAAAGCGCAAAGAGCAAAGATCGCGCAAATTGAAATCCTGCTCGTTCTTCCAGGAATGGATATGGTTCGGCTTTGCTTCCTATTCGAAACGACGATTCGAGCGGAAGATTTAACATCGCGATGCTCGAGGACACGTCCTCGAGAGCCTCCTCCTATTTCCGCTCGGTTCGCCGCGGATACAAGACGCGGCGAATGCGCCGGTTCAGAAGGGAATTAGCATACGGCTGGAATCGAACCTGGTACCCCCGATGTCTCCATCGCTCGTGAAATGGATACCCCCGTTGGAAACGGCGTTCTCCTTTCAGGATTGGTTTATACCCGTGCAAGAGTTACGAGCGGGCCGTGGCTCAATCGCCGCGGAGAGGAATACAGGCTGCCGCGCGTGTGGGTGTTTACGCGGATGTTATTGACCACGTCGTTCCACTCGTTTCCACGGGATGATACGATAATGGAAAAATCGTTTCCACGCGCCCCTCCCTCCCCCGGAACCTTGCGACCTTCCATCTTGTTTCAAAACGATCCGATCCTCGTACGTTGTGTCGATCCCCCGTTTAGATCCAACAGGATGTTGCTTTCACTACATATTGCAAAATAATTGCAAACGCGAGAGTGATTTATGTCGACGCGTTACGACGGTGGAAACCCATTAATTTCGTTTCGAATATTTAATTACATAATTCTGATGAATGAAAATATTATTATACATCGGTGAATCATTTTTTGTGCAGGATCGTATAAAGTCGCTCCAACTTGCAATAAAATTATATATAAAAATCAACGGTGGAAACGGTATATTGCCGTTGTAAATCTCTCGATATAATCGCCCAAGTGTTCGATAATGTATACGTATAAAAAAAAAAAAAAAAGAAAGAAAGGAAAAAGAAAAAAGAAAAAAAGGAAAAACCGATTCGATCTTTCACGTATGCGTCTATCCGCGATCCGTTGAAACATCAGCCTCGCCTGAATCGCGGAAAAGTGGGACGGTTTGGTCTCTGGTCGTTAACAGTTTAATGATCGGCGATCGTGGGGCACAAATTCAACCACGTGTGAAAAGTTACGGCGGAGTCACCGATAATATAGCTTGCCGTATTTAAAGACCGTTAAAGCGTGGATCGTTGTGATCGTTCTATTATATCGATCGGAGGTGTGTGCAACAAAACGATACGATCGTGGTAACCGTACGTGAAACACCTTCGAAACAACCCGATGGACTCGTGGCCCCTTCAGAGAGCCTGGATTTAATGGAGCAAATCGTTCCCCTGCTTTCGACCAATTATCCGCCTCTTCCACGGATGTATCCCCTTGCCTGTTCTCCTCTGCCTCCGCCTGCAGAGAGAGAGAGAGAGAGGCGCGGTACACCAGGGATCGTTTTTTCTTCTCCTCGAAGCAGACAGCATCCCAGATCCCACCCACTAGCGTAAAGTCCAATTAGAGTCGACTTGCCGTTCGAGATAATTGGCGAACACTCGCGCGACCACGTAAGTCAACAGACGGTAGCGTTTTCCTTCCTCTCCTCTTCGTTCCCTGTAACAACGTTCACCCAGGGTCAGGCGACTTTCGCCAGTTCCTTAACACCGTCCCCTCCCCTCTCCGAGTATTCATTGTCACCGCTTGTTTTTATTTCGGACTACTTCATTAGCTTTCCCTCTTCCGTCTTATCCTCCTGACGCGATGTACAATTGTTAATGAACAATTTATACATTCCAAGATTGCGGGGGAGATAAAACTTCGCTAAACTTCAACGAGCTATCGAGCTATCTCCATCATTCCCCTCTTCCGTCTTTAACCGATTGAATCGAACGAACGAGAAATGATATAACGATTCTGCCATTTTCTGTACATCGAATCGCGTACGTTCTATGGGAAGATAATAGCTTCTGTAAATTATCGACAATATCGAATAAAGCAACGGGATATATAAAATTATTGGATATCCGAACGCTTCTCCGTTTCTTCCGTTTCCACAGGATTTCGCTCGAAATTTCACGAGATGCTTACAAACCGTACGAGCGAAGCGCAGAGCCACCATCCTTTCTGTCCCCATCCTTTCCTCCTGCGATCTCGTTGTGTACGCGCGCGTGTAACGAGATCGCGACGCCGGCGTGGCGAACGGGAGACGTATGGGAAGGTTGGTAACCGGGTGTATACCTACGGACTCGTACCGATCCCCTCGCTTGTTTTTGTTCCGACTGACTTATCGATATTGGCACGTTGTGTTACGAACGTGTACGTAACTACTCGTGCGGGCAGAGGAGGAGGAGGAGGAGGAGGGGAGAAGAAAGAAGAGGGAAGAGACAAAAAAAAAGGGAGGAAAAGAAGGGCGACGGAAGAATTGTGGAGAACGGAGCCGCACGGAGGCAAGAGGACTCGACCGGTGCCGGGGTAAATCGAGCTCGACTGAATTATTGCTAACAGGGGGTAGAACTTTGACCGGCGCGGCGGCGTGGCGCGCGTGCCTGTGCAGGCGTTCAAGTCTCCAACTCGCCGACCGTTTTACTCGACCGGTCTTTACGTCTCGATAAAATAATTTTAATCTTGCTAATCCCGGGAAAAGGGGGAAACGCGTTTCTTTCTTCTCGCGAATCTGTTGTTAACGATTAAAGTAGTTAATTGATTCGATGAAAATTTCAAACGTTTCTCTCATTCGTTTTATCATTTGCGAAAAAATTCGTCGTTCCAATTCATCGATTGGAACAAAATTTTCCAATCCGATGTATAATTATTATTGTCGTTGTTGTTGTAGAATTATTATAGAATAATTTGTCAATTGACTCGGAATGTACAAGATAATTAAGTTTCCAAGATTGAATGCTGGAATTGAATTTAACGTTGTACGTGAAAAGGTGAATGGTTTCCTATTATTCCGACGAGGAGGATACGGTATTATATGTACATTAGGAAGGATGAAGGCATAACTCGTCGCGATTTTTCACGGGAAAACAAGTGGAACCGATGGAAAAAAAAGAAGGAAAAGAAAAAGAATTTTATACGTGGAAGGAAATAAGCATGGTAGTGCGCTAATATGGAAGCGGGTACATAGTTGAGACGTGTTGTTGTGCCTCTATCAAGGGGTATATTATTACCGTCGACCGAGCGATCGTAATGGCCGGCAGGAGTGAAAGAATAGCCGACATGACAGTCGAGTGAAGCTACTCCCTCGTCTCTTCTTCAGAGAAGGCCGATTCGCCACTTCCGCCGGCGAATGGAGAAAGGAACACGGTATCGAGGCGCATCGAAGAAAACCGAACGAGCCGTTCGTCGTCCTTTCATGAGGCCCTCTCGAGTTAAGCGAGAGTTATTGCCGGGTAGACGCGTTGTAATAGAGACAAGTGAGTAATAGTTAATCCCCGACCAGCCTCGCGCTTTCGTTCCAACTGGTTAATTATGTAATCTCGCTAATTGCACTTGCAGGGGAGGCAATAATTGTTTCCGCTCCATTCTTTCCCCCCCATAAACATCTCGCCACGAACGTCCTCTCGCTCGATCATCCTCGAGAGAGGAAAATAAAAGAGGAGGAGAAGGAGAAGGAGGAGGAGGAGGAGGAGGCGGTTGTTTGATCAGCAAGGAAGAAGTGATCCGAAGTGGAGGGGGAACTGGTTCCGAGATAAACGCAACTATGTAAATTTCGACGGCAGGACACGTGTATTAACGCTACATTTGCCAGCGGGGAGCGATAAATCCTTTTGTTCCCTTCTGTGCCGGGGACGGCGAAAGCGTGGTCCACCTCTTCGAACTGTGTCCTCTCGTCCCTCTTCGTTTTGCTCGTCGGATCTCTTTACACGGGGGGAGGAGGAGGCTGCGTTAACGGTGTATCGACCTACTCGCGGTCAGAAGTGCAAATTGAGCGAAAGGTAACGATGCGCCGTTCGATACAGACCGTGCGGAATTTCGATTCGTTCTTCGAGAAAATACGCGCGTGCATCCTCTGTCCTCCTGGTTACCGGAGTATAAGGTCTGAGGTCTGTTATTCGTTTCCCGAGACGGGGATTAGGTGAAACTTAATGGACGAGATCGTCGTAATTTTACGTGGCGATGCTCGTTCGAACATTGGACGGAATAAAAAAGGAGAAGAGGATGTTGGAGATGGGAATCGCGCGCGAGTAGATCGTGTTGCGCAAGAAAACGGTAAACCGCGATGCCATGTGAACGCTTTAATTATTTAAGTCCCGGATCCCGCGCCTCTCCATTCCACCTTCCTCGTTTTCTTGCCGCGGCCTTGGTAACCAACTCTCCTCTTCTAATTATTACCAGTGGCACGATGCTCCTTGCACGCCGTCCCGGTAAACACAGATCTCTGCCACTACCTGTTCACCGCGGGATTATTTATTTCTCCTCTAATTGCCCATTCCCTCGTTCCACGCGATTCCAATTATCGAGCATTCGGGATAAGTATTCGAGGATCGCGATGAATCCGAAATGTCAAGTGATAGGAGACGAAGCAACAACGAATTGAACGAGCGAAAAAGAATTTGCAAAGAGTTTCTCGAGCGGAAAATGAAAGCTAGCTCGGGTCCAAAAATAGCGCGTGGTCGCGTTAGAGGCGATGGAACAGAGAAACAGGTTCCACGTTCGCTTTTCGTCAGCGGCAAAGTCAATACGCGCAAGGCCACGCGCAAGGAAGATGACCCAGGACGATCTCTACTCGCTGCACCGTTCTCCTCTTTCTCCTCCTCCTCTTCTTCGCCTCACCCGACCAGCAACGAACCAACGGGCGCCGGTTTAGCCCTGTGCACGCTCGTTTACACGTTACAATCAGATGGATCAATAAAGAATTAGCGGCACGCTAAATGGCCAACGAATTGGAGAAGGTGGCACAGGTCTGGGAGTGCAAAACGCTTGCCGACGTTTTCCACCACCGTACAAGGACATCCTCGACCCGGGACACGTAGAGTTCGCACTTTCACCGCCATTTTTCCAATCGCGGAACGCGTTAAATTAACGGGCGAAGTTCACGCGAAACGGTTAGCGCCTTGTTTAGAGGCGATGTACTGTAATGTAATCCCGATCGTGGCAGGAGAATGTCTGTATTTTGTATTTTAAACGAGCCTAAATTGCACGTTTGAAATGTAATATCAACGCCTGGTCTAGGTTGGATCGATCGAGCAATTGCTGCTACGTAAATCGTATCGATTCGAGTCAGAACCGGCGTTACGTGAATAAAACGTTTCTCCGAGATCTACGTTCTTTATTTAACCCAGCGTGTTAATGATCGATGGGAAACGCGATTTATTAAATCCGTAAAATGGAGATACTGAACGTAACGTTCGTGTCTCTTTTCCTTCTTTAAATATTCGACCCGTGTCGATGTCCGATCAGGGTTAAATCGAAGATAAGAATGTCGAGCATTTAGTTCACCGTTTATTGCGAGGTGAACACGGCCGGTAGGGTGGACAAGACACGCGGAGAGACTCCAGAAAGGAACTTCAGAATGTGGGGGAGGAGAGAAGAAGTCAGATATGAAGAAGAAGGAGGAGGAGGAGAAGAAGAAAGAGAGGAGGAGGAGGAGGAGGAGAAATAAAATGGTTAGAAAGGCGGTGGAGGCGGAGGAAAGGAATAAAAAGAGGAGAGCAAGTAGGAGGAGGAGAGAGAGAGAGAGAGAGAAAAAGAGAAAGAGAAAGAAAGACGCTGATGGGATTATAAGTAATGCGCCGCAGCACGTGGCCCCGGTGAGCCCACCTCCAGGTTGTCAAACCTGTTTCTTCCTATGTGCCATCGTCTCGAAGGCGAAGGTGCAGCACGAGCGCGGGTGCCGCGCGTACCACGAAATCCTGTCGACCGATTTCAGTTCGTCCCAGAAATAGATGTATCTCGCGTACACCTTTCATAACGCGTAGCGCAACAGGTAGATCAATCGATTCAATCGAAATGGTAAATACGAGTTTTTCGAGATTCGGATTCGCGTGGAAGGAATCGTATTGAAGGGGGAGGGGAGGGAGGCCGGGGGGAGTTTCGCGTTGGCCGTTTGGAGGCGTTAGCCCGTCAAGAGTGAGATCCACTGTCGAAATAGCCGGAGGAGCAAGTAGCAACCATTAGGCGACCAACCTGTGCCTTAATGGAAAAATTGAAGATAACCACCGGCCTGCCACTCGACCGTTCAACCGATTCGCTCGCCTCGCTATGGGAGGCGTTTTCGTCGATTACGTCAACAAACTGGCCCCGATCGTTTCGTCTCGCTGGGTCTAAATCCTTCCTCCGCCACCAACAGATCTTGGTCCCTTTCGTTCGTTTCCTTCATTCCTCGTCGTGAAAACGAAAGAGAAAGAGAGAGAGAAAGAGGGGGGGAACGATGGCGATTTTTCACGATAGTTCACTCTCCTAGGCAACAGCAGATCGCGACCTCGATCGTAATTCTTCTGCTGATATACGTTTCCAAGCTTTAAATATGTTTCCAGCAATTAGCCCGCAATTTCTGCCAACCTGCTTGTTATTACGTGCATCGGCCAGCCCCTTTTAGCGAGATAATTATAGATCAGCATTCGAAACGCGCCAAAGATTCGTGTTCCGCCGCGGTTGCCTCTATCCACCATCGATTATTCGCTCCTATGTCAAATATGCGACCTGCCTTTCAATTTGTTATAATTGAATCGGTTTTAACGCGGTCGCGCGAGACCAACGTGGCGTTCATATCGATGCCGATCGTTGAACGACTTGGCACGTACGTAACGATCGATTTTGGAATACGAGAACGAATCTGATTTCAATAAGATAACTCCAACAATTTTGCACGCGAATGCAATGAAATCTGATGCAACGTCAACAAAACGTATTATTCATCGATTTGATTCGAGGATCGTGTGGGCTCGTTTAAAACGAATCGTGTAAAAACTTGTTGAAACTTCGTAGCTCCAATTTTGCGAGATCGATTTTATTTCGCATCGGATTTTTATTTCGCCGGGATACAAGAAATCACTGTCGATCGTTCGATCGATCGTCCTGCTGCCTGTCGCCGGCGCCGATTTCTCCGCAGGTGTTCCCCAGCCGACCGTCCATATTCTTTTTTTCAGGAAAATCGATTGATCACGGCTACACCTCGCTCGCATCGAAACTTCTTCATCAAGCTTTCTCTTTCTTTCTCTCTCTCTCTCTCTCTCTCTCTCTCTCTCTCTCTCTCTCTCTCTCTCTCTCTTCAATCAGAGTACCGATATTGATTTTATTAATCCTTTGATATTGAAGAAAGATTATTGGAATTCGATCATAAAATCGTATAATCGATCTAAGAGATAGAAACGAAATTTAGAGAAACGTAGAGAAAAAATCCTGAGTTACTTTAGTAACTTTATAAAGAAAGTACAAAGAAAGAAAGAAAAAAAAAAAAGAAGAAAAAGAAAAAGTATCGTGAAAAATGGATATTTATCGTAGTAGGAGGATTAACGATAAAACGTCGTTACGAGGATCGGGGAAGATTAACATGATTTGGAAACGTGCGTGAAAGCGGGTATTCGAGGCACAGGTGGCGAAACGATCGCTTTTACGCCGAGCCATTAAAATCGGACTCGATCGCGCCGCATAATGGGATCG
This sequence comes from Apis cerana, assembly GCF_029169275.1. Classification (NCBI taxonomy): domain Eukaryota; kingdom Metazoa; phylum Arthropoda; class Insecta; order Hymenoptera; family Apidae; genus Apis; species Apis cerana. The sequence continues at coordinate 7,055,037 of NC_083864.1, read as the reverse complement.
ATTTGTACCAACCAGCCGGTAAGTAAGAATCCACTTACGGGAGGACCAAGTTTTCGTTGGAAACCTGTCGTACGCATTTCTCGAAATAAATCGACGATAAATGGCCGGGAGAATCGTCGTTTCTAATCGCACGACCGTGGATGATTCGCCCCGTTCCTTCGCTCGTTTTACCTTTGCTCGAAAAATTATTTCGCGTCTTTATAAAACATTCCAATTCTCCGACTGATCAACGTTCCGCACGCTCGACTCGAGCGTAATACGAGAAACGAATTAAGCTAACTTTTCGTTTACACGTCGACTCGATCCTAGACTAAAGAAAGATTAAAATTTGCAGGGGGGATAACATTTCTCGATCGAAGAAAGGAAAGGATCACTCGGCTCGTTGGCAACGCGTTAATTAAAATCGTGCTGTTGAACAGGAACGTTTCAGAGGCACGCAAGGTATCCACGTTAGAGGATCGTGCATCGATCTCGTGTATTTCACGGGAAACGGAGGAAGGGACGGTGGAAGGTTAAAGGGTTGGGTCAGATGGAGGCTGCTATGGGTGTATCATTACCGGGCTGACCCCTCCCGCGACTGATCTTTCAGAATCTGGAGCAGACCGTTTCACATGTGAAAGGATACCGGTTGTGTCAACGCGTAATTATTGTCTCGGCCCGTGGATCGAGTCGCAGCCCGCGGAACGGACAATAGTTTCGCGGCAAACGCGTACTGAAATGCTCGAGTGAAACGTCTTGTAGGACACCGAAGCCGGTCACGAAACGAAGTTTAGAAACAGAAACCGCGCCGCTGCCTGCGGCTTCCTCCAGACCTTGCTACAAGAAGAAAAAGAAGAAGAAGAGGAGGAGGAGGAATAAGAAGAAGAAGGAGAAGGAGAAGGAGACGTTGATCGGAATTTCATTGGAAATCACCGTTTCCCACACCCCAATACGGGAACAAGAATCTGCGAACCGTGTTCACGCGTCGATACAAGAATTATTACGATTATATATTTCTTATCTCAATTCTCTCGGTTTCGAGTGAAAATTCTAGTGGAAGAAATCGAATAAAATGTTGGAAAGAAAACGAGAGAGAACGATCGTTTTGAAACGAGGAGGGAGGAGGGGGGCAAAAGGTGACGACGTCGAACGAGTGACGTTCACCCATTTACAGAGGTAACACTCGTGCCATAAAGAATATTTTTATCGTCCCGTCCATGCGATCCGGCGGGCAACGGTTTGTCGACAGTCGACCGCCTCGGTAATGCCACGAGAAATTACTGCTATTAGCGATTGTAACGTCGGGCGAACGTCGAAAAGGCCGAATATCGATCGCCGCGCGCCGGGCTTAACGATACGTTCCCCACAGATATAAAAACAAATGTATAATTTCCACGGACGAAAAAGCGTTTCGCGTGCCGGCCGGATAACAATAACACGGGCCCCTGCCAATTTTACATAAACGCAATTATTATCCTTTTACTGCCCTAATTGGTCTCGTAACGTCCCCCCCATCTCGATGGTATCCGCGAGAGGTCGCCAAAATCGCCTTTTCCTTCGACTGATGTAGCTCGGATAAGATCGAGATCAGCGCAATGGTAGCTCACGACGTCATCGTGATCGATCTTCGATTATCCCCCGATGTTGCCACGTTCCACGTGCTTTTAATTTTAATTCGCCGGAGGCGGAGGGTATGATTAGGAAGCGACGTTTCGAGGGGAGTTGCTGTTTGGCCGAGCTCTGAATCAAATCTCGATGATCGCTCGCACCCGCCTCGTGATCCCGGCATACAAGGATCTGTGAGAGAAAACAGGATGGGAGGAGAAACGGACGAGAAAATCTGCATCGATCCGTCGATGTACCAGGTTTATGGGAGTCGTAATTAAGGTAAAAAACTCGCGAGTTATGGTATAACTGAAACGGAGTTGGAACGGAGTTTGAGACAATAGATGGACGATTGAAAATTCGCACGCACGTGCGAGTAACTCGGTGGAAGGGAGATATATGCGCGAACTGGAACCGCCACATGCGGGTTCAGACGGGTCAGCCTTCGAGACCCGATGTCGAGTTAACGATTTGACCGGTTCCAATCGTTAATCAGGCTAGGATAACCCGATGGTATCTAATTGTCGGCTAATTGAAGCGGAGTTGTTAAATGAGAAACACGATAACGAACGGTGGCGGGGATTATTACAAAACGTTCTTGCAAGAGTGGCACGATACGAACGAAAGGTACAAATGGCCGTGGTGATTACGATTTCCTGAATAACGCCGCGATGACGACCGACCAATGGAATTTTCGAGCTCCTTTTTAAGGAGTCCGAGGCGACAGATGAAAAATCGTCACTATGCCTCTCACGCTTTTTACCCGCCGATCAGTCGCCCGTGATGGATTAAAAGTGGAGTCAGGTGCTTTCGTTTTCCCTTTCCTCTTTCTTCCTTTCTTTCTTTTTATTTTTTTTTTTTTTTTTTTTAAGGGAGACGTTATGTGGTTTTTTTTTCTCGAAGGAGGAGCACACGACACCAAGAGCGGGAAGAACAGAGGGAATCACGAGTGGTTAAAGCGCTTCTTAGCTTTATCTTTGCATCTGTCGTATTGACAGATTGTTTCCCGAATTTCGAAAGCGTGCCGAGCACACGCGCGCCAGGCTATTTTCGTGATCGTTTCAAGACACAAGATTTCGAGACACAGGGCGTTCCTGGTTAAGTTTCCATCCTGGAACGAAGAGAGAGAAAGAAGAAGAAATAGAAATTTTCGTCGTAACGTTTCCATCTTTCGAAACCGTTTTTCCAACCTTTTCGATATCTCTCTTTTGGCAACGCTTGAAACGCGATATTTCTTTTTTTCTTTTTTTTTTTTCCGTTTCGAAAGACGAATTCGAATGCGACGAGAAACGAGAAACCATCCACCAACGCGAGAACGCGAGAAACGAGAGAAATCCTCGTTTTCGATAACTCGTCGGCGTCTTCCGCCGTGGATCGGGACCCGGCCAGTGATTTATACAGGGACGGGATGAATCATCCTCGTCGGCAAAAGGAGCCGGATAAGTATATAACCGTGTGTCGATGCCGGGAGATTACCAAGATCCGTGCTTGATACGCGGCCGACGTGGAGGTGTGTGGGTGCGACGACCAAGCGAAGGAGGATCGACTGCACATTTTTCCTTCGAAACCCTCGTCGTTCCCTCCTCCTACCTCCCGCCGCGGAGAAAGTTAACGTATACACGTGAAAGCAGCTCGTATAATCTCGCGAGAAGTCGCCATGCTCCCCAACCATCGTGTCAAGAATCGAGTCAAATACCTGACGTGTATATCTACATTGTTATCATCGTTATCTGATATACATACATGTGAAGAAATAAAAATATATATATATATATATAGTCGCGAAGATTGAACCTAACGATTCATCCTACATCCGTAAGAAAGAGAAGAGGCTGTTTCTCTAATCTGCGAGACATGACATCTCTAAAAAAATTACGACCAACATCCGGATCTCCTTTACAAAACTTTCCCTCCGATATATTCGCAGGGCACGAAAAGATTGAACCCCTCGAACGAACGAATAAATCCATCGGTTCGAAACCGTTTACGTCTCCGAGATTAACGTCTCATTTCGCGGATACGGCCGATTCATCCAAATTCGACGTTCATTGAATCGATCGATAAATCAAGCGTTGCCTTCCCCCAGCAATTAAGAGACCTCCTAAACTCTAAAGGCGTTTCCATGCTATTGATACGGCCGCTATTGGCGATTCAAAGGGGCCGACGCGATCCCACCGGCGGAAAATCGAAGGGAACGCCGGTCCGGGATCCTTTCGAACCCTCGTATAAGGACCTGCTCGAGCGTGTTTCGGTTTAAGTTCCCTCCAGCGGCACCTGGCGTCGAGTCCTTGAACCTTTGGGGCCGCGCCTTCCGGGTACGACCCACACCCACACACACCGGCGCACGGCACACCGCACACATGTGTTTTCTCTCCCCCGCACCGAGGAGGAGAGCAGAGAGCAGTGGCGTAGCCAGTATGTAAATCAGTTCGTTCCTTCTGCTTCGCCACGGACCGAGCCGCGGCGCTGATAGGGAGGAAAGGAGGGAGAAGGGAAGAAGGGAGATTCGCCTTCTTCGATTTCGAGGCGAGCACGAGTCGAGAGAGATCGAGCGTGAACAAGATCGACCGGTGGAAATTCGAGGAGGCCATGGAATCCACGAGATCCATCCCCGAGATACGAGTATTTTTTAAGAATTTTTGCACCATTTATGGAGCCGCCGTGGTTATTGACCCGATACACCCGTTCCACGCTTCATATTTCCCTTTAATAAGCGTGAAATTGCTCGATATTTCGCTTCGAATTCGTTCGATTCTTTCTCGCGAGGAGTAGAAATGTTTGGATAGAGAAGGGGAGACGCCAATGGGGAAACCCTCCAGCGGTGGCACGCGCGGAGGAACACCCTCTTGGACGGAATTTACGAACGCGGCTTCCTAGTACGCGCTTCCTGATACGACACGTGTCCCGTCAGCCACAGTGGTCGTAATGCATTCGAAGGGAAAAAAAACCAAGGAGGGAAAACGATTTATTACGAAACCAGGAAGGAAGACGAATCTCCATCCGATGCCACCGTGCCCAAGATTCTATAAATACCTACAACCAACTACAACCTTTTCCTATTTACACTTTAATCCATCTTTTCAACTTTCGTGTAAAAAAAAGACTTTTCTTGGAACGGAGAATAATCGATTCACGATGCCTTGCCTAATTCGTTTATCGCGCAAATTCGAAAAGAATTTCTCGGTTTTAATTCTTTTTTTAAATTTTCCAAGAAGGAAGGAAGGAAGGGAGCGCGTGGTTGGAGGGCAGGTGGTGGTAAAAACGATAACGCGACCCGGGTTACTCTTCCCCCTTCGGTTTGGGGCTGCCACCGCGACGAGAGAGGAACAAGCAGCATCGTGCCGGCACAAATGAGCGCGATGTTCCATCCGGTCGACGCGAATCCCGGTGCATGTCGCGGGCCCACGCCCGGGGATCCCCGATCCTCTCCATCACCCCGCCAAATGATATTGTTGCCCGAAATCTCGCCGTTCCGCCGTTACGACCAAGAATTCCGCCGCTTGTCCCGTAAAACACGACATAAGGCACCGGGTACAAGAAAGGGAACGGCTCGAAACGATTCGCTCGGCCGCGATGCAACTATATCCCTCGGCCGGAAACTAGTCGTACGATCGGGAGATTCGAATCTCTCATCTTGTTGCGATTTAAAAAGAAAAGAAAAAGAAACGAAAAGGACGAAACGAAACTAGTAGGAATACCTTGTGGTCGAGGCTCGAACGTTGATTTTTCACAAGAAGAAGTATGTTTTTCTATATCCATCCTTCGAAACGTTCCATCTATACAATGTATCTATGCAATGAAATTTTCTTCGACTCAATTTTTTAAGGGAATACCGTAAGGGAGATGAAGATTGGAATAGAAGAGAAGAATTCGGTGGCCACGGATGCGCTTATAAATCGGAAACGACGCGCGAAATAGAGCGATCTCCCGAGACAGTCGGCGATTAGACTCGTGGCTCTCTATTGCTCCATTGTTCCTAGGCTGGGCACCGTTTGGGCGTGGAGATCGTATCTAACCGATTCACGTGTCGCGCCCATCCTCCTCGTTGATTCGACGATGTCGATCGGCCACGGAAGTTGGAAAGGTCACGGAAGACACCTAAATGGAAATGCAAATATAGCGAGGCTACGGCCGTGGCCACGATTATTGCACCAGGCCGCACATAACCGTCGATTTGTAATTATAATGGCGCAATTAGGGGGGCTGTCGTGATCCTGAGAGATCTAGAGGCCCGATCGCAAGGACGATTACGATCGGATCGCCGTGTACCAACGATCTTAAACTCAATCTTAAATGTAAAGTCTCCTCCCTCGTTTGACCCGCCCGTCGTTGTTGGGTCTTGGGAAACTAGGAAGAGATATCCGTCCCTCTTCTTTCTCTTTTCCTTTCTCCTCTTTTTTCTTTTTCACTCGAGTGTAAGAAGCGACGAGCGATCGACGACAGCCTCTAAAGCCCCTAATCACTCGCTACGTACGACGATAAATTCATTAGTCAATCTACGAGAACGCTCTACTCCCCTGCCTCGATCACTGTTAAAAGGATTACTATGCAAAGGAACCGATATCCGATCCCACGAGTTTGCTTCACGAATACGGACACGTACGTACGGTAATCTTCATCTCCTCTGGAAAACCGAAGAAGAACGATCCGCTTATCGCTTATTACTGTAAAACCTTTTGGGCGTATAATACCTAAGCGAATAGAAATTGACGACTACGGCGCGCAATAAACGATCTCCGAGATGGAATCTTCAGACTTTAGACTAATTCAACGATTTCGCCCGAGGCGAAATTGTTTCAACCACCCATCGAGAATTAGCGGATATTCTCCCCCCGGGCAAGGATGGTCCCGAGAGTGCATTGCATTCGCTATGTCTTGGAGCACTTACGAGCACGTGCCTTACGGAGCGTAGGTGATTCGATAAAGGTTCTCGCGCGTGCACGTCTCAATGGTGGCCGAGGGGACCGAAAGCGGGATGAGAGCAGCGTAGTCGAAACGAGATGGGAAGAGGAACGATGGGACGGAGGAGGAGGAGGAGGAGGAGGAGGAAGAGAGAAATACGAAAGTCGTGGAAGAATGAAAAGCGAAAAAAGGAAAAGGAAGGAGGCGCGAACGCCGCGGTGTAAGGTAGGTTTATGTAAAAGCGGCGTTCCGCGTACCGGTGTGTCTACTCAATCCTTATCTAAAGCAGTTATATAGAGTCGTTGCAAGTTGCGCCTTCTTCAGAAGGTAATGCACGGTACCTTTTACCTTTTGTCCTCTTCCTCCGCCTCTCCTCTCCCTGGACACAGCCCGTGTCCTCCCTCTTCCCGTTCGAGATACCCCTCGTGGGGTATATACCTACGCGGCCGCAGTACCTGCACGCTGAACGTTGCACGCAGGTGAGTATTTGCCTAGAGTGCTCCGCCCGGTATTCCATCCGGTTAAAGGAACGGTGCGATGCCTCCTCCTCCTCCTCCTCCTCCGTCCACGAGTTCCTCTCGAGTGCTTTAGAACGCGCCTCCAGGGTTATCGAAACGTAGCGAAACGTGGCCGAAGAGCAAGGCTGCGATCAAGCCGTAACGCGGCTACGCGGATCCCTCGCTCCGATAAAGATATCTTCGGTTAAAGGTACGACTCTAACGTGGCCAACCTCGGGGCTGGCTTGTTCCGCCGTTTCCAGGTACCTGTAGTACCTGTAACGCCGCACCGGTGCATCGTGCACGCGGAACACTTCGTGCCTCTCGGGCCCAGATAATCCTCCGAGGGGAAAAATTACGAGTGCACTTTTCTCCCCTCGCTTGTACGCTAACCACGGAACGGATCTGTACCATCGATTTCGAATCAATTAACTTTCCAACCTTGGTAACGACGAGCGAGGGAGGAGGGGGCGAAGGAGGAAGAGCAGAAGGAGGAGGAGGAGCGAACGAGGTAGATAAGGAAAGGTGAATCGGATCTCCGTCTCCTCGAACCGATGAAGATGGAGCTACCACTACTACTTAAACCGGAGAGATTGGGTGGACCCCGGTTCGGATCGTAAATATCGCGTCGGCCGGTAGTTGTAAAGCCGCGGCTGCCGAGGTGATTAAATAAGAAGAAAGACATCATTTGTCGCGTGTATCTTTAGCCTCGATCGGGCCCAACGTTTTACGACGCACGTTCCTACCCCTTCGGGTAGGGCACGGGAGATAGATAGATAGAAGAATGGCGTAGGATAAGGAAGGAGAAAGAAGAGTGTATCGTTGCCCTCGATTCGATTGGACCCCGGAGCGTCGTCTGCCCGCTCGACCCGGAGAGGCGTGTCCCCTTCCCTCTCTCCTCCTCCCCATTCCCTGGAGAAAAAAGGAGGGAAAAAAGGTTGCAGATTACGCGGCGAGCGCAACTTTAGTGGCATCGTAAACCGGTATCTTTACCACCGGACGCCCACGCGTCCACGCACTATTCTAGAGCGATCTGCCTATCAACCCGGCGTGAAAACTCGGTTTAACACTCTCGCGCACTTACCCGCTCCCTTCCATGACGAGCATCGGAGAGTAAGGCCTTTCTCTCTCTCTCTCTCCCTTCTCTCTCTTCCTTCGCGCTCCTCGTGGCACCCATTTTACGCTCATACGTCTCCCCGCGAGATGGCGAACATGGAAGACGCGGTTCTCCCCTTCTTCCCCTATCTTGGGCCCGGAGGCGAGACGGACGGAACAATCGCGAACGATCGATCGCGATTCATTGAATACGTATCTGCGTATTGTTCCGTGCCACCCCGTTCGAGGTGGAGGGAGCAAGGATAGTGGAAACGTGTGCTGGTGGAATGTTGCGTGGCACGGTAGCTGGAGGAGACGCGTTTGGCGAAAATTCGCGAAAGGAATAAACAGAAGAAGGGAGGCAAACGGTGTGGCCACCTGTGCGAACGAACCGGATGTTCTTCTTCCATTGACCATTGTCCAATACCGTGGGCGGCACCGTCCCAGGAACGAGAGTTTAAATAGAGTTTAGTTGCACCTAGCCGGCGCAGGCAAGATCGACGACTCATTGTCGCGGCTCTTTTTTCACTGTTACGGGAGAAAAGAGGCAAACGCTGTAAATGGGAATTACATCGAAGAAAATTTCGTTCTATATATATATATCCGTTTGAATCTCCGTTTATTTCTCACCGCGAAGAGATGCACAACGCGAAGGCGAAATTGAATTTCGTTTCGCCGGTGGACAAACAGAAATGTTCGTCTCGCGAGTTGAACCTGTTATTTTTCGTTGAATCGTTTTTTAGGGAGCTCGTTGAAAGATCGACTTGGAAATTTTACGCGTTGCCAGAAGAACAATGGGTAACCGTTGGACACGGTGTTAATGGATCGGTTCCACGATCACGTTGCAGCGCATGGACCGTCTGTCGGGGCCTCGATTGCACCTCTCGCGCACGAGATCCCGAAAAGGAAGGCGCGTGGTCCGCATTTCACGGTTTACCAAGAAATTAGCCATTAATTTACGCTCGGTCTATGGGCCGATGGTCAAAGGGATCTTCTTCTCTCCTAATAAATAACCTGCAGAGGTGATCGCAGCCCACATGGCGTTTTTTCTTTTCTTTTTTTCTTCTTCTCTCCTTTTTTTACGGATTATTGGAATTTCGGGACGCGTTTGGAAGGAACGTGCGACAGATGATCCATACCCACGTGCGCAACGCGATTATTTGTACATACGATTTGTACAGCGATCCTTTTTTGAAATAATATCGATGGATTAAGGATAATATCTTGATAATACTATTTTGATAATCTCCCCTCGAAAACTTGAAATTCGTTCGGAAAATACTATATAAGCTCTAGACGAAGAATGTGGAATAGTATCGGACGAGACGAGAAAGATGTATAAAAATATATATATATATATACATGTTTGAAAATCAATTTGGAAGATCCATCGGATAACGAAATCTCTCGTAAAACGGCCTCGTCAAACACAGCTTCCACGCTCGTATGATTAACGATAAAACAGCGTGACCCAGCGCACGAGGCAAACCGAGATCATTGCCGAGGTCGTTCCGTCTTCCTCGTAACTTTCATCGTAATTACGCGTTTTTACGACGGAGCTAGAAGCGGAGTCTCCCCTCCTCCCCTCCCGAGGCCGGTGCAGGTGCGATAGAGATCTCTTTCCGGCCGAGACCACCGGCGCACGTACACGGTCCTGTACAACCACCTGAACCCGAGCGGCGCGGTGCCTTCACGGGCCCCGTTCCATTAGCCATCGGCGTGCGCCGCAAGACCTCGCCTCACCGAGAGAGAGATAACCCCTTCTGTCGGCGCGTCGAAATATTTTAATTCCCCGTGGATGGAAACGCCTCGTTCTCTCGCCTCGTCCGCGCTAACTCATCCGGCGTGTCGAGGCCCCGAACCAAATTACGATCCTTCGCGGCAACAACGAGGCGTGGTTTCTCGTAAATTCCATCGCTGATAAAACGCGGATACACGCTGTATATACATGCGCACGTGGATATGTGGCGCGGAGAGACGGCACACGGCCGTGTGTGTCGCGCAAAACCGATTATCGAGGTCACGGGCACCTTCGTTTTCTCTCGTTTTCTCTCAACCCGGGAAAGAATCGCACACTGGAACGGGCACAATCCCCGCCCGCGTATCCATTTTTCCACATTGCTGAATACAAGCTATGCCCCGGCTGTGCTGATCTCGATCGCGCTCCGTTACGTATTCGCGCGCGTCTGAACTTGCGTATTAAACTTGCTACAGTTTTCTCGGACTCGAAGTTCGGATTCGGACGAACGAAACTGGTTCGATCTCGATCGAAGGTCTTGTTCCCTCGGGTACCTGCATAGCCCATAGGTGCGGTAAAAGACATGGAGGAAAGCGTTGGAGCCGGCATAAAACGAGGATCTTAGGAGCGGTATGCGAGACGTTATGTTGCGCAACGCTTGGAAACGGGCCGCTATCATGCCCTCTCTCCCTGTATAGGCGCGCATCTCCACCCCTATAACGAAGATAAACAATGCGGCAGGGGATTCTCCAACAGGATATGGAACTTGAGAAGACGGGGCGGCCGAACGGGTCGGTTAAACGGTCGATGCGCGAGGCGTGGAGGATGAGCGCCGACTCATAACGCTCGCGCGTATCTCCTCCTCGCGCTGACCGGAGAGAGATCACGGATAAGATGGCGCCGTGGGTGGCCTACTCGCCCGGTAAGTAGTAAACGCCGAAGCGGACACGTAACCGCGGCCACGAGCTCCGCTCGCACTCGCCTCTTCGGCCCCCTCCTCGTCTCATGTCGTCCAGGGTTGAACCTGCGCTGCTCCACCCGCGGAAACGAACGCGCGACGACTGCCCTAACGGTGGAATAAAATTGTCGAGGCATTTTCACAGATAATGATAATGATCTTTTCTCAAAGTAGTAAAATGTTCAGGGATCGAGACGATCTCTCCTCTTCGCGAGCTACGAAACACCGAGCTCGATTGGATATCCGAGATTGGTGCAGGTAGATGAAACCTGTCGGTGCAGGGCGTATAATTACGTGATATTTAGCGGGCATTCGGGTGCACCTGTGAGGTGTACCCTCTCGAGGTGATCCGTATGGAGGAAGGGGCGAGAGGGGTTTAGGTATGGAACGAGGCATGGAATAAAATAGCCAGGCGTAGGCGAGTGTCCGGTTCCCTTTGTGTCCGCTACCTGTCTTAAGACATCGCCTGTGTTCCCTTCCTCGAGATTCTCCCCACCACCTCCTCCTTCCTTCTTTTTCCTCGCACACGCGTATGCACTGCGGGGAGAAAGAGAGAGAGAGAGGAGGAGGAGGAAGGGGCAGGCCAGATCCTTTGATAGCACGGCATTCTTGCCCATTCGTCAGACATTTGATAGCTTCACGTGGGAGCCACGGAATTCTTCGTGGTGGCTACCTTCGTCCTCCCTCGGACCTCTTCGACCGCGTTCGAGTGTCAGGTACGCGTGGTTCCTCGCGTCGATACCTTCCCGATACCTTCTCACCACCGCCTTCCTTTCTTTCGCATCCTTCTGAACCAACCATCCGGAGAACCGACTTCCTATCTCTCCAACCTGGAAGCGTTTGGTCGTGCGCGAATTATCGAGTCACCCGTAAACCAATTGCTCATTTTCCAAGGAAACGGCGCGTAATACGCGCACAAGGCTGGGGAACGAGAACTCCGACTCGTTTCCTCGAGTCCAACGACTCGGGGTTATCGCGTTCGACGAATAATCGAGGACGCCGCGATACCAACCGCTGCGAAATAATTAATCGCACGGATTCCAGGCATTTCCCCGTATTATACGCTCGCGGGATGAAAATACTCGGCACGTCCATCAACCGTCGGACACGGACGGTGGATGCTGCGCGCAGGAATTTGCATTTAACCGGTTATCGCGTGGCGCGCGACATATGCCGACGATTAGCCAGAAACCGGGCAACTACCGATGCGAGCGGACGCGGCCACAGAACGCATAAATAGAAGCGTACGCGTAATGCGCGTAATATATTTGTAGATCGGCGTGATAGCGGGTGTGCGGTGGCGTGGCTTACGGTGAAGGGACGACGATCAAGCCGCCACGACCGATGCGCCATAACCTCGAGGGGATATCCCTCCCCTCCTCCGCCGTGGCCACACCACGCCACCGGGGCTACACCAGGCCAACATGTGGTGGGAGACGGCATATGGGCACGCGCCCAAGATCTGATAAGGTCGGCCTCTTCAATTGACTGCAATCATGGGGGTTAGACGTTAACTCGCGGGGATCCTCGCGGGGATCTTCGGCCCCGGTCAAGGGAATTTTCGCGTAACGAGAACCTGCAATTCACAGGCTCGTTATCGCGATTCCGATGGAAAATCCGTTCGATCGGAGACGATTGTTGCAGTCAATGGGTTGGCTCTTGTCAGGTTATGGATTTATGGATGTGCTCATTAACGCGCGACGTCAATCAATGATGGATATTGATTTTTGATTGAAATAATTATAAAAGGGTAATCGAAATCCGTAAACGTGTATATTGATGATATTAGGAGAGGGAGGCCGAAGTATAATTCAATCCCTGTTCGTCGTGCGATCAAAGATTTCACGATTAAACGACGATCCACTCGCGAAAATCGAGGAGCGCCGCGTCGTAAGTGCGTATCGTCTCGCTTTCGACAATGAAATGAAATCGTTTGTTTACATTCGCTACGCGAACTTTGATATACGCGCGCGTGTTTATATTAAAGTTTCGATACAATGTCGATCGAAATATCGAATATATATATATATATATATTGATACGTGTCGCAAGGAAGAACGTTGAGGACGCGATCGTATGCGATATCACGTTGGATCCGAATTACGAACGCGTTAATCGAGTGGAAGTTTTTGTAGCGTACGAAGAGGACCGACAGGTCGTCATCGATGCAACGAAATTGGTCGAAGGGATCGATTCGTTAAAATCAATTTCATGCCCAATATGGCATGAGGCTCTCCCGGCCGGCTGCTTCTTGTTTTTGTCAAATTAATCGGCCAACAATTACCGCATTAGGTGGATCGAGCACGGCATACGAGTTACGAATGTTTCTGCTGTCAGTTGGCCACGCAACATGCTGCAACTGAAACCACATCGACGCGTTGCGATGACAGTACGCTTCTGTTCGTTAAAAGCAGGGATGGACAGGGGTAACGGGTGGGAGCAGGGAAACGAGGATGGTCATCCCTTGACCGTACAGTTGAATTATCGGCTAGGATAGCGTGAAAAGGGTGAGGCCGGGTGCGTAGAATTAAAATTATCGAAACGAATTCCGAAACAACGGCGAGCGGCTAATTAATTCGAAATTTGGAACGGTGGGACGGATTCCTCGGAAGAGAAGGCGATTCTACGAAAGATTCTTTTCTTCCTCGTGGATCGTGGAGTCCTCCATCCAGAATTTCGCCTCCCGGCAGATCGAGCGGAATCCTCTCACGGTTGGGAGGAATAATAGGAAATTGGGACGACCAGATTCCAGCTGTGGAAGCTCCCCGCGTGCTCCGAGCGATTTTTTTTTAGTGAAAATGTCCCGAGACATCTCCATATTTTCCCCAACGTTCGTCCAAACACTTTCCAATATACTTCTGGCAGGCAAGAATAGAGGCGGCGGCAATACGTTGCATCGCCGATGGATCGAAGAGACGAGAAAGGAGAGTTTCTCCGGTTTGGCTGCTTGCCCCCGGGATGCGAGAGAAAAAATCCCACAGTGGATGGGAGAAACGAGAGAGACATTATATATCCTCTCCGATCGGTATTGGTCCGCAGACGGATCGCCAGACAAAGCACCTTGCATTGTGTTCCTGTCAAAGCCCGAGGGCCACGCTTTGCCCCCTCCGATTCCAATCGTAACGAGATTATTGTAGGCGTTGAGCCATAGAGAATGGCCATAGACTCGACAATAAGGAGTCCCCGGGATGGATTCCTCGCTCCCTTTAAACGGTGTTGCCAAACTCCTCTCCGTTTTCTCTTTCATCCCGCGTACACACAGCTTTTCCCTTAAATTCTCTTGACTCCCTCTCTCTCTTTCCCTCTGTCAAAGCACCGGAAGGCGAGAACCGACCGACAGGTACAGAGTTGGAGTTGGGACCAGTGGTGGCTTGCCTCGTGCATCAGAGGTATTATACAAAGCGAGTTACGATCGTTCCGGCTGCCTCTGATCGAGAGATGGCGAGAATAAAGAAGGAGAATATTTGCACGGTGATGCAATTTCGGCCTGGGTCACCATGAATCCGGCTTACGGCGAGGCGCGTAAAATATCGGACGAGCGACTTCGCCCGAGACTTTTTTATTACCCTCCGGTCGGATTAACGGTTCCTGCGTCTCTCGATCCTCGCGCTTATCTTCCTCGTATCCTGGATCACCCGCAAAAATATGGAACGGCCTCGCGGAACAAGCTCGAGGTCGTCCCCCGAGTGTCGGCGTCGCACTGATTTTATGTACTCGTAAAACGAGCCGTATTTACGCGTTTATGAGATACACCGATGTATACGCATTTTTACGCTTGCTCACTTTGTAACACTTGATTTTTAACTCTCCTTCTCGTGCTCTCGTCGATGGATCTCAACAGATTATCAGTCTTCGACGCGAAACGGGATAATTGGCGTCTATTTGATATCTATTTCGTTCGTTATGCGATTTCCTTCGATTATTTCGAGCAGTCTACCTGCAGGAGCTACCGTAATTTCGATCTTTGCTATCATCAAGGAACGTCATCAAGGGATGCGCGTTGGACATCGGCTACCAACTCGTTCGATGACGAGAGACTTCTCCTTATCTTCGACTCTGCCTTCTTCGTCAGATATTTCGATCTTTTGGAAGGAACGATTCGATAGAAATCGTGGATATCGTGGCCATTTCTACCAGTCGACATAATTCGTGGTGAAGCGAAGATGATGAGTCACCTAAACGAGAACCAGTCACCTAAACGAGAATTAACGAAACGTGCCCGAGGGGGAAGGTAGGAGAAGGAAGAGCATTCCGACCAGAGCTTATCTACAGTTCGTGATCGGCTTGGCTACCAAGGGCGTCATCTATCGCTGATTGCGATTAATTAGCTCCTTGGGGGATCCTAGCCACGTATCGGCTGCATTAACGATCATTAGTAATCGCCTAGATCTTCGTTATCGATTCGTAACGAAACCGTGAGGGTGTACAGAACGAAGAGAAGTGGAGAATTACGGAGAGGGAGGAGAAAAATTGGTGAATTTTTTCGAGATCTAGCCACGTAATTAACAATATACAGGAAACCGTAGAAACTCGATGGCCAATGTGTTCCACTACAATGATCTCCCGCCCGTGCATGTCCAATTAATTCAATGAGTGAATCAGTCCCCCACCTAGCCGTCTGACTCGCCATGTAACGTTTTAATGATGCGCCACGTCTAGTCCAGATGACTCTCGATGCTTATCTACCCTCTTGCCACCAGCAGGCACACCCTTTGCAGCCGATCCCCTAACATCGAGCACGTGCCGCCGAGGAAAAAGACACATGTGACGGAATACGTTCCTTCGTTCGCGTCACCTATCACCCCCTGCTTAAGTCAAATTTTACTCGCGCTGCGATCACCAATTCGTTGAAAACGAATCGTTATACATCATTACCATCGATATTACGATTTAATTCCAACTAAAAATTTCCCCGACCGAAATCTTCTATTTCATTCTCGCGAGAAACAAGATTTTTAACATCTTAAGCAACAAAGGATCCCTAATCTAATTAGTGGAAACGGAGTCGAGTAAGCAGAAAATTTGAGAGCGATACAACCGTGACGATTCTGCAGCACGATAATTGAGAATGACGTACGTCCTCGCACCGTGGCGACCGCGATGGCGGCAGCCTTTAAGATCTCCTCGAGAGACGTCTAGGGTGGGCGTACTAGAAACGTCGTTGCACGAGATTGTGTATGCGAGAGAGAGAGAGAACGGAAGGAGGAACAAAGAGGCGCGACGAAACGGCGAGCAAGTGGAAGGAGGAGAGATAGACACGCGCGGCTCGCCTCGTGGAATACGTATTACCTCGGGGTGTCGGAATTATTGGCCCGTGGGCCGCGGCCGGGCCGCAAATGGGACAGGTTGTTTCGCGTTGGTGGAAACGGCCGATAAATCGCGGAAATTAAATCGACGCCATCGGTTGTCGATAGGCGTCCCGCGAGGACGACGTACGAGACGCGTCGGCCACAAAGAGAACCGATTTATTATTTCCCTGCATCGGATTCGCGGATATCTGGACGCGCGAGGTCGATCGGAGAACTCGAGATACAGGCATTTCCTTCCGAACAATCGATTTCAAATCTCGTAACGAAATATTTCAATTCTACGATTAAGACGTACTCCAAATGGATTTTATCTAATGTAAATATCCGAACCGTACCGATCGTAATTGACTAATTGTAAGTTGTGTTCATAAGGAAGAGGGTGGAAAGGGCGGTTGTTAAAGAGGAACGATCGCGATAACGACAATTAGCAAGGAATTAGCAAAGCTCGAAACAAGTTTGCTCGAGCGAGTGGAATGCAAACGAACGGCTCGATGAATGGACGAGTAACGAGGATTTCTGCCGAGCTTCTGCATGATGTTTCCATCACGAACTCTCAGTCCGAACCGGAGGAGTCCCTGGCCCTGACACCCAACCGGTGGCCTGTACCGGCGTCGCTCTCCGAGATTCCATCGTGTATAAATGTGCACCGGGAGTATAGCGTGCGGAGTAAATGTTCCAATCGTCGTCGTGCCCTGTCCACAAATTATTCCTCGTGTTCAGCACGATGCGCAGCACGAGCTGGTCACACATGCACCGGCGTACTAGCGGAGCAAAGAGGTACGAAGAGAGAGAGAGAGAGAGAGAGAAGCGGCGCCGGTCGGAACGGGTGCAGCGACTCTTCCAAGACTCATTCCAAGAACCGAGGATATCGCGTCTTGGACTCGCAGAGTCGCAGAGTCCTGTCCCCGTATGCCACGATCGGAGCTAACTGGACCCGATTCAGGGTCCACGGGGTAGCGTGGAATGGAAGGAAGAGAGGAGGGACGCGGAGGAAGGAGAGGTTGCAAAGAGAAGAGGACGGAAGGGGATGGCCGGTGCAGCACGTGTGTCCAAGTTGCCTCGTTTCGTTTCGCAGTCAAGGTGCTCTCGTTTGTTCCTCGTTTCGAGTCGTGTCGTCGTTCGCGTCGTCAGGAGCTCGTGTGCAAGCCGGCCACGCTCACCTATCTCGCATCTACCGTCCACCTGTATTCCCCGTATTGTCAGCACGTGGAATTCCGTAGAAATTAACGATTGACCCCCGCGAGAGCCCACACCTTATCTCGCTCGTTCGATCATCCTATAGAAACGCGGCTACGGAGAAGGGCCACCTCTTCTGCTCGCCTGCTATTCACGGCCGCTCTGATCGTAGATATTATACGCTCGACCGTGGACCAACGTGACGGTAGAATAGCATTTGAATAAGTATATCGTTGCTTGACGCGTTCCTGCCTTGAAAACGTAATGGCGGTGCCGCGGCGTCGTTTAATCCCCACGATTAATTAATTATTGCCCGCTATATTTCGCTTCCCTCGCGTTCAATCCAACACGAATCTTGAGAATTCTGCTCTCACGCTCGATGAAATCGAATATCATACTCTTCTACGTTCTTTTGACATTTCTTTATTTAAAATTGGAACGTGTCGTTTGATCGATTACCCACTATTCGCGTTTAATCCGGAATGAATTGTAAAATTCTGTGCTCGATGAAATCGAATATCATACTCTTCTACGTTCTTTCGACATTTCTTTATTTAAAATTGTAATACATCATTTGCGAATTTCACGGAAAACGTCGAAGATTCGAGGTTTTTGTTTTTAAGTACAATTAAATTTTCGTAGACTAGGCAGTAGAATAGAGTAATAAGTTTCTCGAATTGTAACGAGCCTCGCGAATCTCGTGTTTTCGTTGCTTTATCGACAATCTGTATCTCGGCAAAGATATTTACGGGCCGATCTCTTGAATGATAACCATTAGCATGTACGAGAATTACGATGTGAAAGTCGAAATAGAATTTATTTACAGATAGACGTCAAAGGAAACATTTCAATTCTCTGGAACGAACGAACCTCTCCTTCCAACCTAAAATACATTCAGATTAATTTTTCACGTCGATTCTCCTTGATTTAAAACCATCCCCTCCGATGAGCTATTCGAGGAACGAAAATACGAGATGGAAAATAAAAATATTCGGGCGCAAATATTCGCCTAAACGAAAGATGGAAGGACTCGGTATCCTCTAAAAGGGACGAGGTGTTCGAAAAAAGCACCTGTTTGTCGTACGTGGGCAGAGAGGCGAGGAAGAGCACGATTTGTAGCGGCGAGGACGACGAAGTCGTAACCCCGAAGAAGAGACCGCGCCCATATCGAGCGACAGCCCGTTAAGCCCACTCTGGACTCCATCCAGATATCATCGCGAATGCTAAATAGAAGACTTCCCTTCGTTCTCTCTCCCTTTTTCTCTCTCTCTCTCCTCTCTCTTTCAACTTTCATGCATCGAGATAGCTTCACCGGTCAACGCGCGCACCGATCTTTCCGTTAAACTTGCAATGCAATTATCCGTAAACTCCGTCCCCTCCTTCCCTCGACTTTCTTTCGCATCGAGTGACACGTGAGATTCTGCGGAGATCCAGTTTGCTCGACGAGGAGAGGGGGGGCAAGGAGGGTGTAGGGGAGTGACTCGAAGCGCATCGTCGTCGATAAGACTCTCGATAAAGGATTACTGTCCTTGATCGAAGAAGCTCGAGCTCCAATTTGAATTTACAAGTGGGGGGAGGAGGGGGCCATTGACGGCCTTGCGTCGTTTCGTAAATCGCATCAAGGATACAGCGAGCGAAAAAAAAAGAAAAGGAAAAGAAACAAAATAAAAAGAAACATCGCACACGCGTTGAACACGCGTTCACGCGAGAGGAGAAGAAGGAAAAGTTTTCGAGTTTTTCGAGAATCGAGACGGACGATTAAAGGGGAGGCGGGGAGCGGAGGAAAGATTTCGTTTCGTTCGATCCGAAACGCGATGATTTCCAAGAACGAAAGCGAAATCTGGCGAAATCCTCGAGAATCGTCGTCTCGCGTTTTCTCGTGCTCGCTGCTACCACCTGCGCGAATATTTTTATGCCACGACGTGGGTGGACGAGGAAAGAAACGCGCGTCTCTTTGTTACGAAGGCAAAACGTAGGCGGTCGTCGTCTTCGTGGCAACGGCAACGAAACCGTCCACCACCGACTCGGTATAACTCGGTATATTATAATATATCGCTGCTGCAAACCGCGATTTTCAGTGGCCCGGCGGAGAGGATTTTCGAGGCGACACTGTCCATCGCCGATCTTCGAAATAATCGTTTCTGATCTCGGTTCTGATCTTCCTCGAGCCGCGTTTTACGGTTCAATAAAAATCCCGGACAAATTACTACGTTCGAGGTTGGTTTTTATCGATTATCAAGCGGCTCGAGATGCTCGCGAGAGAGAGAGAGAGAGAGAGAGATCGGGGTCATTCGACCAAGGGACCGAGACGAAAGTTGCGCGCGCTCACGCACACACGTGTCGTTGGCGCGAAGAAAAATCGCGTCTCGTTCGCGGGGAGACGTACGGCAGGAAGATACGCGCGGTTGAAATAATGCCGGCACCAACTGTTTACTGCGTTACGTGGGCGTGATTAAGGCCCGTGGCAAACGAACCGTTCATTTTCACCGTCTGCCCCGTGACTTTTTCTTTCAACATCTCCGCACCTTTCCGGTCCGGTGTATGGTTGCTCGCTCGCAGGGAGGAGGGAGGGGGGGCGCAGGAAGAGAAGACGAGCAGGATGATGGTCGGCCCTCGAACGAGGATATTGCAAGTAGGTGTTGTCTCGTGTGCGCGCGTTGCCTACGTGGGCAAGTCAGGAAACGAGGGCACTCGAGGATATCGCGGCGAGATCCCCCTATCCCCCTTTTATATATATTAATAGGGACAATCGAGCGTCTGTCACGGGACAATGGCCAGGACTACGCCCAAGAATCAGTTTCGTCGGTTCACGTCGGCGTGACGCGCGCGATACGCCATCTATCGCGATGCGTGCACCACGCAAGATCGCAACATCGCCTCGATTCGCGATGGGATACGGAATCGCAGCTTACGGCGGAAAAGGCATATCCGCTGCACCTAGTGTTAACTGTCGCCGCTCGTGCCACGCGTCCGTGACGTCGAGGCACACCTACGAACCGAGTACGCCGCTTCCTTTTCTCGCACGGGCTTCCTTCGTTCGTGAAACTCGACCGAGTCACGACGGGGTCACGCGAAACATTCGATCGCGAACGAATGTCCATTTTTCTTTTCCTTATCGTTGTCGCTCATTTTCGTGATTAACAAACGAAAAATTGCATCGCGTAGATTTAAAATTTATCATTGGGCAAGTAGTTTCCCTTCCTTTCTTTTCGCTTCCAATCCGCTCGTTTCTTATTCTTCTTTTCTTCCCCGAGAAAAATCGGTACGTATCGAAGAAAAAAAGAAGAAAGAATTCGAAGACGGTATCTACGATACACCTATCTCTCGACTCTCAAACTCGGAGAGCACTTCGTCAAGATTCGAAAGATATTATCGAGGTTGAAGCGATGAGCTCAACGAGAGCGCATGGCTCATGTCGCGGCATCTTTGTCGGCAAGGCCGGTTCTTCATCATCGTTTTGCCGATACAGCGCGCGCTGCGCGAGACAAGGAAAGGCGCCGGTGGAGGGTCGAAACGAGAGGAGGGACGACGAGGAGAGGAAGAAGAAAGGAGAGGGCGGTAAGCGAGTCTTTAAGATCGTCCCGCGAGACGAACCTGCTCGCCTCTCTTTGCCGACCAATGGCGCTCATATATTAATTAGTACGAGGAGTCCGAGTTATTATTGGCTCGAAATTAATAGACCCTTCCGCGGATAAATAACCGGAGCCCCCTTCTTCCTCTCCTCTGAGGTAGCTTCGAACCGTTCCACCTTGCGTCATCGAGGGGCCGAAAGGAGAGGGCACGAAGGAAGGAGGCGAAAGAAGAGGAGAGGAGGAAGAGGGAACGAGAGACGTGTTTATTGGCACGGGGCCGACGAGTTTCCTTTTGTCGAACAGGTACAAGCAATTAGTTTCGTTCGGATTCGTATTTTACGAAGGCGCAACACAGCCATCGCGGATATAATGGGAGACCGCGCCTCTTGCGTCTTCCGTACCGGCTGTAATAAAATCGTTCTTACTTACGAACAAGTTGAACGATAGCCTAATTGTTCTTGGAACGATCGCTGCCGTATACCGACAATCAATTGACAACGCGTCGACAGAATAGAACGACCGCATCGAGTCGTCGGATGGATCGGTATCCGTTGGAAGCAACGTTCTTCGATCGATGATAGAACTTTCAATCGGCAATTGACTTCGGTTTCGAAAGGATGGAATGGAAACTTCTCGTTAGGGGGAGGAGAAGCATAGATAGACGAGAAAGTATTCGCGAAAATACATTGAAAAGTACACGGAACAAATTGGAAAGAGTGGCAAATTGAATTTGAAATGGTTCACGACAATTAGTTAGAAGCGTATCGAGGAGAATATTAGAATGTAATAGATACATAGGCGTGATAGGAAAGAGAGAGTTGGAAGATTGAATTGGAAGGACCTATCTAATGATCTTTAATTAATACGTATCGTATCGTAGCGTAAGACGGATAGGACGCAAGGAACGATTCGATATTCGAGTTGTGTCCGAGCACGGGGAAATTTCCTCGGCCGCGATGGATCATTAATCGCCATCACGTCGACGATGCACGAGCGAATATCGAATTTCCTGGCGCGCCCTCGATTGACCGATACCTGGCCATTGTGCCAGGGATCGAGATCTACGAGGCGCGAACTCGTCGGTATCATTTATAAAACCATTGTCCGGCTTGACAAATGTTCCCTAGCTTCGATACAAATGCGTACGCGCCACGAAAATTTATGTAACTTTTCCTTAAAATGCTTTCCTCGCCCTATGACGAATCACCCCGATTACCGATTCGAACAACGAGCTCGTCCGCACATTTTGCAAAATCCTTTAACCGTCGGGCTAACAGTTACGATCTCGATACAACACTCACGATGACCTCGGTTTCGATATTCTATTTTGAACAATTCATCATCGCTTCGACTCGCGTAGGAGGTCGACCCATGCTACGACTGTGTCGACAGCCTATTCTCTCTCTCTCGAGAAAAATCGGGACGATCGAAAAAATAGTTCTCGAATAAAGCGAAAAGTAATCAATCGACGCGAAAAGATATCCGTACTTTGTCGAGAGGGAAGGAAGAAAGTCGAAGAGCGTACGTTTCGCGACCGTTGAGGACCCGAGCGTGCTGCCTACCTACAGGGTGGTCCCCGTGACCGAGAGCACGGGGGACAAAACGGACGACAGAGCAACGTGGCGCGCCGCATCGTATAACCCCTCCCCTTCCACGCACCCTGCGCGCCTTGGGCGCCTCGTGCATCCACCCTCACGGTGGACGTCATAACCGTCTGACAAATGGCCGACAGATTAGAACTAGAAACCCGGGTACGGGTACGGATCTCTGTTCCCGTGGCTTCGGTCGGTCCCTTTCAACTGAAACTGGATCTGAAGGGGGCCGTCGCCCCTCCCACGCTGTGCAACCAAGCCAAGATAACAGGGCAATAATTCAACAACTTCACGATACTGGGACACGCGCGGGACTCCTCACCGTGAAAGATTAGTCACGGTTACATACGTGTTTTGCGCCGCGCTTCCCTTCCGCTCCGGACGATCCTCCCTCGCCCCGTTTTTCCCCCGCACGAAAAGTGTGGAGACGCGCGCAAGGGGCCGGAAAGGGCGAGATCCGGTCGGGGTCCGCTTGTCGAGAGCGTGCACGAGCGACCACGAGCGTGGAAACGATCCACCGGACACGGTTCGCGGAGGACGAGGCCCATACACCGCGGCATTGTTTCGAGTACTGTTATGCGCACAGGCAAGATATGTTGGCAAGAGTAATGGGGTTTATGGCGGTTATTAATCCTCTACGGCTCCCTCGTACGTGGATCATCGGGGATAACTCCGGGTCGGTTGGACACCGGAAGGATGCCGTGGCGTATTTGCGCGCGTTCGCGAGAGATTCGAAGGAACGGCGAAAGGAATTGCGAAGAATTAACGAGAATCCCACCTATTCGACGCACACTTCATACAAGACACGTTTTTCTTGGAAACGATTCGTGGCGGTAGACACGTGCGCGTTGTAAATTCCGCGACAAAGAGGGGAGGATTACGAGAGGATCTTAATTGCACACCGTCCACTTGACTCTCCCAAGTGTAACAAGTTTACGATGTCGTCGTGAAATGGTTCGCGAACGTGATAGTACCACGGAGGGCACGCGCGACACACATCTCCGCCTGCGATCTCCTCTCCAGGGATCGTTTGGACGCAGCGACGATGCCCGAAATGACGACGGTGTACCGAGAAACGGTTGACCGTATTCCCCTTAATTTCAAGAACGAGATGATTTCTGCCGATTTGTTGAAACGGCAGGAAAAGAAAAGCATACGACAATCCTAAGATTCGTTTAAAAAAAGGAAGGAAGGAAGGGAGGACTGTTATCAACCGTGAAATAATATTCCAGGATCCGTGGAGGTATGGGCCGGTGATGAGCGAAGGTTGATTTAATCGATCAACCGGCAAGATATCACGCAGCGAGATCGATATAATCGAGAAACGGATCGAATGATCGGTATCCATGCTAAGAGATCGCGGACCACCCCGGCTCGATCGGGTTGGGGTAATTAAGTACTGAAGAGTGATAGGCTGGCGTGACTGGCGGTCATACATCGCGCCTCTGCGCTCATGATCCGGACCCTCGGTTTCCCGCTGATCGTTTCGATCCACGAATCGCTTAACTCGATCGATGTGTCCTTCCGCCGAGACGAATGGAAAATTCGTCGCGCCACGAGCTCCAGTTTCCCAAGTTTGCTCAATCACGCGTTCGAGGACCGCGAATCGCGTGTTATTGTATTACATGTCGGGACGATACATCGATCGATCCATAATTTGCGAATTCCAACCGAGAAGTCCTTCTTTCGTTTCGAGCGAAGGAATGAATAAACCAAGCCGGCCATCCAGAGACGCATATTCCTCCGCGTCGTCGATCGAGTCTCACGATTATCACGCGTGCATACGCGTGTAAACGTAGGCCGTATACACGAGGAAACACGCCCATTGCGAGCAGGTTGCTTATGCTCGCAATTTTATGCGTTTAAAGCCGCACCTTTGCGAGATGCACATAACACGTTTCCGTAGCCTCCTCTTCGTTCCTCCCTTCTCGTGATAATAACATTCTCCTTGCACGCAAGGTTGTTCGCTCTCTTAACTTCATTAGAACGCACGTAATTAACGCAGTCGTTTCTATTTGATTGTTTCATAAAGTTCAAAGGGTATCTGAACTTTTCTTACGAGATTCCTTTCTACCTGTCACAGTCGTATAATAAGTTCGTCTCTTTCTTTTCTTTTTTTATCAGCTAAAGTGACGAGCAAGAAACGAACCTCTCTGATCGAAGGAGAATTCCATTCGATATCACCGTCTTAATTAAAATCTTATAAAATTCTCCTCGAGTGGTCACGGTAATTGGGGAACCGTTCTTTGGCGCCATCGTTTTCTTTCTCTTCTTTTCTTTTCTTTCGACACCAACCGCGTTATCAATGACTCAGGATTACGCGCGATAACGGTTACCGCGTTATAAATCAACGGGTTCGGTACGAGTTCACGAGAATCCATGCGAGATCCCGCTCGATTCGTCGATAGCGGTTCTCGATTACCCGGTTGCGATTACGTATTCGTTGCGGAAATCTCTGCGAAACTTGGAAAGGAATCAAAGGTACGAGGAATATTAATCGCGCGCGATATTCATACGGTCAAAGTTGTATCTTTATAATTAGTTGACAGAGTAAAGCGTTCGACGCCTGATTTACGATCTTCCTCCTCGAGTTTCTACGCACTTTACGATCTGGTTTAATAGGAAATCCAATCTCACAGTTTAATAATTTTCCCCCGCCGTTGCGTTATAATTATTCCGGTTGTTGGTTAGTACTTGAATCGCATCTCCTCGCTTCTCCTCAACGTGGAATATTCATGCGTGAAAGGTAACGTAAATAACGACAAATAACAGTTTCATACGACGTAAAAGTTAATAATAACAATCTCGCCGTTCTTATCAGAATTATTAGAAAAAATTGTCAGAACAGAACAGAAATATTAACCCACTCGAATTCTTCCCTCTTCTCAACATCCATCCGCGTTTCCTCCGCGTTCGAAAATATATGCAGTTGCGAGCGAGAAGCGCGAACCGCATCGACATACTAGAGATACTATCGTAAGAATTCCTATCGTTCCTTTCTCGAATGGAATATCGGTAGTCTCCCTGTCGTCTCCAGCCACTACAACCTGCAGGAATCTCTCTTTCTCTCTCTCGCGATTCCGTTCCAACAACGTCAAAACACATTTCCATCGACGCAGAACAGAGGGCAGATCAATGGAATCGACTGCTCCCTCTCTCTCCCTCTCCCTCTCCCGTGAAATCGTCCATCTCGCTCCTGCGAAGCACACTGGAGGCTCATGAATATTCAGCGGACAAGTTGTCCGCGAGACGCTCGCGGCTCTAACGGGTGACGTATACCCTTGTTGATCATAAGTGGGTTTGTTTCGCTGATTGTTGTCCCATCGGTGCGACTGGCCCAGGGGGTCCGTTGAATATGCATCGCCAGCGTCGCGATACGCCGCTTCTATATACGCCTTCTATATATATACGTTCTATAATTTGCACGGTGCCGATAAGGGAACGGTGTTGGCGCAACCTTAGCCCCGGCCAAGTATCAACCGCGTTGCTGCGTTGCAAACGCAGTTCCTTCGATTCTCGAAACTCGAAACTCGACTGGGCCGCCGACAACGCCGCGATACGCCGAGCGAAACCGGTACGACAAAGCAACCGAGTTGACCCGCGTTATATCAAACGGAAGAAATACGAACTAATTTGCAAGATAATGGCTCCGGCTACCAGCCCCGCATTTATAAAGGTCACACAAGTTTATCGAGCCGCTCGCAATTCAATGGAAATAACGCTTGCGCGGGACAGTTTCTCCCTCCCTCCCTCCCTCATCTCTCCGTGTATTAATTATATTTTGCCACGGAATTCTCGCGGGCAGGGAGGAAAGAAAATTCTCTGCCGGCCTAATGATATATTTCAGACGTTGGCGAGAGCCAATGATCCTTGCAACCGGATCAATGGTGCATATCGCCTGAAACCTGCTCTTAGCCGGAGCTTCAAAACCGCGCGTGCACGCACCGCGCTGCTTGCTGCGGAGTTGGAGGTGAAACGGAGGAAAAAGAAGAAACGAGGAGAGAGAGAGAGAGGCGAGCAGAGTTCGAACCGTTTCGAGCCGTGGCTGTAAATTAATTTAGCAAAGGGTACAAGGGGAACAAGTTGTCCTCCGGCCAACCGCGGCCGGCAATCTTCTTAATCGCGATGAATTCATCTTTGCGCGCCGCACTCGTCCCCCGTGCTCGTGCACGCGCGAACACAGATTCCGATCGTTAACGCCTCTCGCTCCCGGGGCCAGCAACTCGATACTTCGGATACTTCTTTCCTCTGCTACGTGGATACTTACAGTCGCCTATGACGGCCGACAAATCTCCATAAAATCCTGTGACTGAGAGACTGCGACGCGAGTTTTAGACCTCTGTGGAGATCGTCTCCGCGCCGGTTGAAGGAACGTGGAAGAAGAAGGTGTTCCGCCCAAGATTTCTATTTCGACGGATCGATACCTGCGTGGCTACTCCTGATACTTATCGGCTCCTCGATCGAGCGTGTTCACCGACGACGGTAGTCTTGCGCAACCTGTTCGCGAACCACCTTCGCGACCTCGCGCTCGATTGCATCCATCGGAGCACGAATTATCCTAACACGCATGATTGACCGATCAATGGCTCGTCGCGCCACGATCCGAGCAGGCTTCGTCCTCGTCAGAGGATGTTCCTTTCCTTGTGTGCGTGTGTAGGCTCGTTCCTCCCCCTCTCCATGTTTCGCGAACGGTAGCCCCGACGACCGATTGCCGTTCCAGCGATCGGTTATTGATCGAAATCATTCCGTAGATACCGCGTACGCATTTGTCTCGGGCCATGTATCCTCTCTATCCCACGTTGCTGTTCCATTGGAAACTGGTATATCGTCGAGGAGGCAGGTAGCGTCGAAATTGGATCGAGAGGAGATAAGAGGAGAAATGCGAGTTCCAATGGCAACGGTATTTATCCGTTATCGATCGATGGACGGTCGGATAGAGACGAAGCCGAGAACGGGCCAATTTCCCTCCCTCGGACGAAGCCAAGGCCCCCGTGAATTAACCATAACTATCGCTATCTCTCTCCGCAAATATATATATATATATACATCTCTTCCGAGGGGTATATATATTTCACGCGCGTATCCATCGTGACCGGTGGCGACCGATCCATAAAATCTAGAATTTCACGTCGCTCACCGACGCGGCGGGTCTCGATATCCAAAGCGTGGGCGGGTAGGAGGGGGCTTTGTTCCTCGTAACATCTTTATAGCGAGGCGAAAGCGGTGCCCGGAAGTATTCGCGCTCCCTGCGACGCCGCCCATGGACAAGCGGCACGCTCGGCCGCTTATCGATATTAAATTGGCCGGTAAATGGCCAGTTATCCGCAACAATGAGCGGCAATCGGTCTTCCGGGTCATCCTATTAGATCACCGCGTGATGTATGCCCTGCCCTTCTCCTCGCCTCGCTCGGCCTGGCCGCCGCGAGGAGAAGGGTAGTCGGGGAGGAGGCGCGCACACGGCGCGGTTGAGTGTGCGAGCGCTCGCGAGAGGGCCGCTGATCGTGTCTCGCACGTCCGCGAGGAGGATTGATTTATCACACGGCAAGAGACAGATTGCCGCACGACGCTCGCTCGCCTCTCTCGGCTCCCCGACTCGGCAACGAGCGAGAGAGAGAGAGGGGGGAGGGGAGGAGGAAGGGGCTCGGGAGCAGATACGCTCGGCCGCGAAACGCGCTCCAACTTGCTTATCTACCTCTTTTCGTCTAGCCGGTTTGCTAGGGAGGCCTCACGTAAATGGAACGAACGCCGCTCGTGTACGCCGCGCGGCCGATAAAGGGTTGGCGGCTTGTACATCTCTCCTTTCCCTACGATTCCTTCTTCCACGAGAAACGGGGAATCGATCCCGCGAACGGCTCGCCCGAGAAAGATCTTAATTCGGGTGGAAGATCGATCGCCGGGTGGAATGTAATTGGAGGGTAGGTAGAAGAGGATCATTCCCTTTAACGGATGATTCAGGCCTCGAGCCTCGATCTGGCGCTGAAATTTCTCGCACGAGAAACAATAATTGAAATTCTTCTTCTTCCTCTTCTTCTTTATCGTTCGATCTTATCTCCGTAGAGATCTCTCGTCTCTCAAACTTTTTGACTTTTGCGAACGACTCGATCGTTGCATTCATCGTGGTTGGCGCGGAATGAAGAAGTGCGACGCGAGCAAGGTTGAAAAATTAGAGATCGGCGAGGGAAGGAATCAGGTGACGACGACGAGGAGGTTGGGTGAAAGAGATAAGCAGGTTCAAGGACCATCGTTTACCTGCGGAATGGCGCGTTCGTTGCTCGCAGAGGAAGGGAACGACGAGGGAAAGAGGCGAAGGTGGACTGCACGGTGTCCCGGGCTTTTCGTAGGGGAGATAACGAGTTGATAATGGGCCAGGGTGACCCAGGTCTCGGAAGATAACCGAACGATCGTGAATATCTCGGTCCCCGCGGCGCTATTTGGATCCTTGTCGGGAGCGCGCGAGGGGATCATTATAGTGATTAATGCTGATGGAAGGCCCCGATAGCGCTGATTTATCGATGTCACCGGGAACGAGACGGTGACGAGATAAATGGTGGAAGCGTCCTCTTACGCCTTTCGCCCCGGTCGCGATGTAATGCATCGCGAAATAACGCGGATCCGGAGGCTCTCCGCTCGAACAGTCGATTAAAGGATCGGCAGACGGTGGATTTCTCCCATTAAAATGGCTCCTGCCACGAGGAAGATGAACCTCTCGCGATGGATTTACAGGGGAGGGAATGTAATTCAACTATAACGGTTATGCTCGTTAGGGTACGGCTCTCTCGCGAACGCGCTTATCGATCACCTCGCTCGAAAGCGTTCGTCGATTAATAAAACGTCGTCGTTTATTTGTAACAAATCGATGGCTATCCTCGAATCCGATTTCAACCAACATTCTCGCATCCTCCTATCATCTACTCCATAACTGGCAACTCTCTTCCATTATTGCCATTATCTTTCGCTTCGCTGGAAAATCGGGAGAAGGGAATCTAAAACGCCGGTTTGTACGGAATAGTTGCGATATCGGTCGGATACACCGAAAGATGGACGTGTGCTTTGGTATTGAGAAAGGGGATCGGATGGATTTCGAAATGGCCACTTTTCGAGACAACTTTATTCCTCGACCCTCTGGCTGTCTGTTACCAGCTGGCGGGACAATACGCTTTCCTTGTTCGTGCGATTGCACGGCGTTTCCTCCGAGAGGAGGCCGCCTTTCGTGGCGTGGGCTAATGTATTCTATTCGATTAAACAAACACGGTATCTCGTAGGGAAGCTTGTACGTACGCAGCGTTGCGATGTCGGGGCCTTGCGAGAGAGCAGAGAGGCCAAGCGATATCCTCTCGCGGATATATTCAAAGCTTGACCTCCCACTTGGCCGCAGCCGGATTGAACGGTCCCCGATACGATTACCATTTTCTTTCCTCCTCGATCGGAACGGTAGGAACGCGTGGTTTATCAAACTGCGCGTGCCACGTTGGGTGGAGAGGAAGTTTAATGTTCCGTGGAGCAGGATGGAAAAAGAGACATCTCGTAAAATTCGGCCGAGCTGACCGAATGGTAGAAACCCACGCCGATCACGTGGGCCCACGTGGGCGAGAAACCCAGAGTTATACCCGTGCATTGTCTACGATCTATTTCCCCCCTCCTCTATCGTTCGTCTCTCGATAAAATATTCGAAGAGCAAGAGGCGTTAACTCGGCCGGGACGCGTCCACGTAGATCCACGCGGAACCAAAATTTACGACGTATTAATAGTCGCGGTTAAGAAGGTAAGAAGATTTCTCGAGTACGGTACGTGTATATATATATATATACGCGTTTTGCATCAAGATGGAAAGAGCCGGCGATGGGATCGGCCCCTAAGTCGGATCGCAAACAAGGTTGCCCGGTTTATTCTTAACTCGTACGCGAGGCTTTTCAACTTTTCACCCGAGTGATGGGAAGTGGCCAGCGTCGTTTTGTAAGCTCGCCATTCAAACACGTATGCGGCCGCGTATGATAATTCGCCGCGTACCACGGCCAAGAGAGAGAGAGAGAGATCTCGAGAATCGCGGGGACTCGAGTCGGCGGTAACACCGCGGCAGCGAGGGCTTAGGCCTTCGATAAGCCTTCGTGGACCACCTCTGAGAAACTATTGGCATTGTCGGAGGGGGAGGAGGGAAGTTTCACGGGATATTATCGAGTGGAGTGGAAAGAACGCCATTTTCGATATGGAATCGTAAAAGGGACGGCTCTGCCTATAATGGAAATATCATCGATGTCTCCAAGTATAGTCGTCGAGGGGTGAAGAGTCGCCTTTCCTCCGTTCCTTCCCTCCCTCTCTCTCCTCGAGATTAATCGAAGTTTTAATTTAATTAACCGGTTGGATAAACGATTTAAACGGTGCCAGAGGAGGGGAGAGAATAAAGGATAAAATCGCAGGAAAAGATACGAAAATCGAATTAACGCTTATTGGTCAAGATGCGAATAAGGGAGGAGGATACCTGGCGAGCGCGAGACCGTACCGTACGATAAAAAAATTTATTTCGACTTTATTGGAACCTGGCCTTGGATCTTATACATTCCTTCCCTCTCCCCCCCGTATTTGACATACAAATTTACCTCGTTATCCGGCCACGGTGTCCGTAAGCAGCGGCCGGGCACCGTCACCGTGGAATTTTCGATCGATCGTGGAGAAGCGGGTGGTGTGGCGCACGTGGGGTCCAGCCTCGCTCCGACCTGGCGCAACACCGCCTTTCCGCCCGATACACGCGGCTAAACAAATCCGCCGCCGCCTCGGAAACGCAATAAACGTCGGGGCGGCGACGCCGTACGAGCTCGTTCAGGCGACAGTTAGGTGGCCACTTTCCCCACCTGGCCGGTGACACCGGCGTGCCGAAGCGCCGGAAAGAAATGTGGCGCTTAAATAAGAGGGACCTCGAGATTACCAGCGCGATGCCTCGCGCGCGTATAAGTAAGATCTCGGGATTTTATGTCGTTACCTCACACGAAGCTGCCGCTTCGACTCGGCCCGTTAAGCGATCGACCCTTCTTTTCTTTTTATCGTTTCATGCTTCTCTCTCTCTCTCTCTCTCTCTTTCCTCTCTTTGTTTCCATCGATGCGTATTGCATTCGTGCGACCGATTCCTTCGTGTAAGTTAATTTTATTATTTCGAACACGCGTCGCGGATAATTAAATCGATTACGATATAACAAATTGCTCGATTAATCACGATTAATCGAGTATAGTTACAAAGAGGTTTGGAAAAAAAGATGAAAAATCGAAGATTTAAAATCCACAAATCAAAAAATCACCCTGTGTACGTTTCATTCGGATCGTGGAAGAAGATCGTGGGTGGCTGGTGCGCGTAAACAGGTGTAAAATGGGAGCTGGCAAGATGATTCGTGTAAATCCTCGTACCACGTCTAATCGCCTCACGGAGACAAGCGCGTGGAATTCCCCTTCCCCCCGTAGGATTCTGCTGTGGTGGCGAAACGAGAATTTCCAGTCATAACGCGGCGACAGGAAGGATTTTGATTTCTTCATTCGGGACGGCTCGTTGCCCGAACAGTCGCGAGTTACGCGCTTGTTTTCCGGATGTAAAGTCGAAGGGAGTACACGCTTTTTGTCGCGGACACCACCTCTCGCGTTACGCCTAATTTATCTTTACGACGCGGCTCGAATTGGCTATAAAGCGACTAGATTTTAACGCGAACCGGACAACGATTAAGAGAAAGAGAGAGAGAGAGAGAGAGAGAGAAAGAGAAAGAGAGAAAGAGCAGGATGTCGAAGAAAATTTTCGGTCGGTAATAAACGTGTTGGGATTATGGAAGATATGTGTCACGTCTCTTGAACACGATTTAGATTTCAACAGGCGCCAATTGGCATTTATGAGCGTTATGAGCGTGCCTGGAATCCTCTCTACCGGGTAATGGAAAAAGGTGAAATTCTTTTTCGAAGATCTCCAAAGATTCTCGTAACGCTGCCTATTATTAATCGAAAAGAATCCGTAAGAGAAACGAAGATTTCTCTTCGAGAAGTACGAGGAAGGGGACACAATTTTTGTAAAGTTTGATTACATTACAACTTTGAAAAACGCCAATACTTTGACGAATACGAGTAAAATAAGAATATATCGATAAAAATATATCTTGGCCCCTTTTTCCAAGCGATTATCGAGCGCTTCGTGGGAACGAGCACGAGCGAATGGCGAATAAAGCGATTCGAGGAGGTCCGCGGAATAAAACGATCCTTTTGGAAAAAAAAAGAAAAAGAAAACGACTCCTCACGGTTGTAACATTGTGCATAGTGGCGCCAGCCCGCTTAACCGGGCAGAGAGCACCGAAGGGAAAGTGGAGAGTAAGTCGCTAAAACTTCCCTCGGGTCGTTTTATCGGGCGGATGGTAAAATGTATGAAATACGATAAAATGTACCGGTATTTTCTCACCGGGGCGATCTTTAACACGCGCGAGACAAGGCGGACGGATCTATACGAGATCGTAAAGTAAAGCTCTATTGGATCGTCACGGTGCTCATGAGGAATCGTACGAGGCGGATCGCGCCCGTTCCGCGCGCATATACACGCCGCGCGGACCGACTCGTCGTCCGTCGCCCGTGGACGTGGGCTAGTAAAGGTTTACGGCCAGGTAATTGAACACCCATGTCCCGAGAGATTCCTTCGAGCTGATTTAAGCCTCCATAATACCGAGAGCAGCACACCGCTGCCGTCGTATACCCATCTATGGTGTATTCGAGCCGGTTGTGTCACCACCCCCCACAACGCAACCGATCCTATCATTTCGTTATTCTTGGCCACGGATAAACGAAAACTATGATACGACGAGTCTGTTGGCCGAATGGAATATAGCGGAAAATATGCATCGAAATATGCAGAAACTATATTCGCTGCTTTCTTCGGGATCTCCTCCTCGACGAGCGGGATTTGTATACCGCGGGATGTATATAAATAACTAAACGTACGAAACGGATAAGAAGATGCGCGCTCGCGATAGAGAACACTTTTGACCCATAAAAAAATTGAGACTGAACGTACCGTTTAATTTGCGACGATTAATCAGTCTAGGGGATGGAAGATCGCATCTGTGGATGCCGTAAAACGTGGGATACGTAATAAGGGATAGAAGTCGTCGTGCAATGTAGAACGGCCGATTTTAATCGTGGACGAGGATATCTGCAACTGTAAATCAATAAACGATACGTGCCTCCTCTCGCCGGTGGCACCAGACGGCGTATCTCTCTCACCGTACGAAAACCCTGTTTCGATACCCGCTCGAATACTTTTCCTGCGATACCCTTTTCTTCCCTTCTTTCACTCTTTCTCTTCTTCTTTTTCTCTTTTTTACCATCCTTCATCCTCTTCCTTCTCTTCTCGAACGCGTAGACGCGACCGATCGACCGACCGACCCACCGACCGGTCGTTACTTAGTAGCTTATTTATTTTTGCATAGATAATCCGCGAGAGATACGGAACGAGATGTGGGTGGAGCGCATATGCTCGAGTCACGTGTGATTAAGCGATGTTATCCACGGTTCTCGGTGCCGTCGCACCTGTATGCTCGGAACGCCTACGACTTCTTTGCTTTTCTTCCACTTTTTCTCCCCTCCTCCCCTCTCCACTCTCCATTCTTCCAAGCCTCGTCTTCCAAGCTCGCGATTGACGGTCAAGCCGATTGTCCTTCGCGAGAGGAAAATATATAGAAAAAAAAAGAAAAGGAGAGGTAGAGAGAGGAAGAGAGAAAGAACCGCGTGGACGCCGGTTCTCCTTGACTGTATTATATATAGAAGGGAGGGGAGAAGGAACGAATTAGATACGATGATAAATTACGCGATAAGGGGATCACGAAAAATTAATGATAGATATTATTGCACCGGTTCACGTGCGCACACCTGCTAGCGAGTGTCCGTGTCGTTAGAAACGCTGCGTTGGCCGCGATCGCGTATTATATTCAGACATCTCGCTCGCGTATATGCGTGTCAGGGTCTTTGCGTGTACCACTGCTTTCGAGAGAGAGAGAGAGAGAGGAGAAAGAAAAGAAAACGGCGTCTACGGCGGATCGCGCCGTCGCGCCGTTGCGATATCCGGCGCGCTCTGTATTTATAATTGCATTTTCTGTCCTGCAGCGGCTGATAGCGGTTCCATACGGAGAAAACAAGTGCACCGAACGAGGGGCGACTCCGTGGGTGCAGGCCATTTCACTCGACCATTATCCCATTATGCGCGTTTCTATCGACGGAAAAAGGAGAGAAAGAAGCGAAGAAGAACAGAACGGAAGCTCGGGATGGAAAAGAAGGGGATGGAGAAAAAGGAACGCAATGTAGAGAGTGAATCTTGCTCGATAATTTCCTAACTCGTTCCAATAACTTAATGAAATTAACGATCCTCGCACGGCGTACACCACATATTTGACACAATGTAGCGAAGGGATGTACGGAATTTTGAAAAATTTACCTCTATCCCAAGATCTGTAATCTGAACGATTGCCACCTCTTCGATTAATCAGTGACACATTATTATCGATACGGACACTTTATCCTTATATCCTCGTATCGTCGAAAGCCGATATATATTTAATAACCAGTGATTTCGAGCAGCCCGTCTATATCCCGCGATATCCGCTCCGATTAAATTAAGAGGGGGGCCACGGTCGATTAATCGCGGGTTGCGCGTTCGTTCTCGTTAGTTATCGGCGTAGCGCGAGATACGAGGAGGTATCGTCACAGCGACGAGAGGAATGAAAGGAATCGTGGTCCGGAGCGTATCTCGTGATTCAGTAGCTTCTTACCGAACCGAGTAATGCGGTACTCGTGTACTCGAGTCGAGACACGGGGGAGGGGGATCGTCGGGGCGTTTCGTTCGCCTATAAAAAGCAGCTCAATGAGAAAACCGCTATCTACTTTCCACGTCGGTATCAGCCGGCGAGCAAACGCGAAGGAACGCTATTTTCGACCGAGGTAAACGAATGGAAGAGGGGAAAGAAAGCGGTCAGAGCCGATCGAGCGGGGGAGGGCGGTGGCGGGGACTCATTCGAACACCTTTAAAGTTGCTCAAGTTAGAGAACCACGTGGTGGAGATCGAGCGCACGCGTGTAATCTGTATTGTACGGAACGAGCATTGTACTTTCACGATGTCAGATCGAAATCTATCGACCGCTTAGGCTAACAATTAATTTTTTTTTCTTTTTCTTTTCTTCTCCCCTCCGGACCAATGACAATCGGCCAATCCATTTGCCACGATCGACCGACTAATTGCGAATTTCTGAGAGACAATCGTAGGAATTTTTCTTTTCTTTTTTTTTTTCTTGTGGATCGAACGGAGGATCGGAATTGAATTCGAATACTACGAAAGATCGATAAATTCGAATTAAGAAGGATTATTATTCGCAAAAGATATTTTTCTCAACCACGCCTGGAAAAATTAGCATATTTATCAATTTATCATTGCCGTACGCGCGTACACGCCAGACGACAGAAAATTGTAGCGAGAATTAACAATCTGATCTTGTACGCACGTTTCAAAAGGAGACTCATTTATTCCGCCCTAATTCCCTACCCGCTTGCCTGGAAAAAACAAAAAAGAAAAATCAATATTTATCGTCATCGTAGCTCGCGTTGAGGGAAAAAAGAGGAAGACCACCACGAATAGAAGAAATACACCCGCGACTTGGAGATACAGGAGGAGCGAGACTTTTAAGACTTGCTAAGATTTCTCGATCGCACCTGCGCGAGATCGGAATTCGACACGGTAGATCGGATCAGGTTGAGGAAGAGAGGGAGGAGTAAAAGGCCGGATGGAGGGGGGCAGAGAGCACGGGGGGCTCGCATTCCCCGGTTAAGTGAATTCCACACGCGGCGCGCGGGTGTCGAAAACAAGGGTGAGGGGCCGAGAGTGGGCTCGCGAAGCGCGCGCTCGAAGACTGCGACGGCGGCCCGCGTTAAGTGCGCGCACAGGTTGCGTTTATAAGCAAGGGCGGATCCTTTGTGTTCCATATAAAACGAATCATCGGACGGGTAAAAGGGAGCCGGTGGAATTACGGCCAGGGAGACGGCGAGAGTTGGTTGGAAACTTGGCGGACAGTCTCTCCTCTAACTTTGGCCAAACGGAATTACGTAATGAAATTTATAGAGCTACCTTTCTCAGCCTATAGACGCACGTGCAAATGTGAGGATGTATATATATATTTTCAGGACGATGGTCTTTTCGTTACTTAAAACTGAAATCGACCTTAGCCTTCTTCACCCTTGCGCGTCCTTAGCTCGAGGGAGCAATTGACGCGCGACATAAGCTCGCAGCGAGCCGGTGGCTGGTACATAGAACCACACTTAGGGGATATATATCCGGTCGGCAGGCGTAAGAATACGGAACGTAAGAGCGATGTCCACTCGATGTTCGTCTCCGCTCGAAGGTTAAGGTTCCTCCCGACACGCAGCCGCGGTAGCCA
The DNA here is from genome assembly GCF_029169275.1 of Apis cerana. Classification (NCBI taxonomy): domain Eukaryota; kingdom Metazoa; phylum Arthropoda; class Insecta; order Hymenoptera; family Apidae; genus Apis; species Apis cerana. Next base: position 7,018,182 of record NC_083864.1, on the reverse strand, counting down.
CCTATAACCTCTCGCCAACCAGGGACGCACTAATGTTCCAGCTTTCTCGTAAACTTGGCAGATTTATGTACTATCCGTGCTTCGCGGCTGGATCCGTTTAAATAATGCCGCGACGCGGGGCTATAAAGTTATCAGTTGGACTCGGCTTTTGTCGCGGATGATGGATCAGAATTGATCATTCCACGGATTTATAAGTATATCATATATATATATATACATATATGAGAAATGAATTATTAATCGTGAAACGAGACGGAGTCGGAATGGAAGCGATGGATAGGATCGATGATCTTGTTATGCAAAATAATTTCACGGGGTAAAAAAAGGAAAAAAAAGGAAATTGTTGTATACGAATTGCTCCGTAAATGAGAGATCGTAGTAAAAAAAAAAAAAGGAAAACGAAAAAAATATCGAAATGAGATATTTAATGGTGCAGGAACGCCAACGCGGCCCTGCTGGAATTTGCCTTCCCGCTTAATATTCACGATATCGGCGTGTTAATTAATTCCACTTAACGAATACCGAACTTAAGAACTCGCGACACACGTTCGCGATTACGACAATGTACGCACGCGTGCGTGCCCGCCGCGCGGAATTGTGCCGTGCCACTTAACCCCGTGACTGGGCGAGCAGAGTTAAAACAAGTTACACGTTTCCTCGAGACGAACACGCAACAAAATCCAGGGGGGGAAGAAGCGTGAATTCGCCATTTACGGCGAGCACGTACGACTCGCGATTTTCACAGTGATATTAACCGAACGTTGTCCCCCCGCGGGTACAGTTAGGCGCAAGGAGGAGGGCGTAATTCACGGCGCGGGTCCAGGGTGGAATATTGGAAGCGTGAGGAGCGGGAACGGGAAATTCCGCGGAGGATTTTCGCAAAAATTTCCCAACGTCCCCCTCGGAATCGTAGAAATTATTACGCGACGTAACTTGGCGGGTTTCACGTGGGCGAGCCGAGTTTCCGGAGAAGTTACGATACACGGTTGATCTACGGACAACAATTAAGCATGCCATTATAAATACCGCGGCTCAAGGCTTGCCAACATAACTTCTCGGCCCCTTTCGCCCGCCCGGAGGCACCGTAATGGCGCCTCCAAGATGCGCGTGTGCGCTTTAACGTTTCACCTACGCGCCCCATGAAATCTTCACGTCCATTCGCGTCCTTCTTCTCCTCGATCGGCCAATAAAAATTAGCCGAAGCTGTTGAAGCCGCGTTCGATCGTTTCCTCGTACTATCCACCGCATATACATATATACATTCCTCTATAGAATGGAGATTAAATCTTCCGAGACTCTAAACCATCATCGACGAGGCATCTTTCGAATTCCTCGTTGCTAAATTCCGTTACTTGGTACGTATTATACGGGTTGCGGTCGCGATACCGAACACGTTCAAATTATCGTAATTTACATCGGGCGTTAATGGTGCGCGCGTGTAATCGATAATCCAGCGACAGAGAATCGTCCTCTTGAAGCGTCCAAGAAGGGGGTGAAACGGCGTTTCGTAATAAATGCTCGTGTGTCACGGTCATCTTGCGTGCTCGATCTCGAGCGTGGACCTCGGTAGTTTATAGCTGCCTCCGCCGTCTTCCCCGTCTCCCCCGCAGACGATAATGCACGCTTTTCTCCGCTAGTGTCACCGACACGAGAAGGCATAGCATTAACTGGTCGTTGCTCGCGCGCCTAGCTGTTCGGGGAGGAGGGCGAAGTGCTAGGCAGCGAGCTGGCCGCTGAGGCAGGATCTTAAGGTCTGTCGAGGGAACGGTAGTGGCGTACGGTAGCCGTCACCGTGTCAACCGCTGACTAATGGATCTACGGTGATGAGACGACGTGGTCGCGTCCCTCCTCGTGGTAAGTAGCGGAGACGGTAGCGGTGATCGGTAGCGTCGCAGCATCGCCTTATTATAAATAGATTCTCCTAGGTGGATCGAGCCGGTACGCTCGGTCGAGCCCATAAGCATGCGAGATCCATCTTATCGGAACCGGAGAAGAAAATAAATTACGGTCGTCTGTTCCAGACCGAACGATTAGAATGGAGGGAACGAACCAAACTTCCTCGATGGATCGTGCCGTCTATGCTTTTTTTCTTTCTGCCCCCTTTCTTTCTTTCTTTCTTTCTTTCGATCGACCCTGTTTCGTCACGAACGATGAGCTCACCGGGGCGAAAATTGCGCAATCTGTCGAATCGTCGAATCGATCGGAGAGCAGAGAATCACGAACGATTCACTCGTATTAATGAACTTATCCGCCGATGACATAACGCTGCCGTCGTCAATTACGAAACGTCGACGATAGCAGGGAGAAATCGTAATTAATGAGTTGCTGTTGGCGATCGATGTCAAGTAATTTCGATATCAGCTCTGCCGCGAATCGAACCAGTATTTCGTATTTTTCTCGTCTAACAAACTGGTCGAAGGTGTCTCGGCTGAACTCTTCCAGCGATCTCGCATCGGAGTTGAGAAACTTGATAATAGATTCTCCGAGTACTGGATCGGTGGTCCGCATCGTTCGATGAAACGAAATTCTTGGAGAATCGGGAACAGGTAAGAAGGGTACGCGGCACATCTGGCAGAAACGCCACAGGGCGAGGAGAGAAGAGAACGGGATCACCGATGATTTAGCCCCTCGCTAGATTCTCTCCCATCCTCGTTCCACCTTTTTCTTCGAGTCTTCCTCTCGCGCGGATCGCGATCCCTTCCGTGAAATCGACCCTCGAGTGATCGCGATCATCGTGCTTTGATTTATCATCCTCGCTCTTCTTCGTCCTGTCTCTTACCCCCGCAGCGTTTTCCATTTATCTCTCTCTCTCTCTCTCTCTCTCCCTCCTCTTCGTCGTCTAGCTTATTGAGAACGATCAAGAACGAAGCAGGTGACAGGTCTTCATCTAATACAATTACCAATGATCGCCATTATTTATCGCTGATGGAAAGCGTCGTCATTGATATCTGGGGATGTGTATCGGGGGGAAAAAGAAGGAGAGAGGAGGGAAGGAGGAGGAGGAGGAGGAGGGAGAAAGAAGTTACGAGGTCGCCTCGGGCTACGAGAATACCCTGAACACGTATCATGATTGAGAGTGCATAATGCAAGGTGTTGAGCCAAGCTTGACCGCGGCGCTAATGATCGGGCGTGGGTGCGAATTAAACGGGCAAAGGAAAACTGGGCACGGTAACGTGATGTTTAATAATGCGGAACGCGATGGAAACTGGATGTGAATATTATACATATTGAACGTCGCAATAAATCGCGCGTATTACAAATTTTTCATTCCCTCCTCCATTCGATGGGGGTTGAATCTAATATCGTCGTTAAGATAATTTCGCAATTTTAAAAATACGATTTTAATTAATCGATGTCTCTTTAGTTTTCTTTCAGTGCTTGAAAGAGGAATATCGCGATTCGAGATTTGTTTCGCGAATTTTTACGGTTGGGCGAGAAACATCGCGATCGAATGAAAAAAAAAGGCCGTCAACGTCGTCGAGACGACTCGATATGTTAATTCCCGTGTGGCGCGTGCAAATTTGCGAGTAATAATATTATGCAATAACATTCCGATATCGCGAAAAACGTGCCGGAAAGGGAGGGGGAAGAAAGGTAATCGCGCGTTCGTTCCTTTTCGGTTCGATTTATCCGGCCAACCAATTATTGCGAACCAATCGGTGTTCGGATAAATCGGGAGAAAAAAAGGGAGAAGAAAGCGAAGTACGCACGCGAGTATTCACGAGGTTGAAAATCGCCTGTTATCTCGCCGATTCGACGACACGCACGAAGGAGAAAAAATTCCGACGATTTTAACACTTGGTTCATTTAGCGGCGCTATTGACCCGCGCCCGGTTTCGATTTTAATTGGTATCGAATCTCAATTACCGAAGATTACGAGGCTTTTTTCACCTGCTACCGGTGTATACGGCGACCAATGCCTACCCACGACTCCGCGCCACGATAAGGTGCTTATGACTGGCGTGGTAGGGAGTCTCTCTCTCTCCCTCTCTCTCTCGGGTTCCGCTCGCGCGGTTTCAATTTATCGGGCCTTAAGATATGCGGCCAGCACCGAGGCGTGCTGGAGGAATATCATTTCTTCGTGGCAGTGGCGGCGACTGCGGCTACTTACAGGAGAGGCGTCGTCTCTTCCGCCTCCGTAAAGGATCGCCAACCCGTGCGATTTCTTCCAACCGTGCTCCACAACGAAAGAATAACGCGGTTCGAGCACGCGTGTATGTATATATATATATATATATATTCGTATACATATACGCGCGTATACGTCCACGCGGGTCATAACTCATGCGACATTAACGGAATTAGCATAGCAATCTGGCTCCGCGCAGCTATACGTGTGCCCAGCCTTCACTCGACCGGGTTCGAGGCTTTAAAACTCGAGCCATGACGCATCCAACGTGCGCGCAACCGGCGAGAGTCGCTTTCGTTTCTTCTCCAAACCTCGGTTATATCGGTGTTCGATCTGCTAATCGGTCTCGTAATATGGCGGCCCCTCTATATACCGGTATACGGGAGCCAAGTCATGCGTGACTCCATAATTTTCTACGCCGTATCCATGTATTCTCAATTGCGTTAAACAAAAATCGATCGACTGTCTGTTTATTACTTCTCATTAGAGCGACGAGATTTCGCGCGTGATCTTGCCGCTTGCGGGACGGGGTTGAGATAACGACAGCTGTTCCGATTATCGATCCCCTTGATCGAACACCGATTTCACGTCGGTATAAACCCCCCTATTTGCGCTCTCGCTTCTCCCGCCTGTTCTCGGCCATATAATTTACGAGGCGATGGGAAAATTTTCCTACGGCTGAATTTATACGCCGTTGGAACCCGCGCGCGCGTCTGTGAACCCGTGTTCCACGCCGGCAACCGTGACACAGAGACACCTTCTCGGCTCTGTAATAACTTTCGAAAGTGGGTTAAAAGAACCGCTGGTGGATTTCAACTCTGGATCGGTTACCTTTGCCGCGTGCTTCGACACCTCGGAGCGGTGCAGGCGGTGTCTTTAACTTCAAAAGATTCGATATATGATTATCTCTACCCGTCTGGAGGGGAGAGGGGAAGGGAGACACTTATTCGAGAGAGAGAGAGAGAGAGAAGGGAGATGGTAGACGGTAGAACTCGCGAGCTAACGAAACACGGCAAGGATATAGCGCGAAAGGAAGGGAAAAATCGGTCCGAGCTGTGATTAGAGCGTGCCGCCCGGTGATTTGCGAGCGTGCCGGTCTGTTAATTGTCACCAAGACGCCTCCACGGTTTTGCACGCGCGTTGCAGCACCTTTTATGCACCGCTTATATATCAGTGCTATGCACTATCTGTTGCGGAGTTTATTTCGTTGGTCGCTCGTCCCGCGGAAAAGGAGAATGAAGCGTAATGACTCCTCGAATGAATCGCGGCCCGAGAGCACAACGCTTTTTACGGTCTCCTATCTGCTAGCTGTGACGATTCGAAACAGTTTCCAGCCTCGCGGTGGATGACGTCGCGAGACGCTTCTCGATAATTCACTCGTCCCCTCGGTAATTTAAGTCCCCCTCCCGATATCCTCTTCACCAGGGTTCCTCGATTCAAATCCCGCGCGTTTCCATAAAACCGGCGACGAGACGCGTCGCGATCGAAGAAACTCCGTCATAATTTTTCGTGGATCGCACATATACCACTTCGAACGTTAGCGCGGGAAACGGCACGCTACCATTTCCGTTACAACCGAAGAGCGTTAGTGCTTATTAGACGCAACACGACCTTTCCAATTTTTTCCAATGCAAATCAAAAGACGAACAATCGCCGTGGATGTAGGATGGGAGAGGGGGTCTAAGACGGGACTAGGAAGGATAAAGAGAAGTACAAGATACGGTCCATAAATGGCGCGCGACAAGGATGAAGGGCGACGGTGCCCCGACGACGTGTACGTACGTGGATACGTTTAGGAACGCGTCACGCGGGCAAAGGTAGTACGGGGGAGGGGGAAGAGGGTTTGCGCCGCGCGCGTGCACAATGGCCACGTCCGTCAAGGTTGGATCCTCTTAATTAACTCGACTGGTTACATCGTTCCTTCTCTCGTCGACATTCTCGTGCGCGCGCCTCCCTCCGCATCCCCCTTTTCCTTCTCGACGACGACGACGAAGTCGACGAAGACGACGACGACGACGACGCTCTTCTTCTTTTTCTTCTTCTTCTTCTTCTTCTTCTTCTCTTGCACGCCGATGCCCCTCGTTCCTCGACCTTCCATTCTCTTCTTCCACCGCGCGAGAGAAGAGCGGTATCCTTTTGTCGGGATGAGTTGTGTCGCCGAGTTACCGAGCCGCTGGTGTCCGTCGTTATTATATCACTCTCATTATGCGCGCTTGCGCCAAAGGCGGTACCGGTCTCGATCCTCCGCGTTCGCCAACGCGGGGCAGAAAGAGAGGAACGCACAATGAACGCACGGACGAGAAACAGGGCAGCGGAAAACGAGCGCGAGACGATTATAGGAGGCAGCGCGGCGTGCTCTCGATACCCGGCGCTCTCTCGCAGGTGCTGGCTAGATGGCCGATAACACCGAGAAGAATCGACTTCCGGGGTGGTTGTTACACACACCAGATACAACCAGATACGATAACGACACGGAGCAGGAAGAAAACGAGAAGGTCGATCCTTCCATCCTTTCGTTGTTCCGCGACGTTGTTCCGCTTTTTCGCCCCAACCTCCAACAACCTGTTTTCTGGAATTCGATGATATCCGGTCGCAGGTGGACCGAACGTATCTCTCAACTAGGAGAGAAACTAGAAGAGAGAGAAAGGAGAGAGAGAGAGAGGATATGGTAGCGCGTGAACCGTGCAACGTTGCGAGCAAGGACAGGCTAGATCGATCTTCCTACGGAGGAGGAGCTGGAGGAGGAGGAGGAGGAGGAGGACCCGGTTTTATTCCGCATGACGCGAGAGGTCATTAGGCTCCCAAGCTGCGTCCTCGGACTTCGGATGTCGTCGACGGAGGACGATAAATTTCCGAGGAGGTCCACCCGAGGATAACGAGGATTTAGAGATACATTCCGGGATGGCGTGGGGAGTGGAGGGGCGAAGGGTGGCGATGGGGCCTGGCTCCTTAGCCCTGTCCGTGGAACCCGTTGATCCCTGTGTCAGGCGGAGGAGGATGTCGCGTAACGGCCGTAAAACATAAGGGCGTAAGGAACGTAAACGCGAGCGTAAACATCTTAAAACGTGCCTCGTAAACTGTCCCCTAACAATGTATATATTGCATAAACGGAGCGAGAAGTCTTTGGACGGATACTTGCTCGAGTAACTCCTCCCTCCCGGCTACCTCTCTCTCTGCCTTCCGCTTTCCTCAATGATCTTCCTTTTCTTCCCTCTCTCTCCCACTCTCTCTTTCACCCCGGAACTCGCGAGATATACGAGCGAGTGCAACCTGCCCGGTAATGAATGCACGCCGTAAAACAAGGATGCCTTGATTTACTCACCGAGCTAATGCTGAAACGCGCAGTATTAATAAATTATCGGTTATTAAGTGCGTGCCATCTTTTTCCATCTCGAGGTCATTTCGTTACGAACCTTTTTTCTTTCCACCCCCTCCCCCTCCTCTCCAATCACGTCGAACAGCGACGATCCAGCGACGGTGATCCTAATTCCCATTAATTTTATCTCGATTTTCCAGCTCAGTCCGTCGCAAAGGTCGGACCGAGCAGAACCGCCGTGCCTGCTCGCAGTCGAGTTCGTGTCCGAGTCGAAAACAGTTGAATATCGTGCGAGGAACGTAGGAAACGCAGTTGATAGAGCGTTGATAATCCCCGATCGAGGCTGTATAAGGTGAATAAAATGGCGGCAAGGCGCTCGTTTGCCCGATCCTATATATAATATATACCTGTGTGTATAAATGGTCCGTAATCTCGGGACGGGCAGGACCACCGTGACCGCTTCGTGGTCTCTCCCGTGTAATACGACAGACTCGTAACTCATATCAAGGCGCCCACGCCCTCAGGTAGCGGCGACAACGCCGGACAACATCGGACACCCAGGGCGAGGACACTCAATTAGGTACCTCTCCTTCCATCACGTTCCACCGATAAAACCTCCCCTACTCCACTATCCACGGGCCGGACAAGGACGGAGAATGATCAACCTGACGTCGAACACCTTGCGCTCTTTCGCCACCTTTCCTTATCGACCCATCGCCCTTTCCGTATCGCGAGAAGTAAAATCCTCGATAAAAATACGATCGGATGCGCTCCGTTTCCCCTTCCAGCTTCTTCCTCCTCCAGCTTCTATCGTATAATTTATACAACGAAGGGAGAGCAAGAAGCGAGCGAGATCGAGCGACGCGAAATTCACTTGGCTGGGTCGTCCGTTGGACGAGGAAGGAAGGAGGAGTTGCACGGAGGGGTGGCGGAAGGAGCGGGTCGAAGCGGGCTCGGCCGGTGGTCACACACCCACGACGACGCGGGGAGCGACAAGGGCTATTACGACGACTAGCCACGGCGACGGTGGTGCAGGTACGATCGGCAAGAGATCGGTATAATGAGCAGGGGCGATATTAGTCGGTGTGGCCACTGTCCGGCAAAGGAGTTGGTCAACGAGGCAGCCGAGGGGGAGGGGGGAGGGGGGAAGGGAGATCAGCCGGGTAATTGCCATTACGATATCATCTAAATGCTCTCACGGCTGTCCGTAATGAAGACACACACGGGCAACACGTTCCAACACCTACGCGCGCGAGGGTGGATACCGGCGAGCTGGTACGTGCTCGAGACGGTATTCTTTCGCGCGCGTATCCGTGGGCTCGCTCTCCTCGTTCGATCGACCGTTTCCTTCGCCTCGCCTCGCCTCACCCCTCCCTTCCACCGTGGCTGCCCAATGCCATCCACGAGATATGAGGCGTGTCTAATTACGCGATCGGTGCACGCTCCAATCGAACTGCCTTCCTGTCGGCGATCACCGTCACCATTATCGCGATCCGTCCATCGTCTCACCCTTTTCCGTTCGCGCCTCCCCGCGAGCCTCGCCGCACGTTCGTCGGTGCTTGACCCTTTCCTCAGGATCCGTTCTTCTCTCGCGCGAAGATCGTCATCGATTCTCTCTCTCTCTCTCTCTCTCTCTCGGTTAGCGGAAACGGTTCGTTACGTCGATCGTAATTCGCGTGACGTGAACTCGGTTCGAGGGAGAAACGAATACATTATCCTTTTGCCCCGAAAACGAGAAACGTTTGAAAAGCGGCAGAAACGTGTACAGATCGGATCTTATACGAAGGAATGCCGATAACTTACAATCGGTTCGTGGAATAATTTTACTTTAAAATTGTGTAAATGTGATACGCAGCTAGGTATCGCATAATTATGGGCGAGTTCGGGACGAAATCTCGTTAAGTCGACACGAGAGGCACGGTGGATACGCGTTAGTCAGCGGCTAACCTTTCGACGTGACTTTCCTACGATCAAACTCGTTCCTCGATAAGATCATCGGATGGCGTTACGTTCGAACGCCAGGTATGCGCGCGTAATCTCTGGATGCTGTTGCACCAGAGAGAGAGGGAGAGAGGAGAGGATTTTTCGATCGGTCTGTCGAGGATTGGGTGGATGGTAGGTGGGACGGTATCGCGGGAAAATCGACTTAACGGGGTGCTATCTTCACGCATGATGGCTACCGGTAATTGCAGATTTTATTCGCAATCAGAGCATGAATTTATCGGCCACGGTACGAGTGGCTCGATTGCTTTCGATGTTCATTTGCCTGGTAGCGAGCGTTTTGCCCCCACTTTATTGCGCCAGCTTATTCGAACATAACGCTAATTAGACTCGTTGTAATATTCACGGACGATCAACGGCCAACTATCCTGCAGCAATTTGTCATCCACCAGTTCATAATTTCCCTCGTAAAATTTTCGAGATAACATTAAAATAAATAGTGGTTATTTATGCGATTCGCCGCGAGGGGAATAGAAACCTGCGGTGTACGTTAATTTCTGCGATATAAAGCTTGCGGTGAGTTATTTAAAATAATTACTCGACGATAATACCGAGCGATATTATCCTCGGAAAGAAAGAATGGAAAGAAGAAAAGATATACAAAATTTTCGATACACTACTCATTTCCTTTCGCAAAGAAGAATTTCGCTTGGGCAGAAATTTTTAATTCGTCTCGAGATTGAAAGAACGACGGAAACGAAATTATCTTTCTTACCTTACTAAATAGTATCGTAACGAGAAAATTTTTCCTAATTCCGGATCGAGCGAACCGGATCTTCCACGCGATCTTTCTCTCCGTTCGTCGTATCCGTACACATCGAACGAGTGGTGAAAACGTCCACGAGTCGAGGAAAGTGCGACAAGTTTCGTGAAAGTCTGCGGTTACCGCCTATTTCTCGATCCCGGGGCAGGGTTACACGGTTTTCTATTTACGCGTATGTAGATTAGCAGTATTCACCGCTTCCTGATCGACGTTCCATCGCGAACACGATACAACGATACGACCGCTCTCCCCGCGCATGCGTATCCGCGCATGTTTCCAGTGCAAACTTGTCAAAAGGCGTGTTCGTCGAACACGGGGGTACCGTGGTCCGACAAGCTGGGTGGTATACACGTTTCGAATCTCATCAGAGCCTGCTTGGGTGTTGAACCCGTTTCGCTCAACCGATCAGAAGAGACGAGCGCGGACAGCGCATGTGTCGCGCATGTGCCGAGATCTTTCGCCGGCTCGAGTTTAACAAAACGTCGTTTAATGAACCGCGCTTGGTTGACGGATCACGCACACACACCAGGTGCCGTCCCACCTTTTATCAAAAGGAACCGAGCGTGGAGGGATCACCAAGATTTGGGAAGAATGGCGATCGACTCGTCCCGCGGATGTATCTCACATTCGTACGCGCAACAATGTATCATGGAAATCCGACTCGGCTTACAGATCAATTAACTTAACGACTGGCAGCTACGTCGGAGGCAGGTTAACGCCACGGCTTGAAAGCGCACGGACGAAGCTTGGAAACGTTCTCGTGGTCCCGTTCGTAAAGCCGCATAAACACGAGCGTGTCGACGTCGCGGGTTTATTAACGCCGACAATTATGCCGCCGTCGGCTAAGCGTGATTTACAAGGGGAGCTCGTGAAACTTGGCAGCCTTCCTTCGGTCGCCTCCTTGGCCAGGTACTTAAAGTCTCCGTTCTCGAAACGGAGAAACGCTTCCTGGAAGTATTCTTTCTGCGGCCCGCAAGGAGCGGAGAATTTAGGGAATTAAGGTTTACGAGGCTTCGCAGCGAGTCGCAAGGATGGAGTCGCATTCGTCGTCATCGTAGGTCGATGCGACGGATTGTTAATCGTATCGGCGTTGAGGAGAGGCGAGAACCCCCTCCCTCTCGCTGTAAGAGAAAATTACGACGGGAGATGAAGAGTTTAAGAAGAGGTGGGTAAAAAACGAGTCCGCCCGTACCTGTGACTCTTGCCACGTAACTCTTTCTATAGCGAGCGGCCGGCCCCAAGAATGCGGCTACCTTCTCCTTGTTCCGAGAAGAGAGGCAAGTTGGAGTTGAAGAGCTCGGAAAGCCGCGGCCTCTACCCCGGGACCAGGATTCCCCTAATTTGTTTGAGTGAAACAATATCGAGTTACGAGCGATCTTATCGGCGGAACACGCACGTGCTACGGCGCACGGAAGGTTGATCGCAGCCCTCTGACGAGCTACCGTGCCGAGCTATCTTCACGAATCTCCTTGTTGGCTCCGAAAAGAGGAAGGGGGAGGGAAGGAGGAGGCGAAGAAGGAGGAGGAAGAGGATGGGAATGGGAACGGGCGAGGAAGTTCTCGAGGCTCCTCTTAAAAACTCCCTGAAACGAAACGAAAAGAAGAATTTTTGCCGCCTGTGCGGTCTCTGGTATTTCGCGAAATAAAAGGGAAAGAGAGGAAAGGGGGGAAAGAGAAAGAAAGAAAAAAGGAATCGCAGGAACGTCAATTTTTACGAGATCTCTTTTGTCCATTCGACGTCTCGACGATTAGATCTCTCGCGGCTTTGTATCGGGAAGAAAGTATCGTGCCGACGTGTAGATCGATTGGCAGCGAGTTCGAGGACACGACCCGCGCGCGCGGTTCAATGTAATAGCCCGAGAGCACGGGGTTCCGGTCACTCTTTGTGAAAGGAGCCCGTGTGCGTACTACAACGTTCCCTACTACCGTGGAAACTCTTTGACAAGCCGACACGCCACCCAGCGCGCGAAATTAGGGCCGTATCGAGCAAAAAAGGCCCGATATCCCGAGCTCGACAACATGTCGCTGCTTAAAATTCCACCCATGGCCCGTACGACGTGGCATCAATGATGGATCCACCTTTTTTCTCCTCTTCTTCCCCTTCCTCCACTCCTTCGCCAGGGAGGAGGCCACGAGGAGGAGGAAGAGAGTGAACGAGGGAAGGGAAGATCCGTGGAACGTCAAGAACGAGATTTCGAGAGAAACTGTCACATATGGGAACATACGTCGCTCGATGAAACGTGGACGGAAAAAAAAAAAAACGATATCCTTCTTCGACTAGTAGAATTCTCCACCATCCTTTCCATACTCGTACTTTCGTTTTAATCCAATCCCACTCTCCACGCTATTTATCCTTCTCCCCATTTCTTTTTCTCCTCATCCTCGAGGAAGGGAAGCCTTCCTCCGTCGAACACGTCGTGCACGCGCGTGCGGACCAATCGCATTTATTAAGGCGCAGTGTCACCGAACACGTTACCTCCGTCCACCTTGTACGCGTACCTACAGCCTCGAGGTGTCAGCCGCATCGATCGAGAACAGGTCGCGACGCGTGTCCCCCCCCTCATCGTGTATCCTAACGAGACAAAACGAAGCGATCGAACCGGTCGCCTCGAGACGCATCCTTCTCCGTCTCCCTCCCAATTTCGTGCTTCCACTTGTAGCTTTTGCTTATAATTCACATTACATTTCTTTTTTCTCTCTTTCGCTTTCTCTCGCCGACTGCGCAACGAAATTCGAACAATTCCATTGGGAGAAAGGGGCAGCAACGGAGCGAGAAAGTACGATCGGGGAGCGAAATTAGGAAGGGATTAACGACACCGATGATAGCGCTTCGTATCCCGCGTAGAGACGCGGTGTTTTACCTGAAGATTCGAGACGTGAGAGGAATGCCGGGTCGAAATGTCGGAGCCCGCGGGACGGACAAAGGGGATCGTGATTCCCGTCCGTCAGTCCCCGTATCCTGTCTCCGCGAAAGAAACAAGATCGTGTGAGGAGGAGGATGCAGAGGAGAGGGAGAAGGGAGGGAAGGGAAGTGGAGGAGGAAGAGAGCGAGGAGAGTCGTTTTTGAATGCCCTGTCTCCTTTCGGAGAGCCGGATGCTCTCTCGTCTCGGGCGGACGCTTCGTAAGCGTAATCCAGTTTATGAAACCGTGGACGGATATACGTGTATACGTATATTGTGCATTGTGCCCTCGTAACAGTACGAATATATGTACATGTACACGCGCACACACCCTCCATTTTGTCGGCACAACGCGAATGGACAGGAAACGGCTCGGTCTGAATACTTCTGCAATTGGATTAAGTCCATTCTAGAGTCGGGTCGGTCGTAGCGTCGTAGTTTCGTCATGGTTTCGCGCCAAATGTCGCCAACTGGTTGGCCATCGTTCTCCTACCTGGCAGTCGGCCACGATCGCCTACCACTTCCCGTGAAAAGCCACGAGGAATATTTTCACCGGAGGAGGATCATCCGACCGAAGTCGTCGCCGACGAATTATTCCATCCCGAGGATCTCGACGCGCTTACCAGAGATCTCCGTAAGCGCCTCGCGATGAAGCGAGGTAACGATCCCTAATTTACGATGGAATAATATAGCTGCACGCCTCTTCGGCATCTTCGAAAGAAACGCTCGAATAATTTCTCCTTTATTATCGCGGAAAAGAGAGAGAGAGGGGAGCTCATCGAATATTCCGCGCGCATAATCTCACCCGTGCCCCTAACGAGTTACCAGTTGCCGCTAATTGCGCAATTAGTTTGAATTTGGGCGGAACCGAGAAGAGGCAAGTGAGGCGTACGCCCGATTAACTTCATACAAACCGAGGAGGAGAAACGGAGAGGAAAGAAGGAAAAAGGAAGGAGAAGAAGGGAGAGAAGAGTAAAAGGGGGAGGAAGGAGGGGTAGAAGTCGAGGAGGGAAAAGAAGAAAGGGGGTGAGGCGAGGGAGACGAGAGAACCGCTAATTAGGCGCCGCGCGCGAATACCGTGTCGGTATAGTATCGGGCGCCGTGATTATGGCTAAGCGAGGTACGTTGCGAAGCGAGAAGGAGAACGGTGGAAAGGAGAGGTGACGGAAGAGGCGAGGGGAGAGCGAGAACGACTAGGTACGTGCGCGGCTCATACGTGGGCTTCATTAACGGGCCGTGTTAATTAGTCGCAGATAGCCGATCGGCCGTGGCTGGTATACGGTATACGGCGAACTCGTCGATGCCCTTCGTCCTGGAGCCGAGCCGAGTGTGCGCACACTCGGCTCGGCGCTGATCAGAAAAAACGTACGTGATCCTTGATTTTCATCGAGGTCCACGTGGACTTCGGGTCAAGAAAAGTCATTCGTTTAACAAGGTTCCTGGATAAACCGTAACCAATTATAACGGGACGTTTGAGGACCACCCGTATGCTCTATTTGTACTCTTACGTGCCGAGAAATCTTCGATTCTCTTGTTCCTCCCTTTATTCATCAAATTCTCGTATCGCGAGATTCCACCGAACGGGTCCAATTAGCGCTCGTGGAACAATTATCGATCCGCCCTTCGTTTAATCGGTATTTTATTCGCGGAAATACGTCGACCGATGGAAAATTAAAATTACGGCGAGAACCGATTCGAAGGCATATCGTGTATAGACGCGGAAAAAAATGTCGTCGAAAATTCGATCGATCGAAACACGCGTCGCGACGGTAGTTTAGTTGGAGACTGTGAAATCGCGTTTTACGTACCATTATACCCGTGAGAGGAGAGGAAGCGGTATAATCGGCGCGCGCGTAATGCTCGGAAATTGTTGGGTGAAATTGATTGGACACGGAACGCGTCAAGTAATCAGGAAATATGGTGTACGAGGCAAAAAGAGATCTGGAATAAAGCGTGGAGCGAATATATATATATATACGGAACGAGACATTAACGACACGTGGTGAGGCACGCCTACCGACAAGGCGGCGCAGGTTGGCCAACCGCTTGGCGCAATTAACATTAGAGGCGATCAGAGAGAGGCTCGGCTCAACGTTAATTAACGAAACGAAACGAAACGCTGTACGCGAGCACGTTTGACTCGGGCCCCTGGATAGAGAGGGAAAGAGGGGGGTGTGCACAACCGTTCGAAGCGCAAAGAGACGGCGGCACCTTTCGTCTCTAAACAGAAACTATCCACGGCCAGGCTATTTAACAGTTTTCAGCCTGTCTCGACGCGTCAGGTACAAGACAGGAGACGAGGACAGCGTCCAACCTTCGTTCGCAGTGCTACGCATCGTTGCACCGGCTACCAGCGTTGCGGATCGGAACCCCAAAGATCCTTTGCGGTAAAAGCAAAGCTGCACTTGTTCATTAAAACGGGATGATCGTTTATCCCCACCCTCCCTCCCCCGATCGGTTAACGAACAACCAATTTCTTTTTTCTCTTCTTCCTCTTCTTTTTCAACTCAGCGAGAGCAGCTCGTCTATTGTTCGAGGGAACGAAAATACGTACGAGTTTGTTGGAAACAGGCAGGTACACACGCGAGGCTGTATATCAGGGGAACACAAAAGGCAGCAAGGGGGATAGAGAAATGTAGAAAGTCAGGCGAAGTGGCGGATGACGGGAAACAAAGGACCGTTTTCTCGATGCATTATAATAATAAAGGGCGAAGTCACTCGTTACTCGACCGGAGGAGTCGACTCTCTCTCTCTCTCTCTCCGTCTGGTCGTGCACCTACACCTCCTCGGCTCAGCTTGGGTCGAAACGCGTGGAGCGGGCACACGCGCGCGCGAGCACACATACGCACACGGAGAGCCGGGGTCGTTTCTTCAATGGAATGGTGGGCGATCTACCATGAATGGAGGTCATTTATTCGCATTCAGCATCGTCCGACTGCATCGCGGACCTGGCATTGTGCGTGCACGGGGACCGAGACTGTACGAGGAGGGTAAAGTCTATGATCCGACAAAAAACCTCGGACACCTCCGACATGACACCGGCCGGAGGTGACGTCTATCTCTTCCCTCTCCTCTCGTCCGTTCTCGTTCTTAAAGGGTATCTCGCTCGCGTCCTGTCTTCGGTTTATACATTGAAAGATCACTTAGCCACGGATCCTTTTACCCGGATCCTTCAACCTTGCTTCTGACAGTCGGAGAACGACTGTATCGCACAATGACGACGAGCGGTTAAAGGAATCACGTTCTCTAACGTCCAGCCAACAACGAGATCGTCGACCTCTCCCGAGAATAATTCCGAATCGAGCGATACAAGGATGCGAGTTAAAGTTAAGCTACTTAAGGTCGCGCCGCTACGACAATAATTGATGCTGATTAACGCTCCTCCCGTACGGCGTGGAACGGGGAAGCAGCACAAACCGGTCAACCGGTTGAGATTTCTTAACGCGCCACAATGGATCGTGCAACGTTCAGAAGCGTATCTACCGACTCTGTTCAAACCGCGATGAAATTCAAAGAGGGCCTCGTGTGAAACCGGAGGTGGCTCAATAGCTCAATGCTCGCGAAGCGGTACACGGTGTATGCGAAGCAATGTCCGGGTGGTTCATATCGCGTAATCAAAGGCGAACTGCTGAGACATTGGTTCCCCGTACGCGTGCACAATGCGAAACAAGTGGTATAAGCGCCTCTAGCGGTCGCGCAACACGTGCTATTGTGCGTGGCCACGGTACGCATAGGGAACCACCGAAGAAAAGGCTGTAAATCCCCGAGTTCTCCTCTCATGCGCGTTTCATTGTGCGCCTCGCTTACAATCTCGCTCGTTTCATGGCAAATCCTTCGTCGCCGGATAACCTGCACGGCCGACGTGTGTGGCCTGCGTCAACGTGTCCCTACGAAAATTCATTCGCGCAATCCCACGCAGCCCATCGCAACGAGAACAAGGGGGCAATCGAGATCGGGAGAAGACGGTTAGGCGTGGTCACGACCGCCGCTCGTGACTTCTGTCTTCATGCGGGAAAGTGGATCGGGACCGGTTGCATTCCTACGCGTCCAACGGATAGCATATTTGCTCGTATAAATTAGAAGACTTTCGAAAGCCGGTGAACTTTCTTTAAAGGAAGAAACGTCCGGGAAGATTGGACGGGCGGGAAGACAAAGACGTGATGATCCAGAGTGTGGCTAACGCTGACGTTGAGGCTCCATTATTGCGGCAGGGATCGAATGTTTTTTTCCAGTTATTAGGGGAACGTTCGCAACAGGTGGGCCACGATGTCCAGGAGAAAAATCCTCCCCCGTGGACCCTCGTCATTGATCGAGAAGGCCACGTACACGAGCAAGGTGGTCGGACCCACGGGGGTGGATAAGCTCGATCGTTTTTCTTGACACGAGGATCGATTTATTATTGGCATGGTGGCGGATACCTCGTTTCGAGGTCCCTAGAGGGTTCGTATATAGCACCAGACACGCGCCATGTGGAACCTGAACTTGCTCGTGATATATTGCGGGGGTGCGTCGAAAATTCGTGCCAAGAATCGTGTACAATTCATCGTGGGCGTCGCTGCCAGTAGGAAAACAAAAATAGATGAAATAGATTAACGATGTTGGAAACTATCGTATATTTGTTGCGTCACTTCTTTCTTTCTCTAAATTTTTAAACGAAAGAAAAAAAAAAGAAAGGAAACGTAGACGGGAAAAGAGGACCCGCGGATTGATATTGGATAAATAAGCGACATCATGCTGATGTCGCAAGATTTCGAAGCGACAGCAGCTGATATTTACCTGAAATATCGGTTCGACGCGACCGGTGTCGTCGGTAGAAATCAAATAGAAAACAGCGGAGCAATAGACCTGACAGTTGCGGGTACGAAACGAGCGTTGCATTCGAGTTTTCTCGGATGGCCACATGGCGCAATTAAAAACGGCGCCGACTCTCTTTGTGTCACGCGTCCCGAAGGTGCCATATGGTTCTTCGCCACCCTCTTTCGGTCCTTTTTTCCCTTCTCGAGGGTCGCGCTAGATAACTAAGTGGTTAAGAACACACAGAGGATGGAGTGCGTCCTCGAGGATATCTTCTTCTTCTTTCGTGAATGAACAAACTCTCTTCGACCCTTGGCAGCCGAGACAAGCGTATACTTTATTCGATAGGTCAGTAATTTTGGTGTGCTGCTTTTGAAAAGAAAAGATAATACGCTTAATTTTGATCAATGATGGGACAAGGCACGTTTTCCAAGAACAGCTCCCCCCCAGTTTTCTATCGATAATTCAAATACAATCGACGATAAATAATCAGTTGGACGAATTGAATTTTTTTTAAGATTTTCCGAAGCAAAACCAATTCAATTCGAGAAAAGAAACAAGTATTCTAAGAATAACTCTGAGTTGATAGATTAACAATTTGTACAAAAGCGAAAAAGAGAAGATTAAAGGAGAGAGAGAGAGAGAGAAAGAAAACATCGAGATTCGTTTGATCAGCTGCGGAAAATCTTACAGGGATCTTACGGGAGGAGTAGGTGGAGTGTGAAAAAAAGGCGTGGAATCTTACGTGAAAATCTGAAAGGATTGCGAAAGCCTTGACGGGTTGACAACGTCCAGAAGAATCGAAGATGATCTCCGTGAGTTTGTACGTGTAAAGAAGGTTATACACGAAGGAAAAACGTCTTTTTACCAAACTCCCATTCCCATGCAGAAAGTTCTCTCCTTGGGGAAGGGGGAAGGAAAAAACACGGCGGAGAATAGGGAACGGTTTCCAAGATTCGGGCAATTCTGTGGGAAAGGAATGAATGAACGAGCGTAGCCCGGTGTCCTGTGGTGCTCCGGTATTATTCTTCGGGACAATGGAGCGCCTCGAGGAGGACAGACTGATCCGAAACGGAGGGGCAACCTCGAAAACTCGAACGAGAAAGGGATGGATTAATCGAACAAATTAGAAAAGAACATTTCTCCTTTCCCTTTACCCTTTCGTCTCTCGCGATTAAAAAAAAAAAGGAAGAAAAGAAAACACGGCACGAGAAATCTACAATACGGATCTCACGAAGGAATAATAAAATTATTCGAAGGAAACGAGACATTTTCTTCCTTTTTTTCTTTTTCTTTTCGGCTCGTAATATCGAAGAGGCGGCGTTCGAGCCACAATCGCGCAATTTCGAATTCCTCGCGGCTTAAGGAGGCCCCTTGGAATCAGGTGTGGTCGGCCCCTTTGCGTTTTCTGCATAGGTGTCGTCTCGTCGCCAACGACGGGCCCCGGGCGACAAAGGATCCGAATCCGCGTAAAAGCGAGCCTCCTCTTTGGATAGACAACGGGTCGGCAAAACTTCAGAGGGCCCAACGAAAGCGGGGCCAGCCCGGGGAGGAAGATGCCGGCCGGAGGAAGGGGCGGAAGGAGGATGAGGTGAAACCTTCGTCGCTCGTGGTGCGTATTCCGCGATGCGCTCGGCGCAGAAAAAAACTTGTCAACAACGGGAGACGGAGGGGAAAAAAAAGTACATTGTACCGAGAAAGAAACTGAGGGAGGGGAAAAGGGGAGGAGGGGATTCGTGATTCCCTCCTGTCTGAGACGAGAGATTAGCAGCGATGCTCGGCTGGTAAAAAAGCCGGTCAACCGACTGAATAATGCCTCGGTTCCTGGCCAACTCGGTTGCCAGGAATGCGAGAACGTTTCAGCCAACGTATCCGTCCTCGTACCTCGTACAAATTTGCTCTAATACGATAAAAACGCGAACACGACGCGTCTATTTACTTCACAAATTTAGCCGGCAAAGGGATAAAGAATCCGAACGGCGCGCGACTCGTGGTGCTACGTGAAATATCCTCGAAACGTTTCGAAGCTAAGCTCTCGTCGAGGAGGAGAAGGAGGAGGGGGAAAAGAAGGAAAATAAAAAGGGAGATCGTATCAGGTGCATCGAGTTGCGATAAGCCAGTCTTTTCGTCTTCGAAAAGACTCGATATTCTTTTCCCTTCTTTTTTTTCCCTTGTCCCCCCCTTTTTTTACACAATCGTTGTACGCACAGGTTCATCGAAGAGAGGGGGAAAAAAAAGAATGACGGAGTCTATTATTCGATTTGGCGGAGAAAAAGAGAGAAAAATCGGGCATCGATGCGGTGTCGTTTCGTGAGAATAGGAAAGTAAGAAGTAAATCTCCGTATTGAAAAAGGAAAGGAAAGAAGAAGAACGAACGGACGGGTCTACGGCGAGGAGAAAAAGATGTTCCCTGAAATGTAAACACGATAAAATCAACAAGGAAGACCGGAGAGCGCGGAGTGAGGGGCGAAGAGGAGGCGGATAATTCTCGATACCGTGACGACACGATCGAGAGAGGGAAGCAAAGAACGCGGGGGTTCTTTCCTCTATTCACCCTCCGGTTTTTACACCGTGAATGGAAGGTTCGAACCTTGTGTACAGGCCCGACGCGTACGTATGCATGTATGTATAGGGTACATCCAGTCTCTATGGAAACGTAAGGTGCAAAGGTATTGTCGCGGCGGGCATGAATGGACGAAAGAATGGAAGGTTGAAACAAGTGTACCGATCCACAATGTCGGGAATGCGAGGAATCCGGAGTGATTTATGGAGTCGGTGTCGAGGCGAGCTCATCGACGGCCTGGCATGGACAGCCGGGAGAGAGGGGATGGATCCCAAAGTCGACGACGACGGACTAAGTAGACGCCCGCACAGCCTGGAGCGTCTCTACACCCAATTACCTGATACCTTGAACATTCATAAATCGTAATTCGTTAATTCGCGATGTTCGTGAGCGGAGTGAGAGAGAGAGAGAGAGAAAGAGGTTAGCGGGATTCGAAATACGAAGTCCGCCCGAGGGAGGAATGCTATTCATTCGGTTCGAGAGATTCGCGTGGCCATTGTTCGTGAGTTATGTTCCCGTAACGAGAAACGAGGTGCTCGAGATGCGGCGCATACCGATCAACGGTCCACGATTCGATCGTCCTCGAGGACTTTTGTTAATCACGGCCGAATCACGTGAAATAACGGTGTGCGTTGAGTTTTTTTTCTCGAGTACTCGACGAAGAATAAAAATTGTTTCGTGTCAACATCAATTTTTATCCTTTTTCTTTCGATGATTCTTTTCGACGCTTGACGATGTTTCTTGTTCGATAAGAAACTTGTTCTAGACAGATTGATAGAGAGGGGATCGGAGTTTCGTTCGAAGGGAAAGATTTTTTATTGAAATCGATAATACGATACCTTTACCAAGATCGAGCGTAGCTGTTAAAAAACGATACCAGTCCTTGAAAGATTTTCGTTAGTCGGATGAATGAGACTATTATTCGCTTCTTATGGTCGCAGGTTGTGAACGCACGGCGACCCTCCGCCAAAGTCGGATTACATTATGGAGTTTCTGGAGTACCTTAAACCTAACCCGTGTTACCTGGACACCCTCTCCTCCCACTTTTGTCCGCGCTCACGACTTCTTCTTCTTCTTCCCCGCATTCTTTCCTCGCCCGGGTACGTAATGCAGCGTGCAAGGATACGCCATTGCTTCGAAGAGCCATTAATTTTTAATGGTACATTTTCTGGTATTGAACGCCCATAGCCATAAGCGACCGAGAACGAAGAATGCCGCGTTTTTAAAATGTATGAACCGTTTCGTTCGTCGAATCGTTAAAAAGTTAAATACACCAAAGATTTTTCGTGTATGCGCGTGTGTATGTGTGCGTAAGGGGGAGAAAGAGAGAGAGAAGGGAGAAACTAAAGAGGTTAAATAAGGTGGATCAGGGAAAAAGATCACGCGCGTAGATTTTATTATACGCGCGAGACCCGAGATATCCTCTCTTCCCTATAAATCTTCGATCCCGGGGTCCTGTTTTCGTGCTCGAGCACTCGAGCGTGCCGGCTAAATCTCCACCGTCACAAAGGATTTCATAAAGTGGGTGGAACTTGTAAAGTGACCCTTTATGATCTCGATGAATGAGCATCGCGTCAACCTGTGTGACTGTTACAATGCGACACCATTTCCCGATTTTCTTCCTTTGCCGAAGTCGCGGCGCGGGTCGTGAGAGATTCTCCGTCCGCGTGAACAACGGGGACAATTTTCACCGAGTTGACGTGGAGGAGAATAGAAGACGTGGCTCGGCCGGCTTTCGAGCGACGCGAACGCGACAAAGCGGTAAAATGGACTCCTCTCGCTCACCGTGGACCGATGTCACAAGTGAAAGTTTCGCCGTTTCCATTTCACCCGTATTATTCCACGAAATCGGTCCGACTCTTGTCGGCGATCGCCAACTCTTATCGAAATCACGTGGATAACGTTAAGTGGTAGAAAGAAAAAAAAACAAGAAAAGGAAAGAAATAGAAGGGAGGACAATGTGGGTCTCGAAGAAACGAGTTATCTGCCTCGTTCGCGCTACCGAATATATCATTAGACAGAGCTTATTAACGTTCGAAGCATCCACGAGATTCCACGCTTCGATCAGGATTCTCTACCAAGAATGAAAGAGAGAGAAGAATCGGCCTAATGATGTTGATCGGTCAATAGAGTTGACAGGGAAACCGAGATCGAATCGGTGGTAACGTGTCCACGTTACACGTCCCATTAGAAATGAAATTCTTACCGGGCGAGAGATATCTTATCTCCATTTTTTTCGGACGAATATAGATCGATACGAGAAGAACGCATTAGCCAAATACCTTTCTCTGTCCAACCTATCTCTATCCCGACGATCGTTGCGAAAGAGGAAAAAAAAAAGAAGAAGAAGAAGAAGGAACTGAAAGGTTAACAGGCAAAGATCGCGAGATACTCGATTTCCGCAGGTGGTGTATCGATCGTGAGGAACAGTTGCCGGGGGTATTCGAAAGTAACGGTCCAACCAATGACATCTCTTCGATCTCCACGGAATGACGCGACCTCTGATCGGTCATCGAACGATCGGACTTAACCTCGAGGATTCTACGATCGATTGGTCATTGTTCTCCCACGTGTCCGTGAAACAACTCGAAACAACGAGGAGAATCGAATCGTTTCGCGCGGATGCATAAGATATCCGCCGAAATCCGCGAGATACCAAAAACTCGAGTTCGCGCGATTCAATTCTAACGACGGGGATACGGGACGGATACAACGAAACACCATCTTCGTCTGGAGGAGGAGAGGAAGAGGAGGAGGAGAGGAAAGAAAGAGGCACGCCGTTAAAAGAGACGCAAAATCGTGGGAGGGCGTGACTGGGAACACTTGGACGTTCCACATCTAGGATTCGCTTCGTGCCCCAGTGGCCGTAGAGAGCATACGGTACCCGCCGTTTTCTCAGCGGCGGATCCCGTAGCTCGGGTAGAGACATCCCTGCAGCGTATCGAGCGAGTCGAGGAACGGAGTCGAGGCAATGGTAATGACACCTGATACTCGACCGTCTCGACCAACGCGTGACCCGGAAACCGACCCGAGGCCATTTTTCGAGTCCCCTTCACAGTCCAGGAGAAGCGACGCTCAGCCGCGATCTAGATGCTCGCTCCTCTTGGTCCTGTTTCCCTCTTCCCTCCCTCTTCCCTCTCTCCGCCACTCGTGGTCCAACTTCAGCGTACAACGAGAGATGTTCGTAGCGCGGCGAGAAAGGAGAGAGAGGAGAGTTGGTGTAATGGTACGATACATACAAAGGAAACGGGCGAGATTAGAGGGACGATGGTCTCGGCTCGAACCGTCCTGGACCTACGGACTCTACTACGGTCTCTCGAGGTCAACCCGCTTTGGGGCATCGTGCTAACCGCACCGGTGGATCCTTCTACCCGGAAACGGGTTTCTATCGGCCTCTCGCGAGAGCTCCAGACATCCAAACCGCTCCTGCCTCCTTTAGTCGCCCGTTTCCCTCGCTTTTCCTTCGAATTACGCTTTAGAAAACGCTTTTCTAAATTCTAATACTTCGGTTGATCGAACCCTCGGCTCGGGAAGAGGGCGGAGGAATATCGAATTCCTCCGGGGGATATCGTTTCCGGCCGTGCAAGGATTCGGAAGAAGGAAAAATTGTACGTTAACAGTTTGTACAGCACTTGTACAACAAGTTGGACGGAGTAACGCAATGGCAAACAACACGTATGTTTGTATTGACACAGCGTACCGATGCGAGAAAGATTGGTCATGGAAGAACGGAGAAGCGAGTCGGTTCTGTTAGAAACGTAACACAATAGAGGAACGAATCGAATTAAGCGATATATCCAGCGATCGATCGGCCACGTACACGGC
Source organism: Apis cerana (assembly GCF_029169275.1). Classification (NCBI taxonomy): domain Eukaryota; kingdom Metazoa; phylum Arthropoda; class Insecta; order Hymenoptera; family Apidae; genus Apis; species Apis cerana. Next base: position 6,993,891 of record NC_083864.1, on the reverse strand, counting down.
TTCCTACCCGAGGTTGTTACCGAAGATGAACCTTGTACGAGGCGGGTAGCCGCACCTCCGTGCCAGATGATTATCCGTTCCTGGTGGATCGTCAGACTAGCAGAGGCACACGACTTCCTTCCTCAATTCCCGTGGCAATCAGACCGCGATTTCTACCCTCCTCCCATAGACACAACGGGCAATTAGTTCGTCGAGCGTGTATCGGAGTGTATCGACCGATCGCCACGGCGGCCGGCGTCCTGCTGCCGTTCGTGATTTATGCCGCATTGTCTTCTGCCCCACAGCAGCGGTCGTATAGCTTCGACCGTTCAAATCCATCCATCGTTTATATATATATATATATATATCCCCTTCCTCTTTCCACGCGGAATCTTCCACCTCTGTTCGAATCACTGGCTCTCTCGATATCGTGATTCGGTATCGTTGTACCATTGCCTCGAACTCGGCGAGCTCGTTCTACGCGTGACCGAGTCCTTCTTCTACCTTCCTTCTTTCCACGACCAACCGTAATGCACCTCGTCTTCTCTCGTTTCGATGCCACGCCACGCCACGCCAAGCCGACGCTGTTGCCGAGGAGAAGTGCCTCGTCGCTGGCGTAATCTCATTAGTCGGTTGATGTCTCTCTTAATTGCCCACCCTTCTCCCCGCCGTTTATTTATTGGCGCCGATCGTGATCGCCCGTCGTCGTGCCGTTTCTTCCTTTACGAACGATCCTCTTCCTTACGATTCCTTTTATTCAACCTCGAAGACGGTCGAGAGGAAGGGAGGGGGGAAAGAAAGAAAAATATCGATCCTCTCGGGAGAGGGCGAGAAGGGACGAAGAAGGGTTCCATCGATCGGCACGTTTCATCCGTGAAAAATCGCGACGCGGACACGTCTCTCGTGTTCCTCTCGTGTCACTGCACCACGTGCTCGTATATTTTCCAACGACGAACCTCCAACATCCCCGCGTGTATCGTCCGTGTGTATCGATCTCTTCTCACGAGTGATCGATGCGGAGATCCCAGGGTACAGGTCTCGTCGATCGTCACCGGCGTCGATACCGTCTCCTTGTTACTCGATGATTTAAGTTCCCTAAGAGACCCGAGACTCCTGCTGTCAGCCGCAAAACACAATCGCCGTGTTTCCCACTTACGCGCTTCGTAACCTTCTCTACCCTTTCTCCTTATCAACTCCTTTTTTCCCCTCTTCTTCTTTTTCTCCTACTCATTTCCATGAATTACGACCCCTCCTCGAAATCGACATCTCTCCACCGACGCATCCAGTTAACATTACGCTCACAATACGTCGTAATTTAAACGAATCACCGTGATCCTTATTGTCTCGTAGAATACGGCCTTCCTACTTGCACGAATGTACGAATACGACTGAAAATCATCCTCGACTTTCGAACGCGTAAATGCGTATATGCCTCGCGCGAAGAATAATATTATTGTAAACAAATCGAATAGCACGTGGAACGCGTTTCAACTGCGTCTCTCTACGTTTCTGTTTACCGTCGGCTCGAGTTCGGAAACAGAAGAGGGGAATGGAAAGACGGAGAGGAGGGAGGGGGGAAGAGAAGAAAAGGAAAGACAAAAAGACGAAATGAGAGATAAAAAAGGAAAAGGGGCGAGCGCGTACGTCTTATACGATCGCGAGAGAATCGAGGAGGAGGTGGATTCAGGGGGCCGCGTGGAGAGACCCGCTGAGTTATGGACACATTCGGGATTTCTTCAGGTTGTACCTGCTGGCACTGGTTAGAGGGAAAGGGCATAGTGCTTTATTGAATTGGGTTACATGATTTACGATACCGCCTTCCGATCTCGCTCGATCAGCACTACTCCCTGTCGAGGTTGACTCGTAACGCTTAACCCCGGACGGGGTACTCGCTCTTTCATCCAACTTTTTGTCGGAAATAGGCTCTTGTTACGAGAAACAAATCTCTACAAGTGTCGATAATCGACGAATTCGAATGGATACGAGGATGCCAAACGTCAAATGCGAATCAAATCGAACGATATATTCCAGATATACCTAGTTAATTGTATTTTCGGATAAAGATGTTCCGTTCGTTCACTGGAACGATCTCCTATAATTAATCTACAACGCAAATTAATAGAAACTACAAAGAATTGTCTCACTTACTAGACACAATAAAATCTGCATAAAACGAAGATTTCTATTTTACAATAAAGCTTCGAGAATATTTAAGAAATAAACATTCAATTGTTCGTTTAATATCCGTATCAATTTTTCAACAATTGTACGCTTGTAATTAGATTCGACGATTACGATTTAACAGATTTCGCGAGGAAAATTTCCTATCTAAAATCTACAACAAATTAATAAAAACTACAAAGAATTGTCTCACTTACTCTCAGGCACAATAAAATCTGCATAAAGCGAAGATTTCTATTTTACAATAAAGCTTCGAGAATATTTAAGAAATAAACATTCAATTGCTCGTTTAATATCCGTATCAATTTTTCAACAATTGTACGCTAATTAGATTCGACGATTACGATTTAACAGATTTCGCGAGGAAAATTTCCTATCTAAAATCTACAACAAATTAATAGAAACTACAAAAAATTGTCTCACTTACTCTCAGGCAATAAAATCTGCATAAAACGAAGATTTCTATTTTACAATAAAGCTTCGAGAATATTTAAGAAATAAACATTCAATTGCTCGTTTAATATCCGTATCAATTTTTCAATAATTGTACGCTTGTAATTAGATCGACGATTACGATTTAACAGATTTCGCGAGGAAAATTTCCTGGACAAATTTCCGGGACAAGGGGGACGTCAAATATTCTCTCCTCTCGTGCACGCGATATCACCGCTCCGAACGAGAAATGTAAATTCTCTCGCGCACGGCGCAGACCGATGTAATTTACCGATGCCCGAGAAACCTACCGATCGTGGAGCTGAGGATCGTAGGTGCGCGGTCTCGGAGAGATATTAGCGATAAGGTGTATCTGCTTCAACCTGTTGCGATATTACCGCGGATTGATATAGTGCCGCGTCCCGGTGAATACGTTGCTTCGTGTACCGTGTTCGGCGTAATGACGTTGTACAGTAATGGGATGGTAATCACCGCGACTATTAATACACCAACGCGATATTTGTTCCGATCGAGCAACGATTCCCCGATCTCGAGCCGATGGTAGTCCGTTATTACAACCGGCGGATATCACGGCGAATTATAAAGATATTCGAGGCGATTCCCCCTCGTTTTCGACGCCCGATATAAATATACGAGCAGATATATGCGCTTCTTAATCGGGCGAGCGCGAGAAATGGAATCGCTCCGCGGTAATTTACGATCGGCGAATCGGTTGGAAGAATTAAGCAACGAGAGACCTACGCGATGGGACGGGCGAGCATTATATCTTCACGTGGACGGACGTGGCGTGCTCGGATTGAACTTGAGCCGAGCACGGCACGTGGGCTGGGCTTGGAGTGTATTTCCAGGTGGGTACATGACGATAAGCGGAGAGGTGAAATCTTTTCGCGGGTGTAGCAAAGGTAAAACGATTTCGTGGCGATGCGGAGCACGCGCCATGACCGGCCCCCACGGTCAATAAAATCAGCGGGTGTGGCTCGGCTCGTTCAGGGCCGATCTCGCGACGCGGGATCGTAAGAGGGCCTCGTAAAGTCGAAGAGAGAGCGGGCCTCGATTTCGAGAATCGATCGAGGATGGACGTTTGTTTGACTTTGAGTCGAGAAGCCGAAAGCGAATAATCCCCTTGCTCTTTCTTTCCGTCGAATCGATCACTTTCACGAAACTGGACGATCGTGAACGGTGTCGCTATCGACGCTGGAACAAGTTGTAAATCGTCCTCTTTATCGTTACGTCGAGAGTTCGGACGATAAAAATATATTCCAAACCGATATCGAGTTTCTCAAGAATCTACTTAGAAAATCATGCCACGGTTTATAGCGAGGTGAGGGGGAGAGAACCTGCCGAATACGGTACAGAGTTCTGTTATAATCCTAATGGATGGATTTAAGACGGTCTTTAGGGAAAGCAGTATCTCGCGCGACCTCTGTAACGAGGCGGTCGAACGTAACGGTGTTCTCGAGGGTCTTCGATCAAACTTAATCGAGAGCAGCGCGATCATGGTCTCGCGAGCGGTTGACGAGCGATTGCATAAAGAATTGGGTAATCCGACAGGACCGGTACGGGGAACAGCGAACGGGGAACGTTTCTCCAATTTGGAACGAGCTCGCAATCACGATACATCGGTTTGGATCCGAGCCCGATCCAACCGTTGCCATGCGCGGAGCCCGATGGTCTGCCACGGGCTTAGAGATCGGGTACCATAAAATCGGTTCGCTGTATCCATCTTTCTCGCCTCTTTACTTACACGCAATTGTATCACCAATGGGAAAGAAGAATGCAAAAGCCGATCGTCCACGTAATCCTCGCTTTGCTCGATTGCAAAAAAAAAAAGAAAAGAATAAAAAAGAAAATAAAAGACGCGCTTTCGCGAAGAGAAGAAGCGATCGAGGTCGAGCGAAACGCGTATCGATATCTTGAAAAAAAAAAAAAAAAAGAAAAGTTACGATCGTTATCGAAAAATCAGGGAAGGAAAAAATCGTCGTTCGAAGAAAATTGTCGTCGTCCAACGAGCGAAGGATTTTATCGTCCGGTAATACCGGCAACAATTTCACGGATGAATTACGCACGTAGAACGTGCCTCGTTCCCTAGAATTCATGGACGAGGACATGGAACAATCGCGGCTAGTACTAGGATCGCGGTAATTACCGTCTCGTAACAGGGGAGTTCCACGTTCGGTAGTAATTTATATCCGCGTGATATACCGCGACGCGGACCCGGCTAATACGATCGTGGAACCGATGCGATGGCCGGTGTAACCGTGGCGATGCGTAAAGTTTATCGCGAGAATTTCGCGACCCGCGACAAGGGGCGAGACGAGGGACGGAATCGGTGGTTAGAAATTACGGCGACGTGTCCCGCGAGCGGAAGAGCCGTAATACGATTTAACAGTGATTTAATAAGTGGACGGTGCGCGCATGCCAAGGGGAATGTCTCCGATATCGATGCCTCTCCTCTCCTCCCCGTTTCTACGCGTCCTTCTCGAACTCCGCCTTTCTTCTATACACCTCCTTCTCTGTTGCGCGATCTCCACTCCGCTCAAACTCCGCTGGACGCCGCCATAGTGGCGCCACGCACTCCCACCCACACTCGCGCGCGCGTTCGAGGAGGCTGCACGTACACGTACGCGCGGTGGTGTGGAGCGCGCTTAACGGCAGTGCGGACCGACCGTGCAAGTGCAACGTGTGCATCACGTACATCGACGATGATGTCAGAAGAATTTGCACCTGGCGGTACGCGCATGTACGCCAAACATCGTACGCTGCATCGTCCCGAAGGGAGATGCGAATTCCTGATGTCGTCGAGAAAGTATACGTGTATATAGCAAGAATCCAAGGATAGGGTCGGTTACATGGGAAATCGTGCAGGCGATGGAAACTCGTGGAGGCAACGTGTGCCTACGTACGTCTTACTCCGCCGTGGATGCGCACCGCGAATGCGAATAATTATCGTGGTTAGTTTTACCGCGGTTATTGGCGCGGTATCGTTTGCTACCGCGGAGATAAGAACATGGATAAACGCGATACGCGAGGGTATTACGGTATATGCGCGTTGTCATTCGCCCTTAAGTAAGTGTAAATTGCCAAACACGTTTTCGTACTTCGCCAACTTGTCGCTGTGTTCTTCCTTGTTAATAAATTGGCCGATAATTAGGAGGGAAATTGATGGTCGCAGGATGATCGATACGAAGGAAACGGGCCCTGGAACGGGTGGACCGCCACGAATGCGATCGCGAAAGGGAGACAAGGGATGGGGGAAGGGTAAGTGAAGGAGATACAGGTTGATCGATTTGGTAGACAGGTTACCGGTTCCTCAGGGGCGGCATCAGTTGATCTTCGGAGGTCCCGGAGAGGCTACTGAATTACTGACAGCCAAATAACAGGCCGATCCCTGGCGCGATGTTCCACGCGTTGTCGGCGCCCTTTCTCTTCCACCGTTCCTCTTGCTCACCGACGTCTCCGCGGCACGAAGCTGCGGTGCTTGCTTGTCCCAATATGGGCCAACATATTATGCATATCGGCCATCGTGCCTCTTATCTAAACGACGTAAGTACGGGCGCTTCTCTTTGGAGAAGCCGCCTGCAAATGTTCATCGTGTACCGGTGCTTATCCGACCCTGCTGCCATTCGTCGGATCAACTTGATTAGGGCCCGGTATCCCTTCGAGACAGCTCTCGTAAATGAAACGTACCCATCTCGAAAACTAGCGAGACAATCCCGGCCACCGCTAGAAAATAACACCGGTAATAATTCGAGGTTTTATCCTACGGCCAACTGAGTCATTCCGGTTTCGTTTAGCTCTCGTTGCATCATGCCGTTCGTAGAATAACGTTCGCTTGGATAGCGCAAACGCGTGCATCGAATCTGCGATTTTCCATCGGCGCGCAACCGCACCGATGCAATTATAGATTGTGTCTCTGAGCGACCCCTTCCGCGGACCCCTTATCGAGCCCATCGTGGAAAATGTTAGATCGTAATTACCAACGGTCCAACCTTTTATTTTAACCAACCTTTAACGCTCAACTTCTCGATCGATTCGTGTATCAAGAACGAATTCAGCCGCGGTTCTCTCGTGTACGAGACAATTATGTACACGCAATATTAAAATGAAACGAATTAATCTCGACGATTTTCGGTCTCTTCCATACTTGATATAATTCTTCTCCTCTTTCGAACGTTCGATCGAATTAACGGCCACCGTTCGTCCTACCAGGTTTAAAGCGAATTGGAAAACGAATTTGACTTTTCCACATCCATTCTGCATCGCGTCAAGAACTCGACTCTTTCGAAGGTGTTGACTCGGCCTACCGTCTCTCGCTCGAATGGCATCCTCCACCTCCTCCTCCTCCTCCTCGCTTGTATCGAATATCTCTCGGTATCTTCGCGCAATGTATTTCGATACGTTTCGTCGCCTTGTCATCGATAAGTTTGGTAAGTGTATAAGTGCACGCCCAACTTTGGACGCGCGAGTACGTGTCCCCAGAAAACCTCCACACGACCCAGATGCGGCGAGCAAACATTAATTTGTTCCCCGTCGAACGCGATCGAGCCACGGCAGAGTTTAACCGGGTATGGCAGCTTGTCGTGTCGCAGTTAGTCAACGGTGAAGTCGAGACCACCCCGGTTTGCTCGGGTTGCCCCGTGCCGTCTCTCCTTTGCTTTCCTCCACGGTGCACCGACCTCTCAGCCTCTCCTCCTCCCCCTTTTCCTCTTCACCCTCTTCCCCTGCTCACCCTCTTTATACCCTTTATACCCGATGTGATTCATTGACTGGCCAGAAAGGATCTAGTCGCGGGGCGGAGAGGAGGAGTAGATCCAACTCGAGGTTCAATATACCTTTTCTAAGGATCACGCTTGGAAACGAAAGAGAAGAGAAAAATATCGCTCTTCCCGATGTATGAAACATTGATTCGAGTTCGTCGTTAGCCTGCTATCGATCATTCCCATTCTATTCGTATTCGCAGACATTTTCCACACGTTCGAGAGAAATAAATCGTTGTTTCGTGTGGACTCGCGTTTCGCAATCACCGAGATCGTTACGTGGAAGAGATCGATGATCATACGATACGTAAGGTGTAAACGAAGGGTGCTCGGAATGGAATTCATTCGAATCGCGTTAGTCGTGGTAGTCGGATAATAAGGAATTTTTTTTTTTTTTTTTGCGTTAATTGGTATTCTCGTTTCGATTCGATCGCCCCGGCTATATACGGGAAAATTCGCACGTTGGAAATTTGTCACGCCGCTCCCTACGCATCAAGAGACACAATAAGACGACGGCTCGCAACTATGCGACTCGAAAATCGGCTTGGTCATCTTGCAGCACGTCGACAGAAATATCAAGGCTGCGAAGGTGTACACGTGCAACGTGTTAAACAGTTGTCCCTATGACGGTATTCCATTCGCGCTTTCTCGCTACGATTACGCAAATTCAGGATCGACAGTGTCAGATAAGAGAGGAGGCTTGGTTCGAGAGAACGCTTACTAATTTTATTCAAAAATGCATTCCTTTCGTGTCAACCGTGTCTCCAAGTGTCGGAGAATCGGAGGAACCGTTCGTTTTAATGATCGCCACGAATTTTAATTTATCCCTGTGCCGGTGTATCGTGCAAGAGTCCTTCGATGATATCGTAACGAAAAGTACGTGGTTCGAAGTGAATATAAGTAATTAACCAATTAACAGCCGGCACGAGATAACGTGGAACCGAAACACGGTTGACTTAGAACGTCGATAAGGAATTGGATGTTTAACGATTTCATGAACGAGATAGAGCTAATTAAGCGACACAATCCCAATATTTTGACGGTCATTAGAGCCAACATCGAATCCACGTTTGTCTGTATTAGAAGATACTCGTGATAACGGAGTAAAACATCATTTTACCTAATTATCGATAACACTTTACGCCGAAAAGGAAGGAATGTGTAATGAGATCCTATGCTTCAACGACAGATGCGCGACGTCGCGTGCGCTTTCGATTTGCCTAAGCCTAATAATAATAATAATAATAATAATAATAATAATAATAATAGTTTGGACGAAAAACTCGCGAGAAGCGGCAAATTACGACGCTCGCTTCGTTGCAACTAGTAATTCTTGTTTAACCAGTTCCTCTGGTGAAAATATAAATCCCTGTGGGAAAAAAAACCGTTGGACGATGAGTAGTTAAATTTCCTTCGAATCTTCTATTTCTTCGTTCGACTTTTATCTCGATCGAAAAAGGAGTCTCTTTAGCCAACCCGTCCCCTTATTTTTCAAAATAATCGAGCGAAAATTGGACACCGTTCCTCTATAAGAGTACGTACTGTATAAGGATGTAGGGTACAATGCAGGATAAATAGGCGGAGCCGGTGTTGCGGAGTGTTCGTAGCTGTACGGGACAGGTCCGTGGCCAGAAGTTGATCCACGATTATGGCCGTGGCTGTCCTTGTTCTCTCGATCTGGCCCGATAACCGGGGCACTTGATGTAGGGATTCGTGGAGCAGTTTTCGGCCAGAATCGTTTTCGATGTCGAGCCAATCTGCCTCGACTCGGAATATGGCGCGTACTGGCTTGGACAACCCGCTGGGCCACCGATTTTTCGACTCTTAACCCCGTGATCCGCACGACAAACGACTTTCCGCCCGGGAATAAATTCCCCCCCGACCCGTTCCACACGCGGCCAGAGAACAATCCGAATAAAAATACCCCCGGCGAACTGAATTATGCACCGAAATCGAGGGAGACGAAAGAACTCGGCTCGCCAATAATCCGTGGTACGAACGTCGATACGTGAAGAAGAAGAAGAAGAGGAGGAGGAAGAAGAAGGTGAAGTGACGATAATCGAGGAATACCGCTCGATGACACTTTCTATCGCGAGCGCCCACGTGTTGGCGACGAAAGGAACGAAGGACGAGGCGTAACGCGTGTTCCTCCTTCCGTTTCTTTTCGCCCTGCTTCCCAAGCCATCGCGCGGCTCGTTTCGCGCTCCCATGTAGACCACACCGGTCCAGGAATGCACGCCACTTTCTTCGTCTCTTTATGGAAACGCGAGAAGTGTGCGAATCGGTTCCTCGAGTTCTCCCCGAGTACGTGGTTCCGAAGTGGCGGCAGCGAAGAGAGAAAGGTGGCGGTGGTGGAGAAAGAGAGAGAAAGAGAGAGAAAGAGAGAGAGAGGCGCGGTGAATTCTCTCGTACGAGTCAGACCGCACCTGCACGATTCCTATTCCATACATGCAATATCACCGCCCGTGATTACGATACACGTTCGTATATCGGGAGGAGGAATGGAAGGGAGAACCGTGAACACCTGATTACAGTTCAGGTGAACCGTACGCCTTCCAACGTAGAGTCGCACTATTAGAAAGCTCGCGTGCTTATCGGATGATAAACGTCCAATTCATCTCCATTTACTTTCAATTTAAAAACCATAAGCGTCTTAAACGGGTTCTCTAATGATATTTCGGTGCCGCCGTCGCCGCAGAGTGGCTGGCGTAATGCAACCGCGACCGTCGCGGCACCGATTCACTGTCAACTGGCAGGGGGCTTCACGACATCCGCGTATTTCCGCGAAGAGAGAGAGAGAGGGGGGGAGAGATTATATTTTCCACGGTGTTTCGCGTGTCGTGATGATGATTAGAATAATTTGTTTACATTATAAATCACGGCGCACCGTCACGAACGAAACGCATAAACTCGACATGTGAGGTCGATACGGAGCCACCCGATTATGGGTGCTATGGCGTTTCGCGCGTACGCGAAGAAAGTATGGCGGTAAAGAAATCGAACGGGGCCGCGTCTTGATGCATTGCTCGTACGTGGGCGTCCATGGAATGAACGTAAAACAACTTTTGCGAGACTATCGTCTAACAAACGAGCATCTTGAAAGATTATATATTACTCTGGAAAGAATTCAATCTCTAATTAATATCTCGCGGAATTGGAAAAAGGAGAGAAAGAATGAAAGAGAAGGAGACACAAATGCGTCTTTGATTCACGGTATGGCCACACTCTTGTGAAAATGTAAGAAGAGAAGCGTCCTGAAAGGGACACCGGACTCGCTGTCAGGGATTACCAACCGAAGGATCCTTTTAACAACTGGTTGCCCGAACCAAGAGTTCTCGGTGCAGTGGATGTGTGTCTCTTTCTCTCTCTCTCTCTCGTGAATACGAGTCGTGGTACGCTCGTAAAAAGGTAAGCCGGTGACAACCGCTATGACGCAAAATTTACGACTCCGAGGTCGTAGCCCAGGTCGAATCGTGAACACCGCGGGACAAGTTGTCGTTCACGTTAGCAAAAATGTTCTCTATTACAGCTTCACATCCGACTCCTCTCGACTCTGGTCTGACTTGGAACGAGGAGGAGGATGGTCAGCATATTCGTCAAAACGCTACGTCAATTTATTCTCCGTATACGAACAAGAGCAATCGCCTTGTCGAATGCGACGAGGTCGGATCAGACGATACGCGTCCGTATTAGCAATTTTTGATTCGCAAAAGAAAAAATTTAGGATCTAATGCGGTAGCCGTGTCCCTCGTAGAAGATTAAGACAGTTTTTAAGATGGATGGACGTGACAAATGATTTGATTTATGGTTCTACTTTACGATCGAACCGTGGAGTGGATGATAATTCCAAGTCGGAGTCCTCGAATTCGTAGCTGTTCACTTTTCGTACGAGCCCATATTAATGTGGCCAAGCCTTTTCCCGTTTACATTACACGCCCAATATATGACTGCCATGTTGCCGTCTCCCATCTCATTAATATTTCAATTACTCCCATCCATTTACGATCTAACTCGAATATAACGGGGAGTTTGACATTGCGTAACTGGTTGACATCTCGGTTAACGACAGACATCTCTCCTATCCAATATATTCGAATTTATCACGATAAATACACGAAATATACGTTCAACGCCTTGAGACGAAGGAATCGAACGAATACGAATTTACGAATATTCTATTATTAGAACGAGTTAGTAACGAGTGCAACGCGTATCGCGGATAATATTTATGACAGTCTGTGACGATGTATGATAGAATCGGTGTCAACCGCAAGTGTACAGCGAAGGTGGAATGGAAAGTCGATCGAACGAGCCCCGGGGCTATGCGTTGTTTATCGTCTATTCTTGCTTCCCGTACTTCCCGATCGATGAACCATGCAATTTTTCATCACCGTTGCATCATCAGAGCAACGAGTTTTTTCCATACCGTTTCCCCGGAAAAAATTAATCTTCGCCGCTTACCATTACACGCTTACCATTACGCGCGTTTGTACAACTCCGATCCGTTAACCGTGCTAAGAGAGATCAGGCAATTCAAGGGAATTGATATTAATTTCAATGGAAGTGTGTTTTATGCGCGTCGCGATTCGAGAGTTATTTCGACTCGAGCCGTATGCATGTGCGTATGTATGTACGGTTTTCGAAAGAATCGCGTCTTGAATTTAAGAAGGAAACCTTAAACTCCATGCCAGCCCCCATGTGATATTTTAAAGGTTCGCGCGTTTTTTTCATCCGCTCGACATCAGGAACCGTAACCTCTCGCGACCTTGTGCTGCGCAACAAGGATAAATCGTTGGCGGTTAAACGAACGCGAAGAAAATTCGAGGAGGATCCCCGAGGTTGACGCGAAAGACGACTTCCTTGTCCCCGTGGATCGGGTCCAGCCCTCGCGCGTTCGATCGTTTATCCCCGGTGGATAAAATTAACGACGGTAACGAAGTACGCGCAGAGGAAGGGATTACGAACATTTATCATCTATTAATTAAGCGATTAGTCCTGCGTCGCTAACGAGTGGCTAGCGTGTGATGGAATTTCTTTGCGTCTAACGCCGCCGGCCAATTTCTACCCAACATATCCGTGCATATCGGTGAGATAATCGGATTCTAATTCGGTTCGTTATAAATGTGGATAGATCGGATCTCGGTTTCTCGATTACCACGCGATCGGTTACAGTGCCTGTCTCGTACTTCGCGCCATAAATCCAATATTTCGAAATATTCGTGGTTCTTTGTTGCAGACGAAATTATTCCATCACGCGATGATGGAAAATGTTTTTCCATCGGATGGGGATAATCGAGGTGTAAATCGTGCGTTACACGATCTCGTATAATAATTCCAAGTGTTCGATCGTGATCCATCGGTATCTACCTACATCGGCGCGTGGAATATAACACGGGTTTAGGTTTGAGAGCGTAGTTTCCCCGGCCGTATCAATGATTTTCGACCAGAAGGATGGGACGGCAAAGAGCTAGGTTGGATAGCTCGATCGGAAAAATGCGGGATTTACGTCGATTATTTCGCAGGCAGTAACGCGTGCACTTACGATTCTTGTCCCGAGGATCTACAAAGCATTGTCTACCGATAACCGGACGTTCCGCGCGGCCAGAAGGGACGGCAATCGTTACACTTTATGTCTGTATACGTATTCAAATGGGACGCGTGGGTGGCAAAGAGAAAAGACGCAGGTAGATTCACGATAATATACGACGAGCTGCTCGCGCAGGTTGATAGACGCAACTATTCGGGTCCGTGCATGGACGATCGGGGATCTATTCTTCGGGAGAATGGATCCGTGGTACAGCACGCATGGTAAAAGTACGTAAAAGTACGCGGATCCGGGAAAATTTGTATTCCGCCGAATTTTTTCAGCGGTGGCGTGGGTGCCCTCATGTTCTCGTTTCGCAACAACACCCGTTGCAATCTTACTCGGTGACGCGCCGCCCCCACGATTTTCTCCACGCTTGTTGTACGTTATAGGAGGAACCCTATAAGAAGGTCTATGAAGAAAACGTTAGAGCGGTGAATTTCGCGTAGGTTGCATCGTGTCGGCCACGCGAAGCGTGGCGCCACCGTGTCGGGACAATCCCCGCGTTACACACCGATGCCACGCGCTCGTTTTACAACTTGCACGCCGTGCATTTCTACGTGTGTTACACTTCCACGTGAGCCGCGTTTATCAAACGGTTATGCAATCGGTGTCGCGAAATTGATCATACAAATGCACGGTTACCGGCCATTTATTCCATTCCTCGAAGCGTGGGTCGAAGTGCCGTGCCACTCGATTCAGTAATTCCCGGCCGCGACGGGGGTATTTTTCATCCCGGCTACCCGATCAATAATCCCCTCCCGATCAGATCGTGGCGTGAACTCACAAAAGCCGATTCGTGGCTGATAAAATTATCAGGGAGAAAGATGATGGCGATTTCGTCGATAATGGGCCGGCCAAGAGGTACCGTTGTAAACCGCACCGTGCCCGCTTCTCGATCCAGGGTGAGGGCGCCCGTGATCGTGATCGATGTAGATCATTCCCTCCATCTATCCGCGGCGATCCATACCGGCCGGTCCGCTATGTCTCCACCGATGTATATAATGTATTTGTGTACATATATATATATATATCAGTTTGTTCGAAGAGATCCGTTTCCGGGTCACGCCATGGTTGGCAGGTTGACGCCGGAGGTTGTACCTACACACTATTGTCTCTCGTGTATCTCGGTTCCCTCGCATCGATTAGCATTGATTTGTGAATTGCCGATAGCTTAAAGAACGAATCGAATTCTATCCGTGTTAATTCCCTTACATTCCCGATCTCGCCGATTTCCAAAATTCTATATCTATCTTCCGATTCTCGTCGATAGATTTGAAAATGATTGGACTCGAAAGAAGTAGAATAGAAGTTGAACATTTCGAAACGATTAGTTTTCATTGCAGTTCCACGTCCATTGTGTTCCCACGTACGTTAAGTGTTTATCCAATTCGCAACACGAGTCCGACATAGAATATATACGAAAATGAAATTAGAAAGGAACAGTTGTAGTTAAATAAATAACTTTCTTAACCCGTTGTACGTGTTCCTTTTGTTGACCACAATGTAACTTGCTCCAAACCTGGCTTTAATTGCGTAGAAAGGATTTCTGGCGTAGAGATAAAGACACCTGCGAGCAACGAGCAACTGCAGCTATCCCGAGTCTTCCAGATTACGTAACGATCCATACCTAACCGAGTGTGGGACTCGCTGTATCTCGAGTAGTATACGTCGAGACCCTTTTAGATTCAAATCTCTCGATCGACGAGCAAAATCGTATAAAATGCGAAGATACGATCTACGATCGGACCACGCCTCGAGAGAGAAGATCGAACTGTCTCTACCGTATACGTCGAAACGGTTTTTGACGTATCTACGGGGAATTAGCATAAGGCGCGTCTCGTGGGCTTATCGAGAGTCAATACAACCGTTTATTTCCCGTGCAAACATGCTGAATAACGGAAGCCATCATTCTGCACTGACGTTAGATGCACAGATGTACTTAGACAAAAGTCGTATAGTGGCGGAAGAGAAAACCTTACGAGAAAACTCATTGCACCATCATGTATTTGGATTGTTATTTGGATATATTAGAGATCGATTTTGAGGAACGAGAATTTCTTGAATTAAAATCTAAACGATGGAATTTCAAATTTTTTGGCGCGAATTTGCGTTTCTTCTCTTTCTTCCCGTTTATTCGTCAACTATTAATTATTATTTATTTAAATGATATATAACTTCGATAAATGCTTCGTGTATGTAAAAAAATTGAAGAAATTTGAATCTGGAGTCTGGATCGATATTATAAAAATTGATAATTAATTTTTTTTTTAATTTTATCTTTTTCTGTTGTACCTTCCATCGATAAAAAATTTAATGTATTTTTTTCTCGTATTTAACCCTTTTTATCCACAGATGAGATCTATAGTATCAATTTTATCCTGAATCGGTAACGTTGGTAGTGATCCTCCCACGACCTTACCAATATTTGATTAAGAAGAAAATTTAACATCAAGGATCGTAAATATAGGAAAATACTTTATTCTCTGTAGAAAAAACTCAGAAATGCAGTTATTCCTTAAATCTTATAGATGGCGAACTCCAACAATTTATTCCATCACGTGACAATTTATTCCATCGGATGTTTATTAATTCAAAAAAATTGAAATTCCAATAAATCGTATTACGATAATGTTCTGAATCGTTCATAAAATAACGTATCTTCCATTCTATTTATTCAACGTTAATTAAACGATACGAGATTATAGTTCATCGATATGAAATACGAAATTATGACTGCGTTCAGCCATGTTGAAACTATACATCATGGAAGCAATCGATCGTGCGTGAAAGTAAAGTCCCACGGTTTCCTGTCCCACAGTGTCTCAAGGTGAAAGAACTTGAGGATATCCGCTCCGTATCATACGTGTGAGTACTTTTAATCATTATTTTCACCGTTAAGATATACATATAGGACCGACTATATTACCGATTGGGTTACAACAGGATTTTAAATACCAGTATGATTTTGAAAATAAAACGAAGGCCCTCTAGAACGTTTTTTTCCACGGTGAGCAATGCTCAAGGATAGCTAGATAGGTAGGAAAACGTTAGTTTATACGTGATGTAAGTTTACCGGGTGTTCTAACTTCTAGCATTGACTTTCACCGATTCTTTTAAGGAGGCACGCTCGGCGTTCGTGTGGGTGTACGGACGTTCGTGTTGTGTGGACAGAGTACGCACAGTAGATGAGGTCATATACCCGTCCACTCTTACAGGTGGTTCCTCCTCCATTCACGCCGATACAGTCACTCCGTAAAGCGAGTGCACGCCACCTTCTCTCAGGGAATCCCGGTTTAATTTTCATTAGTGCATCCCGCTATGATGATCGATTACGCGTTAAGTATTAAATACTCGGTGACGATCGTGATGGTGTTCGCGGTCACATCCACGTACAGTAATTACACGGACATTAATCTGCCCTCTGATCACATCAAGTATTACTTCAACTATTTTCCCACGGTGGCCGAAGAGTGCCGCAATAATACCGCCTGTCCGTACAAGGTAATACGCGGTGTGTTAATAACGCGATTATGCAAGGATTTATCGATTAAAGGTGAAATTCGGTATATACATTTTCGCTCACATTTTCATTTTTTTTTTTTTTTTGATTTTCACTGCTTGCACGAGAGCGTACGAATAGTCGTGGAAGCATCGAGGATTTTGCACACGTGAACGAATTGTAAATAATTCGAGTTAACAAAAGATGAATATTAACGAAAAATTTTTCTTGGAAAAACTTAGGATAGCCTTGATACCAAAGCTTGTTGGGGTTACGAGCCGAATTGCAAAGCCGAAAATTCTTTTTCCGTTCCTCAATGTCCAGGTGATCATAGAGGATGGGTGACTACGAAAAAAGCACAGGTAGAGACGTTTTACGCTCAAGGCGACTTTGGCTACGTACGCGATCAAAGAAAAGAAATGTCGATTTTTTGTGAACCGTTGTTTGTGGTAAGTTTTATAGACACAATTCCGATTGTTCTTCAATTCCTATTCCTTGTAACTTCGATCGATTCCAGGATGACTCGTCTTTGGAATGCTCGGAACACATGAGATTTTGCCGAGCAAGGAATATAATGATCAATTTCACGGATCTAATCAGAAGGAAGGAACCTATACGATACAAGATGGATGTTTTAAAAGAAGGTCAAATTGGAGGATACTGCACGTGAGTAAAACATATTAACAAGCAACGATTAAAGATTTAAACCGTCTCCTTTTTATCCAGATTAAACGAAAAAAGATTAGAAGAGAACGCGGACCATATTAGTCCATTGCAATCTTGGGGACCTGAACTACGAAATTTCCGCAAGTTATCTCGACCACCAATCGTCAATCACGATTGTGATATCGTGATCGAGAAGCCAACATTCGTAATGAAAATAGACGCTAGTAAGTCGTAAGGATGAGTCGGAATGACCGCCATGATCAACAATGGTGTCGTAAAAAAATCTGTCAAATTAGCGAATATCCCGCATCTCGTTCATTTGTCAAAGTCGTTCTGTTTCAGTAGTAAACATGTATCATCATTTCTGCGACTTTTTCAACTTATACGCGTCATTGCACGTAAATCTCTCGCATCCAGCCGGCTTCAGTACTGATAATCACATAATGATTTGGGAAAGCTACAGGTAACCGACACCGATTGCGAAAAAGAAAAACCACGAGATATTAAATACTATTAAACGAGTTCTTTGCTACTTTCAGCTATCGTTCTGCGTTCCAAGACGCTTTCGAGGCTTTCACGAGAAACCCGCTGTGGGATTTAAAAACATTCCGAGGAGAAACCGTCTGTTTCAAGAATCTTGTATTCCCCTTATTGCCGCGCATGATTTTTGGTCTATACTATAATACACCTCTTGTACGATTACATATTTTTTTTTTTCAATCGATGATCGCAAGAATGAGTCGTACGATTGATTTTTATATGAATATGAATATGATTTTAGATTTACGGCTGTGAGAACAGTGGATTGTTCAAAGCTTTTGGTGAACATGTGTTGCACAGATTGCATATACCTCTCCATGAAAGAAAGAACCAAAGAATAAGAGTAACTCTGCTTAGCAGAGATACTCAATATCGAAGAATTCTGAACGAGGATGAATTGGTGAGGGCTTTGAAAGAAAATCCGCTATACAAAGTGAAAAAGGTATCGGTTAAAAGATCTCACAAGTGATATGAATATCTAAAATGAATAGAAATATAATGAAAAACCATTTTTTTTTATATAGGTAGTTTATAATAAAAAAGTATCATTTAAAAAACAACTAGAAATCACAAGAAATTCTGATATCTTTATTGGTATACATGGAGCTGGACTAACACATCTTATGTTTTTGCCAGATTGGGCAGCAGTATTTGAAATGTACGTATGATTGAATATTTTTTTCCCAAGAAAATTCATCTCACACATTATTATTATATAGATATAATTGCGAAGATCCAGGATGTTATAAAGATCTAGCTCGTTTGCGCGGTGTAAAGTACTTTACATGGGAAAATAATTCGAAATTAGTGCAACAAGATCCTGTAAGTAATTATTTTTTTCAAATAAAAAATTTCATTTGACATTTATTGTAAAAATAATTAAATAGGGTACGCATCCTGATGGAGGAGCGCATGCAAAATTCACGAATTACAGTTTCGATGTTGAAGAATTTTTACGTATAGTTTCACAAGCTACCGATTATGTAAAAAATCATGATTCGTTTAAAAACTTTGTCGCTAAAAGGATTCAATATAAGAGAACAGAAATGAAAAATCAAACTAGCGCAATGAGTGATGTAAAAGAAAGTGCAACTTCTAAATCGAAAGAAGTAACGGAATTAAAATCCGATACTCAATCCAAAGATGAATTATAATGAATATTTTAGATAATTTATTTCGATGACAACGAAACATTTGAATAATAGGCTCAAGTTTACTAGACTTATTATCGAATGAATGAAACGATTTGTTACCAACTAAATGTTTTACTTATTTTTATACATATATATGTACATACTTATTTTATTAAAAAAAAGAAAAGAGCAGCAATAAATATGAAATACAATATGATATGTCTATGCAATGGCAGTGTAAATATTTTGAAGTTAATTGTTTACGCCGATTCATAATTTAATTTTATAAAGTAGAAAATTGTATACATTGCAATGTGCAATTAGTACATGTCGCACGTTTTATTTATAATTTAATTTGTACCTGTTTTCTGTACAATAATAAAACTGACAATACATTTACAGCCATGTATGCGATCAATATTTGTACAGCATTTAATTCATTTATATATAACGTACGTACTAACATGTTAATACCACCAGTCATTAAGTTCGAAAATAAAAAGAAAATTAGACCATTGTAATTAACAGCTTCGAATATTTCGATGGTATTTTCTGCTACGGTTTTTTCATATTTATCAGATACGGTTTCTCGTTTATTTTTTATATTCGTTTTTTGCATTTTAGTTTTTTTTTGATCGTACTCTACATCTACGTTTTTATGAATTAATATATCAGATATTATTTCTATCAATAGCAATAATGTAAGTATCATGACACCCAAAGTGAGAATCCACATGCAATATCCTGCATTTGCTAAACGTCTAGATACCCTAAAATATGTGTCACAAAATAAAGTAGCTGCACAAGTTTGAGCTGATATCAAAGATAATTTAATACATAAAATCATAGATTCATTATAATTTGCATCAAATTCATATCCAAACAATTTAATATGAATTATTCTAAGTTTATGCTGGAATGGATTTTGTGCTTGTGAATTCTGATAAGTGGAATGAATTAATCTACCAATTGCTACACCTATTAGATAAAGTCCAACATATCCAGGAACAGATACTACACCTTCCCGATTAGCAGATACAAAATCATCTCTTGGTTTGTTGCTTAAAACCCACTCTTTCAACCCTTTAGTACTTAAAACATATTCGTGCATCCCCAAAATCCATATTCCTGATAACAATGAGTATTTTGAATTGATGGTACTTGTTATAGAACTAGTAAATAGTTTAACAAAAGCAAGAGTTATAAAAAAGTTCCAATGAACACCATACTCAGTTACATGTTTTTGATATCCCAAAATTTCAATTGCAACAGATCTGCCAAAACCCAATATTAATAGGGGAATACAACTTCTTGCTGTATATTTTATATTTTTTGATATAGTATGGAAAAAACCTATTCTAGGTTTAGGAGTAAAATCTTTAGCTTCTGGAGCTACTAAAGCATTAGCTAATATAAATAATCCAACTCCAGAATCCATTAAACTATATCCAAATATTTCAGTTTTGGCAAATTTACGAGGAAAAATGTGAAAATCTATAGCTAATATACATATTGCTGTTATTATGTTAGTTAATGCTCTGAAATTTGTAATGAAAGGTTTTTTGCCGCAAGCAGATCTCCTATGATGTATTGGTAAAGAATTCAAATTAAATCCTAATATTAAAATATTAATAACAGATATTGCCATCATAATAAAACACACAGTAATAACATATTCAGATAATATAGTACAACATAAAATAGATGGAATTACAATTAATGCAAATTCTATTAAAACTCTAATATTTCTATGGATAACCTCATTGAAAAGACCTATTATAGTTGTAGTCAATAAAATACTACAAATATTTGGCATAATAGCATATATAACTTCTCTGGATGTTGTCCCACCATGACCAGAAATAAATGCTTCTTGTTGTTGACGATAATTGTTCTTATTCCATGAGTTTGACATGTTGTATAAAGTTAATAATTATTTTTCCTGATGAGAAATTTAAAAGAGATATTATTGATAATACAGAATATTATGCAAAAATTTTCCATCAATCTCAACTTACATGAAAGAACATTATCTGAATTTTTATTTTAAAATATTACATATTATATAATTTAAAATTATAAAGTTGATTCAACTACAAACGAATCACGTGTATTTATACTGAAACGTGTACAATAGATGGTGCGATGATTCATTTTACTGGCGATTATCAATTTTTAAAAAATAATATTTTTAAAATAAAAAAAAAGAAAAAATAAAAAATTTTAAATTTAAAACATTTGTATTTTTCTAATATTCATATTATACAAAATAACCTATACTTTAATAATAGATAATTTATTTGAATATTATGAAAATAAAGAAATTCAAATTGTATCATCATAATTCGTATAGTATATAAAAAAATTTTAATATATATATGTAAAGAATATAGAGAATCATGTTGATTTATACTTTTTTTTAAGGAATATAATTTCAAACAAAATATCACAAGAAATACCAAAAAAAACGCCAAAGAAATTTTTTATGAAAGAAGATTAATAAAATAAATTCATTAAAAAATATAAAATCAACACATTGATTAATAAAAATAAAAAACATGAATCAACAGCAATCGGTACAAAACCAAGAATTTATTTCTCTTGTTGAAAAAATGAGGCCTGCATGCTTTCATGATTATATAGGACAAGAAAAAGTTGTTGGATCTAATACAATATTACAACAATTATTAATAAAAGGTCATATTCCTAGTATGATATTCTGGGGTCCACCAGGATGTGGAAAAGTAATTATTATTTTTTTATCATATTTTAAATATTATTAATACTAATTTTATGAAATATTTTTATAGACATCTCTAACTAATATTATATCAAAGCTAAGCAAAGAAATGCATGGAGAGAAAGTAAATATTATAAATCTTTCTGCAACATCTTCTGGTGTGAGTAACATCAAAAACATTATTAGTACAACAAAAACTGAATCAAAATTCAATCAAATTATTGTAATAATGGATAAAATACATCGTTTTAATAAACTCCAACAAGATATTTTTTTACCACATGTTGAAACAGGCACATTTACTTTAATTGGCACAACTACAGAGAATCCATCTTATAGTTTGAATTCTGCTTTACTAAGTAGATGCCGTATATTTGCTTTAAATAAATTAACAATGTTAAATATTGTAGAAATTCTTTGTAAAGCAATTTCATCAATTAATGGAGAAATATATAATTTTTCACTCAAAAATTTGTCAACTAATTTAGAAAATAATTTAAATTTTAATTCTAAACCACATTTTTTTATTAATGAAACAGCTATTGACTGGTTAGCAGAAGCATGTGATGGAGATGCTCGTGTTGCATTGAATGGTTTAGAATTGGCTATTAAAATTAAAATATCAAATAGGCTAAATTCTAATTTTGTTTCAATAACTTTAGAAGATGTTAAAGAAAGTCTTAAACAAACACATATGTTATCTGATAAACAAAGTACCAATATACATCATTTATATTCTGCTTTACATAAATCGATAAAAGCTGGTAAAGAAAATGCATCTTTATATTGGTTAGCACGAATTATGGAAGTTAAAGAAGATCCTGTAGATATTGCAAGAAGATTAATAAGAATATCAAGTGAAGATGTTGGTTTAGCAGATTTAGATGCTCTAGGTATATATTTTATAGAATGATTCAATATCATAGTAAGTATTATAATATATACAATTAACTTTTATTTCTAGGCATAGCTATTCATACTTTACATGGGTGTGAAATGATTGGAATGCCAGAATGCGATGTGATTTTAACTCAGTGTGTTATATATTTGACTAGAGCACCAAAATCTCAACTTGTATATAATGCATTAAAACGTGTTGAAAATATTATTATAAATCATAAAGGTCCACAGCCTGTAGTACCATTACATATTAGAGACAGATCAGAACAAGAAAAAATTCATACTACTTTTGGTAAGATGTTAAACACTTAATATGAAATTTTATTATTTTTACTTGATATTCTTTACAGGATTTCATAAAGAAAATGTGTTAACCAAAGAGGAAAACGTTGAAAATTACTTACCACTTGGCTTACTGCATGCTAATTTTTTTTCAGAAGACTTCTAAATTTTTCTTTCTTCCAAAACAAATTTGGAGTATACAAATTTACTTTATACATTTTAACAAATAAAATAATCAAACACTACACAAATCTTATTTATAACTTATAATATATCACTTAGGAAATTATAAAATTGATACTTTTGCTATAATTTGAACAATGATTAATAATAATCAACAATTAAACTACGATTCACTTTGCCTTTGACACTATTACGAAATGACCGCGCGATTTATTATACATACGAAGTATAAACAAATGTTAAAATTATAAAAATGTTAAAATTATTTAAACTCAAATCTTTCAATCTATTTAAAAAAATATAATAAAAAATATATATAACAGAAATTATGATTTATTACACTGAGAAACAAATATTATAATTAAATTAAATGTGATTTGACAAGAAAATTTTACGTTTGAATTGATAGAAAACGGCGCGGAACCGTCGACCAATCAAATTTAATTTAAATAAACCTTATTGGTTGCTGAAAACAGGTATACCAACTTTTGATAGATCGATACACAATAAAAGATTAAAGTTCATTGGAAAGCTTTCTTTTTCACGTTACATCAGGTTTCGAAGTCAGTGAACGTGCCTCACTGTGTCGAAGTGTAATGTTTTCGTATGATTGTTAATAATTTAAATTATTGTGTTCTCCATACGTTATACTAAAAAATTCTATAAACATGAAGTTGTGGACATCACATCATACTTTTGAGTGAGTGTTTTTTGTACAAGTTTATTTCTAACTTTCCAAATTTTTCTATAAAAATGTTTTTTGACATTCTTTTAATAGAAAATAAATTATGTGATATATGAAATTTTAATATTTTTCATTTGTAGTCATCCATGGGAAACAGTTGTAAAAGCAGCATGCCGAAAATATCCAAATCCCTTAAATCCATCGGTTTTGGGCACGGATGTTATCGATAGAAAAGTTAAGGATGGTGTTCTTTATTCTCACAGATTGGTTACTACTCAATGGCGTTTTCCTACATGGATATTACCAGTAAGTATTTTAAAAATGATAATTATTAAGATTATTTATACCATATAACAATGAGCATAACCTCTTGAAAAAGGTTATATAGAAATTATTATTAACTATAGAAATTTATTAAAAAATAAATTTAACTTAATAAAATTCTAATAACAAATAAATTTCTGAATATATGCATATTTTTTTACATTTTGTCATTGAAGTTTAATCGTATAAATAGAATTAGAAAGTTGCAATATGATATTTATATTACATTATAGATTTTTAATATGAATGATACAATATATATGAACACAATTGATTGTACAAAAATTTTGACTTTTTTTTAAATATTAAATCTTTAAATATATCAACATTTCAAATTAGAAATAATTTTATTAGTTATATTAATTATGCTATTCAACTCTATTTAGTGTTATCATATCATATTATATCATCGTGTTATCTATTTATTGTTATCTTATTTTACATACTTAATAATAATACTTAATACATAATATTTTCTTACATATATAACGTTACAAAAAAAGAAATTTGAAATAATCAATGTCAATCTGTTATTTGATATGTTTTTATGGTTTAATAGTACTTTTAATATATTTGTTTGTTATTAAATAATCTTTATTGGAAAATAAAATCTTTTGTTTCCAATACATAATTAATTGTTGGCAAAATAAAATTCCATTCATCATTGTAAATTTTCCATTTGTTTCCATTAGTTCTTCTATCAGCCGCATAAGCGCTGATATCATTTAAAGTTACTCATAATTTTCAAGGTTACATTTTCATTGGCTGATGAAAGCAGAGAAATATGGAAATAGAGAAAATGTTAACCTTGCTAAAAAAAACCTTATTCGCATTATCGATTTTAAGTAAGCATTCTCATAGATACATTACAAATTTATTTGTGTTTTTTTATCGAAATGACTTTTGATTCTTTTTCAATTTCAAAACACAAAGAGATTATTTTTATTTCGAGATTAACTTTAAATATTAAGAAATCATATGTGAATTTGTAATTACATTTATAGTATTGGACGACACTATGTCACGAGTAATTACGTGCATTGCATACGTAAGTGATTGGCGAAGTGCCGTTTAATGCAAACTAATAAGACATGTTTATAATAATAACATGTTTACGTAATTTATTATTTTTGAAAAATACATAGATTTATATTTGACGCATGTAGCGTTTTTGTTACGTTGCTTCAATTTTTTTAAATGGATTATGCATTTCTATTATCGAAAAATGGTAATCAGTCGTCAATTATGTAACACGTATTTATTATATAATTTTAATATTGATACAACAGAAGGACCAACGTTAATATCAGATTTTTCTATTTCTAAAACCGATAACTTGTAATACTTTGAATTAATAATAAAAATAAAAATAATAAATATATATTTCGTTCCTATTTTATATTTTTCGCTTATCCATCGTATAATTTTCGCTTTATCCATATTATATCCATTTGTCCAAACAATAGAGTTTGTTCAAAGTTTAGATATCGTAAGAAATCAATCTACACGCGGGGTTATGCATCCCTCCTTTACCTGGCAGTAGTTTATAGACAAAACAGTTCGCTGCCGTTTGACCAAGCAATCTATAGAAACAGCGGTAGTAGCCAGGAGCAGGAAATTCGAAACTTTCGACAACATGAAGCAAGAAGAAGGTGTGCGAAAGCGAGTTCAAGCTCGAAGCAAGAGGGAATTACAAAACAACGACACCGACCGTATCAACTTTCATAATGAGCACTTCCACCGATGTTACGCTCTTTGGCAATCATCCAGCCAGGCACTTGTGTTTTGGAATATATATACCGGAGCTTCCCTTAGGATTACTCCACTCCCTTCATCCCTGTTTCTTCTCCGGTCTCTACGGGGAGATTCGAGCTTCGAATCTTTTTCGGCTCGGCGAATTGCTTCCTTTCGCAGGATTTTCTATAAGCTTTGGCCATTTCGCAAAGCTGTCCTGTTGTACCGGCTCTCTCGCTCGAATGCCTCGAATCACAGTTTCGTAACGAATGCATAGTAGGCGGAAGGAAAGAAAGAAAAGGAAGGAAGGAGGTATCGCCTTCGCATTTAGCCACTCTTGAAATTACTTGACGGGAAGAGAAAGTGCAAAGCCTCGTTTCAATTCGAGTTAACAGCAACCCTTTCCTTCTGATCCTTGCTTTTTTATTTTTATTATTATTTTTTTCCTTCTCTTTCCATCTCGACCTGGAACGAAGCTTGTCGAGCCAACTGCCGCATCGACGAAAATTTCTGACTAATTAACAGATGCACTCGAATAACAAGTCGCGTTGGATATTGGAACGGTTACCGATGCGGGTGTGACTTTATAGACATTGTAATAATTGACTGGGTCGCGCAATTAAAGTATAATTAATCAGAGAAATATAATTAATTAGAGGCGTGACACGTAGCTTGGCTTTTTGAACTCTGTTAAATTAATTTGATAATTAATTCTTCAATAAAATATTGTATATCGATAATTAAATCTTACATCGATAAAATTAAATTAGTTTTGTTACGTATTTCTATCACGTAATGGTGATAAATTTAAAGAATTTATGATTGTTATACGAACATTTTATATTATTTTTTTATAAATTATTTTTCTTTATTTCATTGTTTTTTCAGTTTAATTTTTTGTTGATTCTCTGTAATCGATTCTCTCTTATTAACAAGTTTTGGACTTTCATATGACCCACTTATTAATCATATTCTCTTAAACATTTGCATATATTCTTTAAAAAGCTCATAAAAGAAAATATATATACTTTTCACGCGCAATTAGATATTTACGTAAATCGTTGCTTGATTTACTTTATTTTTTGAATATTTTAGCACTAATATTCTTTCAATTATCAATCAGTCGTTATTACTTTTTTAATATTGTGGAATTTTTGCTAAAAAAAATTCTACTTCTTTTTGTTTCAGTTCTTTGGTCATCAAGGTCCATACTTTGCCAGTGAATGGAGTGAAGTTAATCCAGAATCTAAAGAAATGGTAGTCAGGACGGTAAACGTAAGTTCATTAATAATTTACATAAATTATATTTAATTTGATCGGTTAGGCGACTTTTAGATTAATCAAATATTTTGAAAAATCTACGATTATGCGTATTACAATAATATTTTATATTAATGATGCATTAACGCGTTATCGTACGATATTCCGGAAATAGTTTGTCGGTTCGTTTCCACTTAATTCATATCGTTAATCGAAATATCATGTATAATGTTTAATCAGTCGGATGAGTGTTTCTGTGAAGCATGCTTTTACGGAGATTTCATTACATTTGCTCTTTATTACTCACATATTACTCGACAAAGTACTCTGACCGCATTTGTAATTTATCTTCGCGAAACGAGATAAATGGAGGATGAATAAATCGATATTCACTCGTGCAAATGTTGCTTTGCACTTCGATATCGGATCATCGAATCGCGTTACATCTAGCGTTCCATCTAATTGAAACGAATAATTCGACGATAAAGGGTGAGGAAAAAAAAAAAAAAAAAAGAAACGAGCAACGAATGTATCTTCAATTTTACAAAACATGTACACAGCAGCCCACTCGGGAACATTTTAATATTTCACACGATCGGGATCCACACTATTCCTTTCCATGCTTGCATTAGCAATTCATTTGAACGGTGAAAATAAATTTGATGAACGAAGTGCAACTCTGCTCGCCCCGCACACGCATGCGAGGCCACTCGATGTACCTATCCGTGTAATCGAACAATCAATATATTCTCAATTCCATTCGAATCGAGATCAGCAAGAGTAATTGGAAAATAGGTTGATGAAATTTCACCTGTAGAATTACACATCGGTTTTTCCCCGACGACACGCGCCCCATCGTATACTTGTAATACGGTACGTAATCGAAAAATACCGGCGAGGATTCGCGTATATAACACGTGCAATTTTGCATTTTGAGAAATAGCTGCCGACAAAAGCGACACGAACCATTCTATTCTTCACCGGCGCAATATTTACCGAGGAGGAAAGTTATGGGGGAGTGGAGGGCTTCCAGTTCGAATAGCAGATACATTTACTGGAGTTATAAGCGCGGGAAGAGATCGGCGCATCTTAGAGTCGGGGCGTGTGTAGCATCGTATCTAGAATGTTGGATATGATAGGTTATTGATGCGCGCATTACCGGGGGTTGCATAGCTTCGTGGTCTCCTTCGGAGGTATGTAGCGGAGGTAGAAGGGATGTTTCGGGAAGACAGGGCGGAAAATGTTGGGCCGAGGAAAAAGGAAAGGAGAAAGAGCCATTCCTTCTCTCTCTCATCGAAGATCCCCTACGCTTTCTCGCACGATTTTCAACCGAAAAAGAGAAACCGGAGATGCTCGATGCATTACAGGTATGATGGACGATCCAGCAGCGTTGTTGTGCAGAAAGCGTAGCCTTTCCATCTATAAGAAGTTGCCGTCGCGTCGTTTTTTTATATCGGCCACACGAACAATCCTGTGATGTGGCGTACTTGGACTTGCACAAATTTGTACACGGAGATGCTTTTACACCGAGGCGAAAAAAAAACTTGTTTCGTGTCGTTTCCTTTCGAATCATCGTGGCGTGGTTAGCGAAAAGGCGAAAATTCCGCTTTAAAATTTCAAAGTATCTGCATTAAGAGAATTTTTAATAAAAATATCAAAGAGACGCACACGTGAAAATTCGCGGCTGACTTGTTGCGTAAATATTAACAGCGTAACACGGCGTGCAAGCTACCACCTGTCCCATTCATCAGCTGTTTTATATGTAACTTTGCTGTTTGCCTCTATACATCAAATATGATGCGTAAATGGTGGTAGCTATCGTGGAACGAGATACAACACGGATCCCGCGGATACACGTGCTTGTTGAATATCATGTTTGGATAAATTATACGCCGCCCCTTGGTTTCTTTAAAGTTATCAATTATTTAAAATCACACAATTTCGAAACGTTATTGTACGACCGGAGATAATAAATCTTCAAAAATGGGAGTTTATTACGCAGCTACTAGACTGGAATGAATAATTCCCAGAAATAATAATTTCTGGATAATATATACAATACGATTAAATGTCGCGTAACCGAACATAATATAAATATTTATTCGATGCGTATTCGATGAAAATTGTGCGAAATTATAGAGATTATGGACGGAAAATGTATCGAATTATTATTCTTCCGATCAACTTCTTTTTCACCGAATCACCGTTGGTGAAGAAAATACAGGTGGCCTTACGGATTAGGCCGATATATCAAACGCAGGCTGGAATACCCATCGCGAGTAATAGGGGAATTTGCACGTCACGCGGGCCGTTCGTCTTGCAGAAATACGCAGGACGCGGTCGTCCTCTTTCCCCCGCTGTCGTCTTTCCAATTAAGACGAGACGGAAGGTCTCGCGTTGTGATATTTCCTCGCTGATCGCTCGCGTAATCTACGGGGACGCGTTTCCGCGGCTAGGGTTAGAGATGAGATTCAACTAAAATTGAACAATCCCCGGCGGGATGTCAACGCTTTCTCCGCCCTGTTCGGCGAACGAGTGTACGCGTGAGCGATGCGAGATGCATCTGTCCCCTCTATCCCCCGCCCTCGAACACGTACCCCCCCTTCCTCCAACGTACGAAACACCGCGTACACCGACGGACAAACGAACATTGCGAGAGGCAGAGGCAATATAGGTATTCCACATAAGCTCGTGCAGAGTCCAGGTTATAACCTATCCCCGTCGAGTCCCAAGGGGGAGATATCTTTTAGCAATTTACCTCCCCTCCCCGCGGGTAGCGGGATGCTGATGCATACGTTACGCGGGATGCATACGTATATCGTCGAAACCGGGTGAAACGGTAATGCGGCATCGTATCGTTGAACCTAAACGCATCCGGCGTATATGCATCGAGTACACGGGCTTGAGCATAATGGGCTCGAGTCTCTATCAGGCCGTTGCTATTGGTCAGTGTGCTTGGCCGGTGCTTGGATATTTTGCGGCCGAGTTCACGGATTCGGGGATACGTGTGGAGGATCTCTTGAAGAAGAGATCCATCTATCGATTCATGAGGGGGAGGGGGATACATCAACTGTAAATATGTGTGACGTTGTAGAATCGCGTATCGTTAATCTAAAACAATGGCCGCGTTACCGTCTGGGGAATTCATCGGTTATGTTCCGGTGAATAGAACCGTTTGACAGAAAAAAAAAAAAAAATGATGAAACATTTTCCCCGTGGTACAGGTGGATGGGATATTATCGGATTATCAAACGGATATATTGCAGGCGTGCAACACATGACGCGCGAGCGCGTTAAGTTAATCGTGTTATTATTTAAAACGCGTTGTAAAGCCTCCATGTGACTTCCGGGCTCGTTCGTGCGTGGATAAATGTTTTACAATTGTTGATACGGATTGATGCGTCTAGTGGGAATCTCGTGGAGTTTTTTATTTTTTTTTTTTTGTTAAATTGATATCGTTGCGCCGATCTTAATCACGGATAATACGGACAATGAAAACAATGAAGTACGTATTATAGTATCGTATCGCTCGCGTTTCACCGTTTTCGACAATAAATTTCATTTTTTTTCAAAACGAATTATTTCAGTTATCTCTTTATCATTTAATTAAACTCTCGAGAGATCTTTGGTATCGATTACAACTCGATCATCGTACATCGTATTCTCTACTCGTCACATTTTTCTGACATCAAAACTGTAATAAGTATCCCCCATTATTTTCCAAAGTAATACTCCCGAGTTATAGAGTTAGTTAAAAATTGATGGAACGTAAAAGGTGTCTGAAAAAGATAGAAAAAAATATTTCACTTCAGAGACACGAATCCCATCCAAGCACTACTAAATACTTTGTTCCACATACATACAGAGAATCGTAATCGAAAGTAGAAGGCGATAGATCAATCGAATCTCTAGTAGAATAGAATATCTCCGTTCTCGCGCGTTTACCGCGATATGCCGGACACGAAGGAAACCGGAACAATATTTTACCGGCGACAACTCGTGTATTCTCTCTAACGATCCTTCCTTCGCCCTGCCACGAATTTCCGTGCGTGCGAGCGCGAAAATCCAAGACACGAGGGGGGAGAGATACAAGTATATCGGTATACGGTTGGAGGGGATATCAAAGGGGATACGGCATCGGACGAGAATTAATAACTCGTGTATCGGTTATGGTATCCTAGCGCCCTCCCGCTCATAGACTCCCCGTGGACTTTTCTGATGGAGATCTCGAGGGGGTTGCGTTTGGATTGCGTTTGGATGCTGACTGAACGTGCCACCGACTGAATTATTGTACATGCGGATCTCTAAATCATAAAAACAACAAATTGCACGCCGGTGAACGGGTAAACTCGTGGAACAGGCATAATGGTATTTTTGTATGTACTTTTATACGAGCATATTTTGCCGCTGCTACCAGTTTTTTTGAATCGATTGAAATATGAGGAGTCAGGGAGAGGTGGGCCAACTTAATGAAAAATGATTAACTTTTAGAGTAGTATTCGCGCGAAAAGCTGGCACGATGCTCTCTTGTACACGCTTCAACTTGAAGCCCCTTAATCCCTCTGAACTCTCTTGTCGGCTGTGCGTTGTCACGCGACACCCTCATCGAAATATTTCCCGCTGAGATGATCCACCATCAGTTTCGTCGGCAAAGTTTTCGAGAATGGATATTAATGATCCACTCGCGACAGTGGATGGATTAAGGTACGGGAAATGAAAATGCGTATCGCGCGTGTACACGCTTTCGAGGATACTTTGTCACTTTGTAAAAATTTTATATTCGACGCGTTGCTGCCAAGACAACGTATTCCTCTACATCGATGTATATTATGTTACTATATATATATATGTATCGTAGATATTTTTGATAAATTTGCGTCTACTTCTGTTTAATTTATCCGTCGAAATCAATTGCTATTCAATATGTATACATTTAATATAAATTTTGGGTTCGTTATTCTTTCGAATGTTTCATAAGCTGCGGTGAGTATCGATTCGGGCTAGGGATATGGACTCTTGTTTGTTCAGAAATGTACATAGACGTGGAAACAAGTAATTGAATTGAACGTAGGATGAAACGGCGCGTATCCATCCAACTGTAGAATCAGATGACTGGAAGCCCTCGTTTACATGATCTAATACGGATTTGTCAGCACACGATTCCCAATCTGGCCAAAATCCGCTGAAATCGGCGATTATCGTGCAGAGGAGAAAGCCCGAGGCACGAACTCTATTCGAGGTCGATCCAGTTTCCGACGTTGCGTCCTACCAGATTTCGACTTCCGGCCATGGCACCCTCTCGAGCCATCGAATCGGGAGCATACCTTCGCTCGAACAATGCTGCCTCCAGCTGGATCTGTGAAGTCCTCTCAATTATGCGGCGATGCTAATTACTCGCGAGTGCGCAGTGAAGAACGGCCTATGACCCCGCACAACCACCCTTCTCAAACCAACTTCGAGTCTACCCTTCCATTCTCCCCTCGTTATATCGACCAAAAAATGAATCGCCGAGAATTTTTGATTGGAAAACGCGCGATAGCTTACGCCGCTCTTCTCTAATTTAATTCCATTAGGAAAAAGGAAAAGGAAAAAGAAACTTCGAAAGAAAATTTTTTTACTTTTTCTTTCCTTTTTTCGTGCGTTATGAATTTCGAAATGAAACGAAAACGTAATCCCCGTTCTTAATCTTCCGTTAAAAAAAGGAAATCGAAGGAAATGAAAATGCTAAAGAAAAGTTATTCGATAAGAAGGCAAGTTTTTATCCGTGATTAGGATTACGTTGAATTTTGCGGAGCCACGTGCCTCGAGTGCATATCCCTTTCTTTATACCGCGGTCTTGATTTTAGTTAACGACTTTCACCCCTAACTGCGCTACTAAACGTGACCGTACCGCAATGCCGCGGTAAATGAAAAGCAAACGCCGTGCTTGCTACGGAGACCGAGGGATTGGCAAACATCGGTTTCGACGCGCGGCTGATGAAAAAAATTTCAATTAACCGATGCACTAGATCGGGGGCGGGGAGGGGTAGACAGGATCGACGATGTACGCTTTTCGTACTCTCTACAGGCTGGCCGTGGCGAAAAAAGTGAAAATTAATTACTTCGTCGTTGACGCCAGAACCGGAAGAGGGATCGATCGTTCGCTTGATAGGATTAAATCGCGCGCCACCCGTTTACCTTTTCCACGTGTCTTTCTTCTATTTTTTTCTTTCTTCTTCCTTCCCCTCCCTCCCCCCTTCTTCTTTTCCCATTTTTCGTATCGCGACCGATACGAACGTGCATCAGTCTTGTTTTCTTTTTTTCTGAACACATTTGATGACACGCAACGAAAGATGATTACGTTGTTCGTTGTGGCGAAAGAGAGGGAGAGGGGTGGATTGGCTATCTCGCGGACAAAGTTCTTCTTTCGATGCCTCCCCGTGGAAAAGGGATTTATCTCGACGTCGAAGGCGTTTCGAAGATTCTCGGGTAAAGTAGGGTGAACTTGAAGCGGATTTTTATTCTCGAGTAAACTTGGACGAGAATTATATTTTATACGAAGTTTTAACGCTACGATTATGAAGTTACGAAGTACAGTAATGAGGATGATAAATTTATTATTAACGTTTGTCTTCTTTTTTTGTTTTTTCTTTTCTTTCTTTCTTTCTTTCTTTTTTCAATTATGGTCTCGAAGCTTTTTTCTTTTGATTCTTGGGAGAAATAAAGGAAACGAAGGATGTTTTTTCATTTGACGTCTAATCACGGTGATTCTCAGTTTCGCGTAAAGCGAGCCACGCTCTCGTTACCGCGCTTAAAAACGCGTCCTTATCACGTTCAGTGTTGCTCGTTACGAAAGCTACAATGAAACCATCCGTCCCTCCAATTACACCCTCTTCCATCTTCTTTATTTCTTCTTTCTTTATTTCCTCCATACACTCGAGGCCTTTCGAGAACCAATGTTCTCGAAACGTTTAAATGATAAAGAACGCGAAGTGCTAATTATTTACACTGAAAAGAATCCTATTTACACCATTCACGTAGCTTCTACGAGAAAATTACTTCGTGTCTCGTTCAACGAGCTTTGAAAATCGTACCTTCTCTCGGCAAAAACTTTAAAACTCGGCCGAACGAACCGAGTTTTTTTTTTTGCAACTAACTTTTCCCCGGAATTAAAAAAAAGAAAAGAAAAGAAAAGAAAAAAAAGAGAAAAAAGAAATAAATGGAAGAAAAAAAAATTATCCTCGATGTTTATTTTTCTCATTATACAATCGTCCGTATTTTTAAGTAAATAACGAACTGAATGAAAAGAGCGAGGTTAAAAAAAAAAGAGAAAAAGAATCGAGACAAGCAGACGTAACGGTCGTGTAACGTCAATAGAGATTCTATCGACATCGAGAACAAAGAACTGTATTCGACAGCGTTGAACGCGCCTCAATAGCGATTCCCCAATGGCTGACGAATTAAACCATCCGCATTTTCCCTAAACCTCGATCCGCGTAATTGATGAAACGCCGGTTGAAGCGAGGCGTTAATTTTTTGACCTCTTCCGATTGTGCCGGGGTGATGAGGCCGTAAGACGGGGTAGAGGGGTTGGAGAGGGTGGGGGATGGTGTGCAACACAGTCGACTTCACTGATTGCCAATATGGCGGAGGGTATGGAGGGTATGGAGCCTCTCTATCTCGATCAACGCGGATCCACAATGTGCCGCGGGCGTTAATTCCCCCGTGAAACGTATTGCACCCCCGCGATTCAATTGTTCCAGCTTCGCGGCCGCAGCGGTTCGTGCCGCGGTGCCGCGAACGAGTCCGTATGCGACTCATAATGATGTAATTTTCCAAGTGGTGGGCGTATCATTGTTGTTGCACTCCCAGACGTGTTCATCGTCCCCACCAGCCAGCGAACTCGAGAAACGTTACGACACGCGAATATCTCGTTGAGCTCTCCTCTTTGATCGCGATCCTTTTGGCCCTGCTTGTTCTCGTTGCCTTCCACCGTTGTTTCCAGAATCGTTGTTGATTACACGGTGTGTACGACGTTTTTGTTTTTTCTGCAAAGTCTTTTTCCTCCCCCCCTTCTGCCTCGAAATTAAAAGTTTCTTTCTTTCCGGAAATTCGAAGGACGCGTGTCGTAGTAACACTCCAAGTAATATATAATCTCCTCCCGAGATAAAAACGAGCGGATAGGTCCGAGTTTTTATCGGTCTCGTAGTGGAGAATGCACAACTGCATCCCTGTGCATGTGTGCGATACGACGTGGGCACCGTGAAATTGTGGCCATTTATTATGCATCCGCGCTATCATTCGTTCACGTGTACGTGCGTTTTAAAATTTGATCAAAGCTCGTGGAATTGTTGCGAGGCGTCGTTACAATTTCAACGTGAAAGGAAAGAATTGAGAAGGGAGAACGGAGAGACGGAGAGGTTGTCTTTTGAATAATTCGAGAACGTGGGGAATGTTTTATTTAACGATCGGTGAACGGGATAACGAAGGTTTAAACGACTTTGGAATACAATGTCGGGTAAATGGTCAAACGGTGCATCGATTTTGTTCCGCGACAAGGAGCATCACGAGCGCATAGCCCCCGCCCCCCCCAGTCTTTATTTCGTTGGCATCGATTATTCAAGGCAACGCCGTCACTTTCGCGGAAACGTTTTATCTCGATAATGCTCGCCAACCTTCCGCCCGGGGGTTGTTAACCCCGCGGAGTCGTACGACACGCGATGGATACGAGAAACACGTAGCTAAAAATAAGAGAGAGTTTCAGCATCTAATGACAAGAATTGCGAGAAATTTTGTTCCTATGTTCCAGCTCGCATAATTTTCTTTTGCTTCCAGATAAGCTTGGGCAAGCACGTTTCGGTCGGTGAGGTGGTCACGTACACACCACATCCGGAGAATCCGGAGACAACGCTTTTAACACAACAGGCGGTCATCTCTATCCAGGGGGTACCGCTCATAGATCATTTAGAGAGGTTACTGACAATGACGATCGAACAAAATGCGAATAAGGTAAACGATTATACGATTGTTAGTTTGGAGCCCCTCGCTCTTCAAATATCGTTTCGAATAATCGAAAGATTTCTAGTCTTCGAGTTTGAGTTTTGCACATCCGGTTATCGAAACGCGTTATGAAATTGTTGCACATCATTGAAGAGAAACGAAGTCGTCGTTATTTATCCGACGAGGAAGCGCGTGCAGATTTCTTCATCGTCGCGTGCAACCATTTCGTAACGATTTATTTGTTATTCCGAAGTGGCGATACCTTAGGTGCGATGTAATTCGCACGGTAACAATGCGTCTTCGCATCCGATTACGTTTCAGGGTCGTCAAGCAGTGGAATGGGTCATCGAGAAACTCCAAACGGAAGTGAAAGATATCGCGTCCTCAGCCGCGAAATCGACAGATGATCTGTTTAATCAAACACGTCGTCAATTGGACGACATCACGAATATAACGAAACAGGGGATGGAAGATATACAAAACGTGGCGAAAAAATCGTTCGACGAATTTCAAAATTTGACGGTGCCTCCGCCATCTCAATCGATACCAAAGTTGTAGCTAATATATCACGTTAGCTTCAATCTCTTTAACTAACGCAACGTATATCTTCGATGGAACGATTGTGAATGAAATAAAGTGGTTCGTCGACAAAGAGAATTCCATTTGTCGTGTTTCGGTGCTGATAATATTCAAAAGATACACACGGGAGGAATTTCTATATTCCACTGCCTTATAATCGATATAACGAGATTAACCAGAGTTTTCAATGATTTTGCGCATCGATCAAATGCAATCGGGGGTTAGTAAATTATTTTAGGAAACGTAATAAGGAATAAATTGTTCAGATGAATATTTCATACAAATATTTATACCGTTTAGGATTCAAAGAAAGACTGAGACGCGTAATATTCTTCTTTTAGCGAACGTGACGTAAAGATAGAAAATCAAGATATATTTTATCGAGCAAAAATATAATATCGCGGCAAAATTTGTAAACGCGCCAATCGTTCCCCAGAAGTTAAAAGAGCGTCTTAGTGAAAGAGATGTAGCTACGGTAAGAATGATTAAACAAAAATACTTGACAATATCGATATCGAGGATCGTTTCTGGAAAGATATTGTCCAGTTTCATTGGCTCGAAACGAAACTGAAGTTCATTCAAAGGAAAATTTACCAAAAAATATAGCATCTAGTACTATTTGCAAGGAAACGTCATGTACGTGTCGTGTACGAGACTCGAGACTCTACGAATATTTATCCAAACGCTTATCTCTTTAGTCTCTCATTTTTGTTTAAGTATTATTACTCTTGCGGAATACATTGAGACGTGATTCGTTGCAAAGCACTGATGAAAACGATGTTTTCAGTTTAATCGGTGCTTATATCATTTTTTTCTTAGTATTGAATTCTCATGTCATGTTACAAATAATATCGAAGAAATATTCTCTTTTTCCATTATTTGCTAAGCATTCTAATGTCCGCTCGTGGCTTGTGCATCAATTACAGTGTAGTTAATTTAGCAAGTAAATCGAAATGTAAATTATAAAAAAAAAGGCATAACGAAATAGATGTTCAATTCAATAATATAGAAATTAGAGCAACACACGTATTCGTGTCAATTGACCAAGATTTAAACCAAAGCTTAGATTCGTCTATTCCGATACTGTTGAATTGGAAACCACGAAGATAGAAATACATTTATTTTTAAATCAACGCCAATTCATTTTACTTTTCATCGATTATTAATTAATCAATAATTGCGATCAAATTCAACAGTAAACAAGAACACGAGAGCGCGCGTAAAAAGCCTTTTTTTTTTCCTATTTTGTAACGCTCGTCCCGCGAAGTGAAACGAAAATAAGAAAAAGTCATCGTTGAGAAACGTTAGGTGTACGTCCCAGGTGTGCTCGTCGATACTCGTCGTATCATTTTGAAATCGCGTGCCACGAAATACCCGATACTCTCTCTCAATCTCTCTCTCTCTCTCCGTCCTCCTCGTTCCTTCTCCTCGATCTCCCCGAGGGAATATTCGCGCGAGTCAGCGAACAGTTCCACGCGTCGAACGGGGAACGAAACACGCTCGTATCATACGGGCCAAGTATCGATTCAACGATGGAGGACCGGTCTCGACATTCCGCCCGAGCAATTTCCACCCAAGTGGAATTTCGACCGGGTCATTATTGTTCTCGGCGGTCTAGAGACAATTTCCATTCGGTTTACTCAAATCTGGCCAGCCAACTACTCTCTAGGTAAGTAGAGAAAGAGAAACAGTGGGAGGGAGCGAATGAGCGAGGATGAGATGGATTATATGGAGCGTGGCCGCAATCGGGGCGCGGGAAACGGACGAAATTTGACATCAGGCTCGACCGGTGGTATGTAAGAGATAATTGATGACGTTACGGTTCATCGCTCGGTTACCGGACACGGACAAATATTGACAGCTTCCGATCAGAGAGGAGCCAGCCAGCCAGCAGAGTATCCTTTGTAGGGTGGCTCACGCACGTGGTCTCCACCTACCTCGACGTCGATTCGCTTTTCCTGTCGAATCGGCCTCCGCTTAGCCCGCTCCCTCCCCCGCCAGGTTAGTAAATCAACGTTCTCTGGACGTGCATGTCGAGCAAGTTTCGTAAATTAAAGTGGCCTCGTTTGTCCCTATAAAGCTTGCCTGCGGCTATTGCTTGCACGTGACGTTCCGCTCCACGCTTTGAGGACAAAGTGGCAGTTTTCCCCTTTGCCTCACTTTTATTACAACCTGGGGAGGGAGGGGGAGGGCCCGTCTTCGTGCCACTTCGGTTGGAACACAAAATTGCACCCGGAAACTTAAGCCCGGAAACTTGAAGAGTTCTCTCGGGCCGGTGAATCGGGAACGGGGAAACGTGGGCAGTTCGCCTTGCGGCCGAGATATTAGTTTCGTGATGGCCGGATGACATCGCAGTTGCATTGTTCATCTTTAATCGCTCGTGCCTGCCAATTCTCGCTCGGCTATTTTGCGGACGAGCGCCTCCTTCAAAGGAGGAATGGCTCGCTATGGTAAATCGGTTCGTAACAAGTTTCGGAAAATTCGATTAGGCAGCTTCCTTATCCTGCGGGAGGAAGCGTTCCCCGATCGTTTGCGGCGAGACAAAGGATCGCTTGTTATCCAACTGTTAATGTCCTTCCTAACTCTGTATAATTGCTTCCCCTTTCCATTCGATCTAGCTCTAAAACTTTATACCGACCACCGTTGCTTTTTCGGCTGGGAGAAAAAATTATTTGTTATTCCGAAATAAATGCTCGAGGAGAGAGTGAGAATATCTGCCGAGTTGTTTAAAAGCCACTCTCCACGAGAAGGGATACGATTTTCAAGGCTGCCCCTGCCTGTTCCATTTTCCATTCGCTTAGCTCGAGCGGGTGGAAGAAAAGGAGAGCTTCAAAGGCTCGGGCGACTGTCGAAAAGGCTCATGGTTTACACATCGTGACGGTACTTTCTCGTCAAGGCTCGTAAAAGCTCTCGGGACGATCGACTGTAAAAGTCGGCGACACGGTCAAGAAGATCCCTCTTGATTTCCCGCTTCTCGATTCACGAGCCGGTGAAAAACCACCACACTCCACATATTATTCTCGGTCGCTGCCCCCTGTATTATCCATTCTTTTCCATTCCAAGCTTTTCCATTGTTCTTTACGAGGCAAGGAGAAAGGAATCCCAAATTGTTCCTGGATAGTTGAACATTTTCTTCAAAGCGATAAATTCCTCCGCTTGTTTCCCACTTGCTTTTTACCACGAATTCGAGGATTCGTTTCGAAGTTCGAACGGTTTTGTAGAAATTTTCCAGAGTTACGGGAATAATCGTTTCAGTGAGATTAATCGTTCGAATAAACGAGATTAAATTCTCGTGAAATTTGAATTATCGTAACTTCGTTTGATTTATCACGTATATATTGCGGGCTATTGATTGTTTTCGATTCTCTGGAAAAAAATCTTCTATTTTAGAAAATAATAAAAATAATTAAAAGTTCTTGACGTTCTGGATATTTTGAAATAAAATGGAAACGAATATGAATTATAAAAAGAAAATGAGAGAGAGAAAGAAAGGAACGAATGCTTTTTTAAAGACCGTGAAATAAAAACAAAAAGGATTACGTAATTCTTCCGACATGACTGCTTTCGGAATACTTGATCATACAGAATTAGCTCGCGTCAACGTCGTATCACGGAAATTGTACAGAAATGGTTGAATATAGAGTTGTGCGGATGTAACGCAGCTACGTAGATAATAACGGTAGATGTTGAGCCGTTCCGGGCGACGTGGCGCATACGCTCCTCCTATTAGCATACAATTATCTTTATGCTTCTTTTATGATTCATATTTAGTACCAGTTCTGCCAGCTTTTCGCTTCGTCGGCCAGCGTAGCTTCAAGTTTGCAACTTTTACGATCGCGTTTGTTCCTAAACTTAACGTTTTCCGGTTCACCCCTTATCATAGTTTCTCGGTGCAGGCCTGGTATTCTTGCTAAACGTTGCACTTGCAAATAAACTCGGAGAGGTGGGGGAGCCGAAAATTTGTCGTCGTACGTGCCGAAAATCGGCAACAAATATCGATTTCCCCCATCCTCGTTTCTATCTACTCTTATCGGACGAGTTCAGCCAACAAAAATTCATCCGGTTATTCTTTCGTTTTGAGTTTAACGAAACTCAAAAGGATAAAGCGCGAAATGTGAAAAATGTTTAAAAGTGACGAAAAGTTTTCTTCTTCTTCTTTTCTTTCTTTTTTGATATTTTTGAAAAGGAAAAAGTTGCGAATTCCATTGCGTGGAAAAAGTTCAAATAACAATGGCCCCGTAACAAAGAGATAGCCACGTTATATCTTGGGTACCGTACCATTTTATACGCTATATGGTTTCGATCGCGGTTCCAATGACCCACCATTGCTACGAGCCGGGCATTAATTTAATTAATTCAGATCCATTTGCAGGTGCATGCGAGCCAGCCAT
The DNA here is from genome assembly GCF_029169275.1 of Apis cerana. Lineage (NCBI taxonomy): Eukaryota > Metazoa > Arthropoda > Insecta > Hymenoptera > Apidae > Apis > Apis cerana. The sequence goes on along the minus strand of NC_083864.1, from coordinate 6,953,039 downwards.
TCTGGCATTTATTTTGCGCCATTTGGACCTTATTTTTGACGGAACGCGAGCTCGCTATAATTGCCTAGGAAATGTCTGCATTGGACGGTCTTTCATTTAATCCGCGTTTTAGGCTCGTACACATTTTCCTAATTTTCTCTAATCTCTCGCTCTCCAACCTTCTCGTTTTTACCGTACCGCGCCGTATTATGATTGATAAGCAGAAATGGGGAATTACTTTGAAATTTTGAAATTCTTTCTCGCGAATGAACGAATGAATGAAAATCTCCAACTATTTCATTATTCAGCGTCAAGATTGTAGGAGTATTGTTCAAGGGCAAAATTTCTATCTAGTTCGAGTCGTGCTATAAATCAGCAATGAGGATCGTTTTGGGGGAGGGAAGTTTGATTTCGGTAGTTTTAGACCACATCCGGCCGAATGGCTAATAACGGACGTGCTCTGACTACTAATCGGCTTTGCGGAGATTTCCTGATGTACGGAGAGGTATATGGGTTAAATGCCGCGGGGAAAGGGGTCAAAGGGCGAGATTAGATGCTTGCGACGGACTTCTACGGGAGTTGTGCATAATGCATGGCTCCTCGATAGTTTGTCGATTCGTAATAGTATTCATCCTGTCAGAATATGTTTTACATGAAATTTACAAGCAACGTGAATGGAAATATTATTTCCAAGTCTCGCGAATAATTGTTATGAATTTGATCCATTTACTCTCTCCTCCAAGTCGATCTTTAAATTTTCTACCTGTAAAAAAAATAAATATATAAATAAATAAATAGGTGAAAAATAAAAATAAAAATGGAACCAAATAGAAAAGGAAAAATCGCGAAGGAATTACATCGAATTGCCGCTCTGATTTTCTTTCTTCTCTTCCCCTCCCCTCCCCTCCACTTCTTCCTCTCTTCTCCAGAATTAATTTTCTTTCGACCAAGTTCCTCCTGTTGAGAATTCATTTACATGTAATCTCGGAACAGTTGATTGTATCTATAATTGGAGGACGAACACTAAGAACCGATGCTCGCAAAGTTTGTTTTAATATTAATTTCTTATCGTTGATCTTGGCCGACGAGGACGAAAATATGTCGTTCCCGGTCTCACCTACACCATGTTGTGCAAACATGCATAGGAGAAACTAGTTGGTCGAATATCTTGCGATCTCTACGAAGCGGGAAGGTGTAAGTACCGTGTTAGTCTTTGGGGTTACGTTGCTACTTGCAGAGCTAACTAATAGCCTCTTAGCCTTGGCTTAGAGAGGATCATGCTACACCAGCCGCACCCTCCATTCCTCTAAGACTCGAGCCGCACATCCTCAACCCTTGGTGCAATCCTTAAGCCACGGGCAGGCCTGCAAACAACCGATTTCCTCCCGCTCCTCTGTAGCGCAGACGATGGATTAAGGATAATGATCGATTGGATTCCACTTTATTTTCCCCCAACCGGCATATCGAACCGATCTAATCCCAAACGATCCCAAACGATCGTCTCGTTGCTCTCGAGCGGAAATTTTCTACTTTCCGTTTAATCTTTTTTTATCTTTTTTGCAAATTGAATTCCCGCTTTTCGTATCGAATCAGAGGGCACGATGATAAAAGAGTTAGAAAGCGGTGGTTCGAATTAGCAGCAGCTTGATTAAACAAGCCGACAAGGCCGGCCTCGTTTTCATTCTCGTAAAGAAGCCGGGAATATTGGACGTAATAAATTCTCGCTCGAGACGCAACACAGATTTTCATCCTCACGGTTATTCGTTTATTCCCGGTTTGCTGCGTTTCCTCCGTACAAATGAACCTGTTACCGAAGGGTTTGCGCGAAATTTACATTCGCCCCGGAGAGAAAGGTGAAACAGACCGAAGGAGAGATTTCCACCGTTATAGTTCAGCCAACGGAACCGCCCGTCTCCGCTTCTTCCCCATGAGCAGACTTTCAACGAAAGCTCAATCGGTGGATTTGCGGTAACTGTTCGCTCTGTATGCATTCGCGTATTTCTCAAATCCCTCGCGGATAGCGGGACCGTTTCCTTTTCGTTCGCGTAGATATCGTCCGCGTAAATATGCGTGTAATATGTGTATACGTTGGTGCACACAACAAAAATTTACAAATACATTACCAGGGAAGATCCATTTATTCGATACGATCCGTGCACAATTATGTAAACGATACCGTACGTAATGTAAAATCGCAAAAATAGGGAATGTAGAAATAGCTCGATGCGAAAATACAAAAGGGGTATCATGCGATGCGCGCGAGTGTGTATGCATGTGTGTGCGACGTGTGCGGTGTCTGTGAAGCGTTAGCACGGCTTCCGTGAAAAATCGTGCATGGAACCCCAATTGGGCGTGACTGAGTCTAATTTATTTAGTAGCGCAAAGGAGAGACAAGGTTCCGGCGCGGGTCGAGGTTGCGCCATTGTATCGGCAGCTTTTCAGCGCTTGAAATATCGTCTCGTACTTGTGCGAGCTTGTCCGATCCTACGCGATGCCCACGAGCTCGAATTAATTCCACCGAAGAAACGATTGAATAACTGTTGTCTCGGTTTATTCGAGGGAGGGAGGGGATTCGATCGTGGAAAAATAAATTCCGAAACCCCCTCGATGAACTTTGCCGCGAACGTTCCACTTTGGAATCGTTTTTCCCTCTTTTTTATTCTTTTCTATTTTCTCTCTCACTTACGTTCGAACGTAAAAATTCCCGGGGGACGGATGAATGGATACGATTATTCGTAATTCCACAGGAGGACAATAAGGAAGAGGGCAGGTATTGAGAATATTTCGACAACGTGGGCGCGGGGCAGATGCCACGTTGCGCGACACGCTTTCCGAATACAAAATCTCGCGTATAGTCGGTCACCGAATCTACTTCGGAGGGTTGGTTTACAGGACAAGGAGGCAATAATCCGGGGAATGGGAATGTTTCGACCAATATTGCGAAAGTTTCACCGTACCGCTCGGATCGACTCGTGGTTGAAGTTCACCCCGATACCTTTCTTCTTTTTCTCTCTCTGCCCACGGTTGACATATGAATGAAAGAGGGGGAAAGGGGAAAATGCCACTTGATGCTCGATTCCACGCTCATTTCGACGTTGACTAACGACTCCACGAGAATCAAGAGAATTTTTAACCGTACAGGCGAGAGTAGATAGTCGTTGACGCAAATTTTCGCGTTTCAGATTGTACCAGATTGAAACGATCGGCAATTTACACCGATGCGCACCGATATAAAACGAAACGTCCGATCGAGAAACTATGATAACTCTATGCAAAGGGTATTTTCGTTGTAACATTTTTGCTATCGGTTCATCATTACGATCTATGCGCACGGATAGAGATCGTATCGGCGCAGTTTAAACCGGTGTTGGCCGCTTTTACTTCCCATTGCTAACGGCACGCATGTGTGACGTTTAATCACGCGAGATCATTGGGCACGTAATCGGTTGTAAACGGCCCCTGATGATGGGTAAGATCGTTCCCGAAGACGATGTGAACTCAAGATGATCGTGAAAGCTCGTTTAACGGGCCGCTTAATAGCCAGATAACGCGATCACATCAGAGGAAACGTACAAGGGTGGCTCCTTTGTGGCCGTTCCGAAACCATCGGTGCCAGAAATTACAACCTCGATGACGTTACACCATCGAACGATGGTAATTCGATCGAAATCGCGTTTACACCACCGATCAATTTTATTCCTCTTTCTCCCCTCTCCCTCTCTTCATCCAAGAGTCAAAAACTTGCTATTCTTAAAAAAATCGAAGCTCATATCGCGGTTCAACGAGAGAATATGGAGCGCGTACGGTATAATTTTAAAATACGTCGTGGAACAACATTTTCCTGTAGAAGATTGTAGAAGCGTGTCGGATATCATTTAATCAAATTGTCCACGATTTCATAGAAACAGGCTCGCCGACGCTGCTTTTTCCACGCTTTTTATCCCCCGCACAATTTTCACAATTCCCACTTCCTTTTATTACGCTCGTCGCGTGACGGGGTTTTTTTTTTAAAATCGAGGACACTCGTACCCGAGGATATTAGATACCGCGGTTGGTGCAAAGTGGCCAGTAAAAAGTCTTGTCAGGTGTAAGCGCAACCGCCGAATCCTACGGTATCTCGGTAGGTGAGATCCAACCAGGCAGATGGAGATCTCGTCGACGTGTAACTACGTATGTAGAGTAACGTAATCGCCATCGTGGCCGGTAATATCTGTGGTTGGCCGTAAAGGGAGTTCGTAAACGGCTGGTACGGCTTCCCGCTTCTTCCCCTGTATCTCATTCCTCCGCGGGAATGACTATTCGAAACGTGTGGAACGCCGGTGTACCCGATGGAAAACGAGGCGAAACGGAGAATGAATATAGACTTTGCTTCCCTGCTATTCGTACGTGCCGACGTATCCGCGGTAGCTTTTACCGTAGCAAGCCGTTTCCTTTTAACCTAAAATGCCGATTAAACCCGCTGCGGTTTGATCCGACAAATACGCGATCATTATATCGCGTTTCGTATACGCGATAATTGCAAGGAATTGCGTTTCGGACGGAGCAGAGTTAAATAGCGATCAAAGGCGTAACTTTTCCAGAGAGTGATTGAACCGATGGAAATTTTGAAATTTTGAAATTTCAGCTTGATTAATGTAACCACGACCTTCTTTTCAAATTTAAACAATGTTCGAGTTCTTTCGTCTTTCGCCGAAGAATAATTGAATCATGAATATTTTGTATAACGTAAACGATCAAGCTGATTATTAAACGTGCAGCTTCAAGTTAAATTGGCTTCAAGTAACGAAACTCGAATCAGTTTTAAATGAAGATATGACGTTGGAGAATGTTGTTACAGTACTGCTAGGTGGTTACATTTGGCGTGGTGGTTCTGCTTCGTAAGCTCTGATACATGGCGGCTCGAGATAATTAGCAGCAAGCTTGATAGCGTTTCTCCGCGATACTCGTCAAGAGACACGCTTAATTGTGAATCATCAGGAGTGGATGCAGCGTGGTATTAGCGCGGCGTTTAAAGGGACGGATTTCCTGTACGTTTGTCGTGGATCTTTGCGGGTTTCTGGCCGCGAATGCGCCACTTTAATTAGCTTTTCTTCTTCAAAATAGTTTATCCTCGTCTATCTACCGCCGACGATCCTTTAGCTCAGCCAAGGATTCGAAGAGTCGCGTAATTGACACGCGAAATTGTCTCACGTGTTTGGCCACCGGTTTATTTACTCCAAAACTTTCGAGCGTTCGTCGGAGTTCCAAGCATCGAGTTGCCGACAAACCAAATGGAACTTCTCCCAGTCAGCAAACTCGAAAAGCAAAGCTTGCGACATCTGAAGTCTTAATGGATATTTTGACAGGATAATTACCGCGTGGTAATGAGTTTCGTTATATTATTCTCTTTTTTTTCACGAATATCTACAAAAAAATGGAAGAAAAAATTATGAATATCTTATTAGAAAGAATTTTAATTGATTATTCATTGAGAAAATTTATTTTCGTAGTGTATAATTTTTGAATTTATTTACAAATATATCCATTCATTTTACGATCTCTCTATTTCTTCATTCGAATATGCAGAGAAATATCATTAGTTTTTCTTACTCGATTCTGAAAATGCAAGCGAAGAAATTACATTTTATAACGGTCAGCTAAAGAGAATAAAAAAGTGCCATCAAATTGTAACTACCATAAAATATCAAGATTCGGAGCATAAAGCCAGATTACGATTAACACAGTAATTATCTATTTTAATTGTGGACCGTATCCGATGTTATTCGAATGGCTGCAAAAATAAAAATATGCACGCATTGAATAATCGTTTAAGCTTCAGAAATTTTCTATAAACATCATAAATAATAATTACCTAATTATTCGCGTGAAGTTCGCATCTTGAATGGAAGAATGAGTTTTTTCTGCTAGCAAAAACAGGAGAAAGAAGAAGAACATTCGTGAAACTGTGTAAGCACGTTTTCGTTTAAAATTACAACCTTAAAGAAGGTAAATTACATAACGTAGTCGAGGCACAATTGCAGAGCATGTTTAATGAATCGTGCTCCAACTAACAACGAGGTAATCATTTGCGATGAAGTTGTGTTTTTACGGACTGTTTTGTTTTTAGAGATATATACCGAAGGCTTAACAGTTGTGGATCAATTAGAGCATAAATATTCGCTGTTCATTTATGCTAACATTCTATTTTTAAAAATAAATAAATTTTTTTAAGATATATATATATATATATATATATATATATATATATATACATATATATACATTATTATAATTGTGTAATTTAATGTATCGGTTACACGCGCTCTAAATACCAGAATATTTATTTCATCCGATCTTTTTGCATCAGAAATGAATAATAGACATTCCAGTTGAATTATTCATACTTGATTAATCGTACAAAAGAATTTTTTATATTTATATTATGTTCAATCGTATTTTTAATTTCTAATCAATAGTGTAATCGTTTATTTGTTATTTTTCTTATATCAAACTGTTAATAAGCTCATTAAGATGAATAAGATGTATGATCGTATTTTTCTTAATCGAAATATTCAAACTTCAATATGCTAATGATATACCACGTTATAATATTGAGCTTGCATAACCCGCCAAAAGAAAGCAAAACACTCGCGCCCTCTGCCCCGAAATCTTATTCGGTTCATGGAACGTGATCGGGAAGTGGACACATATAAAACTGTGTCGTGTTTGGCGGCGATGATGTCGTTATCTATAACCAACATAAAGCCGGTAGTATCGTCGCAGCTGTCTATTCGTAAACACGATCGCGTGTGTGGTAAGACGATATACGAACAAAAGAGACCAGACCAGAACAGAAGAGACCAGTTGAGTTATTCGACACTTTACGCAGGTGAAACGCGATCGAATAAAGTAGCGGGACCTATGGATCGATCCGTAAATCTGAATCGTATTTGACGTAGTCGATAGTGAAAGGTGAACATCTCGTTTCGATCAGTCTCGATTCTGGTTTGCGTGGCGCAACAATTTTTCTTTTCTCTCGGTGTGAACAGGAATCGTGTCCCGGCTTATAGAGTTAGTCGTTAGTATTGTCCGTGTAGCCGTGTGCGAGTGTGTATGTGTCTGTACAGTGTAGAGCACGCGTGATACTTGTCCCCTCGTCGCAGAACAACGACATAACGATGGAGCATGAAAACGATACGAGGGTGAGGTTAAGAAGAACGAAAAGCGAAACAAGGGCCGAGGAGATACAAAAGGCAGAACAGATGGTGCGCAAATCTCAACCTGACAAACCGTGAGTATTTGTTTTGTAACACACAACACGCTCCGTTTTTTTTTCACACGAGCGTAATCGACTCAACGACTCGGCTTCTATACTGCATACGATTCACGAACGCACTCTGTTGTTTCCTCGATGATCAACAAAACTGTCGGTAATAGGAAACGGTCGAAAAGAATGAAATTGGTCGACGACGAGAGCACAGTGACACAAAATTTTCAGGCTTCGTGAGCTGCTCTGACGTAACAGACGGCTTTATGAAGTAATACGCATGCGCATTTCACTTCAGATCGAGCGCAACGCGTGATCCCCTCCTCGCGGCGATGAATTCTTCGTCTCGTTTTAACACATGTTCTTCTATACCGTTCTGTCACGTGTTATAATCGATGCGATGGTCAGTCGGTACTGTGGCGCACAGGAATTTTCTACAGCTCGTTTCATAACATCTTTTTTAATAATTCTTACGAACTTAACGAATCTTCGTATAAGTAATCTCGAGGATTCAAGTTAAAGTCAAATTATTAATAAAAATATATTTGATTATTTGATAATCTTTAAGCTTTATGCTTTATGATGAAATGAAAATATTTATTATTTCACAAAAATGTTATATCATAAAAACAATTTATTATACTAAAAATTTGATTTTATAGTTGGAACGTTTGTTATTTAAATTTTTAGACTTAATAGATTTAATATATATCTTATTATTGAGAAATCGATAAGTCGAGATTTTATCGCCCGAGTAACATGGAACAGGGGCAAGGTACAAAGTCAGTCTCATCATGACTAACCGATTTTATTTTTTGATTTAATCCAATTGCGTATGAAAAATATAATAATATCTCGGAGTGTGTATTCTCATAGTTGAACGTGAATTTTAACACATCTAATAATAAACTAAAATTATCAATTGAAACCACGGCAAACTGAGGTGCGGTTCTACGAAATGACTAACGTTACAGTAAATATTTGTAGTGACGTGGCTGATTTCCGAAATGAAGCTAGAAATGGAAATGAATGGTGTAAAGTTCATTCGGTAGAACGGACACGAGGACAGACAATTGAATGCAGTTCTTGAGTGCACGTCGTGGAAACGAAAACTTTCTTAACGAGCCGTTCGGCCCCCTCTAATGGAACTGCACGTCAAGAAAACACGGCTAAGATAATTCGTTCCCTAGCTATGGCATAATTATTGAGTTTCACTCTTCTTCTCGGCACACGATGTATAACGCCAATCCTTCCCAATTTCTTCGCAATGGCGAAACTTATCTCGATGCAAGGCCCGCGATAACCGACAATGATATTCAAGGTTCATACTTGAAAATAATGAGAATATCGGATAAAGTCATTTAAAGTTTTAAGCGAAACAAAATGACAATTAACTGTCCCAACTTTGCGATCAATACAATATCTTTAGACGTTAGGAATATATAACGAACACGTCAAGGAGCGTTAATCAACTCGTCGCTTCTACACGTTTTTTTTTTCTTGTTTCTTGTATTTTCTAATAAATCAAACCTTGTCCGATCCCTATCGGATGAATCTTAATTGCGTGTCAATATTTCAGGCCCCTGGTTTTTGAGTTTTAACGAATTGAAGAAAATGTTGAAGTGACGTTTTTAGTCATCCTCGTTTAATTCCTTTTCATTATTTAAATGAAAAATATTGAATTATCATTATTTGCTTTTTTTTACACGGGAAATTAATTAATAATTCATTTCTTTTTTTGTAAGAAGTTAAGGATTTTTGTTTTTCTTCTAAATAATAATTTTATCTAATGATATATCATTATTCATATTTAGTCGTCGTATACATCTCTTTTTTACATAATTTTTTTTTCTCAAATTTTTTACATACAATTGTATAAGTATGCAATTATATCTCGTATATTGCAGATCGTAAAGAGAAACGCAGAAAATATTTTAGATGGCAGCTTAAAGTCGTTAATAATCCTGAAATAAAGCTTGCTTTTCTTTGTTCTAAAGATTGTATATATACGGATTTCTATCATGTTTAACCGATAACGTTGTTAGTTTATGCACTGAATTGTCTTAAGATATATTTGCACGCTATTAGATTAGAGTTTGCTGATATATAAATAGCAATATATCAGGCTTAATCGGGGCTCGCTTCGGTTACATAAACAGAACGTTGTCCGTGTGTTAAGTTGATGGTATTTTATTGCGAAGCGTAGCATTAGCATACACACGTAAATTTAACTACGATATTTGTTATCCTATTTGTTAGGATTAATTTCTTCGAAAAAAAAAAAATAAAAATCAATATAATCGAGACAGTAAGTATTACCATATATAAAAATTAGATCTTTGTCGTTATAACTTGCAAATTATTTATTTTCTAATGCTATCTTTTGAATATAGGAAGCATGGCGTCGAACAAAATTCCAAACATCATTTAATAAGCGCCAAACGGAAGTTATTGACACATAGAATGGGAATAGGACAATACTTCGTTTGATATCAAATGTTATGACGCTTGTTCCAGAATGCACTCGCAAACGGATTCTATTAATTAACCAATCAAACGCTCAAAAACCACGCGCTTGCTCGAATCACACAGAATCATGTACACAGCTTTAGGTAACACGAATCGGAACAACATGTTGCATATTCTCTTTGTAACAATTATAGAATAATTCTGATAGGCATGCTTGTAACAAACCACTACCTTTGTTCGTTGTAATTAATAATCTGTCATCTGCTTTTACACGAGAAACTTGCATTAATTAATCGATTTTTGTGTTTAAGTATAATATAGAAACAAATATCGAATCGAATAAACAATAGATCTTCGAATTGTAGTTATTTACATAATCGCGGCCGAAGTTCAAGGCATAGAACGAGTGGAGCTTTTAAATGAATTAATTAAAACGTGACCCGATTTAGCAAGCGTTCTACCATAGATTCGATAATATGATTATTCGATACGTTAATTTATATCTCTTTTCTTACAATTCTTTTACAATAATCGACGAGTTTCGTCCCGCGGAATAGTGTATTTTACTCTAGCATGGCCTTAATTAAAATGTTAATTTTATTTGACGAGATAGGAAAACGTGTGACGATAGAAAAAAATGGTGGAAGCGATAGGATAATCTGATATATATCGGGGAAATACTTTTCGTACGCATTTGCGCGAGCATTGAAGTATCATAAATTCATGATTGGTTTATGGAGGCATCCAATTCAAAACGCAGATATCGTGAAACCAGGTGCGTTTCTGCAATCGGAATCGCTAATCAAAGAATCCTGGTACCGTTTTCCGGTAAAGTAGCGAGGGAAAGCTAACTCTCGTTAATATTTCTCCGTAAACAAAAAGGGAGGGTCGACGGGCTGGAGAATCCGGAGCAGTGGGCAAATTCCATTTGTTCAGATTTATGAAGTTTCGCGCGCGCATGCGGCTTTAATATCTATCCGCCGTGGAAAAAAATTTAATCAAGTCCCCTGGTCTAATCGAGCGCGCGATCAAAAATTAATGCGTTAAAAACAGGATTAAATCTGGAGAAGTATTACGAGTATAAAAAAAAAAAAAAAAAAAGTGAAAGATTACTGGGTTTTTCGTTAGGATTTTAGAGGCGGGGCAGGATCAAGGAGAATGATGTTGCAAATAGCATTTCGTGAAAAAAGGAAGAAAAGGGAATAAAAGAGAGATGGAAACAAAAAAATAAACGTAACCACTTGGTGCAGTGGTCATTTCGTGCAAGCAAACGTTAATTAGCCAGACGAGACAAACAAACTGGTCGAGGGTTGATGATGCCAGAGGCACTTTATTTCAGAACATATCCTTCCGGCAAGCTCTGTTTTATTAGAGAGAGGGGTCAGCTAGCGAAAAAACAGCGAAATCTTGTTCCCCCTTTGACATGCTATAATGACCTGCAAACAAGAATCCACTTTTTTTTTTTTTCTTTTCCATTCCACCTTTCCTCTCCAGGAAGGAACACTTTTTCTATCCTCAGTTGTTTCCATTCCCCATCTTCGCGCCCCTCCGTTTTCTTCTACCGAGGGATCGTCCATTATGCCGGAGAATCAGAGATGGCACACCACTCCTCCGTCTCTTAAACAAACGAACCCTACTGTATTTACCCGTTCCGTGTTTGCCAGATACTTCTTGTTTTCGCCAACTTTGCAATTAGGCGCGAAGCGCGTCTGGGTTCGTTGGACGCGGTGAATATCGAATGATCCTACCTTATACTCCCCTTTTGGTCGAAGGAACTCGCACGGAAAGCTATGTCTACCTCGTACGATCTTTCAATCCCAGATTGATTTTAAAGTTTCCGTTTACACGATCGCTCGACTCCGGCGAACAGCTCGCTCTCTCTCTCGTCCTGTTTACTCCCAAATTGAATCTAATTCTCCACGACTCTCCCTCCCGGAATGAACACGGAGCACCAAAAATCCTGTCCATGATATATTCGTCCAATCTTCTTTTCGCTGGGTGGGTGTGCAAAGTTTGTTATTTTCACCGGTGACACGGTGATTTGTAATTACACGTCCGTCGGGGAATGTGATTAACGTCCGCTACCAACATTTTTTCCAATATCTCTGTCTTCACCTGAAATGACGCGCTGAAGGGCAATAATGATTCGGTAATATGAAGTCGAACGAGAGACGGGTAACAATGATATCCCACCTATTTTTCTTCTCCATTTTTTCCCCTCTCCCCACATATCGATCCTTCCTCGAGTATTATCAGTATTATCCTTGCTCCATGGATGGATCCCCGCTAATATTTCCGCAACAGATTCTAACCGTTGGACTGCTCTCGGCCAGTTCCCGAGCTTGATATTCGAATCGCTAATAACCTCGTACGAATGTATTACACGAGGATACAGAGTAGTAGTACAGAATAGAAGAGAGAGAGAGAGAGGTTGGTAATCATTTGGCTGACTACCTCTTATATCCATCCTCCTCGATGTACGTGCGAATAATCATCATCCAGTGTTATCGAACGACGGTGGCGAAGGGAACGCGCGAAGATTTTCCTCGAGGATTTTAATTTGCCGTTCATGCACATTCATCATCACCATCCCCACCGCCTGGTATCATTATCACAAGCCTCGGAATAAACATTCTCTTCGTAGCTTGGAGCGTCAGGTGTCAAAAAAAAAAAAGAAAAAAATAGGAATACTTAGGAACAACGTTTTCGACGACCTTTTCATCAAAATTTCCCTCTATGCCTCTTCTTCTTTTTCGCGCGAAAAACGTTTTATTCGTTTTTCTGTTCGGGGGTGTTTCGGCTGTTCTTTCTTTCTTTTTTTTCCTTTTTTTCTGTTTTTTTTTTTTGCGAATTCTACTCCAGCCGGGCAAAAACTTTTTAATCTTCCTCATCGGACCGGAGGACTGGACGTCGCGGAACCGACCGTCGTTTCGGCTGACGCGACTTCGAAACGAATGAGGATTAACGGTATTGTGCTGTCAATCCAGACGTCGCTTTCTAGTTTCCCCTTATTTCCTCCCTTTTCATCCGCCACCGCCCTTTTCTTCGCGAAAGATTGCGGCCGTTGGTGTCGAATCTCTCGCGCGCGTGAAATCAGCCGGAAGAACAATGGAAAGCGATTACGTGGACGGAAAAGGGAGCCGGAGCGTCGGATTAGGCACGAAGACGATTGCGGTTTTTCCAGAGTTGGGAATCCGGTGTTGGCCCACACGAGGTCTCCATCCTCGTTCGCGGCCTCAACTCGAAATCGTTCGTTCGCGGAATCGAATGCTCGTCGAAATGGATTATCGGGAACGGGGAGAAAACAAGGGAAGGATATAATCCTCTGATTCAGAATTAAAAACTTCCATTTCATTTTACGCGAAATGATAGACTCGTGCATGATATTCATCGTGGTTAAAATTCCACTCGAATTCGACAACGAAATTTATGCATTGAACTCGTCCTCGTTAAAGCCCGAGAAAAAAGAAAAAAAGGACAGATCGTCAGTAGAGGGGAAATTATCGTCAAACTTCTTAACCCGACTTTCTCCCTTGGCCAACAAGGAATTCCTATTTTCAACGATCCGTGGCTGGCTGCCTCACAACAAGTAAGAGATGGCCCCGATGAACGCCGAGGTTCATCGTGAACGCTCGGAATGCAACGGCGAAAGTTAGGGGATGTGAGAGCACGAAGCGACGATAAAACAGGCAGACAGACAGGGGGCATGATGGAAGATGGAACGGTGTTCCGGTAATCGATTCCGGTATGCTTCCAAGTTGGAAGAAGAATAAGAGGAGACGAACGGAAGGAAGAGGAGGTAAACGAAAACCGGGTTGGCAAGAAGACCTGTTTAAAACGCCATTTAATTTTCCTTCATGAATCATTTAGAGTATTCTTCTACCCCTCCCCTGCCCTTCCTTATTGCCGGTTCCCTTTCATTCCGCTCCCGATTCCGCCCAGCGGCGGATGCCCGAGCGGCAAGTTTCCCTCCTCATTACACGGGTAATATATGTATATCCGTCTATCGTTTAAATATTCACGAGGGGGTTCCGGTGTCGGGTAGATTCGCGAGGCAGATACAGGGAGAGTCTTACGAACTGCCTTTCGCCCTTCTCCTTTTCTCCCATTCTACGCCCTCCAGTCTTGCCTCTTTTTTCCTCTTCCCTCCTTCCATCCTCGTCTCTCCCGCGTCCGCCCTCTACGTACAACCGGCTCTCCCGTCTTCCGCATCCGTCGGGGACTGACTTCGAGAACAGCTAAGGGGGATGGAAGAGAAACACGAGTGCCATCCTGCCTTTTGTGGATCCCCTCTCCTTTCCCTGCCTCTCTCGCTCGTTTCGAGATCGCGTCAAGTGTTACTGTACCAGTTTTTGGCGAGACGTGGTACACGTGGTAGAGTTCATTTATAGTTTGCGAGATAAAAATATACAGGATGTGTTCTGGGCTTTAGCAAGTCGAGGTATACGCTCGTGAAGAATCTTTTATAAATATCGCACGACCGTTCCTCTCTCTTACGAATATTATTTCCGATATATAACTTTTTATACAAAGACTCGAGAAGACTAGTGGAAATTATTCGGATTTCTTTCTTTTTACCATTCGCGTCAACGAGTGTATTCGAAATCATCGTTTCAAGGAGGAGGGAAGATCTCTTTTTTTTATTATTATTAGCTTCAAAATCGATCCTATGATCCGGGGACAATCTTTTGGCATCCTTTCAATTCGTATAATGGAGACGGCGATGTTAACAGCGCGTAATATACTTTTCACGGAATCGGTTTAGAAAGTGGCCGTTGGACCTTGTTCCCTTATCGCGAAGGATTACGAGCGGATAACTCGGATCATCACGCGTATCTCGTAATGGTGCTTTTGTTGTCAAACGTCGGCTATTAACTTTACGATTCACCGTGCATTAAATGTAGATTTCGATGCGTGCGAAAGGGTGCGCGCATAATTCAACGAGTAATAAAACGGTGAGCTCCTCCGTGCCGAATATTAATTGGATAGAATTACCATCGTTGCTGATATCGTTATTATTAGCGCTAGTCATGAAGCACATCCGTGTCCCATGCTTTTAACGAGCATGTAATTATCCGTATAACGATACGAGATTTCGAATTAAACTTGCTTTGCCACGGAATAAGGATAAAAAGAAGATCGTTAGTTACCTGTAGGTTTACAATGTGTTTATTAATGCAATGCTTTTTCCGTCGAATATCGATTTTTCGATGGGGATCGGGTTCGAAGCGAGGAAAAATGGAAAGTCGAGAGACAAGGGAAAGCGATTCGAGATTTTCGAACGGTCTACGCGGATCGCAAAAACCTTCCTAGACTCGGACCATTACTCGGACCATAGCACGGTCGGATAATTATACCAAAACAAGATAAAAAAGTTGGCCGTTTCGTTTTGGTGTACCACGCGAAAAAACGCGTTTTCGTTCTTTATTTCTTTTCGTGCCACCGGTATGCACCGATTATTCCCACCTCTCCCCCTCCCCTTTCCATCGTTGTTTTCACGCCTGTACGCCGCGCGTCTGCCAGGGTGGAGAATTTTTCCCGAGTTCTCTAATCTGGGTAACAACGATCGGCTACATTTTTAAATCAATCCTGTATTATATTAATTTTTCAAATTATGATGTCTTATTTACTTAGATTATCTCTTTTCCATTTTTCTTCGTTTATAAGTTAAACGACGTAGATTCGATAAGAAAAAAGACCATGGTGTCCGCCAAATTCAGACAGGAATGAATTTTAATGTCGTCATTCTGCGAACTCAATTTGCATATAGGGAAGAAAACGATCGTAATATGCCCTCGTAAACAAGACATTATTGGGAAAAATTAAACCGCGTTACAACGATATCTTTCGTTATCGAAAAATTCGCCAACTCGTTCCGTATCTAGAGTAAAAAAAAACCGGATAACTGGTTTCCTTTCAACGATAAGAAATGGATATATCGGTCCATTCAAAAGCAGCAAACCTTCTTTTGATTAATGAGATAAATCTCTGATATCGAGATTTCCAGACGTTTCTCCTCCTCCGAATCATTATTTCAATTACAAAAGAATCGAATCGAGGAATCATCAAAAAAAAAGAAACCTAAGTATCGAATAAGTGTTACTCGTTTATCGAGAATTCCCACAGAGGCGATTAACATCCATGAATATTAAACGGGATCGTAATCGTGCCCGTTGAATTATTTCGTCACAATTAAAAGACAAGCAAGGACAATCGTTGGACCGCTTAAGACCACGAATCTCGTAATCTGGTACAAGTCCCCGAGGCGTAGCCAAACCGTGTGCAAGATCCTGTAAAGATCGTTGACGCGTTTATTGCCCTACTCCCCCCGGTGTTTCTCGGCCAAGTTGGTCGCGACACTTGGAACACCCGGTACAATGGCCACACTCATGCATATGGAAGTCGGCCGTGACACGTCTGCATCCTGCCATGCAGGCCAGTATCAGAAGTGTGAGATAGCTCTTCCTGTACGGGCCTCGGCCCCGGCCCCTGCTGGCTTTATCGCGCCTCTATTAATTACCGCGATCTGCCATAAATTCAGAATAATAGTTAGGATTTACTCGAGACAGTGGGCAGGCTAAACGATCACATTAAATGCACATAGTCGCGGAGAAATAAGGGACTTCTCGGTCAGGTAATTACGAGGAACAAACGGCCCGATATATTTTCAGAGCAAAGGGTTTCCCTCGACCGTCTTTAATCTTTCGCGTATCAAGCTTTATCAAGGCATTAGCTAGAATCGTACAAGTTCCACCATCGATATCTTTTCTTTGTTTATTTTGTTTCGCGTCGTATTGTTCCATCTAGACTCGGTCGACTTGACTTCCGGGGGGATTGAACTCTCTCTCTCTTTTTCTCTCTCTCCGATCGAGTTCCTCGTAGAGGATCTTCCCTTGTTAATACTTAAGACTGCGGCTTCCTGCGATGGCGGCTTAGAAGCCGTTCCAGTTTCAACCTTAATCGGGTCTTAATGAAAAAGGGAGGCAGAAGTTGGTTGACGAAGATCGAAATTGAAACGTCCGCCGTTAGATTTTCGGGAGGAGGGAAGAAACGGTGTTGAGGGATTCGGGAGGCCTGTGTGTATTCCACTTTTAAACCGGTTCCCACCTCGCGCGCTTTGTTTCGTCTCCCTAAATTCTCACACTCAGGCGAGCGCGTCTTATCCGCGAGAAGGAACAAGGGTCTCTTGAACGCTTTATGCTTCGAGACAAAACGCTTTTCAAAAGTTTACACGATGGTCCTTGTCAGCTCTTGTCGTCACTCCCGCTCGCCGAGAGATGATACCAGTAGTCCGTGGAAGCCGATTACTCGGGTTCACCCGGTGTATTATCTTGGCGAGAGAGATATCTAAGACGGCCGAGAACCTTTTGTACTCGCACAACTCGCCGCGATGTTGTATGTGCCATTGAAATTTCATGAGATGGAGAACTGGTGTATTGTTAACATTGTCCACTTAATAGCCATAGAAGTTACTCTCTCTCTCTCTCTCGTAGGCGAAACGGAAGCTCGAATGTTTCGAGGCGCAACGACGTCTTCCGTGTCGCCGTTCCTTCGAGGATGCGAGAGTAAAACTTATCCTTGATACGCTTGTCCTTGGTCTGTCTGTTCCTACTAGCTTCGTTTCAGATGGAATATACGCGAATATACGTGTATATTTGCCAAGAGAGAAGGACGATGGAGGATGATGGAGAGGAAGAGGAACAAAAGGGGAAGGAGGGAAAGATACGTAAGGAAGATACGGGGAATAGGTAGCAAGGATAGAAAGAAATAAGAGAAGCTCGAACAAATGTTTTCAATACGTTGCATAAATCGCGTGTTTCTTCGTAAATTGAAATGGAAATGCATATAACCGTACGTACGGAAGCGGCTTTATTGTTCTGTTCTTATTCCACTGATATTTCTATGCTATCTTTCCTTCTTTATGTACCGCGGCCCGGATATCGATCCTAAACGAGAATTTCTTTTAACCGTGGACCATCCTGTCTCCTTACAGATGCCATCGTCCTAGGGATAGTCTGTTCTCCTGGAGTTCGGGCTTCGACAACTTCACGGGATTCGTCAACTGGGGCTTCCTGTTGTTGGGCATCGGTGGAATCCGATTGCTTCTCGAAAATTTCATAAAGTAAGTATATATATATATATATTCGACATTCCTGATAAAACCGATATTTTACCGATCGTATTCGTTTCGAAGATTTGCGGTTCAAAGTCTATCAAAGATCGATAATACGTTATAGATATCGTATAAGTCGTTGGAAAGTTGGAAATTATAGAAGATTTTTGATCGAGGAAGAAAGTAAGAGAGGCGCGTAGGAAGATTCGAAAAATTTTCGTCGTTCAATTATTCGACGTAACAATTTACCCGCCGGTTAGTCCGCTCGTTCCTTGCAATTTATCAAAGAAACCAATGTCATCTCGTGACACTGATGCTTTTATCCGCCGCAAAGATACCTGGAGCTTGGATTCGATGCGTCCCTCGGGTATTTTTTCGAATATACGCGCGAGAGGGGTTATCGAGGCGTAGACCTCTCGATCATGCGACTGGTCAATAGATGGAGCTTGAAAAACACGAAGGAAAAATCCATAAATGCGATGGTTCCGCTCGGGCCACGAATATTGCCATAAAGGGAGAAATATAAATTCGTCAAGTTGGAGACTCGTATGAAACAAAAAAAAAAAACACTATTTTATATATAATTTTTATAATATAATTTGTTTAAAGAAAAAGAACGATTCGATTAAATTTCAATTAAGCCAAGTGGCAATTTTGAATAACGGGCGAATTTTTGGTTAATTAGCGAGCTGACCGACCGAACAAAAAGCCGGGAATATACAGGTTCGAGAGGTTTTTCGTGAATATTTTCACCTGGAAATTCGGGCGTCGAGGGCATGGAAACAAAAAAAAAAAAAAAAGAAAAAATGGGGAGATCAATCAGATCGATAGTGAAAAATGAGATTTCCCCTGTCGTTTCGGGGGAACAATGTAGAATTCCTCGGTGGATCTATTGATGTCATTCTGATCGGAAATCAAAGTCACCTCCGACAGCCTAATTTATTTCGATAACTACGTTATTATCGATGACCGTGCCAGCCTCGATAAAACCTTTGTTACAAAACGTTATTATCCGAGATACACGGGCGTTGCATTAATCAACACGTAAAAGCCGGAATATAATTCACGTTTGCTAATATGTTAATCAAATTTCCCGTTGAGCGTAACATTCGCGTTTCTAAAATTCGCGTTTCTATCCACGCTTGAATCTCTGATCGAATTGTACAGGATTTATTTTCGGGGACCCGACTTGGCGAATCCAATGGTAGATATCCATCGGCCATAAGGATACGGAAATGAATGGAGGCTGTCTAAAAATTAATTAATTTATGAACAGCTTGAAAGAAAATCCTTATTGCCGAGCGTTGATTAAAATTAACGGAGAGTCGGATCTCTCGGCCACGCGACGAGACAAAATCTTTCCCTCCCCCCCACCCTTCTCCTTTACCAATTTTCTGGCCGTTGAATGGAGAGAAGGGCAAAGTACAAGCTCGGCCCATGAATAATTTCAACGAGATTTTTATCGCCGTTGTAAACTCTCGGGGCTCGGGATTCGCCAGCTCCTGGGAGCGCGTAACAGAAATTTATCACGCTCGTTAAGCGTGGAAAAACTTTCGAAAGAAACTTTCGCGACGTAATTGCTCGGGTTAGTCTCGAACCGTTCTTTTTTCTTTTTTTTAAACAAAATCCGCGGGCGCGGATGATCACTCGGAGGATATTTTCCGAACGAGCGATCGAAGCGATTGCGCGCGTGAGAAGGCGGAGAGAATCTCGAGTTCTCTCGAGCTCGGCCGCAATCTTCGGCCAACGTTATTCCTCCATGATTTTTTTTCGACACATTCGCGTTTATTGCTCGTCGAAACTGGAAAATGGAAAATTTCTTTGTGAGGACGAGTTCGATCAAGAAAGAAGATTGTCTTAATGAGAAATAAAAATTGTCTCGTTTGAAGAGGACGGGATAAAAAAAAATGGGATAAAATAAGATAGGATTACAGTAAGAAGTTGTTGCACCCTTCTCTTCCAAGGATTACCATCTATTTAGAAGTCTGAGGAACTTTCTTGGAGAGGGGGGAGGGAGTAACTTGCTTAGGAAGTGTCGAAATAGTTTGGGATAGTTTGCTCGATTCGAAAGTAGGGTAGGCTTCTGGATTCGTGATGAACTGGGTCTAAAACGTCTTTATTTACGACTTTTACAAATATAGAGTCTATCCTCTACAAGATGTAAGTCGTATTGCTATTTTAATATCCTTGGTATCCTACTTTTCGAAAATTATTTTTCGTAGACAGATTCTGATAACGAAAATTGGACAGTCAATTTCGATTAATTATTATCAACTTTGTAGCACGGTGTGAATTGAATTCGCGAAGAAATCTGCCTTTGTTCCACGTGGATGGGAGAAAAGATGGTTCGTTCGTCGAGTCAAGGGAATGGAACAAGGCGAGTAACGCGATTTCATGGGGATCGAGATTAATCGACGCGGAGGAAGAGCGGGGGAAAAGAGAAGGTTGAAGCTCGAAAGAGACACGACGGTAAGAAAGTGGGGGAGGACGTTTCTCCGCCAAGTGAAAAAAAAAAAAAAAAAGAAAAGAAAAGTACGAGAAGGAGAACTCAATTAATCGGACTCCTGGCGAAGGATTCTGGTTCTATCGATAAAAGTCCGTGGAAAGGTTTGGAAGATAGAGGGACAGAGAGAGTATCGAACTTTCCTACCCCACTCCCTCCCCCTTTCCCCTTTTCCGTTCGAGAAACTTTTTGAAAGATCTTCTCATAATTTATGCACTTAAACTGCAACTGTTCGAAGCTTGGCGCAATTCTTAATGGGTCGAGTTTACCGGGACACGATTCGCGAAACCGCCGTGAAGATGGCGAATCAAACGGCGAAATAAGGAGAGCCTTTTCCCTCTGTGTTTGACATAGCTCGCGGAAATTGATAAATTCAGGCAGGATCAAAGTAAATTTTCAATAAAAACTCGATCGAGCCCGTCCAACGGAATTATCAGCGAACGCTAATGCATTAAGAGAAGATTAAACGGAAAGCAGATTCTTCTTCCTCTTTTATTTCTTCTTCTTGCCTTCTTCGATACCGACCCTCTCCCCCGAGAATTCTTCCCTCGTGATTTTAAAATTTAAAATTATCGTATCGTTGGAAAAAAAAAATACCGCGTAAAAATCTGGCAAAAAACGGGGGGGAGAAAAAAGGTATATTTAAAAGCTAGCCGATAACAAATACCGTTGAATAACAAGGGAGAAAGCACGAGGGGGATCTCCGATCAAGTTTCACCCATTATTTTTCGAAGCTACGCCGCCGAGTTTCATATTCGGGAGGAACGATTACACGATGTCCGGCTTTGGAAAATTTTCAACGATTCGATATCGGTTCCGTCGCGCCATCCTGGATTCATCGTGTGTCACGTTCAACCCCCGCCCCCTTCTATTTTGCGATTTTCGCAAGGATTCACGGTGATGCCGAGAAATAAAACTCGTCCACCGTTGATCCGGATTACACCGGAGAATCCTCGAAACTGTACCGTTGCTCGGTATTACCGAGCGCGAAAAAATGGTATTAGAGTCCGTTTCCGGCATCGCGGCACAGCTTCACCGTTTCACCGTTTTCACCCTATCCATCCTCCTCGCATCTTTGATCCATCGATACCCCCCCGCCTTCCCTCGATATCGATATTCCCGCTCCGTAAATCAATCATCGAAACCTGAGAGATTTCGAAATTGTATCTCTTTCGTATCCCCGTGACGCGCGGTCAGATTTATTTCCAAGCAGCTTAGAACGTTGCATTTCTCGCTCGCTCGAGGAAGGCTCAAATTGTTAGAAATAAGTTCGCTTTGTTCGAGTTTGGCCTCGAAGTGCTAAGTGCTTAGCTTGCTAGGTTTGTTTTAAGAGGATTCGCGTATTATGAATACGGTATGTTGAAAGTCGATCCGTAAGAATCTTCCCTTTTTTAGTTTCATTGCTCGCAATTAACGAGGGAACGGCGCTTCGTTCTCGATCGAATCGCATTATTTTCTATACTCGTTCCGCTTAATACACGTTGACAAGTCGATTACGATACAACTCGTCGCCGCCGCTTCGCGGGTATGCATTTGAGTCTAATTGAGGATACTGCTGTCGGTTGTTTACGCCGGGCTGGATGCACATCCCGCCCAGTACTTTAATCCGATTAACGATACCGCGGAAAGTGATTTAAACTGACAGATTGCACGGGTAAACCTTTGTACTCGTAATCGGATCGTGCCAATTACACTATGAACTTGAAATTCCATTAGATGATCGTGCCCTGCCATGCGGAATTCAGGTCACCGGATTGTACCCCTAAACGAGGTTTTAAATCGTATTAATGACGGCGTATCGGATGCCCATACAGGTCACTGATCTTGCGCCTCGTCGTGCCTTTTGTCCGTGAGGAGGAGTCTCTCTTTTTTCTCTCTCTCCTATTTTTTTTTTTTTTTTAACAGGTCGTTCGACCGGGAATCGACTGTTTCGAGAGAAAATATCGCGCTCGCCCCTGATTGACGGTTTACACGAGGTGCGTACACCTGGCCGGTTAATGTATGTCGATGCGCCTTCGCCCGTTTATAGCTCGATCGCGTAAACCATCGAATCGCCGAGCCGTGCCGCGGCCACTTTCTTTAGAATCGAACGGATAAAACGGTAACAACGCGAACGTGCTCGCCGGGTGTCGTTGCGAGATAAACCACCTCATACTCTTTACTCGTTTATTAATATTTAACGCGACCATCCATTCACGGTCCATGCCTTTTTTATGCCAAGAAAAAGTACCTTCGTATCGGTATAACTCTGAACAATCGTCCTTCTCTCTCTTTCTCTCTCTCGTTTTCTTCCACGCTCCGTTCAGCTCCGAGTGTACCGCTGGATTTCTCGATCACGATCGTCTTCCCGTATCCATCTTCGTCCCTCTTTCTTTTTGGATCGACGTGGAATCGACGTGGATTTTTATCGTGACGCTGTATTAACGAACTCGGACGAGGAAAGAAGGGGTGCGGATTTAACGGGCACGGCCGGATCAGAACGACTATTCTCGCTTCGGGAAAAGAAATTTAATATCGTTCCCAGTTCACGCCTTGGATCGATGAATTTCGATATCCACTCCGATATCCAACTCCGGGTTCTCGCCGTTTCGGTTTGCTTTATCGGGCTTATCTGGAATAAACAACCACCGGCCACCCTACTTTTGATAAATCCAATAAAGTTTTACACCGAGAACGTGTATATATCCGCCCGACTGCACCAGTAGCCCAGTTGATTGCAACTTTTGTGTGTAGACGATCCGGTTCACCAAGGAATGTGAACCAGGATGACTAGACTTTTTCAAATAGTGTATATATATGTATAGAGAGGGAGAATGTATCCGAACTTCAGTCGGATATCGATTCAGGTTCTTCCTTATCGATGAGCGTGACTCGCTGGATCTATTTCGAAAAATGTTTATGTATCCATATCTTCGCGTTATCTCAATGTTTGCACATAATTTTTTAAAGATAATATTTTGCCGCAAATTATATTACGCGCTTCTGCGAGGAGAAACAGATTCTAGATGAGAAAGAATACGCTAGGAAGAAAGTTCGATAGTTTGGCAAGAGAATTGAATCAACGAAAATGACTAACGTGTTATATAACGCTTCCATAAAAATAAATATTTCATAACTCTTGCTAAATTCTTACGAATTCTTCCGATCCTTCCGATAATTGGCATAATTTTTTATACCATTCCGCAGTTCGAAAAGAAAAATGTTTCGATATTTTTCCAATCTTTCCCCCTCAATGTGGTCTCGATAAAGCGGTTCCGGATGTTGCCTTCGCGTGTTTCATTTACACCGCAAAAAAGGAATTAACTCGTATTAACCACGGTCAGTCCGTGGATAGACGCGTGCGTATCGATTTTTCCTCGCGGCCCGGCAAAGTGTTTAACAATTCAATCGTTGGTTGAAATTGCAGCGAAGATACACCCGCTGTTCTAACCGAGCCGGTGATTTAGCGGCCGGTAATATAAGGGGATTGACGCTCCCTTTCGAATCACTTTCGGCTCGCGCGGAACGAGCGAGGTGCCACTGTACGCGCACCAGTGGCTATCAATTATAAACGTTTGATTTTTCCGTTCTCGCTCTTCAATTATCGCGGCCTGCGTCAACGTGACTGATTGCGTTTGTGCCGACAAAAAGCGTTGCGGCGAGGACGAGAATGGGGAGGGGAGTTGGCGGTGGACCAGCGGAGAGAGGAACGAAATGCAGAGCAACGATCGCGTCCCAATAAATATCGTGTAGCCAGCCGATGTCGAGACCGCGCCCACTTCAAATACTTTAATTACTTCTCCTATAAGCCTCGTTCATCATCGTTAGCCGACGCGTTCGACCCGAAGCCATTAGTGTCGGTTACTACCCCCTTTGACCTCTTCCCCTCCCTCCCCCTCTCTCTCTTTCTCTCTTTTTTCTTCGATAGTCGGCCACCGAATGTAGTTCGTTTGTCTTCCGTGATCGGCAGCGGTCGTGTGCAACAAACGTTTGTGATGGGTCGGATTGATACGATGGCGAGCGATAAATCTCGTTCTCGATATAGAGGTATATAAAAATTGGTCGGGATCGCTGGCCTCGACGCGTGTACTGCGAAGTCGTTTCTCTTCTCGGATGAGAAAATATGTTTAATAGACAGTGGGCTAGCTGTGGGATGATTTGCAAGATTTACGCGGGGAAACTCGCGTAATCGAATTTGAGCGAGACTCTCTCCACGATGGTAAATTCGAGCGTTTTAAAATTTTAAAAGAAACGAACAGGGGGCGACGTTTATTATTCGGCCGAGGAAAGAACAAAGGGGAGTCGAAACGGACCCCCTCGTGACTCTTTCACCCTTCATTCCTTCACCCTTCTCCGTTTCTTTTTGTTTCTTTTTTTCTCTTTTTTCAAAGTCTCGTGAAGAGCATCGCGTCCAAGACAGACGTTAATAACGGGACGCCTTTGCCTCTCGACCCGTGTCGCGATGTAGACACTCGGTTCACGCGACTTGGAAGATAAAATTGGAAGAGCGAGGGAGGGGGTGGATGATAATAACGAACGGGGCATTCCCGCTCTTTCTCGCTTTCCACGAGCGTTTACTCTTTGGCTTTTCTCTTTTGTTCTGCTATAGGTACGGGATCAGAGTGGACCCGTGGCAATGGTTTCTGTTTCTAAGCGGCACGTACGAAGGTGGCGAGGAGCATCCCTCGATTCTGCTCATCATATGTAAGTTCTTTGATGTTTAATCTCTATATTTTTCTTGAAACGTGGGAGGAATCAAATGTTATAATTTATCATAATCCAAAAAAAAGAAAAAGAAAAAAGTTAGTAGAAATCGCTGTACAAAATCGGCAACGTTCCTCATAATTCCCCCCCATTCGTATTTTTCCCTCCCAAACGACAAACGTGACTTTCCTCGAGAATGCGAGGACGGAGGCGTATTACGGAAAAGTGAGCCGTCGTAAAAAGGTAATATGTGCCAGGAACGCGGGCAAAAACTGCTAATTTAAATGTAAAAGTAATTAGCGTGTGACTCGTTGTTGGACATTCCAGTGGTAACGCGCCGTCCCGTACGATTGCCCGCTAAATTTCAAGGATATCTCGCCCCATAATTCTCGAAGGCACGTTCCAACGCGTTTATCGTAACGCCTTGTCGGCGCTTTCAAAGACAAGCAGCGTGGAGGGTCGTCCGATGCATCATCGGAGGTGATCCTGGGTGAATTCGAATTTAAAACTTAAAAGAGACGAGATTCAGCGCGGCAAAGTGGCGGTACGCGTAAATTTCGTCGCTCTACCGCCTTTGGAAATTGCTCCTCTACGCATTGTCCTTTTACCGGTGCGTTATCCGTGCGTTTTCATTTCAACGATATTTCGTTGGCGCGCCGGATACACGGAATCGTGAATGTTTGGTTTCCGCCTTTCCCCCGTGAAAAATCGATTCATATGTCCGAGTGGGAAAATTTTTACGTTAAGGACATCCGTGGAATTTTTTCCTTCAAATTTCTCGACGAGTTTCCCAAACATACGTTCAAGTTAAAAACAATCGTTCTTATCGATTAATTATCGACAGATTCTATTTAAAATTCGCACGAACTTGTAGCTTGAGATAGTTGGTGGAAGATTACGCGAAACAAGCATTGAGATAAACATCGGATTCATCTAAAATCGGAGTTGCCGAGATTCGAGTCGATAATTTCCGCCTCGAGGTAATAATTTAACCCAAAGGCCGTTCGTTTCGATCGTATCTTCCCGTCGCGACGAATCATATCGATAAAGTGCAGTGATTCGTCCCGAGTCATTTCGCTTCTTCAAACTTCGGTTCCCTCGCGAGTCTCGGTTTAATCCAATTTATCGACAACCTGTACATCGTTGTTAATTTTCTGGACGCAGCCGGCCGTGTTGGAATTCGCACGAGTTGGGTGTGTCGACTCGCTCGATTAACGGCTGTGTACAAGGTTTCGAATATCCGAGCGGTTGGAGGGGGCATAGGGCGAGCGGAGGGGGACGTACACAACAAGTAGCGGCCGAGCGAAGTGACCCAGTAAAACCTCGTCTTCCCCGAGTTGCGCCAATTTGCCTATACTCCGCAACTCTCAAGGCTAATTATCCTTGCGATTAGGCAGCGAAATTAATTTCTCTCCGGGAGAAACTTTGTGCCGCTCTTCCAAAGAACCTCCGATTCGACGGACCTCCCCTCGAGCTGCTTCGCCAACATCCCGGTGAATACGCGTTTAAACTCTCGTTCCGCAGCTGCGCCGCCTGCGTTGCTGCGAGCCGCCCGTCCGCGTGCGAATTGCGTATACGTGCACGGGATCGCACAGGTGCAGGCTTGAAGAGGCTGCGAAATAAGAGAGGGTGTCTGCGAGGGAGGGAGAAGCTTTGGCTCGCGTTATTCACGCATGAGGTGAAGGTAATGCTCAGGGAACGGGCTATGGTTAATAGCTCTCGTATTTTACGATATTTCGTTGCGTGCCACCCCTTCTTTCCTTCCTCCGCGCGAGCCTTAACCGCTCCCCCCATCTTTCCTTTCTTCTCCCTTCTTTCTTCCTTCTTTTTGTACCTCGCCCCGGCACCGTTCGAGCGAATACACACCCCTCGACCGTGTTGCCTTCTATTGCTGTAGGTAAGTAGGTGGGCAGATAGGTCTCGCATAATAATTTTCACGGCTCCTGCACGGCCGAGATTGCTTTTTAAACGGCGCCCCGCCAGAAATTCTCTTCCTCCGGAGTTCGCGGCTCGCTCTTTCGCGATTAGGGAATTAATTATTCCGTGGACGTCACGAGGCGCGAATTATACCGTTTAAATGGCTGACCTCCGTGATTTATTCCCGGATCGCTCGCGTTGATTAGCCTTCCTACACACTTCTTCCCCTCGCTTTTCAACCGTTTTTTCTCTCCTTTCCGCTTTTAATTAATCTCTTCCAAGTTGAGACGAAGAAGCTGACAGTTTCACGAGAGAGGACTCTCGAATTTTCAGTATTCGCTGTTTCCCTCGCCTCGATCTTGCAGTTTCATTCCCTCTTCAACAGTTTCGATCCGTTTGGAACGATCGGCAAAATTATCCGATAAAGCACGGGCGAAACGTTAAACGTTAAGCTTTACTGCGATGAAAGCGGTCGATGAAACTTCACCGGCCGCCGGTGAATCGATGTCGAGTGAATAGGGGGGACGCGTTACGCGACGTTATTTCGTTAAAAATTTCCAACCGGTTCTACTGTAAATCTGTTTTCCTTCTCCGCTGGTGGTTCACTGGTCGTGCAAACAACCCGTACATTGTACCGCGGATTGTTTCTATTTTTCGAGAAATTCGAGAGCATCCTCGGTGTCGAGGGAAACGAAACACAGACCTTGCATTAAGGATATAATTGAATTCCGTTGAAAAAACCCAACTGCGATAAAACTGTCCACGTTCGTACATTACTTCCCTCGGACTCGCATATTCCTGCCTCGAAGAAACTGCTCAACTTTAACTCGTTGGAGAGCGGTGGAGAATGGTGGAGGAGAGAGAGAGAGAGAGAAAGGGGAAAAAGAGACGAGGAAGAATAGACGCACTTTCGCGACCTTCCACCTCCTCGCGTTTCTTTCGAAGGAAACGCTTCGGCCACCTACGCCCGAGAGTCCGTTTTGATGGTTTTGCGAAACTTTTGAGAAACGGCAAGTTTCGAGAAACTTCGAGTTGACTGTAATTCAATGCTCTCGAGTGACGTAACGAGTCAAGTGCAAATATAAAAAAGTGTAACGAGCGGACGATTATGATCTCGTTTCCGAATCTTTGTCGCGTTAACTCGCGTTAACTCTTATACAGAGCCAACTATTTAAAATGGATAAAAATACGATTGTATCTTCCGTATTATCTGTACAAAAATTGCGATGATTTCGAAACAGGTTATATATCTTTAGAAAAGAATATTGCGCAAGAAAGGTAAGAAATTGAAATCGCGAGGTAAATACAGAAAATAGCAAGTTTTTCTTCCCTTTTTTTTCTTCTTTTTTTATACGCGAAAATCCGAGGTCAAGATTTTAGATTCGATTTCACGAGCGAAACTCGCGTTTCTTTCATCCAAAGCTTTAAATCAATCTGTCTTAAGTAAACTCCAATCAATTTCTTAAACGTTTCGAGATTCTTGCATACACCCCCGCGATTCTTGTCCCCGATTCTCGCTAATGGATAAAACATTTCCAAGGAGAGTGGAAGAGTTTTAGGATTAAACAAAAATCAAGAGGAGAACGTTATCGCGATTTAAATTAAGCTTTGAAAATGACAAAGCTGGAACAAAGACAAATTGATACACGAAATCGATAATTCTTCCAGTATTCGTTTCGCCGCTCGCGACCCCGGATTGGTTATCGAGTTCGCGTGCCCGAAAAATCCAAGTAATTATCACGCGGTATCAGCCGCGCTCGAAGCAGATTTTTTTTTCTTTTTTGCCACAATCCTCGGAGGAGAATTGACGGCCATCGATGCCCTCGCATCCCGGGCCATTGAAATTTATCTCCAGTCGGGGTGGTCTGATAAAAATTCATTCGGGTTGAAAACGGCGTTGGGAACGTCATTAGTCGATCTAAAGTTTGAAAAGCACCTGAAAAGCCGCCGTTCCGGGAAATAATTCGGCACTTTCCCCCTCTCCCTACTCCCCATGCCTCAAACGTTAACGATCGTCGTCGTTACCAACGATGGCCTCTATGAAACAATCGGTCGGTCCGGCGAAAAGTTGGACTCTATTCCGCGCGATGTACCGATTCGGGTGGAGGGGAATCGCTTTCAAATCGAATTACTGCTCGGATAAGTTTCGACGTAGCTACGCGGAAAGGAAAGTCGGCGAGAGTTGGTCCGGGGATGGAGGTAGAAGAAGAAGAAGAGGAGGAGGAGGAGGAGGAGGAAGAAGAGGAATAAAGGAGAGAAAAACAGCTGGCAGGTATCACCGGTTATTTCTGGAGATGGATGGTTAAACTTCTTCCAAATACGCTGCCACGTAATTGACGTGGAATGGAAAAATTTTTTCGGTTAATTGGAACAAAAAGGACGGTAATGAAATTCCATATAGGAATAAGAAAAAAGGGGGATGGCGAATCTCGGCTGGATCGATTTTATTTCTTCTTGACGGGCGAGGCATGGTCAATTCCAATCGTGTCACGTATACATCGTGCTCGTACTCGCAACGGCGTGAAAATCGTGGAAACAGATTTTCACGCCGATACCGGGGAAATTCATGGGAAGGCCGGCTCGCTCGTGTTAGAGGCGGTGAGATATGGAAACGGTAGAGACGCGGTGCGAATCCACGTATGAATTACTTAATCCACTGCCTATACATGGCTCAGGGTATAATAATCGAATTAAATGCGAGATTGCGCTTGCGAAAAGGCTTTCACGCATCCACCGTCCGTGCATCCGTATTTTGCAATATCTATCGTGGTCGATGTAGCCGGCTAAATGCCACGCATATCGGAAACACTTGTCGACTTCGCATTACCCCGCTTGCCTTTCCGTCCCGGGTCGAAATGCAATTAGTTACATTTCGTTTGTAATTTAATTTTATTTGTACGTATTAGAGATGTTTTTAATTTTGCGCCAAGTCGAAACGAATGCCCGTTTACGTTTACTATTTAACGAGTAACGTGTTTGTTTAAAAAAAAAAAGAGAAAAAAAGAAAAGAGAGACGCTCAAAGGATTCGTAGACAGAATGTATGTAACAGAATGGAGCTTTGATTCTGCAAAGTCTTTTCACGGTATTTTTCACGCCCGGTTAGTTAAACAAATTTCTACTTTTTTTGTTCAAAATGTATTTCGGATCCGAAAATATTCAGTGATCCGAAAGACAGAATTCGGATAAAGAGAACGAATAGGAACACCTTTTTTTTCCCTTTTTTTTTTTTTTTTTCAAAGTTCGATATCTCTTTTGTTTAACATCTCCAACAATCTCGTTCCAACAACACTTTGCAGCCAGTCGTGACACTTAATACCTGCCTGTCAAAAATTCCCATCGATATATATCTTTCATTAACTCGTTTTTACGTGTTAATCCCCGCGGCTATCGCAAAAATTACAGGGTAAATTGAAAAACACGGAGGTTCGAACAACGTGTTGAACAATGATTGTATCGCCGCCTGTATTTACATAATTCCAGACGCAAACGCGTGGGACAAAATTTTACACCTTCCTCCCCCTCCCCAAGTTGGAGAGAAATCCATGGAAAGTTTCGTGTCTGCGGGTACATTGCGTGTCTTCAAAGCCGATCATTTCTATGGTGTTAGCATGCGTTTAATAGCGCCGTTAAACCGCGGGTATATTATACGCACGCCTTTACTCGTAATTCGTGCGCCGCTGCAAAGGGAAGCCTTAATTAGTACTCATAATTATTCGTAATTAGCACTCGGCGCCCCGCGGTTTAAGGCACTTGTGCGAACCTGTTCCGGTTGATGGTGACGCCGCGTTCCTCGCAATGGAGAAAAAGAAAGGAAGCGGGGGAGGAAGAGGGGAGGGGAGGAAAGGGAAGAGAGAACGAGAGAAAGAGGGAAAAGGAAGCTACCGACTGAAAATCATTGCTTTCACTCTCTCTCTCTCTCTCTCTCGAGTTCAAGCCGAGAGTATTTATATCTCGAGTACACCCCTTTTACTCTCCCCTCTCTTCTATCTCGTTCTCTTTTTAGTTCTCAGGCCTCTTTTTCCACCCTATTCTTCTTCCTATATATCCTTGATCCTGAACCGAGCTCGCGCCATTCGAACGAAAGCTTTCGCTCATGGGCTCGCGCGACTTTAACCCTCTGCTTTTCCATCCTCGCGCACGAACGGACGGAGATTTATACGTTACAATTTAGAATCCCGGCTCGAATATCGAAAGCCCGGTATGGATCACGTTTCAGAAAAGCAGGTTACCTGCTTCGAGATCTCTGCTCACCATTATTCGATAATTCTCCATCATTTCGAAATATTTAATTAATAATTCTGACCCTTTTGAGGAGGGTGGGGAGGGGGGGAGGGAGTGGCAATTTATCACGAACCACGGAATGATAAATTGCATCCGAATTGATAGAGTCCCCCGTGCGACTTGGACATAATTCATTCCAGCGGAACCGGAGAATTAAACGGATATTATTAACGAGATTTTCGAAATTTCAGTGGACTGCGGTCGAAACTTGGCACGCGAGTATTTCGAATTATCTTACGTCGATGCGAATCCTCTACGAATTTTCCACTTTTCTTCTTTTCCTTTTGTATCTATCATACTTATCATATGACCCGTTGCAAAGTAGGATATTTATTTTTCTTTTTATGCAAATCTCGCGATATTATATAAATTCCGATCCCCGAATTATTAGAGAAAGGAGGCATCGGCGAATGAAAATCTTTCTCTCTTCCTCCCTTCCTTTCCTTTTTTTTATTTTATGAAAGTTTTATTAAAAACGACAGAATGTTGCCAACTCGATGTCGGGATATAATTAAAATTTGCCTGCTCGGATTTGATCTTATCCCACCGACCATCCCCTTAGTCCCGTTTCCGACAGCTGTGCTCTCGCGCCATCTCGGTCGACGGTTTTTCACGAATCCCACGTTCGTAACCAACCAAGCCGGTTGTCGTCGTTGCCCTCCTTCCAACTCCCAACCCGGACACTCGAGAAGATAGAAGAGACTTACCAAGGAAAAAGTAAAAGTCTTAATTAGCGACTGAGATCCGAGAGGTGCTCAGGAGTGGAGGTCGATTACCCTCGAGGCTCCGGACTACCACTGCTCA
This sequence comes from Apis cerana, assembly GCF_029169275.1. NCBI lineage: Eukaryota > Metazoa > Arthropoda > Insecta > Hymenoptera > Apidae > Apis > Apis cerana. Next base: position 6,921,043 of record NC_083864.1, on the reverse strand, counting down.
TCTCGTCTCTGTCTCCCATCCTTACGTCGAAAGGAAAAAGATAAAGGGAGAAATTTTCCCTCGTCCTGCCATCCCGATTAATTCCCTGAAAAATTTGATTCCGTTAATACGACGGATGACTCGTTAGAGAGCAAAATGCCGTGGCTCATTAGCAAATTTGCGGAGAAGAATTTCGCTGCGAAACTCGAATATTCTTCTGCAACTCGAGATCTATCGAAAACAGGCGGTATTTACCGGCCAGTGGATCGTCCGGATCCTTGATAAACGCGAGGAAAGAAAGGAAACGATGCTGAGCATATTTATATATATATATATATATATATATGGAAAACATTTCCGCGGTTTTTTCAACGCGATATTTAATAATGAACAATTATAAAAAAATTTATGGAAGCTAGTTATGCGATATTTGATTTACGAGCGTCGGTAATTGGCCGATATTGGGTTATTGCTTGGCGCGTATATGGGGGATGATTTTATTTAATCAGTCCTGGATAAAATGATACGCGGCGCTGTTCGGTTTCCTCTCGTGCCAATGTATTTACCGTCGGACACAATTATTCATTAAAATAACATGTCGCGCCTGTTTACGCGGGCGGATTTTTAGCAAGGTAGAAAATTTGATTTTATCTCGCGACCGTTACCCGCCATGAAAACAGGACTGTCGTTGGGCGGACGGGGGAACTGGCTCCCGCTAAATTGCAACCGTAAACATGGTATCGGGAAATATGTAACCAATTTCCTGTTAGCTTCGCAACATTAATTCGTCCCGTCTCTGTGCACCGTTTGGCATATTTCGCGCGTTTGTCGTGCAAATGTTCGATTCCGTGTCTTTTTTTCCTTTTTCTTTTTTTCTTTTCCCTTTTTTTTTTTTTTCAACATCGATGACGGCACAATGAATTCGTCGTCGAACAAGATCAAAGAAAAGGTAGACGGCGCGAGCGTCGACTCAATTATGCGAAACGCGCAACGTAAATTCGATAACTACGCGTTATGCAAATTCGCGTTGAAAATTCGCGTTCGACCCCGGTCGTATGGTTTCGTTCCGCCAATTTACGTCATTCTTTCTTCCTTTCTTTCTTTCTTTTCTTTTTCTTTTTTTTATATCGCGTTTGCGTTAGAAGGTTATTGCTTCCATTTAATATCTACGAACATTTTCCCGGACGTCAATATAAACTTCTTTTATATTCCCTCTTTACCTTCAATTCTACTTTCTCCCTCGAGTTCCGGTTTCCCTTCTTTTATTCACACTCCCCGGCAACGAACTCGAAGGCAACGAAGATGCCCGGCTGTTCGTTCGCATGGAAAAACGGTCGTATTTCGACGGGGAAAGGGGTTCCATTAATATCTATTAGCAAGCCGTACTTGACGTCACTTGGATTTTCTTCTTGTTCTCTCCTTTTCCGCGGCATCCTTTCTCCTAGAGGAGGAGAATCGAAAGTAAAGAGCGTCCCCGAAGAATCGGGGATTCGGTTATTCCTTGAAATATGAGGAATCGTTTGTTCTCATTAACCGAGGATAGTGGAGGGATCGAAATGGCGATTCGTCACTGCCACACGTTCCACCGATACGTTTCTGAAGAATTATCGATACGTCAACTGGATTTGTAAAATTGCGGGCCGTGACTCCTTAAGTTGCTTCGATTACTCTTGCTTCGACTTTACTCTTACGAAAAATCGGAAGAACAATTTTCCGTATCGCGTGAAATTTTCCTCAACGAAAGTTAAATTTAAATTCGACGCGGATCGAATTAATTATTCACCCGTTTGTGATAAAAAAAGAATAGACTCGAACAAATTTTGGAAAAACATCGTAGGAGAAATCTGTTAAATCTTGCATCCAAGACTACGGTGCAAAAATATCCCTGGAACTTCTTTATTAATAACGCGATAACAGACACATTTTTTCGTGATTATTTCAAGAGAATGAATTTAAAATATTTCATCTCGTTATTAATAATTCAATTCGATCGAAATGACTATGAAAAGCTAACGTGAAAATATTCGACGAATGTTCGGGAAAAGTTTCCAACGTGTTGGAAGAGGGCGGGAAAGGGAGGTAAATCTAAAAAACGCGTAATGTGTATTCTTTGAAGTTTTTAAACCTTTGGAAAAAGTATATTTTGTGCAAAATAACAAAAGCTATCTCTGAAAGCTGTATCTCTTTCGAAATAATTTTTCTTTTCTTTTTTTTTTTTTTTTTACGGATGAAGCACACTCGTAATAATTTCAACGAATTATTTATCGAACGTTTCAAAAGAAATTTATCCTCCTCGATCGTGTGTCCTTTCATCCCTCCGATATAAAATATAACGCGACGAAACACGAGACCGCTATTTATTGTATTAATCGACTTTCCTATTAATTAACCTAACTTTTCTTTTTTCTCTCTCTTTAGCTTAACGCAACGCATTTGATTCGTCGATCGAGTCTATTTGTCTTCGTTCCGTGCGGACGGGTGCACGTGCGCGTAATTCAAGCGTGTGGATTGAAAACGCGTGTACGAATATCGGTCTGGCACGGGCCGGAAAAATGCTGGAAACTCGTAAAACGCGTACGAATTCAAAGAGGTCGTAATTAGTCGAGCTCGGGAACACGTGTCGGTCATAGTGAAACAATCGTTGCCCCCCTCTCTCTCTTTCCCACTTTTCCTTTTTTTCCTCCCCCCCTTCCTTTTTATTCGTATCGCTTTTGCGAGGTCTCCGCCTCTTGAATTTCTTTTCCAAAACCGAAACGTCGAAAGGGGGATAACGTCAATCGAAAATCGTGTACGCGATGGTAACAAGTTGGAATATCTCAATGACGCGTGACTATATATAGTATCGATGTTGAATTAAATATCGACTGGAGGAAGAATCGCGCATTATCCACTTGACCGAAATATATTTTCCCTCTCGCACGTTTCTGATTTCTCGATAAATCGAATTTCGATACGCGAATTTCTTTCGTCCGTACGTACGAATCGAAAAGCGATTGATTCGAAGAGTTAACGCGGCGCGATCAAGGTAACCGCACGTGTAAATATTTGAATGGAACGCGAGTATCTATCTGGGGTCCATTTATATCGAGAGAGAGAGAGAGAGAGAGAGAGAGATCGATTGTTTGTTGAAAATAATATTTAACGTGGCATTAGAAACAAGTGTTAGGCGATGATATCGGTTTATATAGCCTGTCTGTTGCTAATCAAACGAAATAGAGAGGAAGCGTCGAATCGATTTCGATCTCGACGCGCAGGTGACTAATCGGAAATTGAGGGAAGTTGAGCCGGAGATATTACACCGTACACCGTCATCGGTCGTGTGATACGCTCTTTCAATTTCCAAACGTCACTTCTTTGACACGGTGTGTGAATTCCATGATGGATACCGCCTTGTTGGTTTGCATCCCGTAAAGTAGCAAAAGGATTCACGCTTGTTTTCAATCCCGCGTCGAAAACTCCTCTAATTGTTGTTTAATTCGTTCCTAATTATCCGTTTTACGGGCAAGAGCGTTCTCTTTCACGAGAGGCTGGGCTGGAACGAAATCGATCCGAAGCTTGTGTAACCATAGCCATTCCATCGCTCTCTTCGAACTCTTTTTCTTTATTTTTTTTTCTTTTTTAACGATTTAATATCGCATGATACGTAATTATGGAACGAAACGGGTTGATTACGGGTTGATACAGCGTATAATCAGCATCGACGAAGCTGATACAAAGAATCACAATACGCTTTTATCATAATTAAAACGTCGGGAGGATTTAATTCACCGTTGATATTCCGACGCAAAGTTGCGCCGTTTTCATTTTACAAAACGGTTGCCGTGTTTTAAAGCCCCTGACCCGGTTCCAGGGGTGGTGGAAATCTTGCGATCCTCAATTTTCCAAGTGTGCCTTGCAATCGCGCGGTTGCATCTTTTAAACTTATTTAACTTTCGCCATATTTTATCTGGCCGGGGCGGACGATACTTCGAACAATATGAGAATGAAATCGTACGTGCTCGTACCTGCGCTATCAACCTGCTCGTTCGAGGCGAATCCTTGCATAATCTACCAAAGTGTTTTTGGCTCGGTTCTTTTTTTAAGGAGAGGGGTTACGATAGAGAATGGATAAAATTCGTATTTTGTTTCCAACTGGAAATATCACGTGGAATCGTGTTTTTCGAGAAGTTTTAGCCAAGATTCGAAATCTTTTCGTTATTTGATTTTCCATTTGGCTTCGATCGATATAAAAGATAGAGATATTAATTATGGTTTATCGAAATATCGAGTAAAATTCTACTTGTATGTATTCTATTTCTCTTTTATTTCTCTTCTTTTTTTTTTCTTTTGTTTCCCATAAAAAGCTTATGCCGCGATAAAAGTGAGATTGCAGAGTGAAGGGAGAAAGAGAGGCGAGAAATAATAAAAGTAAGCGAAATAAGAGCAAAGAGTGGAAGAAAAGGTTAGAAATTTAGAAGGGAATTATGCATAAGAGTGTTCTTTTTGAGCTATGAATGAAAGAAGCGACTAAAAGATCAGTAGTCACGGCTCATTTACTGGCCAGAAAACCGTAGCGCAACAGTATATCTTGCATAATCACGTATCCCCTTTTTATTCCTCTTAAATTTGATTCACACCGATTCCTTAAAAGTGTCTACAAAATTTAAATTCCGTCGTACATTTTAAAAATGTATGAAACAAAAATATCATTACTTTTAAAATATTTAATTGTGAATTGTCATTTATGAATTATTAATTCTTACATTTATATCTTCAAATATTAATACTCATTTCGAATTGTGTATATTCCCATTTAAAAAATCTTTAAACTTTAATTCTTCTCTTTTATATCTTTCAATGTTAACATATTTTCTTCAAAATTCTGAATTTTGTCTATTTGTCCATATCAAAACTAAACAAAATTCAAGACGTATGCGCTCTTTGTTATTTTGTACAAAGTTCGATCGAGTTTCCGTTTTGTAACCAGTGCTATTTTAGCTGATTTATCGGTGAGTTCCTTTCGTCGGCTGTTAGCTCGATATCGGTTTTCCTCTATCTTCTTTTTTTTCCCCTCCTCCCCTCCCCCTCCTACCTACACGTATCCGCCTATACGTGTGCGCTCTGTTATCCCTTCCAACAATTCCAACGGGGTTCTCGATCACCAGCAACGTTTATCCTCAATGCTCAACCTTCGCCTCGCGCGCCACTGTTTTCTCCTGTCATCCTCCCTCTCTCCACCTCCCCCATCTCCTCCTCCTCCTCCTCCATCTATCCATCTCCCTTTCTCTTCCCCTTTCGATTGCCTGCAGAACGTCACATCGCGTGACAGACCCTCGTCACTTGCTGTCTGCAGCCAATTGCAGAGGGGGCCCGGGTTACCGCCCTTTTCAAAGTTTCTCGTTCCGAAAAAACGTTTGGACAACGAACAGTTCGACTCGGATTGTCCGGAATTTCGTTTCGTTTCTCGTCCACTCGCCCGTGGGAATCATTGAATTACTTGTTTCGATGTTTCTTTTATTTCTATCTCTATTTTTTTCCTCCCCCCTTTCTCTGCCTGTTACAGATTCCACGGTGCCCATAGGCCTCTGCCTGCTGATCGAGAAGGGTCTGTCGTTGGTGAGTAACCCTTTTAATATCGCCGCCAACCCCACCTTTTTCTTTTTTTTTTTTTTTTTGAAACGAACCGCCGCAAATGTATTCCCCGTGCTAATACGAGTGACACAGGATGCGCGGGAATATTAAAAAACTTTCTCCCCGTGTGTGTGAGCGTTCCACGGAAATTTGTACATTTTTTTTCCTCTTCTTTCTTTCTTTCTTTTTTTTTTTTTTTGAGTACGACAACGCAAAAAAAAAAGTAAATCGGACGGGGATAGTGTTGAAAAGAGGGTGACGGACGCGCGGAGAGGGTTGTTTAAGAGAGAAACGCACGAAAGTTGGAAAAATATTTTTCACCCGTTTTGCGGCTGCTTTTTTCCCCTCCCCCTTGCCGCTGTTCTGGCAAGAAGCATGTTGCTAAACTAAACTAATAATAATATCTCGAGCATATGGCGTCGCTGCCGGAAACTTTACACGTTCGTGTAAAGCAAAAAATGGCAGGCGTGTATGTACGAGGGACGAGATCCGTGGCTCGTTGCATTTTTCTCGTATCGAGTCCGGCCATGTTGCCCCAGATTCGAGGACATTCTTTTACATTTCTGTTAAACTTACTCGATTCTATCGTTCCCTTCAATCCATCCAGAGAAGTATTATCCGTTTATTTTTCCGCAAATAAAAACGTAATCGTTCCTGTTCCCCCGCGATGCGACACGAAAACCCTGAAAAGGGCAAAGTTTCGATCGATAATCTCACGGCAGAGATCTTAATTTTAATTTGCAATTGTTCTTTCTTGCGGCGCGGGAACATTCGTGGAAATCGTCATGAACGGGGAACTCGAACTCGTAAAGTCGACACGGACGCGGCTATTCACGTTTTGGAAATTAAATTTTTTCGTTTATAGCTTCCTAGACAGCACGAAGGCAATTTCCTGGTCAGTAATTTTGAAACTTTATGAGTTTACGACTTGAGCCCGGACCATTTCCAACGAATATACGGAGTTTCTGTACGTGTCATATAATGAGTCTGCTATGAACTGGTAATTCTGTTTCAACCGGATATAATTTCTCGCCAATTAAATCGTCGATGAAAAGAAATCATCTCGATTTCTTGATATATTGAAATATTTCGCGCAGCGATCTTACGCCGTTTATTTATCGCGAGATTTAATTTTATCAGATTGACGTATGAAATATCCTCCAAAATTCGAATTTTCAATCGAAACGATATTATCCATCAAATTTTGTTCTTTTCGTACGGTTAATTATCAAGTGGATTAAAGATAAATTTATAAATCACGTGTGTAAAGTATTATTTACGATAATCGATATATCGATACGTGAGAATTAATCGGAATATTAGATGAAAATATAAATTGAATAAAATTGAACAAAATTTCGAGAAAATAAAGTAAAGCGTTTTCGAGAAAAGCGTTAAGAAAGAATTTTATTTTATCCTTCTTTCGAATTGAAATTATTTTAAAATAATTGATAGGATAATTACGAAGTATAAAACAAGGTATAAAAATAGCGAAAAATCTAATTATTAAAACACACGATCCTTCCGATTAAGTAGAAACTCAAGTTTTAATCGAGTCAAGCTATAAATCGAATTAACCCAGAGTAAGTTCTTGCGCTGGATCAGCATAAATTGAGCATAGATAGAACTCGTGGATTAAATAAAGTGTACGAAATGAAATCTTATTGACGTGGATATAGATCCAGTTCGCGGCTTATTAAATACGTGAGAAGTATCGAAAGCGCGGAATCGAAGAAAATATATCGAAATTGTAACGAAACTTTTCTTCGATTTATACATATGTATATTAAAGATTCGTGATTTTAATTCATCAATTAATGAAAGATTCACTAGTTGAAACAATCCAATCGCTTTAGATATTTATATCGATATTTATTTATGAGTATTCAAGAGTGTTATTGAAGATCGAATTTATTTTTTACCTTTTTTATCGAAGAAATTTTTAAATTCTATAGAAATATATTGGAATATATTGTAATTGGCGACACGGAGCGGCGATACGACCGCTCGGAACGACGGCTGAATCGCGATTGATTCTAAATTTTATTTATATTAGAAAGGACGTTTAAATCGAACGAATCGAAATTTATAAACATACTCGCGTCGAATATTACTTCATTTCTACTTTATATAGGAAAAAATTATTAAAAATTATTTTTTGAATTAGAATTTAGTTTTATAATGTTTTTATCGAATTTTTATAATATTTTTTTTTATTTTTTTTTGCGCATATTCCGGAATTACAATTTAAAATGCATGAATTTTTATTTTATCTTCTTCTTTTGTATTTAGCATTGTTTAACATTTTTTTACAACAAATTTTTATAAATAAAAAACATGTGTATTAATATTTAATATTATTAAATATTTTATTTTTTTTTTATTTTTAAATTTGATGCATTCTAAAAGAATTTATAGCGACTATAAATTAAGAAAAAAGTATGTAATTGAAAGAAATTTTAATGACACGGTTTCCTTTATTCTCTGAGTGTGTTTTATTGACACACGTATTTTTAACATATTTTTTTATATATTAATCGAATAAGTAACACATTTATGCATGAAAATATAAAGAACGAATTAAATAATACGAAATTAATGAAACGTTTTCCATACATATATATATATATTGGTAGAATCGAGAATTCGTAAATCGATGGAAGGTTCATTGGTTAAATCGATTCGTTCGTTTCGGTAAGAGCGAGGTTACTTTTCTCTTTGCGGTTAAAAAAAAAAACGAATCGCATCGTGAAAAATGAAGGTTTATCACACGCGATAACACCTAGTTTAACACGAAATCCGTTCTCTTATCGCGAAGTCATAAAGATGATCAAACCAGCCGTTGATACGCTCATCGTGGTTTCGATGATCGGCCTAGCGTAACGTTGCAAAGCGTGACTTCCATCCTCTCCTCTCCTCTCTCTCTCTCTCTCATTCCCCTCCCCCACTCTCTCTTACCCGTGTCGAGGCGAATTAGCGATGCTCTGGATAACGTCTATATACCTTATATCGTATATTCCCCTTGGCGATGACGCAAATACACGTCTGCCATCGTGTTAGCGTAAACATTGCCAAGTCCTCCGCACGGGGACCGCATCGTGTGTGCATCGATCAATGTGAAGGAGCAATCTGTCCTCTGTGAATCTAAATTTTCCACGAATTTCGAAAAACTGACCACTCGGTCCACTTGGCCTGGTCGTTAGGCTTCATTGTTGGGAGAAGGGAGAAAAAAATTTGGTTAAATTTGCGCCGAGTAATTGATTTACCGCCTCAATTATACGGGTATTTGGTAGCTGAAATTTAGCGATATTGAATGTATACGTATAATATTCGGTGAATATATATATATAATATATCGCTCGATATATTCCTGGATCTTGTACGTGAAAGAATTATTTAAATTATTAATGATACATGGAATAGGATTTTAAACGAAAAAAGAAGAAAAATTTAAAAAATTATTTTAAACAGATTAAACTTGTAATAAATTTGTATCGGTTTGTACGAATTTTATAGATGGATAAAATTTTTTTTCTTCTAAAAAACAGTGATAAAAAATAGCATCGGTGTCGCACGAAAAAATACAATTAAATGTTATTGGAAAGAAATATTATTTATAGATTCACAAAACTGGATATATAAAAAGTTTCATATTTTTAATATATTTTATATACTTGTATATTGTATATTAATATATAATATTGCGTATTACGTATTGTAAATAGCACGATAATTAAAATAATCTATTAAATAATATTTACAATATCTAAAGTGGAAGTAGAGCGGCGCGTTCGATGTAAACGACGCGAACACGTGTTTACGAATTTGGATTATCGGTATTAACCTTCGAGGCAATTCCCAATATTTCTCCGTAACCTTTCTAGTTTAAACCAGTTTTAAAATCAGTCGTCATTCGGATTTCGCTTCGAGCGGTCGCGTCGTCGCTCCGTGTCGCTAATTACAATGTATTTTCGAGTGTCCGAGTTTAATATCTCGTTACATATTTCCATATCTGCGTTCAACATCTCAATCCCCGTTATTCGACAACTTTATATCAGGTGAGTTTCATTAACAATTAAATAATCTTGCGTATTTGCGATACGTTAACAAATTACAAACCGAATATTACCGGTTGTTAAACGATTATCATCGAGACAATCGCGGGGTTACGCGAAACACGGTCAAAAGTTGTTTCCCGCAATCGTTCCCACCTCTCGCCTCCCTCTCCAACGATTAAATTTACGTTTTATATGAGATACGCGTAGTTTAATTAAATTTTGTCGAACATACGTACGATTGGTTTGCAAACGATACATTTTAACGTGTAATTAGTATATCGCGCGGAGTCAGCGGTCGAAATTACATTCTTCTGGGAGCTAATTTCCTGGCTGGGTCGAACCAGTACCAATGGCCACCTTGCTGAACTTGATAATTACCATAGCCTGATTAATCGTCGGCCGCTAATCGAGTAATAATTTGACTAATGACGATCGCACGGGAACAACATAGTATGAATAATTTGACGATACGAATAATCACCCTGTGTGTATGAATAATACATGACAAATTAATCCCCAAAACTAACATGGAGCCAGGCGGTGCAATTTTCAACCCTGTCCTACGCCCTCCTATCAATTTTCCAGGGATCAGTCTCTCTATCAAGCTTGTGAAATGTATCGCGCATAATATATATAGATATATATATATACATATATACACGAGGGAGGAGGATACGATGTGAAAACAAAAAAGAAAATATGGAAAAGGATAAAAAATGGGGAAGAAGGAAGGAGGAGAGAATAGATTAAAAAAAGGAAAGAAAGAAAGGGAGAGAGAGAGAGAGGGGGAAAAAATAACACGAAAGACCGAAGCGTGCTACTAATTAAAATGCAAATGGCCGCATTTTATTAACGTCGAGAGTGGCGGACGCGTCGTAAGTAATGTCACGGTTTTACGGGGCGAGTATTAGCATGGCTTTTACCTCGGCTGATTATCTCGATAGATCCATTTGTCTCGATTAACATGTCCTGTTAATTCGATCAGCCGGAATTCCATTTCCTGTTAATACCTTTCTATCACCCCGTGATCGTCCCGTGATCGCAATCAAAGAGACAAGAGGGGTTCCTCTCTTCGCGTGGCCAATTATTATGCTTGCCTCGTTCAATTCCCCTCGTTCAATTCTCTCTCTCTTTGTACCTGGCGAAGACGAACGAGAAAGAGGGGATTTTCGTGTCCCGTGCGCCCGTTGCAAGCGCTTGAATGTTTCAGTTGTGCAATTTGCCGGACCTCGCTTCAAATTCATGGTATTCTTTTGTCCCGCCGTAATTGGGTCAAGCGCTTCGTAAATATTTGCCCCGACATACTGGTTGCCGTCGGTTTAGTTGCGGACAAATACCCTTTCAGTTCGGATCCAATTGGATGCAAGGAATTCATAAAACTCGAAGGATCGATGCAAACTCGTAAGTAGACGGAAGCGAGAAGATTCATCTCGAGGAATCTTGCTTTCGTTCCTTTTTTCCAACGTGGCAACGTTCGTGAAAAATTCCTGTCATTGTTTCACTTGCTTAAATAAAGTTTCTCTGCGTATAAATAATGGGGGGATGTGTAATGAATGGCTGTTTTTATTTTTCCCCCTTTTTCTTTTCTATTCTCTCTTTTTCCTCTTTTTTTTTTTTTCCACAATCTTCCTTTCGAGAGCGGGTTCAACGGCGCTGAGCGAACGGCGCTAAGGCTGACAGCGGAAAATATAAAGCGGAAGCGTGCCGCGGAATATTTTATATCAGATGAAAATGTTTCATCACTGGCACGGTTTGGTTTTTACCGCTGTGTATTTCGAACGCGTAATCCCGCGTAGTAGTAGGCGCGTATTAAAATTGGGCGGTAGGGGAGGGAACGATGAGTTTAAATAATTAACCCTGGCCCGGCTGTCATTTCATTTTTTATCGCGCTGTACGAGTTGAATAAGTGATATCTCGTTACGATTTACTAGTCGAACGGAGAATAATCCAACGGTGGCCGAATAATTCGAAATGCTCGCCCGGCAGCAACGACGGTATAATATTTTTCCTTTATCGACGTAATTATTGCCAATTATTTCAATTGGAAAGAAAGGAAAAAAGGGGAAGAAAAGGAAAGAAGAAACGAAAGATAAATCGAATCGAAGGGACGACAAATTAGATTCGATGGATAGATCGATGACTAACACGTGACATTGGCGTGACGGAAGAGAAACGTGGAGCAAACGTCCCTTTAATTCGTGGATCCCTATCGCAACGCAATATTTAAATAAGCAAGTTCTTGCAGGACAAGCGAGATCGTTCCGCTTGGCAGTGGATTTTGCAACAGACGTGGCCGGATACGGGGCCTCTGCATGGATAATAAACGACTTTCGGTAGTTCAACGGACTGCGTTTCAGCTTTCGTATTTTGAGAAGCTGAACGTTCTCCGGTCACCATCACCCCTCGCCGCCGAGGACGAGGATGCCGCGTTCAAGCACGCCCCACCCCATCCCCCTCCTCCCTCTCCCCAAGCTTTAGTGCCTGTCCTCCACCTCTTCCCCTTTCCTTCCCTGGTTTCATGTGCCACGCGCTCCCTGCAACCGACTTCCGCTCGTAACTTGTACCTCTCTATTTTGTGCCGCAGGATATCATAGCTCACGGCCCAGGAATGATGTTCCACATCGTAAACCTCATCGTGATGGTACTGATGCCGATGGTGGTCATCCACGTGAAGGATTCCGGATTCAGTCTGTGTAAGCGCCATTTTACGTATCATTTCATTCAACGCGATACTCGATTCCGTATATATGCTCGGTATCGCGCGTGTACGATGGCGACCTATCGAAATGAAATATTATATGGGGAGGGGGTGGGAAGAAGAACGTCGTGACGGTGTCTTCGCGTGGCGCAACGTTTCTGGTTTCTGGATAAAATGATATAGAGACCGTTTGAAATGGAAATTATTTCTTGAAATAATTCCGTTGATTCCAAATTCCAGAAAATCGTGACGATTCAACTTTCGTTTTATTACGTTTTAGTTGTTTTGCGCGATAATTTTTTTTCTTATAGAAACGAAATTAATTGGAAACATCGCAAAATTTTTTTCTCGATGTTGTGTTAAAATTTAAATTGTTGTTTAATCGCACTATTTTTCGCGTACTTTTTTTTTCTTTGACAAAAGAAACGATAACGTACGGAGAGGTAGGTATAGAGGGCCCGAATCGTAGGGAGAAGAAGGAAAGTGTTTCACAAGCGAATATTACACTTTCAGCCACGTGCGGAAAACTTCTAAGTTCATTTACGAGTGCATAGCTCGTATGGGTGAACAATTTTGAATTATTCCGTCTGCGCGAGTTGCAAAAATGCAAAAGCTTAGGGAATCGGGGGACGTACAAAGGAAGGAATGTCGAATCGAAACTTTCAGCTTTAATGAAACTTTATAGCATTCCGTGAATTTCGAGCATCGTTTCTCTTTTCACGCGATATTGGTGTCCGTTGAGCTGTTTAATTATCGAAACGCTACCGTATATACGACGTTAGCGTTGTAATCATGCCGTTTAATTCGTTGCCATTGCGAAAGTTACGCAAAAGAATGCTATTTAAATCGTGTAGCTGTCTGCTTTTCGAATATCTTCCTTCCTTCCTTCCTTTCTTTCTTTCTTTTTTAATTATCTCGACCGATGTAAATCGAATTCATTGTCTCGCCTGTCGCCATGTTCACCATTTTTATTCGCATTTTCGCTCTCATTTCAATCGCCAATATTACCTCGATTAACGAGATATATATCGGCGATTCGCGCTCATTAACGTGATATTTTTAATTTTCGGCCGATTTTGACCGTCTGCCTTCGGTTCTACGGCACGATGCTTCGATTCTCGTTACGCGACGAGGCGGCCGTTGTAGCGGGGTATCAAAAATTCTATTTAAATGCAATACGCACGGTGATCCGTGAGATCTGACGGTCGAGTGTCATCGTGCACACGAATGCAATTACACAGGGGAGGCAACGATTGATCTACGACTCGATCGATTGTTCGATTATGCCGGTGAAGTTTGAAGTTTAAATTAGCAGGAAAACAAAATTTCATTTGTTTGGCGGATTACAGTTCAATCGTGATATTTTTATATCCCATATTTCCCTCCCCGAATACACTTTGAAAATATTTTTTTTTAAAAATAATTCCGGCCTCCCCGCAGATATATTTTGATCAATTTTTTTATCTTTTCTTTTGTTATTAATCTATTATTTAAATTTCATTTATTTGTCGGATTTGCAGTTCAATCATGATATTTTTATGCGATATTTTTCGATCAAATATACATCGCAAATATTTTTCAAAAGTAATGTTTTCAAATCAAATATAATGTTTTAAAATCAAATTTTTAGACGAATTTCTTTTGTCTAATAATCTTCCATTATTTAAATTTCATTTTGTCGCATTGCAGTTCTATCATTATTATGATATCTTTGAAGGATAACTTCATCCCCGAAAATGTAATATTTTACGAAAGATCAAAATTTTAGACGGGCCTTTTTCTATTATTATTAATCATTTATTATTTAAACGTTTCTTTATCGGCTCAATCGTAATTATTTACCAAAATATTTTCCGATCGTACGATTCACGAATAGTTCCAAGAGATAGTTCCTCTTGTCAAAACATCTTATTTTTGATCGAATTTCTTTTAATTAAATTCTTGGAAATAGTCGACGGATCTGATTCCGGTCGACAATTAAATTCGTGCTGTTTACCATCTCGAGGTTCTATATATATATATATATATATATATATATATATTCTATATAGAATATATATATCTAACCTGTAGCTTGTAGAACCCAAACAAATAATTAAAGTCGGTGAGAAAAACCGTGGTAAAAAAGTTTCTCGCCGATCTAGTTGCCCGCGGGGGTTGCGAATCTCAATTAAAAGAGATTTCATTGGGACGTCTTTGGGGCAAGAACGATCGAAGAAAAGCAATTAAAGAGTAAACGCATCGAAGAATCTGTGGAAGGAGGGGATTCTAATTAAAGAATTTCAAATTAAAACATCTTTGGCAATAGACGCGCGCCCGATCTTCCTTTCGATATCGGATCCTTCCGATTTCCGCGATCTTGGAAATTCGGATCCTTTTCTTTTTCTTCTTCCTCTTCTTTTTTTTCCTTTTCGAAAAAGGGCGACATATCATCGTAAAAGATCGCTTCTAAAGTTTTCTTTAGAGGAGGACGGATGTTTCGCGTTGATTAAAGGATGGCGGATTAAAACTAACGAGAGGCGTAATAATAAGAAAGTTGCTCCTCTCTCGCTTCCTCTCGTATTTTTTCGCGTTACACGTTGGTGTATACGACGATTTGCGTTCGTGGCCGAGGTTTTATGATGTCCTCCGAGTTATTCTTTCCTCGACCGAGTCGCCCGAGTTTATTGCGGATCTTTTATCGCGGGAAACTGTACGACTTCTTCTTTCTCTTTCTCCTTCTCCTCCTTCTCTTCTTCTTCTTCTTCTTCTTCTTTCCGTTGCGTGAGGATAAATCAAGAAAGTTTGATTTAACGTTTGTTTGATTTAAATGTTTCTCTGAAAGCAGGAGAAATTTTTAAAGTTATTATATCCATCGTATTCCTCGATAGAAAAATAAATAATCGATTGGAGGGATAGAAGAAAGATTTTTAGCGAGATGGAGAAAAATAAAATTTTCCCAGTGGAAGTTTTACGAGTTTTTGGTACATTTATTGTTACGTGTTATTTTTTAGCTCTCGAAGAAGGAAAAGTCGGTAGATTTTCGTTGCATCTCGCGACGTCGTATTTCGGAAAACGGTAAACAACGGTTGAAACAGGAAAGAAAGTGGCGAGAGCACGGAGGAATACACGGAGGACGATAGATACGTACGATCCTTAAACCGGCGAGAAAAGTCGTCTTGTCGACGACACGTGAGCCACATAGAGATTCATACGTCAAGTTAGTCGGTACATCCGGTTGTGTAAGCGCTTCTTAAAAGTTCTGAAGTCTGTGCCTAAAGGTGGTGCGGGTGAAGTGGGCGCGGAGCAAGAGAACAAGAGTCGGCCTTCCTCTTTCCTCCTCCTCTACTTCCCGTCTTCTTCCCTCCCGTCTTCTTTTCTCGGTCGATTCCTTTCCTCCGCCGGTTCGTCGAGATCCTCGACCCCTCGACTCGACACGCGAAACGACTCACGTATGCGCGCGAGAGAGCGTGCACTCTCGGAAAAAGGGAAAGAAAGAAGAAGAAAAAGAGAAAAGGAGAGGGAGAGAAAGAAAAAATGGAGTAGACACGAGCTCCTCCTCGTCGAGAAGCTCGAGGTCTTTGCGCGCTGCGTTTCAAAGCAGTTTTGTCTTTTGATTGGCGGCGTGAAAGGACGCAAAGCAACTCCTACCCTCCTCCCCCCTCCCTTCGTAATTATCGACGAGCGGTTTTATTCGAGAGGCCCTCTTTGCCGGGTGCCGGAATTAAAGACGTCAATGCCCGCCACTTAGCGTCGTTGCAGGGAAAAAGCGCGGACAGCCTTTCACTCGGGTGTAAATTTAATGAAACGGAGCTTCCATTTGTCGCGAGCGCCACTCTGAAATTGCATAAAGGGCCCGAGTGATTTTTCTTCCGACACACTGGTAAAGTAACTCGCAACGATTCGTGCCGATTGAAACGTAGTTAATGGAAAAACTCCGGATCGATCTCGTTAACGATCCATCTCTCTCTCTCCCCTCCCTCCTTCCCCTCTCCCTGCCAGTGTCCAGGCCGGAATTATTCTCGACGTGGAACGATCGTCTCGAGGTATCATCTATTCCCGCGACGCGCAGAATCAACAATTTTTGTCGTTCGTATTTAAAACAAACGGAAATTTCCATTATGCACGAGCGGGAAAGACTGGTTTAACGTACGCGATCACGAAGGGGGAATATAATTTGCTCCCAAACAGGGGCGCAATTGAATAAACGATAAAGCCCGAGGATCTTGAGGACACGTTGATATTATGCGCCAGAGAGAATTGTCTGCCGGCACGTGATTCCCCTCCTGTTCTTTGGAGATGCAGCGTGCCATTAAAGTCAGAAGCAGAGGGAGAGGGAGAGAGAGAGAGAGAGAGAGAGAGAGAGAGAGAGAAGGGTGGCGCGGCCGGTACAAGGGCGGATTCGACCGCGTCGAATATCGAACGTCGTTGCTCTCTCCCTCCGTTTCGTATCGAGTTTTTCAGCGAGCGAATTGTCCAATCGTTTGTCTCCTTCGGTAATTACCGCTTTTACGCCGCGTCCCTTGCTGGAGGCGATCGCTATGGGCGATCGGAGAACGGCGGCAAGAGAGCGCGGCTCGAAAACGGCACCACGGATCGACGATTTAATTTTCACGCTCGTGCACTCGTCGATCGCGATCTCGTTTCCCTGTGACGAACTTTGGGGAGGGGAGGTGGTATCGTGAAAGGCGAATGCACGAGACGGACGCCGGGGGGAGGGGAGAGAAAATCGGGCTGATTTCCAGCAAGAATCGAAACGCGACTAGGGAAAGGAGGGTGGGTGGATGGTCGTAATTGCGCGGCCAGGAAAATATCGACGAGCGCTCGTCCTCGAATTCCATTCCGTCTCCTCTTCTCCTCTCTTTTTCGAATTACGGAACAACGCGACACCCAGTAGAAACGTGACACGAAGCTATCGACCCCTCCCTCTCTTCCCTTCTTTCTTTCGGCTCGCTTTTGGCCGACCCCTTTCACCCTTCTCTCTCCCCTCCCTCCTTCCACTCCCCTTTTCGCTATCTCTCGCGCCACCGTGCTTCACCTCGCGTCTTTGTCCCTCCCGGCGTCCATTCGCGCAGCCCGCAAATGCAATAAAAGGTGTCGAGTGTTTACTCGCACTGTTAAGTGGTACTCGGTATCATATTGTCGCGGGACAAGTATTCTCGTCTTCGCAGCATGATTGGACGCGCGACGCCTCGACGAGTAACCGGGATTTTTCGTGATTTTTTGTTCAACGGTGAAGAGGAGAAAGGGAGAAGGGGAGAGAGAAGGGGGAGGGAGGGTATGGAACGGAAGAGGAGGAGGAGAGGGGTAACAAATGCGCATCGATTTGTAACGAATCGTTTCGCAATGAATCGCGATTTCATCGGATTTAATTAGGCCGGTGAGAGATACGTGTTTATCGAGACACAGTCGAATGTTTCGCTGTCAATGTAAAAACGATCTTCCCGCTCGTGTAATCGCGTTATCGACCGCGCCTCCAATATTGCGGGCTGCGTTTTTAAACTGCGCGTACCGTCCTCCGTTTTAATTGCGGTGAATTATCGGGTGGATGCGACAAATGTTTGAATACACCGGCGAAGATAAATATTTATTCGAAAAATCCTTCCTGTTCCATCAAATTATTTGCATTCGAAATTGCGCGATTAAATTCCCGGCGAATTATTAACTTTGAAAAATACGGGAACGATCTCTAGAAAATTCTCCCTCTCCCATCAGGGACGATAATACCGTGCTAACATATTTCATGGAATCACCATTCTTTCTCGCGTCTGGTGTCCCTTCAGTTACAAATGCGTTCATCTTACGCCGCGTTACTTTCGTCCCGAAACATCGTTTCTATAAAATGCCGATAGATAGTCGATATTCCAGCCACACGAGAACGAACGAGCATCGTTTTTGACGTTGCGTTAAATTAAAGATTTTATTTCTTTCTTTTTTTTTCCGACATCGTCGATGAGGATTCAGGCGTTGCGATCGAAACCTTTTCTTTTGTCGCCATTAAACGATCATTCTCGTGTCCATTCGCGAAAAAAGAAGGAAAGAAAAAAGAATATTTTCTACCTCGAATCCTCGCTTCTTGCTCGCTGTCGGAAAGCGAACGAACGCATCGAAACTCTCTCGTTTTATTATACTCGTACATATATATATATATGCATCCGCGATATAATAATTCCTCCACGCCTCAAACCCTTTTCGATTTCGCCGCCGACCCATAAATCTGGGCCGAAGGGTGCACTTTGCACGCACTCTGCGTTTCGATATGCCCGGCGTAAAGTTGTAACGAGCAGCGCGAGCACCCTTCAACCGTAAAATCCGAACGCGCGCCTCCGCCGGGTGGAAACGTAATAACCCGCGTATATATGCACGCGTGTATGAAATAAAGAGGCTCTTTCTCCCCCGGAATCGAGGATATCGCCGCGTCTCTCCTAGGAAATTTAATCGTTCTCGGTGTCTAACGTCGTGTGTACGCGCGTGACACGTTAAAGACGCGGAAAGCAAACGGCCGCGCGACGTATTTCACGATCGTGACGGGAATAAGACGTTCTCCTTTCTCGTTTAGCCCCGCCGCCTTCCCGTTTCCTATACGCTGTTTTACAGTTTCCATGTTCCGGGGAATGCAGCCGGGATGAATATTGGGTGTGAATAACGCGTAGCCGTGCTCTGAAAGTCCAAGGAATTCTCTCTCCCCTTTTTTTGAGAGAGATAGATAGAGAGAGAGAGGTCGCTTCGAGGATCTGGAATAACGGATGACGAAGCGAATCGTTTGATTAAATAAAGGACGAAGAAATTTTACCGAGGTGGCGTGGAACGCGGCGGAGGGTCGCGTTTTTTGCGCGAGGTGTGCCTCAAATTTCGGAGGAGCGTGTAATTTGGCACGGGAGAGTGAATGTTATGTAATGGAAATAATTACTCTCTCTCTCTCTCTCTTTCTCTCGAGAGGGATGATGTTGAAGAATTTCTAATATGAGTCCCCATTCGTTTCTTAATACAGAGCGTTAAATATTTCGTAGCGCGGGTCCCTCGGAAATTAACCAAACTCGCGTGTATTTAAGCAACTCGAGTAGCGAATACCATTCCTCTTGTCTGGAACATTCTTCTCGAATCCGAGTGAGGACTCTCGCGATCCAAGTGTTGTAGGCGAGCGAGCGAATGAAATTTAAAAAGTTTTACAATGTTTGGCAGTGCGAGAGTTTTGCCTCGTCACACGAGCTGTGCGCCGATAACTGTGACACGGATTCCGGGATGGAAAATGGCGCGACCTAAACGGCCCGCCATTCACGATAGATGTTCCCGTTTGCTCAACTAGATCCTAGTGGATTACGGCATGATAACGAACCAGTTATTCCGGTTGCCCCGCTCTTCTCTCTGCCCGCAGCTCGAGAGGGATGGTGTTAGGGGAAACGGCTCGAGGAATTAGTCGACGGTCCGCGATTTGTTATTCAAAATTCGCGGAAAGGCGCCCACCTGGCCACATATCCGGCTGCGTTCGAACGTAATTTCCGTTCCAGCTAAAGCTTCCACCTCCCAGTTGTAAGCTTGTAAACGTTTTAGCGCAGAATCCGGCCTCGATGCTGATGGAGAGAGAGAGAGGGAGGGACCATTCATGATTCAAAGCGCGCGCGAATCCCCGTTGCGGAAATGCGAAGTCGTCCCGCCGCTAAACTGGATAAATTTC
Source organism: Apis cerana (assembly GCF_029169275.1). Classification (NCBI taxonomy): domain Eukaryota; kingdom Metazoa; phylum Arthropoda; class Insecta; order Hymenoptera; family Apidae; genus Apis; species Apis cerana. Next base: position 6,901,044 of record NC_083864.1, on the reverse strand, counting down.
GAAGACGAGCACGATGGACACGGTAATAGAACGAATGTTGATCGTAAATATTGGAACGGGTTAATGAAGGGAAATCGGTTGGGGGAAGGGGGAGGGAGGGGGTTAACAGTTCGTTAACGAGAAGAAATCGTGGAGGGTGGAGGGAGGGAAGAGAGGGTGTGTTTGGAAAATTATGCCAAGTTCCGTTTTCTTGGCCCGCTATTTACAGACGAATCTCCATCTTCTCTATCCCCCTCTATGTGGAACGTACAAACACACTGATTGCCTCTTACATTCCACCGTTGTACCAAGCCTCTCGACCGTTCCTGGCGCGAGACCCGGCCGAGATCCTAAATCTGATCCAGCGTTTCCTTTGTTCCAACCCTATCCTATTCGTTCTTGCCTAAACCAACAGTGGCTGCTCCCTTCTCTCTCTCCCTCTCCCGCTTGAAACCCTCCTCCCCGGGTAGACCGAGAGGCCGATGTCTGGACGCGTGATTTGTAATTCTTGAGGAACTCATCCCGCGGCGGTGGAACCGTTCGTTGCATAATTTGTAATTCCAAGGAACCGACCGAAATGGTCGATAGAATCGGAAGAAAATGAAAGGGGGGAGGGAAAGAAAGAAAGAAAGAAATCTCGATGCTCGTGACGGAACCGAGCAGAAGAATCGACTTAAACAGTCGACAGAGAGCGGAAGAAAAAGAACGAAGAAGAAAGAAGAGGAAAGGAAGGACGTCGGAGAAAACAAGGAAAAGAGAAGAAAGAAAGAGAGGTAGGGAGAGAAGACGGAACGAGAAAAGGTGGGATGAGACGGAGCTCGAACTCGAACACCTCGAAACCGTCGGCCCTTATAAGCAGCCAATTTCGTTCGCTTGAAACGAGGACGGAGGTCGTCGTAGCGTGAAACGCGGCCGAGCCAGGCGAAAGAAGACGCGGATGGTCGAGCATCGAGCAAAGAACGGAGGACTCGTCGTCGTGTGCGTGCTCGATTCGCTTTCACACCGCACGATCCGGTGTGCGCAAGAATTCCATGCATAACCTCGGCGAGCCTCGTTGAGCGTGGTGCAGCGCGGAGGAGGGAGGGAGGGGAGGATGCCGAGAGGGAATGGGTTGGAAACCGACTGGAGTCTAGCCAGCCGGTGTTAGCCTAACTAGCTCGTGGCAGCCGAATGCACAAAGGCGGCCGTTGGTGTGCCGTTTACACCGGATAATCCGCGCGAAATTAGGATGGTAAATTGGTTTCCGCGCGAGTAATGCGACGGCCGAAGTCACGGTTCCGAGCGGAGCGTATCGCTGGAGGATGTCGCGAGTTACAGGTCGGAAGTGGGTGACTTGATACCGGATGCCGGCGTCCTTTGTGGAGAGGGAGGTGGGTTGGTTGAACTTGGTGGGTGGGCAGACTTCTAACTGAGAGGGGGAGAGAATATACTTGGCAAGATGTAACAACGATACGGGGAGGGAGAGAGAGGAGAGGGAGCTTTGTAACGCTGGGGAGGGAAAACGTGGCTTTCCTACCTGAAATATTAACGTCCTTGTGATTCGCGTTCAATGCTTGCGTTCGCTTTTGACGCGCGGCATCCTGGACACGTTTCTGGAAGTTAGGCCAGTGCGAGAGGGGATGCAAGTATTTGCCTACGATTGTGTAATACGATTTTGTAATCTTGATAGAAATAATATTCGACAATTTGATCCTTTGCTCCCGTTTGCATCTCGACTTTCTCCGCTTTCTTTCGCGCTTCCATCCATTTACGTTAGCAATTAAGAAAATCGTTATGTATCGAGAAGCTTTTGAAAGTGGAGAGTCGAGAATTGAAAAATTGAATTCGAAACATTCCCACCAATATTATTTCGGGCTTGTTAATTTAAAATTTTTACTTTTCATCGGCGAACATTTTATTATTATCGTCGTCGATTCTCGAGCAGGAGAAGCAAGGGAGCAGCAAGTTGAGCACCCCGAATATCGAGCACGCGGCTGGATTCCCCGACAGCGGGCCTTCTTCCCGCAAACGTTCGAGTTAGTCGCATAGAGATGACAGCGCAAGTGTCTCGCAGGAGGATATCCTGAATTTCCAAAGGGATTCGGCTAGCCAGGAATCTAGTCGTGTTCCACCCCCTCCCCCTCTTGCCCAGGAACAGACGTATCGCGTATAGAGGATCGGGGTTAAACTCGCAGGGAGGATGCATTCGAGGGGGTCGGGATCGTACGCTTAAATGCGGTCACCGTTTCGAATCCATTTTTGATCGACCTTCTCCGACCACGATTTAATCCGATACATTTTTAACGTGTTTGTCGTTGCCTCCGTTTCGCGACACCGCTTGAAAGATTCATGGAAAGTCCACCTCTGCCCCTCGCATCGCTGAAAACAAACTCCTCGAGGCGAGACTGGAAAGGTGGTAGCTTTGAACCCCTTCTCTTTTGGCGCTCGGGGAATCGGCTTCGTTGCTACAACAACGACAAGCCAAGATGTTTAGCTCCCTCTCGCCGAGCCACGCCGTTGAATTTAAGACGGAATCGATACTTTCGAGGACGATTCGACGATTGAACTTTGAACTTCGAACTTGGAGTTGGGGGATCGAGATTGAAAGAGAAAGCAGCGCTGCTATAGATCGTACGAGAGGTTACTTGAAATTTAATTCGAATTCGCACGAATCGATCGAATCTCGTTTCGGTGCGATTCGATTGCATCCCAGGTTCTTTAAATCGGGAAGAGGAAGCGGAAGATCGGTGAACAACTATCGGATACAAAAATCTGGAGGAAAAGTTTGAAACCTGTTCAAATGTGAGGATGAAGAAATGATGGTTGGAAGAGCGCTCGTCGAGGAAAACGGGACTGGTTTTTGTACACTTTAGTTAAGAAAATGGAAGAAAAAGAATCGGATCTGGAAATGTTCTATCCGCGTCTCGGACGTATCACCGGCAAACCGAGTATCCTTTCACGAAACCAACATTTTTCGAACAGAGTTTCTCTGTTGATTCTTCGATAATAATAAAAGAAAAAAGAAAAGATAGGAAAAGAAGGGAGAATAAAGAGAAAACGGAAGAGGAACATAATCCTTAGATGGCCTATAGATGGCACATGATCCAATCCAGCCCATAAACGCGTGAAAACAAACGTGTACGCACGCAGCCACGCGATCGAGATAGTCGTGCGTGAAATGGAATGCACGCAGCTTGCCAAGTTCCGGCTTGTTCACGCACGGTAACTCCGCGAGGTGATTACAAGCTTGAGCCAACTGGAGACCGTGCCAGGATCGGAAAATGTTCCGTGGAAGAAAGTTTGGAAACGGAGCGCCCTGTGGAAATGGAGGGAGGAGGAATCGCGAGGACATAAGTAGGGAATTACGCGTGCCGGTTGAATTACGGCCGAGCGATCGATCACGGGCCACGAATCGTGCAAAAGGCACGTACTTCCTCCGTAGAACGGAGTTGCTAAATTTATCACGATGAACATTCCCGAGGAATAAAGACAGCTACCCTCCTATCGGCAGCACGAAAAAAGTTGGTATTTTTGATCCGTTCCGTTTGATCGATGTTAGATCGACTTGTCCGTTCTCTCGTTCCAAGCTTTTTAACATTTCTCGCTCTTAATTAAGAAGATCGAAGTTGATCGAACTTAACATTCGATCGGTTTTTGAGGGGAGGGGAAAAATGAATTGGTCGATCGAATCGATTTCATGATATGAATAAAAATTCCGCCGCTGACGCGTATTTGGAAATATTTATAAAGATTGGAATCGTTCGTTTAGACGATTTTTATCCTCGCGTGTTTGTATACGTTGTGATATCTTATCCGTGCGCGCGATCTGTTAATTGTTTCGATCGATGTGCATCGATGCTTGAAACAATGATCTCTTAAAATTAATAGGAAGAGCGTTTCGCAAGTTACCCCCGCTGCGATATGAACAACGGGGTTTCGTTGGAGGAAATTCGATATCGGCGATTCAGGGCGTCGATATCGCGGAATCGGTATAACTGTTCGTGCTATTGTCACACTGTGTACGTGTGTACGTGTGCGTATACGTGTGTGTGTCCTCGGTATATATTCCATCGGGACGCATTCGAGCGATGATATTGACACGACGCACTCGTGTCGTCCTATAATTGCACGAAATGTGGCGTCGTTCCGCTGGATAATTATTCTTCGAACCGGTTAATAGAAACTTTTGACGTTTTGTTACAGTCCGACGAATTTTGACGATTCGTAATTCTGTTCTCTTTTCGTAATTCCCGCACACACATGCACGTACAATTCACAGAAATTCGTCCATAATTTCTGTATACTCTCTTGATACAATAAATGTAAACGTAAATAGAAGTGTCGAATACTTGTTTAATTGGCATAGCATAGAATAGTTGGATCGTTTGTTCATTAATTCCGCAAGTGTTAAAGTAATTTATTTAGTGAAAAAATGAAATAATATCGAAAGATATACACGTTTCTCTTTAAACTTTTAACGTTTCAAGTTCTGGGTTCGTCGATAGTTTTAGGTAGTTAGTCGATCGATCGATCGTGAAAAACGCTCGGTGCTCTAATGAAAAGAGAACTAAACGCGACACGTATGAAAATAAAATAAAATAAAATAAAAAAAGGAAAATAATGTTTCAGTTGTCGTTCTTTGTTTCGGGTTAAAATAAAAGGAAACAATTGCGCGTCGTTCTTCCTGACGTGCATATTCACGGTTGCGCACGGTGTTGCGAGTGTCTTTCATCCGTGAAACATCTTTGACATTTTTATTTCGAACATTACGGATTTTTATGAAATCGTAATTTCGAGGGTTTATACGATTCACTCCCGTATGCACGGTTGAATAAAAAGTTTCTCCGTAAAACACGTTGAAAGAATAAATTCCAGCCTCGATGGATAGAGTAAGAAAGTGGCGAGAATAAAAATAGCATCGGAATACATATATCTCTTCTCTTCAAAGTCAATCTTTTTTTCCCCCCTCTTTCTCTCTCTCTTTCTCTTTCCCACTCTTCATCAAGCGTGTTTCTCCCAAATTTAACCATTTTAACGTGGTAGACAAGCACGATCTCTTGGTGCTTCGCTCTCTTCGCAATTTATCCCTGTATTTTTCTCATTAAAGAAGTAATATCGACGTTACGTTATTTTCGTACGTAGCTCTGGAGCAAAACTCGATCGGGCTCATCGAAATTCAACGGATACGTATCGCGGAAATTTTAACGACGATAACGTCGTCGTCGTCTTACTCACGAATTCAGGGTGGATAGGGCGAATACGTGGAATTGGAAACGCAGTCGCCGTTTCTGATTACGATCGCGAGGATATATCTCGTATCATCCATCCCTTTCTCCTTTTTCAGATTCCCCTTTCCTTTTTCTCTTCCCTCTTTCCACCTTTCTTGCTCGATTATTTCGTTAAACGTTCTCGATTTATATACACGTTACGATCGGCTCGAGTCATACACGCGCGGATCGTTGTCACCGTTAAATGCAGGCTGCACGCGAGGCGGAACAAGATTGCACGACGTAGGCGCGACGTTGTTTTCCGCGAAATCGCAGCATTACCATTTTTTGTAATCCCTTCGATGAAACGATTAATCGCCGCCTAGGCTTAAGCGGAATTGCCACTCGATTTTACGAATTCTACGTCCCCCTATAGCTCGCCCTTTTGTTCTTAATAACCTCTGTATCGCGTAATTGTTAACAATGATCGTGAAGGATCAAATATTTAGAACATAAAATTGTTGCTGAAATTCGTATTTTAATTAATTGTTCCGGCCCAGTTGTTTGCCGATGTATCAATTTAATATGCATGAGTTCTCGAATTTCATGGAATACTGGGGGGAAAAAAAAAAGAAAAAGAGAAAACGATCTCGTAAATTCGCGTGTCTAGATTACAGAGAGACATGGAACAATTACGAAAGTACAAAAGCAATTTCGTTTTTTTATCCGGTTTCGCGTAGGCGATGCGTGCATGCACGTATATCGCATGGAAATATTGAAACGTTGCCCTCTTCTGACCACGCGATTTCACCGATAAAGGAACGAAATACTACGTCGCGACGTATGAGATTGGGCGATTTTCTTTCACCTTGATTTTCAACCCCCATTAACGGGGTTAATAAATTTACGCCCCGAATCTCTCGACGCTTCGTTGCTCTTCTGGTGAATTGTGCGAGCGAAGAGAAATTGATAAAAAAAGGAAGAGGACAAAAAATTAAATGTCCAATGAAATATCGGGTCGTGTTTGATATGAAAACGTTATCGGTCGTACACACTGGTCGAGAATTTATGAGTATACGTAGAAAATTATCTATCGCATCTCTTCGCTCTTTAACCTCTAACGATCGATAATTGAATTTATGGATTGGTAAATTTAAAATTTCGACACGTGCAGGTAAAGATTTTTAATATTTTTCTCAATCTGCAATTACATTGTGCGACGATAATCTCGTAATTGTTTAAATACGAAGCGGTCGCAGCGAGCGTATTTATGAAAAAGGAAGATAAACTGTTAATAAAATTGAAAAAGGAAGGGAATTGAATTAATAACTGCCCTCGTCCGATAACCTGTTGACACGAATCGTCGCCTCAATAACGTAGCTAGGAAGCAATCGTCACGTTTATACCATAGAAGGGAACGCTCCTATCATCCCGTAGATACGTAGAGGCGGTGTCGAAGAGAAGTTGAACCTATATAAAAGATGAAGAAACTAAGTCGACCTATGGGTACGATCGTGTTTCAAAGGAAAAGGGACATTCTCGATGACACGTTTCCTGAGCGAGGGAGTGAAAGAGTCTCTTCCGTTGGAGGCGGCACGCGGAAATGGATCCTGATCAAAATGCATCAGTCTGCTTTTTCTGCTATCGCTACGATCGAAAGGAAGAGCGAGAGGGCGTATATAGACGGGAGATAGATGGAGAGGGATCGCTGCAGAATCGGCGCGGTACGATCCTCGGCTAGAGGAGGGGAGGGCAGGGAGAAAGGATGGTTGAAATCGAGAGGAGAAGAAGGGAGAGTCGAAATGGGGATGGCGAAGATCGGGAGTTGCGGATCTCGAAGTGCACCGTGCGACAATGGGGAGGGGGTTCGAGGTGAAAACTGGCAATTCCTCAGCTCGACGAGCGACTAAAGAAAATGGAGAAACTATTTTCAGTGGTGGAACTTCCGCTATTGTTGCACGCTGGCTGCACAATGCAACCCTCTTGGTCGCTTCGTTCGTTTGAACGGTACTCGTCGCCGCCCGTTGCGGTGAAATCGGTAGAATAATTCTATACGTTAACAGAGGGGAAATTTTTTGTTCATTTTTTCCTTCCTGTTTTTTTTTTCTCTCTTTCTTTTTCGCCCCTCCCGCGTCTTGTTTTTTCTCCCTCTCGTTTTTTTAAATCCCTCTTCTCTACAGGTTGACGCCATTGTCGTAGATGAAATATGACGGTTTCTTGAAAATTTTTTGGAAAATTGTTTGCCATCGAAACGATATATCTTCCCCGGGTTTATCTCGCTCGCGGACAGCTGAATTGTAAAGTGGAGTAATAAAATCATCGATACCGAATTCGAAAGAACGTGTTTGCATATAAATAGTCTTACTCTGTCTTCGTTTGTTGCCTGTCTTTATAACTGTCCATTGTTTCATTGTCGATGGTTTGGTGCATTGGAAATGGGAGAGGGAAGAGGAATATATATATACGTATATACAGGAGGTTCCCAAAATGTGGGAACATCGGTTAACTGGAAATTCCTGAAGCAATTTAAGCAACATTTCCCTTTACAAAAACTTTCGTTACAACTTTGTTAACGAGGTTACAACTTTATTAACAAAAAACATTGGCCGCATTGATCACGAAACGCGTAGACTAGTCGTGTCGCGACTAGGTAGCGTTGGCTACGTGTCACAGACCGAATAAGTTCGAACGATACGCGTCGAAGAAAGTCTGTTAAATATAACATTTTTTTTCCAATCGAAAAAAAATTATGTCGAATTATATCTTTATCAAGATCAATAATGAATAAATTAAGTTTATCGTTTACTCGAAAAAATAAAATTATATTTATTTGAAGGAAGAAGAGGATGATTAGGAGAAAAGGATAGGTTTGATGAAACGAAAAGAGAAGGAGAATGATAAAAGAGGGAGATATTAAAAAGAAATGACGAGGAAGATATATTTAATCATGATCTTGAATAATTCGATAATAATTTTCTCTATTTATTTATTATATTTATTTATATTTACACTTTCTTCGACGTACACGTTCCTTGGACTTGTTCGTCGCTTTGCTGGCGACACGTAGCCAACACTACCGTCGCGGCTTGTCTAAATCTATGCGCTCCGTGATTAGCAGAGCTTTTTTTTCTGCCAATAACTCCTTTAACCGTAAAGCTTTTGCAAAGGAAACAGGAATCTCCGATTAGCCGATATTCCCACATTTTTGGACATCCTATTTGCCAAACCAGTAGAAAGATCTCCACCATTGATCGAACGATTTAGATGATTTGGTTTCATAATATCGTCGAAATCGTCCGAGCATGATGCAATTCCATCGATGAAAAATCTGCACGAAGCGTATCCGCCGTATCGTTCCGTATAAATCTTTGCCGTGCGACAGTGCGCCTTATACACAGGTCCAACACAGAGACAAATTGTCACGACTTAATTGCGGCCTGCTCGTATATCGTGGCCGAGCACGAAAAACCTACAAGCGTGTGTCCCCGGCGTAATGTTTCGTGCAAGAACGGTGATTTTAATCGACGTAAATCGGCCCCACTATATATTTCAAACGCCGTCAAATATGTTTTCTACTGCTTACGAAACAATTAGGATATTAGCTCGGCCGGCTGTTGAAAAATTACGGACGTGAAAAATAACTTTCGAGGGTGGAATAAAAGAAAAAAAAATAAAAATATTCGAGAAATGAAAGCAGCAAGGGGATGAGAGATAAGAGGTAGAATTAGGGCGTTATTTGTACTATTGTATCCGTTGTTGTTAAAAATCATTTATAAAGAAACTTTTACGTACACAAGGAAGTTTCTTTTATCGAGATGGCGGTAAAGATTTTGTTTCATCTTACATCATTATTTACGATAAATTCATATTAGCAGGAAATTACGAAATTAATAATTTTAATACTGAAATTTCCTCACTGCGATAATCTTACTTTTCCTGAAATATTATACATTTCATTTCTTCTTTTTTCTTTTTCTTTTTTTATCGAAGGAAGAAACGTTCGTTTCACAGATTCAGGCACCGATAACTAACTGCCGATAAAATTGTATATAAAGTATCAAAGATAAAGGAGAAACAGGTGAGATGAGAAATTTTCGAATTTCCGTCGCCACGGTATTTACCGCTCGCCTCGTCTCCGGCAATTCATCCGGATCGTGTCGAAATCGCGTAAGAGGCGTGCACACGCATAAACGTGTGGATGGAGGCGTTGGAAGCAGGGAACCCCACGGCAAGATAGATTCGTTTCACGGTGTCAAACTATACCCAAGCTTGTGTACTCGTTGTCACGGCATTTGGCAATTATCTTGCACACTCGTGCACACTCATATATATACGTGCATTATATGCCCCGCGGGTTGCTCGCGCGAGCGATAATCTCGAAGCGTGTACAAGCGACAAACAGGGAACGCGGATGTACTTGCTGTACCCCCTCCTCCCCAGATATCCCGCCACGCGAATTATTCAACGGCCTCGTTCTTTTCCAGTTCCAGTTCTCCTCTTCCTTCGAATTTCGGAAATTTCCATCTTTTCTCCTTTTCCTTCCCCTGCCGCTCACGATTCCCTCCCTCCATCGATCGATCGTACGGGGGAGGAGGTGTAATTTTAAATTCTCCCCGTTTGACGGGGATAGCGTGATAAATCCAGCTCGCGTGGGAAAAACGGTAAATCGTGGAAGGAAGATTGATCCGTGAGAGGGCCGTGACAATGGTAATTTCCCGAGCCGAGGGGAAATTAATATTTATATCCTTCTGATGGGTTTTTAATGGAGTCAAAAGGGGAAGAGGGGCGGTAGAATCTCGAACCGGGATAAACAAGGGAATCTGTTGAAAAGTTTCGTAGATTTCGTAGACCGGTTATCGGGGGCGAGATTACGCTCGAGGGCAACGAAGGAGGGAGCTGGTTGGTTCCCTTAATGCTTCGAACTCGTTCAACGTCATTAACAAGGGAGAGAGAGTCGTTTTCCTCGTCAAAAGAAATCGTAGGGTACGGGGTGAGTGACGGGTGGGTGGCGCCGTTTAAACGCGTGGTTTCCGCACTGGTATCCGAGAATCTCTCTCTAATTAGCACCTTGGCCGGGCTTCCAGGCGACGATTCACCGTCGAGGAAAATATTTCTCGCGCTAGGGACGAGCAAAAAAAGAATGGACAGGTGGAGAACATTTTCTTACGATCGTTCTGGAAACGAAAAAACTGTTCGAACGGCCTGAAAGCCCGTCGACAAATTCACGCGTATTTCGTGGAAATAATAATCCGTGGCTTCGTTTGTGGAATCGTTGCAGATCGTCCATTAATGGGGCGATAATATCGGCTACGATTATACTTGTTACAAGCTTTCTCGTTTCCTCATTATCGCGAGCTTTATCTGCGGTGTAGCCTGCGCGAATCGAGACCGAATTCGATGCATTAATTATCATTCTTTCGAATAATTTAAATCGTGGATCGTTGAACCGTCGTCGCGGGGGATAACTCGTGTTTATCGCCGCAGGGGTTCCAAGTGAATTTACGTTGAGCGGGTGGACGCAATGGAAGCTGATCAGAAAGTTCAGCTCAGAAAATTGCCGAGGAGAAAGAGTTCGTGGAAATTGTAAATGTTACGAACGAGCTGCTTTTAGATATTCCCTTTACTTTCGTTTGTTTGATTTGAAAGATTGTTTGAAAGGATGGAAAAGCGGATGTTGTCGAGATCCGTTTTTTCTTTCTTTCTTTCTTTCTTTCTTTTTTTTTTCGATTTCGAAACTTATCCACGAATTTTAGAATTTTAGATTTCTTCCTTGATATTTCTTCGTCGCGCGAACTTGTTTGAACTTTTCGAGCTTGAAAATTGAAATTGGTGAAACGCGTCTATCCGCAATTAAAAATCTTGAAAAAGGGAAGTATATAACAACATTTAATAACAAGTCCAGCGATACGATACGAGGGGAAAAAAAAAAAGGGGGGCAAAAAGAAACGAATTGCCGTATCGTTATATCTCAAAGTGGGCATGTTTCACGGTTATTTTATTCCAGCTACTTACCTCTCATCTGCGATGCGAGAACTCGATATTCCGTTCAACGAGTTGCTCGTTTAATTTCTCGAGTAATTGAGGTGGTAGGAACGAAGTTGATCCTATTACGTTCACAGCGCCGTTTATCGAACGAAACAACCTCTCGTCCGCTATGTGTTCCCGAAGAATTAAAGAAACAAGGTTCGTCTAGCCGCGAGCAAAAGTTTATGAATCCACCAATTAAACATTTATTCGTGGCCGACGTTTTGCTCGCGGTCTTATTTCATCCGGATGAACGCATCTCGTTTCCCCTCCGTTATTTACATGCAAATAAAACCTTAATTCGAATAAATATTTATTAAAACAGTTGCCCTTCGCGATGCATACTGCCCAGCCCTGTCCAGAAGGAGGGAAGAAGGAGGAGGGGGGAAGGATCGAAAGTTTCGCGCATAAACGCGAAGAAGCTCCAATCTACGTCTACAACAAAAACGAGAAAAATAAACGAAACGATTGATTTATTTATCCAGTGATGACTCTCGGGCACCACTCGTTCGAATATTTCTTTATTCTTTATTCGTGAACAGATTCCTAAGTTTTTTGCGTAATAATTTTATAAAGCGTAGAATAATATATTGTCGAATAACTTAAATTTTTCTTATCTCGAATCCTTAATTTCGAAAGTTTTTGAGTTTTGTAAGCGTGGAATGAGTCGGTTCGAGTTTGATTTTCCGTTATTGAACGATGAAACTACTTCTTTTCGTAATTGACGATATAGAGAAAGGGAAAGCAGTGATAAAGATGAAGTACAAAAGATGTAAAAGAACGAAGAATAATAGACGAAAGTGAATATGAACCCAGCTTATGTTTTTTAGAAATAGGAGTTAAAAGGATTATAAAATTCAACAAGAAATAAGAAAGGCGAAAGACATCGAACGATGTTTCACCGTGATTCACTTGCTCTGACAAACCAAGGATGCATCTTGCCGATTGCTTTATAAAATATCGCGCAAAACAACACGTTCGAAAGCATTTCTTTCTTTATATGTAAAGACACATAAAATATTAAAATATAAAAGTTTTATATTCCGTTAACTTGTGCGTGAAATCGTTTTAAATTATCTGTAATCGTCTCGAGTTGTCAATTCGACCGAGCGAAAAAGGGTTAACATTTATTCTTGGTGACGAATACCGAATCCAATCCAGTCAAGGGTTAAAAGTTTCGCGATAAACGTATAAACTGTTTCGTCCAATCTGCGTCCAACGACAAATTAGACAGAGCTAAGGGAAATAGAAATGTAAAAATAAAAAAAAAATAAAGAAACAACCAATTTACTTGCCGAGAGAGTATGTACCATTAATGCAGGGAATCTCGGCACGGCTGAATAACCAGGCAGCAAACGCGATTTAATTAAGATACGAACAATCCGGGTCGAAGAAGGCAGGCTGGATCGATGGAAATATCGGAAAATATGAGGATTATGCCGTGCCCCTGGCTTCGTCATCGTCTATAATTCCGTGCCATTAGCTGTACTAGCACCCGTTACTGGCACCGCATAATAATAACTGACATTCTTAAGATCCCGATGCAAATACCGTTCGCCATAATTAAACGCGGGCTAGGTCGGGATGAAGTCACGAGGAAGGTCGAGCCTCCTTTGGGGAAAGGAGACGTGCTCTTTCCCCTGGTCAAACGAGAGAAGAGGGGAGGAAAAAAAGAAGAAAAGAAAAAAAAATTGCGAGGAGTCATTTTCACCCAACCCTTTTAATCATTACGAATGCGTTCGACGCCCCGAGACCGCGTTGAAATGCATCGAGTATGAAAGAGGCGGTGCGAAAAAAAGGGGAGGGAAGAAGAGAGAGGGAGACGAGGAAGCATAGAACAAGGATAAATTCAGCAGGGATGAAACTGACGGCCGTGAATGCGTAATACCGTGTTTTATAAACCCTTTAATTGCCACATTCGGACACGTGCATCCGGTGTAACAGCGTATGCTTTATTCGCGCAGATGTATCCGCTGTCACGTTCCCGGAGGTGTATAAAATTGCGATGATTAAAATGTAGTCGCACGTCGTATCATCCCAATCCGTCAACATGGCGGTTTTTTTCTCTCCTTCTCCTTTCTCCTCCCTCCCTGCCTATACGTCCCTCTTTGTTCTTCCATCTTGTTTCTTTTTTTTTATTATAAGTGGAAAGGAAGGAAGGAAGGAAGGAAAGAACGTTGGTACGTTGGGGAGAGATAACGAACGGTGCGGACTTTTCAGAATTTGTTTAACGAAATTCCCAGAAAGTAAATTTCCCTTCCAGTGTCTGGATATATTCGCTCTTCTTGATTAAAAATCGATATGCTCGAAGATATTGTTTTCTTGTCGGTGTTGCGCATATATAGCGGATATAGATATTGTTCCTCGAGAATGGGTTCGCGATCGACTCGGTTACGCCATCTTTTTAAGAGAGATCTTCCGTTCAAAATTTGATTAGAATTTCTTTTTATAAATGACATTAATGGGTCCCATGATCGACACGTTTACAATTTCACGAATAAAATGGTTTCAACTCGAGATCAACTCGATTTTCTTGATTTTCCCAATCTTTTCCAATTCGCGGTGACCCAGTTTCGCGATAATTTGGAAAAAATTTTTCGACTTCACGGTACATTGCTGTACCGAAAACGCACATCTTTAATAAAGCGGAGTGAACGTAATATCCCATTTTCAGAGGATTTCCGGCCGACGAATAATACATATATCGAAATGAACGTACGCTGAAAAATAAATAAATATCTAAAAATAATTTTGCCGGAAAGCATTCGCAGGTTGCAGATATCTGCGATCCACAGATTGGAAATTCACATACGTTACGTGGGAAATACAAAGCGGAGGTATTACGACCGAAGATAAGCTGTCGCGATAATTTGAAATGTTATACAGATATACATATAATTAATTCCGTTGTTTCAGTCGGTGCTATGTACGTGTGCATGCTGTACGCCGTCCTCTTCCTCAAGCTGTGGTCGTACGTGCAAGTGAACATGTGGTGTCGGGTGAACAATCGAAGAAAGACAACGAGCCAGGGGAGGATGCGACGACAATCTCTGTCCTACAATAATCTACAGTGTAAGTAGAGAATTTCCACGTAATCCCCGACACCCGTATCTCCCGTCGCCTCTCCCCCTCCTCTCCCATTTTCCACGCGGCCAACTTTTACACATCCGCGTCTCGTGGTCGCATAATAACGGGGCGACGCGACGTTTATTTCCATCAACGATGTCAATTTATCGCCGTGGCTACGACAAACGACAAACGTTATTCCGTGGAATGCGTGGTACGCGCGCGCCGGCATTTTCGATAACAACTATTACGCATTCCCTTTACATCGTTTCGTGCTTTCGCGTAACACCCTCTAATTTCAACGCGGATGCCGGTGGGCCGGCCGAAAAACGCCGGCCAACGGCCGTGTACAACCACCCCGCGCGCGCTTGGATTTTTGGTCGACCGCCTCTGTGACGCGGGGCTCCCAGGGAAAATGCTTGTTACAAGTTTTTGGACGACTGGTTAAATCCTGTGCAACGTTGTATATATATATATATGTATGTACACGGGTTTCGCGACCAACCCCGACCTTCGTTTCTATTGTAAACAAAATTAATTAAAGGAACGAGGGGGGGCAAAAGGGTGGAAGAAAACGCGGAAAATTGCTCACTTCTTTTTTTCTTTCTTACTTTTTCCTCCATCATTTTTTCTCTCTCTCTCTTTCCTCCATATCCACGCCGATTCGTTCGTGGCGATATCATCGAGGGATAGTTATCCCTGGAAAATACACCGATTCCGTTTCGTCCTCTTCGCGGGATGAGCGACTGGACGAGAAAGCTTGAAGTTGGGGATGAATTTATCGGGCGGGAAGATGGAAAGACGGGAGATGGATAAACTCGGAAATATTCGTGACGCGTGATAGACTGTGACGCGCATACATTAAGCTCGTATATAACGCGTCTTTTGAGCCGGGTAATTCAATGGTTGTTGGTGGTGGTGTTGGGGCTATTCGTTCGCTTCTGAAGGTGCATACACGATGTCGGGGCTGGCCGCGACGACGCGCATGGAGCGCGCACACATGGAGCGAGAAGAGGCGAAATACTTCCACCCAATTTAAACTCTCGATCAGTCTCGCCTCTGTTTCCGGGTATCGGGCCACGGTTACGTGGTGGAGTATCGATTATTCAGGTCCGGCAAAGTCAAATTATACAACACACACACACACACATACACATGACTGACCTATCCCCCTCCCTTCTTCCCCAATAAACTCACCGCATGGAATATTAACCCTTTCCCCTGCGTTTGCCTTTGCCTTTCCTTCCGCCTTCGCCCTCTCACCGAGACCGAGAGAAATATAGCGCTACAAGGACCTCGTGTATCATTTTGACGCGTTATGGCCCTCTTTCGTGCACTGGAAATCTGTTATACAACTCTTCCGCTTTCTTAGAGCCACTTTAAACAGGCCTGGAGGGTTGTAGAAGCCACTTAGAGAAAAATCAATCCGGGGGAACCACTCCTTTTCTGTTCCACGAACCCTTTGCCCCTTGTGCATCCCGCCCTCCTTTAATCAAATGCGATTGTTTCATGCTCGCGTTATCGTCTCTTATCGCCCTGATCGTCGTTCCTCGTTACTTTTCTTCCTCGATTCTACGAGGAAATGAAAAAATTTGCCAAAAAAAATCTCACGAACGTTTCTTCCACGATCCAAAGTCCAAAAATTATGAAATGGAATAATTCGTGCCCGATCACCAAGGTATATCGACAATATCGCGAAGAGGCGATGCACAGATCCGTTTGCAAATTCGATCCGAGTCCATTTCACGGCTTACTCTCTCCTCGTTCCCCGAGTTCTTGTTCGCGGTCGGGGCTCGTTAATCAACGCCAAGATAATGCGAAAGGAAGACATAATGGTGGATGCGTGTGAATGGCGGTGCATCGCGTAGCTGATTCCACCTTCCTCGGGAAACACGTGGAATAGATGTTGAGGAATGGTCGAACGTTGAGTATCGCGGTGCCCGAATAACCATCCGGTCCATTTAAAACGTTTGACCACACTTTGACCCCCTCCTCGTCTCCTCTCTTCTCTTTTCCAGACGTTGACGCATACATCCCTATCCCCCCCTCCCCCGTATTTATTCGTCGAGCGAGTATCAGCTGACCGGGAGTAATTAGATGATTGTTAATTCCCCGCTCGATCGCCGCCGCTCTTCCATCACACATAATAACACCAACCGAGGTATAAAAAGTGCTGTAGGCTAATATGATTATCGAAATTCGATGGAACGCTTCAGTTGCGGTGAACAGAGAGAGAGAGAGAGAGAGAGAGAGGGTATATACACCGAAGCTTGGAGGAGGATCGATCCTCCTGATCGATTCGAAGGGGGTACGATCGACGAATGCACCGCGTAGCGCACACGTTGTGGAAGCCACGAACGCGTATATAATCCTCTCTCTGTACCTCGTGCCGTGTAATTTTCGTCCTCCGACCCCCCCTCTATCGGTTGAACGTCGAGGAACGCCGTATTATTGCGTCGCATAATGACGACGTTGACTTTTCCGATTTTCGCGAAAGCTTTTGTGTCCGTTTGGCCATCGATCGGTTGAAACGGCGACGAATTCGAGCGGGCCGGGTTCTCAGGGTAGGTACTTTCAATAAGCAATCTACTCTGATGTGTCTGTTAGGCGTCAAGGTAATGGGAGAAAGGTCTTTTCGAATACGAACGAAAATGGAGAGAGTAAAAGTAAGAAACTGATCCAGTCGTTGGTTAGATATTTGGCGGTCGTGCTTTCGCGTATCATGCCGTGTTATTTCTCTCGACGAATTTCCTTCCGGCGAATATCCTGAATTTTTTTTTTTTCAGAAATTTTTTTCAAATTTTTCACAAGTGATTTTAAAATTTTGATCACGTAAAGAAATTTTATTTATCCATGTTAACGATTTCATTTAATGATACAAAATTTGTGTCATTCGAGTGGATAGCTTATCGCGAGATCATATTTCTAGCGGGGTCAAAAATTGACCGGTTGATGATAATCTTTTGTTTTTGCGTAACGGAAAACATGAAAATCCGAAATTAATTATCCCTGTATATGCGACATTTTGTTCTATTATACCGGTATTACAATATTCTACAATTCCGATTATTCGCTCATTAAAATATGCTAAAATTTTGGCCATTAGTATTAATGATAGTAATATGAAATTCCAAATCCGATACGATTATACGGATACCTTTTTGATATAAGCTACTTTAACCTATCGTAATACTATAATGATATTCAATAATTGCTTAAAATCTCTTTCCCGCATATAATCATAATATCCTTTATATTTTCTCAAATTATTTATCGTATGAATAGTTTTTTATTCTATTTCGACTGATTTATTTATTTATTTATTTTCCCCCTTCTCGTTTGACAAACGATCGATCTATACCATTCATTTAATCTTATCCTCTTCTTATTCTACTCAGCCGACAAACGAGCAACTACTGCGCTGTACTATTATAGAACCCGTGCAACAATTTTCGTTTATCATTTTCCCAATATTGTTTTCCAGTTTCTCAAAATTTTCATTCCTTTACAGTTCCAACTACTCACGCAACATTAAACGCTGTCATATATCACTTGTCGGGAGAAGAGATAGTCATTTAATGCCAGCGTCGGACGAATTTCCTCTAATTTATTACTCTGTTGACGTCTAACCTTTCATACCGCGTGCTCGCGGAAGCACCTACGCGTCTGAAATCTTCTTACGTGCTGGTATCACGAGCTTCGCAGCACTCACGAGCAACAGCCACCTAACTCGACAAGTTCGCACCCTTCTGTCCCGACCTTCGCAGCACAGTTTCGAGGCGAATTTTATGCTATCAAGAAGATTTTTCGCACCACGATTTCTACTTTTTCTCCTCTGCAAATACTTGTGTAACGTAATTCTCGTATTACTTTCGTATTATTTTCGACTCACGCCTCCATTTACGTATGAATTTGATAACATTTTTATTATCTCGATGAATTTTATTCCAGAAATATATATATCTCGACTGTTGGCGCGAGAAAAACTCGGTGCTAGAATATTTAGAACGAGGAGGGAAGAGAAGGGAAAAAGAAGTAGAGAACGGGAGGATCGCGAGGCGAACGAGAGATCTCACAAATTAAGCTTGAGCGGTACAAGAGACGAAGCTTTCCGACCGATGGGATTGGCTGCAATCTTCGACAAGGCAATCCGGCGGACTCGTAAATTTTCTGGAACAGCGCGAATCGAGCCTAACAGACCCCGGCTGTCTCGATACCAGTTGGCCACAATTTCCCGACGACATGGAGATCTAATTCTAGAAATTTATTTGCCCGATAAACTGAAGGTGTTTTCACCGGATCCTCCTCCTCGAAACGCTCGTGATTCATTAGCCGCTTCCCAATTCGTGGCCGTCGTTTGCAGAAACATTTTCTTTCGAAAATTCCCTCCCTCCTCTTCCCTTCTCTTCCCTTCCCTCCCATAGTCGAATCGTTACTTTTCGACATTGGTTGGGCGAATTATTGCCCGCTGATTCGTATGGTAATTAGAGGGGACCAAGTATCGAATAGAAATCCGGTTATCGTTCGTAATAAATTTCGAAAAGTTTCCCGGAAACTTTAACGACACTTTTCGACTCCTTCTCGTTATTACCTTCGATATTGGTTAGCAAAGCAATCCAACCGTCCCTCCTCCCCCTCTCCCCTCCCCTCCCTACTCCGACACTTTGACAAAGAACCGATCGGTCCTGGTTACGGCGATTCGGCTCGAATAATTTCACGATTTATCGAGGCCCATTTACCGCCCTACCGTAACCACCTCCATCCGTTTAAACAATCCTGTTCCGAATCAATCGGCAAATTTCGAGCCCGAGAACCGAAGGGGCGCGAGCAAGAATCGCGTATTAAAAATTCCAATCGCGTCTCTGCGGCGGCATTGCTCGCGTGGAATCCTCGCGATATTCTCACGGAGAAGAGAGAGAGAGGGAGAGAGGGAGGGGGTTCATCGCGGAGCGCATCGCTTGATCGTCGCGCGGCATCGTATTAACCCCCTCTCCTCCCCTTTCGAACGATGTACGCACGAGAAACAGAGAATCCCGCGTTACTCGGCATTGAGTACTCGAACCACGGGGAAAAGAAAGAAAGAAAGAAAGAAAAACTATTACGGCGGATAAACGAGACAGGAGGAGGCATATACCGGTGGATGAGGAGAGAAGAAGACGGGGCGAGGGTGGAGCACGGATGTTGGAGGGAGAACGGGCGAGAAAAAGAGGGTTGCAGGAATTTAATTTGGACGAATTCTTCCTCGCCACTTATTACCGGATGGGGTCTCGTGAAACTCTCGTTTGAACGTCGCTCGAACGTCCGTCCGTCGTGACGACTCTCGCGTAAGTCACGTCGATTCACGCCTCCCCGGGAACACGGTTTTGGACACGTTTGGAGCCGTGACGCGACGCGATCCCAGAATAGGTAAGTCCTCTCTGTATTACCGAGCTTATTTGAATTCCAGATTGGATTCGGACGAATGAGGGAATTCTATTTTTCTATCGGTTAGCTGTTCCTCCGCTGCGGGCGGGGGATTAGGCGTGGACGAGGAGATGAGAATCGATCTCGTTTCCAAGTCTGGGCAAACTTTTCTTGGCCAAGATTGGCCAAGTATACATCCCTCCGGTTTTTCCTTCACCGTTTCGTTTCGAAATGATTTAATAACGATTATATCCGCCGTTGGTAATCCGCGAATAGCAATCCGAACTCACGTCGCACGAGGGATCGAAGTTTAAACGCTCGCCGATTTTTCTTGGAAAGATTAAACTACGCGACTCCCCCTCCTCGGTCCTTGGGGAGGAAGCTCGAGAATGATTCTCGAGCAACTAACTTCCTCGGGTGTACCTTTTCATCAAACTCTCGGTGTTTTCACTTTCCCCCCCTTCTTTCTCTCCTCTCTTTTCTCTTTTCTCCGCCTCTTTTTCCCCGATTTTCGCATCTAACCCCATTTTTTCTTCTCCTACTTCTTCTTCTTCTTTGTTGTTTCAGTTGCGAAGGCAGAGGCAAGGGTTCGCGAAATTCCTGTTGCTCGCAAACCTGGCGTGTGATTCATCGCGGTAATCTGTTTTTTTCTCCCCTCCAGCATCTAACGCGAATACGATTCCCTGTTGCAGCTTCCACCGCGAAGCAAAACGGCGAGGAGGTCGACGACTCGAAGCACGAAGTAGACGTTGCTGGCACGGTCTTGGTGCAATATCCGGACAACTTGACTTTCCGTGATCTTTACTACTTCATCCTGGCGCCTACCCTCTGCTACGAACTGAATTTCCCTAGAACACAAAGGATTCGGAAAAGGTAAACAGCAAACACTCCTCGAGGAGGAGGTGATTCAGGTGTTTTTTTGATAAAGGTGATCGAATATTTTTTTAGCGAATATTCCGGCATTTTATCGCTTCTCGTAAAGCAAGAGAGAAAGATTCTCTCGAAGGAATTTTTTCAGAAATAATTGAAAGAGAAGAGTTTTATGAATGCTTTACGTCTATATTTTATCGTGAAGTATTTCGATAATTTGTATCTCTTCTCTTTTTAAATTTTAATTTAGAATTTTTCTATCTAGGAAGTATAAATTTTCTGATATCAGAGACACGAATGAAAAATTCCTTTTTTTCTTTTCTTTTTTTTTTGAATAAGGAATTGTTAGTTGTCACTTTATCGTCATTTGTTTGAAACAACGATTGATTCCTGTACTTTATTTTACACGCGAAACATTTTCGCATAACTTGAATTTTTTAACTACGTTTTCTTCTTTCCTTTTTACCAGCGGATGTCTCTCGACATCTAAAACTCACTTCTCTAATTCCTTCTCTATCGTGCGCATATTTCCACGTACGGTGGGTGCACGTGTAGATCGTGGCTACAATTCTCGAAAGGCTACGGTTCCCGAAAAAGTTCCCTCTCGTCCTCGATTTCGGTGGCGCGCGCGTTTCCTTTCCCCGAGGAAAGGAACGAAAGGGAAGAAGGCAAAGTTGGCGAGCGGAAATGTTGGCGAAATTAGATTTAAGTGGGCCATTGTTGGGAAAATAGAGAAGAGAAGAAGAAGGGGGAGCAAGGTTCGGACGCGGGGTAGGGCAAGGTGATGTATTCCTTTCCGTGCTTCCGCCCTCGTACTTCCGATTGTATTCGGAATCCCGGAGATTTTCGTGGAACACTTTCCACCTCCCTGCGCGGACGCGTTTCTGGGATGCATAGTAGTTCGGTGGTGTGTGCTCGGTCGTGTGGAGTGGCAGTGCATCGAGAAAATGGAGTGGGCTGGCCGACATTTCTTGCCACCGGCAGTTGTTGGCCCAAACTGAAAATCCCGGGACGGATTGCGATAGGTGGAAAGGGAAAAGAAGAAGAGACGTCGCATCTCGTGATTCCCTCCTCTCCGCTCATATTTTTGGATTTCGTGGCGGATATCGTGGCGAATTTTCACAGGCGGGGTGTGCGTGATAAGAGAAATGTAACCAACGTGGGCTAATGTATTATTTGCGGAAAAGTCGTGACGTAGACTAAAAAGACGTGGCTGACTCTGTTTGACTAACGTAACGGGTGGAAAATGGGTCATGCTTTTACAGGACTCAGAAACTCAGGATGGTATAAACTCTACCGAGATATGTATATGCATACACGCGTATATTTAAACATTTTTGTTTCATCTTCCTCGATGTTTAACGCGAGGAATTGTTACGACGACTCGGTTGCTAACTCGTTCATTTATCTGCGCAGATTTCTGATTAAACGGATCCTGGAGGTGGTGGTCGGCTGCCAAGTGGTCATGTCGCTCTTCCAACAATGGATGGTCCCGTGTGTGAAGAATTCCCTCGTACCGTTCAGCGTAAGTGTTTCATTCACCTTTTCGCAAAGCTTTCGCGTGAAATCCTCCCTCTACAACGATGAGAAAATCTCATTACGCCCGGTGAATCACCCATCTCTCGATCCTCTCCGTATATCATAGAAAACAATTTTCCGTTTCTCCTTTCTTCCTTCTTCTTCTTCTTCTTCTTTTCCTTCTTCTTCTTCTTCTTCTTTTTCTTCTTCTCGCTTTTCGAGTCGAGAGAAGAAGATCGGTTTGGTGTTTCGTATCGCCATGCGTTTATCCCCTTTTATTCTCCACCGAAATAAATAATAATTTATATGTCGGCCGATACATGAACGTACATCCATTATAAGGCGGCTAATTATTTATAGGAAGGATCGTAGGAGGGTGGCCAACCCAGAATGGAACGGCTCTTAAGATAGAGAGAGCGGATGAACACAAGTGTAATTTGGTTTCGGCAAATAGGTTCGATCAATCTTTCTCGTAATTCCCCGACTGCTACTAGCTACGATACGCACAAATATATGGTCGACCGATCCCAAACGGTTCCGTCCACCGCCTCTCTCGTGGAAAATCCTCATACTCCCCTCGAACCGATGTGTTTCTACGCACGATAATGATCCCCCTCCCAGACGATACACCCTCGCTTTTTATTCTCGTCAGGGCTGTTAAACAACCACTCCTCGCCCCTCTTTTTGTAACATTGGCTACAACATTCGACAGGGTGGAAATCATTTGTCGAGGAAACGCGAAACGAGAAGAAATTTTACGTATCTTAATCAGGATAGGACAGAGGGCTGTAAATATCGGTAGATAAGCTCGGTGGACAATTTGGATGGAATGCAGCCTGGAGAATATGATCGTGTCTCTTATTATTCGTGGCACAATGGGAGGAGGGCGAGGAGGAGCGATAAAGCTAGGGCGTTTAACGACATTGACGAACGATGCCGCTATTCGATTCACTCGGTCTCTTTCATAATTTCTGCTGTGCTCTATTTTCGGTTTCGGAAATTGATCGAGGGATGGAAAAGCGAGGTGAGAGGGGTGGCGAGGAACTTGAGATCGTGAACCGGCAATTAAGCTCGTTCATTCTCGTCGATGGGTCGATTTACTTGTTGCCCGGGTTATTCGTTATCGTGTCTGCGTGGCCCGCCGTCACGGCGTTTGCATTATTTACAGCCGTTGGACGGAATCGCAGTCGTGAAAAGACTGGAAGCAGAAAAGAATTGTTTTCGCATAAGAGAAAAAAAGAAAACGGGCGGAATCGTGAAACGGGTGCGTGTTAACGGGGACGTAGAAGGTTTGCAATGTCGCGAAATTATTTTTCATCTGGCATCGAGCCGACACGAAACGACGGGCCGCGATAAAGACAACGGCGATCTCGTGCGCGTAATGAGTCGACGGTAATTTCACTCGAGCACGAGTGAAATTAGCGTTGCGCGAGCGGCAATTGCCGATGGAGACAACACGAGGAGGAACGAGCGAATAGCGTACCTTGCCGTTATTTTTCATTGATTTTTTCTTTTTTTTTCTCTCTCTCTCCAATCTTTTCTAGTCTTTTAATTTGGTCCATCCGTTCGTTTTGCCTTTTGTCTTTTTCTCTTCTTTTTCTTTCACCCGTTTCGACCACAAAATTCTTTGCCTCCGGTTAACGGAGGTTGAATCGCAGACGTTTCCAGTTCATTTCGCAGAAGGGGGGAGAGAGGTAGCGGGGGTAATTAACAATCTGATGTTTATTCATTTAAACCTCGTGACATTAATTGAAAAAATTCAACCGGGCTGCGGTTTTGATTGTTCGTTAACGAGGGGATGAATAGTTCCTGCTGTCGGTGTGCATCGGTGGCAGAAATTTTCCCGCGCTCGTGCTCCCCAGCTTCGTGGATTTAAATGGATCCTTTTACGCGGACAGTTTTAACCACGGCTGATCCACGCCGGACATCCGCGGTTTACCACCTATATCCATAGATGGCCGTATAATGTAGTCGGCCCAGCTACCCGTTTCCACCGCCATTGTGAAACGTTGGAAATTTCGGTGATCCCTTTGTTTTGGGATGGATTCGTCGCGTGTACATTTTTCCCGTCTTTCCCCTCGCCAATTTCACACGAATGGAATAAACGATGAGAATCGACCAAGGAAACAGCTGTGCTCGCGTGCGAAAATTTCGAAAATGGTGCAATTTCCAACATTTCTCTACTTACTTCCCTCATCGAAAATCGTCATTGATAATCATCCTCGTTCTCAGTTACAAGAGATCTCAAAGAGAATTTCTTTGAGAAACTGGCCGAGAAAAGTTTGCTACGGTGTTAGTTAGCCACAATTTCTTGCGCAATTAGTATTATTATCGGTAGAGTATAAAGAAAAGTGTATTCGTAAATCTTTTATGAGCTCGAAAGCTTGAAATATCAGCATCGAGATATCTTACTTGGAAAACACTTTTCACGACGAAGCTTATATATTCCAGAAAAAAAAGCTGTTGAAAAGCTTTCTCCTGCTTTTTTGTATCGTATCGCGAACGAGACAATATCGAGATAATGAGTGACCTGTCCGCGCGTTAGGAGGGGAGGTCTATCTGGGAGGGGAAAAAACGAGAGGCGAGGAGGCGTGTTGGAAGCGTAATTACAATGCGACGAGCGGGGGCGGGGGCGGTTATCAATTCCGATGAATGGATTCCCACGGATGTGGCCGCGCACACGGGAGGGAAAGCAATATCCACGAAATCGATTTCTTCTCGTGTTGGACCCTCCTCGGTGTCAAGCTTCTCGCGACAGTGACAGACCATCGCGAAGTAGATCCAAAAGACGGAGACATTTCCACTCCCTTTCCCTCCCGTTGCCAGCTGGCTGGCCGATCAGCGACGTGACTGTCGTCTCTGCCATCGTGATTCGCAATTATCGAATCCAATTTGTCCGCCAGAAAGGCAGCCGAGGGTGGCCAAAGTGGGCGGGAACGAGCGAGAGTGAGAGTGTGAGAGAAAGAGAGAGAGAGAGAGAGTAAAAACGTGGAAAAAGGGGTGGCGGAGGCAGAAGGAGTTGCGATCGAAGATAGAGAAAATGACGAGGCGGACGACGTGGAAATGGATAGAGAAAAGAGCTTGCCACCCCGGAATTAACTCTCCTCGCAGCACCTTGCACGGTAATTACTCGAAGTTCGATCGATGCCACCGATTCCTTTATATCCTAGGCTTGAAAAACGAGATTTGGAACGATATCTCGGTTGGCCCAAAGATTTAACCGGTTTCTCTTTCCGTTTCTCTTCTTTTTCTTCTTCTTCTTCTTCTTCGGTATTACCGTCTTTCGAATCTTTTTCTCTCGAACACTCTCTCCAAGCAAGGCAAGGGAATCTAGGTGCGATTTACCAAGGGGAGGGAGAGGTGCAATTTGTCCTCGATTGAAAATCGTCGTGTACAGACAGAGAGGGAGAGAATCGCGTACACGAAATCGCTAAGCGAAATCTCTTGCACCTCTCCCGAGGTGAACGCTGCCACTTACGTTGATCTCCCCGATTCGACGCTATGGAAACGTTTAATAATCTGGACGAGGAGTAGGTTGAACAGGAAGAAGACTCCCTCGAAGGAAGGACGGGGAACTGGTTGGGGAGAACTATCTAATCGTGGGTGCGCAAGTTTTGACTGGCTGTCTTGGCCCAGGGGCGACTCTTGTTGTTACCAAGTTCTACCGGTTCCAAGTGTCCGGTCCTAGTTGTTTAAGGAACTCCTTCCATTTAATGACTGCCCCCTCTCTATTCGAGGAAAGGGAAACATTATGGCTTGGAGTATATTCTAGATTGTATCGTTATTTATGAGTATCGATCTCTTCCTTCTGAACTCTTTCTTCTAAGAAGAGGTTTTGAACGTGTAGTTTCGATCGAGCATCATCTCGTTACTCCTCTTTTCGATACCTTAATTTCTCCGCCGATTCTGTTGATTCATCCCTCCTACGAAATATACGATATTGATGATTCCTCTTTTTCTTCTTCCATGTTCATCCCATCGTATCTTTATTCATCTTATTCTTCGTCGCGTCTACGCGAATTGGGGAATCATCGGGATCATGAAAATCACACGGTTCTTTCGAAGATCTTTCGAAGATCTTTCGAAGGGGCTCATGAATGTCCGCCGAAGGAAGGCAATCGAAGTTTCGCCATTGGAGAGAACGGACGTGCCTCGCAACGTACAAACATTTTTCAACGTGACACGTATACGTAACCTTGATGGTTAATCGTGCCACCGGCAAAGGGCAATTCATCTTGCAGCCCATCGAAAATTTTCTCTCCTCCTGGGGGCCTGATCGACGTGTAAATGGCCGGTGGTGTACATTTTGCCTATCTTTCACGGCGCGCGCCCCGTGCACATGAATGACTTTACACTGTGGGCCAATAGACCGATCGAAAGGTGACGGCGTGGTCGCGTCGAGCGTCGTCTTATCACCTCCTCGACGTGCCACTGCTTAAAGGGATGAACGTTTTAAAGGATTTTCGAGGATGGTAGAGGGTGTACAAAGGATGGAGAGTCGGTGGGTGCAGCCTCTGCGACTTGGTGGCTGTTCGCACCGTTCGAGACCGTTGACGACAAAACGGATGAAATATCGTATCGATTTCCCATCGTGAATGCTCGTAAACTCTCTCTCTCTCTCTTTCTTTCTTTTTCTCCTCTCTTCCTCCCTTCCACATCTTTTTTTTTTTCTCATCATTGTACGGAATCTTCTTTAGAGATCGCGAATGCACGCAGGTCAACGAGCAGTTTGAGCGACGTGAAAGAAAAAAAGAAATATCGCGCCCGTCTTTTCTACACGTTACACGACTTTGAAGCAATATTTTTATTTTCACTCCGTGATTCTTCCTCCTCTCCCCTTTACCTTCTCCGCTTTCAATGTGTCGGATATTTGTCCGGTTCCTATCTAAGAGGTGGAAGCGGACTGACTCGAGATGACGGCAGACATATAATACGACCAAGTAAAAATATTTCAACGGATGAAAAGTCGATACGTTTCCTCGGCTGTCCGATCACCGAGACAGCCGAGATTATTACGAATGGAACGGTGGATATTCTTAATAATTTCACCCTTGACATCGAGCAATCTTATCCGCCCGTTCTATTTTGTCGAACAATGTTTCCTGCTATCTTTCACGCCGGAAATTGAGGTCCTGTTCACTCGGTCGTTAACGGACGTTCCATGAATATTCCTCTTGCATCCACTGTTTCGTACCCGTCGTATCGGGTCGCGAAGGAAACGTCAACACAACGTTCAAAATGGGAGGAACAGTAACCGAGACGGAAAAACGTATCGAGAAGACCTTAATTTTTTTTTTTTTCGGTTATACGAGCGATAACGGAAGAGCGATGTAAGACAGAATGACGGACAGAAGTTATTACTATCACCGGTTTTCGTACATTTCGCGATGGAAATTCAATTACGGTTTCACGGGTATTCCACGGGTATCGAGCTCGATCTTCTTCCATCGTTAGAAATCCGACGGTTATTCTTGAACCTTCGGTGCAATCGCTCTCCTCCGTTTATGACGTTTAACAAATGACGAGACGCCAGGAGAGAATTCGATTCGAGGAAAAATAGGAGGAGGTGGAAGTGGAAGGAGGTGGAAATGTTCCGGCAACGATTATTCGCCAACGGATCAAACGTTCCGCTACGCCTCGAATTACCCTTAATTTTTCCGTCACGAGTGACGAAGGAACGAGGGAAGAGAATGTATAACGTTGAGGGATGTGTACGTAGGAAGAGTTTTTTCTCGATTGCCGCCGCCACGGTGCATTCTCAGATCCCCCCCTCCTAGTTGGAACTCGATTCGAGTGAATGGAGATCTCGGAGAATACTCGCGCGACAACAAGGTGTTCGCGGATGCAAAGTCGTAAATCTTCGGTCACTAATTGAAACGATGTCGAAAGAAGGAAGCGATAATGTCCTGGTATCCCTTCCTCCTTCTCTTCGTTCTTTTTTCTTCTCCCTCCTCCTGCCGTTCCGTTCTCCACTCGTGAGAAGCCGCGCTTGCAGGTCTCGTCAGCGAAAGGCGAAAAGAATTCGTCGCTCGACACCGAGCAGCGAACAGTATTCAGTTTCAGTGGCGTAGACGACGCCTCCTCGGGTTACGCTTGCTCCAGATGCCTGCCTCCAGAGAGTGTCCCCGTTTTTCGCTCGAGACGGCTTATTATAACCCTTTGTACCCGCTAAGGCTTCTCCCCGCCAAGGTTTCTGCCTTTTTTTGATTCGAAAGAAGGGACGATCGATCCACCACTTGGTTTCTTGCACCAAGAAAGAAAGAAAGAAAGAAAGAGAGAGAAATCTGAGGGAACGAGAAAAGACACATTCTCCGCTTTTATTTTCGCTTCGAACGCCTCTCCACTTTCCCCTTCTGTGTGCACGATGGAACGCGAGTCGAAGCTGCGCCATTCATTCGCGAAACCTCTCCAGCCAACCAACCACCCTTTCAACTAGAAATAGAAACGCGATCGTTCGAGATACCGTTGGTTTTTCGGGGAAGTTCAACAAGTTCCTTTTTTTTCGTTTCTTCTTCGATACGAACGCGCGCGCGCCATCGAACGTGGATAATTTTTTCGTAATTTTTTTCCCTTTTCCTTTTTTTTTTTTTTTTTTTTTTGCGAGCGCGAGTCCTTTGTGCAAGCATTCTGCAGAGGAGTGGATGTAAAGCGTTCTTTGATCGTCTTTTAAGGTCAAAGGGATTTTTAACTCGAGTGATGTTAACGCGAAGCTTTATGACGCGATGCTTAATTGTCTTGAGACGCGCTAATACGAAATATTTTATATCTCTTTGAAACTTGTGTTGTATTTCGTCATTTTTATCTTATCCGCATTATTAACGGATACGCTTAATACTTAATTTATTAGGAGGATTCTTAAAAATTCTTAAAAATTCATATAAAATTATCACGCGATAAATTTCTGGCGAATTATCTTTCTTCTTTCCGTAAATAATAATAAAATCTGGCCGTATATTCGATTCTTATCCGTTCGACAGAAGCGAAAATATTCTTCTTTAATTCGATTATTAATTTCTCCATTGACAAACTAACCGTTTCGCTTCGCCCGCGTACAAGCTATTTAACAAACGAGCGATCGTTCGGCCTTTTTCGAAGTGTTAAAAGTCGGTGAAAATCCGATGAACGTTGTTGTTCAAAACGATTCACGACCGCATTGCTTGATTCTCTCGCGTCATCCGGTAAAATTCATAGGAAATTCGAAAACCGAACGCATGTATCCGTAATCCTTTCCGTTAATTCCGCTGATCCGTAAATCCTGACGTTCGCCCGCGAAAACGCCAATTATCTTCTTTCGCGGGAACTTTTATCGGGCGGCACGATCAAAACGATTATTTAAGCGTCAATTCATGAAACATCTCGTTAGCGGAGTTCGAGCGTTCCCCAGACCGCAACGGTACCCTCAAATTAGAATATTATATTCCAGGTTTATAACGAACATGCATCAAGCACTGTAATTACGAATCCCAGGATGCGTATAATTATACATAGTTTCGTTTTAATCTGCGAAACGTTCCCGAAATTGCCGTCTCCGGAACGGAATCGAATTACGTTCACATCGCGCACGTGTAATTTCGTATTTTCCTCAAACTTTCCGTGCGTTGTTCAATTGAAACGAAAGAGGGCGGGGAGGGGGAGAGGAAAAAGAAAAATGAAATTTTATTTTATTTCGCGTAAAATCACGTTTCTCTCCGCCACTATTCTATATATAGTTTCTTTCTTCCATCATTTTTATTCCTCGTAAAAATCTCAATATTATACGATCGCGAATATATGTATATATATATATCTTTAACTTCGTATCGCGCTTGTGTTGAAGAATGGTGTATACTTGGTGCGCGTACAAATGGCGTGTTGAAATCGACAGGAGGCTCTTTAGGTATTTATTTGTAAGCCCGAGTATATAAGCACCGTGAGTTCTCGTGTTGTACCATTCGGAGAGACCTCGACAAACCGCCACTTAAGCGGAATGCCGGAGGGGTAGTTTCGTTTCCCCGTGTATTCAATTAGTACACCGCACGAAATATCAATTCCATTGCTCGAAAGCTCCTTCGACGTTTTCGAGTATGGGGGGAGGCGGTAGGGGAATAAGAGGATACTTTCCAACGACCGCAGGTACTCGTTGCGCCCAGTTACCGAACGCTGTTAATCTGTACAACTTCGTGCTCTCCATTCTGTTTATCAGTTGCCATTTTAATCGGCGCGCATTTACATGCTCTTTATGCGCCGGTTATTGTTGCTAAATCTGCGGTTATTTATCGATATCGACCTACTCGATTTTTCCTCCATTTCTTTTTATTTTAATTTCTCTCTTCCTTCCTTTCTCCGCTTTTTTTTTTTTTTTTTACCTTACTTTCGTTGTTCCGATACGACGTTTTAAAAATCGTAATTCACTCTTGGAAAAGGAAATGCATTTCCTCGATTTATTTGTTACGAAAAAGATAGCGGGGAGAGAGAGAGAGAGAGAGAGAGAGTATATAAAAGTGTGTAAAATAGATTTTTTTTTTAAACGTGAAACCACTATTTCACGGCTTTTGAACGAACGTTTTTCTTTATTATGTATGATTACAATATCTGGTCGCACGATGCGGAAGTAAAATATTCAAGGTATTATATTTTCATTGGAACCGGCAATGGGTATAATACGAGGCGTGACAAGTTTTGGCAGACGTGTTTGGATTATTTATACTACGATGAATGAATATAAATACTAATAAGTAGGCGAGTCGTGTCCATCCTATTTTGTATCCTTGCCAAAGGAACAAGTAAAATTTATTTTTTAAAAATACCATTCTTTCTCCAGGGAAGGGGAGGGGGAGATTAAAAAATACCAACCAGTACTATATATTTCGGTGTAATTCAATTTTTCTCATAGTTATGGCAAATATTCTCGCGATGTTTCCCGAAATATCGGAGCATTCGAAAACATTTTCGAACTTATACGATTGTCTATCCACATCGCTGAGCCTACAAAAACTCCGATTAATTATTTCGGTGTTTTAATTACCAGCCATCACTGTTCATCGTAATCACCGCGCAAAAATTTCCACGCGAACTGACGCGAATACCCGCTACATATTCTGCAGGTTTGAACCCAATTAGGAACTTTCGTTTCGTACCCTTGTTTTCGCCGAATCCTCCCCCTCTCTCTCCTCCCCCTCCTCCTCCTTTTTCCATGCTCCTACAACTTCCAATTCCGCCTCGTATTTACCGCTTACGTGGCTTTCTTCGTATTAATAATCGAAGCTCGTTTTATTTTTCAGAACATGGACGTGGCGAAGGCCTCCGAGCGTTTGCTGAAACTGGCCGTGAGTATAATTCAATTCCCTCGAAAACAAGGTGCAGGCGTGCCCTGCCGACCGGAAGTACTTAACCAAGTGGCTCATCGAGCCATCTAGCCATATATATATCTCAATACACATCGATCGATTATTTTTATCACTTTATCCACAAATGTCTTTTCCCAATCATTTTCTCTCGCTTCGCAAATTGTGAAAACGATCATCTAATCCATCCCCGAACGAGCCCGTTTCTTCCTGTTCCCTCCTGTCCCCTCGCGCCACGTATTTTCCCTCGACGCGGGCGCGAGCGAAACATTATCGCACCTGTGTTCTCCTCCCAGCCAAGGGATCCTACCAGAATCGTTCGTCATCGGAAGAGCTCTTAAGCCTCGGGCCAATATTTGCGAATTCAGCCTCCTTCCCTCCTTCCCTTCGCGCGTGGGAGGGGGCATATCTTCCTTCCAACGCCTTTAAGTGTGTCGCTTAATACGCCATCCCTCTTGCAAATCCCCCTCCCTATCAAGCGGATAGACACAGGGGGAACGCTTTAGTTTCGGCACGACGGCGGTGCTCAGGAGCGTTTCAATGCATCCCATCCCATCCCGGCAAACTTTCCGCGAAACGTACGAATTCATGATTCAACTTTCGTCCTGTGTACAACCGGCCGTGCGCGCCGCCTCTCCGCGTGAATTATGCGCTCGCGGAAGTCGTAGTACGAACTGGGTGTAGGTAACGGAGTTTTCCTGTAACTCGCGCTCCATGCCATCGATAATCGAGGGAGAGAGGGTGGCGTTCCAACCCCCTTCGTAATGAGATATTCTTTCCTCTCTCTGTCGTGACGCCTGAGGCGTTGTAACTTGGCTGCGGGGGATGTTGTCTCGTCGATACCGGAAGCGGAAGCTTAGACGCGTCACGTACGCGTATAATTCTCTTACGAACTTGGTATTTCCTGGCCAATTGGTAGACGCTCGTTTCGGCTCGAGGCGTGTCGTCGAAAATTCCAAATTCTCCAACGTTTTCTCTCGCGTAATTCCATCCCCGAATTTTAATCCGCTAATCGGGGGAGGAGGGGGAAACGTCCACGATTCGTTTCGCGTCGTTGTTGACGTCGGCGGTCGGAGAGTGACGGTAAAATGTGAAACACGTTTCGCGAAAATGGAACAAAGGCATCTCCTGGGCATCGTTCATTCGCAAAAGACCCGGGAGCTTTGCCCCTCTACGGATCGCTCGTATGGATTTTATCGAATTTCGAAGCGGAGAGGGAATAAACGTGTTACACACGTAACACGGCATGGTAAACTCGGAAAACACAGCTTCATAATTTGACACGTAACATTTGCGGATACCATTAAAGCCGCGATCCGATACTCTCTCTCTTTCTCTCTTTCTCTCTCTTCTTCTCTTTCTCCCTTCCCCCTCTGTCCGCGCTTTCAATGCGTTAATTAAAATTTTCACTTTGGGTTTACAACGATAACAGCGGTACGGTCCTCGCGGTCTCGTGTCGACGCGGGTCACACGATGCGTAAAATACGAAGCGGGAGCTGCCGTATCAAAGGAGCAACCATCGCGTCCATCAGCAACGATAAAAACCATTAGATTAATTCTTGTATAATGTGATATCGCGCTGTTGTTGTTGTTGTTGTTGTTGTTGTTCGCGTATGAGGGGAGGATAGTGGTGATCGAGAGGTCGCATTAATGGAAGGGTAATCAGAAAAATGAGTTTTCGAGTTGACCCTGTCCGCAACATTTTCCCGTATTAAACGTGAAAGCCGGGCGGACCGGGAACAAGTGTCATGCAAATAAGCAACCCCTGTCGCCGATAATGGACGAAGGATTTTTAACTCGTCACGGAAGGGAGTAAATTTAAATTTATGACTCGTGCTATGCTCTGTGACAGATGGCTGAATGTATAATACGTCCGACGATTGGAAAGCTTAGTTAGCGGCGTGCCGCGTCGAATAGTGCACTTTGGAAACGTTTTTAACCCTTTGCACGACCGTCCTCGTTTATAGTTCGAGCGTAGGCGGATGGGATAGGCGAACGAATGACCCGATAAATGAAAGATCAATCGGCACGTGATGGAGAAGAATATATTCCTTGGAGAAATATATACATACAGTGGTGGAGAGAGAGAGAGAAGCATTCACGAATGAAATCGCGAGATGTATATAGGGTGATTCTTACGGAATGATTAATGTTGCCAGCTCAAGATTGGTGGAGCAATCGTTGGATTCGTCAGATACATTTATAGATTCGTTGTTGGATCGGTCCCGATCGATTTTTCAATCGAACATCCTTCT
Organism: Apis cerana; assembly: GCF_029169275.1. Taxonomy (NCBI): domain Eukaryota; kingdom Metazoa; phylum Arthropoda; class Insecta; order Hymenoptera; family Apidae; genus Apis; species Apis cerana. Next base: position 6,867,420 of record NC_083864.1, on the reverse strand, counting down.
TCGTCCAACGATTATTTTTACCATATATATACCTGACCTGTACATTTCCAAGCCCTATGTAAAATTAGAATCGTCGTAATTCACGCTAGAAATGGTACAAAAATTGCATTCGTCTGCATTGCACTTCGATTCTCGATAAAAAATGGATCGGCACTTTTCGAGAGAGCCAGACAAAATGTTTCGCATTATTTGTCGTCCGGATTTGGACGAAACGACGCAATCGCGGCCGTGTGAACAGAGTGGGCGCGCTTTTTGCAAGAATCACCCCTTACATTTATTCGCATCTTGGCAATTGTATTGGAAGCAACGACGTCGATCGAGGCCGACGGCTCGATTCCATTCGACCGTCGTTACTTGTGCTCGTTATTCTCTCGTTAGCCCGAATGCTTCAGATCGGAGCTAGCCAGCCGTAGTGTTTCGATCAGTGAGCCGGACTCGGTGAACCGAATTCAATTACATGACTTGGTCCCAAAGCGACTACCGCGAGCGGTCCTTCTGAACCGTGTATAATAGCGGCGCTCCCTTTCGCTGTTCGAGTCGCGTTGTTAGTTATTTGCGATTAAAACACCGCGCCGGCCAAAAAGCCAACAAATTTTTGCCAGCCTCCAGTTAATTGGACCCATCGCGTCATTAATTATCCACGTCTGCGGGTCCTCCTCGTCCTCCTCCTCCTCCTCCCTCCCTCCTTCGACTGCGCACAAACAACAGTCCGGCCGATCATTTCCACCTTCTCCGGTGGAAATATCAACCGATCGCTATCCTCTCCACCCGTAAATCTCTCGAAATCATCATTCGATCCCTCTTGAGGAAAATAACAAGCTCGAGCTTGCGAAGTTGAAATAATTCTGGAAGATAGAGCGGGGAAGATATCGAAGAAGCGGGGGATCGGATCGATTGGTAATAATCGTCTCCGCCGACATCGACGATATCGACGCGAGCTTTAACCGGAGATATAAGTGGTTCCGGACCGGTGGCTCGAGGCGAGCGCAACGAAAACTCCACTCCTCCAATCTCATAAGTCACGCCACGAGAAGGCGTGCTCGTCCTCGAGACTCGTCCTCTTTTGTCCCCTCTTGTTTCTCCAGCCCCCGCCGCGTTGAGGGCTGGAAAAAGGATAAGGGAGAAAGAAGTTTGAAGGGGGGAAAAAATAATTGTTTGCCGATCGAGCAGCTAAATCTGCGAGAGAAGATTCCTTGGTCCAGGGAGGGGGAGGGAAGAAAGCACCCGAAGCGAGCGGGGTAGAGAGAGAAAGCGACAAGCCCTTGGGGCATACGACGAGGCTTCATACAGGCCAATCCTTATTTTCGTTTACACCGCAAATAACTGCGAGGCCGGTCTCACCGACCACAGACCGTGACCGTCGCCGGTTAATTGCGGTTCTTATACGAATCTCGGCTGAACTTCGAAGACAGAGGATGCTGCTGGTGTTCGAGATGGATGAATGTAGAGATAAAGAGGGAGAGAGAGAGAGAGAGAGAGAAAGAGAGAAAGGGAAAGCGAAGAGGAGGAGGAGGAGGAAGAGGAGGGGTTGGAAGTGCAATGTAGGACGAGACTTTAATCTCGTCGTAATGGGGAAACGCAATTTTCCTGCAGTCCGCTGCCAACGAGGTCGTTTCCTTAGATCGATCTGCTTTATACGAGCCACGACCCTTCGTCCACTCGTTTCGGAATCTCTTTGACGCGCGGCAGCCGCCCCTCTCTCTCCAATGAAAAAAAAGGGCGAAGAAGGGAGAGGGAGGAGAAAGCAGTGGTGGGATGCACAAGAGGCGGCGGACACCGACGATCCTTTTGCTCTTTTATCCGAAGACGACCTTGTGTTACGGGGTGTCTCGCTACTCCCGCGTTCCAACTACTCCCGTTACGCCCCTTGCGCTGCAATGTGTGCCTTATGCATATATACGGAACGAACGATCGATCGATCGATCGATTTTCATCAATAATGCAGGTATATTGGATTCGGGAATACGACGAGAAGAGTGAATTCCCGATGTGTACTTAGCTGCGGATGATCGTAGATGTAGACACGGCGTAATATGGTACCGCCTGTATCATCGTTATCATCGTGTAGAACGTCGAATTCGAAGGATCGTTCCTTAAACCGCGTTCTTTGTAATAAATTGCTAATTGCTTCAGCTTCTCTGAGCGAGAAGCTGCTTCTCTTTATCTGCCTCTCGTTGCGAAAATGTTGTTTCGATTCTCATCGGGATCTTCTTCTCACAATCTTCTTACACGAGATCGCAATCTTTGCCAAGTTTTTAATTTTTCTTACTTCTCGTTTGTTGGCGACTCTCCTTTGTTGGCAATCTCGTAGTAAATTTTTAACCAGCGAATCGATATTTTCCATTTTCCTTCGAATCTATGCTACGCTATGCTATTCTTTCCCTCTCGCTTATCCTTTTTACTTTTCTTTTTTCTTTTTTTTTTTTTTTTTTTTGTCCAACGTTACAACGTTACCCTCATGGGAGCACGTCACGTACTATTTACTGCAGCAGCAGACAGGCTCTGTGCGGCTGTGTAATCTAACGGGAGTAGCTGTTATCGTATGAAGAACGGGATGTAAGAATAACAATCAGGAACGGGAGAAAAATTGAGTAAACTTTATAGACGTCTCGTCGAGATGACGTCGAAATTGCCCGATCCTTTAACCTTGTCATTATTTCCTCTCCACCGAGCGCGATACGATTTCCCATCAGGGGTATCGATCTCCCTCTCTCTCTCTCTCCCTCTCTCATTCCGCGCTCTTCGAGCCACGGGCCACGATCCCTTGAAAAAATATTGCTTTAATAACGGTACAATCTCTTCGATACGCTAACATTTGATACGAAACGTAAGCACGTCCATTTCGTTTGGATAGAGGAATAGACGTGTGTTTGAACACATCCATCTCCCCCCTCCCCTGTAATAACGATTCGATCTTTCGCATTAACCGCCTGTTTTATATAAAGTATAAGTATTCCCGCCAAGGATAAAATTTGCGCTCTTTTTCAACGGAGGTTTCATCTCCGACGGGGTGGTTAAAGGGATATGCTCGAACAGTGTCGAGAAACTTGGCCCAAGTACCGTGTAATTCTCTGGCGGGAGGGGGAGGGGGAGAAAAAAGATAGAAAGAGAGAAAAAAGAGGGAGGATGTTAAACAAAGTAACGTAACAAGTAGCGGTTCGTTGAAAGGAACCGCCATGCATAATGGGAAAACTTGGTTGCCACGAGGCGGTCAAACGAACCGAGAAAATTCAAATTCCCGCCGGTATCTCGCTCAGCCACGTCACACATCAAGATTTTTCCCCCTTGATAGGAAGTTGGGGAGGGAGAGGCGTTTCACAGCCCCTGGCCAGGAAGCAAGGAAGGGGCAAGGAAGTTTATCCCTTTCTCCTTTGTGGTATCATCGACGTGTCTCGAATTGTCTTCGACAAGTCTCTTTTACTCTTCTTGGAAGGAAGAGGTGGTCTCACGGAACGAGCGGCATACCGCGGTAAACGAAATTAAAACGTCGTCGAGGTAAGTTTTTGCGGGGCACGTGGTCTTCTCTCGCGGAGTAAGGAGGGCGACGACGAAAAAGGGGTTGATGAAACGGGGAGAGACAGAGAGAGAGAGAGAGCCCATTTTCTGTGAGGAAAAGCGCGCCACCACCCTTCCCTTTTCATAAAAGTGCCACGAATGCCTGCCGGCGGAGGAGACTTGACCTTTGTGCTCGGCAACATTATTAAGTCCTTTGGAGCGCGTAAAAGGCCGCCAGATGCGGCCGGAGGATGCTCCAGGGGGAATTAGAGAAGACATTCGAAACGAAATAACTTCAAAATTTTTCGTTGGACCGAGCTCGGGAGATATGGCCGGGGAAGACGGTTACGCTGCGAGAAATCTGTCCGATTCCATTCGCCTCCGCGCGATTGCCTTTTACGTCCTCTCTACATCTTTTCTTCTCTTCTTCTTTTTTTTTCTCCAACGATCGTGTCCTCCGGGCCGGCGATATTCCATTTCCTCGCCATTTTTCGGCAACTCCTGGTAAACGGAGAGGGACGGGACAAATAACGAGTCGCGCGTGGACTCGAGCGTGGAATTATCTCGGCTGGAGTTAATTCTTTCTCTCTCTCTTTTCTCCATCTTCCTTGTTCCTTTCTCTCGCCATTAAAGGGTCATTTTAAATATTCGAAAACGCGAAACAAGCACCGATGTTCCCTCTTGGCAGACGCGTTACGCCTCGACAACTGTATCGTATTTCCTTTCCTCCGCCGTTCCTTCCTCCCCCCTCCCCCCCCCACTCATTTCCGTGCGGAGTTGGCGGCGAACACTGGTTAAGAATTACGTGAAATTGCACGGAGCGCCGGAAGGGTAGAGGAATGGAATATCGAGAGACGTGAATTCGAGTCGGATTAACGAGCCGTTCCCGGGGCCGACAGAGATACGAAACAAAAGGAAATAAAATATCGGCGTGCCCGTCGGCTATACGGCCCTCGCGTGTTGCACAGTCGCGATCTAACAAAGATCAACGCGCTTGAAACGATACATCGCGTGAAAAACATTTCACCCGCGGTAATAGAAAAGATGAAAGTGACTTCCATTTGCCGGGATATCGTTCCTCCCTCCCCCCCAAATGAATGTTCACCCTCTGACGTATGATTCTCATTGTAATCCCCGATACTATTTTTTTTTTCCACATACACGTTTTTTACATATCACGAGTTTTATGATGTAATATCGCGGGACGTTTTTGAACGATCGATTCTTCTACGAGAATGAGAACGAATGAGAGCAAAAGTGTAAAAAAAAAAAAAAAAAGAGAAAAGAAAAAAGAAAAAGTTTCGATCAACTTATATTTACCTATGAAGAAATTTAAATTTGTTGAACGAAGCGAAAGAATTTTTCTATTCGTTTTTTTTCTTTTTTTGCGGCTTCAAAAATACAGTTCCGATTTTACTTTTTCCACAGATACCGAATCATCTGGTCTGGCTGTGCTTCTTCTACTTGACGTTCCACTCGCTTCTGAATCTGGTCGGTGAACTGTTGCACTTCGCCGATCGAAATTTCTATTGCGATTGGTGGAACGCGCACAACATCGACATCTTCTGGAGGACGTGGAATATGCCCGTGCATCGATGGGCTGTGCGGTAAGTGTCGTTGATACGATGTTCTACCCTTTGCCGCAATACCCTGGATTTCGATCCGGTTGCTACAATTCGGCCCGAATAAACGATCACGCGCATACCCTGGCCCGAAAAATACCGGCGCAGATTGCAACGATTTCGAATCGAGCCACCGTTTACGCTTCGCCGATGGCCTACGCTGGATTATTCTGTTTTCATTTTCCGTCTCTCTTGTTGGTCACGCTGGTCGAGTAGCTTTACAATTTTGTTATAATGGTCGATTAATTGTTATTATTATTTCGTGGTGAATAATTTGGGAAAGAACGATTGTTTTCTATTCTAAACGTCGATTCGTTCTCTCTACCGTCAACCTAATATTATTAGATATTAACGATATTCGTTACAAGTAATCAATATTGGAGAAAGTTTTAATATCATTATAAGATAACGAATTATTATTATTAGGGGAAAAGAGACGACGCAAATCGACGAAAAACACTTTCAATCTAATTTCGAGCCAAAACTTGTACGAAATTTCTCCTCCGCTCCCGTTCTTACGATCATCCCATCAAATCTCGATCCGCCGGACTCTCGTTAACATTCAACTGGAAACGTCTTATCCAAACGAATCCTACGAATCCGCCTCTCTCCCGACACGAGTCGCGAAACTCGCCCTTTCCTCGTATCCCCGCTCGGTCCATTAGGCGGGAACGAGCGGTCACGGGATGCGTAAAAACGAGGATCGGGCAGAAAAAGCGGGGAAAAGTAAGGGGAAAGTAATGGAAAAGAAGTCCGGTATCCAGCCACGGAGTCGTACTTTTGATCGAGTACTCCTTTTCGCCTAAGCGGCTGAACTTTGTTAACGAGTGTGCCCCGCTCTCAAGGAGATTTAATTACATTTTTCGCGAGAACCCGGGCCCTGTCTGCCCTCCGAAAGGAAGAGAAATTTCCGTGAATCAGAGACTTTCTCCCGCGCTGCTACCACTCATCCCTCTCCCCCTCTCTTTCTCTCTATTTCTCGCCTCTTTCAACCCCCGTGGAAACTGCTGCGCGGCTAATTGTTTTAGCTTTTACCTTTCTCCTCCCGTCCCACCCCCGCCTTTTCTATACATATAACTGCTGCCACTCTAAGTAGTACTTTTAATGTCCGTGTAACTAGAAAGGGTGTCGGGAGGGGGGAGGTTAGGTATTTGAAAACTATTCTGCCACGAAATGGAACTACCCGGCTCGCGCAGACGACGGGATCTTCCCGTTTCAACGTTTATTTCGGAAAATTAATTCGCGAATGTGTTTACCTACGACATTCACGTCGACTTTTAATTAATTCCCATTTCGAACCTTTTCGTCCATTTACTTTCGAATTCGCGAGCAACGATACGTTCTTGCTCTTTCTTTTTCGGAATAATGATATTCAAACGCAAATTCGATCGAAGAAAATCGAGTCGAAGTAACTATTTTTTTTTCTCTCTTCTTCCTCCTCTTCATATCGCTTATCGTTAACGTCAAACTTGGTATTTACGATTTAAAGTTGTTGGAAAATCTTGGGAGAGGATAGCGCGATCGGATAAGCGGAAAAGCTTACGCCCTGCTTTACGGTTTTTATCCCCATACGTCTTCCCCGTCATCGTTTCCATTGGATTATGCATCGCTCGCCCGATACAATCAGCAAAGTTACGGGAAACTTTCCATACGTATATGTATAAAGAGAGAGAGAGAGAGAGAGAGCCTTCCCACTCTTCCACCGGTTTTCCACCGGTTTTCCACGGTGCACGTGCCGCTAACAACTCGCGCCACCGCGGTGACGACGGCCGCTTTTACTTCGAAAGTAGCTTCGCGGAAAGTTTAAATCCTCGAAAAAGGTAGCCGTGGAAAAGTTGTTATTGCGGGTGGGAGGGAGGGTGTACGTGGAAGGGTTGGAAATCCGGGAGGATCGAGGAGGCACTTCTCCTCCCTCTCGAGAAACGATACACGGAAAAACAATAATTCTTTACTGGTAAAGCCATATAACTCCCCGGAGGGGTTGAACCCGCGTATCTATCGGATTTCGAGAGGAACGTCGAACGGCGAGATAAACGATCGAGTTGACGTTTTAGATTCTCGAACGTCTCTCCCCTTTTCGTGGGGACGAGTCTCGTCAACTTGCAATTAACTCGATTCCGTGTAATTAACCTGGCAAAAACGGTAATCGGCTTTACTGGCCGGAAACTGTCGGACTCGAATTTCCTCCTCGTCTTCCGATCTCCTCCCAACCCCCTTTCCATTCTTTCGATCGCACCTGCGCTCCCGGCTCCTCTGTCCTTACGTTTCTTCTCTTTTCTTCTCTTCTCTTTTCTTTCCTTTCCCTTCTTTTCCCTTTCTCGTCTGAGATATGCAGCTGCAATTGCGAGCTGCAACTGGCACGCAGCCATGCGGCCACGGAGGCGATGGCGATGAGGGGATGGAAAAAAGAGGGAAGGAGGGGGCGCGAGAGGTGAAAATGGAAAAGCTGCGGGCGGAGAGGAGGAAAAGGAGGGGAGGGGAGGGGTGGGACGACTGTCGAAGACGACGTCTTTTCAGGTTTGTAATGGGAAAAGCCGATACGCATCGTGGTGCGCGCACTTAAGGCTGTTTATTCCCCGCGGCACTTATAATGCCTCTATAACTGGAAGATATTTCGAAGCGTCTTTTCCACGAAACGACGAGAACGAGTTGGTGAAGGAAAACTGCGTCGCGTGTACGAGAGTGGGAGAGATAGAATGGAAGAAATTGAAGGGGGAGGGGGAAGTAGAAACGAAACAGAGACGCGAAGGGTCGCGAGGTGATGCAACGAGAGGGGGGAGCGGAATCTTTAAGGAAAGGAATCTCTTTTTCACGGGAACGAAACCGTCCACGACGACAACGTCTCTCACCTTTGAATTTCCTTCCTTCCTTCCTCCTTTCCTTCCGTTCCCCTCCCCTCTCATTGCCCATCTCTCGTTTCCTTCTTCGCGCCATTTTTTTTCCCCCACCCTTTCTCGTCGCCTTCCAGCTTTCTTCATTCCAACGCGCCGCCACTGATAACCAACCTGGCTAACGATCTCTTCCTGTCTCTCGGTACCCCTGTGTCATTCCCCAACCCTCTCCCTCTTGAACCCTGGCACACACCAGTGTCGCCATTCCGACAAACTTGCACGGCCATTGCTTTAATTTTTCGAGGCCATTCCGCTCACGCTGATCTTTAAAACGCGACGCTTCTTATCTCCTGCCTCCATCCTTCCCGCTCTTTACCCCCTATCCTCTCCCTTTCCTTTTTCTTCCTTTTTTTTTTCAACCATTCCGCGGTACAACGTAAGCTGTAATAACAGTAGGACCGACTGCATGGCCGAGAAGGGCTTGTTCCCTTTCCTCCCGACGTAAAATTCACCGCGAGGAAGAGAATGGTCGAGAGGGAAACGAGGCAGAGAAAGCTCTCGATCCTTTCTATTAAGCGGACGCGTAATTTCCTCTCTCTCTCTCTCTCTCTCTCTCTCTCTCTCTCTCTCTCTCTCTCTCTCCTCTCTTCCCCCCCGGTTAATCGTGCCAACCGTGAAAACCGTTTTTGCTCCGATTCGGTTCCAGCCACTTGTACATTCCCATCATAGAGATGGGCTACAAGAAGAATACCGCATCTGTCACCGTGTTCTTCATCAGCGCCTTTTTCCACGAGTACCTCGTCAGCGTGCCGCTCAAGACGTTCAAAACGTGGGCGTTCCTCGGAATGATGGGACAGGTAAGACGTAATATTGTACAATATTCCACTCACGAATCAACGTTATACCGTATCCTACGTTTAATTTTTCGGATAGCTGACTATATATATATATAAAATATATCGGTTTCGATGCCGATATATATTTTCGCATTCGCATTCAATCAACGCTCGATACCTTTATTTGGATCGTACCGTGTCAAAAAGATTCGAGAGGAAATTTTTAATCATCCCTCGTCGAACGTACGTCCGCGGACAAAAAATTGCGAGGAAAGTTGTCCCCGAACAATTCATCCTTTCGCAACCGATCCGACTGTCGAGCGATTAATATTAATTCGCAGCAACCCCGATCGAGAAACTTTTTTAATCGATTTTCCAGATACCATTATCAATGATAAGTAAGAAGGTGGAGAAGCACTGGGGCGCCAGATGGGGCAATATCACGGTGTGGGCGAGTCTCATTATCGGACAACCACTTTGCATAATGATGTATTACCACGATTACGTGATAACTCACTTCGGCGAGAACTTGATCGAGGATTACTCCATGGTGTAGGTAGAGGAATCGAACTCGAGGCGAACGACCACGCACGGGGTCTGGAAGAAGAGATTCCCCGGGCAAACTCGCCACTCTTCCATCAATTTTTTTCCTTCTCCTTTTCTCTTCTCTTCCGTCATCTTTACTCGTGTATACTAATCTATTTTTCAACCGACGTTTACGCGAATTCTTCCACTTTTTTTTTTCTTCTTTCCTTATTCTCATTCCAACGACGGATGAGAGTCGGTCACGTGTTCGTATCGCGAGCATATTCCTTAAGTATTACTCGTTGGCTTTATCCATTTTTCGGATTTTTCTTCTTCCAGTAGGAATTGTATATCGAAAGAATCGAATTTTCCTATTTCAAGATACAAATTGCACGTTTATTCATCGGTGTGTGCGTACATAGGATAATCAGGTAATTTGTAATTTGTAAAATTTGCGTTAAATTTAATTTATGACTCTAACTCTAGGGCTAATTCTGGTAAATGTACAGTACAGCGTGTACAAACGGGTTTGAACGTTCTCCCCTAATTTATTTTACTCCTGTTAAATGGAAGGAATTGTCGCGAAACGTACTGACATAAATAAGTTCGTGTAGATTGAATTAAAATTGAATAAATCTAGTAACATGATACATCGATAGAGGAGATCATATATTTCTGACTCGTAAATCCAGAATAAGCTCTGCATCATAAAATTTTACAAATAATTCGTAACTCTCTCTCTCTTTCTCTCTCTGCGAGAAGTTGCAGATATAATTCCTACTGGATCGTATACGTGAACGTCAGTGTTCGATATTCGATCGAATTTCCTTGAACAAAAAAAAAAAAAGAAAAAAAAAAGAAGATTTTTGCACGAGGCGATTAACAATCTCGATGAAAAACTCAATCGCTAGATTGCGGATATTTATGCAATTATTAAATTCCAGATATGGAAATGAAACGGAAATATGCTTCGCTTAAAAAATATGTATTTTCGATATTTTGTACATTTTTCACAACTTTTTTAACAAATGCATAAACTTTCGCAGTCTACATCGTATCGTACGATATATCACTCGTTCTTTTCCCTCGTATACGCGTGGGTGGTGGTGGTGGTGATGTTTGTTGATGAATTGTCGCTATTGTAAGCCGTTGAAATATTCACCCATTCGGTCATTTTTATGCACGTTTTAGCCGATAAGAATTGTTAATCACTTTGATATCGGCGTTTCACATAGTCTTCTCACACGGCTCGATCATCCCCGTCCATCCACGAAGATCACCGATCCTTTGTACGAACCGTCGAAACAATGAGATTGTCACGCATCGAGGGGAGGAGGGGCACTCTATCGTTAGCGCGTTATATATAAGGTATATTTAATGGAAAGAAAAAATTTTTTATGATCACGAGCGCAAAATCTTTAGCACCCCTCCTCCACTTTTACGAACAGCGCGTGCCTCGTAAGCGCGAAACGCAGGTAGAGATATTATTATGCGTGCGTCGAGACAATAACTCACCATATTTTTTTTTTTTTTTCCCTATCTGACGATGCTTTATAGCAGGGGGACCTCGAGCGCATCGAGGGAATATTAGCCGTAATAAATTTATCCATGGCGCGGAGTGCAGTTGCATTTACAGGGTAAATATTTCACCGGAATCGTTGCGTATCAGTGCGAAGAAACAGATGCCGAGGATTTAACGGGTACAACTTGGTGCCAGTTGTACACGAGAAGCAGACGATTTTGTAAAATTCGTCCAACGCTCGCGTGCCGTGCGAGCGTCATTCGTTGTCGAAATAAACGAAATCTTTGTTACAAGATCCTCCCCCGTTTAATTCCGTCCCGTTCCTTTGAAAAATTGTCGGAGATGATGCTACTCGACGCATGAGGGAGTCGGTAAATATCTTTTTTCTTCGACGTTTCATAATTTTTTTGGGGAATGATGAAATCGATTGACAATCGACAACACAATTTGATTATTGAAATTAACAATGAATTATTGCACGATTTTTTTTTATCGATGCTGCAGGTAGAGAGGTGGAATTTTTTTTTAATTCGACAAACGAATAGTATCGTGTTCTTTTTTTTCTTTTTTTGAAAATTTCTCGACGCAATAACGTTCGTAATTTTTAATTAAAACGCAATTTATACGTTGAAAATGATATATTTGTATATTGATTATCAAGTGAATGTTAAATTACAACCAATTACAAAAAACGTGCAAAATGAAACGTATAATAGGAATAAAAATCTCGTGAATTTTACGAGCGTTTGTTTCGCCGTTGATGTCGAATAAAATTTTCGTCCTAGGTTGGAAGTCGAAACGAATCGAATCAAATAAAAGAAAAAAAGAAAAGGAAAAAAACCTCATCTCCAAAAAAAAAAAAAAAGAAAAGGGCCAAAGACATGATACATGATCTTTATCGCGCATGCAAAGCCTACCCATTTGGCAAAATAACTTCCTCCTCACCACCCTGATAATAAGAAACAGGTCATGGAGGGTTATTCGACGTCTTTTGACGGTTGACTCATCTTTTTTGAAATTGCTCCCAATACTGGAAACGACATAATCGGAGGAATTGCCTGAACGAAACGATCGCCCTCTCCAAAATGCAAGAACAACGAAATTCGAAGCAAGAGGGGGACGGAGGAAGAAAAAAGAACGAAGGTCTAAAAGATGCTCGTCGAAGAAGAATGTTTTCTTTTTCTTCTTCTTCTTCTTCTTTTCTCTTTTCTCGAGCCATCATCCCTTGGGGTTTGTTGGGTGTCTGATGAGCCTGGATGTCGACCCGTTTGCCCTGGAGCAGTCTCGGCGATGGATAAATTAATGATGCGGGGCGCTCACCACCGACAGTTGGACATACGTCTGCGTCAGAGAGACGCGATGTTATATACCATCCAGGTACGTGACAAGCGTAAAGACTTACGAGCAAGGCGGATCGGGGCGAGTCGGGGCGGATTGGAACGCGCGTTGGAGCGGATTTGCGCGAGTACGAGCCCTGTATTGCGATCCTGTATTGCGATTAATCGAGGCAATCGAATAGGATCAGGCACGAAAAGTAGGGATGCTAAGTTCTGAATTTTGAGAGAGAGAGAGATTAACAGGAGACGACGAAGCGGTGGATGAATCAGAAGTGAGATATCCGATTTGGCTTGATACGATTAATTCGAGTCGTGTCGAAGATTAAACGGATCGGTTTTACGTGGTAAGACGCAAGTCGAGAGCGAGAGAGTTTCGTTCGAAAATCGGGCACGTATTACGAAGTACGTAACGCAACGCGAGTCACGGGGAATTACAAAATGGTTAACGCGACTCGAGGTTGGATATACAAGGTTGTTTAGCGGGCGTGCAAATAGGTATCTCGTGCAGCTCGGTGGGAAAGTTAGCACGAATCGAAAATGACTCGACGGGATTTGCAATGGATTCCAGAAGTTCCCTTTCAAATTGAAACCGGTTCGGGCGAATCGAAGAAGGTTAGCGTGACGTTCACGCGCGGTATGACGAGCACTGGAGCGCGTCCAAGTGATTCGCAGGAGGGATAACCCATCCCTGAATTAGAATCCGTCTACCCTTAACAATCCTCCCGTCTACGAAACCATCCGCGTCATCGATTCGAAAACAAAAACGAAATTTCACTTCTTATTATTTCACTATTACTAAAGAAGAAATTTCTCGCGTGTTAAAACTAAAGAGAGAGAGAGAGAGAGAAGAGAAACAAATGGGAAATACCGAATCGGCGAAACACTGCATCTCGAACACGTTCATTTCTCAAGCCGTTCAATTTTCGCGCACAAGGTAGCGAAGCATACGCGAAGAATGCATCGGCTGGTCTTTTGAACGCTTATTCCAGAACGCTTGCGTTATCCTGTAAGGTGCTGTGGGTGGTGGCAATGGCGAGCGAAAGGGGAGGGGAGGATGGGGCGCGAGGGGTGCACGAGGTTCGCGGTACGGCGCAGAGGGTCGAGGCGAAGGGTGAAGCGGCGAGGGAAACGTGGAGGAGGGGGCTCGCGGCGAGGGGAGGGGGCACGGTGCGAGCGCAACACGATGCTATAAGGGCGGGTACGCAGCCAAGTCTCCGCAGTGAGCGCCGCGACGCCTTCGAAGACGTGTCGTATACGAAACGGTGGAACGGTGATCGCCGGTGAACACGAGGCGTTCATATTATCCCTCGGGGACGATTGTGCTGTGTTTTTTGTGATTGATCCTCTATACGGATTGGAGAACAGATTGGAGAAAGGGGAACGAGGAGATCAGTTCGCAAAAGGAGGCGAGTGGCGAGCAGGGCGAGCAGGCTTTTGGCAGATGGGGAATGTTCACGCCAGCCGTGCGGAGATACAGGTATGCCTTAGAATTCCGTATATATCCGATAATATTTGCAGATAACGATCGCGATTACGGTGGTGAAAAAAAGTGGTGAAATTTAAAAATCGGTGAATTTTTTTCGAATTTTTAAATATTATCCTACGTCCCGTGTTCCCCGTCCGAATTCACCTCGTTTAGAAATAATTGCAATCAGTCACTCGCTGTACGTCAATTAAGCCGTTGTGTAATTTGAAAATTTGATTCGACGAGGGAGTAAAAAAAAAAAAAAAAAAGAAAAAAGAGGACAGTCGACGCGATGCTGTTCCGAAAGATACTCCCAATGAATCATTCATACCGAACGTCAATTAAACGTTCGTTTACTTAATGAAAACCCCCGAGTGAAAAAAATAATTCGCTGGAAAAACTCGTCTCGCGTCAAGTACGTGGGATAGTACGTGGACGACGTGGAGGACGGTGTTACACTAGCCAACATCGCGTATTTTTTTAAATTCGATCCAACGTCTCGTTCGTTTTATCCTGCTGCGTTAACTCGATCGACTTTCGAGAGTGGAGTAAACCGTGTCGTGTCGTGAATCGACGTTCCGTCCTAGATCTTTCTCCCGATCGTGGCGAAAAACGAACGGACCACGGCCGTCCCTCCTGCGCGATAACAATGACTCGACGTTTGTTAAAGAGGCTGGGGGGTAATTTCACGTGGAAGAAAAATGGTGGTGGCGGTTTAATCGTTCGTCATGATACGGAGGGAATATCGGCGGAAAGAAGAAGAAGAAGAAGAAGAAGAAGGCCGACGCGGGGGAAGGGAGATCGAACCGGTGGCCTGGACTTTCGTACGATGATCGGCAATATCTGGAACGGTTGGAACGTGACGCGGCGTTGCGCGAAATGTTTTTGTCGGTGACAGGGGGGAAAATTATTCGAAGTCACGTGCCAGTATCGACGACAGGTGATTGGGGGGAGGTGCGTGTATCTGACGTTTCGAGCAAAATAATCACCGTCCTATTTTCAAGACGCGATGATAAGCCCGAAACCGACCTTCGATTTCACATTTGCGTAATTTTATCGGTGACCCAGGATCCTTCTCCCTCCCCGATAGTTGTTCGCTTTCGATTCTTTTATGCGGGTTTCGAGCTTATGGGATTAGCTTATGGGATATATGGTTCGTGGAAATAGGAATGGAAGGAGAAGATTTGTTCAGAGTTCAGGGTTTTTTTTTTTTTTAAGTAAAGTGCTCGATCAATTTCCAGTGCAAGATCTGTGCGATTTTCAGATTCTGGTAATTTGAAAACTCAATCTTTTATCGACGAACGAGTAATTGAGTTTTGGCGAAAAATGTTTTTGCCCTCGAGCTGAATGCGGTAAAAATAAGATGAAGATGAAGCGATATCGAAAAAATATTACAAGCATTGCACATTACGTATAACTACATATAATTTCAAGTATATATATTTATATATATATATATATAAAATTAAATGAAATATTTTTTAATCGAGTATCAATCGCTTTATTTGCAAAGATATAAATTTAATACACGTTTAGCAAATATATATTTACACGAAAACTACAAGTGGATAAAATACTTAATAACGAGAAATCGGTTTCTTTGGTGCAGTGTGCACCATTATAAAACGGAGGAAGATGCACACCGGCCATTTGACTTTTAAAGTGTATCTCGCGAAGAAAAATATTAATAAAACGATCCGCGTAGCCGACTTAAAATTCAGTTAAGGAAACTTTTCTGAAACTTACTTACATGCTAGCGAGAACATTTTTCTTCCAATAGCCTTCCGATTTTATCCTTCTTCTCTTTTTTTCTTCCTCTTCCCCTCTCCCTTCCCCCTCCTCTCTTTCCCTCTCTTCTTCACGAGTTTTCGCGATAAAAACTTTTCCAACCCGTCAAACGTCGAATCATCGGCCGGACTCAAGATTTTCAATCCCTGATTGCCGATTCAGGATTACACATTGGTGTTAATGGTGGCTCGTCGAATCGAGCATTACACGATTCATTCGCGCTTAACCGCAAAAAAACCGGCACGGATTTTACCGTTTTCATCGCGGAAAATCAGATTCTCGTTACGCCCTCGTGATACCATTATTCTCGCTCAACTTTCGGTCGATCGTCGAAGAATCCATCGTGTAAAACCGTTTGATTGCTATTTTTATGCGGGCAATTCTGATGAAGAGTGAAAGACGAAAAAAAAAAAAAAAAGAAAAAAGTAAAAAGGAAGAGAGACATTGGAAGGGTCAAACGCGTATATGCATCGCGCAAAACTGTTTCACGAGTCGGGTCGGGCGTGCGTGAATTTCGTAGCTCGCGTTATCTCTCTTTCTCTCTCTCTTTGTCTCTCGCGCGCGCACTCTCAATATTCCATTATTCAATTATTATTCAGTTCCAGCGGGAAGCCAATTAGTCAAGTTAGACGCCGCAGACTCGGAACGTATTTGACGAGGCGCAGGCAAAGTTTGCCAACGATCCGAAGGTCCGTGACCTCCTCCCCGCCTAAAACGGCTTGCTGTTTTCCTGAATTCCCATTTCCGCGTCTACTCCTATCGTTTTTTCTTTTTTCTTTTCTTCACTATTCGCGGATACTGTTACTGTTCCGACATTAAGCATTCGGATCGCGTCGCTCTTTTAATCAAAATCTGACACGGAGGGAGGACGGAGAACAGATTTGAAGTTTGAAAACGAATTTTTAAATTAGTCGGGAAGAAAACTTCTTCTTTGTTCTTCGTTCGTGTCTGCTCGTGTCTCCGCGCATTGTAATAATTGTCGTGGTAAATTTGTGAATATTATTAGCTCGTTAACGTTAATTCGAAACGAAACGTGCAACGTACAGTCGGTTGCAAAAATCTTGTTGCAAGTTCGATTAATTAAATCGAGACAATTCTGGCTAACGAGAAATTTTGTGCGTGGAGTCAAATAACCGAAACGATTAAATTATTTTCGTATAAATTATTTTTATCATTCCGTGAAAAGTATTCTCGGGCGGAAATTGTACACGATGAAAATTCGAGATATTAAATTAATCGTATCCCTCAAAGAGACTTTCCATCGGAAAATATAAAAATATGCTTGTATAAATATTCGTATAAACTTTCGTTATAATCGGATTAGACAAATTACATCGTGTAAGATGTAAACAAACTCTTGTGGCCGACTGTATACCTGACTGAAACATAATATATATTAACGAACCACATAATATCAATACCACGTTCAGTTTATTTGCTGTCATAATTTGTTAAATCCAACCGCTGAATCATTTCGCTACGAACTGCGATTAAATTTATATATATATCCGAAAAACACATTTGCGCGATTACTATTCTCGATACTAGTCTCCTCATCTGCGTGGAAACATAAATAAACGTAAATAACCAACTCTTTTTCCATCTCGACGAGAAAGATTCTCCAGGATGAAGGATGAAGCGTGGAGATATCGAAAGAAGGGTGAAAAGACGGGACTGGGAAGGCGGTCTTGGATTTATATATATATACATATATATATATATATGGAGAGCACGGGGGAGTGAAAAAGGGAGCGAGGAGAATGGAGACGAAAAGAAAGGGCGAAAGATGGGCGAACGAAAGGGAGGGTGAGAAATCATGTTCAACACGTGTTCCCCTTATCACATTCATTTTGAAACACGGTGTGCTCGCCATTCCTTTTGACGAGGGACGTAATAAGGACGAGAGGAGAGGATACTCGACGCGAGTTTCATCCGAATGTAACTCGTTAATACCACGCTTCTTCCTTTTTTTCTTTCTCTCGTATCTAACCAACTGGTAACGTCGGTAGAGTTTTCTTCCCTCGAGGACTTTTTCTTCCTTTATTTCCTCCATTTTTCCACTCCTTTTTTTTTAAAACGCCCCGTTTTGACGTTAAATGGGGGAAACGAATGCGTCGATTTTACAACGCGTCGCTCTTCCTACTTTCCTAATTATCCGTGCGGGACGGATTTTTAAATCTGTCTCGTTTCATTCTAAAGAGATTGTGTTTCGAAATAACGGGAGGAAGAGTTTTCCAACGGCTTGCAATCGATCCTTAAACATTCGTGAAAAAAGAGAGTAAGAGGTAAATAAAAAAAATAATATATATATAGGAGGAATTGCGAATAGCGGAAATAGTAGCTGCTTCATCCCCGGTTAAACAATCGAAGCGTAAACGGACAAAGAAGATTCGAACGCGAGAGAATGGATTTAAGTAAATTAAAAGTGTCGCGATTCCCAACGCGAAATCTTATTCGTGAACAATTCGAAACGGAATAAGATTGGAAAAATATTAGAAACGAGCGCTTAAACCGATCCTCTCGGATGATCGTAATATTCGATACTCGTATATCGTATATATTTTTTTCATTGAAAAAAATCTCATCAACGTGGGGGAACAACTGTGGCATTATTATCCGCGATATCAATGAAACAAAAGCCAAGATATTTCATACTCTGTATACTTTGATCCACTCACAGGCAGTGGCTATAGTCTATAGTCGGGAGAAGCGGATATTCGATCTAAGAACAAGGCAGGGTGGAGGGAAGAAAAACGGAAGAGTGGTCGAAGAGACGATACGAGGGAGATGGGAGAGAGGAGGGTTTGTATATCGAGACAGCGGAAGATGAGGGCAGAAGAGGAGGGTGAGAAAGCGTGCTCAACACGTGTTTCTCTTATCGCGTTCATTTCGAAGCGAGGAGTGCGATCCCTTCTCTCCGACATCATCACCCAGGCTTCTGCTCGTCGCAGAAACACAGGCAGCATCGCGACACACATATACACACACACACACAGTCCTTGATTTATTTCGCTCCTCAATAATTCTCTTTTATTTTCTCGTCCGCCATTGCTTGGCCCGCAGCTACCTTTTGATCTATCGACCCCCTCCTTCCCGCAACGTCGATTCATTTTTATTTACGAGCCGATGCCCTCTATCCCGTTCTACCTTTCTTCTTTTTTTATTCCCTTCGTTCTACTCTTCTTTGGCCCTCATCCTCTCGGAATCATTATCGACGTATCGAGTGACGCGACACATGCAGCTACCTTTTAGAATCGAGTCAAAGGAAGAATTCATCTTTCGATGAATCTATTTCTATCGTTTCTCTTTTCTTTTCTTGTCTTGCTCGATTATAGATCGTGGAATAGCTATGAGAAAGTTTGAGAATTATTTTTATTGTGACTATTATTACGTATTTCAATTGGAGTACTTTTTAGAAAAATTTTGATAATTTTCGCGATTCTTATAAATATTATTTCGTGTTATTACAGCAATCTCGAAATTCTATCGTTTCTTTTTTAATATCACAATTGTTGAATTACAATAAATAACGGCGAAAATTGCCACAGTTTTTATTATAGATTCAAAACGCGAACCCGATACGAGACCGCAATGAAACATCAACTCGTATATTCTTCAACCGGATAACAAAAATTATTCCCATTTCAAGAGTGTCAATTTGTCGTCCAATATCTGTCCAAAAATAGAAAATCGAACTCGTTAGTCGATCCAGATAGTTCGGTGCCTTGAAAGGGGTTCAAGGGAGGGGCAAAACAAGACTGGAAAAGATTTGTTTGCAAATCGATGACGATCCCCGCTCGCGCGAAATCGCGTTGATTATTTAGAAAAACAGACGCGGGTCCGATAGTAGCGTGACGTTGAACGCGTGACGAGTTTTCAACGCGCCAAGGAAATATTTGTCGAAGCGAATTCAGCCGCACTCCCCTCCCTCTCTCCCCCTCTCGTGTCAAATCAGCCGACAGTTAATTCGATTTAATTGGCGCGCCAATGCACGCTAAAGCGCTGCCTTTATCGCTAGTTTTCCGCGCCTGTAATCAAGTTATACGCCGGCTGGCGGCAAACGTGGAACCAGAAAAAGGGGGGCGATGACTGGAGTGGTTCTCTTTCTTTTTTCTTTTTTTTCCTCCACCGACGATACTTTGTCCCGCGATGAACACCACGTCGCTTGTGCCGATTATCGTACATTAGCTCGTGGATAGGTCAAGATCGGCCGCCGAACGTTCGAAAATCGTCGACGAGAATCGCGGCGGTCTATTTTCACCCCAGTTTCGCGTCAACCGAGGATCAGAAATCGCGATACGATGTTTACAGGGTTTTTATTGCACCGTCGAAACGCGAATCGAGCTCCATCGACACGCGAACAAGCATCTCGTAATCGAATCGATTTCGCGCGAATGAAACAGAAAAACAAAAATACCAAAAAAAAGTGAAAAAAAGATACGACACGAGTGCACGCGCGGGTACACGGATTGGTGGAGGGTGCGGAAAATGTGAAGATCGAGATCGATGGCATGATGGGGATAGTATGCGCCCGAAATTTGAGGCGAGAACGGAACGAGTACCTCCCCCGAGTTTATTTTTATCCATATAACCTGCCGTTGGCGACGATATTCGAATCGTGCGCGAACGATCTCTCGAACCCCCCGCGAGTGAAAATGGCGTGCGCGTTAAAACGAGCAAATGGAAATAAAGGAGGGTGGACAATAACAAAAATGCGGGATGGTGGAATTTCTCGTAAAGAGGCGACGATTTAGGATCCCGCGTGTTTCGACCGCTTCTTCCTGATCGAAAACCGAACCGTGCATATTGGTGCATGCTTTTCTGCTCCGACTCCGCGTTGTGTTCCACAATGATCATCCACGTATTCGAGTCGTGTGAAAGAGTCGCGTGAAATTTCGAACGATTTCGCTAGGACGATCTCGCCACGCGTTCAGAACTTCATCAATTCGCAGATTAAACAATGAACGAGATGAAATCCAGCCGAGTTTTTCGTCTGTCAAAAAAAGCTTTAGCTTCTCTCTCTCTCTTCCTCCAGTTTTGTTTTTCCCCCGCTTTTTTCTCCTTTTCTATTATCCCTCGCTGTCTCTCCCTTTCGGCGAGAGTCGGAACATAATAAATCGAGCGGATTTTTCCACTTTGATTTCGCTTTTTATCGGGTAGCCATGCTCTTACCGGGGAATAAGCATTTTCACGGATAGAATATTTTCGAGAGAGAGAGAGAGAGAGAGAGAGAGAGAGAGAGAGAGAGAGAGAGAGAGAGAGAGAGAGTAGAATTCGTGGCTCAATACCGTGATAGGGAC
Source organism: Apis cerana (assembly GCF_029169275.1). Taxonomy (NCBI): domain Eukaryota; kingdom Metazoa; phylum Arthropoda; class Insecta; order Hymenoptera; family Apidae; genus Apis; species Apis cerana. Next base: position 6,846,699 of record NC_083864.1, on the reverse strand, counting down.
GTTTATTAAAAGGATATTCAAGGCGACACGTGGACAGTGGAAGAGGAAATAACAGCTGGGAGAGTACGTCGAGCGAGTTCTCGGCATCTGGCATCTCGTTTGGTGAACGGTCGAAAGCATCTCTCTTTCTCTCTTACTTCTTCTTCTTCTTCTCTCTCATGGAACGATCGCTTCCTCCCCGATGCATTTTACACGTCGACGAGTTCTTTTTATTATTCCTATTCCAATCCCCTGGAAAATGTGATTTAAAATTGAACGAAACGAACTTTGGGGAATAATATAAACAATTGCGAAGCGAATTTTTTTTCTCTTTTACGAAATACGATTTAATTAAATTAAGAAATAAATGAGATAAAAATGGGGAAACCATCCATGAACGAATAATTCGTTTATTCGAGTCTCTTAAAGCTTGAACGATCTTGCGCTACGTTCGAGGCTGCGTGATGATTCGAAACGTTAATTTTTTTCTTCTTTTTCTCTCTTTCTTCCAGAGAGAATATAATGAGAAACGAGAGGGGGGAATACAGATCGTTTGGCAATTTAAAGCCCTGGGAATTTTTGGATCGATATCGAGGGCAGACAACTATAAACTGTTTCTTCTTGTATAGAATCATCAAAAATTCGTAAAATTATAAATTTTAATCCCGCGAAAGTTTGATGGCGGACAAGATATATTCTTCTGACACGGGGCGGATAACGATACTCGTTTGCATAAAATATTCGTTAATCAACCGGTAAGAAGTATTTCGATAACAACGCGGTGTCGATTATCGAGCCGGATACTGGATCGTATCGAGATGTTTGTTTAAAATGTCGAAAATTTGTGAAAACTCGTTTCTCGTGAAACAAGGGCGATCCTTTTTAATACAAAGAAGATATATTTTACTTGTTTTAGATAATACTCTTATTAAGGGACGGACTAAAAAGTTGGTTTATTAAAGCATCATTTTCTAATAAGCTTGTTTATTAAAGTTCTATAAGATTAAGCTCCTGTAAAGTTTGTTCGTTAAAGCGTGACTTACTCGAAACCGAAACTACTTTGCTTCGAGCATCAAGACACCGATCCATTCAACCGCTCCTTCATCGCGTACCATAACTTTTTTTTAATATTTAACGTGATGCGGTAATTAAGTATCATTCCTTGATCAATTACGACGTATATATCGATATTATTTTATTCAATCATCGAACAATTAGCGCGAACAACAGTGGTTCATTAGAATCATCCATTCGTGAAAATTAAAATTAATTAATGATAATTGAATTCATAAATTACTATTTCTTCGATATTTGAAAATCCATATGTAACGAGGAAATTTGAATCGTATGAATTGTTCTCATTCAAATCATTGGATATAGATATTTTCTGCCATGTTGTTCGCTCGAAGTGGAATAGAATCGTTATTGATCGGGCACTTGTTTTTCCCTATAATTCCGCCGATTGTCGAATTATTTTCTCTTAAAAAAACGTGATATCTTAAATTAATCATTCGTCAATATATAGAAAAATTAAAAAAAGTAATCGATTTCGTATCAATATTCGATCCGATCGAATATTCTCACCGCCATCGATCTCTGATTTATTTACTCCACTTGAAGAGGAGAACTCGACACCTAAAATTAATCAGTTTCCGCTAAATATACCCTAATACATTTCATCCGCCACTAAAATTCGAAATTCCACTCGAACGATCCATTCCCGCCCTACTTTCATTCGCCGAACATAAAATCACACTTCTCCCGCCCCTTCTTCCTTTTTTTCCAGCAGCAATAGGATTCTTTATCTTGGAATGCCACTGCCGCACAAACTCCACACGTTCTATCATATCCCAAGGAAGGAGAGAAATCTCGAATCTGTCCGCGTCGACGAAAGTCGTCGAATGAAAAATTCGCTCGCGAGATGTCATCGGATGACAAGCGTACGTTGTCATCTTATCGTATCGATCCTTATCTCTCCTTTCATGCCCAACATTACTTAACGTTAACTCGCGACGTCACGTATCCAATAATTCTCGGGGGGCTTTCGAAACATACGGTCCATCCGGCGAGCAACTTCTCTCCCCTCTCTAAATCACATTAAGCCCTCCAACTCTCGTGACCGCGCATCTCTCGACGATATATCAGTAGAAGTCGCGTGCTCCCCGGACAAATTCCTCTTCCTAGATTTGTCCATAGATTTCGAGATGCGGATATATACACGCGTCGAATCTTGAGTGGCTCTCGAAACGGCGGGAAACGGGAAAACGATATAATTTCCACGGTTCTCGAGCGTGTCAAACTCGAGACGAGGCATTAATAATCCTTGGTTGTGGAGAAAGAGAGAGAGAGAGAGAGAGAGGAGGAAAAAGAAGAAAGGAAAGGAAAGGAAAAAGAAAAAGTATAAAAGACGAGTCGAAGAGGCAGCGAGAGCGGTATCGGTTGGAAATATCTCTCGTCCCTGCCACTTTTCCAACTCTGGCTCGTGCATTCCTGATATACGAGCGAAATGTCCTCGATTTTCTCGAGTGCATTCCTCAGATCGGGAAGCCGATAGCGTGTCGATAAATTACGCCGGCAGATCCCCCTCCGCCCCCGATTTTTATTTATTCATCGCGGCGATGGGTTGCCCCAATCCTCCCTCGACCGACGAACGTGGTAAAACTGTGGGGTGGACGAGGGTGGGAGCTCGAGAGCTTGCCTTATGGACCGTCGAGCGTGTACGTGTGAGGATGTGCGCGCGCGCTTGTGTGTGTGTGGGAAGAGAAACGAAAGGAAAAGGCAGAGTGGAGGGAATTACGAGGCGAAGTAAACTTCTCTCGCGTCAGGTCTGATAAGGATGAAGCGGCTTCGACGCTGTCGCCGTGGAAAAATACGAGATCAACCGTGTCGATGGTGGCGCGTACGTGCGCCTGTCCATTGTTCCTATTTCGAGACTCGTGAAAGTTTCACCATTTCTTTTAACCCTTTCGCCATCTCCGCGAGAAGATCTCGTTTTCCTGGGCGGGATGGAACTTTGGATTTTTCGAAGATATTTTATCGATCTTAGGGATGAATTCCTCGTATATTATTTTTTCTTCTCTTCCCCTGAATCATATTTGTTGAAGTTCGATCGAGAAATATCCGTCAAATTGTAATTCTTTACAATTCGATCGAGAGATTGACGAGGTGTCCTCCGACATATTCGTGCCATTTATTTCTTCCTTCCATCTACATCTATATAAAAGTCGCTCGTGTTCTCACAGGCTAAATTCAAACAACTACATTCTCGCCAGGTATATACATATATACGTTATTGTTAAAGGGAGGAAAAATTAAAATTTTTTTTCTCGTACACCGAAACATACGCAAATACGTGTATAAATACTATAAAATGCGAGATCTCGTCCAAAATACGTTGCACGGGCGATATTACGTCGTAAGACATCTCATTGGCGGATGCAAAAAGGTTAACCCTGTATAAATAAAGAGAAAGGTTGAGGATGAAATGTGGTGGTGATCGCGGAGGGAAACGGATCGCAAGATATTGCCCCCCTCCCCGATGAAACTCGGCTGAGAATCGGTTTAAAGGATAAGTAAAAGGGAACGTAAAATTTTACGTAACGACGTACCACCTTCTTTACAGCTGTGCAACGAAGCAAGGGGATAGACCGAGGTTGGAGCGATTCCTCGAATTCCTCGAAATCTCATCCCCTCCCGTTTTATCTCTCGCCCCCGTATTTTTCCAGGGTTTCACTTTTAAGCGCGACCGTCGCCGCGATGTTACGGCCGATCGTGATTGAAAGGGCGATAGAGAAAGGGCAGGATTGTTTTTTAGTGCATCTCGCGGGATGACGGGGTGAACGGATTTACGAGGCGATTTTAGAATCTGGAATGGGCTGTAAATCTTGTTTAAGTGTGGATCGCGAGATATCGAGAGGAAAAAGGGTTAAATGGGTTAATCTGTTTGAGCTCGACGGGGTTTTCGATACCCTCTTTATACATTTATCCCAGTGTGTGAAACTATCAGATTCGAGGGAGATGGAAGAGTTAAAGAGAAGAGAAATATCTATTATATTTTATCGCCACCGCTGTAATCGTTTAATCTTTTTCGCGAGATATAGCGAAGGAATTTTATATTTATTTCAACGTGTGTGTACGTGCGTGCGTGTATTTATGCAGAATCGCAGAGAAGAAAGCATTGAAAAGGAATGCAGCTTCGTTTATTTCTCATAGATATATATATGGAATACTGTAATACATATATAGCTGCGAATACAAGGGTGTGTGCATTAGTCGGAGGTTTCGTGTCCACGAATAAGATCGTATTACATCGCGTGACAGCGAGCAGAGAACGGTTTACTCTACTTGTGCTTTACTGTATTCCATCAGAGTAGGTGCATGTACTTCTATCCATTAGCCAGGAATGGAATTTTTCAATAAATTTTCTACAATTAATCCTTACGTACTTGATTGAAAAATTCTTGTTCACGCATGATAACGATGCAGTTTATTCCTCATACTCGTCATACATCGTATATACACTCCCCCTTTTTTTTCCACGAAGAAGAAATTATTTACAAACGAGAACGCGCAACAAGAAAATTTGCTCCCTCTCGATGAAACACGCGAGAGGAACGAAACCTGGAAGGAAGGAGGAAAGGAAAGAATTGGATTATCAGGCAAATAGTGAAACTGGAAAACGGAAATTCGGAAAATTCAATTGTTTAGACGGGCCGCAAACTAAACGAAACGACCACCGCTCCATCACCGGTCCACGGGTCCCGAAATTTGTAAACACGAATAATCGAGCCCGCTTAAGCGTTACTCAATGTGTTACACGTTTTAACAGTGCATTAACTACCGAGTGGGGGGCGTGGCCGATGGGAAAACGCTGGCTGCGAACGCGTGTTAACACAAACCCGTTGATTAATCCTCCCTCATTCGTTCGAGCCCACGTCGCGTTACTCTTTCACGGTTAATGAAAAATCCACCGCGCCTTGAATTATAGCCTCCCCGATAGCCTCAACCCTCCTCTATACCCACCCTCACCCACGATCCTCCCTCCAAAGGAAAATCATCTTTGACGATACGCCACGGAGAATTATCGTCCGATCCAGTTCCATAATTAATTTCCTTCCGAAGGGAAGCGATAAAGCGACCCCTTTCCCCGTTCGTATATAACACAACCTTTCGATTCCCGAAACGGGTCTTTTCCCACCCAGCTCGAGAAGAGAGAGCTTGTTCTTACATATATATACACACACAATATCCTCGAGGGATCGAGTGGAGGTTGCACGCGCGAGCGCATCCCCTTGGATGTTAAATCCTTGGAAACGCATTCTTGTCGGAAGTAAAAAGAGAAAGGCGAATGGGGGGAGAGGAAGGAGCGAGGGGCTCACTGCAAAACTATCGGTATTCTAATTACTCGCAGCAGGAAAATAGCTAGAAGGAAGTTGGAACGCGTAATTACAGCGTTGGGACGGCGTCTTATTAAGGTATCTCATTTTCCACGGGGTGCACCGGCTACCGGTCGATGCCTTCCGCCCGTACTTCTTCATCGAGTTTTATCCAATAAAGATCTTCCACCGTTGGAAAATAAGCCGGATCCACATGGAGGATATTCGGTCACGGAGCGGCGCAGTCACGATGGTCAACACGGGCTAATACCGTGGGCAAAAAGCGGCCTTTCCGGTTTGGAAACTCCGCAGTTGATACCGGGGTAAATCGGAACGGACGAAGACACTTGACAATCGAATTAGGTCGGACGTGAACGGCAAGACTCCTTGTTAACAATTCGGCCGAAATTTCGGCGATACGCTCTCGAAACGTGGCCTGCCACTCAAGCAAGTTTCGATCGAGCACGGAAATTTTACGCGGGAAATTATATATTTTTCCAGATCGGCAATTTGCATTAACGGGTGAGACTTTATGTGTAATGGTTAATTGCGATGATAGCTGGGTTTCAATTTATTCCGCGAATTTTGCGCAGTGAATTTTGAAAAATTTGGGTGATTTAACAGAGGGAGAGGATTGTTGCGTATAGTTATTTCGATATATTTATTTCTCCGAAAGAAGAATAAATTGCTTGGGGAGATTCTAGTTTAGATAATTCTCCTGCAGAGAATTACACGAGCTTCGTTAGATATATCTAATCATACCGTTATTCCCGAGAGCAGCAACAAGAGAGTTTAATAATTCGCCACTGAAATAAAACGAAGGGAAAAGAATTGAATTCTTAAGTAAATTCGTTGAAATAACAATGAACGGATTGCACGGGATTAAAATTGCGAGAATTAAAATCGCGAAATTAGGGTTGAAAGTCAAAGGTGTCTTAAACTGGTGACACCATTACCAAATGAACCGGATCCGCGATACGAAGACTTTCAGACTCCCTCGATCTCTATCCCCGATCCAACCCCCTCCTCTGTCCCCCGGATTCTACTTTTAGTTTCGAGCAACTTCATCACGCCGATTCCAACACTTTAATGACAGAACTTTAGACTCCCGTCATTTGCTTTTCGACGCACGCCGAGTTACCTTTTGCTCTCGGGCAGAATTTAAACTCTCCCCCTCCATCGTTTATCCTCTTCGCGCCCGAACATCTCGAAGCTTTTAAAGGGCAACGCGATCGGGTAGAGTGGAGGGGGCGTGCATCAACGGTGATTAATTTTAGCGAAGATTAGTTAACAAGCTCGTCGGAACGAGGGAATACGCGTTATTCGAATCGCGTAGATCGGATCGGGAGCCCGTTAATTAGCGCCCCCGTAAAGAGGAGGAAAAGAAGAAGAGGGTTGGAGAGCGGTGAAACACGAGGGATTCTCGAGATTCGTGGAAATCTTTGGGGCTTCCGTTGGAAAGGCATGCCGCCGAATTGGCTTAGCCTTTAACATGCTTTTAACCCAGAGTTACATACATTCGCGATTAAAAGGAAAGTAGTTCGCAGAGTTCTGAGAAGGGTCGCGAAGGCTCTGAAAACGGCGCGCTTTCTTGGCACGTTCTCATACGCGAGCTTTCGTGCGAACGTTACGGCTATTGCAGTCTGGGGAGTTTCGAGCGAGAATTAGCTCGGCGCGATTAAGCTTACGTCCCCGGATCGAGATAATCGTTAGCGCCAAGTGATTTAGATACGGGTAACGCGAGCCGTGGAGAACTTTCTTCGTATCCACGGCGATGTTCTCGATCCTAATGGTCGAAGGACAATGGATCGTGTATCGTTTTTAACCTCTTTCGATTTTATTCTGGAGCTAGGTGTATATTTTTTTCAGCGGTGTTCCGTTCCGTTCAAATGTCCATCGAAATGTTAACCGTGTCTCGATAATGGAATAATCTCTTAAAGATCATCTTGTTAATTTTGTCAGAGATATGTAATATTTGCAAGTTTGTGATTTAACTTTATTTGGTTCAATTGTAATAATGAGAGAATTGATCCATTTTTCTTTGGGAATGATCAAAATATCGATGATGATTGATTTTATTTATACATCATTGTTTTAATCGAAGAAGAAGAATCTGAGAAACTATTAATGCGCGAGAAAAATATATTCGTCGAATCGCAAATTGCAAGTTTTTGGTTCGCAAAATAAGGTTTTCGAACGTCTGTTAATTCAATGAGAGCAGCTTTGTTTATTATTTTGCGGACAAAGTAACAAGACAAAATGGATTTAATGCTAAATATATTGTTCCAACAGAGAAGTAATGCAGGTGTGATGTAATTTATTCGCGAGTGCATAATCAGTTTGAGTTTGACGACGAGAATTTGTATTGGACTGTTTATAGTTTACGTTGAAGAGAATGTTTGATCATTTTGTGTAATACGTGTATCGATGAAAAATTCCTGGGAAAAGCAGGATATGAAACGGATTCAAAGCAAAAATTAACGATAACGAATGGATACTGTAAAAACATAAAGCCGGATATTGGATAATAGATTATAAAATATACTAGAAATGGTTTGAAATCAATTTCGTTTTATATTTCGCTGTTATATTTATTAGTTTTATTACTGTCATCTAATTTTTAACTAGACTTTTGAATCATTAACTTTTTAATAAAGTCGAATTAATTTTTCTCCATTGGAAATTCCAACACGGTTACAAAATTACTCTCAATCTTTCATATTTAAAAATTTCAATAATCAGTAGATCGGAGTAATAAAAGTTGAAACGTGATATCATTCTCCTCGCTGTATATTGTCAACGGATTATTGATGCAACAGGATAGAAATGAGCATAGGAATTAAGTTTGAAGGAACAGAAATTTTTGCCGGACGACGCAAAAATTCCAATAAACGATTACCCCCACCAATTTTTAAATTCATCGCAAATTCGGCATAAATCTCTTGCAATTTACGTTAAATTATCTCTTCAAAGCGGTCCACGTATTCCGGAATCTACAACTATGTGCAAACACAACTAGAGATATCCATTTAATTTTTAATCGTATTTAACCAATCGGCAGAAAAAGCAAAATCGCTCGCTTCTCTCCGTGAATTGGATTCTTGGGGAATAATCGAAGATCGGTAGGATCGGTGGACGGGATCAGTGTTTGGGGTAAAGTTTGCGGAAGCAAGGGCTGGGTGAGATTCTCGATTATATAGACGAGATCTTATTTCTGTCGAAAGCTGGACGTGTACCCTCGGACCGGATGGATTTTGAGTGCATTAAAGATGGAGGCAATATCGGGGATGGGATTATCTTTGGACGGGCGATATCACGGACGAAAATACTCTCGTTGCAGTCGAATCGGTGGGGTGAACGGTTCGTCCGTGGAGGGCCGTGTCCGAGGATTAAGCGAGAATTACCTTGGATTCCGGGCTCTCGAATTCCGTCCACTTAATCCTGTTTCTGTCGGTCTACGTATATACGCGCGCAACTTGAATGCCATTTTCTTGTTCGTAATTCTTTACCGGTTAATCTTAAATCCTCTGTTAATTGCGCCCGCCGAGTTTGGCACCCACCCCTTCACGCCCAGAAACGTTTTCTTATTATTATTATTTCGTTTTCTTCTTGCCTGCTGCCGCTTCGAATAATAAACCTAGGCTCTTCCATTATTATTCTTTTTTAAAGTGGATTCGGGCTCGCGCCTCAAGTCGCTTTCAAATTATTTTTATATCGCCTATCCATCGAGACGTGCAAGAAATTAAACGTCGCGAGAATCAAGAGGAAATTTTCCAGATAAAAACTTGGGAAATTTTAAAATTGTTAATATGAATAATGATTACAAAAGAAGTAGATTTTTAGGTTTAAGGTGTATTTACACTTACGTTCCACCTCTCTCTAAAATTTACCTTATTTTCCCATCGCGTCGAACTTTTTCCCGCCTTTTTTCTCCTTTTCTCTCTCTCTCTCTCTTTCGCGCAATTAAAGTAATTCGAAACAATCCACAAGGAGCGGAGCAACAATTTTCCCCGGCGATCAGAGGGATCCCGCAATTAAGGTTTCACGATGCACCGAAGCAACGGCCACGATATACCCTGACGGATATTTTTGTTTCCAGGTGAGACCGTGGTGAAACGACACACGTGCTCCAGGGATGCGAGAAATCGCCGCCCCATTAGAGTTCCATCCCGTGAGGCGAGCGTTGCCGAGCGGAGCGTGAAACGAAGCGTATCCACCTCCCTTACCGGAAAACCGTGAGAGGATGCGATTCACGGGAAAGCTCGAGGGATAATAAAATATCGGAATCCTTTCTTAAACCACTTTCTTAAACCCCGCCGCTATGAAGGAGGGAAGAGTAAAATTCTATCGAGGAATCGTCGAATAAATATGAGGAAGGTGAAGATCCTCGGGTTATCACGAACCCCTCTCATCATCGAGAAAAAGAGCACGGTGTTGGACAGGCTCGAAGTACCTTTCATTACCGCGTCTCCTCGATCGTCTTAATCCCGGTTGCCCGATCAATGCGCACCAAGTTGAAACCAAGGGAAGGGTGTGTTAAGCCGTTGGAATTGGACGTCGAGGTAACGATAACCGATCGAACGAGATAGTATCGTGCCTCTTTTGCGCCCCGCCCGACCCGTGAGAATAACCATTTCGAGTCGATCGAGAGAACGAGGTGAATTTTTGTTGTTGGAAAGTGTGTCGAGAGAGTGTGTGCAGCAGCAGCGGCAGCAGTAGTAGTAGTAGTGTGGAAACGGTAAAGACAAAAGCGACACGGTTCGTTCACTTTCGTTTGGATTACCTCATCTTTCGGTCGTATCTTGACCGATTTCCATCCCTTCCACGATGCCGTTCCTTCCATCGTAAAAATATAACGGCTTATGGGGGACGACGGAGGGATAAAGAGCGAGAGGGAAGCCGGCCGCGATATATCTGCACACCATTGGACGGTATAATCTCGTAAAACCGGCACACAAGTGTCCATCTACGTGAGCCGTACGTAAAGCCGTCGACGAGGATCACCGGTTTCTAACCAGGAAACGTGCTACGCCGGCCACTTTCCACGCTTCCAACTGTATTCCACGTGACAGACGAGAGAGGAACGTTTCTTCGAGGAACGATCCCTCGAAGAATATACTCGGTCACGGGCGGTGTTGAACCGTTGGGTGATCTCGTAAACCTATCCTGAACCCTCACCTCGTCGACACTATATTTTTGGATGGATCTTATAATATATACGAAGTGAACACTCTTCTCTGTGATGCTTCGCTTCGTGAACGCTTCTGCCTGTTTCGAGCAATTTTGTCGTATTTATACGTAAAAAGAAAAAAGAAGAAGAAACGAATTAGAGGTATATAATATTTTATAATAACTAGATCTAAAGAAAAGATAGATTCAATTTTGTTTTTAATTTTGTAAAGGAACGAGAGTTTGTAGAAATTTTTACACAATCGTACGCGATTTTTTTAATATATATTGGTCGTATTAAATAGAAAGAAGATTATACTTTTTGGTAATCGGTGATGCGCGAGTGTCACGTTCGTTCTTAATTGTCACGCGTTATCTGAATCACGAGGGATGGATCAAGTGCACGTGAAATCGTCGAGATCGACGTCGAGGAGCAACCCGGCGAAAATGGCGTGCGAGAAGGCGAGCAAGAGGCTCAGGACGATTCTGGTTAAGGCGTCGCGCCTCGGCGTCTCGACGACGGAAGTTGCCAAGTTGGCCAGCGCCAAGAAGCTCATTCCGCAGAGAGATCACGGATGGAAGTTGGCGGTGTTCCTCCTGGTCATGTTCGGCGGCGGAGTGATCGTCGCCTTGGCCTGCACGGCGAGGAAAGGCTGCTCGAAGCTGGAGGAGATCGTGAGTAGCATTTCAAATATATTCTTATTATCGTTATTAATCGATATAAAGTCGATCGATTCCTCGATGGGATTTTTAGAATAGAGCTAATCGGTAGGGGAAGAGATTCTCGAGATTTCGGATAAATTAGAAAGATTCTATACGTCGATTTAAATGATGAGAGTTTTCGAGAGATTTCGAGAGATAGGGGAAATTTTAGTTGGTCGGGTAGAATATTTTTCCAATTAATAAATTTCGTAACCTCGTGCAGACAATTTTGATTTCGCTTAGATTAAAGTTGGCAAATTAGTTTTCTCGCGTTTTGAGCATCTCTTGAAAGAAGAGATTGAATTATCTAAATTGTATGCAGAGGATTTTTTGCTTTTTGCTCTCGTCTCGAAATTAGATTCGATAAATTAGATTTCTGTTCGGTGTTTATTTATGAAATTTAGATAAAATTTCCTTTGATCGAGGATGTTGTTTTTAACCGATAGGTGTCAAGATTCTCGTGTAGAGAATTAATAGGGAAACATTTATACGAAGATTATATAGACAGAGAATATTTGGAATTGTAGGTAGGTGGAGAATGATAGGATAATTCCAGCATATAAAAATGTTTAAAAAGTGTATCGGATTCAAATATTTATCCCATTCTGACCTTGTTTGCCAGTTAAAATTGTTTTTTGCTGTTCCAATAATATCCGCTCCGAAGCGTGCTTGCGTAATTAATTCCATTCAAATATTTACCAGACACAATTTCATATCTTATGCACGATCCTGATGAATATTTGCCGATACTCTTATGATATTTCACGAATTATTTTATATTCCGCTCCGCTCCGCTCGATAAGAGCAACGCGGTTTATAAAAAATTTCGACCGATAATTTTCAGTAACTGCAAAATAACTTTGGAATATTTTCACATCTCCCTCTCCCCTCCCCTCTTCTCTTTCTCCCTCTCCTTCTCTCTTCTCTCTCTCTCCCTCCACGTAAAATATTGTTCCACGTTCCACAATCATCGTTCGATGAAATTAATATCGATTCATTAAAAGCATTTAGCGAATGGTTAAAAAACGGACTGGTTATTTACGAAATTTGCAAAAAAAACGTTTCCTTTTTCTCTCGGATTAAATCATACGTCTTCTCCATTCCTTCCCATTTCCTTCCTCCATATCGAGAGACCTTCGAACGAGTGCAAGACTTACGAGATTGTAATTGAACTCTGTATTTAAATCCTTTTGTTGCGAGGCAACGTTATACATACTGATGAGGCGAATTAGACGCGTACACGGTTACACGAATGCTCTCGTAAAAGGGGGAAAAGTTGGCGTGGGTAAGCGGAGGTAAAAGCTCGATGGTCGTGGGGAACGCGCGTACCCGTCTACAAAGAGATTTGAAATGGCCTTCGATCATCTGCATTCATAAATCCTTGTACACGGCCCGAAAGAATCCTTTGTCACGCAACACAAGAGAGGGACGCATTCTCCGCCATTCTTTCTGGGAAGAAAGAAATGAAACGTTCGTGCATCGTTCCAAACTTGTGGAACGAATTTTTCCTCGGGTTTCCGTGGGGAGAGCGTTTCGCATTTTTGAATAGATACCGAGAACAAAATAATCATAACCACAAATCTACTTTGGCTATACCCAATCCACGTGAATTATATTTTTAAGAATGATTTGAGAGACGAATCGTTTCTCCCAAAAATTTATTCTTCGATATCGATATATAATAACGATAATTCCAGTTGAGAAAAAAATTAAGAATCGTTGGATAATTGTATCGATTGGAGAGCTTAAAGCTCGAATATTTCCCCCCAAAAAAAAGAAAGATTTTTCATCCTCTCAGAATAACTCCGGTCTGGCCATTATCGTTCAATACTACTTGGCCACCACTCGTGTCGGCAGAGCTCAACTCCGAGAGGAAAGGGGGATAGGATTAAACGCGATCCATCGCGCGACAACTCATTGGTTTTTCGCCCCTCGTCGTGGCGAAACCGACAAACTTTCCAAACTTTCGTCCGTCCGACGAATCCACGAAAGACGATACACGGCGGTGCATGCGCGAGATATCGACTACCGTGGCCCGTGCCAAGAGAGACAGAGAGAGAGAGAGAGAGAAAGGAAAAGGGCGAGAAAGTAAAGAACGAGTTGCGGGAAGGATAGAGAGAAAGGGCACATCGCGTGTGCAAGAAGCTAGCTAGAAGGAGGAGGATGATAGGGGAGAGTAAAGGGGCGAGAGGACGGTGTTAACGATGTTTCGTGTAGAGAGGAGACCGGGCGCTGAAATTACAGATCAAGGGGTTTCTAAACAATTACGCTGTCGGCGGGAGGTCAGGGCGAGCAGCACGAGGTTAGAGGTTACGGCTCGCAGGAGCCGAGGCTTGCGGCCTGCGGCTGGTTGCGGACGAGGGTCGAGGCTAACAGGAAGTGCTCTCTCACCGCCGGCCAATGGTCGGGGTGGCTACATCGGCGACTGGCCGGAGAAGCATCAGCACCACTCCTATCCTCTGATATTCCCCGGGGAGCGAAGGCTTCCATTGTCCCTCTGGGCGAACGGAGATAGATAGGTCGAACCGGGAGAATTCTCGTGGGGCGAGGATAAGAGTGGGAAGGTTTAACGGGGCTGGTGGTGGTGGTGGTGGCGGCGGTGGTGATGGGCAGGCCGAGTGTGTGTTGCAGGCCAAGGCAAAGCTTACCCATGGCTATCCACGGGAAAGGGTGTACACACAGTGTTACGGCGAGGATCGATCGGTCGCCGATAACCACAACTTGGAAAGTTCCCTCTCTTTGAATGGGTGGTGAACAGGATTGGTAGCGATTTTCACCGGTACCGGCAACGAAGACGACCCCTCGTGATCATCGGCCTCTCTAACAGGGCTGATTGTCGGTCAGAAACATCGCCCCTCCTTCCCCACCGACGTGGAATTATTCCACGACAAGTGTTGCCGAATCGAAAGGGCTCCTCTTTCTCTCTTGTGCTTTAATCTCCCCTCGCACCATTATCGGTTAGCGTGAGAGCCGGTTCCTTGAACTCGATTCGGGGCCCTTGACGTGGCGCTCCGTCTATGGACGGGCGCACGGAGCAGGAAGCACAGATCCCTTTGATGTTCGGGAGGCAAGCAGATCGGTCTCTGGGCCATTGCTTATATAAAGCTTGTTAACGCTATCTCGGTGCACGGGTGATGGACGTGCATATATATGTATTCGGTTAGAGGAGCCGAGATACGGGACACTGGCGGAGATGGAGCGTGAAATGTAAAGTAGGCCAATCTCTTCCTCTTCCTCCTCCATAGTTGACCATGTTTGCCAAGTACCTTGGGAGAAAGTGACGCGACGCGATGCACTCGAAAACTTGATCTTCGTATTCGCGAAACGAAGAATGCGAGGATCGAGACGAGGGGAGGGGAAGAAAAGAAGGGAAAAGAAGATACGCCGCAAAAGGGCGATGGAGGGAAGAAAGGAGAAGACGAAGGAGCATTATTCGAGAATGGAGATCGAAGTAAAGATTTTGACGTTGAAAATCCACGCCGTCTACGCCGTCAAATCCCATCGCGAGGACGGCATAAATTTCTCCGCCGCGTCGAACCCGATCCTCCCTTTTCATTCCCTCGTCCAGCCTATCTACAGATATCTCCTCGCGATGTCATGACTCGCTTGCGTTCCCGCAACCGTGTCACACCAGAGTGCAGAGAGCAGGACATTTATGATTCCGTTCGTTCCTCATCATGCGTGGAGAACGCGCCCGACTACCGTTCCACGCTCGCGCTTCCTTCCATACACGAGCGCATATACACACCGCACATAGCTGTATACATAAATAGGTGTAGATAGACACGCGAGTCTGCGCTTCGTGTACAGGTACATACAGGGTGTTTCCCGAAATTCCAGTCACGGTTGCTCGATCGCAATAATTTCCAGGAAATCCGAGCCCCGACACAAAATTTCTCTGGCCCGAGGGACGGTAGATGGGTGTATATATTTTTTTAATTGGACCCGGCCGAGCGAAAAATTTGCAACGCGAACGTCCATGGCGGAAACGATACTACGTAAGCGCGTAACTTAAAAAAGTTGGAACGGTTTAATTCTGCGCGAAGGCTTTCACAGGTATACGTTTCCCTAAATAAATCCAATCGTCTCGATTTATTTCCGCGAATTTACACGCGCCACCCGTGATTATGAACCGTTTCCCACGTTCGATTCGTCCACGATTTCGATTCCTGTGGATCTTGAAATCCCGGAATCTCGTATCGGAGGGAGGGGAGGTTCGAAGTTGGGGTGAAAGAAAAATACGAGTCCCTACGAGATCCTGGGTCTGGCAATTGAATCGGTCGATTCCTTTTCCTCTCTGCAATTTATGTTTGTGTTTCGACGTTGAACGACACTCGGCCACGGAGGAAATTCTCCCTGAAGGATACTTGAATTAACTCTTTAAGCGGCGGGAGTGGATATATCCGAGGAAGTTGGTTTTTCATACGATAGATCGAGTGGATATATCCATCACTGTCTTTATTTGTTTGGGGGGACGTGATTGCCCGTTCAAGTGAGATCCTTTCTTTTATTTCCTTGTCGTCCATCTCCACCGCTGATGGAAAGCTTCCTCGACAGCTCTCAACGCGCACTTTCCACTTAACTTCCCATAAGGGACATTAACGAGCTTTCGCGTTCCTCCCGCCCTCTTTCTTTCCTTTTTTATCCCTCGATCAAAATTTTTAAATTAAAATACACAAGACCTCGATTAAATTTAAATCTATATGACGTATATCGCATTCGTATCATCGGTTTCATATTAATTTTTTCTCTTCTTTCTTCTCTTCACTCCCCGCAAAAACGTACACATATAAACAAAAACGTGTTATCTTTTACCATACACACACGGTATATAAATATATCCATGTATTCGTATAATTGATAAATGGCCTCGCTCTCAAAACTCAAAAGCCAGATCAAAATAAAATTACGACGCGTTTTAGGATCCCGTCATATATCAAAATAAAACGTCACCCTCGTGGATATAACGAGCACCCTCCACTAAACGTCACTCGTGAATGCTCATCGAGCGACGAAAAGTCCGCGTTCCCCATGGTTAAGACCATAATGATCAATTACACCGGGAATCAGCGATACGTGTGCGCGCAACGTGTGTGCGTGTGTGTGTGTGTGGAGGTGGAAGCAGCACGACTCGTTAGAGAAGACAGGTGGCATCCACGCTGTCGGGGCGTTGCACGCGAATCAACTGGAAATCACCCGATCCGCGGACAGATTCACACAGGCCAGCACAATTTCGAGGTAACACGAGGGACAGCTGTGTGGTGTGTCCGTCACTGGTGGCGGGAATATGATCCCTCCCTACTGTTCCGTCAGATTTGTCTCTCCGCCTTGTAATTAATTAATGCATCGATTTACTTCGCCGCTTGTCTCTCTCCATCTCTCTCTCTCTCTCTCTCCAACCATCTCGATTGAGATTTAATCACGGGCGGGTTTGAGAAGAAGAAGCTCGATCTCGAGTTGGAAAAATATTCCCCTGTCTCCCTTCGCTCGTCTTCGCGTTGAATATTTCGACCGGTGGAACAAGTCCGTGACAAAGGATGACAAATTATTAAACTTCGTCCGCAGGGATTTATTGGAAGTGGAAATACGAGTAACGCGAAAGATTTAGATCTGCGTGATTAATGAACGCAGATTTCTCGCTTTTGTTTCCCGAGTAGGGGGAAGGAAAGCCTTTTTGTGTATCGTTTTTTTGAAATGTCTGTGCCTATAAATTTACGTCGGAAAAGGAAGATTTTTTTTCTACCATTTACGAGTCGTAACGTTCTATTTATTTATTATTATGCTCGAAGGAATAAGAAAATTCACCCGTGCTCCCGTCGATACGCAGTTTCAATCGATCGAGACGGAAATTCCGTCGAATCGATACTCGAACCGTTTAGAAATTGACGTTCAAACAACAAGAGACGAAACTCGGGTTTGAACACGGGCACAAATCAGTTATAACGTGCATACATTTCGAGCAAGCAATCAGACCTAGCTCGACGTTTGTTTGAGAGCAAACTAATGTGCTTCCCTTGATGTGGGAAGCTCGCGCTACTTGCACGCTTTACGTGGAATTTGTTTATATACACACGTATATATAAAATGTATATCTCTTGAAAAATTGCCTCCACTGATTCCGCTTTCTAATGGGTTTAAGCTGATTAAAATTAATCGGCGAGGGACAGAAACAAACGACGAGCTTCCCCGCGAACACAGCCGCGCCATTAAGAGCAATTTTCCGACTAAACAACGTTCCGACGTTAGACGTTTTACTCGCGCGTGCAATCGGGATAACAGGCAATCGCTCGAGCCGGATTAAATTTTCGCGGTTAATCGAGGACCGGAAACAGAAACACTCGTGCAGAAACACAGAGGGATGGTTACGCAGGATAACGAAGGAAAATTGGGAAAATTGGTCGGAGGTAGGGAGGGGAAATCGCTTTCGAGCGTTGGCAAAAGACCCGTCGAGGCGACCTTGTTTCGTTTTCTGTCACGGTGTCGGGAGAAAGGGCGACGGATACGACGCCTTCCTTCGCGCTGGAAAAACGAATGTAAATGGAACGAGAAGGAACGGTTTCGAACGAGCCACGTCGATCCGATTACCGTTGCGATCTGTGGACGGGTGTCACCGGCCATTAGTGGGGAACTCGAATTTCAAATCCCGTTTCCGTGATTACAGCGCCGGAAACGAGTCCGTGGAAGAGAAAGAAGAAGAGAAAAGAGAGAGAGAGAAAGGAAAAAAGAGAAGGCAAAGTCGAAGAGAGAGCAACGGATCCGTGACAGGTGGTGATTATTCCTCCGGTATCTCCCATCCGTTCCTCGTGGATCTTGGAAAGGTCGAAGCTTTTTGAGCATCAATTCGTTGGAAGAGTTGGCGACATTGCGCGTCACGTGACGGTTATCGCGGTTTGGAATTATCGGAGGAGAGAGGAAAGTTTGGGCGGTTTTATCAAAGCCGGCTGGTAATAAGTCGTTGCGCCGAGAAATCAAAGGGGAGCAATTTCGAAGTTGAATCGAGATGGATATCCATGGATTCGACTCGAGGAGAAGAAGATGATGGCAGGTTTTTCCCGAGTAGAGAGGATTCGGTGGAACTTTCTCCCGGGACTTATGGGGGTCGGCGATTTTATCCGTGACGATTAATCTGTCTTCGACCTTACGACCCCTTTTCCTCCTCTTGGGGGAATATAGAGTGATATTTGACCGAATGGATGTAACTTTAAATCGATGGTAAATCGGTACGAGGGATGATATTAGATATGGATATTAGGATGCACGTGAAACGTTTCTTTTAATCAAATAATTTTCTTTTCTCCTTTTCTTTTTTTTTTTTCTAACTTTTTCGAAGATATTTTACGAAAAATTTATTTCTCAACTCATATCATGATAACTATTGATGAACGGGGCGAAATTTATACAACGGATTATACATACGGTTCGTGAATTTTATAGAAACGATATTTCGTACGCGCCCAATCTAATATAATATAAGATTATGAAAGTTAGGGGATAGGAAATAACATTTTTAACAACCAAGAATAAATATTTATTGCACGAAAAATGGAAGGAGAACGAATACAAAAATCGCGACTCGTACAAATCGTATTCCATTAATTTTACTTTTCATTTTCATTCGTGAATTTATAATTTCGTCTCAAGTGCTAGTAAAACTCGTCGCTCAGACTCGACCTTAACCACCAATCTCCATCAGTCGTTGAAAAAAAAAGAAAAAAAAGAATCTACTACTTTGAAAAACTCAATCTCCATTTCAACGAATCGACCCGGTCTACCAATATTGACGCCCATCCATCGCGCATCGAGTCGGAATCAAAATCCACGCGGGCATTCCCCGCCGTATCGGCCATAATACCACCAATCCTATAGTCGTGGGCGTTAGCAGTATGCAGTGTGCCGCGATAATGTCGAGGTCTGGGTGACATAAAGGCAAAAGGGAGTGAGAGGAGAGCGAGAAGAAGTGGCATAAATAGAAAACGAGGAGATGGAAGGAAGACGGGGAGATAAAGCCGTGAAAAGGAGCAGAGAGGGAGAGAGAGAGAGAGAGGAAGAGCGAAGAGGGTGGCGGTGAAAGAGTGAGCGGAATGAAGGCGGGAGGGAGCCGCCTAGGTTGGTCGGATGGGTCGAATGGGGTGGTGGAGGAGGATGGGCGTTGGATGGGCGCTAGAGCGTAACCTGATATAGCTGCCAGCAAGCTGCCGTAGACCGGTATCGTATCTATCCTTCCACACCCCTCCCTCTCCTCTCTGATCCGGTGTCCCACCTTCGACTTCCATCCTTTCTCTGCCTCTCGCCCCTGCTCCGACTCCTCCAACCTACGCTTGCCAGGAATGCACCGTTACCCAGGAATATTCCCGGCGTAAATGCAGCATCCGTGTTTTCTGTTCCACCAGGAGGCCTCTAGACGATTCTCCCCATCTTTCACCCCTCCCCACTCCTTTTCCCCTCCTTTCCCAGCCCCGCTCCTTTCCCCATTCATTTCCTATTCTTCTTATTCGGATTCGCTCTCGTTCCACGAAACTCGTTCCGGTCCATCGGTGTGTTTCGTTTCCGACGTTACACCGTGCCTTTTTATTCGCCGAACACAGCAGATGTTACATGGAGGGAGGCTGCTCGATATTCGCACGGAGCAATTCTCTCCATTCCTTAAATCGGGCCTAGGAAGCAGAGGAGGCCGGAATCGGATATCGTTTCGCGGCACTGGAATCCTATCTCGTCTCGAATGTATCATTGCTCCCGATTACGAAATTTGAAGGGGGATCGAACCTTTCGATTGCGTAAGATGACGCGGATAAATTTCCCACTCCAAGTGCCAGTGTTTCTCGAAAGCTCGCGGTACACTCGAGATATATACGACGCTCTTTCCGCTCGATATCATCTTTTCGAATCTTCTTCTTTCTCCGTCATTTTGTCCTCCGTCTCTCTCCGTCCTTTTTAAAATTGAGACGCGTGAAATCTTTCTTCCTTCCTTTCTTACTCGCTTAAACGATAAATCGATACTTTTTAAAATTAAGACACGCGTTAAATTTTTCGTTCGTTCCCTTCTTCCTCCCATCCTTCTCTCGCTACTTCCTTAAATCGAAACAGGCGTCCATTCATCCTTCTACCGCCCTTCTTCTCTCGCTACCTCGATACTTCTTCAAATCGAAGCTCACTGAATTTTCATTCAGGGATCCGCGATATCTAAAATTCATTGTTTCCAGGGCAAATCTTCTTAGCTTAGAACAATCCCTTTCATCGTGAAATTACCTTGCCCTCGGCCTTTAATGCGAAACAGAAAAGAAAAAAAAGAACAACGGGTAAAGGGAAGAACTATCCAAGAAGTTTGCCGAGATTAAAATTGATTACATGACTTGCCTTCTCCCCTCCCCTCCCCTTTTCATACCCATCCTTACGCCTCGCGTTACTTCATAATATCACGCTCACGGATATAAAAGGTGAGCAACGAAGGTAGCGAATAAATAGCGAAATAATAAAATAGAGATTGCGTAGATACGCGTTATCGTTATACACAGGCGCCAGTTATGAAATATTCTTAGCTTCATTCACTGTTTCCGGAAATACTCGCGAGGGGTCGAGAGCTATCAGCTCGTTCCCGCCAGAGCTGATGAAAGCTGTTGTGCTCTCACCCACCCCCTTTTGTTCCGCGAGGTTGTTTCGCGAAATTCGCCGCGGAATTCAACGCCGACTCGCGCTCAAAGACAAATGCAACGAATTCAATTACTTCGTTCGCGGTGAATTATTAAACGAGTATTCCGCCACATGTATTCTTAATCAAAGCATCTGTGATTCGTCGCGTGTAAGATTGGCCGCGATCGAAGACGCGCCTCTTTATGAGAGAAATTCGCCGGAAATTGTACGTTTCGGACGAAGATAGAATTTTTACGTATCGGTTCGGAATCGGTTTATTATTTTCAGAGAGAGAGAGAGAGAGAGAAAAGGAAGAAAGAAAAAAAAGAAGAGAAAAGAATTGAAAAGAAATTGTATTTTGCACAGTTTCACGGTTCGATAAATATGAACAGTATGAAAGAGTGAAATTGTATATTTTTAATCACCTTTGTATTGCTCGTTCACTCTTTCGCCTATTGGCTTCTCATAATACGATACAATTTTTATTCACTTGTTGTACAGAAACAATGGAACAATCCTGAAAAACATTTTAAAGTTAAATACCGTTTAAAGTACATCCTATAATTTTTCCAGGAAGCACAATGCGTCCTTTCAACAAAGTTGGCGTCGTTCAAAAGCAATTTTATACCCCTTTCGCGAACGCGACAATGGAAATAATCTTACATCATTAGCGATCGCAGCAACTATCCTATTTACACGGAGCCTATCCAACAATTTCTCACTCACCCGCCCACTCTCCCCCTCTCTGTAAATCAAATTAATTCCCACATCTCGACCACATCAATTGCCACAACAATGTTTCATTCTCGATTTCGTTCGCGCCCTTTGTTCCCCTCCCTGTATTTCCCCCTTTTCCTTTTTCCTCTTCTCTTTTTTCCCCACCCCGGAAACCGAGGCGCTCGATTTGCCCAATCACGCACAGTAACAACCACTCGAACAGGAATTCCTCGTCGATCGGAGGAAGGGGGCGGGATCGGTCGATGGTGCTATTAAGCCCTCGGTAAAGTGCGCCGGTTAATTAGCGCGGCCTCGTCGATACTCGTTATAAACCGTTCTTATCGATATCGCAGCTTTGAAACGACACCATTAGCCCAAGTTGAGCCGCGGGGGCGGGTTTTGTCCTCCGTTTACGAGAACTTGAGAACTCCATTATCCTGGTGAGGCTGCTGCAGGCGGCATTCCCGAAAACCAAGCAACACCATTTGACCGAGATCCAACCGGTGGTGAACCGGGCAGGGAGGGAGGTAAAGTAGAATGCCACGGTTAAACGGCCTTGAACTCTGTTACACCCTACCCCGAAATTCCTGTATCAGAGAATCTCTTTTTACGCGTCTCCGCATTCCCCGACAGTCGTTTCCATATTACGCGGGTAATGCGCTCGAGCGAAATGGAGTAAATAGTTAGGCAACTGGCAAATTGTAGGCTGGGGTGGATATTCGTTGAGCTGATGCTTCGTGCGACGAGTTTATCGCATTATCTCGGCGTGAAGAAGCGTAAGGGAGGAGGAACTGTCTCGCGATTACGAGGAATTGGGAATTGTTTGGATTTGGAATTGAAAGAGAGGATACTTGGTGTTTCTCGTCGAAAGTGTGGCTGGATTAATAAGGAAAGGATCGTTGTGAAAGGAGATTATGCGCAGTGTACAGTGGTAGTTGCTATTTTACGCGTTGATAATGGTAATTACGATAGTTCGAAATTCCGTCGATGCAGGGGTGGTAATATAAAGTTGAAATGGTTGCCGAGAAATCCAAAGAGTAATAAAACTTTGAATCGATGGAATTATCGAAGAGAAGGAGTAGAAAGTTGTTCGTTGTGCTCAATAATGAATGTATCTATAAGAGTAGCGATCGTTTTACAATTTTTAAAAAAAGTTTTGCGTATATAATTCTAATTAAACGTGGAAAATGTTTGCAAGCTTCAGTAACCGTGTTATCGTAATTCAACATCGGATCGTGTTTTACATTTTCTTCGGATAGCATTGTAGCATCGATGGCAAGAAGAAGAAGAAGAAGAAAAAACCGATACTTATGGTACAGAGCGTTAAATATCAGTTTCGCTCGTAGTTTCCTTGAATAATGAAATCACACGGAAAATTAATTCTCCCGTCAGGCGTTTCTGGCGCAGGTTGGCGGCTCGTTAATCGCGGCCGTTATGTTTTCGTCCCATTAAAATTACATCTCCTCGGGAATTTATAACCGAACGAGTATGCCGCCCTGACGAGCGGTCGATTCGCACCGGTGCACCCGAGCCTATCCTTCGCAATCATTAATCACTCCCCTGGAAAATCAAGAATACGACCCAAAAGACGACGCTTCGAAACCCGCCCCTTTCTGTACAAATTTACATCCTTAAATTTCTCAATACCCTCCTTTTCGAGAAAACTTTCAATCTCGAAACCAAGACTTAGACGCTGAAAATTCGCTCTGCTCTCGAAGGTAGATGAGGTAACAAGTATCGTGGATTTTCGCTATTTCTACGAAATCTTCTCGGTTGCCTCGCTGCGAATCATGCGAGATCTTAATCGCGTACGAGCCGCTTAATCCCCGATCCCTGGCTGGTCGAAGAGAGGTGACGCGGGGGAGGTGAAACATCCGATTCCCCGTGTCCGTCCATCGATATTCCTGTAAAAATACGCTTTCGTCGAACGTGGATGGCAGCTCGTCGCTGCTCACCCGTCCATAGGCGATAAAACGAGGAGACGAGCGCGGCGGACAATTTCGTTTTCGCCTGACGAGAGTTCGAAACGAGCCCCCGGTAACAGCATCGGTGCCAGCAGCAGCCAGCATCGAACCGATCTACGTAGGATCTGGCAGCAGCTGGAGCGACGCCCGTGACTGCAGCTGCATCGAGGTCGGCCGTATGGAGGAGAAAGAGGAGAAAACGAGAGGAGAAGCGGAGAGGGAGAGATGAAGAGTGGCAAGGGTGTGAGAGGTGGAAGGTGGAGAGGTGGAGGATGCAGGGTGCGGGAGAAGGGTTCTTGCATCCGGCAGGGTGCAAGTGCTGACGTGAAGCAGCGTGCACGTATTGCAAAATAGAGGCGGAGGACGGCTGATGCGGAGTAAAGGGTGTGTGTATGTGTATGTGTGTGTATGTGTGTACCGATGGAAGAGCACGAAGCTTGGAGGATGCGCCACTCGTGCAAGCTGCCACGTGGACGGGCCGGCCGTTTTAAAGAGTCTTGTATCGAAATTCTTTTTCTTTTTTGGCCTCGACTCGAAGGGATCGTCCGTTTCGATTCATTCTGGATTATGAATTTGTAATTTTTATCGTGCGACCTGGGACGTGTGACCGTCGAGCGGTCGAGGCGTGGGGTATTTGGGATTTCGGTGTGACGCTAAACGGGTGAATATTTAATTGATCGTAGATTATGCATGGATCTTCTATTTTGTATTTGAATTCGTGAGATAGGGGAGTTGCTCACGAATATTTTTCGAACGAAACGATGGACTTTCGATTAGATAGAATTTATAGAAATATCGGTAGAATACTGGTATTTGTATAAAATAAAAATAAATGTTTCTACGTGACAAATAATTTTACTACCGCAAATTAATTTTACCTTTGCCCTTATTCCACTTGCCTGACAAATGGCTGAGTTACATCACATGCCTCACCGGTCTTATTACGAAATACTTTTATACCGCGAATTACTTGACCTCGACTACGAGCGTCTAGTTCTACTTGACTCTGACAAATGGCCGGTCATGTAAGTATGACGATATTATTCTATCTTTTTGACAAATGATGACTCGTATCTATAACTGCGACTATTTCAATCTAAAAAACAATTGACTTATACTTATTATTTGCTTATTGCTTATCATTCGTATCGTCTATTTCAGAGGAGAATAAATTCTCTTTAAGTCAGGAAAATATTGGGAAAAATATTTGAGATTTTTATTATCTTTATTTATCTCTCTTTCCAGATTATCAAAGTTACAACAAAGTATCAATATTGAATTACCGCGCCTCATAACTAGATTTTCTCGCGGCAAACCACCTGCGCGCTGTTTGATGAATGGAACGCGGAGCAGTCTCTCTCTCTCTCTCTCTATCCACGTCATCGTTTCATCAGGGCTTTATTTATTTTTTATACGCGTCCCCCACAGCACGAGATAGGTACCTCGAGTATAGCAAAAGTCGTCGTGCCGTCTTAGGAGAGGCTGTGTTTCCAGGATGAAACTTTAAATTCTTGATGAAAGCGGTCGGAAACGATGTAATAAGAAACTCCCCGAGAAAGAAAAGAAAGCTCGCCCCATCCGCCCCTTCCAATTCCCTCGCCATCCACCTCGCCTCTTGCATAATTCGCGATTTCGCAGGGTTTTGGAAGGGGGTGTTAATTAAACCGGCAATCTGTTCAATCCCTCCCCCCGTTTCTCGAAAGCAACGCAGCTGACGCCGCGACAACGCTCAACTTTCCGTTTCACGTTAAACAAGCGATAACCCGATGAACACCCGCCAGCACCCTTTCACACCTTTCACCGCCGATCCGATGAATTTAAAACGCGGAAAACGCGCTCCTTCCCCAACGAATCCCGCCTAACGAATCTTTCCAACCAACGTTAATTAATTTCTCGGGCCAATATTTATATGCCCCCCTCCCTCCCCTATCTCTATCCCTTTCCCTCGGTTAATTCATGGGGAAAAGTTGAAGGCAATTGTTCGGCGAGTGTTCGAAAGGAGCGTTTCCATCCGACACGAGTTCGAATTCGATCCCATCCCGTGTTGGGTCGATCGATCGATCGGAAAGGAAAGGAACGTTTTAACGCGACGGTTGCCACCAATTAGAAACGAATTTCACGCGTGCACGTCCTCCGCCCGCGTTTCCGAATTTCGCGAGTGCAACGAGCAGAAACGCGGGAAACGATGGACGGGAATTGCAGGCGGAACTGGTTGAACGAACGGTAATTACGCGTGCACGGAGGGCGGTGTCGATTCGAAATCCCCGCGGCCGGGGAACGAGTATTTCGAGGCACGCGTCACCGATCCCGATCAACGGGATACGAGCCACCGACGTTATGAGCGCGATAATTAATTGACTCTCGTCTCGTCGTTGGAGGGAAAGTTGGAAGCGCGGGCGCGGCAACAATGGATCGACAGGAACTTTCATCCGGGAAGTTTGATTCGGGGCGTAGGGAATGATTAGCCCGGCCGAACAACCGCCAATCAATTCTGCAGAGACAGGGGCGATGATCGTGTAATTATCGCCCCTCTTCACGCGACTTTGGAACGTGTAATTTGCATCTGCGATGCGCCATCCACGAATTCTTGTAACGAACAGGGTATTGATTGACAGAATGTTGAAGAGTTATATTTATACTGTTTCGATCTTGAGATACGTTACAGCCTCGGTAAAATTCTCTTTATTGTTATATTTATCGTTTTAAAATATTGCAATTCATTCGAGCTGCCGATTGAAATTGTACGAAACAATTGGCCATTCTCTACTTTAATTTACATCGAAATCGATAATTCGATGCGTATCATATACATTTTACTTTTAAATATCGTTTAAAAAACCTAATTATATTCCAAAATTTAATAAAAAGCAATAATGGCGCATCGATTATTCACAATTCCCTATAGCTCCAACCCGGATATATTGAACCGTATTAAAGACGAATAAAAATTCAAATGAAATAGAATCAAATCAAATGAAAGACCGAATCGCGGCGAGATTGAAATCCTCGAAGAACAAAACCGTGAAAACGTGCATCGACGTGCAACATGGCGCGCGTGAAAAGAAAAAAGATAAAAAAAAGCCAGCGGATAATGAAAAATCGCTGTACGATCGTTACGTATCGTCGCGTCGTTCCTTTCTCATCGAAACTCTCTCATCAACTTCGGAAATCGCCGCGTCAGTGTTTCGCAAGTGGTTGATAACGATCGTGAATGAGACAGACGCGGACAAGCAATAACGCGTGCTTCCGTAATAAACCGCTCGAAAGAGGGTTTGTGCGCGACTCTCGATGGAACAGAAGACAATGAGGAGCGCGGTGGTCAGGGTGCGTGCGTGTCCGTGGCAGGAATCAGCCGGTGGAAAAATATTTTAACGCCACGGGGCGAAATCCTCGTTGATGACAATTCCAGAACGCGCGGGGCTCACCTTTTGCGACGTCCGTTCCTTTTCCAGAGCCGTTCCAGGCCCACGCACGCCCCTGCCCTCGGGCGAAATTTCCGTATTACGCCCACGACGCTATCTCGATATCGTCCCCTTCCATCCTCCTTGCTTTGATCACCGTTCCTCCTGGAAAAGGACGTTGCAACCTTTGTTCTCGTGCTAACGTTCCCTGAAACTAACGTTCTCTGGACTGCGTATCCTCTCCCACACATCGGCTCTCCCACTTTCCACGTTCGAGAGAGGGTGCAAAATCTTGCGACAATCGATCCCCGTTTCGAAACTTGGGAATTAATATTAAAATATGCATCGAAGCGCAGGAGACACGGGACACGGAATTGATTAGCGCGTTCTTATCTCGGGGGTGGGTTTTTTTTGTGTTCTTTTTTTTTTCGCCGTAGCACGGAAGCAATATTCCCGTGTTAGCGGTCCAATATCCGACTGGCCGGCTCGTCGATGGCTTCGCTCGATCAAAAGACACGATGCAACCCTTTGCGCCCCGAGGGATCCCTTTGGAGGGGGTGTAGCATATAAATTGCTCCCCATCGATTCTATGTCAGCGATTGTGCGACGTCGATGCGAGCAACCCGCGCTGTAGTCTTCTCCTCTATGTGTTCGAGGAACAGTGGAAGTGGATAGAGATGGTGGTGGTGGTGGTTTGTTGGGCGGGTGTGTTCCGCAAAACGGGAATTGCGCGTACGATTGTGAGAGAGAAAGAGAGAAAGAGAGTTGAAAGAAGAAGGAGGAGGGAAGTTTGAAAGAGAAACAAAGTTATTTAAAAGGTGTTTCGAATAGAAACGTATTTGTGGTTATTTGTTGGGGAATTTGTACACGTGTATGTAATTTTCTATCGGCTGAATATTTTTTCCTCGATCGAACATTTTTCGGGAACAAGCGTTTCATTCGTGTCGAAAATAGAGGGTATATAATTATACGAACGCGTCCGTTATGTGATAAATTTTAAGTAATAGGAATGAAACTGACACTTATGGAATTCCGGGACGTTTGTATAAAATTATACCACTTCCTGCGAGAACGCTACCCTCTCTAGCTAATGAATAAAGTATGTAGATGTTCAGATAGAAAGATAAAATTACACCGGACACTTTGTACCTTTATTTCGGGATGGTATATATCCACCGTTATATAACGCGAAATTGCATACCCAAATAATTAATTTATTCCCTTATTCATGCAGCGAAATAAAGCCTACAACTCGACCCGCACAATTTCGCATAAATATTCGCGCGTTTCATTAACATTCTTATTTTGTATCAATCGAATAATACGAAATAGTATGCATCAAAAATTTTCGTGAAAAATTTATCGTATGCTCGATCAAAATTCACGGAAATTAAATTAAATTTCGCGAATGAAAAATATAAAAGGGGGTCGCGAAATATTTCTTCGAAGCGTTTTGATCGATGGATAAAGAGCAGCGTGGCCTTGAATATGCTTTTTGTTTCATTCCAATAATGTCTTTAAGCGTTTCGAAGTTATAAAGGTTGAGAAGCGTAGCGTTAAAATACAAAGGTTGGCTCAATGGCCATTCATGTAGGCGGTAACGGTCCGACCTACATTTTTTCCTGAAAGTGCGTGGTGGTTATAAAAAAAAAAAAAAAAGAAAAACGATGATTCAGCGTCTGTCACTGACCAAGCTTGAGCTAGAGTTTGAGATAGATCAATGGAGAGATCGAATTTTGGGACGAATAAGTAGAAGAGATATCTCGCAAAACAAAAGTCGCATCGGTATGAAAAGAAAAGTATTTTAAAGAGAAAGATTTCCCGCTTCTAACGAGATTAAATTCGAGTAATAGTTTCGCGTAACTTTGGAAATACAGCTGTTTAAAGTTACGATAATTTAAATAGGATTTGAAGAGAAGTTTTTTGAAAGAAACAGAGTTTTATTCGTTTTTGATAGTTTCTGTTTTTTTTTATAACAAAATCATGGATATTCCCACAGTTTCTACATATAAAATTTTCTGGATTTTAAAAATTTATGAAACGCGCAATTTAAAAAGTTTTTCTCTCGGTTTCGTTTAAATCGGTTATACGTGAAATTGCTAGTATATTTAAATGCACCAAGTGTGTATTTTGCAACTGTATTATTCAACAAACAGCCGGGTACTTTTATGAAATACCGAGCTGCGTCTCGGTTTTACCCAGTTTTCCTTCTCGTAATTCACTTTCATGCGACTTTCCGTGAAATGTTTGCTTTCACTCGTCCCGTACAAGCACGTGCGCACGTGGTTCCATGAAAATTTGCGTAAATAAACCATGGAATATAATATGCTGAAAACGTTTTTTTGCCAATATTTTTTAAAACAACATCGAGGGATAAACTTTTTGAGGATAACCTAAAGAAAATACACATAGATAAAGTTTTATCCGGTAGACTTGAAAAAATTTCTTGTGAAAATTCGCGTTAAAAAATTATATTTTTCGCATTTTATAACGAAATTTCATTCAAGAATTTCGATCATTCGTTTCATCATACCCATCCAATCGGATAAAGTTGTCTATGCGAAAATATACCGACGACCTTTCGTCTCTTTTCCACGAAATCGTATCAATTCGTCTTCGTTTATTGGCGCGCGCACGTTCACTCCAGAATTTTCCCGAAAAGATTCAGGCATGTGGCCAAAAGTACGGACGTTGTCGTTATCATCGTCATTGGAGCATATGCCGAGCGAAGAAGTCGCGCAACCGGAATACCGCTCTACCAAGCATCTTTTATTCTGGGTAAGCAATATATTTGCTGTACCGTATTTTCTATAAATCTGTTAAATGTACCAAAAAAGGACCGAACGTTCATTTTCGTTTATTCATCACAAATTGATTCATCGATTTTATCCGAAACATCGTCAGAACTTTTATATTTGTCGTGGACTTTAAATATTCGGTATATACCCAATATTACTAAGATATTGGAAAAGAATGGAATATTTCCGGAATAGAGAAAGAGAGGATACGTATTTTCAATGTACGTGAAAGACTGGATGGACGTTTGCAACGTGTATCGAACTCAAAGTTTCAAGATGAGAACGCATAACGAAGTTACAAAAGAGGCAAGGATAAAACTTGATTATTGAACTTGTTATTGGTTTCATCTGTTCGGAACACCTTCGCTGTTTTGCCACTTCTTCTCCTCCCATTCTCCTTATTTCCTTTTTTTTCTTTCTAGTTTTTTTTTTTTTTTTTTTTTTTTAGTACGAACAAAACGAGAAGTTCACGACCCTGTAGCCTATATTACATCGATTCGATGAGAGACCATCGAACTTACTTTGAAACTTGAAATTGCATATTATTGGATTCTACGATATTCCACGATATTTCAAGAAAAATACAATGACCGCATCCAAATTTCACCTTATGCACAGAATACAGCGTGTAATTGCCACTACGATTTTATTATCATTCATTTAATACACATGTATTTCATTGTATATTTTATAAATAAAATATATATTTTATTATATATATATATTTTGTATATTTTTATTTTTATTTATATAAACCTATCCTATCCTATCTATTTATCTTGCTCTGTCCATCCTAGTTTACCTATCCTATTTATCTATCCTGCTCTATCAATCCCAGTTTACCTATCCTATTTATCCTGCTCTATCCATCCAAGTTTACCTATCTATCTATCCTGCTCTATCTCTCCTAATTCACCTATCCTATATATCCCATTAAACCCTCCTAATTCCATACCATATTCCCCATCTGTCCTTTAGAAATAAGTAAAATGTTTAAAAAAAATGATTAAAACATAACATTTTGGCAAGGTAAGTATTTAAAAGGTAAGTATTTTAAAGGTAAGTTTATTTACAAAAATTTTCGAAAATTTAAAGAATTCTGGGCCCGAGAGTTAAATTTTCGGTTTGTTTACAAACATTGGTTTGTTTATTTACATTTTCAATGTTTATTTACATTCTGGGTTTGTTTATTTACATTCTGCAATGTTTATTTACAAAAATTTTCGAAAATTTAAAGAATTCTGGGCCCGAGAGTTAAATTTTCGGTTTGTTTACAAACATTGGTTTGTTTATTTACATTTTCAATGTTTATTTACATTCTGGGTTTGTTTATTTACATTCTGCAATGTTTATTTACAAAAATTTTCGAAAATTTAAAGAATTCTGGGCCCGGGAGTTAAATTTTCGGTTTGTTTACAAACATTGGTTTGTTTATTTACATTTTCAATGTTTATTTACATTCTGGGTTTGTTTATTTACATTCTGCAATGTTTATTTACAAAAATTTTCGAAAATTTAAAGAATTCTGGGCCCGAGAGTTAAATTTTCGGTTTGTTTACAAACATTGGTTTGTTTATTTACATTTTCAATGTTTATTTACATTCTGCGTTTGTTTATTTACATTCTGCAATGTTTATTTACAAAAATTTTCGAAAATTTAAAGAATTCTGGGCCCGGGAGTTAAATTTTCGGTTTGTTTACAAACATTGGTTTGTTTATTTACATTTTCAATGTTTATTTACATTCTAGGTTTGTTTATTTACATTTTCAATGTTTATTTACAAAAATTTTCGAAAATTTAAAGAATTCTGGACCCGAGAGTTAAATTTTTGGTTTGTTTACAAACATTGGTTTGTTTATTTACATTTTCAATGTTTATTTACATTCTGCGTTTGTTTATTTACATTTTCAATGTTTATTTACAAAAATTTTCGAAAATTTAAAGAATTCTGGGCCCGGGAGTTAAATTTTCGGTTTGTTTACAAACATTGGTTTGTTTATTTACATTTTCAATGTTTATTTACATTCTGGGTTTGTTTATTTACATTTTCAATGTTTATTTACAAAAATTTTCGAAAATTTAAAGAATTCTGGGCCCGGGAGTTAAATTTTCGGTTTGTTTACAAACATTGGTTTGTTTATTTACATTTTCAATGTTTATTTACATTCTGGGTTTGTTTATTTACATTCTGCAATGTTTATTTACAAAAATTTTCGAAAATTTAAAGAATTCTGGGCCCGGGAGTTAAATTTTCGGTTTGTTTACAAACATTGGTTTGTTTATTTACATTTTCAATGTTTATTTACATTCTGGGTTTGTTTATTTACATTCTGCAATGTTTATTTACAAAAATTTTCGAAAATTTAAAGAATTCTGGGCCCGAGAGTTAAATTTTCGGTTTGTTTACAAACATTGGTTTGTTTATTTACATTTTCAATGTTTATTTACATTCTGGGTTTGTTTATTTACATTTTCAATGTTTATTTACAAAAATTTTCGAAAATTTAAAGAATTCTGGGTCCGGGAGTTAAATTTTCGGTTTGTTTACAAACATTGGTTTGTTTATTTACATTTTTAATGTTTATTTACATTTTGGGTTTGTTTATTTACATTCTACAATGTTTATCTACAAAAATTTTAATTTTTGCCAATTTTTCGACTTTGTATTAGGAGAATATAACTCGGAAGGAGGTGGCACGAGAAATTTTGTCAGAATTTTAATTTTTGCCAATTTTTCGACTTTGTATTAGGAGAATATAAGTCGGAAAGAGGTGGCACGAAAAATTTTACCAGAATTTTAATTTTTGCCTATTTTTCGACTTTGTATTAGGAGAATATAAGTCGGAAGGAGGTGGCACGAGAAATTTTGCCAGAATTTTAATTTTTGCCAATTTTTCGACTTTGTATTAGGAGAATATAAGTCGGAAGGAGGTGGCACGAGAAATTTTGCAAGAATTTTAATTTTTGCCAATTTTTCGACTTTGTATTAGGAGAATATAAGTCGGGAGGAGGTGGCACGAGAAATTTTGCCAGAATTTTAATTTTTGCCAATTTTTCGACTTTGTATTAGGAGAATATAACTCGGAAGGAGGTGGCACGAGAAATTTTGCCAGAATTTTAATTTTTGCCAATTTTTCGACTTTGTATTAGGAGAATATAACTCAGGAGGAGGTGGCACGAGAAATTTTGCTAGAATTTTAATTTTTGCCTATTTTTCGACTTTGTATTAGGAGAATATAAGTCGGAAGGAGGTGGCACGTGAAATTTTGTAAGAATTTTAATTTTTGCCAATTTTTCGACTTTGTATTAGGAGAATATAAGTCGGAAGGAGGTGGCACGTGAAATTTTGCAAGAATTTTAATTTTTGCCAATTTTTCGACTTTGTATTAGGAGAATATAACTCGGAAGGAGGTGGCACGAGAAATTTTGCCAGAATTTTAATTTTTGCCAATTTTTCGACTTTGTATTAGGAGAATATAAGTCGGAAGGAGGTGGCACGAGAAATTTTGCCAGAATTTTAATTTTTGCCAATTTTTCGACTTTGTATTAGGAGAATATAACTCGGAAGGAGGTGGCACGAAAAATTTTACCAGAATTTTAATTTTTGCCTATATTTCGACTTTGTATTAGGAGAATATAAGTCGGAAGGAGGTGGCACGTGAAATTTTGCAAGAATTTTAATTTTTGCCAATTTTTCGACTTTGTATTAGGAGAATATAAGTCGGAAGGAGGTGGCACGTGAAATTTTGCAAGAATTTTAATTTTTGCCAATTTTTCGACTTTGTATTAGGAGAATATAAGTCGGAAGGAGGTGGCACGTGAAATTTTGCAAGAATTTTAATTTTTGCCAATTTTTCGACTTTGTATTAGGAGAATATAACTCGGAAGGAGGTGGCACGAGAAATTTTGCCAGAATTTTAATTTTTGCCAATTTTTCGACTTTGTATTAGGAGAATATAAGTCAGGAGGAGGTGGCACGAGAAATTTTGCCAGAATTTTAATTTTTGCCAATTTTTCGACTTTGTATTAGGAGAATATAACTCGGAAGGAGGTGGCACGAGAAATTTTGCAAGAATTTTAATTTTTGCCAATTTTTCGACTTTGTATTAGGAGAATATAAGTCAGGAGGAGGTGGCACGAGAAATTTTGCCAGAATTTTAATTTTTGCCAATTTTTCGACTTTGTATTAGGAGAATATAACTCGGAAGGAGGTGGCACGAGAAATTTTGCCAGAATTTTAATTTTTGCCAATTTTTCGACTTTGTATTAGGAGAATATAAGTCAGGAGGTGGCACGAGAAATTTTGCCAGAATTTTAATTTTTGCCAATTTTTCGACTTTGTATTAGGAGAATATAAGTCGGAAGGAGGTGGCACGTGAAATTTTGCCAGAATTTTAATTTTTGCCAATTTTTCGACTTTGTATTAGGAGAATATAAGTCGGAAGGAGGTGGCACGTGAAATTTCGCAAGAATTTTAATTTTTGCCAATTTTTCGACTTTGTATTAGGAGAATATAAGTCGAAAGGAGATGGCACGTGAAATTTTGCAAGAATTTTAATTTTTGCCAATTTTTCGACTTTGTATTAGGAGAATATAAGTCGGAAGGAGGTGGCACGTGAAATTTTGCAAGAATTTTAATTTTTGCCAATTTTTCGACTTTGTATTAGGAGAATATAACTCGGAAGGAGGTGGCACGAGAAATTTTGCCAGAATTTTAATTTTTGCCAATTTTTCGACTTTGTATTAGGAGAATATAAGTCAGGAGGAGGTGGCACGAGAAATTTTGCCAGAATTTTAATTTTTGCCAATTTTTCGACTTTGTATTAGGAGAATATAAGTCGGAAGGAGGTGGCACGTGAAATTTTGCCAGAATTTTAATTTTTGCCAATTTTTCGACTTTGTATTAGGAGAATATAACTCGGAAGGAGGTGGCACGAAAAATTTTACCAGAATTTTAATTTTTGCCTATATTTCGACTTTGTATTAGGAGAATATAAGTCGGAAGGAGGTGGCACGTGAAATTTTGCAAGAATTTTAATTTTTGCCAATTTTTCGACTTTGTATTAGGAGAATATAAGTCGGAAGGAGGTGGCACGTGAAATTTTGCAAGAATTTTAATTTTTGCCAATTTTTCGACTTTGTATTAGGAGAATATAAGTCGGAAGGAGGTGGCACGTGAAATTTTGCAAGAATTTTAATTTTTGCCAATTTTTCGACTTTGTATTAGGAGAATATAACTCGGAAGGAGGTGGCACGAGAAATTTTGCCAGAATTTTAATTTTTGCCAATTTTTCGACTTTGTATTAGGAGAATATAACTCGGAAGGAGGTGGCACGAGAAATTTTGCCAGAATTTTAATTTTTGCCAATTTTTCGACTTTGTATTAGGAGAATATAACTCGGAAGGAGGTGGCACGAAAAATTTTACCAGAATTTTAATTTTTGCCAATTTTTCGACTTTGTATTAGGAGAATATAACTCGGAAGGAGGTGGCACGAAAAATTTTACCAGAATTTTAATTTTTGCCTATATTTCGACTTTGTATTAGGAGAATATAAGTCGGAAGGAGGTGGCACGTGAAATTTTGCAAGAATTTTAATTTTTGCCAATTTTTCGACTTTGTATTAGGAGAATATAAGTCGGAAGGAGGTGGCACGAGAAATTTTGCCAGAATTTTAATTTTTGCCAATTTTTCGACTTTGTATTAGGAGAATATAACTCGGAAGGAGGTGGCACGAGAAATTTTGCCAGAATTTTAATTTTTGCCAATTTTTCGACTTTGTATTAGGAGAATATAAGTCAGGAGGAGGTGGCACGAGAAATTTTGCCAGAATTTTAATTTTTGCCAATTTTTCGACTTTGTATTAGGAGAATATAAGTCGGAAGGAGGTGGCACGTGAAATTTTGCCAGAATTTTAATTTTTGCCAATTTTTCGACTTTGTATTAGGAGAATATAACTCGGAAGGAGGTGGCACGAAAAATTTTACCAGAATTTTAATTTTTGCCTATATTTCGACTTTGTATTAGGAGAATATAAGTCGGAAGGAGGTGGCACGTGAAATTTTGCAAGAATTTTAATTTTTGCCAATTTTTCGACTTTGTATTAGGAGAATATAAGTCGGAAAGAGGTGGCACGTGAAATTTTGCTAGAATTTTAATTTTTGCCAATTTTTCGACTTTGTATTAGGAGAATATAAGTCGGAAGGAGATGGCACGTGAAATTTTGCAAGAATTTTAATTTTTGCCAATTTTTCGACTTTGTATTAGGAGAATATAAGTCGAAAGGAGGTGGCACGTGAAATTTTGCAAGAATTTTAATTTTTGCCAATTTTTCGACTTTGTATTAGGAGAATATAAGTCGGAAGGAGGTGGCACGTGAAATTTTGCAAGAATTTTAATTTTTGCCAATTTTTCGACTTTGTATTAGGAGAATATAACTCGGAAGGAGGTGGCACGAGAAATTTTGCCAGAATTTTAATTTTTGCCAATTTTTCGACTTTGTATTAGGAGAATATAAGTCAGGAGGAGGTGGCACGAGAAATTTTGCCAGAATTTTAATTTTTGCCAATTTTTCGACTTTGTATTAGGAGAATATAAGTCGGAAGGAGGTGGCACGTGAAATTTTGCCAGAATTTTAATTTTTGCCAATTTTTCGACTTTGTATTAGGAGAATATAACTCGGAAAGAGGTGGCACGAAAAATTTTACCAGAATTTTAATTTTTGCCAATTTTTCGACTTTGTATTAGGAGAATATAAGTCGGAAGGAGGTGGCACGTGAAATTTTGCAAGAATTTTAATTTTTGCCAATTTTTCGACTTTGTATTAGGAGAATATAAGTCGGAAGGAGGTGGCACGTGAAATTTTGCAAGAATTTTAATTTTTGCCAATTTTTCGACTTTGTATTAGGAGAATATAAGTCGGAAGGAGGTGGCACGTGAAATTTTGCAAGAATTTTAATTTTTGCCAATTTTTCGACTTTGTATTAGGAGAATATAACTCGGAAGGAGGTGGCACGAGAAATTTTGCCAGAATTTTAATTTTTGCCAATTTTTCGACTTTGTATTAGGAGAATATAACTCGGAAGGAGGTGGCACGAGAAATTTTGCCAGAATTTTAATTTTTGCCAATTTTTCGACTTTGTATTAGGAGAATATAACTCGGAAGGAGGTGGCACGAAAAATTTTACCAGAATTTTAATTTTTGCCTATTTTTCGACTTTGTATTAGGAGAATATAACTCGGAAGGAGGTGGCACGAAAAATTTTACCAGAATTTTAATTTTTGCCTATATTTCGACTTTGTATTAGGAGAATATAAGTCGGAAGGAGGTGGCACGTGAAATTTTGCAAGAATTTTAATTTTTGCCAATTTTTCGACTTTGTATTAGGAGAATATAAGTCGGAAAGAGGTGGCACGTGAAATTTTGCTAGAATTTTAATTTTTGCCAATTTTTCGACTTTGTATTAGGAGAATATAAGTCGGAAAGAGGTGGCACGAAAAATTTTACCAGAATTTTAATTTTTGCCTATTTTTCGACTTTGTATTAGGAGAATATAAGTCGGAAGGAGGTGGCACGTGAAATTTTGCAAGAATTTTAATTTTTGCCAATTTTTCGATTTTGTATTAGGAGAACATAAGTTGGAAGGAGGTCATTCAAAAAATTTTTCATGAATTTCACATAAATATATCATTATTAAAAATTCTGAGTTTCACAGTTAAAATTTTGGTTTAATTACAAACATTGGAGTGTTTATTTGCATGCTGCAGTGTTTATTTTCAAAAATTTTCGCTGTTTTCAAAAACTGTTTAAAATACTTACCTATACTTACCTTCATTTACTTACCTTTTTATAGCTAATATTATTTCTATTTTTTCAACAGTTTTCTTAATTCTAAAAATACTTACCACTACTTACCTTTTTTATATCATTATGATTATTTAGAATTTTTGTGAATTTTGTATGAGGAGAACATAAGTTGGAAGGAGATCGTTCGAGGAATTTTTCCAAGAATTTTAATTTTTGGCCAATTTTTCGACTTTGTATTAGGAGAACATAAGTTGCAAGGAGGTCGTTCGAGGAATTTTTCCAAGAATTTTAGCAATACTTGGAAATGACGTCATATTCCTGGAACTTCTAAAATTCCTGAAGAAACAAAAATTTCTGACAATTTTTCGATTTTGTATTAGGAGAACATAAATTGATAGGAGATCGTTCGTGCAATTTTTCCAAGAATTTTAGCAGTTCTTGAAAATGACGTCATATTCCTGCAATTTTTATAATGCGAAAATTGTAGAAATTTTGGGAGTGGGAGAATAATTGAGAACTTCGGTTTATTTGCAAAAAATAATGTGTTTATTTACGTTTTTATTTTTACATTTACATTTTTGATTATGTACATTTATATTTATATTTTCTTTTCTTGGTTATGAGTTAAAATGAATCGAAACTTTTGATTGAACGAAAAATTTTGCCAATTTTTCGACTTTGTATTAGGAGAATATAAATTAATAGGAGTTCGCTCTAGAAATTTTTTCACAAATTTTGCCAGTTCATGGAAGCCAGTTCATAACGTCCATTCTTGAAATTTCTGAAATTCGAAAAATTTATATAATAAATTTACTAATTATATCTGAATAATTACTATTATTTATTATTTTATTTACTTACCTTTTTACTGTTATTTTTGTGCTCATATAAATTAAAAAGTTAATACTTTAATAATTTAAGAAATAATCAAATATAATATATAAATTGTAAAAAATACATGAAAGATATGATGTAACAGGATTGATAGGAGGTCCTTCTTTCCATAGGAGTTCCATGTATGTTCTATACCTCGTCTATGGTTAAAATATCTATGATATACATATACAATCACTACACTTACACAATCACTGATATTTCTTCTGTTTCGTATTTTTTCTCTTCTTACATGATCCTCGATTGCAGATTATCCATTATATTGTAAAATAATTTTTAATTTTATTATTTTCTCCATTTTACTTCCATCTCTCCAATATTTTTTTCTGTATTGTATTCTATATTTGCTGTATTTTTCCAATTTTTTGAATTTGTATCGGAATAGTATAAATGGATAAGAAGTGACATGAGAATTTTTTAAACAATTCATGAAAGCAAAAATTTTTATCCATATTTTGCAATTTTAGAAATGTATTAAAAATATAATAAAAGATTGCACAACAAATTTTATTTTATTTTTATTTTATTTTTAGGAACAAAAATTTTTGCTTAAATATATATTTAATTATATTTATCTGAAATACTTATCTCTATAATTATTGCAATTACCTACTGCAATCGCAATTTTTTTGCAGTGATAACCTTTCTTTTTTTTTTATAATTTTCTTAGTACCAAAGATTAGATTCTTTCTCTGCAATCGCAATTTTTTTGCAGTGATAACCTTTCTTTTTTTTTTATAATTTTCTTAGTACCAAAGATTAGATTCTTATTAATCTTGTATTATAGATCTGCTATTTGTTCGAGCTAAAACAAAAAAAAAATATAAGTTTATTGTTTATCAAAATAGAATAAGGCAAGCGATTAATAATTCTCTCAAATTCTCTTTTTTAAGAATGAAACAAGTAGTATAGATCAGGTATTTAGATCAGTTAAATAGGTTAAGACTCACATAGAGATTCTCGGACAAATAGTGCAACTTAGTCATTTGTTACCAAGTGGAATAAGGCTGTCATGGTTGGGTTAGTAATATAGGTCTCCCATTTGTCAAACATGTAATATAAGACGAGTATATATAGTATAGGTCAGTTATTCGTCAGGCAGGTAGAACAAGACAGTAATTACTACGTAATAATATAATCTTTGTCAAGAAAGAACAATAAAACAACGTTCGACGAATAAAAAAAATAACAATCATTTATCATTAGAAGCGCATATTTAAATTTTAATTTTAAGAAGAATTATACATTATACTCGCAACTATCTATAATTATCCTATCCTACTGTTTTCTCTGTTTCAATCTATCTCTTCTTTTATCGAAACTCCGACCCGTGGAATTTGAATACTTTTATTCGCATGTCGGAATAGCGTGTTCAACCTGTTTACCATCTAGAATTGTCGCGTGAATCGAAAACAACGGTACCTGCCACGACGGGATACTTTTTAAGCACGTACAAAAGGACACGAACGAGATTGGACCAGTGCCGACAATTTATTTCTAATTACTGTACCGCATACGTAGCAACGTTTCCGCGGCAGTAATTGTTCAATCGTTAGTCAGTCCGGGAAACGAAAGAATTGTTGTCCGACACGCAACTGTTAAACCGGCTTTCGTTTCGAAACCGCGTTACGCGCAACGGAAAATCGTCGTGGACGTTGATGGATGCGAATCAATCTTGAAACAATCCCAAGAAAATTGTTCATTCCCTCAATCGTGCCGTATAATATAGCGATCAACTAACTAGGATTAGGTTTCTTTTCTAACGAGCTTACTTATAATTTCTTGCGAGTCATTTCACGAGGTGTGGTAAAAGGGAGATTGTGTAAACCGCGTGATTACACAACTCGCTTTAAATCGATATGAAAACGATCGAAATGCTTTGAAAACAATTTATTTTTTTACGAATTAAAAAAAATGATTGAAAAATATTTTTACAAAAAAAGCGCGAGACAACAAACAAAGGTGAAAAAAAAAATACAGTCGAAACTCTGTAACTAGAACCTCTATAATACATAAAAAATAAAACCTCTATAAAATTGCAATTTCATTCCCTTCCGCCTCGCCGTGAAATTGAAATACAAACTTATTTTAACTCGAATTACTTTCAACATGCGCGCCATTTTAATCCTACATTTTTGTTTCAAAAATTCATTTCAGGAATAATCGTAGAACAAATAATAATATATAATTTTTAACGGAAATCCCTTGCTTTCTTTTTTTTTTTTTTTAATTAATTAATTCATTCGCGACGAAAATTGCGAGATAGTCGAGATCAGAGGGTGAGATAGTTCCAAAGAAGAACAACGCGTATAAGGGAAGGACGGATTCATTTCTGGCGCAACGCGATATCAATTTGCCCGATTAAACGGCTCCCCTCTCTCTAACAGGTAAACGCGATTATCTGCGCGATTATATCCGTTAGCAACCCCTTCGACCTGAACTCTATATAACACCTGGTGGTTAAGATTCGAAATGCTCCCCTTGGAAACACGCAGTCGCGACAGACACCGCGGAATATCTCAATCGGTGAAACCTTGTTAGAGGTGAGCACAGTTGGCACTACACAATCTCATATCCTCTGCTCGTCGTACGTGGCGTCGTGAAAACCTGTTTCGAGCAAATGAAACCTCAGCCGTTCGTCCACAACGTTGCAGCGTTGAGGAAAGATCAGGGAGGGTTTCAGAGAAAGAGCGTTTCTTAGGGATCAACGGAGGATCATTTGTTTCGATGGGAATAGGGGGAGATTCCCGCTACGGAAATTTGTTCTTTTATCGTTTCCATGAATTTATATGGAGAAATTATCTAAAAACTGGTACTAACTATAAAAATGTGAAAGAAATATCTTGCTCGAAGTAAAAAGGAGTGCTAGGATCACTGGATTAATGTTATTTCTATCTGGAGATTAAGAATCGGTGGGAAAACGACACTCATTGCGAATAATTTTGCGAAACGAGTAGAGAAAATAATATGTAAGATAGAGTAGACAATTGTAAGCAAAGTAGAATCAATCATTTGTCAGAAAAACAAGAAATTAATAAGTAATTCGTAAGATCTTCATTTATTAAATAAATAAGGTGAGACGAGTAGTATAGATCAAGCATTTATCATATTATTATATCTCTTCCTATTAAAAAATTTATTGTATCTGCATACAATGATGTTTTCTCCAATTGCATCGATCCTTGACTTCCTTTCCAAAGATGAACAATAAGAAAATTCCACGGAACGCCAAATTAAATAAACAAAATTTCGTCTATTGTACAAACGAATTGACATCAATTCGAACGATAAATTCCGATTAAACATAGAAGAAGGTAAATGCAGATGAAACGAGGAAGTTGTTTGTTTGTCTGATGATCCTCTAGTCGAGTTGAAATAATAAAAAATAATTAGGCAGGAACGCGTGTCAGAATATTAAAGTTAATTTGGCGAATAATCGTCGGGACCATTTGGCGAAATGTTCTGGCGGAAGTGGATCCTCGGCGTAAATCGTGGAAAAGAAGATGGAGGAGAAAAGAGCGAAGAGAGAGGGGAGGGGAAAGAGAAAGAGAAACTTGTGCTCGGTAGCGCGTCTTGGTGGAACTGTGCAATTACTAACTAACCGGCCAGCTAAAGTTTAAGCCTCCCCTAACGAATTCTAACAAATTTTAACTATACGAGGAAACTACGCTTTTCATCGATCACGAAGATCATAAGGAAGATATATTTTAATTCGCAAGTTGAAGAAACTTGGTCTGATCTACCCTTGTTTGTAACTTGGAATTCCTCGCGCCGCTTCTTTTTACTCTTACTTAATATCTACTCCTAAAGTTTCTTATAATTCAAGCTATAAGAGATAAAAACCGTTATTTCAACGCGTTATCCATTATATCTACAGTTAATCAGTAGACATAAGAAAAGAAATATGCATCAGAAAAGTACACACAAATTTCTGTAATTTTCCTCCTTCGATCTTTCGAAATATACTTTGCAAAATAAAATTAGAGAAAGGGGAAGGAAGAATTAAAATGAAGCACATCCCGAAGCAGAAAAAAAAGTATTTGGCAAAATTCCCATCGATTCCAGTGCAAGCGTCGCGTCTCAAAGATGATCACCGTATCCTCTCGCAAGAGTTGTCCCGAAAGATTTACGGAATCCGGGAATTATTCTCGAAGAAACGAGAAATACGAGCGGGACGAAAGAAATTGCTCCCTCCATCGCCAAAATGATTTCGCGTGCGGATGATTTATGCGAACACGCAGCCTCCGTCGTATTCATCGCCGCAATAACTTGGCCGATTTTATTTTAACTCAATCATCGAAAAATACTTCGTAAACGCTTTGCACTGTCCCTTTAAACTCTCCCTTACTTTTTTCCAAATCGCCCTAATATTCCATCCCCCTTTCTACCGCTTCGTAGAAAATTCACACGTGCTCTTCACTTCCTATATTCACTTCTACTATTTCAAAACTCGGAATCGGTGGAATTCAAACGACGACGAAGGAGGAGGAGGAGAGGGAAGTAAGGAAGGAAGTTGGTGGGGCCAAACGGCAAAATAGGTGAAAATTAGGAACGAAGGTTTGATAGGGTGAAGCGGGTAAAGGGTGCGTATAATCGCGCCGCCTGTCGTTCCTCTGTAATAACCGCACGCTATTAAGGGCGGTTGGTTCACAGGTTGCGATGAAGACGATAGGGTGTGGAGCGATAGGGTGGAGAAGCGGCGCGGAAGGCGCGCACCGTCCGCCGCAATTAGTTTTACGCTGCTCTCTCCCTCTCTCTCTCTCTCTCTCATCTCGTTTTTTGACGCAAGGAAGGGAG
The DNA here is from genome assembly GCF_029169275.1 of Apis cerana. Lineage (NCBI taxonomy): Eukaryota > Metazoa > Arthropoda > Insecta > Hymenoptera > Apidae > Apis > Apis cerana. Next base: position 6,803,468 of record NC_083864.1, on the reverse strand, counting down.
ACGAGGTTGATCAGCTGCTATCGCTGCTATCCCCTTTAGAAAATTCCCTTTCTCCCTCCGGCCGAGTCGTTGTAGGGAAATTCAAACACGCGTAACGAAGGTTAATATCGTGTCTACACAGTGGTGGGATGATGGGTTGGTCCCTCGTCTTGGTATTTTTTTCCCCTCCCCTTCATCCACCCTTCGTGATCCTCGTACCTCGGGAATTCGTTTACAGAGGGGAGGACGGAGGTCGGAAGGACAAGTCGCGATACTTTCTCTGCCTGCTCTTCCCTGTTGGCGAGCTCGTTAAGAATTCATGAGTCGAATATGTTAGGCTGTCGGGGAGGATCGTTCTACGAAAATTTCTCGCGGGTAGGGAAGGGAGGGAAGGAGAGGAATTCCTTAAACGATCGGCTTTTCGCGTAGAACTTTTGCGATATCGAGCACATCCCTCGCCCCCATCCCATCCGTTTTTTACTAGGCAAGAATCAGAGGGTCGTGTCTACCCCTCGTTTGATTAGCGGCCTCATAAAATATTTATCGACGGGGAAAAATCAGCAGCCCCACCGGTTCACGGGGATATTTCGCGACGGTGACAGTGGCGCGGTATGGTAAATATTTATGTCAATTACGTATTCCGGGAGCGCGGCCCTTTGGACGTCCATGTTCAAAGGAATTTCTTTAATTCTCGCTCTCTGATCTTTCGTCATGTTGCACACTCTGGCCCCGAGGAAAAAAGCAACGGATAAAGGTAAAAGGAAAAATGGGAGGAGTGAAAATAGCGGAGGAGTGGAACCCATCTATGAATTAGTAGAAGCTTCGCTAAAAATATGTAAAATATCCTGTAAGGGAACTTAAAAAGAGCGGGGGAGGAAAAAGAACGAACGTGCTTCTCATACGTCAAAATTGAAAAAAATGATAGACGAGTGAATATTTAATAATCATTTCAATCGTAGCATACGTGATTATAAAAATGAAGGAGAGAAAATATCGCTGATGCGAGAAAAGCGGACGATGGAAAAAAAAAACGCAACGCGAATAATTTTTGAATTATTCCTCTCTGATATCCGAATCATATATATATATATATAAATATATATATAAGCATACTTCTCGAAACAGAGTGGTGACATAAAATATTCTCATAACGATGATCATAGGGAAATTACGTTATTCCGATCTCGATGTCGCGTCGACATTTATGGGGTCATTTATACGGGAGGGAGGCAGGGGGGAGGTATTGGGGCACGGGGATAGTTAGAGGCACGATACGATCGACGGAGGTGGCTCCAATCATTTCCCAATTAGCAGCTGATTGCGTACAGTCCATGATAGAACTTTGACCTACCGCAGATCGGTCCGCTACGGTTAATTCGGCGAACACCAGAGACGCACGCACTCGATATATGCGCCGACCGGGCGAGAGATTGGACGGAGAGGTTGGTTGGCGAGGCTGCATCACCTGCATCAGGTATCGAGATGGCGTAGGAGGATGAGAGAGAGGGAGAGGAGGAGGAGGAGACGAGAGAAGGGGTGTATCGGGGTTGGCTCGCGTTAATATCTCACGACGAGAAACGAGCCGGCAGCAATATCGGGGATCGCGCAAATTGCGATCGGCAACGGAGATCCTTCGTGGACGCACGCGACCATGAAGGATTTATAGGATGTCCGTTTTTCAACTGCGCACCGGCGCCGCTCTCAAAATTAGTCGACGACCGGCCGATATCACGATCTCTCCATTTCCTTCTTCCTCGTCGTACTCGTTTTTTTCCTTTCGATGAGAGGGTATTTTTGTCGCGAGATATTCCTGTCGCGTCTCGGCTGTTCGATAATCGGAGGGGGTGGGAGGAAGACTAGCAGTGTCGTGGATGTTTTGGATATAAGGGAGATAGTTTGGGTAAAAATGCATGGGTTCGTAAGGATTGCTCGTAAATCATGGGCTGGATAGCGCGAGAGGGGAACGTAGCACGTGTTGTTGGCTTAAACGTACGTTGCAATCTTTTTTGCTTGGGCGTATGATAAGAGATTTTAAAGAGTGCCGTGTGGAGTGGTTAAAAACGAGTGCTGGACTGCAGAAATCGTTCGTAAATCGTTGGTTAGAAACCGAGTAAGGTGTTTGACATACGTTGCAATCTTTCGAGAAGTGTCACGGTTAAAATAGCGTAAGGGGAATGAGTACGCGTTCGATCAGACGTTGCAATCCTTCTCAATGACGACGTACGATAAAGATCTGGAAATATTAGTATAAGAAGACTATACTATCTCTCTTTCAAATTTCTTTCTTTCTTTTACTTCGATACCGTCATAGAACTTTTCCCCTCTCTCGCCATAAGGTAGCGTCTTCTACGATTCTCTTTGATTTCACGAAGAGCGCAACTAGCCGTCAATGAATTTCCACTCATCCCGTCCCATCCGAAGAATTAATATCCCTCAAAGGGAATGCGCACTATTTTTTCCCTCGTCTCGATCGGAATCCTTCGTCTCGTTAACGGACATTGTCGCGCGAAATTAGAGGCCGATTTCGCCTCGTCCCTACCCCCTCCCCCCGTCTCTTTTAATTCTCGAACAATGCCCGTGAAGCTGATTCGGTACCGAAGGAAAAAAAAAAAAGAGCGAACCGAAAGGAACGAGAAAAAAACAGAGAGAAAGAGAACATTTCACGCACATACGTGCATACGTTAAAAAAGACAACGAACCGAAAAAAAGAAGGAAAAACGTATAGATACAATAAAAACAGACGAAAAGAGAGAGAGAACAAAGAGACAGGGATCAGTCGAGGCTTAAATCACGTGTTTCACGCACTAGGCGTTTTAACCGTTTTAACGAGAGCCGGGAGAGCAGCAGGCATCGTTCATCATTGCGTCATTGTGTGTTGCAGAATCTGGCGACCTAGCCGTCGCGACCCATTGTTCCCCGCTGGCCAACAACGAGCGAGGCAACAGCAACGGCAGCACCAGCGCGGATGCCAGTGGCACCGCCGCCAGCAAAAGCTATTCGCTCGAGCACCGCATCCAACGCGTGTCTACGCCCTATCGGAGGCATCCGGCTGCGCAACGATCCTGCCGAGGATTATTCGGATGCCGTGGAAGCGTCTTCGCCGCCGCGGAATGTGTCGATCAGAAAATCGGGGATTCTATGCCGCGAGATCTCGCCTGTCCGAGCCGCGTCGTCGTAGACAACGGCCGCCGAAATCGGGGGAGGATCTTCGCACGAGCGCCTCGCTCACGCTCCGCTTCCGTTCCTCAGGGATCGGGAGGAATATCCCAACTCCCGTTTCCAACGTATCGTGGGCTGCGAATCGTCGTCCAGTTTTTTAATTTAACGATATCGTCGCGATAATGCGGGGGAGAGAAAAGATCCAGAAAAGGATTCTTCTTAGAACGAGACGTTTGGAACAGGAAGCTTTAACCAGGCGAATTGGAAGAGGTCGAAGAGCATTTGGAATGGAGAGAGAGAGAGAGAGAGAGAGTAATTTTCTTTCTTTCTTTTTCCCCTTCTTTCTCCGGTTCGGCGAGAGAAGAAACTGGCTTCCGTTCCTTGCGGTTTTGCGCGGTCTATTTGGCCGGATGGAGGGGAGGGGAGGGGAGGTGGAGTGGCCGAGATTCCTCTTTTTTCCAAGTTGCACGCGCCACTCGGGAGGAAGTGAGCGGGGACGGTTGTTACCGCGGGGAAGATGGATTAAGGAAGAATACGAGAAGGGGGCAAGAAAGGAAGGTGGAAAGGAAAGAAAGTTCATGAGTGGGAGGGGGCACGCACCTCAGCCTCGCTCGCGTGCCGTGCGCGAATTAGGAACGGGTCCTCGTGCATTTGTATCCGTCTTTGGCCGCGATAACCCGGTTCCCAGGCGTCCGTAAATCATCCGAATTAGCGCAATTTCGACGTCGAGTGGCCCCCGACGCTGTTTCTGTCTATCCGCGTTTCTTCGCGGCTGGAGGGGGAGGATTAATGGAAGCGACGCGCGCGGCGAAGAATGAAAATTCGGCGGTGGAGCGAGGATCCCCGAGCATCATTAAGTCGGCGGAAGGGGGAGGGGAGAGGGGATGGGTGGGGCGAAAGAGGGTTAAAACGATCGACCCCGAATCTCCTTGGAAAGGGGAATAAATCTCGCGTTCGTTGGAAAAACGTGAGTGGAAGGTTTTTTATACATGGGGGATGTGGGGGAGTGAAGTTGACTGGCATGAAATAATGGCGGAGAAATATGGGAGAGTGGTAACACGCCTGATCGCGTGGTAGTATGAAATTATCAAATCGGACGCCCTTTCTTTTCGTTTCTTTTTTTATTCGAGCCTGTCTATCGCTATAAGTCCATTTCTGCGAGTCGAATCTGGAAAATTTCGATCGATTTCGAAAGAAGAAGAAACGTTGACGAATATTCGATGAAAATTCTAATAACGATAATTGACAATAATTCGTTTCGTATCGCCGTATAAAAGAAGAAGAAAAAAAGAAGAATTAATTTATACCCTTCAAGTTGATACAATTAAATTTGTTTCCCTCCGGTGTATAAATATAGTAACGGCAAACGTGTCAAGATCCACGCTTATCTTGAGATTCAATTTCACGGTTTTAATCTCCCTTCCCGTTTTTTGCGGTTTTTTCCAATGGGATTGAATAATTAAATATTGTGGGCGAGGAAGAGAGGGTGACACCGGTCTCTGCGGTTTATTGTTTTTAATTTTCGTGAACTGGACCATCCCATCCGTTCGTCTAACCGTGCATATGCATATATGCGGAATATATATATATATATAAATATGAGAGAGAGAGAGAGAGAGAAAGATACGGAGAGACCGCACACCGATACCACTCTCAGTCCCTCTATTTCGTACAGCAAAGGGGTGGAGGGTAAACGAGACTAACGCGCTAACGATGCAAACGTTAATTACCGGGGGCCGGATAGACCGCCTAATCGTTGAGCGAGTGCACGCGCTAATTACGCGCAGACCGGCTGCTGATCGAGCGAATCGCACGATTTACTGCTAATCGTGGACGTGTTTCGGAGTATTGTACGTTTCTTGCCCTCTCGTTTTCGAGAAAAAAAAAAAAAAAAAAAACTCTGATCGCTGTGGAATTGGACGCCGTTCGCGTGACAACGCGTCCGTTTTCTTTTCTTCGTCCACGAGAGAAAAAGTCACGGAAATGAAAGAAATTTATTTTTTTTTTCCGAGAGACAAAAAAACCGGGAGAGTTAATTTAATCATTTATTCTCCTATTCGTTGAATAAAAAGTAAGGAGCCGTGTCTTTCTTTCTTTTTCTTTCAAGGATTATTATTTTTTTCATCGATTCGATCCTTTTTACGCGAGGATTCTTCAAATTGGAATGATTATTTTTTTAAAAACCAAGAAGAGGGAGAGAACGCACGCTTTCTTTTTTCTGTGAAGTTTTTATCGATTCAGATTATTATTCAAATTGGCTTTGATCTAAAAACTTTTCGATTGAAAAAGTGGACGAGAATTAGCCAAGTTCGCGGAATCGATTGATTCGAATGAAAAGTGCATCGTGGGAAGATGGAGAACTTTTTCTCGCAAAGATTGCTCCCCCATTTATCACTTCTTTCAGATGCATGTATCCGCGGATATAACCGCGGGAACGCGCGATGAATCGTGTTTCGAGAGAAGGGGGCGAGTAGAACCAATTCCTGCCAATTTTTATTACGAAAGATCCCACCGCGATTTCGGTCGAGACTGATAGCGTCTAGAAGTGGTGCTAGAGATGCGAAAGGATATTGCCAAAGAAATCGAGAGAGAGAGGATGAACATGTATAGCCCGATCGAAGGGCACGATCCTACCACGTAGCTTTAGATTTATTAATGAAAGGAAAGGGAAAGGTGGAGAAAAAAAAAGATAAGATACATTTACATCGTAACGTTTAGAAAGTTTCCTACATAACGATCGCGTGGCGGAAAATACCACGTGAATCTAATTGCTTAAGGATACACACGAGTCACACACATACACGTGAACATATTTACCTACGCATAGACACAGAGAGAGAGAGAGAGAGAGAGAGAGAGAGAGAGAGAGAGAGAGAGAGAGAGAGAGAGAAACATACATATACGGAATAAGTGACAGTTAATTTGCAGCGATATCCGATTATACATGTAATTTTGTAAATACACTGGTATAAATGCCGAAAAGATAAATGCGTTGTGATTGGAGAATCGAGGTATGAAAAAAAAAAAAAGAAGAAAAAAAGAAAAAGAATGAATATGCTCCTTTCTATACTACTTTCCTTAAACGACCCACACGAAAATCTTTCCAATCAGAGTCAGGTAGATCAACGAATAGCGAGCCACGAGCGAGTATAGCATCGACTTTTTCTAACGGAAATAAACACGGAATTAGTCACGTGAAGCGTTTTCTCGCAAGATTGATTAATGTGTGAGCGTGATGTTCGATGAATGATATGAATGACGTCTCGAAGGTGCATTGGTGCGAAAAAATATTTTGAAAAATGAAATACATGTTCTTCTTTATAATTATTGAATCGTATAAATGCTTTTTTTCTCGGACAATTAGATTGCGCGGAAATTAATTGCTGTTTCCGAAATTAAAACTGCTGTTTGATAAAATATTCGAAATGAACTTATTTAATCGAAATAAAACCGGTACAATTTATTCATCGCGAGTTTTCGATCAGATTCTTCTATCCCGTTGCTTTAAAAATTTAATTTTCCATTGAATATTTTTAAAAATGTTTTATTATTGAGAAAAAAATGTTCCCTCGTGAAAAATTAATCGAAAAAGTTGTATTTACATTTTGTGTAACAAAACATAAACAAATATTGATATTAAATAATTCTTATATATATATATATCTTACAAATTTATTTCTTTTTCATTGAGAAGAGACGAAAAGCCAAAGTTTCAATTATGAAAACCGACTAAAAATCGTTAGCAATTTATTTCCCGACGATCTAAAAATTAAATTTTATTCCCAAGATTAAGAAAAATACGAGCGAATGTAAAAAGAAAAATCAGCCCCGAAAAACGATCAGAACAAATAAAGAAACGAGAATCAAAACGAGTGTCCGTCATAGCGTGGTCCATTGATAAAGTCTGCGTGATCGATGAACGAAAGAGAATCCTCGTCGAGTCCTGACCCCTGACATCGTTTTCTAAAGCGAGCGATCGCGTTTGTTTCGCCTCGACGAGGTGGCGTGCAAGTTGTCCGTCGAAGCGAGGAAAGATGAGGAAAATGAGCGCGTGTAACACAGGGTAGACAATAGGGACCATCGAGAGAAAGAGAGATAGAGAGAGAGAAAGAAAGAGAGAGAGAGAGAGAGAGTGGGAGGAGAGGTTGGAGCGGGGATCCGACGGCCGTTTGTTTCATGAATATTTCAGCGTCTGGCGTTCCTGGTAAACAGCGGACGCCGTGGAATTATGTTTCCAGGCTGTTTTCAACGACTGGCGTCGCCTGGGTAGAAGAACCGCCGATTCTCGTCCTCCGCAGACCGCAGCAAGCCGCGGAATACTAATTGACTACGAGGGGGTGGCGAAGGTGTCCGAGCGAAATCTCCACATCCCTCGCTTTCATATCATCTTCCACCCTGTGTGCGCGCTTTCATACCGTCGTTTCATACGTCCTCCTTTGACTCCTCCTTCTCGTTCCCTTTTTTTCTTTTTTTCTCTCTCTTAAAAAGGCGCATCTCTCATTCATACCCTTGCAAACTTTCTTATCAAAGTATATTATCATTAAGGTGTGTAAACCGGATGATATTCTTCACAGCGCCGTGCAAATTTCCCCTCTTTCTAATTTACTTTACTCGCGAATTTTTTTTTCCCTCGATGAGAGTTAATCGCGTGTCTCTCGTTTATCCTACGCTTCCGCAACATTTGCAACATTTTTCACCGTGATGATTCACGCGAAGCCAGAAGGGAAAGATGCTCTCGACACTCCGATAAAATAAAATTTCCCATCTGAAAAGTATGTGCACTTTCCTTCGTAATTGCATCGCGATTCATCGTGTTCCGATCGAAACATTCAAAGAAAATTTTCGAACGTAACTCACCCCCCTGATCCACGCCACGCTCGTTCATCCGCCCCCTTAATATCTTCAATCACCAACTTCAACTCGAGGATCGAGGAATCGGTAGAGAGAAAAGTACCCCGGTTAATTCCGTTCTCGTATTCGAGAATCGAGCCCGGCCGACTACATTCCGTATTACAATGGAACATCAGGCTCGAATTTTCGATCGGTTAACGACGTCTCGTCCCGTGAATTTTCCTCGAGGCTTGCCACCGAGGAAAATGCAATTTCTATTCCGGTCGGTGAAGCGCGGCCACGAGAGCAGCTTTATTGCTGAGGAGGAATCGCGACCGAGCCGCGCGAACGAGAAAGAGAGAGAGAGAAGAGAGAAGATAGAGAGAGAGAGAGAAAGAAAAAGAGAGGAGGGGGAGGAAGAGAAGGAGAAAGGGAGGAGGAGAATTTCTCTGGAGAGGAATTTTAAAAGCGGCGGGGTTGGAAAGTGGGGGAGAGGGAGTTGGTGGAGCGTCGTTCTAGGAGTCGTTCCCTTCGTCGAGCGTCAATAATGACGGTGCCGCGTGAAATCGCACGTCGTCGAGCGTGGAGCGAGAGCGAGAGGGAATGTGCCACCTGTTACACGGGCTCCGACTCCCCCTCCCGCGCCACGGAATGGGCGGTGTGAACGAGCATAAAGTCGAAAGTTCGGGTTCCTTCGCCCGCTCGTGGCCTCCCTGGCAGAGGGTGAGGATGGGGGGTTGATCGAGAGCGACTCAGCGCGCGTCCGGCGGATGCCGGAAAATTTTCAGAATTTCCCCCCTGAAGAATTTCCCAATTAATGTTTAAACCGTTGGAACGGGTCTCGATTCCGATTTTAATTTGAGAATATCCTATCCACCTCTACCCTATTTCCTTCTCTCGTTTTCCACAGTCGATGGCATTGTATAAAATTTGACAACATCGGGGATGCATGGGTTATCGATTTAGAGACGGATGGGACAAATTGGAGGAGTCATGTTCGAAATAGATAAATATATGTATAGAGAGAGAGAGAGGGAGGGAGGGGGAGGCCCTTTGGGAAATCTAGCTGGAAGATATTCGATTTAATGCTCGTGCTTCGTTTCGTGTCCCGGAAAAACAATACGCATCGTCCTCTGACGGACAGAGATCCCCGCTCCGTGCCTTCTCAACACTCTGAATATAATATCGCGACCGTGGAGAGTCTCTCGTCGAGAATGGCGCCCGTCAGAAGTGCATTGCAGTTTTTTATCCCGAACATCGGGAAGCGATATATCGTTTATCGTAACGCGTATATCGTCTGGCGTGGCGTGCCGTGAAACCGTGCGTGATGGTCAAACACAATAAGCTTGGAACTATGTACTTAACCTGATAAAAACACGTTCGAATAAAAATGTCACGTGATACAAGACCGTGTATGCTCATTTATATTCAATCTGCTTTCGTTTCACTTTGAAACAAAGAAAAAAAAAGAAAAGAAAAAGAAATTCAAACAAAAGTGTATGCGTTTAATATTTTCCTTGAGAAATTCTTGAGTATTTTCTTCACATTGTATTCATTTATTCGCTTACAAAAAGCATATTTTGCACCCTTAAGATAATACCTTAAGATATTGAATAAATTTTAGAAAAGAATATATTCCTAAATTATTTTATTCTTAAGGGTGCAACCTTTCTTTCCATTTGTCTTATTTTATCTCAATCCAATTTCAAAAAATTCCTTTTGTCCAAAGAACAATTTCTTTTCAAATTTTCTCCTTCAAAAATCGAAGCGTCAAGAATTTAAGAAAAAAGAGAAAAAAAATCGCGATTCTTGGAACACTTAACACTGCATCGGCGAAGCGACAGAAGAGAAGGTAAGTGTTTTCACGTCTCACCATCGAAACATCGTGCACGCAGCTGGACAATAATTTCCAAAAACATCCCCTCGTTCCCTCGATCGGCTGTTGACGCGCGATCGATGCGGCTCGCTCGCTCCCGACCGATAAAAGCCGGTGGCAATGGGCTCATCAACGCTCGCCTATCGATTTTACTTGATCGCACTTTCGAATGTTTCGCGGCTTTTATCGTGCGCCAATGCGTTTTCCACGCTCGATCGACATTTGACCACTCCTCTCTTCGTTGAAACGAGTTTCGGCTAGGCCGGTTACCGTATAACCGTATAATCGAAAACCACGTTTCCCCGATAGACAACACAAGCTTTCATGTCGGCCAGAGCGAAGGAAAGTACGTTAGCGCGGCTTCGAGTCGATATTTTCGGCCATACCGAACCGATGAATTTACACGACACGTCTGGGAATATCGTTATCGAATTTTTACCCTTAAATTTTTTTTTATCCTTTTGAAATTGAAATATCCGATGTCTGCGTGTCTTTTCTTCGACAGAATACGTCGAAGTATTTGAAGTCGTACACGTTGTAAATGTTGTCTCGATGAAAAAAAGAATGGCACAAAGAGAGTAATGAAATCTCTTGAGAGATTTTTCGAACAATTGTTCTATAGCAAATAAATAAAGTAGTCTCTCCAAAGATATAATGAGTGAAATACGAATCAACGAAAAATATAATAAAAATTTTACTTACTTAGAAAAATTGACGACGCGAAAGATATTACGAGCAATGAGCGCGTCATCGATTAATACAATAATTTACGATCTCTTTATATCTCTGGCCCAAGTGGATCTATCTGCAGGGAGTGGGCGAGAAATCTATGGCCACTTTATCGTCACCAGAAGCTAAGACGAACTCATCTAAGCATCCTGAATTTCTTTTTCACAAATTCTAGTCTCTGAAAAACCTAACTTTTTACCACGAGAAAATTTCTCACATTTTCCATTTTTCACGATCGCAACTTATTATAGCAATATTAACCATCGAATAAAATATTCACCGAGATTGATAAAAATTAAAAAATAAAGGAAAAACGTGTAACGGATTCAGAACAGATTTCATAATACGCAAAATAATTCGCCTAGCCGGCAAGAATATTCTTATAAATAAATGTAAACGATATACCTCGACGAATATAAACGGATTCCTTCGAGTGAACATAAGAAATCTCTTTCATCTTTCTCTCCGTTATTTAAATCTTATTTAGTTGTTGCTTTATCGCCGCGTCTCGAAACGCGCCATCGAATCGAGGAAACGTCGTGATATTCGATATTTCCTGACGGAGGGGTTCCCCCTCCCCTTCGTTGCCCCGGTTGCATCAGCCCGGTTGCGTGCAACCATCGAACCAACGGCAAAGGAGCAATCCTTTTGATGTCGCGGGGAATATTTTTCGCTTAGTGAACGCCTATTGAACTGTTTGAAATCGAAACAGCGGCCACGTTATTTGAAAATAACTTGCTCATCGATTTCACCGTTAAGGAAACGAAAGAAAATTAATCTTCCTTTGTGAGGGGGGAAACGTTCCTTGGTCGCGAATCGTTGTTTGTGTAATGAAAATGGAATAAAGTCACGCGCGCACGGTTTAATCGTATCAATTGTTCACGATCGATCGAGATACGGAACGAATCTTGTAATATATTGTCATTACTGTATAATTTCGAACGATTCTAAAAAAAGAAGAAGATGGGAAATTCAATCCCCTTCCCGTTATTTCCTCTCTGAAGGCAAATAATAGAGAGAGAGAAAGAGAGAGAATGAGAAAAAAATGTCGTCCTTCCGTAAAAATATATCGCACTATCATTTGTGAGAAAAAAAGGAATAGTTACGTCGAATGTATCTATATATCATTCGTTGAATTGTTCAAGTTTTTCCACCATTTCCGATGCATTTTTCACGCTGGAACATCGATCACAAGCACGAAGACGATTTCACCTTTTACCTTTGATATCTGATTGGCCGTAACGCTACTCGAACCGCCGATATCGATAGGAGAACGCGGTTATCGGACTGGTTTGTAAGTTTCCCGCAGCGGAAAGATCCTCCCTGGTGAAATAACCTGACCAGCAAAAGGAAAGGAAAGAGAGTGGGAAAAAAAGTGGGAAGGGAAATGGGGAGAGTGCGCCGGTTCCATATCACGAACGCTCGTAAAAAAGAACCGTACGGATTACTAGGGAAAGGTTATGACAAACTCGTGTCGACTAATAAACCATAAAACGCAGATAAGGTGCGTACTGCACGAGCCCCCCGTTTCTTGCACCCTTATTTTCCATCGATCGTGGAATAATTGCCAAATTTGGCAAATTCTTCTTTTCCTTTTTTTTCTTTCTCTTCTTTTCAATCGCCGCCGTTCGTTTAAAAATTTTCGAAATTCTTTTTTTTATCCTCCCCCACTTTGGAATAATTCTTTTTCCCTTTTCCCCCTCCCCCATTCTGGCGAAGCACTTAAAAATTTTCGAAAATATACACTTTCTCCACTTTTGGCAAGGATTGTTCAACGAATAAATAAATTGTCGAAACGTTTCAACGAGCGGATAATTTAATATCTATTCGATCTCTCGAAACGTTCGATACGCGCCGCGGATATCATTGCAATCCGCTGGCATTCTTTTTCTTCTTTTTTTCCCCATCGTTACAAAGAAATAACGTTCGATCGTGGCGAACGTTTCCACGATGTATCACACGGTGTTTCGCAGAAATTGGTAGAAAATTGCCATGGCGATAATTTATTCCTCTTCTCTTTTTCTCTCTCTCTTTTTTTTGCCGGTTAATACCAAACCGCAAAACCACGGGAATACTCCTTCATTTATTCCGCCCACTTGTAGATAACGTACAAAGCATTAAATAATTACGTGCTTTTAACCTACAATCGTAATAATCCAATAATTCATTACGAAAAAAAAAAAAAAAAGAAAGAAAAAAAAAAGAAAGGAAACTTCGTATCATTCCAACCTCGTAAATAAACTCGTCCAAGTAATCAACCCATTTTAACGTTAACATTATCCCAATTATTATCCAAACAAGAATTCTTCGTATCGCCAACACAATCGCAAATATCTATTTCTCACGAGCGTAAAAATCCAGAACCAGGTGTGCATCGAGCAATGTGTTGGCGAACCGAGACGAATCTTTTTTGATTTTCTCTCCACGCGAATCTTTATTTCCGTGGCAAAGTTGGCGAGCAAAATTTTTAATCTTGCTACAAGCCTCCCGTTGCAATTGAAGAAGAAAAGACGAGGACAAAAGTTCCCGATGGAGAGGAAGGATGGCGGGAGAGAGTTTATTTCAACTAGGATCGTTAGAGGCAAACTGGTGACGCTGGCTTCTTCCACAGCCGACTCTTCTCGTCTCGGAATTCGAGGTATGTATACTCGGGGCGGGCTCGTTAGACGGGGATGTTTGTTAGGCGTACAGCGTTGTTGGGGGAGTCGCGACGGTGAAATTTCGCGAAAAGATTCCTGGACCATGTCGAGGGAAGGAGGGGGGGAATATTTCGTCGATGAATAAGAAAGAGACGGACAAAATGGCCGGGAGGAAAAATGGAATAATTTAAAAAGTGACGAGCACCGCCACTGTGCACGCGGGGCAACATTTAGGATAGCCGGTGTTTGCGAGTTTGCTTTGCGTTGGATGGCTCGTTCCTTCCAGGCAGTGGAGACACACTCGCGGGATTGAATTTTAAAAATCCGCGCTCTATATTCGCGTCACGGCGCATAAACAGAAATATTCACGAACTCCACGTAAATTTGAATATTTTCCGCGTTTTTATCCGCCGCGTGTATATCCGTGTAATACAACCGTGTTATCATTCGATCAAATTAGAAGAAGAGAGGACCGTTCTTTTTTACGCTATATCCTTTGATTAAATCTGATTTGTTTGCTCGATCAGATGGATGAGAATTTATGAAAATTCCAGCTTTATTGAAAAAGATATTAACTTCTCGTAATATTCGATTCGTTGAACACGAGTGAAATTTTTATTTTTCCAGGGTGGTATCAAAGAAATTTAAAAAAAAAAGAAACTATTGAATATTGAATTTTCTTTTCTTTCTTCCTTTCTTTTTTTCCCCCCCTCCTGAATAAATTCAAGGTGAAAGAGAAAATTCGTCTTCTGCGATTCTTCGAGAGCAATTCGAGATGCGGTTGGCTTAGGAAGGGTACCTCGGAAGAATTGTTTTAGGAGAATTGTTTTAGTCGTGAATTCGCAGTTAAATGCTCGCTCAACCCACATCTCCACCAAGTAATTGCTACTCTGAGCTGTCAAGGTCCTAAAGCGATTTTACAAGCCGAGTACCTGAGGAACCAGAGTACCAGAGAGGAACAGAGGAAGATTGTTTATCGTCAAACACCGACATTGTTATCGTTCTGCTCGAACAATACGGAATGGCTGCATTGTGAAACGAAGAGAGAAGGTTGGAAAGGCGTCAAAAGTGAAACGAGGACGATCATCGATTCTAACACGATCGAATGATCGTTTTCGAGCAACTTACCTGTTAAATCTGACGCGATTAGTAAAGATTATGCGGCAGAATCGTGATTAACAATCTGGGAATATGCATGGTGAATCCATTAACTCGATCGAATCTCGATTACAAACGTGTTTTTCACACCTCTTCTTCCTGACGAGAGAAAAATTATTCCCGACTAAATTTCGTCGAAAAATTAAAATATGTGGTATAAAAGTTAATTTATGCCACATTTATGCTCCCACATAACGAGATACGATTAAAACAACCGATAACTTCAAAAATAGACGCGATAAAGGAAAATTTAACAGTTGCACGTGGTGCAATTTTATAATAGTGCATAAGACCGTACCATGAATAGATTCTCTTTTTTTAACTCCCTTCTCTCAAAATTACATCTCCGCTCGATCACACGACATTCTGTATCAAGAAAATTATATATTTCTATCTTAAATTTCTTAAATCTCCAAGAATACACGAATTTAATTATCTCTATCTCTGATATAAGTGCCTCGTAAAATGATAATACCGTTTCTCTCCCATCCACGTGGTTTCATAATCGAGAAAGAAATCTATCTAAAAATACCCTTACGTAACCAAAATTTTGATCGCCAGTGAATAATAACTGTTAATTTCGCATTTTCCATATCGTAGCATAAACGTTGTTTCGAGAAGAATCGAATCCTTTCACGAACGATTCGAAATCCTATCCTACATTAACCGTCCCACGACTCGCTAATATATACGCGTACGAAAACGAGACGGCTGCCCGGAGCTGGTTCGGCTCGCGCGCCGACATTTCACAACCATTTCAGAGGAATAGAATTCTCGTAAGAGTTGCCTTTACGTAACCCAAATCCCAACCATTTCGGGACTTAATCTCGAGCGAGCCGGTGGTCCGCCTCCATCCCGCGCAAATTCCCCGGGTTACGTGGCCGGAAACTCATAATTCTCTATACACGTCGACGCATCTCCCCAACGACGGTGCTCCCTCCCCGCTCGCCCTCCCCCTCGCTGCCCCGTCACCGTTCGTTTAACCGATCAGGCGAGCCGGTGGTACCAGCACGCGACGTCCAATGATTAATCATGCAAATTCGCCGCGGCGACTCGTGGACGAGCGCTCATGCGCCCATGGCAAAAATTGATAAAATGCATCGATCCTCGTAGTACCAAGTAGTACGACCGGTTATGCGATCGATGCGCCCGCTCCAACGCACGCTCACGCGACCCTTCCATCCTTCTTCCATCCTTCCATCCACGCGTGTATCTACGTGTGTGTACGTGTATACGCGTTTCCGTCACGGCCTGTCTCCGCCACTTCCATGCGCCACTTCAATTTCGTTCCGTTCCACGCGTCCCACGGTTTGCTTAAATTTTTCGAGGAGCGTATACACCGTGGCGAAACCGGAGGAAAAAGGCTTTTTCTTGGGATCGAGGGGAGGATGCGCTCGATGTATGTCTACGCGCTCTGCCACGAGTCGTTCGTCTTTCGAGACACTTTGAGATATGAGATATGAGCGGATGGCTGGCTGGTGATTTGTATGGAAAAATTGGCGAGGGTGGAAATTTGTTAAGCTTCCAAGTTGTTAAGCTGGAATGAGATTTGCAGAAGTTGAAGAGAGATCGTTTGCAAGGTGTATACGTAGGGTTATAAAGTTTAATCGGGTTGTTTGACACGGGAGGTGACGGGGAAGCAGTTGGTCTCGATCGCTCGGAATTGCTATTCGATGAATCTATATATCCGATGTATCCGAGATATGGAATTAATTTGTCTTAGAAAGAAAAGTTTCGTTTGCGTTAAACTTTAGCTCTTCGGGGGAGCTGTTTGATTTCGCGGACAATGGATCTTCTGAAATACGTTCCGTTGGAAAATTTAAAAATCCCGTTTCGGGGAAACGGGATCGGAAGAACTGTCAAAGTCGATCTATTAAAATCGACGAGAAATTTGCATTCATATATCGTTGCCAGAACTCGTCAATTTCCATGGAAATTCGAGGGCCGTTCTTAAAAACTGGTTTACCGATAAATATTAAAGAATAATCCCGTCGGCCGTAGTAATTTATATCGGCCGTTATACGACACTTTGAGCGGCGTGGCGTGGATACGGCGAAAAAGTGGAAAAGAAAATCGGATATTAAAAAACATCGGAATCGCGCGTATGCATCGAAAATTAATTACGACGCGGAGGGGGAGTGAGGGGCGGAACGAAATTGCTAATTTCCGGATAAACGGGATGTAACGGGTCGCGTCACACCGAGGATCTACGAAATTACCGGTTACTAAGGAAACAGCTGAACTGTGCTGCCCGTTTTAAAGAATAATCGATACCCGTTAGAATTTTGCCGCTCGTGAAACTCAATAATGCAAATTCGCGCGTCATCGTATAATAATAAGGGCCGGGAACGAGCCAGGCAAAAGAGATCTTTATTACGAAACGGGGGAGAGAACGTGAGAGGGAGATAGAGCGTAGAGGAACGAATCGATCGATTCGAACCGATCGTCTAACCCTTTCTTCCTTCCTTCCTTCCTTCCTTCCTTCCTTTCTTTCTTCGTGTCGCGCACCCTTCCTTCTCTCCTCCCTCTCCCTCTTCTTATTAATTATGATTCCTCCTCCACTACGCACCTTCGTTCGCCTCGATGGCCGTTGCATCCCCCGTTTCATTCGGGATTTACAAAAAAAGGTTTTGCAAAAAGGAATTGCAAAGGAAGGGAGAGCGAAAAATTCCTCGGGCTTGTCCCCACCGATGACCTTCTCACCTCCGGGCGGAAAAACAATTACAAGCGGGCGCTGAAAAGAGACAAGGTGCTAAGACGGTGAGGGAAAGCGAAGGAGGAGAAGGAGGAGGAGAAGCCGGTGGTAATTTCCCGGACAAGAAAGCTCGCGCAAGGGACGCATTAACCGTGACGGTGTGCATCCCCGGCCCGGGCAAGAGAACCCACCCCTTTTTCCTTGGAGCTGCTGCGTGCCGCGACATAACGGTGCCCGTAAAACGTAATGGGTAACGAAAATACGGCCCTAATACGGCCGCACACGGGGCACATTAAACACCGCACAGCCATTACG
The DNA here is from genome assembly GCF_029169275.1 of Apis cerana. Taxonomy (NCBI): domain Eukaryota; kingdom Metazoa; phylum Arthropoda; class Insecta; order Hymenoptera; family Apidae; genus Apis; species Apis cerana. Next base: position 6,786,088 of record NC_083864.1, on the reverse strand, counting down.
GACAGATAGTCCTTCGTGAAAGCGATCGAGCGCTCCCTTCTCCCTTCTGCGATCGTGGGGTGAGATTCATAAAGCGTGAGACACACACGCGCGCGCAACGTAGCCGGTCCGGGACGATAGGTGGAGAGTATATACCCGTAAATTTCGAAGCGTAGCCACGACGCAGCAGTCTTTTTATCGCTCCCCGAGGCACCCCTCGGGGGCCCTCCACGTTGTGTTTTATTCTCGACAAGGGCAACGGGCATAACTCGCAAGTTCATGGTCGTAAGTTTCGACCCTTGCGCCCGCGAGAGGGTGACACGCGCGGGAGGAGACACACCGAGAGCTTCCAGACACTTCCAGAGACGAATTTTTTCCCTCTTTTTCGGTCGGTGTTACGGGGACTATGGTTGATAGAACTTCGAAGGATAAAGGAAGTCTTCGGGAGACCTTCTCGATTTCGCGATTTCTCGCGTCGGGATTTATCGGGATTATTAATAAGGAATTGAACGATTCGAGAAATACTCTTTGTGCCTACTCTTAGAGAATCGTATTTCAGCTTCACGATCGTTAGAGCTGGTCGCGGGTAATCTTTACCTTTCAATGGCAAGGATGATTTCACTCTTTTTCTCCCGCCAAATAGTAGGCTATGTCTAAAACACTTGGGGAGAAACGTGATCGCGATTCTTTGATTCTTCTCGTTCCATCTTTTCGTGCACAGCTTGGACGAGCGGTGGTCATCGGGCTCGTGTGCCGCCATTCGTGGCAAAATCCTGGGCTCACGGTCGCGTAACATCGGGTTCGAGTTTGGGAGACAGTTAATTTCACGCTGATTAGGAAAGCCAGCGAAGTGGGCGAGGAGAAGACGGGGGAGTTTTGAGCGGAACTGTACGCGAAACGGATACGTGTTCGTCCGTGAAATGACCATTAGGTCCAGCTGGCCGATAGATCCACGCAGAATTCCGGAACAGCAGGCTAGATAGACAGCAAGCTAAGCATGTAACATATGCGCGAAGCAAGTGCACACGCGGCCCCGTTCTGCATACGAATGGAAGGTTAAATTGGCCGCGGTATTCTCTCTAGAGATGAAACTCCAAACCTTCTGATATTTTTCCTTCTCCGTTAATCCAACGTAAAAGGGCGTAAGCAAAATGGAACTGGAAACAGGGACGATTCGGTTCTCAAACCTTGTGCACCTGTCTCGTAACGCGGTGTACCAACATGAATTACTACGTCAGCCCTGCAACGAGCGTGTCGTGTTCATTCAAGAAATATGAAGGGTCTAGCACGGACACGCGAACACGCGGCTCGAGAAAATACGTTTAAACAGAAAAACCTAACCTTTTATTCGCTTCCTTTCTCGGGAATACTCGACGCGATAATCAAGAAAGCTACTCTTGTCCAGAGAATTATCGTTCGTGCTTAGTTTCGAAAAGTATCGTGTGCTTTTCGAATTGAATAAAAAGAATAGCTTGAAACGATCCGAGTAATGTCGATCGCGAAGATGGAATTCGAGAAAGCGAAAAATATCCCAGATTCGAAAGCTAGCTAGAAACACGGTTGTCCCAAAATAACTTATTCCAGTGTCGTAATCTTTAATCTTTATTTTCCGCCATCTTGAATTCGGCCATCGGTTTATCAAAACGAGAACAATCAGGAAATGGCGAGCTTTTACGACACGGTTTACTTCATAGTTCGTTAGACAATTCTATTTCACGTTGGATCGATCGTTGCTTCGCGATCGTTTCTCTCTTCTTTCGATTTCGATCGATAGGAATCCAAAATTACTTCTCTCTCCTTTTGGTCCTCACGGATATATCGTAATCATTGCTGTCTTCTTTCGATTTCATTTTCTTTTCTTTCATTTCGGTCCGTGGGAACAACAACAAGAGTAAGATTTGTAGCGGATATAAAAAGCTGTTGAGAGCAAGTTTAAATTCAACGACACCTTCGATTCCTTTCATCTCCTTAAAAGGCATAGTTACGATCCGGTTGCCTCTGTTTCGAATTGACTTTGAGCCAGGCTGGTGTCACCGGGTCTGACATCGCTGTCTCTTGATCCTGTCGTGGCGCCACGTCGAATTGAGTCGTTGGCAAGCTTGCACACGAAGACTCCGAGGATATAAAACGTGTTTAGAATTCAGAGAATTAAAAGTTAAATTACTGCGAAGTCGTAAACTGTCCCGTGATAATGTGATAGAAATGAAAAGATGAAAAATTTCTTATAAAACTTTTACTACAGTCTCCCTCTTTCAATAATAGCAAGACATCTCTTTTAAGAGTCTTATAACGCAGGATACAAAAATAATCTTGAGAATTTTATTTAAATTTTCTTTAAAGTTTTTCTCATTGTCAATTTTGTACAAGTTACAATATTCAAATAATCCAAAACTTCCATTTAACTTTCCTCTATTTTACAATTTTTCAATTTCCGAATATTTATACAGCTCCTTCATACGAAACATTCATTATTATTTCAATTTCACGTACGTATACATAACTCATCTTTTACACACAATATCAACAATATCGACGCAATCGCGCAACAGACTCGAAATTTCACTGAGCCAAACTTTACTTTAAACCCACGTAACGAAGTCACCGAATAAGTCCCCCGTTCAAATCCAATCCAGTGAAATTTCGAATTGGCTCCCCTTTCCTAAAGTCAACTCGTTACATTCGGAAGAGCGGCTCTATTGGGAGAATCCTCCCCTCCCGTTGGACAAAAGGTGATTCATTAACGTGGTAATCAAGTTGTTCCTTGCGCGAGCCGAACCAATCCGGCCAAACCGTCTTTCCTCCAAGCCGATATCACGATACATTATTGCGATGGTCGAATCGTCACCGTGAATTTGCCACGGCGAGGTCGAGATCCGGATCGCGTTGGCATCAAGGGATTAACAGCCGCGGGAAGTCGATCCCTGGAACGATAACGGAAACATGTTAGAAGACGTTGGGGATACGAATGGAAAGGGCGAGTGGGAAAGTGGAAGAAGGAAGGGGGAGATCCACCAAGGGGACGGTGCCTATTTCGTCGTCCTGATGAACGAAGCGACGCGCAAACTTAAATGGCAGTTGAGAAATATAATTTCCTCAGCTGTCAAACGTGTAAGCCGGAACTGTGCCAGGGGATCTGCACGTTTCATCCGCGTACAACAAGCGTTGCCAACGCGTTTCGTCCCCCATTTCGTTTCCGTTCCCACCTCTCTGGCTTTCATTCCCTTTTGAAAGCATTCGAAAAAAGGATTTTTAGGAGGAAGAGACTTTATTCCTCGGGAATTATTTCGATATAATAATAATCGGGGTAATTTATCGAATCTTGGATCCTTGGGGAAATAAGTTTATGAATTAAGTTCATGGGATTGGGATCGTTGGACGACGTTGGTTGGTTAAGATCGAGTGAAATCAAAGTTATTCGTCGTCCTGACAGTAACAGCGTGAAAGTATCGCACAGATGATAAATAATAATAATTTGTTGTAAGTATTGATGAACACGAATGCAAATGATTTTTCTCTGTATTCCTTTAACGATTGTAAAAGATCTTCTCTGCCACGCGCGTTTTACTTTCTAAACAATAACGATCCCTTTCTATTCAAATCCCTCTTCTTTCGCTCGATTCTTTACTCAAAGATACTCGTAATATAATCGTTACAATTCTCGATTCGCAAAATTACTCTTCAAACATTACGATTCCCAACTCGCAGGATAACTTGGTTCCCAATCCCAAATAGAATTATGCAGTCCTTATTTTCCTTGCAACAAGTATCCTTCCGCCTCGCAAGTTTACCAATTTCCGTGCTCGAGATTCAGCATAAGAAGAAACGAAGAAGAAAAAAGAAAAAGAGAGAAAAGAAAAAGAAGGAACTGAAACTAGGCGTAGCCGTGGGTTAGTCTTTTCGACTAAACTGGCAGCCGAGAGGAAGAGGAAGCCGACAACCGGAGAGGAGGGGAGAGTGCGAGCGTTCTTCGCGCGTTGATTCAAATTTAAATTGCATAATTAGATAGCCGTGGTTAGCGTCTCACGTGGAGCTTAAAATCTGCTACGTTCCCCTACGTGCAGGGATTCGTTAACCGGTTAGAAGGCAGCGGTGGCGGGACCATCGGGAGCGAGACTAATTGTCGCGCTACTCTCCTTCTCTCCGCGGAGTTATGAATGATACATGTGTGCCCGCTAATGACCGTATTCCACGAATCCTTCTTCCATTTATATCGAGAGCCGCCCGACAATCGAGTAGAATTAACGCTCCCGGAAACGCGCCATTTCGAAAGGGTTCGTCAACCCTTTCCGGGTTAGGAACGAGATTTTTGCATAGAATTAATTATAATTTCTGAAAATGGTGTACGCTTTCGAATGCTTGCCGCTTGAATGAATCTTTTTTATCTTTAAAACTCGATCAAACCCTGAATTGAAATTAGGAAAACTTGTAACCAAAGAAGATAATTTCGATCGATGAGCGAGATACTCGTTTCGAATCGTGCGCAACTTTCATTCTATTCAAAAGTCCCTTTATTCGTCTCGATATCGATTTCCAAGATATCATTCTTGTAAAAGAGAAGATGATTATTTTTTAGCCAGATCCCTTGTCCCAAGATCGAAGCGAATAGAACCCGCAAATAGAAGACGATCTACGATATAATACGGCGAATAAATTCCATCAAAGATACGAGATGAGTACATTAGAAGAAACCGAACATTGATAAATTCTTAACGAACCACGATATACGCTCCTCGCGAATTTACGAGGATTCATTCATTTATCCCGTGTACTTGAAGATTTTAAATTATTCCTCAAAGATGGATGTGTTCGCCTTTGAGCAGGCTTTCCACCGTATCGCTGTAGTAACCTTACCCGGTCCCCAATGCGCGAGAAGTTTCCGTCCTTCGCGGAACGAAGAAAACTTGGCAAAATCCGCCCTATATCCGGGCATAACGTTCCACATAAGCGGGGTCCATATAAGAAGTGACAAATCAAAGTAATAACCCAATAAAGGCACGGCCGCGTATTACGTAAGAGGTGGAAGACTAAGTGGCTGTCGTTTGTATTCCAACAAACCTCGTCGAATCGATAATCTTGAGACATGCCAGGGCGAGAGCTGGCACGCGAAGCTTAGGGTACCCGCTCGATTCCTCGATTTCATAAAGCTTCCTCGCCACGAGGAGGGGGCGAGAGAAAGAAAAGGAACGTTTCTATTTATCGATCTTTATTTCCGGCTCGTCTGTTTAAAAGGGGGGCAAGCAACCGAGCCGCGCGCGGATACGAAACGCGGAATTCCGTTTCGTCGAAATGCCGTTGCACTCGCTCGACTTTACGATCGTCTTCGTTTTTTACGATTATGCTCTCGCGATGAACTACGACGATTCCATTCGATATCTGAACTCTCGCATGTGCGATAAAACGAGTGATAATCATTTTCCATTTACTCGATGCTTCGAGTACACGATGCGATCCTTTGTCGGTTGGGATAGAGAATAAGAATGGCGGTGAACAGAGTGGAGCGGATATTTCGTTGTTTCGTGTGTTTATTTCGAGCACGGGTTCAGGAAGATTGTAAATCTTGCGAGTCGGATCGCATTTTATTGGATAAGTAATATAAAAAAAAGATTGGACGAGGAATATTACTTTTTTGAAATTATAATATTGGGAAGATATAAATATAGTTCGATTATGAACGTCGTTCGCTATATTCCGTTTTGTATTGGTTAAATAAAAATGAAGTTTACATTTATAAGATATTGCTAATTGTATTTACATCTCTGAGAAAGAAAATATAAGAGAAATTATTACATTTGTGTAAATAAAAAGTGTTGAACAAGAGATGATCGAGATATTCATTTCGAATCTTCGTAAATTCTGTTTCAGTTACTTAGCGTCTGATCATACGTAACCTCACGCTACTTATCCTCCTCTACGATTCGTTTTATTTCCGCATTATTTGTTCCGCAAAATTATTTTCTCGGAAGATTTTTATTTACAACAGGCAAAAAAAAAAGAGTTGAAAGGTTGAAAGGATAACGTTTCACGCGGTGTATCGATAACAGCGCGATTTACGATGGCGCTTGTTCATCAAAATTCGATTTTTGTTTTCGGATTGAGAATCGATTACGATTATTCCAACAATGGCGAGCCGTTTAAACGTCGGCCAAACAACGGAATAAAATTAAAATAATTGTTAAATGGAGCGCGGTGAATTTCCACAAAGCCCCTCCCCCCCGTTGTTTTCCTTTCCTTTCGTTTCGAATTTATCGGCCGACGTCGATAAACCCGTGGAAACAGTGGTTCCAAAAGGCTGACCGATAAAAGGGGAAAGGAAAAGGTGTGAGGTTTGAGTCGAAACAGAAATAGAAGAAAGGTGTTTCTTCTGGGAAACCTTCGTTCTGGGAGGTGAGCTCGCGAACTGAGAAAGAAACGAAACAAGCGAACTGCTGGAAGCGAGGAGGAGGAGAAGAGAGCGAGAAGGGAGGACAGAGAGGAAAAAAAGAAAAAAGAGTAACGAGTTTCTAGATCCGGGCTTTCCACCTTTCGTACCTCGTTCATTTGTTTTTTGCGTCTGTCACTCGCGACGCTGTTGGTAAACCGTTAATCCCCAATTCTCGCAAGGAGGAACTTCTGCCCTTGGAGAAAGGGAAAGGAAAAGAAGGCTCGATTCGCACAGTTTAGAAAAAAAAGGGAAAAAAAGGCAAAACGATGACGGTTCGTGGAAAAATCCTACGTTTTTCCGGAGTTTCTCCGCTTTTTTCGAAAAACGCTTTCGATAAAAAGAAAGAAACCCACGAAGTCTATCGAAGTCTAAATTAAATCGGACGAGAGAGAGTCAAGGCCAAGACGAATCATTCGGAAATAACGAAAGGTCGATAATCAATTCGTGTTTCCACGAATCGAACGACGACCCGACCTGTCCCGAATCGAGAAATCGGCTTTCTGCCTTTTCCAACCGGGATACAATTTCGTTTTCGCGGAATCGCGTACGATCGATACGATTAACCAACCGCCGTTGGTCACGCGTACCTATAATTGTGGCGTAATTAGGGATTAATATCAACCGATCGGTTCCATTAAAACGTATATATATCCACGCACGGTCCTCTAACGAATTCGTTGGTTCGTTGGTTATTGAAATGGAATCGGATCGAAAATATAATATAATATACATACGCGGTTCATATATATATATATATATACGTATGCATATAATCTATACCGCTCGCCGATAATAATAATTCACGAAAGTACGATTATTATTTATTAGAAGAAGCATCATCGATATAATTGCCACATCGTTACACGCTGCACACAGCGGCACAGCTGCACGGGTTTCGCCGAACGCGTGCGATAATTCGGTTAGATTTATACACGCCGCACCTTTATCGACGCGTCGTCTCTAATTATACTAATAACCGATCCGTACTAAATGAATATTGCCCCTATCAGATTTCCAAAGTGATATCCCGTGTTCTATCCCGCCCGCGGTTATCTATACCCCCGCGGAGCAGGCTGACTCTAACGCTCGAAACAACGGGCGTGAAATTGCTTACGATGGGATTTCTCCGCAGTTCCGGTGATCACGTTTCCCCAACCGGAGCCGGGGTGAGATCGATCGAAGACGATCGATACGTATCCCGTTCGCGGGATATAATTCTTCGAAACGTCAGTTCAACCCTTCCCTGTCTTATCGAAATATCCAACACATCGAAAATACATGGGTTCGCATCGAGGCGACTATTGAATAATTTGTCGTCGAATCGCAAAGCGTTTCCTGCCCACGATCGATCGATCGGTCGATCATCTCGCGAGTAAAGGGAGGGAATCGGCTCGATCGTTTCGAACGTTCGTGTTTCTACGTATGTTCGCCGATGGATGTGGCACGTGGAGGATAAAAGGCATGCCTCGAGTCAAGTGACCACGTCTGGAATTTACTTGAAACCGCACTACTTGGGGGCCACGTTCGCGCTCTGGTATTGTTTCTTTGTGCTGCTCTTAACGCGTTTACCGCTCGTTGGGAAAGGACCGCGGTTCTCTCTCTCTCTTTTTCTCTGCACGGAGACACGTAGGAGACAGCTAGAAGACGGGTTTGCTCGTGGCCGCAGATCGAGAGAAAGAATTGCATTGAAGAGGCGGTTCGCGAGACGTTTAAAGGTACCGCTTTGAACAGGTCGGTCAACCCTGCTTGGCTTGGCCCTCGATCCGTGTAAATGTGCGCGAATGTGGATCTTTTCGAACGGTTCCATTGATGGGAGTTGGTGAAAGGGTGGTGATTGTAAATGGATTGGAAATGGCTCGTAATGTATTCTCGCCGAGTTCCTTTCTATCGATAGGGGAAGAGGGGGTGAGTTTTTGGATCAGAGAAGAGCGCGTGGAAAAGGATGCGTGGATTAATTTTTCGATATTCGAATTGTGAACGATTCGAGCGTATCTCTGCGATGAATGAGAATCTAATTTTGGGAATTTAATAACACGTTTTCTAAAATTCGTATTTATTTCCGTTTGTAGAATCGCATTCTTCGACCGATTTCCCATTCTGCTGAGAAGATGGTCGAATACTATCTGCATATAAATTGTATCTTGTATTCGAGGTATGCTTTTCAGCATGGATCCTTTGGAAATCCACAAATGGTTGGTATTTTCTTATATAAGGCTTTATGATCTTTGTACGGTCCAAAGATGTGCGAAGGAATGTCGTGGTCGACGGGAGAAGTCGAGAATAGCAATTGAAATGGGCCAAATTCGAGGTAGAATGAACCAAAGATGAGAATAGACAACTCGGTATTTTTCGGGAAAAGAATTTCGTCTCGATATATTTATTCAAACGGTTGAACAAAAACGTTTAAAAAACACGAACGAGCGATGTTACGCGAAATACAGAAATAAGTTTCTTTTTAAAAGCGCAGCGCGATATATCATTGGCCACAATTACACATCTTGCCAATAAACCATCGACGTCTGACCGAGGAACGCTTTTACTACTGCGACCATTTCCGTCTGAAAAATAACGGCGTCCTATTTGCCGGGTGTAAAAAGAAAAAAAAAAGAAGAAAAGAAATTCTTATAACACGTTTCATCCACGTTGCATTCATGCGCGTACAAGAGTTAGTTTTACGACTCAGAACAATAATGGATACGTGAAAATATTATGGGGTCAATCGTGCAGATTTGACGAAACGAATGCAATCTATAAGTTGTGTTGGCCAACAATAAGTTGGATAGTGGAGGATGCTCGCTTCCAGGATTTACTCGTTTAATAACTTTTCAATGGAGAAATGCTATGAGCACATTTTCTCTGCCCACGAAATAAATCTTTTTAATCTTCCTTCTAAATCTTGAAAATACTTGTTACTAAATTTTCGAATTTTCAAAGTCCAATTTCGCCTGTTTTATTACGCGCCGCATTTTTCCTCCATGAAACGTTGTAACTCGAAACAAGAAACATAAAACGAAAGACAAGAATTTAAAGACAACCAGTTTTCTCTCCGATAGAAGATAGCGAAAAACGTTGAATTTCGAGATTACGAGAAGTAAAAGAAAAAAAAAAATTATTGCCAGCTCGTTCGTTGAACGAGCAGTGAGATAAAGATAGTTTGAATAATATTATTTATTTTATTCGATCGTTGGAGGACGTTACGTAATAAATATCGTTGGCCACATTGGACGTATCGGAATCAGGAATACATACACGTATATATAGATTCGACTCGATTCGAATTTATCTTCGTTCTACGTGTATTCGAGAGAAAATTTTGGATGTTTGAGATCGTGCATCTATGGTACGAAAAGATAGACGACTGATTTCCCCTTTGCACAAGCAGTATCTACGAACCGTCGATTTAATACTCGGGAAGCATCTTAGGTGTCACGTAGGCCAGATGCTGACCTCGTAAAGGCGATACCTATAAATTATAGTACGAAGACGTCACATGGACGGGGCCAACCAACCTCGTAAAAATCCATGGTGTATCGTTTCGATCACAATTCAAATTAGAAAAGCGTACGTGCCATCTCGTACATACGTTAGTCTCGAGTTATAGAGGGGTGGCCTATCATCAATTTCTTTTACTGCTTAAATGTTGACAGGGAAGTATCGTGAAACGAGTCGTAAAGGCACATTAGTAGTGGGGGCGATGTATATTTGATCGAAATATGGTTCGGGGCACGCAGAATGTCGTGAAATTTGGAAAAAAAATGGGCGAAGAGCTCTGCCGATATCGTTCATTTCGAAGAATTAATATTTCCCATTTTTCTTCTCGTCGACTCAAACTTAAATTCTTATCTTTTCGAAGGAATAGCTTCAAATTTATCTGAATTATCGCGTTCGGAAGTTGAATTAAAATAAGTTGAAAATAAAAAGTGTACAGATTTTTATACACTCCACTCTCAACAGAAATTACTTCCTTTTCAAAATTTTAATTTCTCTCGGTTAACTCGATCATTTTCGCGTATTTAATTAATATGCTTCGCGAGATCATCTTTCTCATCTTTTTTTCGTCAAACGATCACTCGTCGTTTCTTTCTACTTGCGCAGCGAATATTCCTCGAAACGCTCTTTAAATTACGATACCTTTATAGGATTATATCGTTGCACGAAAGTGATTGAACTTGTTAGAATAAACGTGCTTTCGCGAGATCGTTCCCACATCCACAAAACACCCCGTTAATGATGTCCGTTATATCATTTCCGTATCGTCAAAGCGTGACATCTCCCGTTTCGTTCAATCGCAGCTCCCGAATAGCAGAATTCCGTCATCACAATTGCTATCTGGCTGAACGTCGTTGTCGACCTCTATTTTGAGCATTTTGTGCTTTTGTCTTCGGCGTGAACAGGACGCGTTCGAAATACGTGCAATAAATGGCTACTATAGTCGCGAGTTACAGATTTTTTTTTTTTTGCCTACCAAACGATTAACAAAGGTGGAACAAAAAGTTCGATCTCGTACGCGCTCAAAATATCAAACGTTCCGAAAATAACAAATATCAATAAAAAAAAATATTAAAATGTCAACAAAAAAAATGTAATAGTGAAATGGAGAATAGATAAAAAATCATTAAAAAGAAAAATAAAAAATATATCATCGATATTCGATAAATCTTTTCATCTATTCTATATTATTAACATGATGAACTTGATTTTATGGTGATTGATTTAATTTAATTCGAGAATGATAATGATATAATAAAGTTATATATACCTTTTCTGAAACAACCCCTATTAAGTTGCGCCGTCTAATAAAGTTAGGAACAAAAAGCGGCAGCATTTGAAACCACCAGGACCACGGCGTCGCGACGTACGTCATAACAAAGGTCGAACGTTTTAATTAAATCTCAGTTTCGGTAATTACGATCCGATTTCACGCTGGCTAGACGGATTAGAACGGCGCACGGTTAATGTTGAAATCACTAATTTCATAGCGTGAGCAGAGTTAATTTATCTGGAGCGCGAGGTGGTAGGAACTTGATGCCGCGTATATTATAAACAAGCCGCAACGGCGTGAAACGTGTTTCTCTGAATGCACGATCAACGATACGGCCGGCAGCGTGCCTGTTAATTTATTAGCAGCCACGATTTATTACGAAACCACGGTTCACAGAGGAACCGTTCTTTTCGCTGATCTATCTTCCCCGTTTCGTTCCCGAGACGACGAATGCTTTTTGTCAATGCGAATTACGCGGCCAATTTTTACCACCGTTTCGACCATTTTTCAACCGATCCTTCCGTTATTTTGAAATATTTGTTATTACGATCCAAGTGATTATAATCGAAAACGAAACGGCGACGAAGTGACGGATATTACGAGGGATATTTTTTTGTAAAAGAAACAAATTGTAACACAATTTTCGGCGAGATCCAATATCTGTTAGATTGTTCAAACAGATTCATCAGAAAATTAGAATTAAATAATAGAGAAATAGAGACAATTCCTCGATAATGAACAATGATAAAATTTACGAGTTTTTGAATAGGAAAGAAGGAAAGAAGATCATCGATTTCAAGAATAATTCGAATAAAAAATGATAGAAGAATATCATCTTATTATTATACTCTCTTTAAATGACATGTGACTTGTTTGGTCAATCCTCGTATCAGTTACATCATAAAATCTGAAACACGACCCGGCATAGCCGATCGGGATCATAAACCGGCTACCTAGTCAAAATATAACGCCAACCCTATTCTAACGTTATCCACCCTTGCGAAGCTTCTCTATAGGGTGTTCTATGGTAGCAGCACAAAGGGTGTTTCGGCAAATGGAAGCCGGCCAAGTCGGAGCGGGAAAGTTATAAGTCTGATGCGCAATGAGTGGATCACTTATCGCACGATTTCGAAAGGATTTCGAACCAAGGGTAACAACCCTCTTCGTCGAGGAATCACCAAATAAATTTCGATTGAAGATTGATTTTAAAATTTCGTCGTATAATCGATTCCTGACTACTTTCTTTTTCTCTCTCTCTCTTTTATCACGTTTTTTGTTTTCAATCGCGTATATTGCAGGGATTATTTTGACAGGGATCTACCATGTGCGAGAGCAAAAAAAAAAAACTCTGACTCTAAAATAAAATAATTCGTGCACTCATTGAACAATCATGCCAAATGACATCATGCATTCAACAAGATTCTCAAAATCGCTTTTCAATCATATATCTGTACTAAATTGTCCTCGATTCGAGGTTTATTCAATAAATCTACCATAAACGAAATATTTCATCTCGTTTTAGTTTTTTCTTCTTTCTTTTTTTTTTTTTTAAATCAATCGCCTGCCGGTGTCGTTGCCGGATTATTTGCCGGAAATAATTAAAGAACGGGGGCGTATATCTGCTATCAGAATCGCGATTAACCCCCGCCTCGATATGCGTTAACGTATTTCTAGGTTCATCGTGGCTCGCTTATCTTCCGTTATTATTTTATGAACGAAAAATACGCGGTCCTGCGGACGCACGTGCAACGGTATATATATATATATATATATTTTTGATCGCCTGGTCACGGGGAAAAAAAGGGGGAACGAAATATATCGCGAGGGAACGAGCCGAGGGGATGAAAATGTGAATACATAGTCCGCATTAAAATATACAGTCAATCCCAAAAGTGTTTCCTTTATTCTTTATACATAAAGAAAATTCAATACCTAATCGTGGAAATTTTTATTTTGACTTGAAAAATTCAACCGATCTATCTTTTCATCCTTTCCTTTGCTAAATTATACACGATTAAAATTTTCCTCCACAATAAATACCGCACAATTACCATTAAAAAAAGATTAATCCCCTCGAATAATATCCACTCTGCACGCAGATGAAACATTCGTATACAACAGAATCATCATCGATCTCCGCGCCTGAATCTGAATCCGAGTTGAACCGAAGGGCGCTCGAAGGGAAAGACTTTTGCGATCGACTGTATATACATATACCATAGACAAATCGGTGGGGGGAGGGATGGTATCGGGTTACAAAGACCGCATAAATTTATTACTAATATCAATTTCCACGATACGAATTTACCGAGAATCGATAACGGGCCCGGTTACGCTTCCCCCCTCCCTCCCTCCCTTCCTCGCCAACTTTCGCGAAACAAATAGGATTTATTCCGCTTGTCGCTATTGGTAGATACATACACCATCCATTATATCGAGAGGGTATTTATCGCGGCGCGTCCAGTATCCTCTCTCGCCAAGATAAAAGCCCCGAAGCGGGGATATGAGTTGGACGGTTGCGGCCGTTCGTCCGAAGCAGATATCAAACGTAACTTCCGCCCGCGTGTGCATCGCCGCGCGCCCTCTGCGTTCACTCGTCCCCCCCTGTTCGAACACCCCCGATAAGATTTGCATTTTACCCCTTCCTCTCTCACCCACCCCTCCGTTCCACGGGATGATTGGCCGCCGGTTGTCAACAACATCGAGGATGGATATTGAAAGGATTGTTGTACGGTTGTCTCTTGTCCGGATGGGGATCGGTTGTTCCCGACTTGACAAACCGGAAACCGTTTCGAACGCGTCACGTTTCTAAAGGTTAGGGAACAAAGGGGAATCACTGTGTGACAGAGTGTACCGATCCTCGACGAACGTTTATGCCCTTTTCCGAACGTGTATAAATATTTTCCCGTTGAATTTTAATTTTTCCCTTTCTTTCTTTCTTTGTTTCTTCCCTTTTTTTTTTTCTTTCGAAACGAATTCCATCCAGAATTCTGCCTGCTGGAAATAGTATATCGATGCATATCGCTCGACCCGTGCAACTTGCTTATGCGAATACATTTTCCTCCTGGACTGTTCCTCGCGGTTGATGAAAAAGCGTTTTCCAGGATACGAATTATTCTGAACGTTCTTCCGTCGAAAAGTAAATAACATTAATTCCTCCTTTTTTACACGATATCCTCTGACCAAGGATTTACTACTTTTATTCCTGGTAGAGCGCTTGTTGGCCCGAATTATAGAGAATTCGGTGGCATCAAAATCGGCCATACATACAGTGGAAACTTGTTACGAAAAAGAGAATCGAGAATTCGGTTTGATCTTTTGGTTTTTCGTAGAATCGAAAGCGTTATTTATACCAAAGTCTCGCGAACAGGAGGTAAGTAAGTTTCGAGCGTTGTTGCTCCGATTGTCGTCCGATCGAGCGATCGTCGGGGAAGGGATGAAAAAACTTTGTATGACTTCGCGCGAGTATCGGACAGTGACGGGGGTTCAGGTAGGGACTACTACCAGCAGTAGGAAAGTATTGTCGTTCGACGTTTCTACACTCCATCCACGTCCGCCACCGGTCCTCTTTTTATTGGACCTAGGGGTGGAAAAAGAAGGAACGCGCGAAAACGCGTCGATGTAGCCGACACAATGTGGACGAAGTACCAGACCTCGATCCAAAAGGTGTTGTACATTGATCCGAAACATTGATTTTCATCGTGAACATCCGAGCGATGATATATATCGATTAATTAGTCACTCGGTGTTTAACCGGTGTGAATTATTTTTAATTATTAAAAATTATTTTTACGAAACGTTTCATTTTTGCGGATTTTAACTTTCGCAAAGAAAAAACTATTTTTCAAGAATTTTTTTCGTCTATCGCTTCATTGCCTATTCTACCATTCTCTTTTCGCATTGGATTTCTGACTGGATCTCTGCTTTGCGCTTAGTTTTGAATTTTCTATCGGATCTGAACATTTCCCGCGGCAATACAAAATTTAAATATCCTGCCGAAATTTTTAGTATCTATTTTTTTTTTTTGTTTAGCAGATCTCATCCGATAGTGATTTTAATTAACCAATCGAGAATTCATTCCAATCCTTCAATAATATATCAATATTTTTTTCAAGTCGCTTACATTTCGTGGCAAAAATTATAAAATCATCGCCTAAATTTTCATAGACGCATTCAATTCAAATTTCTTAAGAAATTTCTTAAGGATGTTGTACCCTTATTAATAAATTGAATTTTTAATTTTAAATGTGCGTGCATTGATCGAATCTATACACGGCAGTAGAATAATAGAAGGAACTTTCTGAAGGACCTATTGAAGAAATTATAAATCGGGATATTAATTTGATCGGTGAAGGCGAATAGCTATTGTCCCAAATTCGATCAACATTGACCAACATAACTGAACAAGCCGCGAATCTTGTAATCAATGTTTGAAATTGATTGTTTCAGGGCCCTCGAGTTTCCTAAATGGAATAAACTATTTCCAGCCATTCCGCTAACTGTTGTCAGCACAGCATTGAATTCTACGTTCAACGAGTCAATTGATTTTTTTAATTATTCGTTCGATATAAATTCGTTCGAAAATAAACTTAAAATAAAACTTTACTTTATTAAGTGCAAAAGTACCTTTTTGATTATTAAACCTAAAAAATTATTTATGAGTCGCAATTGCGACAAGTATCGAGTATAATTTAGAACAATGACTCGAGCGTGCAGGGGAGCGTGAAAATTTTAATATGACGAATACGATGATAAAAGTAGCAGAAAGTCTCGCGTCTACGAATAAGATTATATAACATCGCGTGACAGTGGCGAGGTCGGGGAAGCAAGGTATTCCCTTTCCAGAGCATTATGCTCGACACGATCTCTCTGAAAGATATAATCAACGGGAGGAAGAAGTAAGACATTGCGATTTCTTGCAATGAACAACATTTTCCACTTTCATAATATATAATAGCGAGGAATCGGCCTCCATATTAAACAGGAAGGGAGGCCAACGTCGAAAGAGACGGAATCACTATGATCACAATGATATACGATAGGAATTTTCCATCTTGCAAAAAAAAAAAAAAGAAAAAAGAAGAGATAACCGACAGAAAGACATGGTCGATAGAAATTTCTTCCCAACAAAAAGATTGATCGCGAAAAATGTAAATTAGATCGTATGTACGCGTGGAAGATCCGCCGCAATGACGATTAAATTGAAGACAATAATCCATCGTAGATGATCCGAGTAAATCCCACGGTATATCGGATCCGGCATAACGCGAGCAGGATTGTCCGTGCACATAAAAGCGGTATAACGCATGGGAACGCGAATAGAGATACGGTGTAGAGATGGGGAGGATGCTCGTTGCTCGATTGTATTTACGATAGTCCGTTTTACGACAGTTCTTTTATGCCTTAACAGAGCATAAAGAAGAGAAGAACCGTGGAACCGTGTCTTAATATCTAACGAGTTTCCGTGGAAACAACGGAGGAACGAGGAGAAAAAAGTTGGAAGAAAGGTCAGACAGTGATACGAGATCCAAGGAACGGACAGTGGTAAGGAGAGGGGAGGAAAAAAAAAGAAAAGAAAGATAAGATACTACAAGATCTTTCCTCTTTTCACTTCCCGATCATACTTCCTGTTTATCGCCGTTAACGAGAAGCTTGTATTCAGGTTGGAATAACAAGGATCATCTCATCGGTTCCCTTTAAATTCCCTTCGATTTGCCCGTTTAATGGAGAGAGAGAGAGAGAGAGAGAAAATATCATCGAGGAAGAAAAGACTATTTATCCCCTATTTACATACGCGATATCTCATCTCCTCGCTCCTTACAAAAATAATAATCGCACATCCCCATTAACACCTCTTAGTTTTCCTTTAGGGGGGAAATATCCGATCCTCGCAGGGCTGGGAGGATCAGCAGGATAAATCATTCGATTTCACGAAGGAAGGAGCGTGTACGCGTGTAAGCATATGCCGTGGGGAGGATTTATCCAGGGATAGGACGACGCAGCCTTACGGTGGCTCTCATATTCTGCACGCGTGACATCGCCCCCTCGATGGTGTACGTGCGCGCGAGAAACCTTGGTGATTTCTATTCATCGATCCAGGAACTCGAGAGCTTCGCTTATACGAGAGTAGCGCCGGTTTTATGGCGCGGGCTCCATTCCACCCCGTGATATTCCCTTTTTTTATTCCGCCTACCAACCCCTTCTCGACTCTTCCACGTAGACGCGAGGCGACCACGAAAACACCGCCGTGCAGATTGCGTGGGTTCGCACAGGTGAGCGAGAGTCGATGGATATAGGATGGCAGATCGAAGGAACCGGATGCAACCTCGAGAATCCGGGGACGAAGACGACGAGGAGGAGGAGGAGGAGGTACTCGTAACGCGACGAGCTTCCTCTGATACACTCGCGTGAGTTATGACCGGCACACGGCGCGCCAACTTTATCGGTTATTTAACGTTCCGGCGATTTGTCGTCGTTGGATCGATGCGAGCCTCCACCTCGCCGCATCAAGATTACGACCAACTTGCTGGAATTTCGGATTAAGCCGTGAAATACCTGCGCCTGCCCCGAACGTCTTCCTTGATCGACCTTTGGAGAACGAGGAATATCGGGAATGTTGGTTATTCAATGTTCAATGTTCTAATTTTCCTTTCTGGGAATCGTTACATATCGGACATATGTGGGATTCTGAGTGATGGGGAGAAAGAAAGAGAGAGAGGACGAAAAATGGAATTCCGGAATTTCTTTCGAATCTGTGGAGAAGATCTGAGAAAGATTGGGAGTATTTATGATTGTTTGATGACTTCCCTTCGATTTCTCGAGAACGTTACAGGGAACTGTGATGAACGAAGAAATGGGATTGAGAGGAGACGCGATGATTTAACGAATGACGATACTACTGATCATGCTTTAATGATAGAAGATGAAAGAGAATTGTCAACTGCGAACGTAGTAAGGCTATTATTCTGGCAGGCGGATGCTTTTAAACGTCTATATGTACGCTGCGAGCTAGTACAAAGGATATAGTTGTGCAAGGGAGTAGGTTGGTGAGGATTTTCGAGAGATTAGATTTACTGTACATCCCCCTGGTGGCCAATGCATTATGGAAGGAGCGTTACACGTATAATTAATCGCATGATAAAATATTAATTCTTAACTATCGAAGTGATCGGATGCAAATATTTTGGTGGAAATTATTTCTCTACGAGATACATTTTCTCTTTATCTTATAAATCGAAATTAATAATCGTGATATCTTTCGCGGACGATCTCTTTCCCGTCCTTTTTCGAAAATAAGAGAGTCACGCGAAGAGATAAATTAAATACTTTTTACTTATCGAAAATAATTCACGAAAAGAAAACGAGCACGAGAAAATATTGGGATTTGAAACGATAGCGATAAAAACGTATAATAACATCCTAAATTTTATTACAGAAGAAGATTACGAAAGAAGAAGAAGTTTTCGATTTCTCTGTAAATAAGGAATAGTAATGGGAACCGCGTCTGACCTAACAGAGGTTGTTTCCACTTGATGCCGAATTCAACTGTTATTGCGAAAAATATAGGAAGACAAATCTGCAAAAAAGACAATGGGCTAAGTCTCATTCCACGCGGGATTTATCCCCATCATTCCTGTTTTTATTCCATCCAACGTTGCTAAGCTGAAAAAAAATGGAAATTCTTTTTCGGTCCCTTGCACCTCTCTCGCGGTAATAAGATTACAGAGATCGTTCTTAAAACGTAACGTTGGTAAATTAAGCGCTACTCTTGAAAGAATACTGTGCAACAGAAACGATCCAACGGAATAATACCAAGCGCAATAATAACGTTAAGAACGACTTTTCTAGTCGGGCTTAAACTCGGTCACGCGAGAAATTACAATTGTAAATAATTTAAGAGATCAAGCCGTTCTCACGCTCCGGAGGATCTCGCGTAAAATGGAAAAATATCAGAATTGCGTGTCCTCTTCGCGTGCCGAAATAAGAAACGTTCATCTAACCGGAACTAGCACGATTCCCTCGTACATATCGATCGAACAGAGTTAGTTAAAGAAAACCGCTGTCTTCTTTACGAAATTCAATCCACCCTATTTTTAAACCGTAACACCAGAAAAAAAAACCACTTACATTATCGATCATACCTCGATAATTTCACAAGATAAAAACTTACTCTCGCTAGAATTCGAAAAAATTCCATCGAAATAATCCCTTATCGACTACCGCGAAAGATAATCCAATAATTAATCTCAAAAATATCCTTCCACCATCCTCGACTATCGACGTATATCGCTTATAGCTCGATGTCAATTAATCCGGGCCAAGCCGGTTAACCAACGAAGCAACGAAAATCGTGAACGTCGCGTCGAAAACAGGGCCCCAAACAGAATCTCTCGCGCGGGGAGAGGGAATTGCGAGGTCGAGCTGCGCGAGACAGAGTGCTCGAAGGGTGGAAAGATGTGCGAGCGGGGGAGGAGGTGTTGTGCGGCTGGCGCGCATCGTTGAACGGCCGGGCACAAAGAGGGAGGGAGCAGCGAGTAGGTAGGCGGTTTTGGGCGAGGCGGTTTTCACCGGTCGAAAGGGTTTTCACGGGGGAGCGTGTCGGGCCGGAGGGTGCAGAGAGAGAGATGGCTCCCTCATCCCTCGCGGTTGACGCGCGAACAGGGTGGACGGAGAGGTTCTCCGTTACATCGCGCTTACAAAAGAGCGCAACCAGCGACGAAATCCTGTCAACGGTAACGAGGGTCTCGCGGTGCGTTAAAAATTCTGCGGCTGGGAACGATATATTGACCGAGTTGTTTTTCGTATCGTCGCGTCATCATCCCGTGCGCGCCTCTGCCCATCCCCGCCAATATCTCGCGCCCACGCTTCTCTTTCTTTCTCTGTCTCTCTCTGTTTACTTATTTATTTATTCGTTATAGTGTGTTTGCGCCGGCGGGAAAAATTGGCGGTGGAATTTCGACGACCGATATTGCAGGACGGGTCGATTTTTTCGGGAGGAGTGGAATGGTCGAATCGTTACCGGGACGAGTCGTTCAACGAAACGGTTTTCGCGCTCGAAAGAGGGGGTTTCACGGCTAAGGATCGAACGGCTGGCCGCCGTGTACGGCTCTCGCGTGCCGTAAATTCGCGAGAATGCCGATGGCCTCGATGGCCGCCGAGTGGAACGCGGGGATCACGACGAGGAACGTTGATTGAATGAACACCGAGTTTGCCGAGTTTGAATCCTTAATCATATGTCGATCGCGTTTCATTTCACGGACGCTATTCGATTACGCGTAACAGGTTTAGGCGGGTAATTGGAGTGTCGTGAATGAAACTATTTCCGCGGGATCCGTTTCAAATATAATTATCCAATCTTCATTTACTCTTCCCGGTATTTGAAGAACGGAACGTATTACAAATTTCTCTCTTCGCATCTTTTTCTTCCTTTTTTTTTTTCGAAACGAAATAACGTAAAATATTCTCGTTAATAATAACGATCGTTCAGGCTCGGGGGAAAAAATATATTATTCCCTTTTCTTCGTTTCCTTTTTCAACAAGGTGCAGATCGAAATGGAAAATAATCGACGCATTCGATCGAAATAATCGAAATGGTCTGGTCGATCCGCGCCGAATACCGCGCCCGTGGTCCACGACAGGAACGGGCGTATGATCAAATTGAAATGCGATTACAGTTCATTAGCCGAAATGTTCGGTCGATCGAGAGATCCAATTACCAGCCGCGAGCATCGAGGACGTGGTGGAGAAGGGTGGACGGTGTACGATGAACCCGGTATTCCCCGGACGATGGAGAAGAAGAAACGGGGAAAAAGCGAGGAACGAGACCGGGTAGCAGATTGGCTTGACAGGAGCAGACAGGAAGCGCATACGCTGCTGGTGATCCAGGTAATTCAACGATACGGTTACTGGTCGAGAGAGTTTCGAGAGAGAATTGGCGAGAGAGAGAGAGATGGTCAGGCTCTGGAAACCGAAGGATGGATCATCCTGGAAGCAAACAAGCTTCGACCAAGCTTCTTTGTGCCCGCGCGGAAGAAAAGAAGCGCGGTATTAGCCAGCACGAACTAATATTATCAGAAGTTTATCCGCTGGTCTATCTCGTGTCTAACGATATCATTTCCTCGCGACGATTGATAGGATAGATTCTCGAATCAATTTTGTTCCGGTTGATCGATGCGCGGAATCCTTTCTTGAAACGATAAAGAAGGTACATTTTGCTCGCGAAAAGAAAAAGAAAAAAGAGAATTAAAATTCTTCCGCAAAACTTTCTTCCGAAGCTCTATCTAATTTTTCCATTCATCGATATATCGGTATATAATTTCGATTGAAAAAAATCAAAAATCCATATCTACCTCTCATTGATTTTTGGTTATCGCGATAACCTCACTCTCGTTTTCGAATAACCAAACTTTTCCCCGATGACAAATTCATCGAGATGAAAAAAAAAAATGCTAACGCGTTCTCTAAAAAGTTCCCGATCGATGCACGATCCTCTCGACGAGCCCTCGATCGGATCGGCCCGTGGCGAAATCGCAAACACCCGAGCGAAAGTTGAACTTGGACTTATTAGACGAAACTTGAAAATCGCAAAGTTGGTGGCGACGGTAGGCGCGACTGGGTATATCGTTGCGAGACGACGACGGTTATCGTCGATGGTTGAACGTTATGTAAAGTTGGTTGATTTATGCGCAACTGAGTTGGCCCACGAGGAGGCAACACGAAGGATTCCGACGTAAGTTTAAACGCTTCTGTCGCAGGGGCTCTCTCTCTCCCCTCTTCGAGTTGAACGAATAGTTGGCGGTGAAGTTTCGAGGCGTGTGTTGTACTGGTTCGCGTGTGCACCTGGAACCGTGAAAGCGGGGATTTCGAATCTTGATTAATGCGGCGGTGAGAAATCTGAGCGTTTCCAGGCCGGATCGGCCCGTTGGCAGAAAAATCGTATTCGTAACTTTATAGTCGGGATTTTTGGACGGTTTCGCCCCGGAATATCGGGGATCTGCGATGGGATCTGTCGTTGAATAATCGAGGACGATTGCACGCCCCGCATTTCTCTTCGCGCGTATCAACATGGGTGGGGGAAAAAAGACGAATCGTGGGGGAACAGGAATCGTGGAAATTGTTAGCGAGAAAAAGGAAGAAAAGATTTCATTAACTCGTCCGAGTATCTTCTTGAAAATTCGTATCGATCTCTCGCGTGATTAAGTTGAAACGACGAGTTCTTTTATTTTTTTCATTGACAGAATTCTATTAATATTCAACGTATCCGGGGATCCGTAAAGTTTAATTTTGAAAATTACTTATTTGTATCGTATGAAATTCATTTGGAAAATTAGACTCCGTTACGATTGCTAGATGCTTTTCTGCAATGCTAATATTTTATGAAAGCTTGATTCTTATATTGTAAACGGTGAAACGTTTCTGGGTAAAATTACCCAGTAGGATTTATCACGATTTTGAAAAATCGATGGAAATAATATTTAATATGAAATATCGATTGAGAATAATTCGTGGACTAAGAAAAAAAAAAATATTAAAAGTTTCCACGAGTAATAACAATCAACCTTTCCTCGATAAATAGAATTCTCACATCATATTACAGCATTTTCTTTTTTAAAAAACGACGACTCTTTCACTCACGAATCCCATTTTTCCGACATCTCACTTCCAACTTTGAATGGGCGCGTGGAAATGTAAGTTCGGTATTCAACCGATTGTATATTGGTCTCTCTAAACTTTCCCTCTTTCGAGTCACTCCTCTCATTCGCAACTTACACAACCTGTATGTTTGCACAAACATTCTGAAACGCGCGTTTCACTTACAATAACACGCGTTTTCAAATACTTCTCGCTTCGCTGTGTATCGCATTACGCAGATCCGCGTAAATCGGGGGAAAGAGCATTCCCCTCTTTTACTCTTTTTCGTTGCGCAAGTTTCAGACGGGAGTTGGGGACGGGGTCTATTGACATCAAAGAACGTTTATTTACCTATCACGGATAATCAATGGAGAGGAGGGGGGCCGGTGAATGGACGAGCGAAATGTACCACGATTCGCGGACGCATTCATCCGCGGGAAAGAATTCGCAGTTAGCAGCTGCCGCTTGAAAATTGATCCACGCATTAAACTCGGGATTAATGCCGATTCCAAGCGTGGTAATTGGTTGACACTAAATTTGGGCGCGGCTTAAATTTTAAACGGCCGCACCGTATGATGATGCCACGAAACATCGCCCCAACGTGCGCGCCTCTCGCGTTCACAAACACGATTGCCGAGGATTACATCCACCCCCTACGGGGGTGGATGTGCCACGGTACGCGTATAAAATATTTCTTTTTATTTGCCAACGTCGAGCTAGTCTGGGTCCACTCTTTTATTTATTACCGAGGCGACGTCAAATATTTCGTTATTTACGCCCGTTCTAATTTCCTCCCCCTCCCCGGTTAGCACGCTACGTCCGTGTTCCCGTTCCTGTGTACCTGTGCAAAATCGACGACGCCATTAAATCTTAATCACCCGACCAAACGTCGAATCCTCTCTCCTCTCCTCCCTCCTCGTCTTCCGAACGAACGCGCTTTTCTCCTCCCTCATTTATTCCAAACGAGCCTGTTCTCGTCCAATTTTTCCATTCGTTTACGTATTATAACGTGAGACTAGACGCACGAGAGGATGATAGACTCGTCAAAATCGGAAGGGAACGAGGCACGCTTCCGACAGAATTTCCAACCTTCCCTTCGAATAAGAAGGGTTCGCGGGGAACGAGTCACGAAAACGCGGGGAAACAGAGTGATCGGGAGGGGAGGGGATGAAGAGGGATCGGTGGAGCAGGTTGCACGAACGAATCGCTACGTAGGCGGAAATGAATATTTTACCATTAACTTTGCTCGATTCCATTGTAGTAATTGCGAACACTTCCGACCAGCGGGTGCCAAACCGCAGGGCGTTACAATCAATTACGATGGCGTCATGCCGCAGTCCATATATTATGCAGCGCATCGAATGCCCCCTCAAATGATACCTACGTGTTTGCACGCCCGTGCTTTATGCCGTCGTCCGTCCGCGTCTCTGAGGTTTCGCTGTGTGACGGGGTAACCCCCTTCCTCGTTGTGGAGAAGGGGGAAGAGGGGTAACTCGCTCGCCGATGCATGCCGGAAACCCCCGTTGAGCGCCACGTGTGCGTTCAGGATTCGCCGGTGCGTGCACCTCGACAAATTGGCAGCGTTAAATTTAACGTCATTCATTTCATCGAACCTGCGATCCACCGCCCATACCCACCGCCTCCCGTGAAATGTTTTACACGTGCGCGAAACCATATCCGGCCTACGTGTCGCGGCCATCGTATATAGTCACGGTTAACACGTGACCAATGCCGTTGATCAATCTATCCGCGTCTTTGTTCCGCGGGGATAGACAAATTATGCGCCCCGATTATGCTCTATTCAACGATATCGCTCGTTTTTGATGGACGTTTAGATTGGCAAATTGAAAAATAGAATTGAAACTCGCTCCCTCTCGTTTCGAAAGAAACACTTTTTCAAGATTCAAGTACGTGCCGTGGAAGAAATTTGGAAAATGAGAATGATTCTGAATCTTCTAAATGGGACGAAAATCCGGGTTACGCTATATTTCGGCTGCGAAATATTTGTTTCTTCGAATTTTCAAATATAATCCAAGAATAATTCCGGGCCGATTCATAAATAATTCACGAAGCGGCAGAAAAGATTCTTTTCCTTTCTTTTTTATATTTTTTTTGTTTTTTGTTAAACAAATCCTTTGTCTTGGTTTTTCCAGAAAACGCTGTTTTCGAGGAAAGATTCGCGTTAGCGTCGCTGAGTAAGCAGGGACCTTTCCGCCTCTTCCGGTCGGATACTCGTCTTCCGGGCTGCGCCCGAAAAAATCATATCTTTGTGATTTACTACCCGACCGACTTTCGTCGCACGTAGAAATTGGCTGAGAGGGAAAAACTATACCGTGCTCCTCGGAATATCTAATGCACTTTTCGTCCAATTCAACCACCATGGACTTTTCTCGGTTTACGCGAGCGACCGCTTGCATCGGCCACGCTTTTCACGTTTTACACGTCGACCTTTCTTTCCGGGCCTGCAAAGTCAAAACTCGCGGATCAGGCGACGGGGTTAATCTCGTATAATTCTCCCATTAATACGTATTTGCCGGAGGAAGGCACTTAAACCGGCCGAGAAAAATGCAAAGGCCGCTTAATCCCGGATGTGGACAGTTATAAAGACGAATTCTCGCAGCGAAAATAACGTCGATCATATTTCAAAGTCGGGATCGCATTACGGGCTGGAGTGACGACAGGGATAGGGTGAAGGGTGAACTCTCAAAGTCGCGATCTTTGAATAAATTAACAATCTCACTCACCATGGATCTAAAATCGTGATTTTTCTGAAAAATGTACAAATTATAAATATATGTATTATTTTATTTCAAGTTTATAATTTAAAAAATTTTTTAAACTTGTACGTGTTAAATCGCAGAAATCATCCTCGCGTGAATTTTAATTCATGCTATTTATAAAATAATACATTTTTAAAACATACATCGCACGTTACATCCATGTAATGAAATGATTAATATTCAATGCGAAGGATAAAGTCTGTCAAATCTTGTACAGAATTATTTGTTTCTAATCGACTTGATCCCAAATTCAGACTTTTCCTCCGCGTAATCTTAACTTATATTTCTCTCAATCCAAAGCTATTTTTCTGAAATTAGAGAGAACAGAGTGAGAAAAAAAAAAAGAAAAAAAGATATTTTAAAATAAAATAAAACTTAAAATCCTATGTTTCCAACTTATCACGGAACATTGACCGTAATCAATTTTTAAGAGGATCTGACATGGCGCTCAACGTCTTGACTGCCAAAGCGTCGACCTACTCCACTGAAATTTAATACGCGTTCATGCGGTCACGCCGCATTGCAATTAACGACGCCGAGCAAATATTTTCCCGTTCGAAGCTATTAATGTTTACACAGAACAGCGCATTTGTAAGTGCAAACAGAAATTCCACTATAGAGAAACGAACGATAGACGTAAATTCATTCGGGTAGCGAAACGTTTCGATTCGCGGCTCCTCCTCGTCTTTAATTTCATTCCCGCCAGCTCCATACCAGATTTCCACGCGCGAACGAGCAAACGATCGAGTATGTCTGCCATATGCCAGCACACTGGATGAAAAGCATTATTCCCCTCGTTGTTCTAACGAGGTGAGAGGCCGCTCTTTTCGCGATAAAACAGACGCGTTCCTCAAAGTTTCGTTGGAAGTGGCGCGGATAACGGTATCCCACGAACCTCTATTCCCTTGAAAAATAAAGTTTGAAGTGGAACCGAATGGTATTTCGTTCCGATTTAACTTCTCGATTATTGATTCTAGTTTGCTGGTTGGTTGTTGGCAATACGTCGGCATGCTTTCGATTAATTGTTCAGTTTATGAAAGCGCTGCTTTGAGGAAAAACACGTTTGTCGGGAAACGCGATTGAAAATATGAAAATTTCGGTGATTTTTGAAGCGGTTGAAGCTTTCTTCTTTTTCGATCCTTTTTCCTTTTTTTTTTTTTTCGATATTTTGAAATCGAAGAAATTCCAACGATGAAAACAGAAATCAAAAAAACAGGAAGAAGTACTTTATTGCTCGGTACGCTCTGTACACAAACCCTTGGAAAAATTTTCTTGGAAAAAATGAATTCCATCGAGAGATTTTTCGATCGGTGCAAATATTTCCATAAGAATAATTATTTTTCGTAGATGTATAGATCTGGGCGATACAGATGGATGACAGGGGTAAAAAGGATGCGCAATCTTAAGAGTAATGCACGTCGTCCGGGTGATAAAAAATAATGCAACGTCTTCCACAGGCCTGTAACGGGAAATTGATTATACTCGAGACATGGAGACGTCGATCGAACGATGCCTGTGACGACAAACTGTACCATAGACGCGTCAAATTTTCAGGGTTATTAATCAACGGATAGTTGACGATGGCGAAAAGAAAACGGAATCCTTTCGATCGTTTCCACGATCGGCTGTTGCGTCCATAATGCTCGAAATTATGCGATAAACAACCACAATTGATCAACCATCGACAGCTAATGGAAAGATTTAACGAACTGTCAATCGGTTTGACTGACCGCGACGATGAATTGTTTAAACGCGTTTCAACTGATCTCGATCAAGTGATACGCTCAATCGCTGCTTATTAATTATGATTCGACCGGAATTCGTGTTTTTGGTCCATGGCAGAAATCCCTCGAGGTAATGGTGTAATAGATAATCATATTAAACGATATATATGCATAGATGAATTAATGGTTCTTCACAATGATTACATCCCCTCTAATATGCGTCGATAAATTAGGGTCATTAGAAATTGTATAATAACTAATATCTCGTTAAAATCTATGGGAATCGAAAAATGATTAATTCGTTAAACGAATATCAACGAATTTATGGATATTTGTAGAGACTTAAAATTGTAAAAATATCCCGAATAGACGAAACAAATTTGAAACATTTATTGAAAATGGACGACTCGTTATAATATTCATTAAGACGAATTGTCCTTGTTTCCATTTTCATTTCTTTAGTTATTTCTCGGTCTATTATTATTGTAAATATTACATAATTCCACTTCATAATTGAGAAGATAATTTATACGAATAATTGAAACGTATTTATATGATGATCATTATCGAAACACTTCGCCTCGATTAATTCAATGTTTTTACACTAGAAATAAAAACTTTCGAGGCGATTTACTTACCCCCCCTTCCCTCTCCCCTTCTGCTATTCCACATTGTATTATTCAACTTTCTCAATTATACTATATCAATTATATATATATTATACCCATAACTATAACTATATTACGTTCTAAATCCAATACGTCACAAATATTATATAACTTTGCTATTAGAAATTATGAATTTACATGCAAATGTCCGATAAAACCACACCATGCATGCAAAATAATCTCGTTCCAACGTCAGCAACGTAATACCTCCCATACCTCCATGCATCCCTATTTCAATACTTCAAAATATCGAAGAATTCCAACACGTAATAGCGGTCGAAAGAAGAAGGAAAAATATTTTGTTCGTCGATACTCCTTATTATACCTCTTTCAACGAAACCAACCCCCTTTTCGGTGTTTCCCTGAGTACACATTGGTCCTCTCGCACACACACGCACACACATGCATGCTCTAGATATACAGACATCGAAGGAAGATCGAGTCGCGAGTGGAGGAACGTCATAAAAGAAAAAAAAGAAAACGCATAAAATGGCGGAGACGAGGGGTAGAGGTCATCTTAACGCGTTTCCCGACATTCGGGGTCGGTGGTTTCGCGGAACACGCTGTGGAGGGAGTGGGTCGAGCATAATGGAGGCCTGCACATAGTGGAATTTTCATTTTTCCGGTCGACCTCGCGGAAGATCATAACCCGCCGCCACAATCGACGGGGCAAAGAGAGGAGAGGAAACACACGGCGGGGTTGTCTGGGAGCGTCGCGACGCGAAAAAATGTACGGTCGACGTACTGCGTCGTTTCTTCTCGTATATTACGGACGATGGCCATCCCCTGCTCGGTTAAATGTCTGCCCTCTAGCCTCTTCCGTACACATCGTAAAAAACTTGCATGCCCCGGTGTATAATCTGGGGGAATCGGGCCACCCCGTTGGAAGAGATTCATTGTGCCGTGGCTTTCGGCGGTGCTGCAACTTCGACCCATCCCTTCCCGTCCCCGCCCGAGAATTATTGCTTTCTTCTGCTGCCGCGATTCCGTATTAATTTTGAATCGAGAGTTTTGAGAGAGAGAGAGAGAATTTCGAACGAGCGATTAATTCGAGGGGCAAAAGAAAATATATATAAATGAAATAATATTGGGGCGAGTATGTGGTAGCACGGCGCTACAAGTAGTTCTAAACACGTTCTAATTCGCAACAAGATTATTTTTAATGAAAACAGTAGTTGGGAATACCTGAGGGGATACGAAGAGTTGGAACAATGGAACTCGTTATAATAAAGGTTTTATAGGAAGGAAAATAGAAGAGGTAGATGAAAAGTGGGCGAGCAATTATAAAAACCGTGGAAAGTTACGAATGTTTAATCGTTCCCGTAAAAGGAAGGGAGAGAGAGAAAAAAAAGAAGAAATCGCATCGCTCACGGTATGATTCGATGGAAAATAAGAGGGGAGGGAACGGGTAAGGCGAGAAAAATTGATAAAAAAATAAAAAAAAAAAAAAATATCCTATATCTCTCCTCTTTACGCGCGGGATTAAAACCGGCGTCAGAAGTTCGCTCGCTATTCAACGGGAGGGTTAGTTCACTCCTCTTTAAAGTCGAACAAATCGATATCCGAACCGATGCACGATCGGGTTATTAAAAAGAAAGGAACGGGCCCGGGTTAAGTGAAATACGCAAAGCTGCATATACAATCGATCGGCGAATACGCGTTAAACCGTGGAACGTTTCCCGGAAAGTGCAAGTGGCAAATCAGAGCGGGGCGAGGTGACGAGGGGAGGGGAGGGGTATTATAAGCACCCGTACGTAAATCTGGCCACGATATGGCCGGCGGTAGCAATAACCGATATCCCAGCCGAAGATTGCGTGGCATAATGGTGAATGGAATTTTTATGGAGCGGCATTTTTCGAACTGAATGTTTTATCGAGACCGTGCACCCCCACGGTGCCACTTGCCATCTTTATCTCTCTTTGTGTACGTTCGCGTGTCTCTCTCTCTCTCTCTCTCTCTCTTCCTCTCCCTCTCTCTACGTGTATACGCGTTTCTTCTTTCACGTGAACTTCCGTACCACCCTTTTTGCTCCCTCTTTTTTCACCTCGCGACCCGCTATCTCGGCTCACCCCATCCACCATCGCCTACCATTCTTCGCGAGACCGTTAAAAGCAATCCATACTTTATTCCCGCTCCGGCTGTCTCCGCGACCTTCTCTCTTTCATTATCCCGGGGAAACTTCGACGGATGGCGTGTGTACCCAGCCTAATGCAGCCTGGCACGCAGACACGCTCAGCCACGTGCTAACCGTCTCGTCGTAATTTCGAATCAAACCATGTGACAGAGAGAGAGAGAGAGAGAGAAATAGAATGTCGATCTCGATTTCTATCGGTCGAACTCGAAACGAAATCTCCTTTGAGGCGAGAGGAAAGGATCCCCGGTGAAAATAAATCTGGCCCTGGCTCGACTCCACTCTCTCTCTCGTCACCCGAGGCGATCCTCTAGATTTTCAGATTTCGCGAAAGTGATTCCCGATCCTCGAAGAAAGAAGAATTCGGAGAGGAAAATGGAAGGGAAGTTGCCATGAGTACTCGCGTACAAAGGCTATCTTTTAACGGATACCTTTTCTTCATTTCGAGATCGCATACTTGACGTACTCGAATATCCATAACGAGAGAATTTTCATTCACCGATTCGCCCAACGACGAAACGTTTCGAAACGTTTCAAATTCTTACGTTCGATTCCCTCGAAACGGTACACGTGGATATCGATCTTCGCTTAGATCTTCGTACGAGCTTAACGACGGATCCGTACTGAAATCCGAATCGATGCACAAGTGGACCACGTTTGTTCGTGGAATAAAAAGGGAAACTTGAAGAGGGGAAGGGGATGAGAGGAGGATGGATGGATAGAAGGGGCAACGAAGGGTCAAGAGAAGAAAAAAATGTGGGATTATGAGTTTATGCCACGGGTGGTATACCGGTCGGCGGCTGGTATACAAGGGTCTGGTCGAATATTCGATTTTCGAGCGTTCCATTCGCCGCATAACCAACCCATCATCCACGTTGCTCCCCCTCTTTCCCGCCCATTCCAGGTGATCATAGGTGGCCACTCATGAAAGTATATTGCACTTTCTGCCACGGTTTACACATTGCATTCTCTGATGATTGGATTGAAAATCGATCCCCCTCCGTCGGCCCGATCGCGTTATTGGAAACGGACGGGTGGCACGGAACGAATGTCTAGAATCCGTGCTGGAAAGCTGGAAAGATGTTTTCTATCCTACTGTACCCTTTCCCTCGTGTATCCTCGTTTTCCTGTTTTTTCCCGTAGCTGCCTTCTTCTTCTCCAACAACCTCAATCTCGAAGCCAAACACTCGTAAAACCGTATATCTCGTTCGATCGGCCGGCCGGGCGACGATCTTCCTTTCCTAGGAACCGGATAAACAAATAGAAACACTTTGGAAATCCGATTATGCAACGAGGATTCAATCGGGACACCACGGGAATCGCGGCTGCTGATCGATTTTCGATTATTCGTTACGATTACCAATGATGAATCCGAGAAGTGATAAAACTTTTTTTTTTTTTGATCGAAAATTTTCGATACGTGTTTGCGATATTTTTTTTTTTTTTGAAGAGGAATCCGTAGAAAAATGTTTGACAATATGATGAAATAATTTTGTATAACAGCGGACGAATCTTTGTTATGATAAAATTTAAAATTCCTTCCATTTTCCATTTATTTCATAGTTTTCAATTCTCTTTTCCCGCACAAATACGTCCCGAATTTGCATAAAAATCCTCTCCAAAAGTTATCCACGTTTATTTATCGTCTTTCACTTTTTTAATTCCTTCCATATCCGATATATATTTTATTCCATATATATTTCGACAATGACTTTACTTCAGCAAATCTTGCGTTCAGATTGCACATTTATTTGTATCGAATAATTATGGGCCACAATTAAGGTTAAAATTTCTTTGATCCTTGATTCAAATCAATCATATATAATCAACGCACAATTTCACAGTTCGAAATAATTTCGATATTGTCCGTTTAATTTATGGCCAATAAAAGATGCTTTATTTTCCTCTCCAAGCTCAATAAATATCACAAGATCCTCTTCACGCATGAAATAAAAAGCAAAAAACTCATCTTCGTCTACAAGAAGAACGAAGAACACTTGTAATAATTAATTTCCCACGAACAAGTGCAAAGAACAGGTGCGTTCGTGTTCGAACCGACAATATATATATATATATATACATATACGTATCTCGTTGTAAAAGAACATCGAGTTGCCTCGTATCTCGAAGAACTGTACGAGAGATAGAGGAAAAGCAAGCGAGAGGCGATGCGTTTCAGGATCTTGCTACGCCATGCTCGCATAATATCGCGACCACGCGTACCATAAAATGCCTTGGAAGTGGGCACAGGCGAGACATAAAATCCGGGGGTGGAAAAATTCCGAGTTTTCCACCTCTCGCTCTCGGCAAGAATCTTTTTCTTTTTCTCTTCTTTTTCCCCCCCTTTTCTCTCCCTCTCTTTCCTTACTTTTACCGCGTGTTATTTAACGGTGGCTCGTGCGTTCGTTTATTCTTGTTTAAATCTGTATACGTGGTATTATTCATACACCGGTTGGCAAGCAAGCCGGTTCATGTTTAATGCGAGTGTCAACGTTTCTTTCCGTGGAAACGCGCTTAGAATACATCCCATTACGTGGTTGGTCGTCACCAAATGCAGCTGACACTGGTGACTTTTACCGTGCTTCCACATTATCGTGCAATTGTGTATTTTTATCCTCTACCAATTATGGATCTATGATTTCTCTTTTAAAGGGGTGGTGAATAATCGATGAGCGTTTATTTCAGTTTCGGGGATATTTTCGGGATAGAGGAGATAGAGTTGAAAGAGTGGCCGTGTAATATTAGGCATAAAAATTGTAAAGGAATGTTTAATAGTAAATAAATCAAATTGAATCAAAAGTAGATTCCTTTATGAAGAAAGAAAAAAATATTTTTATTCTCTTTTATGAAAACGGAAGAACAGTTTTTTTTTTTATATAGAGAAGAAATGATTCGAAGAAAGAGAAACCTCCTCGACTCCTTTATTATTCCGATTCTAGTAGCATTCCTGAATTATTTAACATCTTACGAGCACGTACGTTGATTCGATCAAAGTACGACAGATCGAGGGGAAAGAGACAAATACTTGGATCGCGTTTGATCCTCCCGAGAGGGGGAGGGCAGGGAGAGAAGCAGATCGGAGCGTATCATCCATTTCCAGCTCGGCCAATAGCAGATCGGAACAACTGTTGATACACGTGTAAGCTCCAATTCGGGCCTCTGTTTGTGTACGTCTGTCCATAGAGCGCAGATGTAACCAACGCCTAACCCAAAGCTATCTAAGACTTAACCAGGATCCAACCGATACCTAACCCTAGTCCAACAAAGATCGAACCCGAGCCGCAACCCTCCTCCCCTCCCCCCAGCCAATGATTTAATCCAACGAGGCTCGTGCGGCCGAAACTCGGTCAAGAATTCGACCGACGACCCCGTTTCGTCCCGATATTTCTTCCTCTCAATCGTTCGAGCACCCGTTCAAGTGCCGTATCGTCTCAGATATCGTAAGAGAAGTATCGAGGGGGAGTATATCTTGACGGATCGAGCGGCCATAACGCCGTTCCGCTTACGCCGGGCGGCGGGCTATCACTTACCAGCGAGAGGTGTATCGGTCGCGGTGGAATAATCCGGTGAAAAATTCGAATTGTTGCGCAGGCCGACACCGGCGAGACGGTGGTGCGTGGCTTGACGGATTTCTCGTTTAAAGTAGTCTCCCTAGTGAAATACGGGCGAGCACTTTCTCCGATTTCCCGTTTGCAAATGGCACCGGCGCTCGATACGACCGCGGATATAAACCGCGCCAACGTAAACAATACGTGGCGTCGCTCGATATCAATGTACGAGCGAATTCCGGAAACGAGCGATAAATTATTATCAGAGGTTATTCTTTCGCGCGCGATTTTAAAAGTACGCTCGATTTATTAATCGCGTTACAATTTACGGTGGATGGGTGGCAGGCAGGCGAACTCGGTGTCCGTTGCAGTTATCGTATTGATATCCTGTCCGTATCATTACCACGAGGATGGGTAGCGTAGGTATCCGGTTATTTCACGGACATCAAAATTGCCAGGATTTACCGATTAAACCGGCACCACCGCCTCTCCATCGGTAGAAGCTTAATGCAATCGAGCTTTGACAATCGAACGCTCGGCAGATACACGTGTTCCGTGATTCGCTCGATTGTTTGATGATTATCGATACACGTTGTCGAAATAACATCGGTTACGTCGTTGGCTGTAATCTAGAAATATACACATAGATATAGATACATGATAGATCGATGTCGAAACAAGGGATATATAATATATATATATATATTATAGTGGAGAAGGGAAGAGACGATCGAGACCTCCGGTTGGAAACGGATTGATAAAAATTTACGCCCATCATCGTATAAATAGGCGAGTCTTGCAATTAATAGTGGTAAAAACGATG
Source organism: Apis cerana (assembly GCF_029169275.1). Classification (NCBI taxonomy): domain Eukaryota; kingdom Metazoa; phylum Arthropoda; class Insecta; order Hymenoptera; family Apidae; genus Apis; species Apis cerana. Next base: position 6,751,621 of record NC_083864.1, on the reverse strand, counting down.
AAAAGATAAACGTGGGTAGGGATGAGGTATTGGAAAACGAACGATCGTATCTGCGTGGGATAAAAAGAGGCGATGGATGGATCTCTGGGGGGAAGGACAAACGGAGGAGCTTAATTGAATCTACCACGTCCATTCACGTTGATTAATTCAGTTCGATCACCGCAACGGGATACAATTATTTCATAGCGGAATGGTGGAAAGGACATTGCCACGTAACGCCTCTATCCTATATATATATATATACTCTCGATTCTAATAATCATTCGCGAACCCGGACATTTCATATGCAAAACGATCCGTTACTGAATATACTGGACACGGACCGAATACTCGTCGACACGACAAAAGATAATACGATCCTTTTTTAACGATCGAAAAATATTTTCGACCGCTTCAATTAAATTTCACAACGTCCCCACTCGACCAAGTAAACAGAAATTATTTCCAATTATTAACTTTTGTCAAGTTCCACCCTTTTCGATGGAACCAGCGATCTCGCCCCATTCAATATGTCACTCGCCCTCTTCACGCTAATTAATATAACAGCAAATATAATCGCGTGTTATTAATAATCGTTCACCTCTCTGAGAATGGTTATTATTCGAAACGAACGGGATGGGTCCAGGATTGGTCGGACGTGTTCCCTATCGATCGGGTAGCGGCAGGGAACCGCGTTTTAACAAATACACCGGATAACAATTAATTTGACGAGAGACGACGAATCGGGAACGAATCGACCACGCGCCCGTTCCACAGCGGACACGGGTTGTAACGGGAGGCTTTTCGGTCCAGATTATTATCCGTGACGTGTCGAGAATCGTTGTACACGATAACAAACAAGGGGATAATAGGGCATCCGATCTGTTTCCATCGGTAAATAGAACGAGGAACGAAGATAAGCGCGATTACGTTCTCCGAAACGGCCCCCGCACGCAGTGGAGGGGGATAACAAACCTCCCCCTTCTCGAACCGATTATCCGACTCGATCCACTACCGTTTCTGATAAATGACCTTCTGCCGAGCGCACGCGTTGATACATTCCAAAGACTTACTCCCCTCGGTCCTCGATCCGCAGCCGCGGGGGCGTGAAACGCGCGAGATTGCAAGATTTGCCGCGAATCAATAGGTGATCGCGAAATAGTGGAGAAAAGTACTGGAAATATCGAATAGGGATTTAAAGTGGCTGACGTTGCTCACGAGGGGAGGAGTGGTAACTAAAAAGCTCGATGAGATTGGAAAATTTTATCCAATTTCCAAAAATTATCCAAGAAAAAAAGATAATCTCGATTTCAAAAATTCGTCCTCGATCGATCCTCCGTCTCTTTCGCGCGATTGTCGAAATCGGTCGCTGTTCAATTCGTTGCCGGTGCGACGACGAACGTTGAACAAACGAGAAATCGAATTTCGAGGATAAAAGGGGAGTAGGGGGTCCGTCGCGCGATTCATAATTTATTTCGCCGCGTCGCGAAAAACAAATTTACGAGCGAATGTAATTTGGCAGGCGCCGATTATTTCGCCGGATCCTCGCCTCTCTAACGTTCAAGCGTGTGATCATCGGCGAGCAACTATTGCGGATATTGCGGAAACACGCTCACAGGTTGCGGTGGTACGTATGGACCCGGGGAAGAGGGAAGCCGGGGGTCTAATTTCGCGAACAGTGGATAACTTGGAGAAGACAATCTAACTATCTTGCTCACGTACGGAACAACGGTGTAACTAAGGAGATAGCCAAAGGGTTCGTGGGCCCGGCACACGAAGTCCAAGTCCGTCTAAGAAGTACTTTCCCTCACGTATCGCAGGTCCTTCTGTTTCTAAGATGAACAGATCGTGCAGAGTACAAGGCTTTCCAACTACCACTCTCCCACCCCTCCTTTTCTCAGTTCCTCTCGAGCTTCGGGAAATACCGTTGTAACCGTAGTAATAACGTTGTTACGGAAAATCCATCGAACTTGAGACAAGGTTCTGCGAGTTTTAGAAACGTATATAACCGAAACAACCAAGTTTAAAATAACGGATACGTACGATTCAAATTATAAGATGTTTACATCATGGGATGGGAAAAAATTTCTGGAATAATAAATGGAAAAAGAATTGTAGAATTGTAAAAGGAAAAGAAGCAAGTAAACTCAAAGTACGAGAGAGTAAAAATATATCTCGGCGAGGCGTCACGTATGAGAAAGAAGAAAAGAAGAAAGAAAAAAGAAGCGAAAACCTTTACCTATTGGTTGAACACGAATTCATGGGTTAAGAACACGTTGCGATACGATAAAATAGAAGTAGGAAAAGAATCGAATTGTTCGGACGTACGCGTTTTTCCCAATAAGCTCGAGAACAAGCGCCGATAGGCGATCAAATTTCCATATCGAACGCCTCCCGATCCCTTATCAAACAGTTTCAGAATTCAAAATCATCGAAGTCTGGCGCTCGTTTGCATATCTCGTAAGAAGAGGAGAAAAGAACTTGCAGTTAAACTAACGCCCCGGTGTTCCAAACGTGAAAATTCCTTAAAATATGCGCAAGATCGAGTTATACACTCGTAAAAAAAAGACACGTACCGTCCCCATCGCAAACATTTTCTTTCTTCGCACCTCCGTCATCGGTACAGCACGGCCGTTCCAATTCAACGGCTCGAAAGATCGGCGGCATCGAACGAGCGAAGATCGGACCGTGATCCACGCCGTTTCAAACTACTTTTCGCCGAGTTGAAGCGAAAGGAAAGGGAGGAAGGGGAAAAAATTGTAAACCGCGTCCCGATTAATTTGTATCCCTGTTCCCTGAAGTGAAGGATAAGCACGGCGTCCGTGCGCGCAGCTGAATAAAACATCGGCCGGATCCAACCGGGGTAACTAAATTTCAAGCAATGGCACGGCGCCGCCGCCGCCACCGCCGCTTCCCAAAGTTCAACGACACGTCGCCGTACTCGGCTGAAACTCGCTCTGGCCGGAATCTGGCATAAAAATTGTAAATCGCGGATATAACCTCGCGGCGCACCTCGATACCGGAGGGAATAATCGTGCATTACGATCGGCCGCGAAACTTCTTCCTCCTCCTCCTCTCTCGTCGCGCTTCCGCGGTACTTTGAATAAAAATGCGGAGGAGAAGAGGAGAGGGGGGAGAAAGCGGCGAAAGGAAAGAAAGGCCACGAGAGGTCGAGCTTCCTTGAGGGGTTCGCCACTCGAACGAAACGATAAGAGGGACAGGCCCGAGAAGGGAAGAGGCCCGATGCACCCGTTCGCTTCTTCTTCATTAATGGTAATGATCGCGTTCAGAAAGTCTTGTTCGGGGAACTCGCGAAAAAGGAAGCATCGCGATTTGTATTCAGGACGCGATATGGGGTTGCTGCCGTGGCGTGGAAGCCGGGGTTCGAGCCAAGTCGGAGTGGATTCGCGAAATAAACTCTTGAAGAAAGGGGAAGAGAGAGAGAGAGAGGAGAGTTAGAAGGGGAGGGAGGGGTGGTAGTAGTAGTAGACTCTTGCGCTCCAGTTCGGCTTCCGACAATAAAAGTGAGCTAAGACCCCGCACACGTTGACACGGTGGCGTCGTTCGCCCGTGAACATGTACGCGCGATGGTCGGTTGTGAGCGTGTTCCACTAGAGGAGCACTCGAGGGGTGACTCGTTTCGGGTGCAGAACTTTATTCGGCGACGTCGCTCGTTCCTCGCCGTCTCATTGCTCGCAATAATCGAACGAAATCGAGAACGAACGATAATTTCCATCGAGAATGTCAGAGGTTCGGGGGCAGAGATGGGAATCATGGGGTGGACTCGTATCAGAAACGCATAACTGTAACGCCCCGTGATGATGTTCCAATCTGTGTACCGATTACGATGAATGATGCGGTTGCTCGACCCGGGAAAGGAGAAGATAAGAGGAAAACCCTTTACGGGTTGATTTAAGCGGCGCGGCGTAAAAGATAACGTCGAATCTTTCTCGTATGCACGCGGGATTGTGTGACTTTTCTCTTCTCTCAAAGAAGAGAGCGACGAAAAAAAGTTACGTATCTTGCGGCTCGTTTAAACGAAACCTCTTAATGGGGAAGCAGCAACACGGCCCGTTGGGGGTGCGACTTTGAACGTTGTCGAGTAATTAAATAAAATATGGAAACACGTTGCGTGTTTTTCCAAAGTAGTTCCTCTTCCTTTCTTCTTTCTTTCCCTTTCCCTCTTTTTTTCTTTCCTTTTTCTCTTTTCTTTTTTCATCACGAATGGATCCTTTCCACCGGTTTCTCTACCACCCCGGTATTGTGCCTCATCGCCATTTGTGCAAGCAAGAAAATAAATGTACGCGAGTGCGTTTGCACACGGGACCGGCGCGTGTTACGTTTGCAGAGAAACCGCTTTGGCTTTCGTGCAAACTCTTGAGTAAACGTACTTGGGTCGAAGCTGAGGGGGTCGGCGGTTGATGCCTTTCTTCCTCCCCGGTGAATGTAATTAAAAATACTCGCTTGGTTAATTTTCAAACGCGGGGACTCCACCCGGGGACTGCGTTATCACCGAAAAATTTTCTCGACAGCGGTGGTTTTCGATAATCAAAAGCAAAAATAAAAGATGCTTTCAACGGGAGGAAAAGAAATCGTATCTATCCGTGATTAATCGTCTTGGGTTTTAGGAAATGCACGAGAGTAAGTGAGAGTAAAAGAAGAAGGGAATATCGGAGTATCGGCACGTAATGTCCTTAAGATTACGTATTACCACTATTAGTAGTTGACTTCATCAAAGGTCCAATGAAACGGTGATACACATGTGCGGCTTGCAGTGACTTGTTACAATAGCATTTCGCTAACTGTCGGCCAGTTATCCCCACTAATTCCTAGAATTGCTTCTATGGTGCGAGCATCCATGTTATCTGTGACCTATGATCGGCGTTATCTCAGGTAGCGATGAGTCAAACCGAGAAGATAATAGCTGGCAATCCTGAAACACCTACATGCCTCGATAACTGTCACGTTAGAATCCCACAAGTATGTGCAAGTATCCTTGTTTCGCGTCAATCGTCAACGTGACGTGACGTGGTTTCGTATCTTTATAAATATCTCGACAAATCGGTAACAGATCGATCCCCGATCGTATTTTAAATTTTAATTACCAACCTGCGTCCGATCGAAGGAAAGGAAGATTCTTCCAACATTTTTTTCCATTCAACCATATCGGATGCTTATCGCAGCACAAGTGAAAATGGCCAAGCCCACAAGTTTATTTGGGACGGCATCGTTTATCGAGCGAAGACCTGAAACATAGTTTATTTCTGTTACAATAGGAGAAAATATCGCGGGAAACCGGACGTGGCGTTATTTTCAGTAGATCGCAAATAATACACGAGACTGACGAATCCGAATGGAACTCGGTAGCACCAACGTTTGAGACCTTAAATGCACAATAAAGTGTCCCAAGTTATATATATATATATGTACATACACATACGCGCGCGTAAAATGGCATCGTATGACGCGCGCACGAGATATTTTTCAAAAAACTTACGAGCTTGACACTTGGCCGTGCCGGTGAATCGAACGGGGCGAAAAACGAGACGCTGATCATCACACGCGCTGGTCCATGCCCTCTCACGGGATTAGTCAAATCCCAAAATAATACCGTGGGCGAGGGAGCGCGGAGTTTGCATATACCGTGGTACAAATCTACGCGACGATGTAAATCGGACGGTTTAAGCTGTTTGCGTATATAAATTCGGAACACGGTCTATTAAGTATTCACGTCATTCGTGATTTATATTCCGCCCCTATTCTAGGATCCGTCGTTTATACGTCGGATAAAGAAACGCGAAACGAAAATATGAATCAAATAGCGAAACAACGTCCCGTCTAGCACCCTCTCCTCGATACCCTCCAAAATATCCCCCTCCCTTCCACCCATTACGTAGTATCCCCTACGTAATCCCAGCCTCTTCAAACTTTACCGACCGAGTAGTTCGCTCGAAAGTAGCTTCTTCTTTAAAGGCGAAGGCGAAGAAGAAGAAGAAGAAGAAAAAGAAGCAGAAGAAGAATATTTTCCACGAATGGTAAGAATAATCGCGAAGACAGCGGAGGAGAAGGATGGTGGTTGAAAGTAACCGCGCGACCGTATTTCTCTGTTTTGATCTCGGACAGCGGGCGCGCAGACAGCAAGAGAGCGAGTGGACTTGAAAATAACCGAAGGCGGGAGAAGGCCCGTTCTATTAATAACGGGGAGAAGAGTATCTTTGTCGTACGTGTTCGGCGGCGTCGGCGACGGTCTCGCGGCGAAATTCGTCAGTCGATTTACCGTTCCGCGATACATTCCTCGCACGTACACGCCGGGGAAACGCGTAACTCGATCGGAACACCATGCTCCGCGCAAGTTTGCGTCCGTACCCGGCAACCGTTCTTGCCGCCTGCTGAATTTCCACTCTCGCCGCCCGTTTCGTCGTGCAGGCCGAAAACCGTAGTCGAGGTTAGAGAGAAAATACGGGACGGCGAGAGAGAGAGAGAGAGAGAGAAGGGGCGTAGGGGGTGGAGGGGAGAGATCAAGATTGGATCAAGAGCGACTGGGAGGGAACGGGGGGACGTATCGCGATCGCGAATGTTGAATACCGCAAGATTCCTCCAACACCGAGACTCGGCCAGGTTTCCCTTTAACGTTCCCAGAGACGAACTGGAAGGAAGTTAAAAGCACTCGTCGGTGAGTGAGAATCTAAATAAAGAACTATGCGGAGCAGTGGATGAGCGGAGTGGGGAGGAGTTTGGCTTCGAGAGGGAATATGCGGTGAGTAAGAATGGTACTGCGAGCCGCATGCAGCATCGAGGCGAGCACATTCTCCAATGGCGTACGGATCACCGACCGGGAAGGAAGAACGCCGGACGTCGCCGCGACGGAAGCGTCCGTGGACCGCGTAGAGTCGCGTACAGTGAACGAGGGGCGTGGGAACGCGAGATTCTCCCTGTTCAAATGGTTTAAACGGTCCGGTAATCGGGACTCGAGCGCGGAGAAGAGGCGGAAAACGATCGGGAGATACGCGGAGGGAGGCGAGAAAGAAGGGCGGCAAAGAAGCGTCTCGTCGAGCGTGGAGAGCGTGGACACGTTCTACAGCACGACGACAGTGCGCAGTTTCGCGTTTCACACCGGCACTCTGGGCGGGTGCAATGGATTGTCGTTAGACGTGTTGGAACAGGCGGCCGAGGTCGGCCCGTTCGCGGCCGGAGCCTCGAAACTCGCGGTTCGAAACAAAGAGAACGAGTTGGCGTCCACGTTGCCCGCCAACGTTCACAGAAGAGACATAACGGCCAGATACTCCCTGCAACCCTCGACCACGTTCAACTCCTGCGGCAATCTATCTCCCCATCCCGATCGAATCCCCTTGTTGGAATCTCTGGAGAGGTTGGACGAGCGGAGGGCTCGTTACGCCGTCAACTCGTCGACGCGTAGACGGGTGCACGTGAAAGGGAAGCGGCGAGCGCCTAATCCTCCCGCGAGCTCGATCAAGGCAACGGAGGTAGATGCACGGGAAACACCGAGGAACAGTAGCAGGCGAAAGCGACGCGCGCCGAAACCGCCTGAGAAGATCGTGGACGAGCGTGATTCGGGTGGGAAGAAGTGGGAGGATCGGGTTACCGATGGCGGAATGGACGCGAGGGAAACGCGGCCGGACACCGAGGACGTGCAGACTCTGAGCAACGACACGTTGGTCCTTCAAGGGGGCGTTCTATTGTCGAAACGGGAGATAAAACGGGAGGCGAAGAGCACGAGGGACACGAGTGCCGGCTCGTCGGACACGGCCATTCTCCACGAGAGCCAGAGTGCGGCGGCCACCGTTGGAACTTTGAGCGCAGCCATGCCACGACCTTGGTACAAACGGAGCGTCTTCGAACATTCTCGGGATTCCGGTGCGTCGAGGAGGGGCGATGTCCTCCGAGCTCCGACAAGCTCGACGATCGAAATAAAAGAAGAATGCGGTGCCACGAACACGACCATCACCACCACCACCACCACCACCACCACCACTTCCACCGGTTATTCCGTGGACGCGTCTTTGTCCAGGTTGAGCTTCTTTCATCGAGGTGGAAGCCAAGCCGAGGACAGAAAAAGGGAGGCGAAGCGAAGATCGGGCCTCTCGATTCTCACCAACATCAGCGAGCTGGACAAAGAAGCGGCCGCGATCGTTCAGGAGGAACAGGCGCGCGCCAGGGCCTCGATGCTGTTCAACTCGTCGAGATTCGTGGACGCGTTCGAGAAGAGGAGCGACGCGAACGAGGAGCTCGTTCAAGACATCGTCACGTCGGCGATGGAGAGTTCGTCGCCCAGGCGTGGCACCAGGGCTCTCATCTCCAAGTTCAACGCCATCAGCAATATCACCAAGGTCACGGTGAATTCCAATTTCTTCGCGAGGAACGCGAGGGATCAACAACAACCGGGGAAATTCGAGCGGGACGCGACGAGGAACGCCAAGATCTTCGAGCGTGGCAACGATTGGAAGGATCATCCGAGATTTTCCGTTCAGTCTGCCAGCGGGCAAACTGGCCACGTCGAGAAAGACATCTCTAGATATTTTCCACCGCAGCAGAAGGCGGCCAAAAGCAGCAGGGTGGTGGAGAACAGGGAAATGGGTGGTAAGATTTCGGGGACAAAGAGTGGGCCGAGCAAGGAGCACAACGATAAATTGGCCAGTGAAACTTCCAACAGAATATCGTTCCTGCAGAGTCAATTGGCCGCGAATCGTACGAGCGATCACATCCTTCGAAAGGATAGCTGTGCGACGGAGGAAAAAATTAGATCGAAACATGAAGGTGGCGAGAAGAGAGAGAAGGAGACGAAAACGAGTAACGAGGATCTACGAAGATACTTGTTCCCTCGCAATTCCGCGGAGGCGAGGGAACGCGTTGCGTCGAGCATCTTTGACGAGCCAAGAAAGTTGAACAAGCAACAACGTCTGGACGGTGTGCAGAAAGAATTTTCCGATATATTCGACGAGATCGACAAACAGCTACGCATGAAAGAATTCAAATTTATCGATAGGAGGTCGTTGCTCGAGAGCGCGACACCCACTAATCAGAGAAATAAAGTTGGCGAGGAGGAAGCCGGAATATCAAGTAAGGTAACTAAAGTGCTCGATATCCTGGTCGAGGCGGAGAAAGACGCTAAGACAAAGAGCGGCGCGCCGCCGGAAAAATCGATAATCCTCGAGGACACCTCTCGTCCGATCGAACCGAACGTGAAAACGAAATCGGGTAATAGCGGTAGGTCGCCGTTATTGAACACCATCGAGGATCCAATTACGACGGATTTAAAGGAGATGTTGAAGGAAATGAAACACTCGTTACCGAAGCGTTCGAAACCCGGCAAAATTGTGACACGTAACGCCGACGTGACGGAGAAACCGGTCGTGGAGAAAGAAACGGTTAACGTTCCGGATCCTGGCAAGACCAGGTATTTCGTTTCCGCGGTAACGAAAGTCGAGAATATAACGGTGCCAAACGATTACGAGCTGGACAAACAAAAGGTGTCGTGCTCGGTACAAACTAGCGGAAATATACGAAGATTGAATCAACCGACTACGTCTGTGGAACAACCGTCCACCTCGGGTTGGAAGCAGGAAAACGTGCTCTACAAAACGTCCGGGAAAAGCTTGGCTAGTTCCGGTTTGAAGAATACATTTCAGTTGATACGACCCCGAGATTTTGCTGAAATCGAAGCGACAAAAACGACGAGGACCGCGCTCAACGAGAACACTTACGCCAATGTGATCGAGCAATCCATCTACGCGAATGCACACGTCCCCCCTCCCTCTCCTAAACCACGTTCTAATTCCTCGCAGCCAACCAACGTTACGAAAATTGATAATAACACCGGTCAAGCATCGAAAGCCTCACCCACGATTCAACGAAAATTTTCTACACAGGAAGATACGTTGGAGGATAGCGGGGAGGAAGGTAATTTTAATTAAAGTAGATTTAGATTTCTTTTTCGAATGAATCACGTGTCTAAATTTAGACAGATTATTTGCATCGTGTCACGTGTTTTTCCCTCTTACCGCGTTAACGCGCGTCTTCTCCGTTTGCAACAGATGACAATTCAGCGGAAAAAAATATGAACACGCTGGCCATAAACCGATTACTCAGAAAGTTGGAAGCGGCAATCGCGTCTGGCCACCATCAACAAGCGGCAGGTTTGGCGAAGGAGCTAGCACGGCTTAAAATTCATTGTTCCGTGATTCGACAACGATCAGCTCGTCTCAAAGATCAGTTGATTAAAGTCAATATGTACATAGAAGACAAGCTTGCCCACCAGGGACCGATACCCCTTCAGGTAAATAGCGTTGCCCACTCGAATCAAGGTAGCTTAAGTTTGCCAATCCGTGTGATGATATTAGATGCCGTACTAAGCCAAAATAAAATAACAGCTGCCGAGCAGGATGACGGTGGCCGAGTTGAAAGCGAAAATACATACGGAATTCGAAATACCGACCAATGTGCAACGATGGATCATAGGTAAAAATTTAGCAGATCGCGATGAAGCGAGTCTGAACGAATTGCAGGCTGTTAATGGATCTCCGGTATTCTTATATCTCGTTGCCCCAGGTACTAAAAAAAAAAGAAAAAAGGAAAGAAATGAAATAACAAATAAATAATATTTGATGATTAACATACTTGGTTATAGAATTAAGATCTGAAAGTGTCGTACAAATTGAAAAAAGTAGCGGTACAGAGGAAATACCAAATGTGCCAAACGATGACACGAGCACATCTACAGAAGTACTGCAGATTGTGGAGCAAGATCACGAAGAAGTCGAAGAAGAACCTCAGGTATTGAATATTTTATTTCCACGACGCGTTCTATTTTTCTTGGCAAAAGATTTCTTTTTGTTTTTTCATTTAAATTCATCTCGATAAATACATATAGGAGATAGAGGAGAGAAACACACCAGTGGAAGTGAAAATGGACAGGTACGAAGAGTTAATTTCTTTGGAAAACTGCGATGTTATACCGAACTCCGAACCGATCGAATGTCCCGTATGCTTTGTTACATACGGCCCTCGTGAAGGAGTTATCTTGAGGGATTGCTTACATATGTTCTGCAGGTATAATAATTATAATAATTAGATATAAAATAGCGCTTCATACAAATCTCTTTGATGAACAATTTTACCCAGATCATGTATTGCTAATACGATTCGATACTGCGAAGAAGCCGAAGTGAAATGTCCTTATAGAGACTCGGAATACACTTGTGAGTCCACTCTCCAAGAACGTGAAATTAAAGCTGTAAGTATAATTGTTCGAATTCGTTAAAGTAATATTAATAAGGGAAACTTAATACACGATTTTATTACATAGCTCGTCGAACCAGAAGTTTACCAGCAACATTTAGCCAAATCGATCGCTCAAGCGGAAAACAATGCTGGAAACAACGCGTTCCACTGTAAAACTCCGGACTGCCCTGGCTGGTGCATCTACGACGACGATGTGAACAACTTTCTTTGCCCCGTGTGTGGTGCAAACAATTGTCTCACTTGCCAGGTCGAAAAGGAAAATTTAATTATTTTATATCGTTGCAATATTGAAATATTTAAATAAGCAAAATTGATTAATATCACATTGATAAAAGTTTTACAGAAATATTTACCTCACAGGCTATTCATACTGGGAAAAATTGTAAACAATACCAACAAGAATTGAGATTATCGAAGGAAACGGATCAAGAATCACGAAGAACTGCCGAGATGTTGGAGGAAATGGTAGATAGGGGTGAAGCACTCGCGTGTCCCACATGCGCTGTTGTTTTGATGAAAAAATGGGGTTGCGATTGGTTGCGTTGTTCAATGTGCAAGACCGAGATATGCTGGGTAACGAGAGGTCCACGTTGGGGACCTGCAGTAAGTAATCGATACGTAACGATGTTATCGTTCGATATTGAATATTAGTACACATTTTCATGGCTCGATTGTTTTATTTCTATATTGATCCTATTTCGGATGATTCACATAGGGAAAAGGGGACACATCCGGAGGCTGTAGATGCGGAGAAAACGGAGTCAAGTGTCATCCTCGTTGCAATTACTGTCACTGAGAACTATCAAGAGATACAATTACCGCAACGATGCACGACGGATGGATGGAATGGAAGAAAAGAAGTGCAAATACACCATGGATCAAAATATTTTTATACCATTATCAGTGTCCCCGTATATCGGGATGAATCACTAGTCCGAGCATCAAATGGCTTGATATATTATAATAACGAGTTTTGATAATCGATAAAGTTGATACTGATAAGTTACATTACGTATACGTCGTACATACGCTGCTTGCTCAACGATTAACCTTATCGCGGAACCGTCCTTCATGGAATTGGAAAATGATTGAAAGTAATAAAGAGGCAGACACCTCAGTTTTCAACGATCGTTCTTATTTTTTATCGTCACAAAGGGCACAGGAGAATAAATTGTACTTTACTTAAAGCTTCGTGTGCATCATAAACGTATAATAAATTATAGATACAGGTATCTTTGCAATTATACAGGCACTGATTCATTTTTTATCGTCGGATGTTGTCTCATTTGTACCGATCTGTTTCAGTCGTGTCAACAGTGTCGACTGATGGTGTGTAAGTTGTCGAGTCAGATTAACGCCTCCTGCATTTTGTAATATTTGAACCAAATTTGATTGCGCCATTGTGATATTCATTTCTCCAAACTTCAGGAAATCATCGTACTTGAATACTTGTCCTTCTAACACTCCCCCTAAAAAAGAAATCAAATTTGTTAATAAAATCATTTTGCCATCCTTTCTCCACTGCTTACCTAATATATACATTTTCTTGCTTTTTTTGATAATTTTGTGTACAGTGGGTACTTTTATTTCAGAGCTGAATACAAATGCAGTATAATTACTAATTAAGGGGACAAGACTTTCGTAAGGCGAATTCTTAATCATATTATGTATGATATGAGGCCCGTAACGTTTGTAGTGCATATTTTCCTTGAATAATGCAACTTTGATATCGAATACATCCAGTTCCATAATACTATTCACATGCAATATAACAGTCATTTTTGAATTGTCAAACCAATTACGAACTTCTCTCGCTATTATCGTATCATAAATTCCAAGACGTTGCTCGATTTCCTCTGTTTTTGAGTTTTCGCAAAATTGTTCCAGAGTCTTATCCTTGTTAGGATTAATAAAGAAGGGTGTTAAAAGTTCGTTTAATACTCGCTTTTTAAAATATATTTTTGGTTTTCTAAGATTTATCTTTCCCCTGTAACGCTTTTGTTGGTACAATAATTGATTCGGGGTTAACTGAAATACTAGAAAAAAACAAATATATTTGTAAATGAAGATAAATTCCTTCGCCATCCATTTAATTAATATATCTATTTACCGTGATTATCCTAAGTTTAGTAACACACTGTTTGTATCGATTGTTACTTCATTTGGATGTAAATTAGAATTTATGAGGAATTTTTAACATTATCAAAATCATGACCAAATATTTGCCTAATAGATATCGATAGTAGTTCCCGTTTTAAAATTATCGGTTATTCAACTTATACACACTGTTTATATTACGTGCATAGTTTTATTTTAAAAATAGATACATGTATATGATCGGTACGAATTGAAGACAAATACAAAAATTATATATATATACAGAATAAATTTTTTTTTGTTTTTTTTTTTTTTTTTGTTTTTTTTTTGTTTTTTTTTTTTTAATTTGCGATGATATAAGGCACTTTGGGACAAATCATACATATTTAAGTACATACGATGCAACGGAGTACATACGTGCGATGGGTGTTAAAATGTATATATTTCGTGTATAATATGTGTTTCTAGGTGTTATGCACAAGTATGTTTATGTATACTTTGAATTCCGTATCTACGTTATAAATCCCCCCCCCCCCCTTTGTATATTATGCGATATAATTGATCGTTCCACTGCAATAATTACTGGATTCGTGACGGGCTTCTATACTATCACCGAAATTGAGCGATTTCCTATTCTTCCCTAATCGAAGCATCGAACGTATCCCCCCTTTCTTTCGTGAACGCTTGTATCGATCATCCAAAGCCGAATTGAGAGATGCTTGCTTCACATCCCCCCGGCTATTTGGAAAACCCTCGCGATCATCCTTAAAATTATTGCTCGTTATCTCGCCATGTACATCATCAACAAGCCAATGTTTCCTTGGAGAAGTGTACTTATTATTGCATCCAGGTATAGTATATACGTATTCTGACTGAGCAGGATCGACCGATTTCTCGTATCGTTTCATATTACTCTCACTTGCCGTACTGCCATCGGTAGCAGCTTTATTTTTATTCTTATCGTAACTTTCTGATTTAACCCCCCGCCTGGTATGATCTTCCGAATCAGCCGATTGATTCGAATGCTTCTGATTCGCTTGTTCCTGATTCTTATTTTCGCGGCCTTCCCGTAATTTTTTATTTCTCTTATAAGTATCCGTATTCTTGGCATCTAAAGCAGCATGTCGCTTCTCCGACATACTCTGTCTACCTAAAGCATCGCGGGAAAACTTATTGGAAGAGGAGCTAAATTCCTCCAAAGATAATTGACTATCGTACGTCGGATCCCCGGAATACTGACTATCTTTATCGTCCGTGTTTCGTTTAGCTTCATTGCACTGCGGTTCATTGGAATCTTCTAGCAATACTGGTTCCGCGCGATCATCACGCTGTCCTATTGTAATTTTTTTCACGCTCGCAGGTTCTATCCATGTTTTATTGGTAGCGATACAATAACTTTCATTCCTTAAACTATTCTTATTATACTGTTCGGTTAATCTATCGATAACTGGATTCCACGGTGATGCCATAACGCAAGACAATAGTCCACCATTGTCCAAGATATCTGATTGGGAATTCAAATTGTTCTTCTCTTTTACCCTGCCCTCGCTGGCTTTCGTGGAATCAGATATGTATATACTGTTGGCTGATTCCAATTTACACTGAGAAGATAAATTTTCTGACAAATTTTTTTCATTTCCATCATAGGAAGATATCCTCCTGGCTATCGTGAGAGTGATCACTCCAGTTAAAGAGCTGTTTGTATTGAGCATTGCTCTTCTCAGTGTTTCCATTGCATCCGAGTTTGATAATCCTAATAATGATACCCCATTTACATTGAGCAATTGATCATTGGTCCTTAATCTTCCATCCCTAGAGGCTGCACCTCCATGAAGGACACTTTTAATAAAAATTCCTAAATCCATATTAGTGTTTTCATCTGTATTTGTAGTCTTTCCTTTAACACTAACACCTAATCCAGCTTTCTCTGAATCATGTACTGGTATATCTAAAGTCAATATCATACGATTTTTACGTGGTGATAAAACAATATCTTCTGAAGATTTCACTGGTTTAAACGTGCATTTATCGTAGTTATGGCTATTAATTTTATCTTGCACTTCAGTGTTCTTTTTTATTGGTGATGTATTCAATGCATTCCAATATTTTGAATTATCAGTAGTTTCTGAGGCTTGAGTTGTGGAAGTAACGTGAGAATGAGAATCTGGAATGCTTGAAGAAATTTCTTCCTGGCGTGATACAATCATTCTTACTTTTCCACCAGGTGGAATACTTCTCAGAAGTGAAACAACTTCTGCTTGACTTTTACCAGTCATTTCTTTATTATTTACCTCCAATAATCTATCTCCAGGCCTTAATCTACCATCTTCAACTGCAGCACCTTTTGGTAATATATTTTTAATATATATTGGACAATGGCCTCCTGCAGGATTATCGCGTGTTGTGACACTAAATCCAAGACCATTACTCCCTTTTGTTAATTCTATCTCTATCATACGTCCAATCTTACGGGTATTAGCAGTCTGCAACAAATTATAATTGCTACATTGAAGTCTTTTAACATTATCATCAATTTCCTTTTCTGATCCTCCACTAGTATTACTATGATTTTTATGTAACGACTTCTCATGTGACTTTTTATGTTTCACTATAGAAATTTGTAAACATGATTCAGTCATACAGGTACGAAAAATCTCTTGCACTTTAGAAAATGGTATATGCAATAGATTGTGACCATTTATTTTTATAAT
Organism: Apis cerana; assembly: GCF_029169275.1. Classification (NCBI taxonomy): domain Eukaryota; kingdom Metazoa; phylum Arthropoda; class Insecta; order Hymenoptera; family Apidae; genus Apis; species Apis cerana. Next base: position 6,735,575 of record NC_083864.1, on the reverse strand, counting down.
CTTATCGTGCAAATCAATTTGACCATCTCTAGCAATTCTGCCATTTGGTTCAATACCTTCAACTCTTAGTCCCTGATCATTACCCAACAAATCATAACATGGCACCACATGAAGCCCCAGTGGTCCTGCTTCATTCTTTATCACAATTTCTCGAATTTCTCCTTGATCTCCTGATTCTATATTGGCATTTATATATTCAAATGACACTTTGGCATCTTGTCCCAATGGTTCTCTACGCCGAGACTCTCTGGGAAGGGACTGAGCAGAATATGTAGTTAAACATGGCTCTCTGGTTGATAATGCATGCATTGATAATCTTTTGGTACTTTCTCTTTTAATAGCATTGATAGGAATTGAGGAATGTGTATCAATTGTATAAGTTGGTTCTTTACTATCCGAATGAAAAAAATCAGGACTATTTGTTCCAACTGAACTTGCTCCATCACCACCAGCATGCGAAACATCAGAACTCACAAAATGAGCAACAATCTGTTCTCTATCATCAGCTACATCACATAACCTATCATCTGGATCCAAGAGTCCACCTCCAGTTAAGGAAGATAAACTATTTATAGTTAATGTATTATCATTCTTTCCAGTTGCCTTTTTATACCTTAGAGTAGCCTCATGCATTAAATCTTTAACCAGCAGGGTTCCATCCCCACAAGGAACCACCACCCGGACGTTGTCGAAACACACAGTTACCTTCATGTTCGTTCCGATTTCATATTATCTTGTTATACGTTTACAAGCATTTATTGATTATTTCTAATATAATAGCACGTTTGAAATACTATCTTGTATATTACAAAACGAATATAATCAAATAACTGTACGTGTTATGAAATATATAAAATTATAAATTTCTTTTCTATAACACGATTATCTTCTATTATCTGTCGTATACTTCCATATTCCGATAATGAATCACCGACATTGTACACTGGACACTTTATTTATTTTATTGTCGGTTAAATTTCTTTAAAAACTAAGTGTATATATCAAAATTAAGTAGACATATTCGAAATAAAAAAACTTTGTCACGATTGATAAGGCGGACGCGTACGCCCAACTTTATCACAACATCAAATATGCGGAACAGACGCACTCGCCATTACCACATTTTATTCCACTATTCCTTCTGACAATTCAATGGAATGTAAGAAATATGGCGATACAAACAGTGTGGCCAACAAAATAACCTATTTGTACCGCTTCGTTTTCAATAATTGAAGGAATGTATTTTAATCATATTAAAAAAAGATTAAAATATTAACACTTACCTTTCTTTATAAAATGAGCCATTATTTAATTATATTCTTCTTAAAACAAAGGCAATAAATGCTTATAAATAATTTTATATGTTCCTCACTTCATTAACTCACATCCTCATTTATACACTGAACACATTGAAATGGTTCGAATCCACTGGTTCGTATTTAACCTTCAAATTTAAAGGCTGTCTTTCAACTAACGAAAATTTCATCGATTTAATAATGAAAGTCTTATCTTCAATTGGCGAATAACTAATATATGACATTGTTATGTGACATTGACTTATATTTCATAAGGGTTATTTTTACAAATTTCTACAATATTTTGATTAAAGATATTTATATCATTTACCTTACTATATATTGTATTAAATTAAAGAGAAAATAAACTGATAGTCATTCCCAACATAATGGATTAATTCATTAACACAATCCAATGGTTACCTACCCAAACCTTACTTACATTCTGAAACGTCAAGATTTGAAGAAAATTTCTAGTGATTAAACCATTTTTTCATTACGTCATTATTAATTGATAGCACAATAAAATACAAATATTGTTAATTTTGCAAAAAAAATGAAGTGGTTTGAAGGTAGTATCAATGAAGCAGTGGCAACCTCAAAATCCAGGAAAGCAATTTTTGTCGTTTTTATCGAAGGTATATACATATTTGTAATGTTAGGTTAAGTTATTGTTCAATCTATTATTATATACTTTTCATTAATATTAACTTGTATTTATGATTAGATACATTTTAAAAACTTTTCTTTTTTTATATTTTCTATCTTGATAAATACAGTTTGCATGCTTTATTATTATAAAATAAATAACCTTGTAATCCATATTTATAGGTAAAGATGATACATCTGCACAAGTTGCCGAAGCAATCAATGCTACAGAAGTTTCTTGTCGCTTGGAACAAGAACATTTTGTAGCAATACGATTAGAAAGTGGATCTGAGACCTACAGATTTTTTGCTCAGATTTGTATCCTTTGATATAATGGTTATATAAAAAACTTTGATTCATATATATATATATATATATATTATATATATATATATATATATATTATATATACATGCATATGAGTTATTAAAATTTTACATAATACATAAATTTTAATAAAATTATATATTTTCCTAAGCATCATTGATTAGATCAATTGGTGCCTGTGCCATCTTTATTCTTTATTGGTGAAAATGGCACACCTTTGGAAATTATTGCTGGTAGCACGACAGCAAGTGATTTAGCTACTAAAATTGATTTAGTCTTAACAAAAGTAGGAAAGAATAAAAATGCATCTATCAATTTGATAGATGCAGAACAAAAAGCTGCTGCAACCAGTATTAATTCTAATGAAAAGATTGAAGAAGATAAAAAAGATGATAACGTAATGGAATCAAATGTAGAAGTACCATTAGCTCAATCTACACCAGAAAATGAGAGTAATAATATAATTAAAGATGATATTAAGGAAGAACCATCTACAAGTTTAAAAGAGCCATCAAATTCAGTTAATGAAACAAAGGAAACATCTACTAAAGAATTAACAGCAGAAGTATGAATTATTAGAAGAATTATTTTGGAATTTTTCATTTAAACATTTAATTGATAATTAAAAATATTAAAACATTGTATATCCTTAGGAAAAAAGAGCAAGAGCACAACAGTTAATAATATTGCAAAATAAACAACGTGTGGAAGAGGAAGAAAGAAAAGAAAGAGAAAGGGAAATAGAGCGTCGCAAAATTGGCCGTGATGTACAAAAATTGCGACAAAAGCAACAAGATTTAGAAATGAAACAAGCTTATGAGGAAAGAATGAGGGAAAAAGCTGCTGATGCAGCAGCTAGAGAAAAAGTTTTACAACAAATTGCTCAAGATAAATTAGAAAGAAAACAAAAAGAACTAGCAATGCAACAGGTGTGTATAATTTTCTTATGAAAAAAAAAATTTTTCGTTAAATTTATCATTTTATATATCGATAAAATATAATTTTACGAAACGTAGCAACATGTTCAACAACAATCTGAGTCATCAGAACCATCTGAGCCATCAATATCAACGGCAACTGTCAGTAGAATACAATTTCGGTTGCCATCAGGCAATCCTTACATCGCACAATTTGAACCAACAAATACTTTACGCGATTTGCGTACTTACGTTGTTCAGAATATTAATTTACCATTCCGTCAATTTGCGATGTCCACCTCTTTCCCTAGACGGGAATTAATGCCTGAGGATGATGATAAAACCCTTTTAGAATTGGAATTAGTTCCTACAGCGGTTATCTTAATTCTGCCTTTGAAAAACGTAATTTCAATTTATACGAAAAATTTTAAATTTTTATCATATATATAATACTCCTTATTGTCTCGATTTATAATTTCAGTCGAACGTGACAACTACTGTGACATCTACACAAGATGTTGGTATTGTACCACGACTCGTATGGTCCACTTTTGCAATTTTCACAGCTGTGTACTATTACATAATAGGTTATTTTAGCGGAGGTATACGAAAAAATACATCAAAGCAATCAAGCAATGCTATTGAAAAAAAGGATAGTAATAATGCAGGGGGATCAATTTCACCAAACATTCAGAATTTTGCCAGTACATCAGGGTAGGTTTTACATTTATAAAAATATTTGCATAAATGCAATATGAATTGCAAACATTTAATATAATTATTAAATTTAGTTTAGTTAGAAGGTATTTGGGTAATCAAGGAAGTACAACCATAAAAACTGAAGGGAATATACATAGACTTCAATCAGGTGGGGATGATAACGATGAAAATAATACATGGAATGGTAATTCAACGCAACAAATGTAGATTATAAATCAATAAAGTTTTAACAGGCTTTACTATTTCACTAATCTTAGATATGCAACAAAAATCTTCGATTGAAAATCGAATTATTTTGTTAAACTTTTATACCTTTCTGTTCTCTATTGCATTACAATCGAGTGTCATTATTACTACCATAATTATGATGATACAATATGCTCGAGTAACGAATCATTTTATTTAAAGAAAAAGTTTATTTGTGTTGTATGTTCACTGAATATCTAATTTTTTATAATCTAACATCACCTTATTAAATGTCAAATCGATAACTTTAATAAGTTGCAAAGAATATAAGGACCAAAAATTACAATATAACAAATAAACTCGAATACACATCCCTATATTCGTATAGAGAATCAAAGATTTTGTTAGTATATATGTTTTGAGATTTCTTATGAAATAAAAATTATTTTGTCATATCACATTAATCAACGTTATGATATATTTTTGGGTAACAAGAATTGTACTAAGAATAGCAACGATGTTACGTTTTATTTTATGATAAAATGCAAAATGTATCAATTAGAAGGCTTTTATTCTGTTAAGATATGAATAAAAAAAAAATATATATATATATATATATAAAAACATCTACACAAATTATGAGTTTTTATTCTCAACCCGCTAAACACCTTTAGATTATTATTCCGCGATTCCTCGAAACGTATAGTTAACGGCGTTAAATAGTTAGGTAAGATGATACACGACAGTTTAATACAACGGTGAGAACATGGAATCGTGACGCGTGATTTTTTGTCTAGCGAAACACGATTCCAAAAATATGTTCAAGGCGAGGGAAAATAAATGCCAGAAAAATATCTCTACCGTCTTGTTCTGCGGTTGACACGTTCGAACGAACCGATAATTTACATCTTTCCTACCTCAGCGCTGTCGATTGTGGCACCAATTAAGCGTAAAATTAACAAACATTTTGGCTGACTCGTTCGTTTAAAAGTGTCAGCTTTCTGGCAACGTAACATATTGCAGAACCTGTGAGAGGAGTGTCGTTCGGGTAACATGATCTTACAGACACACCTACTCGTTCTTTCAACAACTTATTATCTGCCATGTTCATGATCATAACGTATTCATTAATTTTAAAAGTATAAAATTTTATTTTATTCTTTCCTTTTTGATTCCATAGGAAAATTAATACAAAAGAAGTATGATAGGTTTATAAATATGATATATTTGAATCAGAATTTAGCTGAAAGCAATATTTCCTGTTCCGATTTATTCAGAAGAATCACAAGTTGGCTGGTATAAGTTTGAAACAAATTTCAGCAATGTATATTGCTGGTTCGTATAATCGCAGCCAAGTTTCACATCTGTCAACAATTCTTGTATCATTTTATCATCTCTATCATCGTCTCTTTAATACATGCAATTGTGCGTTTAATAATCTTATTAAACGTGTGAATGACTCTACATCGTTCTCATATAAATGATAAACTTATCGTAGAATTTTATATAAATTCATCGACCTTTGATGAAATCACGATCATTATGTACTATATTTTATAGCGATATACTGATCGTCCTAATATTTCGTATATTTATTATTTATTATATATGAATTTATATGCTTCGATATTTTTTCACCGCTATATCGATCAATTATTAAAAAGAAATTAATCGTGTTGATTTTTTTAAGTTTCATCCGATAAGAAATTCTTACAAGCGTATTCGATATAAATGCAACAGATTGAAAATTCATATCAAATTGCATTCGCCTTCTGTCAAGACAATTATTAAATAGCATTTCACAGCGGTGACAGAAATTTATGGATACCTCATTACCACCGTTTAGTGACTGCTACCGTCTCGTTGTACGAGATCATTAGGGGCTCCTTCCAGAAACGCACGTGCTTGCCAAGAACCGCCCAAACTTATTCAAGATTGGTTGGAGATACAATGACGTCATGAGCACGTGGCTTTTCGACACCGCCTCGAAGAACGAAGAATTTGACTTGGTTGCCAAAAAAAATATTGTTGGACATCGCGAGCAACCCCGACAATCAGTCGCTGGTTTCAACTCTAATCCCGCGAACGGATCACAGAGTATCTATGAATGGTTTAAATCGATTCCATAGTTGCAACTTCATCGATCAATATTGTTCCATCTTTCATTCAATAAAACTAAAAATGTTTCATTAATTATACATGTAAATTGAACTTGAGAGGCAACGTTCAAACAGGTAGTGCTTGTGATGCGATAGTGATAAGTAGTGGAGATACGTGCAGTGAATTTGAAAAGATTTAGAGAAACATTAGATATATATCTTGAAAGTATCGAAGAGGATATCTAATCGATCGTTCTATCCGATTGGTCTAAAAGTCTATAAATAAAACTCTATAGATAATAAGTATTAAAGATTTAAGAACGGCGAGGATTCAGGATGTCGGAGGAACGCGTGAAAACGACAGAAATCGGGAAAGATTCGATCAAATTGGTCGAAAATCCAAAAGTATGCTCCTTCAGTATCGAAAGTCTTTTAGCACCTAGCAAGAATCCTGTTAAAAAGGAAATTTGCTTGTCTATTCAAACCGAAACGTATTTACATGAATGTAAGTGTATACAATTTCTTTCTCATTATGCTCTAAATTAGACGAGAAAATTCGAAAATAAAATTCGTTTAAACAGCAAATGATTCGGAGGGACGGAAATTGGTAGCGCCAGATTCGTCCATGTCGATGATAGAGGAAATCGAGTTCGACGATGCCGATATGGTTTGCTCCACATCCCCCGAACCAGAAATGTGTTATGGTAAGTTGAATCGAATTGTTAAAATTTTTTTTATTACAATTAATTTACAAAGAAATTGTATTATTCCGAAAAGACTGAAAAATATTCGACGATCCTAATTAAAAAGGGGAAGATCGATTATTATTGATAATTAAGTAAAATATATCTATTTCTAAACGAATCGGTAAACATCGAGAAATTAAAGATAAAATGACATTTACGATATTCAATCTAATGACAGACTCTGTTTTGTGAGATTATACGGTGTAACTGAACAAATTATACAGGTGCCGCACACTTGTGTTTGCTTTGTCAAATTACTTAATAAAGGTATATCGAGTGAAAACACGGAGACAAATGCACGAATATTTTAATTCGCAAACAATCGAGTTATTTCAGTTGAAAGATTGCTATTTAAGACATCGCGTGTGTTTATATTTTCTCGAACTGTGCGATTTGATGAAGATATCTCGATTGTACGGCAGATAGATAAATATGAAATCAGCACTAAAATATAAATCGTTTGACATTTTTTTAAAATCCTAATCATTCAGTCTGTTAACTATCCGTTTAAATTTAATTGCTTCTCATTATCTAGAAACTTCTCGTTAAATTCCGAGTAAATAATCAATAAAACATGTCGTAAGATCGTGTGACAACGTACGACGACGCAAATATTCCAATGCCAACACGAAAGACCAAGATTGCATACTTTGTATGTTTCAACTTCGCGGTTATTACACATTGTGTAATAATGGGTAATTGTTTCCACTTAATTCGGATATTGTTACCAGCTTGAAAGGGAGTAATTGTTACAGAATCCACATGCCTCCTTCACGTGGTAACAAATTCGTAAGTTTGCGCGGAGGACCGTTACCCGTGAGTTTGATCCATTACTTCCTGCAGGGTCCACGCCCACTCAATGTTCCTGCTTCTCGTCCACTATTTATCTGTCTCCTGCTAATTCTGCCATGGAAATGCAGCAAAATATGCCTCCGTGTCCCTATAAAATGAAAAAAAAAAGTATTAGAATCAATTAATTACGATTCGATTTCCATTTTCAGAAAATTTATTTATTTATAAAAAAATCTTGATTTATATTCACTTCTCAACTTAATTATCAATTGCTTATTAATAAGAAATAAATTATTGCGATAAATTATGTATTTATAATTAGACATAAAATCATAGCTTATAGAAATTCCTATTAAAACCGTTCATTTTGCCATCATAATGCCAAGTATGATGTACAAAGAGTTATTGATAGTTGGCTCAACTCAATTCCATTTTACAAAGGGAGTCTTAGATTCTCGACGACTAATTTTCACCAAGGACCCTTGTCTCGCGTGATTTACACAACGTAATGGTCACCGCGATAAATTCGGGATCTAAGGAAAGGACAATTCTCGTTTGCGCCATGCGTTTGGACCGAGATATGTGGGACGTCGCGTCCAACTACAAAGCCGTCAACGCAACGCGTAAATCTCTACGAAAACTGCTTTATGAACGAACAAAATCGTTTGAAAAAAAATGTTCTTCTTTTATCATAGATGGTCTTTTCTGATTTTTAATAAATTTTCTCGGTTTAATTTTAATATTAATATAATTTTCATGACTTAATAATAACGTAACGATATACGATGCATCTATTTAATGCATAGCACATTATCTTCATTGATCATCAGTCTTAGAATTGTCTAATTGGTAATATAAAATATGCTACATCGTTTGTTGAAATCTCTACATCTTGATCTCTGATTTTAGTAATTAATCTCTCAGAATATCTCTATTCTAGATGATAACAAAAGATCTAGTAATCTGTCTATTGTCTGAAGAGTCCAATCGGTACAACTTATGCGCACGTATTAATTATCTTGCTGGTTGGCCACAAATGTGAAATCGTGCAACGCCGAACGAATGAAAATTAGCCATGGTTTATCGCGCATTTCTACTCGTGCTCTCGCCATTCATCACCGAATAATTAGGAGACAAGTTCACCGTGGCTCGCGGCAATTAGGTAAACTAGAGGGCGTGGTGTTCTATTTCGGCGATGCTCGCGGTGCTCCTCGCCGGTTTCCTCCGCACGCTTCTTCACGTTTTAAACCCCTTTTTGCACCGTTTCCTTCCACGCCAACCCTTTCTTCCCTTTTCTTCTTCTTCTTCTCCCTCCTCTTCGTGGAGCTCGTTCGTCAATGCAACCGAGTCAGAAAGTCGACGACAAATGAGCCGCGTGAGAAAACGGCACTCTCCGAAAATATTTTCCTCTTCCGCTCGAACGTTCAGATTTTTTTTTCCTGTAAATAATATTATCTTAAAAAAATATTTGTTGGACAAACATCGTCTAGAAAAAAAATCTCTACGATTTTTTTTTACAGGAAAAAAAGTAAGATAGGTTTTTAATCCTTTTCCAGTTTACAATTGTTCACAGACATTATTCTAATGAAATTGTTTAAACGTAAAATGTAAACACGCGCAAGTTGTACAGTTTAATATTATTATCTACGCATACTGTTTCCCAGCATCCAAGTTGGAATCCTTCCTGAATTTACACGTGCAGAAGCGTGCACGTCGCACGACGTGGTTCCACGCCGAGTGAATTAGAGGCGGTACAGTTTTAGCCGACGATTCTGTAGTACGGGGCTGAGGAGAAGTCTCGAAAAACGCGCGAGAAACGCGACAATTACGTCGCCATCTGACAATTAGTAGCCGGTAAACGACAGTCCGCGGCCCCTGTAACCAGGCCGCAAATACTTTTTTCGAGATATTTATTGCACCTCGGGCTGCAAGGGTCGACCCAACCGATCCATTCTTCTCGTAAACGAGGAAGGTTTTGTCATCGATTTATCGACGCGAAAATAACCGATTCTCTTCAGGTTTGACATCACGATAAACGAGTTTTTCTTATCTATCCGAAATTCTTGTTCAAACACACGAGATACTTATTACAACAGAGAACTTGATTTAATTACACAATGTGTTTTAATATTAATCTTAATATTAAAACTGTCTTTTAGTTTATAGCTTTGCGCGCTCTTCATTATTCCAAATATGATAAAATAAGATGGAGAGTTTGTGGGTGACACGAATGGTATCGCTGTGTAGTATACTTTTTCCTTCAAAGTAGCAGACGTACATATATTCAACGATGAAGCGTCGTGCTGCCATGGTTTTTCGTCGGATGACGAATGGGCAGATAATTAGAAGATGATCCCCGCTGGTTAGAACGCGGCCCTGTTACCAGTCGACTAAAAGAGACCCCAAAGACATTCCTCATGGGCGAGGCGCGACGTCTTGTACCGGCGGCTTGTAAGCTCGGGATAAATATAAATATAAACAACTTCGATGGAGAAAAAAAGTAACGAGATTGATGAGGAAAGAAATCTTAAAGGGGTAATTGGATCTGCTTAAGTTGAAAAAAAAAAAGACCGGCATTCTTGCACTATATATCTCTTTAAAGATCTCTTTAATTTAAAAGCAATTAAAATGAGAACAAACTACGTTACGTGGCAAACACCGATGATAAAACACCGTTTCATCATTAATGATAGATCATTGTCATTATCCTCAGTTGTTTAAATCTAGTTGCATTTATTTCTGATCAAACATTGAATATAATGTTATAGTTTATAATTTGCGGCACTCTACTGTTTAATCTCACAAGATATATGTTATTAGATCTCATTTAATCACTGCGTGTTTTCATTCCACTTAATCATGATGAGGTAACATGACTAGCGTCGCGCAATTATTCGATAATTACACGATAAGGAAATGTTGTTTAATTATCATTTCTCGCCGATGTATATCACGATATATATATATATATATATATATATATATATATATGGAAAGTGTGTAATCTTTTTCATGATGTTACTAGAGGCGTGCACTAGCAGCAGCGGTGCCAATTCAACGACAAGTGTGGATAGAGAAATTCAAGAAAAAAGTGACAGCATCATTAGCGATGACGAAAGAAAGAAGAGGCCTCGCACTGCGTTCACCGCGGCGCAAATTAAATCATTGGAAGCGGAATTCGAGAGGAACAAATACCTGAGCGTGACGAAGAGGTTACAGCTCAGTAAAAGTTTGAAGCTGACTGAAACTCAGGTACGTATTACATCGTTATTGTGTAGTGAAACGATGAGAGAACAAAAATCATTCGTTTGTAGACGATCTTTTTTTGTAAATGAGAGAAATTGTATCATTATATTTCGTAATAATGAGAAGAACTGGAACTAAGTAAGATTCCCTTGTGATTAAATGGAAACACATTTCGCGGAAGTTGTTCCGAACAAGATGCACTGCTCACAATAAATTGCGATAACGTCTGCGACTTCCGTAGGTTAGGGCACCTGAAATAGTTTAAGTTCCTTGTACCCTGTGTTCCCTCGAAATCAACCGAGCGCTGAATTATGGCTTCAAAGGTTACCATATGTGTAGGCGCCAGATCGTGGCGCCATGGGGGAAGATCGCCCTTTAGGACCAATTAGCACTTATACGCCCTTTCTTCTCGCAAGGAGGAGACGAGAACGCAAAATGTTCGTTTCTTCTTTTCGCGGAAATCTTCAATTAATCATTAAACAGGATAAATTACATTTTACTTAGAAATTCGATTTTATAGATCTTTGTCGCCACGTTCAATTTCATTTTCATCACTTTTCCAAGTACTTTGGTTTCTAGTTTCTAATATTATCCTTGCAAGCTGAAGTACTCAACGAAGATTTAGATAATTCTTGCACAAAGTTGTAGAATGGATAGCGACAGTTACATAATTCTCCTATTTACTTTAGAGTAACAGCAACCGGGCTTGATATTGCATCGCTTTAAACTAATTAATTTATGATAATGCTTCTAGATATTTTCTGTTTGGCCAAGTAATGTTGCCGACTAGTAATGTTGCAAGCTGTAATAATTGCCATCAAAGTGGTAGAAATATCGCGAGATACTCGTGAAGCAGATAATTATCATAGCAAAAGGGAAGGATGATCAGACGACGGATCAGAGAAGAAGGAGACGTGTCGTGGTGCAGACATAACTGTCACAATATTTCTCGTAGTTAACGAGCCAGCTCCGGGAGTCCCCTTCTTCTTACTCTGCTGTTCCTCCGATTCGTGCTTACGTTTCCAGCATGCCATAAGAACGAAGCATCTCGGGACAACGGATGCTTCGAGGCGACGGACCGAAGAGGCGTCGATTTTTTAATTAGGATATATTACTGCTTTGAACATTCTGAATCCGGTTTAGGAGTTCCCCTTTAGAAAATTCTGTAGAAATTGTGTCCAAGATGCTGACATCATTTTTTCCCTGCATTGCTTCACGTGTTTTATCTTTTTCTCAGGCTTCGTGTGAATTTAATCTTCCGTTCCTTTTGGCTCGTGATATTCTACGAGGAATGATTCATACAATTATTTGACAGAAAACTTTCGTATTTTATAAATATGAACACATTAAAAAAAACAGTAGCTTGCAAAGCTTACAATTTCATATGTATTGGAGTAGAGCTTTGCAAGCGCCTCGGTAGCGCAGTAGGCAGCGCGTAAGTCTCATAATCTTAAGGTCGTGAGTTCGATCCTCACCCGGGGCAATTATTTTTTGATTTCAATCGGAAGAAACTATTATTTAGCTATAATCTTGATATATTATATATTGTAGCTTATCTTATCCTCTTCATCCTCTCATTCTTATCATATTTACAATTTTTTCGTGTACCTCCTTCACTTTACTCATTAAATTTAGCATTACAAATGGATTATTATTCGCTAAAACATTTTATATTTGTTAATATACCAATCTTTGTGTTCGTAGATTAAAATTTGGTTTCAAAATAGACGTACAAAATGGAAAAGAAAATACACAAATGATGTGGAGCTCTTGGCCCAACAATATTATTCCAGTTTAGGAATTCCTGCACCACGGCCAATTTTTGTCGAGGATCGTCTTTGGTAAATATTTATTTCCAAAAAATTTAATTTCGTTTAAAAATGACAATTTTCTACAGGTTTTTTAACTATCCAACCCAATTACAACCAGGAGCACCGATTTTTCCACAGCATTTAGCAACTGTTCCTTTGCCATCAGCTTTACCCATTGTACAACCATTACCAAGTAACATAACGATGGGTCAGACTTCGATTTTTCAAAATATCTCCGCAAGTAGTCCGACATATCATTTAAGCCAAAGATTAGACTTTAGGCATCAAAATTCTTAGGTATAAAAAAAAAATCTAATTCAGTCGTATTAAAGAATTTCATGTTTAATTATCGAATCCTTCGAGATTACGATATGTGATACGTATTTTTGAAAATTTTAAAACATTATAAAAAACAATTAAGATATTCATTAATTTTTTTATTACTTTAATAAATAAATGTTATAATAACGCCAAATGTTTCAAAAATTTATTGGAATCTTAAATTATAAAAAATAAAAATATTTATATGATGTGCATGTAAAAAAAGAACAAAATATATCAATATTACTTTTTCGCATTTATTATAGATAAATATAATATTTATTTATCTATAATATTTATTATATTATAGATAAATAATATATATATAGTAAATAATTTTTATAACAATCTCTTGTTTTTAATAAAAAACTAACAAATATATTTTTATCTGTAAATGATATATTATATATTCTTAAGATAATAATAAATAGTGTAATTCCTTGAATCTTATTAAATATGTAAGTTATTAAATTATTTATTACCTGTACAATAAATAAAAATATAAAAAATGATATAAATACAATATTTCAACAATGACTTTATTACAGAGCTGAAGGAGACAAAACTTTACTGACACCCAAAATTTTCTCATCGTGAGCTGCTTGATCCTGTATAATTTTAGCATATTTCTCATTGTCCTGTAAATCTTCTTCATCCAACATTTCTTGCATTCTTTGTTTATAGCTGTAACAATATAATATAGAGAATTTTATCATATTAAAATTTACTTCAGATAGATTAGATTTATAAATAATAATAATAAAAATATACTTACATTTCACTATCAGGATTATTTTCCTGATTTCTACATTTTTCTAATTTTTTTTCTAAAGCTCTTACCATTTCTCTTGAAGGAGGATCTACACATTTAGCCATAGATCTTATTTCTATAATAACTTTCTAGTTAAAATACATTATTGAAATACCAACTAAATAATAAAAATAAAAGATATATTTACTTCTTACTGCTTCTATTATACATCCCAAATGTTCTTTAGAGAACAAAATATCAGTCACATAATTATCTAAATTAGCAGATGCTCTAGATGCAGCATGTAATGTTGCAGCCAATGCAACTTGGCTTGGAGTATATAGTAAAACGCTATCAGTCAAAAATACTCTTTCTAAAAATTCATCAATATATGGCCTTAACCTTTCTGGATTTTCCAAAGAGGTATATCTTGTCTAAAAAAATATTAATTAAGTTTGACTGAATATCAGATTACATCGATATAAAGGTATTTAAAGTATACCTTGATATCTATCATTAAACCTTCTACTGGCCTGAATGGATTATGTACTGTCAAATTATAGTTTAACTGTTGCATAAGAAGTAATTCATTATTAAGTATAATATCAGATGCTTTTTCTCTATCTCCTTTAATATTTGCAACAAATTGATATATGGAGACATTAAATTCTTCTACCTAAAATGAATTGCTATAGCAAACTATAGAAATTCAAAAAATAATTATTCAAAAATAAAAAAAATAATTACTTTACAGGCCAAGTAGACACATGTGACTAAAATCTCTTTGGGATGATAATCCATAACACTGTTTCTGAGATAGAATCTTTTGAAATAATGTAATGCAGTTGCTATAGTAGCACGTGGCATTGAAGGAGTAAAACGACGACAGAAATCTCTTAATTGTAATTCATAAAAACGAAGTAATATACGTTCTTCCGTATGGGAAAGAAAATGTTCTTCCCTTTCCCCTGGCTTTTCAAAATATATATTATGTATTACAATTAGAGAAAATATGATTCACTCATTTAACAGATATATAAAATTCATGTATCTTATAGTATTATAATACTATAAGATACATGATATAAGATAAGTGATAAACGAATTAAAAAATAAAAACATAATAACATAAAAATAACAAAATAGTACGTACATATAATTATAACTTATCGATAAAGACGAATAATTAAGAGCAAAATGAACATTTACATAACCTATAAGTTATAGAAACTAATTCAAAGATAATATTTTAAATTTTATTTTAAAATTATTTATATTTTATTGAAAAACAAAATATAGAATTGCATTCTCAACTTACCGCTAAAAACAGCACAACTTACCGTCATGTTTGCACCATGTTTTTGAATAAATTCTGCATTGGTTTTCTCTCTCAATGCTGTCAAATCATTTTCATCACTAAATATCCAGTACCTACTCTGTGAACTTTGTGGAAACATTTTTGTTCTGCTTTTAAAAAGTTTGAAAACCGATAGTTTATGATTTAAGGATGAAATTCAAAATTGACGTATACACAATGAAACGCGGTAAAACAATATATTAAATATTCAAGATGGCATACTTCTCTAATGTTTTGACCAATGTATTAAAGAGGGCAGCAGTAGGTATGTTTCGCGCCATTTTCATGTCGATATGGTCACGTACTATGCAGTAAATATGCTATATACATTCTCGCAGGAAAAGTTTTGTTCACAAAGGAAGTTATTTGGTTTATTTTAAATATAACAAATGTATTTATATTTTTTTAAGTGAAAAAAAAGTGAAAATAATATTTTTTCGTAATAATATCAATAGAATGCAATAATCAACAAGTGTGCTACATTGTTACAGTTGGTTTCCGTATACGACACTCATTACAAATGGTGAAGTATTTATACTGCAATTAAAAATAACAGGTAATAATTAAATATCTTTTTTATACAATTGTTATTTATTCATTTTATTTCAAATGAAATTGAAGAATAAGAATATATTGTTTTTAATGTGGTATTATTTCGATTTGTTGTTTATATTTAATCATAGATTATCATAGGTTAAACATTGCATAACATTGCATATATATTTTAATATATTTAATATTACGAATTATTCGTGGAACGTGCCGTATTTGTTGATATTTTTATTATTATTAAAAGAATGTAGAAATTCAATTTAATAAATATAAACAATAAAAAATGTTATAGGAAGAAAGAAAAAAAATAAATATATAAGTATACAAACAAAATGCAATATGCACAGACAATACACACAGACAAACAACTGCATGAGCTTTGAGTATGATGTTCTGAAATGCCAGTGTTTAAGAAAGTTATGGTTTAAAGATACGAGCTGGTGAATACAACGGAGGAGTTTTCGGTAAAAAGGATCATATTTTTTGGTAACGTGATTGTACGTGCCAGTAATAAACAAGATCGGCGAAATGGTTGATAGAAGGTCAGAGGTGGGGGGCACAATTTTAATATGTACGCCCCCGCAAGCGGTTGCACGTCGGATCTGAGGGGGCGTTCCTACGACCCTTTGTCAACCGACGACGCCGCTGCATCTTATCACGATCAAGGCTCGGGATCTCCCATTCTGCTCTTCCACCTCGTTCAGCCCTCGAGGCCATCCCGGTGCTGCCGCTTGTTCAAGCAAAGACGTTGCCTCAACGTCTCAGTGGCTATAACTTTCTACTTTTTGCACATTGATTTATGCTTCTTTATACTATGCGACGATACGTTGTCATGTGGTACAGTGTGGATCTCTTAAAATTTGAGCCAAGCATCTGCATCTCGTATCACGTTAATCTCAGATGCAAGATAAAACAATCTCTTGAAATTTCTATCTATTTAAATTAATTCTTACATAAATAATGAAATATGAAATCACAGCTTACCACAGTGTAATATATCTATTCGTATAAATTATAAATGGTTAATAATTAAGGGCAATTTTCAATTTGTCCGACTGATACGATGCCACTCGAGGAGTTTAATTTCCGACGAAATCCATGTCAAGAAATGATATGGCATCGAAAGTGAAGTACATCCGCCATTAATCTAATATTGCGGTTGCCGCCGCCCTCGACTTTGCGTGCTGCACCCTTCCGCGTGGAAGCTTGCTCCCTTCGTACAAATACAAACGTAACTATTGTGGACAATCACCTATACAAGAATGTACACCAAGATATATGTATGTGAATACGAAGAAAAAGGGAGCCAATCGGTTCAGTTTACCAGTAACGATAATGCAAAATCAATATTTGGTATGGTGTATGAGGTGTGACGAATAAAGTGGATTACAATTCTATCACGTCCCAATGGTTCACCGCAATCGAAAGGAACTTTCTATCAAATTGCAGTTGTCTCTTTCGTTAAATGTGAGACGCAAATGAAATAGTTGTGCAAAGAAGAAGATACTTCGAACTTTAGATGTTGTTACATTGAACAACGGATGAAAAAATATGGATGAAAAATATTGCATATGTATGCACATGTTTTTGTATGCGTGACCTAGTGTATCGCATGACCGTTAGCATTCCGTGGTATCGTCGTCGGTTAACCCGCAAAAAGCGGTATCACGCCTGCTTCTAACACTCCACGTCTGATCGGCTGGGTATCTTGCACGCAAGCCTTCGGCGATCGAAACCTTCTCGTGTATTGTTCGTCATGATGAACGTACTGTTTGCATATTATATGAAGTTAATGGTCACAATTCTTTCTTTTTCTCCCTTAAAACTGGCCACCATTAGGCTAACAATATTTCAAAAATTGTTGTACAATATGCAGTGTTGTTAAGATAATCGATTTACTTCATTAATTAAGGGAGACACGTGCGTGAAATATAAATACAAAAAGAATACATTATTAAATAATGTTTCATTATAAGAATATTTCTTAAAAGAAACAACAAGAATTTTGATTAAAACGTGTATACACATAGTTTGTATAAACTTAAAGATACATAAAATCAATATATTTAGACTTGTTTAATTATCTAGAGCCTCAGATTCGTGTTAACAAACAGTATATCATATGTCTTTTGTACACAATGTGCATTATCTACTATCAGATGTCTCGGATAATATGCGTTCACTAATCTGTGAAATGATTATGAATGTGTACCGTGTATACGAAACTAAATTTACCAAAGATGTTACGTAACAAATCATAAATCTCGCAGTCAGTGAGCGTACATAGTTAGAAAATCGTGGTACACTGACTCATTGCAATTGCTGAAGTATTTCTATACATGTATATTCTGATATACGTGCCTGTAAATATATTTATGCAGCTCACATACACACACGCAAATATTATAATACTGTCTGTCTACGACTTTGTGCATCAACGTTATGTTCATTGGCGATGTACTGTAGTATGAGTCATGGTATTTATCTAAGATTACTACAATTTATCAAAGCTGCTGTGGGCCTTAGACCATTATAAAGTCTCGCAATGGCTGACAATTTTATTTTAAGGCAAACCGGTAAACAGATCAACCTAGTGTATTCTTCTATATGTCGTATTCTTTTACAACATCCCTTTTTTTTTTTCTTTTTTTTTTTTTTTCACGTTGCTGAAGTGTGCCCGATTATAGCTTCTTTTGGCAAATAAAATATAAGAAATTGCACCGCTCGCAGAAAAATACGATTATAATTTACAAGATAAATACTGTAGAAAGCAGGGATAAGGAAACTTGTCCCTGGAACGTGGACCGTCCGACGGCAACCAATCGCATCCGATCTGATTTTTTCACGAATATTAAATCGCGATAGGAAATTACGATTACTCTGCGAAACACTGTTCGAGATGTGTATCTAGGTATATATTGAAGTGATCGCGCGAACGGATCGCTGCTCCTTAACCAATTATCGTCTTTCAAATATCCACAGAAGCAACTTATGCTCCGGGCATCGAAGATGCAAATAATACGTCTGCTCGAGATCGAATGGAACGACAAAATTCGATCGATAATTCTTAAGGGAGCGCATCATTAATTAACGATCCTTATTAATTGCGTATTAATCGATTAATATAAATAAGTATCGTAATATATTCCGATATCGAACAAATTTTTTTTTAAGAATCGCTGTGAGTGCACGTGTGAAATAATGAGGAATCGAGCGGAGTGATCATTATTATTAAACGAACAATTTAATAAGTGTAACAAAGCAAACGAAACGGACGGGGAGGGTGGAACGAAAGAATGGAGCCTCGAAGACGGCTGTTCGAACGCAACCTTCGCCCCCGGCGGGACCGTGGTCGGCGAAACACGCGTTCAACAATAAGAAGCATCCAGTGGAGACGAGGAACGGTGGAAAACGAAGGAGAAAGTAACGTAGAAAGAAAGAACAAGGCAAAACGCTTGGTTGTATACGGTATAATTACAGAGGGCAGAGCAGTGGCTAGACCCACTGCAGCAACTTATCGTTGCCCAAGGCGCCAGCATATTCGAAATCGGCGGGACTCGATCCTGTTGCGACTTGGTCCTAATTCGTATTCGTGCCCCGGGTGTAGCAGATAGTATACGTCTCGAAAAACGGCGGAAGGACTGGCAGGAATCTCCTATGTTACGCCCTCCTTCTCCTATCTTCGGTTTTCTTCTTATCTGCTTTTAGCAATGCAAATTTTGATGGTTAACAGTAATCCGTACGTTCTATGATCCTCGTGGATCAATTGTCAGGAA
The DNA here is from genome assembly GCF_029169275.1 of Apis cerana. Lineage (NCBI taxonomy): Eukaryota > Metazoa > Arthropoda > Insecta > Hymenoptera > Apidae > Apis > Apis cerana. Next base: position 6,716,031 of record NC_083864.1, on the reverse strand, counting down.
ACGCCGTTCATCATCCCAATAATTTATTAGAAATCCAAGATATGAAACTTTATTCGATTCGATCATGTAGCGTTAGAAATTCTGATTTTATGATCAAAAATGAACAACGTATAACTTCCTCTCTTACGTCTCTCTGCGAAGCTGAATTCGCTTGTTTTTTTTTTTCTTTTTTTTCTTTTTTTTTATGCAAAGAGTAAGAGATCTGTGGTAATCTTATTTTTACTCTTAATATGAGAGGAGTAGCGATCTCGAATCCTCTAATTTCGGTTAGCCGCAACCACCGATAATTAACGACTATAATCAGGGGGCCAGTCCACGTGACGCAACGTAAGGAAACGTAACACGGCGCTTCGAGAACTCCCTACGGGTGAGGCGTGTACATTAAGATGAATATATACCTACCCAATTGCATCCATGCGCATATTGCGTACATGTAGAATATATCAACATGGGCGACATTGAGAAAATGACTTATCAGATGTCGTTAATTAGTTTGCGACAAGTTAAATGAGGAAAATGTGCTACATAATTTAAACTATCCGAGTGTCAGTCACCGTATCGGCTAACGGCTTATAGTTAATTACAGACGTATTAGAGTATTAAAGTGATTAACTAATTTCAGCGAAAAATACTCCCAGTGTTAACGAAGATAAACAATCAAGTTCTTCTAATTAGAAATTTGGAACAGATTCGTGCGAATGCTGCCGTTATTTTACCACCACAAAGAAGTTACAACGACGAGTCTAAATATTTTGTTCTTATAATTATATGGTGCACGGTTTCACCATATAAATGGGAGACGACAACCTTGTACCAGCCTGCGTGAGAGAGTCCAACGCGCGATTACGTTTCGCGGTCTCGGGTTGCGTGCAATTTCTTTTTTTCGTGCGTCGAAAACACGGAAAGAAAAGAGTTCTCTGAATACGCGACAGAATAATGCAGCCGTTCTGTGCAATGCTAAATACGAAGATTCAAAGGAAATTTAATGGAATGGATTACCATTTAAATGAAAAGAAATGATACGCGATATTAAGACTTTATGTATCTTATCTAAATCTGCACACGCCTGTGTTCTATTTCATATGCAAATACAGTGTTGTGCTCAACCGATATTACGCATGTACGGGATAATTTTGACTAGTTTGTTGAAAATTCTAAAAGATTATTCGTGGTTTTTTGAAACGAAACGAAGAAAAGAGCGACTAAGTAACTATCTATTTACTAGTACAGTACGCACCTCGTGAACAAAGATTATCCACTTTTACAGTAATTTGTAGCTGCCGATGCGCATGCTGTATCGCGCAAGATGGCCGCCAACTCGCGATCGCTGATTGGCGATGGCGGGGCGGGTTATTTGACCGGCGGTTGGTGGTTCCAGCACAGGCTGGTGCGAGTAATTTTGATCGTGATTATACTAATTTCATAGTATATGCCCCTTCTCGGTGGCTTAAGCATTGGGTGAGTTCACACGAGCAACAGTACAGGACAAGAGTTCCCGTGCTAGAGAAATCGAACATCATTTGTGAGATTTCTTCCGACGCGTGACAAAGTGATTTTGTGCATTGACATCGGCTGATCAACAACTGATTCGCAGAAAATTTCACGCGGGTAAGTATTTTATATTGTATTGTATCTTTTCTGATAGATGGATAATTTTTTAATTGTAATAACATAACAACGTGCACGCGATAACGATGTCGCGATGCATAAACTATGATATATTATTTTTATAAGTTGTACATACGTACGGTGAATTGCTTCATCGATGTGCGATTCCCGTACATTAAACGTTCGCACGTAACGTTTTTTCGCATATAATATGTGAAACGCGTGCTTGGTGCACATCACGAATATGGTACACGTTTTTAAAATATTTCATAATGTATTTTTTTCGGGATGTAAGGAAGAAAAGGATACGCTGATCGTGTGAAGCCGCCTCGGCTATTGTTATTAACGTCAGCTATATTGAACCATAATTGTCCCGTGTTGTTAGTGCGGCGTATTCATGGGCGAAAGGCCCTCGTTTTGTTTTCCTCTTTTCCCGCCCCTCTTCTTCCCTTTCTGTCTCTAACATTTTCTATCTTCGTCTCCTTCTCCGTTGCTTCTTCTATCTTTTTCATTCTTGCGCGCTCATTGCCTCTCTCCTCCCTGCGAGCAGCGAGCGGAGCATCGCCGTCACGGCGGTGGGGGCTAAATTACCACAATTTTGTACTTTTTATACCGCGAGGGAAAAAAAGAGGATAATTTTTGGTGGAAACGCAACAATTTTATCGGCCGTTGTTATGTGAGATCAGTTGGTGTCTACTGCCGCTGCGCGTTACACCTGCCCGTCTTGTGTGCTCCGCTCTTCACCGTGGATCAATGATCCTGTTTCTTTTGTCATCTTATTTTCTTGTAAATTCATTCTGTTTCGTTTCCGAGGAACGACACGTTCGTATCCTCATTTGGGACTCTATCAAGTTTCATTTATATCGCCGCCATTTTGACGTCCTTGACCAAATCCACGTTGCGAATATCTTTTATTTCTTATTCTTCGTTTATATAGATGAAAGTGATTAGTTAAAGATAAGGGTACGGTGTGTACGTTAAAGTGGTTCGAGTGTCTACTTGAAAAAATGGTGCATTTTTTATTCATTCCGGTATTTATTCTTTATATAAGTGATGTACTTAGTTGAATCGTATATACTGTGAATGTGAATGGCCGCCATTTTGGTGCACGCAATTCTTTTCCCCAATGACTTCTAAGTAGTGATGTTGCAAGTGAAAGAAACTCGTGTGAAATTGAAAGATTCGTTGAAGAAAATCTCATAAAATATTGAATTATTAAGATGATTTTCTTAATAATTGAATTATTAAGAAATGGCGGTAGAATAATATTCTAAATTATGAGTGTGTTGAAGATTTATAAATGGAAGTTGCGATTTAAAATTTTGAATTGTGAAATAAAATTCATAAAAAAAATATGATTAACAAATGTTCCAAAATAATTATTAATGTCGTATATGAGGGATGATGAAAAATTAACATGCCCAATTTATATTCTAACTGCTAACTACCGCACAAAAATATTCTTCGTTTTGCTTTATCCTTCAGATAAATTCTTCTACTCCTCCAACTCGCCTCTGGCGCAGGCATCACTGTCAAGGGAGATTTATACTCCTTGCAAACTACATGCTTGCACGGGCACACAATGCTGCTCACTTGTGCATAAAACACATATTTCTTTATTTATCTAATTGCATTCCTCCCAAGAGAAGATGTCTTCGAATACATTTTGCCGCGTGATTACAGTTAAATAAGGAAACTACATAATTTATCAAAATTTTCTCGAATAGAAGAAGATCGGTAAGAAATCTTTTCTCCACGAATCCATCTCTGCGAATCTTCAACTTGCGATTTCGAATAATGTGACCAACACCGCAAGAAACGATGTAAAATCTGTCGATCGTCGCAAAGCGAAAAAATCTCGATTCTTTGCGGTTGTTCGCCCGGATCAGTGAAATTGGTGAATCCGTCGGATCTTTATTGATGGCGAGGATATCTATCGCTCCCGGGCTTGCTGGACCAACGTTGAAAAACGGGAAGAAAGAGGCAATAAAACTGCAAGGGCGAAAAGGACGGAGGTAAATAACGGTGGAGAAGGCGTGGTTGGCGCGATGCGGCGCCCTCAAAGCACGATCGCCCCTCGAGGATACACCTTTTAAAGAGTTCGAGGTACGAGGACCGTCGAAACTGGGAGCCCTCGAGATAAGATCCTCCTAGTTATCGAACGGACTCCTGTTCACGATCGATGTACCAAAGCCCGTCCACGGGTTTTGATATCCCCCGCGGGCGAATCGATCCTTCCACCTTTTGATTTCATCGATGTCTTAGAAACGTGGCCTTCGCCGTCAACAAGGACGCTTCTTCCTAAAAATTTCGCGATATTCGTCCGTAGGTTATCCTTCGAAACGACCTTCGACCCTAGCCACGACGTGAAAGATTCGCGATCGAGAATCAGCCTTTCTGTATTTATCCGTCGGAGGTGACGTGAACTCGGAAAGAGGAAGGAACAGAATCGTGGTAAATTGTTCATCCAAGCGGAGCCAATGGAATACCTTGATGTTCCACTTCCAGGAAATCGGAAGGAACGTTCGGTCAATTCTTGAGGAAACATTCGTGTATAAATGGGCAGCTTTCGAATTAGACCAACGCTAACGACGATACGATGACCCCCAAGTTGTGGAAACAAAGGCCGAGATGTAAGAATGAAAGAACATACATCGTTTAAGGCGATGTAGTAATTACAGGCTCTGTTCTGGGACAGCCACGGCAGATGTGGATAATGATAGCCTGAATGTGCCGATATGTGTCCAGGTTCCAGGGAAGATACGTACAGTTTTTTTAGGATTTTGACCTCGTAGATTTCGATCAGGAATAATCGATACAGTCGAATCGACAAAGTGAAGAGAACGTATCGAAAAATAAAATTTCGATAAACTCGTTTTATTTACTACATGGAGATCTCGTATAAAGTACAGGGATATTAGTTCAATTATAATTATAATTTCATAAAATTTTATATCCCATAATGTTTGTTCAACTTTTATTAAAACGAAAATTGACTCGTTCGACTTTGATCTGATTCATTCTTCGTCTTCTAAAGTCTGTAAAAATTTTATGATTATCTCGGTGTATTCTTCTGTCATGAATGTTTTATCTAATTGATTATCATATCATAGATATCGTATCTTCTTTTTATCATTTTTTATTTGTTATACTTCGATAATGCAATGCTTCCACACTTATATTGGAAACTGGGAACTTTTTAACCTGAAAGTTCAATTGGTTTCGCAGCCCTGAATTTAATGTCTGACATTTCACGCTTTTTCTACTCCTTGCATCCGTGCAGTTGAAACGAGTAATCAAATCTGCAAGTTACGCAAGATCAAAGTTTTTCTCTGCTAATAGGCCATGTTATAAACATAGTGCCGCGTGTAGTAGTTGCGCGTGAAAACAGAGGAGGTTTAATGTTTACTCTCGTCGTGTTCGTGGATTGGATAATTGTATCAAACTTGATCTGATGGGGACAACGTAATTCGAGGTTGCAATCTTGACACCATACACTAATCAAACAATAGATTTGTACTTCGCAACATAAATTATCTCTTCGATTCAACGATTGCATGCACGGAAATCTTTTACCACTGACGACACATGTTTATTCAATAAACATTCTTCTGATTCGATATTAAGAAAAATATCAAAACACGAGTTCACGCTCTTCACGAGTAAATACCCATCTCCTCGTGAAAGGAAACAGAGATCACTGATTAATCCCAACTGACCAGTTCAAAGTTCAATTCTTCGGTCATCTTCCATTTCTGGATGGAATCGTTCGACGCAGAAGATGCTTGGCCCATAGATCATTTCCCCAAGCAGGTGTAGCACAGTACACACCAGGGCGTAAAAGTTAACGCGTTAGAGAGCGGAGATAATCACGCTCGAGGCAAGTTGGGTCAAATTCGATCCTCGAAACGTGAGCGAGTGTCTCGGAGATCCATTTTCGAGGTCAGAGGCGGCTTTTGTCTTTTTCGCGGTGGATCATGGACGGATCCCGCATAAGCCGGGGCCAGGACCGCGTAATAACACGGCAGCACGAAACAAACCGACGAATTAGGTATTATCGGGGTTCTGCGAAAGCGGTCGACAGACGGACGTAGCGGGACGGACGGATGGACGGACGGACAGCTAGCGCAAGGGGCCAGAGGAACGAGGAACTGTTGAGGGGGGTACACGGACGGGTATGGGGAAGGAAGAGGGAAGGAAGCCTCGAAAGGGCCTGGCCTCGTGCAATTACGGGGCCCTGCCAACCCCGACATTATCCCCAATTATCCGTGTGCGTTTTGAGGTTAGGTTTTTCGGGGCCCCTCCGGGCCAGTGAGGCGCGCGAGAGCCACCGCGAGGCATCGCGACCCAAACGTCCACGAAAACCCCCTGAAGAAACGGGAGACAAAGAGAGTGAGGGATGGGGAGGGAAGAAAGTCGGTTGTGCGTATATATCAGCCGATCTATTATATGGCGTCTGGCGTCATCAGACACAGATCGATCCGGCACGTTTCGGTTTTCTGGGTTGTATGCTTCCTCGCGAGCTGCACGACCGCAAGGCATGCGACCAATTCGCCGTGAAGGGTTGATGCATGGTTATTTCCATGACCGCAGATCGGATACCGCCGATGCAATCACGGTGGAAGAAGGTCGAGCCGGTAATGAGAGTCGGGAGTGAACCGTTAGAGATGGATTTTCACGATCAATAGGTCATGTTGTTCGTCTTATTTTCGAATCGATTTCGATATTCTCGTTTAAAAGTTATAAATAAAATTGACGAAGTAAGTTTGTTAAATGTACTTGGTAATTGAGATCGTCAAATTGTACGATCTCATGAATGGAAAGGTAACTTGTTGAATTCATTTAAAGATTAGAGGCGTAAGAAATATTGTGTATCGGTCTTGTGTGTAATTAGAAATACCTTTAAGTTGGTGATACCTGGTATTAACCGATCCATCGAAGCGAAAGCGAAACCGAATAATACATTCATAACTACCCGGCCGAAACCGTCTAACCACGGTATAGTTTACCACGGACTGACAAGAACACCTTGCTTTCGTTCGAAGGGCGTAGTTCTTCGCGGTATCTGTTAACCTTTCACCGATCGTTGTTGCGATCTAAAGTACTTGGAGTGTAGTAGTGGAAAGGGCGAGGAACGATAGAACGATGAAAATAGGGCAGTTTCGAGGACTCGGGCGGACTCGTGTCGGTTGGCGTGCTGGAAAAGATTTACAGTCTCCGCACCGGAAAGGGTACGGAGAGGGCGGCTGGTCGAAGAATGGTTTCCGGCGATAGCTTCCAGCTTTAGAACTTAGCTTTAGACCCAGGTCGATACGCGTGCCAGTTTGAAATAGCAATGATAACTGGTTGAAACAAATATATTTTGTAAATTTTCTAAATAATCGTGGGTAAAAATTACTTTTCTTTTTTCACAATTATGATTTATCCTGATTCTAATTTTCTTTTCTTATCTTTTTAATCACGTGTCAAACGCTATTCGCACGTTTCTCCCATATGCACAATAATTCCTCGTTACATTCACGAGTTACACCTTTTGAATGCAATTTTCATAATGGTATACGAAATGTCTGTGGTATTCACAGTCTGTTGCGTGGCTCCACCTGGCGTACGGAATGAAATAAGGTACCAGCTGACCAATCCACTTAATGTTATATACTTTCGAACTGATATTCTTCGCCCTTCATATAATCCAAGCTCTGGATCACATTTCTTTTGTGTCAACCACGTTTGAAGTTTCGTGTCTTTCCCCTTCTTCTTTCTTCTTTTCGAAAAACAAAACAATCATTTATCGTTATCTCTATAATAAAAAATTTGTTGTCAATCAGGAAATTATTTATCTGCTCTCCCTTACGAATTTTCCTACGATTTGATCAACCTTAAAAAGATCACGATTTATACATTTTTCCATTACGCTTCGAAAAGAAATTTTATACTCTTTGATTCCTTCGAAGATTAAATTCAGAGAAGATTGGAACATGAAGATCGATTTCTCGGAGAAATTTCCATATGTTGAAGAAATCTCGAGATCGTACGCGTTTCTACGCTTACCAAAGCGTATGTGTAAGTCTCGAAATATCACGTTACCCTGCTCTATAGTTCGGTGCCTATCAATCACTTGGCGCATGGTCCGGCAATAAGACTTCTCGAAGGAGGGAGCTATTATCCTGCCAGACTCTGGTGATGCACGACCTCCAAGCCGACGCTGGACCTGAACGATCGCCCGCCACACGAAAATTCCGCGAGTGCATACGAACCGACAGAAATAAAATGGCGTCCGAACCGAATAAAATTCACTTCTTTCGTCTTAAAAAATATTTTCGAACAGCTTTTTTGGTTGGTGAAAAAAAATGGAAATACGACGATGGAAGAGGAAAGAGTTATGGAAAAAGTATAAAGCCGTTATGTGTATGAAAATAAAATAATAGCGTGTATAAATCACGGATCGATGAAAAAGTAATGTACGCAGTAAAGCATAAGGGAAAGGGAAGGGAAGGGAGGAGGAGGAGGGAGAGAATTATGACGCCAGGAAGCTGTACGTCCGCGTTTTATCTTGGACAGGACGGTATAATGAAAAATCGGAGAGTACACGTGAGTTAGGGTTTGCTCGAGAAAGAGAGATCGAGCTCGTTCCCCTCTTGAATATTCATCGTGGCTCGGGTCTTAAGTACAATGGCAGGGTTGAAGCAGGATCGAGTAAAAAGAGTAAAATATTCCCATTATGTGGAATAATTATATAGAATATCGATTATCAACGTTGACACCCTTTGAACAAACACGATTTCTTCTCGAACTAAGGAAGGGATATTTCGCATTTCCTTCTCCGTGTCTTTCCTCCAACGAGACTAATGAAATTATCGCCAACGCGAGAGGAGATTAACCCCGGAACGAAGCTGGAGATCGCGTGATCCCTACTAGGCTCTAGGCTGAGCCTTCGTTCCGTTCCCATTCGTGACAACTGAGCTGCTGCGATGCGTGTGTATTTCGCGATACGGAAAAATTATCGAGGAATATACCGTTCGCGTTATGCCGTCAAAGTAACATCACGTAATACGCCACTGTACACGCATGTGCATCCTTCCTTTCTTTCTCCGCGAATTCGCAGACAAACCTAGGCAACACGCGATTCCAAAGAAGAAATACGATACTAAGTTGGGATTCTCGTTGAGATCGTGGTTTTAATATCTACGCCATGTGCTGCGCGTGTAGAAATTGATAATCACGAAAGAGTTTAATGCCTAAAACAGGAAGGATAGGTGCGTGACGCAACGTCTGTGCGCAAGATAAACGTTACTGCGTTCCTTGAATACGCTACGATAGATTTGGGATGGGATGTAATCGCTTATGAAATGACATGCAAATGCAATGGGCATCCAAGGCGAGTCTGGTTTTTCAGGGCGTTACCCTCGGAAATTCTAGTCGGTTGGTTGGTCGATGGTGAACGTTGAGGGCGGCGCATCTGTCGGCGGAAGATTTATATCCCGAGGCCGAAGTTCCTCCAACGGAGTTGCTCGTTGCGGTCTTACCTGCGTTAGGCACGCCAACAGAAAATATTTTTGCGAGTATCGTTCAACCCTTTTACTTATATCAATAATTCGAGTGCCGAGGAGTATTAACTAATTGAATCCAAATTTTAGAAAAGTCAAAAGGAAATTACCGCAATTAGCACGAGGCTTATATTAGGATTCTCTTATTCATCGTATAATTAAAATTTAGATTCTTTTTATCTCGTGTTTCTTATGATATTTCGTTCAGGTCTGCCTATATTTATAGTTACAGTTATAGTCTTATTCTTATTTTTCACCGATGATAGAGAAAGATGAGGGTATATATATATACGAAGGGACGAAATTCATTCGTAAAATGTTGATGGAATAACAGCAATGATAATCAGCTACCTTTATGACCATGACGTCGAGGTTACCCGAGTTCAGAATCAAAATGGAGGACTTAACCGAGCACGGCGAGAAAACGATGCGCTGCGGCGCGATTATACTCGGCCGTGAGGGCCGTCCAGTCTATCAAAACCCGCTCGGCCATACATCAATGCCATCTATACGTATAATTTCGATGTCGACTGCCGCTCGTTTTATTTGCCGCGTGCAAAAGCGAAGGCGTATGCAGCATGATTTGAGGTTAGGGTTGACCGGCATTGATGCTGCGCGTTCACTTTTTAGCGATTCCGTTCGATTGTATCTCGTTTGCCGGTAAAATCTCGTTTGCAAATCCAAACAGTGCAAAGTTTAGATTTACCATCCCTGAAAAAACCCTGAATTTAGGAATTTACACACAGTTTCGAAACGATGAACGAATACCTTTGTGTCCACACTTACGATCCAACGCGAAAAATTGATCAAAATGCATAACGCGTGTCTAATTGGCTTATCTTTCTCTCGTTAGCCAATATTGGTATAGGATAAATCGTTATTTAGCAAGACGGTGAAGAAGATGCACGGTAATATTGGCAGTTAAATGACACGGTATTATCCGAGGGTAATAAATGTCACAATACAGTGTAATGACTCTGTAATTTTGGTCACTTAACCGACGTTATACCTTCAGTTATAGACATGCGAGCGTTGTCGATCTTCATTTAACTCGTGCGGTAACAGGTTGACCAGATAACGCGGCCAGATATTTATTGCATTTTCCACTTAGATACGAGGTGTTACCCTATGTATCTTACTCATTGTCGGACATTTTCATCCATCCATCATGCGAAATCGTGTATACGCGTATTCCGCACGGGTATACTTGTGACGTACATGTGGGACGGGCCCGTTGAATCTGCTCTTTTATTGCGTGCCTTCGTATTTCTTTCTCAGCCTGCTTTCTCAACCTGACACTTGGGAATTAACAGATCGCTCGGTGGCAATTAAACCCCCTCCCCAAACTCTAAACTCTCTAACGTTGGTTCCCATGGTTGCACTAGTGTGGCCAGCCTCTTGGCCGGGCGAAAAAAAGAGCGAATCGAAATGAAGGAAACGTGGAGGGTTTTAAGTGCGGGGGGGAGGAAGGCGAGGCAGTCAGACATCATCGACAACCCCGGTGAACGGGGTACGCGAACTTCCTCCGATTTGCGCCGGGGTCGTGAGAGCAGCGAGAAAAAAGGCCGGGCAGAAAAGAAAAAGGAGAGCAGAAAAGATACTGCTCCGTTGCGGAGGGCAGTATTTACGAGAAGGGTTGGGTTCTGCGAGTTCCAACCGTAGGACCTAATTGCACCGGCAGGCTACTCTGATTTATTGGGTTATTACGGATCCTGCGTAAGAAAAGTTCGGCCCGCGTGGTGTATGGATTTCTTTCAACGTTTGGCTATCTCTGTAGCGTTTCAAGATGGCGAGTCTGGAAAAAGATACCATTTTATCCAACTATCGTCTAGGGAACATTTCTATTTATTTATTCTTTTTTTTATCTTTGAAATATATATTCGGGAAGAAAAGAATACGTACGTAATTTTGCGGCAGATGTTGATTTTGGAAGACTTATTTTTGTGTTCAACCGTTAGTTCTTTGGTTATCATCGATCGTATGATTGTTTTGAAACGTTGGTAATTTGGAATTGTTGACGAGAAATGACAGCCGATATTTTCTGTAATACATTCGCGACATGCGATTTTGTGTTTGAGTGACAGGCTGCGTTTGGTGGCAGCCGGCTGTGTTATTAGGATGGCAGAATCCCAATAATTTTATTATTCTTAAAAAGTAAAAAACCTTCCATTCCTATTATCGTAATAGTACATCATATGATACATCGTTTTGTTTAAAACGTTAGTTATGTTCGAAAAGGACAGTTGGGTACGAGAAACAATATCAAAACCTCCAAAAAGATTACATAGCAACTTTTATACTTCCACATTTCATTCTGTATCATCGTAGATCGAATTCCTTCGGCGTATCGATGTTATAAGGCGATAAATCTCAAAACTAGCGGACCTTGGGGTTCGAACGTGCCGCAACAAGATAGAAAAAAAGAAAGAAAGAAAGAAAAAAAAGATAGGATGTCGAAGATGAGAGAATGCGTTCTGCCAATAGATTTACGATCCTATCCATCATCGTAGCACGCACTTGCTTCCACATATTCTCGTGGAAAATACGTTTTTGTGTGTGTGTGTATGCGTATGTGTGTGCATTACACATATACAAATGTACCTACGATTCCAGAAGAACGGTTCGTTATTACAAGCCACGAGGCGTAATTGTTTCCAAGGAACCGACATGGCGAAGACCTTGCCTGGGAACGTCGAAGTGTTGGCAGCTTTCTACAGGACGTTCCATCGATAGTGCCGCTAGTCACGACCAACCGTTTCTAATATTCCTTTCGATCCGGGGAGGAACCACAAAGTTTCACATCTCTGGCGGCGTTCTGTCGGCTTGCAAAAGTAAAAAACCTCGGCCTATCGGGAAACGTGTGCCGTGGCGAAGCGTGCGTCGGTGTAGATCGAGATTAGATAAATTACAATTCGCTGGTGGCTCGATAGTCCACCACGGTAAAATATGGAATTGAAAATTAGATGCAGTTCTTTTTTTTTTCCCCCCCCTCTTCTCTTTCGTGTGCGCGTGAAAATCGCGTGCACGCGCGCTTTCGGCCATTCAGTTCCGTAAGATCACCGTTACAAAGTTCGCTGATATAGATCCTTTTGTTTCAGATGTTCATCATCCATCCGGCCTTGTGGCGAGGATCTTAATGGGATTCGTTAAGATTCACGAAGATAATCGAAGTGGAAGGAATTAGTTTTGTAATAGTAACGTTTTTTTTTGGATTTGTTCAACAATAAAAGCATATCTTGTACACGATATTCGATCATTTATCGATTTCAAGAATTTTCTAATATCGTTACTTCCGGCCCTCTCCGCTCGTTATTGATATAAGGGAAAGAGGAATAGAAAATGTTGATGGTAACGCGTGAAAAATTTAGGCTGCTAACACTTAAAACGATGGCAATCTGGTTTAATCTTGGCATGGTCGTTACACACATTGTATCGCGAGCCTATTATGTCACGATCGTGATAGATGGATCGTTTATTTATAACGAATTCCGTGTTCCGTGCGTGTAAGGTGCAATTAAAATTCGAAAAAATTCCTGGAAACCAGTCTCAAACCCAAGATTGAAACATGAAATTTCGCAACGGGATGGGCCACACAACGGTGGTCGATCCAGGATGATCTCATTTAATTATTGGACTATAATTGTTCACTTGGATCTCTCTTCGTTCATCGCCGAACGTTAACATTTTATTTATTTTCGAAGTATTCATCGATCGCGATGAGTAGTACAATAGTGTGAATGATGGATAGATATAGATCAGCAATATAATCACGACAATTGTCAGGCTGATAAAAAAAAAAAAAGAAGCAGAAAACAGATTGGCTTGATATAAATTGATGTCTATGAAAGCGAGGATGTAAATTGTTATCCACACAGTGCAATTTTGCAATCAACCGGCCGGCCGCTAACACGTTGATGTTTACGATTCAATCGGCAGAACGTCAATTTGTGTTTAGAAACATGAATTTTGTTTTACGCTACATATTTTAAAGTGCATATAGCGCAGGTAGCGTGGAACAATACGATCGAACGGGAGTGCTTGCTGAGTGCTCGTGACTGATGTCTTCATATATCGGCTCCATTGTTGCCGCCATCGTGATCGTAATTTTCACTTCACACCAGAAAAATCAATAATCGATGGCGCGGTAATAACGCTGTCGTGTTTCCTTGGAAAGAAATATTATTCATCACGGTTTGCGTCCCGTAGTTCAAGAATTATTCTTTTTCTCATTTTCACATCGTAAACATCGTCTAATAATTGGTAAATCATCGGCCGAGACCGCGCATGTTGGCTCGATATCGTATTGCTTCTTAGAAATCAATTCTCTCCCACGAGCGCCAACGTTTCGTTACGTGTTACATTACGCACGTGGAAACAATTTATCGGTTACCTTCGCATTTTGTACGTGTCGGGAATTTGAGAAACGACGGCCATATCGGGCGAAGAGAATCGCGAGACACGGGGGGCACGGCCACCATTTTGAAAGATGGTGCATCTTGCAAGCCGTGCAACCTACACCCACGCAAAGGTAAGGCCGTTGAGAAAACCGAGACCACCACAACCACCCACGTTTGACTCCCATTGGTCGAGCCGTCCTCACCCATAGGAATACCACACCACCCACGGCCTACAGACCCCGTGCAGGTCACTGCCAGTCTTCTACACGGTGTCTCTAACGTATGGATCGCAAAATTGTTCTTGAAATCCACTTATAAACGGGATTAAATGAATCGTGGAACGTATCATCTGTATCAAAATTATCCAAGAATTAGAACGAATAAAAGAATGGAATAAAAAAATCGTTTATCGGGGAACAAAATTTAAAGTTCGACATTACGAACACGAGTTTAGTGTAATTTTAGTAGTAGTCGATTGAATTCGATCGTATTCGGCCAGTTACCGATATAAAAATGCTAGTTGCTGAATTTTTTCTCGATACAAGTGCTAGAAGCACATTTAGCGAGATGAAGTAGGAAGAGAGGAGATCGAGGAGCCCTCGACACGACTTAGCCGGCGCTCGGATTACAGTGGGTTAGAGCAGCGCTAGATTATCTCAGTGACGGTAAGTATAGGTTAGATCGGCAACTCTAGCCCATCTTGCGGCCATACCAGGAGCATTGCTTCCCCGAACACGTAAGTCCCGCACTCTTGGGGCAAGCCGAGCCACGCGATAATTCATGGAACTTTATGCGCACCTCGTGTAATGCCAGTTCCTGTATTTTTTTTTCGGTCGTCATGACGCGGCGGCATAGTGAGCCACGGTGCTGCACGAGCCTTAAAGAATTGCATGGGTGGTACTTTTCAAGGTGAACTGCCGTTGAAAATCCGTGAGCAGAAATGGCTGGCCGAGTGAGTCGCTCCGCCAGGTAGACGTAACGTAGAATCGTGTAATGGAATAAATCTACAAAAATGAATAGAAATCCTGTAATATATATCTTATATATATTATATTTTTATACAATGTTTACACATAAAATCATATTACGCGTTAATTATTTTAATTAATTTAGTATGAATATCAAAGTGAAATCATCCGATCTGTATATCGTAGTTGTTCGAGAGTTATGAAATTGCATAACCTTTGATCGAAAGATTAAGAACATTATTCAATAATAGCTATCGGATAAGATCGATCAAGTGTTTTTTGTATACATATATATCGTTAGCGTTGTTAATTTTGTATGTTTTAAGATTGACAGAAGTGGACGAAGAGATGAAATCTGTAATAGCGCCATACATTAAAAACTACAATTTTTTCATTCCCAGGGCCACTAAATTTTACTACAATTAACGCTGGCAGAAAATTGCTACTGACGATCGCGGAGATAACCTAATTACTACGTAATATCAGGTAGTGTTGTTGTTACGATGTGTCAGTAGGAAAGGAGGGGAAATTTAAATATGGCCGAGGTTTTAACACCATCGCAACGCTGGGATAATTTTTGTACTGATTATGGCACGTGTAATATGTCCATTAGTTGTCAATTTACTTGTCGACACCTGATAGACGTACAATAGATATACGTGTAACCGTTCGAAGAGAATAATTAACAATAAATTTTCCGCGAAGGTTATCATTATAGCGGCTAATATTCCCGATATATTAACCGTTATATTATTAAATAGTTTACGAACGCTAATTGCGTGATTCGTGTGAATCGTTTGAAAGAGAGCAATTGGATGATCGTAACTAAGTAATGGACACTCGAACAAATAGTTTTGAATTATAGACTACAACGAGTAATTGAGTTTCTGTTTATAAGTCGATTACGAAGTAAATAAAACGTACAAGCTACGATAAAACTTAGTTTTGTTCAATTAAATTCAATACTTGTTATAAATTTATCATTAATTTGTAACATATTTATTCATTATTTTATAATAAGAATTTCGAATAGGTTATATATTCAATGAATTATCCAATAGTGTTAGGAAATCTAATAATTTTTTGAAAAACTTTTAATTAGATTCCCCGAAACACGAATAGAATGAAAGAAACGTGTTTTACGTTTTATGGAAGTGGGAAATTTTTACTTACGTACGTAAATATCCAAAAGAAATTACTGGAAGGGTTTATTCATCATGGTCAATAATTTTCCCACTATTTCTTAGAAAATGTTTCGAAGAAAAGCTTTCAGAGGACGCCACGATGCACGTCTGAAGCGCAAAGTTCGCCGTCGTGCTAATAGATGGCGAAGATAGTATCATAGTTAGCGACTACTCTTCCGCTAATTGAGCGAAGAATACCATCTAATTATGATAAAAATGACAAATTTTTTAAAAAGTATCAAATTTAATTAACTGAAATAAACAAACAAATAAATATAAGCAGTTATTTCGATAATATAGCTAATACGTTAAAAAACACTATAATATTAAAATAAATATGTACATATACAAAATTATCACCTGCTGGATGTCGATTATATTAAAAAGAACAAGAAAATGAGAAACAATAATGTCTTCTATTTAGCAAATGAATGGTTCTTTTGCACTTCTACCGTTATTACTTATCGTGCCGTTATTATAGCCAGGAATAACTGAAAAATTAACTTCGTGTAATTCAGAGCGGCGTTTAAGTTGATCGCCACGCTCTTAACGGATCCATTACGTTATCCTTGTTAAACTAACACGTACATAGCGTACAAGCAACATGCAATTTCGAATTTAGAATTTCGATAACACCGTGCAATAAAACTTGTTTCCCTCGACTGAAACCCATCGATTCTCCTTTTAGATATCAGAGAAACATTAAACCAGATTTCCACGATGAATCGTTACGCCTATGCGGTGAATCGTCCCCAGAAACTTATCGGCGAGACTCGAATGATTTTAACACTTCGAAGCGATTTCAATTTCTCTTCTTTTCTCCTTGTTCGAAACAGCGCTGCGAACGATTCCTCGTAATACGGGTCCCCGATCAAAGTGCAGAGCCGCTCACGATCTCGCACAATCGCATATCCAAGGGAGTCGAAAGTGCGAAGCGTTTACACCGGTATTTGAACTTCGCTGATGACGGTAATCACGCTCGCTCGACGCTTCAATTGCACGTTTCGTCGGGTTTCTGCGCCTCGGTTACTTTACGATCAGGAGTAACCCACCGTGGTGGTCAGGATCGCGTCCTCTTCGCGTCAATTTCTATCTACGAATCTCTCTCCCCCGTCTTTTCGCTCTTCTTTTTTCCCCCCCTCCTCCACTCCTATCCTCCTTTCTCCTCGTTTCGGTGAATTAACAATAAGCGCGCGTCTCGTATCACTCGTGTAAGATTATAAATCGTTTTCCTTTCCTACGAGATTGATCAACGATCGTATTTTTTTGATTTCTCACCTCCGATCTCGGTGATAACCTCTCTGAGAACGTTAATTTGTATATAATAGGTATATATTAAATTTCTGGTGAAATTGTGGTATCGGTATCTACAAGTAGAATCTATAATTGAATCGTAATTAATATTGAAATTAATTGTTCGAGTAATAGCGCGAGCCGAATAATTTTCGCGTAATAATTTAACGCGCAATAATGAAACTTATCGTGGAAAATGTATCGTAGGCGTATAATAAATATTTTAATCTTCGAAGCATCTCGATGACAAGCGTGCGAATAATAAATAAGAGAGGTAGGGTCATTTTGTAAGTTTACCCTGTCATTAATCGTTACCAGTCTAGAAAATACGACTCTTCGGCGGTGGCGTACGGCTGTTGGCCGCACCAACGGAAATTCTAGGATTTCTCGACAACCGTGCGGCCACGGTTCGCATTATTTGAAGTGTTTCTATACGCGGATGAGTTATTACGGTAAATTACTATTGTTACGATTTCCCTGGCCGCGCGTTACCGCAATCTTTTTGACACGTACCGCGACAAACACACACGGCACCTTTCAATTCGCCTGAAATTCAAATTAGCCGTGTTTCAATATATATTATCTCACGAGCGACGACGACAACCGTAGAAATCGCGCTGTCAAAATATTTTTTAACCAACGCGAGCTCTCGACTTCTCGACCGCGCTTCTTGGACCGTCGGCGAAATATTCAAATATTCATCCACGTGACAGCCCCGGGATTGCGTCGTAATCGTCCACGATTTTCGACTCGCTAAAAAGTTTCGAGTCACTGAAAAATACCGAGAATATTTCGTCCGGATTCATTGTGTTTCAACTGGACGCGCTCCTTCCTGGATGTGTCTCGGCCATAAGTCGTGAGTCGCTTGGCTCGATATAAGAGGAAGCGAGGAGGCGAGGGGGAGGGGGAGGAGGAAGATTGAAGAAAGAAGAAAAAAGAGAGAAAAAGAAGGGAGAAGGAAAGGTTCCACGGAGACGGTGGCGACACGGTCGTTCCACGGTGTTCGGAAGGATGCTGCGACATTATCCTTTCCATGTAGCGAAGACGAATGCAAGGAGAACGCGCGCGTGTGGGACGGGGCGCGTACGTGTGCACGCACACACGGGACACGGGGATCGTACGCACGCGGCCACAGAGCGCACCGGTTCGACCGGAATCGAAGCTCTCCAGTCGAAGCCCGGCCAGTCTCCGCTCGGCTCCTCTCTCTCTCACGAGAGGGCCGTGAGCGCGTGCATCAACGCACGCACACGCAGGCGGGAACACGCGCGGAAAGTCGAAGCCAAAGCCCGGCAGTCGGTGGACGCTTTGATGTGGCCGCCGCCGCCTCTACCTTCACCACCCTGAATACCTTTATATCTCGCTCTCGTGCTCTCCCTCTTCGTTTACCACGCTTTCTCCATCGCGTACCAACGTCCCCCTCTCGCTTCCTCCGACTACTTTGTAGTTGCACCACGCTCTCGACTTCGTTCCGCAATTCATCTCGGTGTCCTCGCGGACTGAACTTCACCCCCTGTCGAGACAGCTGAGCGTGACGACACGCCTGGCCTGCCTTCTCACACGATCAATTCCCTCTTTTTCCCGCTTTTCGATTCGCCAACAAACCTCGATTCCTGGGAAACGAGAATTATATTTTTCGATGGATGGACACGCAAGTTTTGAAGAAGTGAGATTCCAAGTGAAATTTAGATCTCTTGAATCTTTTTTTCACCTAATCCGTCGTAACATCGCGATTCATGTTTTTTGCCTTAAAGTCTTCACCGTTAAATATAATCTAACGTATCGCGCACGGATGATTCAATTTTAGAACGATTTCGAAAATCTGAGCGAGACACTTCTTAAGATATATCGCGCGAATCAATCCAAAGACCGAAGCTCTTTCCTTGCTCTTGAGAGAGATGTAAGAAAAGTCGACGAGAAAAAACGTGCCGAATTTCGTTCCATAACACCGAACGTTTACCATTAAATAATTCGTGGATGGAGATATAGGTGGAAGTTTGGAGGAAACGCGTATCGACACGTCGATCAAAGGAGCACGAAAGAGTGACGGAAAGCAAAATCCACGGCAATGCTCGACGTGGCCGGAATGTGGGACGTAGAAAAAGTGGTGATGTCCCTTTCCCCCGCTTTGGCGGTACCGATAGGAGGATATCGCGGAGCTTGCGTTCCTGCGGGATCAGGGAAGAGGACGACTCTTGGCCAGCACCTGTAGCACGTAACCGTGGGTCCATCTGTCCACCCATCGGTGGGAAGGCAAGGCTTCGCTTCTTGCAACGCAATCAATCGAGCCGCCGCCGTTCCCAGTTTCTATTCCTTTTCGTCCCCGTCTTTTACCTTCGACTTCATCTTTTCCGATTCCAATTCGTCGAGCGTAGATAACTTTCACTTTCAAACCTC
This sequence comes from Apis cerana, assembly GCF_029169275.1. NCBI lineage: Eukaryota > Metazoa > Arthropoda > Insecta > Hymenoptera > Apidae > Apis > Apis cerana. The sequence goes on along the minus strand of NC_083864.1, from coordinate 6,696,643 downwards.
TTGGAAAACGTAATTTGACTCCAGGAGGAGGAGAATTTTGATCGTCGCGCGGTTTTAATACTCGTTGCCTTCACATTTTTTTTTTCTTTTTTGCTCCTCAAGAACGATGGATTCCGCAACGTAATAATGGAAATTGTAATATCTGAGAAGGTTATCAAAGATTCGAAATCCATTCCATTTGCTGAAATCGTCTCGCTACATGTTCATTGGCATTATTTTTTTGGCGTCCTCGAGGGAGGGAAGCGGCGACGATAAAAGTGAAGGAAAATTTAACATTGGGCAGGGGAACTAGAAATTCGTAACGCTCGGACAGGTCAAAATCTGCATACCCATCGACCGCTCCCTAGTTTCCGAATATAAGAAAACAATAGAACGAGAAGGCAGCCAGCGAGGGGAAGACAAACGATGGATGACAAAATCGTGAGTCACGCTTTCCACTTTTCCTATTCGAGCAATCGGATTATCTGACTTTTTTTTTTTCTCGACCTTGGAAAAATAGGTAAAAATCCCTTTTTGCCTTCATTTAAGGCAAAAACCTTCTAAAAAAAAAAAAAAAAAAAAAAGAAAAAAACGATCCTCGCCACGAAGATCGTTCGCTATCTCGAAGATAACGCGATATGTTGTTCGCAGAATAATTAACCTGAACGTTTGAATCGTAGAGCCGAATAATAATGGCTCCACGCAGCGCTATGGCTCACGGCACCGGCACAATATAATTAACAGTAGCCGTGTACACATGGCGAGCAACAATTGCCGGCTCCTCTTTGAAATAGAGACCCCTCTGAGGCGATAATTTATTATTTTTATAGGATGCTATTCATCAATGACTGCAGATTACTTCGAGTCACCCGCTCTAGATGAAAGAGAAGGAAACAGGTGTCTAAACTTGACGAGGAGAAGCTTAATCGTTTTCTTCCGTGGAAAATAAAAAAAAAACCATCTCTCGGTATTTTGGTATTTATGATGAGGAAAAGAAAGTGTTGTAATTAAATTTTAAGATAGATCGTGTAACACTTTAGGGAGAAATTCCTTCGAAAAAGATCACTCGGACAAATCAACTCGATCTATCCACAGCATCCTCCAAATTCTTGAGAAGTTCCTGTAACATTTTCGCAAACATAATTATATTTAATATAGTATTTACATTAAATATTACATTAAGCATTATGGTATATATATTAAATGACGAGAAAAAGAGGATGTTGTAATTAAATTTTAAGATAGATCGTGTAATACTTTAGGGAGGAATTTCTTTTTAAGAAGAAAGATCACTCGGACAAATCAACTCGATCTATCCACAGCATCCTCCAAATTCTTGAGAAGTACGTTCCTGTAACATTTTCGCAAACATAATTATATTTAATACAGTACTTACATTAAATATTACATTAAGCATTATGGTATATATATTAAATGACGAGAAAAAGAGGATGTTGTAATTAAATTTTAAGATAGATCGTGTAATACTTTAGGGAGGAATTTCTTTTTAAGAAGAAAGATCACACGGGCAAATCAACTCGATCTATCCACAGCATCCTTCAAATTCTTGAGAAATACGTTCCTGTAACATTTACGTAATTACATTTAATATAATATTTACATATTATTAACGAAGCAGATACAAATATATTTTGTATCATTTTAAAAAGAACGTTAAGAATACATTTCTTGGACGTTCAAATAATCGACAAGTTTTGCAGCACCGTAGACGAAGGCATCGAGTTGTCAGACGGCTCCGAAATTCTGAATTTCCATCCACCGGATTTTCGTGGATGTTCGCGATGCGGTGGAGGTCGCTTTACTCTATTTGCATTTAAACGGCTCGCCACGGTTGACAAATGAGGCCGATATTATCGGACAATCGATTGCCGGGCTGAAGGAATCGCTTTGCTCGCGCCCGCCAAGCCGGCAAATCTCTTAACTTCGCGAGCCCCGATTCAGGAAAGGGCCGGGAAAAGGAGAACAATCGAGCCTGCGACATGCCTCTACAAGCGGATTCCGTGTTCTTCGTGTCCTCCCTGTTCTCTCCTCCTCCTCCTCCTCCTTCCTCGTCTTCTTCTCGTCCTTCTTTCTTCTCCCCCTTTTTTTCACCCCCTCCTTTTGTTCACTGTCCGTTTTTGTGCGACTCATTTCTTCAGAGACACCCGTGTCTATGGGAACGAAGAAAACGCACGCTTTCGTAAGAAATCTCGAGCAGTTTGTTGCTCCAAGACGGCGCACAATAGGGAAATTAGTGCGCCGATTTTTAAATTTCTTTTATTAGCTCGAATCATCTCTCTCTCTTTTTTGTATATCGCGGAATTGTTGTATCAGTTTTGAATTTTTACTTTCTTCCGATATATCTCCTTTTTTTAATCTCGAGTCGAATAATAATGGGCGACACGATCATGGCATGCCGTGAAATTATTATTACTGGTCAAGGCCACGAGGTTCGTGAACCTCTTGGGAATCGGATCGACTAACGTTCGGGTGGTGTATGTCGCAGAGGAAACTCGGCGCAGGCAATTACAATATTTCCTACGTTGTGAAAGAGGATGGGCTTGGCTGACACTCTGACAGCCCGTAGTCAAATGTTCCACGCTCCCTTGCGTTCTCTCCTCCATTGTATATCTTTATACGCACATGCCCGCTTCCCTAACTTCTCGTTTTCGTCTCGTCTGGTGTACGTGTCGGTGGTTAAAACTACCTTTCACTCGTTTCACGCACGATGAATCCGATTTTAAACATCGTCCGTTCAATCCGTTGCCTCTTTCAATCCGTGAAAACGATCGAACAGTAGCATCAGATCTATACATTCCACTCTTATATTCCTGACTTTTATAACTTTACCCCAAATTGTCCTTTCGCCGTCGCTCTTCCGCCCCCAAAAACGATTTTATCGGCCAAAAAACGAGCGACACCTTCGTTTAAATTCAACTCCTCTGTACATTAGAATCCGCGCCAGTTGCTATAAATAAATGATGGCGGAATAAATTCACGGAGAGAAAGAGAGAGAGAGGGAGTGGCGGATCGAGTGGCGGGTCAAAAGAGACGGTCTCACAGGTGGACGCATTGCGCAAACGAAAATCTCATTATCGCGAGACAAAGGTAGGACGATTAATCATCATCATCGGCGTATCTCTGCGGGCAGCAGCGCGTCTGGCTCGCGGCGGAAACGCGGGATGATAGACTTGGAAAGAGTCGAAACACGAGGCGGTTGAGCAGGAAAGGGAGCAAGATGAGGAACGAGCGTCACCGCTAGTGAAAGATCCATGCGGAACTAAGTCGTCGTTCTTTTGTTCTCGCGTTGCTGGACCATCGCATAGCCACCTACCAGACCGTCCTTCTTTTTCCCTCTTTTTTATCTGCCTCTGAAAGACTCTCTCTCTCTCTCTCTCTCTTCTTCCTCTTCAACGATACCGCGACAGGGGGTTCGATTCTTTCACGATTCGTCGCAGTTCATTTGCGTATAGAGATCTCCGTTGGACGATTACATCGAAGGGAAGAATGCAACTTGGTTACGATTCCATTGCCCGTCGAGACAGTGCGTTAAATTTGTAATTGTGTTTATTACCGCCTGTTTGATCCGATCCTTGCCACCTTTCGAGATTGCAAACCTATGCCTCGATCGCCCGGAGAAAGGAACGATTCTGCGAGTTCCATTCGAGTTGTGGGGGGAAAAAAGAAAAAAATGGAAAAATTTTCGAGTAATGACGGCTCTTACACTCGTCCATTATTATCGCGGATTTTAAAATTTCTCGGATCTCTCAGGTCCTTTCCTTCGTTCATGCATTTCGAAATAGATAAAGGAATATTTCCTGTTCAGACTTGATCCACTGCAACTACGTAAATATACGAATAAAAGATGGTATAAGCGAAGGAGAAGTAACGTTAAGAGGTATCAAAAAAATCGAAATACGCGCCGATAGGAGGAGAATAATAACGATTAGGGAAAAGGAAAAATAAAAGCGAGTCTGGCTACATCGAAGACGGATATAGAATTCCGGTTAAAGAGGATATTAAAATATCGTCGAGTCAAACAACTCCCAATAAAGCGAAATTAATGACGTTTAATTACCGCCAATAACATTTTTCCCATCGATGACCGGAAGGGAGCCGTTGGGGAAAAACTGGACGATCGCGAGTATTGGCAGTTTTCTCCACTATCCTCGAGCACCGATCCTTACGCGAATCCGCGACCCAATAGCGAGAAAAAGGAAAAATGAAATAAACCAAGGAATAGGTACGTAACGTCTGACTAGGTATTACGAACCGTCTCGTAATTATTGGATTCCATGGAACGAGAAAACAACCGTCCGTGACTGTGTGCACGTCGACAATGAAAAATCCTTGGAGGAGAATTAATTTCCAACCTCGCGGCATCGCCCGTGTTCCGCCCTTGAAGGGGTAAGAGCTTGAAGGTTCACGGAAGTCCCATCGAAATTCCGGCGTGCACGTGGGGCCCATCAATCTTATTTATGCATATTAGAAATTGTACGCGTATATGTAACGACACGATACACGATATCTGGAATATGTATATATATATATATATATAGAAAAAAGAAAAAAAAAGAAGAAAGAATTAACAACGTGTTGTCGGGCATCAATCTCTGCCGCGATTCCGTCCCCGTGTTCGGCGACCGGTTTTTAGGCGGAGGCAACAATGTTATTAAACGCTATTAGAATATCTCGTTTAAAGAAATATCCGTCGGCCTCGTCCGCTGTACGCACGCTCTACCACAACAGTTAAAAATAATCGAGAGTTATATCGATGCAGGGATAATGGTATTTGCCGGTGTATATCTTTAAAAATTGATGGCACCGTCGAATGTACGTGCGCACCATCGATTCCACGAGAGGCATCTAACGTTAATCTCGAATGGCGACGAGTGTCACCGGAGGTGGTCCCACGATGATAAATGCGGGGCCTTAGGCGAACAGATCTCACCGATGGTGAGTGGTAGGTAGGTAGATAGGTAGGTAGGTAGCCGACAACACGCAGCGGGATACTCTTCTCGCCCGTGTGCAAGGTGGCACTCCTTGTCGAAGATGAAACGCGCTTCCGTTTCCACGGAACTCTATGTTTCGAAAAGATAGAATTTGTCTACGTCGTTGGACGAATATACGAAGATCATTCCTTGCGTATACTCCTTTTGCACGATACTCGTTCGAACGAAAGGGACGAAGAGGAATATACGCACGAGAAAGAAGGTAATCGGTATTAATAATCTCGCGAGGATAATTGGAGACACGCACATCCGAGTGGATAGAAGAAGAGTGGAGAGTTTTATATCGAATCCCGGGGAACAAAGAGCGAGCGGACAAAAGGCGAGTATCGCGACGCGGAGAAAGGAAACACTTCATTCGCTTCTGCGAGATTATAGAGGGAGAGAGAGGCGTTTGCAAACGTCGGGATGCAAAGGAGGCGACGACCGTCAGCGAGGTTCACGAGGTTAAAAATGCGGCCTTACACGACAAAAGGGAAGCCACCGGCGGAGGAGAGAGAGAGAGACGAGAGGCTCGCTTTTAAAACGCGATCCACGTGCACGCATTAGCCTTTACGAGTGCATACACGCCGCTAGTCGGTGAGGCTTGAAAAAATTGCTTGATATAAACAACAATTAAGTAGGAGTGCCGTGGATACCTTTCACGGAGGCGAGTCGTGGGAGAGCTGGTGAAACAACAACGGGAGGAAAAAGAAGTCGAAAGTAATGTATGATGCGCGGACCGAGGGACCGACTTCCTCGCGTAGGCGAAGTGCCGCTTCGTGCGCCAAAATTGGACGGGGCGCGAAGGGAAGGTAATTAGGTTGGAAGCAATTGTCCTTCGATCGGCGAGAGAACGATTTTCGAGGGACGAGATGTTTTCGAACGCGAGATACCTCGCGAAAGAGTTATTGAATCCGTAACGATTCGCTCTCGTCGGGTGTCTTCTAATTAGTTTGCCGATTCATCATCCACTCCACGCGAGAATCGCGCTTTCGCGTGATCAATTAACTCGGATGTTATTGATACGCGAGACTCCGTCGAACCGATGGCGATGGAAAATTTCAGCGGTGAAAGAAGAGAAAGAGAAAACGTCGAGAACGTGGAACCTTTTTTAACGTTAAATCCAGGCAACATTTTTAGACACGGATTGTCTCGGATACTTATCTTGGGAAATCCTCGTGCGAACGAAGATTCTACCGGCAGATAAGCGGCCGACTTTCGTGAGAAATTATCGGCGATGCTTAAACGCGGTTAAGGAACTTTTAACGTCGGCTATTCTTCTAAAAAGATTTCTACGACCGCGATCGTGAAATATATATTTTTCGGGTCGGGTCGTTCTTTTTTTTAAAAAAAAAAAAAAAAAAGGCCACGACTTCTGGTTGGTTTCGCCGGCGAGAGCGGGATTATTTTCTAGGCTCCATGCGCATGGTTTGCATGGGGGTTGCGAGTTGGTTTAAGGGGGCGGGTCGCATCCCCATGACAACGGTCGGCCTCGCTGATAAATCGACTTGGTGCGCGGCACATCGGTACCACCGTGAAATGCGATTCCAGATTACTTGGAAAGTTACGATCCTAATTAACGATCCACGAACGCACTCGCTGCTTAAATTACCGCTTTCGTGGGCTCATGCTTCGGTGCACTGGAAACGAGTTCTGTAATTCAAAACTCTTCTGATAAAGTTCCTTTAATAATCGAGTCGACTTAAAATGACTTTATTATAAATTAATAGTTTCGACCATTGTCCGGGACCCGTGAACCCGAGATCGATCCCTCCCACCGACATTTCCCGATCTTTAAAAACACACTTTTCATCGTTGAACGATACGATGGTTGGTCGGCGTTGATTAAAGAACCATGACGCTGTAAAACGTCGGCCAGGGCAAAAACGTAACTGCTTCAGCCAGCCGTGGAATCGTTCGATCAGAGACACTTTCTGCGGAGATACAGTGGACCACGAATCGTTCCCTCTCTCTCTCTCTCTCTCTCTCCCCCTCTCTCGTTCGTAATCTCGCGCGCGCACACAGTCACCGTGAGATTGTCTGCCTTCCCAGAAATTTTCCGCGGAGTTGGAATGGAATATGAAGTCGCGGCGCGCACTTGCAAATGTATCGCAAATTGTCGTTGCGAAGTGCTTAATGCAGGAGGCGAGAGGTGGTGGCCGTCGAGGTGGCGGCGGAGGACGAGGACCAGGAGGATTGGGGCGAGGAGACGCTCTTACAGTCGAAGGGAGACGAGCCATTTCGACGTGCCCGCCCACGCTGGAATTCGAGGCTGACGTCACGGGCATAGAGAAACCCGTCATCTGGGCGAGGAGGATGACGACTAACGCGACATTCCTAATGGCCCTCTCCTCCCCCTCCCCCGCTAATGTCGCCCGTAAAGATAATCGAGCGTGAGATCTTCGGCCGGCTTTCTTCGCCTCGTGGATTTCCACGGGAATCGCGAAACGATTTTCCGAGCCGGTTAGCGGTTGTGCAGGTGCACAGCGCTGTCATCGAGGGATGCGCTTCGTGATGGAGCGCTCTTTGAAGTCGGTGACGTTTTCAAATCTTTCCTCTCCTCTCTCCCTTCGCGCGAATATAGTGATTTATGGATTTTATTCGTTAATGCAGGATACGGGGATTTATATTTGATTGCGCACTTTCTTTTTCTTCCCCTTCCCCCTTTTTTTAGCTACGGAAATATTCCGTTTTTTCGTCGCGCGGGACGCGCGTGAAAAATTCAATCGCGATTTCAAATTCTATTTGGAGGAGTTGTATTATAAGGTAATTTGTAGGTTGGAAGGTAACGAACGTGGTTAAAATTTTAATAAATATTTGTTAGTTTGTTTTTAACGTTTGTCACAACGGGGAGGAAAATGTGCATCGGTGCATTGGAATCGCGAATGCAGAGGCGCCGCCGCGATGCAGTAACATAATGGCCCCGACAAGCCGTGAGGGGTTGGGTCGGTGGCTCGGTTGCCCTCAAATCATCACGGGGGTGTGAGGAAAATGACGTTCGGCCACGCGGAAGTAACGCGATAATGGCAGCCATGAAAGGCCCCACCACGATATCTGCTGCTTTGATGTCCTCTCCCAAAGCTGCCCCCTCCCCCTCAAAATCCATTCTTTTCACTAACACTTTAAATCCTTGAACCCACACACCGTTGTCGATCGTTGCTTTATCACGATCCTAAACGACCTAACCGTCTCGATAAAAGTAGTCCCTCCCTCCCCCCCGACGCAACCTCGTACACGTAATTTATTGCGTACAACGTAACATATATCTCAATTGCTAAACAGCTATTCCATAATAAGAGTGATCATCATAATATTAAATGATACAGTTACAAACTGGAGATTAAAAAAAGGGGTGAGGAGGGAAGCAGAAAACGAAGAAATTTACTCGACTGAAACAAGATGCAATTTTCTTCTTTTTTAAGTAACTACGTTGTCTTACTACTCTTTCCTTTCCTACACGTGCGACGTACTTCCATTATCTCCAAAATTTAAAAAAAAAGAAAAAAACAAGCTCGCGAGAACTAGCTAGAATCACCAAGATCGCAAAGTTTCTACAATTACCGAAAAAACGTGCTCAACAACGTAATTAATATCCGCATCTAATTTTTCGTTATTTTCGTTCCAATTAAATTCGTATCGTAGTCGATAATTTCCAAAACTCGATTCAACGTTGAAACGGATGAAAACGGATTAAAATCGGGGTTTTAAAACACGGAACGGATCGATTCCAAAAAGCGGTTTTTAGCGGCGAGATGGAATAGCAGGAGGCTACGAAATTACATCTCGAAGCGGGCTGAGGTCGCAGTCTACCGGAACAGAGGAGACTCGTCCGTAGTCGCAGTTTGTCGGCCAATGGGACCAGACAGAAACGCAATCGCAATGCAGGCCAATCCCTCTGCCCCGTTCGTCCACCCGCTCGCTCGCCCTCCCGTTCCCGGTAATGACAATCATTACGGGGAATGATTGCAGCGTCGGGTCCGCCAGCGCGCCAGCCGCTATTGGGGGATGGAAACCACCTTATAGAGTCTCTCCTCGGTCCTCGATGCGAGCGGTTTGTCACATGCTCCCGCCGTGCCAAAGTGTTTCCTTTGCGCCGTGACGAAATCGGTGAAGAAAAATCCCTGTCCCTTTCACGAAACGAACGAGGCGTTGGTTGCTCGATACGCGTCGCACGCTCGATGCTTCCAACTATTCCACTCCGCGAATATTTCGAATATTTTATGGAGCGCACGCGTGGATTTTTCGTGCAACGACGAGGATGGATTTCGCAACGATCAAAGCCTCGGGTCGCGGCTTCGAAGAGAGTGTCGAAGGAACTGAGGTAAACTTTGTTGTTGTGATATCGATTCGAAGGAAGTGACGAGCGGAACGAGGAGTGTTTGTGTTTGGACGACGAAGCGACGGGCAACGCGCGATGGAGATATCGGTGTAAAAGAAGTGTAAATATTATCAAGTAGCTGCTATCGGATCGTATCTGTTGAAGGATGATGTAATTATCGCAAGATTTTTTTCTTTTTTTAGACGTTTGTGCACGAGAGGAGGGGAATTTATTCGTATCTAAGATGGTAAAATACACAAGATATATGTATATACGAATGTAATAGGAGGACACGACGGTGATGTACGAGATGGCAGAGAAATATGGCGGTCGTTCGACCACGTGACCCTTTTTTATATCTCCAAGGTAATTGAAAAAAAAGAGAAAAATCTAATATGTATAATCTACGTACGCGTTTATTAATAAGACGTCTGTCTAACGATCGACATCTTCGCTTCGATCAATTTTCCGATTCACTTACTCCATTACCGTGCAATTCAATCGAGACAGATGGGCGAGCCAATTATATTGTATCTCCGTTTAACGCCATCAATCACTGGAGATCCGCCAAGTTTGCTTAAACTTCTTCTCGCGATCGTAGCCTAGGAGTTAGGCGCCGATTGTCGTTCGGAAACAGATCGTTTTCTGCCCTCCGCGAACTCTTTTCTGCGGATGGGGCGCAAAAAGTCTCTAAACCGATAATGTTTCGTCGATGGATTCGAATGCGTCGAGATAATATTCGCCGAGATAAGGGAATTGGACGGGTATTGATCTCGAAATCGATAAAACATCAATGCTTGTTAACAAGGATCGTGGCGTATCCACGCTCTCTTTCTGTCGAATAGCGTAATAAACCATTGATAATCGTTGGGCGCAATCATCGATCGAATGAAAAGTCCTCGCGTTTCTAGGAAATTATGGAATCGATCGGTTCGCGAGTTATCCGGATCATTCTTGCGAAACCCTGATTTCTTCGGTGGCAAAAAGCGTGGTCGCGAGACCGGTTAGTGCTTTAACTGGTATCGAAAGAACAGATTGCAGGAAACGAAGGGATAAAAAACGCGGGACTGTGTGCTTCGCGAAGTGAGGGATAGATCGCGGGAGAGAGAGAGAGAGAGAGAGAGAGAAGAAAAAAAACGGTTAAAATTGCCGTCCGTTTGAGAGGAGCTGCTCAATGAACGCCGGCACACATCTCTCCCGATTGTTTTCACCCTTCTTCGACGAATTCTGTATAATTGCGCTCGGACGTAAATAAAGATTATCGCTCGAATGAACGGCGAGGGTTGGCGAGGACGAGGTGCAACGCGTACAACGAACTTTTTAATCGTAAGAATGATCATCGTTGCCCGAGATAACAATTTCGAGCGATGGATTCGCTCTCGCATGAAGAATCGAGAACGATTCGAACGGACGGATTTTTTTCGCGAACCGCGAACTACGCGTAGTAAATTCTATCTCGATACTGATCATCCCTGTGCGCGCGCGCAAAAAAAGGAAAAGTAAATAAACAAATAAGAAAAGCGGCGATCGATTTTTCTGAACCGACCTTCGTTCCTCCGCCCCAGTCCAATCCAGTTTTCCAGCCTATTTAATCCGGTTCCAGGACTTTGACTTCTCGTCAAAGTATCGGTTACAAAGTATTCGGATCGATCGCCGGGAGGGTATATTTAAAGACGCAGAGGAAAGAAATTCGACTGGGACGGTGACCGGATTCACTCATACTATCGCCGCGTTCTGGAAATGGAATACGCCGCGTGTATTATCCGCCGAGTTTCGCTCGCGTGTGTATGCGTATTTCTGGGCGCGTTCGGTTCTCGTGTGCGCGTCCTTTCTCGCCGCGGAAAATATAATGATGGCGAGCGAGCGGAGCTGCGAGCGTTCGTTCGTTCGTACGTACGGTCGAGACTCGCGTTGGAAACCGGCGATAAGGAGGGAGTGTCTACTGCCGCCATAATGATAGCCCTGAGCGGCTCTCTGACTCCGGTACACCGGTGCACCGAGCCGCTCTGCGCACGTTGGATCGGCTATACATCGTTGTAGCGGCTGTACATCGCGCCGTGTGCACATGCATCGAACCGCTCTCTGCACGGCATCCAGGCACGCATGCACGCGTGCACGCACTTTACGTGTCGCCGGCCATCCACCGGAGGAGAGCTCGAGAAGGAGGGAAACAATGAGCGTGTTCCTTGCCGTGTTGCAACTCGTCGTTCCTCCAGCAACCTCGCCCTTCTCCTTTTTTCTTTTCTTCTCTCTCTTTATCTTCGTACGAACACCTTTCGCGTCTGACTACCCACGCGGTTCGTGCGTTCCCGAGTCTCTGGGGGCGAGGATATCTGTTTATTTATGAACGAATTTGCCCGACGAACGAGTCAGGAATATGGGACGGAGAGGAGAGGAGGAGGAGGGAGGGGATGTCCTCGCGATTTCTCGTTAACACTGTCAAACAATATTACTTTATGATTATGCAAAAGGAATACGTTATATCGAGAATTTTATACCGGTTTCGTATATAAATTGCAATAACTGGTATCGCGATAGTTAAAACACGGGCAAACGATCGCCCAGCTCGCAGGGGTTAATCTCTACCGTGGTATCTCGTTCGGAGATTTGTTCGAGTCGATAAATTAACCCAAAGGGGAGGTAAAGAGATAGAGATAGAGAGAAAGAGAGGGGGGTTAGGGCGTTGCGTAATAACCATTGGAAATTTCGAAAAATCGTGGCCGCCGCGTGGCCGGTCGTTCCGCAATTCCCCGATCGCAGAAAAAGAGGAGGATTCCTGATCGAAAAACGGCCGCGTGTACACCACACCCCGAGTTTCTGGTACCGCGGCATCGCCACGAGGGTTACACCGGGTTCACGAACGGCGTAGCGGGGTCCCGCCATTGGTCGGGTCGGTTCAGATTCATTAGCACGCGAACGGCGATTGGCCGGCCGCGAGGCTATCGTCTTTTTGCTTTCTGCCCGCGTAATGACGTGCTGCGCGTCTCGGCTTATATGCAACCGAGCGATCGTGCATGGCAGATAGGTTTTGCCGGTGTCTGCATGTGCATCGTCCACCACAGGCGCACCCATCACGCGCGTGCACACACCACGTTCCCGCTCGTCGGTGTACGTTCACACGTACAGCAAGCTGGAAGATACCTCGAGGGGGGGTGTGGAGTTACCTGCATCGCAAATGGGTCTCCGCCACGCAGCTCAGCCCCGAGTCTCGAAAGAATATATATATATATATATGTTCGTTTCTCATCGCACCCTCGACGAGTCGTCGATCGTTCGAAGGGGAAAGTCGAAAATCGCTCGATCGAGATCCCCAGATTTCGCGAAAAAATAATTACCGAATTCGTATATAGGCAGAGACGACGACGGGAACGACGACGGTGTTGAAATTCGATTGCAGGGGATGTGCACGCGCGCGCTGATCGCGGCTCACCTCCATTTTGAATTCTTGTTAACCGCGAACAGGGGTGGCGATGGTCGCCGCGCCGCGAAACCATGCCTCTTACTCGGTTGCCGAGCACGATTACAATAACGTCGAAATTGGAATGCGAATAAATGTGCCCGTTCGACTTTGATACATATCGAAAATCGAATACACGCGAGGACGTCTTTTGTTTTCCTTTTTTCCTTTAGTCGATTAACCTTTAACCGTCGGTCGAGTTGCGATTCACTCGCACGTTATATCGAAGGGAAAATAATATCGTGTCGATATGCGCGTATCGACGATCTATTTTTACGCCCACGCGTTCCATCGCGATCGAAACGTTTTCTTACCGTCTCGCGGCGAACCTCGATCGTTCCCTCCCGTTATTTAATTACCGATCCAAACCATTGTTTCCTCTTAACGTTATAATCGAGTGGAGAGCCGTGACTCTTAAATCGGTCCTCGACGATCGCAACGCGCGACAGTACACCCCTATGTATAGTCGAGAGGGTTACGCGGCTGCTAGGGTGAGTTTGAGTGCTGTAAGAAGAATGTGTCGAAAGCACTTCGCGGAGACCTTGCGACTAATGCTTTGGAAAAAACCGTTCGTTATCGAATCGTCGTCCTCGCTTTACTTATCGATTTAAAAATTAGGATCGGTATCCATTTTTTATCTTATCGAATTTTCCATATATTTCTTTTTTTCTTTTTCTTTTCTTTCGGAATACCCGATTCTTCGTCGAGTTTTTATTCGATACGTCGCTCGAGCTTGGCTCAGTGAAGATTACGTAAAAAGCGACTAATTACACGTTTGCGCACGATATTGCTTCTAATCGCGCGTTCGAAAAATTCTTTGTTTCGAAAAATTCCCGATCGTCCTTTATCGTCCCATTATCGTTCGTTCTTCGACACGTTCATTACACGTTTCGCTGTACTTGCCGTGCACCGTGGCGTTTCCCTCGTCGCTTCCCTATTTACATCTCCAACGATGCAATTCACATTGCGTTTGCCGTAATTAACTCTGCGACAACAAACTGATGCGTGTTATTACCTTCAACTTTTCGCCTTGCTTAATAAATACTCTCAATTAAAGCGTGTCAATGGCATAGATAGAAATCTTTATCTAAGACGAAGTTCTTTATCGAAACGCGCGTCTGTTTTGGATCCGATCTTCCGTTTCCATTTGAACGAGATTTCAAAGATTGGGCAGATTTTTTCCCCGGGAAGAAAAACGAATTTGAAAGGAGAAAGGAGTTGGGGGAAGGGGCGAGGATCCTTTCTTGTCCCGATACAAAATGGCCATTGAAACGTGACTTCGCGTTAGCAGATATGGATCGCGCCTTCCCTGGAGGTCGGAGGGATCGGTGTAGCGCACGGGTAGAAATGGTGAACTGCCGGAGGACGGGGTTGGTGTCGCCATGGCAACAACGATCCCTCAGTAGCCGAGCCCTCCTACACCCTTCATTCAACTCTGCCACCCCTGTAATCCGCTCCAACTCCAAGACAGCCACTACGCAATTTTCGTGAGAGGATACGCGTTCTCGACGCGATGTCTTTTGCCTCGGCAGGGATCGGTAGGAAAATGGAGAATTTGCTAAGAAACCGATCGTATCTCTCCTTCTCCTTTTTTCCCTCCTTTTTCTTCTTCTTTTTTCACCAACGTTTCCACGCAAGATAATTCCACGTAAGAATTCAAAGCTTAGAAAATCACGCGAATCGTCCCAGCGTCCGGGACCGATCGATCGAGGCGTTTGTTTCATTGCTTCGATTCGGTCGGAAGAAACTCGCGAGAAAAGGCAAGTAGTTCGGCTCGCCCTTTAACGACGTCTAATTAGTGGAGATGGTTAAAAAGGATGCGGTTTAAGGCGGTAGTTATTCAAATCCTTTGTCAAGGATCTAACGAAGCGACAAAACGTCGCTTTAATCGGCAACTTGGTCAAGTCTGACCCAGATAAATATTCATGAGCGGCTCCTTGGGTGCTCTATCGAACATTTCTTCCCGCTACCGTGTCTCGTCCATTCCTCCACCCCTCCTCGCGTTTGTTAATTATTTTTCGACGTCCCGCTTTATCGTCGCATCGTGGCGAGCACAGGGCACACATATATACATATACATATATATGTGGTCTTGGATATGTAGGCGAAAAGTCTGGACGGAGTAGGGAACGGCCCCCGGGAACAGCGTGGCGACTCTTATACTATGTATATCGTAATATCGTCGGCACGATTAACATAATATCTTTGCTTCTTTCGTATTCAAAATGGGCCACCACCACCAGGGCCGTATAATGGTACTCTCGATCCGTGTTTATACTAATGCTAGGTTCCCTGGGACGAGCTCTAAGATCATAATGAGGCTTCGATCGAATTAGGAAGGCGGCGGGTGACTCCTCTCCCGTGGTCTTCACGTTTTCTTCTTCTTCTTCTCCTTCTTCTCCTTCTTTCTTCCTCCTCCTCTCTTTCTCTCTCTCTCTTTTTTCAAGAATCCCGATATACTTTTCACGGGCTGCATCATCACGGCGGAGGAGCGATCTACGGCGACGCAAGGGATGGTGGACAAGTTCTTTTTTTCTCCTCTCGCTTCTCCTCTCGCTACGTGGATATTAAACGGCGTTTCACGGAACGCGTCTCGGGACCCTTCGATATTAGAGGAGACGAGTCGTTATGTACGTTCGACCGATTTTCTAATTGGTGAAAAAAAAAGAAGGGCGGGATAGAAAGCGGATCGCTCGATCCAAATACGCTTTTTCAAAGTATCGATAGGCGTGGGGGATGGGAGAGAAGGAGAAAGAAAGAGATAGAGAGCTTCGTTGAACGCGTAACGCGATGCTTTATCGTGTATTATAAAATTTTCGTTTCGAGGGAATAGGGGGAGGAGAGAACGATATATGCCTTCTCCTATATCTCGAATATTAAAATTTAAATATCGATTCTTTAGAAGATATGGAACGGGGATGGAAGAGGGAGCGAACGCGAGAAAGTAATTTCTCGTTGGTGGAAAATCAACAGTTTTTCCGCGAAACGAGCTTAAAATCTCCCCCTCGTCGGCCGGAGAAGTGCCATTAGCGGCGGCGGCGAGTACTTTAGAAGCTTCCAGCTTCCCCGCTCCGTTGCATCTCCGAGCTTTCGAGTACGGCAACATGGATGTCGTCGTTGGCCGTTGTTCTCTTAACGTCAACGGGCGCTCGTAATATTGCACCCATTTCGACGAGTTTCTGGAAAGGGAGGATCGATTCCTCGTTTTCCCCTATTTCCAAATCAAAATCATCTACTACTGATATACGTATATATACATATATAGCAATTTCCAAAAATATTCGTCCATCTTTATTTCGTTCTATATCGATTACAAGCTCGAAATCACTGGCTCCAACGTTCCACGGAATCCGATAATTTGAAAGGAAGATCAAATCGAAGATATTTTTATTAGAAGAAGAAAATTGTCGCGAAGGACCCGAATGAAATCTGAATATTACGATATCTGTCGACGATAAAATTAAGTATCAGAATATTAACGAGATATACTACTTGAAAATACAAATCCAATCTTTTCACAACCGATAGCGTGGGAAGAAAACGCGTTCGTCACGGAAGGTTTAAAATGTTGTTTAAAAAAAAAAAGGAAAAAGGTTTTCAAAAATTCGTCGAATTCACCTCGACGTTTTCACGGGAGGATAATCCATTGGCGGGAATGGGAGGGGTGGTAAAAACCGGGAGAGAAGCAATAATGCGCGTGCAACGTGTGAAATCGCGCGCCGGGAAACCGAGCGTTTAAATCGCAACGGGTCCGCGAAGCGAAGCGACCGGCCCGATCCAAGGCGAATTCAGGATTAATGCGTTTTTAATAGTGACATAACTGCGCCGCTCGTTCGCGCTTTTTCCACCCTTCCATCCCTCCCTCCCTCCCCCTCTTTCTCGATTCATCGCGGTTTTTACATCGACGACGAGTGTTGCCGGTCGTGCGCGCCGTTTTCACCATCGTGGTGGAACACACTTGGCCGAAACGCGCATTTTTAACGATCCGCCGCGGTTAGGAAGGGTGAAAGAAACGGAACAACAAGGAGCGGAAAATCGCGTGAATACATTATACAACGAGAGCGCTCCACTTTCTTGCCTGTGGGATCGCGTTTTGCAAGAAAGTCGGCAACGCCCTCCTGTCTGCGTTTTACACGGAAACGATTCCGGGCGGAATCGACGCGGCCAATTTCCAGCCGAGAGAAAGCTCGCCGATCCACCGCGACATTTCGCCGATGCGAAGGCGTATATATATATTTATATATATTATAATTTTGCTGTGTCTTTCGGGAGAGACGGAGGATATGATGGAAAGGAGAAGCAAGTCGCTTGGATAGATTACATCGAGGTGAAATTTTCTCTCTCCAAGAAATTATTTTCAAATATTCCTTTTTGCAACAAACGAAAGTTATAAGAAATTTTGAAGAAACATTTGAAATGGTCGAAATTTCGAATCGAAGTGCACTTTAATTAGCGTTTAGAGAATATCATTGGGACACGGTATTTTATTTCACGACACTTTCGCGTAACAATTTCTCCCCAATTTCATCCCAATTGTAATCTCTGCTCGCGAACACCTTTCGTACCTTAAATTTACCCAAATTTATCTTGATTATTAGAATCAAGAAAGGATATATATACATACACACACACTTCACTTCGTAAGGTTCGAACGCTTAGATTGGTAGCAACCACGGCTTTCTTTATTCTGGCTCACCGGTTCATCGAAACAATTTTGAACCTTCCCAAGGATCGTTACACTTTCGCCTCGCTCCTTTCCACGAGATTAGATTCGCCGTATTCGCCTTATAAGCATAAATTGGTTTCGATAACGTGGGGCTGAATCGAGGCGAATGCGTCGAGGGGAAAGAGAGAGAAAGAGAGATTAAAAGTTTCTACGCAGGCCCGGGTCACGAGATAATGAAGCCGGCCCGTGTATGATTATTAGAATCAACCGTGTCTGTCGCGCCTACGATTTGTTCGTTTTCTTTTTTTTCTTTTTCCTTGGAAGAAGAGGAAAGAGAGAGAAAAAGAGAGGCTCTTTTGAGGTTACGCCGATGCGAGGCAGGTGGGGAACGGGCGCGATACCGATATCATAGTTTTATTCCTTCCACGAGTGGGGAAAAAATGTAATTGGCCCGGCCGAATTCTATCGCTAGAGGATGGAGGGTACGTAGAGGGAGAGGGCATCGGGAGGGATGCACGAAGGGGGATGAACGAAGGAGAAAAAAGCGCGTGTGCGAACGGGCGACCGTTCGTAATAACAATGATTAGGAACGGACCATGGAGGGAAAAAAAAAAAGAGGTAGAAGAGGATCGAGTCTTGTCTCGGCTCCATCTCAAAATGGCGGCTGATGGATCGAGCCACGATGCAACCACCGTCCTCCTATAAGATATTCGAATTTCATCGCGAGAAAAGATTCTGTCTCTTACGATTCTGGATACGATTCGTATCGGAAATATACGATCCAAATGGAAGAACGATCGATTTTCGTATCGGTGTGGTAGGGAAAACAGGATCCGCGTGATTCGTGCAACTCGTCCTCTTATCTTCGTATCCCGGCGTAGGTTAAATCGAGGGTTAACTCGTCGTCGTCGTCGACGTCGCCGTTCTCTACGTTCACGTTTTTGCGATGCGCATACGGCCCGAGGAAGGAGTCGGTAAGAGGAGAAAGAAGCGGAGGTGAAGGAGGAAGAGGGTCCAGCATTGTTCGCGGACATTGTAAGCATGTCCGGAACAAAGAGCGGTAATCGACCCGTGTAACATTTATAACGTAATGGGAGGGCCTCACCGGCCCATAATAATATCAATTACGGGGCAACGGGAGAAAGTAACAGAAAGAGAGAGAGAGAGAGAGAAAAGGGAGGGTGGGGAGAAAGAGAGAGAGAGAGCGTATGCTGTGATGAAAGAGAGACGCGAAGAGGGAGGGGGCAAGGCAGAGGGTTTTAGATCGGAAGAGCACATTGGCGACGCGGATTCGCGAATCTGTCGGCCAGAAAATTGACCAACGAACCCTCTTCGGTCAGCCAGCCAGCCAGCCAGCTGTCTTGGGATGAAGAAAGAAGGCGTCGTGACGCTCTCGTTAAATCAAATTGAAGGGATCGACAAAAATCGTGTGTACGTTCGAAGGGATGATTTCTCGATTAGATTTAGAAATCTCATAATTATCCGATAATTATTTCTTCGTCTATTAACTTGTTTTAAGTTCACTGGATTTCAAATAATAGTATGCACTGCAATTTCTAGAGAATCAGACTCTATTTCCATTTTTCGTTATCCTCCATTTATTTTTTGTTATTTTCTCTTATTTTTTCCCCCGAATTTATCTAAAATTTCCATAGAAATTTCGTTTTCGAGGCGTTGAAAGAAAACGAAGACACTCCGGATCGATACTGTGCGTAAGTGAATCGCAATTGTCGTCGGAGGTACCGAAACGGTGCCGGGGCAAGGTCAAGAAGGTATCGAGGAGGGCCTGAGACCCTTCGTTTTTTTAATTTCGCTCTCTTCTCGCAAGGTTTTGTTTAATGGCGAAGGCGGTAACCGCGCACAGGCCAGCCGACCAATGAGAGGCCGACTGGAAATCATACGCGGGATCGCCGGCCGCACGGCGGCCTCCGAGAGTGGAGGTGAAGTTAGGTTAGGTGAGGTTATGTTCGCTCCCCGCGTCTCCTTAACATTCGACGGGCCTGTCCCGGCACGGCATCGTTCTCGCAAGAGGTGGGGCTCCGTCTCTTCGATCGGCGTTAGGCATTTCTTCTTCTTCTTCTTCTTCTACCTCTATTTTTTCCCTACCTACACTTTTTCTCCTCCTTCTATTTCTTCTTCTTCTTCTTCTTCTTCTTCTTCTACTTTCGTCGCTCCGTCATCGCCTCCTTTGCCCTTCCAATACTCCTTGACGAAGGCCTGTTCACTATACTTAGCATTGCCTTCGTTTTAGGACCACGTGAGACGCCGAGATAAAACCGCTATCGTGAATGCAAGTGGGGGCGGCGTGGCTGGTTATCGAGCCTATATATCTTCAAGACCATTTCGTAATACTGTATTCATTCGAATATTTCGAAACAATCATTTCACTCTGTTATTTCAGCTTTGTCCCCCTATATCTAACTCTTACGATTTGAACTATGATGTCAATTATTCTTCGATCCGTTTACCCGATTACCCGATTCGAATGGAGGAAAAACGATCCAATTTCTGAGAGTTCGTTTTAAATTGGAACATTTTCTCGAATAAACACGGTATAAGGTAGCCACGACGATTTCGAGGCTCGATTAGAACTGGTTTAGATGTTAAAGGGAAACGTTTCGGATAGAAAACGTTTCCATCGATGCCTCGTTACAAGTACGAGGATGCATTATCGTCGGATTGGGTTTTCACTTCGCAGCCTCTCTGCTGCTCCTGTCCTAATAATCGGGTTATCGGCCATCGATATGTCGAGAACTCTAATTACATTCTTCTGTGTTACTGCTTAAACCGTGCTGCGCGGCCAATCCCCTTCTCCTCTGTCAATAACGAACAAAGCGTTTCGCAATTCCTTTCGAGTACGAGAAATTACAGGTTACGTTCGAACACGTGGGAAGTGGAGGAGCTCCTCGAAGACGAAGAAACTCTATGGTTCGTCGATATTATAGATCCGACGATTGCGCGTATTTATCGATGTTGAATTAATGAGTCACTGTTTCGAAGTTTCGGTGCAAATATTTCCTTCCGTCCGAGATGAAAAATTTCGCAACGATTTATCAAAGATCGCGAGACGCGAAATTGATATTAATGTTAACACGATCTATCTTCCATCTTTGATTTTTTTTATAATCTTTTTCATTTCGTCGAAAGACACGAAATTTTCAATAATTTGACTCTATACGAAGCTGATCCCAAATCTCGAATGCTAGATTTGCGATTCCAGAATGAGTTTGTGATAAAAAGAAAAAATGAGGAGTAGCGTAGAATGCCACTTACGCAATTTCGTTTGTAATTCAATGTTCAATTATCAACATTCGTGAATCTCTGTTCAACTATAAATATAAAAAAAAAAAAAGAAAGGAAACAAAACGGAGGCCCGATAAACCCGAAAGGGACAGATTCCTCCCCTGCTTCTGATCGCGTGATTCTCTCGTTTACTCTCGGTACAACAATCACGTGACAATGCGTTTCTCGCGTGCCCCATCCCAAGTCCGATTAATCCTTGATCTTTACATGTACGGGTGCATCGACACGATTAATTATTAATCAGATACAACATTATTAACTTTGTTAATCAACGTTTTTCTCTCTTTTTTGTTCCTTTCCTTTTCTCTTCTTTCTCTTTTTTTTTATCGAAAACGAGTCGAGATTCCATTAAAAGGATTGATTCGAACGGGGGATATTTCTTTTTTCCTCCGTACGAGATTCTCATTCACGAACCTTTCCACGAACTAATAACGCAATACTGCTTATTATTAGACGAGAGAGGCGTTCGCCGAGATGATCGACAATCGAGATAGAAAAAAGGAATCCATTGATGGAGCCCGCATACGAACTTGGTCGATTCCTTTTTGTGGCTATTGATCGATGGTGACCGTAATTTTCAGATCGCGTGCCGCATCTGAGTCGCCGCCGCCGCCGCCGCCGCCGCCACCTTCCTCTTCAATGCAAACCAATGTTATCGGAACGCGGCTCTTTCTCCTCAAACTCGTGTCTTTTTATCATATTTTTCACGCGGCCAACTCGCCCCTACCGTCCCCCTACCACCGCCGCGATGCATAAAGACGGCGATTACAGCCGTGTTTGTAAGTTCACGACCGATTAATATAATTTCTCGCGGCGAGAACAACGTAACGAAAACGTCACGAAAAAGACTCGTTGGCAGCGAAGGGGGAAAATTCAGATACCTTGGTCCTTCCTCGATCTCGTTAAAACGTCGAGAATATTTCCCCTCTTCCCTCGTCACTTCGTATATATTCCTCGTTAAAGGAGAAAAAGAAACGAAACGAAGGAGAGAGAGCGAGAGAGAGAGAGAGGTATTGCATGTGCAGGGCGCCGACACAGCAATCACGTTTCCGTGTTCTTTTCTGTTGCAGGTGCAGCGCACAGGGACAGGGGAAAAAAGAGAACGAGAACCTTGAACCAATCGTAAATGGCGTGGAGTGAAAGCGGTCGGTCTCCGCGGTTTTCCCAGAAGAGCGCGAGCCACGAAATTATCGACCTGTAAATCGGAACGAAGGATCTCTCGTTTCTTACTCTCTCAGGGTATATATATATATATAAACCTCTATGTGTTACGGAAGAAAGAAAAAAAAGCCGAATGCACCGAAATGTAAAAAAATCGAGAACGGTACCAACTTCGAATCGGCGAATTCAGACGTTACGTTACGTTATCCCCAGGAGCACGTTTATCCTCGCATCAATCCTCGTGCGTCGAAACGAGGCTCGATGCGATTGATTCCCATCATCCATTTGACGGATTGCGCATCGTCTAACGATGTTTAGATATTTCAGAAAATGATTGGTGGAGGCCTGCCCTTTCGAAGATCCGTATCGGAAACGTTATTGCACAACGCTACGTACGAATGATTGATGAGAGAGTGCACTACTTTCTGATGCGGTTTCAATAAAAACGAAAAAAAAGAAAAAAAAAAAAAAGAAACTGTCTCATTTATTTTCGACGAACGATAAACCCCTCTTGCAATGCCCCCATCTGGATTAATGGGTTACCGTTATCGTATCTCGCTCCTCTCTTTCTTTCTGCATTCCTCGATTCGGTTATTACGGTAATGGGGAAATAAAACGGTAGTAGTGCTCGCCCACGAGAGAAATCGTTACGTTGCGGAGGAGGACGAGGAGGTTGAGGATCGGCGAGAAAGCGGCGTGGGGGTCACACCTCGTGGGGGTCGATCGAAGAGAGCGAGACGAGATGGAGCACGGTGACAATGTACCCCCGTGACTCGATTACACACGAGGTACCGTTAATCATCCTTAATAGCGCGCGCATAATAGCGCGAGTACGAGATACGATCGGCCACGGTGGATTCGTGATTCCACGCTCCTCCAACGATCGTTGTCCTCCCACGTGCACAGGGGCCGTGTCGCGCACAGGATGCGTCCAATGGTGAAATGAAACGAATTCTCCGCGGTTCAGAAGCTTGCGGCGCCGGCGGCGGCCAGTTTCAGTCAGAGTTCAGTGAATGGGCGTACATGAAGACAATCCAATCCCGCTCGATTCCCGATTGGACGTCGCCTTCTAATTGAGTCATCGTGTCATTAGTAATAATCGCGCGTGTAACGGAACGAACGATCTCCTCTCGTTGCAAGGAGAGAGAGAGAGAGAGAGAGAAGAGGCGGCGTGAAAAATATGGACGATACACCCTGAGAAGATGGTGCGTACATCGATGCCCAATTAAGCTCAATTACAGGCACGGATAATGGGCGAGCATCGGTGAAAGAATGATTATTCCGCGAACGGTTAGGATGATCGACCTTGGCTGATTTTGCGCAAGATCGATTTGCGCAGGATAGAAGGAATTATCGAATGGAATGGAAAAATGCGATGGAAGGGAAAAAAGAATGGTAAGGTGCAGGAAGAAAATTGAAAGGAAGGAAGGACGTAGGAGATTGGAACGCGATGATTAACTGGCTCGGCTGGAGATTGATCAGAATCGTCCCCGTTCGGAAATGTTAGAAAAATTAAAATCTAATTGGAAAATTATTAAAGCGAAAATATTTGGTGGACAAGCGTACATACACGGGCTACGTATACACTTGTGGCCAACAAATGTCCTGTTACTTACGAACAATGGAGCGTATATTCATCCGTTTCACTGGGAATTCGAACAAAGAGGACCTCGCATTTTCGGAACGAGTTACCGGAAGATCGCGTGCCGTCGAAATATTCTGGAAATATGCTAATTACCAGTTAGTCAGTTTCTTGTGGCATTGCGCCGGTTTCTACGATCGCTACGATTGCCTCCTTTCCTCGCGGTTCACCTTGTCTCGAGCTTTTGTCCCGTGTTCTTTCGTGCCTCTTTGTCCCGGTTTTCAGGCTTGTTCTTCTACTTTTTCGTGTCTCTGCACGAAACGCGATGCGACGCCGTTTACATTCTTTTTCCTCCAGTTTGAAGAACAGGATTAATCCTCTTACCCAGCGATGTTTTAATCAAAGAAATCGCGTATCACGTATCCAGTGTTAAATAGGAGATCCACAATTCGCGAATCCAATCCCACGAATTAATTCTCCCCTCTTAATATCGATATATATCAAGTTGCATCGAGTTCCTCTTACAATTAACTATTCGACTGCACGGATATATATATATATATAGTTATAGTTTGAAAAGAAGAAAGAAAGAGAGAGAAAGAGAGAAAAAAAAGAGTCCTACCTAGGCCACCTAGCAGTCGTTTCTCTTTGTTGCGCGCACCGTGCATACTTTCTGTCTTCACTCCCATTAATTAACCAACCACGCCGTGTACGCGGTTGCTCTCCTGTTTCGAGAATGAGGAGCGACCCTTGCGCTGTATCGCCGGCCTACAACATCCGCCCTGAATTAATTGAATATACGGCTCGCGTTTACACGCGATACGGAGCCAGCCTTTTGCGAGTTGACTAATACCGGGCTTCGGTTCGTATACCGGGGAAAATTAAAAATTCATCGGAAATCGCGCGTAGGACGGCCTACCTTGTTCCCGCGAAACCTTGTGGTTTCGTGCGATTCGTGGCACCCACAATCCCCCCGCGAATTGGGGGGAACGGAAAAAGAAAAAAGAAAAAAAAAGATTTCTTGGAAACTTATCCTATCTGAATACGTCATCTTAATAAACGCGTCGAGAACTCGCTTCCTTTCCGAGACTCCTTCTCCGATTCTCTATTCTATCTAAATAGAAATTAGGAAAGTCAAAGTTTCGTTTCTCGAATGGATGGATCTCTCCGCTTCGACGCGTCTTCCAAACATCTTCCTCATTCTCTTCGAGCACACGGGTGAAATCGTGACGTTTGCACCTTCGTGTGTACGCACCTACGAGGCGTTGTATGGAACAACCGGAAACGAGGGCAGGTCTATTATCGCCCTGGAGGTTATACGAGCTAGCCGAAGTTTCATCGCCACGGAGTTCCAGGTACAGCAATATGTTGTTTTATGGTGCAATCATCGGCACGGTAATAATCATTAAATCCGAAGCTGTGTGCTTCAGGCTCTCCTCTCCCCGCCGAACGAGCCCGTCGTTAGTCTCAGATTGATTCGTTCATCTCGATCACGCGTGTTGCTGTGATGATATTTAACGCGATCGAATATTCTGAAATCAATTGCATATATATATATATTTCTCCGGGAAGAAAAGAATCTTTTTTCGGAAAAAAAAAAAAAAAATTACCGAAATTGAAAAATTGTGGATAACGTCGTTCATCGACTTTCAATCGAGTTTAAGAAAAGGAGCGCTCCTTGTCGTCGAAAAAAGGAATTACAATTTAATTCTCCTCGAGAAAAAAAAAAAGGAAAGAAGATCGGAAGATTGTTCGAAGGAAGGAAGTTTCTGCTATCCAACGAATCATTTTCCTTCGTCTCTGTGACAAAGGAAAGAAAGAAAAAGAGACTAGGGGAGCGGTTAGTTAACGATGGCCATAATTGCGGTTTATTGTCTCAATAAATATATACGACACAGAGTGTACGAAGGCAGAAGAAGCTTGATCGAGTTGCTTCCTGGGATTTGAAATCAGGCGGCGTGTGTCCGCGTGTATCAAGGCACAGTTTATGGGCCTGGTTAATATGGTTTATGGCGTTTCGTTCTACTCCCCGCGGAACCGGAAGCCGCCTAATGATCTGCCGCCTCGAAAGATGAAAAATGACCGAAGATCGAATAACGATCGAGGAGAGACGAAAACGCGTCTTTCCTCTTCGAAAAATTATAGCCACGTATTTATAAAGACAAAATACATATATATATATATATTCACAATTATATTTCGCAAAGAAGAATGATTTATTCTGACGGAAGAAGATGTTGCCAAGAGAACGATACCTCAATTATTTCGTCTCATGAATTTCCAATTATATTTTCTATTTCTTTTTTTTTTTTTTTTTGCTAAAATTGTATCATCGCACCGATATAATCGGTCATAATTTGCTCAAAGAAGGAGTGCGAAGGAACAATTTATCGTCGTTATGGTCATTGGTCAGCTGTGTGGTAACCATGTAATATATCGTTCCATAATAAACGATCAAGGAGACAGGAAGCGTCTCAACAATTTGCCATATATGTGCCTGCTTCCGCTCTGAATTCATCGATCTCTCGGCTCGGCGATTGATAATATTTGACGGCGTTGTTTCACGCTGTTAATACAACACTTTCCAACCAACGTGTCCATTCAGCCAAGAATCATTGCGCAACGCGAAATAATTAACTGAAAAAGTAAACGACGTAAATGTTCCAGTTTTCTAATCTTCTAACCACACATAGACGGTTTACGCATATGAGTTTCGCCGATGAGTGGCCATTAGAAGTTCGTTATCCTTATCATAATTACGCTAACGTGGTTCAACTTACCGTGCACACGAATTACCGCGAATCGTTGGGTATCGTGTCACTCTATTCGTATAATCTAATAATAATTCATATAACGTCTCGCGGACGTGATGATCGGAAGATAACGAAAATGACGAACTACGCCCGTGTAATACCGAGCGATGGAAACGAAAGTTGAAAACTACTATGATCGTACTAACTAACAGTAGATTCATTTTTCAATCTATTCGTTGGCCGAAAGGGTGATATTTCTCGAGTAATCGGTGCAACAGAAAATGAAAATTCTGAATAAGTTCTGGCGTTAGAGAATAAAAAGAAGTTTTCATTTAGAGGAAATTTTAGATCTTGGAAAAATTAACTGTGTAATTATTTTTCACTTACGTTATGTTATATATATATATATATATATTTATATTATGTTGCGTGAATATGTTCGATTACTATTCCATTCATCAGCTTTAAAAAAAAATAATGTTCAATTCATTATGTGTTATAATGTGTAGAAAAACTGAAAATATAATTCTATCTAAAATATACGAGATATTTTTGTAACGAACCATTTCTAGGTACATTAAACTTTTATTTTATTTTACCAATTATATAAATTATCAATTATATAAATATATGAATTACATTAAATACTACTAAAATTGTACTAGAATTAAAACGGTTCAAGGAAATCGAAACAATTTGTTTATTATAGTAAATGCATTCTTCCAGATAGCGTAAAGTATTAGTCTTGTCCCCGGTTAATTCTGTTTGAACTTAATGGCAAGGACAGCCTAATTGATCTATGCAATTACGTTCCGATGGTGTAAGTGGCGCTAAGTGAATACCGTGGTGAAGGCCTTGGTTTCTCGTAAATTATCGGACAGTAATTTGAAGCGGTGAAAAAAATAAAAAAAAGAATAAAAAAAATAAAAAAAACTTCGACGAATCTTTTCGATCGAGTATACGTGCAACTCGAATACGCACGATAAACTTTTTTGCGCAACTTTTTCGCACCGACAACCTTTTTTTTGCCTTTATGTTGTCATTTTATTATTTCAATTTACCAGCATTTTCCTTGAAATTTTCCCACAATTCGTCAGATTTGATCGCGATTCACGTCTCGATTTCACAACAGCTCTTTGTTCCATTGCGCAGGAGAGAATTTTGGAATCGAACCAGTTCGAGCAACCCTAGCATTAAAGCCCGACTTATTTTCAGCCGTAATGACAGCTCGGGAAGCCATCTTCAATTTCGAGGATTTCGAGATTGGGATCAGAAACGCACACCGTTCGACGCTTTCCAAAGTTTAAAAAATTTTCACATTCGTCATCGAGAAAAATTGGAGAAAATTTAGAACATTGTTGGAACGTCGATTATTCGTTTATTTATAATTGGAATCGAGGCTAGCGGCAATCGTATTATCGATAATCCGATTGCCATAACGCGAGAATTCGATGAAAAAAGATGGTCTCGACACCGCGAGAGGAATAATGCATTAACCATAGATCGCGGTTGTCGCGTCGGGCTGTCTTTATTTCACCGAGTGCTTTTTCCGGTAAACGGCATGATGGATGCGACGGGAAGAATGCAGCCGACTCGGCAACAAGAAGCCAACCTGCGCATTCTTACATAACAATTGCGAATTCAGCTTAATAAATTATGACACGTCCCATTGGGGACAAGCACCGCTGCAACTCTCTCGTGTTATTTTAACATCGTGGCGACGATCGACGGGTCGCGGCAACGATTTATCCGTCGGGAAAAAGGGAAACGTACGCCGAGGCGGGATACGAAGTGGATAGTGGCGGTTTCCTCGTTCGAATATCGAGGAAATGACGGAGTGAAAGGGGGAACTTTCTGAAATTCTTTCGACGCCAGTGAAATCAGCGGTTTCATCGACGCGCTGATGGCCGCCTCTGAAATTTGTTGCCGCGGATCGTCGTCCCTGGTAAACTCGGCCAAAAACGGTTTTAAATACGGTTTTATACCTACCCTCGAGTTTCGTACTTTCCTTTCGCGAAATAAATCCAACTTTCCATCGTGCATTCAGGAAATCGTGCATTCGCGAAACGGTTTACCAGCGGCATTTTCATAGACGGATGAAAGGAACAATCCCGCCGCGAATTGCGAAAGAAATATATAGGCATATTAGGAGTTTCGCTCTACGGATGGAGCAACTTTACTTTACTTATTTTCGTTTTCGAACAAACAGGTTCGTACGAACGAAGTACAACGAGGGAGATTCGATACCTGGATCCAATAGGGAAATAGAAAAAATAAAATCTGAATTCATTGAGCGATATAAATAATAATGTACATATAACCGAAGCATAATGATTTTCTTTCCATTTGTAATTTTTCGTTCACGTAGACAAAAGAGTTCAGACGAGTTCGATTCCGTTCATCTAAATCCGCCTGAGAATAAATATTTTTATAACGTGGAATTCCAAGAACGGGAGTTCCCTTTCCTCCGATTTTTTTTTTTCGCTCCACGGGAATTCAAATATATATTATACATCCTCCTCGTGTTAATCGCAAATATTTCTCCCTCGGTTTGGAGAGAACTAACAAACGTTTTCATCCATTCATCTCGATTATAAATTTTATTATTACAGACAGGCGGTGGAATTCCACGTTCCCGCCTCCTGAGGGGACGAGAAAAAAACTAACAATTTATGTAATTCGCGCTCGGACTCGCGTTGACTCTCGATCATCCGGGGAATCGACTTTACCAGAAGCGGTGATGATCGGAATAGCCGACTCTCGGCGAGAATACCGCTACGTTGGACGTTTTAACACCACGATTGCTTTCCTTTCCACGATCCTTTTTCGCGTACGCGCACGATCGATGGGAAACGGAAAAAATGCGGTCGACGCGGCAGGAAGGACGCCAGTCTCTTGGACACGGTCGAGAGAGGGTGCAGCAGCGGCGGCGGGATCGGTGCTTTCCGTGAATGCCGGCGGCTTCGTTTGATGCTTTTTACCCAGAGTCCTGGATACCGCGCGTTCCTACAGCACGATTGGCTCCTTCCACGGCACCCGTACGGTCATTGGTCCTTTCCAGCAGGATCGTAGGTGCCCGTGGGACGACGAGCGTTCTACGCGGGAACGATTCCTTTATAACGCTCCCCTGTGCAATATTCCCGGTGATTCGCGACTACGGTGACCGTGTCAACAACGGACTTTCATGGGGCCCGTTTTTCGTCATTCGTTGTGTTAGTTTCAGGTAGTGCGAGTCACGTGTATTCCGGAGATGAAGTTGTTTCGATCGGGGACAATGAATCGAGGGATAGACAGTTGGAAATTTATAATTATTTAACGATAATTCCTCGTTGACGAGATTAGACGAAATTGTGTATTAAAAAAATTGCTTTTGGCGATCTATCCGTGCGGAATGGTTGAACGTTGAATACGTTGATTTTAAAAATAACTCGTAATCGTATAAAGAACTGTGTCGTGTGTATCTTGGAAAAGAAGGAAAAAAAAATTCGAATTTGCAATGTTTTAGTAATAGGTACATTAAAATTTTCGATTGGTACTTTGATAGCGAGGGATAAGCAGTCCCTTGATACGGTATTTATTCGGTAGGAGTTAATTATATTCGGAGCGAGTGAGCGCAGAAACGATTCTGGTAAATTGTAAACTGCTCGCTGCTATGAAAAGGAGGGATTTAATGAGGGTTATTGCCGGCAATCGGCCACTCGATATCCGTAGCTCCGCATTAAGACACGGAATTATGTTTAAAACCAAGGACCCAATTAACGGAGGTGCATGTCATTATATCTCTGATGAATCCGGCCCCCCGTACATAGTCGCGACTACCTCGCTGCATAAATCGTTGCGTTAGCGGTACCTCTTTTCACGGTATTTAAAACTGCATTTTCGTTAATGGGAAATCGATCAAAGCCTCGAACGTGAAATACGAGTGGTACACGAGGGGGAGAGAGGGGGAGAGGAGTGCATGGGGGGCGCTTAGATATTTTATGGATCGCCTTAAATAAAACGGGATAAAGCCGACGAATCCGCCGCGAATCATCGCCGATTCTTGCGTGCACGAAGGTGGTTTGGTTCCCCACTTCCTGGAGAGATGGCGCCACCATAGCGGTCGATACGTCTTCCGACACAGCCGTTCGCGTACGTATCCAAGGTTGAAGAAACGGAACTTCCCGCGATGAAGACATCGAGGAAAAATGCCTCCACGTTGGATAAACGTCGATTCGAATCGGTAATCGCGATCCGTATATTCCTGTGGGATATATCGGCAACCAATTTGCCAACTTTCGATCGAGTTTTCAAACAAAAATTACGAGCTCGCATCGTTATTAACATTACGTATACGTAGAACGCGAACGAAGGAGGATCATGCCTGATAATTCTCGTTTCGACGTTGTTCATTTGTTTTCGCGTGTGCTCGCTCAACAATCAAGCATGGATACACGCTTGATAATGCTCCTGTACGGCCCGATAAACCGTTTACCCGATAAACTTTCAGCAATGAAATCATAATCACGCGCGATCGGCCGACACGATGTACACTAACTACACGCCAGTCCTGTTTGTACCTACATAAAGACGCATCACCGCTTCTATTAATTATGTAGATGATATTGCGTCACGGATCGACGATGGAAACGCTCAACCGATCCCCATATACGTATGTGTATAAATATACGTATATACATATGTAACCATGTATGGTTAGAGAGCGGCGATTAATATTCCTTGAAAAGAAATAGCCTGGAGAAGAGCGTTGCCGGGTGGGTCGGCCGGTAAACGAAATCGTACGTATAACGAAACTCCAAGTCGGGAACTGGAAATGTTGACCGGACGTTCGAAACGAATAGCTTTATTTCCATGAATCGAAGATGACTTTTATACGTTAATTGGTGGCTATCAATTTAACAAATTGCCCGATATAAAATCTAGAAATTCGTTTCGAGGAATTACGGATCTCTTGCGTTTAATACGTTTAAGGAGAGTTATATTTGCTATAGCATTATAATTGGTTTTTAATCAGGAACGATAATCGATAAGGAGATCGGATTGGGGGAACGTGGCGTGGAAATCGACGATCGCAGGTTCGCATTTTCAATTGCGATTATCGCGAGATGAAGTGGTGAATCAAAGTAATTGAAAGCTTGAGAATTTCGTTGGACGTCAAGTTGTTACGCGGAAAGTACCAAACACGTTGATGAAGTGCTTACAAAACGTTGTCCAGAAGAGAGACAGAAAGGTAGAGGGGAGGAGGAGGACTCCCCTTGCTGTTCCTTCAATTCAATTGAATTCTATTCCAGCGTGCAGTTGATATCATTGAGGTCGCCACTTAAATCCTCATTGTCGTTCGTCGCTTATTGTTTCACCCTTCGTTCGGCTACCAACGAATGTACATACGTACGTTTCTCTTTCACATCCGTACCCGCACCTCTAAACCGGGCTGAAGGAGAGCCAGACTCGAGAGTCCCAGCCTCTAAGAATCGAAACTATCGTTGCGGATCGGAAAATATTCATCCTTTCTTCACGAAGGGAGCACTCTCACCGGAAACGAAATTAAAATAAAATAAATTCTGCCCGATAACCGAATCCGTTCGATCGAACAATTACTATTTGACGAAACGACGAGAATTCGATTATATTCCTGATTATATCCCCCACTCGTCCACGACTCGTTAAACCATCGAAAACACGGAATATGTAATATATAGATAGGGAGAATGGGTAACACCGCGAGATCTCGATCACGCGTGAAAGTAGGCTCGGAAGGGAGAAAACGAGGAAAGTGGACGAGGATGGGCGATGCTGGGAGGGGAGGTGGATTCCGTCTCGAGGCGGGTAACCAAAAATTTGGTCACCCAAACCCCTCCCCGTCTGGCTCAAGGGGTTTCCCTCGACTTCATCACCGCTCGAGGACGCAGGTAGCGCCATGCGACTCGACGCTACTTGCCGCGTAGCGAATTTCGAGGAGTGGCACTCGAGCGGTCTTTCAACAGTGGCCGGTGCGCTGGAGAACCCTTCGGCGTGTACCGTCGAGGCATGGGTAGTTTCTGGCTACGCCGATGTTGTTGGCAACGCTCGAGGAGGGAGGGAGGGAGGGTAGAGCCCCTCTCCCTCCTTCCCCCGGCACCCCGGCCACATGAAAACGTGGACGGAATAATGGACGAAGTGAAGTGCGTCGCGGTTGCTCCCGAAGTGGGCATTGTTGGCCCACATGCTCGCTCGAACAAACCAGGTTGATCGACTTCGTCGAGGAACACATGGGAACGTCGACCGCCACTCTTTCTCCCCCTCCCTTCTTCCTTCTCCATTTTTCTCACTTCTTCGTTTCGTCCACTTTTGTTTCCTCCGCCGTTTCCCTTACGTCTAATCTAATTGTAACAGTGTTTACAACCGGTTTTCGAGGGCCTTCCATTCTCTTTTTTCACCAACGAACACCTATTCCTTCGAACACCGATGGAAATCTTATCGACCTCGAATCTAGAATCGTCGTAACGAATAGCTCGTCGTAACGCTTTCGATTCGTGAGTTCTTTTTTTCTTCTTTTTCTTTTCCTTTTTTTTTCCTGTTTCTTTTGATTCGAGGATCGGCGAGGAGGGAGAGTCATGGGATCGGTGCAAGTGGTACGGTGTCGCGATAAGACTCGAGAATCCCGCAGTGGCTCGTGACGATCATGTAAAGTGAATTATCCCATCCGATTATATCGTGATTGTCATTAGGTCCCGATCTCTATCGCCTTCTCTCCGTCCCAGCCACCTACGGTGCCCCCGTTAACAATCCCACTTGATTCCGTCATTGGCGACGTTGGAGTTCCTGAATGAGTTCGTAACGAGATGCACAGCCAGAGGGCTGGCCCACGTCGGGGTTGCCAGCACGTGTCCTCAATGGACCAATCAAAGCTCACCCTCTCTTCTCTCGTCTAGCCTCTCTTCCCGATTCCCTACAAGCCTCTCTCTCTCTCTCTCTCTTTCTCTCTGTCTCTCCCCCTGAATCCGAGCCTTTATGTACATTAGCTTAATACGATGCGGCCGCGGAGGATTTTGCGGAGGATTCGTACGGATCCTGGGATCGTCTTTGGATCGTCCTTCGATTCAGACGCCACGTCCAATTCGAGATCATGTTCGCGTTTGGATAACGAATCGAGCAGAGGGAGGTTGGAGGGAGGATAAATAAATAAGTTCTTCGAGTTTTAAAAAGGAGGAAAAAATCTTTCTTAACAAGATTTATATCGGTTATAACCGCGCGAACGAAGAATTTATTAAACGACATGCTGTTATTATCGAGCAGGAGATAAGAATAATTCGGAAATCAATTTCTCCGATTAATTATTGTGCGTACGAGGCTCTCTCGAATTTATTGCAAAGCGTCTTCTGGGAATGAGTAATTGAATTTTGATGAGAAGCAGAAGCAGGAAGGAGAGAAACGGTCGGAAATGGAGAGCGCTTCGTGCGCACGTGCACGCGTTCACGCGGCAAACACGAGCTCCGCATAGTTCCGCGAGCGTGAATGGACGCGAAGATGATCGACTCGTCGGATCATCAGGATGGGATCGTCGGTTTAATTGTCAAAGGAGGGTTGTCGTTGCGTAATCACGTCGCGGATGAACGCATCCGTTGCATCCACCCTGGAGGGACGAGTAAATGGGCTTAATTTGTAATTTGACTTTTATAGCGACGCATTTCGGGATTGTGACTACTTTCCAACCCCCCTACCGTGCCTTTTTAAACGTCTTGCTTCGTAAAAATTAGAAAAAGCAGAGATTCGGCACAAGGGAAAGAGGCACAAGAGCTGTGTAATTTGATCGAATGAATTTTTCGACGAATCTCTTTTAAACGTATTCACGAATTATTTCGATTCGATTCGTGGTATACACTAGTAGTAGTAGAAGCGTTACTTGTTCGTCCTTTGCCGAATTTACCTTACCATTTCGCGTAACAAAATCATTGAATCGATCGAAAAACTCAAAGATCGATCGGAGATGCCAGATATTACTTCTGCTCTCTAAAAGTACAATTCTTTACGATCATGTTCTATTGCTTATTAGAGTGGAAATTCGAACGGAAACTGGGAGAGCAAACGTTTCGAATCTGCGCCCGACCTCTCCCCTTCTCTCTCCCCGGTTCCAGGAATAAATAATTGAACGTAATTTCGCTTCAACCGTGGCGTTGCGCGCGTAAAATCCGAGGGAATTTAGCCCGCGGAATCCGCAGTTGTAGCGCGAAAAGGAAGAATGAAAAAAAAAAAGGGAGAAAAAAAGAAGAAGAAGAAAAAAGTAAGCGCTCGACAGCAGTAAACCTCGAAAATTATAATTGCACACGGCGTAGGCAAGAACGTAATAATGCCGGTTCCAAGTTGTAAACGCGCGTGGACACACACGTACATCGCGTGCGCGGCACAGGTATAGGCCGCGTAATACGCGTTCGTAAGACATTGGAGAGATTACGGAAAGACGGAGGAGCGTGTTGCGCAGTTGGAGGGATCAGCAACAACGCGGTGGCTCGCCGACCGCGATTGCGACACCCCGTTTTAACAACCACTCTCGACATCCAGGAGAAACTTGTGACATCAAAACTTGGGTTGGCCGATTGCAGACTCCGCACCGGGATCCACCGAGAAACTTGATGCCCTCGATCGAGATTTCTTTCGGTTTTAACAGGTGAATCATTCTCCCTCCAGATTTTTTCAGGAATATTTTATTTGCGCGTATATGTATATTTTAGCCGGGGTGGAAACATTTTTGCATATTATTATCTGTAAAAATTGGCGAGATTTATAAAAAGAAAACGTCAAAACGTTGCGAAGCTTATTAGTTAGCTTACGTACGACAAGCTCACCTTTCAAACTTCCTTCATCTCGTTCTTAAAACCAATTCAATCTCTGAAAATTTCCCATCCGAAAAGATGCGTTTTTCGGTTTAAGAGAGAGGATTTCGATATTTCGATGAACGGTGTGTGGATGCTATCAGCGACGTCCGCAAGAAAAGAACAAAAGCACTTGGATAGGCTAATTGAAAAAATCTCGACGAACGCTCCAGTAACAAAACGTGACTTTCGGCGCGGCTGAGTTCGTGGAACGAGAACGGATTGGCTCGGGTTTCCACGGCGCGAAATAAAAGCCGCCGCGGAGTAGATTCAATCAGGCCACGAGGGGTTCAGGGGATGAGGGAGCGCAGCATCGATGGGGAGAATGGTGCGCGAGAGGCAGTCGGTTGAAGTGCAAACGCGAAGGGCTCTGTAAATGCGCGCACGTATATATATATATATATAAGTATACGTGTATATAATACACGTAGGATGGATGCAACGTTCGTCGAAAAAGGACGGGACGATGCGTGCACACGCGTAAGCGTTGCTCGTCGTTGCACGCTCCCTAATATCATAGGGTGCATTACGCGCTAAGTTAAGTTACACTTAAGGATCGCCGTTGAACAGGATTACGTACACATACACCGTTAATGCACCAGTCGAGTGCGTATTGTCCCGATGAAACGGGAATTAAATGTGTTTTATCTCGCGAATACTAATATTCGGGGTGTCGAGTAATTTTTCATTAACGCGAAGTTAAGTAATATTTTCATTTTTCTTTCATCGATAATTAATCTTAATTCTAAAAGAGTTAACAAATTTAATTTTTATTTTTAAATCTAATTATTCTCGTGATTGGAATCATTCCCTATGATATTAATTAATAACGCTTCTCCTGATTCTTAATTGTCACTTGCGATCCCATTCCCCAATTCGTCGAAAGAAGGCTTGAATCAACGACGAGCGAGAAAATATATGGAGAAAAGCCAATAAGTAAGTCTCTATAAGAAATTATCTCGTTTCTTCGTTTCTCGTTCCGCCGCTTTTTCCATTAAACGAATCGCCCCTCCGTTCAAACTAGCTCGAAAATACTGGATGGAGTTGGATAACCGCGTTGCTCTTCAATTTACTCCGCTTACGCGAGGGCTGTGTATTCTTTCCGAATCGGGCGAGAATTTCTCGGCACGAACGCGCGTGCACTTTTTTTTTTTTTTTTTGCGTGCCGGTACAGGGCCGCCGGCTACTGCTTGGAACGGCATTAGACCCCGGCCAATTGGCCGCATCTGTTGACTGGTAACCGGGTGACCTCGCCTCTTATCAAATGCGTTGACGCGATAGAAGTCGAGAGGTCCATTTGTTGGGCGTTAACGTTGCATAAAAGGGAACCGAAGCAACCGAGGGGGGAAACACGATACTGATTGCGCCGCGCGATTGTCTCTTCGAGTTCGAAAAGGGCTCCTTTTTCTTTCCTCGTTCCACACACCCACATACACACACACTTGTCAATTAGACAATTATAGGCCCGAAAAAAGACGCGGTTCCTTTTCATTCTCTCTCTCTCTCTCCCTGTCTCTCTCTCGCTGCATCTTCACGCGTCCACGTACGTAGGTGGAAAGAGATTAAAGTGAGGTCGAATGAATTAAATTTGTCTACAATGGCGGTGTATATATATATATCGAAACGAATGACCATCTTTGTCTCGTATTTTTTTTTCTTCTATCGAGACGCTGCATTGTATTTCACTCACCATTTACGAACACGATAATTTTAAACACCCGAATCTTTCCCGAAACATAAACTTACGACGATAGACATTGTCGAGAGGAATTTAATTTCGGGATTGGGGCGAGAAGAGCGACGACTGACGATCGGTTGCACGATTGAAGACAGGTTGTCGTCCGTGGGAAAGAAGTGGATTTTGGGGATAGTTAATGGCGGAAATTCGGTGAAACCGTAATTGGCGGGACGATCGCCGTTATGGAAGGGGCCACGAAAGTTGGCCGGACCAACGAGTCTAATGAACTCGTTACATATTTACACGTTGTTCGTGCCTGCCGGGGTCGAAGCCAGGGGTAGCACAGAAAACCGCATCGAATTAAGAGGTCCTTTCGCAAATTGCAGACGGAACACGAGAGAGCGATTTAAGCTTATCGATCCACGAACGACTTTCTGATCTGTTTAACACCCACGTCCTGCCCTCTAACGCTCCGGTTAATGATACTGGACACGCCTGTTAACCCGCTAATTTGAAACAATTTGTATTATGTGTACACATTTATATATCTATATCTATTTGAATTAAACCGGCCTGTAATTTGCCACCGCGATTCGGTGTTGGACAGCTATTGCTTGCTCAAACACCGAACACCCTCGATATTTTTCCACGTTTTTCTCCTTTCACCGAGAATTTAATTCTTTCTTCTTTGGATACTTCATACCACATCCATGATAATAGCGCGATATCAGAATTAAATCGACGTACAATCGAGCGTTGAGTTGAGTTTGGACTTGGAATTTCGATAACTTTGGAGCAATTCTTCCCTTCCTCGAACCCGTTCCTACGAATCCAATCGTCGGGGATCCGGGATTCGATCCACCCTCGCGAGAGAGTCTCTCCCTCGCGAGGACAACGAGGCTCGCCAATTTGTCGTGGCATCCATCGGTCGTGCTCCGTCCGACCGACGACGGCCCCACACGTGCAATACGCGTCCGCGTATGCATAGAGCGCAACACGGGTGTTTAAGCGCGTGTTCGTGTGTCGTGGGGTTAATTGAATCAAGCAGCACGCAACCGGCTCTGTATACACTGCCGGGTCATCCGAGGTCAAATCGGTAATGGGCCGACCCCTTAATTCGCCATGTGGCTGACCACCGAACGCCGATACATCGTGCTTCCTTCGACATGCGACCCATCCTAGATTCTCGCCTCGACCTTGAACTGGAAACACCATATCGACGACACGGTGGATCCACGCCAACTCGGCTCAACACGAAACCCATCCACCCTCTATCTCCGACCAGCCCCCAATCTCATCCCTTGGAAAACATGCGGTGACATGTTTCACCATCGATCGCGACGTATCAAGTGCGAGTTTTAACACGTGATTTTCTCAACACGTCGAAGCGAATGCGCAGATTTTTACGAAAGTGAAAATCTGCTCCATTCAAATCGTTAGACTGTTACACGCTTCGAAGAATCCGATACGAAGGAGGAAGCTTCGTCTTTAAGACTGGTTAAATAAGAAGCAAATAGTACCTACGGAAAATTCTCAAGAAGAAAAAAAAAGGAAAACCTTGTGCAGATTCCTCTTATCGTATTACGAATCGCGAACCGAGTGGTCGATCGGTTTAGATCTTCCAAACAAGATAAAACCAATTTTACGTAATAACATTGATCATCTCGTACGGAGAAGTTGGCAGCGGCTACTACTAAAATTCCGTTCCACCGATCTTTATGCGCGCCAAGATCACTGAGATTATCCGCGCAATAAGTCTCCCATTCTCGAACAAAAAAAAAAAAAAGAAATAAAATAAAATAAAACGCGCCTCGTTAAAAGAAACGAAAAATCGTCGTCTCCCGATCCTCGTCTCGGGGAAAATGTCGAAGCAACGCGATCAAAGTTATTCCCCCCTCCCCGATTTCCTTCCAGACGAAAAATAAAAAGCACCGATCGTGAAACCGAACGAGCAGAAGTCGATCACCCGCCCGAGGAAAAGATATCACGCGGCGTATACGTACAATGTCCATCGTACGGTACTCCTTTTAAAAAAACGTTTTACGAGGGCCCCCCTCCCCCTTCTACCGACCTCTCGAGTACTGTGATTTTTAGGGGCGGCGATCATCCCGCGAGAGCGCAGCCGATAAAGAGAACCGAGCCTGATTCCGGGAATTGAATTATCGAGGCGTGGCGGGCAACGTGTTTAATATCTTCATGGCGGCGGAATTCCGAATCGGTGGAAAAAACATCGTCAAAACCGTGGTCGCCGGTTGATACAATGTCCAAGCCAACGAAATTACACGTTTCCATACAATGTATTACACGGTGTGCGCCTGTGATTCCTCGAATATATGCATCCTCGCTCCCCTCGTCGTCTTCCTCTCTCTCTCTCTTCATCTCTTCGTCGACAACCGTCTCCCCGTTTCACGTTACACGCGGTGGTGAGGCGAAGCTACCGTGCTCATTTGGTAACACAATAGCGAGTGTGACCAATAATTCTTGATTAGAAAGCCAGATCGGCAGCGGTCGGATGCGAAGGCGTACGATCGTGAAGGGAGGGGAGGAGGAAGGAAGAAACGCGAAGCGACAGAGAAAGGCGATGGGACGTAAGTGGAGGAGAGAGAGGAAGAGAGAGAGAGAGAGAGAGAGTGCGGCCGTCTGATTCGCCGGCGAAGACCGCTCGGAGAGAGAGGATCCATCAATCACGAATGTCCCGCACCTCCGAGAGAGAGTGGTGCTTCTCGCCGGTAGCAAGAAGCTGCAGAACCTCATAGCTTTTACAACAGGGAGGACAGTCGCGCGGAGGAAGTCAGAATCTCTCCTCCATCGACGATGGAGGAGCGCCCGGTTGTTCCAGGGTCACGGTGCAAAAACCGCGTAATAATCCGGCCGGCCGTTGCGCCTCCAACTCAAGACCTGGCCAAGATAATATTGTTTTCGAGTTGTATAAGGTAAATTCGTTGGAACGCGCCAAAAGTATGTATTTTTATATATATATAAGAAAAGTAGGAGGGAAGGAGAAAGTTTCGATTTGGTTCATTCGACGATTCAAACGCGAAGCTTGTATATATACGTATATGTACAAGATTCGAGTGTTAAAGGGAAAGGTTCTTCGAAACCGTTCTCCAATTAGAAAAAGAGTCGTCGTAACTCTCGATATACGAAGAAATCCTGTTAATAGCGCGTTCTTTGGAATTGTCGAATAATGAGGGGTCGACGCGGACGGATAAAGCAGAATCGGAGAGAATTTTCGAACCGTGACGTGGAAAGAGAAAGCCGCGAGCAAGGAAAAGGGGAAAACAGAAGGGGCGAGGATGGTCCAGGAGGAAAAGGAGGGAGCGAGAGAAGGCGGAGAGGACGAAGGCCGACTATCTCGGAGGCGAGATTGTGTGTTAATGTATGGCTGGCATTCGGACGACAACCGTGACAAATTGCTTTATTAGGTTGGCAGCCCGGGAGCCTTTCCACTCGCGGCTCGCACCTCAGGGCTGCTACTCATCGTGATTGTACGCTCTATTCTCCTCCACCTCTGTGTTTCCTCCTTTTCTTCTTCTTCTTCTTCTTCCTCCTCCTCCTTCTCCTCGTCCTCCCTCTCCTCCTCCTCTTCGTCGCGTCGCCCTTCTCTTTCAACGCGCGCGGCGGAAGACAACGTAACTCGCGGCTGGATGAATGGATGAACGAGAATCCTCGCCGCGGGAGGCCGATGCTTTTTTGAAATCGAACCGAATCGGCTTACTTATCTCGCGATACGAGACTCTCTGTCTCGTCCATTTTCCCATACCTGGGGGAAATCATCGTTGATCGAATCCTCTTATACGTGAAAGTGATTCTTTCGATAGATTTGTAGAGTTACGTAGAGATTGCGCAAGTCGAGATGAGATATTCAGATGCTCGGTTCGATTTGGAGAGTCGAAAAGAGTTATCTAAGCAATGAAATGAAAAAAGAGAGTGACGATCAATTTATCGATTAAATATTCGAGAATTTAAATATTGTGATAACGTTTTGCATCTGTTAACTATCTTTTCTAGAATAGTAATAATTACGATATAATAGATATGGCGGTTGAGCGTAATTACTATAGCAATTTCGAATTATCTGAGATGACAGTGACCAAATATATCGATATCTAATACCAAAGCTTGATTTCCTTTCCTAATATACATTTTAAACAATTACAGATTACACGCGTGAGATTACAAAGATGAGATAGAATTATGCATCTATCGATAAATAATAAAAATCGATCGATACGATATAGCTTTTCGAATATATATTATACTTCGTTTCCTACAACGATCCTTAAAAATTCTTCAGTAGCGCCGATCGCTCCCGATCGTCTTTCATCTTCCACGACAACGCGGATAGACAGATCTCCCCCTCCTGGGCGGAGGGTCCAGGAAGCTGAGACAGAAAAGATCGGGCCACTATTACGTCACCTGGCCAAGGCTGCCACCTTGCAGCTCGCACGGCAATCGAGGCGAAGCTGCGGATTATTAATGTTTGCGTCGGGTCGTTAATGGATCGGGGTCTCCCATTCGAACACGTAGAATGCGGGTCCAGCTGTGAACGCGTTATAAGATCCTTTTTTGCGCGGTACAATGTCCTGGCGACTCCCGGATGCGGCATCATTAAGTCACCTCTCCCCCCTTCCCCTTCCCCCTTTCCTACTCGCGACCCTCTTTCCTCCTCCTCCTCCTCCTCCTCGCCATCGACTTTTGTCGACGTAACACGCGGAACGGCCAACATGTGGAATCGAATATCGACGTGGCCGTGCCTCCTGACCTCCCTCGGCCTCTTCCTTTCGCTACGTTATTAACTCTCGCCCGGGGTAATTAGCCACCGGTTACTTAAACCGAGTCAACTGCCTAATGATCTATCGTCACCTTCCTCTGCCGCCTCTTTCGTCCCTCTCTCTCTCTCTCTCTTCGTTTCTCTTCCTCCCTCCATCTTTTTACCTTTTTCACCGGCGGCCTCTAGAAATCCAGTAAGGCGCGCTCGTTTCAGGCAACACGCACCTCGGGCTCGTTACCTTATTCCTTTATTCCACCTGTTTGTCCGGACTGACCGAATTGCCTGCTGGGAAATTGACGCGAGACTTGTTTGAAGATCATTAACGGTTACCTACCTTGCCGGACTCGAATCGACCGCCTTTTTCGGCCGCTCCGGCCCACCGGATATTTCACTCAATCTTTATGGGGATACCGTGTCTCGACCAAGGGTGGAAATTGCCCCGATTCACGTTCAAACGCAATTTTTCCCGATTTTATGGTTTTACAGTTTTTGTTGAACACTCGTCGAGGAAGGAATTTTCAATTTCTCGTCGTTCAGTTCGTTCCATTTATTTCATCGAGATTAAAATTTAAATCCAGGATTCAAAGGAATGGAAGTTGTTGAATGACGTTTAACGTGGAAACGTTTATCCAACCGGCGTTTCTAATCTAGCAACGAATTGAAGGGTTGATAGGGATATTTGCAGCGAGCAGGGCCGGGGCCGATGTTGATTCTAGGGCTATCAGACATCGTCTAAAGTCAGACGCGTGCGATTGGACCAAATGCTATAAGTGGAACATGGGAACAAGTCCGGATTTCTGGTCCACGATCACGTCGGACTCGTCAACGAATAGATAACGAAGGAGAATGAGCTAGTTGAGGCGGTTTGATACATCGGCGACATCGCCGCAACATTCATCTGCATAATTCATTCTTATCAGTACGATTCCCTCAAGCAGGGATTCTCAACCATCGGCCAACAATTTTCTCTTCCAAAATGAATTCCGAGTCGAATTCGACCGTGTTCGCTCGCAACCACCACTTTCTCTCTCGCCCACCCTCCAAATTTTTCCCCTCAAATTAATCCGATCCTTTTCGCCTAACAATCATGGTGGCCCATCGTCTTCCCTCGGGATCTCGTCGATTGAAACGGAATCAATATCCGAGGTAAATCTCGTGTCCGAAAACGGTGATCTTGGCGCGGGCCAAGAGGAAGAAACAAGAGGCGAACGTTCCAGTTTAGCGAGGCCTCTTTCGGTAAAATGCCAACGTCGTTAACGTCGTTAAACTCGAACGAGTCTCCGTGGATGGAGGCAAGCTGGTCAAAGCGACGCCTTTGACGCTATGTCACGTTATATTAAGAGTGGTTCACAGGTCGCGGGATTCGCGTTCTCCGCACGTAAGAATAGGACGCCCACCGTATTTACCCGCTCTGAATTCCTGAGTCCGCGGTTCGCCCCCTCGCGAATTGTTGCGCAGCGCAAACCCAAACTCTTAACTCTTGAGCTCGCATGACTCGGCCGCCCGTTCATCTACAGGGTGTCTTTCTCCGTTTCTATCTTCCCGAAAGTAATCTACTCCTGTCGTCCGATCCTTAAAGAAAGAACCGTGTATGAAACCGTTTCTCTAAAAAAAAAAAAAAAAGAAAGAAAAAATTAAATAATTTATCCTCTTAAAGAAATCTAATTATATTCTCGTAGATCGATCCCAACCTTACCTTCCATCAACGTAATGATATTTTATCGTCGTAAAAGACGTTTGGGTCTTTTGTGCTCGGGTAGGATGTCATTACGATCGGTGAAAATTGATGTCGAGTTGCGACGAGATTTTCTTTTTTTCTTTTTTTCTTCTTTTTCTTCTTCTCCTTCTTCTCCCCCTTCTTCTTCTCTCTCCTCCTCGTCACTACTTTAGGATGGATGGCGTCGTTCCGGCAGGCCGAAGATAAATCGAGATACTTCAAGAACACCCCGTACCTACACAGATGTTTAAGAGCTAAGCAACTACTCAGAGCGAGTGAGTTGATGCGAGCCGCGTATCACGAGAAGGAAGTTCAATTTAACCCAATAAAGGACAATCAGAGGCCGACGGCGACCAGAGACGAGTACCTACTACTCCTCTGATGGCTAAACGGATCGACCGAGGGACTTCGCCTTCAGGTCTTTTCGGCTCGGAAGACGGAAAACTATTTTGCTATCCGTTCGTCGTAACGGAGAACGTAGGCCCCGATCCCCAATTCGAAACGCCTTCTTCGCAAGTATTTATTTCTTTTTTTTAAACGGAATTATTTTTGCGTAAAAATAAAATCGATCGACCATTGTTTGTT
Organism: Apis cerana; assembly: GCF_029169275.1. Classification (NCBI taxonomy): domain Eukaryota; kingdom Metazoa; phylum Arthropoda; class Insecta; order Hymenoptera; family Apidae; genus Apis; species Apis cerana. Next base: position 6,652,830 of record NC_083864.1, on the reverse strand, counting down.
TGCTTCCTCCGTTCCTCGACCCTTCCAACGATGCTCCCTGTTCCTCTTCCACGCACAGCTGGAGGAGTTTTCGATCGGGAAACGGGCATTACACGCGAAAATGGAAAAGACCAATTCGATCCATTCTTCGGGCTCGGTGCTCCGCGAACAAGCGTCTCTAGCTCACGACCCAATGGACTGTGAACCCTGTGACATGGACCAAGTGGAATTTTCGGCCACCGTGTTTCTCACAAAAGACCGCAAAAAGCCCGCAAAAAGGCTGCAATGATCCGCGTCAAGAGAGGAGGGGGAGGGAGGAACAAAATGGCCCTCGAATGCACCGAACGGCCCCGAAGCATTCGACGCTGTACTCGGCTTTCGAGTTCGGTGATCGGGAATCGATCGATTTTGACAGAGCGGAAAAGAGGTGAACGGGACGATTCCTTTACACCATAATTCGACGATACGATTATTTTCCCAAAATCTTTACACGTATCGTACACGTATACTCACGAATATACTTCGGATTTATCGAAAAATCGAAAAATTACGTTCCATCGGGAACTCGAAAGAGAAATCGGATAATTGGACGATACTTGATCTTGATGGAAAAGACACGAAGAGACGACGAGACACGAATTAATCAGCATACATTTAACTAGCATACGTTTGTTGGGAGAGGACAAATGTAAGAGACAAACGGGGTGTCTCCAAAATCTCACGGGGTTCATTGGCGCGGTGGAAAGGGGGCTAGCTATGAGATTAGCGGGGGTTCGGTTTTAACCCTCCCCACCGGGGATGGATAAGGGGGTTTGAGCATTAGCGATTATACGCACCGCGGAGTCCATACATCGGATGTCTCCGTGTGGAACTAAACAGACAAAATGGCCATGCTCCGGCTCACCCTCGATTCCGTTTTCCTTTTACGAGGCACCGGTTTCGTCGTCTCTCTTCATCCTTCCTCCCTTCCAACGAGTTTCTCCTCTTTTTTTACCTAGGAGGGCATTATACCGCGACAGGGAAGAGGCGAGTCACGAGATTTTCGAAAGTGCACTCGCCTCTCTTTTCCTATCTGTCTATGCGCTCTCTGTGTCTCCCTGTGAGAAAGCTGAAAGTGCTCGTCCCACTCCTCCTCATCGGTGCATTTTATATCTCGGGATATCGAATGGATATGCTCTCCTGTCAAGAGGTGCTCGCACATTTTAGATAATGCGGATAGGAATATTTGAAGGAGATCTATGATCGGAGAAGAGAAACGCTTGACAGATTATCCGGAGAGGTGCTTCGAGGAATAACGTGATATCGATGGAAATGTCGAGTGCTGTATGCAGCAACAATATTTTTGTCAGTCGATCAAAACGTTTCGAAAAGTGATCGGATAAGGAAAGTTGAAGAAGAAAATTCTTTTATCCTTCTTCCACTCTGTTTGTAATAAACGTTTAAAAAATTCGTGTAAGGGATCCGTGAAACAACGGCTAATTTTCTTATTTTTTTTACGATAATTACGAGAGATCGGATAAGAAAATTAGAAAATTGAATCTTATCTTTTACAATTAATTTAAATCCACTGATTTGTTCTTCTCATATCTTTTTCACGACATCCTCCGTTGAAATAATACCAAAATATCTTTTCCATTTTTACCAAATAAATTGAAAACTTTGAACACCTAGAGAAACTCGTACTCCGTCCGATACTAGGTATGCATCTGCATTTTCCTTTAAATGCACAAATTTCCAATCCAATGATAATCATAATCCATGCAAAATAACATTTCCGCGTATCGTCCGCCATCATCCACTTTCGTAAATATCACTTTTACGCTCTGAAAGGAAATCCATGGAGATGGAAGGCATATGTTCCACGAGGATGGGCTGAATGGGCCGTGTTGCGGTATGCAACATCGAAAGTAGCTTACCCGCGGAGGGTAAGATCGGTGTCATCCCCTTAAGTGGGCACAATGGGGCTAAATCCGATTTTCGAAATGATCGCGTTAAACGTGGCCAGGGATTTAAGGAGGGCGGGATGCCCTTCTCAATGGCCGATGTTTACCGGTCCCAATGGAAAGGGATTACCCCGTGCATATCCATCGCACGGGAAACAGTGCGCCCCGGCGAGCTCCCGCGGCGCTGGAGTGGGGATGCTCGAAAATTCGCGCTGCAGGGTGCACGGGGCGTGATCTTGTGCAGTTCTGCGTTGCCTCCTCGATCGAGCTGGAATTTTAAGATACCGTGATAAAATTCGTATGAATTTCTTTTTCTTCTTTTCCTCTTCTTTTTTTTTTTTTTGTATGTGTTATAAAAATGGCAGTTGAAAGTTGCTTCGAGATGAATTTCTTCTATGTTTCTGGTTACCAGAAAACGGTATTTTCGGAATCTAGAAAGAATTTGCAAGAATCGTGGAAAGAAAGATTCACAATTAGTGACTATCTCGGATTATACCATCCATTTTTAATCCCATTGAAAATTTTCCCTACTTCTTTCCCTTGTTTCCCCAGAATTGATTCCCTAGAAAAATCTTCTAGGGACTTAACTCAAGTCGTAAGCTCGATACCTTATATATTTTTAAACGTATTTACGAACCTACGCCTACGTGTACTTTCACTGTACTTTTGTACCAAATTCGAAACATTCGAGAAATTCTACTCGCATCCACAAAAACGATACACACGCAAGTTTTCTCAGGCTGGTGCATCGAATCTGGCATTTAAACGCACAAATATTCGATCTCGTACGATACGCTAATGTGACACGATTCCGGTCGATTCCTTTCTCTAATCGAGAAGGGGGCGAGTATCGATCCACCGTTGGATGTCAGGAAGTTCATTCAGAAATTAAGACAACCAGCGTACGGCCTTTGCCAGGCGACTTTAATTGCGGCTAATTGTTACGAAGGTCGGAAGCGGCCTGTAAAGACGCAAACCCACGCAATTGATGGTCACACCACGCGATAATACTGGGTGATCGAATAGTAACGAGTGGTACGTACTACGAGAGCCGCGTCTCGATTACAACGAGTTGGAAACGAACGATACGTACACGGACGGGATCTCGTTTTCTCGCGTGGCCTTGGACGTGGCCAACGATTGTTGGGTGAAGAAAGGCGACGAAACGGAAGAAGCTTCGAAAATATCGTATCGACGATATAATTTTATTCCGTCTCCCCGCTGAGCAAAGATCGTGGAGCAATTGTAACCGCTTAATCAAGCGCTGGAGATCGTGGAAATCCGTCATTGTCGTGCTCGTTTGTCTTCCCGAGATACCAACAGCGAGAAATCGATTATAATAAAAGTGCCCACGGGTAAACGCATTAGCACACAAACGTGTACGCTCGTCCCGCTCGTCGAGGCGCTCGCGACCATCCATACGTCCATTGGTTCGAGGAGAAGGAAAAGAAAAAAGAAAGAAAAAAAGAAGGAAAAAAAAGAGGATGGTAGTTGCGCAAGAGATGAAATCATGGGAGAGACGGTTTTCCCGAGAACGAGCGGATTTTTCTCGCGAAACACACGCAAGGACACGCGCGTGTCTCTCCTCCGTTACTTAACGCCTCCGATCGATCGATATTTCCATTCTGGTTGTATTGCCACGCCACGTGATCGAATCGTTAAATAGAGGAGAGGAGAGGAAATTTCGTGACCATTTTTCACTCGGTCGGAGACGTGGTCGGGTGGTTGGTGGAAAAATATCGGACGGAAAGAAGCGAAACACGAGGAAGGCATACGGAAGAGGTGGAATGCGAGGGGGAAAAAATTCTAACGTGCATTCCGCGGTACGCGTCGTCTACGTACACTCGTTCGTCTTCTTCTACTCTCACCTCCTCTGTCCCACGTTAACCCAAGCAACTCGCGAGGTCTCTTTCAAGGTCTTGCTGCTTGGCTTTTCGTGCCAGCCACTCAAACGCAATTTGCCTTTCGGCCATTGTCATTTCTGCACGATACGCTCCTACGCCCAAGCCTCGTCGTCGTCTACGTATCATCGCGTTTTCTTCTTTTCTTCGGCTCGAAAAGGATTTCCAATTTTTTATTCCCTTGGAAACGCTATTCGACTTTGGATGAATATCCGAAGCATCGTGCGTCGTATGCAGAGACGAGAGAAAGAACTCGAGATTCGATTACCAATTATTCCAACTCGCTCTTCGAAACTCTGGAAAAATAATTTTTCGCAGATACCTCCTTCCATCCAGCTCTCCAATATTCTTCGATCCTTTCCTCGCGATCCTTAATTTCACTCGACGCGTGTAATAAAGTCATAAAGGGCCGAACGATCACGCATCGTGTGTGTTTCGACATAAACTTCTTGCAACGAGAAAGTCCATCAAACCTAAGGCCTCCTCTCCTTCGATGGACGGGTACACTGGAATACTCAGCGTTCCAGCCACGAGTCAGAGAGTCGTTCGATCGTCGCGAAAATGCCTCTCAATAACGCCAATCAACGGCCACCCTAACGACGAGCATTTAGCTGCACGGTCACGAAGGTGATTCCCTGGAATCTCGGCTAACTGATAACCAGGCCGAGTACCCGGTATAGCAAAACGCGTGTCGATGTAGTGGAAGCGGAGAGAAAGAGGGAGAAGAAGATTCTTCTCTCCGTGTTATTAAACTGGTCGATCATCTAATTACGCTCGGCTTGGCGGTCCTCCTCGTTAGAACGCGATACGAAATAACGGAAGGAGAGCTGACGAGACAATCACCCTCTTGAACTTGGAGTGTAACGTGTCTCTGCGAGGCGGGGAGGGGAGAAGGTACAAAATAATCGAAGAAAAGAGTTGAAACCGGACGAGTTTCACGACTCGTTCGAACGAGAATGGGCGAGGAATATAATGGGCGGTCGGGGATAGACGAAGATGGGCGAGTAAGATGAGGCTGGATGGTGCAGCAGGCGCGACTGGCCAGGTATACGAGCCAGATGGGATGATTCTGGGATTCATTAGCGTAATTAACGGGCCCTCATTAAGCGTATTATGGAAGGAACGGGACGTACTTACTAGTAGCGGATCCATCGGGTTCGCTTTCCGCAAACGGAACGCGTCAATTACATTCGAGTCGCGTGCGTTTTAACTCTCGTTTTCGTTAATGCGCGATGTAACCGTTCGTCCCTCGGCCCATTGGCTCTGGAACGTGAGGGGAGGGAAGAGGCTCGCGGGCTGTTTTGCGGCAATTAACCCTTCTAGAGGGAGCCCGTATGCCCGAATTCAATTCTAACGATGAATTCCTCTGCCTCCGAATCGAATTTTAAACAGCGACTCTCGAAACGCGGTTTATACTCTTCCTCGTATTTATTAGGATAATGAAAGAAGCGGAGTAATCTATCCGTGGGATCGTATTTTTCCCCCCGTTCTTTCTTCGATAACGTAATAACGGGAGTGCTCCTGATGGCCATGTTCGGCCATGTCGAGGCCGTGTCCAAAAACGATGGCGACGAAACGTCAAGTTTAACGAGGATCGAGTGTGAGGCGAATTTTAATCGGGAGAACGGTCGATATTTGATATACGCCTTTTTTGTACAATTACATATCAAGTTTATAAAAATGTTTTCCAATGTTGAATGCACGACGTGATGACAAGTATCAAAATTCTTCCCAATCCTGTTAAAATTGCGAAACCTGTTAAAGTCTTCCATCTTTCTAGCCTCGAAATCTTAATTAAAAAAAAAAAAAGAAAATCAGGAAATCGAAACAAACGAATTTACCAAGTCCCGTTGAGGTGTTCCTTTGTCGTTAGCTCTTATTAATGAGCTGCAGCGCACGTTCCTCCGGTAATCCGATTGTCGAGCAAATTCGAAAATAACAGCTCGTGAAATAAAACGCGGGATGCGTGTGCCCGAACAAAGGTCGAAGGGCGTTTGGCAAAAGAGGGAAGGGGGGAGGGAGGGTTGACGCGTGGCATCCGAACCCTGAAATCGGAGGCGATGATAGGTTAAAACGGTGATCCGTCGCTATATACCTACCTCCAACGAGTCTCGTTATCGTTGTTGTTGTACAAGGGGATCTCTCGCTCGACCCTTCGTGTTTCATCTAGCCCTTGGACGGGTTTCATGAACGTTAAACAACGATTGGCCCGATATTATCGATGTTTACGAAAACACGTTCCACATGTCTTGGCAACCTGACGTCGCTTATCTTATGCAAGTTATATGGATTTGAACGGGTGTACGCCATTTGTTCCTTTAAGAAGCTTGAAGACAAGGCGGTATCATAGGGGTACCTGAAGTATCATCATTAGTTTACATTGTGTATGCGGATATTTATAAAAAAATCTTAGACACCATATGTTGATGGGAAAGGCGATATATTATTCACCTCGAAAGTTTCTTATGCAGATTTTGATGCTAATGAATTTCGTTTTTCGAAAAAAAAAAAGAAAATGAAAGAAGAAAAAATTCGAAGAAGCGACGATAAAATTCTAACGACTAAAAATAATAGAACCGTTGAATCTTTTTTTGCATTTAGAAACGGCAACAACAATTTGTAAAAAAGATAAGAAACGTTTCGACAAAGCGATCGAATGAAAGAAAGAAAAGAAAAAGAAAGAAAGGAAAAAGAAAGAAACGTTCGTAGAGACATTGAAAAAAAGAAGTTGAAAACGTTTCTGACTGATAGGCGTGTCGGTTGAGGGGGTGTCGCCAGGAATATTTTATAAATTAATGTCAATGCGAACGACGATATCCAATTACACCGGAAGCACCCGGTACAGCACGGGGCCGACTTACTGTCGGGGGTTGGCTGCGAAATCGAAGGAGAGAAAAAGGAGAGAGAGAGAGGAGGGGGGGAGAATATCGGGGTGAAAAAAACTTACGGGGGGCGCGCACCGAGTCCTCCCACATTGTAAAGTACCCCTGCACTCTAACACCGGTCGGCTTTTTCATCGCGCATGCTTCTTTTCTTTTTTTTTTCTTTTCCTTTTTTTCTTTTTTTATAACCCTCCTCTCGATCGCGATTGTGTCCGAGACACCGGGGGCGTGAACTCGCCGATGCCGGCACTGGCCTCCAGGCATTTTTCGCATTTACAAGCGCCCCGAAGAACCGTTGGTGCTCGCGAATAGTCCAGCTGGCGACTCGCTCAAGGAAATTTGCGAGTTTGCACAACAAGCTGCAAACGTGTTTGCGTGTTGCACATGGATAATGTAAATAAGTTTTATGATTTTATGATTGCAAAAAATGATAAAAATGTTAGGAGCGAAGATCTTTATTCCGTTTGAATAATGCCTCTGATATCGGAGAATTTTTATTTTTTTTTTTAAGGATTTCTCTAATTCTGTTTTCTATGATTTTTATAAGTGTATTATTTTTTCGCTTTGATTTTATACATGTATTCGTTCAACTTCGTTTAACTCTGTATCATGATTATACTAATTGGCAAGCATCTTTGCAAACAATTTTTCGTTAAAATTTAATATTAAAAAATGTAATGTCTATATTTTCCCTTGATTTATTTTGCTTGCTTATTGTCCTATCTATCAGAAGATATTGATTGAGATAACTGTTTCAATGACATATTATTTTGGAGCCCACGATTCCGTCTCCCGCGTGGAATAATAGGTTGCGCCGATGATATCTTCGATTGTACGACAGCAATTGCTTGCTGAAAAAAAAAGCAAAGGAGAATTGCACATAATTGCCTTCTTCGATTTTCCCTTCCTTTGATTTGATCCAAAAAAAAAAAAAAAAAGAAAGAAGAGAAAAAAAAAGAAAAGGAACACCGACTTGCCTAACTTTTCCTGATCAATTATTCAACGCGCAATCGTGCGTTAGCTTTCCTTTCCTTTTTCCTTCGATTTCGTTTGATTGTACGATTTTCACTCGCCCGACCTACGATCGTTCCAGATGAAACCGTGAAAACGCTTGAAGTCTTTTTCTTTGAAGTCTATAGAACGATTTTAATTGTTCGAATTTTTTCTTCCATGATTGTCATTCCACTCGATAAATATATATTTTTTAACAATTTAACGGAGAACATTAAAATCTCTAGAGTCTAAATTGTATAAAGACATCAACAAAGCTAACGCCCCGCCAATTTTACTATAACGTATCTTCATTGTACATAAAAAAAAAAAAAAAGAAGAAAAAAAAGAACTATAGTTCAAATAGTGAATAAGAAATTAGATAGACAACGCGAACATCCAAGAATAAGAAAATTTCAAGAGCGTCTCGCGAGCGAACAACACGTTCTCCCCACGATTGAATAATACATGAAATGTTGCCTTTCTTAACGTCGTTCGCGGTCGGCCGACAAAAGAGATATCGACAAAAGAAGTTGGCCCTCGGTAATATAGACTCGTACGTCCAGCCTTCTTGAAACATGCATGAAAAACAAACAGATTCATCCGTCAATCCGACACCGTTAATTCGATAATACGTACGATATCGTCTCGATCCTTCCTTCCTTCCTTCCTTCCTTCCACGAGAGGGGGGTGGAATTGGGACAAGTAAGGGTGGCGGAAGAATTTAAATTCTTTCGAGGCTTCATCGAGGACCACGGATGATTTCGCCCTCCAAGAGATAAGATCTGAGATCACCGCTGGGCCCGTTAACGTCGGATTAGTGTCACCAGCCCTTTTACAAACCGACCCCACTCGACGAGAGTGGGTCAGAGGGTCGGACGACGCGCGCCCACTGTCCAATGGGACTTTAAATTCACTCTGCTTCGCTTCGGCTACCACCGTCCCGCAGGATGAAACGTTTCTTCAAATCTGTTTATTTTTGCGCCGACAGGTAGCTGGAGTGGCACCGTCGCTTCGAAAGAGCTCCTCCTCGGGAAGCCATCCTCTTCGATGGCTTGCCCCTTAATCCCCTTAACCCTTCTTAACGTCCCGGAATAAAGAATAAAGATGTGGACAGATCGGTTCGACGCACTTGACTTTTTTTTCTCTTTTTTTTCCTCTTTTTTTTCCAACGAAAATTCGGTCTTTCTGGACTTGCGAGAGTTCGAGTGAGAGAATCCTTGAGAAAGGAGAATCTGGGAAGAATTTTACTTTAGGTTTTTTTCGTGATGGACGAAAATTGTTTTTCAAGATTGAAGACAGGAAAATCGAGGAATGAAATTGAATGTGTTTTGTAATTAACTCCGAATTTTCATTGGAAAGTTCTTAAACCACGATTCGCGAGATTTCTTTAAAATTTTTCGGGGATGAAAATTTGGGATTTTGAATCGTTTCATTTTTTTTCCTTGTGTTAATTTGGATGTACGATGAAATGGGAAGAAAATTAGGAGAGTTCGATTCGCGTGGCATCGAGGCGTTTTATAAAAATTGCAACGAGAAAATTTACGAGGATGGAAACGCGAAAATGTATTCGATGAAGGAGTAAGTACAGGAAACAAGGAGGAGACTGAGACTTGATACATACGTCGGGATTAGCCCTGGCTCCTTAATGAGCGTTAATGGCACGTGATTTCTTAATCACCTTAACGATCACCATGCGCATAACTCGTCGCCGTGGACAGTGGGGACCAATAAAAACCAATTTATCCGATATACTCTCTGCGTTATACCGATTCATCTGACATTCTTTTCTTTTCCGCCTTCTGCGACGCAGCGATCATTATTTTTTCCTTTTCCATTTTTTTTTTCTTCTTCTTTTTCTCTCCTACTTAATAATCATTGCTTTATTCATTTGTCACGACTTAATTTTCTCAGAGGTTTACACACAATTTTTTTTTACATTAACCCGAGATTCATTTTCAATTATCGGCTTGTATTCACTTTGTAATACTTTAAATTAATCCTGGCTACTGGAACGGCTATTGAAATCAAAATGCATTAGAAAAACACATTAATTTCCTCGCAAAAATTCTCATTTCAATTTCAAATAAATATTACTCCATTTAAAAATTTGAAATTTAAATGTTATTTTATTTCACATTCAGAAAAACTTATTATTATTAACGAAGTGTGGTAAATATTTAATATTTACATATACCAAGTAGAACGATAATGATTCTGTCATACAAAGTAACAAACTCGAGAAAAATATATATATATGTATACGGATTATAATTTTTGAATATTAATGCGATTAGCGATATATGTATTACATATGTATTACATATATCGATGCAATGTGTCACTGTCGCATAACATGTCGATATAAGATCTTCAACTTGTTTTTCTTCTTACGCAAAAAAATTTCTCGCGCATAGTCATTAATAATGACGTTCTTATTCAATAGCGACAAGCTACGCGAGAATTTTCAATTTCGAGTCGAACGACATTAACATTGATCTCGAAAGATTATAGATTCGCGAAAAATCCAAAGAAAACTTTGAACAGACCATTGCTATTTCGCGTTCGCACAATTGTCTCGATTGCACGATTAATAATATCGCGTTTCGTAAAATTTTTTGGACCGTATTTTTCAAGTACAGTATTCATTATTTAATTATCGCGTAATTCGTTTTAAATCGTGTTGTGACTCGATAGTAATAATTATCAATCGCGAGTATAAATAGAAGAATATTTTATCGAGAACGAGTGATGACGAGTCAAATGAATTTTAATACTGAATTTTTTTCGTCAAATCCAATGGACACACATTTATGATGATTTTTTTACTATTCGTTTAATCGGTAGTAGAAGTGATATATATTTAATTGTAATCTTCGATTATCCATATTCGAAGCAATTAAGATTGTTCAAAGATGCTTGTACTTCGTATCATTTTTTTCCAATTTCGAAGAAAAACATTCGATCAACGTTCGAGACTTTAATTGCTCCGCTCATCCAGTATATCATTTTTCCTTTTTTTTCCCCTTTTTTTCTCTTTCTTCTCTTCTTGCCACATCTTATTTAATATGTGCGAAACGTCGTTTACCCGTTTAATTTCGTATTGAATATTCATACAGGCACGGTCACACAGTTTCCAGGCAATAAATACTACCATTTCCATGTAAATTCGACGCGGTTATTGTGTCATTTCGAAAGCGAAAAAAACATGATGCAAGCGAGCGTCGTCGTAGGACCGATTGTTGGATCATGTCGAGTCGATGCCTTGTTTTTCTCTTTCTCCTTCTTCCTCTTCTTCTTCTCCTTCCCCTTTTTATTTCCACGTTTCTATTCGCCAAGGACGCGTGGCGTCTTACCACGCCACGTGGCTTCAACCCCTTGCGAGACAAACGATACGCTGGGCGGAGTTCCGCGTTCGTTTCCTTTCGACCTTTGTGCCCATTGCGCCCTGCCACTCCTGCCAGCTGGATGTCCAGAAGGCGTCGCGACAATTCCACGTTTTAAAAGCCGTTATATAATGCACTTCCTCTTGTGAAATGATTCCATCATCTAGATCGATTTTCGAATTTTCATTCGATCTAATATTTCTCTCTCTTTTTCTTTTTAAATCGATATTATCGATTCCTTTCACGTTGCTATTGGATTTGATTTTGTTTTCGAGTCAATTCATCACTATTTTTCTTTATCTTTACCAACGATACGTTCGTATCGGTGTACTTTGACATTATAATTAATAAAACTAGTCAAACTCGTTTCTTCCGCAAGGGATTAAATTTGATTTAACGAAGAAATATGAAGGACGAAGAGATATGAAAAATATATATATATATATATTATAAATTAAATATTGGTATTATAATTTATTTATTAATTATTATTCCAGTAGAAATACCAATGGTAGAAATATTTCTATATATATACACTGTTGCGAGGTGTTTAAAAACATATAATCTGTAAAAACAAATCTGTTAAAAACATATAATAATAATGTAATCTATAAGCGTTTAAGATGTATTCAATATCCTCGTTTGTAAATTAATATGAGAATATAAAAGCGTTTAACAAAAGCGAATAGAATGGGATGCGATGAGAACGATGCGAAGAGGAATATCTCGTTATCGAATTAACATTATTATATCGTTGGCGAATAAACAGGAATGGTTGATTATAAATTCATTTAATATATTGATAAAAAACAGAGGTGAGCAATTAACGAGTTCAGGCCCTCCTTTTTTAAGAACAAAACTCTCCGTTGCAACATCACACGATACAATATGATCCTCTCATAAAATATATTAATTTTATTTCAACCACGTGAACATATATTTAATGTATTCTTATGAGATTCCAATGATCGATTACGGAGATTCCCACAATTCGAACAATTCCACTCGATATTATCGCGAAAGAAACGCTGTCGCTTTCGTTCGCCTCGTAAACATCGTGTTTTCTCGCGGCCACGGCCTTCAAGGCCGAACTCATTCGTTTCCATCCACACACGGAGGAGAATTATGAGATTAACGCGGTGAACGAGGCTCCGGCCAAGAGAGAAAGATGGCTGGGGCGGCCAGAAGGTTAGGGTTGCCCGACAATGTCGCGCAAACGAACGAGCCACCCTATGCGCGGGCCCGCCACGCCCTTCTTGCTGCGTGGAATCGCAAATTGGCACCCCAACCTGACCACCTCTTGCTTCCACCACGTCTAACTTCACTCCCCTAACTTTTCCTCTTTTCCTGCCCGTCGACACCCTTTCCTGCTCGACCTCCCTCGACCCGAGTCTGGACCACCGATTTCCGAACTTGATCACTATTGATATCATCGTCCTTATAATTTTCTTTCCCCCAACTCGTCCTATTATCGTTTATTAAATCTAAATTTTCCACCAACGAATCGTATGCGAATTTCTCTAAATTTTTCCAAGAAGATGGATAAATATCGGCGATCGATGTTCGAGGCATGTGATCGAAATTATCGTAATTTTCGAAACTCTAGCTTTCGTTACCGGAGATAGAAATCTCGCTTCCTTCTGAATTCGGATGAAGAATCGAACGAAACGAAAGTTTCCTCGAAAATCGACTCGCAATTCTTTCCTAATAATAATAATAATAACAATAACAACAATAATAATAATACACGTAACAGATTGAAACGAAGGACACATTTATCAGCGAGGCTTGTCACCGAGGTTGTCACGGTGCTTCTTCATCCCGAAGACAATCTAGCGAAAGAGAGTGGTCTAACAGCGATGATCCTCGGTCGGATAGAGGCGGTTTATGGTGGTGGAAGGAAGGGACGAGAAATAATAGAATTAGTTCGACCAGACGAGGAGACCTCCTCACTTAGCTCGCTATAATACGAGCCAAGTTCCGTCACGAAGACCTTAATATCCGCCACTTCCTCCGCCTCCCACTCGTTCGTTTGTTTATTCGATATCGTCCGCCGTCTTTAGCAGGCCGTGGCTCGCTCTTCCTGACCCCTGCACGATACTAATTCCCTTTCCTACTGCGCTATATTCTTTCCGTCCAACACGCGCGTGCGCTCGTGTATCATCGACGCCGATCATCGACACCGATTATCTTTCCCTTTCCCATTTTTTCGATTCCCCCTTTACTTTTTTTATTATAAATTATCCTATCCTATATATATATATATAATCTCGAATATAATTTCTTTCTCTCTCTCTCTCTCTCTCTCATTTTATCTTACATTTTATCATCCCGTTCGAAAAATTGGAGGAGAAAATTATTTCGATAATTATTTCAGAATCAGCGTCCCGATCCTCGTCCACGATAAAGCGACGTAGCGAAGTAGCGCGCGCTTCTCTCGCTCGCCTAAGTAAGCACGTGGAAGGCATCAAGATGATCGTGACGCGCGATACTTAACTTCTCGAGCAGTTTAATAGTTTAATTTTCTGCTCGCCTCGTGTGTTTGTTCTCGGCTTCTAGATTCGGATCTCATCTTCGGCGATGCAATTAAAGAGGTTGGAGGGCGGGGGGAGGGGGGGGGGAGGGGAGACAGGGATAATAGAACAAGGGGGATGTTGAGGGGAAGTTGAATTAAACGAGGCTTGGAACCACGTTTTGTCTGGAAACACGATCTTCGACACGGATTTTATTAAGACTCGGAAGTACTCGTTAACGATTGACGCGAATGATCTCCTCCTCTCCTCTTACCTCGTTAGCCTAACGAACTTGGGATAAACCGCAATTGACCCCGTTTCTCCCGCTTTTTTCTTGGATGGAAAAAAAAATAGCCCGGTCAATCTCTCTCAAGTTTTTCTCCCAAGTTTATCGTCCCTCTTGGAATAGTAATAGACGTTATAAATCCATTAGAAAACGATAGATAGAAAATGAGATACGAGATACAAGTAGCTCGAGATAGAAGCGTTTGATACGACGCGATATATATGTATATATGTATTGAACTCGTCAAACTCGAGCCACGCGCAACGAGTGAAAAACGTCTCTCGGAATTCGATCGGTTCGCCGAGTTTCAACGATGGAAAACGCCACTTGGCGTGGAAACAGAGAGAGAGAGAGAGAGAGAGAAAAGGAGAAAGAAAAACGAAAAGGAGCAGACAATCCACTCGACGTAATCTTTTCGAAGGTACGTCACAATGAATACCGACGCCTTACCCAGCCGAGGGCCCACACAGTCGAGAGAGAGAGAAAGAGAGAGGATCCATCGACCATTGTGTCCATTATAGGTTTTTGTCCCCCCTCCCCCGGTTGCAAGGTTTCCCCGTGCGTCTTGTGAGACTTTGTGCATTGTCGTGCCACCGCGTCGTGCCCTCTTTCCACCGCTCTCTTTCTCTCTTTTTCCACCTCCTTCCACACTCCTTGATTGTTCTTCTTCCCTTCTTTCTTTCTTTCTTTCTTTCTTTCTTTCTCCTCTCCCCCCCCTCTTCTCCCTTTTCACCGAGTATAAGTTTACGTTTGGAAACCGCGGCCGAGACGCGCACACCGCATTCATCGGTAACATCGGTACACCTTTTTCCGCCGATGGTCCCGCACGGACGAGCAAGCGTAGTCGCGCGTAGCGAACGAGTGAGCGAGTGGTGTGCCGAGAATGGCCGCTTTTGTCGAAAGAGGAAGAGTGGCCTTTGTCTCGTCGTAAATCAATATCCAGATAAACGAACGATTTAATCGTCGGATGGGTAATTGGCTTATTAAGCATCGCCGCGATTATTACGATCAGCCGAACTCGGATTGTAGCCGAGGAGAAGTAGTCACGATTGATGGAATCTCTCCGTGGTCCATGGATGTGCATCACATCGTACCGACGGATATCAGATGTAATTGTTTTTTTTTTTTTTCTAAGTATTCCGAGTATTTATCCGAGATGAGAAAGATAAAGAATTAATTTTTGATGCATCGGTTCAAGCGAAATAGTAAACTCGATTTTGAGATATTTTTTGGAACATCGGTCACATACCTTTCCTCTTGTTTTTTATTTTTTTGGTTTTGATCATGAGATTGATTCTATTCTAGAGAATTTTCGATATCCGAAATGATCTTTTTCTACGAAGTCTTGTCAAGATTCTTTGATTCTATCTCCTGATACATGATCAGAAAATACGTTGTTTGTAAAGTATGAAAGAAATATCGCGTAAAATGTATTCAGCGAAATAGAATAACATTTATACATACCAGAGGGAATTCCAGTTATTCCCATTAAGAAGTTCGTATCATGAAAAAATTCCACACGATTGAAATCTCGATATTTCACCAATTTTCCAAGACTTCCAAGACATCGTGTAGACCGGTAGAGGACGCGGGATAGTCGGTGGCTTTGCTTTAAGCGAGATAGGAGTACAGTTATCCATAAAAGTAGAGCATGCGTACACCGCCTCTAGAACGGCAGGTGGTGTCCGCTACCGGTGAACAAAGAGAAAAAGGGAAGAAAAAAGAAAAGAGAAAAAAGAAAAAGAAAAAAAAAAGGAACGTACCGTCAGGACATCGGATTTTGCCTTCGTTTTCTGCTCGGTTCTCGGTTCTTCCTGGAAACGAGCGATCCATCTATCTCTGTCCTCTTTTCGAAACACCACTTTCAACAACACCGCCATTTCCATTCCAAAATCACGAATAAATCGTGAGAGGAGAGGGTTGGTTGAATAATAAGGTTACACGTGAATTCAAATCGATCGATTTAAATTGAATTAATTAGTTATTATTCATATTTTATACAATAGTAATCATAATTAAGGTATTTTAGTCCTCGTAATATCTATATTCGTACAAGGGTACTTCAATAAAATTGATAAACTGGGGTCTGCCGTGTTGTTATTTAACCTATATGTATATAGACGATTCTCTGGCTTCCTCTCTTTCTCTCTCTCTCTCTCTCTTTCTTTCTTTCTTTCTTTCTTTTTTTTTCTTTTTCTTTAATCCCATATCTTTACACATCTTATCACAATATCGTATTTTACACAGATTCTTCTTCTTCTTTTTTTCTTCTTCTTCTTCTTCTCCTCCTCCAATTTTTGTATTTACGTCTTACGTGCTAACAGGGGGTTGGGCCCCGGTGCAATATTTACACGCACACGAGGGAAAAGGGGGATCGAACATTTTATAAATCTGTTCACGCCGCTCACATCCGACCCCCGTTTCAGCTTGCACCGGGACTAGTAACGCTAGTAAATTCTACGGACTCCATCTCTTGTTCCTCCTTTTTCTAACCCCTTGCATCTCTCTCTCTCTCTCTCTCTCTCTCTCATTCACGCACGATGCTCCATTATATTATCTGTTCGCAACACTCATCCCAACGCCAACGCTTCGTTCGCATCTCCATCGCAAAAGTCGAAGTCCGTTTCGCTCGTCCTCGGCCGGTTCTATTCTATTATCCCGCGAACTCGACGAAAGCGTGACAAAGCTGAAACTGCAACGCGTTACGCGTTTCTTCTCGCAACGGCGAACACAATCACGAAGGAGAGGAGGGGGAAGGGGAAAGGGGAGAGACACGCTTCTTTTTCCCCTCCCCTCGCGTACCCCCCTTTTTCCTCTTAATTTTTGCTCTCGAGGAGTCGACGAGAGCAGGATAAAAAAAAAAGAAAAAGAAAAAAAAAATTCGAATAACGGTATCCCGCGCGCGCGTTAAACACCTCGAAGACAAACACTTTCGTCCAGTTCGTCGCGCGAATCGAATTCGTTTTACGCTGTTTTTCTCGTTTTTTTTTACTCGCGCTCGCCTCTTCAACGCGCAACTTTTAGGAACTTCGAGGGGCACATTCGAGTGTTAATTTATTACGCACGCGCGCACGCCTCCTTTTTATTATTGCACCGAATCTAAACGCGTTCCTCTCCGTTTCCCTCCGTCGTGTGTCTCCGTCCGTTTTCAGGTTGCGGTCGGATCTAACGGCACTTATTATTTGGCGTAGCGAGGAAGGGAATCACTCTCGTCTAGATAATCAAGCTGAATCGAGGCGTGCGCCGTGACCGTCGTCGTTGGACGTTGACGTCGCGGGCGTCACCAAGGTGCGTCAAGGCGAGAGAACGATGGGAAAATTTTGGAGAAATGGCGAAAAACGGAGGGAAAACGCGTGGATCCTTTCCATCGTCGATCCGTTGCCGATACAACGAGGCTCCAGGCCTCGTTTTCTTTCTCTCGCGGATTTCGAGGTAACACGCGATGGCTCCAGATGTCCAGCGGCGTGAAACTGGCTTTGTACTCTGTTCCCATGTCGAGAGTTTCACGATGGGAAAGCTCGAGCGCGCTCGAGGAAATATTCTAACGGGGAATTGCCGGGGAATCACGAAACGTAATTCGGTCGAAAGAACCTTTGTTGATCTGTTTCATTCGATTAATCTTTCCGTTTCTTTAATTTTTTTATTTACTTAATTAATTCTCGCGTTCTTAAAAAATTCGAGCTATTCTCGAAATACGAATAAATTATTTAAATTTCGAAAGATACAAAAATTACGATTTGTAACACGTAACTGAATTCTTTTTTCTGAAATTAAATTATGAATTGATATTTTTAATTTTCATGTACTTTATAAATGAATAAAATATTCGGAATGCAAGTAAAAATATACACGGATCAAATTTGTTTCGTAATGAATGCGATAAGAAACATAGTGTTAATCAACTGTTATGAAATTCATATCACTCGAGTGAATAAAATCTTAATAAAAAAAAAAAAAAAAAAAAAAAAGAAAGAAAAAAGAGAAGAAAAAAAACCGTATTAAATATAGCGTATACAATATACGATAAAGTTAATCAGATTAATTGCTTTTAAGGATAACAAATCTAATTCCATTTGCGATATCTTATTATAAATTACACGCAATTACCCGGAATTATCTAAAATGATTTTACAATTATCATTTTAAATTATTATTATTCCAATTATATTATGCGCGTACGAGTTTCGAATCCGGTCGATACACCATGTTAAAAACAAATCGGTGATCGATCGATCGTGAATCGAAAAAAAAGACGAGGTTCTTTCGACGCAGCTTTCACGAAGTTTCACGAATCCTCGGGTGCGAATCGTCGAGACGGTGGCATCTCCGGAGGGGGCGAAAAAAGAAGGCAGAATCAGGAAGTAAAGGGAGCGTGCAAGACCGCGTTCTCATGAGACGACCATTATTGTTGCACCGACACGAGGATTTGGGTCAGGCGGTGGGGCACACCGGCCCTCCCAGTTTCCCCTGCAAACCGCAAGCATCGTTTCGTTTTCTTTTTCTTTTTCTTTTTTTTTTTTCGTCCTGCGGTTTCGTGGCGTCTCTTTGAAAGCTAGGCTACATCGGTATCGTCGTCGTGGTGATGGCAAGATGGCAAAGGGTGAGCCGGCATGGCCGACGGGGAACGGCGTAAAAACAGCGTAAAACCTTGAAAATTCGTCTCTCTTCCTCGGTTCCTACGATCGAAAATTATTTAGATTCGAGAATTACGAACAGAGGGTTAAAACGATATCGAAAGAAAGAGAATTTTTCCCAACGAGTTGAGTTGGAAACGAGAAAGATTACACGGGATCATCGCGAATGACAGATGTTTCCACGTTTCGTCCGTGCCCATTTTCGAGGAACTCTTTTTCACGAATGTTTCGTTTTTCTTCTTCGTTTCTTTCCCCTCCCCCCCTCTCTCCCTCTCCATTTATTTTTCTTTTTTTTCTCTATCTCTCTTTTCTCGTTCCTTTTTCACGAATTTAATGAACCGGCGCACTTGTCAGAACTGTCCGCCGCGACGTCGAGCGGGATAATGATTTTTTCCATCCTGGCCGTGCACGGCCTCGGGTTTCGTGGTAAATCGCGCGTATCTCTTCGTGTCCTCCGCTCCTTTTCGGAGGAGGGTCCCCTCGGTTGGTTAGGTTGCTTCATCCGGAAAGGAGGGGACCGGTGATTACACCGCGCCACCGTGATTGCCGAGATCGTTTGACTCACGAAAATGTCATTAGGATTTCATTACTTCCAACCGCCTTGAGGAACGACCGTTTCTCGGCGACTCGAGAGACTTTGTGCAACCTTCTCTCTTTCCCCTTAATTCCCTTTCTCTCTCTTTCGTCGCCTCCTCCTCTCCTGTCCACTCTGTTCGTCCCTCTCTGCTTCTGTCCTCTTTTCTCCCGCCCGCCTCTCCCTTCTCGCTCTTGCCGTTTCGTTTCGCCCGACGAGATCCAGCTTCCAGATCACGAAGTGGGTCAGTCGCCTCGGTTGGCCAACTGTCGCGAGGGATCGACCGATCTAACGTCATCGACCGCCAGCCACCAGATTGACATTTACGATGGAAATACGGGGCTCATCCTCGCGGCATTATATTTCTTCAGAACGCGGCGAACAGATCTAGAGACGATCTGGCGAGTGAACATCCTTGCCCCGTCGTCGTCTCCCCGCCATTTTCGCGGAGATCGACCGCTATCTTGACATTTAACGAAGCTGTCGGAAATTGTCCCCGCAAATCCACGATCGTTAAAATCCCATAGATCCGTAATTACGTTAGATCGATCGATCGACCGCCACCCGAATCTCTGGTATCGCGCGCGTTTCTCGAAGATCGCAAGGAGAGATCGCTTTCCGATCTCCGACCGAGGAGATTCCACGCGTAACCGTTGTTTGCGCGATCTTTCACGGCCGCCCGATTTTCACAGATGAGAAACGAGATCGTTCCATCCACCCGAATTGCGCGCCTATCGATCGCGCCACTCGCGATGCGACATCGTCCGTGATTCCTGACGATTCCTCGGCGAATATATATATATTTTTCCAACGTCGCGACTTTCGAATTTGAGTTTCTCGACTCGACGTCACCGCGATCGATTCCGTACATCGGATCAACGAACGCGAGGAATTTGATTTTACTCGTAAACCGACGGACGGGCCCAATACGTGAGGGGCCGCAAAAACCGGCCGATATGAACACGCGGCTGTCGTTAGAAGGAATGGAAACTATTTCTTTTTCTTTTTTATTAACATCGAACGTGAATTCCATCCCGACAGGTGGTATACGTATTCGCACTTTGGGGCAGGGGCGCTGCCACGTCCGCGGCGCCACGAAGAAACAGTTCCTCCTGAACACAGCTCGAAGGACATCTTCGTTAAACCGCCGGCCACACCCTGAAAAAATACCAGAGACGAACGAGCCATTAGAACCCAACCCTTCGAGCCATCCAGAACGAGAATCGAGGGGAGGGAAGGACGGTGGGTCGTTTTTCCGTGCCATTTCTTTGCTTCGTTCGTACCGTTTTAACGATTTAATCCTGCTATCTTCTTCCATCTCCGTGCAAATGGTTGCAATTTCATCTTCCGATTTCGATTCAACGGATACGTTATTGTTTCTAGAGTTACAATATATCCTCATATTTGAATAAACAACGAATATATTTCTTGAAAATTTATGCTCGAATTGTGCTCGAATCTCTAAATTTCTCCATATCTACGAAAAAGATTTATCCCCACGTATCCTCGTTAATTCAATGGAAATATTAATAAATATAAGAAATTCCATAGTGAAACGTTACCTTAATCGCGATATTCTACCTTCGAGAAATTTTCGAGAAATCGAATGTTACTGATATATACTTAAATTTATTTCCACGTGTATATTAAAAAGAAATCTTCGTAAAGTAATTGAAGGGATTCGAAACGACCCAACGATTCTATCGTTTCCCGCGTTTCTCGAACGAGCAATGCCCTCGAGAAGGAAAATGTCACTTACGTGAGTAGTCCGGGATTAGGATCCGCTTGGTACCACGAGTACTGTGGCATGTAGCCCGCGTGGTGCGGCGGCGGCGGCGGCGGGGGTGGATGGTGGCCAGGCGTGTGGGGGTGGTGGTGGGTGTGCGGTGGCGCGTGCGGATGCGGATGGTGCTTCATCTCGCCCGGCCAAGAGGGTGCGGGCGGGCTCTCGTTGTGCTGAGGCGACATCTCGCTTCCGGGGCTCGAACTGCCGGGGGTGTGACCCCCCGCGCCGCCTCCCATTCCGCCGAGGTAGCCTGTCGTCGGACTGCCCGACACCGAACTTCCGCCTCCTGAAAACGGTAACGGAGAACGGGTTCGAGATCGATCCTTCTCCTTCGGATATAGACTTATTTTGCACGGAGGAAGGGAGGGAGGAAGGGTGAGAAGGGAAGGGTGGAGCGTTTCGTTGACGGAACACGGAGGGATGATCCCGATGGGGGGCCGTTTGGGTTGATTTAGTGGATTGGGAGGAAATATTCGCGAGGATCGATCTGGAATCGAGGGAGTTGAAGGAGGGATGGTTGAAGAAGAGTGGGAAGAAAACGGGGATTGATTTGCGAGTATTTAAGAGAGGAGGAGGTGGAAGGAGGAAGTAGAGTGGATCTATCTAGAGGACAAGTTGATTTGTCGATATTAAATTTTTGTAAATCTTTGGTGTGGAATAGAAAAGATGATCGATGGAAGAGACCGAGTTGATTCAAGGATGTGGGTGGTTGGAGGAAAAGAGTAGATCGATGGATGGTAGATTGTCGATCTTGAAATCGATCGATCGAATTTTTATAGGAATAAATTAAAGAAAGAAACGAAGAAAGGAAAAAGGATTATTTAGAATCTAGATCGGAGATTTCAGAAAGTTCGTTAGAGATTCATCGGAACCAGTTGTATCTCGAAGTCTAGACATGCGGATGAGCAAGGTTGTCGAGCTGTTACGTGCCAGTGGCGATTCCATCTTTAATTGATTTATATCTTCCGATCCGATATTCGTGAATTACATTCGTGCCGCGAAGATAACAGCTGCACGGAATTTTTTGTACCTTTTTCTTTCTCTCTTTCTTCCCCCTCCCCCGACCTGATTAATCCGTCCACGTTTAACGCGCAAAACGTTCACCTCGTTAAGGCGAACTATCCGATCCAAATATCGATCCGAGAACCGATACCGAAACTGAATATTTTCGGTCTCATTAAAGCTATATAGAAATCGTGTCCGATTCGATCCTCGGCTTCAATCCTCGAGATACATACACAGATATGAGTAATAATTAAACGGTTCTCGACGTTGCGTGGATTATCCACGCGAGACGATCGAGATAATAATACTTTCTCCACGTACGAGAACACCCCGTGTACTCACCTCCTTGCATGAGACTTCCGGGTTGACCCGGTTGAGGGGATGGTCCCCCCGGTAGCGCGGTTCCACCGGCCAGAAGGCTACCGTGCTGCCCTCCGCCACCACCGCCGCCCTGCTGCGCCGCCTTCATCATCTTCTTGTATTTACTTCTTCTATTCTGGAACCAGATTTTCACCTGCAACAAAAATCGAACGGATCAGGTCAGGTGAAACTCGTTTCGCGACTTGTCAGTGGAGTATTGGCGAGCGAGACCGAAACGACGAGGGAGGGGAACGAGGAGTAAAAACGGGAGTTTGCACGGAGGGGGGAGGGAAAAGGGGGGCGGGCATAGGTAGGTAGGTAGGTAGGTAGGTAGGTAAAGAGGAGGTAAAAACAAAACAGAGAGAGGAGAGACTGCTACGTCGCAACCGAGGTTGATGTACTATTTAACGTGGACCGAGAGACGCTTGTGCGCCGCGTACGCCAGAGACCGGCAATTTTCACTGTCTCTGTTTGCCGCTGTCCTTCCGCCCGTCAAACATCCGATAATTACAGAGCCCGATATGAATTTCTGCGAGTACGCACCGATCGTAATGATACACGCTTGTTCGGTTAGCACACGTATATATATATATATCTCGCGAGAGGGACAAGCACGTAGTCTGCCACGATTTTATCGGGGTACAGCGATCGGTTGTATCGACGACGAACGAACGATGCAACTAACGTCGCTGGCTAACGTCGAATATAACGATAACGACGTCGAATCATCGTCGCGCTACCGGGTTTCGAATCGAGTACGGAGGAGGGGGAGGAGGAGGAAGGAGAGAGGGAGGGGAATAGGGGGAAAGAGAGAAGAAAGAGAGGAAGGGGAGAGGGGGGAAAAAGGACGTAAGAAACTGCTCGGTTTCGTAACTATCGTTTCTTTTGCCTAGACGCGGCGCACGAGGAACGTCGAGTTCGGCTTGTGCGACGGATACTAATGCGCCGGTGCCGCTCTTACGATTGCACATGCGGTGTTTTTTTTCTTTTTTTTTTTCTTTTTTTGTTTCTTGGCGCGATCTATACGCGAGCCGCGTGCACGTGACGCGGTGCTCAATCTTACGTAAGCACGGCTTAGGCGAGGAGAGAGAGGAAGACGGGAGAGGAACATTTCGTTTGCGAGTAAATGGCAAGCGTTAACCCTCGGATCAGGTTGAAAAAAAATCCAGGAAGCGGAGGATCGGCTTTTTCAACCGGTCAACGTTTCCTTTAATTCGCTCCTCCTTTTGGGGGAAATCGAGAGTTGGTTACTTTGTATGCTAATTCCTCGCTTCGGGGGACGAAACGTAACGGATGTCGGAAACGTGAATAATTGCGTCAACCCTTGCACGATCTGGTTCTCGTTCGTTGCGTTATTGAATTTTTTGCTTTCATCGATAAGATTTAACGCGTCGCAAATTACAAGCTTACCAATTCGACGCTGTTTCATCATCATGATGATGTTAAATTAATAACAAGAAAATATACATGAAATTTCTTCTCAAAATTTTAGCAAGAAAGCTTATAACTCTGGGCTTCGTAATTTGATCCAAATTTCAAATTGATATCGTTCCGTGAGAAAACCCAGACATATTGATTTTAAGATAACCTCCAACGAAAGCAAAATGCTTCCCTCGCCTCGAAGACCTCGTGGCGCGTAGAATTTAGGAAACTCGATACTTCCCTCCCCCCTGTAATCGAACGTTCAACCGTACACAGCAATTTCCTCTGTTAAATATTAATCGAAGAAACTGTACCTTCTTATCAATCACCGCGAGAGAGGAAGATCCAAGAATCCTCCGTGTCAACCCTCGAACGTTGCGCAACCGACGACCGAGCCGGACTTGGTGAGCTTAGTCCACGACTTTTTACGCCTTGGGCGTCAATCAAAAACCGTACGGTTACTTTAATTAACTAAGTCGGCTCCGTGAAGCACGGAGCCGGAGGCCACCGGTTGGCAAGGCGGAGAGATGGCCAGAACGAGCGGGAGCGAAGGAGAGGAGAATGAAAAGAGGGGGAGGGCGTTGTCACGTCAAAACGAGTTCATTAAAACCGCAGCCCGGCTTCGTCTAACCTCGAAAGAAACGCGCCACATCGTTTCGCGGCATTGTTTCGCGTTTTGCAAGGCGGAATCGGTCCGTTGAAACTTGCGCTCCGTCCATCAACTGAGTGCGCACGATGCGCGCTGTGTGTACACGCGAGGCTATGGTGCACGCGTTGTACGGTATGGTATAAAATGGCGCCGCCATTCGGTGCACGAAAAGTGCACGTTGCGCGCGAACAACCGCGAGATTCTTCTCCATAAGCCGCCTCCTACTGGGGAGCGTGTGCCCGGCGTGCCGGCGCAAATAAATCTCTTTCTAATTGCTCGATGAAAAAGTGGAGCGTGCTTGGATGGCGCAGGAGGATGGCGCCCGACAAAGGGGCCAGCGCTAAAACCTCATCCAAGAATGGTTTATTTCGTTCGTCGGCCTCTGGATCCTCAGTATTCGCTTTGTTTATTGATATTTACAACCATCGTGACACACGCGGTATACGGAGAAGAATATAAGAAGAAGAAGAAGAGGAGAAGGAGGAGGAGAAGGAGGAAGGCTTTTAGGGGACAACGGGGTGGTGACGCTTTTGTACCGCGAGATATTCGCTCGCGAGTTACTATTACGACTCTTTTTTGTCACATAATCCACGCGGTATCTTCTCGTCATAGTTTGTGACGCAGGTGTGGATGCCTCCGTTTCGAAGCGATGACGGGCTTCTTCTGCACGGAGGAAACTCTCGTAGGCCGATCGAACGAGACCAGTTCTGATCTACAGGATCTTTTCATCTACGAATAAATGAAGTATTCTCTCGTGTTATGCTCTCTTCAAGAGAGACCACTTTCCGACATCGATTATCGTAATCAGGCTAGCCACACGGATGCGGCGGGACATCCGGACGGCAGCAAGAATTCCGACAAAAAACGCACGGGCCGCGGTTTAAAATGTATGCAAATGCGCGTGACGAGTCGGCACCGCCTCGCGATGGAATACGTAAGTATACGAAGGGCGGAGGAAGAACAAGAGGACGATGAAGAATAAAAAAGAGCAAGACGAAGAGGAGGAGGAAGAAGAAGAAGAAGAAGAAGACGAAGAAGAAGAAAAGGAAGAAGGAGAAGAAGAGGCGGCGTGTGCGGAGCGGACATAACGCCGATGGCCACTGGAACGGCACGGTGGCAAGCTGCTGTTATCTCTTTCCCTCCAGCATCCCGAGCCACGTACAAACGCGCGTGCACCGGCTGTGTGCGTGGCTTTACGCCGCAGCCACTTGGAATGGCCGCCCCGTGTGCGAGTGCAAAAATTGCTCTCCTCCTGCAGTGGCCGGTGGTCGCGCGAACCTTTCCACGGGGGAGGAGGAGGGAAGAGAGGGGCGGAAGGGGAGACGACGTCGTCGCTGGCGTCGTTGACGTCGGACCAGCAACGGCTTCCGACGTGGCCCCCGGCGGAAGCCGCTCCGGTAACAGCCCCCGCCTGTCGATATCGCCGATGCATACTCAATGAGCGACAGATCGTCGCCTCGGGGTGAAGGGGCGTTGGGTATATAGAAGACGGAAAGGGGTACAGCGGCAGCAGCACCAGCAGCGGCACCAGCACCAGCAGCCGGGACAAGGTTCGAGAGTAAAAAAATACGGCAACGTTTCGCCTGCGTGAATCCCCGCGCGCGCACGCCGCCTGTTTAATATTTATGAGAGAGGCATCTAGGAATAATCTACGTCTAAATGAAAACGCTCCCACCGATTCGTGCCGCGATCTCCGAGAACACTCTCTCTTTCTCTCTCCCCCTTCTTGCATTTCTTGGCCCCAGCTGTTGTGCCAACAACTGGATGGATCGTCCTTAGACTGGTTCATCCACGATTAAATTATTCCCGCTTTGTTCGATAAAGGATCGTTTTCTTTTAAATTTTAAATTTCGTTCTTAAAGGCGAAAGAAAACGAGTGGCAGGGTACAACGGTTAGAATATCTATTGGTTTTTTTTTGTAATATTATTAAATCCGAAGGAAACACGACAATTCTGGTTCGATATCGAAAAGGGAAAAAAGAATCGCAAGCGATTCGCGGCGAAGACTGCGTCTGACCACAAACAGTGCTAATTCTACTGCGAGTCTAGGATTCTACCGCGCAAAGTTTCCAACCATAGTGTCTACGTGTATCTGTGCGCACATACACGCGCATAGCTCTCGATATTCGTCACTGAGTGATGTGTGTCAGCCGTGGATACCGTAATTGATGCTTGCAAAAATGTAGTCCTTGACTTGATAATACCAGTCGATAGTGGCACGCCGTTTCAGCGCGCAGTTCTGCTAACTGTAGTTACAACCTAGTTATACAATGGCGGGACGTATGGACGATAAAACTTTCGGAAGGTTTCGAAAGGTTATGGTAATGCGAACGTAAAAACGGAGAAGTTCCGTTGCATCTGACTCACGCGCTTCCTTGGGAAACGTCGGATCGTATCGTTCTAAAGCCGAGCTAAACTAGATACCAAATTTATTTCTGTGTATCCTTATTACGGGTAACGTTATCTCCTTTCCACGTAATAATCGCCGCTCTAACTTCTATCTTCTCTCTTCATCCTTTCTTTTTTTTAACGATATAATATAACGTGGAATTGGAGGAATCCTAATTTTCATTTTATATATATATATATATATATATATATATATATATATATATATATATATACCATATATATATATGGGTTGTGGAGCGAAATGTTAGATTAAAAAAAAAATTTTGTAAATGATGTACTAAGGAAGCTTTCCAATAGATTTCGCGTCATAGAAAAGTCTATTATCTATTCCATTAACGGTCTAGACTGTATCATTCCTCGAATAATCGAAACGGGGGCTGGACAATTAAACGCAATTAGTCTAATGGTGGTCGCTGCGTGAGCAATAACGCGATATAAAACCAATAGAGATGGCTGGAAGTCATAATTTCTCTAGCTATTGATAAGGCCGCACGCGGCCTGATATTGTTCCACGTTTTTAACACATTCCGTTTGACCAACGGCCACGATGTTTATCTACGTATAATTACTTTGTTTTTCGAATAAAACTCATCGGGAAACCAGTTTACAACTGTGCTGTATGCAACGCGATGTCGAACACCAATAACCTTAACAATATATATCCGTATACAAATTATTATCAATTATATCTAAGTAATCATTTTTCAAGAAATCTCTTTATCATTAAACGGGAGAAATAATCTTGTCCGATCAACTAGTAAAATTATTACAAATTATATTTTATAATACTTGAAATTATCTCTTCCAGCTTCGAATTATACACATTTTTGTAACATCTTCGTTCAGCATCGAAGCGGTAAATCCATCATTTCCAGAGTGGAAATCTTCCTAAATGTCCAAATTTATTCAAGACATGATTCTTCATCCTCCACCGTTACTGTAATATATTGCTCTTTCGAATTTCAACTATCTTCGTCTAACATCAAATCACGATCATTATCCTCGTTCATTATTCCACGGAGAGAAGCAATTAAATTTCGAAAGCCAAAACTAACAATCGATCCCATTTCTCGAGAAACGCGTGTCCAAGGCGTCGCACAAGAGTTGTCGAAAAAATACCGTGGAAGATACAACCGCGAATTATTTAGCCAATCATCGGGTTTCGTCCACCTTCGCCTCGCGGATGGCCGTTGATACAAAATTGAAGGTTATATCGCAACGGCGTATCGCCGGTCGGATCGGAGTTATATTCCCGTGGCGGGTCGATCCCTGTCCATACAGACAGGGGTCCCCTTTGGCGTGTTCTGAATGATCCAATCTGTCCGCACAATAAATAATCACGCGTATCGGCACGGCCTACCTGCGCCCTCCGAAACCCGTAACAAACTAATCCGTCATCGATGGCGGATGGCGGCCACACACTGCAACACGCATCTGAAAGGTTTTTCAACGGCGGATCGGCGATCGATCGAGATGGAAACGAGCATGTTATTCGCGCCAAACTCCAATTCTCGAATAAGGGGTGGGGGGTGAAACGAAACGAGGATGAGTTTGCCGGAAATCGTCAAACTTGTGACTTCGCGGAGGATGATGTTCGTCAACCTTTCGTTGCAACGATCATTCTTGCTATTTTAAATCGCGTGATGATCGTGTCGAGATGCGACTCTATCCTCGGGAATATAAATCACGAAGAATTAATTGAAACAAGCATTTGAAACGTACCGTGTGACGTTTCGTCCAACTAATATCGTTACTTATCGAATCACTCTATCAAATCGCATTGGTCCCGGCCGATTGCCCTCGTGGGAACGACGGAACCAACGAATCGGGGGATTCGAATTCGATTACGAAATTTTTATCAACGTGTATTCAACGCGTACAACGACACGAACGACATATGCGCCCGGTTTTCGAAACTGACTCGAACTGTTGGAACATGCGAGCAGATATCTACGTGGTTACCTATGTTTTCTATCTAGTTGAGGGTGGTAGGGGAGAGACGAGGGAAGGGAATAATAACAGCCGTGTAAATGCGTCACTAGGGCCCTGTTCGTTCGCATAATGCTATAATGTCTCCTCTTTTTTTCTTTCTTCTCTTCTTTTTTTTTTCTTTTTTTTTTTTTTATTTCGCTCGCCCGTTCACTCCCACAATGCAACGTTCGTCGGTTCGTCCCGTGGCCCGCTACTCCCCCGCGCCGGCCCCTGCTTCGCCGATTCCCACTTCCTGCCTGGCATCGGTGATGCGCAGTGCCACCTTAACAACAACGAAATTCCCCAGTGGTGCAACGGCTCGACCCCCTCCCTCTCCCCCTTACGCTTCGCGTTCTTCATCGTTGCGTTTCTACGTTTCTTTTCTCTCTCCGTTCCTCCTCCTCCTCCTCCTCCTTCTCTTTTTCTTCCTTTTTCTTTTTTTTCCGTTTCTTTTCCCATTTATTTCTTAGCGAATCCACGCTCCTAGCTTCTTCTTCGTTAGAACGCGAGAAACGTAAATAAGAAGCGGAGGACGAGCGAATCGAAAGGAGGGGTACCGTTACACATTTCCTCCGATGGTATCTGCCTGGTTTGGTCAGCTTCGAAAAAAAAAAAAGAAAAAAAAGAAAAAAACAAATTTAAGTTGGAGTTTCCGTTTACGGAAATAAGCTTCGACCGTGGTTGGACACGTTGGACAGATATCGATCAACGTTCGTGCGATATTCTCGCCTCGTCTGTGTTTCCCCATTTTTTTTCCTTTTTATCTTCCTCTTATTCCCCCTTCCTCTCCCCCTCCTCTCTCTCTCTCTTTTTTTCTAATCACGATCGCGAGAAGCGTTTTGTTCGTACCAACGATGCACAATGGAGCACGTGCGGCGCACGTTTGTTCGTCGAGCGGAGGAATCTTAATCGCGAACCGCGATTACCGCGCGGAGCGTTATTACGCGTATATTTTCAACGGCCAAGGATCTCTACGCCTCGTTTCTCGTCCGCGCGCGCGTCCTCTGGGGGGAGGAAGGGAGACGAAAAACGGTGAAATCGAAACACCACGTTTTACACCACGATCACGTAGAGACGTGCGCGGTGGCGGCGTGAGGCTGCGACAGCCGGAATACGAGCGGTACACGCGCGTACCCTGTCACCGTTTCCTTTGTCCCGGCTACCATTTGTTATTTTGTACATATTCATAACGCCGTTACATCATCGCGTACCGATGCATTCTCTCCGCCGGCCTTTTTCCTTCTCTCTTTTTCCCGTCTCTCTTTCCACCTGCGCGGACACGCACACCTCGTCCCGGTTACTGTTCATCGATACCCGCGCTCAGCCTGAATTCAGAATTGGGATTTAATAAAGCGGCCTGCCAGAGAAACTGGTGGAAAAATTCCGATCCATTCTCGATTACCAACTTATCCGATCGTCGTTTCTTTCAAAATTCACCTCGCCGATCCAACGTTTCTTTCCGCATCCCAGAAGCGATCCACTTCGTTGGAACAAGCTTCTCGCAAGATAAGAGAACAGGAACAGGATCTATGGCAAATGGGGAGAGCATTTAAAGCAGAGAATGCGACGTAATAAATATTTCGTGTCCTCCAATAGGGAACAAGCCTGGGCAAAAATTGTGAAACGTACGTACGTACGTAGGACGTAGGGGAGTCCCGTTACCTGTTTACGTGGTTTTATAACAAAATGCAGATGGAGCGGCGGAGCAAACGTTGAACCACATCTCTCTCTTTCTCCCATCTACAGAGGCAGATCCTTGCTTACGTGAGAAATCTTAGGGAACCGTTATTGTATATCGTAGCTGGCTGTCGTTCGCAAGACACAAAGGCCCTATTCATCCGCGTGCAATCGCATGCATAGGAACACTGATCCTGACTTCCACCTCGGCATGCCTCGCATCGCTTCGCGCCATCCTCTTCGGCAACCAGTGCCTCCTCGCTCGCTCAACCTCGTTAGATCGCGGCCAAAGAATAACATCCGGCGTTAGAACCTTTGGTTGCCACTAAAGGATATCCCGATTACACCCGAGGCTTTCTTCGCTACGAAAATATTCCGTCAACCGTTTAGAAACAGGCCTCTCTCCAACGACTTTCCGTCGATCGTCGCAAATTTTTCTCCACGACTTCCTCCACAACTTCCACTTTCCTTCGATATTCGAGGACAAGCGAACACGCTTTCGAGGAATATCCTTCGTCGAGACAACGTCATAAATCTTCCTCTCATCATCAACCCCTTCCTTCTCCCCCTTTGCAAAGTGGCTCGATCACGGCTCAACGGCTCGCGATCCTCGATCGTCATTGGCATAATTAACGACGCAGGCATCCAAGCTCGGCCGATTCCCATGTCGGTATTCGCGAGTTTCCACGAGCTGCTCTCGGAATAAGTCCTCGTTTGTAGGTGGATA
This sequence comes from Apis cerana, assembly GCF_029169275.1. Classification (NCBI taxonomy): domain Eukaryota; kingdom Metazoa; phylum Arthropoda; class Insecta; order Hymenoptera; family Apidae; genus Apis; species Apis cerana. The sequence continues at coordinate 6,621,733 of NC_083864.1, read as the reverse complement.
CCTTCGTCACGGTGAGCGGTTCGCACCATGCTTTACCGGACAATCGTGGTGGACGCGCTCGAGGACGATGAGCGGAGACAGGACAAGGGAGAGAGAGAAAGAGGCAGGCGGGGAAGGATGAGTGGAAAAAAGACGCGGGTAGGAGGGGGAGAGAGAGACAGAGAAAGAAAGAGAGAGAGAAGGGACCTTCTTCTTGGTAGCGGCCGCAGAGGAAGAAAACGAGGGAGTAGAGGGAGCAGGGGGGCAAGGGGCAAGGAGAATGTCGTGCTGTGCTCATCGAGGTGTAGATCCTCGTCCCCTGGGTCGTTCCTACGCCGTGGTCAGCGTCCCACTAAGCCACGGTCACGTTTACATTCGCGTTCTGACTGCGTTTAAATTGCACCCGTGCATAGAAAAATGAGCCTCTCCGTCTTTCCTACTCGTCGCTCGCCTCCTCCTCTCCCATTTCTCTTCCTCTCTTTCTCTTCCTCCTCTTTCTTTTTTTTTGAAGCGCGCTTTTCTCGCGCGTTCTTCGATTTTTTCCCGATCGTCTCACCGATTTCCATCGGCGCGTTCTCCGCCAAGGATATTTAAATGGAAATAAGGAAAAGAATAGCGAATCTTTGCCGCGATCTCGATAAATTTATATTTCCAACGATGATGCACGATACAGCCGTTCTACACTCGTTACATCATTACGTCGCAATTTTCAGACTCGCGTAGGGGTAAGAAGTAGAGAGAGAGAGAGCGAGGATAATTAATTTTCCTCTCTTGTCAATAAAGCGTACACGAAAAAATTATACAGATAAAATGTACTTGCTACAACATCGTCGAACCGCGTACAAAGAGAGAGATCATAAGAAATGGAATTAATATATCTCAATCTTCTTATTACTCTAAACCCTATCGATAACCCTAAACGTTAAGCATAAAATTGGATAAGATCGAGCGCGATTACGGCATATCCTCACGATGTCGCACGTGAGATTAAGATGTAAACGACACGTTGTAACCCGCAGGCCGATGGACTGATTGGCCCCTCTTTGTTCCTCTTTCGTGGAAACCGTAAAGTCCATTTGAAGCGCGCACAGTTCGCGCTCCGATGGGCTGCGAGAGCGTTCCTCGACTTTTACGGAAATCGGGAACCTGGGAGCACCGTGAGCCATGTACAGTGCTCGGCCTATGGTGGCGAATGACCTAGCCCGATCCATAAGCGTGTATACCTCGCCTCGAGAGCACCCCGCTTTCGCGAGACGAACACGAGCATGCGTGCGTGTGCGTGCGTGCTTTCACGAGGAGCGCGATGTTGGAGAGGGGCGGGGATTGAGATATCGGGGCACGGGCTGATAAATGAGCAGAGACGCGTTTTCTTTTATCAGGGACGCGCTTGTTATTAATCCGGTTCCCTGTCGCGGTTCAAATGCCGCGAATGCCTCCCTCTGAACAAGTCTTCCTAGCGACTTTCGATTCGAGATCACTAGACGCGAGGAAGCTCTGATGAACTTTTGAGGCTTTGAGTCGAGTTGATATTTTGATAAGATTCGATGTTGTTTTGGACCGATGGTCAAGATCGAACGAAAGTGTGTAAGGATGCTGATCTGATATTTGAAAAATTAATATATTCAACGGGATGGGATGAAGATGTAGGACGGTGGACGGGAATCTGGAGGAAATGGATAAGCGAGGTTTGTCAGTATCGTTGATCTGATATCAATACGTTCAATTTTTAATATTATCTGATGAATTCGAGTACGAGAAAGGACGCACAATGACCTGACAATGATTAAATCCGCGAAGAAATTAATGAATGAAATTAATAAAATTAATCTCGATACGGAATATCTACTTTCGGAACGAGTAATCAAGTGATATCGATACGACGGCTAAATTTTCACAATTTATAATATGATGGACGATAATCTATTCAGCCGTTATGAATTTCTCGAAGAGCAGAAAGGGTTCGATCAAACGTGTAACACTGGTGGAACATCATCGAAGCACCGAAGTAATTTCGGCGGACCTCGTCAACAGGTTTCCATCCGGCCGGGTCCAGAAAAGATTAATCTGCAGTTACGATCAAAAGAGCGGCTGTAACGGATGCTGCGCGTATGTAAATCGGCGGCGACGTGTCTCGCGGGCAAAAACTAGACTTCTTCGCTCGTGTTTACAGTAATAAATTACAAGTGGACAGCCACGGCGATGTCACTCTCGCGTATGCTCGCCGTGCACGCTTCCTCCGCGCTGTACGTCGCAGGATGATGAAGTGGCCTCTCCTTCCTCCCGGCCGGGATACGCATTATATCGCGCTTGTCTTTCCACACGTTTGCCTTATCCGTGTACGTACACCCCCGTGTAACTCCTAAGTACCAGCACACTTACGACTACGAAAATGAAACAGAAAACTCATTATCCTTCGTGTTGAAATCGCGCTCAATCGCGATGTCGAATTGAGAAATCCAAATATTTTTTAAAAATTAATTTCATTCCTCTCGTGCTTTTCCTCTTTCATATTATTCTTCCACGATTTTAACATTTTTCTACCATTACTCAGATTTCTCATATATATATATATATAATTTCCTATTTAATCACAATTATGCAATTATATAATTATATACGTCTCTCGTATCGTGTGGTATCGTATCGAAATCGATAAATCAATCATCGGTGGACACGAATAGACATCAAATAAAATTTGAGAAACGATACCAGCAACCAATAATTTTCCATACTCGTCATACTCGTGTGCATCGTTGTGTGCGAGACGTAAGGCAGAACAACAGGAGAGATAAAGTAACTTATCGTCCATCCCACGATACACACATCGATACACATATCCTCGATCTAAACATCGTGTCGAGGGGGAGGGGGAGGGAAATCCTCGTGATTAGCATAGATCGTCGCGTTTCCTGTTCCACGAAAAAAAGAAAAGAAAATTTCCGCTCGATCGAGGCAGGGATCGACGGTACACTAACCTGATTCGCAACAGGGATTGAGAAGAGGCCTCCCCCACCACTCGTATTTCCTCGTTTAAATTTCTCGCGACTGTTTAACCGGGTTCTCTCGCGGTTTCATCTCTCGAGCGATAAAATCGCGGCGGATTAAATACCGCGGTTGTTTCGTTTAATCGGGATTCCCTCTCCCCTCCCGCCCCCCTCAGTGGATGAGCACGAGCTACCTTTCGATTCTTATCGCAACGATTATCGCGCGTGGAAAGAGAGAGAAAGAGAGAAAGAAACAGAGGCGCGCGCGGTTTCCTTATGAATTTTGATGATATCTGATCGATGACTCGCGAGCAAAAATCCGACTCGTTAAAGGGAAATTTATAACCCGACCTATTCCAGTTTCGTGCCAGAGATTCTATGGACGGACGTGCCGCGTTGGAAACGGTAAATTATACGCGAGAGCTCGCACATGCACTTTCCGTTCGACTCTTTTCTCGTCCCTCTTATGCATTCTGTCTCCGTTCAACTCTTTTCGCCGATTTCCTGCATCCAGAAACGCAGCAGTGGATGACAGCGCGTACATCGGTTCGGTTGTATTCGGCCGATACGAAAATTTTCGAAACGTTGGGGGCCGTTTTGGGAGATATTTGATGCAAGAGCGGGATGCTTCGAGCGAAAAAAGTCGAGTTTGTTACACGTGCCACGTGCAATCGTCTATGAAATTATCGATATAGGCGGTTGGGTTTATCTTGTCTGAACCGTGTCAGGTATGATTTTTATTCGTGGTCGCGGAGAAATGCCGTTGAAGAAACGAAGAAGCGATCCGGTTGGAAATGGGGACAGTGTATCTTTTGCTTAATCGAATTCGTGTCAAACTTGTCGTCCGGCAAATTTCGAGCCGTCGGAAATAACGAATAATAAAACTCTTATTATTATTATTATTCTAACTATTGAAAAAGCGCGAATCTTTGAAACAATTTCAAAAATTTCGATTTCAAAAAATATGTATATATATATACAGAAAAATAAATCGTAAAAATCGTTCGCGCGGTTGAAACTAAAAAATTTCCAAAATTTTTACAAAATCAAAAGCAAAAAAAAAAAAAGAAAAAAAAAGAAACGAATCATAACGAAACTAGAAAACTTTCGCTTCTCCTAATTCCCCACCCAAACCGATCGTGTGCAGGAGCCGTAAGACGGTTCGAAATTATCCGAAGTGCTCTGGAGCACGTGCAATTTTCGAGCAGTTTCCGCGGGCTGGATATCGAAGAAAGAAGAGGATGGGCCGAGGGGAGGGTGGGTAATTTTAGCCAGGTTGCCGGTAATTTCACGCTTTTACTCGGCCAGGTTAGCAAGGCTTGGCTCGTTCTCGTGGAAAATGTCGTCCTCCTCGCGTACACTCGGCCGTACACATCGGAGCAAGACCGTCTCCTCTTCCTCTGTCGCGTTCGAGTAAAGGCCTTCGAGTGGGTGCGCGCACGAAAACCGCGAGACCGTACATCTAGATAGTTACGGGACATGACTTCCTCGCTCGCGGGATTTTATCGCCCCAGAAATCTGCTGCCGTGTGCATGAACGCTTACGTGTATCCGTGCATACATGCACGCATGCACGTTGCTGCACACAATCGCGCAGCCAACAACTTGCCGCCGCCCAAAGATTTGCGATTGTTCACTTGCCGGTTATGGCGGTGTCGCCGTGAACACCGGAGGACATCGATGGCCGATCGAACGAACACGAATGAAATATAAACGTGCGGAATTTTCGCGTAGGTATATAACTGTATGAATCGAAGGATTAAGGGAAAGTCGAGAAGGTTACGAACGTGGAATGACTAACGTGGGATTGGGACCATCGTGCGAGACAAAGGGAAGTAGCAAAGTATTATTGTAGAAGCGCATACCACACCGTGCGGATTAAGATCGTAGAATGGTTGAAAGGCACGAATCTCGTTTGGGTAAGGATACCGTTAATGCGCGATAGAAAAGCAAAAGTAATAGAAATTAGAAAAGCGGGGAGCGAACGAAGTTGAGAAAATTTCTAAGGCGAATCGAAGGATTAAGGGAAAGTTGGAAAGATTGGATTGCGATGGGATAACGTGGGATGGAGAATATACAGAATGAAAAGGAATAATCGAGGAATTAAGAATGCAGCGTAGGTACTTTCGATTCCTTTGGACAAATATTAAACCTATAATTATTAAAAAACTTTTAATAATTATAGGGAAACGAAATCAGGTAATTTCTACTCTAAAATATCTTTCTCTAAAATTTATAAAAATTACTCGAAAGAGAAAATTTCACGCATCGTTCCAGTCAATATAATTCTTTCTCCCTTTCCTTACGGTTTCCATCCGTATAACGGGGAGATACACGAGGGTGATCTGCGCGTTTCACTCACGCACTCGGCCCAAGGGAACTCAGGTGAGAGAGAGAGAGAAAGAGAAAGAAGGAGAGGAGAGAAAGAGAGAGAAAGGGAGAAGGAATTGTTGTTGGTCAAAGTCAGGCTGTTGGCTAGTCGGAGGCTCGACTCGAAGGAGCAATCGTTTGCAAGGAGCAACGAGCGATCGTTGATAAGGGTATAGATGCGCCCCGGGTGTAGGCGTAATAAATTGTTTGCTGATTCTATTGAGCCTACACGATGAAAACAATGGGGCAAATGAGAGACGGAGGACGACCGAGGAGGGATATCAAGGAAAATGAAATATTGCCTCGATCGTGGATGTCGCCGATGATCAACGTTCGATTTCTAATCCCAATTTTTATCGATCTTTGTTATTTAAATATACACTCGCATAAATATACAGATTATTAGATTCAATGTCGGAATCCTAACTCAAAGTATATTTACTGCACTGATTATAGTCGATCGAATGTAAGATAGGATCGTCCAATCTTTATTTTTATTTTGACGAGCGAAACAAATTCAAAGCTACTTCGAAAGCTGTCTCGAATTCTTGAATCGTTTTAAAATGTATCTAATTCTCTTTTATTCTTGGACGAGACAAATATTTCCACGGGCTCCGAAAATCCGTTTTTAATTAATAAAAATAATCGAACGTATATCGCGAAATCAACGATCGAGGCTACGACACAAAAAAGCGATCGTTTGTCGATCGGCTCGAAACCGTCTTCTCGGAGGCGAGAACGAGCGGAATCGTCTCGTTCTCTAAGCCTTCGTGAATCATTAAAGAGGCGGTGATCAAAAGAAGAACCGCGATGGAACGTATTCGACGATAGAGGAGCCCGTCTTCGGGAGTTAGACACCGGCAAAAGATCGCGTATCTCCGCCACCTCGCGCTGTCTCACGCGAGAGTATTGTTTCACGTTTAACGGCAAGGTGAGGTTATGCAATCCTTCTATTCGTGGAGGCGCGAGAAGACGAAGAGGACGAGGACGAAAGGAGGAAGGAGGAGGAGAAGAAGAAGGAGAAGAAGGAGAAGAAGAAGAAGAAGAAGAATAGAAGGAAGAAGGCAGTAGATTGTATCGCGACGTACGATCACCGTGGCTAACTATGATGCGACGTGTATGTGTATTTACGTGCACCCGCCTTTACCTGATTTCAGGACGCCGCACCATCTTTCTCTCTTCTTCTTACTTCCACCTCTTTCTTCCGAGTACGATGGAACGGGAGCTCGAGTATTTGTCGAATCGAAATTTTATATTCTATTTTATTTTTTTCAAGCGTTTGGATAACGTAAGTATCTGATTCGATGTTTGATATCGAACGGATTATCCTCTTTTTTTCCCCAAAAATCCAAAAATTTAATTTAAATTTAAGCAGTTTTTGAGAATTTTGGGAACGATATTGAAATTTTGAAATATCGAACAAGTAAATTTTGAAATTGTTGAACGATTATCGAAATATGAAATGTGAAATCTTCGGGACCGAGTTGCGATTTTTGAGAAAAATCAAAATTTTGACGAGAATTTTGGAATTTTGAATTGTTCGAGAAATAATAAAATTGTACGATTATTAAAAGTAGGTCGAATTATGATCGAAGAACGAGAAACGGTCAATGGAGCGCGAAGAGAAAGATATATATATATATATATATATTTCGCGTGTATTTCTTCGAATGGTTGGTGTCGGTACAGGCAGATGGAAAGCGTGACGCAAGGTTAAGAAGAAGTGGGTCGTATTTTTGCGGGAGCGAAGTTACAAGAACACCAACACACGCAATTAATACTAACCAACTCCCGATCGATCGGGACTAGCGATCTCTCGAATAATACTCAACGTCGTATTACCTCTTCTTCGTTTCTTCTTCGTCGAAGAATCTCGAGGATATCCTGCTCGTTAAATCCTCCCATTTAAAGCCACGATTTTCGCGCGAAGACAATGCGCGACGACCTTAAGAAGCTCCGCTGTTTTCCCGGCGCCTATAAGGCGCACGTTCATTAATCTCGATCGGTGAGTCACACACCGTGAAGAACTTTCATCGAGGCGTGGGCCCTTTGCTTCTTAACTCTTTCTTAACACACACACAAAAATCCGATGGAAAGCCATAAACCACCGATTCATTCGCCTCTATCTGCATACACGCTGCAGAGCCGACTCAAAAGAATCTTCCACGGATCGAAACGAATTCTCCGTCTTATTTCGTATCTAAAACGTTCGAACGTAATCGAGAGATAACATAGATTTTTCTTTTATCGATCGTGCGTAAAAAACTCAACGATAAAAAACACACACACACTTACAATACACTTACAATAAAATAAATTCAAGTCGCAGATAGAAATGCGAAGAGAGTGCCTCGTAACACGTGTCGAACGATCGAATTCCGAAACGTAAATGAAATATGTAAACACGATCGAGAACGTATGTACTCGCGATAATAATATTTATCCACCGAAACACGAGCGAAATACGAGCACGCGTATAAACAAAAGAATTACGACGTTCGTCGAGCCGATAATCCCTTAATAATAACAAACGAGGAACGAAACTTTTGCCGCGAAACTGTTCAATATACGTGTATCCCGTCGCAGGGAAGGAAGCAGAGAAAGAAAGGGGAGAAAAAAGGAAGAGAACGGGTATACGTAGGAGAAGCCGTTATAAGGTGGTGTCTGGGAAACGGTTAATAGGACAAATTACACTAATAAAAGGTAACAACGTCGGCCGTTTTCACGGTAGAATAACAATGGGCCTCGCAGGTCCATTTGAATATTTCCCTAATGCCCGGCCGGCCACGGCTGCGGCGGACATGCGCGCGCTTTTTCCTACGCATCAATGCCCAGTAGGTTCTGGGTTCCGTTGGTCGTCTGTCGTCCGGAAGGGTAGGTCCTGCCTACCACGAAACTCGCGTCCCCCGACTCGTGTCCTCTCTCTCTCTCTCTCTCTCCCTCCCTCCTCTCTTGGGGGAGAGCGGGCACCGTGTCCGACGACGTGGCATTAAATTCGTTCTGCCACCCTGGCCATTCGTCTGCCGCGCTCCCGGCTCCGTGTGCGAGCTGAGCCGCGCGTATATCCGCTCACGGTCGCACGCTGCCGCCCGGAATTTATTGTCTTTTGTAATTGGATTATTGAGCTGTAACCGGCCGCACGTGACGCGTTCCTTTTATACCGTGTGGCAAGGTTGTTGTACGGTAAAGACGGTGATAATCGTCGTTCGGTTTTGTTTCGGGCTCGTTGCGGGGGAAGACTTGGTAATCAGGAGCTCGAAATTGACCGTGTTCTTGGTTAAAAAAGAAGAAGAAGAAGAAGAAAGAGTAGTTTGTTGAATAATTTTTCATCGTTGAAAAATTTGCGTCGAAGAGATTTACGAGGACGAATGATCGATGGAATTTTATTTAAGCATTAATCGGAGATTATTTTGTTCAGAGAGATATTAAAATAGAATCGGGAATAACGTGGAGGAGTAATCGATGGAGGAACGTGGTAGGAGGATACGCCATGCTGGTTCATCGTGATCGGGGACTGCTTTGCTCCGGTATTGGACGAGGATCGATTGTCGGTAGGGCGCCGGTCGAGGGGGTTCCTCAAATACGGGGCTGCGTTAAAAGCACGCTTAATTTCACCGTGACACGGAGGTATCGCGTCCCGGCCAATCGGAGCATCGAACGATCACGGTCGAAAAAGGAGAACGCGATGACTGGGGATCCAGGACGTATCGATGGATCGAAACCTTCACGGTGCCGAGCGCACGACCGCGATTCCATCGCGATGCTCGCCACAATTATACTCCTTCTCGATTATGCTCAAACTATTTCCAATTTCGATTCCTTTATTCCTTCACGTACGAATAATTATTTCAATTGTTTCCCGCCGTCTAAAAATTAATCGTCGGAAAGTTTTCGGATTAAAGTTCACTTCGAAGTAAGCTCGATCGATTGTCCTATCCAAACTTTTCGCTCCTTTCAACTATCATTTTCAATGTGCAAGATGTAAGAATCGCCGCGATCGGTCCAAAATTATTACGTCCAAAGATCGATTGACCGCGGCGCGCCACTTGGGAGGATGGTTAAACGTCCGAAGGAAAAAAAAACATCCCGAAGATGTAATTCCCGAAGCGTGCAGGCCACGTCCGTGGCTCGTTAATTCGAACGTGTGGAAGAGCGGATGCGCCGAGTCCGCTCGTTTCCAGGCCACTTTTCACGAGGCTCCGCGTCCCGGCTCGAGGTGTGCTCCTCGTCGAACTCGAGCATCGGCAACTCGTGCTCGAGGAACGGAATGGGCGTGTATGCGCGGTCTCCATACCCGATATTCCCGGACGACTCACGACTCGCCGGAGAAACCATAAAGTTTCCGCCATAAGTTAGCGACCGGCAATGGGCAGTAAAAGGAACGGTTGGATTTTCATGCACCGGTTGAAAACGAGGGGGCTTACGCGTCCAGGAGAACGTAAAATCGCGGCTTTCCGACCCCTTTCGCTGCCTCTCGATTGTAAAACTCATCCCCGTATCCCGCCTTTTTTTTCTCCCCACTCGCGTTTCCCCTCCGCTTTCTCACCTGCCCGTTTTCAACGCCCCCCTCCCGCTAATTCGCTTTTTCTCGCGTTTCGAAACCAACGACTATCATCGGGCAAGTGGAAACGAGATGCGGAGATCCCGCCTAGGTATTGGCTTTTTACGGGTAAACGCGGAGAGGAACGTCTATTCTTTTTCGACATTACTCTTACGTCACGAGACACTTTTGAGAGTTTAATTGCTCGGAAAGAGTTTACGTTTATAAACTCGGTGACCGTTGTACGAAGTAATGGGCTCTAGATGGGACGGATTGCAACGTTTCGTTGCACGTTTCCCCTTACAATGATGTTTTACAATCGAAAAACAAGGAGCGCGGGTTACACACGGCGTAGCTGTTTTTACGATCACTTTCCTGTTTACCAGGAAAACACTCGATACGTAACACTCTATTAGCCAGAGGCTCCTTCCGAGGCGAGCGCGAGCGGGGTAATGTAATAAACGATACGAAATGCGGGGATTAATAGAATCATAAGGAAACGAGTTCCCGATATATATCGCGCGGATCGTTAATTGAAGTTTCCAACGTGCAGTCTCGAGAAGTGTAAAAAAATATATATAACATTCCGATCGCTGTTAATACTCTTCTCGCCGGAGATGGAATATTATTGAACGGTCCAGTTTCACGGTTCGTCGAGGAACTTGGCGCGAGCGTATCGGTTCTGAATGAAAACTGTTTCTGGTTCGACCAGAATTCCAACGTTGTGTCCCCACGTTTTCCGTCCGAGATACGGTATCAATGAGCGCGAATCGCGCGCAAATACACGCACGATTTTAATCGACGCGTATCGAGGCGGCCTCATTAGCCTGCTGGCCCCTTACGATATTCTCTGATAATTACGATATTCCGACGGATATACCTCATCGGATCGGTCGGATGGAATCGTGGACGGCAACTTTGACTCGCAATTTTTCTTACTAAGCATTCTTATTTTTTTTCTCTTTCCTGTTTTCTCTGCTTTTGTTTTTTTTTCTCTCTCTCTCTATTTCGATCTCGATTTGTCCGGCCTCCACATTTTTTTACGCCTTTCGAGTTTTCACGGGATAATTATTATACGTAATTTTTGCTCGGTGAATGGTAACGAACCAGTTTAAAAACGAGGAACAAAAATTGCTACCGTGTGCATGAGATGCAACATTTTCTTCGACAGCTGACATTATTTCAATATCTCGGGAGGTTTGAAAGAAGTGGTATTTCCACATTCTAACCGAGTTCTAAATGTTATTAAAGTTGTGGAAGCATATTTTAATATTCATACACGTGATATCGCGTTAAATTGGTCGTAAACTATCTTTCTCGCGAGATAATATTTATAACTTATCTTTTACACACCATTCCCAGATTTAGATTAGGTTAAAAAGTTCTTCCGTGATTCAACAAATCCAACTTGTCCAATTTCAAAAGTATTCGATTGTCCTGGCTCGGCCATCCATCTCGATACGTCGGAAAGTCCACTCTGGGTAAAAATTTCACTTTCAAAAATCCCCCCGGCTCCGCAATTTTCTTCACTCGACCCGACGCGATCATAAATCTTGATCGCGGTGGAACGTAAAGTGTCTTAAAAGGAAATCGTCCAGATGGAATCCAGTGGCCGAAAACTTTGCTTCTTCCCCTCCCTCTTCTTTTTTCTCTCTCCTCTCCTCTCCTCGTTGCGGGACACCGGGAGTTGGCGCGAAGTCTCGACTCGCTTTCAAAGAAACGAACGTTGAAACGGACTCGGCATGAAAGTAAGCGATAGCGATCCGACAACTTTAATTAACTTTGACATTGCCGCTGTAATTACGGGCGTCATTAAAGCCACCGGCATTGTAATTGAGTTAAGAAAAGCGATTTGCACCGGGAGCGAACTGGAAAAGTCTTGCCCGATCCGCGACGATCCTGGCCGTCCTCCAGCCAATTCTTTCACCTCCCCGCCTCGCGCTGTCGTCGCCATTTATTTACGACAAATATTGGCCAAACGATGGCATAACCGTGCGTAAATTATCCCGGCTGTTTAACTCGGCCGCTGCCGATGATTTATTCATCGCGAACCTTGCCATTTTTCCGCAACGATTACGTAATAATTCCTCCATCTCGCGGAGAAGGACGACGAAGGAGAATGAAGAATGTCGCGGAACAGGAGGGAAAAGAAGTGTCGAGTTTCTTTTCTTTTCTCTCTCTCTCTCTCTTTCTTTTCCTTGGATCTTACACAAAGTCAAGATCGAAGAGAGAAATATGGAATACGTTATAAATGTGTAATCGCGGTTTTTCATCGCGCGCGATTCCTCTTCGCGCGCCGGTACGCAATCGGGTCTCGATCTCGCGGGGTCAAGAGATTATTTTATGAATATGCATACGCCTTTACTCATACATATACATGCGCGGGTAATTCATAATGGTCCACTCCCCCTCGACGTGCAACGACTCCGTCGTTAATATCTAGTTTACTCTCGCGTTTTGCGCGCCGCCGGTATACCGGCGGGAGAAAGACCGGTAGGCCGTTTTAAGTGGCTTGTCGACACTTTGACAGAAACACGGTTACCACGAAACTGATATCACGTCGTCCAGCGTTCCACCTTTATGAATACTTATCGCGGGGGGGTCCGTCATCGAATAAAAAAAAAAGGAGAAAAAGGGAAGAGGAATGGAAGAAGGAATGGCGAGGAAGAATGATAGAGCGTAAACGATAATAAGATTCTTCTCACGCGAACAAATTTATTTTGTAATTATTTTAAACCGCCACTTTTTCCATTTTCCGACTCCGTAATCACGAAAGTGCAAACATATTTTATAAGTATAAATATATATATTCATTTGTCTGGAAATGGATTCTCTATATATCAAAACCGTTCCTCCGAGTTTACAGACGACGAATCAAATTCTTTATCGATAATCATCGAACAATCGTCGAAAAGATCGAATTACCAATTACCATAAATGCAATCGTTGGATGGTTATGCGCTTATCGATCCTGTATCGCGAAACGACACGCGAAATCTTGAATTAAACATAATAAACCCCCTCTCCCTTCCCACCTCGCGTACGTACATACGTACGTACGTACTCGCATCTTTTTCCCCCTCGAAAATTCACCTTTCTCTCTTCCCTTCCGTCTATCCACATGTTCCACTTGCACGCGAGCAAGAAGAGGTAGGGATGAGCGGGGAAGAGACGGTGGAAAGAAGGAGAGAAGAGGAGGAGGAGGAGAAGAAGGAGCATGGGCGAACGCTCGGTATTGATGCATAAAACGTGCATATTTACGGAGCCTGTTTTCACGGATGTGAACACCCGGTATGCACCGCTCGAGAGAGGAAGGCAACCGGGCCCCGGACTGCATCACGAGCGCCATTTATTTATTTTACCCCGGCGGATGGATAAAACTTGTTTACGGTGTACGGACACGGGCGTGTTGTGTGTACGCGCGTAGAAAACCGCGGTTCGCACAAAGCGCGGATTTGCCCGCGTAACGAATGACGACAGCGTTCGACCTCGTTGACGCTTCGATTTTCGTCTTTCCGTGGAGCGAAATAAAGAGAGAGAGAGAGAGAGAGGAGGATACTTGGTTCTCCTTGCTATCTTAACATTAACATCGGTGGTACCCTGCGACGGCACGGCTAGGGGAAGAGTAAGTAAGTAGTGAAGTTGGTGGAGTGAATCGACACGGTGGAGAAATAATTTCTACGCGGAGGAAAATGAAAATCATCTTGCGGCCTCGTGTTTGTGTTTAGGGACTGGCAGAATGATTGATCTCGGGTTGATACGGAAACGTTGGCCTCTGGAAGATTGATTATCGGTGTACTGGCAAGCGTGCAGTTGGTATACATAATCGTCGCGATTTGCATGAGCTCACCGTGCGTCTCCATCGTGTCTCTAATTAATAATTAGTCGTGACTGAGGCGCGTAGATCCGCAGATGGATGTACGATGTTCGCCGTTTGTTAGCCGACTTTTGTGCACTCCGTGCAATTCCGCGTTCGATATATCGCGAAATTTTGAAATATGATGTAATTACAGTTAGACGAGTTGTTTACGTTCAAATTTATCTTTCGTTTATCGGTAACGAGCGTTTCCACTTTCCGCCCCACGTGTGTCGTGTCCGTTATCGATTTCATAACTGTCGATGAACGAGAATATGAAATTAACGCCTCGGAAGGATAATTGGATTTAAGGGGTTTGATAATCCGCAAATGCAAAATGTCAATTGTCGTGTGATACTGGAAGGAAAAAAAAAAAGAAAATCATTTTATTTAATTAGAACATTTTCTTCAGTCAAATGATAAAACTTTAATGTGCCTATTGTATATTTTTCTTATCGTATGAAGTATCGAATTTAATATTTCAATGCTTGTCTAATTCCTTCCAATTTTTTCCAAAAGTCAAGCGAAATATCTTTCTTTCTTACCAATTCTCAAAAACTTTCCTACTCTAAAATATCCCTCAGATATAATTCCTCTAACGAATTAATTCTTTTCTTCTTTAAAACAAATATATATATATATATATATATATATATATATATTCGTATTCCTGCAAAATCCATATGCAAAATATCAAGCAATTGCATACATAATGTTCATAATTATCAACAATAGAATCGTATATCGCAATATCGAGTAACGAATATTGGGCAACAGTTGGCAAGTTGATGATGGCACGGGGAACCGGCTGCACCGGCTGGTGCCCGCACTTTTCATCCCTCTGGAATCACCATGTTTACGTGTTATATGTCCGTCTCTTTCCTCTTTTCCATTTTGAACGTTGTCTCCTTTGTTGTCTTGTGTACGGAAAAAAAACTCGTTCGAACGAATACATTTGCCCGATTCGTATCGGAAAACGGGCAGCGATGATTATTACACGAAGATGGACGATGTAGATATCCAATTGCGGAGGAATTAAATAACGTAGAGTGACTGCGAGTGACGCAGTCGAAGATATTCCGATTAGGAAAATTGATTTCGTAGATCGATTGGTCACGCATGAGATGCAAACCTCGTCTCGGCGTACCCCTTCCGCACGGTGATGCGTGACATTAAAACGGGGAATTTTTATCCTCCGTGACACGTACGTTGCGCCGATCCAGATACGTGGGAAGCTGTGCACGACACGCGTAGGAAGTGCGTGTTACCCACGCGCGTCACACGTTGTAATGTACCGTTGTGTAGTGTCTCGTTGATGGCCGCAGTGGAAAAGATCATAGAAAGTTGTACTGTAACACTGTAATTGAATCTACCCTCACGGTTCGTTTTCGACGAGGATGGAGAAGTGACGGAAGGAAAATTTTCTCGAGAAAAAGAAAGATTGGAAATTTTCGATTTCTTTTTCTTCGATCGACGATTTTCTGGACGGAACATCGGCTTGTTTGATGTGTTATTGTATTTATAAAAATATGTATATATAAAAGAAAAAAATAAATAAATTGAATCGGAACGAATGAAGATGGGATATGATACTTGAATTGAAAAATTTGGAAATTTTTTTCACGAAATTTCCCATCTCTTTGAAGATGGGAAGATAGGAGGGCAAGGAAAGTTGTTAAGATCGTTCACGCGTGATGGTACCAAGCTTCATTGTTGGAACAGGGAGGAAATAATTTTCAGCACGTCCTTGGAGAAGGGGGCATTTGTCCTCCCATCCGCAGACGGGCTCTTAATGGGTTTTTAGCCGAGGCCGTAAAACGCATTAAAACTCGTACCGATGACGAAGGAGGAGGTTCCTCCTTGCCAAAAATCAGGCTGTGCATCAAGGTTCCCCCTACAAATTCACGGCAGCACAGTGGTACTTAACACTCTTCACTTGTTTCGCTAGAAATGGCCAACTAACTTGTCAAACTCTACGTCCTTCCATCGTTTCTTCTTCTTCTTTTTCTTTTTCTCTCGTCGAAAATGATAATTTATCAATAACACGGATCGATGCTTGAAAATAATTGATCGAACGACTTACTATTAATAGTAACGAAAATTTAATATGAATTTACAACTTATTTCGGGGATAAAAACGATATTGCTGGAAGATTCTTGTAAAAAAAGGAAAAATGAAAGTTGAAGAATATTTTATAGGTCGATAAGATCGTAACGTTTCAAATTGAGATTCTGACAAGGTAACGGCGTTAGTGTTGGTACAATGTTGTATTGAGAAACACTGGCAGGACCATCGTGGGCGTACCTCAGCACATCCCATATACCTATACAGGTTATATAGTGCTATAGGCTTTTCGTGTTTAGGCGCAGTACTGCAGCCATGCCGCTTCCAAAAACTGCCGCAGTAAGACGATACTAATTTTCTATTAGGGTGTGCAAATGTGCAAAAACCGCCATTATTAGGTGACGAAAATCGATCCCTGTCCTCAACCCCTCTCGAGGTTGAACACGTTTCTCAACTTTCAGGAAACGAAGGCATTCACTTCGTGTCATTTCACGTCACTTTACTAGGTCCACCTATGAGCAACTTTCTGAACACTTTTATCTGAATCCAAATCATGACTCGTTTCTATCCTTGAAAAAATCAAGGAGAACCTGATAAAAGATCAAGATATCAAGATGATTTTGAAATATTTAATTAAAAAAAAAAAAAAAATAGGATTCAGAGCGTTAATTTACGATCAATTGAAAAATTGAATAAAATTCAATGATGATTCGAGATATCAGATATAAAGTGAGATTCAAAAATCGATTTACAACACAGAATTTTTAAAATACTTTTCGATAGAAATACCTTTACCTTCCTTAATTCAAAGAGAGATCCTAATTACAAATCCATTTATTCAATCAAGATCCCATTGAGTGAATATTCGCAACACTACGCAATATTACTCTCTACACCACATTACCTATCCAATGCCGCACAAATACCAGGAACCGAGTAGTTATCTAACAATTATCAGATTCATCAAGGTCGCCCATATCATTTTTGGGAACGGCCTTCGCAATCTTTCTTCAAACCTTTCCCTAAAATTGTCGTATTCGAATCTTTTCACAAATTCCCTTTCGTCGATCCTTCTGAAACATGTACCTCGAATCTGTGCATTGTTTCACAAACAATAATTGAATCAGAATCGAATCGAATACCCAGTGTAAAAATCGATTAGATACGTTTATTCCTAGCAACCTTTTTATCATCCAATATTTTATTCTCCAGCGCAATTCTGGTCACGATGAAAGTAAAAGGCAGAGCCGGTAGCGACATAGTGATAGTGGCAGTTGCGACGCTTCACATGGGATTGAGTTATAAAACTGTTCGATCGTGGAGCGGCTTTTAACAGGAAATAAAGCCGTGCAAATTATCCAGGTGAACGTCGGTTTGGGCAGGAAGGTAACGGAGAAGAGAGTATTATGGTGATCCGACGTATCATGGCCGGACGTTTAACGAGCAGTTAACGGGGTGCTCGGCTAATTACGCGCTGCCAATAACGTAACCAGTTTATGTTTCGGATCAACGGCTCAATAGACCCGAGCAAGATTTTCTTCACACGAGTCGTTAAATTAAGGTTGTATCTAATTTCAAATTTTCACGAATCTCTGAATTTTTTTAATTATTCCTCATTCCGATTTTTGATACGTTTAGATCGATTTTCGAAGGTGAAGAGAAGTTAAATTTTTCGGAAAATTGGATTCGGTTTTTGGAGTACGGCTCGAGTCGAGTTGAGTTTAAGACGTTTCGAAGTTGGATTTTGTAATTTCTTTGAAATTTGTTGAAAGATAAGCAGCTAGAGAACGATTTAAGAATCGTGCAAGATCCTTCATCGTAACCCTCTGCTACCCCAACAGCGTCAACAGCGATTACCGTTAATTAACGGAGACGAGAGTTGGCACGCTTCGACCAGGCTCAAATATTACTGCGTGATCAACGGTCGGACCAGCTGATAAGAATTAATCACAAAGAGGGATTCGATATTCGGTAGGCCGAAAAGATAGCGGAGCCCGAGAACTTCTAGCTTCGTGCAAAATCAACGAAGATAAGGAAGACGTATTAGATCCGTGAACCGAAGTAACAAAGTAGAGAGTCAGTTAGAACGAAGTAGAGAAGGAATTCGCGTGTAGTCAGGAACGTAGGCGGGTCTCTCTAGAAGGCTTTCGCCTCTATTCGAGTGCACAGGTCCAAAGTGGCTTTCACCAACTTGGAAGAGGATCACAATGCCTTGTTTCGAGAGGTTCCCGCGTAATTTTCTCGAAGGAAAGGAAAAAGGAAAAAAAAGAAGAAAGAAAAAAATCACGATTCCAAAATTCCTCCTCTCTCTTGGCTCGACATCTATATTTAATGAAATACAATTTTCAAAACTCTTATCGAATCCATCGCATGCGGTTTTCACGACTAAATCGAATAACTAAATCGAGTTTGCATGGCGTAGCTATTTTTATTTATCATGCCGCACGATGAACAGTCCGAGAAACGTACTGCACGGCTGTACTGTAACCGCGGAAGCGTATCGATTTGTAACGTTTTATCGAACACCTCTCCCCCTGCTTTTCCTTACGAAACTGCTTCCAAGTTTTAAGAAATGCCGCGTAGTTTCGTGCTGAGATTCTTCTTCTTTTTTTTTTTTTTCGGTAAAAATAGAACAAGGAAGAAACGTAGGGAAGAAGGGGGAAAAAGTTTCGTGTGGCTGTGTGTTGGTGCGGCGCGAGGCGCACAAGAAAACCAGCTTGTAACAAATTACATAAAAGACAAGAATCGCGGGATAAACGGGAGTAGAGAGAGAGAGGGAGAGGGGAGAAGAGGGGATATGTGTGTGGAAAGAGAGAAGGAGAATGGCAGCCGGGTAAACGTGTAAATTGCACGGACTGGCCACACGCGATACCGATCTAACGTGGTCCTGGATAGAGGTGATTAGAATGCGGTTGCAGCCAATTGAACGGTATCGATCGATTCGATATTCGGGTGTAAATCAGATCGTTGGCTGCTTGGAATGCTCGTGGTGGATATGCAACTCGTTTTACGTCGGATTATATAACGCGGATGCACGTGAAGAAATATCCTTTTGTATTTTCCGACAATCTTTGTACCTTTGAAGAAGTCTATTTTTAAATCAATAAAGTTAATAAATCAAAGTCAAGAGGATTCGGAATAGATTCTATTTTCAATCTCAAAATGTAAAAATTCCTCTTCTATCCGCGGGAAGTAATCTATCGCGATTAATTTAGAGATTCCTCTAAATCTTTCTTCACCGATAATTTCAAGCAACTCGTTGTCTCGAGTAATCGATCTCGAAACTACGTTAAATTTGCCAAAACTTAAAGCAAAAAAATGCTCGATCTCAGAAGAAAGAAATCACGCAGGATAGATTCGAACGGAGTGACCCAAATTTTCCATCCCACCAGCACCTAGGTACGTTCAATTACGATTCGATTAGTTGCTCTTACGCGCGGCCGATTTGCGATCGACGTCGCGTAGGCAGAGGAAAAAATCGGGCATTACACGCGTACGAATCGGTCTGGGAGATTAGAGATAAGGGGTGGCAAGAGGTGAAACGCATAAATCACGACGCCGTGTCCGCTCGATATCGATCTATTTAGACGGGAAACCGATTGGTACACGCGGCTCGATTGAGCCGCGCCGATCTAACCGATCCGCGCTTATAAATCAGAACTGGCCGCTATCTTTTTCCCGAATGCCGTGGATTTCTGCGCCGGCCGCGGCGATGCGCAGCAGAGGTCGGGCATAAATATTCAGCCTCGACAAGGCTGCTACACATGTATACGTACAAGAAGAGTTCTACCTCTTAGAGACGCGTACCTAAACCCGCCAAGATCGCGCCGCTTTTACCTCTTGGCCATTTCTGCGCTTCTATACGCTCGAGCCATGTGCACGGATGCACGTTTGCGCGCACTCGTATGCAGCTCGTTCTCGTCTAGTCTACATCGATCCAGCGTATACGTGTATCCGTGTTCGTGCACTTGAATTCGTGTGCAGAGAGGAGGGAGAGGGAGGGAGTGATACTTCGATCGGTTCGAGGAATTTAATTGGAAGTCGAAGAGCGATTCGATGATCTGGATTAAGGTTCTCTTTTATTGCTATTAAATGTGACTTTTTTTTTTCCTTTTGTCACCTCGCAATATATCCATCCGCGTTGATCCAGTTTAAGCGATAAATAAATAAATTTTAATAACGCGATCGATTGAGGAAGGATAGGTAGGAACAATAACTGATCGAAAATTTATGGGTCATGAGACAGGTGTAAATTGTAGCTGGTAAAGGTTTCGAGGAATATTTAATGGTTAAGTTCGAGGATAGATGGAACATTTGTCTTTTGTTTTCATTTCATTGGACGTTTGTCACAATTCAACGCGTTGGCGTGTTTCCTATTTTTCTATGACACGTTCCGTTCTCAACAGACAACGAGTATCAATTTTTAGTCACTGACATCAGAAATGTAAAGAATCTTGGAGAGATATTCGTCAATTTTTTTCTTTTTTCTTTTTTACTCTTAAGTAATATGTAGGTAAAAAGTTCCTTTTGCTCGCGGGAGGACGCGGCCTAAGACACGTGCATTCGCATATTTATAGTGGAACGAAGGACTCTGTGTTCTGTGAAATATCACCAACTTGACAAACGTCAGAATAATCGACTTCAATTCTACAATTACGTAACGAGCATTATTCTTGTCGAATAATCAAAAGCAATTAATTTCATAATTTTTCGAATTAATTGCAAAGAAATCCAATTCTCTTGATCCACTTATTACTCCCTATTGGATTAAAGTTTAATTTAATAAAAACATTAACTATTTTAGACGAAAAGGATTGCGCAATCGAAATTCAAAGAAAAAGGAAAGATGATACGATATGAAGAATGAACCGATATCCCTGCAACATCTAAAGGGAAACGGCGATCGATTAATCGTGGCAAACGGTTTAATTAACCAATGAACATGATTACGCCAATCTGTGAGATATGAAATTCTCTTTTTTGTGTACTACTTACTACCGCAGACGGATTAATTTCAAAGTAATCCAGGGAATGGATGCTATTGCAAATGATTTTTCTTATTAAAAGAGAAATTAACGAAATCAACGTCACGTTCGACTTTCCAAACGAAAAACATTGATCTTCGCTCGTTTGCGAAAATATCCAAGAACTAAAGATTAAAAAAGAAAAAAAAACTATTTTCATATTATATATTATAATATGATCAGATAACGATCAGCACAAAACAAAATGAATTTTAAACGAGTAACAGGAAACTACTACCAACTTGTTTCTTGATTATCATTTTATTAAAACGAACCGTGTTCGTCGGTAGATTTCTCGGTAGAAGTTTTTACTTACTCGATTGAAAATGTTGACGCACGTTTGACATCTTTCTAATCATAAAGTCGTGATTAGTTACTTGCGAGATGTAATAAAATCGATCGTCGTCTCGGCCTGTCCGTCTATGAATAATTTAATCGTGCAGCTACATAGACACGAGGGGAAAGAAAAGAAGAAGAAGAAGAAAAAAAGAAGGACGAATCCGCTGAAAAAGGGGAAAAATTGGAATGTTAATGTTATTCATTATAATACCCGTGAATTAATATATAATCTGACGTAGATTGCGCGACTTTTATTATCGATACTCGATACGTCGATTTCGCCGACCTTTATCTTCACCGTCACGTCGAATAGTTATACGCGGTACAACATCCTTTAGACATACATCGGAGAGGCTGGATCCTTTTACTCGGACAACACGAGTATAAGTAAAAGTTTTCGCCTGTTTACACCTGCCTACCCATTCTCGATAGATCCTCCTCCTTCATCGAGTGTCCCCTTGGGCCACGTATTTTTCTAACAACGACCCGTCGTCTCGATTTTTCCTGTCACTATCCTGTCCAAGAAACGCGCAACGAGCGCGAAGATTGTCAGAGTGGATACGCGGTGGATACCGTGCAAAACTCTCGACAAAACGAGCAATCTACTCTTGCTTCGTAAGAGTCTTACGAAAGAGTCTTCTCGATACCCGACAGATTTTCAAAAAAAAAAGAAATCTTCATTCGAACATTACGAAGCGAATTTATAAATAATTATTATAAATAATAAAAAACGGAAATATCGTTGTTTCAGCATCGAATCAATTTCGGTGGAAACCATTTTCGGTGGAAACAAATCGACGAATCGCAACGAATCGACGTAGACTACTTGGTGGAATCATCGGGTGGTCAAAGGACTTCCGGTCCTTCCTATGGTGGGACGGGGGCCTGAAAGGGCCGGATGCGTGGAAGCGTACCAGTCGGTCGTGGCCTCTTACGCAATCGCGTATTACTACGTGTCACCGTGGCAATCGTCATCGTCGGTGTGCACCGACGTATGGAGGAACGTGCACGCGGGAAAGAAAAGAACGACGAGAACGACGGAGGACAGAAGGATAGATACATCGACTTCTCTCCTCCGTTCCAAGTGGGGAAGTGGGGCCTTACGTAATTTCTTCTTCGCGAGAGCGACTCGCGGCTAGCGCACAATCGTGAATGTGGAGACCACTACAATCCTCGATCCCGTGTACGTGCATCTCTGCGAGGAAGACGCGTGATCGTTGGTTGCGTATATCCATCGTTTCGCGGAAATCGGACAATTTGTCGACGATTCGTTAACGCGGCCATTGCAGGTTTTTCGTTATTATTCTCCTTCACCGTGATGACAATGGAATATTTATTCTCTCCTTTTTTATTCTCTTCCCTTCCTCCCTCTCTCTCTCTCTCTCTCTGTCTCTCTACTTATTTTTCATTATCCTTTGTATTCTCGCTGGAATCGCGGGAAGAATCGCCTTCTGGCAGATTCCACGCGACCACGGGTAACCACGAAGAGGAGGCATAGATCATTAATTGAATCGCGATTCGAGCGGAAGAATTCGCTGATTCATCGACGTTAGTGGCACAGAAACGTACGAGCGAATAGGTTATTATTCAGAAACGCAATCGTATGCGTTTACGTTAAGAAAATCGATTTCATCCTTCCATCCTCGTCCAACTTTTCAACTGGTTGGAACGATCCGATGGACGATCCATCTCGGAATAGAACCGATTCCCCCTTGTTACCAGCCCAGTGAGATCGTTAAGCCTCTTTTTATACGCGCCGCCGGCATCGCTCCATCGATGCCTTTTTTTCTCTCTCTCTTCCTTCTCCTCCTCCTCCCCTCCGAGATTCTTCCGCGATGTGGAAAAACACATATTTATATATTATAGCGTCGCGTCGCGAGAAATGAAAATTCAACGCGGCGGATATTATTAGCATGTTGTGTGTCGTTGGTGTCGTGTCGATCGAACGCGTCGAGAGAGATCATGCCGCGGAAACGGGAGACGATTGCAATTATTTTTCGCGGCTGTTGACGAGGAGCCACGTTCCTCGGCTAATAAGTCATTGACGCTCGCCGTCACGTCAAGTATGTGCGTATCACTTGTATCCTACTTGCGTATCCCTCGCGAACCCGTTCTTCTAGCTTTCTATCCAACGTTCGATGTTTCCTCGACCAATTCATACGTACACAATGTTTCTTATCACTGATTGTCTCACGTCCCTCGATCCCTGTCCATTATTCGAAAAGGGATTTGATCCATCCCGTCGGAAAGAAAAATGGAGTTGCTACTTTCCGAATTATAACATCCGCACGGGAAATTTTAAAGTAATATATGAACTCGATTTAATCGTAATTCGATTCTCTTAGAATATTACGATTTTGTAGATTTTCGTGATTTTCGCGAGTGTCTTTTGCCTCATTTTTTTTTTTGTTTGAATCGAACCTGTTTGCTCGATGCATTTTAAGGGGATAATTTTGTGACAATGATTTTGCCAATATGTATTCTCGATCCGATTTCGAATTATACGGAATTTAAAAGAGCAAAGTGTGTGAAAAAAAAATTGTATACAAAGTTTGTAAAGATCATTCATAAAGTTTAGAAACAGCGAAAAGAATGTTATTTATTCTTAATCCATTGAACGCATACACGCTCAATGTACACGCAATTAAAGTAAAACCAGTTTTAATAAACTGTTTCCACTGTTGCTCTACATAATCACGACTACAGGTCTCGTATACGCGAGACAAAATTATTACTTAAAATATCTAAATCTTTTTCCATTTGAACCACTATATGAATCATAACATACGTTTTATCAATCGTAATATTTTAAACTAACTTGCTTTAATCACAATAATCAAAAGCACGAGTTACAATTAAATGACTAATGTAGCGCCAAACATTCTACGCCCATAAATAAACAAGTAAAAATTAAACAATTTAAATTCAAACTCAAATCGTAGCAATTACTTATGACTCAACTATTGAAACTAATCAAGATTTACAAATTAAATGTATATGTATTCCATTACTTTTTATCATTTTATCGATCATTTATATCAATAAATATCTGTATCTATAATTTTTTTTTAATGAGAAATGATATAACGAGTGAAAAAAACAAAAAGGAATTATTTTCTTTTTTTGTTTATACACATATCGCTATCATTTTATTAATTTACAAACACGAGATACAGCGTAAAGATGCTGAGACCGCATCGCATATATTAACATTTCCTGGAGAACCGGAAGAACGCCGACTTAGTTGCATTCATTTACGGTGGGAAACGTAATGATAAGTTGAAGAAGCAAAAAAAAAAATTCGTTTCATGGTCGCACATCGTTATCATTTTATTATTAATTTATAAATGCAGGCTCAAAAACCTGTGTTATTAACGTTTCCTGGAAAAAGAAGAAATTCAACTCGCATCTGCGCATTGCGATTTACAATAGAAAACGATGGTAATAAATTGAAGAAGAAAAGAAAATTCGTTTAGTTATTGCACATCGTCCATTTCATCGTTATCGTCGTTTTATTAATTTTGCAAACACGAGGCCGCTTCGTTATTAACGTTTCCTGGAGAACTGGAAGGGCACCGGTTCAGCCACAGGTGGTTCTCCTAGCCTGCTACCGATCTCCTCTTACTCTCCTTTCTTTCTCTCGCCTCTTCGCCTCTTTCCTCCCCTTTTGTCGCGCCTCCCGTTTCCCTCGCGCGTTTTAATAATACGCGCTGCGATCAAATAAAAGCGCCGCGCGCTCCCGGCCAGTAATTGCTCGGAATTGCGACGAGCACGTACAGCGCGATAAAATATTTCGCCTATAAAAAGCCGGTTCGGAATGTTTTATACATATGGAATATACTTCGCGGCGGCATGTTTATTCATCAGGATGGATCGGGGACAGATTCGAGATTTTCGTTCGTTCGCGTGGATCATTCGTTTTATACGTTTTATGTAAAGGTGTTATCGGCTCGTGCGCTGAATCGAAACGGTATCGATGATACGATAATTTAATTACGATTGGATAGTAGCAAAAGAATGCGAGCATAAGCAATGGGAATTGAAATTAAACCGGATGCCGATTAATATTTCAATTGGATGATTTTTGTCGAATTATCCTTTAATGAACGATTTGTAAAATGGAGGAAGGGGAAAGGATTTTTATTTAAAACGTGGTTTAACGTCTTAAAAATTACGTGATATTTAGTTGGTCCGGGTATTTTCTGGGTCAAGTGATTTTGGAACATTAGAGATTTCGAAGTCGTATAAAATCTAATAGTAGAGGAATCTTTTCTTCTAAGAGTCTCTCAGTCCGATATTTCCATTGTTTCTACGGATGAGTATGGAAGCATCGATACGCTACTTTGTTCGTACAGACTCCAAGTATTACCGTAATTCCATCTTACAACTAATGAAATATACAAGTTGTGCTATTCATCAAACCACGCTTGAGTCATGGTGAAGTCAAGAATGTTTCTTATCAGGAAACTTATTCACAATGTTTCCTAACCGAGACAATTGAAGCTACTATTTACCTACAGTGACAGGAAGTTACCGCATAACAGAAGGAAACTAGTTAAAAAAACAAAAGACTATAGATCGCTATTTCTAAAAGTTTAATAACCTAAATTACTTTAAAGTAATTTATTTCCCATATATCCAAGGTTCCAAGATTATTCTTCCTGCTCAAGATTTCGAAGCTGCTCAACCAAACAAAATCTTTCTTGTTTATCCAAAATCAATTGAATTCTTTATTTAAGAATCGTTCAAGAAAATTTCATAAATCAAATTCCGGGACAAAGATCCATAACAAAGATCCCTCCAAAGTTTTTCTCCAAAGCCTACAAACCAACACCTCTGAACGATCAAGATCGACAAGATCATCAAAGTCGGTGCTCTTTGTGCGTCTCTGTAAACGACTATATTTTCCATCTCGACAACCGAACAACCTTTCCTGCATATGCATATAAGCGTATATGCAGGAACGCGTCAGACCTGGAAACCTGAGGACGATTGTGCGGCCAGATGCCGACGCGCAGTTTCGAATCCGCGATCGAGAAATAAGAAGGAAGAAGAAGAAGAAGAAGAAGAAGAAGAAGAAACGAAGAAGGAAGCAGCAGGACTGTTGTATAGGTACGTCGTAATGACTGGATCTCGGGAAGCGGCCGATGGATCGCTCGAATACCATGGTAGCATCGCGAAGCCGCATTTTTCGCGTAACTGGAAAGACTGCGCGACCATGGGCGCCCTTTTCTCTCTTTCTTGAAGTGGCCGGTGTGAGCGGTGAAGAGAGAAAAAGGAAGAAGAGGTAGGAAAGAGGAGAGGCAGACGAGGAGTTGTTGTAAGAAACGAGGACGAAGAACGGACGAAGTTCAAGATGGGGAAGGGAGAGGGAAGGAAGGAGATCGAAGGTCGAAGAAGGAAGACAAGCGTGACTATCGTGGCCGATTACGACGATGGCCAAAAGGAAAATTCTGACTCGTAGGTGGCATTTTATCGTGATTAGAAATCCTTCCTCTTCTTCTTGATCGTCGAGCGGACGCTGCCAGTTGCTATACTCGTGGCAAGATGGACTGCCACGCTCGAGGGATCCTCTGACGCGTCGCATCCGCAACGACGGAATTCTTACATAACCCGCGCCACCTCTCGTTCCACGTTTATTGTTGCCGTTGCCTTCGTTTCTGTCGTTTGCTCGAAATGCCGATGTCGTCATTCCACCGGGGAATTCAGAAGGCGAGGAGATTGGTGGGCCACGGGGGGCACCAGAAGGTTGCACCAGAGACGCGAAATTTATTCTGGCGTTTGAGAAGTAATATCGAAAATTAATGACGAAATCAATGGATTACTCCAATATTTCAAATTCTCATTTCTGAATATTCCTACTTTTAGATTTCAGGATCGGAAAAAGTATACATAGATTAGTTTTGGGTTGGAAAAAGTATTCCACGCCATGGGGATGGAAGATTGGACAGAGACGCGTTTTTCTGGCGTTTGAAAGATGATTCTTTTTCAATACTGTCGAAAATTAATGGCGATTAGTGGCAATAATTCTCATTTCTGAAGATTCCTATTTTTGAATTAGATTTGGATCAGGAAAAGTATACATAGATTAGAAAAGTACAATAATGGCTACTCGAATATATCCCCGAGGAATAGATTGAAACGGCGAATGTATTATCGATCGACAACCGGGGACGAGGGTAAAAAGTGGAACGAGAGGAGGCGCCGCGGCCTCTACGAGGCGCGAATCTCGCGGCATGAAATCGCCGCGACGAGAGAAAACCTACGGGGCCTTATAATGGGTCGGAGAGCTGGTCGAGTTCTCAGGACGCGGATGGGGAGAGAAAGAGAGAGAGAGAGAGAGAAAGGGAGAACAGGTGCGTGACGTCAGGTGGGCAGCACCTCAGGGCCGCGCGAGTGAGGCCCCTTACTACTTTTCACTGAAACAGATCGGTGGTCAAACGGCGCCGCTCGCAAACGCGCGCACCTTCACACAAGCGTTTATTTCCCTTCGCGAGCTGAATAATCCGCGGACGGATCTCGTAGAAATCGCTATATCCTCGAGATCGATGCGAACAATTTTCTAAGTTGTCTATATTTTGTTTGGAAGAATATTGTAAATCGTTTTCACGCGATACGTAAGGAAAGAAAGATAGCAAGTAACGATTTCACAAAAATATAGAATTCCAAGTGGAAAGTAACAGGTTCGTAATGACTCGTCGCGATCGTAGAAAGCATGAAGAGGCAGGATGGCTTTCCCGGTTAGAAAATGATCGTCGAAAGGAGGAAAATCGAGAGTAGGGGCAGAGGAAGAGTAGAATCGTGTTCAGGATGAGATCACAAACAAATCCTTGATCCTCGACGAGGCGTCATGCGTTGATCCGTTGAAACGAAGATAACGTTGCATCCGTGGCGGATAGGAAGGCGAGGACAGAGGAGAGCCGAGCTTGTAAATTATGTATGAGAGTGTACTCATGGGAGATTACATAATGGCTTGTTTACGGCTGCACGTAAACAGCAATCAATGCAAGCAAACCACAATTGCGTTTCGTCGAGAGGATCGTAGGTTTCGACGCGAGCTGACGCGAAATCGAATTTGACGCGGAAACGGGGATACTGTCGAGATACTGATGGGCTTATCAATTATTTATGACCATCGACTGTCACTTTTTTACGTTATCCAAAAAGTATCGACACTCGATTCGAACGAAGCCTCTATTCTTTGCTCGAGAAAAAGAGTAATTAAGTAATTAAATTAAATCGTTGTTTTCTACCCACAAGACCACGATGACATTGGCAATTATTTATTAGAAGTTTAGAAACTTTGATCTATACAGATCCTGAAAACTAGTTAAAAGAAGATACGCAGAGGAATATTATAATCTTGATTATACATGATAAAAGAAATTTTGGTTCGTTGATAATTATGCATAAATCCTACAGTTTCTGACGCATGTGATTATAATCACATTACAGAATTTCAAGTTCGAATTCTTTCGATGACCGAGTCTTTTTTAACACAACTTCTCACAGTGGCACGCCGCGTAAATTACACGAATTAATTCGACGGTTTCTTTGAAGACAGTTAGCCTCTCTTAACGAGCATTTAACACAACACGGCCTATGCGAACGATTATTAATGACGGCGAATGTATTAAGCGGTATATGAACGTCTGGGGAAATCTATTTGCATCGTGTTGCACAGCCTATCCTACTCTCCAACATACTCCTTCTCCTTTCCATCCTTTTTTTCCTCATCTGTTCGTCGGTTTCTATTATAACCGTGACACGATCGTTCAAACGATATCGAGTGAAAACTTTGTTAATCAACAACACCAGGGATTTCAAATCTCTAGCAATCGTTTAAACGCATCAAATCCTCAAGATCGCAATATCGTTCGATCTTTCACCCATCGTTCGATAAACGATAACGAATCGTTTTCCCCTCCCCCCAATGATAACCATTATCATTCTCTCACACGCTTTATCCAACATTGTTCTCAGGATCTTTCCAATGCCCTCGACCAACCTCCTCCTCCTCCTCCTTCTCCTTTTTCATTCTCTCTTTCTCGCCCAGAGTTGCCGATGAAAAAAATGTAATTAAAGACGCGCGCTCGCGCGGTCCACTCACACTCACACACCCTCGCACACGCGTGTGCACACAGGTGTGTATACGTATATAATGAAAGTGGATGGCAACCGGCGGCTTGGCCGCTTCGAGTGAATGACGCCCGAAGGCCACGAAGGTGCCGCAACGTGTGTGCAGTTGCAGTGGTTACGTGCACACGCACGCAACAACCGCGGCTCTTAAGTGCCAGTTAGACGTTCAGCTTTGCGCGAAAAACTGCCTCCCGCCCCGCGGAAAGAAGGCGCATCGATTCGACATGGAGGCCAAGGGGAAAAAGGAATCGGCGGTGTGCATCAGGTGACACGAGGATTGGCGAGAAGGGTTCCATCAAGCGGGGGAAATTTTCTCCTCGTTCCGAGAAGAAACGAGGAGACCGAATGAATGAAGACATAGCGTGGTGTTTTTGCCACAACGAACTTGAAGAACCGTGAAGGAAAAATTCGTTTTCTCATCTTCGCTTTCGCGAGAGGGTGAAGCTTCGCGTTCGAAGATCGAAGAAGAGTTGCGTTGAAATCACCGACGATTGGAATTTGAAAGTAAGATTGTTCTTCGAAAGTAATTCTTGTAAAGTATTGGAAACAAAAAAAAAAAAAATGAAAATGAAAAATTAACGAGAATTATTCTCATTATAAATTTTATAATTAAACACTTGTGTACGAATATTCGTTATTTTTGTCGAACATTAATATCTGTCAATTGGTTTTTTTTATGAATTTGATTATTTATATAGTTATTATTTCCTAATTCATCCGAGGAGATTTCAATTTTTAATAAAATTGATCTGTAATAAATATAATAAGTATAATAAATATAATAAAGAAGCGTGCGAGTACAAGTTGGAATAAAAAAAGGAAGGCTCACGTTAAAGGAAAGCTTCCTTTTTTTTTTCTTTCTTTCTTTTTTCTCCTAACGTGGCTCGCGTTAAGAAGAAGAACGATAGCAGGCCGTAGCTACTTTCCACGTGTAATTGGGTTAGATACCACTCCCACTTTTTCTTTTTTACCCGCGAGATTTCCCATTATATCCTCCGTTGGCTGCCGATCCTTGCCACGACCAGAAGATCGATTCTGCCAAGGCGATCCCTCGTTTGTAACCGGAAGACCGGGAAAGGTATCGAGAGAAAAAGTCCATGTTTCTCTCTCTCTCTCTCATTCTCTCTCCCCACGACCACGTTAATAG
Organism: Apis cerana; assembly: GCF_029169275.1. Classification (NCBI taxonomy): domain Eukaryota; kingdom Metazoa; phylum Arthropoda; class Insecta; order Hymenoptera; family Apidae; genus Apis; species Apis cerana. The sequence goes on along the minus strand of NC_083864.1, from coordinate 6,591,291 downwards.
GCAATCTTTCTTTTTCTCTCTCTCTGATTCCGTGTCTTTTTTTTTTCTTAATCAGGCAGACACACAACCATTACCTCCGTTTCCTTTCGCGAGAAGTTCGATGGAACGAGGCGTGATTCTGTTTTGAAACTTTTTCGAAAATTTCTATCTTTTGTTTGTATTAATGTCTTTTTTTTTTTTTCATTGAAACGATTTAACAAGAGTGAAAGAAGAGAATCGTATTTTATGATGTTGTTATTCGAGAACGAACTGGATGCATCGTACGAGAAAAACAAGAAAACGACCCACGTTTGAATGACGCAATTAACGCGATAGTTTCTTTTGTTCGATATTTAACTTTCGATACGCGAGAAAGCATCGTTCGGAGAGGAAGAGATGTGGACAGAGATTGTGTCAAACATCTACGCAATTATCAAAAATAAAATTAAGAGACCGTGAAAAAGAAGAGGGTACAATTTAACCATACCACGAATGAAAATTATTATTGGTAGTCATAAAAAATTACTAATTACCTTACTCATTTACGAAAATAAATATAAATTTCTACAATAATAATTAAGCAAATACGTTACGTAAAAATTACGAGACACCTACGCAGTTACCAAAAACAAAGTCAAGAGGCCGTGAAGAGGAAGAGGGTTCACAACAAATTGAACATTTTTTAATAAGAGGATGCAACTAAACGAGACGCGACCGAGTCGCTTTTGTTTTTGGAGGTCAGAACGAGAGGAGAGTGTTGAGCAGCACTAATTGACCTCAGGGGCCCGACTGACCCGGCGTGCGTCCGAGCTGACAGCCCGGACCAGCCGACGATTAAACTTCCCGTTAATATTGCTCGCTCGTTCTTTTTCCTTTCGTCTCTCCTCTTTCTCTCTCTCTCTCTTTTTTTCACTCTGCTTCTCCTATGCCAGTGCGTCTTCCTTTCTCCGTTTACCCCCGTTTCCCTCGCTCGTGTCCATCCTTACACGCTTATCGTACTCGTCCATCCAATTTCTCTCCTCTCTTCCTCAATTCGTCCCTCCCTTGCACAAAGTTTCTTCGCCAACCTTGCCTTTTCCTACACCTACGCCTCGCCGATACGAGATATCTATGAATATTTATGACGGCGATAGTCCGCCACCACCACCATCACTGCTACCGAGCACTCGGTCGAAAACTTGGCGCAACCAGGGGGTGCACAGAACCATCCCCGTTTCAACCTACCATCTAGAATTCGATGCGACGCATCACGCGATTGTGTCGTGTATCGATCTCACGATTGTTTTTGAAAGATCGAAATATCGATAAATGGGAAGGTCTTTTAATTAAAAGGAAAATTTTTAGTTAAAAGTGGAAACATCCTTTCTCGATCCTTCTTTATCATCATTCTCGAATCAGGACACGAGATATATAACCTTCGTGTAACGAGCGATGATACGAAGGAATGCGATACCTCGCCTCCCCACCATTAAGCAGCATTAAGCCATCCCTATCGGAGCAATTAAAAAAAAACTTTATAGAGGATACTCGAGATGACGATCAGCGCGTAACTGTCACGATCGAGGATCCCCTCTCTGAAACAAGTGTTTACGATGCACTTGCACGTGCATCGCAACGTCCATAACGCCACATCTGAAAAGGCGTTCGCCCCTTCCGGTCCCCATTCCCATCCGTTCCCCGAAATCGCTCGGCCATTTTCGACACTTCACGGTTCGAAGGTCCCCTTGGCCGCGATCTTCCGACTATTCTCCGACGTGCGGTGAGCGGAAGTCGAACTACTACTACTACTACTATTACTCATCGAGCGGGGGATACGTGGACGAGGTGATTTCGCGGTGAAAAATTTTCAGTGCGGCTGGTTTCCGGATCTGGTTGTCGTGGCCCGGCCAACGAGCGAATGAGCGAATGAGCGAGCACGGCCACGAACGCTCCTCGCTCCCTGTCATTATTTCCCACAGCCGCCGTATGTTTCTACGGTTCCGCTAGGCTAATCCCGAGGCTCGAGGAGAGGAACGATACGGAGGGGACACGGGGAGCGAGAGAGAGAAAGAGGGAAGAGGCCACTGTGAGAGGAAGGAAGGATTCCTCGAGGGGCCCCGCGTACAACCTGTCGTGTCCGCCTTGACAAAACAGCGAAATTGCCTTGGGGGATAACGGCGGCGGCGACCACGGTCAAGAAGAGCAAATTCTTCTTTTATCAAAAATGGAGAGAAAGAAATGGTTGGGCGGAAAGCAGCAGTTTTATGAAAGAAAGGGAGATAGCCCTTTCTCACGGATCCACCGTGCCCCTGTGCTTCGAACGAGAACGGTCGATGGGGTGGGTTCTTCGAGACGTTCGCTTCTCGAACGAATAATTTTTTGCCGAACTTTTGAAACGTGCGTCGAAACAAGTGGTGTAGTAGCATTTGTATTTTCTCTTTTTAAATAAAACGTAATTCTAATTGATTGAAGATTGTCAAGAAAATTGAACAGAAAATGCTAGATAACGATTGAATTTCCAACTTTGAAATTCCTCGATGCGAAGGCTAGAAGCAAATCAATCTGAATACGTTTTCGAATTGGAATTCCATTGTTTCCGGGGCGAGAAACTGCTTCGTTACTTCGTTTTTCTCTACGATTATTTCCTGATTGCGCTCTTACGTATGTACGTAAGGACTTGTGAATTATGACGTATGTGAATTATGCAGGTGAGGTCAGATATGAAAGCTAGGGCTCGGGGTTCGTAGGTTCGTGGTCGGCATACCGTGGTGCAGCGGCATCCTGCCTTTGTGAACGTTTTTCAGTTTCTCTCTTTCTCTTTCTCTCCCTCTCCCTCTTCCTCTTTCTCCTCTTCCCCTATCATTTCTCTCTCTCGGTTCGCGGCTGTTGCATCGCGCGCTTAGAACGGAACCACAGTGGCCACGGACGGAATAACGAGAAATTTGCCTTTGACAGTGGTTAAAAATAGAAGAGGCGGGATTTAATTGAATAAAAATCCAAACTCGGTCGTCCATTTATAGATACCGAAGGAAACTCCAAAGTCAGATATAAGTGTGCCGACGTTTCCTATGAACGGCGTTCGATAGGGGAGGATCGATGCACTCGTGGCAACGTCATGCATATATCATGCAAAAAGAAACACGCACGATTATAAAATATAAGGAAGAAAGGAAGGAAGGAGAGACGTTAATAAATAAATCAATCTTTGCATAGTACGTGTAAATACGCAATTCTTCTGAAAAAGGAAAAAAAGAAAAAAAAAATAATCGAGCGAGAAAAACTCGGTTAAACAGGGGTGGGATTATCCGAGGATTATTCAGGAATGTTCGATCCCATTCCTCGAAAGGGTACATCAGATCGGTGTCACTCGCGTGTAAGTTTGCAACGACGGGCGGGTCGAAGTTTAATTCTGGAGTGGTGGGTGTATCGACCTAGTACGGGCATGAGTTAATAATAACAAAGAATCTGGGCCCTCGTTTCGCTGTCGTTGCTCACGTCGTCGCAAGGAAGGGGGTTCTCGTAATGAAACAAAGTTTCTAATCGTTAGGCAGGCGCGCCTATCGATCCTCATCATCGTTCCTCGTTGCTCCTCGCCGGTTGATGGTCGTGGCAAGGAAAAGTTTGCCATTTAAATTGCCGGATAACTCGCCGCCGCGCTAGCACAAGTTGTACACAGTGATGTACAATCCACCTCCGCACCCGCGTAATCCGGATCCTAACCACCCTAAGCCCGGGAACCCATCGTTGTCATCCTCAATCGTTGACATCGTCGATTCTTCGTTGTATAATATTCTACGAGAGACACGTAGAACAACTATAGGCCAACTTTTTCGACGTTTCCGTTATCGTGAAACGCTGTAAAGTTGGACTGTAGCGTTCGATGAAGTTCAAACGACGTTGCTCGTGACGTTGACGACGACGCTTATACCGCATCAACGAGTCTTTTGTACTCGGTCGTCAGAATTCGTTAAGCGGATGAATTCGTGGAATAAATTTTAACCTTCTCGACACAACGATTTTGACGAGACATCGCGCGCATCTTCGAGGAAAAATTTCGCTTCGAGCGGTTCTGGGTTCTCCTTTGTCTTCAGATTATTTTCAGACTTCTTCTTTCTTTCTTTCTTTTTCTTTTTTTCTTCTTTTCCTTCGAAGCGGTATAAAAATATACGCGACGCCGTAAAATTATTCGAAATTAAATCGTTTCCGCGGCTCAGATGTTTTTTGCGAACACGCGAACTATTATCCGGTTCGTGTTGTAACGATGAAATTAACGATCCATGAAACCAATGCAACGTCCCGATGGAAATTAGCCTTAAACATTAGGATTAGGATTTTTATGTTTTCTGTTTCGTCGGTTATCGTAATTTTATTATCCAACGATTGTTAAAGAAACAAGGATTCTGTTTAGGCTCACGACAGTGCCACGAGTTCTTAATTTGAGCGGTACGATGAAAATTAGAAATTCATGGGATTTCTTCTTGGGAATTATCGCGAGAGATAACTTTAATTATTTGAAAAAGAAGGGGGGGAGGGAAAAGATGATGGAAGAAATGTATAATTTTGGAATATTTAGACTACCGACTTACGAGTTAGGGCTACGTATTCCTAACATTACGGCCTAGTTAATACGTATACCTCTCGAGAGGTAACACGATAGCACCATCGCGGCCCGATTTACAAAGAGGATCGATCGACAAAGGGCATCTGATAGAGGCTACACCGGGATCTTGCATTGAATGGATCGCGGTCGGTTCGTGGTGTGGTTTACGCGCTCCCAAACGCGAGTGGTATGATACCGGGGTGTAAGACTGCGAACATTTAAGCCCTACTTACACGTGCCAATTTGGAACTTCCAGTAACCTTGATCAGATTCGAATACCCAGAAAAATTTTAACGAATTATCGCAGTTCATCTAAGAATCTCGTTTAATATTGCACGAGTATCACACCGATATTATATCAAAAATCCTTCGATTCTCGTCACGATTATCTACCTTTCTTATTATCTACGTGCACTTCTTTGTTTCGTTTACGAAATCAAAGGAGAAGTAAAGTATAAAAGTATGAAAAAAAAGAAATAAATACAAATTCTTAATAAAGAAAAGAAAGGACAAAAAATGGGAAAGGTGGCGAAAGTCAGACTTGGAAGGGAGATCGAATCGCCTCGAAACTTTAATTTTAACATTCACACGTCACTCGCCACGTGCTCGCTGATAATGATCGATTCTACGTGATGTGAGATCGGTGGAAGAAAAGAAAAAAAAAAAGACAAAAAAAAATTGAGGATTTTTCAGCGGTGTGAGGCAAGCTTAAAACGCGAAGGGGCCCGGATCCTACGGTTTTGGAGGAAGAGTACAAAACGCAAAGGGCTCGGAGCAAAGACGAGACGGTGGGCGGGGCGCTTCTCGGGCTCCAAGGCGATCCACTCCGACCTCTACCTTCTTACTTAGAGAGATAGTAGGCGCGCATCAACGCGTTACATCTTTCATGAAACGGCAAATGAAAGTTAGAAGATTGGAAGAAAAAGTGGCCGGTGCGCGCGCGATATTTCGTTGCACGAGACGCGCGCTGTCCGAGGAATCGCGGTAACAACGCAACAAACGGCAGCTGGCTGAGATAGCATCGAGCATGATCGGTGCGAGGCTGCTCGATTCTGACAGCGCATTAAAACCCGCTCTTTTTTTCTCCATCTTCGTACAGTTATAATAACCTACGCCCGAAAATAAGTCGCGGATATTGCGATGAGACAGACGGCCCTCAACTCGCCGGGTAGACAATAATTATGGCCAGAGGCTTTGAGAAAGACACTCGCTTGTGTGTAGAGAGAAATTTTGTTTCGTTTCTTGTTCGAAGCTTCGTTAAAAATTGATGTCTTTATTTATTAGCAATGATGACTCGTTTTTGTCGAATAGCTGCAGGAAGCGAAAAAGTAACGAGAAATTTTTATCGTGCGAGAAAAAAGTGTATAGGAATAAATTTGTATTAAAAAAAAAAAAAAAAAGATTAAAACTTCGCTTGGAGAATTTTCATTTTTAATCTTATTCGAAATTATAATTTTAAATGAACGTAGCTCGCTAGACTGCTTTTTATTGATTTTTTTTTTTTTTGAAACTTGTAACTTGTTTTTAATTTTCTACGAGATCTTACGTAGAAAAATTCTCCAGAATGCGATCAATTATCAATTATATTTCGCTCGTGTATTTTCAATTTTTCATGATTGTCATGGGAACAGAATCGAGAATCTATATAAAATATATTAATCTCGACGACGATCATTCAATAATTACTCCTGTATCATGCATGATAGATATATTCAACCTCAACGTCGAATTGAGAAAAAAAATATCATTAATTCTAACTTCACACACTTTCGAACATCGTTTCTTCATCGATCATTTCTTATTTTTCATTCGTCGATAGAACAACCGGAGCTAGTTAAAATTCTTCGTAATCTTTTTTCGTAATCTTTTCGTAACACGAATGTTCCATACTTGACTATTTCGAAAAAAAGATCGTAGAAAAATAAATTTAGCCTATCCTATACCCACAAGGAGACTTATCCCTCACCAAAATGACGCGTATCGTCGTGATGATCGGATCGTGACCCTCGAACAGGATTCGAGCGGTTGCAAAAGATCTCGCGATGTGGTGCACGTCTCTGGTGAAGAAGAAGACGTCGGTGGATCGATCGATCGGCGATCGATGCCCGATTGAGACGTTGCTCGGGGTGCGCGCTGCCTCCGAACCCGGCTCCGAAGTCCTTTTTATTCTTCCCGCCACAGCTTTGTGTGCAGAAACGGATTGACGAACGATGTGTCAGCGGTGACAACTGGCGCATGCGCAGCCTGAATACGAAATGAAGCAGGACGTTCGGTCGCGCCCGGACGATCGGCTCCCGCGCCAGCTCACCACGAGCCCGCGCGTCTTTGCCCGCTCCATTTTTACCCATGTACCGAATGAATAATCGATGCCGATGTGTCGCGGACGATGGCGAATTCATCGGCCCGCCACATTTGTCATCACCTTTGGAATCTAGCGACACGTTCTTCTTCCGAGCCACGAGATCAGGTTTCGATCGACGATCGACGGACGTTCCTTTCGTTTAGAAAAAGTACAACAGGGAGGGAGGCATTTAGACGACGAATTAATTAATTACGTGCGTATGGGGAGTACGTCTGCAAGTTAGAAGCGATTCAATTACGAAACTATTCTGAAAATTGTAGACGAAAGAAATCCGATCCGGTTATATTAAGGCGAATTAAATGTGGATTGAAAATAGGTATTGATAGATGGGATAGAAATTGGTGGAGATTTAGTTACCAAATATAAGATGTATAATAATATAGATGTATTCGAGGCAAATGAGATTCTCCGGCAACCGAGTTACGCGATGTCAATGATAAGAAAGGGAAAAAGAAGCGCGAGGGGAAAAAGTGGTTGAGGAGATGATCGTGCCGGTGAAACGGGTTGTCCCGACTCGCAGATGCTCGTTTTCCTTTCACGATATCATATAGATAGTGTTTTTTTTTCTTCCTTTCTTTTTTCGCTCAATTAACGTCTCACGTTTCCGGAAGCGAGGGCCGCTCTCGACGGAATGAATCGGTTTTCGAAAAAACGTGAGATACGCACGAACCGCGGTTACGAGTACGAGTTTCGTACTTAATTTAATTTAATTCCTTTCCGAGGAACGTGAACCGCGCGCCCAGCCCGATAAATTGAATCGATATATACATAGGCTGTCAATCAAGGTCGTGCCTCGCCTCACGGAAATTCTCACAGCAAAAATAAAACGCCTCACGTAACTCGCGATTACGTAACAATGCGCGCACCTGTTCGTCAATAATCCAACGAAGATATCCGGCAATGCAATCTTCTACATGCCTTTCCCGAAATACATCGTTCCGTCAATCGTAGGAATCGATCGATCCGCCTCACTCCCTCTATTATCCACTCCGCTCGATCGAAATCCTCTCCTGGAAAAGAATCCGCTCCACGTGGATCACCAACCGGAGGCCGAACAAAGAAGAAGAATATAAACCCGTGGAGTAGTAGGTGAACACCTAAGGAGGTCCGCACCTCCCCACGAAGCCACGGTACAGGGTTGTAAAACGAGGCCCGGCCCGGAGCAATGCCGCAACTATGCGGTGTACATAGGGTCGCCTTGGCGGCAATAGAAGGCGAACGGAGGAACGTCGACGCTTGTGTGCAACGGTGGATCACGAGATGGGCAGAGGAAAGGGTGAAGCTGAACGAGGAAGGACGAGAGGGAGAGAGAGAGAGAGAAATACGCGAAGGGGAGCCGCCATGAAACAAACGAATACCGAAAGGGCTGACCTGGTGGAGAAAGAGGAAGGAAGAGAGAGAGAGAGAAAGAGAGAGAAGCAGAGAGAGAGAGGGAGGGAGAGAGAAGGAGAGAGCGGCTGTCGCTGGCAGAGAGAAGGGCGGTGGAGGAGGAGAAGGAGGAGGAGGAGGAGGAGAAGGAGGAGGAAGCAGCAGAAGAAGAAGAAGAAGGCGACTCCGGGTAAGAAACCGAGAAAGCAAAAGCGCGGGGACGCGCTGCCACTTCAAACGACCCGCGCATTCGTCCTCCCTCCACCCGGTCGAGGTGGTTGCCGCGCGAGTGGAGGATGGATACGCGAACGAGAAAAGGAGAGAGGAGGACGAGGAAAAGGAGAGACGGGATGAAGGAACCCGGGACGGCTACTCTGGATTCCTATAATTGTTCATTTTTGCAAATTCCCGAGTTTTTGCCCGGGGAGCCCGAGGAGTTCGGTAACCCCAGCGACCGTTTCGTTTCGTGCCTTCGTGGCTTCGATTCTTCTCTCCGGTGTCACTTTGGAGCATCTCTACGTGGGCAGCTGAGCTTCTGGCTTTTCGTGTTCCCCACGCTCGGTTCGAGGAACGATTCGAGACATCGTGCGGGAATTTGTATAATTTGGATAATGTTGGGGGATGCGTGTTCGTCGGTTGTTGTTCCACGCACGTGTGGAGACCACACGGGGCAGGTATGATAATTTTGTTTCAGCGTTTTGATATTCTTCTTTTTTTCTTTTTGTAGCTGGGCCGATATTCAGACTCTAGGTATGATATTCATTTCAATGTTGATCGACGAAGAAGAAACGATGTTCAAAGAAGTGAGGAGAAGTTAGGAATTTAGCAGAAACTTGTATTTTCGTTGCGAGATTAAAAAAAAGTAATTGAATAAAATTCGATGGATCGCGAGGCAGAAAGAGAGAGAGAAAGAGAGAAAGAAAGAGGGAGATAAACATTTTTTCCACGATCTCGCGTGAAATGCATAATTCCATGGTTGTGATCGTTAAAACTTGTCCAGAATATACTTCCCACCAGCTGCCAACTTCTCTTCTTTCTTCTTCTTTCTTCCTCGCTTCAAGTCTTTCTCGGAACTCGTAGAATTCTAGAGGTGATTCTCGCGTGCGAATCGTGAGTTTTCGAACTGGGACGATTTGTAACCGGATAGCAGAAGTCGTGAATTTTTTTTCCGTCAAGTTGAATAGTTGATGGAATCTGTTTGACGAGAGAAGGTAAGATAAGACTTCGAAGGTCGCGGATATCTTTTAAGGGAAAGAAATCTCTCTGTGGAAATTATAGTTTTCGTGGCATAAAATTCGGTCTATCCCTGTCATTTTCTCCTCAAACCCTGCAGACGATCGCAATTTTCTTTCTGAAATAATAGAGTCTTTAATCTAAAATTCTAAATATTAATGAAAGCAATTCATCCACATGGAATATTTTACTTGCACCTAGTAAGATAACTTGTACCTAGCTGATAGGTCGCTAAAATATGTACCCTTCTTACGCGAAACTTGTATTTCCAAGTAATATCTCCATTGATAAGAGGCAAGAAAATACATGTTCATTTGTAAAAAAAAAAAAAGAGAGAGAGAGAAAAGGAGAATCCAATTACGCATAAAAGTTATCAATCGAGAAGATAACGGAAAACGGAAAATAGTCGAGTTTAAACCGATAAAAAGAAACTTGTTCCATTTCGGAACACGAGGAACAAGCTCGTCGATCCCTGGATGTTCCCCGTTTCCCGAATTCTTAGATCCTCTTTCTTTCCAGGGGATCGTGCGCGACTGCCACGAGAGAGGGCTCGGATTTACCGGCGAAATGTTGGATTTATTAGATCGAGATACGCGTGGGCGTGCCTGGACGTGCCCCCCTGCCCACCCCTTTGGCCTTACCGTTAGCTACGTGCACGAGAGACTGTTCGAAGCTCGCGATGCACGAACCAAACTAACCTAGACACACCGGGAGAGAGGAGAAGCCGTGGTTAAGGAACACGCACACGCGTAGGTCGAGCCAAGAAAGTGAAGGAGGACCATCGCCAACAGACGTGGCTTGATGAAACTTTGAAACTCCTCTCCCGGACGTTATTGTTGCGCGTCGTTCTAGGAATCAAAAGAGAGAGAGAGAGAGAAAGAGATGTGGGTATCGTGAATTCGATCGTCGGCGCCGAACGATGATTTATAGACGAGTTGAGAGAGAGAGAAAGAGAGAGAAAGAGAGGGTGAATTCGTGAGACCAAGACGAAGAAGAAAAACGGAGGAGGAAGAAGAAAAAGATCGAAGAACGGAGGGAAAGCAATATGGAACCGTGCTATACCACGTTGGGAAGCGTATTACTCGTGGGAATCGTGAATCATCCCCTTTGGCCGAACACGGAGAATGTCCGAAGGCTTGAATATCGACTTCGATGAAGGAGAAACGGTGAGAAGTGACGGTGGATTGCGTGTGGTTAACGCTTCGCGTTAACGAGATGCGTAATGTCGGGAAAAGAGGCGAGAGCGGAAGTCTACGGGCCGGGTTTCTGGTCTGGGCCGAGGTCTGGGGAAAGTCCATGGGAGGGTAGCACGGTAGGAAGAGACGCGGAGGTCTAACTACGACCTATCTAAGACCGATTCACCAACACAGGAAAGCTAGGCTAGAGGAAGTCTTTTGCTTTACCTCCTGGCGGCAAGCAACGCCGCTGCAACTCGCCAGGTTATTTACAGCTTCTTGGCATGGAGGTGAGCTCTCGCGGAGCCCGGCCACTGCCAGCAAGAAGGAAGTAAGGATGATTTATATCCGCTGCTACCAGTGCTGCTCCCAACCCGCGATAATACCAATCATTATCATCGCTTAATAACAGGCATTACTGCCAACATTGAAATAATGTGTGTGTACCCCAAGCTGGCTCAGCCATGGCTGACCCATTCCTACACCATCGCGAAAGATACTCTTCATCCTCCTTTCTCTCTTTCTTTCTCTCTCTTCATCCTCCTTTCTTCCACGTTCCACACCATCATCAAACGTTAACATCGCCACCTACTCTTTTCTCCTCTTTCTCTATGCCCTCTACGAGATGTACGTATAGCACAGGGTCTGGATCTGGGTTGATATCGTAGACTGGTGCCCTTTTACCATAAAGTTGGTCAGGTGCAGGCGTGTGCGCGCGCGCGCACTCGCGCGCCACAAACGAAACGCAATGCGCCGCCGGTGATCTTCCTGAAAGATCTTCGAAGAAGGCGGGGTAAGGGAGGAGGGATTCGTTCCCTTCTCGGTGCAGGGATTCCTCGCACGAGGGAGGAAGGAAGAGGGCGCTCTTCTGCCGGTCGAAACCCCTCGAGCCTGTTTTGCGCGAATTCTTCTCGACTCCGCCGTGGTTCTCCACCCGAGGGACCCGCGTTCTTCCGCGCTCCTCGCCCAGGTATTTTTAGTTTTCGCCTCTTAATAATTTCTCAGAAAAGTCCAACGTCCTCTTCCCCTCCGCGTTCCTTTGTCCGACTTTTTCCAATCGGAAAGAGGGGGTGGGGGAAGAAGTGAAAACTCTCGCCGCTCGAATATCGGATGAAGGTGAACGTAAAAATCCGGTACGAGACGAAAATAATGGAAGGTGAATCTGTAATTGTTGTTTAATTAAGTAGAAGGCGTGTTTATTCATCATCCGTGAATTGAACCTTATTCGTGATTACTCTCATTAACCTTCAATTGGTACGGTGAAATGCCGGTTACGTAACCGGTGGGGTAGTGTCAATGTGATAAAAGAAGTAGGTTAAACGTACGCTTTATCTACCCGCCGCGCCGGGTACCATTGTGCTCGCGTTAATGTTCGAGCAGTTGCAAGTTTTCTAAATGATAAAGAAAGAAGAGAAAGAATTGAAATTCGATGTAAATAACGGTGTATATAATATCGAATCTCGGAACAATTTCTACTCCATTAATTTCCAATCTTATTAAAATTTAAACGAGCGACAATCCCGATAAAAAGAGAATTATTTCAATCCCCGGTTGAATTATCGGTTGAACGTAAATATCCGAATAATTGGTTATTAACGTTTATCGAAATAATACGAAAAGAAAATTGAAAGAAATCGGGGTGTGTAATCACACCCAATGTATCGAGGCAAACAAATGGCGCCCCTGTCTCACGGCAATCGACACGGTGGCGCTGCATTTCGCGTGGCGTACTGGAAGAATCGCGGCGGCCCGCCGTTTCTGCAAACATCGAACTCGTCTGCCAGTAATTATTGGTATTTGAGGCACTGTGGGAGGTCCCACGAGGCACGCCAACTCTTTCGATCCACGTACATGAACACGCCGCTGCGTGAAAATAATTATCGGCCTTCTCCGCTTCTTCAAGAGGCAGCCACAGTGCTGAAGAAGAGAGAAAGAAGGTATGCGAGTTCCAAGGAAGGGATACATCGCGGCAGCCATCGATAAAGGAAAGACGAGTTTCTATCGCTCTTTTACGTTCCTTTTCTTTTCTCCCGATCGGAAAAGTGCGATCTCCCTTGTTCATCTTTTTGCACTCTTCATATTTTTCTACCTCTTCTCTTTTTTTTTCTACTTTAGATAAAATTTACGATCAAAATGGAGCAAAATTTGATTCTCTTAATCGGGAAAATTTAATCGTAATTATCGAACTCCCTCAAATATATTTATTTTTCCATCTCGAACAAAATTATGATCGTCACGAAACTAAAAACCGCACGAAATTGTTTCCGATGAAACTGGTTAGCAAAAATTCACCGCAATTCATAGTTCATAGTGTTTGTATTTCTCGGCTGTGGAAAAACGAGACGAGTTGTTGCGGTTTGCAACAATTTGTTAGAATTTTAAAAAGTGGAAAGGGAGAGATTGGACGAAAGAATCGGTCGATTAAAGAAAGAAGAAAGAAGGGAAAAAGTAGTGAATTATCTCAAGGATACGAGAGAATTTCCCTAGGATGGACATGTAACCGTGCGCGAATCGGTACACTAGATTTTTCTTTTTCAATATTATTCTTCGCCCCATTGAACACTATTTAATTACCTATACGTATTTTTCATCGATGGATAAAGCGGTAACGCGACACAGTTACGTCAGGCGTGTATGACACGCGTGAAATAGCAAGCGAAATAGTGCGCGGGTTTCGTAGCCTGGCAGAAAAACTAGTATTACTAGATTCGCTTTTTTATCGGTCGTGGAACGGTTAAATGCGTTTTCCAGCTGGGGAACAAAAAATAACGCGCGATTAAGAGCGTCAAATATTGAAGAACGACTTGGAACGACACTTTGTTGATAACGTTGTTTTTCTTTTTTATAAAAAAAAGAAGAAGAAGAAGAAGAAAATCAATCGCACGCAAAATAAGAAACACTGAGGAAATTCGATCGATAAAATATAATTTCAAGTGCAGATTTCTTAATATTGAAAGAGGTAATACGATATCAAGGTTGACAAAATGTGTGTAGAGATATGAAATGTATATGCAAAGGAGAACCGGTGCATTGAAGCGATATTTATGTGGAATACGTTGATCGACTAAAAATTGTCGGTATATCTGGGTGAAGGAAAGTATACAGCGAAGACGTATGATTATAGCGACAACGCAATCCATTAGACAACGGAAACATCAATCCTATGGCGCGTACCATCGTGTACGACAACTTTCGTCGATTCCGAGGGAAAGTCTGAACCTATGTCGTTGCCTTTGACGATGTTGTCCCCGAACATCGCGCAATAAAACAGGCTGGACACGAATAAAAGGATTCACACGCGTATCAAGCGATTCAAATGATATCAACAAACTGTCCATTACGATTCGTTGTAATCCCTCGTTCGAAGGTACGAATCACTCACCCGTTTCCTATTTCCTTTTAACTCGTACCAAACAACTCGTACGCGATTAAATTATTATAAAAACACAATTTTTCTTCCTCCCATTATTACTTATATCCTCTAACTTTTCTCTTTTCACCATAATTGGAAAGCAAACAAAATTCAAACATTTCGAACGCTACAAATTTTATCTCACGAATTTTCATTCACGAATCATCAATCCCTCATAAATAAAATCATAAATAAAAGCAGCCCAGCAGAAACGAGTAACACGTAACGCATCGTGTTAACGAGGTAGCCGGATAACAAGATCGGAATAAAATTGAATTAAACAATGTCGTGCACGATTCACGTGGATCACCCGGCTCGGTGTACGAAAATACACAAGGGTGGGCGCGTGGGTGGCGCGCACGAACGATCCGTGGAATAATAAGTCGTGCCATGCCGCGGATCGCGTGCCACGCCGCGAACTTTCCCATTTGTAGCCCTGTGGTCGACAGATACAGAACCGATAGCGAGACACGATCGGTCCTTTATTAGTTTTATTGCGGGAATGTCGATAACGCGGAAGCTGACGGAACAGGGATGACGATGGCTCGTTTCGCGTAACGTAATACGGAGACGGGGAGTTCGATTCGTTCGTACGAGTTTTATTCGCTGGACACATTTCTTATCCCGACACGCACGAACCGGCTAACGCGTCGATAATAGCGCGATAAGCTCCATCAATGCTGGGTGGTTACTCGGATGGAAAAATAGAATGGAGTAAGACGTGGTGGAGGAGAAGGGTGGAGGAAAACTGGCCAGATCGAAGAAGAGAAAAGCGACTGGCTCGGTTAATTGGTCTCCTTCTTCCTTGGAAGAAAGAGTGTTTTGTATCGAGTGCACTTAAGGTAAAGTTTTTAGGTGAATTGGAAGATGGTTTCTTCGAGTACGATGACTTCGAGTCGATAAATATTCGTAGATATATTTATGCACGTTACTTTTTCCTGTATTTTTGTTTTAATTAGTTAGAATTAGAACTTGAACAGACATTGAAAAATTTAATATTACACTGTACTTTGGAATGATACTAAATTAAGCGTCATTAAGGAAAATTGACATTCGAAAATTAATTTCTGTTCTAAAAAAAAAAAGAAAAATTTGATTTTTATCTAATTTGAATGGAAAAGATTATTATTTAGAGGTGCGAGATGGGAGAAAAATTGTTAAAAAGTACAGTAATTTTTTCAAACGAGTATAAACGAGTGCAAATATTAATTACTATTACCATACGGACCGCCTAATATCGCTGAACACAATGCGGCTGACATTCTAACATTGGCGAGCACCACTTTCACGCCGGCCGTCGCCAAACACCGAGTAGAACAAGCGGTGTTCTACCTAATGATTCATACGCGAGTCCGTCCAGCAGAATCATCAATTATATTCGAGCCATTGTTCCGCGACTGGAGACCGGGCCCTCCATTATCTAATACATCTAACCTACAAAACTCGTACAGCTAGGTCGTGGCACGCTCCGCCATAGTTGGGTTCCACCTTTGAATCTGATAATAAAGATTAGAAACACAGGCATAAATATTTTATTATGCCGACTTGTTTAAATAGGATGAAAAATTCAGGGACAAAGTTCGCCCCGATCGTCAATCGACTTACATAAATTCTCGTAACGTTTATTACGTTCGAATTGGGATTATTAATTAATTCTACTTATCATTTATATATTTTCGCAGAAATTGAGTTCGTTATCCTTAGCGGCGATCTATGTATACGGGCGAAAGATCATGCCAAAGAGTGGTGGCATGTGGCTGCGCTGGCCAACGTCAATGATAGGCAGATAAATGGACGCAGATAAACGAGCGGAAAACGAGGGAAAGGTGGAGATACGGGGAGGAAAGACTCTGTGCGAGTGGTTATTCGCGGATCAACGTCTGCCACAACCATATTTCGCAAGTGATCCGGTGTTACGTAGTATTCCGGTAGCATGAAAGGAGGGAAAAAATCGTAGAATGCGTTCCCTCGTTACAATTTTTCTCTTTTCCTGATTGACAAGTGTCGGTCCTCTACGATATCTATTTAAAAAAAAAAAAAACTATCAGTCACGTTAATAAAAATTTCGATTCAGAGATAATCGATTTCCCTCGCTCTTTGAACTTTTAAACTCTTCGTTTCAAGGCATAGCATTCGATCGATCAAATCAAAAGTTCCCTCAGAGTCATCTTTTCTATATCAAATTCCGATAAAAGATCGTGTGCTCGATCTTCCTTTTTTCATCCCTCCCACTTCTGGCAAGATCCACTTTCTGAAACACAAACGCTAAATGCAATTAGTTATTCACGCCTTAACCTGCATCGATTTCGACAACACTCGAATTTTCCTCGAAATACGTTGCGTGGTTTGCAAGATACGCGATGCCGCTACTTATTGATCACGACAGAGATATGGAAGTTATCCGGGTAACGCAACAATCATTGATCGCACGATGCATTGTTCAATTCCGATTCGTTCGTACATTCGCCACATTCTTCTTTTCACATTGTTGCACAAAAAAAACAAATGCAACATTGCATAGCGTTTCTAGAAAGTTGCTACGAGAGAATGGAAGAATCTCGCTCGAATTCTCCAAGTTCTGCACGCAGGCAGAAAAGCGTTACATTAACCGATCGATCCAAGGTTTTGTATATCGGCGTTTACAGTGACAGCATTATCTTATTTCCGCGGCTGATCGATGGCAGAGGGTTGGTAGCCCGATTCGATCGTTCACCGTCGCGACATCGATACCGCCTACGTGTCTCCCACCCCTATGTGTCCGTTTCAATAATAAATAACAGGAAGCGTAAAGAATGATCGACGGGGGCGAGAATATCTCTCGATAGCAGGGAAACGTTACGAATATCTGTGCGCGCAGGTGTGCACGAATCGTGCGTGCACGTTTGGCCGAGAATTATTTGGCGGATTTCAGGGGGGGTAGAATGAACTCTCGTTCCATCGAACATCGAGATTTCGAATTCATTCCGCGTCCCGTTCTTCCCCTGCGCGACTTTCGAATCTCGTTTCGACGCGTTGGCATTCCCAGGGCCAATGAGGAGAGATCGAGCACGTTGCTCGGTCGAAGACGAAGAAAAAGACGAACACCACCACGCCCAAGGTACGTGGCAGGAACGCAGACGGCCGTGTTGGTACCTATGTAGCCGCGTCTACGTGTCTATCCCCTTTGCACGTACAAGCTCCTCCTCGTGGCGATATGTACTTGGCGTGTACGAGTACTATCCGTCCTTGTTACCCTCTCGCTCCCTCTTCATACCCTATGGCAGCACGGCGGCACGAACGCGCGCTACCACGTCCTCAAATTGAAGCCCCGAAGAAAAAGAGATGCGTGGCCTTCTCTCTTCGAACCTCGCCTCGCTTCGCTTCTTCCCTTCTTTCCTTCGTTCTCTTCTTCTTCTTCTTCTTCTTCTTCCTCCTCTTCTTCTTCTCCTTCCTCTTCTTCTCGCAATCCTTCGTGTTCTTCGTTTTCCGTCGTGGCAAAGTCGAACGGTGCGAGTAAAGCGAAGGGGAAACGAGGGAAGGAAGGAAGGAGGGGAGAGGAAGGAAAGGCTAAGAGGGATAAGAAAGACGCGACACAAACGGGAAAGAGGAACGGAGAGACGAAGCGGTTTCGAGGGGGAGGAGACCAGGAACGAAGGGAAGATGGAAGAGTATCCGAAGGCTGTGTAGGCGCCATGTTGCGGCTGGCGATGACAAGAAACCCGATGCGACGGTAGCGCAGGGCCAACGGTACAGACAGAGGCGCTTGCTCGAACGCCTTGATTGGCCGATTACAGATTATACACGGTGCACCCTGAAGAGATGCACCGGCAACGAGATTCCCGGGGATCGGCTACCGTGATGCCGGCACACGGCTCTTCCACGTATGCGTAAACGTATGTTGATTCGTCAATGCTTGGACGGTCTGCGATGCAAACTACCCTTATATGGGGAGAGAAAAGCGAAGCCCGGGGGAAAGTGGTTTTAAAGTGAAAGGAAGAAAAGAAATTGAGAATGTATCTCGTGCTCCACGAATATGGAGAAATTTTCGTGAATTTTTTTCCCTTTTCGAATTGGGAGAAACAAACGAATGAATTTGAATTTTTTGAATTCCGTAGACAAAAGTTAATAATTCCATCTCGAGGGAATCTTTAAAGAGATTCGATCGTTCGTAAAAACTTTATTACCGATTTTACTCGATCGGATATTCTTCGTAAAATTTCTTGGTAAAATTCTCACGAGAGAAGCTCGATATCGTTTTTCCCTTTACGCGTTAGATTTTGCAACAGAATAAACGAGCGTATACGGGTAACGACGATAACTTTCTACGAGGCTCTGTTGAAAGTAACAAATTGGATCTAGAAATAAAATTCCAATTCCAGAGATACCTCTATTGAAAATCAACGGTGGAAACGGTTCTTGTTCCGTGTTATTTTGCAAACAAACGTGACACGGTGCCGCGATTACTCATCAGCCTGCGTCGGGCTCGATTCTCTGCGCCCAAGTGGGAAGGGGAACAACTCCCGCGGAGCTCAGACTAATGAAATTATCCGGTCCGGGACCCCCTGCGACGACATCACCAACCTACGACAGCCAGTTATCCCGTGATTACGCAGTTACGTATCACAACGTGTCTACCTATGTGAAAACCTATGGTCTTTTGACGTCTATTGAGCGAAGGGAGGATCGGAGCACGAGTAAATCAATTTGAGGATCAATTTCCATCGTCGGTAAAAGATTACATCCGTTAATATTTACGAGATGTAGAAATCTTTGCATAATCGCCACTCTAAATAAATATGAATGAAAATATTAATCGCGATTTCTCTTCCCTTCTTTTCTTAGGATTGGGAGATTAAAATTTAATCTGAAACAACGGTCGATCGAATACTCGGTTGAGAAAATTGACAGAAACTCGAGAAATCCCATAAAATCACGAATTGCAAGTTCGATCATAAGTGAACGGCGCTATATACAAGAGGCGAAGGTAGATTTTGCGAGGTAGTTCAGCCTCGTTACAATTAGCTCGGAGGCGCGATCTAATAAATCGTTAATTGGAAACTGTGGGACTATCCGCGAGAAATTCATGGCCTCGAGGAGACCGGCTCCAATTATCCTTTTGACCACGGCTCCCTCCCTTAATAAATCGTTAATTGGAAACCGAGCCTGATAATTAGGGGAAAGCCTGCCGCGATGTCCACCGTGGAAAGGTGGAAAAACTTCGCGATCGTTCGGACACAATGATAATTTACGATGGCCTCGTTAGCGTTTCGCGGCGCTCCGTTTCTCCCCCTCTCGACACGCTACCGCTCCGGCAACCCTATCCCCGATGTCCAGGGCGTGGCGGATCGGTGATTTAGTAAAGTCATTTGTGCCGATAATGTTGACAGATGCCGTCCATCCTGGGTCCTGTTACGCTGGACTGTGCAACAGGATCTCCTCGTGATTTCAAGGGGTGGAAACGTGACTATCTCTCGCGGATATCGGGTAGAAATTTACCACGAAAAATGGCATACGCGATTTTTCTAACACGAAAGGATCGTGGGATTGATGTCTCATCGAATCGATTTCAATTTTGGATACAAAATCTTGGAAGATTGGAATCTTGAAACCCTTACGCGGATTGAGTAAATAAAAAAAGGGTTCGGTTGTTTCGTTTTTGAAGAAATATTTTGAAAGGAATATTGCGGGCTTGGAGGATTAAAAGATTTAGTTTCTAATTTGGGAGATTTTCAGTATTCTTAGGTGATTCCTCAAGTTTAAATTAGTAAGTTTAAAGTGTTTTATGAATACTACGCTAACGGTACCTCGGTGCAATAAAATTCATTGCGGCAATTGGAAATGCGGCATCGGGGTGTAAAAATAAAATACGACGACTGCTGCTCCTCCACTATGTGATAATACAGGTAGGAATAATACATGGGTTAAATTAAAGCTAAGCATCATCATTGAAATAGTCGTATATATCTCACCCGAACTCAATTATATCTTCTTCTGAACGTAACATCGGAAGATATTACTCGTTTCCGTAGAGGGATTTTCCCGGCGTACCCGGAGCTGAACCGAATGAAATTTTCATGGAAACCTGGACTTAATTGCCGAGATAACGTGAAAACACAGTGGATTCCAGGCGTAAAGAGTCACGGAACAACATATCCGCGTGTTGTTTCGCGTGACGAGTGCGGGCGTGCATCATCTTCGTCGACGATCGTGCACGTGAGAACACGTTAGATCGGTACTTCCGTGAGAGGGAAGGAGGACTGATCGTGGAGAAAGAAAAAAAGGGAGGGGGGAGAGGAAAAAAATGAAAGAGAAGGGACGTACTCGAAGAAGAAACTGACCTGCGTTTGCGTTAATCCAAGACTCGCCGCAAGCTCCGCTCTTTCCGGTAACGCGAGGTATTGCGTTCTCTGGAACCGCCTGTTGAGCTGTTGCAACTGAAGGCTGCTGTAAATCGTCCGTGGTTTCCTCATCTTCTTTCCTTTACCGTTCCTCAAGGAACCGCCGCCACCACCGCCGAGCTCGTCCACCAGACTGCCACCCTTGTCACCCAATGGCGAGAGGTCTGCGAACATGCACCACCCTAATATCAACTTTCAGAATCCTCATCACCGATTGTGTACGAACTAAAGAGAAATTGAACAGAAAGTTGGAACGATCGATTCGACGTTTCGAAGATTGGGACGAAAGATTTGGGAAAGAAAGGCGAGGGGAAGAAGATAAAAGATACGGTGGAGGTGTTGACTCTGGATGGAGAGGAAAGAGGATGGAAGGCTTGTCGAAGATCGCGACAAAGGTTCGGGCGTAGGTAGCCGCGATAAATCATGATTAATCTCGTGTAATTTGCCACGTGTGATCGTTATCGCGGCGAACAATATCGGAGTGCTAACCATAGTGTAATTAATTAAAAAAAAATTGTTATAAATTAATCATCGAATAATTACGCACCGACTAAATAAACGCATCGTGCCAGCCCGGCCAACGCTATCGTACGTACGATCGCGCCATTATGTTTATACCCTAATTACAATGTAGCGTAATACGGCGCACGGTGTGAATCCTTGAACGTAACACAGTCATTTAGAAATCCAAACAGGCGAGCCTTGTCATTTTCCACCGATGGTGATTTCAAGCAAATGTCAACAGTGATAAAAATTCGCCAAGTACGTATCAAAGGCATGGCCTCTAATTTAACTTCCCGTGCTTTCTGCGTTTCGGAAAAGGTAGAAATGGAATAGGGAAGAGAAGAAAACGACGAAATCTGAAATTATAATAGCAACTTGGAATTAGCGATACCGAATTTTGCATGTATACGATGCCGCGTACACTGTACACATACCCGCACATACACATCACACACGCGCTAGCACACACGACGACGTAAAATTCTTATGATTTATTGCAAAAAGGGAAGCGAGGGCGTGTAAGGGGTAACCCGTGGATCAACGAGTTACAAGATCGATCGCGAAACGACACGGCCGTAATTCTGATTACGCGTAAAATGGCAGATACATTTTATTAACGAGCGATTCCGTTTGCACGGCTGCTTATCCTCGCGGATACACCGCACTGTTCGCCGCCATTGTGACGAATGAGCAATCGCGTGTTGATACACACGAGGTTTCCATAGGCGAAAGATTCTTCGAGAAGGCGGTGTCCTTCGTTCAACGAGACACTGTTTTTGCGCTGTCGTGACCGATATCGTCGAATACATTAACCTACACTATATCCCGTCAGGTGAACGCGATAATGTTTATTCGGTGTTTTTATCGGTTTTATGGCTGGCGGGTGAGGGGAGTCGTGATGTCACCGAATATATATCGCATCACTTTGAAACGAATAATGGCTGCTTTGTTATCTGTTTGCCTATATATATTTTCATATAATGACTAATGTTTACTTACGAGAATTATTGAAAAGTACTATACCTCTGTTACTGGTTTAATTGGGCAGAAAAGCAATATTTATATACTCGTGTTTTGAGAATAGTAAAGGAATAATGCGGTAATTATAACATTTCCGGTTTGAAAATTTATATACTGTCAGCCAATTTCATATTCTAATTGTTTTTTTGTGTTCAGATTAAATATATGCTTTTTAACATACTAAGTGACTAATATAATATTGATTATAATCTATGTGTTTTTATGAATTTGTCACGATCACTCGAAAAATCTTCTTCTTATCGAAATAATTTCGAAGTTGTAAAGCATCATTAAGAAAATTTTTTAAAATATCATTCATTCGATTAAAAGGATATTCGCCCACACTGATATTTCATAAATTCCCACAAATGGAACACATCGACGCTGCAACTGTACGAGAATGTCACGCAGTATCGAATCGCATTTCTTATCACGAACACAACGAATTTATCGCCGCTCGTTGCCCATTGATTAGCCGATCAACCGCCTGTTAATCACAGCCTCTGATGCAACGCAAGTGCGGCCAAGTAAGAAAAATCGGTGGACGAAAGGAGTTTACGGTTTTACAACACATTTTTCTCGGGTGTAGAGCGGCCGCGTTGCGAGATCATTAACGCTCGGCCGTATGCAAAACGGCCGCTGAAAACCGCTCGCGTCGCGGTGAAACTGCTACTTTGCCGTAATTCGCTCATTTGCGAACGGTCGTGCGTTCCCAACTTCCTTCGCAACCTCGTTCCCTTCCCGATTTTCGCGTGTACGCGATCGATCGATTATTCAACGGGAATAATCGTCCTCGAAGGCAATTTGCCGACCTATATATATATATATATTCCCGATCGTGGAACATAAAACATAAATGCGTATCACCGAGAAGAAAAGCAGATGAACTATTTAGAAGTGGAATTTCTTAGATATGAGAATACAGATCAAGTTTTTTAGTAATTTTCTTCTAAATAATGTAGTCGTTGGTCAATTATTTTGGAATTTTACCGATGTATAGAATAGAATAGAATAGAAAATAAAAATAAATTCGTGAAACTTACTTTTGCTTGTTGAAGAAAATTAGGAAATTCAACAGTGGTAAAAAGCAGAGAAAAAAAAGGAAATAAAAATAGAGGAGATTATTGCAATATATTGTTGGTGCATTTGCATCTGCATCACTTCTGAACCCTCGAATAATTGTGTGAACAGCAGTTTGAATCGTTCATAAAAAAAACAAAAGCATTCTCATTGGCATATATATGAGTGAGTATACATAAATATGTTTAACGTCAGTACAAAATTCCCGTACAAGTTAATGGTTTCCACGAAAATCGAATAAGTTTCGGATCAAAAAATAACGCCTTCTGGAAGCTGTTCGAGTTGCACGTTGGACTAAACACCAGAGTTAGACGAATAGTTTATTGTGGATCGCGCTGCAGCTAGCCGCGACCGGTGCACTTTGCGTGACGACCATTCGAACCCTACTTTTCTCATTGTCAGCTGGAGGAGGGGGGAGGAACGAACCAGGATCCGGTTGAGTGGCAGCCGCACGATATCTACGGATGTATCTACGCCAGAGAAAACACGACTTCCGCGCAAAATCCTCTGGACGAGATGAACATCGAGACGAGGATCGAGGCCCATCGTCATCTTCGACGCCGTCATCCACCTCTGACTCGAGTGCAGACCGAGTCTGTAGGTATCCACAGGCGTGCTCCACAGGTCGGTGGAACGCTAATCCTTGTGAAAACAACCGTTTAATACCTAATCCATCACCCTGGGCCCGGGTTCGGGGGGCGAGTTCGAGGGGCGCGCATTGTCTTTGAACCGTTCCGGATTAATTTGGCCTGGTGGTTGGTCGCTGCCAGGTCCAGTGACTAATGTAGAGTTCGGTAAAGGTAGCCACGCTAATTGGATTCTGGTTCCACGGGTGCATTCGCTTCTTCGTTGCAACTTTGACTGGACGTGGATGGGGGAGGGAGGAGGAAGAGGAGAAGGGGGAGGGAGCGATGACAAGGGAGGCCGAAGTGAGAGCAGGGCAAGCACGAAGAGGAACGATGTTAATGGCTGGTTCATTTGTCGCGACGATGAGATTGCTCGCCGATATATTCTATCCGAGGGAGACAATGTTTGCGCATCGTCGAGTGTGAAATCGTGCGGAGGATCTTGGACAATTGTGTACACGATCTCGCCTCTCCTTTCGTATTCTCTTGGCTCTGATGTGTCGTCGTCGGTCAAGTCCCCGATGACTTCATTTAGAGATATTGAAAAAAATTGATGGAAGAAATTTTTCACGCGCGATGATTTCGAAATGTGCTGGTTAGACCGTGTATTTTTTTTTCTTTCATTAGATCTTGTTTCGTAATTAATCTCGTTATCAACGAGGTGTGATTTTTTTTGTACATATATATATAAATACCAATTTATTGAAATTACTGAAAATACTTAGATGGGAATATGAAAATATATTTGGAGAAGAAATAAAGAATTGTGGGAATTTCAAAGTAATTATTTTCAATTAAAAGAAAAAAATTCTCAACTAAACGTTCTACGAATTCTTCTCTTTTTTGAAATATTATTATTATGGAATAGTAAAATGTCGCGTATTTTGACAAAAAAGCTAGCAAAAAAGTTAGAGGCACAGAAGCACAGGTGGTTAGAGAAGCTCGAGAAGGATGTGCAAACAATGGCGTGCACCTTGGTAATTAACTCGATCGCGATTCTAAAACGATATTTATTATTTAATTAATTCAATCGCCTTCATCAGCGGGACAAACGAGGATTACGAGAGGAACGACGAGTAAATTCTTTCGTCGCAATTTGTCACACGCGTAAACGAGCCTCCTCGTAAACGATTAATCCCTAACGATCGGCACACGATACGTTCGAATTAACCAATTATCGCGGTACAATTACGACGAATCTCGCGTTACAACGCGGAAGACGCGTGTTGTGAAGAAGTGGAACAAGGAAAAAAAAACAAGAGAAAAAAATGGAAAAAGTAATTGCGATTGAATGATCTACGAGGATCGGCGAACGATCGATAAATGAACGGAGCGACACGTGGCGAGATCGTTCGATAAATCAATTTCCAGTGTTATCGTGGAACACTGTCACAACACTTTAATGAAAATCGACGGCACATTACGACACGACGCGGTCGTGGCAATTCGTCGGCCGGAGATCCAACTCCCTCGAGCGAAATTTTCTAGCCGGCCGATCCGGTTTTTTACGTACTCGTCATAATTCTATCCCATCGGAGCTCGTTCTAATGGTTTATGAAAACCGAGCACGAAAAAATTGTCATCCTAATGAGAGAAAATGACCTATAATCTGAACGATTCCACGGAACGGTCGTGGCCACTGAAGAACCCACATGGTAGAACGGTAGCCCATTACGTTACTACGATTCTAACCCTTGGAAAATGACACGCGTTTCTTTCTTTCGGCCTATTCGATGGTCAAGCATTTCCAATTTAATCGCGATCGATGTAAAAATATCAGGATCAGGAAAATTGCCGAGAATTCAACCCTCGCGATCGTTTACAGGATTCTTCCATTAGAGAAAAAGCGAACGATATCGCGTAATTCGCCACTGTATCTCGAGGGGCGAACCCCTTTCGATGCGCTTCCTCATCGGAGATTCATCGGTTCTTTTTCTTTTTTTTTTTTTTATTCTCATAGTAATTTCGATAAACTCACCGATTTAAGATTATCTATAACCGATATGTCTGTGCTTACGAACTATCCGAAGGGGTGGTACCAATGGGTGAAAGCCTCTCGTGGTTTCCATAATGCAGAAACGTTGGAACGTGCGCGTTCACGGGGGTAAAAGACAGGTGGAAGAAGAACATCGGTCATTATTAATTTACGGGGGTGGAAAGGGTTCTCAGAGGGTTGTCGATTGTCTCCCCTCGTAGGGACGGGTAGAAACGTGCATCTATAGCGAGAGTTTCCACGGAATGAGAAAAAAAAAAGAAAAAAAGAAAAAAGAAGAAGAAGTGAAACTCGTGTAAATTCCTCTTCAATTAATTTAGGATTTGTCTTCCGTGTCGCGAATACCGTCGCGTTTAAAGAACTGAATATTGCACGTTTACATCGACGCCAGGGGTATTGTTGTTCGTGGCCGTCGATTCGTGGATGACAGCTTCATTGGAGAGACGATACTACACCGATGGTGGAATGTATTCGAACGGATAATACTAACGACGACTGGTCGTTTTCTTCTTTTTCCATTCGTCGTGGCGACAAGGTTAGTTAGTGAAAGATCGATACCGACTTTTCTTTCACGATGAAACACCGGGAAATTCAAAGATAAGAATGTGTGAACGAATAATTGTATTTACATTGGTGAAATTTAATTGGCAATTTATTATCGCGCGAAGAAGGAAATAGAAATGAATATTAAAATTGCTTTAATAAAGATTGTTTACGCGAATTAATATATTTAGAAATATAATAAATATTTGCGATACTTTGTGCACGTTATAGAAAATAATTTTCTTCAAATTTTTGCTTATCACGCGCTCTTTCACTTTTGTAATATTTCATTTACCAATTACTATAATCTTCGTATCAATTTCATCCATTTTAACATCTCGAACATGTTTCGAAAAATTTTGGAAATATCCAATAAAAATTTTCTTTAAAAACAAAATTTTCCATAAACATTCATAATCGATTACTAGCACGAAAATCGAATTAAGAAGAAATGTCTTAGTATTCCAATTCGATAAGTTAGTATAAATATATTTCAACTATATATATTTGAAGTTGAAAAAAATTGACAAAGCAGAAAAAAAGAAGAAAAAGAGGAAGAAGGTGAGGAAGATGTGGAAAGAAACAGTGGAACAGTTGCGTATTTGGCTGTTTGAATATCTAACAGCGTTTTTCGAGGACACTGGGAGGCCGCGACTATTCTCATTCTGCCGAGGGGGGCTTTTTGTTTCGTTCGTTAGCCGCTTTGCGGGACTTTTTCGGGTCCCAAGAGGATTCTCTTTCCTAGTCGTATATCTTATTCCGCTTCTCGAACGTTATTGTGCCTGTCCAGGCCGTCGACCGACCACTACCTGCCACTCTAGATTCTCTCTTCCGTTTTCGTTTCTTTTTTGAATCATCCTTCCACACGAGAAACCAACATTCGAGGCAAGAGGTTCATTTTGCATCCATGGATCGACACACGTGACGTATTTCCATTGATCCGATCTATCGTACGGAGAAGATTAGATAATGAAACTACTAAGTGATGTTAGAAGCAAAGGAGTATCGTCTCTATGTAATTATCGATGAGTTATGACTGGAGTTATGGAATGGCGAATATGAATTTTCACTTAAGAAAACACGCAAGATTAAATGCATCTTTCTAAAGTAGAAATCTATCGGCGGGATTAGACAAGCGACATTATTCGAGGAATTAGGAAATATTATAATCGCATAACCACGAGGCTGGCACGATGCTTCTTTATAATCTCTTCGACAGTTGAAGTCCGCGCAATTTAAAATTGATTTCAAATCGTCCGATCGAAAACTTTGAAAAGTTCACGGTAAATTCGAATCTCATCCAGTTGATTGATTACAAATCGACACAGCAATCATCACCGTGAACCTTCCAACACCCCCTCGTCCCAAGAAATCACTAAAATATCACGCTTAAACAAACAAGACGTCGAAATTCAACATCCTCGCGATCCGATCGACTACCGATTTCGAGGGACGAAGGAGGCCAACAACTAGGTTAACTATTCTAATAATAGAAATATAAAAATGGCTGCGAATACATACAGTTAGGGTACTCACCGTCCTTGGGCGGCGAGGGGCATTGAGGCGCGTACGATCCCAGGTGATATCCGTAAGCGTTGTGCTGGTGCATGGGCGCGAACGGATATCCGGCCAGCGCGGACCTAGGACTGGGGAATCCTGCATCCGCGTGTTGCTGGTTCCCGCTGCCTGGTCCCGACGTTTGGTGACTTAGCGCCCCGACTTGATGGGAGAACTGATGGGCGCCGGGCACGTTGTGCCCACCTGGGTAACCGCCACGCAGGCTGGCAGGATTGTACAGATTATTGTGTTGCAGCTCGATGAACGCTGATTTGCCACTCTGCGAGACGGGCGTGCTCGAGGTCGTGCTGTCGCCGCCGTTCCCAGGTGGTCCAGGTGTCACCGAGCCCAGCCCCGTGTGATGAAGATGCTGTTCCATGTCGGAACCACCACCTCCTGCACCCGCACCACCGCCACCGCCGCCACCGCCTCCGCCTGACGGTCCACCGCCACCCGACATGCTGTTCGGGGTCGGGGTACTAGACGGACAGGGGTCGCCCGCCCCGAATGGGCTCCCCAGGTCCGTGAAGTTGAGCGTCGTCGTGCTGCCCGGACGCTCCACCTTAGTCGCGACGTCGATGCCGCCGCCACAGCCTACGGTTCTCGCGGACAAACTCGCCGACGACGTCGTCGCCGCCGCCGTCGCGCGAACACCGTACGGGGCCCGAATCTTGGGGGCCTCTGTTTCACGATTCGCGACTCTTCACTATTGTTGCCCGGATCACGGATACGTTGTTGGATCGTAGATGAGGAGAAGAGGCGACATCTCCGATTTTTTTGGCGACTTATTTCTTTCTTTTTCACGTGGATGGTTTGGCTGATTCCACTGGTGGCGATAAGAGAGACAGATGCTTGTTCGTTGACTCGAAGAACTGATTAGATCAGTCGCTGTAACTGTCACTGTAATTGTCACAGGATTTGATTACATGTATATATATATATATATATATATTGTTTCTCTCACGTGTTCACACGTATACACACTTATTTGAGAAATTTTTTGGTAGAGTTTGAGTTAGATCGATTACAGTTAAATCACTAAAAAGCACTTCACCCGCGTAGCAGTTTACGGAACTGAATCCAACTGTTGTTGTTTGTACGGTGACAAAGGATGTACACCAAAGTCATGCACAGGAAGTTTCGTGCGTCACTGCGCGAGCTCGTCACGCGTCAGCTCGTCATCGATTCGCGGTAACGTTCTCCACGACCGCGTAAACCGGCCATTGATGTGCGATTCTTTTCACTGCGCGACGGAGCGCGGGTATCGCGCTCTCGATTCTTCCGATCGCGATTTCAATTACCGGTCACTGTTAATCACGCCTCGATCGCACCACACCGGGTCGAGGTCCCGGCTTAATTGGGGGGGACACTTGGCCGAAATGGAAAATCCCGAGATCGGCGATATCGCAATTTGCGCTCCAACTCGTCCGACGGGGGACCGGCAATCTGTTGATCCGAATACTGTGCGGTCCTATCGTGACAGTACACTCGCGCGAACTGCGTGATTTAATTGTACGTCGCCGATGACACAGAGGCGTGCGCGCGCGCGCACGCTCGCTCTCGTTCAGCGGCAGCCAGCAAGTGCTTTTTCCACACGCGCGTATGCTGTGATTATTCGACGCCGATGAGCATCGTGGCTCGGCCGACGTGGTGTCGACGTGGAAAACGGTAACGACGATGCGCCGGCCAGGGTACAGAAGTAAGAAGAAGAAGAAGAAGGCGACGACGGCGACGAAGAAGAGAGAAAAGCACACACGCGCGCCTGGCCCAGTAACTGCAGTGCACACCGCGCGGCGCGGACCGGTATAATGATACATAATGAAGCCCGAGCCTCTCCCCGGAGCCCGGTGCACGGTTTCCGAAAGTCGCCGCGGTGGCGCCACTCAAGGCCACGCCCACACCGGCCGTTAGCGCGCCCACCGATTGGCCGCTCCACCATTCCCCCACTCCGCGGCTGTGACGTCTAGCTGCTCGATTGGTCGCGCGGAGGCCATTATGGTGTCCGTGTGGGCGGTGGCGTAACTCGGCCACGCCCACACGATTCCTGACACCCTCGGGGCCCCTTCGCTCGTCGAGGTGTTTTCTCTACCTGCCCGGGGACCCTTTTCGTTCGTCGTGCGCGTACTACGCTGCCACTACTCCCGACAGACTCCGTCGGGGGTATAGCTTGGCAAAGAAAGCCAGAGACCACGCTTCGACCAGCTACGCTTGTATGCATGGAACGCGGACTTTCGACCGCCAAAGAGACTCCCCCGGTTCCCCTATCGACCGCGAATTCGACGGGAATCGAGGGTTGAGGGTGACGCTGACATCTGGGACGCGAGTGAATTTCCTTTCTCCAAAGATCCGGTGGTTTTAGTTTTTGTTACGTTCCTCGAAATTGGAATGTTCTTTCATTCGCGGTTCTTGTAATCTTTCTTGTGACGCTTATTTTTATTTTATGGTAAATATTACGGTTCGATTTTTTTAAATTAATCAGAATGAAAAAAAAAATATTGAATTCGAAATTTTTTTTTCCTTTCAATTGATTCCTCGTGTTCTTCTGAATTTGGTTTTTATATTAAAAATGAAGAATTTAAGAAGATACAATGAAATAAAGGACAATCGAACGTCAACGTGACAGTTTGGCAACAGACGTCCTTGGCTCCGCCCATTAACCCACCGCGAAAGGAGTGGACCGGTATTGGAGGTGGAGCAGCTTGAACGACACGTTTTTCTGTTCTCACGTACACGCAACTCGTTTGCTAATTACTTGGATCCATTTTTCGAAGGGAATCTTTTATCGAACGTAGTCGGTACGGTAATTTTTCATTAAAGTCGTACATACCATATCTTCACGAATTAATTATTCATCGAAGATGTAAAATCATTTCTCATAGATTTTTCTCTTTCCTTGATATCCATTTTTCTTTTATTCTTCTCATTCGTCAAATATTTTTAACGATTCTACAGGATGGTTACAATCGTGGATCGTAGAAAATTGCACACCGCGAAAAGGAACAACGCGTCGATCCGTGTGACCTAAATTTTCCTCGAAAGATGCTAATCTGGTTGGCAGTCGCATTATAGGTAATAGAATTTTTTATCGGAACAATTTCGCGCCGGTTATGCAGAGGCCGGTAGCACGATGGAAGAAAAAAATTTCAGCCAGCGAGCAAATTTCGTAACGCGACTGGCCTTTTTTTGCCGATCGTATCGGTGCGAATGCAACAACACGGTAGACAAGTGAAGGCGCTGAAAAGGATAAAATCCTGGATAATCCAAAGCGTGGTTGCTCGCCCACGAGCAATCTTTGTTTCTTTTATGTCTCTATCTATATAATTAATACTCATCATCGAGATAAATTTTTCCAAAATAAAATTCAAAACAAAAATTCTTTATATTTTTTCTCCCATTTGTGCTATACGTTTCCACGATAAATCACCACCTCGTATTTCATATTATCGCACAAATGTCGCAACACGTTTTATCGAATGACGAGTCAACATTGTACAACATCGTCAAATATTTAGTCGTCCGTAATGTTGCCTGATTGCGAATGGGATGCGCGTCATTGGCTCTGGTTACGGGACAAGATTAAAGCTGACAAAATCAGGACGACAGCAAACGTCTAATTAAGTCGAAAGTCTTGGAGCGGGTGGGAAACGACACGTTCCTCGCAGCTCACCGCCCCTTATCTGATCGTTCCTAATCGTCTTCCCAGAATTGACGTTATTTTTTTCTCTTTCTCTCTCTCTCTCTCTCTCTCTCTCTCTCTCTCTCTCTCTCTCTTTCTTTCTCCCTTCCGCCGACGGCAATTTTTTCCATCCATTCTCCATAGTTACCAACGGATCCATTGTTCGTCACAGATTTAACTAGAATGGATTATTGCGGTAAATTTACCCGACCGCGTAATCGGTGAATAATTTTAATTATGCACAAATTTAAGCACATGCATGAATTGATATTATTTTATCTCACTCCCCTCTCATTTTGTCAACCCCGCATGGGAAATCTCAAATACGAGTCTGTTTACTTGGCATTCCCAGATATCGATGATAAGAATTCCAATTTCATCCTTCCCCTAGCCAGCTTCATCAACCACTATTTCACTTCTCCGAGGACCATCGTGCCAGGACAACAATAACATTCTCAGCACTCAAGTTTCGCGAATAACGCGGTAAATATATGCACGTATATTACAGGAAGTCGTGCCCTAACCGAGACCGAGTTCGAATTTCAAAAGCAAAAAAAAAAAAAGCGTCATTGCGATTCGACGAAAAAGCAGCACTGCATCCTGGCTAGACTAGTTAATAAAAATTTCTCACTCCTTCACTCTTACATCAGGATCACGATATTTTTCTACATCTTTCGCCAAATTCATTCTTTCCTTTTGCTTTGCTCCTTCACTTCTTTTCCGCCTTATTTTCATCAATTCCTCCTCCTCCTTATTTTTATCAATTCCTCCTCTTCCTTATTTTTATCAATTCCTCCTCCTCCTTATTTTTATCAATTCCTCCTCTTCCTTATTTTTATCAATTCCTCCTCTTCCTTATTTTTATCAATTCCTCTTCCTCCTTATTTTTATCAATTCCTCCTCTTCCTTATTTTTATCAATTCCTCCTCTTCCTTATTTTTATCAATTCCTCCTCCTCCTTATTTTTATCAATTCCTCCTCCTCCTTATTTTTATCAATTCCTCCTCCTCCTTATTTTTATCAATTCCTCCTCTTCCTTATTTTTATCAATTCCTCCTCTTCCTTATTTTTATCAATTCCTCCTCCTCCTTATTATTATCAATTCCTCCTCTTCCTTATTTTTATCAATTCCGCCTCCTCTCCCTTATTTTTATCAATTCCTCTTCCTCCTTATTTTTATCAATTCCGCCTCCTTATTTTTATCAATTCCTCCTCCTCTTTATTTTTATCAATTCCTCCTCTTCCTTATTTTTATCAATTCCGCCTCCTCCTTATTTTTATCAATTCCTCCTCCTCCTTATTTTTATCAATTCCTCCTCTTCCTTATTTTTATCAATTCCTCCTCTTCCTTATTTTTATCAATTCCTCTTCCTCCTTATTTTTATCAATTCCTCCTCCTCCTTATTTTTATCAATTCCTCCTCCTCCTTATTTTTATCAATTCCTCCTCTTCCTTATTTTTATCAATTCCTCCTCCTCCTTATTTTTATCAATTCCTCTTCCTCCTTATTTTTATCAATTCCTCCTCCTCCTTATTTTTATCAATTCCTCCTCTTCCTTATTTTTATCAATTCCTCCTCTTCCTTATTTTTATCAATTCCTCTTCCTCCTTATTTTTATCAATTCCTCCTCCTCCTTATTTTTATCAATTCCTCCTCCTCCTTATTTTTATCAATTCCTCCTCTTCCTTATTTTTATCAATTCCTCCTCTTTCTTATTTTTATCAATTCCTCCTCCTCCTTATTTTTATCAATTCCTCCACCTCCTTATTTTTATCAATTCCTCCTCCTCCTTATTTTTATCAATTCCTCCTCCTCCTTATTTTTATCAATTCCTCCTCTTCCTTATTTTTATCAATTCCTTCTCTTCCTTATTTTTATCAATTCCTCCACCTCTTTATTTTTATCAATTCCCCCTCTTCCTTATTTTTATCAATTCCTTCTCTTCTTTATTTTTATCAATTCCTCCTCCTCCTTTTCTTTTTTATCAATTCCTCTTCTAAGTCAAATTTATCAATTCCTCCCCCTCTTTATTTTTATCAATTCCTTCTATAACTATCCTCAGCGTTCAGGTTTCGCGAAAAACGCGGCAGATATATGCACGTCTATTAGAGATAATCGTGTCCGAACCGAGACCGAGTTCGTATTTCAAAAGCAAAAAAAAAAAAACGGGTCATTGTATCTTGGCGAAAAACCGCCAGTGTATTCTAGCTAGACGTTAATGAAAATTTTTCTCTCCTCCTTTGCATTAAAATCGCGATATTTCTTTCTATATCTTTTGCGAAATTCATTCTTTCCTTTTGCTTTGCTACTGCACTTTTTTATTTTTTTATTTCTGCCTTCCCCTTTGCATCAATATCGCGATATTTCTTTCTACATCTTTCGCCAAATTCATTCTTTCCTTTTGCTTTGTACCTCCACTTTTTTATCAATTCTTCCAGTTCTTTATTTTTATCAATTTCTCCTATAACCATCCTTATCACTCAGGTTTCGTAAATAATGCGCAAGATATGTGCACATGTATTAGAGAGAATCATGCCCTAATTAAGACCGAGTTCGAATTTGAACGGCAAAAAAAAAACATCATTGCGTCTCGGCGAAAAGCCGCTACTGCACCCTGGCTAGACGTTAATAAATAAAAATTAATAAAATTTCTCCCTTCCTCCTTGCATCAATATCGCGATATTTCTTTCTACATCTTTCGCCAAATTCATTCTTTCCTTTTGCTTTGCGTCTCCACTTTTTTTTATCAATTTTTCGTCTTTATTTTTATTAATTTTCCCGCTTCTTTATTTTTATCAATTCCTCCTCTTCCTTATTTTTATCAATTCCTCCTCTTCCTTATTTTTATCAATTCCTCCTCCTCCTTATTTTTATCAATTCCTCCTCCTCCTTATTTTTATCAATTCCTCTTCCTCCTTATTTTTATCAATTCCTCCTCTTCCTTATTTTTATCAATTCCACCACCTCCTTATTTTTATCAATTCCTCTTCCTCCTTATTTTTATCAATTCC
Source organism: Apis cerana (assembly GCF_029169275.1). Lineage (NCBI taxonomy): Eukaryota > Metazoa > Arthropoda > Insecta > Hymenoptera > Apidae > Apis > Apis cerana. The sequence continues at coordinate 6,556,795 of NC_083864.1, read as the reverse complement.
TCCTCCTCCTTATTTTTATCAATTCCTCCTCTTCCTTATTTTTATCAATTCCTCCTCTTCCTTATTTTTATCAATTCCTCCTCCTCCTTATTTTTATCAGATTCGATTATTATTTTCCAAGGCGAGATGATTGAAGAATTAGGCGCGACAGAAGAAAGATGAGAATCAAGAGTAAAGAAGCATCGAAGTGGAGACTGCCGCGTTAACACAGGGGACATTTCTTTGGCCAAATGGTAATTACATCTAATCAGTAATGCTGGCCACAATTACCAGGCTCGGCAGCGGGTATCGTCTGCGATGATACTAGTTGCCGGATAATATACCGTTCATTAACATTGCATCACGTTCCGACTAAGCGCACACCTACTCGATGCTTCAATTACACGCGAATATTTATTTCCGATGCACCGTGAGATTAATTACACAATAATCGACCGCAATGGAAAGAGCTAATTTTCGCATAAAGGACAATTCAGATTCCGTATCCAAGAGCCGAGTTAATTCAAATCTATTTTTTGCTATTTTTCTGCAAGTTTTTATTTTTAAACGATAATAACGTGATTGAAATTAATATTTTTTAGATTGATTTCAATAGGTATCTTTTAAAAATATATATTCAACAATTGTCATGCATTGAACGATTTTATTTCTGGATTAACATTCAAGTTATTCTATTCATCCAAATAATGAGAAAGGAGAATTCGAAAAATCAGGTACCGAGACTCGTCGGAGGATTTTTAAGCAGTAGGTCAAAGGCTCGAGGATAACCAGTATTCGTGTTTTAAAGGATCCGTTTCCTCCCATCGATGGTTATAACCGGATGCAAAAATAACCATCGAAGTGCCGCCGGTGTGGTGCTTAAAATCGAATTTTTCTACGTCTCGCGAAGAAAATCACTTCCCTCTTGGTAATACAAGGGTACACGATGCGCCCTCAGGTACGGTACTAGGCCAAAAGAGCGTGGCACGCTCTTACCAGCGCGAAATTACATTGGGGGGCTAATTGCACGGCGGCGGTAGCGCAAACACGTGTCATCAGTTGACCACCACCACCACCACCATCACCACCGCCACGACCAACACCACCGACCCATCGGCATGGGCATCACCATGCAATGCCTATGGTGGGTAGCTGCCGCGGTCGGTTGTGTACGGTGAATTACGTAATTGAGGTAAATGGCGGCTATCCAGAGTGCGGGGAACTGTGCTAAATAAAATGCCATTCAATTAGGCGACGAGAGGACCCGCGTCGACGTTGCTCACCGTTACACTGTACGCCTGCCTGTGACGAGCCACCGTACAACTTTCCTAAAGCCGATAGCTTCTCTTCTCCTGTGCTCGAGCGAAACTTTCTACTTTAAAAAAGATCCCGCGACAGGAAGAATCGGCGGATAATTGAGCAGGCTTAATCAGCACGCCTTGTTGCTTCTCTTTCGAATGTCTGATCTCGGAATATCGGAATCTCTGTTCGGTGAATCGAATGAATGTTGAACTGTATTTGGGCAAAATGTGAAGAATTTAATGGAAATTTGACGTAAAATTTTTTTATTCGAATGAAACGTAAAAAAGGAGAAAATTTGGTTATGATAATGAAAACTTCAATAATTGAGTAAATAATTGAATTTTGTTTTTTTGACTGATATAACTCATCGTTGTGAAATAGATGATTGATGGAATAGCATAGATAAAAATTTTAATATAAAAGAATCTGAATTAAAATCCAGATTTTTAATCATATTCATAAAAAAATTAATTTTGTACAAATATCTGCAATCTACAGAAGAATTTAAATAAAATTTACTGAATGTCTATTCAAATTTAATAAAAATTTTCGAGGGATAAAATGAAAAAAATTGGTTGGTGTAATTAAATCTTAAGCACACTTTAGAAATATATGATGGTGTGACTGAAAAATTTAAGCGAAAAATTATAAAAACCTAATAGACTTTCACACGAAGAATTTTCAAGCTTTTATGTATCCATCTAAATGGTGAAAAAGATACATCGACGAATTTCCGCGTGTTTCTAATGGACCGATACGAGGGATGAAAGGGGAAGAAATCGATGGTTTAGCGAACGATGTTCCTTTCCATGGTTTCTTAACACACCTTCCATTTTTTTATGGACCAATTTTGCGATTCTATGCATCGAGAGAGGAAAACAGGAGCAACCATTCTCTTAGTGGAAAGTAGAATATAAACAGTAGCGGCGTGGAAACTCGCGGACGAAAATTACACGGCGAAGTGGCGGTTTTATACTATCCACGGTTCTCGTTTCCCGGGCAAATCAAAACGACGTAAAAATATTTCTAAATTACAGCGCGAAGTAACACTTTTATCGCCCCGGTGTAATTGCGACTCGCATCTCGCAAAACGAGAACTTTCTCTCGCCTCTACTTTCGCAGTTTCCGCGATCACCTCTTTTCCATTCCTTCTCATTTTCATTCCTGACTACGATCCAACGATTCTGCCTCCTTCTATCCCGTGGAAAAACAATTTTCATCGTCGTGCCTATTACACGACAGTATTAAATCAGAACAATTTTTCTTTAAATAATTCTCAGATAAATCGATAAAATTAAAAATATAGGTCAATGAAATACTAAGAGAAAATTTAAAAATTCATTTCAAAAGAGAAAAGAGAAAATCTTTACGTTAAAAATTATTGGTCCTAAAATTTAATTGAAAAAACAAAGTAAAAGGATTTAAAAGAATTATTGAATTTCAAAGAGATGCATTTTCGTTTGTAAAGTTCGAAAATTCCACACCCTTCAATTCGTTTTCATTATTCCACAATCGCGATCATGAGGGTACGAGCAAAACTCGGAAGGGATAGAGGCCGGCCGATGGCAGATCTCGAAGAGCTGCTCGACGCCCGGAGCAGTGACAAGCACCGATCATAATTTTCGTTCTTTACTGCCAGAGCAGTAAAAGCCTGGACGAGTATGGGTGGGCGTTGCCCGCAAACATTGTGTTTGACCGTGTTCCACACGGTATTACCCCGTCCAAAATCGTTTCCTATATTTAGCCATGTCCCACCCCCGCCTATACTTGGAAGTAACTTCAAACATCCTACGCGTTTGTAAAACTCTCTAAGAAAAATGGACGAAATCGGCTCGGCCGTAATAAAAAGCGCCACCTCCTTGAAACGAGTTTATTTCCAATTCGAAAATGCATCGAAACTAGCTATGTCCATTTATACGTGCGGACAGGCGTGTACTCTTTTTTATTTTCTTCTTTTCCTTTCTTTTTCACGAACCTAGTTTATGCAGGCAAACGTGTACAAACGTATGCGGGTATGAAATTATAGATCAGGTGCACCAGATCGCTGAAACATCCGGCTCATTAAAATTTCAGTTTCGTTTAATTCGATTCGTAGTGTTATGCAGTTTTGCGATATCGAGAAAAACAAATCGCATCAAAAGTATATCGAACGAGTTGCATTGAGTCGCGATAATATTTAACGAGATTCGCGAAATTTATGATCAATGAAAGAATCGGATGAAAAGACAAACAACAGAAGGAAGAACAAAGAGACTGTTCAGAAAGGAGGAGGAAAGAGGAGGAAATAACGAGGATCGTAAAGATGGTTTCTGTAAGGGATGAAAACGTCTTGGAGGAATGAATGGCGCGTTCATGGCGAGAATATCAATGAGGGAGAAGATTCATCGAGTTTCTCCAGAATCGTGTCAATTGATGAATATTTACGAACATCCAGGATTTATTTATAGATCGAAATCGTGGAAAATTATCTCGAATTTTTGGTAGGAATTTGTAATTTATAATTTATCTGATGAATATCTTGGAATTATAATATGATGCACGCGCACAATCTGATGATTAATCTCGGCGCATACGGGGAAATTAACGACGATCGAACTTCTCTAAATTAAATGTTCTCGTTCCCCTCGCGAACGCAGGTTTTTAATGATTGTTCTAGAAAATCGATCCGATTCGAGATTAACCGGCCATTTCCCACGTTGGAATCGACTGGAGGCAAAGATCGATCGAGGAAAAAGAGGAACATCCGCCGGCACCTGTAACCTTTCATTGAAGAGATGTCCAGAAGAGAGGGCCACACCCTTCAACGATGGCGTTCCTACACCCTCTGGCCGATCGTCACTTTCTACGATGAAACTCGGCTTTTGTTTCTACCGTTCCATTCACCTAAAACAGCCGCAAGACCACAACGTTTCCTCTCCCTTTTCCACGTATCTGGAGGAAGGGAAAGGAAAAAAGAAAAGAAAAAAATAACGCGGCGGTATCGGAGGGAGGATGGAGAGGGGAAAGGAAGACGAAGGGAATGGAAGGGTAGGAGACAGAGAGTAGGAAACGGGTCAGTATAATTACAGGGGCGATCTTGGCCGAGTTGGATGAGTGACAGTGGAGACCACCTTTCTCGATCTAATGGCTCTTCCGTTGAGGAAGTGACGATTCAAAATTAGCTTGGAAAAATTACTTTCCTATACGGCGGCAAGGTGGAAGACATTGGACCGAATCGTAAACCAAAATTCTACAAACGTATACACGTTCCATCACTTTTATTCTACAATTAACTCTCTTTCAACCCCTGATCGGATACAATTAATAAAACGTAAAGAAGATTCTTAAATACAAATCTGAGAACCTCAAAAGTTTTGATATAATTATATTCGACTCTTCAGAAACCGAACGAAGAATAATCTTGATAAAGTTAGTTAGGTTGCACTCTCCTATGATAATTGCAAACCAGAATCTCCATATCACCGTTTCCTCGAGCCCGTGAGAGAAGGGTGGCTTCGTGGCCGCGTACAAAAGCTGGAAGACAATGGAGGGCGGAAAAAAGGGCGCTCGAGAGGAAAGGAGAGAGAGAGAGAGTATTGAGAGAGAACGTCAGCTGGCCGCGTTCTCGCGTGACGACGCTCCGAACCGTCGGTTCGGCTCCCTTCGTCGTCGTCGAGGAAGGCCCGCTTCGTGTATCTCTGTCCTTCATTACACGTATCGTGGTGGTACACGAATACATACGCATGATCGTGTGTACGGACGGGCAACACGAAGGAACGGCAACAATCAGGTCGTGTGCGTGCCTGAAGCCGTGCGTGCACGCGCTCGCGCACGACCGAGCCTTCTAGCCTCTCTCTCTCCCGTGTACTCGTTCCCTTTTCCAGGAGAACCGCATACGGGGTGTTCTCGCATGTGCGTGCTAACAGAGAGAGCAACGTTGAGCTCTAGCCACGCTAGCCCGCAGCGCTCGATGTCAACTCGTTGCCATGCATCTGCCTAACCGGCCTTCGGCTGTCACGCCATTGCCGTGGAGCCGTGGAGCGATCTCACCGTGTTGCCCTCGTTCGCGAAAACCGGGAGATGGAACCATAAATGTTGCCCCTGCGTGAGATCTATTGATCGTGCAGTTAGCTTAGGCGATAATTATAGCCTGGTCTATGTCATGTTTCTTAAATCAAACTTTGTATTCTTTTATTTGTAATATTTGTTGGGAAGAATCAAAGGATCGATAGATACTAAGCCATAAATAGATAGAATGAAGCTTGAATAAAAGATTTGCCTTATTCTTTATTACTTCTTTAAACATTTTGTGCTCTTCTATAAATTTTTGTACATTTGTACAAATATTCATTGTCTACTTACGAATTATCTATGAGACCCTAAGACCCTCCGAAGGGATTTACGCAAATCTTCTTTTAGAATGTAAGTATAAATTTATTGTTTTCTACATTTGAAAAATGATAGGAATGGATCGTTGTTCAATTCCAAAAATAGCAGATTCATTTCGACGAGACTATAAATTTAACAACATTCTTCATCAATCACTTCTGTACTTGTTGTTAACACCCTTTTCCTAAAGTGGAATATTTCAAAGAGACCAATACAATAACTTCAACACCAACGAGACTCTTAAAAGAAGCAATGGTTAGCGAGGTATGAAGTCATCCCATCAGGTGGTCCATGATGGTTGCACGGTATGTACCGTTGATTGGCACGCAGCAGCAAGTGCAGAGAATTGCCTGCAGGGAAAGAAACGCGAAGATTCTTTGCGGGGAGAATTCGAGGGGTCGAAGAAGGGTGGTTAATCCCGTTGGACCCTAACCGTAGAATCTCCCCTTGTTCTTCTCTCTCTTGCTCTCTCTCTCTCTCTTTCTCTCTCGTAACATAATTGGCCCCTGCTTGATCTCTAGTCTGGTGCCAGAAGGGATTTCTAGGAGTCGACTCGGGCCCAGTCCAATTTCACCGCCGTTTATATCCCGCCTAAGAGACCTGGCTCCGATATTTATCGGTGATCCAATAAAAATCCGGATTCGATCGTTAAAAAAATACAATTGATTTACGAAGCGTGAGAAACGATAATGGCTCTCGACCGTGAAGGGAACGGTAGCGTTTGAATTTTACATTCCACCCTTACCTCGATAAAAATGAGGAAGAACGTTTGCAAATATGTCGTTCCAAACGAATCGATGAAACGATAAATTATTTCAGGGCGAGGTATATCTATATAAACCTCGTATAAGTTTTATTGCGACCGAGAACAAAGGAGAATCAATCCGGGAGAGGACAGAAAACAGAGTCGATGAGAGGGTAGCCGAAATAATTAGCGGTAAGCACGAAGAAGGTCGGTCGGAAGGCCGTGGCCAGGAAGCGGCGTGGGGAGTCCTGTGATCTTTGGGAAGTCACGGGTCAGCTATGTGTGCTTTGGCTCAGTTTTTGCTGGCGAATATTACCGCGAGCAATTAGCCCAGGCTCATTAGTTACTGTCCAATCAATCAAACCTTTGATCCTCGACGGAAGGAAGATACTTCCTTGTAAAACTGTTAATACGTGGAAGAGGTTGCGACGAAGAGGTAAGTTTCCTGGAATCTCCTCCTTCTATCTCTCGATCTCGTTTATTTCTCGATTTAACCAAAAGGATTTATTCCATCGAAGAGTTATAACTATCGATGTAAATTAAAATTATTTCTAAAAAAAAAAAAAGAAAATCACGATGTAGGAGAAGAAGAGGAATAAGAGATGGTTTCGAAAAATCGAATTAGAAGGAATATCGAAGAGAAGGCAATATCGTGGCACGACGCGGTGCAGCATCCATCTTCCTCAAGATCCACCGGTTGACCCTTTCCGCGGGAGTTAAACGAAAGACCAGGCAATCTACTCTGGCTGCTTGGTTCCCGTAGATTCATTAGTCAACTGGCTAAACACTGTTGCCGCTAAGTAAGCTGTAAAGCTTGAACTATCAACCACTCGGGGAAAAAGGACAACAAGGAGATGCGTAAGGATGAACTCGATTGATCGTCGCCGGATGATCGTGCAGAAATCGCTGTCACGTGGCTATTAGATTCTTTCCAGCAGCTGGTCGCGCCTTAATGGGCCCACTTAAAAGTCGATTAATTATAACCGGAGTAGGTTACCTTCTTCGGTCAGACGATTTTTACTTTCATCCGTGTTTTCTGAAACTTCATGAATCCTCGGGTTTCACGTCTCACTCGATGGTTTTATCTAATTAAAGATGTATCAACGATAGAGATAAATTAGATCTAAGTTAAATGCAGTTTAATACTTTGAGAATATCTTTTCCCACTTACGTGTAATTGTAGCTTATCTATCCCTTTCCATTTTAATACCATTCCACTGACATACATATCTTTCTACAATTCTGTTTCACTCGATCGTAATTCGAATCTAATTAAAACAAAAAAAAATATTTTCAATCGTAAAAGCTAATCCGAAAAATTAATTGATCCGTAAGTGCCTCGCTCGTTATCCTTCCATCTACTTTAAATCTCAAACTACCATTTTATGGCAAAACAAGAAGGAATAATCCAATTCCAAATTGTTCAAAATCTCATTGTCGATCTAAAATCTCAATTCTTTTCAAATTTTGATTTCTATCCGTCCCAAACTACTATCCTTGGACGTATATAAATCCTTTATAACGAAACGGGGAGGATCTTCTTTACTTTCGATTATCTTCGACACGAAATAACCCAAATACGAGGGCAGCACGTGGTCAAAACGCAACAGCTCGAGGGGACATTGGTACAGGGTGGTGTGACGTGGCCTGACACGATGTCGGGACTATCCGATCCCGGTGTTCGGGGCCAGGGTACATCGTGGCCGTACATGATGTATATGGTGCGCGGGAATAGGGGCGGGGCGGAGACAGATGGGCGTGCGGAGGATCCCTTTGAGGCTGCCGCGTGCGGCGCCAGTGCCTCTGCCCTGCAACTTGTTCTTTTACCTCTTTGCCTCCATCGAAAACCTGCGGTGGATGCTCGGAGCGGCTCCACCGAGGAAGCCCTTTCCCTGGCGCCACTTCGAGGAAACCATCCTCGTCCAATCCTTTCCTCGAGCGGAAACCAGTAACGTCGTCAATCCACGTCCACGTTAACTACGACCAAATTTGTCCTCCGTGTAACGGCGGTCATCAAAATGGATCGATCAGAGAAAAAAGAGAAAAGAAGGGAGAGAAAGATCGTTGCACAAAGTTTCGTGGATCTGCGTTTAGACGCGTACGATACGTCATACGCGTATAAGGAATCGTTGGGAAGTGGAGAAGCAGAGGCTTGTAATGCGAATGTAATTACTCAATTCATCTTGCGTCCGGGCTAATTGCGCGTTCTACGTGATCTCGATTAGCCGGGCCAGCGGCTTTAATTGCCCCTGAGTCGATTTTACGAGTCGCGCGCGATTCGCGTGTCTTGTAATCAGACATCACCGAGCAGAGGAGATTGATTACGGAAACGCTTGTTTCTGCCCAGTTCCGTTCGCCTCATGACACTTTCGCCCCTCGTTATTAACGATCTACACCCTAGATCGCGGGCTGTAAGTGTCAGTCGGCGTGATCTCGAGTATCATTCTTCGCCAGTCCATCTCGTGTATTTGTGTATGTGTGTCGGTTGATAAAAAGTCCGTTTTGCCTGATTATATAATTGGAGGAGGGGAGAAGGGGAGGGCCGATGAACGAAAAGGGAGGGCGAGAGATACCTTTGACTGCGATGGTTGCGCGATTTGGAGGAGGGAGGAGGGACATCGCCTGGAGGCAACCGAGTCGTTTTACCGAGAAGTGTTAGGAGAGAAGAGGCAAGGAATTTCCCGCGAGGCTCGCGTGTCCCGGATTTCAGGATCGTAGGGTGAATCCTCCTGGCGTCCTCGATCTTCTCTCTCGAAAAAGAGCCCCTCCAGGGGTTGACTAGACTCCGACTTAGGATACATAGGAGGCGAATCACGCGAACCCCGGGGCGATCGAAAGGTTAGCACGGAAACATCAGCCTCGCAGATCTCTCTTCCTCTCTTTCCTCTTTCCTGCAGATCGAGGAGAGGAAGGAGGGGGGGAGGGGGAAAGAAGCCTCGAAACTGAATTATGACCGTTGATTACTGTCGTTCGAACGTGTTGCTTCTACACCGTTTTATCTTGGCTGCAAACGATCCTGTCGAATATAGAAGCGGTTAGATCTTAGAAGTGGCTACTAAAGCGATGATATTCAACTTCTTCATTCTAAAGAATAAGAGAAAAAAAAAAAAAGAAGGAAAAAAAAACGTGGAAATTTATCTTTAATCCCGAAGACGTGCGTGATCTCCTGGAGTAATATTATAGGAAATACTAGCTACTCTTGAAGATTGATGTTTGTAGCAAAAATTGGAAAATTTTGCCTGTAGCGAATTTTCAACCAATGATGGATCTTAAGAAGAATTTCAGAAGGAAATGTATTTGATTCCTCTCATCTCGAAAGCTAATATAAGGATTCAATTGATTTACGATCCATCTCCCATATAGGTATTCACATATACAGTACTGTCGCGTGGCAGATCTTTTTAAAAAAGTGTCACAGGTAGTTGTAGCTTGAAAGATAAAAGCCGGATTATCCATCTAATCTATTGTCACCAGAATCGTGACAAACGCGTAACCAATTTCGAAGATAGAGATCGGTTACCAGAAAAGATTCTGAATGGATTTAGCACCCACTAAAAATGTGTAAATATTTGATGCAAAAAACATGTCTGAAAGGTACTGGTGAGGCCACCGTGTTGGTCAGTCGGTGTCCTTTATAGAAATCAGGTAGGTCTTTGGCTGCGGCCGACCTTTGTAGTCAGGCCTAACCTCGTTTGTGAAACAAGCCGGCTACAGGTACGCGATAGACAAAGACCTCACCGCTTGTTCGTTCGCCTGTTTAGGGATCTGGTTATAATTGCTTTTGAGGTTTCCAATATACCACGATATTTTTGGGTTTGTTTCTTTTATTATACTTCCATCGATTCCCTAATGAATCAAAGCAAAGATAGAAATAGGAAGGAGGCCGTATTTCGAAGATTTTCGAGTTTTGTTATCAAATTGTACAATTTTAAATTCGTGGAGAGGAATGGAACGATATTCGATGCATTTCTTTTCACTTTAATTCGATTCGGGAATAGGAAAAAGTTCGATCGATCGTGGACTGGAACCGACGTGAAATTTCGTGGTCACGAGTCAGGAGAAATCACAGGCTAGTCCAGTTTCCACAGCCTCCATTTACGAACCCTTTTCCTTGGAGCGCCAGGCGCCAACGTTTCACGCCTTCTCAAAGATCTATTGCTCTTTTTCTTTATTATGAAGTTATGGTTAGTTATAGGTCCCGAGATCTCTCAAAAATTATATTTCTTCAAATAGTTCCTTCAACGAAAATTCTATAAAACCAATCACGCTATATTTCTTATATTACCAATAAAAGTAATTTCTTAAAAAAAAAAAAAAGAAAAAGGAAGACAGAAAGATCTCGTTTTAAAGAGAAATATCAAAAATTCGTCAAAAAAGAAAAAGACTACAATATCGAGACTAAATTCCTGTCACAATGTTAATAAGAGTCCATCATAAAATAAATTATCCTCTCCAACTTGTACCTCTTCTACTCAACCACCTCTTTCTTTTTCCTTCTCATACACACCAGGAATCCCTCGCTCTCTGTTCACCGACCGTTTCAGTGCAAGTCATTCCAGAATAATTTATAACCCGAAGGATCGGCTAAACGGTCGAACTGAGTTAACTAAACGCCGTGCTAATTTCATTTAACGCCTGTATCTGCCGGAACTCTCTGCGGGGGGTTGTTTATCGAGTGTCCCTTACGACTCGTGGCCTCACCCCTTTCCTCTTCTTACCTTCTCGGAGCAAGCCTCAACTCTTCCACGATGCTTCTCCAGAAAGCTAACAAAAGATTCTTTTTCGACCTCCTATCCCTAATACCAATATACGATAGGTGCCACTTCTCGCGTGAAACGTGTGGGGTGAGACGGAGTCGAGAACACGAAGAAAAAGAGGGAGCAAGAAACGGCGGACGATAGTTTCTTTCGCCACGGCAATCAAAACGAATTCGATGGCCTCGTTAATGTCTGGTTTTATCGATTTGGGACCGAGCGTAAATTCCGCGGAACGACACCTACCCTCCTGACTCTTCATTAGATTCGAAACTCGCCGTGTTGAAAACGGATGGAAACGCGTTGCCCCGACACCCCTCCGAAACGATTCTATTGAAAATTACGACGACGCCTTTGGTCTACATTAAGAAATTCGTTCGGCTTCCGAAGTCTAGGAACTTTCTTTCTCTGATAAATTACGAGCCAATTTCTGGCACGTTCCTTTCGCATCGAATCGACCGATCTATTAAGAGAAGCCTGCAATCTCGCTAAGATTCTCTTCCTCTCGAGCGACGGCAAGATCGAGGATATAAAAAATTGTTTGGATTAGAGAACTGTGTCAACGATTATTCGCGTTCGCGTTTTCTTTTCTCATCGATCCTATTTCTTTTTTTCTTCTTTAAGATTAATTATCAAGCCTCGATAATATCGGCACGGTAGCTTCTTCGTTTCGGTCGACACTTTAATGGCTGACACATTGATTCAAGAGAACAGGCGGAGGGAGGAAGGACGAGCAAGAGGGGATAGATACGGAGAGGAGACGGTAGCAAGGACGTCTTTTATTTCTTTCGACTCCTCTCGGTACTACTACTACTACCTGGCACTCTCTTTCTCTTCGTTCGCAGGAAGATAAAGGATGGTAATTGTTTTTTTTCCTTCTTTTTCTCTTTTTTCCTCTCTTTCTCTCTCTCTCTCTCTCTTTCTCTGTCTTTTTCCCCTCCCTCTCGCCGTTCCTCTTGTCGAGTTTCTGTTCCTCCTCGAGCACAGGGCGTCGCGTTGCCTCGCCGTCATTACACGGCATGACAAGGCGCCTCTGTTCCAGGCTCCTCTCGACTTCTCGCCACTTTTTCTGCTCCCCATTCTCGTACCACCTTTTCACACGCTTCTGAACGGCAGAAAAGACTCGAACACGGCAGGAAGCGACGTCTCTACTTGTGCGCGGCCCGTGATAACCTTTCAACCCTCTTCAAGAAACCGTCTTCGCATTGTGAACGAGCGATTCGAAGTTGGGTAACAGGGAGGTGGGAACGGTTCGAGATAAAAGTCGATGATGACGAAATGGTATCTCGCGGTTGTAACACGGTTGCTGGATGACATGGACATTCGTTTCTTTTCACAAGGTTTTGTTTTAATATATCCTTAATATATCCTCTTAATATATCCTTGCCTTGTAAGACAGATCACGTAAAAGAATTTGTAAAATGTTTTAAAAATATAACGCATTTATATATAGAAAATATAATTATTGCATAGATATGGGGATTATAAAATTGGAATCATATTTTTTTCAACCGAAAAAATTTTTTTTCTCCAAATATTGCCAGAATTGCAATAGAAAATACTGCGAATTTCATACAGCTTTATTACAAGTTTGAAATCATCTCTCAATACAAGAATGAAAATGTTCATATACGTTCGAAACCTATAACTTTACAAAACTGAAAGATAAAAATTCAAGAATGATGAAACTTTACCGCAAAAATTGAAAGGTACAAACTGTTCGATCTTATTCCAAGAAAATTGTGCACGATTTTTGTCGTGGCGCACAAGGATCTGACTTCTTTTTTTTTTTCTTTTTTTCACACGAGCCGTATCCCGAGGGAAGTCCGGCCGGCAGGTTTACGAGTCCTACACTTGTACGTTCTCCTAATTGATCCATGCCCGGCCGCCAGTTCTACCTGCGGGGATGAGAAGGCGGCACACGGACAGAGACACGGCCGAGGCGAGCGCGCACACGCAGAATATCGGGAGTGAAAGCCACGGGCCCCTCTCGCAGGGTGAAACGGAGCAGGAACCAGGAACCAGGGCCTACATTTACTGGCGGCGAATTACCCTGCGTGGAAAAAGCTTCGGACGGAGCAGCCAGTTCCTCTCACCTTCCTACCCTCCTCTACCCTCTTCCTCGCCCTCTTCTCTAATTCAACTGCATCCTTCCAGATCTCTCCTCGTTTCAGGGCATTACACAGAATTTCTGGAAGAATGAATAAAGATCTTTCTTTTATGGGAGGAGGGATTAAAATGAAACCTTCCACCGAAGTAGTTTTTTGCGTAGATTTAAACACGAGGAGACGAATTTCATTACTGATTAATTCCTCGAAACGTGAGATATAAAATTCTCGGATTAATTCCGATATCGAATAATTCAAATCATACGTATATTCCTTCAAACTCTTTTCTCTCGTAAAAGATTTTCTTCTTGCTTAGTAAAATTTTCAAGTATCACTATATACCAAATTACGCAAGGAACTTCATATATGAAGATTCCACGGAAGATATCGAATAACACGATATCGAATATATATACCACGCATCCCAAACGAATCAAGTCCATTACCAAATTACGAGAGAAACACACCCAATCCCTCTCCTCCTACAAAAAGAATATCCTAAAAAGAAATATCGACCGTGGCAATTCCCAAAGCTTTTTATCGCGTCGAGCGATCGATCCGCTCCCTGTCCCCGTGTGCATGCGAATGTAAGAGCACGAGAATATCGCGGTTGTGTCCCATTGTTGATCGTAGGAGTGGTGGCGAGGCCGGTGGGTCGAAACGTGTTTCGGCGACACTGTCGAATTATTATCCCTCGTGCAAACGCGACAAGGACAGGAAACTGAAGTGGGCATCGTGGAAAGAAATAAAAGAGAGAGGGAAGACAGATTCACAGAGAATGGCGAACAGCGACAACAAGTTGTTCGTTAAATAGGTCGCCGATCGGGTGGCAGTCTCGTGAAGCACGGGTTGAGGAGAGAGAGAGAGAGAGACAGAGAGAGAGTCGGTTGCATGCCACAAATTGGCTCAAATATTTACGCAATTGGCATGATAACCGCATTACGTGATTATGTACGGTTGTTGCGCGCGATCTCGATGCTCACCCTCTCATCCCATCATCGCCACCACCCCTTCTCTCCTCTACTATGTTCCGCTCGTCTCTCTCTCTCTCTCTTTCTCTTTCTCTCTTCTTCATCGTCTGTTTCTGTCTCTTCGTTCCTATCTCTGTCGTTCTCCATTACGTCCCGTATAAACGACAAATCAGGGTTATTAAACGACTGGGACACGGGACACGCGCATTGTTCACTAGTTGTTGCCCATGCAACTTCCGCTTTCGACCTTCTTCCGGTTCTTTTCGTTTTCGATTCGTCTGTCGATTCGTCGATTCGTTGTTCGTCTCTGAATGGTCTCTGGAAAGAGATGATTTTCTTTTATGGTGAAGATCGAGAGAGATGGAGATTCGTGAGAGAATCCAACTTCTAAGTGAAATTTTTTAAAGTTTAAGATTGGAATTGAGCGCACTTTTGTTTAGAAATAGAAAAATCGGGGTTATTTATCTTTTGAATAATTCGTCGAGGAAATTGCAAATTTCTCGCAGTGTTTGCAGCATTTTTCAACAGTTCTACATTAATTGAATATCGTAAAAAATAATATGTGATTCCATGGATCTGGAAAACGAAGGATTTCTACTCGATCTTCACCGAGTAATGGCATAAAAGATTAGTCATCGGTGTAATCATCGATCGTTTGAATTGATCAGTGAATGCGAAAACGAAATAATCATATGTGCATTATAGAATATATATAGAAAAATTATAATAGTGAAGGAGTTAAACTACCCATTTTGTATCAAGTTTTATTATTGACTAGTTATTAATGTCCTTCAGTTCCTGGTACGCTTTGATCATCTTAAAAAAAATTGATCTAGAAATATAATCGTGAACAATCGTAAATTACAGTTTGCATAAAATACATCAAGATGTACTATCTTTTTTCGTTAAAAAATCTTCAATATTTATGTACACACTATCAAAGAATATTTCACTTGTAACATTCTAAGTCTTTAAATTTAAAATTCACATTTATATTTAAATTCGAACATTTAATTCAATAATTTACAATAACAAAATATCTTACACCTCACACCTCTTATCTTCAAACAAAATATCCAATCAATCTTCAAACACGCTTCTTACCACACACCTGATTAGCATACAACGAAGCATAACATTCCTCTACCTTTGTTCCTCCATCGATCGATCGATATTATAATAGAACTAATCTTTCGATCGCTAATCAACAGCATCGTTCACCTGCACCACGGGCAAAAACATTCATTATACCAATACCAATGGCCAACTGGCCGATATATATTTTTTTTCTCCATCTCCTATCCACCACCATCGGTTGGAAGAAACCGTAGGTATCGGTGTGATGGAAAAATGGGAGAATAGAAGGCCCACAAGCC
Source organism: Apis cerana (assembly GCF_029169275.1). Taxonomy (NCBI): domain Eukaryota; kingdom Metazoa; phylum Arthropoda; class Insecta; order Hymenoptera; family Apidae; genus Apis; species Apis cerana. The sequence continues at coordinate 6,541,192 of NC_083864.1, read as the reverse complement.
GCCATCCCGGTCCCAGAGGCGAAGTTCTGCTTCGTGATTTCCTCCTCGGCCAAGGAGAGGCTTCTTCTTCGAAAATACAGTTACTCTGGCCGGCGATCTAACGCCGATCCGTTACGTAACACTCCGTGGAAACGCTCCGTGTCGACTTCACCTCGTCCCTCCGCCTCGAACGCGAGTTACGTGCGGTTTCCGTAAATTGCTACGTGCAAACCAGCCCGGTTGTTCACTGGTGTTCTCGTCCTCCCCCGTGCGCAGCATCTCTCCTCGTGTCTTCTGACACATCTCGCGCCTCGGATAATACCGAGAGGGAGACGGAGGCGGAGGGGGAGGGGAAAGGGTGGCGTGTTTCACGGAAACTCGGCGATGGTATTCGATGAAAAAATCGTGTATATACGCTTGGCCTCGCGGGAACGTGAAATTCGTCTTACGTGCGAATTATTCACGCGAGCAGAGAGGGAGGCGAGGAAAGGGAGGACGGAGGCGTGGAAGAGAGACGCGACTTTAAGATCCAGGACAAATCTTACTTCTCTCATCTTACGTCCTCCTCCTGCTACGTCCTCCTCCACCCTTCCTTTCCTCTGTTTCGGCCCTGTTGTGTTACAGCATTCGGTCTCGCCACGGTAGTCATTACTTGAATTAAATAATACTCGGTATAATTATTTGGAAAGTTTACGGCGAGATGTATGGGTCGCTCGTTCGGGGGAACGAGGAGGAGAGCGCGGCTTTTAATTACGCGGCTGGTTCCAAGCAACGCTTCTTCGAGGATTGCAACTCTCTGCATCCTCATCGGGGTAATTAGTCGATGTTTAGAAAGCTGCACGTTGGATCTATCGATGACGAGACGATCTAGTGTGCGCGATCTCGTGAATGTGGTACTCCGATTCGAAAAAAAGGCCTGGTTTCTTCCTTATTGTTCCTTATTGGCTGATTTACGCTATACGGGAATTCGGTTAAGGGTATACGAAAGAGATGGTTGACCGAATATGGCTTTGTAAGAATAATGAATTGAAATTACCGGTTACACGGTTGCCTCCGCGTAAACACCGAGCATTGATTTAAACACCGGGATTATTATAATTACAACAATTTATTGTCTCGGGGTGCAGCCGAGAGTACACAGGGAGAGGATGACTCGATAGAGGTATTGGTGGCGCCAACTCTTGGCAAGTTTTGGAAAGTTGAGAGTTCGATTCTGCTTGGTGGCGCCATCTTCCAATGCGCGCTGAAAACTGAACGCGGAAATTTGATCAATTTGTTTCGTTAAATTTTATTAACGCGTAGTTGGAAACGTTATTACGACTAATTTTCATACTTTGTTTAATCAATTTTTAGTCGATAGGATCGATATAATTTATATTTATATATTTCAATATGAATTACTATATAACAGAGTTTTATAAACTATATTTTATAATGTTAAAATTGTACGAATGGAGAACTTTTGTAAAGGATATACTGAATTTTGACGAGAATAAAATTTAACAAATTGCATCTTTCGTTTACGTAAAATTTAATCAAGGAAATTCTGAGACTTATCGACAGTAGATGAAAATTCCTTGAAAGTTTCCATAAAATGGTACTATAGAGATATATTTTCTAGAGATTCGTTTCATTTTAACCAGTATATGGTGCGAACAATCACATGGTTGATCAAAATTCTACTCTTTCATTAACATACGTATTGATATCATCGAAATATTATACGGATTAATATATTCCACATTATTATAAAAAATTGTAAAAATACATTAGCATCTTCAGCCTTTAAGAATTAAAATAACGAATAAAATTACAATAATCTATATCGCGTGGAGTAAAAAAGGGGTAGTTTTTTTTTTCTTTCGTATATTTTTCACAATAACTGTACAAGCGTACGCGATATTATGTATGTGACCCTTTCCCGTGTTATTTTTTACGCACGCCACGCGAGATCGATAATCGACAATTACGCGAGACTCGGTTGTTATGTACGTACATACGCGTACGCTCACGTTTCGAATATAACATCTAGGAAAATTATCTTCCATATGAAAACTGACAGGGGACGCTTGAAACTGCAATTTCGATCCTTTCGAAGACTGGCGCCTTTTAACCTATTCCTTTTTCAGTGACGGGATATGCATTACGATCGTTGCACAATCCTTTTCACGAATGACTATGCAATGAAATAGATCCTCTTTTTTTAAATTTTGTAATTTTTCAATATTTTTTTAATATCTGTTACTTCAAGTCCTGGATATTAGATTCATAGATCGTATGAGAATTATACCTAGAGGAGATTATTATTCGACTTTTTAATCGTTTCGACGCAGATGTGGCGAAGCGTATCATTTATTTATTTTTTTTTTTTAAGGATTACAATCGATGGCACGTGTAAACCATATGGCAGAAAAATTTGGCAACGAAAATTTTGGAATTATATATTTTTTATTCACTGTTCCTGGCAATTGCCACATGACTGGCAATTTCATTTTCGATAACAATCTTTAAATAACAACCGTTAAATGAATCGATAAGTAAAAAAAGGAAACGGTCTTGTATAATAATTCTTTAAAATATTTCGTATAGTGATATTTTATATTGCAAAAGAATTATCTGAGAATATTATTATGAATAGTATTTGTTACAGGAAATTAAAAGATAAAAATTCATTTTCTATTTACATGTTTATTTTTCATAATAGTTTACCCAACACCTTAAACACCAACGATGACTATTAAATATATTCATCCACGGGCATAATAACGTCGTCATGTCACTCCATTTATATTAATTCTCCTCCTTCTCCATGGGTTCGTTTCCCGTCCTCTTTTTTCGTTTCCATATTTCGTTGTCAACACTTGTCGAAAGAAACGAAACGAAAGTGAAAAAAAGTAGCCAAAGTTTTAAATATTTTTGTAGTCAAGAAATGTAATAATCTCTTTTTAATAATTTTTACAAACGTACTCGTCCGACGTGTCTTTAGAATAACCAGCCAGAGTTCGCCAGAGTTCTCGTGGTCCTTCTATCGCGAGAGGAAAATGTTGCCACGACCAATCTGTCAAAAAAAAATAATTGAATTAAATTTTTTGTCGTTTCAATTTCACTGATTTTAAAGAAATTTATTACCATCAACCGATGGATAATCCACGCGCCTTTTTATAGGTCTTGAAAAGGGTTCGTCGAGAGAATATTGCGGCCAAGATTCAGACTTAAAAAATACAAAGGTAAATTTGAATCGCGTTGGAATTGAAATTGTTTATTTTAATCACCACTACCTGACCATCGTGGTTTCCAAGTTTTGGAAGATTTTTTCGAGATTTAAAGAAATCGTCGTAACCTTCGCTGCGTCCCACGCGAGGAATATTCTTTGCGATTTTCAGGAAGAAAGCAGGCACTTCGTCGGCCGTCGAGACATTTTCACAAATTAGCAATGTCAAAATTGCGATCCAGATGGCTAGAAAATTTGGGGAGAAATTTTTAAAAAATCAACTCAAGAAAGCTATATCGAGACTCACCGATTAGGAAAAGAATGAAAGAAGGGAAGACACGTACTTCAAAAGAAAAAACTCACCAACATCAAAGAAAGCGGGATATTCCAAAAGAACTCACCACCAACGAAGAAACAACGCACGAATCCCAAAAAACGCAAACTTGTCATGGTCTCGCTTCGGATCTGCAAACGAACCGATCGAATCCTCAATCAATCCTCCGTTTCTCTAAGAAACCGATCGAATCGAATTGTAAACGACCACGTTTGTAACGAAGAATCTTATCTCGAGACTAGGTCCACTCCCGTTGAGACCATCCTCGTTTTCTCCTCCTCGAAAACGTATCGAAAACAACTTATCGAAGAAGATAGATCGCACGCGACACGCGTTCCACGAGTGTATGGTGGAAACTGAGCGATTTTTCCTAAGACTTCTTCCATTATCGCGACAAGTGGACAGAATGCTCGGGGTGTCCGTGGGCGAATGTATAGTTGAGTGTGCATTGAGAGAAACCCCATCGCATTTAAATATTGCGGATGTTTGTCGTGGCATCTGCGCGATGATCACGCGTGAGAAATCTTCAAGAACGTATAACTGTAACCGTTCGTACATTCGCGTTTTCGTTCGACATTGAAACAACGAATTTCAAGATCCGAGATACGCGTAAAATAATCGATCTGTTTCCCTTTATGGAAACATATACGGGTGTGTGTGTGAATGTGTAATTTTTTTCTTCTTACGTATAATTGGAGAAGCCAGAGAACGTTTAGAGGAGAGAATATTGAAATCAGTTCATACCTGATAAGCGCGATTTTCCAACACGTGTCGATGGTTACTTACCTTTTCGCGGGTGACGATAAACTGAACCGAAGCGTTCGATATCGCGGTATTTATGCAAGGATTGAGGATCAATTAGGTATTTCGATCAGGTCGATTTTAATGCAAATCGGAGCGGACACTTGTTGCACCCCTATGCCGTTGTCGAATGAATTTCAAGTTAAGCGGATTGTCGTCGAGTAATTTTTGTCCGAGGAATAATTGGAACAATTGTTTATTGTTCAGGTAATTCGTGTTGAATGATTTGAGTCATTAAATAAACGTGTAAGTTCGTTTCGAGTTTATTTATTTTTTTTTTTTTAAATTTTTCAGTTTCAGATTTCAAAGATGTTGATACGAGACTTATACGAGATCGTTTCGTTGTAATTTTTGAGATAAATTTGAAAGACATAAAAGTGAAAGAGTTGTTCAAGAAATATTTAACGAAATGATCTTTTTTATTTGATACAAATGATTTATTTATATAAATTTATTATCGTGTATTTTTTTTAGGGAAGACATTGATCGGTCAATTATTTTGCTTACAAAAATTGTTTTCTCGTTCACGCAAGAGTCAGCATAACCCTTATTCCGGCAGGTGATCGAAACGTGCTCTCCATATCGAATCGTTCGATCTGCATTTCAGATATTGGGAAATTCTGGAATTTCATTGAATCTCCACAACGCGATATGTAAATTATTTAAAATCAAACGCTTTCTCGATAGAAAGATTCTTTAAATTTTAGAGGATTAATTTTGTTTGGAATCTATAAGGAGCTAAAAGTTGAAAGAACAAAATTTATTCTTCATATATTGAATATTATAAATGATCATTTAAAAATCATTAAATAAAAAGAATTATCGTACAATTTTTTATATTTATAAATTTTCAAGTAGAAAAATAAACATGGAAATTAAATGTAAACGTAAAAAAAATGACAGAAGTATGTTGAAATATTGTTAAAACATTGAAATAATTTGAAGGAATATCAGACTTTATTATAGAAACATTTCAGAAACATTTACAGAATTGTTTAATTAGTATCGATATGAGATTTAAGCCTTATCCTACGAGGACGAGTGATCTGGACGATGCGACGAATTTCAAAGCGATAGAGTGATCGTTGAATCAAATATCGGCATGTTTTACACTATTAGACGTAGATAACGTATATTAAGCGACAGATATTAGAATTTGATGCTGGAATCTTGGTTCTGTATCTTTAGTTGGAGTCCTGACGTGACAGCCAAGCGTTGCATGTCTCGCTGACGACTTCGCAGACCGATGACATGGCTCGGCTAGTGATTTCGTAATCTGCATCACGAACAGTAAAAATCATTTATATCGAAAGGAAGGAATAATATATGGAGGAATACTCGAGACGAATAAAAATAAAAAATCTAGAAATTTGAGAATTTGATAAATTTTGAAATTACCAGTGATGGTGTTGGATCGCTTGCCGAAAATGCTTCCATTGAAAGGAGGCTTTCTGTAAGCGGCATCTACGCTGATGGCGAGGATGAAGAGGACAGCAACCATGGCGAGAACAAGGCGGGTGGATACCATTTTCATGCGAGTTTTGCGAGCTATTTGGAATTAAAATTATTTGATTATTATTTAAATTATTCGTTGAACTAAAAACGACGAGAGAAAGAAAGTAAAAATATGGTAGAATACTAGTTTGAAAGTTTTCCGAAGTTGTACTTTGATCAGTTATTAGAGGTTTTTCTTTTTAACAAGAAATAGTCAATTTACTCACAAATAAAAGGCGATGGGACTTGTGCGGTAGTTGATCAGCGAATGTTGTAAACAAGGCAAAAGCTTCGAGCTTTTATAGTAGAGAAATGAGCCGAAGATAAATATCCCTATCAAATACAGATTCGCCTACATTATTTACAAGTGAACTGAACAAAGAGTTGGTCTAAGAACATATCGATTTGATATTTTTTATGTTAAAAATATACCGTATCAACAGAAATAAAAAGCAAAGGGTATCTAAATTTCTTTAGTAAATCACAGAAGATTTAAAGAAGATTTTCTATGAAATAAATTTTTTTTTGTACGATATAACTGTAACTTGTAATTCTGATGGTTACCTTAAGCTGGAAGATGTCTTCTCGAAAGGAAGGATCGCTGTGATCTGTTGTTTTCGGAAGAAGGCTCGGCTTTTATAAGAAACCAGACTGCACATCGTCTTATGTGATGTGTAATATCATTATAGATCAATGTGACAAGCTATCAGGATCGAAATACAATTATACGTACTGATTACCTTCTGTCCCAAAGGAAATGACAATCTAGTTGGCAATAATGAAGAATTGTGTATAAAAGTAAAAAGAAAAAATATATATAACGAGTAATTTTATGTTAAATTGTAAAAAGAAATTATTATATATCATTTTTAATAAATTAGAATATTATTATATAACGTAATTATAATATACGCATTATAATTACGCATAATATTATGCAAAAAGTAAATATCTCTAGAATTAAAAAAACTTGGAAAAATTCATTTAACAGAACGTTTTTCATCGTCTTATTTAAATTTAATAATTAAATTTTTAAATGAATAAATCACTTAGGAATATTTATATTAATTCATGTTATTAAATTTATATATAAAATATGTGCAGATATTATACGATTTAATTTTTATCTAAAATATTTATTAATATTATAAGAAATAAACAATTTTTCAATTTTTTAGAATTAAATCTGAAAAAATATATTTTAAAGCATTGCATAAAAAATATGTTATAAAACATTATAATATGTATATTTTATATTTAAGGATTTCAACAATGTGTATTTTTGAAAAAAAAACGATAAAAATGTGTTGAATTAAATTCCTGAATCTTATTAGTAATCGTATAGTAAGAGCGAATGTAAGACAAGGAGAGTTTATAGTGAAAGAAGGATAGAGATAGGTACGAAATTATGAAATCAGCGCCATCTTCAGTGTGCCGCAAATGAAACACAAGTTAAACAAAGAGAGCAAATATTATAACAAGGATAGAAATAGAAGAATTGATTACTAGCGCCATCTCTCGTATTTTGACGATACTTTTCAAAAAATATGCAAAATATTATTTCCATAATTACTCAAGAGATGGCGCTGTTCTTTAATTCTTACAATACCTTATTTATATTAAAGAGGTTCCTTTTGGTCTTAAGAGATGGCGCCAGTATTTAATTCCTATCCTACTTTATCTATATTAAGGAGGTTCCTTTTATTTTCGAGAGATGGCGCTAATATTTAATTCTTATCCTACTTTATCTACATTAAAGAGGTTCCTTTTCTTTTTGAGAGATGGCGCCAGTGTTTAGTTCCTATATTATCTCTTTAATGCAGATAAAGTAGAATAGGAATTGAAAGCCAGCGCCATCTCTCGAAAATAAAAGGAACCTCCTTAATATAGATAAAGTAGGATAGGAATTAAATACTGGCGCCATCTCTTAAGACCAAAAGGAACCTCTTTAATATAAATAAGGTATTGTAAGAATTAAAGAACAGCGCCATCTCTTGAGTAATTATGGAAATAATATTTTGCATATTTTTTGAAAAGTATCGTCAAAATACGAGAGATGGCGCTAGTAATCAATTCTTCTATTTCTATCCTTGTTATAATATTTGCTCTCTTTGTTTAACTTGTGTTTCATTTGCGGCACACTGAAGATGGCGCTGATTTCATAATTTCGTACCTATCTCTATCCTTCTTTCACTATATACTCTCCTTGTCTTACATTCGCTCTATATTTATAAGTCGTATTTAACTACTTATAAATGATAGAAGCGAAATTTTAATTAATCGTGCGTAATATTTTAATTATCGATCTTTTTTATATTCCATTTAATATTGAAAATATTCATTATGAATTTGATTAAAACTTTTTTAAATAAAGTTCAAATAAGATTTAATTTAAGAATAGGCATTATATCGGATATTATGTTATTTATTTATCGTATGACAAAACATAATGCGAATATTATATTCACTTACATCATATATACATAATGTACAATCGCAAACAATAAATAATAGAAATATAATCAGAGAATGGAATAACTTGTATAATTTTAATGACAAATAGCATTTGAGCATAATATTCGTGATATATCTACCTTGATTATTTAATTTTATAACTGTTTCCTGACAGCAACCGCATATACATATCTTATGTGTACGTATCAGAATATAATAACGCATTATTAATATTAACAACGATTAAATTGTACATATCATATCCTAAATTTGTAAATTGGTACCCCAAATGTTTCGATTCCTTGGTATATCATAATATAATCAAATAAAATCTTGGATGGGATTATTTATATAAATATTTACAAAGCAATTATGTACTTATAACTATATGTAGCCAATAAATCGCTGAAGTCGAGTCTTTCGCGCACTTTTGATCGTTATTTCCGGATTATTTCGATGTTCACGTCGATATATCGCGAAGAATTTCCGTTTGTTCCGTTCATCTGTTTACGATCTTGCGAAAAACATAATCTGTAATTTTTACACGACAGATGGGATACTGCGTCGAAAGTGCGCAAGAGACAAAATTTGCATCGCTCAGGCATACTAGAAATCTACGTCTTATTGTCGCGTCACAACTTTTTTGAAACGGCACACTATATAAATAAACGAACGCACGTTTTTTTTACTCCCGCTCGAAGGAACGCGAAGGAAGATCATTTTGCAGCCATCGACCAATAATCGATTCCTCCCTCGACTCCGGAACGTGGTTACGTCAAAAAAAAAATAATAATAATCGCTTAAACAACAATTGGTACTCGCACGCTTGCATCTGCATTCTGCACTGTGATCTGTCGGATCTTATCGAGTCCTCGAGGCTTGGTACAGCCATATGCGAAGTAGCAAAGAGACTACGAAATGGAAGACATGGATTTTGTTTCGTTTCGCTTAACAAACATCTTAAAACATCTTTTTATTCTAATTCCCTTATTTAAATACAGGTGTCGTGTAAAAGATTATCCATTTACGATAAGAAGAAATCTTACAGAGCTATTACGCGATGATGACACGACGATGCACGCGTTAGTTGCATCGCGGCCACGTTATAAATATCGTTTTATTGCATAATACACACATCGCACTTTAGCGTCCCGTTCACACGCCTCGAGTCGGAACAATGCTCGTAATTGTGTATCGCCTTCAAAGTTTCTTAGACTGTAAATACGGTGCGAAGGAAGTGTTCTTTCTCTTATCGTGGAGACGGTCGATAGTCCGTTACAATGAAACACGTCTTTGTCTCAAAGAAAAATCCCTCTATTATTGCAGTGTGATAAAAAGCTTTTTCCTTGAACGTTAAGCTCCCCCCCATTAAGCGCGTGAACCGGACCTAGCGTCTAGAGAAAATCTTAAGCCTAAGAAAGCAATTAAGCCACGACCGATAATCGTTTCGAAAAAGGAACAAAAAAAAAATTCCAATTCTGAACGCCGTGATCTCATCGTGATCGATCTTGATCGATCAAGAGAGCATCTTCGGATAAAAGGGGAGCGAATTTCCCATATATATATATATATATATATATATATATATATTTTATCATCTCCTATACCTTCCGATATGGACAAATATCTCACACGATCGAAATGCACGCCCTTCCTCTCGACGAGGATTATCGGCCAACGCGTAGGTTAAGAAAAGAAAGGAAAAGAAAAGAGAAAAGAGCTAAACAATACGCGTTTTTATCAACTAAATAAGACTAACCTTACGTCCTATTATCGGTACCAATCGTCCCGACTAATCTACGAGATATGTAAATTCGTCCATCTCCTCTTCATCCGTCCCATCGCGTCCCTCCTTCACTTCAAGGTATAATGTCGCAATGACAGGCGCTGCCACCCTTACCGTTGTCGCACTGGCTGATACACCACAGATCCCAATCCATGGAATCCTCGTCCATAGGCGAATCATTGGGGCTCAAATTATCGGCGGTAGCGTTCTTCTCCATGCTCGACGTGTCGATCTCCACTTGCACGCTCCTCCCAGAAACGTTCTCCTCGATTCCACGCTGATCCCCGACAGAAGGGAGAAGAGCCACGGACCAACGTTCGTCGATCTTCTTCGACACGCTTCCGTCGATCTCGTTCAACCGATACCTCTCCAATTCCTCGGCCCATCGACGACGATTCTCCTTCTCCTCCTCCTCCTCCTCCACCTCCTCCCCATCGAGCTTTCTCGCCCTCTCATCACGGTCTACGTGGCGACAGGGGCAACGGTGACGCTTGACGAGCGACTCCCTGAACGCACGACAGACGGGGGTGTCGTCGTAGCGGAGGGTATCCGGCGAGGCGGCACCATGACACGGGGTCAGGCAGAGGACGAAGAGATTCGGGGACCGGGCTGCACCGGACTGAAGGACGAGGTGGTCCCGATGGTGGTCGCAGACTCCCGTGATTTCGGGGCTGGTGGTGTTCCGTGCATGGCAGAGGTGGACGCATGCGTGGTGAACCGGATGCGCGGCGACCGTGGCCAACAACAACGACAGCAACACCCACCGAGGTAGAGGCGTCATCTGAAAGTGATGGCTAATCGATACGGAAGCGGACGAGAAACGTTCCGATGGTTTCGGGGTCGGAGGAGGCATCGGAGGGATTGGTTATGGGTATCGAGAGTTTCTCCATCCTACACCATCTCTCTATCTCTCGCTGCTCCGGTATTTGCTCTCTGGTGTAAGCGATGTGCACACATATGCATGCACACACGTAGGGTGGCTCGAACGATGGGCGAATTGTGTAATGAACGAACGTGGAAAGAGGAAAGTGAACGAGGAATGACTCGAGTTTGATAAATTTATCTATTTGGAAATTAGTGAAACGTTTATATAAATTGTTGTAAACTATTTTTACAGGATGGAGAGATGAAATCTTTTTATTCCGCATATGTTTTCCATAACGGGTGTACGTATATTGCGCATGATCTGATTGTAAAATGATTAATAAATGTACCTATCTCCCTAAGGAATGATTAATGTCGCATAATATTCTGATTTATGATAATGTATGAAATATAATAATGATATGTACGTACGTTGAAATTCGAAATATGCTCATAATATGCTCATAATCAATTCTAACATGAGTAACGTTATTAATATTTAATCTATATTACTTCGTCGAATACCTCGTCATATCTAAATAAAAAAAAATATCAAGCATTCAATAAAAAAATAAATAAATAAATGAAGTGATTATTAATCAAATTGAATACGTTAGATACGATAGGTGGAGTTAACGATTGTGCGTTTCCTAAAAGGGATTATTTTTTAGTCGAAAGAAGAATTTGATTCTAGTATTACAGAACACTGTATTTCTCAAGTTCGATTGACAGAAAAGAATAGAATCTTGAGTATCCGTTATCGGTTTTGAGAGCCGTGTGTCAATAATTGGTCCCGTTTCGAGTTCGAAACGAGCAAACTTTGCTATAAATTCCATTAATTGTTAGCAGCAACTTGTATCTTTTCGAACGATCGGTCGCCTTTATTTCTGTATCGAATTGCTTCGAAGAGTTTCTCGAATTAAAGAAGAATTTACGAAGGAAAAAAACTCGAGACACGTTGAATTCTTTTTTAATCGTTATTGATTTTATATACATACGTTACAATTTTTAATTTTGTATATTTATTTTCATTGAAATCTAAAGAAATTTACCGAAGAATAAGCTTTCGAGATTTCAAATAATTTAAAAAAAAAGAAAATGGATTTGTATTGTATTTTTATTATTCAATTGACACGCGCGTATTATTATAGCGCTAATTTAAATTTCGTTTGAGAATACGGAGAAGCTGCACACCAGTTGCTTTTCAGTGCATGAAATAATCTTAGAAATCTTATTGCTCTTTCATTGCTTTGACTACCAAGCATTCAAATTCATTCATATATTCCTACGAATATTCGAAACGAGAAAATTAAAATTTCTTTTTACGACAAAGGATTTCACGTATCGAAAAATCATTTTTGAAAAATTTTCTTCCTTTTCCAATGTATAAAAATTTCAACGCTTTTACAAAAAATTATATATAGAAAATTTCATTTATAGGATTTCGATCGATATGAATTACAGGAGTAACGAACGTTCGAAAGAGTAAAAATTAAAATAATAAAATAAAAATAATAACTTACTCTGATATTTTTTAAAAAGAAAAGAACAGTAAGAATAGATTCTGAATGTAAAGTTGATCTTGTGAAATATCAGTCAGAGGATTTTGTTTTAACGACGCAGGCTACTGGACTCGACTGTTTGATCATCGACGATTAACTATCATTGGCGATACAGTCTGATTACATATAAATGCATTCAGGAGGCAATAACAGAAGATAACGATGGACGATTCGCATTTACGTTCATTTTTTTTTTCAGGAAGGGTCACTGTCCATTCGAGAGACATTGATCAACGAAAATTTTACAAATTATACATAGCTGTTCGTCTCTCCATTCATTTACATATATTATTATTTTTATTATTATAAAATATAATTCGCAATATCATTTTCACATGACACAATATGCTCGAGAAATTTCAATTTTCTCTTATAAATTGCAAAATAAATTGCTGTTATAGTAAAAATAAGATTACTGTATTGATAAATTAAAGTATATATCTTATGTCAACGATGAATGATTAGTTAAATAACGATAGCCAATTAGAAAAAAAGTAAGTAAAAATTATCTCCTAGAAAAGTTGTAAAACGACTGTTATGATAAAAAAAATCTACTTTTTCATTTCGTTATCTCCATTCATAGTTGAAGTCGTGTAATTATAAAGATGTTGCATAAGAGTCTCAATTAAATTGTGAATTCATGGGATGAAACCATATTTTAACCCATAATTAAAATCTTTGATCAACTTTATCTGCTCGTCCATGGAACCTTATCGCGAAACGATTCGATAACGATGATAGGAGATGATGCGATAGAAAAATATTAGACATTCATTACTATAAGAACGAAATAATATTTAATTTCATTTAAACCTCTCGTCTCGTTCGATATTAAAGATAGAATTTTTCATTTTCTGATCGTGAAATACGAATTTTTCCAAGGGATCATATATATCGTGTCACTGGCATTTACGTTTCCGCGAAATACCTGCCTACCAAATGAAAAATAACCCCGAACGAGATAAATGTGCAGACGAAATTCGCCAAGTTTTCAATCTAGGTTACTCGAAATTTGTTTCACAGAGCAAACGAGTAACTGTTGTCCGGCTCTATGAATATTCACGTTCACGCTTAATCCTTTCGCGTATGCACAAATACGTGCATATACACTATAGTATATGTGGGATATCGATCGGATTTCAATCATATCCGCGAAATTCTATCTTCTTCGAGTAAATTATCTTTGATCGTTTGAACTGTTAAATCACGTTCAACTCTCATTTCAATTCTTTGTCGATTTATTTGCAAGTTTGCCTAATAATTTTGCATTTGAATTCAATAATAAAATATTCGTTTCATTGTAACAATGAAAAATTATTATTATTTTTTTTTTCTTTTATTTAAAAACATTAGTAGTTTCTACTCGAATTTGAACAAAATATGATTACAAATAAAATACTTGAAATGTGCAAAGATGTATCTGTATTGAAAACAATCTATAATTGATCACTTACGATTGATCTTTGAGAGAAAGATAATCACTTCGATATCGAAAAAAAAATAAAATTCTGTTGGTAAATACATTAAATTGTAATATGAAGATAAAATAATTATGACCTATTTGTTTTATTACTTAATCTTACTTGAAAAAAAAATTTGATAAAATTGATTTTTTAGTTTAAATTAATTACTACATAATACTACATAATTGCATATCAGATAAATATGTGCATGGTAATATTTTTATATTGATTCGTAGACAAATTAATTTACGAAAAGAATGAAAAGAAAAAAAAAATTAAAGACTCGAGATTAAAAATTTTAAATTATAAATTTGCATTCTGCATTTCCTTTGAAACAAATAATCCGTATTATCTAAAAGCGCAATTCCTCTAATCGATTCTCTCGCGATTTTTCTTACTCGCGAAACAAAGCAAGAAAAAATGGGAAACAGCCTCGAGGAAACAATGAAAAAGAAACTTGGACACAAATAATTTGCATTCACTGTACCGACATCGAAAGATTTATCCAAAGACGTTCGAAGATTCTTCTCTTACTTGCTCCAGGCAAGCTCCATCGTTTCAATTTAAACTTTCTGAGAAGTAAGAAAAAAATATCTGTTAAATCTTTTCATCTTAGGCTTTTCATCTTCCTTTTCAAAATTTTACAATTAATAAAATATAAAAATGTCATCGTTATTAATTGATTAAATTACATTTTCGAATTTGAATTTTTAATCGAGATGTCGAAAAATTCTTATTGAAACGAATATTTAACGATTAAACAATTATATCAATACGTTTCAACAAATTAAAGATAATAATCGTCACTCGACTTTGTTTTATCTTCACGAGACTTGTCATACTGATATAATGAAATAATTGCAATCGCAATCGACAGAAACTCGAATGTACTCAACATATAACGATACGAATTATCCGATAAAATGGAAGGTAAGATCGGATACTCTTATCCTGCCTAAAACAAACTCTTTTCTTTTTCTCAAAGCGCTCCTCTTTGGATGATTTTACGAACGATTTTACACCAAGATTAGTGGTGGAACAAGGAGGATCGTTGAAAGAAAGGAACGAATTCGCATTATCCGGCGGTGTCTGAAAAACGTACGAGAAGAGGAGAAGGTGTATCGACCTCGACGATGCGATTAAGTACACTCGAGAACGAGTTGTTACGTCCCTGGCACTTTCTGGGTCTTGCCCTGTCCTCCACCCTCTCACGAAGGACGGAGGAAGTATTGATTAAATTCACTGTCGGCCATTTTGCCTCGCCATCCGATTGGCTGCCGTCCATTTTGTCCTTCCTACCCTTTCCTACCTCCTCTGTCTCTCTGTTTCTTCCTCCTCCTCTGTTTTTCATTCTCGTTACGTCTCTGTTTCCACTGTCTCTTTCTTTCTCTTTCCCTTTCTCTTTCTCCCTCCTTTCTTTCAGTTGCAAAGTTCTCAACCCCCACGAAGGAAACGAGAGTGGAAACAAGAGTGGAAACGAGAATGGAAACGTGAGTGGAAACGAGCATGCGTCGCGACATTTTCCGCGAAGAGAAATCGGCGATCGGAGATTTTTCTCTTTTTCACCATCCTCCCCATTCACGTTCCATCGTTTTTCCATCCCGGAAGAATTCTCTACGTTCGACTCTCCGCGTTCGAGAATCGCGTTCGTTCGCGTTCCTCTGAACCGAAACGAATCACAAATTCTTAGAAGGCTTTCAATTCTTTTTAAATAGATAATTTGAATTTCTCGAGATCCTCCGGGAATACTCTGTATTCTAGGACGCAATTTCTATTCCAACTATGATTCCTATTATTCCAACGATTCCTAGTATTTCCAATCGTTCAATCGAAAGAAATCAACGGAAGTCGAAAGAATTGATCTACCAACGTGCAAGGCATTTTTCACGTTTCGCCCAAATTAATTTACAATTAATTTCACCCACCAGTGAAATAATTTCAACATTATTGATCGGAAAACTATACTCGAAGTCATCACCATCATCCTCCAAGAATTTCACTGTCCTCGCCACCCCGAATAACGCGGGTATTTCGGCAAACGGGCAAGCGTGCCGGAGATTTCGCGGCTAAGTAGCCCCCTTGGAGCCCATCAGGTTCCACCTCGGGAGCGCATTCGTAAACGTATAAAAGGAGACAAGGGGTGCAGCATTCCCTTGCGGCGAGAACCACGCGAGATGATGCCTCGATGTATCTCGAGGGCCGGAGGAAACAGATAAAGCGTGGAGCGATACGTCACACTATCCTCTCTGACGTCAGTATGACGTTCGAACGGGGATTGGCCGAGGTTCGACACGCCTACGCGGGCCACCCCCGTGCCACAGCACCCCCAGCACCCGTGCACAGAGGGTTTCGTCGCCCCGCCCACGCAAAAACAACCCCCGCCAGGTGGAGGATAGGGTGCGTGGGTTGCACGAGAGAGAGAAACTGGGTCAGGCAGACTCGAGGCAGGCCGAGTCAGGCCGAGGCTCGAGAGTCGTCCAGGCGTTTTCGGCTGGAAGCAGTCCCTTGGAAACCACCCCGAAGCCCGTCGTCGCTTCCACCACGGTCTACCGTCGTTCCATCCACGAGTCCTTACACTCGGTTAGGACCGATTCCATCCCCTGTTGAGCGAGAGTGAGCGAGACGAGTGAGGATCAACCCCCTTCGAGGTGATACGAAGGAATTGGTGAGTGATTATATTTGGATAGGAACGGTTTAGTTGCAACCCCTTTCTCTCTGTCATCGTCCATCCGTTTTCGGATGATCGAAAGGGTTTTTGGAAATTTTTGGAAAGAGGATTGGAAAGGGAAAATTGGAAATGTAATTTTGATAAATTTGGGATATTTCTTCGAAATCCTTTCGATTCTTTGGGTAGATTTATTCTTTGTCGCTTTCACGCATTCCTCATTCTCGCTTCATTCCTGCTGATGGCATTGAGAAATTTTTGGACACATGGATCGTTTCGGATCGATTCGTTTTCATATTAGTTTTTGCATTTAGCTTTCTCCATTGTACGAGATATTGAATGATAAACAATGCTTCCAAGATTTATCCTTATTTTTTTTTTTTAGCATTTTTATATTTTTTAATATTCAATTAAAAATAAATACTATCTACATCTATGGATACTAATAAAAATTGGACAAAAAGCTGCACGATAATTATTATGTACTATAATTCGCACTATCTATCTATATTTTTAATAATCCTGTTTCATCAGAATGGTGTGATTTGATCTCTCTTCAGGACGATCTGTCGCTTTATCTTTTTACGCTCCAAGGACCAGTCGATCGGTTCAGAGAGCAACGATATCGATATTGAAATTTCAAGAATCGAAAAATTGAAAAGTTTTTAAGATATGGAACGAAACGAGAAAGAAAAAAAAAACAGAATGAAAATGAACAAAATGCTCTCTGTCCATGTTTCTTTGGTCGCTCGGCCTGCCGTGTTCCTTCGGCGTTTTAACTCTCGCTTCGCAATTGTGCAATTTCTGTCAAGCTCTTGCTGGATAATAATAATAATACAAAGAATAATAATAAGAAATAATAAAAGAAGTACGAAAGTTTGAAAGAAGCTCGACACTGAAGCGGACACTGTTGTTGATTGTTGTAGGAACTGAGGCGAGGGGCACAAGCAGAGACATGGACAATGTGCAAATGATCGGCACTAAAATCACAGCGATCAAGGAATACTTATATGTAAGGCATTCCATCTCGCTGCACGTCATTCATCCTGTGTTTCTCTATGTCTATCTTTTGTTTCTCTTCATTTTCTTTCATCGTTTGTCACTATGTCACCCATAATTCTTCTTTTCTTTCATTCCTTTTCTTATTATTTTTCTCGTTAACCCTTTCGTTTCCAGACTTCAATTTAAAAATCTTATAAAAAGTAAAAATGCTGTATTTATCAAATGTTAAAGATTATAAACAAATAATTTGGGAATGAAAGGATTAAGGAAGATGATTGCCTGAAAAGAATTTTCTTTCTTCGACAGAATTTTCGAAGAGATTTACTTTATAATTTATTATTCTGTATGGAACGTCAGTAATAAATGTTTTACCAATGTTCGTCGAATTCACTGATTGACAAATTTACGTTGTGAATTTCAGAATTTCGCCAGAACACATTCACCAACCAGACTAATGAGCTCCGAAAACACCTACTCGCTCTCCAAAGAGCACTGTAACTTGAAATATTCGGGTGAGTGTAAAGATTGCTTCTTTCAAAAATATTTTCAACGTCATCCAGCATGCTCTGGACATTGTAAGATATTTAAGCGTCAAAATAGCATGGAATTTTTTATAAACTCTATATTTCTACTTGTATATTATATTTATTCATTAAATCTATAAATTACTTTGCAACGCATTTCAACGTTACAGCTTACAGAACAAAACCTATTCTCCTGCACGATTCATTTTTACTTGTCTGACCACGTACGGTTTATATCTACTTATCCTACTGATTGTCTCGTCTCGCCACGAATCCAAGCAAATTATCGTTCTATATCGAATCATTTCCCTCGTGTATCCGGACTCTGAAGCCTCTGGCTTCCCGAGAATGAAATCCAGGAGTCACAATATTGTCCTGATTTCGCGAAGCTCGCGGATCGGAAGGGTGCATAATAATAGAGGATTTAGAATTGGCCTGAAGAGGCTCGTAGGCGACGAGTGGCTGAGGACAGATTACACGCCGCAGAAAGGGCGGAAGGGTTTGTTGTAGGGAATCTGTTTACGTTTTACCAACTGTAGAATAACGATAAGAGTTGTGCATATAAATTAGATTTAAAATATAATAAAAAGAAAAAAATTCAAAGTATCAGCCAAAGAATTTTGAAATTAATTTTTAAAGTTGTAGCTGCGCATCAAATTCTCTTAATTTTGTTATTAGTGTTTTCAATTATTATTAATTTTTATTTGGTTAATTTCTAGTTAAAATCATGAAGCAAAGAAATTGCAAAAATTTGTCAGAATTGAAAACGAAACATTTCTTCAAAACGTTTCTTCAAAGATTGGAGCAATCTCTTTCCCGCTCGTTACTATAAATTAACCCCGTAATCCCGCTTATAAATTGCTGGAACTAATTGCCACGTGTAACAACCCCTAGAAGGCGCTTTGATTAAACCTACGAATAGAGGGTTCGATGCATCTGGTGCCAAATGACGCATGAGTTCCACGTAGATGGAATCTGTAATTCATCCTGTTGAAATTGCATGTATTCGTTGTTTCTTGCATGATTCGATTGTTACAATTCAACTTACCGATTGTTGTGTGTGTTAATTTAATCGTTGATCGAATAAAAGTATTTACTTTGGTCTTGATCACTGAATCCATCGAAATTTTTACAATGCTTGAAAAAAAAAGGAAACTCTGACAGTCTTTTTTTGGACATTAGATTGATAGAGGTGGATTAGCCGAAGCAGAGCCCTTGGAAGCCAGGGATTTCTCTTGTCTAACCATGGGCTCAGAACGATTCACCATTCCACGCACCCTTCTTTCCCATTCGATTCTCATTCATCGTTCTCGTGATTATTGAAAAATACACTTGTTCTTCAGTGATAGTCTTCTATTTTTTTCTTGGACGAACTTCTATCTTAAAATATTTTTAAAATATTTAAAAAAAAAACGAAATATTTTAAGACAACGACGTGTCTTAAATTTTGTTAAATAGTTGTTCGTTATATTATTTCTATATTAATTTTTCTAAAAATTTTTATTTGGTAGGAGGAAGGGAGAGAAATTCTTTCTTAAAAAAAAATTCAAGCGTCCTTCGTTAAAATAAAGAAACAGAGACTTTAAGATACGAATACTGAATAGAGCAGAGTCTGTTTATCCATAGGATCTTCTTAATGCAATGGGAAAAGAAGGGTGGTTTACGGTATACTTTATGGTTACGTTGCGACTAAAGGACAGTTCAATTTACCAAGGATTTACCACAAACACATTAAAATGTCCCATTGTAAATGTTTTTTCTTTATCAAAGCAGAGCAAAGAAAAATCATCTTGAAATCTCGAATATTCCATTATTCTTTTTCTTTTTCGGGCCAAATCTATATTTTTTAAATATTTATTCTTATTTTGCATCATTGTATTCACGCTTTTCTCTTAAGCATTTTCATTCAATGTTGTGACATGTATGTTATGCGATTGCATGGAAACTTTTCGAACAGCAAAACGAGTCATCACCGACATAAGACACGAAGAAGAAGAGGAAGACGACGAGGAAGATGAGGAAGAGGACGAAGAAGTGAGATGGTGTCATCCCACCAAACAAGTGAGAGTGTGTCAATATAGGTCTATACTTTCAATTGTTTGATGAGGTGAAATCATTCTAATAATTGACGTTTTCTGGGATGGAGAGAGCCGGCGGTAGGTCGAAGGGCACACGAAATAAAAAAAAAAAAGGAAGGCTTAATTGAAACGGTATTAAATCGATCGGTGTCGCTGTAGAAAAGATTTCACTTGATTATAACAATTAGAGAGTCATCAGTAGACAATTTAGCCTATCATTACGATTAATTTTTTTGCGATCAAATGTGGTTGTTTGCATAACACATTAGAATTTGTTATCTTAACATCTTCGAAATTATAAAATTTAAAAAATAAAAAATTTGTCCTGAGAAAAGAAGGAAGAGGTAATGTCGAGTCTTCTTTGTCATAATTTTGAAGATACTAAGGGAACAAACAGCGATTTGAAGGATAGTAGGATGTCTATTATTCGAATTTTTAATTTTTATTGCTCTCAGATATCCTGCCGCAGAATGCCGAAGGTTATCCAGCGACCAGAGAGTTCCTGATGAAGGTGGTAGACATTCTGTTGGATTTCATCAAGTCCACGAATGATAGAAACGCAAAAGTGCTCGATTTCCATCACCCCTCCGACATGATGCGTCTCTTGGATCTCGAAATTCCCGATTCTGGCTTGACTCTTCAGCAACTTCTCATCGATTGTTCGACCACCTTGAAGTACCAAGTTAAAACAGGTAAGTTTTACGTCCATATTTAAAAATTTTATTAATTAATCTTAAAATTAGAATCTTAAAATTAAAAAAGTTGATAAAGTTAATATATCGGAATTAAATTAATTAATCTATGAATTTTAAATTTAAAAATTATGAAATAAAAATAAAAGGAGAGTTAAGAAGGATTAAATGATGTTTTTAAATCGACGATGAAAATTATCTGAGGGAAAAACTGGAGGGAATTCGAGGATGTCTAGCAGGGAATCGTTTAACACTGTACTATCGCATTTCCTTGCATTTGGAAGGGCGATAAGCCACGTAATTTCATATTCAATTTAGCATACGCGCTCTAGGAGCGGAGATAAGGTGGCTAGAGACACTTTCAGCATTTCCGCAGGCTTCAACCCCACGAAATATACACATTGCCCTCGTGCACGTGATAAATGAGCGAGGGTAACTGAAATAAAAAAGTTGTGCGGTATCTGCGTACACCATCTAAGTTGCTCCTTTTTTGGAATGAAATAGTTTTCAGTTGAAATTTCTATGATCTTTCGTAAATAGAGAGAATAGAAAAATAGGAATTAAACTGAATAACTAATTTTTTAAAAATATGAACTTAAAAACTCTTTTTAACTCTTTTAACTTTGTTTTTATTAAATCGAATTGCAAATTCTAAATTTCAAGACTCTGATTGGAAATTTTCAATAACTCTAAAACGAAATTTTTGATCTTGAATTGAATTTTCTATTTATGAATCTGTGAGAAAAAATTTCGAATCGCACAAGCCATGCACGAAATGTATTAATTCGGCCACTGGCGAATTCATCGAGGCTTTCGATCGAGGAAACGCCAAAAGTCAACCGCAAATCCCCCACGAAAGTTCGCTATCTCGGCCAGGATTCGATTACCAGGTTGAATAGATGCTAATGCACAATGGAAGAGGGCTAACCGAACTTAGGCCAGGAATCAAGCTTGTCTGGTAGCGAGAGTCGATGGTGACGAGCCACCCTTGTGTATAGAAAGACGCGTGCACCGTGTATACGGACAAAAACTCGTTATTAGATTACGTGCCACGAGACATTCCCTTCTAGTAACATAGCATTTGATCATAGTCATCGAAACCATGAAAAAAGGAAGGCATTCTCCCTTCTGCTGTGGAATCGATTGATAGGAGATACGTTTGGAAAATATTTTTTTGGGGTTGCTGGATGATAAGGTGATGATAGTCTTCTGAAATATGACGTGGTAAGAGAAGAAAAGATATCTGAGAGGTTTTAAGAATAGAAATTATTTATGAGAATATTTTTGGAATACTTTAAAAATAAAATATGAAATTAGGAATAAGTTTGTGGAATTTCCATTAATTTCCAAAAATCATGGAATAAATTAATTAATTGATTAACAATGAAATCTCGATTAATTGCGATACAGCTGGATACATCGTTGTTGATTTTTGTTTATCTTATTATATAATATACTATTCAACCACGAAGATTGGAAATTTCAATGTCTGGATAAGGACTGTACGTTTCCTTCGAAACTCGTCGATATCGGAAATAGATGCTCCAGTTAGTTCGACCTGGAAAACAAGATTCTCACATCTAAAGAAATTTCCAATAGTACATAAGACTTGGCAAGATTACAAAAAAAAAAAGAAAAAGAAGAAAATCGTTTTTCCATTTTCAATCTCTAATTTTCCATGAAAAACTTCGATTTCCGCTACCAAAATTAGGATCTCCTTTTTTCTTTCGAATCCAAGGATGAAAACTATCGGAATTCGGAAGGGGGGAAAAGCACGGGAAAGAAGAATACAAACTGTGCCCATCGAAAAACACGGTTGTAGCGTTAGTGCACGTGGCACCACTGGGCAGAGTGGTGAATTCAATAGGATCGGTGTAATTAAGAGCCATTTCTACACGATTTTCCCTCGGTGGGATCGAGGGAAATAGTAAATAGGGGCGAACGAGCGGAGAGGAGGAGGGGACCGCACACCATCGAGTGAACCCTTCGTCGAGCTTTCGCCGCGGACGCACCGGGTACACCCATTGGAATTTAAATTGATATCGATAGCTAGCCGTGGAATGTAGAAATCGTTTCGTCACGGAACGCACAAGTTGTTACGTCATTCGATCGGTATTCTCACCATGAATGGAATTCATCATGAAAATCATGGCTATCCAAATATCGTAACATCAACGACAAACCCGGAGAATGAAGAAAAAAAGAATTCTTGGCAATAAAAGATTTTTATTTAAAATATTAATCGTTTCTGATAATTCTCACAGTTATCCAAATATGAAGGAATAAAAATTTTATCAAATTGCCAATAATAGATATCTCGACAACGAAATAATGAATATTATGAACATGGAACCTGAAGTGTGTTATTAATTTTCTTCCATCGTTATTTGAGTTCGGACATTCGAAATGGTTTCTTTTTCGTGTATGATTGATTGCACGGTATTAATGTTAAGTCTGGGTTACACACTTCTCTTCTTACAAATCGTAAGCCCTATAATATATTACCCTGATCTGCGTGGAACAGGTTCTCCACGTTGTGTTCCCTTTCTCTTCTCGATGCGGGGAAAGAGGGCAAATTAGTCGGAAAATAATACCCTCAGACATTGTAATTGCTCGTAAAAGCAATCCAGTGAAAGAAACAAATCATGGAATCCATAGTATAATACTTATAACAAGTTTACTTCCATATGTTGACTCGAAAATTCATTGATATAAATATTTACGAGGAATATTTTTCAACAAATTAAACAAAGAAGCTGTTAATTTAACACAAATTCAATAATAATTATCTTTTTAAAATTAAATAAAAGATAATCTTTATATCAAATTATTTTGTAAATGTGAAAGAGATCACTTTCGGAGAAAAAGAAGATCGTTCTCCATTAGTTTTAAGAGTTGTCCTCTATTTTGCCATTACTTCGCGGCGATGGGAACGAGTCTAAGGGGATCTGGTTCGAAAATCCCTGCAACTCTATGCAGAATTAACATACACTTAAATCTGCATAATACGCCAACTTGCCTGGCTTATCTCGATCCGCACGTTGCACTCTCGTGCATTTGTTTTTTCTATCTTCCTTCAAATTACACAAACACCCCCAATTCCATCACGTATTGTTACACTGAATTTCATTAAACATTCTCACAATAGAGCACCAATTTTTAGAACACGTTTCCCTCATTTTTAAAAAACTTTTTACACTTTCCAATAGAAACTTTAGCAATATCCATTAAAACGATCTTCTATTTTCCCCCTTCCCTCTAAATTTATTCTTCGTATTTATTTTATAAAAAAAATTTCATTTAAGAAGCGAGGCATGCTGAAACTTGTACCCTCGATTTATCTAATGTGGATGTAAATGAGCTATAAAATACATTTGCAACGGATGATGGCGTACAATGGATAATCTCGCCAGCTGGTCGAAACAGTTTGTTTTTCCTGAGTTCTCCTCCTGATTTGAGAGCCTCTGCAAACAATCTAGTCGCGCAGCGACGCGTGTGACGCGCAAAATGCGGGCTCCTCGGACCATCGACCCTCGGTGCTCTTGGAAAAATCGGGGGTGGAGCAGGGAAAGGGAGACGTCTTGTTGCACACCCCAGAACCGGACGCGTGCCACGATCCACGGACCAAGATAATTGCGAATAACACCGCGACAAACGGCTCCAGATACCGCTGCCCGATATCGCCTTCTGGGGTGGAGACTTTTTTTGTCCAGATATACACTCGTCACGATGCTTTGGCCAGTGATTGAATTCCACCGTTAGGATTTCAGGAAAGAAAAGGAAGTGATAAGGAGTTATGGATATGATTATTTGGATTATTGATCTCTTTTCGAGGTAATTCAGTTTTGAGACGTATGTTAATTTGAAAAATTGAAACTTAAAAAAGAAGGTGTTAATGTGTAATTGAATTATTTAAATTTTATAAATTTATATTTAAGATTAATATTTTAAGATTTGTGAGTATTTTATCGTTAAAGTATTAAAGTATTGGAAAAAGTATTTTGATTATCGGGGTAGCAAAAAGATAAGAAATTGTGATTCGATTCCTGATCTCAAGGAAAATTACGATCTCAAGTTAGAAATCCAGATGTTACAAGGGGAACACTTAGACCCCCAATAGGTTGGCGTCACACGTCAATCAATCACTAATACCGTGAGATTAAAATGTCCAGACACCACCCTCTCACGAAACTTTCTCTCTCTCTCTCATTCTCTTAGTGTTTGGTCTTACTACCGAGGGTATTTATCGAAAAAGAACGTAACGCGACTCTGGAGGTTTCGCCCGGAAAACCGAATATGGCCGTTTGGTTATCAAAGGTTATCGTGCACTCGGGGGAAAAAGTCTTTTCGTG
The DNA here is from genome assembly GCF_029169275.1 of Apis cerana. NCBI lineage: Eukaryota > Metazoa > Arthropoda > Insecta > Hymenoptera > Apidae > Apis > Apis cerana. The sequence goes on along the minus strand of NC_083864.1, from coordinate 6,515,931 downwards.
GCCGGATATTCAATGGAGTGAATCCATCAATTCTCGGGATCAAGGGATCTACGTTATTTAAGAGAATGATAGGATGTAAGGGTGGGCAAAAAAATCCTGCATCATGGAAAACATAAATTTCGAGCATATATATGGTAGCTATTGTTAAAAAAAACCTCTACTCTATGAATATAAATGTTTTCATTACGATTTCTATATTGCATAAACATCTCTTCTTAATGTTTAAAATTTACAAAATTGGTTCAATTTTTAATACAAATTATTCTTCATTGTAATCCTTCAATTTTATTTTGCAATTGCAAAAATATTTTTTTCCTAATATCTAAATTGACTCGTTGTTAATTCTTAATACAAAACATTATTAATTCTTAATAATAAAAAAAAAAGGAAATATAGCAAGGAGAAACGATAAGTTACTCACATGCAAGAAACAGTAGCGCTTGTACCCTCCGTCTGCATCAGAAGGCAGGCTCCCATCGAACAGAAGCATTAACCCTGATCCTGGCGCGATGTTCAGCAGAGCGGATGACAACGTACTCAGAGAGCGGCTTAAAGCTCTTTTCCCTCTTTCCATCCATGTGCCTTTCGACCTCACTGCCACTGCCACGAATCTACACTATATAATATAATTTTTGGCCACGTGCCACGTCACTGTTATTAATTACCCTACAATTAAGAATCGTCTTCGAACAATCACGATTTCAAAGGAATTAGAACCGCTACCCTTGATTCAAAATAGAAAACGATTAATTCGAACGCGTTTCTCTTCCATAATAATTGTTTCGCAAATCACAATCGACAATGAAAAGATATTCGTCTCTAGAATTGTTGAAAGATAAATTGATTCGATAATTCTTTTCTCTGGTTTTTGCTTAGGTCATCCACATTTTTTCAATCAATTGTCCTGCGGTCTGGACCTCGTCTCGATGGCTGGCGAATGGTTGACAGCGACAGCTAATACCAACATGTTCACCTACGAAATCGCGCCGGTGTTCATACTGATGGAGCACGTGGTGCTTCAGAAGATGAGAGAACTGATCGGTTGGAGCGGTGGCGACTCCATCCTTGCCCCAGGAGGTTCCATCAGTAATCTGTACGCCTTTCTCGCTGCCAGGCATAAAATGTTCCCTATGTACAAAGAGCGGGGCCTCTCCGCAGTGGGTGGACAGCTGGTTATGTTCACGTCTGACCAGGTACGTTTTGCTCTACTTATCGCTTTTGTGCCTTTGCGGTATGTCATCGATAAGATAGGATCGTATCGCTTAGGATAAAATTCTTATATAAAACGACGTGTTATCTTATTTATCTCTTGAGATACAGAGTTATAGATAATGGAATTATGAAATTATCGAAATAAAAACCTTATTTTTTTTTCCTTTTTTCTTTTCTAAATCTACGGAAAAATAAACGGAAATGTATGTTTGAAATTTTATTTATTTTCGTGCGAACAGTGCCATTATTCGGTGAAATCGTGCGCCGCTGTCTGCGGATTGGGAACGGACAATTGCGTGATGGTTCCTAGCGACGATCGAGGCCGAATGATTCCTTCGAAACTGGAAGAATTAATTCTTGAACGCAAGGCCAAAGGACACATCCCCTTCTTCGTGAACGCTACCGCAGGAACGACCGTCATTGGAGCGTTCGATCCTATTCCAGAAATCGCTGATATATGCCAGAGACACAAGCTCTGGCTGCACATCGACGTAAGTTTCTAGATCATTTAATTTTCTCCAATAATAATAAAACGATCAAGACAATATAATTTAATCGACCAGTGTAATGTGTACAAAATCGAGGATGAAAAGTGTTTCGAAGTTAGAAAGGAAGAACAGAGAATTCCACTTAGCTTAGACAGATTATTCAAATCTGCGTTCAACGTTCGAACGATAAATGCCAAATGCCTAAGAGCCTTAACGTAAATAATAAATGTGAGAAGCGTCATCTAGTCGACGGCCAGTATTTCGATCGGTTAAATTAGGGGAAAATTCGGAAAATCTGGGCTTTGCTCGAAGTCAAAACTTACGAAGTCTTTAATACACAACAATTCTTTAGTTTCTCTACATTTTACAAAATATTTTTTTCTCAGGCGGCTTGGGGTGGTGGACTGCTTCTCTCGAGAAAATACAGGCATCCTCGAATGACAGGCATCGAACGGTGAGTGAAAGAAAAAAAAAATAGAATAACTATCTTTGTAAAAATACGATACATCTTCACCCTCAAACTGTTCAATCTTCTCCTTAAGATATATATATATAGCTTTTCGATCAATCAGAAACACCTCCACACGTGTTCTATAGAGGGGTGGCTTAATCCTCATACTTTATAGTTTATTGAGGCTTAGTTTGATGGAGTCACTCGGAAACGAAGTATACACACACAATGTGGATAAAATCGATAAAGTTTCTTCCAAGTAGATAAAGTTTTTCCTGGCTAGAACGAGATTTAAACTTAAGAAAAGTCAGTTTGCATATGAATAGAGAACTGAGAATAGATATTGGTAGACTTCATCTGTAAATTAAATTTAGTCAATCGCAGGAACAATCATACGAAATTAATCAAACTTCAAACTCTGATTTTAATTCTACGTGTGCAGAATATTAACAATCTTTTCTCTTCATTATTATACTCATATTTAAAGAATAAAAACATTGAAATTTTAAGAATTGGCTTCATCTTCCTCTGAAAATAGAATTATTATTGTTTGGCTACTCGCAAAGTTTCTCGATTAACTATACATTAATCTACAATAATCTGGACACAATGTTGGAAATAATTCGGATAAATTAATCGACGCGGAAAGAAGATACCTGCTGGCAATTTCTCGACAGTATCGTAATCCATGGAATCGAGGGGATGGATGGAAAGGAGTGACTCCTGTCCTCGACACATGCGAACTTTCGCATATAGAATCGCGGAGGCGAGTGATGTCCGACCCCTCGTGCTGCAATTGGGGGTCAGGGATAGGCCGATTCAGGGGGTGGCTCGGATGGGGTTGGCGAGATTAATCCACGATTTGCATCCGGCCGCATCTGCTCCCTTCATTCAACCCCCAGACAGTCCGTGACCCGAAAAAAAGTGGCACGAGGCCTGTCGAGAAAATCATTTTCACTCGAAAAGTCATCCGAACTCGGAGTAATATCGAATACTCGCGTCGGCTTGCTTTCCAATTTCGTGGAATTTACTCGGAATTTTTTATTTAGAAAATTTTTTCCGCAACAACGGAATATTATAGCAACACGTATGCTACAAAAGATGCACGAACAATAGCTGTCATGCATATTTCTCTTTCTACGCGCGAGTAGTTATCGAGATGAATATTCTTTGTCGCGAAATGAAATTGAATGAAATTGAATCTTTAACATTTACCATTTTCGTATTGCAAATTTTTATAATAATATTCGGATCATAGAATTTCTTTCTACCATCGTTACAAAATATTATTTCCAATTTTAAATATTTTTCCAATATCTGTATTACCAATTTTCGAAACACATAATTTCGAATTGAAACTATTTTCACGATACTTCGAATTATTTTCATCAATAGTTCATAGTAATTCGATTTTCACAAAGCTTAAGAAAAAATCCGAGCAAAAGTCCTCCACACTCCATGCAATCGCCTTGAATTTCCTGCTTGCACAGACTGTACTCCAGAACTTCCTTCCTGTGAAGGTCTTGATTAAAATGGCAAACGAAAAATCCGAAGGACGAGCAACAGCTGGATCAGTTCCCTGGAGCGCATTTGCAGAACAGAACTCTCCTCTTTATATATCGACGGCGGCGCCGCATCGTACTGTGCCTTCCGCGGGTCTGAAATAAAAGACCGTGCCTCGACAATGCTGGATTAAACTCGTACAAAGGGAACAGAGCTTTCCTCGTTCTCTCGTTCAATGTCGCTCTCCGTCGCTCTCCAACCACTCCCTTCGTTGTTCATCCCTCGAACAGAACGGCGCGGACTCGCGAAAAGGAGGATCAGAAAGGAAAGGGAGATCGTGATTCCAGCGTCGCGACAAAGTCAGAAATGATTACGCATAAAAGGTGGTTGAGGAAGGAAGGAGAGGTCTGCAGGCGGAAGTGAAGTTGAAAGTCCTTCTCTCGATGGATTCGACAGTTTTGTCGCGGGCTTCCATGCTTTTCACGTGTATTTTTCCTTCGTATACACACGCTTTCATGCAAATTACACGATCCTCGATTCCCTGGAGCACGATTATTCCGATCTTTTTCGACGATCGCTGCGAATTGTCTTTGTTTTGTGAAGAGAGATGTTCTTTTAAGACTCGTCTATTCTATTTCTTTCTTTAAATATCGTTTGTTTGTATCTTCTTCTAATTTTGATTTTAATGTCAGAATGTCTACATAAGAATTATTAATTTTCTCTTCGTTCGAATTGGAGGAATCTGACTGAGTTTCAATTGAAAACCAGTTCTTTTTTTTTCGCGCTTAGCTTTTCCTAAGTGGTGAGGGATAATTAGCAACCCTCGTGATATATATTGCGCGGCTTTTGGGGTTGGCACCTAGGATGAATTTAAGAGTGAACGGAAGGGCGCTGCACGCGCCAACCCCAGCTGCGAATCGCATTAATCACTCGAGCTTTATACCCACACATTATGCACACTTTTATCGATACCTTTTTTTAACTAATGGAAAATTAGAACACGTGGAGCAACACGTTCAATCTTTCGATAACAAAAATTATATAACTCATTAATTGAATCGTGAACGATAAAATATAAAAGCTATTGAAGCTAAATGTGTAACTACAAAGTGTATTTATGAATGAAGTGATGCAAATTGTGCGAAGTGCACGAAATTTGGAATGGCACAAGCTCGTGAAAATGGCGGTGATACAACGTTACGATAAACTCGTATAAGGTTGAAGAGGATGCAGAAGAGTGACTAATGACAAACGGCTGTCGCCGACACGGATCTCTTTTCCTGGTTGCTTCGAGTACCCTCGCATCATCCACAGAGCAGTCGACAGACAAGTAGGGATAGTGTCGCGATATATGTGTCAGTTGCCAAGTGTCGATAACGTTTGTCATCGGACGGCCACGCTTGTCTGCACGTGCACGCCTGATTCTACTTGAGCCAAGTTAACCTCTATTTAAACGAAACGGTTGAAGCTTCTCAATAATTAACACTGAAATTTATCTATTCTATTTTTACTATCTTCCAACTTATATATACAAATATATCTCGTTCTAAAAATATTTGAAATTTCACCATGAGGATTTTTATATTTAAAAATATCGTATATCATTTATTTTTGTATGATAAGTTATTCTAATAGAAAGGTGAGCGACACTTGTTGAATGCATAGGAAATTAATGTCAAATAGTACACAGGTTCTCGCGTTTTGTGCCACGGATTAAGAAGGGTTAGGAGTTTTTGCCGCAAGGGTGTGTCTCTTAGGAGCAGGGTTAAATCCAATCCCGTGGCTATATTAATAGCTCTTCTCTCGAATTGATGGACCGCGCTGCGTGGAGGGAAAATAACTCATATTTTATCCCCTATTGGTCCCAGTGGGAGTGGATAAACGTTTGACGACCAGCTGAGCTCGACCGCCTTTCTCAGCCACCTTCGCTCCTTCTCGATAAATCGCTGATAAAATCTGTTCCAGTCGCTTCCTTTCATTTATCCCTTGTTATTGAATCGAAATTTGAATCGCAAAAAACTTTAAACTTCTTTATATTTATCGCGTATTTCGACTTTGATATCTTAGAATATTCTCTTTTTAATTATTCAAAATTATATCGCTCATTCCATATACTTTATAAAAAGGATTTCAAAATTTTAAGAAAAAAATTAATAATATTGTATAGTATTAATAAAAAAATCGTTCTTTTAAAGGACATAGAAAGATTTTTTGTAAGAAACTGTTATATTATCAATTTCACATTCTTTCAGTTTTCAAACTTTCAACCCCTTAACGACCATATCCAATTTTGATTTATTTCGAATAAAATAATTCGGTCTTTAAGGGGTTAATAACGATGTATGCGCATGATATTCTTCATAAAAAAAAACACGATCGTTCACAGAGCCGATTCCGTGACCTGGAACCCGCATAAACTCATGGGGGCGTTGCTTCAATGTTCGACGATTCACTTCAAGGAGGACGTAAGTCACTTTCAAATCGATTACTATTCGTCTTATCGTAATTGTAAAAATCGTTCCACGTGCATGTGTATCCTGGCGAACAAATCGACATCTCGAGATCCCGTGGACGGAAATTCCTGTCTTCTGTAAGGGTGATGACACAACGGTGGCTGCATTCCGAGGGGCCGAGACGTGTACGCGTTGGAACGCGGCACTGCAGGAATTTAATTAAACTAAGAGATAACATATGTTGCCGACCGTACCACCGTGGCTCGCACGAGGGTTTATTCGCCCCCGCACGCCTGCGTAGTTATATTGCCGACTCAGAACTTCCCCCTTGGATATTAAAATTCCGTGCACCGGCTGCCACGGAACGTTTCGAACGAGGGAACTTCTTTCCTTATTCTTAATATGTTACGTTTGGCGATCGGTTGGTTAAGAAATTGTTGCAAATTTGTAAGCACAGCTCGAGTATCGATTTGTAATATATAGTATATGATTTATGGAAATTTTAAAAAATTTTAATGAATTTTACGTTCAAATTATTCAAAATTAAAAAAAACTTGTAGGTGTTTTTCATCATTGTTGATGTTTGAATTAACAATTGAGATTTTCATTTTTTTTTTAATTTTTCTATAGATCTCTTCACTAATTACACATTATCTCTCACATATATATCATTTGAATTACAATCATCTATTGTATTTAAATGAGATATATTACAGTTTGACAATTCTAATGTTGAGAAAGACAATATACTTTTGATAATTTTTTAAATTCGTGCACATTTTTAAGCGTAATTTTCTTAATTTTCCTGTTGGTTACAGTAAAAACAAAATCCTTTTCGCTGCAATTTTTTTTTATTACATGGAAAAATAATGAAAGAAATGACACAATATTAAAAGAAAGAACGTTCGATTTACGAGGACATTCAACGAATACGAAATCGTAGAATCATGAGGTACAATGGCGACCTGTAGGGTGGCAGGATACCATTCGCCATTTTGTAAATTCAATATCCCTCAGTTTCCCTCTTCCTGCGCATGAGTTCTCATATCGACCGGGACCCGTCTCTCACGTTTGTTCTTTCTCGCGCCTGTCAATTAGAAAGTTTCTCAAACATAGCTCGAAACGTATGCTCATTGTGTCCTGTAAAATGAGTTGGAAAAACTGGAAAACCGAACAACAACAGACGAGACTATCCCCATCTCGCCTCCTCCATGCATTCGCTTCTTTATTTTCCAGGGTTTGCTGATTAGCTGCAATCAAATGTCAGCCGAGTATTTGTTCATGACAGACAAACTGTACGACGTGAAGTACGATACCGGCGATAAAGTGATTCAATGCGGGCGTCATAATGACATCTTCAAACTTTGGTTGCAATGGCGAGCCAAGGTAAATAGCATAGATCGAAGAAGAATTATGCTCGATTCGTGAAAACGAAACAAAAAATAAAAATAGGAAAATAAATTTTTTCACGAAGAAGATTGAATTAAGAAAATAATTTTGATATATTTTATTAGATAAGCGGTTAAAATTATGTTTAATTTAATGGAAACGAAAAAATGTGATAAAAATGGAAGAAGAAAGAAAAGGATTGCAGAGAGATAGAGAATTTTTTTTTATATAGGGTACAGAAGGATTCGGGAAACACATGGATCGACTGATGGAACTTTCGGAATACATGGTCAGAAGGATCAAGCAGATGCCTGACAAGTATTACCTAATCCTAGAGCCCGAAATGGTGAACGTCTGCTTCTGGTATTTGCCAACACGCGTTAGAAACATGCCGCATACTCAGGAGAGAATCAAAATCTTAGGAGATGTGAGATTAAATCCTAACTCTTCTAATTTTCTATTCTTTTTCTAAACTATTTTATAAATAACAGTATCTTTAAACATCTTGTGCATTTCAATTATCAAACTTCTCAATTACGAATTCCAATATTCTGATTAATTTGACCAAGCTCTGACTATTCTTGTGAATAATATAATACTTACAGATCTCTTCTTTATCACTGATTTACATAATAATAGCAATTAGCCAACAGTGGAAGAAACAACAGAGGAAAACAATGTGTTCACAGATCTGTCCAATCTTGAAAGGCCGAATGATGCAAGCTGGCACACTGATGGTAGGTTACCAGCCGGACGATCGACGACCCAATTTCTTCAGAAATATTATCTCGAGTGCCGCGGTCACGGAAGCGGATGTCGATTTTCTGCTGGCGGAAATGGACCGGTTAGGCCACGATCTGTAAGAAACCTGCCTGTTCTAATTAATTACATAATCAACCGAGGGGGCACGATTTAATGTAAATCGCGACACCATATCGAAAGTGAAATATTCCTGTTGATATTAGAAATTCATTAACGAGCAGGAGTTTAACCGCGTTTCATCACGTGTACAAAATCCGGAGGTCAAATTCGAGAATCGCAATCATGATTAATAATTTAAGCACCCACCTGCTCTCTTCTCTTTTCTATTAATGGAAACTTTCCATTATAAATCGATATCGTTTGATTAATCATAATTTACTTTTATTATCAACCATAAGAAATGAAAACCAATGGCTAAATTAACGATAATTGTTTCTCTATCGATGGAAATTATTATATTTTGCCTTTTTATAATTTAATTTGGTTATTCGTAATCGAAATTGACGAGAGAAGGGAGTGGTGATTATCATCGTAGCACGAAAAAGAAAAAAAACGCTTCTTCAGCATATTTACGAAGCAACAAACCGAAGATCAAAGGATACTCATAGCACGTAAGTTCTCTAGATATAAGCGTATATCCGTGAAACGAAAGAGTCAAGTTAAAAAAAAAAGCTCTAGCGATGCTTCCGGCCGTAAATGTTACTAGTTCTCATTCTCAGCGCTATAAGTACTTTCTTAGAGGGTGAAGGGAGACGAAGGGATAGCAACGATGTGTTTTCATCGTAAAATGAAGCAATAGTAAAGTATAGATATATCATCACGCTTATAGTCAACGATTCGGTCCCTTCATTTTTTTAAATCGATAATTTGATTTCTTGCTCGAGGATATATGCATACGAATGCACACAGTCAGTCCCGTTTCATTTATTATTATCCTTGCAGAATTTGTAGAGTCGAGATTGATCTCGAACGAACAATTAGATTTGCGCAAGTTGGCGCAAGTTGAACAATATAAACAAATAAGCGAATAAAAATTAAAAAAAAAAGGAATTCTTGAAATTGAAATGAATAAAAAAAAGAATTCGTTCGAATAGAACGAGATAGAATGTACAAAATATTTTTACTTGGAATGGAGTACTTATATAGAAGAAATATAAAGATAATATCACGATTAAAAACGATAACTTTAATTTCTCTGGTTAGATAGTTACAATTCATTTTGCTCGTTAATTCGTTGAGATGATTAAAATGAATTTGTTATTTATTGATCGTTTGCAAAATTTATCGTTATAATGAAAGAGGTATGGCATTCATTATTATACAAATGTATGTATGTTATTATTTATTATCGAAAGGTTTCATCAAAACAGAGAGAGAATATTTATTAATATAGGAAATTTGGGGGAAAAAAAGAAGTATAAATATAACGTTAAAACAAAAAAAAATATATAATTATATGAAGAACAAAGCGTATATTATATACATATATATATACATATATAAATATATATTTAGCGTTGAGATTTTAAAATACAAAACACAAACCCATGAAAGTACATGCTTTTTCAAGTATTCGTGCGAACGGTTGTCATTTAGTTCGTCGATTACCTTTATATACTGTTGGAAACTGATCTTATTATATAGTTGATGAAGTCTTCTTAGAAATTAGTTTTCATAGTTTATCGAAACGCGTTTACGTCTTTCACGCGACACTTTTAGAGGAATTCTATTCGATCGTTCGTTAGTTAGCCCATCACTTCTCACATATTGATTCGTTTCATTGATCGAAAATAAAGCATCATTAATCGTAGTTTTGTTTCTTTTTTTAAATGGGACGAATAAAAATATTTACGATAATTTTGCTCCTGTGAAAAACGACGAAAAAATCTCAATCTGTTCGACAAAGAGAATAAAAGGCAACACTTAAGAACCGAATGAATTCTATATAGATTTTTCGATTCACTCGCCACCGAGGTAAAGAATGAAGATTACTTTAAATGTAAGTAAATACAAAATATTTAGGTATATATTTAAGAAAGGATACCTAAATGTATTTATTGTATTAAATCTACGAATTTACTTAACGCTTTCTTTTCCCGTCGATACTTACCGAGCCGATATTCGATAGATATTCATGAAAAATCACAAGAACGAACGAACGAGATATGTGAAAGCATAGAAAAAACATGAAATATCCAGAGAACGTGTTAAAGTGTTAAGACAGGCAAAGGATCGATGCAATATTGTTTAATTAGTAGAATCGATATTTAAGTCAATCTTTAACGATCAATCTTAACGATACATCGATTTAAGATTGACGAGAAAGAAAGAAGGAGATTTGTTCGAATTGTTATATATAAAATCGAATGAAATCACGATGCATTAAACAGTATTATAAGCTGGCAGAGGTATGTATTTTTAAAAGAAAAAAAAGAAAAGAAAAATATGAAATGAAAGAAATAACAAATAACCATTCATCTGACCATGATTATCGATACCTGCAGAAGAGACACTTTATCGAATCGTTGTTGTTAATTGTCTACAATTTTATCGGCGTTATACATTTTTTTAACACCAGTCATTGATATTGCCGACGAATGGCTGATTTTACTTCGATGAATTCACTCTTGTATTTTATCGTAATTAAAAAAAAAAAAAATGAGAATATAACGTCATGCACACATATACATAGACACATATACGTACATCAAAGATTTACGAGAGGAGGAGGGGAAAAAGATAATATATTTGTACAGGCAATGAATTTATCTAAGTAGAAGTCTCGAATCTTTAATCCACATACAAATACACATACATTTGGCAAACTTAGGAATTTCACATCATTGTGAATGTAAATGTAAATGGTCGCCATATCAGTGCCGTTAATTAACTACGGTTTTGTATATTCTTGTGCCCATTTCCTCCATCTACTCATGAAGAACCGAAAATTTGTAAATAAGAAAATATATAGAATATGTTCACCATTTTATCGATGTGAAAATTATTTGAGATGTGTAATTAAAGTGTTATATTCTATTCCTGTGACATTGTTATTACATACTTTACGCTGTTATAAATCATTGTTACATACTGTATTGTAATTTAATACATTGTTGCACATATGCACTTTAGTTCTTATATCTATGCACTAGTAGCGAGATATGCATGATGCACTGTTGTATTTTTCGATGCACCTAATTAAAAATTTTTTTTTTTAATTTTCAAACCAAAGCACCAAACTAGACGAAATCGGCACAAGTATAATTAACGTTGGTCAATTCCTTTTCTTGTGATTTATCAAATTGATCCAGGGCTCATCAACCCTGACCTCGTTATTGTTAATTATTAGTCTTAAGTTGAAACAACAACAAAATCCGACGTCTTCCAAAATGAAAAAGAGAGAGAGAAAGAGAGAGAGAGAAAAAAATCAGAGCAGCTATCCTTATATTATAAAATTGTATGTAATTAAACAAAGAAAAAAAAAGAAGAAAACGAGAGTACATTTATATATATAATATTATATATATATATAAATAGATGAGGAGAAAATTATATATAAATAAATATATATATACATGTATGTACACGTGTGAGCAAAACTCTCCTTGACGACAAAATGAGCGAAAGAATATGGACTATGTAAAGATCTATGCGGCGTTAGCGATGATCGCTGACACGTCGTGATTCTATGACAAGTATCACCTAATTGACCCTATTATCCACTGTATATCAATGTCTAATAAACTGCTGTTATCCCAAATTGTCAATAAGTGTTACGTGTTATTGTTTGTATCCTATCATCAATACAAAAAAATTATTTAAAACAATCACCACGAATTTATAGACTATTAAAATTGATGTATTATTTGAAAATATATTGGGAATATTATATCATTTATATCATATATCATTATATCATTTATATCATAAATAACAAAATATGAATAGACAAAATATTTTGAAGAGATAAAATGCAAAAGTGGTAAAGAATTGCTCGACTAGACACGTGGTATATTAATTCGTCGATATTAAAAGTTTCGATATTAAAAGATGGAAAAAATTAGGAACCAGTTAGACCAGAGGCTCGTTCATAACAGATGAATAAATTATCTCATAGTGGCTAGTCGACCTTGACAAGCCTCTACCATTATCATATATACGTATATGAAAGTTTTAAAACAGTTGATTTAACTCAGTTGCGTGAAATAACCGTGATTATGAAGTCTTTTGTGGAATATTCCTCAGATTGTGATTTTCCAATTGAAAATCTTCCTTATGGTGTCTTTTCTACAAAAAATAATGTAAGTAATATAAAATAATGTATATCGAATTGTAACGTTATTCGTGGAAAGTTATAGGTTATGTAAATTTTAAAAAAATATTTTTCATTGTGATATAATTATAATTCATGACATATATTCATTTGATATAGTAACGATGATGAAAAATAACTAATATATTACGCGATAAATTTTAAAAATAATTTTTTTAGCGGCGTAGCTAAAATATTTTTGGCTTATTATTAGTGCAGTAAAGCGCCATCTAGCGATTGGAATAGTAAAAATAGACTATAAAGACGCGAATATTCTAATCAATTTCAAACAAAATTAATCGTTTGAAATGTTAAAAAAATCATTTGGAATGTTTGATAAATAAACTATCATCGATAATTTTTTTAATTTGAATTTTTTTAAATTGAATTTATCAATAATACCTACTGTCAAACCACATTATCGAATGTTGGTAACATACTGTATTAAGATAAATTTCAAACCTTTTCAGCCACAAAAAAGAATAGGAGTAGCAATAGGCGAGGAAATTTTAGATCTATCTGCTATTGCGCATCTTTTTGATGGACCATTATTAAAAAACAAGCAAGATGTATTTCGTCATGATTATCTCAACGATTTTATGGCCTTGGGAAGATCCGCTTGGATAGAAGCCAGAAATAAACTTCAAGACTTGTTATCAATCAGTAATCCAACCTTGCAAGAACCCAATATTCGTTCAAAGTAAAATAAGAATTGCAATAAAAATGAAAAATAACAAAAACGTATATTTTATACGATTATTTTTTCAGTGCCTTTGTAAAACAAAATGAAGCAATAATGCATCTACCAGCAAAAATTGGTGATTACACAGATTTTTATTCCTCGATTTATCACGCCACAAATGTGGGCATCATGTTCCGTGGAAAAGAAAATGCTCTGATGCCAAATTGGTAATTAATTAGCTTTAAATTAATCAATTAATCATAATAATAATTATGATTAATTGATTACACATCCATAGGAAACATTTACCAGTTGCTTATCATGGAAGAGCGAGTTCAGTCGTCGTTTCTGGGACACCGATAAGAAGACCTCTAGGTCAAACAGTTCCGATAGAGGATGCAGATCCAGTTTTTGGCCCTTCAAGATTAGTAGACTTTGAATTGGAAGTAGCTATCTTTGTCGGAGGACCACCTACAAATTTAGGTGATGCTGTTCCAGCGTCTAAAGCTTACGATCATATTTTTGGAATGGTTACTATGAACGACTGGAGTGGTAAATTTGACGCAATTATTAATAAATAACAAAATAAAAGTACATGGTCAATTGAAAAAAAAAAAAATTACAGCAAGAGACATTCAAAAATGGGAATATATTCCATTGGGACCCTTCGGTGCAAAAAATTTTGGAACTACCATTTCTCCATGGATAGTCACTATGGAAGCTCTAGAGCCTTTTAAAGTACCCAATGTGCATCAAAATCCAACCCCATTCCCCTATTTACAACACAATGAATCTTGTAACTTTGATATTAAATTAGAAGTTGACATTAAATGTAAGCGTTTCGTAAAAAAAAAAAATTGTTATTTAGAAAAACAAGAAAAAGAAGAAATTGTGTCATACTTTTTTATTATTTTTTTCTAGCTCCAAACGGTACCGTTACAACCGTCTGTCGCAGTAACTATAAATTCCAATACTGGACACCCCAACAACAATTAGCTCACCACACCGTAACCGGATGCAATATCAATCCAGGTGATTTAATGGCTTCCGGTACGATAAGTGGCGAGGTGTGTCTCTAAAATTTTTACCCATTACCTTTTCAATTAAATCGTCGATGTCCAGATGGTAAAAAATCCTGTTACGTTTCAGGCTGCTGATTCTTTTGGCTCCATGCTTGAGCTCAGTTGGAAAGGCACTCGTCCCATACTGTTAAAAGATGGGACCAGCCGGAAGTTCCTGCAAGATGATGACGAAGTGATTATTCGCGGTATGCTCGCTACTTTCGTTTGAATAATTTAACATGTATATAGCCAGATTATTGACAATCGAGCATTGTTTTACAGGTTATTGTGTCGATGGTGGGTACAGAATTGGATTTGGATCGTGTTCGGGGAAATTGTTACCTGCTCTTACGAAATGATTTTTTTTTAATATATTAAATTTCCTATACTTTGGAAGTTAATTTAAAAACTACTTATCATTTTCACTTTTGTATATTGTATACATTTATGAATAAAATAGATAGTGAATAAAAAATTATATATATAGTATATTAATATATATATAATATTATTGTTGGAATGTATGATGGAAATAAAATTCGATTGAATGAAAATTATGTTAACAACGTTGCGATGGAACATACTGTGATATAAAATAACTGGAATATCGATCCGTAAAAATAGTGAATTCGATCAATAAAGACAGCAGTACAGGTGCAGGTTGAACGTAAGTATCAACGAAACATGGCTGGTATGCTGTTAAAGTGAGTAAAATCCGATGAGATTTCGTTTATTTAACAATTTTTATTCGTAGATAAATAAAATAATGCACAAAAATTGTTTTTCGCACTTTTTTTTTACTTAAAAAAATATAATATCTATCATACAGTTGACATATTACGTAATTTATATTAAAAGAGGTCAGAAATCAGATCAATAATGTCAATGATATAGCACTATAATAATATCAGTAAACTAGAACTATCCATTTACCTTGACATAATTAATTTTCCTCGGTAATTTAATTTCTAATTTTATGAACAGTCATACATTTCAAATTGTACAGTCATAATACTTTACTATGTTCTTAAATTATGTTTTTAAATTCCAATAAATTTTATGATAATCTAATTCAAAACTGTGCATATATTTTTAATAATATTCAAACTTTATTGAACAATCATATAATGGTAAATCATTGTACTGTAATAAAAATTCTTTTTGAAAAAGAATATATTCTTTATTTTAAACATAAAAAATATAATTTTTTTGTACTTTAAATGACTTTAAATGACCTTAATATGATCTTAAATAATTTTGAAATAAACTTAAAGAACAAATTTTTTAGAAGTTTGCATACTTTGGAGGCGTTAGACGAACCAACAGCAAAATGGAACGTTCCTTTAAACGATGGAAATCATGTAATAGAATTCGAACATGGTACAGCGACAGGTCGTCGATTGGTAAGAATAGATGGGAAAGAAATATTTCACAGAGATTGGATGTTCAATCTAGTTGGAGACGAAGTCTTCATGTTCAATGGTAACAAATTCGTGATTAGAATCGATCCAATTCCTGGTAAGTATATATTTTACATTAATCACACGTATCGTTCAATTAAACGATCTCACTCTTTAAATAAATTACATAGGTTTAAAATATTCTTACACATTGTGGGTGAATGGCAAGACTTACAAACATTTTGTGAGATCGCAGTCAAAAATTTTGGAAACCTGGTTGGCTAAAGTTAAAAATGAAGAATACAGAATAGTGCTAGGTAATAATGCTTCCTTCTCGATAATAAAAAAGATTATTAGTAAAAAAGAAATAACAATATACGTTTTATAGATAAGCAAACGCAGAACGTTTGGGTTAATAGAGAACAGGTTGAAACAGAGGTAAAAAAAAATGATTTCTCTTATAAGTAAAATAAATTATAATTAAAATTGTTTACTTTAGAATGAATTTACCGATGATGGCGCAGAAATTCTATTCTCGGTAGGCGATATTCCAGCAACAATTAGAACTTATAGTTCTGGACAAAAAGATATTGGAATAATATATTCTTTATATATCGATGACATAGAGATCGAAAAAGAAACTCTACTAAAAGAAGATGAAGAAATATAACCGGATACACGATGAATTTATTTGATAATTATGTTTTTATTGTTTCACGTACCATAAAAATTTATTACACATTGTACATAATATACAACGAATCACTATGCAATAAAATCATTGAAATAATTTAATTAATTGTGAATCAAACTTTGCAATTAAAATCTTGAACACAGCAAAGAAAGAAAATTTCAGTTCTATTCAGGTCATAAGTAATAAAAATTCTAACCCTAGTTCTATTTTCATCCCAGATTTTTTCCCCGGATTTCTTTAAACGAATCATTAATCACAATGTCTCTGTCAATACGAGAAAGTATAATCAGCATCGGATCTCGAATGCTCCAAAGACACATAGAGGAAGACGTACATTACGATGGTGCGTGCCAATTAAATATCATAGATCAATGTTCCTCATTTTAACCTAATCTTCGATCGATTATAGTAATGACCATCGACGAGTTGCAGGAAATGCGAGAAAATTTGTTACAACAAATCTGGATGTTGACTTTAGAGAACGATATTTATGAACGATACTTGTCACGTCAGGATCCTCACAGTCTAAAAGGTAAAGAATAATTATTTCCTCTTAAAAACAAATATTAACAAATTTAAATCTCGCATCTCACAAAATTCACAAAACGATAAAAATTTTTAAAAATCAAGTCATAAAGGCTATCCTCGAGAGAGAAAAGATCACTCGAAGAATGACAGCGCACTTGATACCAAGAGCAATGTCGCATGTAAGCTTTCGGGAGAGTTTATTCAATATACACGATCCGGGAAGGCTAAGTCCAACCGTGCACAGCGCGTCTTCCCGATCACCATCCATAACGCGATTTAGAACGTCGAGTGTCGTAACATTGACCGAAGGAGCAAAGTTAGAGAACTTATTTAAACGATTATCTATTTCTTCTATCTCTTCTTATTTCGTTATTTCACGCATCAGAATCCCGATACCTCATCGTATAGTAATGGCGAAGAAGGAAATAGAGGAATTGAAGAAGAAATTGGATATTTTGCAAATGTATGTGAGAAAGAGGAAAATGGACTTGAAGGCTCACATAGACGAGATCGAAATACGGATCAATGAGATCCAAGAGGCGAAGGAGGATTTCGAAGTGGAAGTGGTTACGGAAGGCGTGGATCGATTGACAGGCAAGATACCTGCCGAACGACTGATCAGGTGATTGCGCGTGTGATCGGAACGTGTTGCAACGTGTTGTGAATACGTTTTGTTTTTTACGCGTGGGATCTCGCGAAGATTCATCGAGGAATGGCTGAAATCGGCGAGCACGATACTGGAGAGGCTGAGATTGAAGACGGCCACTGTAAAGCTTCAGATCAAAAGGGCCAGACTGCAACTTGCACAGAGGAAAGAGCTCGGGGAGATGCTTCACGTCATCGATTTCGAGAAATTGAGGATCGAGAATCAGGATTTTGCAAAGTTGCTCGAGGAGAAGAATCTTTATGTGATCGATATGAAGAAGATCGCAGGTGATTGATCGAGAGAGATCTGTTACGGAGATTGGGTATATATTTTCTGTTCGTAACAGGTTATTACCACTTGAAATTGACGCAACACAAGCAGAAACTGAACGATTTATCGGTAAAATTGAAGGAATTAAAGGAGGAGACCATGTTGAAACAGAAACAGATCGAGGAGATAAATACTGAGTATGATATTTACGCGAGCCAAGTGAAGCGGCAACAGAAAAAATTGACGCAATTGTTGAATTTCACGGAGAATCATACTGTAAAAATTTACATAATCTTATTTTTCCTTCCGATAAAATACGTATAGGTTGGTGGCAATACATATAAGGTAATATCATATTTTTTTTAGGCACCTGATATTTTAGACTTTATCAAACTTCAAGAAGAATACGTGGAATTAGAGAAATCTTATAAATTATTGCAGAGACGTAGGAATATAGAAAAGATAATATTCGAAGAATATAAGAAGCAAACAATATGGAAGAAGAAAAAATAAAAAAGAGGCAAAAAGTAGATTTATTTAAAACATTTACCTAGTTTTCCTATCATTGCAGTATCTAAAATCATTTCCACTATTCGAACGCAAAACGTTTCTTTGTTGGGAGCTAGGGATGCAATTATATCTGTAAAAGAATTACGATGGTCTAGTACCGTCACTGGTTACGCCACCGGATAATTGGAGTTACGGTGCTTGTTTAGAAGACGAAGGAAGCTTGAAACGATCGTCCACTTTCCATGACAATATATACTTTCCATAAAACGAATTATTTGAAAAAAATTTTTTTAAACGCAACGACGATTTAATAATTTTATTTTTTGATCCAGAAGTTCAATTTTTTATATATTTTACCCTCAATGGTAAAATCTTTTAACATTTTAATAACAATACTTCTTTCAAAATTTTTGCAATAAAAAATTTTATCAAAATAAATTTTACTAAAATAATTAAAATAAAAGTTATCATTCTCGAAAGTGGGATGAATTCACAATTTTTGAACATCATTGTTGAAACGATCATCAATAATTTCATTCAATTCACTTTTTCATAAAGATCCCTCGTTAGAGATTCTTGTTTCGGTTCTCTGATTTTTTTTTTTTACAAAAGAAACGAAGACTTCCATCCATTTCCCATTTCCATTCCAAATTGCATTCATGCATTGTTGTAAACGCATTAAGAAACTAAAATCGGGTTGAAGATGGGAGGATTTTGGCGTGTGCCACGGTATGTTGGATGGTCACGCTTCACGCACTGACGATGCCTGTCCCTTCCTCTTTTCGCCCGTGGAATATCCGTCCCGGAAGACCATGTCTCTCTTTCTGAATCTGGTGATTCAGTTTCGCGACGACAATCGACGATCGACGTACCGATTGTTCGATCAATTGCTGATCGAACTAGTGAATAGTATTTATCGAAATTTTTTTCGAAAAATTTAAATAATACTTTTTTACTTATTTGAAAGAGGAGTTGAAGATATCTTCATCAAATTTGATGAAGTTATACATGTGTGGTATACGATATAAAAAATTATCAAATCAAATCAAAAGTTATAAAAGGAAGTGAAAACTAGATTTTATGTATTAATCATTGTGAAAAAGAAAATTTATATTTCTTCTTCATCAATCTTGTTTAAAATATAATTTAAAAAAAAGAATAAAAAAAATAAAAAGTAGACGCATTAGTGAAATGATAAGAATAATATGCTCAGTGGTGCATGAAGAATCGATTAGTCAACATCCTGACTTTCTAATTCCATTTTATTTCCCGTGAGGATGAAAAACGATTTCGAGAACCATCCACGACTTTTTCTATTTATTTGATTGATTTTTGGTTCTATTTGAATGATGGTAAAGATGATGATCGTAAGAAAATTAATCGGTATCTTGATCGTTTGCTCTCTGATGCAAGGAAGCTTCAACAAATATTTAGAGGTAAATATAATATTAATTCAATGTTTTCTACTTCATTGTCGTTCGTAAATCGTTAACGGTATTTGGAGATGATATACTTTGATAAAAGCTTGCCTACTTGACACGGTTGGAGAAAGATTCATTATACCCTCAAGGATATTAGGCCAAATTCGTATTTAAAATTCTAATTAGTCATGCATCACATAATAGCACTATCTAGGCCAGAAGAGAATGATTTTCACGCTTAACAAATAGTGTTGCACAATTTTATTACATTGTTGTTTGGTTACATGAAGTAGAACGTGATCGAACGTATTAAAATCCCTTTCATCTTTCTTTGAATTTAATTCAGGGTATGAACGTGAATTTAGGGGATGCTTTGCAGTTTCTTAGAGAATATGACAATGAAGCTTCTGCGATGTGTACAAGAGTAATAACTGCGCAATGGAATTTTGCGACGAATGTCACTGAAGAGAATCGTCGAAGAATGGTAAACTATTAACTATTAAATACAAAATTCTAATAAAAATTTAATCTCCAAAAATCGTTATTTATATATATATTTATATTTCTTTATCTATCGTAGATAGAGGAACAATCTTTGAAATTGAAATTTGACCGAATTTCATGGAGGAAGGCTGTAAGTTTTGCTTGGAGTCGAATAGGAGATCCCTTCGCTCAAAGGGAACTCAAAATGATTGCTATAAAAGGACGAAATTCTTTGACTGATGACAAATTTAATGAGGTAAATATTAAGATATTATGATAGTCAATTGAAAGATTAAAAAAAATCGTTAATATTTTCAGTTACACAATCTTATATTGGAAATGAAGGAAATATACGCGAGAACACGAGTGTGTCCTTACAGAACTATAGAAGCAAATTGCGATCTAAGTTTGGATCACGGTTAGTTTCTACATCAAGTTTAAAGTAGAAGATAAATCGATATAAAAATATCAAATAACTGTATTCACATTTTTTTTCAGATGTGAATAAGGCAATGGCAAAATCGAAAAACTATGATGAATTGTTATATTATTGGCATGCTTGGCACGAAGCCACTGGGCCTCAATTGAAAAACAAATACATAAGATATGTTCAGTTAGCGAATCAAGCCGCTAGATTAAATGGTGATAGAATAAAATTATATTTAAACGTGTACATATAAATATTTATTCTAAAAACTTTCTCTTTTCAAGAATATCTTTCGATCTAGGATTTCAGGATGCTGGTGATCAAATGAGAGAATTCTTCGAAGAAGAATATTTCCAACAGAACACAGCGGATGTAATGTCCGCGATTATGCATTTGTACAAAAATCTCTTCACTTATGTGAGGACAAAATTATTCGAAAGATACGGGGACAAAGTGAGAAAGGATGGACCACTTCCGGCGCATATCTTTGGGAACATGTGGGCCCAAAATTGGGAAGAACTTTACGATCTGGTGCAACCGTTTCCGGCAAGTAAGAAACTTGATGTCACTTTGGAGATGATGATTCAAAGTTTCACGTCTTTAAGGTAATATTTATTCACACATTTAAATAAATTGATATTTAATTTTATCATTAATTGATATTCAAAAAAAAGAAAAAATTAAATAAGATTGAAAAATATTGAAGGATGTTCCAAATAGCAGAGGAATTTTTTACTTCACTCGGTATGAAACCAATGCCTCCTGAATTTTGGAGATTCTCCTTGTTTGAGAAACCTATCGACAGAGATGTAAAATGTTCTCCTAGCGCTTGGGATTTTTGCAATAGAATCGATTACAGGTATTTATCACTACTAATTGATTATATTACAATTTTACTTATTGAAATTTCATTTTACAGGATAAAGCAATGTACGAGAGTCACGATGGAAGATTTACTATCGGCTCATCACGAAATCGCTCGATTACAATATTATTTGCAGTATCGAGATCAACCATTATTATTTAGGAACGAGGCAATTCCAGGTGACGAGAAACATCATCAATCTAGTAATGAAAGTTGAATGACTGAATGAATATTAATTTCACGACTGTAAATTAGGATTTTTCGAGGCAGTCAGCGATGCAATCGAACTCTCAGTGTTCACGCCTCAACATTTAAGTAAACTCGAATTACATGACAATACTACGGATGATTATGGAAGCGATATCAACTTCTTAATGCTAATGGCGCTTCGTAAAATTGCCTATATGCCATTTGCTTACATAGTCGATGAGGTTTCGCAATATTTTATTTACAAATACGATATCTTTATTGAAATCGATATATAAAATTTGTATTTGTATTATGTTAAAAGTGGAGATGGTATGTATTCAACGAGGGTGTTGCGGATATGACGAACAAATGGTGGGAATTAAGGTTACAATACCAAGGAATTGTTCCACCAGTACCACGATCGGAAAGAGATTTCGATCCTGGTTCAAAATATCATGTACCAGCTGATGCTCTTTACGCCAAGTATTCAATTTTCATTACAGTTATAATGCAGTTTAATAAATCCCAATATTGATACGACTTTATTTTTAGATATTTTGTTGGTGTTGTTTTGCAATTTCAATTGTTCGAATCTTTATGTGAAATAGCAGGCCACACTGGTGATCTACACACCTGTGATTTTTACAGATCACGAGAAGCTGGAAGATTATTATCGTGCGTGATAAATTATTACGTGACGATAGATAAAAATTAAAAAAATATATCTTATTTCTTTTTTTTATTTCTTTAGCGATGTATTATCGATGGGTTCATCTAAACCTTGGAAAGATGTTATACGTCAAATGACAAGGGGAAGAACAAACAGAATGGATGCTGGAGCTATATTGAGATATTTCGAGCCCTTAAATCAATGGTTGAAACGACAAAATGAAATGGAACCGGTTGTCGGATGGATTACAAATCGCGACGATACAGGTAAATATAAAAATAATAAAAAAGACTATATTCTATAAAATATATATATAGCTATAATTGTTCTATAATTTATTTCAGCGTTATTTTTTCACTGGTACCAAAATAACGCTCGAAAAATCACCTCGCAATTATTTCTTCCATTGGTTTTAATTATTTCGCAAGTTCTAATGTATTAACAAATAAATATAGATTGAAATATCATTGTACATATAAAAAAAATTATGTAAATATCTTATGAAGTCTTTAAAACAAAATTTATGTAATCAAAGATAATTATATTTTATGTATATGTACTAGCAATTGATGCCAAAAATCAGCATATTTATATATTATATTAAAATGTTCCCATAATGTTTTGTATTGTAAATTTATTTATAAATATTCTGAATCAATCTTATTGCTATTAAAAATAATAACCAACAGTTGTTTATGAAGTTCCCTGACAAAATATCTTAGCAAACATGGCGGTCGCCTATATATCGATGCGTAGCTCGGTAGATGGCTCAGCTGTCGATGATTGTGTTCCGATCATCAAACAGTCTTTTACAATATACGACATAGAAAACATGTGAGTTTTTTTTTGCTAATATATTTACGTAATTTTTATTAATAACAACGTAAGTCAACGCCGCCAGAACATAAAAATCATCCGGTAAGTTGTTCTGTTCAATTTATCTGCGTAAAACGTGTGAATCGAAAGAATCAATATTATAATTGTCTCGCAGCACGAACAACAGGATTTTGTTGGTTAGAAATATCAACACTCGTCTTTAAAAAATGGATATGATTTTTTGCCGGGGCATGAGATTTGCATCTACTTTAGGATTTACTCCTATACTGACGACAAAAAATTTCTTAGAAACAACGCGTTTTATACAATATACGAATTCAGGACGTTGGAGATTTAAACTTTTCGGTAGGTTAACGCGTAAAGTTATTACTTTGACAATGATTCAAATATACGAGACAAGATGATATCGTCAATTTCAGAAAAGCATCTACATTATAGAAATTTGTCATGCAATTATGTCCCGTTTTTCAATCGTATTAAAGCGTATGAAATCCCATATAAGCATAAATTTACTAAGAACATTCTGGTGGCGCGATATTATAACTTGAACGCTAGTAAAAGGAATATTCCGAAGGTAGAACCGGCAAAAAAAGTAACAGTGTTTGCGAAAATGAAGCAAATGACGAAGGACTACTGGCATGTTTTAATACCAGTTCATATAATTACTTCTATAGGTTGGATGGTCTCGTTCTATTTTATAATTAAAAAGTAAGCTTTGTTATATGGTATTTGTATGGTAAGTTACACAATCACACTACTTTGCTATATCTACTTTTTCAGTGGTGTGGATATTACATACGTTATGGAACTTATGCATTTTAGTAAGAAATATGTAGAAGTGGTAAAAAACTCAGATGTTGGAAATTGGGCATTAGCATATCTTCTTTATAAAATATTCACACCTCTTAGATATACCATCACTATAGGTAATTAAAGACTTATGTATTAAATTTACGATTACGAAAAATGAATAATAATACATTCGTATATGACATATAGGATGTACAACAATGGCAATTAGACAACTTAGCAAATCGGGAATTGTAAAACCCCTGTCATTTGGTAAACAATCACATATGGTATGCAAATATAATTATATTTAAATTTTTTTTTATTTAATCTAAGATTTAAAACCCAATTTACTATTTCCAATTAAAACTGATATATATAAATTATTTCTTACATGCCTTCTTGATGTAGTCTGCATATGAAATTGTGTGTAGGTTTACTTTTTTTTATTATCAGAAATTAGAATTTATTTTTATTTTTATTTATCTCTATTATTATTTTTCTGCCTGTCTTAAATTTTACGCTATTTTTATATTTAGGGTATCTAATTTTATATTTCTTCGTATGTAACATGTACCCTATGTTGTAGACAGCAGAATCAAGTAAAACAACAAAAACAGGATTCAAAACGATAGAACGAAGTACGGAACCTCCGAAAACATAACGAATAGATAAGACGAAGCTGTTTAATCAATGGATAAAAATATATAAATCCGAAAACCTGGATGATCGGGTGGATGTATATTAATTCTTGTAAATGTGTAAACGTTATGATGTTACGATAAAAGAAAAATCTTGTATGTAATATTATACAAAAGATAATGTATAACTCCTTTACCTTTAAATCTTAAAAATGAACTAAGGCTGGTCAGATATATCTTTCTTTATTGAACGGATGTTTTTTTACTTTACATACCGTGCATACATTTAAATAACATTGTACTTTTCATCTACAATACACGCAACTTATCATCAGCCTATGTTATCTACACGCAGAAGTATTTATTAATCAGATATAGAGAAGCTTTTTTTTGGCAGCACATTTTGTGCGTTGTAGCATCTTAAAATTCTATTCATCTTTAATATATCGAATATTCCTAAATTCAAATATTAAGATTTATATAAATTTCCAACAATAACATTATGATTGTATTATTAAAATTCCTGAGTAATAATCATAAACGTCAAAGAGTATTAAATGAAATTTTTGATAATAATTGTAAATAGTAATTGATATATGATGTATTGTCGTAATAAATACTGTTAACAAACGCGATACATCGAATATGGTAATAATACGGTATATTTATTGTAGACCATCATACCGAGGCGAATCCAAATTCTTAATTGTAAAAAAAGGAAAAAACGGACACGATCTGATAAAATTGTGCACATACTATATACACGAACTAAAATAAGGAATCATTGCTTAACGACGATGTAATTATTATGCTAATATATCACAGTTGCCTGCGCAACTCGTTCATCCTAACGAGATTACTGCATTGTCGCAGTACCTTAAACAAAATAAATAAGAGCACATATATTAAATATACCGTTAACTTATATTAATAGCTGTCAATGGAAAATTGTTTCTTGTAGATCGCAAGGATATATACGTATATTGTTAAAAAAGATCAAACATCGACCTGACTATAAAATCTAAATGATCCCAAGAGGCAGTGTATGTATAAAGGCGTTTTAAGCTTATAGATATCGTCTGCAGTCAATATACATGCATCGTTCTTATACATACTATATTAATTATTGTATCTATATATATATATATATCCAACAAGACTCTTTCTATTGTTTTCAGATATATATTCTCGATATAGACTGCAGACTCGATATAGATCTGCAGACAATTTCTGTAAGTATCTACGCGCCTTAAATATTTCAATTCTGTATCCAGTCTTGCTAGGTTATGTCAACGTCTCACGTTATAGAGGAACAATAAAGCTATATTATTTTCATAGATATAGATTAATCATATTGCATAAATATTAACATCTGTGTTTTCTACGAATTTCTACTTTGTAAACTTTTGATACTTTGATAGACATACGTAAGTTTTATATTATTAATTAGGTCGGTTTGTTTAATCAGTTCTTATGATATTCATCATTGGATGATCGATACGCGAGCGCAGTTCAATTTTAAACATTCAATTTAAAATTTGTTAACTTAACTTATCCCATAAATTGATAGCTAGCTGATACTGGCTGTGGTGCCCTGGGTTGCGTGTGGGATATGCGTTGGATGTGGCACGCACGACACATAAGTCTACCATCGAGTGGGTAGCATCGTTTGTCCGGTTCATCGGTCAATTGCATGCCACAATCTTCACAAACGTAACAATCTACGTGGAAATCTTTGTCCATGGAAACGACTCTTACGGTTTCCTCTGTGCCCTGAAAAGCAAGATCTCTCATTATTCAAAATCGCGTCTATTTATAGAAGAAATTATATCACAAAAATGAAATTACTTACTTCGACTGGAGTGATTCCTTTACCACAGGAAGCACATTTTGGTGCGAACATTCTGTGGTAATCGTTTACGCAATAGATTTTATTATCAACATCCACGGTGAAGGGAACACCGTCAAGACATTCGTTGCAAACGCAACATCTAAAGCATCCTGGATGATAGGACTTCCCCATTGCTTGTAATATCTATGGACAAGGGAATACTCGGTTAATTACCAACATAAGTCATCTTAATATCGTCGACTTAATTACCATTTCCATGATGAGGTGACCGCAGATTGCGCATTTCTCGGCGGTTTGTTGGAAGCCAGAATACTACAGACAAAACGTTCTATGAGCTACGTCATCGTATCACGCGTCCATCGCAATTAGTGTCTTACGTACCAGATAATCTTCCTCACAGTATACCCTTCCGTGAACATTATAAAATGCTTTGCCACGTAACGCTCTTCCACACGAACAGCATATAAAGCAATTTGTGTGATAAAGGTTCCCCATGGCTTGGCAGGCTTGGCCAGCTCCAGTAACTTTTTCACCGCATGTATGACAAATACCTGACAGAAAATATCAACGTATACTTTACAGATATCGCGTCAAAACCATATGACAATATTTTCTTCATGGCAATAAACCCCTGAACTATTTTTGGAATTGTGCGAGTGCCTTGTCAACCATAACTCTATAGTTCGGTCGCATTGGCAGCGTTTAAAAATACCCCCATCGATACTCGACAATGAGATCCGCTCTTCAGGGTCGATAACTGTCAGAAACATAGGCTAATGGCACGATATAGAGGAACTAGCTGGAAGAAACGCACTTACAACTATCAATGGGTAATACCGGCCCTGCCATTCCCACCACAGAAATCCTTTATCCCTCATTCACCGTTCGTGACACTTGCAGTTTCGATTCAATAGTTCGGTTTCACTAGGCCAGTCTCGCTCGAACTAGAATCCGCCAACGAGTCGGACTAGTCTATCTATAACAAGATTACTTTACCGCGGCGAGCGCGACCTGGCCACGGTTGTTTGCCGTGTATAGGACGTTACACGAAGAATAGTAACTCGTACACAAAAACGAAGAGGAGTACAAACTAAGCTCAACCTAAACGCCAGGCTACCTCTCGACTCAACATTGGCTCGCTCAACTGAAGTTCCTATCCACTCGCGCGGATCTTTCAGTTCCTCTTTGCCTCGTGTTTAAGCTACGTTCAAATAAAATCTAGACCACTATCGTGTATGAATAATTCTGAAAATACTGGTTTTAAAAAAAAATGTTAGGAAACCGAATATAGGCATGGACGAAAGTAATTTGCATCGAATGCATGCTTATCTACATTGATAAGTGTTTCACGATTGTATAATTTTTCGAAATTATTAAAATAAGAAAACGTGAAACTTTATTTTTAACGTGTGACAAAATATTTTAGAAATTTTAAATAAGTAATGTTATAAATCTCTTCGTCGATTATGATGTGGAGGATAAATCATTGATATTTCTGCACCGTTATTATTTGAAGGTTCTATCTTTATATTCGTGCAATATTTTTCATTGAAATATCGAATAATTGATTTCAAAAGAGAATAGACTTCGAGCAAAATGCCCAATGTGAACATCACCTTACGTTGCATCGATACTCACGTATAATACAAGGGAGAAATGATATATGTATGCGTGTATCTTAACATACGCATGTAACGCGCACACTTGCGGTGCTTCATGTAGGTGCTAAGACACGTAGGTGGAAACGAATGGGCAGAGAGTGAATGTCAACGAAACGTCGTTGTTAAAAAGTTTCGCGACACACTGAAACTTGACTCCATTTTCCGAAACCGGTCTAACCAAGGAGGGAACTTGCGCCGTGGGAATTGGCACGGTACCCCTGCTAGTTTTTTATTCCTTCTCGGAATCGGCTGCAAATTATGGATCGGAACGTGTCGGAAATTAAGTCCCCTAATGATGGAATTATGCGAAATTATCGCATTTTTGATCTGTTTAAACATATTACATCAATATTGCTGGAAAAACGGATCACGATAATCGGTAAGAATAAATGAATATTGTTCCTAATAAAGATGATGCAACGAGAAAGTTTGGATCCAACAACAGATTTAAAGATATCGGTGGAATATCTTTGTGAACGTTCGACGATTGTTTTGGTATTGTTCGATTCTTACCAAAGTATTCCCCTTCTTCTTCTTGCTTTTCCATCTCCTCCTCGAGTTGTCTCGTCAACTCTTCTATTTTTCTCTCCGCTTCGGTGGGCCCCTGCAAGAAATAAATCACATCCCGCGTTGTGATCGGTCGGGTGACAAATGGTGCCATAGATCGAGATAGGATTTCGTCATAGGGACACATAAATTTGCATACTGTTACAAACAACGTTTCAAGAGGAAAAAAGAGAAAAGTCGATACATAGGGTATATTACATGCATCGCGGGAATGCGTACACAGTCTATGAATAAAATATTGCACGGTAACTATACAGCGTTTGTCAGGAGCTGACAATTTACAATGTGTGATTCAGCGCGAGTTCGAAGAAAGGACTCGTCACGAATCGTAAAATATCGCATTTCTTTTCCAACGATGCCAAAAGTCCTCGAAATTCATGCCAATTTTTTTTTTTTTTTTTTTTTTTTTTTTCTTTAACAAATCATGAAAGAAAATATTTTTCGAATTGTTTGAAACAGTATATCCATCTAGGCAGACGGCTAATCTTATCGTCACATAGGTCAGTCATTACGTAAAATATTGGCGATAACGATTGACATTCGTGACATCATCGTTTAAGTATGAAAAGAAACGCAAAATTTTTTATAACTTGTTTATAACTTGAACGGGATGAGAATGACAAAAAAATATACAATTTTTTTATTTTTTCTCCAACAATAATTTCTAGAAAATCATCGGAATACATTGTATAAATAAAATGTTAGTTGTTATAGCTTTTATATTAAATCAGTATGCAAATAGATCAGTATGCTTGGCAATCGGCCAACACAAATCGAAAGCAATGATGCGTTCTCGTAACCCAATTAATATGATTGTAGCGATACATTGTGGACTGATTTTACAAAGAAAAAAAGTAGAAAATACATTTATTAAAAAATTATTATATTAATTGGAGAAATTGGAGACAAGTTTCATATATTAATTTTTTTATGTTATAGTTCCTTACGGAAGGTCTCGGTGGTATGACATTGTAGGGTAGTAATCCCTTGCCAGATGGTTTCATTGGTGGACTGACTGACTTTCTTTCCTCTGGTTCAGGTTCGGATGGCCTTTGTAGCACAGGTACGCCAGCGTTTAAAAAGACAGGACCGGCCACACCACTGGTCACTCCTGGAGGGAGACTGGTAATTCTAGGTCCATGAATATTTGGATCAGATTCTGTAGTGGTAGGTGTACCAGTAGTCACTGGTGTTTGTATTTGACCACGTAGAGGACTTCCGATATTATTCGTGGAAGATGGTGATACATGTCTTGGTGAATTAATCACGTTTTGTGCGACTGTATCAGATGATATTTGATTGTGAGTTGGACTTGATTTTGGAGAACCTCTTATATTATTGTTATTAGTTACAATTCTGGAATTATCATTACGGCTAGGTGAATACATAGGAGATGGTTTTGATGTTTCAGAAGGATCAGGTACTTCCTGAACAAAATTTCTGTCATTTTGTAAATTACTTAATCTTAAATGCTCTGTTGATCTATTAGAAGAATAAATTGGAGAATTTCTGGCAGGAAAATCTGCTCTAGGTTCTTGATGATGATAATTTCTTTCATTTGGTGGCAACACTCTATTTGGAGAATAACAAGGAGAATTACGGCAAGCAGATTGCTCTGCTTGCCTCACACCGTAAACAGGTGAGTTTCTAGCTTGAGTTTCTCCTGTAATATTTGCATTTGTACTTCTTGTATTTGATTCTATGTATGGTTTATAATTTTGAGGACTATCCTGACGATATTGTGGTTGTTGTACGCTCTCTATATGATTTGAAGCTCTAAATCCATGCTGTCCACTTATTGAACTATCCAGAGTACCACGATAATGATGAGGTTCTGGAGGTAAGCGGATTGGTGGAGACTCACTGTGGTAAGGAAGTCCTGATCTGGGAGAATGTTGTTGTTGTTCAGAATTATAATTAAAATTTCTGGTTGGTGTTTGTAATTCAGATGGTGGAACATAAGCACTTCTACCAGCCTGATGATCCAAAGATGAAGAAGATCCTTGTAAGTACCTTGATGTAGAGGAGTCAACACATCGTTGTAAACTTGAACCATCATAACTTTGACCACGTATATTACTTCCTCTTTGTTGTGTATATGATAAACTTTGTGTTATACCTCTCTGATTTTGCGTTTGACCTACTTTACCAGTCATGACAACATAATCACCACCATTAATTGTAGCTGGATGATAATAATTTGGTGGAACTTGTGGACCAGGTTTATTTTGTGTATTATCTGGGAAATGTACTTCTTGAATATTTTCATATACAGGAGGTGCCTCATATGGAGGTAATTCTTTTGCTGGAGATGCAGATTGGTAACGATTTCCAGTAGGCACTTGTGGTTGTGCTTTTCTAAAAGTGGGTTCATAAGATTCACTTGCTAATGAACCTCTTGGACTACTTTTAGGACTTTTTCTAGATTCCACTGGATGATAATAAGGAGGATGAGGTTGATTTTGTTGCGGATAGTAGTCAATATTTTCATATACCGGTGCTTGTTGATGACTGATACGGTTTTGATTTTGTTGCTGAGCACTGATTTGTTCCACAGGTTTTGGTGTGGCAAATCTTGATGCAGCTATTATATTTTCACGTTCATATAATTTGTAATCAGTTGTTGATTGTCTACAAGTATCAGTATTACTTTCAATGAAACTTTCAATAGCACCAACTGGTCTACCAGACACTCTGGTATCCGTTCTTGTTATGGTATTTCTTGACACGGGTACCTGGGCCTCAGGTCGTGATCCCGTGACCCTACCGGTACCCGATGCACCGCCGGCGTCAATGGGTTCATCCCCGAGTTGCAGATAACCTAGCTTTTGTACGTAAGAATCGTCGGCCGAGTTACACATTGGCAGTGATTCACAGTAAGGCGATCGATGATAAGAGAAAAAGATTTCTTGATTATTGTGCGAAAATTATATATCAATATTGTTTAAAAATAAGACTTCAAAAAAATCATTACAAAGAAATTCGACATCGTTCAACAAGCTGAATCAGCTCGGTGGTCGTCATGTCAAATCGATTTTCTTCGACTTGTTTCTTCGCCTAACCTTTTTAAATCGTCTTTATATACACTTCTTTTTTTTTCACAATCGTAATTTTTTCATGAGCTGCGACAAAACACGACACACATATCGCGACGAAGTTTACTGGACAAAATCAGGGCCGTTTTTCCCCCACGATTTTGGGATACGCCCCGCGATCACGGCGCCTCAAACTCAGCTCTTCTTGCTTCGACTAGCGTTTTTTCACCGGCACAAAATCTCGGATAATTCGTTCCGTACGAAAAATCACCACCTGCGAAAATTCACACGATACGCACACACATGTATCTCACACGCATCGTGGTTCGTCAAACCAGATACCTACGAGACATTTTCCCCTGCTACGAATCATCCAGACGAAACCTGTGTTATTATCTTTCTCCACTATGTGGCGCCACAAACCCGATTTCAGTAAAGGAAAGTAAGATTCCTACATTCAAAATAACGACTTATCCTTTTAGTTGAATTGGCGCTATGGTCGGTGCAAAATGAAAATCCATCCGTTGACAAAGGTAATACAAAATATTTTCTTTTATTATAATAAAACTCAATTTTTTTCTTAGGAAATCAATTATTATTATTCAAGGATGACTACGTTTACATTGATATTTTTAAAGAATGTAACTTTCATCGATATATTTTACGAAAGAAAATGAATTTTTTTCGTAGACACAAAAACTAATAGATATCATTTTCAGCTTGCCTTAAAACGCATAAATGGATTCCTTCTCTCTTCCCTGTCACCCTTTACGTATTTAAATGAAGATATCTTTATCGAAAACAGGTAGGAATTTAACACGAGATCGTTCCCCCTCTCTACTGGTTGTTGGTAGAGCAGAAGCAAATGCATTCAGTAGTAGCCGAAACAGGTTTTTTCAGGACCTGGCTAGGAACAGAATGGACAGGTCGACAGGTAAAGATGCAGGATCCTGTCTCGCGCGCCATCATGCATTCACAGGTATCGTGTCTCGCATAATAATGTAACGTAATTCCAATACACACTGTCTGCGTTTTGTATCTACCATGATCGACACGTAGAAATTATCTATCAGTAGCATCTCTTGCATAGAATATTATCTATCAATCAGGAATATCTCTTGCATACACTTAAGTCAAGGATCAAAAAATGGATAGTTGATGATTTTTTTTATTATTTATTACATATCCCACATTAAGAGTACACGTTACAATTGCTTGAAAAGGCTTCTTGTGCTTGATTGATGTAACAAGACGGTCATCGATACTTCATCGATCTGAAAGATTTGGGATAATCGACGCCTTGTTCACGAGATCGCGTTACCGACAACGTGATCGATGGATTCTGAGAATGAAAGAAGCAATGAAATTAATCACGTATGTTCACTCGTATCGTGTTCTCAATTAATTTGCAACAATTGACACATAACCTCTCGGCGCGATGCATCTCCTCAATTAAAATCGAATCGTGTGACGATTGTCTGGATTAATGATTAAAATAACCGTTTTATCTTTCTTATATTCCAGAATATAATCCATAAAAATTAAATTAATTTTTTTTTTTATTTCAAAGTTCAATCATTGGCTCAAGTTTGCACATGTGCTGTAATCACCGTCTCGTTGTCTTCCTACGCGGGAAAGGAACCAACTTTTCATTCGTCGTGTCTCGCAGCTGTTCACCAATCGCAACAACGTGGGCGAAAGCGACCTCACACTCAACGAAAACTTTA
Organism: Apis cerana; assembly: GCF_029169275.1. Lineage (NCBI taxonomy): Eukaryota > Metazoa > Arthropoda > Insecta > Hymenoptera > Apidae > Apis > Apis cerana. Next base: position 6,482,406 of record NC_083864.1, on the reverse strand, counting down.
TATTTTCGAAAGGTGAACAAAAATCACAGATTTCTAGCCTTCGAGCCACCCACGAGACGGTAAAACCCACGTTTTTCCAAGCACCTGCGCGGCCATACATTAATACTGGTTGATACTGGTTGGTTAATACTGGTTGATCGATCGATCGATATCGCCTCTGACGTAACAGTACGTGTTTGAATCCCGTCTTTCCATTAGCCTGTTTCTTAATAACCAATCTCTCGTTCATAAATACTATAATAATGAATTATTAGAATTAAAAAATTTAAATCTCGTGAATTTTTGACGATAGAAAATCATAGTTGATTCGAAACCTATTAAAAAGATAATAATTAAAGGATCTAGGATTAGTAATTAGATAACAAGGGTAGATATAATTAAAACAAAAATACAGTTTTATTACTATTTACAATAAATATTCAAACTCGCGATTCATTGCGCGTGTGCAGCGAGCGGAAGTAGAGAAACTGACACCAGATCACGATCCATTTCTGTCGAACTGCGGTACAATATGACATCAGGGTTCTCATGTACTGCCACGTCGTTGTGACAATAAACACGCGGTTTACGGCCGCAAGATCGCACATGTGTTCACGTGCACACGCGCTTACGCATTTACGTACGCGTAAAGAGAGGTTGGCTGTGTCGTGGGCGAACACAGGAAACGTGCAGTCTTGTGCTACCCGCATGGCTCGGAATGCACGAGAATAGAATCGCGTCCGATCGTATCCGTGTACGCCCCTACACGCGCGTGTCCATCTGTCTTGGTGCACAATAGAAACGACACCCACCACCGCTCGTGCACTCAGGACAGAATTTATGTTTGTAGAGTGGTGGATGGATGTAGTATCAGTGGACGCTTGTATATTATAATGATCGGTTAACTACATCCTCTATACCGATCGCGCGTGTACGCGATAATGGTGTGTACGATACACCTGTGTGCAAGCTGTGCACAATACTCGCGCTTGGAGATGTACAGGTTGTTTCTCGACTCCAGTTGTACGGTGACTAGGCGGAAAAGACGATTTCTTCGCGGAAAAAGATGAAAGACCGATATATCCACGGCGTCGGGATGGTTTAATTAGATATAATTAGATCCTTTCTGTTTACCGATTTATTGTATACATATGCTGATTTATCGTGGCACAAAGGGGATTTTAGCTTTCTAAAAAAGGAAAGCGCGCGACCGTGTGATTTTTGTCGACAATTAGGAAAGTAAGATTTCGTTCACGATCAAATTTCCTCGAGTTCGACTTTCTTCCTTTTTCTTTATCCGTGCCGATAATGCGTTTATGCGAGCTTACACCGTTCCTTTTTGTGCCATCGAATCGAATTCCTACACCTTTTAATATCGATGCGACGCCCCAAGCAACGGAAGTCTTGCCGGTTCCCTCGTTTAACATGTGTGCAAGTGAGTTGCACGTGTTTCCATCGTGTATGTCTCGTTTCGTAACGACGTGTGAGTGGATTGTGTCGCATGCGAGACTGCTTCGTATTACGCTGCTTCTTGGTTGCTACCTTGTCAGGAATTCAGACGGATTTAGACGGACGATCGATGTGATTGAGATGTCGCATCGTCCAGAACTCCCTTAAGTTTCCTTCGATCTTGCTCGTGTTCTAACTAGAAATTTATCGATATTGAGAGTAATTATTCGTACATGTAATTATTAAGGATCTTCCCCATAGAACTAGTGAACGAGTGGAATGTTTACGATAATTAACGTCAGCACGAACGTAAGATTCTTTTTTCACGCGGTATACGAAACTCATCGAAAGTGGCACGAGACTTTACGAGTTTCATTAGCAATGCAAATTGTAGTTCGTTGCTTCTTCGCGTGAAACTGTTTCGATGGATAAAGAATATTTACCTAACAACGTCGAAATTCACGGTAATTTAATTAAAATCGAAGATCTTAACTCTTTAGAAGCAATAACCCATTCTTGCTATGCATTGACAATTAAAATTAATTTTTTTTTTACGCATAATTATAAGAAATTAGTCGATCAATCGATTTTAGTAGAAACTCTCACGCGAAGATGTTTGAGTCATAAAAGGTACTTAGCTCTGTCAGGTTACTTTCTATCGCCATAAACGCATCTTTATCCTCGAATGCCGAGAAAATAATCGCGGCACATTCGCAGTTCCCATCCATCTTCTGGGGAAACAATAGGTCGTCCCAAAGGAGGAGAGACGAAGAAAGACGAAGAAGGCAATCGCTTTCCTTTCTCAGAGGTACGAGTTAAAGAACGACGACCGTAACGAGGCTTTCGCGATCTTGAAAGCAAGAGGAGGTCTATGAATTTTAAAACTGTCTAATCGATAAATAATTAATTATACTTCGTGGAATATCCGGTTAAGCGCACTGTTCCTCGAACGATAAAGAAAAAAAAGGTGAAAGTGAAACAATAAAGGAAATCTCGGAAACGGGCGAAGAAATGGCAAAGCTTGCGTGATCTCGAAAGCAAGAGGATAGGAGAACCACACCGTTGGAAAATGGAACTAAAAACTAATGGAAACAAGATAGATTCGTTTGTCCATAACCGTGGAAGATGCGAATATGTGTAACGAACGGTTAATTTGGCTGCGTCACGCGATTCAGGAAGGCCGTTATACGCGAAGGACGCTTCCCACGTTATTTCGCGTCAGATGCTACGCTACTTATCCAGGGACACGTTCAAAATAATTTTCGAGTACCGTTGAAACGACCAATTTAATTCAGCGACGTCCTTAATTATCCACGAAGGAAGTTCCAATTAATATTTTGACCATTGAATCTAAAAGAAGAGTTGCAATTGCACGATGAACGAATTTCCTGCACTGGGATGGATGGATTGCGTTCCTTCGCGTTTTTAGGATCTTGTAACGAGGATACGATTGCGTTTTCTGCCTTTCAGGTGAATAATTGGTATCTGTGCGAATGGAAAGTGTACTACGGTTGCTATGAGAATACGAACGAAGATCGATTAAGTTTGAAACGAGGATGCAAGACTCTCGTTGCAGGAAATTTGGTTATTATTAATTAAGGAGCACGATTGGCTTGAGAAAAAAGTTGAAGTTAAACATTTGGACCAGAATTCGACGAGACACGTCTCGGTTCGCACGAGATCACACGAGATGGTCACGCGCTACCAGTTCCAAGGTATGGATGTCGAAACGTGGTGTGTTCGACAGAAGGTTTCGGGTTCCCAGATTCTCCGTTACGTCTTATATTAGGTCGTCTCGTAAATTAATCGCTGATAATTATAATATAATATTTATTCTAAAATTTCCCATAGCGAACTCCGTTTCTGCGGAGAAAATAAATTTGTTACATAGTTAGAGCTGTGTGGATGATTTCATTATGGCAACGAGAGCCGAGGGAAAAATGGCGAATTTGTGCCGGAAATATGAAATTCTTAAGCAACGAAAGTATCGTATGCACGGTCGCATATTGCACGGCGCCGGAAATGCGTAATACCCCGTGGTGAAAACTCGATCGCACCTTCATCATATCCTGAAATTAGTTAGTTGGTTAAAATTCTCAGAGCTCAGGAACAAGTTTCACCGCGATTAGAATTCTAACGATTTATGTCACTTATTTCTTAATTGCTATAAAACTATTTTCCCACGTACGATATTTAAAAATTTCTAATTGAAAGTTATTTCGCTACTCGATTACAGAGCTTATACAATTTAAGTAAACCATTGTGTTATCATTCGTAAAAAAAATATTCCACTAGTGTATTTTTTATTATAAATCTTATATTATAAGAAACTTTCGTGCTAATGGATCGTAATTGATTCGAGTTCGATTCGTTTCACGTGAGTTTCAAGTTGCACGCGATCTCTCTAATTGTGAATCACAGGAAGGCATCGTTGCAACTTGACCTCGAGCCAATCACCCGTTTCTCCAACTCATACCGCGGAAGTTCGATTTTCAGAAAAGAATTATCTTTTACCGACTTATTGCCGGAAATCCCTCGATGCCCTTATCTTGCCTTCTACGGAATTATACCTCATATATTCGATAAAATATCGTCCTTCGAGAAATCTGTGTCACGTACGCTTGATCAACGAATAAATAAATGCTAGAAAGCATCATTAAAACGATCGGTATGATTCACATATATAATTATTCCCGTTTCCATCTTGTCTAAATGATAGATAGTACAGATCCACGGTCTTTCCATGCAAGAACGCCATATTTACTCATCGTCACTTTATCGTATACAATTATCGTTCGATTGCACGAGCCAAGCTTTGATCAAAGATCAACAAATGAACCGTGATTTATTGCCATACTATTAGTATATCCGAGATACCGTCGAATCATGTAGTAGCCAGTGCCAAGAATACGTGACAAAACGCGCAACTCGATAAATGTCCACGTGCGTTTCGAGTAACGAGTACCATTGTCCAACTATGGCTTTACAATTCCCTCGGGGTGAGGGGAACAATAACCAAATATAATAATAATAATTTCTGTCCAACGTAATTTTACGACTTAGCTTTTTTACCTCATAACGGAGTGGTGCATGAAGTAACGGCACCTGGGTATCGACGTTAATTAATCGCATCTTGCATATGTCCGAATGCAGTCTTGTGTGGTAACTTCCGACATTCCTGCTGATTTGAAAAGAATGAAATTCATAGCCAGTGCGTGTACGCAACTATACGCGGGGACACACGTGTACGTGAGAAGTAACGTGCACGATAAGTTGACGCAGCAAGATGCGAAACGTTGTCGCAAGGAAGGCAGTTGCGTGCGTAATAAAGCACGCTGGGTGGTGGAATTTAGACAATTTTCAGTAATTGACATTGTTCCTTGCGACCATTCCTCGATTTTTAGTTCACGGATAACGGTATTAAATTGTGGTTTGTTAGCGGTATAACGTCGAGTAGTGGAATAGCGTGGAACAACAAGGATCGGAAAATGCGAAGGGATCTATTAAGATCGTTAAACGTATTGTCGAAATAATTAAAAATTACTTAAAGGATGTAAACAGAGTTAATTATATGCAACATTTTCGAGCGACGTACATTTACAAAATAGGAATAGGGGATAAAGAAGCAGGCGTGTGCCACAATCGAGTATGAAACACCACACCCTTGGTAGGGCCGCACCCTTGGCAAGGCGCGGTCTATTGCACCTTTCCACCCTTGCGACACGCAAACATACGCCGGATCATCACTCCACCGTTTCCACGTAATGAAGCCACTTTAGCATGATTACACGTGAAAGCATCCTGATGAAAGAGGAAATGGACGTCACACGGAAATAATGGACGTTTTTCGAGGAACAGCTCGTATATCTTTCGTGACAGAAGCTAATAATTCTAGCGACAACGCGAATCCTCTCCCGCTACGATTTCGATCTCGATTGTAATTATAAATCTGAACGTGACAACGAGGATCCGTTAGAAATTAGAAGCGGTTTGACGCACGAATCGTTTCCAACTCGGAGAGAATATCACTTTCCGTCTCATTAAAGTCGCGATCTTGTCAGCCATTTTCACCTTCTTCCGGAAACGAGCCCCCACTTCCGGGTGTACGCGCGATTTCGCGACGAACAATGCCCGTTCGATTCTATTCCACGGCGTATGCCCCTGTATTTCCGGCAATACTTAAATCGCTTCCACTTCCGGCGGAACTTAACCTATCTAACCGTGACGACGAAAATAAAAATCGACGAAAAATGAAGCTTTGCGAACTACACTTCTCTTTCGAAAATTGTTAAAAAATAAAAAATTACTTACCGATATTTAATATTTCATTAACGTTAGGAGTTTCTTTTTCTTCGATATTGCAATTTCATTTTAAATAGGATTATGAGATGACCGAGCTTCGTAAAATTTGTTTTATTACCAAGATGCTTACTGTTATGCAAGAGAATTTATTAGCATTGGTAGAGTGGCTTGTATCGGATGAGCAACATTACTTCCATCGTACAAGTACTGCCATTAATTACAACTTCGCGTGAACTTTGAACTTTTCACGGACGTTTTTCGTTTCAGAAGTTCCATCCAACTTCTTTTGAATCTGTATTCTACGATTTTCTACGATCGCCGGTTGAAGGTGTAGAGCATAACGAACGAGACTCGCATGGATCCGCGAACGACAGGATGATATACGTCCCGATTCTCCGGTTACGATAGATCCGCGGTTGAAAGACGATTTATTCCCTCGCGGCGTCTATTGTCAGTGGATGTTTGTCAGTGGGCGACCAGAATTGTTTACCCTATGACATACTCGCCGGCCTCTTAGTCATAACTTACTCGTCATACGATATTCAACGAGGCTACAGCGGCGTAAACGTGACGTACGTTTAAGATAAAAAGTATTTTAACAATGGAACATGAGCGTATGCCTCGGTCGTAGAATTATCAATCGTATTTGTCGAACGTGAGATGCGCCTCGAATTTCTTCCTATATATATGCAATATATAACAGGAAGTCGAAGATTAAATGGAATTCTCATCCTATCGTTTTGATACCACTTATCGTCTATTATAAATTAGAGAAGAGAGAAGGAGAAAAAAATAAACGAAGAGAGAATAAAAAATATTGCTTTTACCGATGCGGTAGAATAATTTTATACTTCCCGATCCGTTTGGGATTGCTCTTTGTCGTGTGCAAGGATATTCATCGCCCCTCGTTGCCATCTGTGTCAACCTCGTTCGAAGAAAGTTCACGAACCGTGTAATGTAAGTAAGTAAGTCGATCGTCGGAACGCAAGTAGGTGTTGCTGCCACTCCCGAATTACCGATCCTACACACTCGAAACCAATTAATCCATTATATAACGCGTACGTCATAGAAAGAATAATTACTTTCGTCGTTAATTAAACGCGCGTGACGTAACGTTCGAGTTCTGTTCGAGATCACTTGCAAATAATCCGTCTGAATAATTTCGATGTTACAATGACTGTACGTTTCCCTTTGTTGTAAATTCAAATGCTTCCGCTTGGCCCAATTCGCCCAAGGAGGTATTGGATATTTTTTTGATACGTGACACGTTTTCAAGAATGGCCTGAAAGGAACGGAAATTGGTTATTAAGCTTATCGAGCGAGATTTAACACCTGGAGTATGACTGGTCTAGTTTCGCCTGCCCTCGATGACTTTTCCTTTTTCTTTTGCCGGCTATAAATTAAGAATACTTTTAAGAATAAGAAAAGCTGATCGATTTTTACTTTCCGAATTATTACGATATCCAGTTTCCTCATGGGATATTCTCATACTCGAAAATCGGCCAATAGGCGTTCTAATTCATTCTTACGGATACTTCAGCGCAAGATCAATCAAATCCCAATTGAAATGTAATTTTTATCGTTTTTAGCGATATCTGACACATTTGATGAAGTGGATCTGAAAGAAACGACAGGCTTAAACGGTTTCGAGTCGCTTCAACGATGAAAGCAACACTCATGGGAATGAAGAACTCATCGAAGAACTATCTCGTGGACTAGATGCCGTCGGCGAATCTTGTTACAGCGAATGCCGCGGGATATGCAATCGAGAGATATGCTTCTCTCGATCCACTTAAAATTTTTTGGACTCCGTTACTCTGGTTTTCTTGCGCTACTTGCAACTAAAGGATGCTCGCATTACAGTACATTCGTATCGCGCGTAGGGCACACTTACTTCTAAGAATTTCCACTCGTTAAAGTAGATCGTCGTAATAAGAAACCAGTAACTTCCACTGTGACACATATTTTATCTCATAAATATGTTTATTTAATGATTTTACTCGTATTTGCGTGTTTAGCGAAAATTTCTCTACCGTTTTATTTGTTCACTCTATCTCTAGATAGAGTGTTTATTCGGATTATCGTTACAATTTACTTCTTGACTGACAGGATAATTGTCTCGTTCGTGTCAATTGGAAAAAAAAGCAGTCAAGTAATTTATAAAACCTATCCAATTTTCAACGAGTGGACAAATTATCGATCGTCGTAATTAGCAATCGATCTTATTTAACTTATTATTCTAATTTCGAATTATCTCGAGGATCGTGTTTTATAACAAATCTTTGAACAAACAGCACGATGTTATCGAATTTAGTATACAGTTACAGACGAAAACAACACCCATGGGAAACGAGAGGAACTCGACGATGACCATGGGGAAAGAGACCGTTCGATGTTGGGGTCCCTCTGAATGCATGCAGCACGGAACGGTCCCGGAAATCAGTCCCGTCACGCAGACCGGAAGCTGAACGATGCCACGACGATGGATTGACACTAAATCCCATCGCCCATTCTCTTCTTTTTCTCTCTCAATTCGATACAATTACCCTTTCCGTGTTAACAGGTTACGAGCCAAAATAAAACCCTCTCGCTGTCTTATTTAATTTTTAGAAAAAAAAAAAGAAAAAACAATTATTTCCCCGTACGATAATTTTACGCAAAATTTTTCCACGATGCTTAATAATCTTTTATCTGTCCCATTCTTTTTCAACATTCCTCTTCGAAAGGACCTGCAATTGTCTCGTCAAAATGAAACTGCGCGTCGAACTGTACATCGATACCGGCGCTTTGTCGGCCCGTTTCCGCCACAGTCCCGTAACCTAAAATTTAAAGATCCTCGGGGCTAATATTTTCAGATTGTAACACTCGGTTTAAGACGATATTCGGTTTCGATACAGGCGAACAGGTTCGCCTTGCAAGGTGAGATGCGTGCTTCTCCCGTTCTTTCATTCTCTTCCACCTTCTCTGTCTGCCGCGTTTTCGTCTCGAAACCCACACGAGCCCTCTTATATTCGTGTACTGTCGGCGCGTCGGTGCGCGTACGTGCACACGTAAGGGGCTCGTGCAGGTGCACAGTGGGCGTGCGCCGTGCAGCCTGCGAAAGAATTGCACACGAAGGAAGAGACTCGGCTGTGGGAAAGTAACGCAACACCATGAGAGCCTGGACCGCCGCTGCCAAACTCCCATAGCGGCGTGTATAGTGGTGCTGGATGCGCTCGCTGCGTGCACGAGGATAAAGTGGCTGACCACCGTGGTTCCGATATGCTCTCTGCCTTCGCCTTTCCTGTCTGTCAAGCCTGCTTCTACGAATTGCTGAAAATATTTTTAATCGTTACAGAATCTCTGTGATTCTGTAACAATAATGGTACGATTTAATATAATAAATCTTTCGTAGAATATAATTTTAAAATATGATCGAGTCTTTAATATTTGGAATAATATAGGATTGAAATGTTCTTTAATGAGAAAAGTTTCCAAAAAATTGAGAAACGACAGATCTTAAACGTTATCCAATTTTTCCACGTCGAAATTATATAATCTGTAAAAAATCTATTCCAGGAATTTTATTATCTTACCAATCCTGTAGTTTTCTTTCATCAAAAAAGTGCTTTGTGAGGGAGCCACGATATTTTTATCGCTTCGAGTGGTAGGACTTTTCAGATATGAAAGAGATTTTTACGATTCCGGGGCTGCTTCGACCACAATCCTCCACATTGTACGGAATTTAAGTACTTTCTAGGTTAGTCACGACGCTTTCATTGGTTAAAATGTGGAACGTTTGATGGAATGGAAGGAGATCTGAGTTACGGCGCGCCACGGAGGTGCCTCCATGATGAACGAGCGAATCGAAAGTCACACTCGAGTGCTCTTTTTCGCATGACATACATGTTTCAGACTTATCTGCCGATTGCAGCTGCGACGAGTACGATCTAGTTGCCGAGGCTAATTGAATTTTCTCCTTGAGATCGTCGTGGAACGAAGCCAGACCGCCGAGGGAAATGCTTCTCACAGGAGGCTCGTTGTTCGCGACAAAAGGGAAGAGTGTTGCACCAAGGAATCGCGATATCACGCGTCTCTGAAACGACACCGACGTTGCACCGTGTTTATTTCTTCTTACTTAAGGGTCGGAGAGCCCCTTATAAAATCCATCTGATCGTGCCGACATTGGAATCGGAATGCTGTGTACAACAGCACTTTGGTCTCGAATAATAAAGAACGACAATAAATATATAGATAAGAATAAAGGGAAAGCTTCTATCGAAAAAATTTGATGCAAGGAGAATATAATTTTTAAATTTGGCGAGTGAGAAGTATCATTTTCAAAATTTCTGATCGATGTACTTCCAACAATAGTACCTGTATTGTGTGTACGAGCATCGAATTACTAGGCCACCCTACAGAAATTCCCTAAGGATATTCTGCTCAGGTATAACGATATACCTTCCTTTTCTTACGATTCTCCACTCAAACAGCACCCTATTCTAACGCTCATCGATTTCGTTCGTGTCGGTTCTCTTCGTTGTGCCATTGTGAACGAAATAACGTTCGTAGAAAAAAAAATGAATAAATATTTTCTTTTTAAAGATAATCGCTCAAGGAATTCATAAGATCTTGGAGAAGAATATTCATATTACGTGGCGAGAGAAATCAGTAAAAATGATTATGACCGACAAGAAGGAAATAGAATTGGCCGCTTCTCTTCCGGAATGAAAGGAAAAATATAACTTTCGTTCGTATCTCATCTTCGATGGAAACACATTTGTCCGTTCTAGATTGTATCTGGAGCACTAGAAAAGGAAATTTTTTTTTTTTTTTTATGGGAAATAATCTTTAATTCTTCCGCGAGTACGAACATTTTTATATAACGAATTATGAATATTAAATTTATACCTTTACTCCTACGCGAGTTTATCGTTTCTCTTCGAAGGAAATCAACGTGAAATCTTTTTTTCCTCCTTTCGTACGTATGTAAAAATCGCCGCCCATACGTCCGTGTGATTTCGTGTGATTACGTAGGAAGCAATCCTTGTTCTTTTGTAATTTTATTTCCGATTTGTCAATACAGGCATATAAATAAAATATCGAATCTTCTTTAAGTCCAAAGACGAAACTTGCGTAAAAGATAACTCGTCATGGGTGATTTAACTATCGCGTAGGAGTTTATCAGAAACTAGACTGTTGTAATGTTTTTTATTTCCTATTAGAAAAAAAATTGTCTTAGAAGAAAAAAAATTCACATTCTCAGTGAGAAATATTTTAGAATATCGAAACAGATTTTTCAAACGTTTAAAATTATTTATTTCGAAAAATTCGCATACGATTCGCATCCTTTTCGAAGAAATTCACTCATAAGTTTTTGTTAGTTGCTATTTACATAGATTTATAGAGAGCTTGACAAGTTTTCTGCTAAACGAAAGGAGTAGAAATAACTAAACATGGCAGCTATTAGCGGCTTGACTGCATTTTTTTAAGAATCTCGAAAGTTGCGCGTGACATCCATTAGTAGGTAGAACTCGTTGTTCCAAAGACGTTTGTAATTTACACGCTTAGGAAGCTACACGAGACGTTTACAGAATTTCAATCGTCATTTAAGGCGTCACCTGTCACAGGTGAATTACTTCTCACCCCCTGGATCGCCTTATAACACTAAAAAAAAAATACCAATGAACACTTGTACCCACGTACTAAAAACTTATGTAAAATATCAAATCTAACTATCTTATATCTTTCCCCCTTTTTATACGACGTCGTTAAGTTCGTCGATATTCAAATTTGATCACGTATCTTCTCGCTTACGATAAACATTCTTGTCAAACCAAAAAAAGAAACCAGAAATAACTTGTACTACGAATAAATCATTTACGATTTTATTACATTAAATAATAAATTTATAGATTTATAAGAAATTAAAAATAAATAGAAATTAACGAAGAAAATTTTTTTTTACAAATTTTTTTACAATTTTTTACAAATTGAAATGCTTATTTTAATATCATAATAAAATTTTTGATAAAAATTATCAAAAATTTTTTTCAATTATGATGGAAAAATCATTTACGATTCTATTAGATTGAATAATAAATTTATAAATTTATAAAAAATTAAAAATAAGTAAAAGTTAACGAAGAAAGTATTTTTTTATTACAAATTGAAATGTTTATTTTAATATCACGATAAAAATTATCAAAAATTTTTTTCAGTTATGATGGAAAAATCATTTACGATTCTATTAGATTGAATAATAAATTTATAAATTTATAAAAACTTAAAAATAAGTTAAAAGTTAACGAAGAAAATATTTTTTTATTACAAATTGAAATGCTTATTTTAATATCACGATAAAAATTACCAAAAAATTTTTTTCAGTTATAGTGGAAAAATTTGCTACATTAAATACAATATTTAATAGAAAATAATTGCGAAATACGAATATTTAAAAAAAAATTACGTATTGAAACATGAAAATTTAAAAAAAATTTATCGACCACATATTTCCTTTTTTAAAAAATAAACCTCATTAAACCTCGTTTCGCCCAATTCGCATATCTTTTATCCTCGCCGACTTGTACATTTCCTAATATATGCACCCCTGAAAACCAATGAAGGGTCAGCGAAACGAGACGAAAGCAAAAAGCGAATTAAACTCCGGACATCCTTCTGGCTTACGAACGCCCATGCGTTGCTGAAAAATTACAATCTTCGAGATAAAAAGAGAAAACGCATAAAAAAAGAAATCGAAATAAAAAAAGGGAGAGAAGGGTGGACACACGACCGTAGGATACCAAGCTTCACGCCCCCGCACTCACACAGAGAGACGTAGTATAGTATAGAACGGTCGACGAGTCTCGTACGCTCGCAGGAAGGTCGTTTTCTTTCCTCTACGCCTCGTAAGTTTACTACGTCGACTTTACACAACGGCACACGCGTCCCGTACCCTTCAGTCGTAGCGCAGCTCTCGTCGCGTGTGGAACGGTCGCGTATTCGGTGCGACGGGTGATTTCAACGCTGGACGAAGCGCGTTTTTTATATATTTTTTTCTCTCGTTCGTGCATCGAATTTTTCGCAATCGTTTTTCGTAATTCGAGATAATAAAAAAAAACTGAGAATATTAAAAAATAAACTCGTATTTCGTGAATCGTGAATCGTCGACGAAGATAGTTTTTTTTTCGCGCAGAGTGTATCGTACCGTAGTGTATCAATCCGAAAATTAATATCTTAATGGACGAAATCGAAGAGGATTTAACAGTGACTATTCAATAGATAATGTGTTGTTAATCGAAGAGACGTAATATCAAGGGAAGAGAATTCATCTCGCAGCGTCGTAAGCGGCGTAATATCGTATTGGATGCACTCAATGCCACTTGTTCGCCAAGTGTAAACATGATTCCCGCGCATTGACGTATGCACCGGACCGCGTATGCGGGCTGCACTCAGCTGTGAATTCGTAAAAGTGAGTATTTGCGTGTGAATATTCATAACCGTTGTCGTATCGCCAACGATAATCGATCCTTCTTCGTCCATTTTTCTTTGGATACACGTGACGATATCCTTATTAGACTGCATTCGTCGGTATGCGTCTAATCGAGGAGGATATAATTAGCACGATCGATTTTATAGTATATCGAATTCATATCATGGGATAGGAAACGTTCTTAGAAACGTAACGTGTTGCCGCTTTTACGCATTATCGAGTTTCAAACGTAGAATAGTTGTTTATTATTAATAAGGGGGGGTATACAGTTAACGCTGTGAGAATGGTTGCCGCGTTTTTATTCTTCTTTTTTCGCTTCCTTGTTATGGAAACATTTAACAATCGGGCCACGTATTGGCTTCCTCCTTGAGCCGTTTCACGCGTTTCGTTGGTGTTTAGCTTCTGGCGCGCAGCTGCGTCGTTCTTACGTTGTTTACGCGACGTTCAAGGGCTTTCCCTTCGTCTATTTAGTCATACTGTTTTCGCCAATACATACGAAATTGCTACGTCGATGGCACTTACTTTTTTCTAACCGCCACCAGGTACCAGGTTAGCTCGGCAATCACCCGCTGCTCCATGATAATTATCGAACGTCCTTCACCACGCTTCTTTCCTTTTGTGGCCTTGAAGAGGGAACCTGAAGAAATTACCTGTTATATTAAACGTTCTATTCTCGATAAATATATATTATCCTATCTGGAATGAAATAGCTTTCGAGATAAGAACGGAATCGGAACGACCTGTTTTCAAAATTTTAAATTTCTTTTCAGCATCGGAAAAATCTAAATTTGTAATTGGTTACTATTATCGTAAATGGCTCGATCAAAATCTTTATTTTAGTAAAAATCAAAATTCGTTACGATAATAATTTCGAATTTATAATAAATAAATCGACAGCAATAAATATTCAGTTATATATTCAGTTATATTACAGTTTTTAAACGGAAAGATAAATTTATGTACCAAATATTCGAAAGAATATCTAATTGAGTTAAGAAATATATCATTTGACAAATTATATCTCGAACATAAATAAAGGAAAGAACAATGGAATTCTGGTTCCAGGTGAGATCAAAGAGGCATGCTGAAGCACGTGTCAGTCTCTCCTTGGAGAGGACGAGCGGACAGCGTGAGTCTCTCTTCGAGCGGAGGTACGAGTAGCTGCGGAAGCGGAAGTCCTACCCCTGGACACACACCGCCGCCTTCGAGAGCGTCCTCCTGCGCTTCACTCGCACCCCTAACCGCCCTTTCCAGCTTCTCACCCTCCGATGCGACGTCGCAACAGGTAAATCAACGATTGTCAAAAAAAAAAAAAAAAGAAGAAAAAAGAACTGGAGTTCTATTCTTTTTATTCGCATAAAATCAAACCCCATAAAAGATCGTGGTAGACGAAAGAGTCGCGCGTTTAAACGGGTAGAGAGCGAGGCAGGAGGGTACAAAAAGCAATGACGTGGTTCCTAATAAAGCAAACGAGTAGAACAAAACGTTATCCGTGACGGGCGTTGAAACGAAGTTCTCGTGAAAACGAGAATAAAACGATTCGATTGCACTTTATTAACAGATTAACACGTGTGTCCTTGCTCGTGTTAATGAAATTCGTCGACGAGAACTTCGTTTATTATAATCCGTGATTATATTTTTGTCGTTTAGATTACTCTCGCGATTATTCTCGATCGAATTATACAAAATTATAGCATTAAAAATTATCGTTAGCATCGATTCGTATTTCAAATTATTTCGCTGTAGCAAATTTTTTTAGTTATTAGTTAAGAAAGATAAATAGTTTACCCCGGTTATGATATATACGTTAAGCAATATTACAAGGAATATTTATCACCGATCAAGAGCATTATTTAAGAGAAATTCAAGAGTGAATCTTCATTAAAGTAAAGAATTCTCGCGTGCAAAAATTGGGGACACTTCCAAACGAGCGTTAATTGATTCAAGATTTATTCTTGAATATTTTTCACCGCTTTTGATATTAGCACTGACAGAAGTCAGGTTTGCGAAGAGGGTGAATTTCTCACGATCCAAGTGTCCCCAATTTTGTCAAGCTGCAACTGCAGGCAGTTCGGTTTCGCATCCCTTTTTTCGCTCGTGGAAACACGACTCTCCCGAGGCTCTTGATCCGAGCAAGATGTTTAGGGTGGCCAGTTTCGGCCGACATCTGGGACCGAAATCCTCGTCCATTTGAATACGAGCAAAACTTTCTACGAACACCGACGCATTGCCTCTTTCCATAGAATTTCGATCTTGTTGATATAATTGGCATATCAAGTTCGCATATCTTCATTCGCATACCTTCATTCGCGAATCATCATCGTCGATATACCGCCGCGTAGTAAATAAAAATTAGGGTCATCGCATTTAAAGCGCGAACTTTGCATTATTGCCGGCATCCTAGTTTCTATAGCTCCAGATATTAAATACACGACTGTTGAATAGCTCGGTTTTCATTGTATCTACGTTTGCCTGGCCTGTTTCGCACGAGGCCACGTCAAAGGTCGTTGCAAACGTGGTTGAATTCTTCCGTTAGCTTCTTCGAGGAGAATAATTGTGCGCCAACATCCTGGTCACAGTAGTTTGAATATTTTTGTAGTTATTTAGCGATCCCTGGAAGTCCGTATTACTCACCTCGAAGAGAGCCATAAGAGATGTTATTTAATTTACACCTTCGCGTAAGATTTTTCTACGAACTCGTGAAAAAGATGTTTCAATTTTTTCCTCTTCGGGGAGAAGATATATCGTTTTCTTCTTTCGAGTTTTCGGCGGCCTTTCGATGTGGCCTGAGTTTATATCTTCGTCCGCTTGTCCCCCAGTTTTTGTCCATGGAACCGGGAATTCTCTGTGAGAATCCCGCATGCCAAGGCGTCGCACATTGCGGACGACGACTCACAATGTGAAGTGAAAAACTATACCGCCGTAACCCTGGTGGATCCACTTAATCGCGCTTGCTCCCTGTCTACCGACCTTCGTTTCTTAATAGGTTGCTCGATATCAAATTAGAGGGATGACTGTGTCAAGTATAATCCGATCAAAATGAAAAACGCGATACGGTAGAAACGTTCTCTCCGCGTAAAATAATTCGTATCGATTTTTATGAAAATTTTTTCTAAAAATTGATATGGAAAAATCTTTTAAAGGATAACGAAAAGTTATGTTTTTCGAAGAGAAGACAGGGAGCAATGTTTCCCGGACAAAAGATGAAGAATAAACAAGTGTGCTCCGTTATAGATACCGAATGGCAGTCCGAAATATCGGCGCCGTGTGGATTACTGCATAATCGCTTCTTATGATAAGTTGTCGTCGTAGCTATTCAGTCGTCGAATAGATAACGAGTTGTACTTTGATATGTTACTCCAACTGCAATTTCTTTTTCTATATTCTTTGACCCTTGTAAGAATTCTTTTATCTTTTTTAACAGAAATTTTTCGCGTACCACTTTTCGTAATTGGAATAATTTACGATAATTTTTCTTTGATTTTTGTCTCTCTTTCTCTCTCTTTTTTTTTCTCTCGAAATTGAGAATCGAAACTATTAAAAGACTATTCCAATTTCGGTGCAACGCGATCACAGAAACATTATCGTATTGAAGATAAGATAAAGAAGCCGCGGAAGTGTCATGATCTTACGATTCCGTTTGCCGAGGAATACGTTGGAACCGGTATGTTGGAATAAAATGAAGTCTGGTCAAGTTTTTTTTTCAAAAACTTGCGTTAACTAACTGTAGAACGATCGCTGAGATGCTGTTGCGGCTTTCACTATACCACACAGCTTTACGTAACTTGGACGAATGAAATGAAAAATCGTCGGTTCGCGTGCAATGATCTCGATAATGTCAATGTCTTCTCCATTATGCAAAGTGGTACGTCATCACATCATTCTAGAAAATATGCTTGACTCTGAGCAGAAATTGTCGCTTCCAATTCTTCCAAAATTAAATTTCTTCTTTTATTCCTTCTTTTCTTACAAAATTATCGTGAAAACGTTTTTCCTTTTTTCTCGGCCATCGATAATGCGCTTTCTTCTTTCCACATAAATTTTCTATCATCCGTTCTTCGAGGTACATTCTCTTCCCATAGTATCAAAGGGTATCGAGGCGAATTAAAAACCGCAAGACTTTAAAGAAACTCGATCCTGAGGAGGATCTGGATCATACCTATCCTTGATCGATCATGGTATACGCGAAATCATGTTCCACCTTTTCGTTCCGCCTCTTCGTCCCGGACCTGTCCCTCGCGTTCTCGGACTTCGCAATATCCGGCGCGGCGGCCCGTGGTTCCGCCTTTCTTGTTTACGTGTACCCTTTATTCCAACCGGTCTCGATAAAACGTTGTTCTTCCATCGGAATGTTCGATTTTTATCGACGTCGATCGATCGACCTTCATCCTTGTGACCATTCACTCCTAGATCCTCTTTTTTCTGATTCGTCACAACAGCCTTCCTCGCTGATAAATAAATATTTGAGAGCATTTATTTTGTAATCCTTTTACTTTTTTTTTTTTTCAATTAGGGAAAGATCAATGGAGATGCTCGATCCTCTCGTCCTTATAAGTGACTATAATTATCTATTACTAGCATAGCTGTAGGATATTCCAAGGATTTGTAGACTTTTCTTTGACGATAGGTATTATAGTTTATATCAGATATTGTTTATTATATTGGGGCAATGATATTTTAGAAAAATGAATTTATAATCGTACGTCGGTAACTTTAGACTGATTAAATTCTTAGAATTTAGAACGATATCTAAAAGAAGAACAAAAATTTTTAATTAAAAGAGGGAACAAACGAAGAGACGCTTTTTCACACTATTCAGAAACTGATCTCACTTTCAACACGACTAACTTTTCTTCACGAATTTCTTGCCGCTCTGGGTAATAGCATTGTCTTCGAAACAATAATCAAAGTAGTAGTCCTTGCGCAACCAGATCTCCAATTGTCTTTTCATAAAGAAAAACTGAGTTTGAAGGAAGGAAAAGATCGAGGAAGAAAAAGATCTCGTGTCTTTCCCATCGATTGATCTCGAAGTGTGTAATAAATTGTTGTTCGATTATAACGTGCTGGGTCGCCCGCATGATATGGGAAGATGAACCAGAGCCTGGAGAAAAAAACCTCGTCACGTCTGGGCGAAGAATTTTTTTTTCTTCTACAAAAGCCGGTAGAAAGAGTGACAATACCCCATAATCAGGATACAAACGATTCCTTGACCGGTTCCAAGGATGCTCCTCTTACAGAATGCATCGTATAATCAACAAAGTTATGTCCTCCGCTAGAAGTCATCTTTTTTATTTTTTTTTTCTTTATGTATCCGCCCGAACGACGGACTGGGCACATATTCACACGATCAGAAAACTGGAGTACGAGGAGTAGAGGGGTTGTTCCTCGTTCCACGGTCTCCACGTTGATTTATTATCATGCTAATGAGTTTATGGAACGCTGCCTATTATGTAATAGTATTAAGTGGCGCTTTCCAACGACGAGGGAATGTTATTACGTCACGGTGTAGGAAAGCGTAATCGTTGCAATCGTTCCTTATCGAGGGTTACCGTTATCGAAGAAGGAAAACAACCCTTTAACTGGATTATTTTACTCGAATAATCGAATCGAGATGGAATTTGACGATTGTTGGAAGGAGAGAGACAGTGGATGGATCTCAAACGTAAATTTTCCACGCTCGAGTTTTATTTATTGCTAAACCGTCGAATGCAAGGTGTGACGTCTGATCGATTCGAGCCTCGTTCGAAAAAACACAATGAAATTACCGATCGATCCTTTCGATGCATACAATTTTTAGAATCGTCTGAAATATTTAGAAAGAAAGTCACGCAAGAAGATGCCGTCCCTCTCATCCATCGCGTATAATTATAGGTCATTATCCGCCTCTAAGTAAGAGGAACAACTCGCGAGGAATGAACTCTTCCGTTCGAGCGCATCAGGGACAAGGGATTTTTTTAAACGAGTGCCACCTCTTAAAGAAAACACTCTAACAAAAACATGGTTGACATGTGTGAAGGAAGAAATATCGAGGGAGGATAGAAGGTTTTTTCCAATGTTTCATGGATGGATTAGAACTCGCGCAACATTTTTCCACTCGAATATTCGATGCATAGTTGCGCTTATTTTCATTGACAATCCAAACTTTAGAAGAAACATATGTACGCGTATTCGGCAAAGCTGTTGGCAATAAATCGTGAAACGAACGAATCCGGAGATAACTTGGAGAAGGAGAGCAGTCGAGCGATTAAACGGATGGAATTCTCGTGCAATCTCGATCCGTTTCGTTTCTTTCGAGTGTTAAAACTTTCTCGAGATAAGGCCCGATTCATTCGCGGTTAAACGTATAAAATGTTGCGAGACTTCCGTCATCCTTCAATTAGTATACCGAGAATCGGTGATTCGGCTTCCGTCGAGATAACCGACCGGCTATCGATCATCGAACACAAATAAGAACGTCTTCTTGTCGTTTATCTGAACTGTACAGCCTCTTCCAGTGCCACCCTTTTCTTCCGTTATCTGTGCCGTTCACCCGTTTTTCCTCGAACTGCTCGCGTATCGGTGGAAAGAGGACAATCTGAAGATTGGCGCCAGTCAGAAGAATCACTGTAATGCACCACACTTTAAATAATTCGTTATTTATTCAAAATAGAAAATCTCATTCTCGTCTCTGCTGCGATCCTTGAATCGCTCTTTCTATTATCGTTATTATTATTAATTCTTTTAACATCATACGTTTAAGTATCTTTTTACTTCATCGAAATAAGAAGATAAAAATTCGTAAAGTTTAACAATCGATACTTCGAGGTTTTTTTCTAATTTGTAGAGGAAAAGAAGAAAATGAAAGTCGACGATGTTTTGAATCGAATGAAAGACAAGGTAATCGTTCATTGTCAAGTCGATGCTAATTTCGAATCGCATTGAAAGGAATACCTCGTAATCGAGGATCGTGGGCGAACGTTTGACATTCAGATCTCGGGATCGTTCGTTTTATTAGCGTAAACCGATCCGGTCGTTACCTCGTTCCCGGCTTATTAATCGTCACGGTTGATTCCGCCACTTCTGCTCGGTTTCAATGCCAGATGCGAATTCGGGATTGAAACCGTGTCCCTTATTATACCGCCGTCACATCCGCGATTTAACGTTTGAGCCGATCGTTCCAGCCGGAATTCGTTGCTTAACGCGCACGACAATCGCCGAATTACGCAACGTCGTGTGACGCACCTTTCAACTACGTTTCTCGGACAAAATCGACGGTAATGAGTTTTATCACGGGGCGAATTCTCTTCACGAACGATGACGAGGTCGATTAAGAAATTCGCTGCGTGATTCCATCATTTCATTTTTCTACTTTCGATAACTTTCGATTGCATTATGAGTGTAAGATTATCGATAGAAATATAAATAGAAATTGCACAGTGTCACCAGATCCGCTTATCCGCGCTGGATATCCCCAATATAAAGGAAATGATGGTATATTTGCCAGTATTGAATCACTAGAATCATCAAACGATAGAATTTATTCGAAGGCAAAGGAGAGAGAGTTCATTGATTTTGCCTCTCTTAAAATGTAATTCGAAAGATATAATTCGAAATCATGCTTGTTCGAAACGAAAGTAAGAAGTGGAACAAACGGACGAAGAGAACGTGAAAGGGTTTCTCCAACTGGGATACCTAAGAATCGTATTTTATTACCGCTCCTTTTCTCCTCGTAAATCTTAGTGTCCCGCAGGGACACCGGCACGTTGCAAAATCGTATCGTCGGTCAGCTCTGGATTCAAGGCCGTGCACAAGAAACTTCGATTACGAGTACAAAGACGTCGTACGTTCGATCGAGACTCGCGACCCATTCATGAGCATCACCGTGCGAATTCTTTAAGCATGAATGTTGGCTGGGATTGGTCACAAGTTGCCGGTGAAAGCATTCACCGGCAACCTATTCACACACGTGGTCAAACGAGTATGCGAAACTGCTCTTGACTGGCTGTATCGAGAATCAGCAGTGCCGCTTGTGACGCATGGCGAGCAATTAGGCTACTATTTCTCGTTGTTTATTGCGTCGTAACGGGATTAATCATCGTATCAGTTTCCCCGACAACGTAATTTAATCTCGAAAAATTGCAATTTTTTTTTTTCGTTACAGTATTATAAAATCGAAAAAAGAAAAAAATATTCGGCAATACAGTATTTCGCAATACATAATTACACGTATTCGCTTTCTCTTTCTCAAAAGTGGAAAAACGAGCTACTTTCCACGATTTCTTGGGAAACACCTACAGAGTGCATAACTTATCACCCGGATAACTATAATCCCCGTCACCGTACCCTCAGATTTGCCCACATGTACGCACTGTTCACGTCTCGAGCACGTGCCAACTAGCTGATAGCATGGGTCGTGGTGTGCACGTCGGTGCAAAGGCGCCAAAAGGTCTTGTGACACGAGGAATTCGCGTTACAAGACAATTGCGTGGATCGCGCTTATCCGTTCTTGATTCTTTCAACAAGCTTTCAACAATCGATCGATTGCTGCGTCCAACATCTAAATTGTTCGTTAAAGCTCTGCTAAAAAGAAATTTCCAAGAATTGTTCTCGAATATCTCGATTTTGGATTAATATATCGGAATTTTTCATTTTTCATTCCTTTCTCAATCTTCTTACGCAATTCCTTTTGGCCGTATTGAATTCTCGTATGTACTACACCTTACTATCGAAAACCTTTTTGTTCGATGGATTGTCGTTCCATCGATCGACATCTGTTCGAATAGTAACAATTGCGGTTCCAGTGCAGATGGCCGCGCTTCGTGTTCCTACGAACGTCGAACAATCATCGATTGCGACACTTAACATTCTTCCTGCATCGCTCTTGCTTTGCACCCTTTATGGATCGAATAATGATACCCTCGGTGGTTGGCACGATATTCGAAGCGAGGAAGAAGGTGGGACCGCCATGCGTGGTCAAATATACCGCGCGTGAAACATGTTTCTGCGTGTCATTCCTCTTTGTGATAGGTGTCCGGTAGCTTAGGAAAGTTTGCTCGACTTTACTCCACATCGATAGATCGAAACAGGATAACAACAATGGAATTATTTAATATTTCGCGAATGGGAAGAGATTTCGATCGAGACTTTGATGAAAGCAGTTCATTCATGGTTGGTACTCCGTACAATTTGGCACTGACAATGTACAATAAAGGCTTTCAGTAGTTCCATCGAAGATATGTTACAAATTTGTACCTTCTAACTTTTTTTTAAATATTCTCGGAAAGTAAATCTTTTACTTTTCCTCCAGTGTCTTTCGACATTTTAGAATTTCGAAAATTTTGGAGAAATTTAGAGTCATCTGTTAACACATTTCACTTCGTTATTTAGCAAATGTTTTTTAAAACATTTATTCATCAATAAATCGAAACAGAAATGTGTGCTATGCTCGAAATTTGTTAAAATTTTCATTCCAAAGAGAGTTTACCATCGTAAATAGAATCTAATCGTTTCTACAAAATACTCGGAGTGTCCTCACGCGTAGAATATAATACGAATTCCCTTCCGGAATCGTGCATGAGATAAAAATTTCGAGAAGTTTCGTGTTACCTACTCAACCGCAACACTTAATCATTCCGTCCATTCAAGTTATATATATATATACATACGATTCTTCTTTTCGTCGCTGCACACACGCTCTCGTTAACCTCTCGTATATATTTAAAATCGCAATGAAAACCATGGTGTATACGAGAGAAGAACCGCAAAAGTGTTACGATTTCTCGAGTCAATGGATAATTCGATGGTGTTATGCGTGCATAATTTCACCAAGATTCCATTGTAACTGTATATATATATATAATAACACGGCTTTCACCCCTCCCCCATGTTATGTTATGACTCGAGATAATGGAGATTTATCATCTTCTTCTATTTGCAAAAGATTTTTCTATCTTCGTCATTCACGTTCCCTCTTCGAACAGACGTCCCTAATAATTGCCTCGGTTTATACGTTTCCCTGACTACGGCTCAATAAATTCTCATTAATTATCAGGGGTCATGGAAGCCGCGCACAATAACGGGGAGCGTCTCGATTATATCGTTTTCTCTATGGACGAGATTTTGCGTGGTGTAACCGGCACAGATCTTCCTTCATCATTGGGAAATAGTAATGGAAACGGGGTACGGAGATCGCGGCTCGATCGAGCCCCGACCATCTGGCGCACAGTGCTCCCATTCACTCTTTCTTTCGTGAATTCTCCTCTCCCCCTCGTCCACTCCCCGTTGTCGTCGCTCTCTCTTATGCCCCCCTCCTCCCCTTTTACCGCCTTTGTGCTCTGTTCGCAGTGGTCCCTCGTTTTATATCTTCGCGCGATATCAACCGAGCCGACGTCGTCAACGCTCGTCTGATAATCGTGTTTGCCTTATGGCGAGTCTGAATCACTGAATCCCGCGAGAAGATAAACTCTCGACGCGAGTTTTCGTCAAATTTTTCTTCGCCGAAGAAAACTGTGACTTTTCGAGCTTTGGAATTTTTGAATTTTTATTTTAGAAAAACTCTATACGGGATAGATACTGCTTCCAGATCGGTCCCCGCGTTAGTTAAACTCCCTTGCCATTAACCTAGATCCTAGGTTTTAAATCTAGACTTCGATTTATCACTGTTTTAAAAGTCTACACGCATTTTTTAGTGGACGTAATAATATCTTAAGTATTCGGTTCAAAAGTTTATCTTAATGGAAGTTTCACTACATTCTTCGTACCAAATGATATTATTCTTTTTTTCTTTTTTTTTTTTTTATACAAGAAGAATCTTGTCTTATCGGTGCACGAGAAAAATCCTGATTTTGTTGTATGAGTAGGTTTGATGCAAATCATCCTTCGGTATGAATCACTTTGATCGCGCGCTAATTAGTCTATTACGAAACGTGTATGAGTCATTGTAACAAAGGGACAAGAGGCGGAAACCACATTGATGAGATGCATAGGATGGTATCGATTCGGAGAATACAGGCTGCTCGAACCGCTAACCGGACGGAAAACCGAATGGTAAAGTCGGAAATATGTACGCAAAATGATATTATTTGTGGTCCTCCTTTCTTCGTATTTCTCAAAAATCGACGCGAAAGCCCGTAACTTCGACTTCCGCTTGCAAAAAAATTTCGAACTTTACTTTCCTAATTCACTTTTACTTTCCCGATATTCGACGATCGAGAAATACGCTGTAAGAATAAATAAATACGAGGAAGGAACGTGGATAATTTTTAATTTTATTTAATTTTAATCAAAGGATTAATCACTGCATGAAATTTCAATTTAAATTTAAAATATTCGTTTAAGAGGGAAGGACGAAGTGGCAAGTGTTGACGTTAGTAGCCGCATTGTTTCCACACGCAACGAGTGGATTAAGGGAGCTCGCGCGATGGCCGGCCGGCCAGCGCACAGGATCGTTAAGGCGCGCTCGCGCGCGCTCGTTGAAACGCGTAAACGGTTGTGATACACGCTGCAGTAGCGTACGTGTTACGATGTATTATGAGTTAAACAACGTAATGATAGGCACGGCGCCAGTAACGCGGCGTATCTCTTGCGTGCCATGTAACGGGTGTCTCGAAACACGCGAGCTCCACGCGAGCTCGCCCCGAGTCTCTCGTGGACAATCGTCGAAAGTATCTTTTTTTCCACCGTCATTCGTTTCCACCGTCTCTTATTACTCCCGACCGGTTATAAATACCGTTACCACGATTTTATGCGTTAGCGATAGATGAAGTTCAAAGTTTTCCATTGTTCTTGGGAGTCGTTTATACACACGCGAGTGATAAAATTAATTGAAAGCTTAAGATTAAAATTATATTTGAACACGTACGATGTTGGACGACGTATGTTGCAAGATATAAACGGAAGAATATCATCGTACGCGAAAAATGACGGAATGATCAGGGCGGATCACAATTTCTCACAAAATCCATGCTGGGAGCTTCTTATCGCCGTGTTACCACGATTTCAACCTTACCCACGACTACTACTTGTGACGAAAGAGTTAAAGCACGGACACGAAACTTCCGGTGCAATGAACCCCGCACCGTTGAAGTAACGCGCGGCGTTGTTACGACACCAATATTAGTTTTACGACCAGCTTCTGGAAATAGATCGATGAAACCGTACGTCATCGAACGGTTGTTCGACAGCCTATGTTTAGTGGGCACAGTTGAAAGAGCGCAGAATGCACCTGCAACGCACCCTCCACCCACGAGGGGTTATAACACAGAGTCCAAAGGGACGTGACCGATCGTGGCAATATTCTCGCTTCCTTTTCCTCGGCCTATCTCAACTTGCTGGATAAATAGAGTCGTTCTATTTTTAAGGGAAATATTGGGAAATACGATCTCTTCATATTCAATAACGATCGCCAGCTTAAATATTTTTTCGCGAATTAGCGAAAATTGGAGAAATATTTCATTTGTTCGAAATCTTGTGGATTGAATGAGGGTTCGAGAGTCGAAACTCTCCATTAATCGAGGGCAGAAAGATATTTTGGAATCGTCAATTTAGAAAAAGTTGGAATGTCGTCGAAACGTATCGTTAACAGCTGTTTTTCGGTCTTAGTGACATAGTGTGACGACTTATTGACACTTGGTCAAGTGAAGTCAAGAGGACGGGTTAAACGAGCGTCATTGCTCGTTTATTTTCGACTTATTGGCAATAATCTCGTGCATCGTTAACGAAGCGGGGATTCCCCCTTGGCGCGAAAATCTACTTCGATTAATTTCCACCACGGAGGAAACGATCGATCGAGGGAGAATGAAATTATGGAAAATGGTAACTTTCGATACTCGCATACATTTCGCGGTGAGTGCCTAAGTTTTGCATTATTCATGAAAAGAACCACCTTCGTTCCAGATAACCCTACCCAAGCCGACGACCTTATCGCCTTATGGTCGCGGCAATTCCAGTCAGGTGTATGCATTGTGTATGCACCGAACGGAAGGGCGATTTTACGGGCCAGGTTTGAAGGGATCCAGAGGGATGGAGGAAACAGGGTGATTATGTACATAGATAAAAATAAGGGAACATTTTTCGTTTTCGTTTCTATTTTCTTTCTGGCTACGTGAAAAACACGTTGATTTGAACAAAATTATACGTCAAATTTTTCAATTTATCGCGTAATTTGGTGTAATTTCGGTATGTATAATTTTAAATGATCCACGATTTCGATTTGAACGAATCAAGATCGAATATTTTTTGGAATCTTATACTTCTAAATAATGATGAGATAAAATAATTTTTCTATTCCTCTATCGAACAATGTCCCGAATTTAATTATTTCTATTCTATTCGAGGAATTTCGAATCGCGTTTGATTTAAAAAATTTTAGATGAAGATACATCGGGGAGAGGTGAAGGATGTGAAACAATTTCACAACATTTGACGAAATACGAAATACGGCGAGTGAAAAATTCTGTTGAAACGAGATTAGAATCGTACTTACCTCGAGTTAATGCTAGAATCGTATTGTCACCCTTCCACGGTCCACGAACCGGATGTAAGCGTTCCGTGCGTGCTGGTTGTACCCGCTAATAATCGCGCGCGTGTTGGTGGTAACGGGGGACTTAAAGTTGGTCGAGTTGTTCTCGTTTAAAACAATCAGCAGCAGAGGAAGGACCAATTATACGGACCTGCGACCGTCTGTCACCGACCTCCTGTTCTCTTAATATCGTAGATCAGAGAGCACTAGTAAATATAAACAAGATGAACAGAAGAGGAGGAGGAGGAGGAGGAGGAGGAAGAAGAAGAAGAAAAGAATCGCCCTCCATCAATCACGGATGCAATTCGAGGATAAAATTCTGGGAAATAATGTCGATTCAACGTCACGAATCCCCTTTAACGAAATAATACCTTCAATTAAAACCCTACTTTCTCGAGAATCAATCCCCCCATAGATCCGTCGCGAGGATATAAATGATCCAGAGGATAGATAAACAAGATAATAATCTCACCTATTAAAAACGTAAGCCATAAACCGAACAAAGGGAAAAAAATTTAAGAGTTTCTATCTGGCTTTTAAGAGAGAAAGAGAGAAAAAGAAAAAACAGAGAAAAAATATTCTTGCGAATAAAGGGGTAATTTCGACCAATGAATCTTTTGCACATCTCGTCTAATGTATGATTAACGTGGAAGTAAAAGTTAAACAAGAAAGTTGGACACGCTTACGTGTGCAATTAGTCACCGTAAAAGATTTAATACTGGGTCATTCGTTTCTGGTAAACATCGACAGGATACTATTTTCAATTGGAACAATTACACATGCGCGCACACGCGTGATTAGAACGTAAATCACTCCGAGATGTTGTTACACATTCTCTCTGCCCGTTTCTAAAAGAGAGTCGAACGAATTTAAAGCCCGACTTCCGAGCTGGATTCACGATTTAATTTATCCGGCCATTAAGTCCTCGCGACCCACAAATCTCGCTTCGACGATTGTCGTTCCTTAATTCGGATGAGAACGGAACTGAGCGGATGGAAAAGAAAAAGAAAAAAAAAGAGAATGTGGAAAGCGACGAGAATAGATCCGTTTTAGGCCTGTTTTCACCTGTGTCGACGCGCGTGAAAATCTGATGCGAGATTCCCTCCTTAATTGCTCACAGTTTCTTCTCTCCTCGAGAATTCCTTCTCCGTAGCGACAATTAGTTTCACGTCTGCCCTCGCTCGCGTGGCGCGCGACCGACGTTTTAATTGGACGTATCAAGTGGGCTTATTTCTCGAAGAGCGGTGCTAGAGGTTCGTCAGACGTTTTACAGAGTAGAAGCACGCGTCTCGAGACCACATCGCATCGACGGAAGAGCTTGCGTACTCGTATTCGTTGGGAGCAGATCGCTACTTGAAAAGTGGAGGAGGAGGAGAAAGAGGAGGAGGAGGAGGAGGAGGTCGAACAGCCGCGTCCACTGCTCTCCACGGCTCTCGACCTCTCGAAGTGGACGCGAAGTCCGGGAGAGTCCCGTGTAAACAACAGCTGCGCTGATTTCCTGCCCGATGACTACTGTATGCTATATATATATATTAAAATATCGATTTCGATCGTGACGCGGAAGATCCCTCGCCCGGGCAATCTTGATGGAGTTTTACAAGTGGAACAAATGAAACAATCAGGTTCAACAATACGCGCGAAGAACGATTCCTCGGCATAAACCGTTTTCTGCGGTTCGTTGCGCGAAGCGTTTATTGGATTCATTATCTCCAATTATACAGTTACCGAAGCAAAAAATTGGCGCAACAACGCCGGAGAGAAACAGGATTGAATTACGATACGATGTTAGAAGCGTTGCAGCAATTTTTTAACTCCATCTTTCGATTTCTCGGGTAGCGTTTATGTCGATAATTTCTACGGTTATTCCCGGCCAATGGCCTATCTAAATATAAAACGAAAAAAGTCGATCCCATCAAGGATGCATTAACTCACGATTCAACGATTCAGAATGGCGGATCCAGACTCGCGGTGTCCATCAGCCGAGGAATCATTATCAACGAGCATGCATCCCGTTGCAGTTTTGCTTTCATCTCGTGCCAACGAGCCTTCGAATCCTCGGCCGCCATATGGCTGGAGAGAAAAAGTATCGGTAGGAAGGAAGTTTTCCAGCATGACCGTATTATGTTCCAAAGAACATATTGGGAGGAAGAGGATGGACGACGAGAGGGCGGTGCGTGCACGTGAAAGCGGGCACGCGATGAGGGCACGTGCCCTATATTCTTGAAGAGAGAGAAAGAGAGAGAGAAGTTCTTTTGTGGAAGCGCCGGAAACGGGTGTCAATTGTCAGCCACTTGGACGTGCATCACCGGACATTGTCGTTCTCCAGAGGCTGAATTCGAGAACGTCACGGCCCGTGTGGTCCTACGCGAATAATCGCACGACGATATGGATATATCCTTTCGCGAATAATCGCACTCAGAGCTACTTGTTGACACTTGGTTTCCGTAGAAAAGAAAATCTCGAATTAGAGAAAATTTAGGGAATTACGATGAATTATCTTGAGAATCCAAACTCTCGTTATTTAATTTTGGGAAGGGTTCGATCTTGCAACGCGTCTTTTCCAAAATTCTTTCGATTACTTAAAATTGATATTAATTAGGTATCTAAGAGAGCGCATCTCACAATCGACCGAATCGAAAGAATTTCTTATGACGATAGGAATCGTGCATAATCGGCTCACGTGCGCGTTAATCAATTGAAATGAGTGAGGGGGAGGGATCGGTTTGAAATTCAAGTCTCGTTTTCTCGTGTGGTTTCGAGTCTCGCCGCGTAATTTCACTTACTCCTCGGACACTTACTCTTTAATGAAACGTCGTTCGGTCGTCGATCCGCGATAAGGATGCTTGGCGTGCCACGAGGAATGGTTCATCGCATAGCATGGCGAACGCTTTCTGCGGTTGCCATTTGTCGAAACGGTATTCGACTGCATCGTTAGAGATTCGCTCTCGTTTTATACCTAATAATCGTCCGTGACGAGACGTTAATTAATCGTCTCTATGCGCTCCACGGATCGAGAAGCCCGAGCTCCATAAGACACAGGGATACGTGCGTCAATCTGGAAAATGTAGCGCAAAAAAAAAAACGTCTGATTGACGGCGAGATTACTTGCTACAGCCCATTTTACCACTTTCGTTTATTCACGTATGCTCGTTACATATTCCCTCAGAGATTGAATTTCTTCTTTTGGTACGATACATTTTGCGGCGAACATCGAACATCGTGTTTCTCATCGATGAGATTTTCCGTTATAACCAGTATTTGCACTGGTTAGACATTTATAGATTATTTTGTTTATCGAAACTATAGACGTTCATCCATTCTCGGTTCTACTACTAGTTGAGAGAAGAATGTTTTATACATACCATACGAAATGTTGAACTTGAAATATTCCCGTTAACCAAACAGTTTTATAATTATTCTGTGCGTAGCTGTTCAAGCTCCGATCTGTTCAATGTAAATCTACTAAAAATATTCGTTTCTACTTTGCTATTATTTTCAAAGATTTGAAAAGAAATGCTTGGATTCTTAAAATATTCATTTCGAAGCTCGTGGACGCACAGTGTCCGTAATTGCAACGTCCGACGACAGCACGAAACGCTTGCCTCCGTTAATGCAAGTGACAGTGATTGACCCTCGCGAGAAATTCTCGACCTCGCCACGCGAGCTCCCGATTGACCCTGTTGCGCCTCTTTTTCCGGGACAGAAAAAGAGCCAATCCATTCACGAGTCTTTGAATCAAACATCGTTACAAGAAGTTATCCTCGCTCGTTAAATACCGACGACCAAGTCCAAAACTTGGTTCGATACTCGCCGCGTTTCGTTTCAGATTCACGATAAGTTCGCTCATTGTTCGCCACTGCGGTATCGTCTACGGCGCATAACACAACTGCGTAAACAGGATATGCAAAACTAACTCGCAACGCGATTACGAAATCTGTTTTTCCTGTTCGTTGTTCGAATGATATTCCAGAATTCGTCGCTTCGAACGTATTCGTCTTTGGATGATTCACGTTATGAGTGCAATTTATGAATCTCATTAAGAATCTCGAGGTTCGACCAAAAGTCCATTCCTCGTTGGGATACGATGTAAAATACGAGAAAAATCCATCGGCGGAAAAGTAAAATACTTTTCGAAACGAGAACTCTTCTTCCACTCTCTCCCTCGCCAAGTTTCTAGGTCTCTCGCGTGGGTACACTGCTCCTTTCAGAATCGCTTCGACCGATTTCCAGGCCAATCTCGTCCCCGGATTCGATGAGAAATCAACGGGCTTCCCTCGTTTCCGCTGCGGATTCTTACTTTCGCGCCGCCACTTTCCCGCAGCTGGGAAACAATGAGCCACGAAAGCCTGGGAAGACTAATTGTCCACGGATAAAGCACACTTCGCACGCTCGATGCGAAACGTGTGTACATTTGGCGGTGGTAGTGGTAACGTTCGTTCGTTCTTTTGTGCCTCGATTCGTCGCACGACCCGGTTTACATAACTTCGCCCGATGTGTAACGGGGATAAAAATCGGATTGGGTAACCCCATCCCAGCTTCCTCCATTCGCGTAAGACCGAGGGAAATCTTGGTCGAGATCTTGGCGTTGGCGTTTCCCTTAATTAACGCGTGGCTTCTTCGCGCGTTCCAGGGATTCGGATGAGGATTTCGACGTCACAGTATCGTAACAACAAGACAAAGTATACGATACTTTGATGTGGTAGAGATAATCTTTGCTTTAGAATTGCTTGAAATCTTTTGTTGCATCGACGGTGATAATTAATAGTATTATATTATTTTTCAAGTAACAAGAATCGAGTTCACCGACTTTCCAAAAATTTATTCTTGCACGGTTAAAATATCTTGGATTGATTCGATTACAATTTTTTTTCCGGCTGATTAATTAAAGAAATCGATACGATCGAGCAACTAACAACGAGGAAACACGATATTAAAAGCGATCGATTTTTCGCTGACCGCGTTGGCCAACATTGATGACACGGGTAGCACAAGGTGTCTGTCTCCTGAATATTATATACGCTCGTCTTACGGCTCGTATTATACCTGGTCAGCGAACCCTTTGTCGCTGCAACGAAACGCAAGAGGATCGCTCTTATTTTTATTACAACTATATTTCCACCTATATTGGATGTCGTTTCCATAACGTGACCCCGTAACTATCAAGCAACAAGATCCTTCGAGGAATATACTTCTCAAGAGATGATTCAAGATAGAGAATCACTTTCCATCTTCCGACGTTAAATCCCGGTGAAGAAGCTCCCGGTGACCTTGATTTCCGTCCAGACCAAGGGCAACCGTGCGGAACAAGCGTTGCACGGTTTCGTGGAGGGAAGGATACGCGAGGAAGGATACGTATTCCAACCCGTATTCAAGGACGAGTTTTTGTTCTAAGCGTCGCCAGATCCTCCTCCTTCTGCTCTTCGTTTTCCTCCTCCATTTTTTCCCTTTTCGTTTTTTTCTTTTTTTTTTTCGGCCGGAAATCGGAGAGTGGGGACGCGTGCTCGAACAGCAGCACCTGAGGACATGAGCGCGGAGAGGAGAGAGGACAGTGGCGGCAGCTGAAAAGCACGTGCCAGCGCGGAAAGGGGTAAAGGAGGACCGTGTCGTTCGGGATTCAATGGAGTTCTGGGATAAGGAATTTATTATAAGGGAGTTCCTACCTGGGACTGGCCGATACTGCCACCATTCAAACCGAGGTCGTGCACCGCGTCTGCACGTGGGCTCGCATGAAAATTAATGAACACGCCGTTCGTGTGACGAAACGAAGGGAGAAGAAAGAAAGAAAGAATCGAAAAGTCGGCGAGGGAGCTGCCACCGCTTTATCGTCTTCGTTACGTGTCGCCTTTCGTTTCGTCGTTTCGTTCGCAGGTGTATATGTATAAGTAGACGAAAAGTTCGATCGACGTTTTAATTTTTTTTCTCTTTGTCTCTCTGTTATCTTTACTTTCTATTAATTATCTTGTTCGAATTATTTATAGATTGATGTTATTTTTTTTTTTTTTTACTTCTCTCGCGGTTTTTCTTCACGATGGAAATGTGCTCGTAAAATTTTATGCTCGGTGTTGAAAAAGCCGAGACGGGTAATAATAACGTTTGTCACAACGTATGGCGGTCAAAAAGGGGGGGGAAAAAAAAGATAGAAAGGGAAGCAGATAATGCATATTACTAGGCGTTGAGTGGTTCCATTGGCGTGGGACAGTCGTCGCGAAGAAATTGTAGACAAACCGGCCCAGCACGATTTTCTTCGCGCTCTAATTATAAAGTGGCTTCTCATAATCCCTCTCCATTTCCGAAAAATCGACCAAGCTTTTCTTCGAATTGCGAATTCCGAGTCTCTTCTCTTTCTCAGAGAAATTTCCATGCTTGGGAAACGCGATCCAACTAGTTCCAATAACGTTTCGCTCATCACCATTATCATCATCATCATCATCGTCGTCGCCGTCGTTGCGAATTAAGCAAATTGTGGCTGATATTATTAATTACAACGAAAAATATAGTTACGAGTACGATATAACGAGTTTGATAATTAAAGGCGATTTATTGAAAAACGATACTTTTACTAGAGAAAACACTTCTCAATTAATTCAATGAGAACGGTTTTACCTTTAATTACGTATAAATATGCAAATCTGTTAACGGATTAGAAAAATAGCAAGGCCGTTCAACAGCATTTCCGTTGAAAGGTGTCGTTTACCTTGCCTGGAATCGGGGATACGTGATATACCGGGTGTCGCATCAGCTTGCCATTCCATTCCAACCGGTGTAAAAGAATACAGATAACGATAAGCCCACGATAACGCGATCTATTTTCAGCACGTCGACGAACCACTGTGCGTATTTATACATGGAAATTCGCCGTGAATAACTGGACGATGTTGAAATAAACCATTGTGCGAAAGATTCACTCGGTTTGGACGGGGATTGACGATGGGTTGAAAACTCTAAAGTGCACGCATTCTTCGAAGCACGACGAAGATTTATAAGGGGCTTGATGAATTCCTGTTAAGGAAAGACCCTTCGTTATAACGCACCCTGCGAGCATATGGCGTCGTCCTCCATTCCACCCCAATGCTCTTCCTCAATCTCTCCCCCTCTGAATTCTTTCTTTTTAGAGTTTCACGCTCGATACGCCGGATTACTTACCCGCTGGATTTTCGTTTAACGCGAGTGGTGGACTTCCTCTTCGTCGAATTCCTGCCTGTTAACCACCTCATTAAAACGATTTCGTTTACACGAAAGAACGTTTTTTTGACTTCCACGAAGGGAACTGTTAATTCTTCAAAGTTTCACTTCTTCAAATTGTCTTGTTCTATTCTCGAATTAGAAAGTGAATACAATTTTTATTCAAAAACTTTAGAAGAGAATTAAATTATCCATCTGAGTTAAAACGGATCTATTTACATATGTACGAGTACATTATATTACAAAATAGAAAGTACACTATATTTTTATGATACATAAGATAAGAAAATTTAGTGTTTTACAAATATCTTAAAATTACATCAAACTTGTATTAGCAACGCTTTCATCGTGATGGATTTGAAAAATATTTTCACATGGAATATGGTTAAACGCAATCTTCGATGCAATCTTAGATTTGTCAAAATTGACGGGGCAAGAGTATTGAAATTGTTTCTTCTTTGGAATATAATTTTAACGATTACCTCCATGTTCCCGAACGAACACCTCTTCTCCAAACGGAAATATCCTGATGCGTATTTCGGTTTGTAACCGGCTGCAAGTTATTGATGTCTCCTGACGGGGTGGCTTCTCTCTCTGAAACTCGTGACGAGTGACAGACCCTCCCTTTGACACTTGTATGCGGTCCTCTACACACTTTTTCTACCTTCCGTGTTATTTTCTCTTTCATTAGCCGCCGCCAACGAGGAAAATACATCGAACAGTTTCTTCCTTTAACAACGATCGGTTGGCTCAGCATTCTCTTGGAATGCACTATATTACTCGTACCGTTATGTAAATATCGCGACGAACACGATCGACATTGTTGGCCCACAAAAATGTTATGACTGCTGCCTGTGTGGTTTTATAATGGACCCCTCGATAGTATCGTTTACAGTTTGTTAACCCATTAACTGCCATCTTTTTGTCCAAGTTTTTGTCCAAGATTTCATTGGGCCTAATCGCCCATCTCTTTTTTATTTATCCACTTTAAATTTCATCGATTTTTCAACAATTAAAATTATCCATTTCATTATCCAATATCGATACGATTTCGAAGTAAAAGATTTTAAAATAATAATTAAAAGAATTCGATCTTGCTTAAATGGATTGAAAATCAATAACTTATTCTATATTAAAAATTGTAATAATACGTTAATACAAGATCAATAGTTTTGAAATAATACAGGAAGAAAATATTAGAAGACACGAAACAAAGGAAAGTATCGCACACTGGGAAGTGGTAAAGGAATTTGAAATCGTGGAACAAGAAGCAAAGGCTTCGTGGCCACGTTCAAGGGGCAAAAAAAGTGGAAGAAAGATCGATACTGGGTGCACGAGCACCTGAGAATTCTTCGTAAACCGCATTTAATGTTCGCGCGTAATCGTATTGGAATTCCTTCGATGAATCAGAGATCTCGCAATTCTTGGCGACGATCTTTCGTCTCTTTTCCGAGAAAATTATTATTTATCGCATATCAGGTAACACGCGAAAGCTAGCTCAAAATTCTACAACAATCCAGGCCAGAGTTTCTAACGCGTTCATCTCTCTGTCTTTAATAAGCGTATACCGCTTTGCTAAAGGTAGTTAGAAACGAAACACGCCAATCTCTCTATCGATTCTGGGTCCTCGTAAAACACCACTGAGAATTCCACGATGAAGGCGTGCTTGAACCCCGCTGTTTGTTTAGCTGAAACGCAAATACGACCACGAGCCTGGCATTTACGTTCTCTCTCGTTCGTACGAAATTGAAATATCGAATGTATCGAAACGTCGAGAAAAAATTCTTGGAATAGAAAATGATACTTTACGTATATTACTTGTACAGGAGACGAAATGCGGAATAAAATATTTCAATTTTTAATCTATCTCTTTGTCTATGATTTAATATTATTTGCATACAAATGTACGAAATTAAAGTTGCACGCATCGAATAAATTTAGACTTATATTTAATTGGAATATATCGAATTTATTACGGACAAATGTATCGAACACGTAATAATTGACACGCGCGACCCTTGAACTCGTTCACGACACGAGCCTTTAAATATAATCTCCGTTTATCTCCAATCTATCCAGAAACCAAATAGCCAAATGGGGCCGATGCATAAAAGGATGATATTGACGTTACGAACTATACGATAAAAGGATAATCTCTCTGATATCCTCTTTGAAAACGTGCTTGCACGGCGTGGCCGTGGCTTAGCGAAAATCCAAACGAGCTCGATCATTCATTTCACATGATTTCGCTCGGTACACCGGTAGGTGAAATCATTGTGCGCTGACACGTAGCCGTGATTCGAGCAGCGGCAACTTTTATCACGGGCACGATTCGCCGCATTTGGCGCGGAGATTGTTACAGTTGGGAATAAAAGCGCGATCATAAAATCTGCCTACACGTGTTTTCGAAACATCGAGTATGGTACTTGCGAATGTGTGGGCCAAGCCTTCCACCAACCAACATCTGGTCTATTGATAGATTGGATTTCCTTATGCTTATAATTAGCCTCGATCCCAATTTGCCTTTCCCTGTTTCTCGGCTATTTGGGAGAAAGATTGAAGAATCCTCGATTGGAAATTTAAATGGAAATTTAATTTTGTTTGTATTCGAAATCTTGACGAAAACGATCCATGGATCATGTTACTGACATCGATTTTCACGAGACACCCCTCCCCTCCCCTTCCCTGTATTTAATATTACAGGCTACCGCTGCGTAAACGGGGCTTTAATCTTGACATATGAATACACACAAGGATGACTTTTAACCATCTGCGAACGGGGTGATCTGGTGTCTGGTTTATTTTCGGTGCACGCATCCCCTCGTAGCCGGCGTATCTGAAGGGTTGATAGCGTTTTATGCACCGCGCGTGGCCAACGTCTGTCTCCGGGTTAATTATGGACTAATTGTCAAGCTTCTTGTCGCGTTGGGTTTTTACCATTTTTTTCCCTCCTCTCTTTTTTTATTGACTCTTCCTTTCGACAACAGAACGTCTCGTTTTCCTGAGCTCCTTTTAAAACGAGCTCGTTTCCTTTCCTAGAAATAATCCTAATTCTTGCTTGTCAAAAAAAGGAATTGTTCAAACACTGTTAAACCTTTCGGAACAATACTTGGAAATATCAGCTCCTACAAATTATCTCCTATAAATCCTTGAATCCTATCCGAATAAAACCTCGATGAAATATTACTTTTAACAAAAATTCGTGATTCTTGCAGACAACCATAAAGGTGTACGCCAACTGTCTTCGGCCAGACATCGAGTACAAGACCCTGAGCATCACGTATGAGACGACTTGCCGTGAAATCGTCCAGAACCTATTGAACAAATACCGAATGAGGCACCGTGACCCGAGACTGTTCTACCTCACCATGGAGGTGACCGTGAGGAGACCGAACGTGAGGACCGTGCTCCCATTGGACGAGGACGCGAGGCCGGCCGTCTTGCAATCGTGTCATCCTCGTGGCGATTCCAGGTACGATTCTATCCATATCCCCTCGTTCTTCTTTCCTAGGGCTTTCCTTTCCCTCGGTTTCGCTCGGCTTCGTGACGTAATTTCAGGGCTTGCGACGGACCGTAAACATGACTTCTTGTGGGTCGATGAGCACGAGCCAACGACGAGCAACGTCTCTTCTTTCGAGAGAAAGAGAGAGAGAGAGAGACAGAGAGAGATTCCCTTTGTTCTTGGTTCCTCTGGAGTTGTCTGGCTTGACCGCGCACGAGACGTGCCTTTATTTATGCTAACGACTCGAAGAACGAGAAGAAGGAACACGTGTCCGCGTCATTCGCTAAGAGATTTTTAATCTAGGCGCCTTGTTTCTCTCGATTTCCATGGAAATTTAGATTTTGGACATGGAAAGAGACTGCTGAGAAACGATTCAATCTTGGAGAAAGGACGTACTTTTTTTTTTTTTTTTTTTAATTTAAGACGCAGGAAAGCAGGAGGATGTCTTCTCCTCGTAATTTGAATGAGAAACGAGTAAAGTTTTCTCGTTAGGGAAGATTTTCTTAATTTCGTTGTACAAACGTTTGTAAATCGAAGGGAGAGACGTTTGGATTTTAAGTATTGAGTCGGCCGGTAGAAGAAAGACTGGAAGTCACCGATGTTTTCTCGGCAGTTCGAAACTTCCGGCGAAGGTATACGTTACGTAGGCAGACAGTGTTTGACTGGAACGTTCCTTGGGCCCTTGTGTTTTTACGTAGAAGTAGCGTTGGTCGATCCCTTTTGAACTCACCGGCTTCTACGATGATCCACGGATCGGGATTCACGGATGTTTTCTTGTTGCAGATTCTCGTTGCAGACCCGCCGCGGAGGACTTGTCAAAATATACGACAGCGCGCTCATGTCCGGAGTAAGTTACGCGCACTTTATAACAATTTTTCACGTTTCCTCGTAAACTCGCGCGTGCACAGTTCATTTACGAGATCTCCTCTAACTGGAATACCATGTTTATTCCCTTTTTATTTATATATTTCTATTCTATTCTGTTCGCAGTCGAAATACAAAAGTCTGCTAGTGTCCGAGCAGACCACGGTCGATGAATTGATCCAGATGCTATTGAGTTGCTACAGTTCTAAGGAACGCGTCGAGCAATTCTCCCTTTACGAGGTCTGCGAAGGTGAAGAGTATCAAAGGAAGTTGCATCCTGACGATTCACCACTTAAAGTCACGCAACGATGGACAAGCGCCGATCGTCATCTTCGCATAAGACGCAATCCAGACTACAATCCTCATAGGAGAAAAGTAAGAGAATTAGCTTCGCCTTACGATTCTGCTAATCGAACCGCAATCGTTGAATAAATTTTCTAAATGTACTCGTAAAGTAAAATATTAAAACACGATTTCTATCGAACGTATATATATTATGCGCATTCTCGCGCTTCAACACAAAAGAATTCCACATCTTGGATGTACTCCAAGATGGCCGAATGTAATTACGAGTACAGGCGCATCTCAAAACAGTGCGTCAACTATCGGCATTATTCATAAGAATATAATAGAAAGTCAAATTTGTTACGCAATCGTTTTGTTTGCAGAGTATGTGGGCGTCAGACTCGAGCATCAGCATGGCGATGTCAAGATTGAATCTACACGGCACTCATCAGACTCATTACAACCAAGGGAATGACAACAACAATCATTTAGCGTTGTATCAGCACAAAGATACAAGTTCGATCAATAATAACAATCTCCATAAGATCGATCCGCATCTATCTTTAGGCTCTTTGAATCAGCAAGCAAGAATCGTGGTGCCCCATGCGACGCAACTTCCGCAGTTGCAAATCCCGCGGTTGCAACAATTGCCTCAAAGTGTCCCATCAACGCCAATCTCGTCGAAACATATTACGACGACCTCGTATGCGGACTATGAAAATTATTTGTTCATATAAATATTTTTAATTTACAATTTTATTTCGTGTACATTTGAAGAATTACGAAGATAATAAGACGCGAAATGGATCGGAGTTGCAGCTGTTCGAAATGCGCTGAGTTAGTTTGTTGCAGCTTTTAAATCGTATTGAACAGTATTTGACATTTGATTGAGCAGTGAAAGCTTCGCTATGAGAAGAGTTTGGAATAATTTTTTGAAGCGAAGAATTAAAGATTTCTTCTTTGCAAAGAAGCATATTTAAGATTGCACGAATTCTTTAGATTTGAGGTTACTTATCAAATGGTAGTTCGATATGATGGTAGAGGGAATATGGTTCGTGTCTCAGCTTTTCGCGTCGGTAAAACGGAACAAAGAGAATTTACAATTATAGTCAATAGCGAGAAACAATTGTACCAAAGGTAGACGTACGAAATATTAGATAAATAGTGTATTCATCCTTATATTGTATAAATGTATTGCGTTAGAAAGATATGCTAAAAATTGATTAAGAGAAAAAAATATAACGCATAAGTCTTTGAGACTTATCTAAGAAAGCAATGAGAATTTGAATTTTACCATGAGAATATTTTACGGCAAATTTGTATAAAATTTATACAATTATGGTATAAAATAGAGAGTTTAATATCTCATATTTATATCTCGGAAATGATATTTTATCCAAGAACGTTGCAGAATGCAACCTCTATTATTTATTTATAACAATCGTGTAGTGTCTAAGAGAACGAGCCAGAAATTTTAAATTATTTTTAATAGAATCCTGTGCTGTAAATTTCGTCGTGCAATACGATCGAACAGGGTTCGAGTATATTCGTGTAAATATATCCAATAAACGACGTGTTACAACAATTTTAATAATTACCACTAGCCAGTCAACCAGCAAATGTAAATGTTGATATAATTCTACATTTTAATTTTGTACGTATACGTCGTTCCTGTGCGAAATTATCGTATTCGTCAGTTGGCATTTAAAGACGCTACATACATTATTGATGCGTTATTTTTTTTTTTTTTTGTTTTTTTTACAAATCATTGTAAATAGAAAAGGTCTCTTTTACTTTATTACGTTTCGTCAATGTTGCACTGATTGCCAAAGAGTCGTCATGAAATAAAAAAATAAAAAAGAATATATCGTTTAATCGTACGACAAAACGAATAGAAGTTATCTTCTTTGTCACTTGCACGTATTGCAAATATGAAACTAAAAATTATCACGCATAGAAATAGTGCAAGTAGGACTTAACAGCGTAATTTATGTAATGAGTACAATGAAATTTGTATTATTTTGAATAACAAATAGAGTGTAAATATTCATCTTGTATCGTCGTTTATAATTTACCTAAGAAAATATCGTTTTACGTGTCTAAATTTTGATGGATATTTTAATTCACCTACAATCTGCATGTTTCCTTATAATCTTATAAAACGATATTATAATAATAATAATAATAAATATATGGAATGAGAAATCCCCAAAATATGAGAATACTATGAATATACTTGAAGTAATTTCAAACAACTTTCCTTTAGTAAAAACTTAGGATTTTGTTAACAAATTGTTAACAAAAAATTAATCATGGAGCATAAATTAATATGATGATAGAATATGAACAAATCCAAGCAAATGTATCGAAGAAAATTTGTTGAATATATAGTAAGTAATTTAAAAAAAAAAAGAAAATTATATCGAATTACATCCTATTTAGGAATAATGAATAAACTAATTAATTGTTATTTGTATAGAGCACAAAATATCGAATTCATTCGAAATGAATAATGTCAAATTGTAGTATAAAAAAACGAATATAAAAGTTTTTCAAGGAATAAACAATAAATATCTATTAAAAGAGAAGAGAAAAAACAAAAAACAAAAAAGGAAAATAGAAAAAAAATTGATAAAGAAAAGATGGAAAAGGGTTGATATTTGAAGAGGAATGACAAAAAAAGAGGAGAAGAGACTGATTAAATTTTTGGATCATCCATGTATTAACGAAGAATGACAAGTAACGAAGATCAATAAGTAAAATTTCAATCTAAATATTTCACTTATCTGATCTTGTTTAAAAACGAAATGAGACTACGTTGCTTCGTGTGATGATAAAAATTTTATTTACAAATGCGACAAATGTAGGAATTTTAGTTACCAGTGACGTATCGGAGAGAAACGAACGTGTAACGGGTTGGTCGATTATCGATCGCTATATATTTTCAGGATAATTCTTAACAATAACTCCTTTGTGAAATCTCAATTTCTTCCTTAATAATCTTGAACACGCATTCTCTTCTCCCGTGTCTCGTTCTCTCCGTGAGATCACTGATAGAGGAGAGAATCACTGAGATGTAACAATAATAAACTTTACATTAAATACGATTAGAATCTAGCTATTTTTTTTTCTTTTTTTCTTTTCAGGACTATGCGGAGTGTTACAATAATAGAAATATTCATTTTCCAAGGAGAAAGGATTCTTCTTGCGCGATACTTTCTGGAAAAAATTTGGACAAGGGGGCCGTGTCGAAAGGAATTTGAGGAGTGTAGGGACAAATAGGGAATGGGGAATATACTTTTTTTTTTTTTTTCGTTTGAAGTTTCAAAGGATAACATCACAGCATTGACATATTAACATCGAAACGATCAAAGCATCGCGCCGCTTCGAGATTTCGTCGAAG
Organism: Apis cerana; assembly: GCF_029169275.1. Taxonomy (NCBI): domain Eukaryota; kingdom Metazoa; phylum Arthropoda; class Insecta; order Hymenoptera; family Apidae; genus Apis; species Apis cerana. The sequence continues at coordinate 6,440,471 of NC_083864.1, read as the reverse complement.
ATGAAATTAATCCGATCCATCGATCGAATCGATTCGCTGTTCCCAAAATAATTTCGAAGCTCCCTCGCGTCCCGGTCAAAATGGACGGAGAATTTGAATCGTCGAAGAATTCTCGAAGGGCGCGCTGCCAGGGCCGTAGCACTTTTTCATTTTTTGCTATAGAACAATTTACAACATCTCGATAATTAATCGCCTCAATTCCATCTCCGAACAATCTCGCATTCTCGCGCACGGTGAACCGTGATCTCCTCTTTTCTTCGCATCTTTACATCATCCGTCTTTTTTCTTTCTCTCAAAAATTTCGTTCACGCAAACGCATACAAGCATATACACACTCTTTCTCCACTCTCTCATCTCATTCGTCACACTTACGATACGATTAGACGAATCGTTCGACTCGTTTGTAAATAGCGAAGCAAAATCAATTTATCCTTCTGAATAATAATACTCCCTTTATTCACTTTACTCGCACGCTGATTCCTCCGCGAGAACAATGAAATAAAATTCCCCTCTCATCTCTCTCTCTCTCTCTCTCTCTCTCTCGATTTTCTTACATCTCTTCCTTCGTTCGCTTGTCCACAATCGAAATCAATCGCGCCAGGGAATAATAGACAATATACACAGGGAAAAACCTTTGATCCAACGAACCAGCCGCAAAAGAAAATAAAGTGACTGAGGGCGTGGGTGTGTTACGTTTCCCATTTTTTCTTTTTCCTTTTTGGGGATACGTGTACACGCCACGTGGGATAGACACGCGTGAAAGCGTCGAAATTGAACACGTTAGAATTGATGTACTTGCAGGACAATCGTCGTCCTCGATGTGACGCCGGTTGATTCGAATCGACGATCGCATTGCGTATACGAGACAGCATGAGAAAAAGTAGCTCTTCAAGTTGATCATATCGACGTCATTTCTTCATTTTTATTCATCGAGTATTAATTGTAAAAAAAAAAAATTATAAAAATATTTAGCTGCGTTTCTTTTTTTTTTTCTTTTTCTTCTTTTTAACAATGTTTTATGCAATTTCTATTTCAATCTCTATAACAAGTCATCAGCTAATTCTAGAACGTTCTAAAATGTGTGATCGACGGTAAATCATCAAATCTTTTACGTTTCTTTTCTTTTTTTACTAACCATGTTTTTTGTTTTTTTTTTTCTAGGTTATGTCTACTCGAATAAATCAAATACGGAAAGCAGTAGCAGTAGCAGTAGCAACAGCAGCAGAAGAAGCCGATAACTCGCGTCGATTTTTTGCATTCTCTTCGCGCGGAAACGTATTTACGCGTTTATCAGATTATATGCATAATCGGAGACGAAAATCACGATTATCGAGTCGAACCGACAATGGCGTCCATCGCGATCCTTAACATCCTTAACTTCTTCTCTCTTACTCCCTTCTCGTATTTTCTCACTGTACACACGAGATATATACTTTCGAAATCACGCAACCAACAATATTTCATTGCGAAAGCCTTAAGGCTCGTTTACAAGGACAGGCGTTTCGCGATATCTCTAAAAGCACATCGAGGCACGGTCCGCATTCACGAAAAGGAGGATCTTTTATTTAAAAAAAATCTTTTTAAAAAAAAAGAATAAATTTTAAGAGGAAAGTATAGATCCTTCTTCGTTAATGCTTCGCGGTTCTCGCGGTTTTTTATTCTTCTATTATTTCTTCTTCTTCTTCTTCTTCGTCTTCTTCTTGGACCTTCCAACCATTCGCAATTGGGGGTTGCATTCTTCGAGGAAGGCGTCGATCGATCGCACGAAAATCGTTCGCCGCGACGCCGGCAAAAAGCAGCCTGAATTTTTTATTTTTTTTATTTTTTTTATTTTTTTTTTTCAACAACACGTTCACGTGCACACGGTGCAAGCCAACGCAACAACACACTTCTAATTAATTTTTAAAGATCAATTCGCGCCCTATTTTTTTTTTTTTTTTCTCTTTATACATCGAACGAATTGTACTTGCGCCCTTTCGACCCTCACTACCCTTGAAGAAAGGCTCGCCCTCGCTTCCAGTCTTCCCTTTCTCGTCTTTCCGTTTCTTCGTTAGACAGCTTAAACATCGATAATTAAACACTCGTAATAATGTTCTCGTTGAGTTTTTCAAGAGATATAATTCGATTGTGTTCCCGATTGGACTTTCAACGTTCCTGCGTGTCATCGCGTATTATTCTCCAGTGAATTTCCTTTTTTTTGTTTTTTCTTCTTTGCTTTACGAATTTTTCTTTTTCTCGTCTATTTTTTTTCTTTTTTTTTTTTTTTTTAATACTTTTTCTTTTAAGTTTTCTTTTAAGGGAAGATATATTTTTTTTTCCTTTTTTTCTCTTCATCTCCTTGCTAGAACAGAAGTAGTGTCGATTTTATATCGTATCGAACGAGTTTCTCGCGTGCGAGGTTTTTCTTTCTTTCTTTCTTTCTTTCTTTTTTAATCCTAAATCGGAGAAACACTACAGAGACTTTTTTTTTTCATTTTACGTAAATCCGAATTGCTGTCTGATCGAAAGCTATAAAGTTACGATTCATATTATAATTTATTTATTTAATTTCTTTTTTGCTCTCTCTCGTTTTGCCTCTTAATTTAACGCGCTAATGGACGTGTTGCAGATACGCTAGTATTCCAACGATATTATCGAAAAGAAAGATCGGACTGGAAGCCGCTAATATTCCTAATTAAACCAAAAAAAATCATTACGAACCGACGGATACTCGCGTCAGTAACTATTATATAGGGGATCGTTTCGTCGAAGAAATATCAAGGGTATCTCGATAATCGTATGATTTTGTGGATGTGGATTGTTTATGTGTATATATATATATATGACTCGTGTAAGACGTCGTATTTTCAGATCTGCGTGACGTGGGTTTTTAATAATCCGTTTGCTTATCGAGACTCTTAGAAAATATTATAAAAAATTTCCATTTCGCTATCAACTGGCGTCAACTGGACACCGTTACACATCCTCTATCGATCGCTTTAATTTACGTCGGATGACGTCTAGAAAAAGTACAGTATACAATAGCTATGATTTAAAAATCGGTTGGCCTAAGCGTCGCAACGCTATTAGTATTTATAATCGCAGGAACAGATAATTTTGTTAAAATAATCGAGCAGACGCGCGTTAATAACATGTTTTTGATACGAACAGCATCGGTTCGACACGAGGAAACATAGTTCGAAAGAAACTCCAGCTACTAACCGGCATTCGTTCGCAAATCACTTTCGAACACAGTCTCGAGTAAACGAAAATGCACGCGCTCGTTTTGTACTTCGAATATAGACTCTTTTATGCCGAAGTAGAAGCACGAGTATCCTCGAAAATAGACATCACCAGTGGTTTGCAAATATATATATATATTTCATCTAGTATTTACAAACGCTGGCTACAAAAAACATTTTACTAGTCAGCGATTAATAAATTCGAGTAACCAATAATACTCGAATAAAATCGAGTTCCTCGCGAAACTCGAAAATCGGATCGTTCCATTATTCGATATCGATTCTTCGGCTTCTCTTCTCGCTTTATAAAGCATCTTCGACAAGCAAAATTAGACCAAGAACACCAATTATCTCAGCCAATAAGATAAATTTCAATTTCAACAACGTTATCGAGCAAAGAATAAGAAATCGAAGCAAGAACGCATTCTTAAAGTTAAACACATTCGCGTGAAATGTTAGTTTGATCTCATTTGATGATGCCGTTCAAATTTAATGAACAATATCGCCAAGATATCTCCGTGATCTTCAACTATCGATACGATCGTTCAGCGACGAACGAAGGATATGTTTGACAAGAATTCGAATTTACTTTTCGATGAAACGACGCTAACGGATGAATGAAAGGAAGCGGAAGATGTAATGGAATCGCGATCCACGCTCGAGTTTCGAGGGAATCTTTCGCTTAACGAACATGTAATTCGAAAATTTCGTTACCGATCGTTTTCTTCCCTCTTCTGATTTTCTTCTCAAAGAAAATAAAAAACGTATCAGCGATCGGTCGAGATACGAGTGCGGAAACGATCGTTGTGATTAAATTTGGCTAAAATTTCACACAGCAATGGTCACATTTCGTGTCTTGAAAGTATTCGAACGTAATCGTTCCTAGGAAAGAAACGCTTCGTATTCGCTAGTTCTATAATAATATATAAGTTTGTAGCTAAAATTTCCTAAATTATTTTTTTAGAAAAATTCATTACGTTACGTTTCGTGTTTTATTTATTTTTTTTTTAATTTTTATTTTTATTTTTTTTGTCTTTTTTGTCTTTAATTATATTGGCCGTGCGCAAGGTTATTTTTGCAAAGAGAGCGGCGTGCTCGAGAACTCGTTCGTTCTACTTAAGAAACAACGTTGATGCGTGCCTCTAAAAAAAATTCAATATACACGAACGATCGGAACACGATCTGTGTTATCGGTTGTCACGATTGCACTCGAGTGAAAATCGGGCCTTCTTGCGCGATTAAATAATAATATTTATCGGTGAGAAATTTACAAATTGATCAGAGTTGTCGAAATTAATCGAGCTCTAATTGAATAGGAGGAAATTTCAACGGGAAAATTTTATAAATTTCAAGTCATTCAACATCGACGTAAAATTATAAAATTTTTAAAAATATCTCAACCTATAACTCGTAACTTGTCAGTTCACTAATATTATCCTGCACGAGGGCGCTAGTGCAATTTGATTGTGTTTCTATGTGTACACGCGTGTATGAGTGAGTATGTGTATGAAGTATGTGTGTGTGTATATATGTATGTATGTATACATATATATATATGCATGTGTGTATATATGTATGTATGTATCGAATCAATTATATCATAAATATTTTTCGTATTTTTAGTTGCAGCAAGTTCGTAGTGCGTAGTCAAAAGTGTCCACGCTTGATCACGAGGAGCGGAAGTGAATCTTAGATCCGTAAAAACAATGACGAAATCCGACAAATATTTTTCAACCATCAGTTGACGACACTGTCACATTCACGAAAAGATCGGAAACGGAAAGGACTCATCTTTTTAAAGGCTTCTTACAATATTTACACGATATCTATTGATTCTATGGTAATATAGTATCATTTTTCTCGCTTCACTTTTTCATCTCTTTCATTCTAATTTCTTTCATTTTCTCTTTCACTCGTTCTTTTTTTCATTCTTTCACTCGTTAATCTCGATCGGAATTTTTTTGTCGAACGACAAATGTGGAAGTGTTCATACTGTGTACATACGTATACAATATATATATATATATAATTTTTTTTTATATATATATCATTATTTTTATATATGTATACTATATACACAAAATGTGTTTCTCCGTGTATGTTCTATATGTATGTGTACGTCTGTATGTGTAACATGTGTATACCTGTATTCATTTCACCAAATAGACTCTAATAAAACGTATAAACACGTCAACCTAGCGCGGCGATCATCAACGCGCCATCGAAAATCGAAAACTTTCAATCATGTGTACGATAATTGATTATCTGATTCCCAACCCATCGCCACGCATCTTTATTCGATTCGTTTCTATTTTATTTTCTTTTTCTTTTTTTTTTTTTTTTCTCTTTCTCTCATCACGTGAAATCGTGAAATTTTTTTCGAATCTCGCGACAAACGCGCCACGAAATTTCTATATAATAAATCTCTATATATATATATAATAATAAGAATTTAATCATGCGATCGATCCTAATGTAATCGGCTAGAGTGATTCTCGATCTTTATATTTTCTTTTATCCTCTCTCACCATTACTCCCTAAATCGAAGCAACTATCGCTTTGTTCCGTCGGCCGAATCGAAATAATTCTACGCGAAAAATTTCTTGTTTCTCTTTTCGATTTTCTTCCCTCTTTCTTTTTTTCTCTTTTCCGATCTCGTCAACCGTCCGAACGATCGTCTATTTATCTAATTTCGAGCGAAGATCTCGTGGCGTTTTTCTTTTTTTTCTTAACAAAGACCCGATGCCGATTCACGAGCATTTCTCCTATAAATCATCGATCTTAAAAAATCTTATGATTCTCGTGGGGGTGGGTATAGGGGCCCAGGAGGAGTCAGCGCAAAAAATTAAGGCCCCAGGGCTCTTTTTTCCTCTCATTCTTTTTTTTTTTTTCCCTCACACTCGCATGTAATATAATCTTAATACCTCTCTTATCACTCTCTGATTCTGTATATAATTTTCTTTGGTTTGTTCTCGTGTACATACTCATCTCGTTGAGCTGGCTCCGCGAATGGGGGATTTATCCTGTGCGTACCTTCATCGACAAGGACATTCGATTATCAACCCGCCCATCGTTTTACGGAATTCCTGTTGGAAAAAATTTTCTCGTGAAAGTTTTCGTTGGCGTCATCCACCATCATCATTCTCTCTCTCTCTCTCTCTCTCTCTCTCTCTCTCTCTCTCTCTCTCTCTTTCTTTCACGCAACAATTCAACTCACAACTTTGCATAAACTGATCTAAAGAAAATTCTGTAAAACGAGGGGGAACGGAATAAAGCCATTTTACTCGACAATGATCTCTTTCTAGAACAGGATGTGTCTACGGTGTGTCTACGAGTATATAATACAATATAGAAACGATATAATTACGAAATCAATCAAGGCTTCTTTCTTTTTAATCGAGATACCATTAAGAAAATAGAATCTACATGTGTGTATATATATATATGTGTGTGTATGTATGTGTGTCTGCCACTATAGACACTTTACTTTGTTACGATTATTACGCCATGTATCTTGCATATCGCTGGAACTAAAAAAAAAAAAAAAAAGGAAATCACGCTAATTCGTTAATTATTGATTTCAGAGAAAGCTCCGTATATAAATCGATAAATCGCAACAGCGGAAAGAAAGATAGATCTGGTGGAAAACAAGTGGGGCAAGCGTGCACGCGTATCGCTAATTGTCTCAACAATCCAACAAAATAGGACGAAAGCAAGAACAATCGAAACTTGAAGGAAACTTCTTCTACTTCTCAACTTTCTCCACTACGATACGGTAAACAAAGTAAAAATAAGATACGGTATCTCTACGGTAGCGTACACGCTTAATCTCGGTTAACGAATGGCGTTCAACGATGCTGTGTATCTATCTATTGTACGTACATAATAACAAGAACTACTCTCGAGAGATATTATCGAGAGAAACGTAAAGAACGAAATAACAAAATTGATTATAAAGAAGAAATATTCTGCGTGACAAAGTACATACGTGCAACAAACGCACGCTGAATACAAATCGTGAACGAAAGGGCGATAATATCTATTATAAATCGTGGGATTTAAATTACGAACAACAAGGAAGGGAAGTTTCTAACTATCATTATTGTAAATAGCGATTCGAACAAAATGAACCATCTGAACGGGTAGCGACAGGAAAGAAACCCCACTAACAGACCAGAGCGGCAAATATTATTATTATCGTTATTATTTTTCTTTTTTTTTTCTTTTTTTTGCTTGTTTTCTTCGCTACGGTAGCGTAAAAAGCACGTTTTTCGTACGTTCAGTAGCGTACCAGGTGGCGACCCCACTAAAGAGCAGTGGTGCGCAGGTGGGGACAGCGCTGTAGCGACAGGCCCCGGGGCCCCAGCTCCTAAATGGCGTTCAATGCGCGCGGATCTTGCTGCTGGCGACGCCTAGATGCGCTCCCGTAATCGACGCCACTGACGTACGATTCCTCCTCGTTGCCGTAGTCGTGTTCACCACGATCGCCCCGATCACGATCCATCCTCTCCAGCCTCGACTTCCGGCTCCCCTCGCTCACGTGTCCACCGCTGTGTCCTGCATATTATTTCGTTATTTCATCGTCAATCAATTTTGGAACATTCTCGTTTGGAGATTGTTCACACGAGCTGTCCGTGGAGCTTGAATTTTTGTAACCTTTAACGATCCCTCTTAATCCGAATTTTTCTCAAATCCACATTAGGGAGGGATTTACTCGTAGAGTTACAGAAATTAAGCTGATTACAACCCTTGTTGTCAATACCATTTTTCACTTGGAATGTCTTTTGAATTTTGTTATCGAATTGTAAAAATTGAATTGCAATTTTTAATGAATTTTTCAAGTATTGACACGTAGGGTTTAATTGAGTGGGTAAAATTCGAAAGGATAGAGAGAAAATAAATTTTTCTTTCGCTTCGGAATATTGAATTTTCACAAGATGCTATGAATATGGAACAGCACTCCTTTCGAATTTTCGAAATCAAACTCGACGGAAAAAATAAAGCAACACGGGTGTCGAGTTCGATATCGATCAATGTCACTCAAAGGCTAGATTACACACGCAAAAAAAAACCAGTGTTATTTTAAAATTAAGCTAATTGTCACAGTATTTTGTAGAAGTACGAGTTAATCCATCTATGCGTCATATTTAGATACACCGTAACGACATATCACTCACACAATACATGCAAGCTAGCTATGCAAAAAGAGGGATAAATAGGATAAAAAAAAGAAAAACGAGAGGGGCAAAAAAGACACGGTTTGCAAAGACTCCGACGTTCAAACGGATTATCATTGCGCTGGAGCGCGAGCATCGACAATGTGGACGAGTTAAAACCTCGATTTGCAAGTTCTCCTTCACAGACTTGCTTCGACTGAAAAAAAAAGTGCTCTTTTAAGATAAAATTTCAATGCATTAAGTTAAGAGAGAGACAAAAAAAATGAAAAAAAAAAAAAAAGAATAGAACAGTAGAAGAGAGAGCATAAAAACAAGTCAATGACCAAAAAAGAAGATCCATCCATGATTCGTTCAGAAATTCCTCTTCGAAGTAATCACGTGTGTAATTCTATCCAAAAATCCTCTGTATATAATCCTCTCGGTTCCCATAAGTCTCGTTAATGCTTCTCGTTAGACTATTCTATGTGTCAACCCTATTCTATGTGAGAGGGGTTGGTGAAGGGGATTTTTTTGCGAGACAACCAAAAACAAAAGGGTGGAAAATAAAAACGAACAAACAACAGAACTGAAAGGGGGGGAGAAAAAAAAAAGAAAAAAAAGAGAGAAAGTCTCTAGTTAAAATTAGAATTTGCAACGACAACGTAAGGAATCATCAATTCAAACAACAAGAACTTGATCTCAACAGAGAGAATGGTGTCGAAATACGAGAAAAATAAAATAAAAATAAAATAAAATAAAATAAAATAAAAATATATATATATGAAAAAGTGAGGAACATTCGAGGTGAGAATGAAATGTAACGAAATGTAACCAATGGATTAATCGAAAATCAAATCCTTCTCTTTGGACAAGAGAGACAGGGTGTGGGATCCGGGTATCAAACCCGGTCTCAAACCCTGCCTGTACTTACTACGCGGCCTCATTTAAGGAGGTTTCCCTATAAACACAGTCTCTAATTCTCTCAAACGTCATCCTAATCCCCTTTCTATCGAGAATCGGGGGGAGGGGGGATGGACGACAGACTGTACAATTGGTCGGCCGATCAATCGCCGTAAAATCTCATCCTTGATGAGGAGGAAGTGTGGAAGAGCGTCGGTCGTTCTAGGCCCGACCGTCGTCGTGGGTGCGAGCGTTCTTTTAGCTCGACTCTTTGGGCCTGTTCTCATCACCGTAGGACAACTGGCCCTGTTTTCGGATGACTCCCGTGGCAGCCACCGCCTCCACGGCTTTTACACGTAAACAAAGAGAACATCGGAGTCAGAGCTGATTGCCGATCGTACTTTCGTTGATATATTTTTTTTCTTTTTCCTTTTTCTTTCGTTCTTTTCTTACTTTTTCTTTTTTGTTTTCATCTATTTATTTTCCTTTTCATTATTAATTTTAATCTTAATTCTGTCCGGAAATGATGATAGCTTTTCACGTGGAATATTTCCCTTTTCGTGTATCGTCGTCGAGGTTTGGTCGAGGATTGTTGAGATTCGTCGAGAACGGGGAAGAGAATTTTTTACGATGAAAAACGAAAGAAAAAAAGACAAAAAAGTATGCAGAGTGGTGCGATTTTTTACGTGATGTGTTAGTTCTTGCGTAGCATGAACACACGCGTGGATTTAACGTGATCGACTCTTCGACTGGCGTGGAAATTCAAAAGCGAAGATTTTACTCATCATTCATCGTTCTTTCTCTTAATTGATCTTCGTTTCGTTTTTTAAAAAATTCGTTTTTCAAATTCAAAATCTTTAGAAAGATACTATACGATAAGATCTCTTCGAAACGACCGAAGAATATTCGAGAATTTTTTACCACTCCAGTTGAGGAGATACGAAAATACACGATTCCGTGAAACGTGCTAACTTCATTCACGAAACTGTCAAGAAGATTTAAGTCATTTCCCCTCTTCGCGAGCCCTTTATCCGCGACAAGGATAAACTCGACGTCGTGAACGCTCGTTCACGCGACGTATCTCTTAATGAATATTAATGATCGAACAGATGTCACGGGTAAATCCACTCGTGTCGGGATAGTAGACAGAGCGCAGCGTGCACGAGGTAAGCTGCACAACTAGAATATAATAAACGATCGTGGAAATGAGGGTGAACGTGGCGAGAGAGAGAGAGAGAGAGAGAGAGAGAGAGAGAGAGAGAGAGAGAGATCGTTTTAGAAGGGATGATTGTATCTTCGTGATGGAGCGCATAAGGAAAGAGAGAAGAACGAAGAAAAGAAAACAAGATGAAAACGTGATTGAAACTAACGAGAACGAACGCGCCATTGTCTTGCAGTGGTTGGTACAAGTTTCCCGATCCATATATCGTCGCTGAAAAGAAATTCAATGTAAAAGGTGTCTTGTATGCGAAACGTATTTTCTTTCACCGTGATGCGTATATATATATATATCTTTCATTTTCCTTCTTCAGTTTCGTTCAAAGACTGCTAGTTTCTTCTCCTTGTCTGTCTGTCAAATCATGCTGAGTATGGAAATATCACTATTCAAACCAGCGTTGTTCATCAAACGTGCGGTCAACGTTTCTCTTAGAGAGATATTGAAAAATTGCCATTTTTTTTTTTTCTTTTTTCGTTTCGAACAGCGCTGATTTAAAATAGAAGAAAGAAAAGAGAGAGAGAAAAAAAGAGATAGAGAGCAGGGTATTTACAACGAGAACGAGAGACATAATTTCTCGCGCGTCATTCAAACGCTGTAGCGTGCACAGTAAAGAGAATAAGAAATACGTGCAGCGTAACATCGAAAGTATCGTAATAATTTACAAGGCTTCGAGTACAGGTTGCGTCCAGCGACTAGCAGTCTTCCCAATAAGAATAATTCTACATTCTAACACGAATCCATGCAAACGACTACGTGCAGCTAATGATACAAGTTACACTACAGACGTGTTTCATTACTAGCTTCGAATGTCGCCAGTGTTCATTCTCGAGGATCGAAGGATCATCGAGAAACGTAGAGAAACGTCGAGAAAACGGGAAGGACGGTTAACGCGTGTTTCGTTCGCGTGTTTTTTGTTTCTTTTTCTTTTTCAAAACATTCCTATGTAGACGTTTCGAAATAATTTCACCTCGATTTTTCTTTCTTTTCCATTTTTCTTTTTTCCTTTCTATCTTTCTACTTTTTCTTAAACGGAACACAGGCTGCGCGACAGTTGAAAACTCGTAGAAAAGACAAGAAAGAAAAAAAGAAGAAGGAACGCGGGTGTACAATGTTGCGCTCGAGGAAAAGGTTGGGTTACCTCTTGGCTCGTGGCCGTAGTAACTCTCATGATGGGCACCTGAAGAGGCAAGAAGAAAGTGTCGAGTGTTAGTTGACGGAATTGGGGCTCGTTAGAGTTTCAAGTGAGCTAGAAACCTCGACCTAGCCATTCAGGGCTGAGGGATTAGGATGGTATCGAGGCGAGAAGGATTGAAAGTGGTGGTGGACGAGAATAATGAGATGATGACGTGTCGCGATTATCGATAATTCATATCGTTGAATCACACGATACGATGATACATAGTGTAGGACGTGTAATGCGAACGTCTGGATTTATTCTTTTCGTCAATTCGTGTGTCGATGAAGGTCGATGCAATATGTAATATATCTCCCTTTGGAAAAATGAAATAATCCAATTATCGAGATGCGTGAGAATCGATTTTAAATACAAATACTCTACCACCTGATAATCGATCGAGCGTATCAACCCTAACCAGACCATTCTCCGCGATAATGAAACTCACGTAGAATATTTGTACTTGGAAACATTCGGCTACGAACTCGGGGGTGACGAACTCGAACGATTTTTCTCACGGGCCCAGCTCACTCATCCAACTTGTCTATCATCTTCGATCGAAAAATGAGAATCAAGAAGCGATGTTCAAAATGACAAGACTAGAATTTCATTTTATTTTACAGCAGTATTGTATTGATGGATGACAAACAGGCAATAGAACAGGCTCAGTAGAATCTAAAGTCTCAAATCTTCTCCGTTCTCCTTTGGTTCTACTGCCCTCCTCAGCTTTACTGCCCTCGGCTCCCAAAAATAAAAATTTGACCAATAAATTAACAAATAATGAGCGCAAAAATCGAATTATCAAGACGATGATGGCTCTGGTGGGGCCTGGAGCGAGAAGGTAAGGAGATAGGCCGTCAGTTCGTCACCCCAAGGTTACGAGATTCCCGACGATAATGTATACGACCATAATCGAGCTTAATCGCGTCGAGATAAACGTGATACCTGATGTGACGCGGGGTGTGAGCACGTCGACCGGCGCATCCGGCGCAGGAATGGGACGTGGCACGGCCGGGATCACTTGGGGATGCGTGGCTCTCCAATATGCTTCCAGGTACTCTGCCACGTGCTCGCAAGCCTCCTCCAGCTGATTCTCGTCCAGGATCACGTCGAACATCTCGGGTGGGCATTGGGCCAGCTTCTCGGCGGCCACCATTTGCACGTTCAGGTGTCTGATCTGCGACTTCCCCCGCGACTTGATCAACCTCTGGAGCACTTTGGGCGAGGAGATCTTCAGGTAGACGATCGTCGGCGCCAGACTGGTCTTCGCCAATTGAGACGGGTGATTGATCGTGTCGCAGTCCAACACTACCAACTGGATAGGATTGTTTTAAGAGAGTGATTATTTCTTCTTTCCAGGGAGAAAGATCGAAGGGGTTGAGAAAGCGTGGTACCTGAAGGGTTCTGGCGAGCTCGAAAATCCTCTCGATCTCGGCTTGAACCTCAGCCAAACAGCTGCTCCTGCTGGTGGATCGTTCCATGATCGCTCGTTTCGTTGGATTGTTGAGTAACGATCTCTTTGCCAATGAAATGTCCGCCATTACCCTAGTGATAATTATTCTGAAAAGGCGTTGACGTTAGAAACGATTTTGCTTTTAGGGTGGAGAGAAGGAAGGAAGAAGATGTACGTACCTGCCTCGGAACCTATGCTTCAAGTAATCGAACAACGCTTTCTGCATCATGTCCGTGACCTGATAACCCTTCAACGATGGACCGACCAACACGACGGGTCTCATGGATGGTACAACGTCGTAAGGTGTGGTCGTTTCCTGAAATCGTGACGGGGGAATGAGCGCAGACCGATCAAGAGGAGGTCCTGCACGCCAGGATCAGCCCCAAGATAGTCTCTCACTTACGTAGGACTTCGTGAGCACGGAATGCAACATTGAAAACATTGAAAACAGTTAATGGCCATGTCGACACGAGACATACGACCTATTCTCCTGCACGGCCAAAGACCTTTCCTCTTCTCGTATCCATCATCATCATCATCATTATCATCATCATCATCGTCATCATCATCCAAAGGCACTTTGGCCAAGCAGTGTGTTCGATAAACTACCGATCATACCTAAGCTATCAACGATCTCCTACGTACTAAAATAATCTAAAAGCTAATTCTATCTACATTCTCTTCATTGGCGAACCATTTTCAACGAAAATGTAGACTGTCTTTTCTCTCGTTACGAATCGTCATGGACGAGATCATCGTCGTTTTATCAACGATGGTTGATAAAAAGAAAAGAAAAAATGGTCCGCTGTGATCGATATTATCCGATCGATGCTAGAAATCTCTACTCACGTCGACACACTTGACGTACGAATAAAGAGGAACATCTATCGTGTTCAGCACAGAGCAGCCAGTTGATAAACGATCGTGAATGGAAGTTTATTCCTTTCGGTTACTATAACGTGTGGAAACTGATCGTGGAAATTATTAGATAAACTCTTCTGCTGAGAGTTATTCGCGCGAATCTGAATGCTCGATGATATTACGATCTCTGTCCTTTCTTACTTTCCTCTTCTTCTTCCTCGTTCGACGAATATCACGACGGACGCACAGAGAGAGAGAGAGAGAGATAGATAGATAGATAGATAGAGAGGTTTCGCAGTATCATACACACAGTCGCATACTCACAGAAATAAATCTGCTAGTCCTCGCGTGGTCCACGATATTTTCTAGCACCGACAGATAAATTTAGACACGTAAGCCTCGTCCACGTCATCAAGTTTTATCACATCGCACACGACGAATCTTTGCCAAATCGACGAAAAATTTCGATCGGTATTCGTCCAATTATTAGACTTTGCTAATCTATCGAACCACGTGAAGGACGAACGTTGGACGTGAAACGTTGGACGAGACTTGAGATCGTATGAGATGCTTTCGACGACTATACAGATACTAGATATCCAAATGAGAATCGAAGCGATCACGATGTCGACACGAGTATGTGCGTACACATAAAGAAAAAATAAGAGAAAAAGGAGTCGTCAGGAGACATCGCGATTCGACTGTCGTTTACCGGCTTCTTGAAGAAGTTCTTCCTTTTCTCCTTGGCCGGTGGTGTGGTCAACGTTGCCTTACCGCCCCGCACGCTGTCGCTGTCGTCACCTGTCGAGAAAAAAAGAATCGCTCGAATTAATCGTGGAAATTGATTATCCTTGGTAATTATCGTGCATCGTTAAGTGTCCCTCTTTCTCTCAAGGAAAATTATGTTATGCATTATGTGAGAAGCGATCGAATTGCGTACTAAGAACCTAAGGATAATTCTAATTAATTCGAATATATGCTCTCGATTGGATATGCTCGGAGAGATCTGCTGGAAAGCGACTAATAATGAGAGTTCATTTACAGCGAACAATAACTAATGTACGTATGGCGGAGAGTACAGAGTTCGTGTAGAGCGGTGATTGCCGTTGGGTTGGATCGATTTTGATTCGAATCTGATTGAATTGTGAGGTGGAGCGAACATTGCCTACTAATGTCAAGCGTGTGATCGTTGACTACGTGGGTGCGTGGGTCATTGACGAAAGAATTATTTTTCTGCCCATCCATTTTTTATAAAATGTTTTTCAAAGCTTTCTCGATCATTCTTATCGGAAAAAGAAGAATGTCAGGATTCGGCTCGGTTACCATCTTTATCTTCTAACTGGATCCAAAAGCGTTGCCGAATATTTTAACAAATCGAACAAAAAAGTTTTCAATGACCAACGCGAGCCAAAACTTCCTATACTCTAATTCGCAAAACTCGATCATTTCTAGCCGAGGATCCACCTCGATAACTAAAAAATAAAAAAAAGAGGAAAACGAGCAAAGAAGAATGGTGAAAGGTAAGAAAAGAAGCTCGCGACAGAGATGCGTATGGAGAGAAACGAAAACTAATAGAGTGTATTTGTATTTGTTCAGATACTTAGGGCCAACTCTTTGGGGAGATTTTTTTTTTTTTTTAATATTCGTATCTTTCTTTCCCCGTCATTTCGTTCTTTTCTTTTTCTTTTTTTTTATTCTCGGTCTCTCTTATGTTTCTCTTATTTTTCTCTTTTCTCTTTCCTCTCACTGTTTTTTTTTTTTTTTCGTTTTGCATATTTTTGCACGACCGAGGATCTCTCTCACTTCGTCGTCTGTTTTCACTGTCGGATCATCGATCGGTCGAAGAGAATTCCCGTACAGGTACACCGGTGGTTTTCGAGGGGCGGAAAGAAAGAAGGACGTGCTAGGATACCTGGTGTAGGTGGTGTGGAACCACGTGAGGGCATACCACTCTCGCCAAGGTTCCCTGAAGACCCTCCACGCGCCGAATAGAGACCCTTTGTACCACGTGCAGCGCTCGCCTGCTGCCTCAGGGCCTCCAACTTCACCGGGGATGGGATGAAACCGACGTCCGAGTTCTCTTTCACCAGCCTACCTATCCACCAGTTGTTGTCGTACTTCTCCTGTACACAGTTTCGTACACAGATTCTTACTTTCCTCGCTCGTTTAAATTTTCATTTCATTAATTATATAGATTGTATTAATCTACACTACTACTTCTTTAAATCGTTATCGAGGATTTTTGAATTTCTGAAAGATTTGGAATATTTCACTAACAAGAATTTTTATTATGTCTCTTACAGAGGATGATGATGATGCGAATATCTTCTCTTTTCGAGAAGAAAATAGGAAAACGTACCTTGATGTGCAGGAAGTCGCGAACCTCGAAGCTGACAGCCGAGCCATGGACCGGCGAATCATCGTCGACGGATCCGTCATAGCTCACATTGGTCCGCACTGCAAACGCTACCGGTTTCGTCTGAACAATTTACAAAAATTATCCTATTATTGGGAGTGCACGATTTTGTAATTTTTTTTTTTTTCAGATTGGAAGGATGGGACGGACGGTCTGTGTAAAAAAATTATTCTTCGAGGAGTATAAACGGAGTGTATAGTTTAAAAGGCGAGAAAGATAGTTTTATCGTTGGCATTATCGATTTTTTTTATTGGGTCACGTCGCATAATCCATTATACCGTGACGATACTCCGTTGCAACTGCAATTTAAGCGTAAATGCCGATCAGATCATGGATGATCGGTACATTGTCAACGTACCACGTGACGAAGAATAAAAGCGTAATAAACCGATAGGGTTGTCGCGATGCGCCTCGAAGGTCGTGGCTCAGTTAATCGATATTCATTTATCGCTCGTTCGAAGGTGATTCGACCGATCGGTGATGTTTCGATTCTTCATAATTCAATTCGTACCGCTCCAAATACCTTTGTTTCCTCGAAAATTAACACAAAGATACCGGAGAAAATGAGAATAATAGGATCGATTCGGAATGTTAATAATTTATTTCGAGAGAATCGGAAACGTTGGAAAACTTGTATTGCTTGGAATATACGAAAATTCGAAACGTTTGATAGGTCTTCTCCTTTCGGTTTGAAATGTCATAAATCAACAGCCTAACCCAAGAGTTCGTCGACCAAGAGGTGCGAGACTATTGGCCAATCGTGCACGTAACACGGAGCCAAGAAAGAAGAGAACGATGCCACGGAAGCTTCGAAACAACGGTCGGATAATTGCCGACCTCGCCGCGTTCTAACACGATCTATTATGAAAGGGAGGGAGGGCCTATAATTAGAGGGCAATAATATCACGGATGGCGACCGGCGATATAACGCATCCATTGTCGAAAAACAAAGGATCGCGCGTTAATTCGATTTCGTCCTCCGCGATGAAATCTCATTAGGCAGGCGCGCTTATTCATTGACACGCTTCTCATTCGTCGCGGACAGAGAGAAGGAACACAGAAGGAACATAGACGATGGAAAGTTGTTCGATCGATACGAAACGATTTACGAAAGGCTTGTGGAAAAACAAACTCGGGGGGTGGAGAGAGAAGAAAGGAGAAAGTGAGGGATAGAGAAAGAGAGAGAGAGAGTGATGTGAAACTAGAACATGCGAAAGATCAATGACTTACCCTGGCTTTTTCAAGTTGATTGAGGGCCTGCCTCTCCTTCTCACGACGCAAGCTCTCTTTCTCCTCGTCCAGCGAGAGATCCGAGCTCGGCTGTGAGTAGTTCGAGTCTGCCGAGCCCTGAAAATACAAAACAAACTCGTTTAAATTGCGCCTCCAAGCGGATCGCATTGTTGGATCGTTATCGAATCGAATCGTTTCGGTTCGATCGATACGTAATCCCTTTTCGATTTCTCTCCTAATGATACGTTTTTTATCTTTTCTTCTTGGAACTCGTATAGCGCAACACTCGTGAATTCTCTTCCCCTCCTCATTCCAATTTTATTTTATCCATATTATTTTCCGTTATTTATGAAAATTAGAGTTGAAGTGAAACGAATTCTTGGATGAATAACATTTTCCACGTATTATCGTTATGCAACGAAATTTAAATGGAAATTGGAAATAATTTCACAAGTGGCGAATTTCCTTTCTTTCACTGTTACTCGACGATCCAAATGTTGGCGAGCACGATTCTCGTGAGATTTTTTTCATCAAGCTCGCGTTCCGAGAATTGCAAGGAGCCGTAATATTTTGCCCACCACGGAAACCTTGGAGAAGTTCTCAAGGGTTTTGAGTGTCGGGGACCATTAGCTTAAAAAGAGAAGTTTCGCCTGTTCTGAAGCGGACTGTCCTCCCTCTGAAGAGGCTACCTCTTTGCAAACATCTTAACGCGCTAGTTTGCAATGGTTTGTCGGTTCGAAATCGAAGTTGCATAAGTAGGAGAAATCGTTTCCCCTGCAAACAATAAATACGAACTTTGAACGCGCTCGTTTCAAATTCGATCCGGTGATTACTTCGATCTCCGTTCCAATTTCGCGCATCTCTTAAAATCCGTGTCGCGCGATTACGATTCGGGAAAAAAATTTATCTTCTCTCGAAACAAATAAAGCGAGCAAGTGACGTGGACACGGATGTGTGGGAACGAATCGTATTCGATTCATTTTCAAAGAATCTTCTTTTTATTTCGTCACTGGAATAGTAAAAAAATTAAATGGTAAAATGCGACGATAATTGCGCATCGCGATACAAGTTTCAAATTGTCATATCCTCGATTCTTATATCCTCTTTCGAAATATTACCGCACCGTCAAAGAGAAGACGGGCCTGCCAAGAATCTCCACTCCTAAGAAGAGTAGAGATCCGTCAACGTATTCGGAACAGATTCACTGCTCTCCTTTTTTCTCTTTTCTTTTCCCTCCCCTCTCGATTTCCCATCATTTCCATTTCGTCTCCCCGTTCTCTCGAATCTCAATGTAGCGTATCTCCAAGATTAGGCGTCGCGAAATTTATGAGTACACGTTTATAATTCACCGTGGCCCGTTGAGTGCAATTTCTAGAATAATCGTTGCGACGATTGGGCAAACGGCGAAGCCGAGAATTATCGACGACAAAAATTAGGATTCTATCTATATACGATACTGCGCCGCAATTCGTTGCGTCACCACGCGAAACGTCCTGGCAAACGATTCAGGAGAACGTTACACGGTTAATCGCAACCACGGTTGGCGACAATGCGTGGGGCCTCGTAAAAAAGGATGCTCGTACGGTCAATTAATTCACCGTACGAGGAATTAATTGGATCGATCGCGTCCCGATCCCCGATGGAAGACGTGTCGATACCGTGGAGTTCGAGTTCGTAGCGACGAGAAAGTAGAAAACGAGAGACGTTGAAATTCTCTCTTCGTTCGGAGAATAGAGAGAGAGAGAGAGAGAGAGAGACGCAATTTCTAACAGTTTTATCGATCCCGAGTTACCGCGACATTGATGTATTGATCCACTTTTCAAAGTCAAAGCTTTTACCTGTAATTAGATACTTAATTAAATGCAAAGGATGCTCGGGTGTGTGTGTGTGTGTGTCGCGCCACTTGGACGGCCAGAATTTGCATTTCGACGGTGTTGCATTCGTCTGGTGTTGTACAAAGAGATGTATACGAAACGATTCGTTTGCTACTTCTCCACTTTCCTACCCTTAAAAATGAATTTTCTTTTTTTCCCTCTTTTTTTCCCTTTTTTTCTCTTCTCTCTTTCTCTCTCTCTCTTTCTCTTTTTTTTCTCTCTCTCTCTGTCGGGACGATGAATTCATTCGTTCGGGGCTTGTAACCATGCCAACGGTCTTTACTTAATCGTCTCTCTCTTCCTCTCTCTTCTCTCTCTCTCTCTCTCTCTCTCTCTCTCTCTCTCTCTCTCTCTCTCTCTCTCTCTCTCTCTCTCTTTCTACCTGTTTCCCGTGCGTGACTGTATAAACTCGTCTATGCGTGCTACCACGACCTTCTTCGACCCTCTTGGGGATCACGGGGACGGGAATTCTTTCGAACAATCGTATTGCGAATTTTTAGACGAGGAATTTTGTATGATTGGATAACACAGAGAAGAAATATAGGATATTAAATCAGGAAATTTTTCTGCCCTGGTACAGTTAACGTTATTGAAAAATAGCGATAATGGTGACAAGTTTTTTCGTTCGTCGAAAAAAAGAAAATAATAATAATAATAAAATCGAAGCGAAAAGATCGAGTCGAGTGAACTTTCGTTGTTATTATTAATACAAAATTGATAATAAAAGATGATAATAAACCGATAATACGGATGAGCGAAAGAGAGTGGAATAATGGAATTTTAGCGATGAGTAGAAGTAGAAGAAAGAAAATGAGAGTAGATAAGTGATGAAGTTCAAACGGAGTAAAAAAAATAAAAAAGAAAGAAAAAAAATAAAATCTGGACACGGGTAAAAGTGTAAAAAAGATAGATGTCTGTGAATAGGACGTGGAGGAGCAATGGAGCATACATGGGAACGCTCGGTTTCACGCTCAAAATGTAAACCGGATCGATTTAGATTGCAACGTAAAGGATCGAGGCTGTGCAACGATGATACGGCTGGTCGCTTTTATTTCACGCCAGGCTGATTAATGTAAAACTTCTGCGACGCATCGCACGCAATGGAAAACCCTTTATAAAACGGAGAAAATTGATGAAGACGCCTGGTAGGCGCCACGTTCATCCCTTGCAACTAATTTACTTTGTGGAGTAAGGAGGCCGATTCATTGACACCCTTTATCTGAAATCTGCCCCCCTCCCGTTACAACCATTATCCTCTTATAATCTTATCTGTATTTACGTCACGCGTAATAAAAAAAAAACAACTAAAGTAAAGTAGGAACTAAAAAAAAGATCGTTCGAGGAATATAAAGAGAAGATGATCATCCGATCAAATTATCGCGAGAATAATACGACGTTCGTGCAATCTTCAAGTTAATCTTCGAATTGAACGAACGAATTCGTTTGAATTTCTCCAAATTTAACGAAAAATTAATACAAACAGAAGTAAAACGAAATTTCGAAAGAAGCATCGATGTTAATGGATTTCCAAATATCCTAAAAAGTAAAGTATCGAGAAGACGTATAAATTCTGCAAAGCTATTTTCTGCTAAAATTAACACAAATTTAACAAAAAAAAAAAACAATATTGGAACGATTTTCCACGAGCGTTCATATTAAATTTTCAATGATCTCGAACGAATCTCTCTAAAGTATCCTTGCTGAACGCAACACAAAAGATTATCGAAAACACATTTCCCCTGGTGGTGTACCTGCGTGAATAGCTTGTTGTAGCCGGAATTGTGTTGATTGTATCCGATCATCGCCGGAAGGCAGGGCCGTCGTCGGCGGGGCCGTTGTTCGAGTGGCTTTCACCCACTTCCGGGCCCTTCGACTCCAAGTATTATGGCCCAGTTTCGTTCTCCCCGTGGTAAACTCACTCTGTGCCGACCACGTTGATCCGCTAAACTCTCGCTATTCTACCACACGCTACCGCATTGCGTCTTTCTCTCCTCCGCCCTCGGTCGCTCGGTTTTCACTTGAAACTGAACCTCTGACTGAAGCACACCTTGGTCGGAAAGAGTTACGCGCGGCGCCGCTACGCCATGCTGGCCGGCGCGAGTGTCACTCCGCGACTTCCCTCAGGCGTTCTTCCACGACTTTTTCCGCTTCCGTTTGCAAGCCATCCAAACGCCACACGTTCTACTCACGGCACAGCTCGGGGTTCATCGCGCCTCGGCCACCTGGTGCTTCGACTTTCGCGTGCATCGCGGGTTCTTGCGCGAGGCGAGCTCACTCTTGCACGATACCCTCCTCGTGTACACCCTCGAGCACGCTGCTGGCAAGAGGATCGTTCGGTGAGAGGGGAAAATGAGGAAATGGGACGAAGCACGAACGCAGGCAAACGCAGGTTAGATCGAGCGGTTCGAGATTCGTCTAGTCGTGATTCTGCGCTCGATGGACAACGAATCGAAACTTCGTTTTCGCGAACGTAATGATGTAGATTTCGAATCTTTAGATTCGAATCGCTCGTTGAAACGATACCAACGATATTTTAAAATATTGCCAAAAATCTCGCTTCTCAAATCTTTTTGTCATCGATCCATGAGTACTCCTTCTCTGTATATTCTTCCTCCAATTCGTTCTTCAGATTCGTCCAACGGAATCTCATTCTCCGAGAGGTTATATTGCGAAAACGATCAAGAAGAGTTATAAGAGAGACCTTCCTCCGGATCTTCGAAACAATCAACTCCAACTCTAATTCTGTCTACCTCTCTAGCACCGATCCATCGTCGACGGATCGTCCAATATAGATTTACACCCCTTTTCTCGGTGCCAGACTGGCGCTCGCTGCCACGAAATATGCTGATATAATTGCTCTCGAAGATCTTAACGAGAAAGGGTGAGCAACGTCTTGGTCCGAACGCGACTTCGATCTCGACTAACGACTGCCACCGCCATGTTAATTACATAGTAGCAATTAAAGTAACGACCAGGTGGATCTACGCCGTTGTCCCTGGACCACCCCGCCTCCCTGCAGCATCCTCGATACGCTCGATTTGAGATCGGTCCCGGAGTCTGGTCACGTATAACCGCCTATACATTTATATCTGTCTTCGACCAAGCTTTTTATCTCGTGGCTTAAAAAAAAAAAATTGGTTTAAAACCGATTCGAAGGTATTCCCATCGAATATCGAAAGGAATTTTCAACGTCCATGAGGATTTATTACGAACAAGATTAAAATATCGCTCGAACGATGATTATGTAATTTTAAAGATGTGCAAAGTTCTGATTATGTGTCATCCCGCGACCCTGTAACACGGTTAATAGTCGAGGATCGAGAGATCGAGTTGGTAAGGCTTCGATTATACGTGTGGCCACGATCAGAGGGTTGTTAAGAGGATTCCAGTTTTACGGTCGGATGGAACACGCAAATTCTTTCTCGTGCAGTGGTTGCAACGTCTCGGGATAGAAGAGAAAATAAAAATTTGATTATATCAGAGAGGAAAAAGTTAGTTCTTGGCGAAACGTTAGAGAACTAATCATTGCGATTCCCTTGATTGCTCCGAAATAATTAATTAGGCTCGTTATTATTATTGGATAGTCTGTAATATCCAACTGTGCATTAATTAAAAACGCGATAATTCTTTCCATCGAAAGAAAGAGAAAGAAATTTGGTCTGGAATTATCGGAGGCATGGGAAGAGGGCAATCGATTCCGTTGACCTCTTTGTAACTATGTGTGTCGTTGGAGTGCGCTATCCTTTTGTAAACAGTGGACGATTATTCGACGGAAAATTCGACGACGAATTCACCTTTCCACGATAACCACCAACAATTATCCTGCAATTATTACTCGAGGCGTTAAGAAGATCCGCGTGGGCAGAGGGTGGAAGAAACGAGTTCCTCCGTTCCGCGAATAATGGCAGTGTCCTTTGAAGAATAATAGGCTCTCCTTATCCTTAACCGCGCACCTTTTTTGTCTTCCCTCGAACGCGAAGTAATTTGCCCCGAGATTTCGCTCGCGATAAGCACAAACGAGTGGAAAGCTAAAGAAGGCGAAAAAAAAAAGAAAGAAAAAAGAAAAGAAAAGGAAATGTAAGGAGAAATGTGAGGAGAAAAATGGAGAGATGCGAACGGGGTCGTCCGAGAGCGTAGACGTTCCTTCGTCTCGATGGATACACTTGACCGGTTGCCTACATTCAGGAGTTTACGGGAAACTGACAAATCAGAGAGCCTGTAAAAGCGGAGGAGGAGGACGCTCTCGGAAGCGGGTCAACGACATCGTCGAGTGGCGAGTTCACGTTCATTCGATCGACTCAGACCCGTCGCGTTATCAACATTTATCGAGAAGGAAAAAAAAGGAAAAAGGAAAAGTTGCCTGCGCTCGTAGCCTATTTCTCTTTCTCTCTTTCTCTCTCTCTCTCTCTCTTTTCTTTCTCTCTTCTCTCTCTCTCTTCTCTAACCGAATCTCGTTCGTAACGTCTTCTTCTAATCAACGATTTGATGAATGTACCTGCTTTAGATCGTCTCACGCGGAAGTAGATAAGGAAAACAAATATCAACAGCTTGGAAACGTCGAAAAGTGGCCTGGGTCGCGTGCGTGGTACGCCGAGCCTCCCGGCACGACGCGTGTTTCCAACCAGATAAAGTATAAAAAAAACGTCCACGTCTTTCTTTCTTTCTACGCCACCTCGATCCTTGCCCTTCGATGCAACGTGTTGGATCTTTGGAATGATTATTCCTTATTTTTAAAAATTTTTTTTACTTATTCATTTTTTTTTTCTATTACTTTTTTTATTTTAAAAAATTTTTTTTTCTTTATTATTACTCAGAACACTGAACTCACACAGTCGAGCGTCGATTTCGAAAGGCACACGCGCGACTCGACGACGATGGGGTATCTCCGCGTACTGACACTCTACGTTTCCCTACCGTCCCCGCGAACGCGTTCCTGGCTGGGTTTAGTTGATACATCGGCCCAAGGGTTTGCCGACTCACCCGCTCTGTGGCGCCACCGAGGAAGCCGGACGACACCCCCGTGACTATATCGATCCACAACCCCCTCCCCCTCCCCATCCTCCCCTCTCTCCTCCCGATCTTCGCCACCCCTGACCGACCCGCACGACAACGCCAGGCCACTGCACCCTGAAGGCAACGTGTCCTATCAAACCTTACGAATACATACACGCGCGCGCGCGCGAGCGAGTGTGCACGCGAGTGTGCGATGAGGGCTGGAGGAAGAGGGTCGTGGATCTGTAACGCTTGGTAACGCGTGTGTATGCGCCGACCGCGATCGTAGTCGAATCGCGGAACCACGAGGCGTCTTCGACGCGGTCAAACGTTTCTACGAGGCCGAAACTGTGTCATTCGGATGAATCGAACGTTTGCCCTTACCCCTAGGTTCGTGCCATGTCTAGGAGGATCGAGTCTAGGAGGTTTCCGCGTTTGCTTCGATTCCATGAGAATTCTTTAGAATAGAATTCTAGAGATATATCTTTGTTCGTTTCGAATTTATCGATGATTAATCGTGAAGTCGTTGATATGTATAAAAATTGGATCGAAAGTGTCCTTTTTTTTTTAATTGAAGGAAATTAGGATATTATAAAGATGGAGGGATCGCTTGTTTAGTCGGACAAAGGAGGAGGAGATAAAAATCGAAAATTCGATATTGATTTTGAATCAGCAAGAGGAGGACGATTAATTGAATTTTCGACGTTGATAATCCATCGCGAGCCTACTTTGCCAACAAACAGGATTGATTTGACGAGGATTTCATATCGGATTGGCCGTGTTAAATATCGTCGTGGAATCCAATTTACCAACAAATCCCGCCACTATCTCGTTTCCACGAGAACTTTTTCTCCTTTCAAGCTGGGTTACAGGTTGATTCATAAACTGGGTTAAGCTGATATACTCTCGCCACTTGTCCTCTTTTAACTTTCTCGCGGAATCACCATGATTATTACACGAAAAGGAAAAAGAAAAAAGAAGAAGCTCCTCCTTTTTTCCTCGTGAAATGTGCAAAGTGGAGGACCGTATTATTATGGAAAATTCGTCGTCGCGACGAACGTGTTTGTTTCGAATCGAAAGAAACAACGATCTGTCCCTGTCTTTCTTAATTAAGTTAATTGGAAGATAAGTTTCCAAAGCACATAGTTTGGTATATGGAGCAGGACGCGCATGTCTGTTTCGCCGTGTCGAGTCGTAAGCCGCAAACCGATCGAATCGAAGAGGCCGTCGTTAGCTGTAGAAAGACACGTTCAGAAAATTCAGGCAGGGAGAAGATTCGATAGTTTTGCGCGAGAAGCCGTATACAATTTGCAAATGATGCAAAACACGCGTTGCAGAAGGCTGATTTGGCAAACTTGGCGACCGAGAGGACACTCTTCGAGCATCGAAGGACGTCGCAGCTATTTCAGTAGAAACGCGGCATTAGAGCATCCTGTCATTTAAAGTACAATTTTAAGAATAGATCGGTTACACAAGTCGTTCCTATGAAAACAATTTTGTCGTCCCGTTGTTATTCGATCTCGTATCAATCTTTTCTCGTTTCGCCCAACGATATTAAATTTATTAATCTATATATATATATTTAATTGTTCATATACAATTGATTAGGATTGAAATTTTAATAACGAATCTAAAATCTGTCAAGATCAATAGATTTTCTTGACTTCAGTGTTGGAAGAAGGACAACAAGACTTTTTCTTCGTCATCTTCAAAGTTTCATTTATCCCCTGACGTTTCGATTAATAATAGATAAAAATATCTAGACTGATAAAAAGGACTATTGAAATAATTATATCCAAATATCCAGAGCGTTTTCTCGTTTCATCCCCCAATTCGTTCGATCTTATTATCGGTATTAGTAGAGGTAAGAATTCGTTAGTCTCGTTCGTATTTCGTTTACCTTCCTTCTTCCAAAGGGTTTGTAGTGCTCCCGCCTGGCTGGTCGTCGAAAATGCGCCATTTTCTTGCCCCGTGTATCGCGGCAAGCCCCGTGAAAGAGCGGAGAACTCGCGTGTACCTTGCACTTCGTTCGGATAAACAGAGAAGGGTGAACAATCGGGTGAACCGTTTACACGATCGCCTACGTGGATCAGTTTTCGTCAGCTTCGCGAGTCCATCGACTTCCGGCACGAGGCGCGTCTGGTCCTGGTTCTAAACCGCATTTATCACTGGCCAACTGTCAGTTCCTTTATTCACTTCGCACACTCTGTCCGTCACACGGGATCACGACTCCGTTTTTGGCTTTGATCGCGGAGGATGCATCGAGGATCGTTCTCGCGAGACCTCGCCGATTTTTCTTTTTTCTTTTCTCCTTTTTTCTTTTCTTTTTTTTTTTTTTTCTTTTTCTTTTAAGTAGTCAACTGTACGGAAACGAGAAATAATTGTAGCGATAGAAGGTGGAACGATTAACAGGCTTGCTCGCGGAACGTCCGATCTTTGGACTCATGCCGAAAGGTGAACGCGATTGCTCGTGACGTGTTTCGGGTATATCGAACGCATAAATCTTTGGCCTTAACCTTGACTTTTCAACCCGATAGATTTTTACATTCGAAAGAAAGAAGAAGAATTTGGACAAGGAAGATAGAAGAAGATGTTCGATCTTTGTTACGACAGATTTTACCTTTGGTGGTAATTATCCTCTTATTATTAGACGGGATAGAATTGTATATATATATATATATATACATATAAATATGTATCGAGCTTATTGAAATTAGACAAAGGTCTATACAATTACTTGAGCTCCTTAATTAACCTCCTTGTCTCGTTAATCGACGCGATAGAATTGTCATACACGATTGACACATAAGCTATTCTCGAATCGCGTGCAATATATTATGCGTCCACTCGCTACGATCCAAACAAACGGAAGAGGACCTACCACTACGAGCTCAATGCATCCCACGCTCATTCATCCGTTTCTATCTACTCTAGACTACTTTCCCGACCGAGCCATCGAATCTTCGCACGTAGAGAATCGACTCCCCCCCGTCACTTTAACGACACTGCGTCCCGTTCACGAAGAAGTAGCCACGTAGTCACGTGTTTGCACCGGAGATGAAGAAAAAACGCGAAGGAACAGGCGAACAGAAACGTGATTTCTTTTCCTTTTTCTTCTCTTTTCTCTTCTCTCCTCCTCCTCTTCTTCTTCTTTTCGAATTCACGTTGATCGGTTCGCGAGCGCGTTGGAAATTCTCGTTGACGATTCTGTTTTCATCTCGATGTCGTCGATCAACAGCGACGAATGGACGCTGATCGATGGAAACTGGGTACGAGACGAGGCCGGTTCGCTCGAGCGTGTGCTACTGGTGCGACGAGTAGCTTTTGGAACGCATCACGACCTCCTCCGCTATAAATAAAACGGTGGCCGCCACACCGAAAACTCTGCCAGCCAGCCGGAGAGTGCTCGAACCGTCGTAATTTTCCTCGTTCAACCGAGGAACACAAGGGGGAGAGGAATACCAGCCGGCCTGTACGCGATTCCTAGCGAGACCGCGGTATGTGAATCAACCGGGTGGCCTTTGAGCGATACCCATCGACGCGATTCGCCCATGTGTAATGGTATTACGGTCGCCCGTGTTTGGACAGCTATGGAAATAGAGGGGAGCGGAGATGGAGAAATTTTGGACCAACATTTTGGGGATCGGAAAGATGTTTATACAATGGAAGAATCGAGAAAGTTAGTTAAGATAGAATCGAGAAGGATAAATTAATATTAGTCCTCTGTAATTCTGCTATCCTTTTGTGCGTGTATGTGTTTTTAATTCGAGATTGTTTATCACCACCTCCAATGTAATTTTGAATTAGGTAGAATTAAGAGGGTACTTTTATCGCGACGGATAAGAACAGTGACGGTATGCAAAAGCGGAAGTGAGGGCTCAAGAATATCACGGAACTGCATAATTTATATATATAATTTGTTACGGTCATTTTATATGACGCAAATGATTCCACAATGCAGATGTTGAGTAGACTTGTCAGAATTGGCCACTTGATTCATCGCGAATTTTCTACCAATGGAATTTAGATCAGAGGCCAACGCGTAATTGTTGATTCATTACTTCCTTGTAACTCGCGCGAGTAATGTTTTCTCGAAACATTTTCTACGAAAATTCGATGTCATCGTTTGCCACTGGAATGCCCGTTTCATTTACAACAACGCAACAAGGAGGCGTTCCTCCTTCGTTCTTCTCGAAGAAAGAGGAGCGGAAATGAAATTGCGACGCATGATGACCCCTTCTAAGGTTCTGTCAGCAATGGTCCATCAACAATTCGTTACGAACGAGATATAAAAGGAGTACCGTATAAAGGAGTTAGATGTCATAAAGATGAAGAGGCGTGAAGAGGATTGTGCGATGGAAGATTGGAAAAGTTGGCGGCGTCTTGTTGGAAGGCCGATGAGTCGAACGGGACTAAGATAGGATACAAACGAACATTGTAATCGATAAGTAGGTCTGGGTTGTGTCTAAGGTTGAATAAGGCTGGCGTGCCACTAAAATTTGTCAAAGCTGAACAAGTAGCCTCACGCCAAGGCAAACAATCCCTACAACGTCGTTGTTCTTAACGCTAGATCTACTAAAACTGTCAGAATGACGAGTTCCAGATTTTATATTTTTGTAATTATCACGGTACAACGGCCGCCTTCGGGAAAATTAACGGCTGACTTTTATCGAGACGTGGGATATCTATTTATTTATTTACCCTCGCGTGTATCCTTGTGCTTTATTCTTCCCAATTTTCGCCTTTCTATTATAAATTCTACTTATTGCCCACTTTACTCTCACCCTCTCTGACAACCAAATTTATAGATCGCTACGTTTCTCGTGTAAGAATTTCTCGAGTCAACCGTCTAACCTATCTTGAGACATTCGTTTCGTAATCCTGTCAGGATCACGAAGACACGATCGCTCGACGAGCTTATATAAAGATCGTCTTTAAACCCGCAGAAAAAAAAAAGGATAAAAATATAACGTGGAATGCCGAACCGGTGAATAATAAAAATTACACGGAATAATAATAAAATAATGGTTGAAATAGAATACGTAATGCAACAAATTGGAATAGGTAATGCGATCTAAAAGTAAAAAAAGGAAGCAGAGAAGAAAGGTTCGAGATTAAGTTTCTCAGCTCGAGAACTTTTTAAACTGATTTTCGTTCCGTGGAAACTATAAAATTAAAGGAGATATTTTTCCAAGATTTAAAATGCGATATTAAATTAAAATTCTTTATCTAACTATCTAACGTTTAAATTAAGAGGGGTGGAAATGCAGATTGCATCCCCGTTCAGTTCTTTTCGATCAAGGATTTAATTGGATCAGTCTTCTTGCTCGGGTCAAGAGGTCACCGATTTTCTTAATCATCGTTAATTTTTTTGTTCATTCCTGTTTCGAGCGAACGAATGCGTCTAGCGCAACCGGTTTCCACCTCCGCCTTTTTTTGCAAAACGTTTTGCCTCTCTGTCCATCGAAACTCCCTCGCGAAACCTCTGGAGGAAGTTGAAAAGACAGCGAAGAAATTCAATTATTTAAATCCGGATTCGGTACGCAAAGTTTATCGAGTGCTTGAACGTTTCTTCGTCGTTTAAATGTCAAATCCTGTAGTCGCAGGCGAATCGCGCGATGGCGCCTTCAAGTTTCTGTGCCAACAGACGCCAGTCACCTTTGGCACTGTACGGATGTGTCTGGTCTTTGAAAAAATTCCTTTATGTGACAGGATGCTATTAGTCACATCATAGCTCGACGTCAGAAAATTTCGATATCTTGAAAACATAATAAAATTTTATGGGAAATTTAAACGCGAGAGCATTCGCTTTGATCTCGAAGAAAATTTTAAGAAGATCAATAGATTTTTTTTTTGTTATCTCTCTATCGAAAATTTATGAAATTTTAATAATATTTGGATCGAAGAAAATTGATCTTTTCGAAGGAGAATATAATCAGCAAAGAAGATCTGAACAAAATATAGTTACGGAATAAGTATAAAATAGATTTACTATTCAATGTCACACAATCCAGAGACTACACGAGTCTCGTTATCATTCCAGTGTCACATGCGATATTACCGAAGGAGACAAGAAGTGGGATAAAAAAGAATTATAATTGGAAATAATAAATTTGGATCGATCTCAGTATTGTAATTGTAATATATGGAATATTGTTAATTACTTCACAAAAGATTCTGGCGTATGTATTACTTCGTGTATTCTTCTAAGCAAATCTAAAAAATACGAAGTTTTTACCATAGACAAGTGCAAACTAGATCTACCATCTCATGAAATTTTATGTATCATATTCTGAATTACCGATCGTGCAAGAGGATCTTGAAGTGCCCTCTACGATTTAGAGCCATAAATTTAGAATTTATACTCATTCTTATCATCACAAACTTGATAAATATAAAAATTAAAAAAGATTCATCTCTTTAAATTCCAATATAAATATGTATTATTACATATTTAGAATACATTCATCGGAGTATACATTTTAAATCTCTCTTAAGCGTAGAATTTTCTCTTACCGACATTCGATAAGGAAGATGTAAAGGGTTATAAAAGATCGAACAGCCCGTCAGATGACTCAAAATTGCTCTACTAATTCACACGAATTTACATTGAATTTATTAAATATCTTACATTTATACTTTTTGTATAAATGTTACAACTATTATGAAAAACAAAGATAAAGCATAGAATTAACAAATCGATAAGATGAACGAAAAACGCACGTGAAAATCATCTAGCACAAATCCGCAATTAATTTTCTTTTTCATCGCGAGTTATTATTTCACGAATATTAAAGCGTTGGAAATCTCTGTTTCGCTAGAAAAAAGAGATCTGAAAAAGCTATTAGCAGGATTGTCATCAGGCCGGAGGCTCTTTGAATAATCGTCTCTCGTTATTGTCTTGGAGCGGGAACGTCTGCCTCTGTGTCGGAAGAATCAATGCTTAAATGTACAGGCACCGAAAGTCTGCTTGCTTCTCGACCGGATGAATTCACAGCATTTTTAAGCGGCGCTTACCGAAACGTTTTAATTATTCACTGGTTGCCGGCAACTCCGCCGTTATTTCCATAGTAATTACAATCGCTAACTTCTTCTTTGTGCCAGACATTTTTCACCGCTATCTGCTCATCGGATCTCCAACGATTTCTACGAATCGTTCCAATTGGACCCTATCCCTATCTATCTTCCATTCCATCGCGAGGCGAACCTCGCATTTTAACCGACAATTGAAAATTGAATCTTTCGAGTTTATTCCTCCGATAAAATCCGATTTTAAAGGGGCATTTGAATAAAAAATTTGAAATATCAAAAATTGGAGTAAAAAAATATTCCAACCCCAAGTTCCAGAATTTATTAAATAAATAAATAACGAGGGGAGCAAACACGCCCACGCAATTTTTTTAAACAATCGACCCTCGTCTCGACAACAAGCTTCCCTAATTATTCGCCTCGGCAATTGCCAATTGTCTCCTCCGCAAAACAGAAATGTTTCCCCTTTTAT
Organism: Apis cerana; assembly: GCF_029169275.1. Taxonomy (NCBI): domain Eukaryota; kingdom Metazoa; phylum Arthropoda; class Insecta; order Hymenoptera; family Apidae; genus Apis; species Apis cerana. Next base: position 6,408,474 of record NC_083864.1, on the reverse strand, counting down.
TTACAACTATGCGCGGTCAAGTTGCTTCGAATGCCACGCCGTGCGTCACGCTAAATTTCATTTTCGCACAGGCGACCCCCACACCTGTTTCGTTTGCGACTCGCGGTTCGGTTGCATAATCGCAGTTGCCTCCGGGAATACTCTCGTTCAACTCTCGTCACGTCGAGGCGAAACGGTGCAGGATTTAGCATCTCTCCTCCTAGTGCACGTCCTCCAACCATCCCCTCTCCCCCTCTTTACCCCCTTTCAACCGATTCTTTTGCTCCGTTCAACAAAGAGGAGCACGAGCCTCGTCATCCTCCTCCTCCTCCTCCTCCTTCCAATACGAGTACGAATACGAATATTTTTCCAGAGGCACGCGAGACACGATTCCCCCGATTCCGTGACACGGATCGCAGCTGCGACTCTGCACCGGCGGCAATAAACGAAGGTCGAGCCGTAAATTGTTCTCGATTGCGGCGAATTAGCGAGCGATCGCTATCGCCAGACCTAAAATTATTTCCTCCAAGCGCGCGCGATAATCACGACGAATGCCAAGACGATCGCCAATAATTGCTCGACGACGATCGAACAACCCCTTCCCACGCCGCTCCCAAGTTTCCTCCGTGTCGTCGAGTCGGGAAGAAATTAAAAGTTCGGTCGCGATAGCAAAAGTTGCAGGTCTGACGCAAACGAGACGCACGCGTGTGTATCGGTTGGAAGGTGCGTGGAGAGTGGGGAGCAGCACTTTGCGAGATTTGTTGAGCGCGAATGAATTATAGATACAAAGTGCAACGCCGGTATGGAATTGCTGGGATGGAATTTTTTGTCTATTGTTCATTCATGATAATGAATTGCTCTAGCACAGCTGCATCTGCATGAGAACAAGTATCGTACGAAACAAGTGATGGATAATTGTCCGTTCGAAAGTTTAAATAGAAGAGGGAGATACAATAGAGCTTTCACGATACTTTGCCACAGAATACTCGCTGAGTAATGATCGTCAATGAGAGAGAAGTACGCGGAAAAATGTTCCGTTTTAGAGGAATGTTTGATATAGTTTAGAGCATCCCATATATGGATATATACGGCCACATATATTTATATATAACAGCTCTATGTGAAACGTTGTATACACAATCTTTACAAATTGCTGCCTGGATGGCCTGAATTCACCGTCTCTTGTATCTCATATAACAGCGTACACCATTTTTTTTTCACGTTTGAAATTTAAAAATTTCCTCCTCCGAATATTATTCTCGATTCGAAAAACTACGTGCACGTAGTACCCCTCCGTTCCTTCGTTCATTTCGTCTAAAAGCGAAATACTCGCATTCAGAGTGTATTTAGAAGCGAGTGGCGGCAGTTTCGAGAACCCGGAAATTCGAATTGTATTCAGTCCGTGTCAATTTACTCGCGGGGCCACGATCCTCTCGAGTTACTACGTTCGAAGAACAACAGCAAACTCCGCTGTTTTCGGCTGGCAACGGTAAACAGGGGCCCCGCGGTAGGTTTGGTTCCCTGAAGGGCCAGTCGACAGACGGCAGATGGCAAGCACCTGACAGAGTTCCCTTCTCGAGAGGTTCCTTTCCCGAAACCTGGCTCCCTCTTTTTCTCTCTCTTTCTCCCTCTCGATAACATCTTCGAGAAATTTTTGAAAAATTTTATATATTACATAACATATAATTTATATCGTTAGTATCGAAGCCAATCGAGAAAAAGAAACGAATAATACGTCGTGCTACGCGGCTCGATACATACATTTCGCCCTTGAACCGAGAATGAAGACGGGACGGGGAATCGAATATATATATATGTATATATGTGAAGGCGAATTAGATCCAATCGAACGATTAAGGACGACAGTCGACTTACCTCGAGACAGATTCTAGAATAAGAATAGAGGATCGAATAGAGAAGCGAAAACGAGGAATCGTTTTCCCCGGAAGAGATGAGTAATAGCCGAGCGACGATTCATTAAATGGCCGCCGCGTTGGAACAATACAAATTATTACCAATTATATTCCACGCCTGATAGTACCACGCTTGGATAATTATACGGGCTCGCGGAGCCCGTTCTTCATTATCCCTGTCATCCTCAGACGAGACTGTACAATGAATATGACCCACGATAATAATTATACGTGTCTCGCGAAGATCCTAATTTTGTGGGTCACAGACCCGGTGCGTCTTCCTCTTCTCTTCAATTACATCGTGTCCGTGGTGTTGATGCGACGATGGACAGGGTTGTAACGTTGGTAATGAGAAAATTGGGGGAGGGAGAGAGAGAGAGAGAAGAGCAATAATTAAACTAATCGAATTCAGGCTATTATGAAATTATATTTATCATCGAGACAATTACAAAACGCACGCGTATTCATTATGAAGCTAGAACTATCGAGAGGATTAACGAATATCGTTAACCAGTCGTTTCGCAATCTTTAGAAATTCCTGAAAAAAGGTATACCCACACCGGAGGATGATACGTTCAAAGAAATCGTCTCGAAGTTTTATGCAAATTCCGGGATCGGTAAGATCCTTTCTGTTCCTAGTATTTCCGACAGAGAATTATATGCGAGCCGGGTATGGGCTCGTTAAACGAAGGGACGGGGTTCGTGAAATCGGGCGGGAGAGAATTCCTGAGACGCCTTGGAAACTCTTTTATTGCGCCGACTTTGTACGAAATTTCGCCGTTTCGTAGAATTTTACGATCCACAGCCATCACGATCTGTACTCGCATCTACGGATACGAATAATGCATAAAAATCTTCTTCACCGCGGACCGATGATGATCACGGATCGTCCACTTCCTTTTCTCTCTCTCTCTCTCTCTCTCTCCTTTCCCTTTCTCTTTTTCTTTTCTTTTTTTCTTCTTCTTCTTTTATCGCAATTTCATAAAACTTCGAAAAATTTTATTATACCGTTTATTTTCTGGGCGGAGAAACACGACGAATGCGCGCACACCCGGCCAGTTAAGAAACGATGTTAGGATAATCCCGTCGTACGTTTTACTGGCCGCACTTACACGACTCCGTTGCACACCCACCCGGCGTCTACGCACCGTTGTGTAAGCGCGTGTATGCCTCTCTATATACCGGCCAGCTTTCTCTTTTTATAGCCTTCTAAGCATCGTGCCCGCCTCCGAGGCCTCACCACCAACCCAAAACTCGTGTGTGCCACCGTTGCACGTACACGAGTTGCACGCGTGGGTGTGACGTGGCCACGACGTGGACGCGCACTCGTGTGCACGGAGGTATCACGGAGGCGGATAGAGATTCATCGAGGTACCATTTTTGTACCAACCTTCGTCCCCGTGCTCAACTCCAGGAAAACTCCATCTTTTTCTTCTCCTCTTTCTTTTCTTTTTTCCTTTTCCTTTCGTTGATCGTCTCGTTGAATTATTCGAATAACGATATAACACTTCTTTAAACAGGATTAATTATGACACGCGAGGTTAAGAAAGATCTGCAGAATATCATATATCACACGATCAAAGATTACTCGATGTACGATTTCGAGCAGAATGGTTCGAAAAGTTAACAAAGTTTCGATAAATTGGAAAATCGATTTCATATTGTTCCCGAAAAGCCTGATCCCGATATCGCTCGTTTATCGTTAACAACAAGTTCACTCTGGAAAACTTTTTACGATCGTTTAATGTCCAAGGTAACACGAGCAGTTGTTCGCTTCCCTTTCTTCGAGGAGGAGCACGGTTGGACGTATTAAACGCGAGTATGGAATGATCTTTCCCCTCGCATTTAGACTTCTCTCTAATCACGGCCGGACTCCGGTAGAATATCGCGTCGAGGTTGCAGTTTCTCATGCAAATGGAACGACAGATAAGCAAGTTGCCGAAAGTGCTGGTACAGGCATAACGAGCCGATATTTTTCCCCACGAAATTCTCCCCACATTCTCGCCCTCTCTTCAATCCTTATTTCTACATTAAAGCGGATTTATCGCTCCCTTCTCCCATTATCTCTCCAGACACGGTTTATCAATGATCGATCCATTTTCGTGACGATTTTGGGAAGAATATCAATTTGCCCGATTTCGTCATCTTCTTCCCCTTAGAAATTTTATTTATATTCGAACGGGAGTAGGATGAAAGATCGTATTTCTCTTTTTCCTTTTTCTCTATCGTAGTGGAAATTTAATCGATAATCGTGGTCGCATGATATGAAAGGTGAAATAATTTCCCGTATCGAGTAATTTTCTTCTTTAGTCCTCCCTCTTGTTTAGAAGTTTTGTTCTTTTTGATTAGATCGATTGGTCGAAATTGGTAATGAAGAAGAATTTGGTAGGAAGGTGGCGGGGACGACATCGATAGAGTCATAGCAGAGACACTCGAGTTGGCCTCTCGAACGAAAATCGAGACGAGAAATCGGTCGATACCTCTCGAATAACAGGAATCCGTTCTGTACTCTCGTTACTGTAAGTGGTACGAGTACTCAGACACGCGCGAGCCACACAAATTACTCCTCGCTCGATCCCTGTTTACAGTCATTGGCACGTAACCGCGGCGCACGCGGTCGTGTTTGCACGCGCCTGCACGATCATCGAGGAAAGGGGAAATCACGAAGATCATTATTGGCCGCACCGCGATTACGCAACTCTGCGGATCCGTGCGATTCCCATGTTCCTTTCATAATTTATCAAGCTTTTCTCTCTCGAATCGAGTTTCATCTAATGGTAATTTTCCATCGTTGATAAAATTATTCGATGATAAAGTGACGGTGACCGATATTTCTGATAAATTTTACTTTATTTCGAAACGTTGAAAAAACGGTGGAAACTAATCGTATACTCTGCCATCTTATTAATTCGATAGTAAATTACATCAAGTAAAGATTGGAAGTTTCTTTGCGTTTGTCGAAATCGCAGAAAAACATGGAGAGTAATAAAGTAGTAAAAATTCGCGAAGAGATCGTAGCAGAGTTGATCTTTTCTTGTTCTTCCTTTTTTCTTTTTTATTCCTTTTCGATTTTATGGATTTGAGGATGTTGAGGAATAGAGGAAAAGAAGTCGAAGCCGACTTTGTCAACTGGTCAAACGTAATGAATTCCACCGAGCTGTTTACGACTTAACCAGCTTAATGTTTGAAGCATGGCCTTGTTGATTATTCCGTACACACCAATTCGTAGCGTTTCTATGAGTCATTTCGACTCGTTCTCTTCGTAAGAATCTTCTGTACTTCGCTTCGCGTCACGTCGTAAATTTTTCAACGAGAGAGAGAGAAAAAAAGAAACATTCCTATTCCATTTGAAAAAATCTGTAAAAATTATCCGATCGAATAGAACTTCGTTAAAAATTCTCGTTCCTTGTACCTACTATCTATATAAATTCTTCCTTTTTGCCATTTCTCGCGAATAATCAACAAAAAATTCGATTCGACGAATTAATTATTCCCCTCGGAAATCTCTCTTCTTAAGCTCGATCAATCGTATTTTCTCTCACTCTTTTAGCGCTCCATCCAGTTTTCATCGATCGAAATTTTCCCACGTTCACCTCCCAATCTTTCTCGAATCTTTCATCCGCTAATTGCACGCCTCGATCCAAAATATTCCTTCTCCCTGCTGTTCGATAAGTCGCCAGTAATTACTCAATGGACCAACCCCGCGGTAAGGAAACGTATTTCCCTCGCGATATCGAGCCGAGGAATCGAATCGCAATGGAAAAAAGGGAGAAGAGGCCGGTTGTACAAAAGGAGAGGAAGAAAGCGGTAAATCAACCGGTCGTTCATTAATGTGCAAACGCACGGGTCGAAAAAAGAGGTGAGGATGCGCGGCAAGGGGGAGGGGAGGACGTTCGAAGACTTTTCCTTCCCCCGATTCTACGAAGCGGCAATTAAGATCGGCGTGCAGTTCCATCGGCGACAAGCCGCGCTCGGCCGATATTTTTCTTTCTGCGCTATTAACGAGCCTCTCCTGCGAGAATAATAATTTAATCGGTAGGTACATCCTGGTCCGTTCCTTTTTTGCAAGGAACGCACCAGGGGAGAAAGGGGCGCAGACAAGTGGCGCGCAAACACGTGAAACGCGGACACGATCACGTTGCTTGTCCGGTTGTCGTTATACCGCAACCTAATTATCGGCCAATGGACTTGATCCGCCGTCCGAAATCCAATTGACGAGATGTCCACGACGACGATTCAAACGACGAATTAAACGGCCGCTCTTCTGTCGCCCGGCCGCAACATTTACATATTTAATGCCAAGGACTTGGCGTGAGTTACGATACACGAAATGTGGGCGTTGCCCACGACTTATTTTCTTTCGCAAGTGCGTATATATATATATATATACACATTTTATTTTTTTGGCGGAGAGTAGACGTGGAAATTATTCGAATTATTGCTCGACGTAGTACATTCCGCAATTAGAATGTCTCGTGAGGAAACGAAGGTTGATATTACACGATATATCCTGGAATTTACGTGGTAAAACTTAAGTTTCAAGCTTGACGAAGTAATTAAAAAAGAAAATGAAAAACAAAATTTAAATTTCGCACTTCGTCATTGTTTTCTCCCGGTATTAATTCAACTTGGACATTGTTAATTCGATGACAAAGCGCGTTTAAGCGACTCGAGACATTCACGTGCATCGACGTGAGTAACGACGCTATGCAATGACACTGGCAAAGTCATCCCATTGTCAACAGTGAGAGCGCATTTTAAGTGGAATTTACTCGCGAATCTCTACGAGCTCTATCAAACCTACCGTTTGTCAACAAGAAGCGCGATGGCTTCATTCATCCACCCACGTGATAACCGTTTTTCCCCCGTTCCATCGAGACATCGTCGAGCATGCGTCCGTTAATAAAAATATCCCTCGAAATTCCGCGGAATTTCCATTCCCCTTACCATTAACCATCGCAATCACCGTCGTAAAACCGGAGGGAACGAGCGGGCAGGTATAATCCGAAAGAGATTCAAAAAAATGTCGTTTACTCGAGTAACGATGAAGTTATTTCTCCGATTATAACCCCCCTCTCTCCTTCCTCTCTTATCCTCTTCAAATTCCTCCACCATCCTTCTCCATCCCCAAGCAGTTTCTCGAGCAAGGAAGTTGCATCGCGCGCGCAATTTTCGGAAAAATTTCATCTCTCCGGGTGGAAGGCGGGGGACGAGGAGGAGGATGCGATTTGCACCGTAAACTCTCGATTTACAGTGCATACGTCTCGGGCAGTGGCGCGCGATAATAAACCTATAGCCGCGATAAAGATAAACAGGTATCTCGGTAACAGAAGCGTAAACTTCTACGAGGCGAATATATCAGGTAACGATATGTTTTTTAAGGCGGCCATTATTTTCCAACTAGTTAACAACTTGTGCTTGAAAGCGGCGGGCGGGAGGATATCGATTATCAACCGCCATAAATATCGTAACGATTTCACGGGGCCCTAGATGCCCGCCGCGTATCGCCAACCGATCGCGAACAACCGAAACAGGTCTTGGTGGGTTCTTTGACGTTGGCGCGTATCCAGCCACCAGCAACAACACCGTATTATACACACCGCGCCGCGCCATCACCGACACCACAACCGCACGTGGGTGTTTAAAGGCTGTGCGCGCGCGAGAATCGACTTTCACGAAACGAATCGGTGCCGCCGCCGCCGTGCGCGGTTCGCGCGCGAGTAAACGGCCGAGTAAACGTGGCGTACACCGTACATGGAAACCCGTTTCCACGTTGCGCGGTGGTTTCCTGTTCTCGCCGTGGTTCACCGTGTCGCCCTTAAATAACGCAATTAAAACGTTCCTTCACGCGGCCGTATTCGCGGAGGAATCACTTACCGTCCGCCTTTATCTCTGGACGGATGAAAAAGTTAGCGGGTAAGACTGGTTCCATTACCGGGGCCCCGACAGCCACGAAATTAACTTTAACGCGCGAGAAACCTGGCCAATAGGGGGATCGGGACAGCCGCGATGAGGATACGCCATGAGGCGCTTCATAAGGCGTTGCAATTAACGAGGAATATTTCTTGCCAAGGGACCTGTGTAATTAACTATTATGATTAGGTATTGTGTTTATCGTGCAAACAATTGCGCAAGGGGGAATTCCAGGAATTCTCGTTCGATTAAATTTTTAATCTTCGCCGAGCAAACTTGGGATAAAAATGAGAAATGTTTTAAAATCAACGGGCGATCTTTTAACGCTGGAAAACGTTGATTGAGAAATGAATATGCGTGTTATTTCTACATAATGGGACGTAATGGCGCGTCGATTGAAACGCGTATTCAATTTAACTCGAATTATAATTACTCTTGATATTTGTCCGGTTTCGTACGACTCGACTGGATGCATATTTGCATTCGGAAAAAAACGCGAATAACGCGAGTCGCGCTAGTCGCTTTTATTCCTACCACGGGGGACTTAAATTTTAACGAGAGACGTAAATTATATTCCAGCGTTGTTACCGGCCAGAGTTTGGGGACTTTAGTGAAAGCCTCGAGCAGCCCGAACAATCTTTTCACACACGTCGCACACCATCGCCGTTGCCGTAGCCACAAACACGATCCGGTAATTCGCTCCCTGTTTTTAGAACTATTCGAAACTCACCAACACCAAATGCCATCCAGCATTTTTCATAATTTCCCCGATAACACACTGACATTTATACCGATCGAAAGTTCCCAATTTTTATCCAGCCACGCCGCATACATAGATAACGCCCTCGATTTCCTTACCAATTTATATTTATATCCTTCGTTAAAGCAAGCTTCGTCGAAAGAAAAAAGGAAAAAGGAAAATAAAAGACACACGCCAATCGTGCACACGTACGCGAAAGGCAATAAAGTCAATAACGTCTCTCCAAGTATCGCGTTATACGGTTTAACGAGCGACAAAGCGTCATCCGCGTAGAGGGCGCCTCTAATCTCTCTTAAGAAATACCCACGGTATACACGGCAAACGGTCTCTTCCTTTAAAACTTAACTAGTTTTATTATTGGCTCAAGGTATTTAGACTCGAACGTGTCGAAAGAGGAAAGACCGACGTTGGTTACGTGTGTGTACACAATACGTGTCACAAACCTATACCGTATGCGTACACATATCCGTGTGTAGACGAAGGAGTAGCAATAAATCGAAACGAAACGCTCTCTAAAGTGGCGCGGGTGCGGATGAATCCGTAAAACGGGCTGCTCGCGTGTGTGTTTTTTAATGGCTCGCGTCGTGGAAGAGAGAAAGCGAGGCGGAATTACAGTCGCGCCGGTAGCGCGCTTGGTATTTCGTCTGATTGGAATTAGCCCGTCGTTTATACTTTCCTAGGCGGTCTCTGGAAGCCGGCCTGTAAAGAGACGGCCAACCGCCTCGAACCTCGTCGACCTCTCGCGACGGAATCGCGCGCGTTGTTCTTGCTCGTTTGCGGACCGTTGCACGATTTACGGCGCGACGAAGCGTGGCTGCTGCACAAATCCCATCCTTACGATAAAATATTATTCGCGCAACGATGATAATTACAAGGAAAGCCCATGTTTCGACACGCGTGAAAAGCAGAAACAACAACAACAACAACAACAACAACAACAGCAACATTTTTCTTCCGTTTATTTCTACTTTCTCTGCCCTCCCTCTTGTTCCAACGAGCAGCAGTAACTCGTTACTCGCGTGACAAACTTTCTAACTGGAGCGGAGACTGGATTAATCGGGGGGATCGCAGGGCTGAAAGATCGGAAACAGCGATGGCGTACGGTGAGCAGCAGCGGAACGAGGAGTAACGAAGGAAAGGTACGTCGTTTAAAGAGTCCAGTCATCTCCGCAAGAGTTGACCTTGATCTTGAGAGAGGAGGAGGAGGAGGAGGAGGAGGAGAGGAGAGGCGAAGAGAGGAAAGAGAGAGAGGGAACGGTAAGGTGCACCACGAGGGCCAGAAATAAAGGCGGCAGTTAAGGCGCGTTTCGTCGCCTTCTTATTTTTGGCATTCGCGCGAATTCAAGGGGGACGTGCTAAAAATTCAATCCCACAGCTAAGAGTAACTCGTGTGTCACTCGGCTGACGTGAATGCATTCGACAATGGCACTTGGAGGAATTTACAATTCTTCTCTTCTCGTCTCTACCGATCGCTCATTCCGAGGAAATAGTCGACTAATAGTCGGCGGATTAGTCGTACTTAAAAGAGAAGAAAAGAAATCTAAATTTTAAGAATACGGTAATTTGCAGGGAAACGTATATACATATAATAAACATATAATAAGGAAACGATCCGCTGTATTCATAGCGCATGACGCTAACGCGTTCTCTATTTCGTTTCCAGGGCCCGAGGCTATCCTGAATATCGCATTAACTACTCGCTCGCTCGTTCGGCCATCGAGCAACGCTACCGATCCCAGATGATCAACCGAGAAAGCAGAACCTATTCCGAGAAGGCCTCGAAAACTCGTTCTCCAACAGAAATCGGTGAAAACTGGTCGAGTCTCGAGCCCGGCCTAAAGATTGGCGTAGTCGTAGAGCAAGACGGGGAGGGGGAGGGGGAGATGGCCGTGGGGTTTTTTCATGGTGTTGCGAGGGCCCGAGGAACAGCGGCGGGGCGCGACGGCGGTAGCGGTTTTCGGCTGTGCACTCTCGGCCTTAGAGAGGCCTTACACACCACCAGACGTAGCGTTTTCGTTTTCTCTCCTCTCTCGCGGTGCGCGCCGCGGTATAATGGCAACGTGTTTTCGTCTAATGTACTTTTTGTGATGTCCTTGATGGAGGAGTCTGCGAATGCAGGAGGACTAGAGGGCAGGCCCGGTGGGGCCTGCCACGGCGCGGCGAGACGGGGGAGAGTATCCACTCTGGATCGAAGCTAGAGAGGCAGAGGAGAGAGGGAGGAAGAGAAGGAGTTAAAGAGGAGAAGGGTGGGGAAGGTGGGCAGGAGGGCCCGGCAGCACCTCAACCCACCTCAACTTCGGGCCTAGTCAAGGTCAGTGCGGCAGGCCCCACCCTCCTTGTCCCCCTCCTTCTTCCTTCTTCTCGCTTCTTCTTCCTCCTCTTTCGTTCGCTCGTCTCTCCTTCCTCCTCTCTCCTTTCTCTTTCAGCTCCCTCCCTCTCCCTTTCTCCTCTCTCTCTCTCTCCCTCTCTCTCTCTCTTCTCACTTGGTTCCGCCGTATAACGTACCGCATTATCGCGTCATACCATGTTGGGACCCACGCCCTCCTCCAGAGTTTTTTGCCTTTCTCTCTCTCTCTCTCTCTCTCTCTCTCTCCCCTCCAGCCCACGAGAAAAACCCGCGAAATCCCAATTAGTAGAGATACTCGGTCGATACCGGTCAGCCACCGGCATTGAATCGCGACGCGAGCTCAAGAGCGATCGACGAGTTATCGCTGGATAATTCGGCACGATGATAATGATTATTCTGTTGGACGGAGGGAGGGGGAGGGTGGAAGGATTTACCGACGAGGAGCAGACACGAAGGTTGATCTTTTCGAATGATGGATTTTGAAGAATGGAGCAATTTGAATCTGAGGGAGGATGGGACTCGGTGGTCGGCTAATGATCGGATATCAGAATGATCCATATCGATAAAAGGAAGAAAGAATTAGGAGTCGTCCCTCTAATGATCTGTTTAATCATAAAGGCGAGGCAGGGGCCAATGGGTCCGGCGGTGTTGTCGGTTGAGCCGGTCATGCTCACACTTTTGCATCATGCACGTACACTAGAACCGTGTTAGGTTTCAAAGAAATGAAAGAAACAGAAGCGGCCGACGTTGATGAATGAAGCTGATGAATCAGACATCCTTCGTGGAGTATCCTCGAAAGACCTTTCTTTACGATCGCGGGTGTCATGATAAATAGACCATTTTTTTTATTCCCTCGTGTGATATCCGACGGAATTATGTATGACGCGCGTCCCGTGCATCCTTCGAACCTCCAATTCACCGCGCTCTCACAAGCTATAAATGATGAACGAATCTCGAGCTTACTCATAAAGAAATTCGTCTTCTCACAATTCGTCATCTTCTTCATACGCTCGATCTTCTCGTGGAAACGGAAATTCTTGCTCGAATATTTCGTCCATTCGGATATCGTCGATCGATTGAAATCTCGATAGAAAGAGAAAATGATGTGATCTCTCGTCCGAAATATATCTCTCATTCGGATTAAGAAAGTGTCGAGAAACACGATGATCGAGGAGCATCGAATCTACGAGGCGGCCGAATTTACGATCTCTGATTCTCCCTGTTACTCGCGTTGCATTTGCACCGCGGATACAGCTCGGAATGTCTGGCCGATAATGATCTACGACGAGGCGGGGATGGCGTTCTCGAGGGAATCGGCGATGAAGAGGAGCGAAGGAAGACGGGGAGATTAGGAGAGCGGAGAGGGAAGTAATCTGGAGGCTGAGGAGGTGAGTGAGCGAAGGCATGCTAGTACCGAACGAGATTGGATGCTGGCCGTGTAGGACGACTTTCGGGGCCCTGCTAGCCTGCCAAGAGTCTTTTAGATTCGGCGGACCCCTCCGGTCCCCTCCACCGCCCCAATGTGCCGCCATTCGTCGGGTGTCGAAGTTGCATTACCATCGACGCCATTCCATTTCGTTTCACGGTTTCGTGGTTCTCGTATTGTGGCTGAAAAATTCTCTGCCCAACCGACCATTTTACGTTTATTCGCCGTGGACCCATTTTATTGGACCCTCCCGCGTTCTGGAACACGTGTGGAGGGCTACCGTTGTGACAGGCGGCGATAAAAATTTTGACGATTCAAATAGAGGATTTATGCGGCTCTAAACCAGCCGCGTAATCAGCCTTCGATTCGTTTAATTGCGTTCTGACCAGCCATCGATCCTTTATACACACACGTACGGAACACGCACACACATATAGAATTCGACCGCGAGGATTTTCTAGGCCCCCCCTTCCTCCCTCCCCCTTTCCCCCTCCCCTACTCTCGATCTCGCGTTGCCTCGATCGTTCCACTCCTCCTTCCCGTATTCGACGTCGACTTTTCGACTTTCTAGCGATTCCTGTGTAGAGGTCTCGTACGTGTGTACGTGTGGCCACATTCACGACACACGCGCATACACGCGCAAACGTTCCCCACTTTACCATATGGTTTACAACGTTGAACTTGCACCGCCACCATCGGCGTCGGGTTACCCACCCCTCCCTCGACTCGTTCCTACTCAAAAAAAATCCGGCTGTAATGCGCCAAATGCATTCTTTGTCCGGGTACGAGTGTGAACGTGTTGCCTGTTAACCGTGTATTTTTGGACCGAGGATAAATAGAATCCATTTTTAACGCGACTTCTCTTGGGTTCCATGGTGATAACCATCTCATCGAGTAAAAAGTATTATATTCCAGAATTCATATATATATATATGTATATGCGTGTATATTTCTCTTCTCCGTTGAAAATCATCATCGAAAATCTACTTGACAAACACGTAAAAAATATATATATATATATAAAATTGGCCAACGCTTACGTTATCAACGCAACGAAATGGACGAAATTGTAAGTTTCTCGACGAGAAAAACGAACTTCGTTCGTCCGTGGATTAATTCGCGGTCTATTTTTCCGGCATTCGGTTTAATTACCCGTTTAATCCCTTTTTCCCGGGCGGGGAGTGTGCGTGAGGCCGCATTAATTGGGCCAGGCGACGCGCAGATGCGCGTTATGGCGTGCGTGATACGTACGAGTAGGAGCGGACCGAATGGTGCAGCTGCAGGTATATAAACGAAAAGAGAGGCCAGTGCAACGGTTTCAATTGTCCGCAATATGGCTGCCGCCTCAGCTAGGCCTCATAGTCGTTATCCTTGAGAGGCCCGTGCAGCGGTTTCGTTTTGTTTTAGAACGCGGGATGCGCGCGCGCGGGTGCGACTGTAAAAAGAAGAAGAAAGAACGAAGCGGTAGGTATACGGTCGAGGAAAGGACGGAGGCAGAAAATATTGGGGAGAGGAGGATGGAGGAGCGAGAGAGGGAGAGAGAGAGAGAGAGGACGAGAGGAACCACGCCGAAACGAGGGCCCGAATGTAGCAAAACCGTCTATATCCGTGACTATATACACCCATACCGGCGGCTTGTACAAGAAATGATAATTACCTCCCCCTCTCCCCCATCTCTTCCACCGTTTCTTCCACGTCCCCTATCCACCCGTATCGTTTCCTTCCTTCCCTCGACAATTACTCGTTTTATTCGAACGATTCGATTCTGCGGCTCTCGCGATTTGCGGTCGAGCCGGTCATCATGCGCCTTGGAATTATCGGGTAAAGGTGTTTTTACCGTCGTTACCCTCGGTAGTTTATTAACGCGCAAATGACCGGCGTTTCGACGATAGTAGTTGGTTTACGCGTGATGGAGCTTGTAATTCGGTAATGATCGAGTACGGTTTAAAGTGAAAAATAATCGTTTTATACGGCCGATCGTTTCGATCCCGGGGATCATACCCGATGGAGATGAAAAAATTAAGTGCTCCATTTTATGATGATCCGTAATCTAACACCGATACGTGCTGATCGATTTATTTGCTCGTTTCCTCTTTTTTTTTTCAACGTTTAACGTTTAATTGCAATTGCAGGGATTCGATGGAGGATTGTACGAGGCAGGGGGGAGAGGGTTCGGAGTTTTTATGGGCACGGTTCCCATGAAAAATCACTCCTGCTCCTCCACAATACTGCCCTCTGTGAGGCCAGTCATCCTCGATTCAACGGTCAGAAGCCATATGTTCCTGGCCGAATGTGCTAAGAAATCATTGAAGGAACCGCAGTAATGAGAGACCACCCATCGCGTGTTTCGCGGCGATCACCGGAAACTCGGATCGAAGCAGCTTCATTATGCGATTCAATGCATCGATGTTTTCGCTTAGCCACTTTTTTCCACGCCCGACCTCTCCCCCTCTCGATAATTGCATTCGCGAATTATCTCCTTTTGCGGCCGGTAATGAAGATACACGTTGCATTATGCATCTCAGCTTGTTGCCGTCGAGACGGTATATCACACCCCCGGAAATTAATGCTTCTGACGTATCGCGGATGGAAACAAAGTTATCGAGAACTTGTTTTCTCCTTTTCTTCCTCTTCGTTTCTTCAAAGTTGAAATTATTTCCATTATTGTTCGCTGCGCCAAATATGTTTTCCTTTTTGAATTACGATCACGAATTAAATCATTGGAAAAATTACGATAGGACGATACCTTGGAAATCTTGGAAACGTTCTCTTCTGGAGAAAGAGATTATTTTTGTGTAATGCCTATAAATAATTGGCAATGGAGTCTAGACGTTGAAAATCATGAAACCCTCTTCGAGGGTCTTCTGTACCTGGTATTCGAGAAATACGGTATTATGGCGGCCGTAAAGCACTAAAACACCCCGACAGTTGCGGAGGAGCAGTGAGGGAGGCCGTAAGTGGACATTAGCGGTGGCATTGTGAATCGAACCGCATCATCCAGCCGAAACCAGCTAGCTTCCATGGAGCACAAAGGGAATGCCGCCTTGGTTTGCGCCTTCTATCCTCTTTCCTTACGAATACATATATATATATGTGTGTATATAGTATATATACATACTTGCACCTATCCCACGATCTAACCTAGCCTTAGTACACACAGGTTCAGGTGTATTGGAGAAAGTCGTGGTAGTCTTACGCTTCTTGGATATTTTTCGGCTTCGGCTACTCGTGGCCTACTACGAGTGGTCCACGAGTAGAGGGGATCGTTAGAGGCGACCGACAACGATCGCTATTGGTTACCGAGATTGCGTTACCAGGGCTCCTGATGGAAGACGTTACGAGTGGAATTCATCGATGGCCAAATCGAAAAAACCACGATGATCCATGAATACGTTGAATCGTTAAAATCTTCGTGACTAATCGATCGATCGCTAAAAATCCATTAATACTCCGATACTTTCCTTCCGTCGAAGAGAGATTGAATTGCCAGGCGTCTATCATCGGACGGAACACGAAGCTTTTGATAAATCGACTTCTCATTCTCCCTCGTCAAGGGGACGCGAAGTTATCTCGAATCGAAAATGCGGAAATCTATCGGTGGGCAGAGGTTGGCAGGTATTGCAGCCGCGTTATTTTAAGAGATTTCAAGATCTCCAACAATGAAAACCGATTGGTTAGCTGGAATCCGTTTTAAGCAGGGGTTTAACTTTCCAAGAAATGGGAGAAGGAAATTCGTCAGGTTCGGAACAATGGTGAGAGTTCGCAGAGTTTCCATTTGCATCCAATGGAAAAAATCATCCCTTAGAAGGGTCGAATGACGTTTGTTATATTTGGCACGGATGGAAGGCGATTCGACCAGGTTTTCCAGTCATTTGCGTGCACACCCGTGGGGATGGTCAAGAGTTAGGTCAGGTTAGGGCTATCCCGACCTGTGTATCTCGTTCGGGAGGATAAATGCTCCCTTCGAAGTGGCTGGACCCCCGCTCGTCAAAAGAGTTTCACCTGACCCTCTTCAACCATATTCAGAGAGGGGTGCGTGCATCTCACGCCCCCCATGCTTTCGATTTTCCTGTCTCGGACGACAGGATCGAGTCTCTCTCCTTCCGAATTCTTTAATAGGAACTCACTCGATGATTCTCATTCGAAAATTCATCTTCCGTGCTTTCTTCTGTGTACCATCATCGACCTTCCATCTCGTTCGTTTGAATTTTAATTCTTTAAGCCTTATCTTTAAGCTCAAAATATTTTAGGAAAAATAACGTACTCAAGGCTATATCGTAACTGAATAATTGATTAACGATATTCGAGGCCTGTTTAAAAGGATCATTTCTATTCTATTCCATTCAATCTTTTAGTAAAAATCGATCCTCTCTCCGTCTTCTATCGCACACGAATCAATTTCAAAATATTCTACGTCGAAAATAGAATGATCACGCGAATAGATATAAACTTGTTCGACAATCTGGCTATAACTAGGTTGAGTATACGCACGTTCGATAGGTACTGGGACGATCCTTACGAAACAGGTTTCCTTAGAATCTGGCCAAAAGTAAGTGATTGTTAACGGTAGGCGAACGGATGTGCGCGAGACTTATCATCCCCGGCTTAATAGCCGACAAGGACGGAGCGCGTTCTCCGTCTCGGTTCAATGTCGATAATAAAATACCAATGAAGCCGAGTCGAAAGACCTGTTTTCACTCTGTGATCATTCCTGACTCTTCCCCCCTCCGTCTCTTTCCTCCTCTTATTCTCGATTCTCTCGACGTTAATCCGTGGAGCGTATGTAGGTGGGCGCACGCACCACGCAGCCTATGGTACCTGTCAAAAACTGGCGCTGCAACAATGCCCGAGGTCTGGGGGCCCCTTGGCAGAAGTTAACCGCAGCACAGCAGGGCTGCAAGGGCCAGTTCGCCAGTTCAGACGGGCCTTTTGCGTATCGCGAGAGAAATAAGTCATCCAATGGCGTGGAACTTCAACGATCGTCCGTTTGATTGAATTTTTCCATTTTCTCTCAGGAACAACCTCCTTCCCTGTTTCTCAATCGGACGTAAAATTTCTTAAATATCCGGTGAGTCTCTAAAGAGAAACTTAATCTTCCTTCTCCTTCGAAGGAACAACATTTTTTTTTTCTTCCTTTTCTCGCGAATAAAACGAGAATACGGTATTTACGAAAAATCGATCGTATCTCTCCTCATTTTATTTCTACTCCTTGTCGTATTTATTTATCAATTTGAAAAGTACAGCGGAAAAGAAGTTCTAATAAAGAAGCATTCGGATGATCGAGACACAGGTGTCTACGCCAGTGGGGCAGCAGGTCAATGCTGCCGTAAGGATCTCGGTGAGGACAAAGAGATCCTTTCCCCTCTCTGATCTTTTCCTCCCTCTTCAACAATCTCCCCTCTCTCTCTTCCCCCTTACCCTCTGGACTAGCCGTCATTGCACTGATGCAAGTGTGGCCGAATCGCGCGCACGTTAACTCCAACGACAAACTGCAGCTGCCGAATGCAACACCCCATCCCCTCCCCTTCTCCCCTTCAAAAAAGGAAAGGAAAGAAATTACAATCTCTCTCTTGTTGGTTTCTTCCAAACCGCTAAATAAAAATTATTCGATCAGAAATATTCTTCTGACAAATCATCGTGGTTAACAGCGGCCACGCAACGTTTTCTTCCTTCCTTCCTTCCTTCCTTCCTTCCTTTTCTTTTTTTTCTTTTTCCTTTCTTTTTTTTTTTTTTTTCATATAAGCAGAGCCAACTGTACAGCAAGCGTGTAGTAATATTATTCTTGATCTTCGGGACACGAAACGAAGAGACGAAGCGAAAGGAAAAAAAAGGGAGAGCGTATCTGTGTACCTGCCTACATTTCTCGACGGTGAAAACGAGAGCGCGGTTAGGAATTTACACTTGAAAGGTCGGAATTAACGCTTTCTTTTTCGGGCCCGTTTAGGGCCCTCGTTAGTACCATTGTCGCGGCTCGCGCGTCCCTAGCCTCACCGATTCTCTTCCCCGAAACGAATTAAGGCGGTGCCATTATTCCGGCGTGTTTTCTTTTGCGTGCGGAGCCCGTGAGTATTATTTTGCGGTTCGTTTTGCCAGTCTTCTCGAATCGAGACGAGTCACAACCCCCTCCCCTCGAGCGTCCAAGTGCAAACGGAGGAAGAAGCGAAGATGATTGAAAAAAAGTGCGAAGAGAAGAGTTTTGATAAAAAGCGTTCGAAAGAGTGATTCTTGAGTGTGCAATCGACTGTCGTTGTTTTTATTTTTTTTTTTTTTCCCCTCGAGATTTGCGCTTCGTTGTTCTGATAGAAGTTCACTTTTGGTGCTTGTTGAAAGCGATCGAATTGAATCTCGCGAATTGAATTTACTTACGACGATCGTCGATCTCGGAGGCACGCACAGATTCACTAATTGCAGATCATCGCGACCCTCGTGCAGCGTGGCTCTTCCGTTCGACCTTTCCTGGAAAGTCCATCAAATTCTTAATATTGAAAACGATTTTTTTCCTTCTTTTTTTTTTTTTTTTCGGTGCAACGGTGCTTTAATCTTCGCGCTGTGTGATGGAAGATGGAACAGACAAAAATGTTACGTATAATTACGAATAATCTCTCCCTTCTCCTGAATAAAAATTTTCTCCTTGAAGGAGAAGTTGACAGAGAGACGAACCTTTTTAACGAATCGTTTTGAAACGAAGGGAATCGAAGAAGCATTAATTTCTTTAATTGAAATCACTCTCTCAAGAAACAATCTCGAAACTTCGAACAACATTCCATATTAATACATTAATCATTATTGGCGAATAGATCCGACCAAGAGATGCGCATATATCTTTCTCTCGCCTCGCTACACGAGATCCTTCATTCACGAGCACTGTTTCATCGGCGAAGGGACTCCCAAGGACCTCGAGCAAAAAAGAGGCGAAGCCAAAAAAAAACGAGGAAAAAAAAACATTTCTTGTACAGTTGACCCTGCCTTTTCTCCCCCCTTCCCCCCCTTTACGATTCTAGTCCCGCGCATTGGACGAAACGATCTCGAGCGTAGAAAAAAAAAATAAAATAAAATAAAAAAAAAAAGGAAAGAAAGAAAGAAAGAAAGAAAGAAAGAAAGAGGGCGATTGGGTCAAGAAGTCTTGCGGATTCCCTCCAACAGTTGGAGTACTAATGATCCAAGCTGGCCGGGGTACATCAACGAGGTATCCGGTGTATCGTGTAACCCGCTAAGTGAAAATGCGCGTAGATCCAGCTGAGATACAAGATCACCGGTCCGCCTCCTCTGTCGCCCGCCTAGTCTCTCCTGCGAGAAACAATAAAAGCGGTAAACCGGCACCGACGTAATCCCGCAGGACCCACAGGCCTCGTTCCACGTCCGTGCACACAGGCGCGGGATCACGACGACACACACGGACAGGAGAGCTCCGTATCCAGATTTTTCGGGTGTGCAGCGTGTCTAATCCTAATGCGAGGACTTGGAAACGTTGCACGATTGCTTATGGCCGCTCGACAAAAGAGCCGTGACGACGCCAGGGATCTACCAGCCGCCATTTATCCGTCTGTTCCTGTTTTCTTGGCGCTGCGTTTATCACGTTTATGGGCTCGAGACTTCTTCTCTCTTCTTTTTTTTTCTTTTTTCTTTTTGTTGCTCACGCGCACGCGCGATTGTTCATTTCGTAATCATCGGTGGAATTTTTTTTTTCTTATTTTCGATTTATTGCGTAAAAATATCCGTTACGTTCCCCGCACAATCGTTTATCGCGTAAATTATTGCGCGATAATTTATCGATTAACGTACCCGATGCTCACGTCGAGCATAATGATCAACCGCTCAGAATTCTTCACAAGGAAACGAAAAATCCGGCAATCTTTCGAGTTATTTTTTTCAAGCTTGAAGAGAGAAAAGAATCGCGAAAAAAATTGCTTATATTTTCGATTGAATATTTTCTAATCTCTCCCTTTCTTTCTCTCTCTCTCTCTCTCTCTCCCCAAAATGAAATGTTATAAAACGAATAGTGCAGACGTTTCGAATAAGAGTTTCTCACCGCGCAATTCATTTTATTAGCCGTTGGTTGCTGCGGCGTTGGAGGGCGGAAGATTTTCGCGTGTCATCCTTCCCGCATCAGCAACGTTGACGTCGGGATCGGTTCTGGCCCGTGAAAAAGAAAGACGGGCAACCCCCTCCACGCGAACCCCCTCGACTTTTAGACTTTTCACCCAACCATACCTATTCGATCTCGGCGTGAATCCCGGAAAATTTATCTCCTCCTTTTTTTTTCTTCCACTTTTACTTCTTCTTCTTCTTCTTCTTCTTCTCCCCCCTCCCCCTTCCCATTTTTCGAACACAGACGGGCAGAGTTTCCCATGAGCATCGTAGGTATCGACACTCTGGAAGCGAACGAAAGAGATCGAAAGATCGAAGCGAGATGGGAAGCGAGAGAGCCGAAAGCGGGCACGAGGAAGAGAGAGAGAAGGAGAAGAGCAAGTGAGAATATATACCTGCTGGTGGATATTAAAGCGAACATCATACCCTCGTCACTTTTACTGGCCCTCTATCCGTCTCCTTCCCACTCGCCCATCCCCATCCTCCCCGTCCTTGTTACATCCAGACAAGCGGTTTCCCCACTCTCCTCTTCCTCCCTTCATCGTTCTATCCTTCTCGTACCACCTCGCATCGTATCCTGCAAGTTAAACACATCGAAAAGGAGGATGCTTTGCCCGGACACACAACTGCAAAGTCAAATCCTCCACGTTTCCTCCTCTGCCTTGGTTCGTAGTAACCCAACCTAAAGCCATCGATGATGGGGAGAGAGAGAAAAACGAGAGGGAGGGAGAGAGAGAGAGGAGCTCCCTTCTCGTGCACTTATGCTGCATTCCAGGCTTAGACGCTCGTTTCTACTCTCCATTTTCATCGTTCTCGCTTTACGGTCGCGTCGTTAGCCCTAAAAGCGACCCATGCTCTCTCTCTCTCTCTCTTTCTCTCTCTCTCTGCCTTCCCTACTCGACGTCGACGTTGGTTTCAGAGGCTCACCTGCTCGGATGGATCATGGGCCGCGGCTTAATCCCCCCGCGATATCGTGCCGGGGCCGAGCGTTACCTCGCCGACTTACGAGCAAACGTGCTATTCAGGATTAAACGTCGTTCCGCCACTTTTCATTGTAGGATCGCGTAGGAAATTTTCCAACGATTAAAATCCTTCCTTTTCCACTGCTGGGATATTATCTCGATTATCCTCGTGTTCTTGCTCGATTAACGAAGTTTCAGAGATTTCAGAGAAGAGAAGATAAGAGAAGCGAGAGAAATCAATTCGACGAAATCATCGATAAAGCGCAACAATTCATCGTCAGCCTGCGTTCTCTCCTCTCTCGAAAAACGTGACCTCGAAAAACGTAACTCCACTGTCTCAGCCGATGCGATCATACGCGCAGATACGCACATTCGACTGATTACGTTGATTGCGAGCGTAATGAGATCGGTCACCCGTCCCTGCTCAACGTATCCTCGACCCTGTGTCTATAATTACTCGAAATGCTCGATGTGTCCTCGAACCGAGGAGAGAGAAAGAAATGGAAATTTTGGGCTCGTGGAAATCAAAGGTGCAACGAAGCCGCGAGAGAGAGAGAGGAGAGGAACAATGGCGTTGCAAAGTTGCACCATGTGGTTACCGAGGCGTGAACCACATCACCCCCGTACGTCGAGGTGCACCTTCGATCCTTCGATTCCCCGCGCGTGTCGAGATTTGTTACGTTATCCTCAATGCCCAAAACGATCCACTGGCTTTCAGCGATCGAGAAAGACTCGTGTGTGTGTATTCTTCTCGAGATGAATGTGAACGAGGATGTGGAAGAGGGAGGGGGGTTGGAGTCACGCAACGAGGCAACTACGTGACCCATCACCTCCGCAGGCAGATTATCGGGAAGAAGTTTGCGCTTCGGTTCCTAGAGTTTGAAAACGTTTGAAAGAGAGAAAGAGGGCTGTGCGAGGAGAGAATCGTATTTTTTTTCTTGGCGGTTCAATCTGAATCGTCTGCGCGTGCACGTGACCGCGCAATCGATTGAACGTCGAAAGGAAAGAAATGGAACGGCAGGAAATTCGAAAAAAACATTTTTGTATTAACATTTGGTGTGCGACTGTGAAACGTTATCGGCGTTATTCCTCTTTCGTCGTTCGCTTGTTTTTCTCGCCGCGGTGAGAGTAATTGCTCGGAATCACGTAGGCCGTGAGCCGTGTCGATGGAAAAAGGGGGAAGAATGTTAATCGAAAGATAAAAGAACAAACGAGGAGAACTGTTGCTTAATGTACACGACGCCTGGTATCGACAGCCGGGCCGAAATTTATTAAACGTCGCCGTAAAGATCCTGCGGCGATCGTTTCAGCGGAAAAGCCAAGCCGTGGCCAGTTAGATGGAGGTTCGTTAAAAACTAGTTCTAACGGTACCGGTAGGACAGATTTTCTTGCAACACGGTATTTCCTGATAACGCAACTCACCTGGCTTCACCGACGCACGACATTAATACGCTTGTATTTATAATAACTCGCCCTCTTGCACGTAATAACCAGTCCTTCTGTAATTGCCCGAGCCACACCGCGTCCTCCTACGCGTAGCACGCAGACTTTGCGGATTCCTTTTCGATCCCTACTCCTATGTTGATCGGAATTCTACGGGAATAAAAAGGAAAAAAAGAAGCGGAAATCGAGAGAACTAGTTAGACAGAATTAATTACATCTCCCGGTATAATAATCAGAATCGTTTTTCTATTTAGACTCTCGTTCTCTCTCGACGATTTCAATTTTATTTGCAACTTGGAGCAAAATCGAATAATTTTCTACGTGCGCACACCGGCGTAACCTGTAATTACAAGATGGATAGCGATAGGCACCGCATTACTATTTTCGCATTTCCTTTTCGTAGCCATTCGAATCCGCGATTAATCACGATTCTTTCCGAGTCGAAATGAAAATTTTATCTCCTCTCTCGTCTCGATCCGTCTGGAGAAAGAGAAAGAGGAGAAGAGGGAGAAAGAGAGAGAGAGAGAGAGAGATCGAAGCGAGAAGCAGTTAGTCGCGTTAGCGCCGCAACGAAAGAGCGGT
This sequence comes from Apis cerana, assembly GCF_029169275.1. Taxonomy (NCBI): domain Eukaryota; kingdom Metazoa; phylum Arthropoda; class Insecta; order Hymenoptera; family Apidae; genus Apis; species Apis cerana. Next base: position 6,385,061 of record NC_083864.1, on the reverse strand, counting down.
TCGCGCCCAACACGGCGCAATCTGGTCCCGATCGGTGCACGCTCGAATGCGCCCGCGTCCACAGCCGCGGCTGATCTTAATTACAATCGCAAATGAGACGGCGAGCGGATAATTGCGGCGCATGTCGCAAGTCGCTACAATGTCGTCCGGCTGGTGTCCCTACGGTGGAACACGGCCACGTATAGGCCACGTTTCTAAAAGCGAAAATAACGACCATTATGCGACCAAACGGTCGATCGTTTCCTTCGTATTTTCGTTTATTCGCTTAAAAGAAAGTTGGAAAGATTATTTTATACGTCAATTTTGATACGCGATTTGAGACGCGATTGTGAAGAAAAATATCGATTTCTTTGTTTTATCGTAAAATTATTATATATTTTTACGAACTTTACATGTATGGAGATATATGTATATATAGCACTACAATTACTACTACTACTAAGAATCTAGAAGACGACGAGTCCTTATCGAGGTCGAAATAATTGATTTAATAGCGCGGTCGCTTGTTTCCCGGAAGAAACGAGCGCAGTTTCCGGAATCTCTCGGGGAGTGAAACGTGTCGAAACGATGAATCCAATTATTCTTGTTATTTTTATGCGATAAACAAGCGAATCAAGTAACGGAGAAGAATTAAGAATATCGAGGAACGTTCTCTCCGATAAATATCTTTAAAGTTTCCTCTTTCCGATCGACGAAACCGATCGACGAAAGGAAGAATATTTAATTTCCGCGTTACCAAAGTACCAGTTTTTATCAAAGCTGATCCATCCAACGCGAAATGCTTTTCTACGTTTAAAAAGGATCGTGATTCGATCAACGAACCAAGGAAAACGTTTCTTCACTTACGGCGTCCCTTTCAATTTCGAAACGGTGTCATAGCGGAATCGTGAATTCCGTAGAGCGATAAAAAACTGGAGAAACGCCGAGTGCTGGATAATTATTGGATTATCCCGCTTTTAACCGCAACTTTACGCCTGTGCACGATATATTCTCCTATATTAAGTGTAGCCGAGTCTCGTGCATTCTAGCGACTGCAGTCGATCGATAGTTCGCCAATGCGTTTCCGTTGACACCCTTATAGACGATACAGTTGCATAAGTAACGTTTATATTTAGATCTTTTCCACGTTCAAGCCTGTCCACCTTTCTCCACCACGAGACTCTTCTTCTTAGACTCCTTTCCTTTCTATAAGCCTTCTATCCAATTTTATTCCCTTACTTTCCTCCGTCGCGTTCGCGTAATTGGTGAACGATTTTATTGGAAAATTTGGAACGCGACGTCGAAATTAAACTCTAAAAGAAGAATCCTTTTCTAAATTATTCCACGTGACACTTTTTTCTTCCCCGAATCGATCGACGATTCTGAATCTCGCCGATGAACGTAATCCACGCGTATTTACCAACCACACTTTCGCCGATTCAACTAAGATTTCACTTATTAAACGACGGTAAATCACTGGGCCGTGTCACCTCGTATCGTTTATCTCCTCGCCTGCGTTAATAATAATAATAATAAATCCGTTTTGTCCGTTTATCCAGCCATTTATTATATATGTAAATCGCGTAAACTTTCATTTTTTATGCGGCCTACAGTTTATTGCGTGCCGTTTGCCAAACGATCGCCATCCGAACCGATGTATATTGGCCCGATATTTCGCCTCCGATAGTTGAAACTAAAAACCTCCCCTTTGAGCGGACCAACGATCGATTAACCGATGACGCGTATCAGGCGACGACTCGTGCTTTGCGCCCGCCACGATTCTTTCAGCCAGACAAATTCGCGATTCTATCCTATCCGTGGGAACGATATTCCTTCCTTCCCTCCCTCCCTCTCGCAAAAAAAAAAAAGAAAATCGTTTCGATCGATTCTCCCCCTTCCTCTGTCTCCATTCGACTCGATAATCTCGACGACGATTATTGACGTTTTCGCTGCCGCGAGGAGATACGAACTCATTATTCGAGCCGGACTTTATCTTATCTAGCTTGTAAAGCTGGTAAACGATACATACGTGGAAATAGTGGCCTGGTTTCTCTCTCCTTGTATCGCGCGCAAAAATGATGTAAAGCAACTAGGGGGACAAGCCGTGTCTAATAGGCCGGCTTTGAGCGAGACGTTTTTTACAATTACGACCGGTAGAATCGAAGCAATTAGTATTTCTAACCGTGCACGTCGATTATTTGCGTTTTATCTTGATATGATTAATTATAAATCTCTTAAAGATTTTGCGAGATATATAATTAAGGATTTCTTTTTTTTTCTCCGATTTTTTCCTTGTTATATTAGGTGTAAATTATTGGACTACTCTCTCTCTCTCTCTCTCTCTTTGTTTCCCCCTTGAAGATCTCTTATCACTAATTTGCGAATTTATACTTTATGAATTTTATTACTTTCGCTCTTCCATACTTTTCTTTAATTACGTCGTCCATAAATTATTCGTGAATTATCTCCTCTCCAAAATGATACTTCTGTTTAACCTTTCTCTAAAGGAGAAGTTCAAGGAGTTCGATTGTCGAGTCGAATAATCACGAAGCAGATCTAGCAGAGGAGGAAAAAAAATTTCGAAGGAGAATTCGATCCAGAAATATTCACTCAAAAAAAAAAAAGACCCGTCAGAACTCGAAATCCCGAACGAAGACTATGGTTTCGCCTCGTTCCGAATCCACGAATCCGCAGTCAGAAATAAACAGAAAAATCCTGCGTTAATGAAACGCAGGTAAATCCGTGGACGAGGAGAGACGCGTACTTCAGACGTTCTGGAATTCCGTCTTATATAAAATGATACACTCGTGCGTGATCTATCTATCAAAATTGGATTTCTGGGCCCACGATTTCCGGGAATAATAATAGAATACGCGCACGAAATATTCGTTGCTACGCCCAGCCTCGAAATGAAAGAAAGAACACGGTGGCCATGGGTAATGAGTATAATCAAAACGATTTAGTAGGAAAGTAGCCGCGAGCTATATACACGGTAACATTTCTCTCTCTCTCTCTCTCTACTATACACATATACATACATATGTATACGTGCAGTTGAATTTGAATTTCGGCCGAGACGACTTTTACCTTTACACAGGGGCCGGTAATATTCGCCGGTCACGAAGACGCCATCTGATGGACGACCAAATTGCCGGGTCCGACCGTCTTAGAACTGCCCTTTTCCTATTCGTCTCTAGCTTCTTCTGCATTATTCTTCTCGTTCTCGTCTAGCTTCCTCCATACTTTTTTCTTTTTGCGGCCAAGCATAGCTACCGGCGAATCCAAATCCATCCACCAACGTTCCTCTATTCGCAGATGTTTGCCGGCCGTCTACGAGCCGCTTTATCTATCCCCCCCAAATCTGTGGTGGCGAACCGCAACAAGATTCGGCCAGTATATACTTTGATTCATACACGAATACGTCGAGATAATAATAATCGAGATAATTTGGAGGATGAGATCGCGTCTGGTCTCGTGCAATAAGTCTGGTAACGTTGAGAATTATTACGTGCGTAGGAATCGAAAGATTGATCGCAGGGAATCGAATTGATTTCATTATTCGAGCATCGAAGATAAGCGATAAGATAAAGCGGGGGATGAGTTCTATTTCCATCAACGTATCCACCAACGCAATTTTCAATCGTGTATAGAATGATAAATAAATCTCCGATGGAATATATTTTTCTATACCGAGTTATGTTTGTCTTGGCTCCTTTAGAATCGAGTCTTCGAAGGTGTCTCGAAAATATATTACAACACCCTGTATACGCGACGACGTGGAAACTTGCCAATATGTAGAAGGAGAATACGTAAAAGTTCGATTAACGTCACCAGCAATAGAACGTTCCATTCTATCGACAAAGTGATTCGAGTGGAGGCGAATCGCGTTCTCCGATGAGACCATCATCGTCTCCCTCTCTCTCTCTCTCTTCCATCGAAGATTCGCCTCGAAAATTACGGCTCGCGAAATGTTCACTCGAGGCTCGAGGGAGATCTGTTCCAAGGAAAAATCGTGTATCCTCTCCAATAACTTCATTCCTGGCTGGGTTTCGAGCGGAGGGCCAGGTATAAGAACAAAGGAAGGAGGAGGAAGGTCACGAGCGAGGAAGAAAAACGACACGTAGATGGAATTACCGTCTGGTCCGCCGATATATACTTGTTCGGTATATATCGTCGGGTGCCGGTAGATTTATGTAGGTTGGTGCGCAAGCAGGAGGCATTATGGTGGATAAACTAGGAAACCGGTGACCCAACTGCCGCTTTCGAATCGAACGTTATACCACCCTGGCCGAACACCCGTCCAAGGATCTTTGTTCTCTCCGCCCATGCTCCCAATTACGGTGCCTACACGTAATCATCTCTAGGTATTCAAAGTTAATTAAAATTCTTCCGTGAGTTTTTTCCTCCGCCCGTTATAATAATTATTTACACGATAATCACGCTCCTTAATTAAAAACGTCCTAACGTTTGAAAAAGAAAATTGAAATATTCCTTGCCGGGGGAAGGAAAGAAGTGGGATCTAATTTTAAATCGTCGTTCACTTTCGCTTCGCATTGCGTAACGTATTCGGATGAAAAATCGATCGTTATTTTCACTGTTTTTTCCCCCCCAACTTTTCCCCATCTAGTCGTGTATATAAATAAACGTGCATCGAGATGGATGGTGGAAAAAATGACGGCAAGGCGTGTTACGTCACGGAAACTGTAACAAGAGAGTTCAGCAGCCTTTCGACGTTGCGAGAAACAACAACAAAAACAACAGTTACAACAACAACAAGAACAAGGAGCACGGAGAGAACGGTCGAGGTTGTGTACAAGGCGACAGAGAGAAAACCGTCTCCTCTCGCCGAAGGGGGTCGAGATTATCGTTCGTGGGCTGGAAAGCCGAGGATAAACCGATGAAGGGTTGCTCTTCCAAACCAGTGGCGCGTGCCTGCTGTTGATCACCCCTTCCACGCCATATTATACCGATGCAACCCCGTTGAATCACGCCCCAATAGCCCGTTCAGCTGTCGCAAAAACCGGCTATACACACACACACACAGGCACACGACCGATTTCTCTCCAAGAACGAAATCTCTTAACAGAGGAACGTACTAATTTCTTTTTGTATTTTTTTTTTCTCTCTCTCTCGATCCACTCGGTCGAATCGTTTAATCGGCCAAGTGAACGATTCGAGAGATGCAGAAAAAGGTTTATTAAAATACGATAATCTTCCTCGCCGTTTACCTGAACCTATGTCTATATGTATACATATATATATATATATATATATATATATATATATATAAAATATAAAAGTTCTGAAAGGGATATAGACAGGAAAGGGATTGTTACGTAATAATGGCTCGATGTATATTTATTTCTGGATCGCCTTGGTCTGCCTTTGGTCTGGAGTGGAGAGAATATCTGCAACGGGTACTCTGATTATTCTCGTCCTATATGAACGAGGAGGAAGCTTCCGTTTTATTTTAAACGGTACGATTCATCCTCCATCCCGAGATTGATGTTTAATATTCGATATTCAGAATTTCAGAGAGAGAGAGAGAGAGAGAGAGCACCGAGTCGATTAAACATAAAATGGAAGATGGAATTTTACTACTTTTGCATTTACATGGCTTCCAGATTCTTGCTCTTAACGACACTTTGTTTTCAGAGGCCTCTGTCCGGATAATGGACAGTAAAAATCAAAGTTCGAGCCACGAAACAACGCTCAACCCACACGTGTCCTATGAAACTGTAGCCTCGATAGTTCACGCGATACATAGGCACCTGGCCGTGTGTGTACGTGCGTGTATGTGTAGTAATCCCCGCTGCTTGTATTTCCGCCTATTAATTTGTATAAGGCGATTGTCTCTCCTTCTTTTCCATACTTTTTTCTCGGTCGAAAGCCGCAGCATGGTAACCAGAAGGTAATTCGAGCACGGTTAAACGGGGGCCTGGGGAGCAAGAAGTCCCTTATGCTCTCTAAGTACTTAATAAGGTCCGACAAGGGCGTCCCTAAAGCCACTTTAACCGTGTGTTCCCCTTTTGGGATTAAGATTCTCGACATGCCGGAAGAAACGGCGGAGAAGAAATGCCGATAATCGTTTTCTAAACGTTTCTCTCTCTTTTTTTCCCTTTTTTCCCTCCCATTACAAGGGGTAATATTTATTCGACCGATGCGCTTGCGATGTTTATTAGACGTGCGGAAGATCGGCCAAGGATGAAGAATCGAAACTCGAGAACCAGGCAAAATGAGACATCCCACGATTCGTTATATATGTGTGACAATGTTCTGTGAAATTTTTTAAGAATTGCCTTCTTCTTTTCTCTTCTACGAGATCTCTACAAGATCTTGAAGATTTCGAAAATTTGTCGTAAATTTTTAACAAAAAAAAAAAAAAATATGAGAGGTTTTTCCGATTGTTAAACGATCGGGTGTCGCGAGGAGGGCGATTTAAACATTTTTCTGCTCGTTGCGGCGAGTGTTTTAATCGCATCTTCAACTGGCGTACACCTAGGACTGTCGTGGGGTCCCATCCGGACTGACCGCATTCTCACCCGCGTGACGTCAGCATCGAAAGAGATCCTCTTTACCATGGAGCTCTGGAGTAGAGGAAGCTCATGAATTTGCGCCTGGCTACATGTCGGCCGGGCGACCTTAAAAATTCCCGGTGTTCGTTTATGGCCAGCTAATTAGATTTTTATCTTCATTAACGGCCCGCCCGACGAATCCAGTCTCGTGAATCGTTTCTTCTTCGTCGTTCACGGTTCACGCGTTGCTCCACAGCTTGCGGTTACCAGTGTACCGGGTGTCTCTCGATTAATTCTCATCGATTATCAACTGGCCAAGACAAATAGATTCTTCTGTTTTATTTTCCGTTGTTTTTTTTTCTTTTTTCTTTTTCAAAAGACATTCAATAATTTTTCGATAGTTCGTTCGTGACGATTAGAATGTTCCCGTTTAGAAAACTTAAAAAAGATCGGAAATAAAATGTAAAAGTAAAATTCGAAAAGTTCTTAACTAAGTGTTAAACGTGTTCGATAAAAAGTACAAATCCCTCGAGTCTATTTCTCAAAATACGTGAGATTTGTTGCTTTTATGAATCGTTCTTAAAGAAAAAAGAAACGACGATAGTGTTAGTACACGGCAGGATTCGTCTCGAAATCTTTCTTCTGCGAGGTAATAAACGCCATATATGCGTCATAAACAAATCACAAAATCAACAACAAGTCTCTGTACAAACAAGTTTCATCAATACTTTCCTTTCTCTCTCTCTCTTTCTCTTTCTTTCTCGTAAAAATATCACGTCTCACCTAAATGTTTTCAAATCTCTTGGTGGGTGTGCGTACGCTCCTCCTTCGCGCACTGAAAAATCGATCTATCCATCATTCCCAAAATACCAAAATACTTCTCGAGAGAAAGAGAGAAGGCGAAAAAAAAAATATCGTAAGACATCGTACATTTTCATCACGAACTTCGATTAAATTCTCGAGAAAAAGAAAAAAAAAAAAAGAAAGAAATCACGGCTTATATATCCATATCGCATTTACAAACTCTCTTTATTACCACGACGGTGATTCCCGGTTAACGCTTAATTCCCATTTTTCACGTGTAACGTGTCATTAGCGAATCCTGATGGAAAGGTTGACGTTAAATTTAAAATACGTAAGGTGCAAGGAGAAGGAGGCAGGTGCGTCGGTTTCACAATTTATTCATGAATTCGTTTAATCGGTCTCTGCTTGTTGCCGGGCTATCTGGTTTCCTAGCTTTTTTACACGGGCCGGTTAATCAACGTTTCATTCGTAGAAAATCGTTACCGATAACGAGGGCCATAAATTCTTTATTAGCCTGGATATACATTTAGCCTGCCCTCCCTTCTCGCCCTTCTTCCCCTCTTCACCACTCTCCAACTATTGCCAAACGTCATGCTGTTTTTAATACGTAGATCGAGCTTTAAGGTAACGAGGAGACACTGTCGTTATCTCTCGCTCGGTTTGCTCGCTTCGAAATCAAGAGAGGAGACTTTACTTTACTTATTGCCGGGTCAGAGAAAGAGAGAGAGAAGAAGAGTCTGGCTAATTTTCAAAATCGTCAAATGTTCGAGGGAGTCGTGCTCCTCTCGAGGTACGAGTTCCATGACGACTTCCTGTTGTAGCCCGATAGATCGCGCGACTTGGATCCGACAACGATTTATTAAATTTAAAAAACGACGATCGGACGATCGGTTTCTGGACTTGGCGGAGAGGAGAGATCGAGGGGAGGGATAAAAGTGGAAGAAAGGAGATCGATTCGGATCGAGAATACCGTACTGAGTATGTAAAGGCAATAAAGATACCGGCGGAATTTATAGAATCGTTCTTGCGCTTCCTATTTCGCTCTTGGATTCGCTCGCGCCGCCAACCAAGAAATTACATAATCCTCGAGCACCAGGCCGCGGTAAATTACGGTTTTATAGGCGCTGCTTAAAGGAATTATCTCGAAGCTAAGTTGGGTTAAGTAATCTCGATCCTTTTCCACTTCGTTTCGACCGACTGTGGAAGGGGGGTGAGGGAGAGGGAGTTGTAGGAAAGATTGGTAGGCGAAATTATGTCGCGAGTCGCTCCTCTCCCCCTCTTCCTCCCGAGGGGAGGAACAAGAGGTTTGGTAAAGGAAGAATGGAGGTCGAAGATGGCCACGATAATCGATATCGAGGGTTTCTTCTCTCGTCGTGGAATTCGAATGTTTGACGTTTGGCTGAATTCCACCGCGAGGCTCGTAGCATGGGGTAGTGGTTGGTTTTTCCAACGAGTTGGGAAACGGAAGTACGCGATCGATATTAAAAAAAGGAAAAGAAGAAGGCCTCCTCTCCAAGATCCATCTTTCTCGACGCTTGATGGATCTCGAAATAACGAATCGATTCTTCTCTTTGGAAGACTTTTTTCTTTTTTTTTTCTTCGATCGATGACAACGTTTCGCGCACCACGACCACGAAAGAATTTATTTTTCAAATCGCTTCACAAGGGACGATGATTTCGACGGATAATTTTATAGGATAGTTTTCAAATGATGGGGCGAACTTTGGCAACGGCAGCGTCGAACAAAATCGCCTATCCACGAACGAAGACGATTCGTTTTTTGCCCGAGTTCACCTTCCGCTCGACGCAGAAAGAACAGGGATCGTAACTGGATCGTCCCGCTTCCTAGAAGTTCCTAGAAAGTTATGTCGCGGATTTCAGCGAGCTTAACGATCCCCTGGAATTCTTATTGCCGCAATGAAAGCCGCTTAGCCGGGCTCCCTCTCTCTCTCTCTCTCTCGATTCTAGGCGATCGAAATACCGCGACGAACGGGCAGGATCGCTCTTTTTGCCGTGGTACGCTTGTGTTTCGAAGTCGCGGTTTCTGGGAAGAGGGTGGCACGAAGCGGGGGCCAGGAATGCGGAGGAAAAGGACGAGACGCTGCTACATATTTATCGTACCGCTTTGTCAAAGGCCTCTACCAACGCAAAACCGAAGCTTAGATGCAAGCGAGCGGTGCGCAAGAAACGGATCAGCCTTATTAATTAATTTAACCGGGCTAAATGACCCAAAGAACACGCGATTCCATTCCGACGCGGCCCGATCTCGATGCGTGTGAACCGGGAATACGAAAGTTTTTCGAGAGGAAACCGGTGGACGAGAGATCTTGCTCGGAGCGTACGTGGAATTTGTATGAATAACGACCGTATAATCTCCCCTGCCTCCTTGTGATTCTTCAATAATGGAAAATTTGAAAAAAGTGTAACTTCGGATAAGCGAATTTATACGAAGGTTCGATCGTTGGATGGAATTTCGTTGTAACTCTAGGATTCTGAAACCTACATCCATTATATCGAAATATTTCTTAAATATTTTTTAATTTCTTTCTTCTCCGTTACAGTTCGAAATAACGAAAGAATATCGTCCACGATTTATTTTCATTTATTTCAAATTTCTTGTCCCATCGTAGGATCAATAGCAAAGTTGGCAATGGCGAAAAAAACGAAAAGAGAAACAATGACAATCGCCGCGAAAAAGATGCGTAAAATAAACATCAGGATCGTATTAATTAACAAACGATCCTTCCGAAGAAATTCATCACTCTTGGTTCCCCAACAAGAATTCGTTTCTTTCTCCGATACGTCGAACGCACACACGATAAAACGCGTGTACGGCCTCTCAGTCAAATTTTTGACACGATCCTCTGGGACAAGGAAGGAACTAGTTTCGAGCTCCGAAGGTCTTCTAGTCTCTCGAGTTCGTAATCGAGGTAGCCCTCGCCGTACAGCCGCATTAATGGCGCGTCTAAGGCGGCCAACGGGAACAAAATGAATTTTTCGAAGGCGAACAGAGAGGAGAGAGAGAGAGGGAGGGAGGGAGGGCCCGCGTGATGGAAAGAGGGGAAGAGGGGAGAGCAGTCCCGGGGCTGGGCATGGCTTACGACCGCTTCTTGCTAGAAACGCATGAATAATGCAACAATTGGCCGGAGAGAGGACGATCCTTTGTTTTCGCAGACCCTTCGTTACAGGCCGCCAAATTGCTCGCGAGCTATCCATCTCGTCCGCTAGTCACCGACCAATTTCGTGTACACTTCGTCTCTCTCTTTCCTCCCAATTCTTTTCGCGAAAATGATCAATCCTTCCTCGCCTCCCTCCCGATTAATAATTACCAGTCCAGACGTCATCCACGTCGAATCATCCCCGCAGCTGCGTTTCACTTGGATAGAAGGGACGATGGATGCACACGTGGATAATCTGTTCCACGAAATGGATTAGATTAGCGAAACCAGTGTGCGAGGATCTAGGAGGATCGCGAATCCGTTCGACGGATTTCGACTTCTCGAGATTATGGTTGACTCTGTTTTCGATATTGATAGCGTGGGTTTTATGCCCGTTTCTCTAAGTAAGAGAGTGAAAACGAATCGAAGAAATTTGTTTGTGCAAGTTATTCGTACAATGCTTTATGGTTTATCGTTGGTAATATCGTTAGGTATCGAGATGAGATTGTCTCTTTATGCTATTACCTGTTGTTTCATTTTGAAAAGACACGCGATATTTTCTTTCTATCTAAAGTTGCGTGAACGATACAGTGAATTTCAATATAACGACCAAAAGTTTTAAATTTCTTACGTACAAGTTAAGAACAAGTGGCAGCTGTTATTATCGTTCTTCTAAAATTCACTGGTCCAAAGAAAGAAAAAGAAAATGGGAGAAGGGGAAGGAGGAGAAGGAGGAGGAGGAATGGAAACCAGGATTTATCGGAATTATCTTAATGAAGTGTCACTAATGTCCATCTTCGACGTTTCTCTTTCCTCCGGCAGAGAGATCCCTTGGAAAGATCCTTCATCCCCCTCACCCGGAGATGTCAGGTAGCTAGCAGTCCTACTGCTGCATTCTCGAAGATTTTCTATGATAAAGTGGCCGTGGAATCTTGGAATGAGGTACGTAGCGGGCCTTCCACGGTCTTTCTTCCCTCTTTTGGAAACGATCCAGACCAAGGGTTTTGTAAAGTCGGGCGCAACGAGTTTGACGAGAATTATCCCGGACAGGTGAAGTAATTCGAACCCCATCGTCTATAAATAATCCAGTCTTTCCGGATCCATGAGCTCACCATAGATACACCAGTTATGCTCTTCGTTTGTAATCGAGGATCGTACAACAAATTCTTCTAAAAATCCCTGCGGAATTCGTACCATCAACGTATCGTAAAATGGGCAATCGAAGTTGTGTACGTATGTGTAGACACGTTGAAATTGAAGACTTATGACGATTTTAATACAATCGTTATAATTTACCGATCCTCCCGCGGTGTATAATTATTATTCGATACACGTTATTACAATTCGATTCCTGTCATCCCCGATCACCTTTAAAAAAAGGAAAAAAAAAAGAAAAAAAGGAGGGGAAAAAAAAGGAGGTATCCATCTAAGAATATCGCGCTAATGAACGGACAATCAGGGTTCCTCGTGAGAAAATGTTTTCGTCCAGGTAGATAGGATACGCTCCTCTCGCGTATAGGAATATTTTTAGCACAGGTAGGGCATGTTATGCGTCTATGAGCGGTAAACACACGGTAAAAATCGACGTTGGAGCGGGTGGAACCGAAAAACGCCCCCTCATCCATCCTCGAACGGACACAGACACGCACGCTCTCTCTCTCTCTCTCTCTCTTCCTCCTCTTCCCTCCTCCTCGTTGCATCGACGTACGGGCAAAAGGATCTCGGTGGGATGTTGGTATTGGTAAAAACGTCGGTGATGCTGGTACCTGTTTCGATTTACCTGAGAAAGGACTCTGTTCTCGGTTCGGGGGGAAGAAAGAGCGGGGAGAAGATACATTGGGCGAAGGAAGGAGAGAGACGGGTTCTCCGTGGCCGAAAGCAACGCTCGGGAGCGTCGATGATCCGAAGGTGGGTAGAAAGGGACGGAGTTAGTTTAACCCTCCCGATCCCCTGTCATTTGCCGCGAGCTTCAAGTTCGTGAAGACCTCGAAGGCTTCGTCGTCCACCTATTCCCGCGTGCATCTACGATTCTTTCGCTCCACCCACTCGTACACGCGTGAACCTCGGTAGTCGTCGCCGTCGTTGGTTGTGCGGTTACAAACACACGCGGCGCATACCTGGACGGACTTGGCGTATACACCCTCTCCTCCCCCGTCGGACCATCTCCTCTCATCCCTGCTTACCTTTATACCTTTATACCTGCCATAGACGGAGCTTCGTGCACCGACGTGGAGAGAGGAAGAGAGAGATACACACGTCATTAAATAATCCTTGGCCAACGCTCATCAGGATCTTTACGAGGCGAAATAATATTCGGCCGACCGTTCCTGCGGATAGCCCCGCGATATTTTACGTAAGGATCATCCCGACGCTTCGTCTCCCTCTCTCGCTTCGACTTGCCGATCCTTACCGATTCCGATCCTCCTTCTCCCTCCCCCCACGATTATTCCACGTATGTATTCCTCTCGTCAGCCGACGAATTTCTCTGTTTTTTCTCCTCTCCTTCTTCTCTCTCTCTCTCTCTCTCTCACGTTTCCCTCTCCTTCTGATTTGTTATTGCGCACGAGACTCGCCGTGGCGTATCACGCGAACGCGAGAGATCATGTTTTATTTATGCCTTACTTACGACCGCTCTCACTTGGAAACCCGACGATCTTTGGATATTACCTCGAGATCTTGATACGCGATGGTAATTACGTCGGTTTTTAACAAGTTATGGTTATTGAAACGTGGAAGACGGGGGAAGAGTGGAACGCGCGACGAGTTAATTAATCTTCCAACATTCGTGATTCCTATTGTTTCTTCTTTTCCCCTTCTTTCATTCTTCCCCTTGTACGATAGACTCGGGAAGATGTATAAATTTATCAGAGGGCGGCCGATTCAGAAAGGGAAGAGGAAGAAAAGAAGGCGTTGTGCAATCAATAATAAACCCAATCTGAAACAGCGAGCAATGATTTATCGGGCCAGAAGCGAGAAGCTGAACGGAAGTTCAGTGAATCGTGACGGTGGATTTATCGTACGAGTTCTATCTTTAAGCGAACCGGCGAACGAGGAAACGATTGCGAAGCTTTAAATAATGCGGCAAGTAGAGGAGAGTAGGGCGGAAAGTAAACTGGAAAGTGCATAATATAACTCGTAGACGCGTAATGCCTCGTTTTTCGAGAAAATGAGGATCGAAAATTTTCCTCTCTCGGACAGCACGAGCCATCTTACTCTCTCGAGTAAGTTTCCTACTTCCAATTGCTTATAAACAAAGACCAGAATAGATGTAATGGCCTCTGAAATAACAAACAAATTCTCTGGCCAAGTAATGCGCGTTTACTTCACCGTTTTCAGCCTTGATTCTCTCTCTCTCTCTCTCTCTACGATTAAATTTTCAAACGATCATTCGATCCAAAGTCCAACTTGTTATATCTCTTTCAATAGGGACCAAGATATCGAAGAAACGTCGAAATCCCGATATTCCCGTCACGAAAACGCGACTCCACGTATCTGCTTTATCGATGCAATGAAACCTTAACGTTGCAATTGTTTTCGACACCACCGGTCGAAACGTCGTGATTATTATTCCACGTTCAACCGGATTCCAGCCGGACCGGAAACTCCAATTTCTCGTGTCGCGCCATCTGCTCCCCGATAATTATTCCAAGACCGCCGTTATCGAGGTGTACTCAGGGCGTCAACTTCTATTACGATTTCCAGCTACCTATCCGTCTTGTCCCTCTAAATCCTTCTCCCTCTCCCTCTCTCTCTTTCTCTCTCTGCCTCCTTCTCTTTCTCAGCTACCATAGAAATTCTCGGCTCGCGTGTTTCACGCGACTCTTGTCCGCAAACAATGCTCGATCTTTCGTGGATCTTTCCAATTAAGCGGGCAGAGGGTCTCGACCGATCAGGTGCAAAGGAAAGAGGGGGTGCACACCGAGCGTTATATTCGTTTTTCATTGCCCTTGGGGCACCGGTTAGAAAAGGGAAGTCTCGAGAAATCTCCTCCAACTCTTCGCTTCGTTATTTGCTCTTTTTCTTCCTCTTCTTCTTCTCCTTTTTCTTTCTTTTCCTTCTTTCGTTTCCTCCTTCGATTCCACGATACGAGTTGGCGACACTCGTTGGCCCCGTTCCGAGAAGAATAATAATTCTGCAATTTCGGAGGCACGCGGTCGTCTGGCCCTTCTTCTTTTTTTCTTTCTTTTCCGCGCCACCAATTCCGCAGGTGTACGCGCTTCGAGCATAAGCAGCCATCGTCTGCGACGATGATTTGCGAGCCCTTCCTTCCTTCCTTCCTCCCTCCCTCCCTCCCTTCCTCTCTCCCTTTTTGCAGTCGCGCCTGTCCGCTTCTATATTAGCGGCTTCACGCTGTCGCCTGTACGCCTGTCTGCGTGCGCGGACGGACGAAAGGGCGAAAAGGGGACGAAAGGAGCGGGCGTAGTAAGACTCGGCCGGGCGGTTTAGAAACGTGTTTAAGGAGCGGCAAAGGTGGAGACGGGAGGAACGGAAGAGTGCAACTATGGCGCGGTGTAACAAAACACGGTCTAGAAGCGGAGCCGAAAAGCCTGGCCTGCCTAGAACAACAAAGCCCCTCGCGATCACGTCCCACCTCTGGTACGAGATCCCTCTTCCTTTCTTATCCTTCCTTATCCTTCGCCATCTTCTTCGTTCCTGCACGTAAATCTTTCCGTGTCCTCCTCGCGCTCTATTACAATCGAAAGCGCGAAAAATTTCTGTTCGCGAGAAGAAAGGAAGGAGGAAGGAAGATTCGTTCCTCTAAATCTCGATCGATCGAAGGAGCAGAGAACAGATCTATCATCGTTTCGTCGAAAGAAAGCTCGGTCGTAATAGCGCGGAACGCGAAATCCTTGTGTGAAAAAAAAGTGGCGTGGATGGAACAAGATCAAGGACGAGACAAAGGAACTTTTAATTAGGAAACGCTAAGAGAGGCGCATTATACGGATTCCTGCCAGTCGAGAGAGAAGTAGACCGGTTCATATATATATATATATATATATACGCACACCGCGAGTGGTCCATTAAGAATAATTTGGACGGTGAATCGGGAGGGACCTCACTCCGCGGTCCGGCTGCGCGCGGATAGAAAAGGAGGAGGGAAGAAGAGAGAGAGGAGGGATTGTTTGAAGGAATCCTTTCTCGGCGAGGAAGGGGAGAAAGAAAGAGAGAGAGAGAGAAAGGGAGAGAGGAAAAAAGGAGGAAGGAAGGGAACGACGGGCGTGCAAACCCGTTTGGCCGTTAGCGGACTCCTTGAGCCTGCAGCACGCTCGCTCTAGCTCGCTCCAAAGCGGGGACGATCGTTTGCCGCGCTCACGGCTAAAAGTCTGAGGTGGTGCTCTTTTGCTCTTGCCGGCTTGTACACTGACCTATATTCGATGGAACCGGGTCTGGAGACTCGAAGCGACCAACCATCGGAGACCCACTAGCCCGAAGAACTCTGTGGATCGAAGTGTGCGTGCTCCATCCTCGCGTACACGTATATATTACACGAAGGCACGCGTAGGGAAGGAAACTACTCGTCTACTCCTCTATCGATCGACGAATTTTACGTGGCGTCGTACGTGGCGTTACCTCGTAAAACGCCCCCATGTTTTTTCGAGAGGGGGAGGAGGGAAATAGCGTATCGGCATTTTCCAGCGTAGCGCGTCCGCTAACGTGCTCCGTTGCGTCGAATGATGCAGTTAGATCGATGCAGCCTCGGCCTGGCCGAGCAGAAGCTATTTACGTGCCTCTGAATCTTTTAGCGCGTGACGCACTTCGGGGACTATCTGGCGCGCGATAATCGATCCTGCATCACCGTCTCGCGGAGATGAGAGGGGATCGATGATCGGTGAACTTGGGTACGATGCGTGGGTGTGGGTCTGTCGAAACATCGCGCCCATTCTTGTACCACGATTATCCAGGTATTTTCCCTTTTTTTTCCCCGGGGATTGTTCTTTCCGCGACCTTAATGCTTTCCGGTCTGAGGCGCGGGTTTAATGAAAAAAACGCTGAGTTATGTGGCATGAGCGTGCGCTTTTTAGACCGTAATACGAGCGATTTCGATGTACACCGGGGCGTGTAACCGTGGAAATGTCGCGCTCACCTCCACGGCCAATCTCTCACACGGTGGTTTACGACCGGGGGGAATGGCTGTGGCAACGATTTGCGCGGTTTGACGGTTGTTAACGGTGTAACTATACCTTTCAACGGGTATCTCCATGCATTATAATTGGTGTGCTGAAATTGCGATTCTTTTTTTTTCAGCATCAGGAATGTATCTTCGTGTTTTTTTAGCAATTGCAAATTTTTCTTTAAAATTGACATCGAAACGTCCAATATTTCGGAAGCGAAATTTTAATCTCGCGGATAAATAATGTTGTTTTCCTTGTTACAGACGTGTTTTGAAATCGAAAAGACGGGATTAGGCCCGGAAAAATAAAAGTACTCGAAAAGTGTGTTTCGCTCGACGCCAATTTTGCGGTGAATCGAAAAAACCTTCGCATGACCAAGTTTACACCCTGAGAGACGACAGGATATATCCGTGAATCTGGGTTAAGCGAGGATCATCCGAGTCACGGATGACTTATAACTTAGATTGAAACATCCATCCGCGAAACTTGATCGATTTGTATTTTTCATCGAGGTGAGACATCTTGAATTTTGAAACACGGGTCGAGATTAAGTCTAAGTCGGACATCTTCGTTGTACAAATCTTAATAATATTCTTGTAAATTGTTCGAGTGCCTGAAATTTTTCCATCTTATCGTTTTAACGGTACTCTCAGCAGTTAAAGAAATCGTTCCAAGTGTTCTTAAAAATTGATGAAAGAGAAAATCTTACGACTATTCCGATTATTCGAATATGTTTAGAAACATCATCTAAACACGGGTCTAACTCTTCGAAAGCATTCTTCGTATTCCTCAAAATTTCGTTATTGAAAAGGGTTAACATTTAATTAAACACGACGATACACAACGATAAACATCAAACACGAGTAAAAATCGTAAGAATCTAGTAATTACATTCCATTAACAACGCGATAACGGAACCGCGCGATAATCAATGAGAAAACACGGCGAATAAACAAATTCAAAGATCGGTGGCTTGCATATGAGCCACGTACCTATGTATGTTCCATAAATATGCAAAATTTCATTTGCATTCGCCGCACGAGCAATCCTCGGTGCACACCAATCGGATGGAGAGGAGATCTTGTGAAAATTTTGCAAATCGAACTCTCGATTATTCGATTACGAGTTCACCTGTCCCAATTTTCACGACCGAGAATCTTTGAAATGGAAAATTTAACGGATGATTCTAGAGGTTAGAGACGAACCCGAAAATTGATATACAAAAACGTGCATTAAAACTTGTTCTTCGAGTATTAGACGAAGTGAGACAGTACTACCTCCGTCTTATTTTATCTAATGCAAATTTAACTTTTTGCGACGAAATTTTCAGAATAAAAAGAGAATCGTGCGACGAAAGAAGAAAATTTTATTTCAAAAGAATTTTCTAGGCGCAACAGAAGTTTTTTTGAAATTTCAATTATCTCTAATTTTAGTTTAAACGAAGTTGAAAAATATTCCATTATCGTATAAAACGGTGGAACATCTTTTGACATCTGTTTGTGCCTCGAAGAGTTAAATTTCTTGCCTATATAATTTAATCAACTCTTTTATCTATCCTTTTAGCCCCTCTTCGAAATCGATTCTTGAAAGATTTCTCGAGATAAATATCAATTATAAACATATTAGCATATCGTACATTTTAACGCGTTTAATTCACGAATCTGTCACAATGCGCACTTTTCGCGTTTGTTAGCCACTATCTGGGCTATATATTAGTGCGGAGGAACGATAATCAATCGTTTAAAAACCGCACACCTCGTCGCTTTTGCGTTCTGGCATTGAAAAATGATCGATAATTGGCTGTATACCGTGTGACAAGCCACCGGAAAGTCCCGATTAAGTTGGCATGATTATCATGGTCGGTATATATAGTAATATAGTTGCATTTTAATAAGCGGCCAGTTATTTGCATGATTATAGGTGTATACCGCGATTATAAAGCGTGCGCCGGGTTGAGCATACGCGATCGAGATAAGTGAAGGGTTGCCTTTGATAAACACGCTCGTGATTGATACCGGAACACGCGTAAAGATGACGATTAAAGACGCTCGAGGAAGGAAAGGAAGAGGAGGAGGAGAAAGGGAAAACACGCTGTCGGCGTATGCGAATTATATGCGCATAACGTTTCAATATACCTTCGTATGTATGTGAATAATACGGCGATGCGTGTTTCGTAAATGGTCGATGAACCTGAGTGTGTTTACTCGAAAACGAATATTATTACTCGAAAAAGTTTTTGAAAGAAACTCGTTCGCGCTCGACTCGTAAACTCGGCTTGTAAACGAGCGTGTTGTAAACCGATTTGCATATCGAGTGGAAAGCTAAACGGATAAATCAGAGCGGAGTGTGTCCAGGTGTATAATTTCTTGAATCATTATGCGCGTATGTGGATAAATAGGTGCGCGTTTCTGGCACGTGATAAAGCTCAACGTTGAATTATTGAGAAACGTATCGCTGAAAGGGTATGAAAAATTAAAAGGCTCGAGCATCTTGGCAAGGAAGGAGCATCGAGGGAGCTAAAACTTTGGCTAACTTTTCCCTCGCAATCACGAAACGAAACAATCTTGCAGGAAAATTGAGAAATAGAGGACTCTCTCGCGAAACTTCGATTCGAGCCATGCGGCGTGGAATAATTAAAAACTTTGCTTGCTCTCCTCCTTTATTCATTTCTCCTTTGTCTCTGCCGCGTAAATTTATTACGATCTTTGGGGATACCGTGGACGACGTTCCACGGTACAAAACATGGCCCAGTTTTCCAAAGCGTACGCAAGCGTCACGACTATTTCCATCCACGGGAATAGAGGGAAGAAAGGGAGGGGGGAGTGGGTTAAAAAGAAGCGTTCCAAAGAGACTCGATTCCATTTTCCACCCCATCATCTCGTGTCTGTCTCATTAGCACTTCTGACCCTCGAGACGAGAAAAAGAGAGTGGGCCTGCTCTCCTCTATCGCGGAGAAAGCCAAGCCGAGCCAAGCCGAGCCAAGCCCGGCTGAATGCAGCTGCAAATGAGGGGCACCAACGATGCTGCGGTCGCCGGCGTATAACTAGTTCTCTCTATGAAACATGGAGAAGCGCTAAATGAAGTGGTTGGTCGTTGGAATAGCGTGGATATGAGGGACGACACGACGGTGGAAACAGGCCGAGGAGACTTGCTTTGATCAGACTATCCCGACCATCTTTCATTTTCTTACGTTCCTCTCCGTCGCGTTCACCATTCTCTCTCTCTCTCTCTCTCTCTCGCGTGAACGCAGCCGGAATAAATTAGGCGACTCTTCGCATTCCTTTCCCGGTGAACTAGTTTTCTGGAATTCTGTCTACCCTTACGAAAAAGTACCGAGAGATATCTCAGTACTTTTGATTCCTCTTTTGTAAAAAAAGAAAAAGAAAAGGAAAAGGAAAAGAAAAAAGAAAAAAAGCGTCGATGATAAATCACGTCGCGCTCGATGGTTGGACAGAGCTCTCTATAAATTATCGAAAACGCGATATTGCGTAATCTTCGACTAATGCAATGTTGGAGTAAAGTGTATAAATTATAGGGAGATTAACGATCGGTAATGGTACGTGGTATGGAAAATAGGATTCGATCGACGAGTACCACCGAGGTTGATGGAAAGTTTGTACAGTACAGCGGGAATGGCGTGCAAACGGTAACGTAATGGTAACGTAACGTTGCGCAATGGTAGGCGAAATATCAAAGAGAAATGTTTCAGACGAATGCTCGCAATTCCCTTCCACGAATTTCTATATATATATACGTGTTTTTCTAAGTTTAAACGAGACACCCTCTCTGTGCGTGGATATTGCTTCCTGGAAATTTTCATATGTGACGGCACGTTGTGCAACATCTATCACACCCCGTATGCTCAAACTTCGTAAACAGGATGAATAGATGCGTGTCGACGATTCGATAGATGTGAATTTCAAAGAAAAGACAAATAGCTTTTAACTTTTCCATAACGTTATTGCTCGTATATGAAATAATTTGGATCTGTTGGACGTTTGGGAGTGTTGAGAGAGTACGCTTCTTTCGTGAAACTTTTAAAATTAATGAATATTTCGATATAGGTGGCGAAAGATAAGTATGAAAGGCAGATAAAATAGAGTGCTCGAATTAAATAATCGATATCGTCTATTGTTTCCTCCACGTGTGTACAAATAACATTGCACGCGATGCAAATATAAAAAATACAAAAAGAAAAAAAGAAAAAAAAATGTTCGTTGAAACAACAATTCGATTTCAAAATTAATATCAAACATCGAGCAACATTCTTCCTTAGAAATGGTACCAAAAAATCTTGACCTTGATGCAAAAAGTGGAGTACCTCATCCCCTTTCACACCTCGCATTCACAAGCTCCTTCAAGTCTACTTCTGTAATAATGATACCCACTGCTTATCACCATCCGACCAACAGTGGTATCAAAAACCTTGACCTTTGTACAGTCTCAAGTGGCCTTTTTCTTCCCACCTTTTATTACCTACTCTCACCTCTCACCCCCCAAACTCTACAATCCCAACTCTACTCTATTCATCACCCTATTCTACGAACCCTATCAAATCCATGTTTCTCGTCCCAAAAAACCGATAATTCAAAAAAAGAAAAACACGGATTCAGCGGATTCATTGGTCCAACAAAATTGCGGATCCGGCTGTTGTTATCAAATTAAAAAAAAAAAAGAGAGAAAGCGTAAAATCACGGATGATCGATCCAGCGATCGGGATTATCGATTCGAAGGAAAAAAGCAGAAACGCAAAATAAGAAACTCACCGGGTTGTTGGTGAGCGCCGAGGTGGACGCAGCGGTAGGATGATGATCGTAATCCAGGTAATCGTCCCGCACCCTCTCCACGTCGTCCCTGTCGTCCCTGATGTCCCTGTCCCGGTAATCCCTGAGATCCCTGGGGTCCCGGTCGCGTAGGTCCCGAAGGTCGCGGAAGTCGCGTTGTTCTTGGAGGTCGCAACGGCTCACGTGGTCCCGTTCACCGCGAAGCTGCCTCGACATCGCCGTCGGCTCCTCCTCCTGCGAGTCGAGCAGCAGCTGCTCGGCTCCACCGCCACCTCCTCCACCACCGCCTCCGCCACCTCCAGCACCACCTCCGCGTCGGGCGGGATAACGCCGGAGGTCACACCATCCTACCTCGTCCCCCGCCCCTCCGGCGACCTCGCCGCGGGGCAACCGAGCCGTGCCTGGGGCCCTCACCACCGATCTGCCTCGAACCTCCTGCCCCCGCGGCCCCTCGGGGGGCTCCACCACATCACACCCGAACGCTACGCTTTTTGGACCCCTCACGACCCAACTCTTCTTCTTCCACTTGCGATTCTACGCGACCCTCCCCTCCGATTCTTTTCTTTTCTTCCGATCTTCTCTTTCTCTCTCTCTCTCTCTCTCTCGTTCCTTTTTCCTTTTTTCCTTCCTCCTCTCGATTCTTCTTTTCTCCTCTTTCGTAGAGGAGCTTCTTTTTTTACAAGATTTTCGAGATCGTTCTTATTAGGGCGTTTTGTCTCTCGCAAGTAGAAGATTACTTGCTCGTTCTCACGGGGCGAGTGGGTGACTAGAGGCGACGAAGCGGCAGTGGAGAAACGGAAGTAGCGAGAGAGTGGCGGCTGAAGATGACGCGCTTCGAGTGTAAATAAATCTGTAAATAAAGGCGGGTTGAAGAGATTAATACGGGATCGATCGAAACGATTGGACGTGATTGAGAGAGAGAGAGGTGTTGGAGATGTGTGTATGTGCGGCGAATTTGGATTGTAAATTGGCCGGTTGATTGATACTTGAATTTATTGTTATTGGATTGGATTTAGATTATATTTTTAAGTTAGGAAGAACGCGAATATTTGTTGTTTTATTATGTTATGTTGGATGAAAAAGTTGTCACGACGATTACGATATAACACGTTTTATCGGTCAGAGGTTGATGGAACAGATTAACGATTGGAATAGTTTGCCGCGCGAAAATATCCGTGGATATGTTTTCATACACACACGCGCGCGAAGAAAAGGCGAGACTATTCGATAAAGGGGCCTATAGTCGTCACAGTCTTTGGCGTACGATGTAACACTAGCGCAACTACGTAAGATGTAAATTCAATTTTCACGCCGTTACCATACGTCGCGACGGATAATTCAATTTAAATTTAGCGAGCCAAGCTATTTTGACACAATGACACGTGTTCCCCCATTGTTTCCTCGTGTATTCTCTATCCAACGTTTCGTCAATGTCTTTGGTAGTTTACGTTTCTTGCTTGGATCGACAAATCGATGTTTTCGTAACCGTAACATATCGACACAAATTGTAATTCAAAACGATTTAAATAATATATATATATCGAACACTTTCAAAAGCGTAACTCGATTAAATTTTCCGGGAAAATAATTTTTTCTTTCTAATATCACAAAATTTCATTCACAAACCAGTCACAAATTTTATCAAAACTGTTACCTCAACGATCGTTGGAACAGTTATTAGCTATGCGAACCTCGACTCGTTAAATCGATGACCATTAATTAAAGTGTCACCGATGGAAGACGAAAACCATTGATAGTGATAAACGTGGAACTTCTCTCTGCCAAGGTCAGACCCGAGCATTCGAAAGTTATGGCTGCTCTCTGCATCGCTACCTCGAGTGGTTAGCGCAAAACGTGACGTGTCTCCCGACCACGGGTATAATAGCTCTACTCTAGCAATACTCGAAGAAAGAGAGACGCGGAAGGAACGTTGCGAGGCGCGAACTGGCATGAAATCAAACGATGAAACGGTGCGTAAACCGTCCTCTCCGACGTTCCAGCCTTTCGAAGGAGAGAGGGTGGCAACGAAGCTCGGCCCAAGGTGGGGTGAGTTGAGGTTAGGTCACGCCGCAGACCGCGAATGTAGGGTTGTGGGTCGCGCCCGGTCGAGCTCAGCTGCGCTGCGACCTAAAGGGGTTGCGGTTTGTCTCCGCTCAGACACGACCATTAAACCGTCCCCTCTATTTCTCGAGCAGAAAGATGCTCTAACGAACCCTCTCTCTGTAATTTTCCCCCCTTTCGATCACCACCTCTTACGATCTTTTCACAGGTTATTGCGTAAAGGAGCGCGTTACGCGACAGTAGAATGTGACGGTCACGAGTCAGACCGAGAGTCGGACGCGGTGACGCGTCGACTGGGTATCGTAACGGTATCGCCGCCTTATTTTTCCAGATAATTCGATTCCGTAAATGAGAGAATACGGGGAAAGGATCGATCCATCCTGCGTTACGAGTCGCGATTCCAAAGGCACGAGCGTATGGACGGAGCACCGTATGGAAATTGTGTAAGTAAGTAACCACGGAGCCGGAGTCGTATCGTGAAACTTACTTGTAGGTCCGACCCAGTATGTCTCTCGCGAGCTTTTCCAAAGTCAAAAGACGAGCACACCACTGGCGAATCACACTTTCGCGCGCGGCTCGCGTCCCACCGCGAGCGATTAACCCGAATAACGCGCTCGATGGCCGTTACAGGGGAAAATGGAACGAGGATTATTCGCGACCCGAACGACGGATTTCCGCGTGGACGATCCGGCGGCAAGAAAGTGTCCACGACGTCGAAACGACGGTGACGGTTGGGGCCGTGCTCGCGTCGACGGCTGCTGCTACCGCGGCTCGCGCTACCTCGGCCGGTCTCGGTCGGCCTCGTCCTACCTCGGTCTTGCTCGGCTCTTGTATCGTGACGTCGCGCGGGGACGTGAAAACCCCGGCTGTCTAAAGTATCGATCGCATGCGCCAGCGCACGCGAGCTACGCTGCGGCGCGTCAACACGCGCCTTTCTCCACTGGCGTGAGGGTTGCTCGACACGTGGTCGCGTTTCCGATCCTTTTCTTTTTCTTAATCTCACCTTGTATCGGCGATAGAGGTGGCTCGATCGGATTGGTGGCTGGAAGTTGGAAATGATCTGGTGGAACTTGAGGTCTGTAGCAGGCGGTTCGATGAGACGAGCTGGCGGTCTTCTGGGATCGCAGGGTGTAAGTGTCAAGGGATGACCTTGCTTTCAACCGCATTCATTGTAACAGCCTTGTATATGGATACTCCTGCGGTATGGATAATATAGATATCGAGATTCCATTGATTTGAATTTTAATTTTTTAGGAATTGTTGAAGATTTCGTCTGTTTATTTATATAAATAAATAAATATTCGTAGAGGAGATGGATAGATTGTGAAGGAAGAATATACTCGATATCTTCTGATCAGTCCCGTTCAAATTCACCGATATTTCTCTTATTCTTTCTCTTATTATTTGAATTACAAATGAGGAGATAGAGATATAAGAGGACGATGATTTCAATGATGCTTCATCGATGGATAATCATATTGCTGGAAGAGACTTTCGCATCGTACGATGAATTAACGATGAACTTTCGTTAAACGTCGCTTTTGTGACGTGTTTTAAGTTTCAATTTAGAAATAGCGTTGTCGAGTAACGTAAACTGACGATTAAAATAAATTGCATTACAAACATCGTTATTGCAATTGACTCTCGTTGCACTTGTGTAGTCTATTTCCAAACGACTATACGTCGTTAAGTTATTTGTCGTGAAATAGTCGTTAAGAGCATCGTTTTCGTTTAATTATATGTTATTAACTTACTTAATGCTTAATGCGACGATCTGAGTTGAATGAAAATTAATACAATTAATAGTTGTAATTAGTCAAACGGATTATAGATAATAAATATATAGAGATACATATTCATAAATAATCGATGAGAATATCAAGTTTCATTCGATCTTATCTAGTTCTGGTATTCGAAGTTTATAACGTTGAAAAGGGATAAAACCACCCCCTTCGATCGATAGTCCCGACATCTGACGGAGGGTAGAAGAAGTGTCATGAAAGAAACTAAATACACTTGCAAGAGAGAAGAAACGAAGATCTGCAGTTTTCTACGAGAGAAACAGTCACTCCCCTCATGATTCCATTCCGTGATTTCGTTTCCCTTACCGACCTGCAGTGATAACACTCGAGTTTACCCCAATTTTAACTTTCGATGAAGACACATCTATTTCAAACAAATAGTCACGTTCTAATCGAACGTTATTGATCGTAAAATAAAGTACCACGAATTGAATGGTAACAGCGTGGATACCTATGCAGTGCTGCATGCTGGTGGCTGGAATCAGAACATCGTCTTTCTCTACGGTAATTGTTTAAATTGGTCGTTTAAAGACGAAGTGTTCGTTTATGATATCTTTAAACTTTTACACACAACGATTGACATCATAGTGGAATTAAAGGAATCATCATTTCCATCATTGGGGTAGTGGAATAATTAATTAACGAGAGTTTAAACGAACGTTTTCGTTGATATGTCTATAACGAAAGACTACCAGCGAAATTCAGCCCACGAAACGAAACTCACAAAAATTCTATCCCTAAACCTCTAAAGAAACCAATAAGATTCAACATATCCTTGGCACCTAGACACCCTATGCTTATACCACACAAAAAAAAAGAAGTTTCCCCTCCAAATATAGAAACAATTCCCTTTCCCCTTTCGCACTCTTCCTTTCTCTCTCAAAAAATAACCCTTTCCCGCTACCTGCTCTACCGTTGCGTTATCCAATCATCGATCAACCGCGACAAAGGATCGTCTGTCTGGTGACAGCAGCAGGAGCGTGGTGACTTCCGGTCGGAAGTGGCGTTCCTCCATCATCCGTGACAACGCGTGTACCGAGCGAGCCAGTTGTCGGCCGCGTATCGGCGCGAGTCACCGCGCGGCGACGATGCTACACTCTTTTCAGCCGACCACGTTCATCATCCCCGCGGCTACGCCGTAAGGTGGCAACGTTGCTCTCGCGCGAGAGAGGTTCGTAGTCAGGCGCAAAGGGGCAATGCTACCGCTCGCGCCAACAATACAACGCTGGTAGGGGAACGTGTATGTATAGAGCGGACTCTAGAAGCGTGTTCGCGTTTCTGGTGGGAGTGAGTCGTCTAGCACGAGCAGAGAGGTTCGGGGCGACGTGGTGGGGGCAAGTCAACAGCCGATGGTGGGGATGGAATACCGGGTAGCGCGAGAGGGAAGCCGATAGCGAGAGCAGGAGAGAGTTAGATGGTGGAGAGGGAGCGAGAGGCCGCCGAAAGCGCATAGCGGCCCATAATTCGGTGCGCCGCCCCGCAATCAGGTTCGTGCTCGATGTTTCTAACCGCCTCGCTCGTCGCAGCCGGGAGAGAGAGACGGTAGTGCACGTTTTTACGTTTGTTCGTCAGCTACGTTTGACTAAGTACAGTCCGGGATAGAACGGAGCACGTCTCGCGCGCTCTATTTTTCTATATATTTTTTGTTCTCTTTTCTCGTTTAACCGTTCTCTTCCACGGCGGATCGTAATCTCGTCGCTTGCGCGTCCCTCTTGTTTATTTGTCCGATAGATACGCGGCTGACAGAGACGCTATTCTCTCGGGAATCCTTAGTTTGTACATATTCCGTATCGTCGTGTGGAAAAGCCGGAAAGGCTTGTCGAAGGCTACGTTTGTCTATCCGGGGGATACGAAGGACTAACGAGTGTGAGGGAAAGCCTGTTAAACACACACGGAAAGGAAGAAGAAGGAACGCAGTGGTTCGCCGGCGTAGACTCGCAACAGAGAAGAGCGCGCGTCTCGCTGCCAGTCAACCAGTCGGCCATTCAGTCAGTCAGTCGATCATTCAGTCAGTGCCGGTTCTACACTCCGAACGTTTTCTTCTCTCTGTCTGTTTATATTCAGTCCCGAGTTCCTCAATGGTGGCTGTCTCGATGTGTTTTGCTGGCAACCAACGATAATCCTTTGTCTGTAAGTGAAACGAGAAACGGGAACACGAAGAAAACCGATCGAAAACTTGGATCCTATTGGTGGTGTTGTACGATTTTTGTGTTCCATCGTTGAAGACACAAATACACACGAAGTAAACGATATCCCTGGCCAAAAGCTTGGAAGGAAAATGTGCCGCCAACGGACACGGCCAGTGAATTGATAAATTTCATACGTGATGATTTTCTTACGTTAGCAATTCGTTGATTGTTGGTGATGATTGTGCTGGTTCGCTATGTACACGCCTTCACGTCGTGAGCGTCGTCGTTAAAAAAAGGAAGGAGGAAGGAGGGAGCCTTTTCCGCCGATTCAAACGTCCATCCTTAACGTACATCTAAACGTACATCTCTCGTCGTGTCTTTCTTCCCTTGGTCCACGTATAGTCACGTAAATATATAAAACAGATAAAGAAAAGAGAGAAACGAAATGGAACACATGCATGCTCTAAAATCGCGTCTCGAGCGCACGTGCACACACGTGCACGAAGAATATGAGCGTGTTATGGCCGCGACGCGCTACACCGCTCTGATTATTAACGAGTTATTACCGCGATACTAATTAAGTTTAATCGCAAGGCCGCCGTTCGTTAAAGTTAATTGCACGATCGACCACGGCCCACGTCGTTAACTACGCCGTCACTGCTCTCGCTGCGTAGTCATGCCTTTATAGAAATTACGTGGACTCGACTTCGTGAGTAGGACGCGCGAAAATCCTTGCTCGTACTGTCGCCATTTTTTTTTTCTTCTCTCTGCGCCATACACCTTCGAGATTCGTGTTTAAAATTACATCGAAGAATTCTTCCGCGATATTGGATCCGTGGTCACAGTATAATCGTGTTGCAGAGTTGCGTGAATTGCAATTGCACCAGTTTGTGTCACGAGGCTCGTGTTTCTCGCGGTTTCGAGTCCACACAGTAGCCGTATATCATTTTATCATCGTCCGTTTATATACGTACGATCTGTAAGTAACACGTTTTTGCTTTGGTTCATAGTTGATGAGTTTAGTTCTCTAGCTTTTTTCATCTGTGTCTCCAGCGAAACGATCGTATCGTAATCGTCTCGCTCGAATGACTCGTTCGTTAATTTGTTTGCCGCCTTGCCTACCGTTTCTTAGCCGCGTTACGTCGCCAACCGTTTCTCCAAATCCCTTTCCACTCATCTCATTCCGATTAGACTTTATTATTCCAGCTCTTAAAAGTACGTTCCTTTTTTTTTTTTTTTTTTTCATTCGTTCGAATGATTGATCGATGAATTTAATTGTTTGAATTTAAATCGATTATCGTTTATGAAAAGATTGTGAATTTTCAGGATCGTGTGATTTTTAATTAATCTCAATTTGATACAGTCTGTTTTCTTGACAATCGATTATTGTATTCTTGATTATTTCTTGATCAAATTCAAAAAGATTTCTTTGTAGTGATTATTTTTATATGTATATCTTAAGCTTTCTATTATATTATTCTCATATATTTCATCATATAAAATTTCATTATTGAATACTTCGATTTCTTGAATTATTTACTGAACTTTTTAAAAATTTAAGAGAATTGGAGCAAAATAAAACAAATCGAAATAATATCACGAAGAGCGAAACGATTCTTCTTTAACAATATTTTCCAAATTCCGTCAATGTTTCGAGTCGTAGGTTTCTTAAAATGATTCATTAGCCATTACATTAACATAGTTAACATATTTATCGAATGATTCCTCGATTTTCTATCCCCACCGCGATCGGTCGTTGAATTTCGTGTCCCTTCGGTTTTATGTTAATGCAGGCCGGTTCCTATGCACATGTCACAACTAGGATTCCAGACTAGGAATTTGTTTCAAGTTCGTAGGCCGTTCGTTGCGACACGCACACGCGTCGTATATTGCGTGCGACGCGTGTGATCAATAAATCGGGCTGTGCACCACGTACACTAACTCATCGCCGCGTGTACACACGTGACGTGCACACTGTTCCAGTCCTAAAACGCACGGTCTAAACGTACAACACCGCTCCTTTTCAACTCGAGCAACAATGTATCAAAAGCAGCCAGGTCAGAACGTTCGTGTGGAAAAATTTCTTGAAGCGACGTCCTCCACCGCGTGGACTATGTCACGCGTCTCAAGATTTTGTTATTATTACGCATTTGGTTGCTAGGAATCCGTCGACGTAGGATTTTTTTTTGATTTTAGTAACCTCTCTTGGAATCGAAACATTCCACTTGTAAAGCGTAGAATTTTATTATAACGTGGCGTGATATTTGATTGCATCTCTCGATTTTTTTACTTTTTTATTTTTTATTTTTTTATTTTTTTTTTTCATTTTTCTACGCTCATTATTCTCTCTGGATATTACATTTTATCGAGTTGAACTTGTTTTATAATATTAACGGTTTAGAGGTACGGTTTGTAATTAAAGTTTCTGATTAAAGTTCCTCTAAGTATTTTCATTTAAAGTTCTTAACTAACTGTGAATGTAATGCTCGAATTTTTGTATCGCCAAGGCAACTATGATTTCACAGTAATTGTTCTTACTAGAATTTTTGTCAGCGTTTACCGTACACTGGCTCACTTTCTCCTTGGCCTATCATCTTATAACAGGCTTCCCGTCGTGTTTTTGATAAATTCGATACGAAACTTCCTGGACGCACGGGATGTTGGACACGTAACAAATGTACGCATACGTATTATCTCGGCAACTAGTACACAACTCTTACGCCGTGCCCATAGGTCGAATTTTTTTCCTCTATTAAAATCTTTCCTCGAACCAACGTTTCTCTCGACGTATAAATAGAAATCGATATTTCGAAGGTAAATTTTAATTATAATCTTGTGAGGATTCGTTAATCAACCTCATAAATATAACCGTATAAATTTATTTTCAATCCTAAAATAAAAAAAAAACAAGGAGAAGAAGAAGGAGAAGAAGAATGATTGGAAAATTTTATTTTATAAATATTTATTTCGTCCTCCGTTCTTTCTCTCCTTCTCTCTTTTCAATTTTTTTTTTTTTTCTTTTTACGATGAATTTGCAAGGTTGATTAACGCCATGGCTCATACTAGAAACGGAAATCCCCCGAGCCAATGTCTTTCCACATGGCGGCCGATGGTTATTTGATCGATACGAGCCCTCGCTCTCTCCGCTTTTCACCGTGAGCATTGCGACCCTTTTATTAATGACTGACTCACACGCATCTCGATAAGCCGCGATAGTCACGAGCCTCGCATTTGGGAACGTTCCACGCACACGAAGGTCGTATCTTTTCGGGACGATTTATTAAGTACTTTACCATTGCCAGTACTACTCTCCCTTTGTACGATTCTCAATTCCATCAATCGTACGTTATTCCATTCGAAAATGGAATAAAGAGAAAGGAGAGGAGAGGAATGATTGTTATTTTTAAAATGCTCAGTTTATCTGGATCGATTATCGATCTTTTAATTCTGTAATTTTGTTGTCTGCGTAATACTGTGACGAAATAAAAGAATCGTGCGACGTAAGAATTAAAAGCTCACGAAATTTACAATGTAGAAATCGTTGCAAATTTTTCAATTGTTCAATGTTGATAACAGTTTTAATCTATCGCGACATTAATCGCTGATTTTTATCGTTCCCACGATTCGTGTTAGATAGGGATCGACGTGTACGGTCTTTTAAGCGCAATTCCCATATTTAAATACAACAATTTCTTAAATATTTATCAGAATGTATAGCGTATACCTTTATAGCAACCTCTCAGAATTCACCATGATTCATTCAGAATTCTGAATCATGGCAAATTTTAAATAATACTCCATATCGATAATAATAGATCCGCGATAGAAAACTAGAAATTCAACAATTTTATTTTAAACATGATTTACGGTACTTTCGATAAACGAGATTAGGAATAGATCCGCGACAGAGGATTGGGAAAATTTTGACAATTTGTCGAGAGACGCTACACTTTTTCTACCAAATTTCCAATTCCTATTTCGAATTCGTAAATCACGCAGGATTTGAAATAATTTTATCCTGTATCGATAATAGAGATTAGAATTGGTCCACGATAGAAAATTGAAATATAAGCGGTACACGGTGGCAAAGCGGAGCAAAAACAGTGCAAATTAACCGAATTATGGAAGCGTCACGTTTGCTAATGATTTATGCGCGACAATGTGCCGGTAATTGGCAACGTGCACGCAGTGAGCGACGCGCGGCCTGTCCACCGATTAATTAATGAATTGACGGGCACGAGATTGCGGCCGCAAAATGATGTACATACATTCGTCACTGGGAGACGGTCAATTGTCGGTGCTGGAGCGCAAACTTCGTCGTTTGTCACCGTTTGTCGCCATTTGTCGCGGTTTGTCGTTCTGCGCTTTAAAAACAATTCTTAAGCCGCGTTCTCATTGACGCGACAAGATGCAACATTTTGGCAAGGTTTCGATCTTTTTTTTCTTTTTTTTGTGAAGAAAAATCGATTGTAGAGTATTTCTACGCGTTTTTATTTTAATTATGGCAAGAAGAGAATTGCTCTAGAGAATTGCTCGAGTGTTAATCGTTTAATTTTTGAAGGTAAAGGATTTTTTAATAAATCCAGCCGACCAGTTTTTGGCTTCTCAGTAAATATTAATCAATAAACATTAGCATGGTTCGTTCATTTCATTGTTAAAACAAAATCTTTCAAATATTTCTTTTATTGGTAATGTTTCATTGTTGCTTCATCGAAAACGTAACTTCTCTCATATATCGTAATCTAGTCTAGTACAAGAATATGTGCAAAAGAAAAGTTTTTTCCTTCTTAAATCTCTCGTTGGGTATTTAACCGGCAGCAGGAAGTACATTTTCGAAGCGATACATCCGGTCGATCGACCATATTAAGAAAAAAAAGAAAAGAAGAAGAGGATAGAAAAAGGAGGCAGAGCAGGGACTAATAAATAGAGGAGGTGATCGCGCGATGATCGAATAACGCAATAAAAAGATAATTACTGGAAAATGGAAGCCAATAATGGCCGGGTATAAAATTTTACAAGCGGACGTCCACGTTTCTTCTCTATGGTTTCTCTATAATCCATTGTTACAAATTTTTCTTCCTTCTTTTTTTTTCCCCCATCCTCCTCCATTATTCTAGCCTTGCCCCGCTCCGAGAGTACATTTTTCGGGGTACTCGTAAAATCGACCGGTTTCGAAAGCGATCTTTGTAATTCCAATGCCCGTCTCTCCTACAACTCTGAACATAGTTAATACATAGTTTGCTCCTAAAGTACGTTTTTCGGGGTCAGCCAGTGGGCCCTGGAATTGTTTTAGAGAGCGGACCAAGCGGCGAACCGCAATGAGATAACAGAAATTAAGGGTTCTAGGGAACCGTGGCTACGTACCTGGCTCTACGGTTTGGAAAAACACGTACGCACTCACACTCTCGAAATCTCGCTTCTAGTCGTGTACATACGTACCTGCTGCGAGAGGCCGAGAATGGGGGCCTCGAGGGAACGTAGCAGCTGGCCCGATAATTGCGCCGGCGATATTATTAATGGTCCCAAAGATTTGCTTCGGCCCGGAACCCAGGTAGACGAGCTGGTACTGTACTTGCCACGCTCCGCGCCCATCTTAATCCTCGTCTGCTACGTGAAAAATGTACAGGATGTAATCGTGCACAATGATACTTGGCTTGGATTTCTTGGGATTTTGTGCGAATAGTATTCTTTTCTTTTTTCCTCTCTTTTCGTCATCTTTGTAGCGAGCTTTTCGAATTTTTCATTCCTTTCTCCGTTCCTTCCTTTTAAATCCGGATTTTCCAAGGATCGATTATTTTTAGATGTAGAATCGTAATAATTCTATTAATTCTTGGATCGTTATTTATTTCTATACGTTTTATCAGCGTGTATAATATTGGTCGGAGAAGATTGTTATTCGTATGAGAGGATGAGAAACACTGGTTTAGATCATTTTAGAATAGGTAAAAATATTTGGAGGTATTTTTTTTCCAGAGATGAGATTTATAGTGGGATTCTTGTTTTCAAATGTGCGCGTGTTGGAATAGAAGGTTGATATCTGTTTTGGAATAAATTGTTGATTTATAGTACATACACCCTTATTTAAATGTTTCGAGATAAAGTGCCAACGTATTAGCTGTTTGAATAAAAAACATGATTTATATTAAAGTTTTATTAAAAATAGAAGATATTCCAAGACGGGCAGGAATGTATATCAGATAAATTCTTTCTCAAGGTGGTTATCAAAGATTACTCAGAACCTGAAATAATTTACAATCATCAAGGCTATAGATACAAGTAATTCGTTTCGTTAATCCTGGAAGCTTTCATTTATCATAAATGTTCTCGATATCGACGATTGACCGAAGATAAGATTCTGCAATGTGGTACAATAAAAAGTAACGATTCGGAGAAAATGGCGTGGATATTCGAATATTGCACAAACAGAAAAATAAAATAAAATAACATTTAAACTTTCTAGAAGTAAAGAAACTTCGATAAATCTTGGACAAAGACATCCGTGCAAATTTCCACGGATATTCTATAGATCCTAAGCGAACAAGGGAAAACGAGAATTGTCGGTCCTCCTAAGAAGGGTCAGGATGTAGGGGGGGTCCAAGAGAATGTTTATTTTCGGGCGCACAAATGGAACGCTCGAACTGCACACTTTCATTACAGCTTTACCGAAAAACTTCACATTCTCTGTGCGTTCCACTCTCGGTAACTCGACCGCCACAGCTTGGTGGTGCAGCTTCTTCCTTCGCCCTCCCCTCCCTCCATCTCCTATAGTCGATGGTCCTCTGGATATTTTCTCGTTTTCCAACTTCCAACGTGGTCTGCGTTCCGTCCGTTTCGAGGACTCTCGTTGAAAAGGTCGAGTAATACGAGCCAACGTTATGGCTCTCCCCTCCCTCTTCCCTCCCCCTCCGATCTA
Organism: Apis cerana; assembly: GCF_029169275.1. Lineage (NCBI taxonomy): Eukaryota > Metazoa > Arthropoda > Insecta > Hymenoptera > Apidae > Apis > Apis cerana. Next base: position 6,350,803 of record NC_083864.1, on the reverse strand, counting down.
ACGTACACGTGTACACATCCGCAAGAGGAGTACGGCTCGCCACGGCACACCCACCGTCGTGAAAATCCACCGTTTTCACTTTCGTCGAACCGACGAAAAAACTTTCACCGTATCGATTCCTGCGCGGCGTGTCCAGGGAACGACAGACACTTGACTCTTGAACTGAAACGGAATCAAGGACGTTCGACGACGTGTTTCATTCATCGTACGTTTCCTCGTCCTCTGCCGCGTGGCCGGATATTCCTTTTTAATATTTAAGCCGCGTGACGTGTCAGGTCCCTCGAGGAGGAGAGGGCCGCGAAGAAAATCACGCATTCCCCATTCCCGCGAATACATTTCAATATTTAGGAACGATGCCTCCCGACTGCAAACGTTCCTCTCTCGCACCGTGCACGGTGTTTTTTGAATAATTTTCGAAGCGGAAACATCTCGCGATGCGTGTCGATTTTTCTCCGCATTCTACGTACCAGATGTACGTAGCAATGTGCAACAGCGTTCTTGAGAATATGTACGAGATCTTTTTTTTTTTTTTTTTCGATAGTTATATGTAGATTATTTGCTAAGAGATTGGTTCTGTTTGGACGTGTATCTATCGCTGATGGAGTTATTCGTGCCAGTTGAAACGGCTTTTGTACGTTTGTAGTTTGAAAAAGAGCAGCATTTCGTTATCGGGGAATTTTCTCATCTAATACATTACAGATAATACGCCGCCAACTATCTGTTTTCTTATCGTGATGCATACACGATTCCTTTTTTTTTTTTTAAATGGTCGACACAGCGAAATCGATTTAATTTTACGTGAGATAAGGATATTACGTTTATGCATGTGAAATGTCTTCTTTCTATTTTTTTTCTTTTTTTTTTTAAATAAACCTTTGCACCAGCGTTCTGTTATTATTCACTTTTCGATCCGTCGAACAAAAGTTACCGGAATATTTCCCCCTTTTTCATCGTGAATTCTTTAATTTCACGATTCTTTAATTCGAAAGTTCTCCGAGCAAACTCGAGGAAGAAAAAAAAGACAGAAAGAAATGACCACAGCGAGAAACATTGACAAGCTTCCGATCGCTTTTTACCATCTCCTCGAACGGCACAAATGGCTCGCAGCTTTTCTTGCTCGCAGATCTCCTTTTTCCTTTTTCCCTATCCGTCCTTGAAATCTCCGTCCAACAACGAGCGCATAACGGTCTCTGAGAGATCGGATCTGTGGCGATCGATGACGAAGATATCTTCGCCGGAGCCATCGATGTCCTCCGGATCTGGAATCCGAATGTGGTCGATCATAATAGTCGCGAGTAGGCAGAGGGCGGAGGAGGAAGAGGTATCCCCGAGGAGGCGAGAGGGGGCTGAATCGAGAGCCACACCTCGAATTCGCGGCATTCCTGATACGTGTAGCCAATCTCTTCTAGCTCTCTCGCCTCGAGATCTATCCGTGTCACACTCATCCCTTGGCACGACTCCTTTCCATCCAAAGGATCGACACGATCGATCGATCGCACACGCGTGCATTTCCTGCTCGCGCATAAAATACCGCGAGCCGCTGGTTATCTGCTTGGCCGGTCGTTAGCCCGGCCGTTTTTCCACGCCGCGGAAAAATCGGTTCGTGCGGATAATAATCGTCAACTATTACGGATTAGATACACGTTGTGAAACGATGAATTATCGATAGGGAATGTTTTTTTTTTTCGAGGATATATTGGGAAGAATCTCGTGTATTTTTCTCTTCGCTTTTTACATGGAAGATCGAAATTCTTTATTTTTTGGTTGGTAGATTGTAGATAGATTTTGAATTAATCTGCGTAGAATTTTCATAATGCGGAGAATGTCTCGTTAACCTTTGTACGTCCTTGTACCTAGAAAAATTACTACTTCTATTTTAAACAAGGTAGATTTTTTTAGAATTAAATTTTAGAATTCTCTCTCTCTTATATATATATATATATATATATAAAATACATATATATATAATATATATATATTGTATCGTAATATATGGAGTTGATAGAAGTTGATTATTCGAGGATTATTAATTAATGGATAGATTATCGAAATAAAGAAGTGTTGTTTGGATTATTTGAATGTTAGGAGAACGAGGCGATTACGAAGGAATTGCCCAACCATACGAAATTGGCCAGTCACTTCGCCTTGAAAATCGTATAGTAAGTACGATAAATTACCAATGACGAATAAAAAAAGAAATTCGTCGAAAGTAATCGGCGATCCTTGAAGGTAAACACACAGAATTTCGTGATCGATACGCAGCTCGCGTGAATAATCAAGCCTCGCCGGTCGTAATACCGGCCATTAATCGATCTCAACTTTGTCTTTATCTACGGACAACGTTAATCGTTTGATAAGGGTCCCTCGATTACGCGTATCGGTTATATATGTCTGAAGGAAATGTAATTATTTTCGTCGCGACGGATTTCGTAGATATCGGCAACGTTTGCTCAAAGAAGTTGAGTTTATTGTTTCGATAAAATTGCATGTACTCCCCGATGGTACGTTCTCTAAATGAAATATATTCCGATCGAGATCGAATTTTCTTGGCCGAGTCGGGTAAAAAGTCGACAGATAAGATTTTTTTGTCGAGAGTTTTTTTAACGAAGCTTTTAACAAGGTTATTGAATTTTATTTCAGCTAATTACGTACGCGATACGCGAACCGGATCTTTTGTAAATACAAGGCGTTTCATTTTCGAGGCGACGTTTGTACGATTGTCAATCAAAAATCAATCCATTCATTAATTATTATAAATTTTCTGGTATTTCCCCCTCGAAAACAATAAACGCGTACGATATTAACGATTATTTAGATAAAGCATTATCACTCTTGCGAATTATTGTTTCGAGAAACAAATGCATTCGTCAGCCAATTATAACAAATTATCATTCGTCATTTCAATTATTTGGAAAAAGATCTTTCTGTGTTATTCATCTTGATAAAAAGAATATAATTATCAATTATTCGGTAAACATATATATAAAAAGAGGATATATATATATATAAAAGAAGAGAAGAGAGAAATTTCCTCTATTCCCTAAAATTTTGTTTATGTAATAATTTGCAAGTAATAATATTTATCACAATTTATCACGTATCGTGGTCGTGTTATTTAACTAAAACGATTCTATCGGAATTCAATCGTTACGTTTTCTAGTAACAATTAAGAACAGTATTAAAAAATAAATAAATAAATCTCTAATCGATGCGTCACGTATCATGGATGGTTAACACTCGGATCGAGTGAAAAATGCGCTCGACACGACGAGTAATCGATCTTAATACCGATCTCCCGTATCTATTCCCGCTCGTTCCCTCGCCACGGCACGCAGATCCCGCGGTTTCGCGATAAAAACGCAATATTCTGCAACCGACTGCAAGATAACGCGTTCCATATTGCAGAGAGCTAACGAGATAACACTCGCGTTATTTACGTACGCGCGCGGAGCATTGTGCTGCATCACCAGCTTTTTCCCTATTTCGATCCCCCTTTCTATCCGCCATTTTTCTGTCCCGTCATATTGATTCGCGCAAAACCGGCCCCCCACTATTTCGATATTCAAGTTTATCTCGAAAAAGAAAAAAAAAATTCGCTCTACGATTATTTTATCTCGAAGGTTTCGTTTCACCTGGGATCCACCAGGATGAATTTCGTCCTTCCTTTTCTCCTTCTTCCTCTTTTTCTCGATGCTCCAAGAAGAAACTAAGAAACTATCGTAGCTACGTCGCATAAAACCAATTGCAATATTTGATGGATGAATTTTGTCCTTCTTTTCGATAGATCCTTCTCCTGAGGAAATTAAGAAACAATCATCTGTATAAAACTTCGATATTCAATTTTACATTGGAAAAGAAAAAGAAATCTACTCGATGATTATATCGTTTCGTTTCGACCTGGCGTCGATGGATAAATTTCATTCGTTCCAAGAACTTAAGTAATCGTGAAACGTTCACTCGATAGAGATAGGGAGGGAGACGGAACGATACACGGTGAATTTGGATGACGAAGACGAGCACGAGGCTTTAGGTACCGGGGACCTCATTAACGCATCGATTGCTAAATGTCTTCTAATTGGACGGTAAGAGATCGTGGGGAGAGCACGGTTGGTTATCAAAGGGTCGTCAACCTGAGAACTATCGAGGAAATACCTGTAAACACGAGCATATACGGGTATAGACACAGTATCACGCGTGAATCCGTGAGTCGATGGATGGAAGCCTGTTGATAAGCGCGATCACGCGATCTCTCGTTTACCGCTCGAGTCTGGAAAAGTGTTCATGGATCAATAGGAAATTGGAAAAACGTAGATTATTAACGATTCTCTTCTCGATAACCGATTTATTCTTCTTATCGTGTATTACCGTATCTCGATATATACGTATAATAGTTTATACCAATCGTGAATCGAGATTCGACTACATAATTTGAAGAAATTGTATAGATTGTGAAATTATTTCGAAGGAATATCTATTCGTTTGAGTTAGGAGCGGAAATGCAAAAATGTGAGATTTAAAATGCAAAGATCCAACTTTCGTTAAAATTCGATATATCGCTTCAGAGAAAGAAAGGAAACAGGAAAAGTCTTTCCAACGTACGATAGGAAGGCGAGAACAAAGAAGGAGACGAAGCACGGCTCGATCGTTAAATTTTTCTTCGACTCCAGTTCCCTCGAATTCGAATTGATTCGTTGAAACGTAAAGGAAGGAGGAAGAATGGTTAACTTTCTTCGCCTTCCCTCGAATTCAAATTAATTAGCAAGTATACAACACAGAAGGTAAATTTCGCAGTCGATCGAAGGCGCGTAATAAATTTGTCGCGTTTCGCAAATCGTTCGGAAAGCGAAAGCACTTTTGCAACGTGGTGTCGCGTTCTACACGGTAGAAAGTACGAAGCTGTTCGCCAGACGGAGAGGAAAGTGTGATCATCGAAACGAGTATTTTCGACGTACGCGTACACCGCGAGAGTCGGAACAGCGCACGCCCCGCACGTTTGAGACGAGTCGACGTAGCGACGCGGTCGGTGAAAGTCATTTGGCCGCCGGTGGTGGGCTGATTATTATGCTATCCGGGCAATCGTCATTCAATTATTACACTCGGTGACCCCCGTCTTCGCGCCGCGTAATTACGTGGATCGGGCGCGCGGAACAGAGAGCGGGCCGCCTACTGCGCCGCGCGAAATTCAACCCGTATGCAAATGATCGGCCGTTCAACACCTTTTCGAATTCAATTTGCGTACATGCGCCTCGTGTCGTTGTACGGCAAGCCTTGGGAAACACGGTATCGTCGACTGTGGCCGACTGTTTTCGGCTCGATTTTATGGTTCGAGAATCGGAAAAAGGGAGTCGCGTATTTGCGGAAGTGGATGTCTGATCGTGACAGGAATTATTTACTGCGCCTACTTGTGTATCCCTATTGTGTATTTGAAGGAACTTTTCGGGATTTTTCTTCTTTTTCAAATGAGATTTATATTGGGGATCGAATCGATCCAAGTTGTCGATTTTGTTTGCTTTTCAAGCAGCCTACCTTTTATATTTGCTCATTTAAAAGATTTTCATTAAAACGGTTAAACCTTGAATTCCCTTTGAAGAAAGAGAAAAACGAACGATGAGACTGTAAACTGTCGTCGGCGCAAATATTTTTTAATCGAAGTTATTTTTGTACGTCCCGATATACCTACTATTGACTTTTGAGTAGCAAGACTCTCGGAATCTCTCGTTAAACAATACGGCATTAGAGATGTCGGTGTTCGAAAGATTCGCAAATAAATTGTTGCTTGTCGCGCGTATGGAAGCAAGATAATGCTTGGCGTGAAAAATAAAAATATTTATTCCACCAGCGGCGAGCCGATAAGGTTTATTGACTCGCAATTACACCGCGTCGAATTAAATCGAATGGACATGCAAATGATCCCGAAGGTGTTGAACGGTTTACAATTTCACATCGCATTTGCATACGCCGTGAACAATACGGAACGTCTGGGGCGTTTTTCAATTTAAAAAAAAAAAACTCCGATTATTTCCACCGATGACACAAACTCGTCCGGGATTTTAATTGCATCCACCTCGCGTATCATTAATTAATCGAACCTCTCCACCAAGAGGAAGAAAATGGCGAGGGAGGGGGAGGGGGGAGCAGCGTCGTTTACTCGCGAACGAAAAGATCGACGGAAGCGCATTCAGGTGAAGCGTTTGCCCGTGGCGAATCGAGAAAACTCGATAAAGTTGTATTGAAAAGTATTGGCACGGTGCGTGGCCAATGCGGGGAGTAATGCGATAGGCGTTGTTGACTCGCGATTATAAACGTGTTGCGCCGCACTGCAATGAGCTTTACGATCGCCCCGTTGAATATAAAACGCGGATCACGGCTTTTCGAGGAAGTTGCACGCCCCGACGTCCTTGATTCGGTTCGGCGAAATTTTTTTTCTCCCCCCAATGAATGTATTTAAACGCTCCTGTCTTCTTTTTTCCTTTTTTTCTTGATTTATCGCGCGCGTGTATCGCGTACATTGTGCACACTTTGGATCATCGTAAATAGCACGGATAAAATAAAAATAAAGTAAAATAATATGAAGCAAAGTGGGATGAAAAAGGGGGAGGGGGAATGAACATTCGTGGAATGATCGATAAAAAAATCCTCTCGAGAGTTACGCGAACATTTTTCCTTTTACTCGCCACTTTTAATTCTTCGATTTCTATCCGTTATTAAAAAAAAAATCTAATCGTTTCCCTCCGTCCAAAAATAAATCCATCCGAAACGAAACGTTGAAAAACGACGAAGAGAAGGATTGAAACAAAAGTTTCTAACAAAATTCCAAAATAATCTTCGCGCGTCCCTCGTCCTTCGAACGAGAATCTCCGCTGCGAATCTCGAACCTTTTAAAAAATCACGCGCATATTTATGAAACCGGACGTACCGTGAATATGATTCGTTCTCTTCTAATTAAAACGAGCAACGAACTGTGCTCGGTGTACAACAGTGTATCGCGAACAGATCGAAGTATTCGAGCCACGGGCGCAAAATAACGATCGCTAATGATGTCGGTCTTCTCCGACATTCTCTCTCTCTCCCTTTCCCTCTCTTTCTTTCCGTTTCTGTCCGTCGATCCCATAGGCAGCGCCTCCATAAATCACTCGCTCGCCGTCAGACGTATGCAGATCATTCCCGTTTCTACCTCGCGAAAATAAGTCTTCTTTTGTGCACGCGTGTTCTAAATTACGAAACGTGTGTCTCGTTCCTCGAAACGGATCGAAGACGAAGTAATTAACGCGTGGGTTCGAAGATCGGAACATCTGAGAGGAGGGGGAGGCAGAGGAGCCCTTAATTATCTCATTCAATATTTGCCACGTCGAAAACGCGCGGTTCAATTTTCATCGATATATATATATATACAATCGGCTTTTGTGTTGGTTTGTGGAATCGGTGCGATAGGAAAGGGAGGGGGAGGAGGAGGCGGGCTTAAGCGCGAATACCAGACACGAACACGATCGATCGAAATATATTCAGGGACGCGCGATTCATTCATACGATATAATGGAATATGCCGGGGAACGTGCACACACGTGGAAACGCGACACGATTTCGCACGCACGCGGTCTTCTTCGCTCTTGCCGCGAAACACCTGATCGAGAGCCGAGTCGAGTCGAGTGTTTGAGAATCGAACATTTTCGAACTCGAAGCTCGTACGTGGATATAAACGTGGACCGAGGTATTGTTGAGTTTCTGCTTTTGAGAGAGGCAGAGATGGGATGGCGGTATTGTATTAATAATACCTCTCCCTTTTGTTTCTTTTCTCTCTCTCTCTCTTCTCTTTTTTGTCTTTTCAATTAATCGGTACTTTTCCATATTTTCCCCGCCGATTCTTTTCGTCAAATTGTCGTTCGATTCGAACGAGTTTTATTTTATCGCGATATCGTGCGGAACATTGTTAGACACCACTTTTAAAAATATCCCGGCAAGTGTGATAGTCGTGCGGGTATTAATAGAGCGTAATACTATGCGCTATATTCTGTCGAATGCTATAGCGTATGATACAAAGTTCGATGTATCAACACGAGATTGTACTCGACACACGTTATTGCGTGATTAGTTTTTTGTATGTATGTGTATATATTTCGGATATAGTCAAAACAGAAGCTTAGATTTCTGTTAATTTAGCAAAACACATTTTTCTTTTTTCTGTTTTCCACGTTGCGGTATAAATAAATTAACACGCGAAGCGAGAACGATATTATGAACGTACCGTGGATAAAGGTGAAGGCGGGATTACGATACGTCGTAACGAAAATCGTAAAAAAAGGAAAAAAAAGAATGCGTTATTTCGCGTCATTATTTCATTCACAATTCGATGAATCTCACCGCGTTTTAAATCACGATATACACCTTATATAGGTATATATAGGTCGATCAGCTGTGAATATTTGGAATTCCGCCTCTGGGCGGCGATCGCATAGCACTCGGGGGAAAATGCGTATTTGATTTCAATATCGAAACTGAGATAACGCGCGCTCCACGCCTCGTAACGCTTTCTAGGTATGCGGTTGTGAAATCCTCTCGGCTGGTCATTATGTCAGTTTCATAATGCCGCGAGTGCTCGGAGGCGTACAGTTTTGATTCCTGTCGCGTCGCAGCCCGATATTGCATCGATTTTCCTCTTTTTCTCGCTCGTGTCTTTTCTCTCGGCAACGGAATTCTGATCCGCAGCCGCCGTTAAATGGACAAAAATACGACGAATATCCCGCGCACGATTCCTCGCGAGTAATGTTCCCGATCGTTTTAGAAAGTGTATCGATTCGACGGAATTTCCTACGTTTCGTTCGATTTCTTGAAACGACCTCCACCCCCTCCCTCGTCGCGACTCGCCCGCGTGTTTTTCGATCAGCGTGGCGGTGGCTCGGTGAACGGTGCTGTAATTTAAAAGGGATCGGTGCCAAATAGACGCCAAGCATTGGCCTGTTTACAAAGTGTTATTTATCGATGATGGGTAATCGAATTCCTTTATGTTATTTCGCGTGAAATCTGATCCCACTTTTTGTAATTAGAGGTGGAAGATCGGCCGTATAAATAGACGATAAATAGATGATATCGATTTTCCACAGAGTATCGAAGTTTCGTTCCATTTCGAGTACGACACCATCATTTTTTTATCCTCACGATTTTTCTAATTTTACTTGGTACATCGCGTACGATGAAAATAGAACTCGGACTCATTGAACCCTTTTCAACTTTGACGTATTAAAGCGTTCACTTTTAATTACGAATGACTCATAAAATTTTTATCTCAGCGACGGAGGGAAGAGAAAAAAGAAAGGAAAAAAAAAAGAAAGAAAGGAAGCGTAGGACGGGAAATTTATTTACGACTCTCGTATTTTACGTCCAGTTTTCAATCATAGTAAGCTCACCGCTCCAATCGAGCCAGCCAATCTTACGTATCTTGGTTTTCTAATGTCAATTTTGTCGACCCTGTTACAAAGTAAATCCCGTAAACAACACCGATAACCGCGTTATCGTTTCGCGATATTCGTGGGATTCACGATTTCCTCTCTCGTTACTATTATGCCTCTCGTTACTATTATTCCTCTACTCTTTCTCGTTTCTTTTTTCCTTCTCTCCTCTCCCTTCCCCCCTTTCATCCACCTTCTTCGTTCTTTCCACCAAATTTATTCTCGGATAAGGATCTAAGGGTTACGGGCTTATCTACGATTTTGACAGACGAGCCGAAGATTTCCGTGAAGAGAAATCCGTGTCCGGCCGTCGGAATCGATCGTTTGTTGCACGAAGGATAAATTATTCGATGGTTGGAAAATCGCGATGGTATCGCGAGGGGAGAGGACTGTGTTCGTGATGCAACGCACAAAAGAATCGACACGCCTCGTGTAAAACGTATGCGGCACGTTGACGCGTCGAAAGGAACCGGATACCATGCTCTCGAATTTTTTCTCTTCCTCCCCTCCTTCCCCCTCCTCTCGTCCATTCATTCTGATCGAACGGATGCAAGAGCATATCCACTTATCTCTTGGATCGAGCCGAACCGAGTCGAGAAACTGATAAAACAACAAGGACAAGAGAAACCGATACGAACGGAAAAGATGGACAATGGAAGGATGGAGAATGTGTAATTCCCCGTCACGGGGAAGGAAATAAGTGATCATTATCCAGGATTAAAATCAGGAGACAAATTACGATCAAACGCGTTTCACTATGGCGTTATATAAAATTCCTTATCAATAATCCATCGTTTCTCGATTTCCAGCTCGATGAAATCGATTACCGATTTGTCGTTTGATGATCCCCTCCCCATCCCCCCCTCCCCCACGAGATCGATAAACGATGTACCAGTTCGATATCGATCGGACCAGAACTGACTGAATGAGTTGGTGTCGAGCCACTGCGTTTCCTCGATCGCGGAATAAAAACGAACGAGTGAAATTGTTGCTCGATTAATTTATCCTCATTTATCCCGCTCTGATCTTGAACGCGAGTCGAGTCTAGTAACGCGAGTCGACTTAACTAAAGATTCCGCTTGTTCGATCCGTTTGTTTCCTTTTCTTTTTTGCAGAAGAGGAGAGATCGAGGCGGGTAAATAGGCGAAGTGGGGTGACGAGCAAACGGGGCGATCGGAGAAAAAGGAAGGATCGAGAAGGAGGAGGAGGAGGAGGAGGTGGAGGAGGAGATAACAAGGGCATGATAAGCAAGGACACGGGCGTTGGACGAATATCAGGTGACACGGTAGACGATAGCCAAGGAGGGTTCAGCGTCCGAGGAGGAAGGAGGAAGGTGTATCGACAGATTCGCCGTCTTGTCTCACGGCAACGGATGTCGGAATGACGCGTCGATCAAGCCGTGGCTGGGCAGAGGGTGCAAGGACTTCGTTAAACGGAAGAAAGTGATAGTCGTGGACTCGCTTCGGAGGAGGCGGAGAGGCGGAGTTGGTCGGAGAAGGGAGAGGAAGAAGAAGGAAGCGTCGGAGATCGTCGAACTTATCAGGTAAGGGAGATAAGGTATTTTTAATTTTCTTATTTCTTTTTTCTTTCCGTTTGTTTGTTCCTTTTTCGAGAAAGTTGAGCAAGCACACGAGGCAACGCGTCTAAAATTTTAACGTTAATGGGGAAAAGAGGTAATGAAGCTAGTCTTGAACGGCCTCGAGTGTCCGTCCTCTTTTTAATCGGTCGTAAAATAGCGTTTAAAGAAATGGAGATTCGTCGGATTGTTAAAACGAAATTTAAAACACGAATAAACGTTTCGTTGTTGAAAGATATCGCGTATATATATATATATATATATCTCGCCGTCGCGTGGATCAAAGACTCGCAATAAACGCCACGTTATTTTCAGAAGCGATCGCGGGCTCATTGTCTCGTCACTCTCCAGCAACGGCGACGGATAACGTCCTCTCGTCGCTATCACGATGTTGTCGTTATGAGATTCGTCGTATTTCCTTATACCTGACGGTCAAAAATACTGTTCGATAACTTCTTCCCCAAGCGAACAGAGAAAGCGAATAAAATAGAAGGAATCTCGAGCGGACCAAGTAAAAAGAAAAAAAAGAGAAAGAAATCACGCGAAAATCGCCAAGTACAAGAGGACAGAACTGGAAAAAGAAACGAGACTGCTACCAAAGAATTTGATTCGAGGACGTTGGAGGGAAGAGGGTCAAAGTTAACTGACCGAAAGCACGCGTAGCAAAGGAAACAGTGATCTCGTTTAACCTTGGAGAGGAGAGAGAGAAGAGAGAGCGAGAGCATCGTGGATCGCAGAACGTAATCGCGCAAGGACAGGCAACCGACTGTCCGTGTGGCTGTTGCGTTGGAAGGGTGCCGATAAAAGAATAGAGGGGTGCGTGGTGAAACGCGACGAGAGGGTGAAGTGAAGGTGTCCTCGTGGGGTGCCAGAGTGAGCACGATAGCACCTCTGGTGCCCTCGGCCGTGGGTCCCGAGGGGACGGACGCCATGGCGGCCTCTTCGTCCTCGTCGAGCGGCGAGCAACAGTACTCACTCAGGTGGAACGACTTCCACTCGAGCATCCTCAGCTCATTTCGTCATCTGAGGGACGAGGAGGATTTCGTGGACGTGACCCTGGCATGCGACAGTAGCAGCTTCACCGCGCACAAGGTCGTTCTCTCTGCGTGCAGTCCTTACTTCCGCCGCCTCCTCAAGGTCAGTGCTTTTTCTCCTTTCGTTTCTTTCCCTTCTCTCTCTTTCTTCTTCTTCTTCTTCTTCTTTCTTCTTTTTGGATTTCGCATTTTTAGGCATTTCCACTTTGTACGAGCGTCTCTCGATCTTTGCACAATTTTCTTTATTTATCGATCTCGTGAAAATTAGTAAGCAATGTTGGTCACAAAGAGCTTACTACATTGATGGGAAAAAGATTGAGAAATGCAGGAATGATAAAACGTTATTTGAGGGACAAAATTTCGCGTCCACTCTGAGTTAAAACATCGCGTTAAATTATATATAACCACGAACATGATTTTCCTTTTCTTAGCGCAATTCATTTATTTTTTTCGGTGATATATCGGCTATCTCTGTTTCCCCTTCGATTGGTAGAAAATAGTGAAATCGATTCGAAGCGTCGAACAGCGTTAATTGTATTGCGAAAAAAAGGGACGACGTTCTCGGTGGAATTCGGCGAACGTGTTACGTTTCGATATTCTGTTTTGCCAAATTGCCGCGCGAAGTGAAATCGCTTTCGCGAGAAAAATTCGTTCTCGGTCCGCCGGTGCATGGAGAAGCAATTGTATAACAATTGTATTTTAATTTGCACGAATAATATTTGATGTTCCTCCATCGTTGAAAACTCACGAAGAACGGATATTTCGGAATAACATTTTCAATCGAGGAAAACAATGTGTTCTATTCCCGTGATGAGTGGGTGCGAATTACCGTGGCAAAGAAAAAGTAATTTTTTTTTTTTCTTTTTTTCAACCGACCAAGACGGATAGAGGGTAGATAGGACACCGATTTCTTCGACCGCTACAATTTCCTGTAACGTCAGTCACATAAATCGCGTGTACAACATTGTTGCATGAATTAGAACCGTACCATGTTATTTTCCTTAATCAACCCAGGATAATTGCTATCATTTCCATTGCGGTCTTTGCAATAATAAAAAAAAAAAAAAGAGAAAGAAAGAAAGAACAAACCTGTAGAATTTAATATCCATTTAATACAAGTTAAACGTGAACGTGTTTTAAATACGTTTATGAAGCCTTCTATTACCGTTTAAATTTTCTTGAAAATTATTCGAGAAATCGACTATGAAAAGGCCAATTTACACCGTTCTCGTGCGCATAATGCACACCCGACGAGAGTGTAAAATTTGGACGATTCACCCCGTTGGATTTCGGAGAACGGAAGAAAGTAATTACGGCCATCGCGAAGGGAAGAATCGAGAAACGACTTCCGGCTGGATTTACATAATAACTCGAAGTGGATCCCTTGCGTCGTCAGGGAATTCGAATCGTTCCCCGGTGGCCGAAGGATTATCGATCACTCGAACGTGTCGTCACGATATCGTCCACCCCCTTCGAGAACCCTTCGTTCCCCCCAATTCTTTTCCTTCTCGATCGATATCCCTCGAGAAAGAGACTTCTAAATCGTTTCAACGTTCTTGGACAAAACGATCAGGATCGAGAGATCGTAATTGAAGAACATAATTGAAATTCAGAGAACAGAAATTCAAAATTATTTCATATGTCGCGGCATTTTAATTTTACCCCCACGATCCGAAAGGAGAAATTTATGGAAAAACTAGATACGTGTAGATATCCAAAGAATCTCGGTCGAGTAATGTTGAGTATTATTAAACTCGATAGAATTTTTCCTCTCGAGATATAAATCAAACAGATTATAGAAAGAACCTACCTACCTATTTACGATGCTTTCGTTTCGTCGAGACTACGAATTAAATACGAAGTTTCAAAAAAGGGAAAAAATCTAACGTTTCTCTGGATAGTTTATTTAAAAATTCGTAGACGCACGAATGAAAAAAAAAACAATAAGAATCGTTCCACATATTATATAGCAAAGCTCGGCAAGAGATTGACATCGACTAGGCCAACTCGACTTTCTAATTGACGTGTACCGCTAATTGATTTTAAGTGTCAGTCACGGTACTACTTGCTCTTGAGCATCGAGTTAATAACGATTCGTCCTCGTGTTTGCGACACTACGTCATACAAGAGGAGCGAGAAGCAGTGTAATATCGCCGCTTAAATATAAGTCACGCGGACGATGTAATAAAAATCATGCGTTGCGCGGCCACGCAAGGTGGAGTCTCCGCTCATTAACATCCACGTTATTATACTTTCACTGGCGTCCTAGTGGCGTTGGAACGTTTGTTTAATATTCGTAGGCACGTCGGCGGGTTTGCGATTATTATTACTCCGTTCGCTGTGTAAAAATTGTGGGAAAGGGAGGGGATTGTGGACGTCGTGGAAGGTTAAATCGAGGCTGGTACAATTGGCCAGGATTAATAGGGACGTAACGGAAGAGGATCGAAGAGGAGAGTTGGTCCATGGGCCGCGGCGTTGTATTTTCGGCCGGCGAATATTTTCGCGTCCAGTTCTCGATATCGCGCGCAACGATAACGAATCTGCCCGAACCACCTGACAGTCGTGTTTCGTTTTGATTTATGCGTTGGTGCGCACACCGGTGCGACGATTTACGACAGACCGTTCATTTGACTATCGGCCGGCACTCGATGACGAATCACTGAGTTATCGACTACGTCCGCAATGATATTTGCCAAAATACGACCTCTGCTCTCCCCTCCGTGCACACGATCCCGTGTATCGATGATAAATTTCAACCTGGATCGATAATGCATCGGACAATGACCCCTGCCGGGTTCAGAGATAAAATTTCCGGAGAGAAAGCGCCTCGATCGATGGGAAATTCGATGTATTTCCCTGGAGGAATTTTCAAACTTCGAACGCTTCAATTGAGATTTCTATAAAACATTTCTTTTCAATCATCATTTTGAGGAATATTCAATAACAGTAGTTGTTGGCACGCCTTCTTCCGCGTATCATTCCAACATAGCTATCATCCCATATACATTTATTTATCAGATTAGAATACTTGCTCCTTCCTTTTTTAACGACATCTTCGTCTCCTCTACCGAGTTTCGATCCAATTTCTCAGCTCTGTCTCTCTCTCTCTTTCTCTCGACTATTAAATCGATCGTAAACTTCGCGCAACGAACTTACGAACGCGGCTCGAGGCAAGATAATTTCGCTTGGATCGAGAACCCAAGTCCAGCCAAGTTGCAGCAGCGTTATTAAAACACGCGTGTAACGGCGTGTCATTCTCCTCCCCGCGGAATAAGTACAAGATGCATCGGAAGTTACGGTAATATCGCTGCTGGAAGATTAATTCTTCTCCGCGGAGCGGTGGTGATCGTGGTTGCCGTGCATTAATGCAGTTATCTCGATGCGTGACAGTGTTCGAAAGGAGTGCCTTCTTAGCATGGATCTTGACCGATCCAGGGGAAGAAGGAGAGAAGGATATATGGTGGAAAACAGGCTTGACTAGTTCTCATAGTTTATGGCCGAGTTAATGGCTACGATCGTATCGAACCTCGGGGTAAATTGTTATATGACTTCTCTGCCATCTACTCGCTATCTTCGATATAAATTTCACGGATTCCATGACAGTTCCGCGTGTAATGGAAAAGTAAAAGAAGGGAAATCTTCGCAGAACCGATTCACCGCGATTCGTATTAATAGATCGCTACATTGTGATGTGATTCGTCGCGTAGATTCCAGCAATCTGAATGCGTTCCCGTTGAACGGACTACTCTGGAATGCGTTGAAGAAAACGGAGAAAAACTCGCGTGGAGGGAAAATCGAGGTGAATTCGTGTTTTATCGAGAGCTCTCGATTCTTGGCTTTAAGAAATGCGGCGAATATTTAAATTAAACCGAGATAGAGTTACTCGAATTTGGTTAGAATTGGACGAAGGAGGCTCGTTCGTTGAAATCGTAAGGCTATATTAATCGCGAGCGTATAGATAGAGGTGCACGCATCGGGAGAAATATATGGCGTGAAAATAATGATATAAAGGGACGGACGGTCGCGAAAATGGAAGCGACGACAGCGTTATTTCGAGCGTTGTTTGGAAAAGCAATATGGCCGGTGTGGTAAATTACAATGAGGTAGGCCGGGTGAGACGCGTTATAATTGGAGAACTAGGAGGGCCGGTGAAATCCAATCGATCCGATCGAAATTGATATCGTTATCGGCGCAGGATGGTTTAAAATATAGCAACAGCGAATACAAAGTTTACGCGAGAAGTCGTGATAAAATATTATATTGTTTACGCGAGAAAGAGAGAGAGAGAACTTGTTATCGCGAAATTGTCAGCTTTGTAATTTTTACTAATATATAAACCAGCAAAGAAAGTGTGCACTAGTAGATATATGTTTATGAAATAAAATTCTTCGTACAAATCTCTCGGTTCGCGATACCGTACGCCTTTTGGACGCCTCTAGAGATTCAAGCGTGCTACTCTTTTAACTCGAATCATCGGAATCATCTCCGCGATTTTCAAAAAGAAAAAAAAAATCCGAGGATTCGAATTGAGGAAAGATAAAAAGCTCGAGAAAATGTGGAAATCTCTTTGTTCCGAATATAAACGAGGCAAGCCATCCAGCCGGAGAGAGGGTTGATGATCGAAGCTAGAGTTAACCCAAATCCAATTCCTCGCCTCGTCCGTGTCTCCGAGAGGGAATCTGTTTCGAAAGAAAACACGGAGAAGGTGGAGGGGCGAGGGGGGAAGAGGGGATCGATGGGAGAAACTTAGCCGCGTATCGTGAAACTCGAAGGAAAGAACGACACGTGGTGAGAGCAAGGAACAGAGAATTACGCTTGCACAATCCCATCGCGTGGCGCGGTGGCGGGCAAGGTGCTCCATATTCTATATTTAAAGGCGTGCGCAGGCCTCTTCTCCGGCCTTTGAAAAGAGAGAGACGGAGGGAGGATCTCAACACGTGCGTGTGCGTGAGTACGCACGCGCTCACGATCCCTCGCCCTCGCGTACTCGCGCGCTACTTGCTCGCTCCTCTTCGTCTCGTGACCGATCGCATTTAAATTTACCAATGCGATGCTCGCCGTCCAGACGTCGGGGAAGAGGAGAAGAAAGAAGGAATGAAAGAAAGAGAAGAGATAAAAAGGGCACGCTCTGGAAATATACGGGGAGAGGACGCTCGATCTTATTTGTTTCCGGTTGCTCGCGCGGTGATTCGAAACGATCGCCTGTAACGAGAACCTCTTCTCTCGTGGAGGAGAAGAAAAAGAGAGAGAGGGATCGTGACGTCTATTTTCTACCCGAAGAGCCTCGAAATCGTTCGAGGATCGACCGAGGATGCTACCGAGTTGGAAAGAGAGGAATCACTTTGAGATCCGCGGATGTAATTTACAAGCGTGTAAAGGAGACATCGCGAGGAAATCTCTCTTGACTTCTTTTCGAAGCGAACGTTGCCTTATTTACGAGAATGATTTTCGAATACTTTCGAAGAAATACGTATCTCGTATTTCGTAAAGTATCTCCGTATATCGGGTCGAAATTCGCGTCTATTTCGAGTTTAAAGAGATATTTCGTTGTCGTGCTTTCGAAAAAATGGGGGGAGGGGGCGACTCGTACGATGGTGAAAGCGAAACGGAAAGAAAGAACGAAAAGATCGATAAAATAAACTGTTATGCTCGACGCGGCGTATACGTTTCGAATCTATCTTTCGTACCTATTGTGTCGTATTTCATTGATGAGCCGATCTCTCTACGTAACGAGAACAATCGGCTTATTACATCCCAGGCTAAAACACTCGTGTCAATTGTACGATACAACGTGCGATTTCTTTCGTTTCGTATTATTCTCGGAATCGCGGTATAGATAAGCAAACGGAACCCAGGCTCCAATCAAATCCTCTTGCTCTTTCCGTCTCGCAACGTCACGGCTGTTTACGATTACGCGCGTCATGGCCAGCACACCCACGCGACGAGCAAAAAACGAGTCGTATAATGGCGAGTCGAGTAATGATTCTCACCAGCCGGTGGAGTAACGATCCGATGGAAACTTACGACCGGGGATCCCCACCTAACCGAACGGACGTAACCGCATAATTGTACGGTTCAACGTTTCTCGACGAATGCCATCTGTCGTTCTCCAGAAAAACGTCTCGTTACGTCTTATTACGATCGATGCTATTACTACTCTCTTATCTCGGTTTTACGCCATTTTTCTCTGCGTAGAATCAACTGGATGACAAGCGTTGATCGATATTTAAGTTGGACCGCCAGATCCATTTCGTGGAATTTTCGGAAAAATTATTGTAATCGTTGTATCGATATCTTCTCCTATTCTCCTATGTCGTTTGAACGGTGTCGATAATTTTGATTATCGATAAAAAAAAAAAAAAGAAACAAACAAAATGGATCGACGAGGAAAGATGTTTATAAAGAGTGTTGTTTGAATTTTGATCGTGATAATCGGTACGTTTCTAGTATTCACGCCAGACGTTGTTGGCTCGACAAATATCTAGTAATTATACAAGCCCTGTAGAATAGCGTAAATTGACGTCTACACCGAGTGTTTATTCTACCTTATTAGATAATACCGCTCCATTAATCCGATATTTGATCAATTGATCGTCGTTTGGGTAATCGAAACTACGGCTGAAACTTCCTTCTTAGTTTGCATCACGATTTATCAAGCGCTAGCCAATAGCAGTAACTTTCCGACTCTAGCAAAATCGATAACTCTAATACGTAACGTAATATCAGCTACTTGGTCGAGTAACATTCCAAACTTACGCCATATTTAAACCGAGAGAGTGATTCGATCCTGAGAGAGCTATCAAAACGTGTCGTACTCGATCTCGAAAGCTTCGATCACGTATCTCGGACGATACGTTTCAATTTTTCTCGGTTAACGAAAAAAGAAAAGGTTAGGAATCGGTTGATCTTGCGAGACGTAGATGGTGCTCCATTCGCTGGGCCAGTAGAAGAAACGCAAATGGTCTACGCGTTAAAAAGGTTGGCAGCGCGCGTGCTTTAATGTACGCGGATACGTGCAGCGTAAGTGGTTCTCTAGAAACGGCCGTAAAGGAAAACAAGCCACGATTTCATGACGTTACCTCGGATATACGGCGTCATTTAACCCCTCTAACCCGCGTACTTCTTTCGACCAAGGTTCCATTAATGGGCCGCGTTTCTAGCTCGAAATGACGTTTGAATTAGAAAGAGCTCCGCTCTCTTAATTTTTTCCCTTCCTTTCTATTTTTATTTTCAGCTTTTTTTTTTTTTTGCTTTGTTTTTCGTTTCCTTTTTTCTCTCTCTTTCGCTTTATTCGAAGATAAGCATCAAGTAAAGTTTGTCAAGATGTCACGACGTTTGACGTATAGTCCGGAATATACGAAGATATACTGGAATTAGTTTGGAATTAATTAGAAATACGTGTAACGAAACGTTTTTTCCTCTACCGGTTCTCTTCTCTCTCTGTCTCTTTTTCTTCCTTTCTTTCTCTCTTTTTCTCATTCTTCCGTTCTCTCGTCTCGTCCGTTCCTCTGTGATCTATGCGCAAGAGAATAACTGGAATTGGCGCGGATTCGTTAAAATGTCTACGGTTGCACTGCTATGATGAATAACTAGAATTTCAGTGTGTTTCTCTCAACAATAATCGATGGCATTTAACGATTGTAAATTTTATGCGCGACCTTTGCTCGGCCGTCGCGACTTCGCATTAAAAATAAATTAAGAAGAAAGATGCCGAATATGATATTGAATACTGTGCCTTTCTATTTCGTTTCCATGAAACGAGCAACATCGAAAACAACCATGGATTAATAAGACGATTTTTTTGCTTTTACGCATTATCAATTTTTTTTCTTCTTTTTTTTAAATTTTTTTTTATCATTCTTTCCCCCTCCCCCCCTTTTTTTTGTTTCTTTTACTTCGAAAAACAAGAACATCATTCAACAGACAATATAGTTTTATCCAACGATTAAGACAATGTCGCGCCTAAGTTAAATTTAGAGACTATAATAATACCTCATAGTCATTAGCGTTTTACATTAATGCGTTGAATTATAAACATGATGCAACATGCATTTCAACGAATCGTGATACCAGTTGGAAAGTAAAACAACGCGACATATTTACCAGATTCAACAAAACCAGACGAATGAATTATTCGTCTCCAATTAATTAAATTATTTTCGAACGATCATACACCATTTCCGTTCTAATAAACGCGTCATACGAAAACTCTCGTCCCACGATGTGCTACGGCAGAATACTCGTTTCCCTGTACGCGACCCCCTCTCCGTCGCGCCGATATCGGACCGGTGAATTATCCTAACTGACTCATTTCTATCGCCAACGCATCGAACCACCAATCTCTGTGGCCCACCGCATCTCGTAACTTTCTACCCGTATTATCTATCTCGTGGTACGTATCGCGTTGTACGATATACGTAGTACAATCACGTACACGTGGACGAATCGATCAGAGATTTATTCCACACGACTCGATCGAGCGGCATTACGATATATAGCGTATGTGTCCGTGTCTGGCCGCAATACGCCGCGACCATGAATAATTTGATTCTGGTAATCAGGTCGAATATCGTACGTCGCACGATTTCGAGCGGCGTAGAAATATTTTTCGTGTAAGACGTCGTACCGCGTCGAATTTAGACAGCCGTAGTACATCTGTCGACTATAATATCCATTGACTCGTAAGTAAGTATGTACCCCAACACTGTTGCGCGGAAACAGACGCGTGTAACCCGAGTGTTACCGCCTGTGTGCGTGCACACGTATCACACATAGGGAATATACTGGTCGCTAGTCTTAAAATAAGACCGGCCACCGCACCGTAATAAATTCTGCGTGCCTCCTCCTCCCCCTCGCGTATCGTGCGTGTGTGTGTCTCCTCTTCCAAGTGTCAGCCGAAGAGAGACGGAGAGGCAGACAGAGAGAGAGAGAGAGAGAGGTAGGGTGATAGAGCGAGGCAGGGTGGCGGAGGGAGCGGAAAGAGAGGAAAAAAAGAGAGGAAAGAGAAAAAAGAGGGAGTGAGAGAGAGGAGAGAGAGAGAGAAAGAATAAAATGAGTCACACGTCGGAGGGATCGAAAAGACGCGGCGACCCCTTCCCCTCTTCTTTTTCTTCTTCTTCTTCTTCTTCTGCTTCTTCTTCGTCTCCAACCCTATCTTGTCGAGTGCGCACCAGAAGCACGCGCGTTACTTTATAAATGTGCTCGCCAGAAGATGTTGCTATATATGTTAGCGTGTAATTCAAGAATTCGAGCGGCGACACACTGCTCGCTCACGACACACGAAATCCGGAGAAAGCTGACGGAGAAATACACGAGGAGGAGGAGGAGGAGGGACGAAGTTCGTCTTTTTTTTTTTTAATTCGGATATCGTGCCAGAAGGATGTGTCAGAAGGATGTACTTGGCTTTTTAGCTCCTCCTCAGTTGTTTGGGATATCATGGAGAGAAATTACGATTGTTTTTTTCTTCTTTTTTTTGTCTCTCGTAAGCTGGATCATCGAATCCTTTTGTTTACGATTTATACGTCGTACGGAGCAAAGATAGGGGTAGCGCTGATAAAGTGAATGCGCACAAAGTAATCGTGAAATATCCTCCAATATCGCGCAATTATTGTCGGCGGGCAAACAACAGCCCCTTTGTTCACCGTTTTCTTTACCACTGAGTCACTGGATCAACAAAACGTGGCTTTTTCTGCCGACTGACATCCACACCCGCCCGTCCACCGCTGATGTTTCTCGAAACGTTTTATTCCCGCCGGTTTTGCGACAATGCATTAACATTCTTTTACATTCAACCGGATCCTCCGCGGTTTCGTTTTCCAGAGGACGCCTCGTCCAACTTCGGTGTTTTATAACGTGGGCATTACTCGCTGGAAATACTGAGCTGAATCATCCTCCGGTGGCAACGGACTCCCGATTCCAATTTTTCTTTTCCTCGGTTCAATTTAGCTCGATATCATAACGGTACCACGGATTTCGTTAATTTCGAGACAATCTCACCCGAGTCGCTTTCTCTCCAACGTCCACCCACGTGATTCGACACACGCTGCAATGCAAGAACACGATACATTATCGCACGTCGTCCTTTCCCTACCTACTGGAATCGATCATCGAACTGGCTTCTCTATATTTTCTCTCGTTCCAAACCGATTATTCATTTCCAAACGTCATTGCATCACGCCGTGTTCCTAGAAACACGTAGCCGGCGCAAACACCTTATCGGCAAATCTTATCGAAATCGTACACGTTTAAATTTAAACCGCGATAGATTAACCCATTCGTATCCCTCGCGATCGCCACGCGAATAAATAAATCAAAACCTGTATTCGTGCCCCGCGACCCACCACTGCGTGTTCGCTCACCCACCGCACGGAAAATATCTCTTTTGCGACACACGCGATGCATTAAATATCATAGATTCCATTCCTTTCTTTTCTCTTTCTTCTTCCTTTTCCTTTCTTTTCACCGTTCACCGCCAATAAATCCGAATTTCCGCCACGGGGTGGGAACAAAACGCGTAGAGGAGCTCTGCGGGTGGGACGTGGGGGGTGTCACGAGCGTGAAATAGACGCGTGCACGTATAATTACGCTCGCCGTACACCTACGTCGCGTGGACATCGTGTAACGATCCGTTAATAACGTTACCGTTAACCACGCATTAGCGGTCACCGTGGCTATTTGCATATCGGATCGGTAATTTCCATCTGACGCCGGCGGGAGAAACGAGAGAGGAGAGGACGGCACGACGGTTGTGTACCAGTTTGCGTGTGTCGTGTATACCGTGATACATACCGGGAGGATGTGTTAAACGCTGCGCGTTGCTGTCTACTAGGTACCCCTTGCTGCGGCCTCCGCGCCATTACGGAGAACCCGTGTATGTGCCCGGTGATTTATCCAACGCGGCCGAATCGAAACCGTCCTCCCGATCCGAAATGGATATGTATGTATATATACGTATACACGAGTACAAACACGTAACGGATTGAATTTAAAATGCGCGAAGATCAACCCGGCCGATAGCTGAAATAACAGTTACGTTTCTCTCTGCTAACTATCAATTACACACTGTTTTGCGGACGGGTGGTGTGGGAACGTTGGAAGATTAGAAACTCGAAATGTTTGTATCTCTCGTTTTTTCCCCTTCCTTCCTTCTTTCTCTCTTTTTTTTTTTTTTTTTTTTCCTTCGTTTCTCGAGATACTCGTGGTATTTCGAGATATTAATACGATGATTTACGCCGGTGTTTTCCAACTTCCTTCGAGCTGCGACTTTTTTTTTCTACCCGTTACTCGAGCACTTTGCAATTCCCTCCCTCGTGAGAAGGGAAGGAGAGAGTTAAAAAAGTTAGCGGCTTCCGATTAATTAGCAATTAGATTTTTTTCCAAAGAACGTGGCAATTGATTAACAACACGGACAACTCCTTGATAAGTTGTTAAGTTAAAGTTGGGAATCACTGAGTTATATAGCAACGCTGAAAATAAAGCCGAATAATTTCGATATTCGTCGATGAGGGATACACGTATATATATATATATTATTGATTTAGAAGCCGAATTTTATTTCCAGTCCGGTGTCTCGACGCGGATTGCATCTTGCTCTCCCGAGTGTCTTCATATTTTAAAATATCTTGCCTCCCACCGACCAGCCGGCACATCTAAATATATACATACAGCGGTGCTCGTGTCAATTTGCGGGAACTCGGAATGCACGGAGGCCAGAACGAGAGGGAGACACAGGAAGACTGGACATCGCACATTTTCCACCACCTCCTTCCATTTCTCTCTTCTTCTTGCCCCTCCTCTCTCACGCTTGTATTTCACTTTCATGAGGTGGAGAGCAAGGATCGTCCGGGGTTTCTTCCATCGCGTTAAACGTGCTCTCTACGCCTCTAATAAGCCCCCGGCATTCTCGTTTTTCGTTAATGCGGCGTCTATGCACACGGTGCACTCGCATTACGCTTAATGTCGCGCAGCAGTGGCACACATGCGGCCAGCGTATTATCGCCGGTATATTATTGTGCTGCGTGTGCGTATAACGTGTTCCTCTCCATCCTCTTCCCACTTCCATTCTTTCTTTTTTATTTTTCTTTTCATACGTCGTCTCCTCTCCTTTCGTCCGTCGTCTCGTTTCCCGTTCTCCTTCTCGTTCCTTTATTTCTCTCTCTCTCTCTGTTCCCTCTCGCTTATTCCCTTTCCACCGGCGAGCGAGCGAGCGAGTACGAGCCAAGCGAAATGACGACGGTCGCGCGTGTACCGAGAGACACATTATGCCTCCGTGTATTTTTATCAACGGAAGTGCGTAGTTGTACGTGCGCGCATTCCTGCACAGCCTGCGCCTGGAAAAGCGACGCCGAAGGTGGAGGAGGGAGCGTGAAACGCGCCGCGCGTACACACACATACGCATGTGCACTCCTGTGTTCCCGCCATTGTCGCTGCCACACGCGCCTCTCCTCGCCGGGCATCCGCTCTCTTCGAGCCCGGCCTTCCATAATTTTACATTTGATTCCCTGTACATCGGTCTGTAGTTGTAAAGAATTTCCGTGCTGGGAAATTCTATCTCGTGATGCGAGTTTATCCGAACATCTATCTGGAACGAATTACTATAGAAGATTCCCGGTGCTGTTTGTTTCAAGTTAAATCGAAGTAGATTCGGATAAGTAGATCCGATATTAATAAGGAGTTCGATCAACTCCTTATTAATACGTGTTGTAATAGTCCCTCGATTCTTAATTCTCAAGATGAACAATCTGATCTAGCTACATTCAAGATGTACATGTGGATAAGAGAAATTTAGATTTGGGAGGAGGGAAGAAAGGAGTGGTGAACCGCGTGGTGACCAAGTTTGATCGATACCACGAGCGGTGCTAGGCTTGCCCCGGCTGCTTACCTCGTGATTTGACTGGTTAACACGGGGAAAAGCTTAAAAACATGCGTCAGTGAAACATCAACTACCCAGATAAGCAGATAAGAGGAGAGTAGTGTGCACACGTGCAACCACTTGTCCGTGTATTTGTCCATAAGGGAGGGTCGCGTGTATGGGGCGAACGGATACGTTTCGCGAAGCCATGACGGCTGCTCGTTCACTGCATAACCGGATCAGAAACCATGCAATCGTATCTACTTTTCTACTTACGGTTTAGTTGGGGTGCTTCGCCTACATGCGATCACGGCACAGCCGCGTCGCGCGATTACGAGAATTTTTTTTCGAACGATGCTCATCGCCCCAACCCCTTCCACCCCGTGGAAAGGGCGCGGGAATCGAGGTGTATCGGAAGCCTTGGAATCGTTCCAATACAGCTGTTCAAAGTTGAAAACAATTTCTACCCGATGCGATTCTATTCCATGTGTTTGAATGCGGTAGAAAGATCTCGTCGAACGGATTACGCAGACGGCTAAGATTTTTCATAGTGAATCGCGAATATATTAATTCGTGGCGATTCGATACACACGCTTAACCAGAGAATAACATGCTCGTATTAATTCGATAAGCAAATATATATACACGAGCGAGTGAATAAACTTTAACTAGGAGAATGGATTTTCAATGATCGAAAAAAAAAATCTAATCGATCCTTTTTTATATCCAATTACCCCCTATCAATTTTTAAATTTGAAATTTCTCGGATAAATTTTTATCAATTTCACAAGTGGCGAAATGGTAAAAAATTTCGAAAGAGAAAAAAAAATTGTAACGTTTATAATGTTTTTTTTCAATCATTCATATTCGATTAATAAATTCTCGAAACGAATGTGTGTTTATATTCTATACGCCCGTAGCGAACATATTTCGATATTTCGATCGACATTGTATCGAAACTTTAATATAAACACGCGCGCGTATATCAAAGTTCGCGTAGCGAATATAAACAAACGATTTCATTTCATTGTCGAAAGCGAGACGATACGCACTTACGACGCGGCGCTCCTCGATTTTCGCGAGTGGATCGTCGTTTAATCGTGAAATCTTTGATCGCACGACGAACAGGGATTGAATTATACTTCGCCCTCCCTCTCCCCTCCTCCCTTGCTAAATAATTCCGCTCATTTTTCCGCGGATTAATTCTCATTAGCGGGCGTTTTCTACGGGATTCGCGTTAACGGAACGATATCGAGATACGAAGGAAACGTGGGAAATTCTCTCGCTCACTTATTATATCAAGCTTTTGTACAACGTGCACAGAGGAAATATTTTTTTAGAATCGGTTAGCGTGTATATATATATATCATCGGTCGCTACGATTTCCTAGCCAGTTCTGTGTGTGTGTGTGCGTGCGCGTGTGTTCAATCAGGTTGGAATCCAGATACGTCTGCTTTCTAAAAACCGTAAGTAACGCAAGAAGAAGATCGTTGGATCGATTAAAGCGGTCCAAGTATAGTGGGAAAGGGAGGAGGGAGGGATATCGTTTCTTTCGTATGGATCGTTGGTGAGCTTCGATTATTCCTTACCCGCGGTTAAGGAGTAATTCGAGTCCTTTTTCGTCATTTGTCAGTGAAGCGAAAAAACTGTGGTGCATCAACAACGTTTTTTGAATTCGTCACTCTTTGTTATTTGATTGCGATAACGCGAATGCGTGCTCGATTATTCCGATAAGGTGTAAGAAAGTGATAAAATATGATTGTGATAAAATAGCGCAGAGTGTTACGAACTTCTTTCGATGATAAACGAAGTACGTATCGTTTTTCGTATCGTTTTTTAATTCGGTGCATAAAGATGTGTCGTCGAAAAATTGAATATCTCACAAGTTGAAAGATACGGATACGGTGCATATTTCTGCGCATCAACTTTTGCCACTTTTCTTCTGTTTCAATCCGTACAATCATCTTTTAAATTTTCTACGAGCTTTCACGTATCTAAACGATTCTCTACGAAATGAAATAGAAAAATGGACTTGAATTAATCTGGCATTTAAGTGCGGAATAGATTAAATGGAAATAAAGAAGAACGTATGGGACACAATGAAGGTGAACCAGAAAGAATAAATATTTAGCTGCGGAATGCGTGTGCCGCGTATAATGTAAGCAATTACATCGTTGTTCGTTTTTAGATCGCGACTTCCGATATCGAAGGAAGATCCTACGAAGGAACTTGATGCGTTTTTAACGAGAATAAAATGGTGGCGAGATAACGCAATAATTAATTGTCCGGTTATCTCGAATTTTTATATCCCCCGGTTTTCATTTCAACGCCCCGGCTATCGTCTTTAATGGATCGGAATACGTCGGTTAATTACGCTTTGTTTTTCCTATCCTATCAACTTGAAACTTTCGGGCCCGGTAATGGCGGGTGGAACGGCCGATATTGATATTCGATGGAAATATAACGGAACTTTGGAATAAGCTATTCCAATTCCATCTTTGGACGGCTGGTTTGTTGAAATGTCGCTGAAACTTATCGATCACTTCCGCCTCTCCCCCCTTTCTTTCCTTTCGTTCGAACTTCGCGGCGCTTACGAGTCTACGAGTAAGGGCAAGAACTCGAATTTCGAATTGAAAGGAATTTCCTTTTTTTTTTTCCTCCCCCCCTTTTTTTCTAATCTTTTTAAGTGGCGAGGCCGCTCGAGTCGAATAGTAGGAGGAGAAAGATAAAACGGACGGTAAATGTATCAAGAATCGACTTTAATCATTCATGGGCGCGATGGAAACGCACTTTTTTCACTGGTTGTTGACGGAATGCATACGCGAAATATAATTCCCGGCTCGAGGTGGCACGTCTCACGCGTATTATTACGTGTACGGCACCGACGTGTCTAATTACGTTCGGTTCAATTTCGACATTACGTTTCGATGAGAATTAATATCTAGGGGAGACCTTATTATTAAATCGTGTTTTAAATTATATAATCTCTCGATCTTTCTTTTCGTTTTAAACTTTACGAATCGAGAGAACGAAATCGAATTGGGGAAAAGATAAAACGGAGGGGGAGGGGAGGGAAAATTTAACGCAACGTCTTTCGACTAAATTTCTGTCCGCGAACAGAATTTGATAAACTCAACAGTGAATAATTTTATTCGCAAATTAACCCAACTTTCCTCGAGTTTAATTTTACAAAAATATATTACCGAATATATGCACAAAAGAAGCTATATAAAAAAGAAATAACGAGAGATAATATTTTTCACAACAATCGTGGAAAACACTCGCCTGGAACGTCTCTCGGTGCTCGTGTACGACGCACGAGCGTCCATACAATTAATTATTGACCCGTTTTAATCGCGTTAGGTCTAATTAGCGGGGAGAGGGAGTCCGTCTCAAAGTTGTTAATTAAATTGGTTAATGCGATAAAGGAGTCCATAGCGGAGTTCTCTCCGTTCCCTTTCTCTTCTCGCCTCTTTCGCCCCCCTTTCCGATTCTACATATCGGTCGCTGGTTCTCGTGTCTTTGTGTACCGCCCGCGCGGAAATGCACCGCGAAACGCAGACCAGAGATACTTTCATCCACGGCGATTATTTCAATTATACCAGCCGGTCTCACGATCAGGCCGAAACTCCTCCCCTCCCCTCTTTCTCTCTCTCTTTCTCTCTCCTCTCCTCGCGTATGCAGTCACGGTTTGCGGAGGGAATAGCCGCGGCGTGACGACGAGTAATGTACGAGTAGATGTTTATGCCGTCGCCACGGTGTATCGTAATCCTATTGAGGCGAGGCTGTTATAATATAAGAATTTCAATTGAAAGGATTACAATAAGTCGTGTAATTCCGTTATTCGTGTGCTTTTTCGTTAATGGAATTTTTCTTACGTAAATATACGTGTATACATACGTACATATAATTTTCTCTGGTAATAATTTTTAGAATCCTTTCCGATATATAGGTTTCTTGGCGAGTAACGTTCCTCTTGTTTACAAAAATCGAATGACTCAGTGATGAAGCGTTTTCGTGCGCTTTTCCGTGGCGATTTTATTGATTTACAGCCAGTTTATTATAAGCCCGTCGCTTTTTCAATTCTTCGTCTTCGATAAATTAATTCTTGAAACGTCAAAGTGGATCCCCGCCCTATTTTATTATCGATCCCTTCCATATCTTTTTTTCGCGTAATCGTAAATTTAAAAATATAAAAATATACAAACGAAATTACAACGTGCAACGTCTGAAAATAATTTATTTAGGTGTAGTTGGCATCAAATGTCACGGGTTAATGGGGCAAATATAAGGAATGCAGATTGATATTACTTATATATATCCAAGTTCAGTTTTAACCCACGTTTCGATCCTTTCTTCGGTCCGTCTATTGTGCCGGGCACAATTATAGAGCAACAGATTAATCCCAAGAAATCCTTATCCCAATTTCTAAATATATAATATCCGAGAAATCGTTGGGCAACAAAAATTTCCAGAACGAGTCGCGCTTATACGTATCAATCGATCGCGATTATTCCTTTCATATTTCGAACGTATGAAAAAAAAGAAAAAGCGACTAAATTTCAAAACGGATCGAGGGAGATCGAGTTTCAACCGGTCGATCGCTGTTACAAAACCTTGGAACGATTACAATAAATCGATAGCTGCCTACAATAATAAATATTTTTTCACGTCTCTTTTACGTTACACTCGAAACACACCGTGCGTGTCTCTATAGAGATATTCCAACCTGTTTCCCTTCCTCTCTCGTCGGCCAGAATTCCTCTCGAATTCTCTCGCGGATCGACGACACCTCCGCGCCTCGAAATAACCGGGTGGCAGCCGAGTTGCCACGGGAAGGCCGGCAGTCATTAATTATAATTAATATCGGTGCCGATAATGGCAGTTGCCGCGGTCCATATATCGGCGGAACATAGATCGGCGAGAACGCCTCTAACGTGTAAGCGGCCGCTATATACGTCCGTATAAATTTCCATCTTCCATCGAGATGATCGTCGTCGATGGTACACAGCCGCGTCCATACGAGTGGTGGTCAATTTGTAGTAGTAGCAATAGTGGTAGTAGTGGTGGTAGTAATAATAGCAGTAATAGTGGTGGTGGTACCAGTCAATTTCGCTCGGTTGTTGTTGGCGAATTGGAAGGAAAAAAGGATGGGATGAAAAACGGAAGTGGAAAGACGCGGAATAGAGAAGGGAGAAAGAGATAGCTGTACAAGTCGGTTCGACTTAAAAGGCATCGACGACGTGGATTAAACGTTGCTCGTTATACGTGTCGTGGTTGTAAATCGTCCTTGTAAATCAATTGACCGGATCTGGCCGGGCTGAACGACCTGATAAATAGGATTAACCGATTTACGGTGGACGAGATTCGTCCTGTATCGATCATAATCAAGCGGGATATCGCGAATCTGAAATTAATTTTCTCGACCGGTCGAGAAGAAGGCGAGAAGAGTGATCGTCGTTTCTTTATTCTCTTCTCTTTTGTTGCACGACCGCAGGCCAATCCATGCCAGCATCCGATCGTGATCCTGAGGGACGTCGCCTCGTCGGACATGGAGTCGTTGCTGCGCTTCATGTACCACGGAGAGGTGCACGTAGGTCAGGAACAGCTCGCCGCGTTCCTAAAGACGGCGCAGATGCTTCAGGTTCGAGGGTTGGCCGATGTGAACAGCGGCGCTGCCAAAATTCCTCCTCCCTCGTCCTCCGGCGGGAACAATGGCAGTGCGCCGGTAAATACGAGTTTCAACTTTCGAGATTACAAGCTACCGATTTAAATTTGGACATAGTACGCGGTAATTGGACATTGGATTTTCGGACTTGACAGGCGACACCGCGCAATCCTTGGCAAGACAACGGCAGAGGAGAGTTGAACGAGAGCGGTCTGAGCCCACCACCAGAGAAGAGACCTAGAAGCTACAGCCCACCGTTGGGTAACCACGTGGAGCCCAAGACCGACCTTCAAGAATCGCTTTTGGGCCAGGCTTTGGCGGAGGGACCCACGATACACACGACACCCACCAACAACGTTCAGGTACGGTGGCTCGAAAATATTTAGAACGGTCGTTGACCACCGTTCAAACAATGTTTCGTTTACGGAGAATAAGACTCGGAAGAGGGATGATTTTTATCGGTTACAGGCGCAATCTACCGGCGAGGATTCGAACTCCATGTCGGACAACGAGGAGGAGATGTCGAATAACGACAGCATCCTGAACTCGGTGAAGACCGAACCAAGCGACATCCTGAATGATTCTATGGAACATCATCGTAATTCGTTTCCGGCGCTCTTGGGAATACCAGGTAATTTGATCGAAATTACCTCGCTTCCTTTATTTTTTTATTTTTATTTTTTTCTTCCTTGATAAACGTATCGTAACTCTATCTCATCGACTCGATCGAAATTAATCTTTTGAACGGGGTCGATGTATCGCATTGTATTTCCTATTTAGAGTTGACGACCAGTGTGAATGACCAGATACAGGTTTGTGATTATGATCGTACTTGATACTTACAGGACTGATACCAGGACCGTCCGGGATCCACGCGGCGAATCAGGATCCGAATTACGGTAAGTGATCAGAAACCAACGATTCGATTCTCGACTCGGTTTTATTACGTATTCGTAAGCCCAGACTTATAATATCCTCCCGTCGATTCCCTCAAGACTCTGGTCTCTCGTTGTTGCGTTGAATGCATGGAACTCTCGTACCTCTCACAACCCTGCATCCCCTTGCCCAATTTACTCCTTTTGGAAAAAGAAAAAGGAAATAAATAAGAAAGAATAATTGTTGATAATGAAACGAAAAAAAAAAAAAAAAAAGAAAGAAAACAAAATGGTGAGCAACAGCGTGTCGTAGAGCTACGTCTCCGACGGCTCTTCGAGTTCGTTTGCCGGAACAATATCGATTTTCCTCCGCAAAAATGGCCTGCGATCATTAGAAACGGTATCGTTAGGGTTGCCATGCAAATGAGAAACTCGATTCTTTTTTTTAATAATAATCTCGAATTCTTTGAACGACCCTTCTTGCTAAGGCTAATTGGTCGGCGAGGTACGAATTCGATCGACTGTTTAAAACTGTTTATGGAAAATAGAAATAAATAAATAAATAAAAATGACGTGAGGGTGGAGGTACGGAAATGGCAACGAAGAAGAACAAAGTACACACGTTACCACATTCAACAAACAGATATATATATATATGTATATGTATATATGTATAAAAATCCTGACGAAACATTAAATTAACACATATATAAATGTGAAATATTAAACAATTGAAATTAAAAGAGTGCGACAAAAACATTTTGACAAAATACAATCTACAATCTACGATTCGATCATAAATATTCAGGGAATTAAACAAACAACACGCAATTGGGGGAGGGAAACAGTGTAACAGAAATATAAGAGGAAAAAAAAATATAAATAAATAAACGGAAATAAAGTAAACAAAAAAAAAGAATATCAAATATAAACGAACAGAATTGAAAACGAAGGGCTGTGGGAGGACAGAAAAAAAAAATTGAATAGTGTTTAAGGGATCGTACGAGGTTGGCTGAGGACTGACATTGGCTGGTGGTTCCAGGGCGATGGCAGCCCTCTGGAGGAGACGGTTCAAGCTCGAGTTCCGGTTGGTTGCCGGGTACGTCCTCCACGAGGAACGAGCACGCCGGGTCTGGAACTTACCAGAGCGGAGTTCACAACTCGAAAGGTCAGGATCTGTCGTCTCTGCTCCAGCAGCATCACCATCACCATCACCTCCACGCCACCAGCCAAGCGTCGCAGCAACACGCCCTAAATGCCCTGAACTCGCTCAACTCCCTGAATACCGAGCAGCTGTCGATCATGCATCAAAAGTTGCAGAACAATCTGCAAACGTTGCAGCAACAACAGCAAACAGCATCCGCGAAAAACGAACTGAATCTGATGCTTCAATCGTGCGCCAAGGAGAAGATTCAAGAGAGTATGGCGTTGTTCCATCAACAGACCCATCAACAGCGTCGGTTCCACCAGCAGACCGACAACGCGAGCCAATCCGGTAAACCAAAGTGTCCGGAGTGCGGGAAAATCTACTCGAACAATTCGAATCTGAAGCAGCACATCGTGAACGTGCACACGGTTCAAACGGAGTACGTCTCGTGTCACGTGTGCAGCAAGCAGTTCAAGACGAAACAGTACCTCCAGATACATCTGTTGTCGATGCACGGTATCCGGAAACGGAAGAGCTACCCGTTGTATCAGATGCAGACACAGATGCAACAACAACAACAACAACAACAGCAATCGTCGGGCGGCCAAGTGTCCGGCGGTCAGCAGCAATCGCAACAGCAATATCCGGCTCCGGAGAGATGGTCCGGAGGAGAGGACAAACAGTGATCGAAACGCTTGTCTCGTGTATCGTTGATCGATCGAAGAACCACGCCAGAGACACGTGTGCCTCCCTTGGACCACGTATATAGGGGTGAAAAAGGGAATAGAGAGGGTCGATGAGAGTGGATGCTGGTAATCTGTATAGTTGGCCCTGGAGGAACTCTGATAGATAGCTCGGAATTATTTGGGATTAAGACAACTACAACCTCGCAATAATCTTTGTAGTAGATTTTATTGTACATACGCGAATCGCAAACGTGCGCATAGGGAAGTAAGTATTTTTCGCGTGGAATACTACACTTGCATATAGATAGTTTATTTTATTTTTTTTTTTTTTTTCTTTTTTTCGGTTCTTTTTCTTCTCCGCGCGTTTTTTGCCTCTCTCTGCCCCCTCTTTTTTTCTTTTTCTTTTTTTTTTTTCTTTTTTTTCTATTCCTTTTGATAGTTAGGTTAAAAGAACGGAGGTGGCGATAGGCAAGAGGAGGGTGAAACAGGGTGCTGATACGAGGATTGGCCGACCTATTTTCGTATTGTACCGCAGTGCGCAGCCAATCCTTCGAGGCAGCGATAAGTAAGCCCCCCCGCGATTGGCCAGCGGAGACTTCTTGAAATTCTCGCCGGAATTCTTATCGGTATAAATAGTAGGTGAGGAAGAAAGAAGGATGCGTCAGCCTCGTTTCTTCGAAAAGAGAGTCATTCACGGGAAAACGTCGATAGGGCTGTATTCACCCTTTTTCGAGGATTCGCGGTCTTTAAGGGGAAACGGACGGGCAATTCTAAAGGAATAGCTGAACCGATGAAAATAACCTTTCTAATGGAACCGAATCTTATCCTGAATATTTCTCTCCTCCTTTTCCTCTTTCTTCTCCTCTTTTTCTTCTTCCTTTTTTTTCGAATCAAATTTTCCTC
Source organism: Apis cerana (assembly GCF_029169275.1). Lineage (NCBI taxonomy): Eukaryota > Metazoa > Arthropoda > Insecta > Hymenoptera > Apidae > Apis > Apis cerana. Next base: position 6,316,621 of record NC_083864.1, on the reverse strand, counting down.
TCCTCCTCCTCCTCCTCCTCCTACTCCTCCTTAATGCAAAATCCCTCGTCTCTGACGAGGCTGCAATTAGATCGACCGAATTGCCGAGGTGTATTTTTATTACAAAGGAAAATACCGAGCGAATTATTTCGAACGTTTCGTGGCGTTGAAACGAATTTGGGGCGTAATATTCGTTTGTCTTTTACCGGGTTATACACTTCGGGATGCTTTTAAAATATTGACACGCATAGCTAAAACTGGTAGCCAGAAACACGGAGGCGCGTTTCATTTGCTCTCTGTCGCTTTCTCATCTTGACGCGTCGCATTTCGCCGCGGCAGATATATATATACGTATATACACACACACGCGCGATACGTTTGAACGTGTGCGTTTGAGTGCAACATTGTGCACCATCGCCACCACCACCAAGTACGTGCATACACGTCGAACGTGCCCGCGCACATTTAGGCACACGGAATTACGAGGGCAGAAAGAGATAGACCGGGTTGTATTGATCTCGAGGATTCAACAAACAGCACCTAGTGCCTCCCGCTCCTTCCTCTCTAACTTCACCTTACTCCTCCACCTCACCCCTATCTCTCGCTTCCTTCTCCACGTATTTCATAGGATTCGGCTTGTCTTCTGGATGGAGTTCGGCGAGCTCTACCCCTATAACACCCCATTCGATAGTTTCTCTAGTTATCCTACAGTCTTTTCTTTTTCTATTTCTTTTCTACGTAAATTGTAATCGCGAAATTATGTGTATTCGAGACAATATATTTATTATTCAATTTCAATATCATTTCGATGTTCGAATCGGTCTTGGCAATTCTTCTTCGACGTTTACGGTTGTTCATCGTGTATATATCAGTGTCTTCTTGCCAACTTTATTCGCCTACTTTTTACTCTTTTTCACAATTAGTTTTAGCACGATGATAGTAACACGATATATTTCGAAATGCTATATATTTCGAATATAAATAATGTAGGATATATCGCGTAATCTTGGTGCAATATCACGCAAGACGTTCAAGAATCGAAGAGTAAATGGATCTACGCCGCTCAATGGATCGAATTATCTATCGTTAAGGTTGCACGGTGTCAGTGTCGGACCAGAGTTTTTCGAGGGTAGAAGAGAGGAAAGTTGGAGGAGGACACGCGATACTCGGCCCTAGTGAGCGTAGGCCACGCGATGCCTAATACACGATCAGCCTACAACCCCCATTGGGAACCCCTGGCAAAACAAACCCTGCCTGGCTTATCCAATTCCACGGCATTTCCACGAATCTCTTCCATCTCTTGTCTGTGCTACCCAACCCTGAAGCTCGTAGTTCCGACGTAAATGGAGGTGGAGCATTTGTTTCAGCCACCCCTTTGTCCTCTCTCTCTCTCTCTCTCTGTTCGTTCAATCCTTCGTTCTCGTTTTCTCCGTTTTTACCATCAACCCGCAATCCCTGCCATTCAACCGGTTGGATCGTCTTGTTCTTATTTCCTTGGCGTGAAACTGCGTCACCTTTGAGAGCTACCAAGCTCTAAAAGCACTCGCCGCCTCTGGTTTCACAGACAGGGCGAGGAAATGGTTTTACTTCCTCCTGTCGCCGAAGGTGATGGCCTGGTAACATATGTCTTTCTTTCCTTGTCTTTTCTTTGTGAGATGTGTTTTTTTTTAATGTTTGATATTATGTTTGGTATGGAATTAGTATAAATTTAATAATTTTCATAAATCAAACGTGTTTTGGTTTTGAGTAATTAACGAATGGTTCAAGAAAAAATTGTATAAAATTTTCTATGTTTTTTTCTTATAATTTTCTTTAATTTCTTCTTCTTCTTTTTTTTTTTTTCCTAATCTAATTCTTTCTCATCATCAAACGCAGGAAATCTTAGAGGACACTGGCGAAATCGACTCTCCATTTTCCACTCTTCACAGATTAGAGTCATCTATCACCCGGATTCGATCCGGATAACCGTTCGTTTCGGACCTTGGCCAGATTCTTATCAACCTGATAAATTTCCTCGATAAAAAACGTTGGCGTGTCTGTTCCACCGTTTGACCAAACTTGCTCCTCGTATATACCGTGATAACCTTCGACGTATATTGGGGGAAAAGTTTGGAAGAGCGATGATTACGATAGAAATTGCAAAGGAAAGTATAAAAGTCGATCGCGTGATTATCGCGTCCGAGGAAAGAATGAAAGATCTGCCCGTTTGTATCACGCGTGTCACGTAGTCGGAGCAAGTTTGCGGGAAATAACTTTCTTCCTTCTTTAATTCCGCGCAGTTGTGACACTTCTTGCTTCTCCCTTCTTTGTGTGCACCGCTCGGAATACAGATTCCTCCATTGGCCGAGGGCTAAGGGGTGGCGTTAAAACTTCCAAAGAGAAAGAACAAAAAAGGAGGAAAGAAAGAAAGAAGGGAAGGAACCTCGAACAAATAACACGCGAAGGTATGATCGATTAAGTAAGTATAATCTGGCTTGGAAAGTGGTTAGAGAAGGGCAAAGTGGAAGAGACAAAGAGAGGAGAGGAAGAACAGGAAATGAGATGGGATGTAAGGATATTGTGGCCCACTTCGGCGATCAGATACATCGAAGCTTTAGGGTTGATGGAAAAAAAGATGGCCACTCATGAGGGAAGGGGGGGTATGGTGAATCGGTTGAAGAATAAAAATGGGATTTTGTACGATAAGCGGCCACGTATACCGTCGAGTCCAAATGTTTTCTCGGTGGATTTCTCTTTTTTTTTTTTTTTTTTCCCCTCTCTTTACCTCGTCGTTGCGTATTTTTTGGTCTTTTCGCTGCTCTCTTTTTTTTTCCTCTACTTCCCAAGGTCCATCTTATCCCCGATTTCCCGCTGGTCCTTCTCGTTTCTTGTCTCCTTAATGTTCCGGAATCCCTTTTTTTTTCCCTCGCTCTCACTCACCCTCGTGGCATCCACGTGTTGGCGGCGCGCGCGAGGGGAGGGAAGGATCGACCGACCCGAAGGGCGGTTCATCCGATATTGCGTCGTCCGGACAAATGACAATTGCAATTCCCTTTTGAAATCTATCGCATTAGTCTTCTGTCCGGACGACGAATCGTTAGATCGCTGCGTGAAATTACTCGTCCTTATCCTTATCGCTCGTTTCTTGTTTCATTTCGATGGCTAGAAAGATCGATGGGAAATTTTTTTATTATCGATAATGTTATTTTATCTAAATTCAGTTGGTTATTTATAGCGTTATTTCCTCGATTTAATTGAGATTGATCAATTTCGACATGTATGGGGAAGAGTCGTCGACGGAAAATTGACAGGAAGCGCCATTAACGCGAAGAATATAACGCCACGAAATTAGAGCGAGGAAGAGTCACGAATGCTTTGACACACGCTATAAACCCGTTTAACTTCACGAGTTACGTGCCACAGACGTCGGCCTTTCGAAATTACGAAAGTTTGGCTCGTCATCAAGAAAAAAAAAATGACGAACAAAGACTGCGCGCGGCTGGAGCATGTGTGTCATATACCGCTCCTTTTACTATTATTCCTCTTTTGCGCGATATCGTTTTCATTTCGTCGATTATTTCCGGGTTAAATGGGAAAGAGAATAAAACGAGTAATTCTTGTTTGGATTTCAAGAAAATTTCGTAACGTAGAAAAAGAAGGAAAAATATCGTGGGGTTAATTAAAGGAGCTAAACCCACGCTTTCTTGCATCGAGCGGCGAACGTCTTAATTAAATAACTCTGTAATTACCGATTCGCGTTATTTTTTTTTTCTTTTCTTTTTTTAATTTTCCAATACGACAAGTTCCCATACCATCCAATTTAAATTTCCCAATTTCTGAGGAACATGGAATAGAATTCATCTACTGTATGCAGGAATACTAGACTCGTTCCGGCCGGAGCGTATCGATTGTTCCGCGTCGAACGTAGAGGAACGATAGAATGAGATTGGGTTTCACGGTTGCAGCAACGACGGATGGGGTGGTGGTGCAGCACACTTTAGCAGGAAGATTGATTAAGCTGCCGCAGCCACCGCCGCCCACGCGAGGTATATTAAAGACGTGACCCGACATAAAGGAGAACCCCCTTCGTCTTCAGCTACCATCCGTCTCTTTCTCCCCCTTCATCCACCCCTATCTTCTCTCTGACCACATTGATTTTCCACGCCACTCTCTCTATCTTCCATCTTACCTCTCTTTCTCCTTCTCCATCCCGTTTCCTCGCATCGCCTTCGCCCTCGTCTTCTTCTTCTTCTTATTCCTCCTTTTCCTCCTCTTCCTCCTCTTTCCTCCCCGGTAATTTTCTCTTCGCCGCAAATTCTCTCTCTCTCTCTCTTTGTCTCGCTCGCTCTTCCAACAAGTACAAACAAGTACGATGGAAGAAACGTTTTCTCGCGTTTCTCCTCCTTTTCCTCCTCCTCCTCCTCCTCTGTTATCGTCGCCGGGCCACCACCATGCTCCTCTATCTATCTATCTATCTATCTATCGTTGTTTACTTTACTCGTAAGCTCGAGCCAACACTCGAAGAAGAAAGAGGAACAGGACCAGAGCGAGCGACCGACCGACGGAGTTCCCTGTCTTCCCTTCAAGCTTTGCAAGTTTGATTGAATTCCAACGAGTGGCTGGTATCAGGAAATGGACAAGTTGATTCGAGCTCTGTGTTCCACCTTCCTCTCTCTTTTTCTCTCTCCTCTCTTCCCTGCCCACAAAGAGTCTTTTTTCCCTTCTTCTTTCCATCAGACGTCCGCTAGAAAGCTTTTAGCCTTTCCTATCCGAGTTTCGAACCCAGGGGGGAGGAAGGGAGGGGGTTATTTTCGGTTCTCACGTTCACCGGTAGGGATTAGAGAGGACGCGAGAGATTACAGAGTTTCGTTATTGCCGCGCTAAATGTTCGTCCCCGTTGTAGTCACTGAATTAAACGGGGGGGAGATAGAGCTTTTATTAAAAGCACGCGCGACGCTTCAATTTTAAAACCGTGCCGCGGATAGGCGTGTTTGAAATTAAAATAAAGGTTGGAAAATAAAACGGCAGCGGAGAGAGAAAGGTCAAGGGTGATGGAGATGGCGGAACGAATGGGATATATATTTCATCCCTCCCCTCCTTTATTCCACGCGTTCTATTTCTCATTTTCTACCTTTCCATTGGAATTATATTTCTCCTGGAACATTTCGTTGTCCACGTTGTCAAGAATTTTCGACGCCGTATTTTCACTTTCCTTCGAAGCGATTCATCAATTTTCAGCCGAAGCCACTTACCCCCGACCGTGCCCCATCCACTTCTTCTTCTTCTTCTTCTCTTTCTCCTTTTTCGTTCCTTGTATCTGTGCAACCGTCAACCTCTCGCCGGATTTGGGATATTCATTTTCCTTGAAATTCCCGCTGGGAAGAGATTTTTCTCTTCTTCAACGGCTACTTTCCACGCTCCTCGTGAAATCGATCAGCGAGCATAAAATTCATTTCCATCTATTTCCATTCGATACAAGATACGTGCGAATCCGTGGATAGGACTATCATCGTATTAATAGCGACGCTCTCGCTCTTTCATCCCTCGCGATTAAACGATTCTCGCGCTACCTCCAAAAAAAAAAAAAGAAAAAAGAAAAGGAAACTATCGATTATCTATCCCCCTCAATAAATACGTTAGAATTAGTCGATTTCCTATCGGGTGAAGATTCACGGCGACGCAACAAATGTCCTCTAAAAATACGAAGAAACGGGAACAGTCGCGCTCTGCGAAGTCGGTTGAGCGACGCGCAAAAGCCATCGGATGGTTTTCATGAACGAGAGAGAGAGCGAGAGAGAGAGCAAGAGAGAAAGAGAGAGAGAGAGAGACGAGTTGTGAGAAGGCGAGAGACGGTTACGAGGGCAGCAGTGGAGAGCGGGACGAGGGAGGAGGGGTTGAAGTGAGAATGAGAGGGATGGAAGAGAGAAAGAGAGAGAGAGAGAAAGGGAGAGAGGGAGGGAGCAAGAGAGAGAGTAAGAGAAGAAAAAGGGGGAGAGAGAGTGAGAGGATGAGAGAAAGAGAAAGAGAGACAGAGAGAGAGAGAGAGGCCGCGCTTCCCCCGAGGGTCCTGGGATCGATCCCTGTGCAATTTCCCGCACATGTCCGCATTGATCTGCCCTCACTTGCCCCCGGCGCCCACCCTTGCCACACTGAACCACCGCCACCCCCACTGACGCCGTCACTGACGCCGCTGCCGCCACCACCAACCACCCTTAGCTTCTTCGGGATCCCCACGATCGTCCAAACACCCCGTCTCTCACGCCGTTCACTGTCCAAAGTCTGTTTGGAACTACTACTCGTTACCTCCACCCCGGATATTCGACCAACCCCCTTATAGTTTCCCAGTAACGTGCCTTAGGAAAGGGGGAGGACGTGCCTTGCTCGTAGACACGCGCGTCTTGTCACGCGTCACACGCGATACGCCTCGCGGCGAACACGATTTTTCAATTTGAGGGAAAAAGAAAAGAAAGGGAGAAAGAAAGAAAGGAAGAAAGGAGGGAGGGAGGGAGGGTGGGTGGGTTGGTTGCGCGCGTTGGCTTCGCTCCCCGTGATTGGCAGCTTCTTCCGCTCTCCCATGGGGCGGTTGTCTATCTCATCGAAAAGCGTGTCGCTTTTCAAATTTCCCTGTGCTGCCGCGACGACGTGGGGATTAATTAAAAGAGCGACGAAAGGGAGGAAATAGCACTACAGCTAGTTCGACAGCGAGCTTCGTGAATATGAACGTGGAAACACGGTTAAAACGTGTTCGAGACGAAAGGACAAAAATTACTCTCGTCGACGCTCTTCTTCCCTTCCCTCCCTCCCTTCCTTCTTTCCCTCTTCTTTCTCTCTTGCTTCCTTCTTCCTCCGCGAACCCTCACGAGGAAGCTCGTAAAAAACTTAGGGCAACGAGGGGCGTCGCGATGGAAGTGGATGCGCACGAGGGCCACGAGGCAACGTGGCCTATCTAAATTAAACTTTTCTCTCTTCTCCGCGTCCCTCCTCTTCACCCTACCATCCGTTCACCGAGCCCCCATACATCAGCCTGTCATAAACCTAAGCCGTGCCAAGCCGCGTTCGATGTAACCGATCGTTAAACTTCGCTACCGGAAACCAGGTGTACCTTCCGACGGGAATAACCGTTCGAAGGAACTGAAAGGCACGCGGGATGGATAAAGAGAGCGCGGGGTTATTGATCGCTTCGAAATTGCTTGCTTCGCTTCGCCTATGGAAATGTTAAACTAGGCCTATCGAAAAACTTCTCCTTTGCCCCAACTTTCCCGCTCCCTAGTTTTCACTAGGAATTACAGCGCGATGAGAATGAAGCGAGAGAGAAGAAATATAGCGGATATAACGGAAGAATATTTCGTTACATTTATTATCAAAACGCGTAAAAATGTTACTGGAAGAATGTTTCGTCAAGTCAAGTTGTTGTAACTGGATTGCAACGGGAGCATCGAAACGTCCGCGAAAGAGAAGACGGTGATCTTCTTCCCCTGATTAGTTCCCCGGGGAGCGAATGGCCGACATGATTGAAAGGATCCATGGTTCTGTTCGCGTCAGAGAGATATAGAGAATTGGCCGGCGGTTTCTCGTCGATATCCTCCGCGCGATCGCGTGGATCGACGTTTTCAAGATATTTCGTTGCGTAAGACGAGAGGCAGACGGCAAAGAAGTTTGCCGGAAAGCCGAAGACATCGATCTTCGGCTTCCCTTCAGCCAATCAGCGTGCCGACTGCTTCTTGAGAAGCGGCTCCTCGTTAATGCAGCGCAATTCGTCGGAGCGACGCTGCTAATGGACTGGCGCAATCATCCCAAGCCTCGCTACCGAATCTCCTTTCTCCGTCAACAACGTTCCTTCCTTCCTTCCTTCCTTCCTTCCTTCCTTCCTTCCTGCCTGCTTGCCTGCCTGCCTGCTTGCCTGCCTCGTCTAACCTCTGCTCCATTTTCTGCCTACGCTTCACAACTCTGTCACTTCCTGTTTTCTTCGCTCTTCGTTCGTCTTTGTCTTTTTCACTCCTCGTGTTGGCTCTCTAACCACTCTGCCATTCTTTTCAGTTTTCCCGACTTACCATCTGCCTCTCTTTTCAAAGTGGAACGTTGTTCTTTCCTCGTTCCGATTTTTCCATTCATCTTTCCTCGCCTATTTTTCCTTAATTTTTCTCTCTCGAAATTCTTTCTTTTTCTTTCTATTTTCGTTTTGCGTCCCTCATTATTTTCCGACTGTCATTCTCCCTTTCTTCGTGTATTTCGTGGGTGAAGTGGATATAGTACAAGAGACGCTGCAGGAAGGTAAAAGTGAAACTTCTTAACGAGACGAGATTCTCTCGGTTCCTTTCTTTAGATTGGTTTCTTTAGAAACATCCTGTATACAACCATCACGTGTCTGCCTTTCATTCCACTTTCGTGGTTCCACTCCGTCACACGATCGTTCATTCCGTTTCTACCCTCGTGCTCTCTCTTCCGGTTCGTCGTACCACCTCATCCATTCCCATTTCTCCTATGTTCTATCACTCTCTTCCGACCGATCGGCTCAGAGATCCGTTGTAATCAAGCGCGCTCGTGCCCCACGCTTCCTACCTTCCCCCGCCCAGATCGATCGAACTGGTACGATTACTCAACCGACTTACGCGATTCTAACAACAGAGAAAAGAAAAACTTTCGAGATTGTTCAACCGTCGCTCTGTCCCTTTACTCTTTCACGCCGATCGTGTTTCCTCTGAAGAATATATCGCGCCAATAACATTGACGGGTAAAAATTCAAGCGGTGAAAAAAGGATGGAAAAGAAAAGAAAATGATCAATTTTCGTTGCTCGTCGGCGAGTTTATTTTTCGTCGGCTAATAGGTACCGGGCAGGGTGAAAAGGATTCGACGGGTGGAATGCACGGCGTGACCTTAATTCCACGGCGGAACGCGATGTAGCCGATACGTAAATCATCGTTGAATACGGTTTTCCGGGTGTGTACGTTCGCGTAATTCTAACAAATCGGCTCGTCCCGACTGTAAATCAGAAGGCGGCGTGCCGCATTCCCTTTATGCAGCTACCATAAAGGCCGCTTTTTACCCGTTCACGGCTCCTTATATCCGGGTTATATATTTCACGGTAGGGCAAAAATTAATCCTTATCCCCTTTCTGTTTGATTGGATTTGTCGCGGGACAAACGCATTAACATTGTCGTAAATTAAACGCGGCTTCGAATAATTCTTGGCGAATTCGTTCAAATATTATTCAGCGCGATGGTAGAGGTGGGGGCGGGATCGAGAGGATGGCAGCAGCGAGCTTTATGGAAGACGATTTCGAAGGCGGATACCTGTCACGCCGTGCCTGCACATCCTTCCCCTTTTACGTAATGAGACGTGCACGAAAGTGGGAGAGGCCTTTTGCTTAGAGATTCGTAGGAAAGATAGTCGTAACGAGGCGTAGAGGGTGGATCAATACGAGGGTTCTTACGTAGTTTGCTCTCTCTCTCTCTCTCTATCTGTCTATCTCTTCACTGTCTTCTCCTTTCTTCGTATATTCTCTTTCTCTCTCTCTCTCTCCCCCATCCTTTCGTCTCTAACGACTCCACCCCTCTTGTCCTTCGTCTTCGCTTATCTTCTTCTTACATCTGAAACTCTCTTCTCTCTGAATTTTTTATTACTTTTTGTTTTTTCTCTCTTTGTCTGACTCTCTTGTCTCTCTTTTTCTTTTCTCTACTCTTTTCTCTGCCTCTCTCTCTCTCTCTCTCTCTCTCTGTGGCGCCGAGAGCTTGAAATGCAAGAGGACGAAGGTGGCGACTTCTATCTTCCATCATCCAAGCTTCTGTCAAAGAAGCGCGACCAGGATGGGATTTCCATCGGTGACCGTTTCCCGCGGGCATTACCGCGGATCGAATTTGAAAAGAAACGATAATCGAGAACAAAGGAAAGGGAATGATCGACGAAACATTTTGAGAATCTCAAGGGATGGGATCGAAAGACGTGTGCGATTCTGCACGATGATCGTGATAATCGAAATATAGAATTTTTGTTGAAAGCGTCAATGGTTGACGGCTACGACATCATCAACGACATCAACAAGTACAACAACAACAACAACAACAATCAACAACAACAACAACACACCAAACATCCTACAACCGGGCATGCCCTGAGAGTACGAGAGTAGCCTGCGTGCGTGTGTGTCCAGGTATGAGAATGCGTGTGCATGGAGTGCAACCTGTGTGCACGTGGCGGTGAAAAAGAGAGGGAGAGAAAGAGAGAGAGGAAGAGGATAGATCGATCGGATACGATAGCGTGTGGCCCGAGGGTGCGGAGCATGACCGAGAGAGAAAGTGAGAAAACGGCAGAGAGTGAGAGAGAGAGAGAGAGAGAGAGAGGAGTGAGTAAGAAAAAGGAAAGGAACTCGTGTGAGAGGCTGGTCACGCGTGTGTGACTCCTGCGTGGGTGTGTGTCGGTGCAGAGAGAGAGAGAGAGAGAGAGAGGCAACGTGTGTGAATGTACATAAGAAGGAGCGACTTGTGTACGATTGTGTACGTGAAGAGAAAGAGAGAAGAGTAAATGTGGCGGGCGGCAGTTAGAAAAAGAAGGAATGAACGACGGAGAGAAATAAATCGTGAGTGCAAGGGAGAGTAAGAGATGGGGAATGATGGAGAAAAAATGAGCGAGCGAATGAGTATGTAAGTAAGATAAAGGAAGAAACAGAGAGAGAGAGAGAGAGAGAGAGAGGGAGAGGAAGGGATATGAAAAGAGAAAAAGAAAGAAACGAAAGAGAGAGAAAGACAGACAGAATCAACTGACGGGCACGTCCTGGTTGTAGGATCGGTGATGCCGAAGAGGGAGGAAGCCGCGTTGGCGGCGGTGGCTGCGGCCGCCAACGAAACTACGGCAGCCGTGGAGAATTTCGCGAGACTCTACACGGCACTGCGCCACGACGATGCTAGGCCTCTCTGCCGTTACTGCGGCAGAAGCTACTCGTCACCGAGCAACCTTCGACAACACGTGAAAAATGTCCACTCGAATTGGCCGCCCCCGGAGACGTGGCCGCAGTGCAACGTGTGCGGGAAACGGTGCAAGACCAAGCATTACCTGATCAATCATCAGCTTCAGGCGCACGGGATACACCAACGGCCAAACTTGAACAATCCTAATCAGCAACAGCATCAGTCGCCCTCTTCGTCCTCCTCGTTGCCATGAGTACAATCCTCCTCGTGCTCCGCCATCCCCACGTCGTCGTCGTCGTCGTCGTCGAACACCACCCATGAGAAACGATCCGCGACCAGATGAAGTCGAGCGTCGTTCCCTCGCGCCTCTCGCCGATACAGGATAGCCTTGTTCGGTGTCGAAACGAAGCCGGATTCTCGGTCGGGTTATTTTCGAATTGGAATGAATCGGTGTATCCACATTCGCGATGGAAATTATTCGAGGTCGATTGGATTTGATAGAATTATCGTCGCGTTATTTTTACGAGGGGTGGGATATTGGAGGAAACTGGGTGAATCAGGTTATGCCTATTAAACTATTTATATATGGTTCGAAACGCGTGACGTTCGAAGCATGGCCCGCTAGTATCCTGTATCATCGAGATCGCATTTAGATATTCCTATTTTCTATAGAGTTTAAACGAGAGGATTAGCCGAGGCAGCAGCGATCGGGAATTTCGTTCGCGAAAGAGGACTTGGATGGTTTTATGTGATTGTAACCGAGGCAACGTTCCAGAGAGATTACGATATCATATTTATCACGAAAGACAAGGTACATACATAGAAGATATCCGTAATAGTAGATTTCCGGCAAGAAAGTAAGAAAAGAATAATCGCATGGCACGAAATATCTACTGATCGAGTGATGCACGATGATATTCGCTCGATCGTTTGCGCAATGGAAATGAGGTATTTTCCGAGTTATAAACAAAGAACACACGCTTACACACCTCCGCCACCTTCGAGCCAAAACGCGTGTCCAGTTCTTATCCTTGGAAATGTAATATCCGGAGAAGCGTCCGTGCTCAGCCACCCCACGCATACAAATATACCACACAGTACATTCGCAGAGAGAATCGAACGGTCCCGCCCCCCCCCCCTAATAATCTGGCACGTGAGATTCTGCCTGGACACGTTCAAGCATCTCTGCCGTAGCAGTATTCGATTTACGCGATGATTGCACGAATTCCATGGAGTCCTCTGTCTGCCAATTGCGCGCGATATCGAGCAGAGAGAGAGCAATTAGCGATCCGTCAGATATATATATATATATATAAACCGGTAACCGGTAACCATTTGCGGGAAATGTAACCTCCTCTCTAGATATTCCGCATGAATCAATGGGGATGTTGCGGGTGGGTGTAGGGCCGGGTGGAACGCGTATTCGCGCGCTTTGGTACTCTCTGTTTTTATTAGGGGTTGGGTTTGAGTTTATGGTGGTGGTGGCTGGTGGTAACGTTGGTGTGGTGGTGGTTGCAGATCACGGGCTCGATGAGGCAGAGGGCGCGGCTTACCACCACCACCACAGCCATCACCAGCAACATCATCGGCATCGTCATCATCATCCACTATCCGTTCCTCCTCCTCACCATCATCATCATCAGGCGCTACAGGAAGACGACCAGCAGCAGCAGCAGCAACAGCAACAGCAAGACCAGTCGACGACCACCGCGTCGACCACCAACACCACCACGACCAAGTATCAACGGAGCCCGGCTGACTACAGGCAACAGAAGATGATACGCGATCATCATCAACAGCACGGTTACAGGTGTCCCCTTTGTTGTAGGACGTTGCAGGACATCAGCACGATGAGGGCTCACTTGGAGCATCATTATCCGCGCGACTCGCCAACCTGTCCCGTTGCCTCGTGCGCGAAAACATTCTCTCATCCCAACAGCGTGAGGAATCACATGCGTTTGAAGCATCCGGTACAATGGGATCAGATAAAGACGCTCAGATGGACTTACGTCTGATAAACAGGCCGATGGATAATATTATCCGGGTTACCTTAGACTCGCGTAGCCATTTTTTTTCTTCTCTTTTTTTTTTTTCTCTCTTATCGGGTTTTCTCTACTTATTTTTCCCCCCCTATTTTTTCGTTCTTTTAATCTCTCTCTTTGTCTTTCTTGCTTCGAGCTTGTTTGTTCTTTTTCTCCAATCTCGTATTCTCTTCTTTCGTATGCTCGCTTTTTTTCTTTTTTTTTCTTTCTTTCTTTCTTTCTTTCTTTTTTTTTTTTTACATCCCCAATATAAAAGTTTCGCCGTTTATCGATTGCATATACACGTGTCTTGGTAGTCTCAGAGGGTGGAGGGCGCGTTTCAAGGAAAAATGTCTCGCGTGCCAGAGTCTATAAAGAGTTCGAAGGTATTGTATACACGATATTGCGATCTGGTTGAATGTAAGTATAACATCTTGGGGAGGAGGAGGAGGGGAGGAGGGTTAAGAAATGATTTCGGGACGAGTCTGCGCGCCTACGATGATCGGTCCCCTTTTTAGTGCTTTATTATTGAGACAATTGTCGCACAAGCACCCACCTCTCTTCCTGACAATTAAACGAGAAGCGCACATTTTGTAAATATTCGGGAGATTATTATTATTAATATTAATATTAATATTAATATTATTATTATTATTATTATTATTATTATAATTATTATTATTATTATTATTATTATATATATATATATATACATAAGAAAGAAAGAAGGAATATATTATATATATATAAATATATATAAATATAAATAAATAGAGAGAGTATATATATATATATAAAAAGAGTAAATCTATATATATATAGAAAGAGAGAGAGAAAGAGTTGATTTTGTATAAAAAGAAAATGTACGAAACAGTATTTCTAGTAGAGCCTGATTAATAAAAAAAAAAGTAAATAAATAAATAAATAAAAAAGTAATAAGAATGGATAAAACGGTAGTCACACCAATAGAGATCGTGTATTAATAAAATCGACGTTGATTATACGACTACGATAATGTAATAACGGTTAGGTTAACGTAATCTTAAACAAGAGAAAACAATGTTCCTCTAAAGCTGAGTAAGCCAGCCTTACGTTAACGAGCGTAGTTTTTAAGAAATGAGCGTAAAACACGAGTCGAGAATTTCTTTAGATTACGAGCGGAACGTTAGTCGATCTTGTAATCGTAACAGCTGAAAAATCGAAACGATACGAAAATTGGAATCCGAAGATTTTACGCGCGAGAAAATAAAAATAAAGATAGGTAAACGAATAAAAATAAAAAGTTGGACGAGATTAGTTTTGCGATGCTTCCGTAATCGTTATCCGAAGAAACGCGCCGCAATACGAATAATTAATTAATACTTATATTTACACGTAAATTCACACGCGTAGAGAAAAAAAATATTATATATATTATATATATATATATATTAAACAACAGACGAACATATGTAATAACATATGTATAACGTATATAAGCGAACATTTGAAAAACGATCGACGAACAGAACACGATGAACGAGTCGATTCGAACAGCGCCTAGCCTTATTTTTCTACAATCTTCTGTTTTTTCGTCAGTATTCTCTAGATAGAAGAATATATCCCAGACAGGTTAAGTTTTTTTCGACACACCGATAGTTACTAGAGGATACGCTGCGAATAAATTACGAGGAAATTATATAAATATATATAAATATAAATACATATACGCGTGTGCACGAGTTGTTGGTTGCGCGAGTGATGATGGTATTCACAAGAAAGAAACGAATTTCTTTATTCAAACGAATTGATTATTCAACGATTAATCTCGATCACGAGATTATTTTTTTTTCTTTTCTTTTTCTTTTCTTTTCTTTTTCTTTTTTTTTTTCACTTTATATATATCTTTTCTTTTCATCAATAAACACGACACGATGAACGCGCCTTGATTTTACAAATTTTTGGAAATGGAAATGGATGGAAATCGCTTTCACACAAGCGACAGCTCGTGCCACGGACAATGTATAGAGCATCATACGCACTATTTTAGCAGATACTAGGGTACGTAAGATTATACGTAAGACACACGAAATAAAGTATATACTATTTAAGTAATGCTTTGTACAATAAAAGGTATTCAAAGAAGATGACGTGGCTGATCAATCCATCAATGGACATCCATCTTTATTCGATTTACCGAATAGCCGAATCCGAGGCGAACGAGATTCTAAAAACGAGAACGGAACAAAAAAAGTTTAATCTTTCCTTTAAGTTTTATCTTCTTTCGTTTCTAATCTAACTTTTTCTAGCTACTCTTCCCACGTGGTTTACCCGGTCTAGGACTTGCGCCGCCACCATCGGCCACCGCAAGCTCCTCGAAAAACGATAGAGGAAACTTTCACTTGGGGAAACTCGCCTTCATCACCCTTTTGTTTGTCTTCTTTTTTCAGTGGCCCGCCGCGGCTTGGACATGATGCGGGTCCGCGCCACAGATCCACGCCCCTGCCCGAAATGCGGTAAGATCTATCGATCCGCCCACACATTGCGCACTCACCTGGAAGATAAGCACACGATCTGTCCGGGGTATCGTTGCGTGCTGTGCGGTACCGTGGCCAAGTCGAGGAACTCGTTGCACTCGCACATGTCGCGCCAACATCGAGGGATCAGCACCAAGGATCTACCGGTCCTACCGATGCCCAGCCCGTTCGACCCTGAATTGGCGTCTCGTCTGTTGGCCAAGGCAGGTGTCAAGGTGAGTCCCGCCGAGTTGCGAGCCCGTGCAAGCCCCACCGGCCCGAGAAGGGGCGATATGAGGCTCGAGATACCACGAGGGGGCGCCCCGTCCGAGGCTGGGAGCAGCATCTGCGGCGGGGACGATCCGGAGGATCTCACTTTGCCGCTCAGCCTCAGGTATGGATCACCCACGCCCAATAACAACACCGTGATCACCAAGGTGAGCGGCAGCGGCAACAACGGCGGCGGCAGCACCAAGAACTCGACCACGACCGCGATAGCGGCCAAGTCTTTGGACACGTTGCACGGCAGCCGCGAGCCGAACACGGCGCCCCTTCATCCACCCGGCCATCTTCATCCGAGTCATCACAACACCAGCGCGACGGGATCAGCCATTCTCGACACATATTTGCAATTTATAGCTGAGAATTCCGGTTTGACGACGATGGGCCTCAGCCCCGAACAAGCTGCCGCCGTTGCGGCGGCGCACGCGGCCAAGATGGCGCACATGAGCGCCATGGACAAGTTGGGCGGTCGTGGGATCGAGGATTATCCCATGATCGGCCGAGACGAGGGTCGGGGGCCCGGTGTGGTGCACGAGGATCGCCAGGACGCGATGCAGGACAGGCACGTTGGATTGTTGGAGGAGGGGGAGTCGTCGGGGGGCGAAGAGGACGATTTCAGCGAGAACGAGGAGCCGGAAATCGTTAAAGCCGAATAGGTGGCAATCTGCGACTATAGTTTGTTACACGAGTGACCCGATTATTAGGAAGCGCTTTGGAGAGACGCGTTTTTTTTTTTTGGATCCGATCTTGGATCTAAGCGCGTTCCCTTCGCTCGCAGTCAAATCCATCCACTACCTCAGTAGAGACTTGTCCCATTGTTTTCTTTTCGTTGCGGGAGAATAGAATTTTTGTTTTTTTTCTTTTTTTTTTTTTTTGTTTTTCCAAAGAAAAGATGAAGAAAGAAGATGAAACGAAGTCATGACACACACACACACGTATAATTCACACGTTTACATTTATATAAAACCGGGCCGGTTCCGAATCGGAGAAACGAATCCCTCCTTCGCTACACTCGGAGAAACGGATCGTTCAATTTCCGTTTTCCCTTTTGCTTTACGATACATACACACGCATGGAAACACACATGAACACATATACATATATACTCCGTCACACATCATGTAAACACGTGTATGTAATGCGCGTATACAGTTTTTACCCCAGTATAAAATATTCCATCTGTCTACCTCAGTGAACCACGATAAACGATAAGTGATAGGACAGACCAAGACGAATCTCACGGACGACGATGATGATGTTTCGGGGAGAGGAGAGAGAATCAGAATCAGGGAGATGATAAAAAAGAAATGATATCGCCATGGCTATTCATTCTTCGCATGATTTTTACTCATTTATGAAAAATGATTTATGAATACGAAGAACGATATCGATATATCGCGACAGACGTCGTTCAACCGGTTCCAACGAGCCGGCGCTTTCACGGTCTCGTCGAACCGATGATTCGTTCGTCGAAAAAAAAAGGAGAGGTCGCCCCGACGAAACCTTAGACGAGAGGATGCTAGGGAGGATCAATTGTTCGATTCTTTTTATTTTCTAAAACGCTGTTTGAGAGAAAGAGGGAGAAAGGGAGAAAGAGAGAGAGAGAAAAGAGAAAACGGTGACCGTCGCGTATATAAACGCGACTCCCGAGAAGATATTATTATTATTATATTATATTATATTATTATTATTATTATTATTATATATAAATGTTGAGGAAAAATATATATTGTCTAGATTTATAGAGAAGTTAGTATACCACGACGCGTACGTACGTATGTACACAATACGAATAACAAAAAAAAAAAAGAGAATAACGATAAGAATTGGAGGGAAAAGGACGCGTTAAAGTAACGAGTAGAATGATACACGTGTTTAACGTTAGGGTTCAGCACCCTCTGTATTTTTTAGACGCGTGCATCTTTCCAACGTACATACAATCACTTACAGACGCGAATACACGGCATTAAGTACATTAAAATACATACACAGTACCATTTTTCACGTATGGTTGTACACACATGTGCACTCACACATATACACACACGAGAGAGAGAGAGAGAGAGAGAGAGAGAGAGCGAGAAAGAGAGAGATTATGTTTCCACGCTTGATTTGAATTCGTGCGCGAATCAATTACGTACGGTCGTGTCTCGTCAAGAGAGTCGCTTTAGAATCGCGACGATTATTACGATTGTTAATTATCTATTCGTTTTATCATAGGGATAAAAAAAAAGGCGGGATATGCAAAGCCGGAGAAACCGGGTAATCTCATCGTGTCGATCAATGAAATATTCTCGTTTCGTTTGGTTAAACTTAGGCTAAAACTTAGGTGTTCGAACGAAGAAATTGGCTAGCTTTCTTTGACCGGCCAGAAAGAGATATAATTGTTATATGATAAAACGTGATAAAATAGAATCTCGTTAGGATTCGAGAGATGGTCGAGACGATGCGTTCTACTCGGTTCTGGAAAATGGAATTAGGCGAGTAGCGCGCGAAACTACGAAAAAAAAAAAAAAAGAAAAGGCCTCGACTAGGATGAATCAATTAATTTTATTCTTGTCGTTCTTTTTTTTTTTTTTTTTATACCCTTTTTCCTAGTTTTCATTCTTTCATAGAAAATCCGTCGAATCAATCGAAATGGGAAAAGAGAATCATCCCCTAAGGGCTTGCCATGACTTTTCTTAGTACTTAAGTTCTTTATTTCGATCATTTTCTCTTGAAGGGAACGACACGATTCTTTCTATCCGTAGAGATCTTCTCACAGACGACTAGTTGCTCGTGTATTGTTTTTTGTTGTGTGTTTTCTTTTTTCGAAAGAAAAAAAAAAGAGAGAGAGAAGAAACGCGACGCAAGGAAACAAGGTGGAAGCCACGAGTGGAAAGGAAGAACTGTTTCATCTTTTCTTGAACTTCGTCTTGCTCCTAATGGAGCATCGATCGGACTCTTTCCGCATTCTTGAACGTGTCGTTAGCTCTGACTCATCTCGATACTCCTCTCTAGCCTCGTTTTATTTATAAATCCGTTAACGTCTCTTCTCGTCCTCTAACGATTTTTCGTTTCACGATAAATTGTATTTCAAATTTTATTTTTTATTTATATTTTTCTTTTTCTTTTTTTTTCGATCATCCTCGTAAATTATACACACGTGGTTCTCGTTCCACGAGTGGCGATGAAGATATATATATATATATATAAAATGGGAAAGAAAGAAAAAAGTTAGAGGCAGTTTCGAAGATCGTAACTGCGCGCGCGATTTCGTGTCCAGGTTCGAGAAGTATAATATTAAAATGGTTCCTACTAATTGAATGCATACACGAGCTACTTTGATTTACAGTATATCTTGAGAATATATATTATATACATATAAATATATATATATATATATACACATATACACACACACACACACACACACACACAATATACACATAATTAGATACGTCTAGGAAAAAAAAAGAGAAATTTAGCAATACGTAGTGGCGCATCGCGTTTTAAACAAAAAGTTTCTTCCCTTTCATATTCTTTATTATAATAATTATTAATTTCGTCCTTTCTTATTATTTTGTTTCATTTCTTCTTTTTTTTTTTTTAATGCGCGAATTCTTTTTTCTTGCGCGAATGTGCATGGAAGAGTGACGAATGACGAATAAGTGAGAAAATCGATTATGGCTGAAGATGAATCCTTTTTTTTCTTCTTTTAGATCTTTAACACCTATTTTTATTCTTTCTTTCCTTTTTTTCTTTTTTCTTTCTTTCTTTTTTTCTTTTTTGCCTAGATTTAGTAGGTTGTAAACAATACTCGCAGTATACTAACCCTTTCTTAGCCTGTAAGAGCATTTTATCTATGAAACACAGGGACTCTTAGTGATTTTGTCGCTATAGGAATACGTCGTTCACGAACGGAATATAAGCTGTGTACTTCTGCGCGAGACGATACGTCCAAGAAAGAGAGGGGAAAAAAAAAGAAGTAGTAGATTCGAAAAATCAAAAAAAAAAAAAAAAAAAAAAAAAAGAAAAAGGAAAAAAAAGAGAGAGAGAAAAAAAGAAACCGATCGATCGTGGATCGAGCGCGAGACGAGCAAACTTTTTGATGAGCAGCGTCGAAAACCAACCCCCTTTCGACGAATTCTCGAGATCTTATTTATTAGAGAGATTTTAAGCTTACTAATCGAAGAGTATAAACTTTTTATCCGCGACAATAATTAAGAGAGAACTGATCGTATCGAAACAATGTTCACAGAATTATCAGGATAAGGGAATTAGAAGGGGCAGGGTGTTGAAGAAGTTCGACGCTGAGATTCTTCGATTTTTTAAAACTTTATATTGTACATACATACGGTGGAGTATTTGTATACGATCGAAATACTTGTATACGAATCCGCGGGGAAGAGGCCACGGGTAGATCTTTGTAGAGAAAGAAAAAGGAAAAAAAAAATAGTAGAATCATAATACCGTTTATCGTGCGCTCTCGATCCGTGTTATTTTTAACGTTTGTTACGGACAGATGAAATTTTTAATCGCTCGTTCGCTTCGCAGAAAGATTCACGAGTCGTCGCTGCGCGAATTTGTACGGTGGAAAGCTTCGTGGATAGACGTGTTTTATTGTAGAACGGAGAAAATGCGGGAATATGATCGATCGAAACGCGAATCCAGGTCTAATCGGTACAAAGAAACCACTTCTTGCCTTGAAGAAAGCTCTCTATAAATATTACGGATCAGGTGCGATCGTGTCGCGAGAGAAGAGTTAAGATAAAAATTGAAATTAAAAAAAAAAAGAGGAGGAACCCGAAGGAAGAAAAATAAAGAATAATAAGTAAATAAATAAGAAAAAAAAAAGAGGAAATTCTTCGCAGAGTACAAATTTATTCGCGATGTTTGTCGAGGAGAAGAATCTTAAAGAGAAGAAAACAAAGAGATAATGGAAAATAAGAAAAAAAAAAAAAAGAAAATATCGTGGACATCGATCGAAGGAGGAAGCTAAAAGGTTTTCTAGGTATCGTTATACGCGTTTGTGACAACTGTCTGTCCGGATCAGAACGAAGAAGGGAGGAAAGTGGAAAATAGGGTTTGATCGTTTTTTTTTCCTTTGTGCCATTGTGAATAATTAATCAAACACGACGAGGTTTAAGACTTTCTTTTTCCTTTTAATCTTTTTCATCTTTTTTTTTTCTTCCATTCGTTTTCGTTGTCATTATTCTTTCGCTATTTCTTCACCGGAGAAAAATTGCACAGAAAGCGTCTCCCCTTAATTATTTCAATAATCCTCCATGACGATCAACAAATCGTACACGCGTTGATCGTAGTCGCGTGGAAAAGTTGATGAACCCAAACACAAGTGATCTCGTCGATAGACTTTCTTCTTCGCTTTTCTTTTAATCTTTTGTCAATTTTTTGTTTTTCTTCTTCTTCTTTTTTTTTTTTTTTTTTTCTTTAACTGTACAGATACAAGCGTCGATTTCGATCAATCGTCGCGATAATGTACGTTATATAGAAACACGTACACATTGAAATATATATTTATATATGTACACTGACACATGTACAGATTTATCGAACGCTGCAAATGCGTATGCATACATAAATACACACACAGATATACACATACACACACGTTTACGTACAGGCACGTAAGCAAACATTATAGTTAAAAGGGTTGGCGGGGTGCGTTCGTCTATCCCTTTAAAGTGACAGATATTCACGATACCCTCCCTGCAGATCATAGTTTTCTACGACAGTATTTATATAGCTATATATACATATAAATAATTATATCTATATAAATATATATATATACACAATCAGAAATATATTGTATGTATATACGAAATGTACATATACATATTAAAATATTTTTACACGAACGATCCCCTTTATCGCGCCAGCACCCCGTCATCTCACCCTTCAGTCGGGTGTATCCCCGGTATTGAAAAAAAATAGTCCGTTGAACGTAGTTCGCAATAGTCATTTGGAATAAAATAATCACCAACTACAGTATTGCAATAGTTGTTAGAGAGACAATCGTGTGAACGTAATCGTGGAAAACGCTCCCCTTTTCTAACGGATGGATTAAATTGGGAAAAAAAAGGTAAAAAAGAAAATGAAAAAATTAAAACAAAAAATAAAATAGAAGAAAGAAAGAAAAAAAGAACAAACTGGCTCGCAACAAGCAAACACTTTTGATCGCGTGAAAATATCGCGAAACGAATCGAAAACGAAGAGGAGCGGATGAAATATTCTTGGCTACCCGATGATTCTTGGTCGAAGAAAATAAGAAAAAGAAGTATGAAAGAAAAGGTGGTGAACGCACGACAGAACACTCGTCTTCCGTATCGGCGAGCCGCCGCGGCTCTCTCGGTATCGACAATAATAAACGGCGAGCGTGCCGGCGCTCGTAAATGCCGAATCGTGCGAGTGCACTCGTCTCCGCGTGGCTTTACGGTGATTATAAAGTCGGATTAACGACGCCGTAAACGCGGCTAAACCTTTCGCGAATAGTTCGCCAGTCGGGAACGTTTCGTTCGAGTTCTTAGGGGGGGAAATGCAAATAAACCGTCTCTGAAATTCTCTTGCCTACCGGAATAAAGGGAATCCGGCAAAGTCTTTCGGCTTTCGGATATCCTGGCTATAGAGGATATCTTCGTGGCTCGAGCGAGAGCAATGTAAACTTGAGAGCATTGTCGAACCGCGAACCGTGTCTTTTCGAAAAAGATTTGCGAATAATTATACGAATAATTATAATTAAATATCGCCCTGCTTAATATCGATCGAATCTTCGTTCCGTTCGTTCCTTTTTTTTCTTCTTCTTCTTCTTCTTAAATTATATTACAAGATATACAGGACTGGCGAATGTTGTTCTGTCGTGCGTTAAATTTTTGATCACGCAATTCAATCATTGATGATCGAAGTCGAGGGGAGAGGGAGGACGTGACAAGGGAGAATCAGTTTTTTCTTTTTCTTTTTCTCTCGAAACTTAAAAATTTCGCAAGGGAGCGATCTACCACCTCAGGTACTCTGAAAAATTGACACGATTACATGATGCATTGTTGTAAATGTAATAACAAACTCAGGAAATCTGAAGCAACCAGGCCGTGATACTATTACTTATAGAAACTACTACTGCTACTGCTACTACTACTACTACTACCACTACTACTACTACTACTACTACCACTACTACTACTGTTACTACTATTACTACTACTACTACTACTATTACTACTACTACTACTACTACTACTACTGCTACTCCTACTGCTACTGCTACTACTACTACTACTACTACTGCTACTACTACTGCTACTACTACTACTACTACTACTACTATTACTACTACTATTACTACTACTACTACTACTACTACTACTACTACTACTACTACTATTACTACTACTACTACTACTACTACTACTACTACTACTACTACTACTACTACTACTACTACTACTACTATTACTACTACTACTACTACTACTACTACTACTACTACTACTACTACTGCTACTACTACTACTACTACAGGTTTGATTCTTTATGCGTTAAACGGACGCTCGGATGATTCGCGAGCCAGCGTCTATTCTGTTTTGTTTCGTTTGTTTATTTGTTTCTTGTTTGTTACGAGATTTTACTCTGGCAAGTGGCAAGGCGTGTGCACACCGCGTGTCTGTGAATCTGCAGCGAATGTGCCCCGTGAAATCGATTGGAGCCGTTCCATTCGCGAAAAAAGAAAGGCCATAAACGAACTATATTACACGATTACATTATATTATATTGTATCCGACTTGATGCATCTTCATACAAATTATTTCGTCATCACACGTTGTCGCGACGAATCGCACGGCTCGAATTTGTTTCGCGAGCCACGTACGTGATTATGCGATTATTAGACAGGCAGAGGGAATTTATTAAAAAGAAAAAAAGAAAAAAAAAATAAGGGAAAAAAGAAATGTTTGTGAAAAATCACCACAGCTACCTCCATAATTAATTAAATATCAGTCTTCTTCTCGCGCTATATTCACGCTCATGATTACCTAAAGCATATAAAGTAACGTTACTTTTTACGATGACGTTCGGGGGCGAGTAATTCGTCATCTCGACGAAACCATTGCATCTCCGCATAGCGAGTATATTATTATAATATAATAATTATGTATACACAACGTTTATATACACATAGTCAGAAGCGCGGGATAATATAGCCTCCACGGATTATATAGATTATAAGGATTTGCCTCCTTCCGCGGAACAGTCGAGCCGGCAATGGAACAATACAATAATAAAGAAGAAGAAGAAGAAAAAAAGGTGTAGAAAGAATTTCGTCGAACGTCGGTCGCGTTTCGATGTGGAAATTATATTTTAGACAGACTGCTCAAAATAATTCGAAGATTTACGTTTCTAAGTGATAACGAGATAGAGGATGAATCGCCGGTCGCGTTTCGATGCGAGGATTGCGAACACTGCTCAAACTATTTCGTTTCTGTACGAATACACACACAGACTTAGGTAAATCGAATGAAATAGCCATAGTAGGATATTGTTATTATTATTATTATTATTTTTTTATTAAATTTCTTCTATCCAGAGATCGCTAGAGATACATTCGAAACATCTTCGAAATTGTGGCGGTAATGGAAACTTGAGTCGAGATAGATCAAACGGTGTTATCCACCGTTGCTTTTTCCGATGCAAGTCGATATAGATTATATTCGCAGAATTCAATGTTCTTTTTTTTTTTTCTTTTTATTAGAAAAAATATCTCTACAATGTCGAGGATGTTCGAAGTCATTAGCACTCGAATCACAAATATATAGAACACACAAATGATAGAATTCTTCTCTGATTACTTTGAGCGGAAAAGATGGAAAAAGATGGGAAAAAAAGAACGACTTGTATCTGGTCGGAGATTACAATGGAGCTACCTCAGTTTTACGATATATAATGTAATATCGACATAGAACGCGCACTCGAGCCGCATTTTTCTCGCTGAAAATGGACAAGAAATACTATTTCACTGCCAAGCGTGCCATGCTCGACTATTCCGCGTGCGACAGTGCTGAATTCCAAAATCACAATGCAATACGTTGTACTTACAGTCGTTTTTACGCGTTGACTCGTCGATATATACCGGTTAGTGATTTTACTGCTGCATAGAGAGAGAGAGAGAGAGAGAGAGAGAGGGAGAGGGAGAGAGAGAGAGAGAGAGAGAGAGAAGAATGAAAGAGATGATCGTACGACAGAACGAGAGAGAAATCGAGGAAAAAAAATACATTTTTTTTTCGCGTGAATGCGTTAATGCGTGATACACGATGTTACACCGCGTGCAAGCCAGGTGAAAATGTAGAGATTTTTTAAAGGTGTGACAGAGAAGGAAGAATGTTAAAGTGAGAAAGAAGACTAGAATGCGAGATGACCGTGTAAGAAGAAGAAGAAGAAGAAGAAGAAGAAAAAAATACGTTCGGATGGCCTCCTATTATTATATTATATGCATATAATTATATATATTATTAGAAAGTGAGAAGAAAAGAGGAAAAATATAAAATATACCTATCTACGTGATATTTTACAGAGAACATAATCAGGGACGCGTCGTAACCATAGACGTATAATTATTATATTATATATTATATAATAGAGTCTCTTTCTAGTGATAGAAAAAAAGGAAAAAAAAAAAACCATAAACTCTTAACTTATTTTGTAACTCATCGTCGGATCTGAGGAAGAGGAACACGGTCGCGTGACGAAACCAATGAGCGTGCAATTCTCGACGTACGGCGTGATCAAATTTCAACATATTTTTCGAAACAATACAATGATGATAGAGAAATGATCGATCGTGACAGGTTTCCACCGTTTCTTACAAAATCTCCATAAAATTTTAAATTCGCCATTCTCACGGAGGGAACTTTTGATGGGAACGACGAGCGAAACGTTCAATCTTTAAGCGTCATTGTCGTTCAAAAGTTCATCGTTATAATTAATTTAATTATAGCCACGCTTTCGTTGAAACGAAAAATTTGGCTTAATTTTCATATTCCTGCGTACACGGCCACGATCTCGATCTCGATCCTTTCTTTTTTTAACGATTTTTATCCCGCGGATACATCCGGATCCATTTTCCATCACGATTTTCCTCCATGAGACGGATAATTCTCGTGTTTCTTTTTTTTTTTTTTTTTTCTTTTTCTTTTTCTTTCGCCGTTTATTAATTTTGAATATCATCGACATACGGGGGCCAGGGTGAAACCACACCACGTTTTGTCTGCGGAGCGTATTATCGATTTGCTTGTTATATCGTTATCGTCGCCTTGCTGAACCGGCGCGATTCTCCCATTAATCGTAAACGCTAGCTATCGGCGTAATTTGCATATTGATCGTGCAGAAAGAGAAATAAGAAGAGAGGAAAAGAAGAAGTGGAAGAAGAAAAGAGATTGAAAAAAGAAAGAAAGGAAAAGAAAAGAAGGAAAAATGCGGACGAACATTGTCGGAAAGAAAAATAAAATGTTGTAAAAATTTGCGAGAATTTCGAGCATATCCGTAAGAGCGAAGAGTTTCGAAAAGTGGTGGGAAGAAAAAGGGAGTAAAAGAAAAAACGAGAAATAATGATAGAGAGAATGGTTATGAGAGAGTGAGAGAGTGTGTGTGAGAGAGAGAAAGAGGGGAGGAGGGGAGAGAGAGAGAGAGAGAGAAAGAGAGTGAGAGAATTAGCGATCATCATGGGCCCCGTCATCGAGACGCAACGCCACCTCGTTCTTTACTTAACGGTTAACTATCATTAAGGTGCTTCAATATTGTTACGTTACGTTTTTTTTATTACCGTCATTTAATATTAATGTTATTATTATTATTGTCATTATCATTTCATTATTATTAGCTTCGCTAGATCGTGTTTAGAAAAGAATGATGTACATCTGTCTCCTGGCAGGGAATCGAGGAAAAAAAAAAGAAACAAGGAAAACGAGATCGCGTTATTTCGTGGGCATTAAAAGAAAAGGGGAGAGGGGGGGGGGAAAAAAAAGAAAAAAACGTGCATAGAAGGAAAACGCTTCACGCTTCACGAATATATTCTTTTCCTTCGTCCTTTTGGATTTTTTTATTTTTCTTTTATCTTTCGTTGTATTTTTCTTCGCCCATCGATTTTTTTTTTTCGCCCACGTTTCTCGCCATTGAGACAGAGGCAGTCTTGCTATAACGTGAACGAGCCAGTATGTCAGATATATCCTGTTTTCTTTTCCCCTGAAAATCCTATATCTTGTCTTGTCTTCCCAATTCTTTCCTCTCCTTTCTTTCTTTTTTTTTTTTCTTTAATGCCTTGTAAATACCAATCTATTAGTCTATTTATCTACCTGATCGTTCCAACGAATTTCCCCAAATTTCTTAAATCTGATCTGATTATTATTTTATCTTTCTTTTTTTTTCTTCTTTTTTTTTTTTATAATTTTTTGTTTCCCCTTCCTTCCTTCCTTCCTTCCTTCCTTCCTTTCTTCCTTCCTTCCTTTACACATACTATGTTACTACTTTATGTTCAATACGTTTTTATTTTGCCATTCTTAGCATGTAAGCCATCCAACTTGCCAATACGATTACAATAAAATATGTTTAGAAAGGAGAGAAACTGTGCTGCGTTCAGTTCACGCCCATTTATTTCAGTTCCTTCTTTTCTCGTTCGCGTTTCGAGCGTAAGTATCCTTAACCTAAAATCGATTTTGATTTTACCGATTTTCGAGGAACGGTAAGTCGGAAACATCCATCTATACAAATCGTGCACAAATTATTATCTTATATCCATCCTATCTTTTATTCCCTTCGACTCGGACAAACTTAATCTTTAGCTTAGCCCATTACTTCCGCTTCGTGTATGATTTCAGACCGAAATCTCTACCCTTTCCAATATTTCAAATTGATAATCACGCCGTACGTCGTCGATCTTTCCATTCCACAAGTGGATCACAGAATATTCATAGAACGCATAGTGGTGGAAATTTCGTTCGATCGAAGTACAAAATCATCCTCGAGATTTACACAGATGTACACGGAAAAGGCCACACTTTCGATCCGACGGATAATTTCCTCGAAATAAGTAATCGAGAGACAAATCTGAAAGAGGAGAGAATATATTTTTTTTCGTAACGAAAAAGAAAAAAAGAAAAAATAGAAGAAAGAAGTAGAGGATTCGAACGATTTACACCGCGGGGAATGCGGTCGACGCGTTTTATCGCCGTTTATTATTTATCGAGGTTGCCCGCATCCAGGAATAATGGATCGGGCCGGAAATTGCCTCTAAATACGTTGGGAAGCGTGAAACCGTGCAACGATGCACGATGCATCGCGCTCGAAGGGAGAGGAAGGAAGCCGAGGGGGTGGTGGAATGTTCACGTATCACGTGCGTAGTTGAAGCTACGGATTCCTTGCGTAATTTTCAAGCGTAATCGGGTAAACCAGTGTTATCCGTCGCGAGATTGTGACGATCGTAAAATCGATGCGATCACGTGAGTCACGTACCCCTTTTTTCCCCCCTTTCATCGCCGATTTTTCATCGAAACTCGACCAGAATATTATGATACAAATCGGCTAAATCAAACATTCGTGTTACGCGAGTACTTTGCAACTTTCTTTCTTTCGATCGAAATTCGTATCTGTCGCATTATTATTTAGAAATTCATTTTTACACGCTGTTCTCTCGATCGGAGAGACACAAGCGCGGCGAATGAAAATATTCGTTGTTTCTTGACGTAATGATCTTTCTTAGAAATGATTTGTTTGATTAAATTTTTCATGCGTGAAAAATCAAGCTACTTGTTCTATCAGTTTCCGTTCGCACGGATCTCTGTCTCGATTCGCGTGCAATCGATCGAAAGTGAGAACGTCTGGCCCGAGGGAAGAGCCGTTTTTTTAAAGGTTGCCAACCGAAAGAGGAACGGAGCCCGGGGCTTGGATTCGAAGAGAGAAAAGGTCCGCTTTAATACGGATGCGCGCGACGTTCCCATCGATTCGACGTCGCGTATTTCACGCGGAGAGCGGGTTTCCTCATCCTGGAAACGGATCGTCGTCGAATGTGCGAGCGCGTGGAGAAAAAAGGTCGGGTAATTTTTATACCGGCCGCGCCATGCTTCGTGGACGCCTCGTTAACTTAACGAGACGTTTTTCTAACGGATCGTCGCGATCTCCACTTCTCCTCCTACGAACGTTCGATGGAAGCCTTTTATCGAATCGTGTCGAGAGAAGTTGGTGCGTTACGTAGCTCTGGTGCCTTCTTACGGCCTGTTTGTACGCAAATCGCACCACGAATTCGTCCATTTAGAGTAATTTCTTTTCTTTTTTTTTTTTTTCTTCTTGACTCTAATTTCCCTCCTCTTTGTTTCTTTCCTTTTTTTTTTCTTTTTCTTGCGTTTCGTTCATCGGATCGATTATCGAATTTGGAAAGAGAAAAATATATTATATCGGGATTTAGATTTCAAACGAACGATTCCTTTCGTGAAACGAAATTTGGATTTCTTCCAATGTATCACGGAAGATGAATGGAAGAAAACGTTTGGTTTTAATTTGGAGATTTAAATACGTCTGTGTAGCAATTGAGAATTTACTTATAGATCGGGTGAAGACGAATCGGGTACATCAGGCGATCACAGTTCCTATTTTGCTCCCAGCAAATTTAATATAAGGCGCTACGTGTGTATGAGTAACTGAAAGAGAGAATATATCTGGTTATACAATAAGACTTTAGACTATTGTGCGTATATTGTAACGATAACTTATAGTTAAAATAAACTATGTGTATCAGACGCGGTTATTACTTGTCGGGGAATACGTATTTTATAATTGGATGGGTATTATAAAATTGCTTGATCCGAGTTTTTGCCTTCTAACTTGGAAAGGAATTTTTTTTTCCTTTTTTAATACGTGTTAGAATTATTTAAACATTGCTAAATATTAATTCACGATTTGTACGATTGTTGATCTTCGTGACGTACATGCTATTAGACAGTTTACAAATTTTTTACTTAATTTTTTTTAGCATATTTTATTCGTTTATATAGAATATTGTAGATGCATATATTGATCATTATGTACATATTGAATTTGCAGTCATATGATCCTAATAAAAAATCGTGAAATATATTTTCCATTTTTTAACTATTCAAGCTATGAAATTTTATTATTTCTTTCAAACAAATTTCAATTTTTTTGTGAAGTAGTAAATTCAACAATTGCGAACTGTGATTAATCGATGATAATAATTTTCAGGTCGAATTATTATTTTTTACGACTGTGGATAATATAGTCACATCCTGTGTGGACGATAATTTATTCACTTTTATCGATTCATTTGTCTCAATAAAATATAAATTATCGTATTAAATTATTTGCAAAATATTGAAAATTATGATATTTAAATATCTAAAATTAAAATTTTCGTTCGCACGATATAGGAGAGTTTATTGGATATATTTAATCTTGCTTGCCAAGCGGTGTTAAATAAAGAAAGAATAGAAACTAGCGCCATCTCTCGAATACGAAAGGAAGGACAAAATAGGCCAAAAACCGACTCTTGGCGCCATCTCTCGAATACGAAAGGAAGGACAAAATAGGCCAAAAACCGACTCTTGGCGCCATCTCTCGAGTATTTCTATAAACTCTGAAATTTTTAATGACCGAGAGATGGCGCCAGGAGTCGCGTATTTGCTATTTTCATCCTTGTCTAACCATTTTCTATCCTTAGATTTTGAGTTTCATTTGCGGCACACTGAAGATGGCGCTGATTGCAGTATTTTTACTCTATCTCCATCCTTCTCTCGCTGTTTCCTTTCCTTGTCTACATCTTAGTTATTCACGCGCTCGATAGATGGCGGTAAGAGTCATTCATTTAGCCTGTCTTTATCCTTTTCCCACATGTTTTCCTTTCCTTTTCCATACTTGCTCCGTATTTATACGCTCAAGAGACGGTTCCAATATCTGATTAACTTTACTATCGAATTAAAACATTTTACAAACGATAATTATTCGATCCAATTTTTATATTTACATTCCTATTATCATTTTATACGCTATATTTATATTCTTATTATTTCATACGTATACAAATTGTTGTCTACGCATATATTACATATATTTCTTATCTCCCCATTGAATCATTTTATACCCGCAATCTTTCCACGGTTGACATCGTTCACCCGCGAAATTTTCTCGAAACGGATTCGTTACCGTGCCAAGGCCAATTTTCCTCGCTAAGAATAATGATCACGTAGATCCCAGCCCACTTATAAATATATAAACAGCTCTCGATCATAGATGCATGAAGCATCGTGGCGAAGAGGGGATCTTTTCGCAAGGTAAGTTTATCAATCTCTATCGATACATATCGATCGAAATCACGACTGACAACTCGACTTATTATTATTACAGGCTCGTACCGTTCGATGTTATCGCCACTGTTTACGGATAATCGTTAATCGACCAAGTGCAAGCAACACTGTTGCGGACGGGCGACGAATTCGAGATGATTTTCACGCTTCGTTTCACCCTCGATTCGCGCGGAACAATCGAAAATGGTTGGGTCAAAGGGTTACGATTGTACGAAATCGGATACGGTACGATTGCCTTCGTTGCGTCCCCGTTGCGAGGGATAATGGCGTGAAGGGTCAAGAGAAGAGAACGCGAAAGGTTAGCCACGACTGGGACAAAAGGGAACGGAAGAAAAGAAAAAGTCAACGGTACACATAAGCGACATTCCACGCTTGCTTTCGAGTAGCTGCTAATGAACGTGACTGTGGGGCCAGGAAGTTCGGTGCGCTTTATGCTAATGTCTAAACAAATGGCCGGCCTCGTGAAAAACGACTTTTGTGTTGCGCCATCGTACGTATGCACGTTTCTTCTTCGTCGTTGCGCCAGAAATCTCAACGAGAGGGAGGGGGATCTCTCCTCACCCTTGAAGAAAAAGAAAAAGCTCGTGAAAGAGTAATGCGTTCCGGGAGAGGCCGCACGAGCTGCTGATTACTTTTCCTTCTCGCAAGGCCATGCACCACGAGTCGAGAAGAAGTTTCCTTTTTTTTCTCGACCAGCATTAAATTGCAACGGCTCGTCGAATTACTAATGACTCGCGGCCACTGCTGGAATCCATTCTCCCCCCTCTCTCCCCTGGGCTAACGATCTCCTCTTTTCGTTTCGCGCCCGATAAAACCCTCTCCTCGCCTCGTCAAAGGGTCGAGAGAAGGGATCGACACGGTGAAAAAAATAGTGCACGAGGGTCGAAGCGTATTTTCGTATTAACGATACAATGCTTCGTTATTCGTGGCCAACGCTATTCTGTTTGATCCATCAATGCGTAACCATTACCCGGAGTCATTACCGAGTAACTCCATATATATATGTACACTTTTCGAAGGTGTGTGAAAAAAAGCTGAGACCCTCTTAATTCCAATATAAGAATATACGCGATTCGTTGTTCGAAAGTCGACAAAGGATGGAACGGTGAGAAGAGGGTTCAAAAGTTTTTGTTTCGTTTTGTTATTCTTCCGTTTTATCGCGTGAAAAGCGAAAAAGGGAGCGAGTGAAAGGGATTGAAGTTAGAGGTGGGAGGGAGGGAGCGTAATTTTCAAACAATTCCACGAGTATTTCTCATCCATTGTGCGATCATTGGCCATTGCAACCGCCGTAGATATTCATGCGTGCCACATACCGCGAAACGGATAGCATAAATCTTTAATGAGGGAACAGTTACGAGAGCGCGAAGAATTTCTTCCCCGCGGCCTCTCCTCCACCACAGTGGACCGAGGAGTTTAAAAATGGGTCGGTCGTCGATGTCACGGCTCACTGCTGACTCGCGTAATTACCGGTGACGACGCGTTTCCGCGACTGAACCGCCTCTTTCGACGCCTGCTAAATACTTGTCCCTTCTCTCCCCCTCGAGAGGGAGGGTGACGAATTTTCTTGGAAAAGGAATCGAGGAAATTGCCATTCGGTAATTGCACCGTGATAGCATCGTGACGGATGTGTACATACGGGAGGGGATCCCCTTTTCTTTCCAAAATTCTCCCTAATTGGCCGACAGCTGGACAGTCGAAGGAATTGTGTAACTGTAATTGCCTTTTCCCCCCCGTCGGAAACGCGTTAATATCGTACGATCCACGCACGAACCAAATTATTTTCGTGCCAAGTATTCTAGAACGGGTCTGGGACGAGTTTTCCATTCCGTGTCTTTTCCCGAACACATCGATTTACATGGAAACTATTCGTCCAATGCTCGAACGATATTCCGTCTATTCTCTTCGACTACTCTTTACGATAATTCCTTGGCGTGTTCTAAATAACTCTTACGTTTATTTATTATCGTAAGTGATCGAGGATAAAAGTGGGCGATTTTTCGAGCGATATTTTGATCTACATTAAAAAAAAAAAAAAGGAAAGGAAAGGAAAAGAGAAACGCGATGAAAAGAAAGCGTGGCGCGCCCAGCCACGGGAAGTCAGTTTCCCATACCTTCCAGTTCCCGGAAGATCCATCAAACCCTTCACGACCAATTACCGTCTCATTGTGACCCGCCACGTTTCGATCGCACGCATTATGTCTGCCCGCTAATTTTTCCGCGAGCCATCGATAAAAAAAAAGAAAAAAAGAGCTGACCATTTCCGCGCCTAACTTCCGCCCAACTCTCGCCGATCCTTTGACACGGGCGGAGGCTCGAGAGAGAGAGAGAGAGAGAGAGGAACGAGCAAAATGGAAAAGAGCTTTGTCAGAAAGGGTCAGCTCGTGCGTGTCGCCGAGGATGACTCAACGAGACCGCTTTTCGGCTCTTTCTCGATTCGCAGCACACACAAGCGAACCCTTTTACAAACACTCGTGTCGTTCATCGTATCATCGGCCAATTACCTGTGGCCCGTGTCCAAGAAACGACGCCTCGAGTCGTTGTGTGACTCACCACGCGTTATTCCTTCCCTCGGCGTTCATCGCGCTCTGTATTCCCGCCACCCGGTATATTAAAACGTGTATTAAAACGAGCGGAGGGCGGGCAAACAATAACGATAATGAGTTAACAGGGCCCATCTGCCCTCGATGAAGGGCGTGCTGCGCGCGTCTGGATGGAAGTCATCGACAGACAGATACCGTAATGGAAATCGATCTATTTCAGCTTGCTGGCGCACGCTATATATAACTCGGGTGGACCGCGAGTTAATCGTTTTTCATGGACCGATGTGCACAGTTTCGAGAAACGTTGAATCGATTGAATCGTAACTCTTTCGAAACTCGATGAGCGGCGATGGTTGATCGATGTAACCTCGGTGTCTATTCTATTAATGGACGCGACACACGGTGATGTGTTAATCGAATGTAGCTGGAACGAAGCGTACGATATTCTTGGCTGTGTTAGGTTAAGTTAATTGCAGGGTGTGTCTCGTTAGAAAAGGGGTGGAATTTAGGTTATTAGGTGAATGGAGATTGGGATAATTTTGGCAATCTTTAAAAATAATCTTTCGCGTCTTATTGACGTTCGATTCGATGAGAAAATAAAGACGAAATAGAAGAGTTGATTCATAATTTCAGGTTTATCTCAGAATATTAGGTATATCGGTATCAGAGATCTGTTGAGAGAATCGTGAATGGTTCTCGCAAAGGAGGAGAGTGAAAACGGTTCGCGGCAAAGTCGGCTCGCTCGAGCTTCCTACGTGCATCGAAACGAATAGACGAATAAACTATGCGAGGTGTAACTGTTTTCTTTTCACGGCTGGCCGTATCGGGCACGCAAATGGCGGTGATTGGCATGCGGTTCGAGATTCGCGCGCGAACGGAAACGAACTGTTTCTGTGTCGTGAAAGGGTTGGTCCCTGACATTGATCGCTCGATTGTCTCCGCCTAGAGCCCAAACGTGGCGATCTAGCGCGATGATCTAACGCGACGATGACCGTTCGTTGACCCTATCGAGACCCCATCGTTTCCACGCGTCGCGCTATTTCTGATGTTTTACGCGTCGCAAATTATATCGCGCCCCCTTCCCTCCCTCCAAATCTCTCTCGTCTTCCCTCGAATATCCTCGAAATCGCCTTAAACTCGAGTTATTCCGCTTCTGTTCGTGTATACGACAAATATGGAGGAGAGTTTTTAGATCTCTTTTAATTTTTTCCTCGTCTCGAGTTACCATTTTCCTTTTCTTTTCTTCTCTCTTACGAAAGAAATCTTTCATCCAAAAATCATTCGCTTGTAACTCACTCGCTCGTTCACCAAGTATATCCAATTACAATCCCGCACAGAGATCAAGTCATATTGAATTCTATCGATTCGATTTCTACTTGATTCGTGTATAAATATAGCGGAGAGTTTTTAGATCTCTTTTAATTTTCTTCGTCTCGAGTTACCATTTTCCTTTTCTTTTCTTCTCTCTTACGAAAGAAAGTTTCGTAGTTCGTATCAATTTTCATCCAAAAATCATTCTCTCGTTCACGAAGTGTATCCCGCACAGAGATCAAATTCACGAATTCTATCGATTCTATTTTTGCTTCGTGTGTATGACAAATATGGCGGAGAGTTTAGATCTCTTTTAATTTTCCTCGTCTTTACCATTTTCCTTTTCTTTTCTTCTCTCTTACGAAAGAAACATTCGTAGTTCGTATCAATTTTCATCCAAAAATCATTCGCTTGTAACTCACTCGCTCGTTTACGGACTCGTTTACTAGTATACTCTAATTCACCCAACTGCAATCCCGGACAGAGATCAAGTCCACGAGCGATTCTATCAATCTCCTTTCGAGCGTTTACTATCGGGCGGCGAGCCGGTGCACGGCATCTTTTACGGGACCGGTCGCGATTTTATTGCGGACTCTATTGAATTTCAATCGGACCCACGGTTGCCGTAAAGTTACAGTTATACGACGTATAAACTAGTCCGGTGCTCGAGGGGCAGACACACGGCGGGGATGCGATTCCGCGCGATGAATAAAAAGCGGTTCGCTCGATCGTACGATTTCTCCTCCGCGTTTCGCCTCGTTTATATCCGCCCAATTAAAATCTCTCGAGAAAGTCTCGAGAGCGTTCCAACCGCGATTTTTCGGCCTCCGAGCCGCGCCTCGAGGAAAAATCCTCCTGTCGTGAAGGAAATATTCGCCGCCAACGACGGATCTCTGCGAGCGAATTCTTCCAAGGTAATTGGTTTCGAGAATAGCGAT
Source organism: Apis cerana (assembly GCF_029169275.1). NCBI lineage: Eukaryota > Metazoa > Arthropoda > Insecta > Hymenoptera > Apidae > Apis > Apis cerana. The sequence continues at coordinate 6,280,818 of NC_083864.1, read as the reverse complement.
TGCCTTCGCCTCTTCTTCGCCTTACGTTTATTTTACGTGCCTTTTGTTTTCCTTGAAAATTCCATCCGTCGATATACTCGATCGACCCGGATCCCCTTCTCCTCTCCCTTCGAAATTTGTTTCAACCGTGTTTAGCATCGGGTTTTGGTAAATGGAATTTCGAGTGATTTATACGCGGGGAACGGAATCTATCGATTTACAGAGATAAACGTTTAAGCTTTGTATAAAGTTGGATTGGAAATTGCGTTTTTTTTTTACTTTTGGAACGTATTTTTCTTTCTTTTTTTTTTTTTTTTTACAGAAATAAATCAACGATGGACTATACTTTATTGATTACTTATTTTCCAAAAATAATTTAGAAATAATGATTTAAACGCGAGGATTTTTAATAATCAATAACGATTATTCGTAATTTTAAACGTTGCAGAGAAGAAATCGATTCGACTGCAGCAACTAATTTTGTAAATTATTTAAAAGAAAAAATTGATTATTTTTTTGCTGCATGCTACAGGAAATTTTGTACAAGTTACGCACAGAGGCGAGAGGAAAATAAACACGTTTCGTGGAATGGCAAACGGCAGACGCCGAAGAGTTGGCCGCGTTTATATATCTGAATAGAAGTGTGAATAGCGACGAGCAAGACGATGATGTGGGTTTGTCGTTGGGAGAAATCGATCCTCGTGAAAAGAAGCATTGACGAAATGGGCGCACAGATGTTTCGGTGGATGGCAGGATGTCCAGGTGGTAAGTGTGGCACGCGACTCCGTCAAAAATGCATTAAAAGGCCGGCCCGATACCTCGGGATGAATGAGCGAACCGAATGAATGGGGAAACTGGCTGATGGCCGAGCTGTTACTCGAAGAATACGTGATAGGCCTGCCGAACGGTAGGGGGAATGGGAATTTTATTCCACTCTGTTTTCCTCGTTCTCTCTATCCGACACTCCTGTCCTTTCTTATCCCTCTGTTAAAATTATCTTTTCTCGTCAATCGAAATTTTTAAATTTAATCGAAGATTTTCTTCTTCGGTGTCTTTTTTCTTAAATTTTCTCCCGAGAAATTTCGATGGAATCAGATTTTTCAAATCTTTCGACTTTTACACAATCACAATCGAGGAAATAAATTTTTGTAAATCATTATTTTAGTATCGCTTCGTTCGATTCCATCTTTCGTCGATCTTTTTGTTGGATGCTCTTGTGAGCATTAACTTCATCCCATCGACGTTAATCGTATTATCGTATCGATTCAAAAGAGAGTTTCTTTCTTTTTCCTCTATTACTTTTAAGTTCGTTAAAGCGCAGTACACCTCGTTAATATCTGTTCCATTTTATTTTCAACGAAAATTAGATATCTCTTAGTTGGCTACTTATCGATCGTCGGGATTAAATTCAGCTTTAAATAGCTTTAAGTGGAGGTAGAAAGTAATTGCCAGGGATAAGTATAGGGCGGTAGCTGGTACCGGTATTAAAGCGTAACTAAAGAACACCGGGAAAGAGTTGTAGGTCTGGAGACCGATAATCCGCAACCGGGCCCGTGTTTCCGCTGTTTCAACGTGTTTCAACTATTACTCGGCAATGAGCCGAGATAAGCCGAGAATTGGTATTATAATCGCGTTCGACAGATTTTCCGCAACAAGTTTTCATTATAACCATTCAGCGATGATTATACGATCGATATTATAACAAATTTGTGTGGAATTTGGCGATTCGTGTCACGTTATTTCCATGATTTTAACAATAACGTACGATCAACGTGGATCGGTTTGGAAAATTTCCTACGTGCAAGACCGATTGGGGAATCTTTTTCAATCGTTAATGAAAAGAAAAAGTTAAATATTTCCACTTTGAAAATACTTTTACAGCTGTGAATCAAAGATATATTTTGTGACCCACTTTCCGTTTTGTTCGGTATACAGGCCGAATCAGGGAACTGGGTCGAGTTGCATCGCGTCGAAAGTGTTTGAGAAAGAAATCCATTATAAAATAAAAGTAATATAAACTCTGCGTGGCATCCGCTCTTATCACGCGCTCAAGTGCATCCATCCAAAATAGATCTATCCCTCCCTTTTCTCTTAAATGAGATTTCTCGTTTCTTCATCCCTTCTCGAACGTATAAAAAAAAATTCAGCCAAACGATATTGGATTCTATTTTTTCTTAATCTAGTATCGTTCACGACGTTTACACAGTCGTAAATTCTTCTTCTCAGGATATATGTTAAAAGATAAATGTCTATCGACACGCTGTTAATACGGTGTCACGTATTTCAAGACACGTTTTCACGCCGCGTTTCGGCCTCGATTGCTCGTTACACGCGTACCTTACGTCTTCATCGAGCAAGGAACAAATTACGGTTACGGGTGTCGAACAAGATCGATGGAAACACGCGAGATTTTATATCCACGTTAATCTCAAATCCATGGTGGAAACGACTAGCTTTCATATTTAAAATGTCGGTCCATTTGGAAATCGACAGTGGGTTGCGATAAATTAGAATTAAAATTTTAATTAAATTCCAACCCAGACTCGTTTTTCCAACCGTAGAGAAAACTATTTAGTAGTAGTAGTAGTAGTTTCGTCCGAATTCGTTATTAAAATTCTGAGTCGAGATTCGTGAATAATTAATATCCCTTCTTTGTCGGTTCCCTGGGATTTCGTCACATGCTCGACGATTCGATTCCACGAGGCTCTCTCCCTCGTGTTTGTTAACGATTTATAGAACATGCGAGAATGAAAGAAAAATAAACTCTCTATGGTCGGAGGATAAACAATCGAGATAGAGGAAAATAGGGATCGAGAGGGTTTCGAATTCGGTTTACGTTGATTCGGTGCACCTTTCCTCCTTTATATGTATATATATACAGTTCTTTTCATCTTGATCTCGTTCGTGAGGAATGCAGAAATTATTTTTTCTCTGAATCTTCTTTATTAAAGTCGATAAATCGTCAGAGGGTGCTGTGTACGAAAACTATGCTCTCACTTGAAAGGGAGTTCGACGAAATTTATTTATCAGATATTTCAACTCTGGTTCCCATAAGCTTCCATACCTTCACGGAATTCTCCGTTCTGCCTCAAAAATTTTATTCAATCGTTCCATAAAATAATTCATCGTGAAAAGAAAGATGAAAAGGTCGTTTTAGAATTATTAAAATTTTAAATCAGATTTTATATACGTACGATATAAACCTTTCTCTCTTCTGTTTCCATTCCCAAAATTATATTTTAATTTCAACGATCGTTCTGTAAAATAATTTAATTCGATCGTTTAACAAAAAAGAAAAAAGATACAAAGCTTGCTTTGATATGATTAGAATTTAAAATCAGATTTCCATACAACACTGGTGAGAATTTATCGTGTAAGGGGAGGGAGGGGTGAGAAAGAAGTTATTCAAAACGGTAATGGTTAATTTGTAACCGGCATAACCATGGCATACACGTTCCATCGCATTAAAAGACGTCTCTATTTCCGAGAAGGGAAAGGTCTTTCGGGGCGGCGCTGTGAATTTTGACACTAGCCTGGAATCCCGACAGGAATAACGGGAATCGGATTCGTACCCGATGGTCCGCACACGCGGGGCCGAGCCTTATGGTTTCCGTGTCACGTGACACCGTAACGCAATTACACATCCCTTGCCCTAAGCTCTCTATCCCACGATCCCGTTACGGTTCGCGGCAAGGTGCGAAACCCACCACCTATAATACATTAATGATACGTTTTGCGGCGTTTCTTTTTCCACGATTCCGCGAATGGAGAGCATTAATGCCTCGTGGAATTGACCTCCGATTATCGAGGCATTCGATAATACGTTTTCAAATGATCGATCGTTAGATTTTAATTTTTTCACGTCTTTTTTTCTTTTTTTTCTCTTTCTACTGCTAATTTGATTTTCTCATTTCATTTTCGCTTTTCATTTCGTTCCCCTTTTAATATATTTTTGAGGATTTGAAGGTAACAGACACGTTACATTTTCATACATACAGTTTAAAAGAAGAAAAACGAAGGGAGGAATTTATTTTCAAAGGGAACGAGGAATCGTAATTACAAATTTCTTTCGAGAATGTGTGCCTTTTCAAACATTTTTCCCCGTTTTCCTTTTTTTAATTTTTTAGATTCTTATGAAACAAACTCATGTATCCTATATATTCCCTTCGACGCGCTCCTCGAAATCTCTCCGGCCCATTAATCTCGCGTTTTACGAGAACTCGCCCCTACCCTTCAACGGCAAACTCGCGAAGAAGAGGTCGCACGGATTTATATCCTGGCACACAGTCGTCCGCGAAGCGTGGACGACGTGGATGTGGCCAAACTTTTGATCGATAGCGTAATTACACGGCGGTAAAAGTAAGCCGGTGTGCCAGCAGTTCACCCTCCTCCTCATGACGATCATCTTTCTTTTTTTCGCATCGTTCTAACGCGCCTACGAGCCCATTCAAACTATCTCGATACGTAATCGGACGGTTGATTTATCCTTTCATTACACGTTAATTCGTTCGTTATTTACACTCGGCGCGTAATTTAGATTCGGCTCGTTTAATCCGCCCCTAATCTTGTCCTTGCTTCCAAAAACCAACGTGATTCTCACCTTATTTGCTTTCCATTTCTTCCTGCCTTTCTTTTTTTTTTTCTTTCTCTTGTTCACTTAATCATTTACGTCAAGCGGTAATGGGCGACGATATCGTTGATTTATAAGAGAAATTGAGATTTTTTTTCGTATCCCATTACGTTTTCATTTTATTTATTTCTTGCTCTTTTCTATTAGTTACGTTGTAGTTGATTTACGAGGGAAATCGAGCAATCGATTTTTCGTATCGACGAATCGTTTGTTTCCACGAAACTTTCTATCTCGATGCACGAACATCAAGAATTGTTTCGCAGTAAACAGAAATGTTTAATTACGCGGACGCCGCCGCTTAATTACAGCCAGGCAACGTTCATTGTAGTCTTTGATTACTGCGGTTGCGGCGTACTCTCCCAGAAACGAAAGTCCGCGGCCATTTTTGAAAATCCCCGCGTAAAATGCACTTGCCTGCTTTCTGCCATGCTTTAGAGGGAAATTTTATTTCTTTTTTTTTCCCCCCGAGATGCTCGTTATTTAAACTCGATTGAAAGAGCACGATACCATTCGTCCGAATTTCGCTTTTCTCTTTTTAAACGTTTCCTTTTAAACAATCTACCTAACTTTTCGAAACCGGAAATAGCAAAAGGAGTGCGTACGAGTATTCCTAATGGGAAATGAAAATACTACGAAACCTATTTCCCTGGATTTCGAGTCCAAAACAATTTAGGAATCTGCTATGAGCGTACATAAATATTTGTAATACCAAGTTACCAAAAATATCAAAGTTATTTCTTAAAAAGATACACGTTTCAGATTCCACAACTTTGAGAAAACGAAAAGTAGCATAAAGAATAAATTCGTGAATTAATAACGTTGAACGAATGAAATATATAAAGATTCAAGGATAAACGGGGAACAAAAAGACAAAATGTCCCGATAAATCGTCCGAATACGTTAAGGCAAAGACCACGGCGAAGAAAGGGGAAACTCGATTAATGGGAAACGGTTTATCGCCGATAAATCGTGTTCCGGCTCGATGGGAAAAAATCTGCAACTTTATCGAGCGAGAAATTTATTATTCGCGTGCGAAATTTTCCTCGCCCATAAATCCTGATCGATTAATCAGAGGGTTGTTATCCCCGTTAATCTAATCTCCGTGGATCGCGAAAGCGAGAAAGTAGCGCCTCCGCGTCGCTTTCTCGATCGCTCCGCTCCTCCGTTGCCTTTTTCTTTTTTCCCCTTCTTTTGGGACGCGCGTATATCCAAACGCCCACGCGTTTCACGCGTCTATTATTCGTTTCGAGGTTGAGAGAAAGGGAGACCGCACGCGACGAAGCAAGCGGAAACGCGTAAGCCAGCCAGTGGTGAACTGCTTTTGCTTTATCGCTTCGTTTTCGCTCTGTTCGCCCTTGCTACAGTCAGGGAAAAATCCTGGGACGTCACATCGGGATACGTTGAATTATTTTTGGAGTGGCGGATGGAATTAACTTATTAGTCGAAGGCTTAGCGATTTAGTCTTGAATTCGGGGAGATCTAAACCTGTACGTATGATGTATGAAGGATTTTGAAAGAGAATGCTTCCTTTTTTTTTTTGACAGAGAAAATATTCAGAACTTTGTGATTGTTAACTTGAGAGCAAGAAAAAGAATTATGCAATTTGTACTTTATTTAGAATACAATTTATATTGACCCTTGATTTCGCGATTAAGAATTTTTATCCACGATGAAATATCGAATATATCGAATAATTTACCCACAATAGAATATTTACGAATGCTACGTTTTAAAGAAAAGAATCAAGAAATCTATAAAATCTGCAAAGATTTCTCCAAACTAATAGAAAAGAAGGATGATAAAAGATTCTACACACGATTCTCCATTATTTGCATTAACAATCCAGCCACGCGGCGAGAAAGTGGAAAGTAGTTGTGCAAAATAGTTACATTTTACCGCATTATTTGTCCTCGTCGTTGTCATAATGCCGGCAGAAGAATCTCTCGGGTGGAACAGAGAAAAAGAATGCACGGAAGGGGGAATATTTGCAGAACAGGCAGACGAATGCGTTTTACCTCCTCGCGAGTGGCATATTTCCAAGGGCTATTCACGAATTCGTTCCCGGATGCGAGATTATTACGCGAACAAGACGATGTCCGAGCTATATTTTCAAAGATGAAACGTGTGAAATCGCGCGAAATCGATTTTACATTCGAACGATTTTCCATTCGTGAAAGTAAATAAAGTAAAGTTTAGAGAATTAGGAAATTCGAATTATCATCCTCTGTCGATGAATTTTTTAAAGGAAGAATCGAAGAAGGGTCTCGTTATTTATCGAAACGAACAAAAGTGAAATTTATCAGCCTCGATTGGATTTTCTTAATTTTCCACGGTATAATTGCGCATCGAGAGAATGAATTATCGCTCGTAAATTCCATTTCATCTTTTTCTGGTTTTCCATTCAGTATGCGTCCCCTTTTATGAATCATTTCCATTATAAATTTCAATCGGGGGCCGAATACTTTCGGCTCAGAGGAAATATCTCTTAACCCCTTTAGTGTTATTATAGTTCATCATTAGAGGTGCATTCCACGGATAGGATGAATAGTTTATTATCATATTAATTTTATATTAACGTACATAAAAATTTTTCATAATCCAAGTATGGATTATTTTCGTTTCAGAGATCACATCGATCATCCGATGATATCGAATCGTTTAAGATTCAAGTTTTTTTTTCTTTTTAAAGAGAAGGTTCGAAATAAAAAAAATAGGGTAAAGTTAAGGCAAAATAGAAGTTTTACTCGTGATTTTCAATCGTGATGTACGAGGCTCCGAGTGTTCCGATACTCGATATTGCACCGTGTTTCATAGATAGAACGCATTAAAGTGCATATAGTTTCAGTAGTGTAATACCGACCTCTGGAACCACTACGATAATCCGTATTACCAACATTATCATACGAATTTAAAGGGCAATACGCTCGGGATTTAATCCGCAAGTGCTGCGGTCAAATTACAGTTTATACGGAATTAAAAAATTTTTTCTATTACCACATTCTCCTATCTCTTCGATAAATATTTTAATTAACGCCGATTTTCCTTTTTCCTCTGCTCTAAATGCAAAAAGCAAAAAACTACAAAAGAAGGAAGAGAAGAAGAAGAAGAAGAAGAAGAAGCAAGAAAAAGAAATTTTAAAATCCTCACCACTTACTCACCCCTTAAAGATGAGTAACGTTCTCCATAAGCCAACGAGGAAAGCTCGTGTTTGATAAACGATCGTTTTTGATTCATTTTAATCCGTGGCATGGTCGAAAACATCGGGTGACGTTCAATTAATCAACATCTCCGCCTCTTTATCGAAACCGACAACCAAAGCTGCGAAACGTTCGATCAGAGAGTCGGTGAGATAAATCGGTGGAAAGGGAGGCAAGGAAAATGCAGGCCAATGCGGAGTACACAGCCCATTTGGCTATCTGACGTAGCCTCACGAAAGTTAACAGGACGCCGAGAGAGAGAGAGGAGGAGAGAGGGAGGGAGAAAGAGAGAATCCCTTGGAATTGGCTGACCTCTTGGCTCTCTTGTGGTCTCCGGAATAACTTTGTTCCCTCGAACCAACCTCCTCCTCTTTGCACCCTGCGACCGCGTACGTCACTGGCCCACCCTTACAGCCGGGAAGCTCGGATCGGCAAGGGTTATATTACGTTTCGTTCCACCTATAACGAGGCCAGGGCGAGCTAGTTCGATCTCTCTCGTTTAACACATCCAATGCGGATGACGTGAATGTTCTTGCGGATTTTCTATCGTGTCGCGTACGATCGCGTTAGTTTTCAAGTAGGCGAAAGACGGACAAATATTTTCCACACATCCGGCTTAAGTATCGTCGCTAGGATCAATATGTGAAGATTTTGAATGTAGCGAAGGAAGTGAAGTAAAAGCCAAGATATAATCTTTGTAAAATATTAAATTTGACAATTGATTTCGACAAAGTTCGCTATCGGTTTAAAGGATATCGAAAAAATGGTACTAAATTTCCAAATTCTTTTGACTTTCTATTGAGTACTTTAGAATATTACCGATAATATCAATTGTGATTGATACAATTATTTTGCATTTCGTTAGATTTTTCAATCGTTTTACAACTCTTCTTTCCATTTAACAGTGTTCGAAGGCCACGAGGGACCTAGTTCGATTTTTATCGCAATATTAAATGTGTTAAGGAGAAGGATTTTCGTTATCCAGGAGACGAGACGCGTTAAGGAAAAGGGCAAAAGTTTTCTCATCTTCTGGTTGACCCGATTCTTTACGATCCTTTGGCCTGGTTTTCTTCTCTTTTATGATATCTCGCGCGCGTGCCTAATTCCTCGACGCGGAGATGGGTTTCGAAGCAACGCCTTTAAACGGAAAAGAAAAATCTTGCGAGAGGAAAGAGACGCGTTGGAAAAACAGCGAACGTTCGCAGATACGATCTGGAATTGAGGGGAGGAGTAAGTTTGTTGCCTTAAATTTTATTTTATCGCCGTTGTCTCGCCGGCGAACAAACTTTTACGAGATTTTCTCTTGAGGAATAATTTGCGATGGGTTTTTGTTCCAGGAAATGGTACGTTTAGGTAGAGATTACGATTCGAACCGTCCGAGGATGTAATTTTGTAATACGAAGGGAGAATAAAAGTGGTGGAATAGGACGATCTTCGATTTTTCTATGATTACCGGCGCTTTGAGATCGCCGGGCTATCGACCATCCTTTGGCCGAGTAACCTGTAGTTAGTCGGTGGTCGTTGATGATTACACTGTTCCACTGTTACGTCTGGCGATTACCTGAGTTCCGTGAACGTCTTTGGAAAGTTACTAGAAAGTGTCCAGTCGGATCCAGGGAACGGAGGAAGAAGTTTGAGGAAAATTATAGCGACTTTTCCACGGAATAACAATTCGAAAACACCGAATAAATAATAAAATAACGAGGAAAGTAAAGCAAGTTTTCAATATCATCAAGAAAAGTTTGAGAAAATCTTCATCGTATACCGTTTATCATATAAGCAAAGTAAATCCAAAAAATACCTTCAACGTTTATCTTGACAATTTAAAAAGTTCCCAGAGTTTTTACTTCAACTTCTACTATCGTTATTACTCTTCGGATAGAAGACTCGCTCCATAGAAGATTCTCCGCAACGCGGTGTAGTGTAATTTCCTCCCCCTCTCCCTGTCTAACAGTTGTTTCGTGGAAACGAAGAAAACGTGGCCGCGCCTTCCGGATTCACAACCCTTTCTGGCCTAAGGCGAGCAGCACGTGCCCAGAAAGAGATCCGAGGCCGGGTGCCCGCGATATTAAGTATTCCACTCGCATTACCTCCCGCTGAACAGAAAGTTACACACGCCTCGTTATGCGGCCAGAAGCGGCACCAACAGCGTTCTGCAAACTTAATTAGCGACTACGGACATTGGGAAAGGAGAGACACTTCGAAGAAGCCGATGATTTATCTGGCCGGGGTCCCTGCAGGCCCTGGAATCTCGTTTCGTGGCCGTGAAAGGGGGCAGCTCTTCGATTGTAATTGCTGCGCAACTACGTAGTTACATGTGCATGTGTAATTGCATCAACGGAGATATAGTAACGAAACTGCTCGTCGAGTTATGCGTGTACGGAGACGCAAACATTTGCAACGTAAAATAATTTGAATCGTGTTAATAATTTGAAAAATGGGTCGCTTTTCAATTTAAAAAAATTCAATAGAATAGTTTGGAATTTATTGCGCGGCAAAAGATCAAATATGAATCTATTTGATTAAAAAAAAAGAAAAAAGAGAAGTCGATATCTTCGTTAGTTTAGCGAGAAAATAGCTCGTGAGACTTTATGTGGGTCACTTTATACAGCGTGGAGTGAAAATTACTATTGTTAAAACAATGGCAAGGATAAAAAGGAAATGAAGGAACGTAAATTGAACGGATACATATTGCTACGATAATTTAAAACATTTATTAATCGAACACGTTACATTGTTTCACGAAAAAAATATTTCACGCAAAATTCCCTTAATTAACTGCCACGTACATTTTAATTGTAAACTGAACTTAATCACCTCGAATCGAACAAGTGTTAACGCGATTTTAATTTAGTTATCAAGAAAACCAGGCAAACATCCGAAATCCGCCCATTTCAACAGGAAATAAACACAACTCCCGATATATATATATATATATATCGTTAAAAATGTATCGATTCGGTAATTAATCGGTAATATTTTTTTATTACGCTATTACGAAACTGTTCCTGTTATCGACCCGAGTTTATCCGCTCTTCGTGTTTTCACTCTCGTGTCACAATTGCACGGATTACGTAAATCGTTGAGAAAAATTTCAAATAACTTAATATCGTTGTTTGTTCGTCTAAATAGATCGCCGGAAAAGAAAAAAATTCCACGTTACGTTGGAAACTTGATTTCCGATTCCCGATGATGATCGGTCGGAACGATGGCGAGGCTCGTGTGTAAATACGTGTGGTGGAGCAAGTACGGGTTTATGGGCCCCCCTCTCGTAAAGATCCGCTGCACCACGACGAGATGTAAACACGGTTCCCGTTGATACTGCGCTTGTACGACATAGTACGGGGTACGGGGCATTTCGTTTCACGTGGTAACGTAATTTGCCTCCGTGCAGGGGGACCCATGTCAATGTTTCCCCATCGACACCGTTACCATCCTGTCATAACTCGAATATACCGGCCAGACGATGAAGCATATAAGTACCGGTTTTAAGGGTTGCGTAGGTACGAAGATGATTTTTAAGAGATACAACCTTGTTACGTATGTATCTCTCATCAAATATACGCGGATAATAAGTGTGGAGAGTGTAAGATGAATCGGATGATCGATATGGCGAGAGATGAAAGAGGATGGAGAAAGAGAGAGAGCGTGTGTAGGTCCAGTATGCGGACACGTTAGTCCATAGGGTTGACTCGTGACACGAAGATGTTTGTACAAGTGTACGAGCTTCATCTATTTTCATCTGACATCTGTGTTCTGAGACTTGAAACGATCGGTAAAAAAAAAAAAAAGGAGCGATCATAAAGTTATTCCACTATAAAATCTCTTGAAACGTCTTCTGAGAAATTCATGGCCGGGAAGATGGAGCCATGGGTTTGGTTCGATTTACTTTTTTTTAACTCGTAGACAAACGACATTACCTTCTCGATCGACGAACGCTCTATAAAGATAGGAGCGAAGGAGCAAAGCAAATATATTAAGCATCCCAAAAAAGAGAAAAAAAAGAATCGGTTCGAGATCGTTGTTTGCCGAGGATAAGAATCTCCGATGATTTTCGTGATCGTCGCAGAAACGGGAAGGCGGAGGCGCAGATGCGGAGAGTTGCGCTGCGTTTCGACACGGATTGTCGATTCCTTCCGCCCCTCTGTCCGGCCCTCAGAGCGCTCTTCGGGGTCCCGGCTGGTATTTTCTGTCAGTCGACGGCAGGCCGCGGGTCGAGCTGGTCGAGAAAAGCTGACGCTCGTAAAATCAAGTCGATTCACATTTATTCACGCACGCGTGTATAACGTTTTTCAATTTCTGTTTGATAATTTTCCAAGAACGGAGGAATATAAATAATAAAAAAATATTGTCGTTTTATAAATATCTATCCATTTTACAATCGGAAGAAGAAAAAAGAAAAAAGAAAATAAATTTCTAAAACGAACAAAATATTGAATTAAAAAAATAATTGTAAAATGTCACAGAACTTTCTACAAATTTGCACGAGATTCAATTACGATCCATTATCGGTGGTATTCTCCGGATAATTCATGGAACTTGATGAAAACCAAGGAGATTGATCGACGAGACTGCGTTGACAGTTGACCAGAAGTTAATCCGAGCTTGAGTCTGCTGTAACATCATCAACTTCACGATAAACTCAAGTTTCTAAAAAGAATTTCTAAAGAAAAAAAAAAAAATTCAATCGACGAGAGGAAGAAAAGATTATCGAAATTAAAATTCGTAAAAATTATACGATAGACGTTTATTATATGATTATTAATACATATATATATTAGTGCAAAGGATTGTCCATGAAGAGGAGATAAGGAGCCGCGGTGTGACCCGGCCTGTCAAGCCGCGTATAAAATCGACGATAGCGAAGCGGACGGCCGGCAGTGTCGCGGGAGCCGCGCGCGAGAGAGGACGTCCTCGTTAGTGTGCTACGTCGACGCAGCGTGGAAAAAGCAACGTGGAAACGCAAAACCGACCGATGCTCCCTACCACGCCGTGTTTCCATCTCGTCAACCGAGTTTACGCAACGTTTCTCTCTCTCTCTCTCCTTCTCTCTCTCCGTCTCTCTGTGTTCGTGTTTATCCTTTATCTATCTCGTTAATTCATCCGTGTGCCTGAACGAATCTATTAATCGAAAATCTGGAAAGGAGATCATGCGATATAATGGACGATCGATTGGACATTGTGCAAAGGAAGATAATTAATTCGAGAAGTTTCGTTTCTTCGATGGACGGGATCACGGTGAACTTGGTCTGGCCGGGAGAGGCGTGTTAGTATTGTTTACGAAACAGTGACCGGACGAAAGGAAACTGCGAAGTTTGGAATTCGTATATTTCGGTGAAGAGGATTCTTCCGCGCGAGAGAAAAGTATTATTGAGACTCGCGTCGCGTTTTAATAAATATAATCGGCGTTTTGAAAACGCGTGAATTTTAAAAAGTTAAAAAGTTCTCACGAGAGGAGGAATCCGCGAGATGCAGCGAACGAGCGACGCGGATACGAGCGGAAAGCCTTGAGGGATTTGCGGAAGGAGGAGGACGAGGAACGAGCTAGGAAGAGAGAATCGTGGGAGAGAAGAGTAGGGAGAGGAATCGGAGTCGCGAACAAGAGGCAACAGAGAGGCGAGAAAACACTCGAGGAATGCCGTGGATAAAGTGTTTGGGCGGCGGAGGCGGAAAGGCCAGAAGAGGCAAACCACTCAGCGTCAGCCAGCCAATCCACCTGCTCGTCAAGGTATGATTCGTCTTTGCTTTTTCTCACGAATTTTCTCTCTTTCTCTCTCTCTCTCTCTCTCTCTCTCTCTCTCTCTCTCTCTCTCCATATCGACTTTTCTTCGCGTTTTAACGGGGTTAAGGGTTCTGTTGAAAAAAAAAATTAGTGTCGATATATCCGCGTACAGATTGGTGGCGCACATGGCTCCGATTAATCCGGCCATCGATGCTCCCCCCTCTCTCTCTCTCTTTTTTTTTTTTTACAGCGTTGAAGAGATCCTCGACTCGAATCTCGAAGGGATTCTGGTCGAGATACCGCCAGATCTTTTATGGGCGGTTTTTTAATTTTATTGGCGCGATTACGCGCCGCTAAATCGCGTATATACACGATCACCCACTCGAATAGCTCGATCAGGGTATATTTAGAACGATCACTGACGTGAATATTAATTTAGGCGAACCTTTGAGTCGGTTTATCGTTACTTTCTATCAAACGTTTAGGATTCCATTCACGGAAAAAAAAAAAAAAAAAGAAAAAGAAAAAGAAAAACGTGAAGCGAAGGCTAGACGGATATATCTACAGAAAATAATCTCATCGATTTCTTTACTTCTTCGAGAAATTGTTCTCTTGAGGTCTGGACTCTCCTATCATCCCGTCGATAATTCGGCGATAAACTTGTCCCATTCTTTGTCCCGATTGCCTTCCATAACCTTCGATAGTTTCTCGAAACAAAGGGATAAAACTAACAGATAAGCAAGCACGAGGCATTTAATAAGCAGTCGCGTTTCAAGACGGAGAAAGATAGGTTAGTTTATGAAGATGCAACGAAGAAACGAAGGAAAAAAAAAAACCAGGATATGAAAAAGGTTAGAAAATGATTATTAGGCGAGCGTTTCTTTCACGGTTGGAATGCCGTAAAGGCTAGATACAAAACGTTTAGAATGACGAAGGAGCGCCATGGTGGCCTCCACCAAACCAGTCTTGATTTATTAATTTCTTCCAAGACCTGGCTCTCTTTGTGAGACCGACCGACGATTCGGTGTATCGATTCGATGATACTTCGGCACGATCTACCAATTAAATTGATAATAGCGCCGCGTTACCTGCTCGTTATCGTGCCTCCCTCTCACTCGTAACGCAATCGTTAAGTGACACCCACTCGTGTGCGATCGTGACGATAAGAGGGATGGCCCTTGAAGGGACGACAGAACTGCGAGAGGATCGTGATGCTTGGTATTTCGATGAAATCCTCCATAGGGATTTGACACCTCTGTTATTCCAATTTTATTGATTGTTCAAAAAGATTTGGAGTGCAGTTAGGAAAAATTAATTGTATTTGTATTTTATATTTTTTATATCAAGTAAAAATTAGTAGTCCAAGAATAATATTTTAGGATTTATTAGTAATTTTTAAATATTGGTGAAATTGATACTTTTAGAGAGGATTGTTCGCATCTCGAAATCTCTTGTATCGAATATATTGTTGGAGAAAAAAGGATGGAGTTTCGGAGTTCGGAAAATTAGGTCTATTTTATATTTTTATTCGTTTCGTTAATTTGAACAATCCAATGAATTTTGAATTTATTCCATTAAAAAATATTTCAGACTTTAGGATGACCAATAAATATTGGCAAAAAATCGTGGTGGTCAATATTTTTGTGAAAATGTTGACACTTCGCATTGATTGTTCAAATTATTTTGGAGCGTAGCCAGGAAAAAAATGTGCTACATTTGGATTTTCTATTTACCGAGTGGTGATCAGTGCGAACGGTCTAGTGGTCGAATTCCTTCTGTCTAAGACTAATATTTAGAAATAGCTAGTCCGATTCTTTGGTTCTAGTCCAAGTTTTGTATAGAGTTATTTCGAGAACGATTTAAACGAACGATCCTAGTGAATAACTGGTTGATTTAAGTAGTTAGAAAATTACCGAGCCTTAAATATCGATAAAGTATGTGCGTTGGAGGAAAATATTACCTTGTCACGATAGACGTGTACGGCTTATCGAAGCAATTATCGAAACACAAAGGCAAACTTGGAAACAAGGTCGTGCCTCTTTTCGCGCATTTTCCTCCATTCTTTCCGTTTTTTTCTTTTTTTTTTTTTTTTTTAGCAACGCCCGCTATTCAGTATGCTTTTTATGCAAACAACGTCGTCGGGGTGAATAATTAAACGAAGTGAAATTGAATCAACGGCGGTTACATCGAGATTAATTCATAGGGAGGCAAGAAACGACCGATCCACAAATTAATTAAACATCCGCCCGAAATTGAATCGATCTCATTTACAATTCTCGATTGTCATGTCGCGAGTTGTAATAATTTTTCTCTCGAGAGCCGTACGTGTCATCCGTCTTACAAAATAATTCGTCAAATGCGACACCGATGCGCACGTTTTAAATGTACCAATTAATTGATTCGATATCTTTACTCGTTTGTAATATTGATAATTGTCATTTGATGAGATGGAAAATTCAAAATTGTCTATTTTAAATTGAAAGAAACTTGATTACTTGGTGTTGAAAAGAAATTAATTTCCAATCCCGATACGTTACACATGCGTTGTAAGCACGCGAGGAGTACGAAATTCCCTTTGCGACGTCTTTCGTTTCACGTAGCATCGTTAAGGGGAGAAAAATCGTTGGTTAAATAGCGGCTCGCAATTAAATAATAGCGAAGCGTGCCACCACCCGCCGCGTCGTGCAATAGCGATTTCATTAGAGCGCCACTATATCCCCCTCCCTTCGTGGTCGTCGTTTGCTCGTAAAAATCACGCAGACTCGAGAATTTCGCCGCTCGTGTTTGTCCTTCTTATTTACACGGAAACGAGCGACGAGATGACACGAAGATAAAAAAAAAAAAGAGAAAAAGAAGAGCCATCTCTTTACCACTTCCCGCCGCTTTTTACCACCGCATTTTTTACGATTAACAGGTGTTTCTCGAAATCTTGAGACGTTGGATATCGCGACGTGTGCGAGCTATCCTCGAGATCGTGCGAGCTCGATGCCTGTTATTACGTAGGTACCATTATCGGTATTGTTGTGTACACCTGCATTGATCAGAGGTAGCTTGTGCGCGACGCCCATCGATCGGCCAGTACTGCCCAGAGTTGGCAATTAAATTAGCGAGCCCCTGGCAATTCCGCTATTTTTCGCGCGAGCTTTATTTTACGTAATGATACTCGAGACGGGACGAAAGGTCGCGACACGAACGATTCCGAGGTGTGTCTTTGGAGAATTTTCGCTTAATTCTAGCTTAGAGTCGGTTTCATTAGTTATACTCACCCGAGTAACTACGAATCTCGACCCTTTCGTCGACACAAGAAGGGGGAGGGGGGATTCGTACCTCTTCGAATCGTTGCAACTCGGTCAGATTCGCGCTTCTTGTTTCATCATTTTTGCAAATGTGCATAAATGAGCGTACCTATCTGCAAGCCTGTTTATCAGAACAGAATTCCACGCGTTGCATCACGTTCCTCGTGGCGCTATAGCTGCTTTGTACAAAGGCAATTAAGTCACTGCACCTGCCACGCAATTATGCGAACCGTTTTTTTTTCCTCTTTTCTTGTTTTTTTCTTCCTCGAGACACGCTCACGCTCACGTGGTAAACGTTTGCCTATCCTTTCTTTCATTCTCCTTTTTTTCTCTCTCTTTTTCTCTCTCTCTCTCTCTCCCTCCCGATACCGATCTTGTGCAAGCTTAATGATACCAATTGGTTCGGGTAGATCGCCACGATCGATTCCCGTGTATATACTCGAGAAACTCGGTTGAGAAAATTATTAAATTCAATGGTATGCTTGGACACGCGTGCGCGAGAAAAATATCAATGGAACAGGATCGATCGGTCGATCCTGGAAAACGATCGGTGGAAAACAGCCGACACGCTTCGATTACCTTTGGTCGAAAGGTTAAAAGCCGGGTAGATGTGCTATCTTTCCCGGTGAATCAGCGGAGCTTCGTAATTCTGGGGGGAAGATTAGGAAAGCCTCATAACTATCGTCATCATCGTGCATTGCACACCGGTAACCGGTACGTGTATCAGGTCGTATATTACGTGGAACGCGCATGCCATTGACTCGTACACACACGGAAAAACAATGTTTCATTGCATGGGCCCACTCCCTTCGTACGCCATCCTTTCCACTTTTTCTAGGTCGGCCTGTATGTCAATTATTGTATCGTAGAGATGTTGAAATTTGTACATGGGAACGTTTGGGAAATGTTTTGCAAATGTATACTCTCGAAACGAAATTTGTTTAAATTCCTTCACGTAATACGCTCAATCGCGTCTGCTGAAAATTAAACATGCGGGTCCAAATAATCGCGTGAACAACGTCACGAGTACAATTACAGTAATTGTAAACGGGTTCACTTTAACTTCATAGAAGAAGAGATAGAATCTCATATCGAATCACCCTACCGGAAATTCCAATTTCATAAAATAATAGATCGAAAATAGTGGATCAAGGTTGAAAAAGATAAGTTTTGATTTCGAGGAAATGATTTTAAACGATAGAACGGGATTAAGAAGATGGAGAATCGAAAATGAAATGGCATCAGCTTTTCGAACGGTCATCGATATATTATATTATATTATGTCCAAGGTTGAAGAAGAGCGTGTTTTTTTTTTCTACGCGAAACGTCAAAGTGTCCGCGAGTTAGACACGTGCGTGGGCGTCGATAATGTTGTGACACCGTTTAAAAGGTGTAAAGTAAAGGCCGTGTGTGCGAAGCAAACAATTTTCGAGTTTATTGAGCGGAGGCCCCGCGGGCGATTCGGTTCCAGGAGCCGAGACCGTGCGCGTAGGTAGAGATATATTATTGCGTTTCAAAAGGTTAACAGCCCATCCCCGTCCCATCTCGACCAACTTTTACAATAAATATAGAACGTTTCGTAACGATTCGGCTATTCCATCGACTTGAGGAATTTTGGATGCACACCCTTCTTCCTCTCCATCATATTCATAAACACGATTCGCAAACAACGCTTCTATCGAAGTTTCAGCCTTATCTCAAAGTTCTCGTGGAATCTCTTGGATGGCTGTTGGTACACGCGATCGGTGTTAATCGGTGTCCAAATTCGAGGCAAATTGCTCTAACAAGATTAGAACGAGATAGTCAATTACTCCATCAACTCCATCCTTGCTCTATTTTTGTTCCAGGCGCAAGGGTGTCCCCGAGAACGAACGTTCGAAAAATGATATCCCTTCAACACGCGGCTCATTTTTCAACTCTCGTCCCATTTGCCAAATTATCTATGACTTTTGTAAAAAAAAAAAGGGAAAAAAAAGAGAAAGAAAAATGTACGTGAAAATTCAAAACTTTTCATGGACGGATAGATGTGAACGTCGAAATTAAGGGGAGGCAAGAAATTTGCAAAGTTTTCGAACGAATGAGCGGCAAGATTGAAACGAGAGCGCGAGATTCAATTGAGAAATTATTCGAGAATTTTCCAGACGAGACGGCCAGCTTCGTAAAGGAGGAAATACGCGAAAAAGCGGCACAGAGAAAGAGACTTAACGAGCGCCGGGCCGAGAGAAAAGAAACGAACAGCGGCGGCGGAGATTAAATCGCGCGATATCACGGCTAACGATTCGAATCCTGCGACGATGCCCCCGACCTCTTGAGATTCCTTAATTGCAGCTGCACGCCGGTGCAAGCAATTAAAAGTTGTTCAATTGGGACACACGTATCTCTCGGTGTCTCGCAGTTTTATCCACCCTTTGGGTCAACTGTCTGTTTCTTTCCCTCCCCCTCCCTCGATGGATTATCTTCATAGAAAGATACTTCCGTCAGCCTGCTTATCCTCTTTTTTTATAAACGCGCGTACGAGATGAGATCCTGCTGACGCAACATTTCCACGCGTCAACTTAAATTGGGTTTTCGAAGCTATCGAAGAGTGATAAGAAATGATGATCGATAGGAGAGAAAGGAGGTGGAGAATTTTTTTCATAGTTTATAAATTGTATGCGTCTAAGATGCACAACGGTGTGTTCGTGTTATTTAGGATCGGTATCTCATCCTTCAACGGTGAGATAGAAGATGTTTATATTCGATGAAAGACGAAGGATTTTTCTTATCGTCCAAATTATTTATTTACGATATTGGATAAAATGCAGCGTTTCCATCCGAACAAAAATTACTCATTACAATATCGGATATAAATTATTATACCCGCGATAAAATTCTTTATCTTCTCCTCTTAAAAATAAGAGGAACAAAAGAATTTGTCGTTGAACTGTCCAACATTCGAAAATCCTTCTCGATTTTCATTTGTTCACCGATGAACAAAACGAAGTCATCCGCGATAAACATCCATCGCAAAATCGTTCGAAACCGTTCTCCAAAGCGACCCAAGCGCTTCTTCAAACTTTCTACCGCGTCGAATCAACGAATCCTCCTCCAAAAGAGGATTTTCGCGACGTTCCCAAGCGTTTTCCATCGATGAAACGCAATAGAAAAAAGCAGCGAGCCGTAGATCTCCTCGAGAGGACGTTGAACGATGGTAATAAGGAAGCAGGGACCGGAGGGCCTCCGGGATCGTCTCTCATTGTTTCTGAATAATTGATGCTGCACTTGGCGTCGTCGAGGAGGAGAACAATCGAGTCGATCGTGTGTGGCTCGTGTGTGGTTTCTCTCTCTACCTTAAAGCCCTGCCTCCGCGATTTACACGCGGCACGATCCATCAACGAATTATCTGGAATCGCGAAAAGCAAATTTCGCGACGTCGGCGAGGTAAACACGCACACGTGTAATATGATAATCCCGTCCAATATCGCGAAATGTCAGAAAACACGCGCGCATTTCGCAGCACATTTCGCCGTGTGCAGTCTCGTTACGAGGCATGTCAGCGAGCATCGACGTTGCGAAAGGAATTTGTTACCTCTGCTCGTGGATACGGATACGTATACGATAGTTTTCGAACAGAATCATTGTTGTCGCACGCGCGGTGACGTAATTTTACGTGTCGCGCCGGGGATGGGAAAGGATCTTACTCTTTTTTCCCCGCGAACATCGATTTGCATGCATCGATTTAATTCGTACGTGGGAGGGGAACTGTTGCTTGCGTTAAGAGTGCCGCGATTTTTTTTTTTAGGTCTGAAATTCTGAGAAAGTTCATTGATTAATTTTTCTACCTATTATTGCAAATTATTATTGAGAAGGATCGAAAAACGTGAAACGATAGGACAATATTCCATTGGATGGTGGGAAAAACGAGGATTTTTTTTAATGAATGGAGAGAGGATTTCTAAAATTAGCAGAGATATTGGCGAGAGTTTATGCACGGAGAATGGGATTTTCTTGGAGAGAACCGTTCGTGCACCGCCATTTTCCCTTAGAATCGAAGTCTCGTTCCCCCATGTCCGCGATTCGAATGCTCGACGACTGCAGCTGGATCCCGGGTAATTCCAAGCAATCAGCCCGAGACAAACCCTTTTCACCGAGAGTACCGCGACACGACAGAATTCTTCCGTCGGCCGCGGAGGTGAACAAAGGTCGCCGGATGATTTCTCGAGAGCCGGTAATGAGCAACGCGAGAGGAGCATAGCGGAAAATACGTGAAATCTGTTATTTCCTCCTTTGCTTTGGCTCAAACACGTGTACAACGAGGGACGACATATTACTTTTCCGTCACTTTGCATTACCTTGCCAATTAGGGACAAAGAGATTTAACTTTTAGAATTCTTCAACTTGGAAAGAATTCCTCCTTCTTCTTAGAGTTGACGAAGAAATGAATTTCGATTCTTGAGAAAAAAAAATAAAAAAATCTGATCCTATTCTTCATTTTTTGGATCGGATTTCAGGAACTACAACGAAAGTATCTTCCTTTTCTTTTAGACTTTTACCGTTCTCCACTTTTTCCGATCATATCTCGGTACTTTTCCAAAAATCTCTTATCCTTCGATTCAGTCGTTTCAAATTTTCTTTTTTAACGTATAAAAATATAAAACCATCGCATCACTCTTTATTCTCCGTTTCTCTTTCTCCAGAAATCCAAAGAATTCTTCAAATCACTTGTTATCACACTCGGATCGGGAAATTATAACGAATCTTCTGTTTGGCCAGACGTTCGACTTAGAAAAGTCATCGACGCCGCGGTCACGTCTCGGATTTCTCACGAGCACCACCTCTCTTTATCTATCCTCCCCCTCCCGTGCAAGCCATCCTCTCGTGTAGCAGAGAGATGCTCGTGGCGAGCGAACCGTGCGGCGGCAGAAGAAGTACGGGACCGTGGCGAGGAACGCGGTCTACCGTGTATAAAAGGGTGAAAGGTGAAGATCAGTTAAGGGTGATATAGTGGAGGCGTTTAGTTAAATCGATCAGATATGGGCTATGCATGGCACCCTCCGCCACCGTCTTTCCCTGAATTATGAGCAACCTTCACTCGCGTTTTCCTTCCTTCCTTCCTTCCTTCCTTTCTCCCTTCCCCGATCTGCGATTCCCAAAAAATCTGCATACACGATGCAAAGACCGACGTAACTCGGTATTCGAGGTCGAAAAGTAGAAAGGAGCAGGTTATTTTCCAGCTCGTTAGGATTTTATTCGCGGCTAATCTTCTTAGACCGCGTTACTCGGGTTGCCCACGA
Source organism: Apis cerana (assembly GCF_029169275.1). NCBI lineage: Eukaryota > Metazoa > Arthropoda > Insecta > Hymenoptera > Apidae > Apis > Apis cerana. Next base: position 6,258,721 of record NC_083864.1, on the reverse strand, counting down.
TTAAACAGGCCCCCCTAGACTTTGCTTTTAGATTAACACCGTTTTAAACTGGTTGGCCGCGGTCTCTCACGTGGTGGTAATCGTGGTAGCACTTAGAGAGCTAGAGAGAGGATTTCCGTGAGAGGATTACGCGTGGAGAGAAAAGAGAGATACGGTAAGAGAGATCTCGGCTAAAAAGTATCCGTCTGAAGGAAACCGTCTAATCACCGGGACCCACGGTTTCCAGAATTACGAGGGACTCTTTAGCTCGGACGATTTATCGTCCGTCCACGAGCGTGGAAACGAGCGTTTCGCTTCATCAACGGTATCGAGAACGGTCCAAGGATAATGGGCTAACCAGTAAACTAACCATTACCCTTTCCTCCTCCCGAGAAACGATATTGCGTTTAGCGCGATTTAAAGGCGGAGAAAGCGCTTGAAAATTGTTGTCGATATTGAAAAGAAAAGAGGCAAGAAATGGATCCGATCGTGCGCGAGGATATTTACCAATAAAACTTAATTCAAAGGGGATAAAAATCGGTGTATTCCGTTTCCAATCGTTTTCGACTTTTCGCTCGAGGAGTAAAATTTGCTTTGAAAAAAACTCTATCGATACGAGATCTGGATTGAAAAGACCGTTTGGATTCGTTGGCCCGTTTAATCGATCGTTTCCGGCCGGGCGTTCCATTCCATGAAAATCGAAATCAGAGACGCCACGCGTGTCGTGAATCGCGGCGATGAAAGCGCAAAGTCGGGGAAAAGGAGGGCGGGATTCGATCGAGCGAATAAACGTTTGAGCACGCTTCCTGTTTCGATCATTTTGACCGTGCGCTACCGTGGGTTGCGCAATCGGATCGTACGATCGAGTCGAGTAATGATCGCGTGTGATACGACTTACGTACACCAAAGATCCCCGAGGGTAATTTCCACGAAAATCACGATTTTACCTGGTTGGTCGTGGACAAAGGCCTCGTCCGACAGACGAGAATTTATGGATCGAATTGATGTCCTCGAACGAAGGGAAGGGGACACTGATAAAACATGATCGTCGCTCGATCGAACCAGATTCCACGTTCTGTCCTTCGTGAGAAGCAGCAAGAGTGGTACGATTGATTTAATCGCTCGATCGAGGCAAAATCGTGTCGGATAGTTGGCCGCGGCGATCATCGAGCGAATACGTAATATTCTTTTGAAACGGTGACGTAACGAGAGCCTCTGTTTCCTGCTCGATGGAAGATAACGCGCTAATGAAAATGGTCTCGTTAAAAATTTACAATGGAGTGGCGTGGCTAGTTAAAATCGAATCGGCTTACGTAATTTTCTTCCCGTTTGCCGACGGTAAACAACCGTCGTTTTTACGATTTTACTTTCCGAGTTTATTAAAACAATAATCGAGATACTTTGCATAGAATTCTCGTTGACGTAAAAAAAAAAAAAAAGAAAGAAAAAGTAGCGGGTAATTTGAAAAAGTAATTTCGTCAGAATCTTTGTTTAAAATAAAAAATTATCTTCAATCTCGCGTTTATTAGCTCGACTCCAATAGCCGTTTTTTCGGAAAAGTATTCGTGGAAAGCAATGATATTATATCTCTCGAAACTACCGTGACAATAATATTTTATAAACGAAATCGTACTTTTCCGTAAAAGTCGACGAACGACCGAGATCTTTCCATTTTTGGCGATTTCACGAACGAATTGCCTCGAATCATCGCCCGTTTCTCTCTTGTCAACACGAACGTAATAATAACAACAATCGTTCCTCGTCGCCTCGTTTCACGATTACGACCGACAGTGTTCGATAGGTCGTCGCGATTCGCGTTTCTGTCTCTCGTCTTTCGCCTCCCGTATTAAACCTTAGTCTTAAAATCCAGTTAACTGGACCGAGTTACGTGATTTTCCGGCATATAGTTGGCACCGGTGGATGCTTTCTTCGCGCGGTAAAACACAACCGTTCCAGAAAACGCCGCCATTATTCACGTTATTGCGAGACCAGGATGCTGGAATACGCGACGCGTGGTCGTCGTTCCATATATTCCACCGTCTGGCAAACTTCCCGAATATTCCCTACCTCTCTTTGAAATAACCGTGTGCCGTTTACGCGCGCGCGCCTGTGTGCATCCAGATTAAAAGTCGGCCCGAATTTTCTACGTCCTCGGGCACGGACTCTCCCTATAATCCTGTCTCTGGCGCCTGTAATCCAACGCGCCTACGTGCAAATCCAAATAGAGAGATTGAAACAGGTGTGCAATTATCTGGCGCCGTTTATACTTGGATTTCGCAACCCCGATATTGCGATCCTTGTTTCGAGTTCCCTAGAGATCGCGTCCCTCCTTCTGTCCTCTCTTGGATCCTCTAAATCGTTCTCTATGTGTGTCTCCTTGTAATCTTGTAATCCTTTCTTCCGGGATTACAACTTTGCTGGACGATATTAAGAATACAATATAGTAGAAATCTGTTTATCTTTCATATTTTTACGTCCAAGCAATAGGATATAGTTTGAATTGGGTATCGACTAAAATTTCATTCCACTAATGAATTCCAATTGGAAACAGGATATGCGTAACAAAATTAACACCGAAGGAAAGAGGTGTTCTTCTTTATTCAAAGAAGTTCGAATCCCTTCCCCCTTTGATGAAGTTTCAAACGAGTTTCCTTGTCGAGGGAGAGGCAGGATCCTTATTAAATTTTTCCACTAGAATATTCACGGGGGCGCGAAATCATGGCCCGCGCCTCATTTACCCTTTCGTCTATATCCTTTCTGCATTTTTTTCTTCTTCTCGTCTATCATCAACGCCCTCCGCTGGTATTTCTACCTGTAACAACCCCCTCGAGTCTGGCGAGACGACTAATATCCGCCGCGTGTACCCCCGTCAACGACAAAGACGCGTTATTATGCACGTCCCCAACGCGATGCCTGCTTTCAAACAACCCTCTTCCCCGCCGCGGTGGCAAACAATAACAACCGTGTCTAGTCGCTTGCGTGGCACGAACGCGAGTGCAGGAAGTGCATGGCCGATTTACCGACGACAGTCGCGGTGCTCGTGCAACGCGACACTTCCGTTTAAATTAACCCGCGTGACAAATTATTAATCTTCGTTGGCCGCGGTTGCACAAGAAACAAGGAATAGCGGTTTTTGTTTGCCGATTCATTCGTGCTTTCTTTTTTTTTTTGGATCTTTGACTTTGAAATTTCAATTTTTCGCCTCGGATGGTTATTTCAAATTAGGTAAAGTATTCGTGGAATAGATAAATTTATCGTGACTCCAATTTATATTTTTCTAAGTAAGTGGAATATTTAAATTATTCTCCCCCTCTCTCTCTGTTTCTGTAAAAATATAAAGATTTTTCGTGAATTGATTTCAGGATCGTGGTTATCCAGAGAATTATCCTGTTAGTTTCGATTCGCGAATTACCATCGGAGAAACGATGTTAGCAACTTGGAAATCGCGAATTATCCCTGCTCGTTCACGTGTATTTACGATCACGTTGAAATTGCGGGACGTAACATTGGTGGATCGTGATCCTCGATCCCTCGATCGCGAGCGTCGCTTCAACCTAACCTTTGGACACGCGGTTCATTTTGTCGAACTCGGCCACTTACCGTCACCCTTCTGCGAGACGTACTCGCAAGGCGTTTAGAGATTCCCAAGGGCAATAACGGATGGCAAATATTTACCAGCCGGAAATTACGCGTCTCCTTACGCTGTGACGTCTTCGATAACAAAATAAATATACAGCGTGGCGCGCAAACAAGGATGCATCATCGCGCCTCCCAACATTACGCGCAAATATTCCATATCTATCGACATAATAGCCGTCATAAATTCATTTATGAATAGGAAGCCAACACTCGGGCCCGATCGTAAATATCCTCGAGCTTATTTTTTCCCCCCTGTATCTCGATCGATAACGAATGGAAAACACGAGGATCATCCATCTTAACGATTCCTCTGAGTGAGTACAGCTTCGAGTACGGTTACGCGGTTTCGTGGTCGTAATTCTCCCCCGCTTAATTGTATTAATAAATCCAATTAGAGTGGCCGACGTCGATTGAACGATAGCCAATAATCTCTTAGATGCCACTGTTGGAGAGCTGTTCTTCTCGCGACAACGACGAGGATCGTTGTTGCAGATTCGAGGCTAGATTCACGCGTTTCCCTCCTTCCCTGTTGCCGTTTCTTTGAAAAAAAATCTTTGAACGGATCTTCTCAGATCGATCGAATGGAAATTCCATTCTCGTTAAGCGGCGTGGAACAAGTTGAAGATATTCGAGGCTGATCGTGTCGCGCGGTTGCAGAGAAGGAAGAACGGCGAAGCTAGAAATAAGATTCGATACGACAGGGGGGAGAGGGGACGCGTAGAGCGAAAAATAACGAAGAAGATAGATAGAAGTGGAGGTTTGTTCGGCATCTACGACGAGCCAAGGTACGACGAAGCAGATTAGAGCAGGTCGGGGCACGGTGAGATCTCATCTCGTCTGCCCCTCTCTCTCTCTTTCTAGGTAGCCGCTTTTCATCCTCTTTCGCCCTCTCTCCCTTCCTCGCATCCATTCCATTCTCCTGTCGCCCTTGAATACCTCGGTCCTAACGACACAGGACGCACGGTTATAAACGAAAGGTCCCTTTCCTAGGGGAGCATCGTCGCTCCTTATCGTCACCTATGGAGAAGAATCTAGAACCGGTTTCTCCATCTCTCTCTCTCCCTCTCTCTTCTCCTTCCATCCGTCCGTTTAAAGAATCGCTTGTTCATTAATATGACAGCTTATTACGCGCGTGCCAATAGTCTTTTCTTCATCGATCGAACGTTACGTTTATACGATCTCCCGTTCTTTTCTGCTTCGTTCGAAAGAAATCAATTCGAAAATCGCGTTAAGGGGAGTTGAAACTTTGAGAATCTTCAATTATCTTCTTTTATCCTTTCTTTCATCAACGATAAAAGAACCTACGAATAGTTGTTCGCTTAATTTAACTTGGAATTTTACGCACATTTCCTCGAAGCTTGTATTCACGTGGAAGGGATCGATTAAGAAAATACAGGGGACTTTCGTTCGAAGCCAGCTTTATTCGAATCTCGTGTCACGCTGTGAAATCCTTTGATCCCAAGTCTCGAAGGCACAATGGGTCGATTTAAGGCGAATAAACGGCTCCTTCGGGAGCCCTCGACGCATATCTAAATATTTCGACCGCTAATGTGCCCCCGTATCACGAGGGCACGTTCGAGGGGGCCATTAAAGAATTCGCTGCTCGTTCACCGGGGCTGCACGCAACGCATCCCGGCCGAAGAAAGAACGTGCCGGGGAAAAGGATTTCAGGGGGAAAGGCGAGGGAGGGTAGAAAAGGCATTATGCAAATGCGAGATTCCAAAATGCTCGCACGAAGGGGTCGTTTAACGCGAGAGTTTCGCGGATATGACGCGATTAATCAGACCAGCTCGAACACGTCTTTATACGCGTGTTCCGAGTGAAAAAGATTTATCGAATCATCCGTTGCTCGTTTCGAAATATATCTCTACCCGTTTTGTTTCAAGGATTCGCTTTACTTCCAGACGAGAAGCTAGAGAGTCATCCTCGTGGAAGGGAGGAATCGCGGTGCTTGCATAGACGATTGATAAATTCGTGTGGAACGGATGCGTCGAGATGCATGCCGGTGCCTTTCAGACTGGAACGAGGCTAACGCGTTTTATGGAGGAGGTTGAGGGATATTGATGCGGATGCGGGCGTCTTTCTGACATCGACGAAAACCGAGCTTGCCTCCGAGAAATATCACGCGAGTGCTTTAACGTATTTCTCCAAATTCGTTTCCCGTGCATTCTAGCGAATGCATCATCTCTCGATGAAAAAAATTCGTAAAACTTCACTCCCGTGCTTTTCCTCGAAAATTAGTAAAAAAAAAAGTATGATCACCAAAATTAATTTCAATGACTTTTTTTACTTCACGTAATTTTCCTTCCGTAGAAAATATCCTCCTACAAGAACCGCGAAGTCAGAGACGAGTGTTGGCGAAAAAGTGGGCGAAAGGGTTGAGAGAAAGAAGAGCGCGCGATCATCTTCGCCGTTGGTCCAGCACGAAGGTTCCTTCGTCTTTTCGCCGCGGGCCATTATTCTACACGTGCGAACATTTCGCGGGAACAATGGTCGTTGGGAGGAGTTTTCGTCCCGAGTTAGGAGATCGCGTCCGGTCCGTATTATTCCGGGGAGGGGGTTCCTGGAACGGCGCTCGTTTGTCGGCAAAAATAAGAAGCCGTGAAGAAAAACTGTGAAAGCTGCTCGAAAGGTCCTCGAGGAACCTGTCGACTCGGCAGGCAGACCCAGCCAGAAACGAGAGGATCGACCACCACTCTCTTACGGTTTCCTCCTTCCTCCGCACGTGTTTCCTTTTCTCTTTTTCCTTCGCAGCCTCTTCAAGGGGGCCAAACTCAACCCCTCAGCTCCTCTCTTCCCCGCTCAGCCACGCTCATTGTTCGTCCCTTCTGATTGCCTTCTCGCGGGGACATTTTCCAAAACTAATTGGCCCGTCGCCTCATTAAACACGAAACTCGACCGCCTGATGACCGACTTTGGACACCGCAGTCTGGATCTCTGACTCCCCGAGGACGGAGTTGAAGATCCACCAGATTTCGACGGAGTTAATTAATCGCGGAGGATCGCAGATGTTCGAGGTGATTTTGCGGAGACAAAAGCTGTTCTAAATTTTGCTCTAGGATCCTTCGTATATCCTTCCTTTCGACTCGCACCTTTCTTTTCCTTCGTACATAAGAACGCATTTAATTTATTCCGCGTGAACTCGAAGAGAGATCGATCGGCCAATTCGATTCAATTCTCGATATACGCATAAACGATCTAAATCGATCAATTCCATCGAGATGAATCATCTCGTCTTTCCTCACGGAAACGAAACGATACTGTAGCTGACTGTAGCGTGTACAGTAACGATACACGCTACTTAACTCTAGGTCCGTGTTATAGAAATCGGTTATAGAGATGGATGATGCACGGATCGTGAGGGACGAGAGATTCGTTCGATTCGTTGTGGGTGTACCGGTGCATTCACCCACGCGGCGGGGATTGAATCGACGCAACGGGTGGGAGGCGAGGCCACCCGTGGAATCGCGTTTTACATAATCGGTCAGTCGCGAGGGATAAAGTAACGACGCGTTCGCGAGCCGGATATGCTCGTGAATATTGCCGGTGAAACAGCGTGTAACATCGACTACCAACTGGTGCAAGTCCGCCCGAGGAACGAAAACTCATCCCCTGAAATATCGATCCGTGTAGTTTAAATCCCTGCCACATATACATATATATATAAAACCACGTTGTATATTCTCTTCCCCCGTGGCCCTGTTTCGAGAACGTACATCGCATCGTCGAATTGGTGTATCAAACCCGTTTCCCATGCGAACGACGTAATCATCGTCCGGCATCGAAGATAAATTTTGACGAACACGGGTACGAGATGGGGCGCGATATTATTCTCTCGAAGCATTCTCGAAGAGGAAGAACAAGACGGGGGAAGGTGTAATTTAACGGTGGGCGAGGGTCTGAGAAAGAAAGGGGGTCCTCTAATCCGTGGAAAAGGAAGGATTTCGTTGAAAGGGACGGGCAAAGACAAAGGGGCATATCCGTTGATCGACGACACCAGAGGGCCAGGTTTCCAGGGCCAGGAAAGCGCATCTCTGACCTCCCACTGAGATAAATCGTCGTGGGATCCGAGACTCCCGTTGTTGTTGTCCAACCTGCGCCCCCCTTCTCGATCGACCGGTTAATCTTGGATCACCTGTGCAACCTGTCCTCCGCTTCCTGCGATCTCGAATTACGCGTGGAAAAAAAAGAAGAAACATTGGACGTTTCGTTTACACGGTTTCTAGGCAGAAAGAAAGGAAAGGCGTTCTCCTTGCTCCCATGAGTTAACTTTTCGATGATTGGCGAATCCTTTGAGGATACGTTTACCTCGACCCTTCGGGATAAGATTAACGCTGTGAAGAGGAAAGAAGAGATTTTTCCTCGAGCAGCGTCAAAACACACGGACCGAACCGCAGCCACCGCCATCACCACCGTTCACGACAATTATCGTCTCCACGAGTTAAACACTTCCGTCGGCAATACTCGACCGAGGAGGGGACTCTAACCAAGAAGAAGAAGAAAAAGTGGTTGGAGAGAGTTTTAACGTCGTCTCTGGATGACGGGTTAATTGCTGTTTGTCGCGCGCGTTCACACGAAGATGGAGGAAATGGATGGGAGGTCGGGGAGAAATTGGTCGAACGGATTGCGGAGCCGGGCCGGTGACCCGGATCCTTTTCACCGTGAAAAGGTATTTTTTAATTCTGATATATCGAGATTGAACGAATCTGAATTGGAGGAAATTATCGCGAGCGGATGGATGGAAAAGAATTGGAAGGGTTACAGAGAAAAAGATGCTACGAAATCGTTCCGAATTGCTCCATTTTCTCGGCGCAGAAATCGTTGGAGAGAATTCTCGAGGATCGTGTACACGGTTAGAACGATCTGTGGAGAAATTCGACGAGCAATTTGGAATTTATCGCGAATCAGGAGATTCGACTGGCGGAAATCGGCGGGTAGGATGCCTGGAGGGACGAGCGGCACTGTTCAAAGCGATGGCCGAGAAGTTGCACGCGCGTGGGATCGTGACAGGCTCGTTGAACGGCGAAGAAGCTGTCTCGAAGGGAAACAAAGTCTGGCTCGTTAATCCACGGTTGCCACTTGGCGGGAAAACGGAACGCGAGTCGATACAGCCGAGCCAATGCCAGGCCAACTGCGGTTCCGAAAAATATACGTGGAAAATCGAGCCTTCGATTCTGGCACGCTCCTCGCCAACTTACGTAACTCGGTCGTTGCACTTCGCTCTGAAATTTTGCCACGCTGTTTCCTGATTCCACCTTTAGTTGTTTCTACGAATTTCCGAAATATCCGCGTCCGAATAATAATCCAGGTCGTTACCTCGTGCTCGGGATTGGCGTTCAAACGTTCACCCCTCCCCATTGTTCGAACAATGAAATTTCTCCTGTTGAAACTTTGAATCGAATCTTCGATGCAACGTCTCAAAAACTGCGGAGAAAAATTATCCGAGTATAAAACGCACTGGAACAGTTCCTCTCAATTTTCGAATTAGCATCGATTAAAAGGATCGAGCGACGATAACGAAGCGCTACTGCACGCGTGGAGGCATGCCTGAGCGTAAACGATCAAGCCACGTGGCGCGTAAATGCAAAAAGCATCGTCTAGATTTCCGATCGAGCGTTTCCCGGGGCGTGTCGCGTCTGGAATCGTGGAGGCCGTGTTCCGGTCGCGGCCTTAGTTACGTTACATCGTTAACGCGTGTCAACGAGGATGCGAGTCCGTCAACGTCCAGCCGAGGCCATTGTCTTCATCCCCGGACGAAGGCATTGTTGTCGGCGGTCGAGGAAAGGCGGAAAGAACGATGGAATTCCCGTGGTGGAGGGCACGGGTGGATCGAGGAAGAATGGTGGAACTAAGAAGAGGAAGAGGGAAGAGGGAAGCGAGGAATGCGAAACGCGCGCAAGTGTGCACGCGAGCAATCGCGTTCCGCGGTGATCGTGGGCGAGATCCAGGCGAGCTTCTTTCCTTTTCCCATGCGAATGTCACGTTAACGCGTAAAAATGTAAAAATAGATACATCGTGGACGACGTCCCACGGCAAGGATAAGAAGCCGCGAAGAAAAATGAACGGAGGATGATAGAAATGTGGAAACGAGAAAGAGAGAAAGAGAGGGAGAGATAAAGGTTATCGCGAGGCGGAATCGCGTTCCATGCTCGATTTTTAATCGACGTACTCTCGTGTTTGAGTTTGCCGCGGGGTATTAAACGTCGTGGACTGGTTCTTTATCCGATACCGACGCAATTATTCCTGCCTCGAGGGTAATTAAGATCCGATGCGAGTCGTATCGATTTTGATAAGCGATCGGGATAATAGATGCTCGGTTGTGATTGCGCAATCCAATCGTGCCGCCCGGTTTTTACCACCTATTGAAGACCTCTTCTCAGAATGTCATCTTTCGATCATGGGATTCCATCAGAGTTGCGTTAAATCGATTGAAAATTGGATAGACGAGCATTGTTATCACGTTGTGGGTATTCGATGAAGAAAGAAAGAAAGTCGTGGCGCGGTGTCTTCTATTGGTCAATTTGGAAAAGATTCCAACCAGGAGTAACGATATCTTTTGAATGAATGTGATTTATACGTTAATTACGAGATACCTTGATAACCTTGATGCGATCTTAAAATAACCTTGAGCAGCCATGGGATGACCCCTTTTAACCTCTTGAAATGACTTTAAATATTAATCGAACGACCTCGATGAACCCTGGCTTTTAAATAATCCTAGCTGCTAATCATCGTCGGACACGATTCTCCGTGATCTTTTTGCGACCTTCGAATAACCTTGACTCCCCACCATCACTTTTAAATCCAACGACGCTACTATCTATCCCAACTTTACTACTTTACTCCTTCTCGTGACCCGCTAAACGAACTTCGCTATCCACTTCCAAGGAAAACCATTGTTCGATCAGATCCAAATGATATTATAGATTTCGCTTGAGATTATTCGAATCTAAAGAGAGATTATGATAATTTCTCGAGTAAAAAGTCAAAGTTAAATCTCTCGAAACGCGAGAAGAGAAAGAAGAAAGATATCATCATGGAAAGGGCCAAATGGTCTTCGTGGTTATCCGATAGTATGCACATACGTATGAGGTCGGGGCACAACGGCCGCTCGAAGTTTTGAAGCGTTCTTCCCTCTCTTTCTCTCTCTCTTTTTCTCTTTCTCTCTCTCGCTCAGCCGTGGTCCGTGGAATCGCATTTAAAATTGAAATCACGGTCGCCCCCTTCTCTGCCCCGTACACCACGAACCTTCATACAACGTACAGTGTCCGCCTCGGTACGATCTTGATCATCGAACTCCTCTTTTTCTCTCCCTCTCTTTTTTATTTTCTTCGATATCTCCTCTCCCTTATACACTTTCGTTCCTTTTTTTTCTTTTTCTTTCGCTCCATTCCCCACCACCAGCACCGTCACTACCCCTTCCGTCGATCCCCTCCATTGCGTTTCCTACGGTCTCTCGTACGCGACCACACGGTGCCCCATGAATTTTCATCAGTTCGATCTGTCTGGCGCTCGTCCAGCACGAAATTTCCATCATCCTACCGTTCGTTCATTCATCGATCGCCACCGATCATCGTCCAGGATCAATCTTTATCTTCCAATCCTCGTGATCGCCCAAGCGATCAATCTCAATTTCGAAGAATACGAGAGAAATTTATCATTGTATATCGCATCGTTGATTATTATTCGGCAATCTTGCTGATTTTCAACTGTGAAGTGAAAATCATGAAGTGAAACGTGGTTGGTGCTATACCTTCTGCCCGTGGAGTTAGAGTTATTATTCAAGTTGGAATAATCGTCCAATTTGTTGTACGATCTACGTTTTTCCTCTCTAGGAATGCATAGAATAAATTACTTTCTATTTGAAAAAAAAAGAGAAAAAAAATACGCGAAAGTAAAAACAACAGAGAGATGAAAGAATTCCCCGCATATTCCCCTCGGAATGTCTGTAATTGCGAATTTAGAGAAAAAGAATGTCGCTTCATCTACGTCATTCCCAAGCATCACCGGTAGCCGGTAAACTCGACGATTCCAGCTAACCCCGAAGCACCGACGTTCCCGGTAGCGATCATTTCACACGGCTGTCCGTAAATCCGCGTCACGAAGACCGTTAGCAACAGTTCGAGACAGCGATGGCCGCTTCTCTCCTCCATCACTCCTCGAAGGTCGGGACGAAGAGTCGGTTCGTCGGGTGGTTTTGCGGTTGTTCTCCTCTCGAACAACTCCTTCCAACGTATACAATGTGAAATAGCAAAAAGAAGAAGAGGGAGAAGAAGAAAAAGATGACAAAAAAAAGGAAAAAAAAAAAAGAACTACCACCACTCGACTCGATATTTTCTTCCAAAGGTGAGTCTTCGTAGTGCTTTTTTTTTTCTTCGTTTTGCTCGGAGGTTAGGTGCCGCAACGGCCATAAGATCCCCGTGCATCTGACGTAAGATGGATATCGTATTCCCTATAATGCATAGCCGGCCGTATATATCGTGAATTCCGTGAAGAAGAAGCGGCTTGCGCATCCACGGCTTGCACGAACTGTCTTTTGCATAGGTTATCGTGAAAGACCCGGGATACGGCCGGACCTCGCATTCTTTTCGCCCTAGCCTCGGGCCCAGCCTCGCCTCGCCTCGCCACCGGGCCCTTTTCTCGCGTTTCTTCCACGTGGATGCGATTCCTCGAACGTTTCTTTTCCCGCAAGAACCTGGAATCTCGATCGCGATTGGAATTTTCGAGCTGATTTAATTGGGTTTCGAATCTGCCTATTTCGTAGTTCGGGAAAGGTTGAACGATATCCTCCTGGATGATATTTTTGGAACGATTCGCGAGGGATATCTTTCGAGAAAATGGAATATAATTTGTACGAAAAAGATCGTTATTATCGTTGGAGGCTTCCCACGATGGTAATCTGACCAACGTTTCTAATAAGCATAAATTATTCGTATAGCGACGTTAATTAGGATATGTCAAACGGAAACGTTGAGCGTTGCGCAACGTTATTAATAACGCGCTCGGAGAGCGAGTACCACGGAGACGTTCTTTTTTTATCCTTTTCTTTTTTCTTCTTATTCTTTTTAACGAGAATAAGGTTTCGAGCGCGAGAAAGGAGCGGCCGGTTTTTCGGTCGGCTTGGTGATGGATTATCGGATAGAGAGTTTCGTGAAAGGCGAGGAAATATCTGGTGGCAGTGGTCGCGACGATCCGCCCCTGGGTGCGCAGCTGATACTTACATCTGCCGTGATCTTATTGCCCTCCCGCGCTTCGTTTATTCGCATTTGTCCGGTACTTTGTCGGCGTGGTTGTTGTACCACCGAGGTGTTCGATGTATCGACCTCGATCGAGTCCCGCGCATTGTGCCGGCTTTATGGCCGTGGTCACGCAACGGATACCGGCTGCACGCCGCTTCTCCATGAAATCGTCCGATCGCTCCGAGCGCTACTCCTCTCGACCGTTCCTAATCGGCTTTCGAAAGTTACTTCCGTTTCGCTCTCCAATCTTTTTTTCCTTTTTCATCGATTCGAATTGAAAAAAATTCTGCATTTTTTCGAAACGCTTTTCCTTTCTTTCTTTCTTTCTTTCTTTTCTCTTTTCCAAGCTGGAATAAAATTATGACGAGTTTGAAAAAGGAAAATATTGGAGGATAAAAGATTCGTTATCTCTGGTCGTTCATCTACGCTTGAAACGATCAACCATCACTTTTGCGCGCCTCCCCTCTTTTCTAATCGAAGGGAGAAGGTGGGCCCCTGATTGCGCGGATATCCGTGCCGGAAGAGCGTTGCTGAACTGGCGTCGCTTGTGGAAGCCAGTCAATTTCTCAACGAGGAGAAAGGACGCGACGAAAGACAATTAACAAGCTTGCCTTTCTAGATTCGCGCTGCCGTGGCTTCTGATACAGTGGATCTCTACGTGGGAGGCGGATTTACAACCAACGGAAGAAATGCATAAAACTTGACTCGTCGCGATCCTAGTCGTGATGACTCGGTTGGTTTCTCTTGCGGTGCCTGTTGGGCTAGTGTATAATTAAATTTCATGGAAATGACAGCTTCGAACGGCAAACAGTTTTACGACGTTTCGTAAACGAGGATTGGAGGATTAATCATCCCTGGCCGCTTGTAAATCGTTCCTTACCACCGATCGGATGCAAATGCCTTTGTCAACGTTATTTATCTCTAAGAGAGGATATCTCTTAGAGATCGTCACCGATATATATTTTTACAACATTGCGATTCTCTTCCAGTTCATTATCCGAGGAAAATTAATCTATGCAGTAGGATTTCGATTTATCATTTCCATTCGACTTTGAGTAGTGGCGAATAAAGTGGGAGGAGGAAATATTTAATTCCAGGAACAGAATTTCGCGAAGGGAATAATAAAGTGTCGATTGAAGGAAAAACAGGAAAAAATTGGGACACTTGATAAACGGAGATCTTGGATTGTTTCCAAACGATTTAGAATTTGAGATTGAATTCAACATTTTTCTTAAGCTTCAAGATATCGAGGAGAGAATAATTGAGAGAATAATCATCCTTCAAAAAAAGAAACGAGCAAAATAATAATTTTCTCTCCTTATCGAGAAACAATCCCTTGATCAGGTTAACGATCAGGGAACTTGTTTGATCCATGTCGAATATTGTATCGATCTACGACGTTCTCACGCGTGTACCACCTTTCTTCTCTTTTTTAAGGATCCCTCTTTCGCCAGGATGGGCGCGCCTCGGTCAACAGGATTCTTCTCGTTGCACGCGGAATTTATACGTGCCAACGTTTGAACGAGTGGACGCACGTGTCTCGACGGAACGAAAATTTCACTGATCGATGACGCGTACGAAACACCGGGCCTCCGGCAGGAAATTAATCGACCGATCGCCGCAGGGGCGCGGCTGTTATTTTTATTCCGAGAAATATCTACGAATTCCCTTCAACACGTACAGAAAAGCATCGCTTTTAATTCGAGCTTTTAATTTTACGCGACACATGGGGCTCGACACGTCCGGACTTTATACGCGCTATTCGTCGGTTGGACGAATTGTCGTGTATTTTCGTCTGGCATTTTACACGCCATATTACTCTTCCGCCGTGACAACTATTTCTTCCCTTCCCTTCCCTTCCTTTCTTCCTTTCATTTTTTTCACGCGGAATGCGTCTCGAATTTACTCACCGAACGAAATAAATTAACGAACGAATTACACAAAGCCTTTCCCAGCCATCGCCGGACCCCTCGGAGACAATTACACGATAAATTACGACAATTCCGGTTCCGCAAACGCGGCGGCGTTTTGCGCGTCCATTTTGCGCCGTTGATTTTCACGCGTGAATAACGGGAGGATGCACGGCCGATCGGTGTTTTCGGTGTGAAATTTAATGAAACGGACGGCCGCTTACGTTGAAAGAATCAATTATCCTTTATTGCGTGTCTCTCGATGGTGTTGTCGAGCTTGCTGGGCGTGGATGACAACGTGGATGGAACGTGGAGGTTTAATTAAACGGATAGGTTCGCGCCGTCGGGAATCGCGCTTCGGGGATAAGTTGTTCGCGCGATCATCCCCCTCTTCCTCCCCTCCCCTCCCCGTGTTTCGCAAAATTATTACGTTCCAGATTGCGTATTACGCGACCCAGATGTGTTTGGATGTAATTTCACTCGTGGATGGCTCACGTCCGTTTCCTGGCCAATCGTCCCTCGTTGAATCGCGAATGAACGATGCGGAAAGATGACGAACGGCCGCGAAATAGCAGCGGATTATAATTAAACGCATTATTATAATTCATCGAATTATTGGAAAATTTGGTGGACGAGCTCGAAGGGATGTAACGAGATGGTGATTAGATTTCATTCAGTTCGTATCGATCGCGAATGGACGATTTTTGTGTATTAATTTTAATCAAATTTTTGGTGATAGATCCTTCGTTTTTTTTTTTTTTTACGAAGGGATGATTCAAAAATTGTTTGGGACAAGTTTGCAGATTCTGTGGAATGTTTGATCCGAGGAAACACGAGGTAATCCAATGCGGTTATATGAAGGGAAGACTGAATCGAGCATTTACTTTATTAATGAGTATTATTCGTTGAACTGCATGCGTCGGATTATTTCCGTTTGATCGGAAAATTGGGAGAAAGTACTCGAGGTACTTAAGTACTTTGCGGAAAGCAAAGGGTTCCAAATTTATAAATAATTTCCCTCGTTTTTCAAGCACATCCTCTTACTGGGAAGATTCATGTTCCTGTCAGACGAGCTGGTTAGAGGCAGCACTGCTCTCGTTGGAAGCAGTTGAGTTTCACTTGGTACGTAAGGTTCTTAACATCCATAAATTTATAAAATTTGTACATTATATCTCTCGTAGAAGAAACGGTATAAAGGACTTTCCCTTACGCTCCACTCCTGGAAAACTTTAACGATATATATGATCTTCAATTTATAATCGTTGGAACGCTCTCCCAGCTCTCTGAAGCGATCGCGAAAACGTGAACTTGAAGCTTAATTCGAGCGGATTTTATTCTCGATTCGATGCCTTCTTATTTCATTTCCTGTTCTCCAAGACGAAGACCTGGCTGTTCGTAGTTTTACCCTCGTTCTGTCTTCGCCGCCTGATTCGGGACTCCAAGAAGGGGACGAACAAGCTTGGATCCGGTTCACGGGCGTCCTTGTGAAATATCCTGCTCGTGATCAAACTCGTTACGTATCCAACGATCAACGTGATCAAAAATCCAAGCGGGTTGTACCAGATGTACGATATACGATACAAATAAAAATACGAGGAATCGTCCACGTGTCTGAAATTTAAGAAAGAGAATTGAAATAACACTAGCAACGAGACTACACGTTAGAAATCGAATCGTTTAACAAATTAGAAGCAGGAAAGTCTGAACAGATAAATAAAAAAATAATATGACCGAACGAGCGCGTAATTAAGATCTCGATAGAACATTTGTACGAGTCGTAACAGAAGTTAAGTAGCGGCACGGTGGATTAGAAATCGAATCGCGCGATCAATCTGATGAAAAGTTTAAATTAATTTGTAACCATACGACATACGAAATAGAAATAAAAGCTAAAGAGACTCGTTCACGCGTCTATTAAAATTCAGAATTGGATTAACTTCTCTGGATAGAACGGAATATATCGCGCTGTATAATCACAACAGAAGTTACAAGCAACGAGGTGCGCTGGAAACTGGGCCGTTTATAACAAACCGTAGGAAAGGAAGGAGAAAAATATGATCGGCTATATTAGAGGCGTTTGTCCGAAGAGAAAGCAATATCGTATGCAACGTAGCAGGGATTTTAAAGGGGGTAATTACGGTTTATTAACGCGTAATTAGCGTTAGTTACCATCGTGGGAAACGACGAGGAGCGAGCCGTGAAAGCGAGCCACTCTCGAAAGAAATCGGGAATCAACGGTTGCTTCTTGGCCGTTCGAAGTATCCGCTATCCATGGGATCCACGCCCGCTATCGCAAACGTATAACGATCGTATATCGATTCACCGTTGATTTATGTATCCAATTACGTTTTGAACGCGATGAAAACTGTCGTTGGATAAGAAAAAAGTTCCGAGTGTTCCGTTTCCGTAAATTCATTTCGTTGCCTATCTGCCCTGGATGGAGGAACGAAGGGAATGCGGCGTGCTCGCCGTCCGCCTTTTCCTCACCGAGCATTTCGAGCACTCGCCGCTTTTTGCGCCAATAACGTTCCAGAAGCGAGTCGAACGGTAACACGTGTGGTAACACAATTTTCCTTGGCGGGAAGGAAAGAGAGCGTAGTACACTTCTAGGAAGTGTTCCATAGGTCTGAGAAAATTATCGTTGGAATTTATTTCATATATTGGCCGATAGATCAGAAACTGGGAGGGTTATATTCGTAGTTACGAGACAATAAATCGATTCTTTCCAAGTTTTCTCGTGGAACGAAAGAAGAATATTTCATCGAAGAAAATTATTCATATCCTCCTTCACGTTATTACAAATTGCGAGAACATTTCTTATTGCGTAAAAAAAAAAAGAGAACAAGTTACTTTTATCCTATAAAAGAATGGAACTTCTCTTGTTCTCGTTAATTGCGTCTTACGCGTCAAAGGGAATCGATAAAAGCGATAGTTTTTGTTTTTTAATTTGCCCGAGGAAAAGTTGCCACTTCCGCCTATTAACCAATTGTTTTCTCTTCGAACGAATTCGACTTCGAAAACTTTTTACTACTCAAGATACTCAAGATTCGAAACAAGACTCGGTAACAAGCTCGCTTTCTTAACGAGCAAGAAATTCTTACTCTTCAAATTGAGTGGCGTTTCGATGATCGAACAGCGAGGTGGAATTGTCGCAGCCTTCGACGGACAGTGGAAGTAATTGCACCTGCGGTTTCGGCCCAAACGCGGCCCATATACAGGTGATGAGCGCCGAGACGATCCCCGTGATGGCTCCACTCTCGTTGGCCCTCTCCACGAACATCCCCAGCGTGAAAATGCCCAGGATCGGACCCCCGATAGCCCCAGATATTCCTATGGCAGTTTCGACCAGAGAACCCATTGATCTGGCGATGAAGGCGACGGCCAAGCAACTGAAACCGTTCGAAACAGCCAGAACTTTGCCGATCAGAGTGGCTCTCTCTTCTGGAAATTGTAGACCAATTTTACGACAGGCGGGTTTCACGTAATCCTCGAGAGCCACGGCGGCCAAGGAATTCAACATGGCGGAAATGGTGCTGAGGCTCGCGCTGAATACACCGGATATGAAGAGGCCAGTGACCCCTGGCACTCGCGACATTCTATTAGCCGCGAAATACGGCATTATTTTGTCGAAGCTGGAAATTTTACCGGACATGAGAGGATCGCAGTTTCTGTAGACAGCGTACAGGACCAGGCCGGAGAACGACGTCATGATGCCTAGAGCCAAGGTGATCGGGCCGCTCAGAATGAGCGCGTGTTGCGAAGCTTTCAGACTCCTGGTAACGAGATAAATAAAATAGTGTTACAAGCTCGAACAAGATCGATCGTGAAGACGCTTACTTTGCGGTGAGCAGACGTTGAACTTGAACCTGGTTCACGGCGTATAGAGAGAGGAAAATCGTCGTGCCACCTATCAGCAATCCCCACCAGGTATGCCTCACGGTCGGATCAATCCTGAAACTTAGAAACGGAACAATTTCCCGATCGAATTCAACTCTCGAGCAACTCGTCCCTTACTCGAAGAATTCTATTCGACCACCCTGCTGGGCGACGGTCCACACGTTGGACAACCCTCCGTCGAGGTCGCCGGCCGCTATGCCGAGGACGCAACCGATTCCAACGAACATGAGCAATCCTTGAAAGACGTCTGTGATGAGGACAGCCTTGATGCCACCCACCGTAGAATAGAAAGTGCAAATCATCCCTATTAACAGGACGCTCGCGTTCCCTGACAGGCCAGTCGTCGCTTCGAGGGCCAACGATGGGGCGAACAACACCACTCCGGTGTACAGCAACAGTTGGAGGAAGTTGGCGCAGCTTGTGACCAGTCGTGCTCCGATTCCGAATCGTTTCTCCAGGTACTGGGACAGAGATTTTCCAATCTCGATCTTCTAAATCCATTTCCAAGATCCATCACATAAATCTATCCAATTTTTACCTCGTACACGCTCATGCTCTTCAAGTGGGTGAAGACGGGGAGGTAGAAGTACAAGGCGATCGGCGTGCCGAAGAAGCCACCCAGGTATAGAAGCATGATCTGCGTACCGTGGACGTAATTTTCCGCGCTGATTCCTAGCAGGGTGATCGCCGACATGAAAGACACCGTGAGCGCGATAGCCAAGGGAACGACGCCCATCGTTCGATTGGCGGAGAAGTACTCCTGTCGATGCCAATTAACGTTAGACTCGCACCTTTCTCGCGTGATACGAGATCACTTCTCGAGAGAGGGGGATAATTAATAACATAAATCGTAGGATTAATGTATCAATCGCGAAACAGGAATTTCGATTTCGAATTCCCCCTTCGATCGATTCTATTGGAACATCGGTATTGGGGGATGAAAAAGCTGGTGTTATTTCGTACAAGTATCGTTATTACCGCTCGATCGTTCCTCGACTCCCTCTAAATTCGATTCGTAATAACGTTTCAGCGTTGATCAACGGTTCCGTCTTTTATTCGTCGCCGCTCGCGGCCAACCAGCCCACAGATAAATTAAATAGCGCGGCCGATAGTTGGCAATTTGCGTCGATAGGAATATTTATCGCGCGGCTGGATCGATCGAGCGATAACGGTGAAAGATCCAAGTTGTGGAACCGCCGGATCTCCGAGTATGTGGATGTGCGGACGTGGCGTTGTATCGCTCGGTTTATCACGGTTATTGGATCGCGACCGGATAGACCAGATGTCGATTCGATCGGCGAAATTAATTTTCCAAGGGCTTAACCTCGGCCGTGCGTTGCCTGCCTCCGGTGAATCGGTAGTAGATCCCGATCCCGGCCGAGATCGACAACATTACGCCGATGACAAGATAATCCGCCCATTGCAGCTTCGATACCTCGTCGCTCCCCTTGCTCTCCTCCCCCTGAAATCCAATCGTCCCGTTTTTCTTTCCTCTTTTCTTTTTCTTTTCCTCTTTTTATCATAACTTTGATCACGTTGTTCACTCGCGAACAAAACAACATCTTCTTTTCTTTCCCTTTCCCCCCCGCGATCAGATCGACTCCTTTGATAATATGGAACGTCAACGTGATAGATGATGAATATATATTCTAGGGATCGTCATTCGAATTTAACGAGTCGATCATTCGACCAATCTCGAAGCATATCCGTAAATGAATCGACGTATAATTACGGAAGAAAAAGAGAGAGAGAGATAACGTTTCTGGGGAAAGATCACTCACGTCCATTCCTGTGGGATCCGTTCGTGTGATGAACGATCAACTATCGCGCCGATACGCGAGAAATTCGATATCGCCAACTTGTTTGCCGATATGGTATCTCGCTCCTTCCTCAATGTTTCTGCGGCGGCGAAGAAGAACAGGCTGCAAAACGTGCCGCACGCAGGGAACTCGCGAACCCTCGACCGTTTCCCCAACACCGATGGAGCCGATGGAAGAGGAGACGAGCGAATACACCCGAATGGGGAAACCGATCCTCGATGAAGTTATCACCTGCGTGCTCGCTGCGTGGAGCGGGGAGGAGAGCGAGAGAAAATCGCTCCATTACGTAAAACGTGGCTCAGCACGTTTCCTGTCAAAGGCACGCGAGGCCTCTCTTTACCACCAGAAAAAAAAATTGGTGGTAAATTGGAGGAATATTCACAGCCGGTCAGTTGGCCGTGACGAGGAGGAAACGATAGAGAGAGAGTTGGAAAGAGAGTGGATCGTAAGGGAGGTGGTTCAAAATAACGGGGCGTTGAGAAAAAAACGAAGCTTATGATTTAACGGTTTCGTTTTCAATCGTGAAAAATCGGTAAGAAATTGGTCACCCTTGCGAAAGAACCAGTTGCCGATTGGCGTCGAATAATCGCGCCACGAATAATTTATCTCTTAAAGGTTAATGAATTCGAGATAAAGAGGAATTTTCGTCCGTTGGGCGGATTCCTGTCTCTGAGGTGGTGCAACAGGGAGCGTGAAAGAGTTATTCGAGATACTCCTCCTTCGTCGATCGAGCGTTTCTTTTCGAACTTGTTTAATTGGAAACGAAACGAAAGGGGATTGATTGGTTGGTTACGAGCAACGAACGAACGAAGAGGAAGAACGAATCGAGTAAACAAGTGCTGTGGGGTTCGCTCGAAATGCTACGCCACTGCGTCCACCGGTGCATAACAATTATTCGCGAGACGGTAGCTTCTGTTCTGTAATGTAATTTCCTAGCATTATGAGGCACAATCGACGGGCCATCGGTTATTATTGAAGGAGCACCCGTAGATACGCACGAGTATCGAGAATTCCACCGACTCATCGATCTTTATCGTTGGATATGCACAAAGGTTATCGAGATTGGAAATTTCTAAATACGACTTCTTGGTTGATAGAGGAGAGTGCGTGAAATTTAATTCGATTTTTCTCCTTTTTTCAAAGGGATTAATCTAATATATATTTAATGGAGTCTTTATCCAGTTTCAATGAAATCTTGTTAGAAAATTAAGAACAGTCTGGTTCAAATTCAATGAAGTCTTGTCCACATTGAACAGGGGATCTTGTTTCACGTCCATCAAGTAATCTACTGTTAACTATGATTTAACCTACTTGCTCGTATTCCATCGCCAACGTTCCTTCGTTTCTTTGCAAATTCTCTGTTAACGATCGCATCGATTATTATCAACGAAAGTATCGCGAAGGATCGTGCTCTTCTCTTTTTCTTTTTTTTACATCAACACCGAAGCTCTTGGAAATCTTGGAAGCTCTCGTTTAACGCGAGCGGATTGGCCGACACGCCGCACGATTTGTCGAGCTGAATTTATTCGTTGGGACGTAATTGTCCGCTAAACTCGACGAGGTTAATAGAGATCCCTGTTGAGAGGATCGTTCAATTTTCGACATTGTTACACGACGACCGTTGCCTCGCTTCGTTTTACGCCGATGCTGCTCGCCGATGGCGAGGAGGAGAAAGACGATACACGACGATACACGAGGAAAGAGGAGAAAAGGAGGAGCCCCGTAAGTGGCGAATTCCCGTCATTAAGTCGTTAGTCGGACGCAGGACAGCAGGCCAACCGTCGGTTAACTGGCTGCTGAACTTGATCGGCCAATCGTTGACCCTTGCCGTTTCATCTTGAAATTTCCCATGTGTTTAGCCCCCCTCCCCTCCTACTCTCACCCCTGTTTCTTTTTTAATTCCCTGGAAATTGAACCGCTGGCTACTACGAATACACGGATATACGGGCTATTCGGTGCGAAATATAGAAAATGTACTCGTATTACGTAAAACGTCTTTACATCGCAAGGACGAATTCATGGGATTTCGTGCAAAGTCTACGAAGCATTCGAGTACACGGATTTGAATTGGAAATGTTCTTTGTCGAAGAAAGATTGCACGGCGATCTTCCTTCTCTTGCGCGTTCTAAGCGATAGCTAAGAATACTCGGTCAAGTTGATCGAACAAACGGTAACCATTTTCAAATATTGAATTTGGAGAAAGAAAGAGATCTCTCCTTTCAAGGAAATGGGGAGGGGATCCCTTGTAAAAGGGGAATCGCATCTCTCTTTGAATCCGAGAGAGATGCGATCAAGGCCCGTTTGATTTCTTTCTACCCATTCGATCCGATTCGGTAGAAAGAGGTGCAGAGGGTGGTGTATTCATCAATCCATCAGATTGGAAAGTGAATCTCCAAAGCGTGAATTTCTGTCAACGAGTCTCTTTCTCTCTTTCCCTCTTCCCTCTTTCTCGTAGCCTTGAGGAAGATTCTGGCCAGATTCTACTGTTTAGATAATAACCACGTCGTGTTTCTCTCTCGCGGTTTCCCCTTTTGGTCAGGGTTCAGGGAGGGGGAAGAGACGAGACACGCTTCTTAGAATGAAGATCAGACGTGCTTTTGCCTAAAGCACGCGCTCCTCCACATCCTAAGGAGAAGCTCGTTATTATAGTTGGACACTCAAAGTAAGATGTGTCGAGAGTGCTTCTTTAAATTCGTTTACATTCACAACACATGTTTCTTCGCGGTTAATTTTTCTATATGAAACATGGAAAGAGATTTCGAGGCACATACATGGAATAACACAAAGATACGAAGTCTTCGGATTTTGAAAGAAGAAACGCGAGTTGCGAGTGGAAAAAATGCAAAATTAATATTCGAAGAATTTCAAACGTGGATAATTCTCGATATTCATAATAGATAGGCAAATATAGAGAGCATAAATTTGCATTTAATATTTAAAAGGAGCGTTGAATATTTAGACCTCATCTCTGCTGAAACTCGTATTTTTATCACCGCGACGTCCACGAAAAAAAAACTACATTAAAAAAAAAAAAAGGAGAAAAAGAAAAAAGGAAAAAAAAATTTACATTCGTCCCATTTAAAAAACACGAGTGTTTCATGCATTTTAACGTTGAAACACCGGAAAGTAGCCGATGTAACAGCTGCCCCACTTACGCTCGACACTTAACAATGCCGCATATATATTTTTTTTTTTGCCAGCGCGATAATCCCAAGGCCACGAGTGTTTCCAACAGCGTATCGCTCGAATGGAAATTAAAAAATATAATTTTACGCCAATTCCACGCATCATCGTTCGAATGGCGCGCGAAGGAAGTCGCGTTTCCGCCATTATGGCAGCCATGAGTGACGATCTGATAATGAGCGTGTACGCGTGCCATTCGTCCACTCCGTGTAAATTAATTTTAACGGTAAAACCCGTTGTGTTCCACGGTCACGGTTTTTAGTCTCGACTATGGAGCGTATTTTTCGTGGTCTTAATTAATTCGTCGCGTCCAATTTGCTCCTCATCGACGCTCAACGCCTATTAAAGCTGATGACGATTCCATCGGCTGTTATGACTCCCGCCAATTATCGTTAATTAAGTATTCCACAGATGACGATATCGACCGTGCGTTGCGAATTTCTATTAACCATCGTTTTCGAACTATATATATATATATATGTATATGTATAGGTGCACTTATGCGAATATATCATCGTGGCTTAATGGTTTTAATTGGATTCAATTCTGTGAATTATATACAATTATAATCAGATTCAACGCGCGGTATATTTATAATTTAAAGGCTTTTTTTACGTTTCTAGGTCAAGTGTATCGCAAAGCGATCGATCCATCGATTATCGATCTAAAAGATTGTGATTCCGATTAAGATAAACGAAAGAGAAAATCATCACTCGGTCGAAATCGATCTTGTCTGCGAATATCAAAAAAAAAAAAATAGTACCTTGATCTCGCCGATAATACCAAAGAGAATATTAATCACCTTGGTCAACACGCGTCGTCAATCTATATGCATATTAATCGACAGTAGACAACTCTGTTACCGTATCGCCGACCGACAATCAATCGTCGGAGAAAAGTAAATTCCTTTCGAAACACCAACTCCACCAATTTCTCCGATTTCCTTTTTTCTACGTCCACGCTTCGTTCGCCGTTATTCTCTCCTCTACCGGGAACCGTGCTGTTTCGCGTTGCTGGAACCGTGACAAAGGGTTCGACACGACAAGGCGAAGTATTAAAATTCCAACACGGTCCAACACGAGCTAACGAAGTGTGACAATCGGCCATTTTTCGGTGCCAGCGAGCAAAAAAAAAAGAAAGAAAGAACAAACGTAGCGCACGATCTTTCCTCCCATACGTATATACGCGTGTGTACGCGTGTTTGTACAACTATCCTCGCGGCCGAGATCCCCAGATAAAGTTCACAATGGCTTAACTAACCGGTATACCGTGTACCCAGTGAGAAACGACCTTACGTAATTCGATCATTTGCATCGATGATGCATCGTCGTGAATGGATCTGAACACGCGTTATCACGGATAGAGGGCCCACTGTCGATAATTATGCGTTTCGCCGGCAACGATCGGTTAAAGAGGGGGGAGAGCGCAATATAGAAACGAGAACGAGATACAAAATGGTACCGTAGGCGTTCGAGTCGATTCCGGCCGCAACAACGGAATTTTCTGCCGGGTTAATCCCAGCAGAAATTATCGAAAGTACGAGCTGCAATCACGATTCGGTGGAATATCGGCAGCGGGCTCTTCGTATCCGGCCACCGTTAAATGGGGCACCACGCGCGGGTAATGGAAAGCGGGTTCGGGTCATCAGATTTAATGACACCTCTAATATTAACAGCAATGGTATATCGGCGTATATAGTTCGCTATATATGAAAATTGGAACGCGGGATATTTGCTATATGGGAATACTCGTTCGATGTTAATATGCGCGTTATAATGCACTTTTTTTTACTCTTGTAAATTATACACACACACATATATACGTTTAACACATGAATCGTATTATCTTCCAGCGCAGAATTCAAAAATAGTTGAAAAATTTCAATGGGGAATCGCGAAATGTAGGAGGAAAGCGAGGGAAATTTTCATCCGATGAACCAATCAATTTCGCGATTCTTGAATTATCGGGTATTTTTCACGTGAAGGAAAATTCAGGGATTACCTTTGAGGAGTGTCTTCGAGGGAATTTCGATAAAAAGAAAACGGTATTAAAAATGAATCGACTGGAAAAATCGACTGGCCGATAACGAACACAGAAACACTCTCCGATTCGAGCGTGGATCGTGATCGACACGAGAGCAGTTTCGTGTTTTCCGCTCTCGTTCCTGGAAAGTCGATGGACAAGATAGCGATGGCTGGGATTGATGTGTGCAGAGCGCGAGGCGTGTTCCCTGGGTGTATAATCTTGGGCGGGGAATTTGCGGGAGGATTAATGCCCTTTCAACCGGTCGCCCCTCGGGTGCTTCGTCTTCCTAGTCCGGCCATGTTTCATAATCGGCCATGGGGCAGCGAGCGTGGCGAACCGTTCGCGGAATTTGTTTCGTAAATCAACCGTGTAGAATCGACGAGAAATGTAACGTCGTAGGGAATGCAAGCCTACTGCTAATGCACCGTGTTTTATAAATTTACGGCGAGGGGGCCTTTTTCTTTTTCCTAACCTAACTGGAAATGAAAGAGAAAAGAAAAAGAAAAAATGGACGAATCTCGAAGCTTCCTGTTCGATCCCTCTCTTTCTCTCTCGCTTTTTGACTCGTCATCGTCTCGTCGTGTCATTTTCCCGCTCCGGAGGATCGATAATACGCGGTTGCAGCACACGTGGAACACGAAACTGCTTTTACTTGTCGTCGACACGCGACGACCCGCTCTTCGAAGATTGCCTCGCTAATCCTCCTCTCCCTCCTCCCTTTGAGGGCTAATTATCTCCTGCCGACGCGTAATACGTTGATCACGTGGCCGTAATAATAATAATGCCGGAAACGTGTCCTCGAAGAATCGTCGGGGAATCCGCGAGAACGCGTTGCGTGACTTTCGAGGCGAGCTCGATCTTTGGACGGAGCGTGGGCCGTGTTTCGTTTGTTCCGCGCTCTTTTGAGGCCATGGGAAAATTGGGAGAACGAAGAAGAGGGCGAGAAGGGAGAGGAAGAACGATACGAGTTGACGAGTTTCGACGTCTCGGTGTATAAGTTTGTTGGATTATACGGATTGGCGTGTATAATCATTTTTTTTCCCGGATCAACGGATTATTTCACATCGGGGAGAGGGTGGAGAAGCTGGTTCGTCGTTATCAACAAAAAATTTTTACGCGTGCGAGACGACACAATGCTCTTTCTTCGTTTCAATCATACTAATGGCGGTCAAAAGAACGAGGCTGTTTGAATCTGAAATTCGTGGCTCCATGAAAATGATACGAAAATGATACGGATGTAGAATGATATCCTTTCTTTTCTTTTTTTTTTTTTGTTTGTTACATATGCGCGTAGGCAACTCGTACTCTTAATAAGAATCGAACGAATGATCCAAAATTCATTTTGACAAAAGGAACGATGACGTCGTGAATGGTACCCGTTAATAGATCTGCTTAACAAGGTGAATTACGGTCTGGATGTTGACGGCAGAGCTAAAATTGCATCGGGGATCTTGTTGTCCTGTCAATCATTATTGAACGAGAAACCGCTTTACAAACTGTGCCGACGTCCCCGGGACGAATATTCACCGAACGTTCAATGATATCTGATATCATCCATCATCGATCGATCCGTTTCGTGTTTAAATCGTATCATTTATCCAACGTAAAAAAAAAGCTTATTCGAATGATATAAAGAAGAAGATAAATCTTCATGAATGGTGAAAATTATCGACCGATTCGTGGCATTATTTTGACGACACGACCAAGTACGCTATATCCGCGATATTATAAATTTTATTCGTCGCGGGTATATTTTAATATCGGAGAGATTAGATCATGCGCTATATGCGATGATTAATGCAGATGCATGCATCACGTTTGTACGTGGTCGGGATGCGAAACGAATGAGAATTGTATTTCAATATATCTTTACGTATGCGCTTTATTAAAGAACAGCGAACTCATACGATGTTGAGGATTCATCGACAATTTTACATATCGAGCCAAAATTTAGAGTGTTCCATCAAAATTGACTTAACGATTAACCATATCACAATTATCTGGTTTCCATTAACAAATACTTGGATAATAATTGATCGTTTTCGAATTTCAAATCAATCCTTGCTTTCTGGCTCATTTTTAATTCCTTCGTACGAGGTATAAATTTTTATTTCAAATTATTTCAAATGCTTTCCCGATGAACCCACCGGTAGTATCCAAGACAAAAAGCCTTCCTTTCTAACCTTCTTTTTTATACAAAGAGAGGTACAAGATCGTTGGAAAGAAAAGAAGCGGCGAATATAACATTACAACCCTCGATCGCAAGATACTAATATAAATTCCAATGCGAAACGATCTGAATTATAATAATTACACGCGTTCCTTTTCAATTTATCTTAGAATTAATTTCTTCACGATCGCATCGATTCATCGCGGATGTTTTCGCTCTCCGCCTATTATTGTTTATATATCCCGCATGGAGAAATTCGTGGCAATAACCATTCACTAAACTCGACGTCCTACTCGCCTCTTTAAAACGTTGATTTACGAGCCGTAATCATCAACATCGTTACGTGTACGCGTAGAGGCAGGGCCCTGACAATGAGCGCTTCCATTCAATCATCTCCCCGTATTATAACAAACGTGGAGGAGAGGTCCTTGAACCTTGATTTATACCGGCCGTTTGTCCACGGGACGCATCGTGGTGATCGATCCACTTTTAATTTGTACCAATTAAGCTGGAAACAAGAGGAACGCGTTGTACCGAGCCGACACCATCGCCGCCGGTTGAAATAGTTACGAGGTCGTGACTAGCCAGTCGTGTGTTGTGCCGTGTTGCGTTCGTGACCGGCTGTGTATTTCTCAATTTCAATCGAGCTCTCTTCGATTCAATTAGCCGATCCGCGTAAAACTTGCCGATAAACCGATTAGAGTTTCGTCGGCCCGATGAAACGTCTGGTTAAACTTGAGCGAGGATTTATGTTTCTCGTTCCGTTTGAGGTGGCGGATTACGAGGATCGTCCGTAATGTTAATAACGTTCGTTCGATTGAATCTCGAAGCGAAGGTTATTACGAAGAAAAAAACGAAATTATTCGATAAACAACCGAAACGACGGGAAGGATAGGGGGAAGATAATTAATATCTCCGACGAGATGTTGCGTTTAATCGTGAGATTGATTCGATAAGGATTATTGCATAAAGGATCGATTAGCATTTTCATGCGTGTGGACATGCACAACGATTTCATTGAGAGGTCGCATCTCCGTTTCAATAATTCACGATTGCGCGCAAGCGAGGAAAGAGGCGACGTTGTGGAAAGGATGGTAGTCGGTCCGAATATGGGACACTGTAATTACGCAGAACGCAAGTATTATTACGTTACATAACCGGCGTAGGTACGTCACGAGAGACTGACATATGATTTTCCATGGATAAACATAGGGAGAGAGAGAGAGGGAGGGATTTAACCTTCCATTAAATGCATGCAGAGATGCACCATTAATTTTTACGACACGGTGCACGATACAGATTTTGCAATAATCACAATTCAGAGAGAGAGAGATAAAAATAAAAAATTACTTTGAAGTTACAGGTATTTACGAAGATCAAAGAATTATTGACAATATTCTATCATTTAATGTTAATCCATAATTATAAATTCATTTTGATAAATCTTCGTTCCACCCTCTCCTCCTTTCGTCAATTTGTTTTTTTAACGTCATCGCTATAATAGATCGCTATAAATTAATCCAAGATCCCGGGAAAATGAGCCAAAATGGCGGATATGTGTACGTTATTGCGCAACACTCGATCGAGTGTGCAACTATGCAAGCTATAAATACATATATATAGTACGTATATCTCTCTGCGGAGAAACGTGGCTTCATCACTCGCAATTGATATTTCCCTCGAGCCACTTGGTGACGTGAGCAACCCATAGGTGCGTACGTGAATCGTTTCTTGAATGGGCTGTGGGTGGTTTCGATGAATCGAAAGATCGCTACATTTGATCGTGACGAGTTTATCGAACCTTTACGCGGTTCACTTTCTTCTTCTAAAAAATCGTAGAGAAATGAGGGAAAGATAGGAAAAAAGGAAAAATATATATATCCAAGACGAAACCTAATACCGATCGATCAAGATCGTGCTCGATTTTCTAACTTCCATAGATCTCGCGTAACACGCTCGTGACTCATGCGAGAAACTCTTTGCAAGAACATGCCTCTGCCGTTCTCTCTCTCTCTCTTTCTCTCTCCGATTCAGGCAGACCGACAGGAAGTGCAACATATCCAGGATCTCGCGACTAGGCGACACATTATATGGTCACTCGAGCAATTAATCGAGACCCGTCGCCTCGACAGTCTTTGACTTAGGCACGTTTCACGCCACGCATCTCGCGACAAACCTCGATACGTTTCTTGCGGACCATTCTCGAGAGAAGAATAATCGAGAACGATCGGGAGAAATCGGACAAGCTCTCTGTACGTCCATTCCCGATACGTTCTTTCGCCGTCTCTCGCCGTCAAACCTCGAGGCGTGTCCAATCGAGTCGAGCGCCCGGCTTCCACGCCCGCGTAGAATCACGTAGACGCGGGAAGAGAGGAAAGGACAGGATGGGAGGAAAGGTAATCGCGTCAAATTGCATTACACCCTTCCCTCTCGCGACTCTTTTCTCCATCCGATCGCTGCTGCCAATAAAACACGATCGTTAATTGCGAGATGGAAGAGGAGAAAAGTCGTTAATCGAGATGATCCCCGAAAGGGAACCGAGAACGAAGGATCCTATTTGTCACGTCCCAGTTCTGTTATATGTATAACGCCCCATCGTAATCCCGTCAACGTGAAAATACCTCGCGTCCAACCACGCTCGATTTGTCTCGATTCAAGCTATCACATCGTTTCTTCTCGCCGATCTTTTTCTTCTTCTTCTTCTTCTTCTTCTTCTTCTTCTCGTATTTTTAACACGACGCCTTCGTCGAAATCGTTATTTAAAAGGCTTTTCCATCTTTCCTCCATCTTCTCTCCATTTTTTATCCACACGTCGTTTGCGCAACCGATCGTTCGGGAAAATTCAAATCATTCTACTCCGTCATTATCCCACTTTTGACTTGCTTATCTGGTGACGCAAGCGTCGGGACACACTCTCGCCCCGGATCGAAAATTATTTTAATCCTATCCGTGTCGCGGCTTTATCGACGAATGTGAAATCCGCTTCGGGCGTTTCGTCCCGTTGACAGGGGGGAGGGGAAAAAATCGGTTGGTTGGAAACCAACTCGAGGCGTGGAATGTCTGGCCAGTATTTACTTTGGAGCAGCTCACTCCAGGTGGAACGATTTTGCCCGGGAAACAGATTGAAACTTCGGCCAACTAATAATACCGGGAAAACTTGAGAGAGAGGGAGAGAGAGGTTTGACCACGGAGTTGTGGCAAGAATCGATGAAGTCGATAAATTGTCGGCGAAATTATAGATGGTAATAAAGTTTGCAAGTTGATATCGGATAGGAGGTATTTCTTCTCGAGAAAAAAAAAAGAAAAAAGAGCGTATTACGTGGTTTAAGAGCTTCAGGGAACGAGATTGGTTGGCAAAAAACGGGGACTCGTTCCATCTCGCGATTTCACGAGTGTTCCAAGATCCCGGGTACGGGCTGCATATGCACTCGAGCTCGCTGTTAGAACTAGGTGGAGTCTAGTTTGCACGAGCAAGAGGAGGCCACTCTTGGTTGAAGAGGTTGTACGGAACGCACGAAGCCTCGTGGAAGATAACACCGAGGCCGATTTAATTAACGATAAGTAATTACGAGGCCAGTGTTGCTTAATTGTAAAGACCGGGCAACATTATTTTCGTATCACGGCGCAAATTACACGTGTAGCTCTATTACGATTAGAATCGTGGTCTCGTTCCGCTTATTTTACGATCCTCATTAACCGTGGCGAGGAAAAAGCGGAGGGGGATAAAAATCGGTGAAATTGTTTTTTGGGGAGGAGGGGAAACGGATGGGCGATTGTTCGATAATTTATTACCGATCGATTGCATAAAAATGTGGAAACGAATTGGTTTCTGGATTTTTTGTTTTCGTAATCATCGAAAAAAAACGTGCTGCAACCTTTGAGTCAATAATGTTCCCCTCGATTTCCCACGGAAAGTATAAATAAACGTATCCAATTGCTTCCATAACGATTCATCAATTTTTTTTTTTTAATATCACGTTTGCACGTATCGTGCGACGACGCGTTTCCCTCGAACAGGAAAATTATATTTTGCAAAATTGATAAAGTAATCGTCCATGCGCGTAATGATTTATCCAAGGACGAGAACCGTTCGACTTTATGCATTCGATTTTATCGCGCAAGAGGCAAACTTCAAACAAGAAAAGTAAACGCAGTAAGAAATATTCTTCTTCCATTCGTTAGCGCGTCGCGTTAAAAATTGATCCAAAGCGATTGCCGATCGATCGTTCGCTTCGCACCGTCTCGCGAAAAGCAACGAGATAACCAGTAAAGTCGAGGTGATCGGGGAATCGTTTAAATGTAATAACAGCCGGCTTTGTACAGTCGTTATCCCCGGCTGGAACAGCTGTTTCCACCGGTCACGAGCGTTTGCCAAGAGCTCGTGGAGAGAACGTTCCACGTGGAAACTGGGGAAGTGGAGCGACCGATCCAAGGAAGACAAGGGCCAACGACGAGACGAGAATCATAAAGCGTTTCTTTCTCCTCGTAGCCGTGAATAACGCGTCCCTTGAAGTGGCACTCCGTGAACTAAGCGAAATAAGCGCCGTCTCCGCTTGCCTTCCGCTCGAGAAAAGACGAGATGGATTATACACAGAGCCGGGGCGAAAGGTTCTAATTGCGAGAAACGCGGAAATCGATGAAGTAAACGAGCGAGAGCTCGCCTCGAAGGGACTCGTTTCACCTCGTTTTATCGAGATCACCTACCGCGCTCTAGGTGAAAAGAAATCGGGACAAGAACTTCCATTGAATTTATTACGCCGGCCCCCCTAATAATGCGCGTATACAGAATTGCACACACCCAATTTACCATTCATTACGATTTACGGAACGTTGCATTGTTCTTGGCGCAAAAAGCGGAAATCTTACGTGCCGCCTCGTTTTCCCTCGCCTCACCTTTCGATCCTTTCGAACAACCAAACTCTCGATTTAATTCATTCCACCGGCGAAATGGAGGCTATTAGCCCGCGGTTTCGTCGAGGTTTTTGCCCCCCGGTTTCAAATCCGTAACGTGGTAAATCATTCTCTTATCTGGAACGATCATCTTAACAAGCCGATTTCTTCTCTTTCTCTTTCCCGAGAGATCGACAACGACAACGTCGTGATATCGGGTAATATTTTTTTATTTTTTTATTCCTCGGAGGACTCTATTAAGTAGAGAAAAAATTAACCAAATTAATCCTACGGATACCAAAGTAGGTATCCGTAATTTCTCTTTCATCTTTCCGGAAACGAGTTCTCCGAATGTGTTTGATATTTATTTATTTTTTATTTAACGCGCGCTGTTCTTTCCAAACGCAGCACCGCGCCTTTCAGAAGCGGTCTCGAAGGGGTGTTGGTGTCAGAAAAATTACGAGCGTTTCTGAAACAAACGACTTATTGGCCCGGCGAGCGGAGAACGCGGCTCGGTCTTTGTTCGACTGCGTGGAACGGTGTCTGTGACCGCGTGGTATCGTCGTCAACTCGTCCATGGATAAGTTCCAAGACGACGTGGAGGGCGTCTGTGGCGAAGGGCCGGCCGGAAGATTTATACGCAACCTTCCTTCCATATGCGCGCGGTCCAAGTAGGATTATGATGTTTCCAAGTAACCAAACACACCCTACGCCTCTACCAAGTGACACGTGTGAGTCTTTTTTCCTTTATTGCGTGTTTTTATAGTCCCATTTATAGGGATATGGTCGAATGTTTCGAAGCGCTACGGAAGAAGAAAAAGTGAAGTAAATTAGTCGCGATTACGTTCCAAGATCAATTAGGGATGGCGATAAAAACGCGATATCTTTTATTTGGTAAACATTATCGTGGAATTGAAATAAAATATTCACGCGAAAGCGACGATATTTTGAAGAGTCTTAATCGAAACAAACGGATCGATCTCTCGATATAGATATCCTTCTCGAGATTCCAAAATCAAATCTCCAAAACGTATCTCTTGCTCGATATCGCACACATATTTTTGTCATTAATATCAGAGATATACGATAAGGTATAAATAGACCGATCCATCGAGAGCACGTAATCGAAAGGGTCGAAAATCTATCGTAGCTCGCATTCCGAACTCAACAGCTCGACGTTATTACGCATACCTACGATATTTATGCCTCTCCTTCCTATCGAATTCCATTGTCGTGGTCGAAACATAACTCGAAAGCATCAACGATCTCTCCTCCGTTTCGCTTTCCACTGGTCGGTCCGCCGTGGAAGAATCAAAGTTTATGCGTCCGGCTCGTTTGATTCGCGACGCGCGATAAATTCCCATTTGCCTTTATCGAGGGCCGTAAAAAAATCCCCCGTAATAACATCGAATTTATATACTTGCACCAGTTTACCGTCCTCTCGCGATATTAGAAATAAAAGACGATGCAGAAACGAGTGTTAACGCCGGATTATTTTCGATCGATTTAGGACTCTCGCTTTCGCGCGCCGCCATTTTTCGATCAGTCGGCTTATTGGCCCTGTCCATTCCGTTCTTATGGATAACCAGAAACCTCCGGAAGATTGGTGGCTCCACGGGGGGAGAGTCACGATTGGCCGAATAATCCAAAGACCCGTTTGTCATCGTTAGGTAAATCCACGGCGAGTGAATCCAACCGATTCGATTCCACACGGAATTACGGCCGGCAGATCGAGCAACAGTTTCGAAACGAGGGATCTTCCTCCCTGTCCACCGGCTATCGGTACGATATAAACTTCGCTCGATTTGCTTCTTCGTCTTATTGTTGGAGACCATTATTGTCGCACCGTGCTTGGTCTTGTCGCGGGTCGCGGTGTTATCCGTGTTATGGCACCGATAACCGATGATGAAATAAGTTTGGCGCGCTCGTAACATTTGTCACATTCCTCGTATCCCGCTCTTGTATGCAATTCTTGTACGCGTACTCGTTTGGATAATGTGCTATTTCGTTTTTTACATTTTCCAAACTTTTGAGGAAAATTTTGAAAAGAAACCGTATTTCTTTGGATATTATGTACGATTCTGAAATAGCAATTGATTTTTGCAGAATAATAAGCACGAGTATCTATCCTCCACGACGAGTTTCTTTCTTCGAGAAGTTGCATTTTGGAAAATGGGAAAATAATTGTAGGAATAGAAGGGGTATTAAGAACGAATTATACATTTCTTTGGATATTATGTACGATTCTGAAATAGCAATTGATTTTTGCAGAATAATAAGCACGAGTATCTATCCTCCACGACGAGTTTCTTTCTTCGAGAAGTTGCATTTTGGAAAATGGGAAAATAATTGTAGGAATAGAAGGGGTATTAAGAACGAATTATACATTTCTTTGGATATTATATACGATTCTGAAATAGCAATTGATTTTTGCAGAATTATAAGCACGAGTATCTATCCTCCAGTTTCTTTCTTCGAGGAGAGGTCGCATTTTGGAAAATAGGAAAATAATCGTTGTGGGAGTACAAATGAAATTCCACTCCATTGGCGAAATTCTTGGGAATCATTTCTTTGTCAGGGGAATATTTTTGTGTATTCGATTCGGGGAGTTTCTCACAGTCTCCAGCGTGACGGATGACGAACACATTGGCGCCGTGGCAGTCCGATCGTGGCGAAGAAAAAGCACGCGATTGCAGAGAAGTAAGCGAGGCGATGTCGGGTCTTATCTCGTCGTCGCGGCTGCGTGTTCCACTGACTTTGAACGATTGGCTGTTCCTTGTACGAGGCGGGAAGAAAGTCGATTAATTCGACCGTTCACGCTCCAAGCGTTTCTTCTCCTTCCAAACTTCCCAACTGCTGCGCTATCCAAGCGGCCGCAACTTCTCCCAAGTTTTAAAATCCGAGAAATTCTTTTAAGAAATTAGATATCGAACGATAACACTACTTATCTTAAATGGATACACAATCAGAGTTTCTTCTCTTCTACGCTGTAAGACTGTTTATTCCAAAAAGTTTCCTCGAAAGTTCTGGACTGGAAACCGATATCCAAATTTCTCAGTTGTAACAATTTCCAAGAGAATAAGTCAGTCAGTGTGTCTTGTCTTCGAGCTTTTGTCTTCCCACGCGGCCAACGCTATCGCTAGAAATCGTCGGAACAGTTTCTCCGATGTTCACAGTTCTAAACCACGGTCCCAATGTCCATCAATTTTCCCCAAGAATTTCTCTCTTTCTCTCTCTCTCTCTCTCTCTCTCTCTCTTTCTCTCTCTCTCTCGTATAATTTTTAAGGGATCGCCGCGTTGGTCCGAGACACATGGTTCACGCGCGTGTATTCAATTGGCGGTCACTCCTACGCTAAAATCCGACCGTGGAACCGGTTGAGTTGCACGAGGAAGCGCATACCGTCCTCCCCCCCTTCGTTGCGCGCTTTACTCGAGATGCAGAATCGGCGGGGCGTCCGTGTTGCACGTGCAACGTAATCTCGCGCGGTGTGTCAAGTACACCGTTGCTCCTTTATCGCCGTGTATCTGGATCTTTCAACAAGATCTCTCTACCCTCTCGCCTAGGTAGATCCATCGTCGTCCACCGGCTGCTT
This sequence comes from Apis cerana, assembly GCF_029169275.1. Classification (NCBI taxonomy): domain Eukaryota; kingdom Metazoa; phylum Arthropoda; class Insecta; order Hymenoptera; family Apidae; genus Apis; species Apis cerana. The sequence continues at coordinate 6,222,376 of NC_083864.1, read as the reverse complement.
GCAATTCGAGACCCGGTGTCAATAATATCTCTCCAGTTGCATCGCGGCCTCGGGGCAAAAATTCCTGTCCGCGTAAGAGAAGATTCTAATCGCGTTTCGAGAAGAGAAAAACGGGAAATGGGAAGAGAGAAAGGGGAGAGAGAGAGAGAGGAAGAGAGAGAGAGAAGATGGTAGGAAGGAACGCTAACGGTGGTTGGGTACGTGTACCTTCGTGACGAGAGAAATCGTTTCTATTTCGCGATTCTTCGGTACACAGAGATATCGAAGAGGAACGATGATCGATAGAGAGAAGTTTTGCAGGTTTTATGCGGATATTGATCCCGAGATCGGAGGAGGATATAAATGGTCGGTGAGGTCGAATGGATTTCCCGTTTGATCCGTCTTGCGTCTAGGATGTCGGATTATGTTAATTCGTCGCTTTAAATTTCGCCTCGACATCGACGTCTGCTTACTTTCGCACTTCTTGGCGTGTTACTTTTCGACTTCGAGACCACATACGACGGGACTGGATACGTTCCGCTGATCTTTCGCTTTTTTTCGCGCGTTGTCTTTGATACGAAGTTGAAACGAACAAGAGATTCTTTCATCGTATAATTTTTTATTCGAGATGACAATACCTTGGATTCGTCGTCGTTGTCAACTTTTTTTCTCTATCGAGTTCACGCACGAATTTTATCTCTTGTCATCGACAACGTAGAACTCGTATCCGGAATTTCCTTGCGAAATTCTTTCCTCTCCCTCTCTCGTACGAAACTCGCGCGTAGTAGTAGCCAGTCTTTTCCATTCGAATGTTTTCCACGCGCAAATAAGTCAAACGAAACGTTCGTACACGTGGAAAACCGTGCACAGGATCCACGCTGGTTTCTGGCGAAGAAGTATAACTTGAGTGGATGCCGGCCGCGAATAAAATGCACCGGGAGAGGAGGAATAAAATAAAATAAAAAGAAAAAATGAGAGGGAGGAGCGAGAGGTGGGCACGATCCTGATCGGTGGTAATCCTTGCCAACGCCGCTGTAAATCGTTGGCGTAGAGGGAGGCGAAAATCCGGAGAAGAGGAGGGCACTTTGGAGGCGGCCGAGCGAGATCTCGATCGTGGAGAGGCAAGTTCGTAGGTGGACGCGCGAACGAGAGTCGAAAATTTATTCGAGCCGTGCTTGCGTTCGAATAAATTTCCATTTTCGAACGCGTTGAACGTTCGCGCCCTGTTCGGCCTTGCGATGCTTTGTGATCGTTCCTTGCAGACGTGGACGAGAAAATCTGGCGCGGTTCAAGATTATTGTTAACGATCACAGAGACATCCGTGATTCTTGCAGCGTGAAGAGTGACACCGCGAGTTCTTCCTCTCGCAAAACGCTGCCAGGACCCGTGTTTCATTAAATTACCACGCTGTTCAAACAGCACGGGTCTTGGATCCGTTTCGACGCGATAATATTCACGAGCCAGGCTCGAATCCGACGTGAGGCATGTACGTTTCTGCAGTTTGTTGGGGCGCGATGCACACGACGCTCTGAATACTGACGACGATAATTCATCCTTCCTTTCCTTCCTTCCTTCCTTCCTTCTTCTCGCAGCGTTTCCCGCTCTAATACACACGCGCGCGAGTTCCAAGAGAGGAGTAGCGGTGTAACGCGATCGCAGAGATGTTTTCGAGGAAGTACGTACGGTTGGATTTAATGCCACTGTCTGCACATACACGCGCATGGACGAGACGGAGGGTACAACAAGCCTCTTCCTATGCACGGTCTATCATCCGCGCAAAGATGTTGTCATTGGAGGCATTAGCCTCGTTTATATTCTTCTTTTCTCTCCCCCCCGTTCTCCGCTCCTCCGTTTCTATCGCGTTAGACCACCCCGGTAAATCGTATTTCAACTCTCGATCGGCCGCTTCTTCTTCTTCTTCCTCCTCCGTCTCTCTCCCTTTCACCGCCTCTCTATGCATCCCGCGTTCACGATTCATCGATACTGGCCCCCTCCTCCCCCTGTAATGACTTCGCGTCGCGCTCCTTCTCCTTTTTCCGCGTCGATAAATTTGTATTTACGGTCCGCGCTCCGTGATCCTCTCCGGTATTTGGAGCTCCCTCTTCACGGCGCTTTGTTACGCGATCGATTTCCGTATTTCCGTCCTCTTCCCTTTCTCCCCTTTGAATCGACGCGACGAAGATGAATTTAATCGAAAGATTTTTCTTCTTTTTTATTTTCTCGGCCTCGCTTCGTTTACGCTCCCCTCTCTCTCTGTAGACACTCTCTACACTCTCTCCGTTTGCATTCCACGCGCTGTTCGCATTCCCTTTTTAACGCTCTCCCGTTTGTTTACACCCTTGGCCTGTTTGTTTCCATTCCCCTCGTTCCTTCCGAATACACGCGTGTTCCGCTTTCGAAAAGGATGGATGGAACATTCAGAAGCGGGGGAAGAGCGGAAGAAAGAGAGCAGAGACTGGTATCTCGGAATGCCAACAATCCAGCAACCAAGTTCCACCATCCATCCGAAACCATCGATGCAGACGTCATTATCGACCCTCCCCCTAAACGAATCTTGCCTCGTGTCTGACAGCGTCTCGCGGAACAAGCGCATCGTCTGCCGGGAACACCTATATACCCGTCGAGCAAAAAGCGTGGCTTTGAGAGGATAGGCGAGCGGAAAGGGAGAAAGAAGAAGCGTGTGCGAAACGGGCGTGGAGGGGGAGAAAGGAAAGGAAAGAGAAAAGAAAAAGGTAAAAAAAAATACACGTGCACTCGGCCGTGATCGTCTCTCTCTCCTTTGTATCTACGCCCGGTTAATGCGAGCCGAAGTGTTCCGAGTCAAAGCGCAAACACAACCCGACAAAGCCGACTCTGTTCAACCGCTCGTCCTTCCTCCTCGGCCAAACTCCTTTCTCCTCCTCGCTTTTACACCATACCTCTCTCCCTCGCTCTTTCCAGTCAAAGAGGATGAAGGGTATCGTCCCAAGAGCGGAACGCACTTGATTTCCACTCGACTCGATCCACGCCCAGAACTTTGAACCCGTTCGACTCGATCCATCCAGAAAGAGAGAGAGAGAGATGCGGCTACGAGTGTGTGTGCCTCTCCTCTCGTGTGCCAGTACCACGAGAGCGTCGAGTATAACCGCCGGTTAATTAACAATCGTGATGGAAATTGGGATGGATGTATCTCCACCTAGTTCCAAAATCCTTTACTCCTTCTCCGCTTTCAAACCCCTCCCCTCGATCGCTGCTGGTTTGAAATTGCAACACCCGGTTTGTCTCTCGGTCTCCGTTTGCAGGAAGCGATCGAGCGTTGCCGATTTTCGCGTACAATTACAGTTTTCGCGCTTTTACGGGATTCAATTTCGGTTGACGGGAACGAGCTCGAGGCGAAGCGTAGTTTAAGTGGTCGAGGCTGCAAAGAGAGGCACGATGGACGGCGGCACTTCGTATCCGCGACAATATTCGTTCTTTCGATTCCTTTTCCCCTCGTTTCAAAATTTCCAGCCTCTCCATTTTTTCTTTTTTACCTTCGATTCCGAGAAGGTGAAGAAAGTTTCCCCCTCGTGAATTTCCGTGCACGAAAACGGCGCAACGATGCGCAACCTATTAAAATTCCGAGTGGCCGTCCATCCTCGATATTCCCGGCGAGATCCCGCCTCACCTCCGCGGATCGAATAAAATTCCAGCCTCGTTCTGTCGCTGGTGTAATCGTTTCGGCGTTTACACCACGGGACGGGGAATTAATATTGCGTTTCGATCGCGGGAATAAAATACGGACGACACCGACCTCGACCTCGAGAGTACTACTACCACTTGTTTTCGAGGAGAAAGGTGGACGAGTAGAAAGATTGACTGACCGGCCGCCTACGGACGTATCAAAGATCATCGGGGCTTGGATGGATTTTCACCGGGATTAAAGATCAATTAATCGTGCGTGATCGATGGCCACCGTTGCTCCGTTCAAAGGTCGCTCTCGCTGATGAATCCGACAATTAGTTTTATCCGGGATATCGAGTGTTTAATCCTCGGGGAGGAGGAGGCGGCAAACGAGAATTGGAATTAAGTTACCGCGAAATCGAATGGTATTTATTGTTTTTATCGAGCAAGATCGGTATTCGCGATAAATCATCGTTACAAGAAGAGCGAGATTAAGACTCGCGACATAATCCCGGTGGAACATCAATTATTACTCGATAAAAGAAAGAGAGAGATATATGTGTATGTACTTGGTTTTTGTGAGAGATCGATTAAACCGGATAACGAAGAGAATTATTCAACCGGCTGGGTAATTTCCATGTTAATCGATCGTGTTTCGTTATTTAATAGACTGGTGATTATCCGCGGTCCCCCGGCTCTTTAATTACCAGTCAAACTACAATTAATAACCAATTATTAGCTGGATATTGAAATTGAGTAATAAAATGTACGGAAGACAGTGAGCGCTTACGAGAGAGGTTGTTGGTAATTTATACCGAATAATTCACGATCCGTGGATGAGATTTTTAATTACCTAATGGAGCAACGATTTCGACGAGAGGCCGCCTGTGTATAGCCATCCATCCAGTCTACGGAATGATATTACGGATACGCGATTTGTAGTTTCGTAAAAAAAGATAGAGAAGAGGATGGGACAGGGGAAGGAGGAAGAATGGAAGCTGCGTGACCACTGTTCACGGTGGAACAGCTTTTGCATACGGTGACCAAATAAAGGAAGGCGGTTCTTCCGCCTGTGCGGATTGTAGTATTTGAGTGGAGTGGCGATAATTCAACCGGTGACTCGCGTGCCCGCCCGATAACACCGATAATTACGAAATATTACGGCCTCTTAATGGGCCGCTATTTTACGATCCATGCTGGTGCAGTTCTCGATTTCGAAGCTGTAGCAAAGTTTTTTCCGATAGACAGAGCGGCAAGCTAACACTGAACCGTGACTCAGGGGGATGGGGGTAACATTGGATTTTGATTTTGAGCGGGGGATGTTGTAGACGAGGGATGGTATCGTGTCGGAGAAAGTTCTCGAGTTGTTTCGGAACGGATCGAATATTGGATCGACGGAAGGGCTGGGATAGAGAGAAGAAGAAGAATTATTTTCCGCGACGAGGAAAATATGGGATCGTGCGTGGAATGCTGGAAGTTGCGTGCGGTTGGTATTGGGTTAATTGCGACGAAACAAACGACGCAGAAATATTCCTTAGAATTCATCGTTCCCTGGAAATCGATACGATGGAATTCTCTGTTTTTCAACTTGCTACTCGTACGTAAATTCGTGTTTCACGAAGCTAGTCGGAACGATCGGGTTTAATTCGCTCTCGGCTTTAGAACTGGTCTGAATTCTTTCCATTGATTACGCGGAAAAAATGAGGAGAGGGGAACGAGAAGAATGAAACCAGTATGTCGATAATGCGATAAAAATGGATTTTAATCAATTTATAATACCTTTGGAATGGAATAGTTGTATAAGAAAAAAAAAAGTATCACCAGAGCAGCTAATCAAGGTGATCAACTTTGTCTCGGAAAAAGAAAAAGAAAAAAGTAGCAGATATTAATCTCTGTAACGGCGTTCGTGTTCCTTAGATACCTTCTTGCAGATAATAATTTTTCAAAGATAACGTTCAGGGCGTAAGTCATCGGATTTTTCGAAACGCGATTCGACTCGGTTGTCCGACCGATGTCGCTCTTACTCCCCTTACATCCTTACGCGGTAATCCGTAAATAAAGGGATTCGTTTACAGATCGATATTCGATCCCGATATTCGTCTCTCCTCGATGTTTCATTCGCTCGATTAATCACGATCAATTAAGGGGATCGTCGGAATATAAACATTGGACTCGAGCCATTTTCAACGAAACGAGTAATAAAAATTGTTGAGCGATAGGCTTGAAAATGCGCGAGTTGTTGTCCCCTTTATCAACAGGGACGATCGAATTCTCGGAAAAGCCGATTGGATTGTCCCGCTCCTCGATCGTGAAGGGGAATCGTGAATCGGTTGTCCCTCAAGCGGGACGTGGCGAAATTTGGCTCGACTCCACGGATCGTTTTCTTCGAATCGATCGAAGCGGAGTGAAAGCCCGACGAAGGGGTTATCCGCTCGCCAGAGAAGAGGCGAGTGTTCGCGTGTTTGTAATCGGAACCCGCGCACGCTCGAGGCGTTCCGTTCGCGCATACAGTTGCGCGGGCCGTCCGCAGTGATACGGAGATCCGCTTATGGATATTCGTCGGACGGATCGGGAGACGGAACAATTACACTCGATCAAAGTGGTCTAGAAAGCCGGTGAAACTTCTTCTTCCTCCCGTTTCCTCGTTTTCCTCCCGCCGCCTCTTCGCCGCGCGTTCGGTCGAGAAATGCCACTTGACTCGTGAATAATAATTTCGAGTGGAAGAAGAAAGTTTTTGTGCGGCTGAAGGGAACGGTTGAACAAGCGCTTCATTTAGACCGTCTAGACCTTATTGAAACTAACCAGTGAAGAGGTACTTATCCGTTAATTAAATTCGGTGAAAAAATGCAGGAGAAAAAAGGAAAAAGAAGCATGGGAGCGTGATGGAGGGACACTCGTAACAACGAACGTTTAAAAGGGGAAAATTATTCGATTAATTCGATTAATTTCAGTCTTTCTTCTCTCGATTGATTTCAGAGCGAGTTCGAGCCACAATGTCACGTGTTCCGGACGAAGCAGTTGCGCAAGCCGCGTCCGTGCCATTTGTGCCATCAGGCGGTGATCAAACAGGCATCGTGCTGCAGAGGTGAGTCGATAAGTTCATTCCCTACGTGGTAAGCTCGTGCTCCGTTGGCCTGAAAGGATTCGGTCGGTAGCTCTGTCACAGCTGTGCACGGTAAAAAAGTGTGGGAACCCCTTGCGATAAAAATGCGGAGGGATATTTGAACGATGATCGATTCGAGACGAGTCCAATCTCCTAATGAAACTCGTCCTATTTGTTCCATTTCTTATACGATAAATGTATTTCTTTAATCGACATTTTTTTGAAATTATATCTTTCCCGTTTTTTATTCTCCATTCTGACTCTTTTGAAACTTTTAAATGTTAATTTTTTTTTCTTCGCTATAGATCGTAATTACAATGTCTCACGTGTTAAATTAAAATTTTTGTCTCGTTTTCAGTGTGCAAGTACATCTGCCACAAAACCTGCGAGGACAAGGTGAGTAAACGTACATACGCAACACCACCCTGACAAGATTTCAGCCCGAACGAGGGGCAATTAGATGGGTCCCCGGATGCATCATTTCTCACGAATTAGTATACACGATCAGGTAGCGTCTTCTCGGAAACTTTGCGACAGAGTGGATACTTGGAGAGCCCTTTGCACGTACACGAAGAGAGTCTCTCCTGCCTCGGTGCACGATTCTCCATCGTACTTCCTGGTGCTCGAACAAATCTCCTATGCCTCTCCCCTCCAACCCTCCTGCCCCCAACCCGACAACGTCCGACAAAACGTTCTTCTCGAACGAAGCTCTTCAACGAGTTCGAGCCTGCTCCGTCTATCAATAGCTATTTTTTTTTTCAAAGCCACGCGCTTCGCACAGTTTGCAAAACCGGAAGCGATCGACCGAGAAGAACGAAAGAAGCCGTGAACGGAACAGAACGGAGCAGACACCCACTTAAACGGATGCATCTTAATTCGAGCCACCAGCTCGATCGATGAGATTTCTCGGGTTCCTCGAAGCCCTCGCCGATACGAGCCGTGCGCGAGAATCGTGGCAGAACCGATTCTACCTGTGTGAAACGGACACGGTGTGGGTTCAGTCACCGGGCAGGGGGGCACGAGCCTTACCTTACTTACCTTACCTTCTTCGTATCTTCAAGTGCTCCTGTGTCACACTCGCTTGAACACACGCGCGTCGAGGAACGCGGGATGCTAGGTTGACCGCACACACACACACACACACACACACACACACAGGCGTACGGTCGGTTAAACGCGAAGAGGAACGGAAGGATGAACAGTGGGCAGTAGGCTGAGACGAGGAGAGCAGAGGAGAGCACGATTTCCTTCTGGAAAGTGGCGAGACGACGTCGTTTGTTACGAGGCTTTTTCGCGACGCAAAACGTTTCGTCGCCACCGATCCCTTTGATATCTATTTCGACGAGACGGAGAGCTTCCATTACCGGTCGGCGATGGAATCGGTCCGGTTTGGGGGAGGGGAGGAGAGGGGGCTCGGATCGGTGAAAGCGGAGAAAAGTTAACGTCTTCGTACGATGTTTAACACGTTTAACACGCGGATACATCGGTCGCAAGCGATGTCCCTCGCTCGAGACTTTCGCCGAAAGCTTGTCACCGTCGCCGACCAATTAGGGGGGATCCGGACTGGCGCTATGACGTTTCGACATTTCGGGAACGAGAGAAGGGGGAGGGGGGGATGGGTATCGAGTTTAATTAGCAGGATCGTTGGGGGACGGATTATTGGGACGATCGCCAACGCGGAAACTGAGCATACACTCGATTATCCAGTTGTGGATCGAGATAAAAAAGATTACAATTCCGGTCTAATTGGCGATTCCAGAGCTATCCCCTTCCCGTCCTCCCCTCGATATTAACGACTGTGACCATAAACGCTTAAACGATGGGAGATCCACGAACGGATATACCGGAGAAACCGCCCTACCGGTTTATCGAATCGTCGATCCTCTTTCCTGTATTCCGCGAGATCGCTCGAGATTTTTAGGATTTTAGTTAAAGCTTAAAGTCCCCTTTCAAGGGGGGTCTCGAAAGCCAACCGGTCTTCGCGCTCCTTGGAAGTATTGCGCGTTTCCTCTGAAAACGTTTTGAAATTCGAGGCTAGTCACGGTGTTTCTTCACAGCGCGTTGTCACGTGGTCGCGTTGTCATCTAGAAATTCTGTTCGCGGTATCGTGGAACATCAGCCTTCTTCTTATAACGGCATGATGTAATTTGTCGGGGCTCGCGCTACCGAGAAACGCTCGTTTTTCTTTCATTCTTGAAACTGTTCGAAACAAATGTTGAAGCGATGTTCTTCGTTTTCGAAACGTATCTCTCTCTTTCTCTCTCGTTCATATTTATTAACCCATCGGATATAAAAGCGCATGTTTGCGGAATACAATTATTTTTGAAGCCACAAGTAAGCAAGCAACCGTCCACGGTTTCCATGTAACGTTGCAACGCTACCGTATGTTCGACCAAGCCATACATCACGCCACCTATCTCGCAAGATACGCGTTGGTATGTGCTAGTGGAAGGTATTGATATCATCGTTTAGCCGGTAACTTTCCTCCTGGAATTCTCTTAGCCCTAGAGGGGGGAAGAAGTTGAGAACCGCTAACGAACGAGCTAACGAACGACATCGTTCGTCGAATATGGAAAGGCCAGATGTTTCCTTGACATCGAAGGTCGCCTCCTCCTCCTCCTCCTCTCTCTTTCTCTCTCTCTCTCTCTCTGCATTCTCTTTCGCTGGTTAAATTCGCCGAAACTCGGATCCGTCGAGTTATTTCATGAACTATCGCGAAACTTTCAAACACTATCAATCTCCCAAACATCGAAGCTCCCCCTCCCCCCGCCCCAGCAAACCTTTCCTCCATCGGAGGATTGGAAAAGTTAGCCAGGTTTCTCGTTGTACCCGTTTATTTATGGTCGATTGGTCGATCTCCATACCGCGCGTGAAAGCAGGATCAGTGTCAAGGATCGGTGAACAAAATTTCGATCGTTGAACGTCCTTGCTCCCCGAACGTCACGACGAACGAACGGCTCAGTCATCCTTGCGGCGAGGCTGGTAGCGAGCAGAAGAAAAAGAGGGAGGAGCACCACGACCAAGCCCTTTTAGCGGATCGAGCAGCTTCCTTCGAGCACACCGGTACATAGTTTACTCGCAACAAGTCGCGGGGTGCATCGACCGTCCACCGTTGTGAACCGTGGCCACGTCTCGTCCTCGCCAAGTACGAAACCCGTGGCTACCATACCTGGTGGTGGCACGGTGTGTACCGCCACCTCGGCCTTCCAAGATTGTAAACAGCCGTGCAAGAACCGGGGAAACCAGACGATGGCTAACGTTTGGTCCCGCTTCTCTCTCTCTTTCTTCTCTCTTCCTTCCACCTCTCCCTTCCCCTCATTTTCTTCCTCCCTCCGCCTCCTCCTCTCCGCTTCTTCTTCCTTCTTCGAGGATCGTCGAGATGCGCCCAGGTGCGAGCGTCGATATTAAGCCGGTCGGCGTTCCTCCGCGTCCGCAACTCGAGGAGGAAGAACTCGAGGAGGAAGAACTCGAAGAGGAAGAACTCGATGAGGAGAGGGCGAGGAAGGATAGGTTTCTCTCTCTCGGGTGATGAAAATTCAGGGAGGGAAAGAGAAGCAGCAGTTTTCGAAGGGAATCCAAGGGATTACCGATTGCGCCATTGTTTCCGTGGAGGTTCAGGGTTGGGGAGGTCGAGCACTCTGATGCATTGCCTCTTATTTCCTCTCCTTTCTCTTTATTTCTCGCCCGTGACACACACCATGGGCGTTGATGCATCATCAGCACCAGCTCGGATATGATCCGGCTTGATACCCTTGTTCGTGACAAATGAAGGATCGTTGTCGGTGTTGATTCAAGAAAACGGAGATAAGGAGATTGGATAAGGAGAGTTGCTTGATTGTGGGGCGTGTACGCGCGAGCATAAGCGTTGAAGAAAATTGGAATTCGAGATGTTGTTGGCCAGACGGTGCTGAGATTCGAGGCGGAAACTTAAATTGGAGTTGAATTGCGTTAAATTTCAACCTCATACTTCTCGAGTCGAGGAGAGAACTCGAAACAATCGCGAGACAACGCGTTGATCGTTGTCTCCCTTTACAGCCACGTATCGTGCTCGTGTTTTTGAAAGGAAAACGCGTCTACGACGTCCCAACTGACGTCTTATTCTACTCACGCGGAGAGAGATTCCTCCTTAAAGCGAGATGTGGAAAGTTGTACGTAAAAAAAAAAAAAGAAAAAGAAAAACAAAAAAAGCTCCTCTCTCCGCGTGTATACGAAGACACCCTCGAAATTACATTACGCTTCGATTACGAACAACGAAATTACAATCGAACTCATTCGAAATGGCGATAAATTGATATCTGGACAAACTCTCAACCAAGAAATTAAAACGATTAAAAATTGGCACGAAGTTTCTTTGGCCAATTCAAGAAATTCGACAATTCAAAAAGTACGAAACCTCAACTTAAAAATTATCAGCTTTATTTTCTCCGAGTTTCTCGCCAAGGAATCGCGACGAATTAAAATTAAAATCCTTTCGAAATTACTCGTACCCCGATTCCGATCCGATCGCGTCCCGATCGAGTTTTCGTGGCCTTCCTTCTCCGCTCACATTTTCGCAGGGTTAATCGGCTCGCACACGTTTCGGAATCGCGGAAGGAAAATCGATGCGATCGCGTGCGAGGGCTGTAACGGGATTCGGAGCGGGGTCGGCGGGGCTATTGATCGGACGAGGAGGTAAAGTTGATCGAGGAGGAGGAGGAGGAGGAAGATCGAGACACGCGGTAAGACGAGATGGATGAATGACGAGATGACGAACGGAGGGGAAAAGGAGAAGAAGAGGAAGAGAAAAAAGGACGTCTCGCGGTGTCGCGACATTGGGAACGGCGGTCAACCGACAACCGCATTTTAATGACTAATAACCTCTTCGTGATTGAGCGGCGTGTCGCGAAAGTAGGCGGAATTTACGGGGACGCGATCCCCCCTCCTCCCCCCCGTATTCTTGTGCCATTGATTTATTGCCATTATGCAAGGAATTATCCCTTAGCCAAGCGTTCCTCCTAGCTACATCGGACGTGGAACACGCTAAGGTCCCATTCCAACGTTGGGTCGTTGACTCTCCTCGCATCGATGTTTTCCTTCCTCCCTTCCCGTTTTTATGCTAATCACATTGTTCCTTACCTTCCCTTTCCGTCTTGGAAAATGAGAAAAATTTAGAAATTCGTTTTCAGAAGAGAAAATTTTTATATCGATTCAAATCGAGCGCCCGTACGATTTGAATTCAATTTTGAACGAACCGAAGAGGTATATATTAACACGTATCGATATAAAATTTAAATTCACGAATAATCGTGTTAGAGAAATAGAAATGAAAAAGGACGAAATGAGTTGACACGATGAATTTCAATTTCGTGTTACCGATAACGTTATATTTCTCCTAATAATTTGATGATTTCAACGCTGCAGAATGATGAGAAAAAGTTAGACGCATTATTGTCATTTACGCGCGTCACGTGTTTTCGATATAAAAATCCGACGAATTATCAGCTTGCTCGAAAATTCAATTTTCTCCTTCTTTCTCTCCGTGTGTGTGTGTATCTTCTGTGTGAGCGTGTGTCGATCGCGTTACGCGGACGCCGAAGTGTGAATTATTTCGCGGCGGTAACGAACGGCCGATAAATAAGGCCGGCCTCTGTCTATACATTAACGATATAAATATATTCGCGACGGTGTTGGGCTGCGATAAATCAGCGAGTGCTCGTATATAATTCTTAACGTCTTCGGCGTAACAGCGGGTTGTTAAGATTCGACCACAAATTTTCTTCCCGGTCTCCGCGTATTTGGTGGGGTGTCTACCTGCGGCGATAGCGATGGGCTCCGTGCACGCGCGATGCGGACCTCTCCAGTCCGCGAACAGCGCTCCAACGCGAAGGACGTGGGAAAGATCGATTCGCCGTCGGTGTTCTCGATCCATCCATGCATTCCTATATCCATCGATCTTTCCATCCGTCCGCGATATCTCTCCTATCCGGCCAACGATATCGCCCTCTTCCTCGATCTCCGCATCTCTTCGTTCGATGAAAGTTCGGTGGTGGTGGTCATCTTGTTAGAAACGGGAAGGAGAAGATCATTCGGGATCACTCGTGTCGCGAGGGACGTGAGATCGATCTACACGAATGAGAAAAATCCGAACGAGGTGAAGTGAAGTGACCGTGCCGCGGAAAATATTTTCCACGATCCTGTTTTTTTCATGTTTCTCGCGAAGGAAGGAAGGGAGGAAGGAAGGAAGGCGGAGGAAGGTGTTGTGCGTGGCCTCGTCTCGTGGAGACGATTTCGGTATCGAATTACACGCGGGGGAGGGGAATAATCGGATATTGGATCGATCTGTCGATAATAAAAATTCGGAAACGCGCGCGAAAGAAGGAGGAGGAGGAGGAGGAGGAGGTGGTGGTGGGTCGTCGAACCCAGCGTGGACACTGAGACGAAATTAGTCGCGGCTTCGATCCACCCGTGACCTTGACCGGTGTTGACCAGCCTAACGAAAATCGAGAGTGGTCCGTCGGGTATCGAATAATCGTTCTCCTCGCTCGAATCTGAGAGGAATCGCGACACGCCGCGACTTCTTCTTCGAGGAGAGAACGAGAGAAAGAGAGAGAGAGACACACACACGGAGGAGAGGATATTTGGACGTGAAGTGAGATGCGCCATTTTCGAGAACCGATGCGAGGAGGTGAACGATCCTTGGAGCGTTTCGCCGCAGACCGGTAATGGGATACCAGAGGTGACGGCAAGATGAACGGTCACGGTTCCACCAATAAGGTACTTGCGCCATGTTCCGTTTTCTTTTCCCCGCACTTTTTCTTTTCTTCTTTTCTTTTCTTTTCCCCTCCGTTTCTTGCCCGTGTCGCCCGCGCGCACGCGGTTTCTTCTTCTTGTTGCGTTCTAAATTCGCCGCGCAACGAGTTTAGGCCTCGTGCACACCGGGACCGATCGAATGGCGGAGATAACATCGAGGATATCGAGGGGTGATACTCGAGATACGGAATTGTTCGTTGATAAATTCTTGAGAGCGAGCAGAACGGATTAAGAATTATCGGCAGTGAATCCGTTTTGCTCGGCGATATCGATGGGTTTCATTCGCGTTTAATTTCCCGACAGAAATGTTCTTTTGAAATGATGCTCGGTCGAGAGGATGATCGAGAAAGGTCGAGAAACGGTGGAGAGGTTTGTGCAGGTTCGTGGAAACGCTCGAGTTTGGCTTGGCTCGCGTTTTTCTTTATTTCGTTCGGTGTGCACGAGCCCTTATATTTAGCTATGGCGAAGGAATTCTCCACGTTCGCGCCACGATGATGTCCGCGCCTTCCGCTCGCAAAACGATATTCGAATCTGTATCGTTTTAATCGACCTTATCGCGAATAATTTCATTGAACAAACTCGCGCGATGTAATCCGATATTAATTGGATTATTTTTAATCCAGTGACTAAGAGTGGGAAACTGACCGCGACTTTATCGATTTCGTGTTTATCGAAGGCTACTGTGGAATCGCTCGACGAACATTCATACGCAACAGTTCGCAATTGTTGGATAAATTCTGGCTGAATGAGAGAAAAGACGGAAGGAGAGAGGCAAGACTCGATAAGACTCGTTGATTAGATAAGAAGCACGGTGACAGGTATGGCACCGTTTGCGCGTGTAAAAACACGCGCGTTACTTCCCTTCACCCGTTCCTCAAACCTTTCCAACTCGTATTCGAATCTCTATCGATTTACCTCCATCCACTCATCCCGTGCCGTCCATCTCTGGATCCGCGCCATTTTTCGCCGTAATTACGAAAAAATTCCCGATCGATCTGCCGCTAATAGGAAGGATTGCGTTATTCGAGCAGCAATTGTCGGTAAATAACGCTGATAAATCCGTATCTATGTCAGACAATTTTAATTATCGAGGAGAGATAGCGAGGGAACGGAGTCGAGGCGAGTCGTGTCGTGCTGGAGCGATAGCGCGCAACGCTACGTACGATGCTCGTTCGAAATTTCGATAGTCGATATATCGGGATATACCTCTCCGTCCCTCTTCCGTGCGTCCAGATTGATCGAACGGCTCGAATGGCAAACCTTTCTCTCTCTCTCTCTCTCTCTGTATACCTGGCTATGCGCCAATCCTCGAGTGAAAAGCATTCGAGGGACTCCTTTTTTTTTCGCACGCAAAAACCGAAAGGCAAAGTTTCCCTTTTTTCCCCTCCGCCCGGTGTGTGCATTGTCCCGTGGCTCGCGAGTGGAGTACATCGATAATCGTGCTTCCTGCGCAGGCACCGGATATCTGTGTCGTCACGTTTTTAGCATACCTCCTATCGCTTGTTTGCTCTTCGAAGCGAAGTCAAATTGACTGGGCTCGAGGAACTCGTTCCTTTTGTCGTCGGGGACGAGTTGGAATGACGGATATTGATTCTGGTTCGAGGGGGAAGGTTGGGGAGAAAAAGTGGCTGAAAATGGGAATTTCGAATGCTGGCTTTTCGAATTTCGCGCGAATTGTACACCGTGGCGAAGGGCGGAGGATAGAGGATACGAGAATCGAGCGTGTGTGTACACGATCTTTTTTAATTTAGGAAGGAGAGGCCGATCGATCGACGTCGCGCTAATACATGGAGCCTTGAACGAAATGGATGCTCCCTCCTTTCCATCCAGATATCCATCCCCGTTCCGATTTCTATTCGCGGTTAAGGAGGAAACGCGAAAAGAGGACTCAGTCAAGGCTGAAAAACGGTTGAAATTCGCAAACATAACCGAAACGGTCCTTCCGAGAATCGCGTTTGGCTTTTAAGGTCGCGCATAATGCGCCTTTTCCCTGAAATTCCTCTCGACTCTTTCTCTCCTCCTCCCCTTCCTCCTGCGTGTGTACTTTGCAACGGGACGTTTCGCGCTATGTACGGCAATCTGTCCGGGCCACTTGAGCACACCTAGTCGAAAGTGTGCACACAGGCCCGATGAAATATTCATGAAATTTCCCGGAAAGTACGAGATGCGATGTACTTATTAATAGCGACGAGCAGTCGGCGAATTAGCGTCGGGAATGAATCGCGACTCGTTCGTTTCGTATTCGTTTGCGCATGTATATTTGCAGATCTGATCGGGAACCTTCGTGATTTTGAACATTAGAAATATCTTAAACTTTTGCTCGTTCCTTAACAAAAAATCGGATCTATTCGAAGATTATCAAAGGAAGTAAAATGGAAATATCGATTTTATATTTTCCGTCGTGGAAAAATCTCTCGTTCATCCGCGTCACGTATTAAAAAATTGTTAAATTATCGTGGAAAATTAGTCCGCGCGGATCTTAAACCTTTGCTCGTTTCATAAAAGAATCGGATCTATTCCATGGTCAACGATTATCAAAAGAAATAAGATGGAAATATGGACTCGGAGCGATTTTACATTTCCCATCGTGGAAAAAAATCTCTCGTTCAAAATCCGCGTTGCAAAACTGTTGAATTGCACAACAATTATCGTGAAAATCGTCGTGGGAAAAGAATTCATCTGCACAGATTTGATATCCGAGGACAAACGATGCCGGGGATAGAAAAACGTTTAAAGAAACGTCTCCATTCTGAATACAGCATTCACCGCTATTTCTCGTATCCAATATTCCTCCACGAGGTCCACGAGAGTTTCGTCGAAGAGAAGAAACAAGAAGGCCCAATGAGATACCTCTGCGAACTTCTCGTCCGAGTTGGAGAGACGAGAAACTTGTCGAGAAACTGACTCGAAACACCGCCAGGATTCGCGGATGCATTATAGAGTTTAAGAAAGTTGCCCGGCTCTCGAGACGTTTCCTTATTGCCCGAAAAACCCTACGACAATCCCTACGTGCCTTTGGCAAAACAACAAATTCCAGCCCCCTCATCCTTCGATATTAAACTTCTCCATCCCCCTCCTTCGCCGTGCGAAATCTCGATAGAACGTAATAGAATTTCGCCTCCATCGAAATGAATTCTACGGTTCTCCCCTCGCTCTTCCAGAAGGCATCGAAATTCGCATCGTCCTCCCTCTCGAGCGACCCTTCCAACCAACGGTGACACGAGACTTCCGCTCGCAACGATCCTCGCAGCGATGACGCGGTGGAAACGCGGGGAGAAGTGGGGATCGAAAGAAAACGAGGGTGGATCTCTGGTCCTGGTTTTTTGTCCGGTTAACCTCGGATTACCGGCCATAACGTTTTACGAGCACGACTCGAGGGGAATCGTCCCGCTCGTAAGGAGCTCGTAAACGACTTGCATAAAATTGATTCGCCGCGGTCGGCATCGGCCGACACCGCTCGTCCATTCTCGAAAACCGGGGGTTCCTCCTCGATTCCCGAATCGATCGTGGAAATAAATTCCGTGGATAAATTTCTCGAGGTGGGAGGGGGATCGGCGCCGATTATGCGCCGATTTCTCGCCTCGAACGTTGGTCCAAGCTCGTTATCGAGAGGATACGGAGTTTGGGAATCGGACAGCGGTCCCCGAGGTAGTCGCCGATTTAGATAACGATATCGGTTTAATTGCGGATCCGTTTAAAAATCCGGGGGAAAATTTACGAGACAAATTTATTAGGCGACGAGATTCACGAACGAGACTATTGGCAAAGGCAATTCTAATTCCGTGGGATGAAAATGTTCGATAAGATAAGCGGGCGATTCGCGTTTGGTCGTCTCGAGGATCGTTTACAGTGTAAACAGCCGAGTTTTATCTGTTTGTGAATTTTGCGCGAGATGTTGTTCTTATAAAGAAGATTCGCGATGCTCGTTTTCGATGTTATTCCCACTTGTTGGCATGAAGAATTTCGGTAAATATTCCCTTCCTCGCGCTTGAAAATTTCTCCACGCGATTACAAACTGTATTATGAATTAACTTTTCGAAATTCGCGTGCATTTTAATCGATTTAAAGAAAACGCACACACAAACGCGCTTCTTGTTCGGCGATAACGTCTAAAGAAATTGCGGGAAAACAAGAGAGGCAATAAAGTGAAATGGGATCGAACGTCGCACGAATTCAATTTTTCCCAAATTTCCAAGCTCTCCTGGAAAGGCAGCCATTCTCCTCGCTCCTGTTTTAATTTACTGAAACGACTGCAGGCGCGGGTCAACGGCTTAATAACGTGGGACGAAGAGAGAGAGAGAGAGGTGGAACGTATCGAGTCGGTTGTTGCCTCGGTGGACGCGAATCCGTGGCATTCCGGTAGTTTCACGGGGGGACAGAAAAGCCGTGTACGTGGGCGTGACGACCGCGCGAATCGGTGTCTCGCCGTGAAACGGATCTCCTTTGTCGAGAGCCAGCTCGCACGCGTGCGTAAGTGCAACGCGTATCGAGGCGCGTGCAACCTCGCCCGAACCCGATAAATCGATATTGCACGCTTCACGCTACACGCAGATCACTGGATCGGAGAGTAACGGAGCCTCGTGTGGACGGGTATGAAGACGATGATGAAATTTCTATCTTGCTTTCTCAAAGATTCGCTCGCCCAGATTTAGGATTAATCGTTTCGTCGTATATTTGAAAATTTTTCTTGAAAAAAAGATCGTTCGATATCTCTCTCGAAAGAAAATTGCAAAATTTATATATTTACCATATTGTACGAATATGGATGTGCGGATATGGAACTGCGTCAAGGTTATTTCTTTAAGGCAATGTAAATTAAGATTTAGATTGACCGGTTATTTTTGATAGGGAAGGGAAATTTTCGTTTGACGGTATTCGGCCGAGCAGAAGGTATAACGAGTGGGCAAAGATCAGGTACGAAGTCCACGCGAGGTTTCCGTCTGTTTTCCTACCTGAGAAATGTAGCCCAGACCGGCGAGCAAACACGTGTTCACGCGGCGATCGCGTGAATTGTGGAATCCGAAAAGGAATCCTTTGAAAGGCTGGACAAAAGGGTTCACACGCGTGTACGCGCACTGGGTTTGTGGGTTAGACGCGGAGGAATCATTCGGGCGGAGGAACGAAGCGCTAATGAATATTGATTCTCCGCTCGGCTTCGTTCTGGCCGAGGTCGATGCATTAGCGTCATTAACGCTTCTCGACGACGAGACGAAAAGAGGTGAGCTAAAAAAAAATAAAAAAAAGATGAAATCTGACCGCAAAATATCAGAGATCGGTCTCGAAAAATACAAACAACTCTCGCGTATAGAGTTTGTTTAAAAAAAAAAATTTCTTCCGAGAATCGATCCGAGATATCGAAAACCGATCCTCCACGTCGAATCGTCGTATCCTTTACACGTTATCGGTGAATAAATAAATGTGTGCACCTTGATCGAAACGGGAATTTGCCGTGTCCCGATCGCGATATGGGAAAGTTCAAAGTCAAGCACGAGTTGGTGAAGCGGCACTGCATTCGCGTATCTAATCGGCGAGGAGTTGATATTATAAACGCCGAGCCGCTCCCCGTATGCAGCATTGAACGTGATCAATTGGCAGACTGCGAAACAATTTAATGCGATTAGAGCTTAACCAGGGAGCGGCCGCCAGTGTCTGTCCGCTGTCAAATTTCCTGGCCAATCGGATTCTTGGTAGAGGAGATTCGTGCCAGGTCACCCGTTCTCCCGATCCCTGCCAAACTTTGCAAAAATTATTTCTTACATCGAGCCACGTCGATTCTAAAAATATTCTCGATAATTATATATCGTTGATTAGATTATTCTTCGAAGATGGGATAGCTGGTAACGAAGGACGGTAAGGACGTTGAAGATAAATCACGGTCAAAGCGGAATCTTTTCCTATCTTATCGATTATCTTTAAAGAGAACTTTTTTTCTCTATCTCTCTCTATCTCTCTCGTCGTGCTTAACCAGGAACTCGATTCGTCGAGCGATTAAGGAAAAGAACTGGCAACGGTCGCTTTTCACCGATCCATCGGAATCGTTTGCTTGGCCCGTCGTAAGATTCGGGTTGATTACCGACGTAAAAACCAAAGGGTTTATCCGGACGGAGAGAATTTCAAAACGAGCTTAAACGACCAACCTAATTTCGATTCGAAAACGATGAAAAAGTTATGACTCTTTAAGAAGAAGGAGGCGAAAGGCAAAGCAGTTTCATATCCATGAAATTGGTCCGGTCAAATATTTCTAAACTTCCTGAAACGGGATCCCAGACAGCTTTCAATTCAAGATTCGAACGTAAACTTTCTGCTGGGTATTCAAAGCATCGAGAACGTACAATCTCTCGAGCAACAATCTTTCTCGCTATTGTCAATCTCTCGAAGCTTTGTGAACATGAGGAAGTTGGATATACAATTTCGAGACGAAACAATAATTTTTCCGAACAGATCTTACTTATTGAAAAATTTTCGTGAATGGAGAAATTACGAGACGTTAAAAAGAGATAGAGCTTGATCGTCCTCTTTCTGCGGAACCAACGGTTCATCGGGGAATGACGGCAAAAGAATCGCTGTATTGCCAGCCCGCTTACACGCCAATTTATCGCGTCTGTGGGTGCCCGTTAGTCACTGGCTAATATCGCGTTGTCCATGCTCCGATCTAGCCTGAACTAATCTTGCAGAGAAAGAAAAACGGCCCCAACAAACGGGCACAGGAAAATGTTGGATAAATTTTTTACCACCCGATTCACGATCGATCGACGAGTTGACTATTAGCTGTCATTAGAAGCGATCGGTCAATGATTCGATCGTTTTTTCATCATTTTTAACCATCGAACAAACGCTATTGGAATTGAGAATAATGCGCAATTCGAGTAACGAGCCGATATATTTTAGGAGCGTGAGGGGAAACATCATTAAGGGAAGATGGAATGGAAATGGTAATAATTACGATTATTAATCAGCCTGGTAGAGTCACTTACGCGAGGAACACGAATCGATTAGCGCTCAACTGCGTGCCAGTGATTCGCGTGGGCGATCGACGATCTACGACTAGTTTCCAGGCTTTCGTGTTACTCGTATGCGTCATCGCGAGAGAAAGGGGGGAAAAAAAGGTGGCAGAGGAAGCTGTTCTTATCCACCGTGACGAGGAGAAAACGTCATTTGACGTTAATTACCGCTCGAAAAGGTGAATGATTACGTACGTACGAAGATGAAGATGGCGAGGAGGAATCCGTGATTCGATTCGAGAGATTATTTACGATTGTTAATGAAGAAACTTGGCGCGGAAACCAGCCGTCGTATCGATCGAGAATTCCCTACTTCCCAACTTGTAATTTCCACGAATGATCAATGGGTTATCGGCCGTTACCGATGCACCGCCTGCTTATCCGCTGCTTCATTAGCTATCCCGAGTTTAATGCGCCGACTGGACGCGTTTGTAACCGATGAGAAATCGTGTCGAGCCGAACGAAGATTAATTTCCTCCTTCCATCGATACTTACGATCGTGAAATTTATTAAAAGTGTCGCCAATTCGTTTTATCGTTACACGGCTAAATCTAAATCTCATTCATATTCGATTGTCCGAGGATCAAAGCTGCGAAAGATGGTTCACGAACGAACGATCGATCCAACGATCCGAGGTTCAATAACCTCGTGGAAACGCGATACCGGACGCGTATCCGAGAGAATCAAATCTCTTTCGAACGATCGATACATCCATCCGCGAGGGGACGATCGAAATTTCGTTAAAATTAAATGGAAACTCCGATGGCAAAAGGAGGAGACGACCGATCTCGCGGAATCTCCAACAACCTGTGTCGCTCCTGTAACGAGAGGAGAAGTATTAAACGAGACAGACAGAAGGTGTCATTTATGACGTTTACGAGGTAGCCAGGCTAATTGGCAGGCGGGAGGAGTACGCTAGGCGAGAAGAAGCCGAGCTGGGTAATTAGAAATATTAATCAAGAGGCGTTGGTCGGTTGCCAGCGGCTCGAATTCAGCGGTTGGAAAACCGTTTTGCCAGTTGGCCAATGTTCACCGCCGCGTTTGCGTGCCTCCGCTTTCTTCATTGTGCGCGTCTGGTGGATGCATTCCCGCGCGATAAACCGGTAACCGCACGGCCGTTACACCGCGTACACCGCGGCCACTTTGTCCCAGCGTTGTCTACACCCCTTTGGTAACCTTAAAGCCACGTTTACAAGTGTCGGCGGCTAGATTCACGGCCGTCCTGTCACGATCGTGCGTACGTAAGTCTCCGCGCCTCTGGCGCGAATCGATTTAACGACGTTTAAGAACATGTTGGAGTGCGTGTACACGCCGGTACGTTCGATACCATACGCCTATTCCTACGCCTCGCGGCTGGGAAGGTTTTTCAAGGTTTTGATGCTCGCGTTGCGTTGGCGAGGTAACGAGAAAGGGTGCCGAGGTTTTGCTCTCGGTGGTGAAAAGATATATTGAGGATATTGCTTTCGAAGCAACGGCAGCCCCCCCGCTCCGTATTTTTAGCTTCCTTTCATTCCAAGAGGTTTCTATTGTCGCGTAGTAGTCTCATTCTAACCGAGGAGGTTCTTCTTAACGTTGAAACGAAACACAGGACCCTTTTATTCCCGTTTCGTTCAATATAGGATCCCGGGGATAGAGAAACGGGGACAGGGATATTTATCCCCCCCCCTTCCCTCCTCAGATTTTTCGAGGCTTGGATCGAGAGACAAGTTCAAAAATTGCGTATTCGAAAATGATGGCCGGCAATTTTCGTCTCGCTTCCCTCGTAGAACCGATCCGTATAATTTTTAATCGGATGGAACGAACGCGATCTTATAATGAGGTATAATCGATGTCAATTTCAATAATTACGCGAGATTACACGTGTATTTGATGATACGCAGCAAGATCGGCAGAAGAATGCCGATGATGCATGTATCGGGCGAGCCGAGTCGAGCGATCATTACGATCCGTTCCACCTCGCGTAAGCAATTTCTTCTTGTCGGTTTCTAGATCGACTGTGCCCGCTAATGCGAAAGCAGATTTATCGCGGCGCGCGTTCCTACGTGTCGAAGAAGCGATGAGAAATTGGCCGCGGCCAATGAAAATCAGAACGATACGGTTGTACGTAACTCGCGAGCGATGCATCTTCCACCTAGTGTCTCTCTCTCTCCCTCTTCCCCTTCCCCCTCTTTCTCCGCTTCAGTCAGGATGAAATGGACCTTAACGAGAGAGACCGGGCTGCGCAACTGCGATATCTGTCAAGACGTTTCCTCGTCCGCATCGCAACGATCGATCTTTATTTCTCCGCGAATCTCTCTCCCTCTCCCCCTCTCCTTCTCGCCTTCTTTTGTGTCAGCCCAGACCGGAAGAGAAAGTGGCGAAACCGAGGCGGATTCTCTCGGGCAGAAAAACCGCGACGTCTCGTCGCACGTCGCGTCCAATGATCGCTCGTTCCCTCGCGCGGACCTGAATGGACGCGCGCGTTGGAAAAAGACGTGGGCGTAGCAGTGACGTAACCGTAATTCCCCTCGCGGCAGAATCCTTCGATCCTTGGAGATGATAAACGGGGGTACCGTTACGGCGCGTTGGACGCGCGCGGCCTTACTTTACAACCGCCGCTCGCTCGTCCACGGAACACGATCGTCCCGTACCCTCTTTTTATTCCCCCTTGAGGGGACGTGTTTTTTCATTATCATAAGGTAGCCAGGGAGTATCGTAAAGTGTGCGAGTTATTTCGACCCCCGCCTATTACGTACCTCTTTAAATCTCTGCGTTTCCCTCCCGGTCTTATTTACGCGAAGGAGGTCTCGTCCGCGATAATGAAAAAGAAAGGGAGAAGAGAGTATATACTGGCCCTCCCTGTCCTTCGAGAAACGATTAATAAATCGCGAAGCAACGACGGGGGACGGGGATGGGGAGGAAATTTCGTGGAACGGGGGGATTATTATTCTCTTAACTCGTCCCGTCAATTAAGCGCGAGATAGCCTCGTTCGTGATAGATGAAAAAAGGCATGGAAGAAAGCTACTCTCGTTTCACTTTCGTTCCGCGCTCATCCTCGCTCGGCTGGTTATGTTAATTCCCGTGAAATTCGATGAAATTCTCCGCGTTCTAACACGTAAGTTTCGCGCGATTAATCGTCGGTGGAGAATGGTTTATATTTAGAAAGCGGAGGGGGTGGAGCGAGAAGTTTGACGAAGGGAAATAACCTGTGAATAATTCACGAGGAGCTAGCGAAAGATTAATGGATGCCAATTGACTCGGTGAATCGAAAGGATTCGCTGATGCAAAGATGCGAGGCGAGCTAGGCAGATAGATGGGTGGCTCTGTTCCTGGAGCGTGTGGGCCTCGATAGCGGGCGGCTGGATGGGAACGCGCGCGTAACAAAAACGCGCGTAACAAAAAAAATATAACACGCGGCCGGATTCGTTTTTCAAAGGATCGCGCGGCTGTGGCGAGCCGCGATTGGCGAAACGGCCACGTCCTCGTGGTGATCCCGGCGACCTTGAAGCCGTGGCTACCATAACATCGACGAACAGCCTCGCCTCTCATCCCTCCGCATCCCTTCTTCTTCCAGACCTCCGGCCGTATAATATCGATATATTAGGCAGCGTTCACAACGGGCTCCTTCTCTCTTCGTTTTCCTCTTCGTTCGTTTCTTCCGTTCAAAGTCCCTTTTTAAGGCTTCCACTTCGCGTCTCCTCCCCGCCGTGTCGATATTCACAAAGAAATCACAACGATCACGATTCTAATTCCATCTCGAATGATTAAATTGCACGGATGAAAGGGGAAAGACGAATGGAAAAAGCGAAGGAAGAATGGTAAACTTTGCGGAAGAAGGTTGAGCGACGGGTAAACGAAATTTCTTTGAAGTCGAAAATGAACTAAACATTTGCTCTAATAATTCGACTGCCTATGGCAAAGGACAGCCTTTTCCTTTCCTGCTTTATAAAACGCACACCTGGTTTGGACGTTTAATTACGTTGCACGAGCTTGCAGTACATACTTTGCCTGATACACGACTGTCCTGAATTAAAGCACGGCAATATCGACTGATATATTCACTGGCACGTGAGGATATCAAATAAAGAGATCAAATAAGAGTATCCAGTCGAAAGAATTTAACGGAAAGATTTTTGGGAAAGGAGAAAAGAAATGGCGAAGAATATCTAGGAAGATCTCCAAAGGCGACATTGCAGAAATCCAAGAATAGCTATCGAGTGGGGCTAAAACTGCAAAGTAACCGGCGCAAAAATACTACGCGACGTGACACGCCAAGTGTATATAACTGATCGATCGTGACAAACCAGACAGGAGAACCCCTTGATCGAAGTGGCCTCCTCTTTCTCTCGCTCGAGAAGACTACTAACACTTGACCGCGCCGAGTCAATCGAGTGCAATCGAACTTTGTTCTTTCTTTCCTTATTGCGTGGACGACCGCATGCGGACCGTCTAGGTGCCGGGGAAAAATGCCTCGTCGCGACGAGTGGCCAGAGAACGCGTATATATACATATCCACGCTCGGTAAACCTTGCGACCGAAAGAGAGCAACGAGAAGGAAGAACAAACACGATCCGATCGGATGGATCTTTCATATATATATACACACGAGCAGTCCCATCGAAGTGGGTTAACGCGTAAAACGTTCAAGATGTGCGGCTGAAGAAAGTCGTAACTCAAAGGTGATCCGGCCACTCGTTATTATTCATGGAGATTGGAATTGGGTCAGGGAGTCTCGATCGATTACGTTCACGATCGTGGGTCCTCGAAAGAGAATCGTCGATGGGATCGTCGTCTCGGAAAGAGAGATCTCGAATTCGTGAAACGGAATCTTCCTTCTCGATCTTCGCGCGTCTACGCTTAATCGCGTTTCACGGGTATGTATGTATATATGTGGGTCAGTGAGACGAATCGACATCTGCTTGTGCACTCCCCTTATCGATCGGCGCCTTATCGGGAGTAAACATGGAAAGGCTTGGTTGTACTACGCAGATAAGGGACGGCGGCCTACCAAGTCGACGGAGAGAATTCATTCATTCTTTATTCGAGCCACTACGGCAAATGACAACGACGAGTCCCGTAATTGAGCGGGAACTTTGGGAGCTTTGACCGGCGATTAAACGATCGTCGACGTGCTTTATCGCGGTTGCTAAGGTCGACCGGATATTGTTTGCTCGAACTGGTATATACACCGAGGGAGGGAACGATCCGAGGACCGATCGAAGTATATTTTATTTGGGGAGGATGGGGGGAGGGGGCAGAAGATTAAAAGAGCAGCACTGTTTGTATCGACGAAACGAACCATGCGAGATTCGATACGAGGGAAAGGAATGAAAAAAAGGAGAGAGAAACTCGAATCCAGCTATCGAAACTGCGTCTAGAACTACTAGCGTGCGAGCGCGGGGGAGATCCGCTCGAACAAATAATCCTCCTCGTCGGGCGAAGCGCATCGAAGAAGAGTTATTCTCGATCGAGAATAGCTTCGCGTATTCGTGGGCTGTTCACCTCGTCGCCTCCAAGGCCGAATGAATGATAAACGAAAAAGGTTACGGTCTCGTCCAGTGTTCGCAACACGATGAACACTCGAGCTTTGGTGCTCGAGCTCTCCGCCGATCGACCAACCAGTCTGCCCAGCCACCCACTTTAATCTGCCACCCACGGAGGTGTGTGTATAACCAAGGCGTACACTGTTCTCCAGTGTTTGCATTCCTTCTCCTCGGCTCTCCTGTCATTCGAGCACGGACCGCACGAAAACGCGCCATGCCCGCCGCGTTCATCGTCCGCCTCTACTTGGAATAAAATACGATTCTTCCTCCCTCTTACGTACACGAACCAGACGAAATGATCTCTCGTGGAAATGATTCACGCGTATTATTACAAGAGAAAGTGTTATATTTCTCGAAGAATCGTCGAGTGGAATCGGCGATAATTTTTTCTTCTTCCTCTTTTTCGTTTATTCTTTTACTTCTCTACCTTTTTATCTTTTTTCATATGTATCGTATTCCTTCCCTCTGCGAAATTTTTTTAAAGCTTAAAACTTAAAACTCGATATTATTTCGACGTTGCATTTCGGATCGTTGATTCATAAAACGAGAAACGAACGAACCGCTGGTAGCATTAAAATCCGAGCCATAATAACGTGCACACGCGTGCAAACACCGACTATTGCTCGCCCGTTGTCGCGATAACGTTCATGGAAAAACTACTGCTCGACTTTACGATGAGCGATAGCGGCATAGGTGTGCAATACGCGCCTCGACCGCGGGCAAAACTCGTACTACCTCGAAACTACCGTTCGACAACGTTCGTTCGAGGAAAAAAAAAAGAAAAAGAAGAAAAAGAAAAATTCAGTTGAAAAGAAAAAGAAAAGAAATCGCGAACGATCCCATATTTCGTCGTTCGATTCATCCACGATTCCCGATAAAAACTAAAAACTTTCACCATTCGTACCATTTTCGAAACTTGCCCTGAGTCATCGTATCCCAATCGCGAGCCGTTCATCAATAGGGGCCCAAACAATGGCCCAAACGCGGCGATCGTTTCGAGGCTTTAATTATCGCCGGCTGAGTTTAATTGTCCAATCGGACGCGCGACGAATCCCCAACCGGTCGAAGGAGAACAAATTGCATTCCGCGAATCACCCGATCGGCACGCAATTATGCCCGAGAGACAGGTCGGCGGACAATGTCTCATAACTCAGCGGGCCGACTTCCTTATGACTCCATTGTGCCTCGCGCGTCCTTGCTCGATGATCGCGCGACGCGCCCTCCGCTCCGAACAGGATGGCCGCTTGCCTCGTCCACTCTTCGACCAAGGGATCGTCCCCGTGGCCGGTGTTTACACGTGTCGGCACCGCTCGAAAGGAACTCGTTCTCCTCGTGCAAACGACTCTGCATTACCGGACGGGGTATCACGGGTTACACGCGTGCGTGGGTCGTGTCGAGGGGAGCCTTTTTCCTCCTCTTCCACGCGCAGAGAGCGTGCGTGTGCGGCGTGTACGTGGTCGTCGGGACACGTGGGTGTCGTGCCCACCTTATTCTGCAACGCGCTCACGTGTTACACCTTAGCTTTTTCCTCTGGATGGATATCTTTCCTCTGGCATCATTGGATCATCGAGAGGGAAGATGTGGAGAAAGGATGTGGGGCGCCAAGTGTGCGTTGAATTTGGTTGCCGAGCGTACGAAGATGGGTTTATTCGATTAGGGGACACGTTTTCGCGAACGATCTCTTCTTTTCTTCCCCGAAGCGAAATTTTGTAATGGACCTTCTCCTTCTCTGGGACAGAAGGGGAAGAGTTTTTACTTAAACGAATATCGTGTCGGGGAAGAAGGAGTTGTTCGTGAACCAGATTGCGCTCGAACCATCACTGCCGATCTTGATTACTCGATTATCGGTATTATCGCAATTTCCGTTCCTCCTCGGCGAAGGCCGATTGTTAAAGCGCCCGCCAAGATGCTAATAACGCATTACGTTCTCTTTCATTGGCAGCAGTGCTGCGCCAACTTGTCCAAGAACCGGTTGTTACATCAATCCGGAGTGACAGCCCATTCAAAACTACTCTCTTCGTAGAATTCAAATGTTTCGTCTGGAAAAAATTTTCTTCTCTCCTTCTCTCCCGAACACGTTTCATATCATCGATGCGGGCAAATGTTGAAAAATTCTTCTCGCTTATTCGTCGAATATTCGAAAATGAATATTCTTTTTCCATTTAAAAACTTGCTCTTAAATAAAATATATTAAACTATGAACTAATTCCAAGATTCGTAAAGTTGAAAGATATGAAGGAATGGAATATATTTTAATCAAGAAAGATAATTCTCCGTCAACCGGTGTCCTACAATTCGTACGATCATTCTTAATAAATGTATCCAGGGCTAGCGGAAATAATCGTAATCAAACCCGCATGCCTTCCTCCGCATGCCGTCATCTTCCCACCGTTTCGTTAAATTATGGCCAATCCTTTTTCGAGCGCGAGCAAGAAGCGAACGCAGCGAAAAAATGGTGGACCACGAAAAATATCGGAGAACAAAGGACGAGCATGGACCAATTTCTCGTCCACCAGTTCATAATTCTTGCCGCCAAGCGCAAGGTCCGATTGGTTACGCAAGCACAGCAGGCGTTCGGTCCGCATCGCCGCGACTGCAGGGACTCCTGCTGCAGTTTATAGCCCCCCTCCCCTCTCCATGCCCCTCGTCTACATTCCAGAGCTTCGGCCTCTTCCCCCCAGCGAAACCACCGCGACAATATTTGCGGGAATTCGCGAAGATAACCGAGGCGATAAAAAGGAACGGTTAAAATCTCTGCTGCGACGGTGGCACATGGCTTCCAAGATTCGAGATGGCGGAAGATGTAACCTCTTTCGGAAAAGAGGGGAAGAAAGAGAGAAGGAAAAACATTAGCGAAATGAAAAAAAAAGAAAGAGACGTTACTCGAATTTAAACGGTTGATTCACCGGCTCGGTGGAAAAGTTTGAATATAATTCTTATTTTATATAGAGCGAGGGGGAAATTTGCAGGGGGAAAGTTTGCGATAATCCTTCGGAGATTGGAATTGTAAAATACCTCTTTTCTTTCCTTTTTTTAAATTCGTCGTGACGAAGAAAAATTGTCAATAACTCTTATCAGGAGTTACGCAGGAGGAGGAACATAACCCGCGGAAAGTTTTACGGAAACTTTCGTAAGCGATTCATCATCCTTCTAACGGAACGATACGGTATTCCGTCGTTTCCTTCGTGGAAGCGCGAGAAAACGTATTTTTAAAAACGTAAAAATATACATGGATGAATCGAATACCGATATTTTGACAGCGCATCGTTTCGAGACACGGATCAAATCGAAATCAGCCAATTTTTGAAAGTTGATTAAATTGGAGAAATTTAACTAAATTTGCAAAAAAACCGCAGCCAATCTCCGACCACCATCGACTCTAATTCCAACTCTAACTCCCGCTTCTTCTTCTTCGAAACGTTGAAACTAAATTTCGACTCCCCGCGGGGAGGAGAGAAGCCTAAAAGCTTAAGCTGCGTTCCGCATTCACGACGAAGCGAGCCACGGCGGAGAGGGGGAGCGAGGGGGGTCCGCGCGTGCACATGCGACACACGGTCTAGCTTCTTGTTCCGCGTGATCTCCGCGGCCAGTTGCGGTACGCGCATACGTGCAGGCGCACGTTGGTCGAGCGAGAGTAGCTGGTCTCCACGAGCTGGGGACATTTCCGTGCCCGGCGGAAAATTGCCAATTCGTCGAACGTCTTCGCCTCTCGTCCGCGCGTTTACGCTCTTGCGTGATATTCGAATTTACGCGTTACGTGCTCCATATCCATCCATACGTGGCGGGAATCAACTCGACTCGAACGTTTGATCCCCCGCCGAATTTCACCGCGCCTCCGATCGCGATTTATTTTACGATGGACGACGGGTTGAAGAGGAGCGCGAGTCCGTGGATTCGATCAACCGACCTTGTGTAACGCGTGTGCGTGTACGTCGGTAAAATTGGCTCCGTTTGATCGAATTACGCTTCGTTCGTCGTCGTCGTCGTCGTCGTCGTAGTTTCTCTACGACACGACTACTACTCGCCCTGTGCTCGCCCGCTTTTACGAGCGTTTCGACGATAATTAAATTGCAATTTCGAAGAGAGGACACTTGATGGAAGGGAGGCAGAGGGGCTGACATTTAAAATCGAGCACTCGAGGAGAAGCTTTCAATTCAATTAAGTCCGATTCCTGAATCCGGAGGGAGGGGGGACTGCGTCATTAGCATCCGTCGTCGTAAAAGTTTTATTGTTTCGGGAGGGAAGGAGATAGAGGAGATCTGTAAAGGCGGCCTTTCTGATATCTTCTCTGGGATCCTCGTCGGTGCGGATTTCCTCGGAGCTGTATGGATAAATATTTACTAGAAATATCCTCTGTCCCGTCCCGTTGAGCGCCGGGGAACTGGCGGAGTGGATCGTGAGCGCCGCGATCTCTCCTGCTCTGCCAGTCGTTGTACGTGGATACATGTGAGAGCACGTAGCGCGCGCGATTCCGTCCTCGTAGCTCGTGAGAAACTCGATTCTCGCTCGCCTTGTTTTCCGCCGTTTCTGTGTTTTCGCTCGGTTCGACTCGATAGATCGATCGATCGATCGGATTAAGTGCGCACGGTGTTTCGATCAGACGCGATGAATCACTCTGACCAAGTTATATTCTTTCTTTATTTCCCTCCCCCTCCCCGTCCCGCCTCCCATTCTGAAGAGGTTCGCGCGAGAAGAAAATTTTGAATTCGATAAGATACGCGGCTATGCTTGTTGTTCGGATATCATTATTGCGCAACAATTGGACTCGATCGAAAGAAAAGACTCGTTGCGTAGTAATTTTCAATCCAAGTCCTCGTACTTCGATCTTCCGTGTATTATTCGGCTCGCGAATATGTTTTACGTATCGTGTCGATTTTCTTCCACCTCCAATCCTCTTATTAACAATTCCGATTGCGGGCAAAATTTTTCGCTAAATATTAAATATTTAAACGCTTTTCCTTTCACGAACAACATTCTTTTCAACGAGTGCCTCTTACAGTTCAACAAAGAGACGATAGATAAGAGAAATTCGTCATCGGGACGAACGCTCGGCCGTTCGTGTGCGCTTTTTTTTTTTATTTACATAACAAAACTCGGGGCTAAGAAAAGGAAAGGAAATTCCTTTACTTCTGGTAACCACGCTCTACGCGCTCGCACTTTCGTATAAATATTTATTCGCTGTACGCGCGCGGATGCGGCGTTACGAAACGGATCGATTGTCCCCATCCCCCTTCCCCCCCGATTTCGCAACGGAGTACAAGTTGGCGTTACTCGTCGGAGAAAGAAAGGAAGAAAGAAAAAAAGAGAGAAGCGCGGCGATATTGTTTCAATATAGGGGGAACGTGGGCGCACGATAACGGCACACGTGGCACACATTTACGTGTGCGCGCAGGTGAAGCCTATCCCGATCGGTTTTCCGGGGAAAAGAAGAGGAGTAACGAGTGTTCGGGGTAACCTGAATTTCTCGCGGTGAACGGGACAAAGCCGTTGTCAGCCGGGCAACAAACGGCGTCCAACGGTTAAATTAGTGGATCTGGCGAGCTTTTCACCCGCCGGTGCAATCTCGATCCCCGACCGGTCGAGCGAGAGATCGTTTATCCACCCTCGAGCTATGTCCGGCTTCGTTCTCACGTGGATATCGTGCTTGGGTTTTGAACGCGCGAGAGGGGAGGAGGCTTGCAGGAGGAAAAATGTGGTCGAGAATTCTTGGGATATTGGGATATCGGGACAGAAAGGATGTTTCGAAGCCCGACCGGCTTGAAATTTGAGAAATTGGGAGTTAAAGTTTCTGGTTTTTAGGTTATTTATCAAATTAACTACCGCTTTGTCGATTGTTTTCCAATTATTGTTTGGATGTTTGATGTTCATTTCGAAACTGGTAGAATTAGAATTCCAGTTAGATTCTAAGCGATTCGATCTTGCGAACTTTGATCGGTGTTTAGGTTTTCTTTTCCAACGGAGAGCAGCGATTTTGGAGGCGAGACAGTAAGTTTCTCCCCCTCCCAATCACGGGAAAGATTAAAGAAAGTAATCCTTTAGGAGGAATCCAAGTTTCCTCTGGAAACTCTTGGACGTTCTCGTGATAAATAGGAATTGGACGAGACATAAGTTTTACTTAAAAAAGTGAAACTAAAAGCAGACCCGCTGTTTGCAAAAGCGAAACAGCTGTGCAAACACAGGCCCGACCAAATGCTGGAAATTTTTCCCTACCCAAAAATTCCTCCGCTTTACGAATTCTGTTGGCGAATTTCTCTCCGCTTTCTAACTGTAACGCCTGCCACTGATCCTATCGAGTTCGTTCGCTCGCCAAATCGCGGTACTCTCCTCTACGGGATCCTCTACGAATGAACAAAAGTTGTCTCGGATCGACGAAGGAATCTCCGTGTCTCGTATCGAACCCCGTGAGAAATTCGCGTCGATTTCTCCTCCGCTGTGTGTGATTGAGAAACCGTACACGTTTTACACGCCCTTACCGGTATCAATGGCCGGTATCGATCGAAATCTTAGCACCGGTCTGAAATACGAGATGCCACGGAGGAACGGTCGAGTCGAGAGGGGAAAAAGGGAGGTCGGTAATTTGGCGTGGGCGGCAGGGTCAGTTGGAGGGATGACAAGTGGGGGTGTCCAAATAGCGGGTCGAGCGCTTGGAATTCGCCAGGGATCGATTCGATTTAATTAAACTCTTGCCGAATTCCTGGACACCTCGTCGCTCGAGCACCGTTAGGCTCGTCACGTGCGGATACGCGTAATCCCTTCGATCATCGTCGTTTCGCCTCGAATTTCCCAATTTCCCTCTACGTGCTCGTCGAGAAATTTGGGAACGATTGGGAACAGAGTTGAACTCGTTGTTGATCGAATATTGTAACAACTCAGGATGTTATCAGGGAGGAATGACGCGAGAGGATGATGTTGTTAGAGGAAGAAAATTGTCGATAATACGATACGGTAATTGATAATTAATGATACTGCTCGCGTAATGACACGAGGAATAGCTCTCGAAGAAGTCGATACGGAGAACTGGAACAACGAGTATTAAAGTGGATCAAGCGGTGGTAATAAGAAAAAGTATTATCGATCTTTTTCCAATGTAAGAAAAATAAAACTCTTCTTTACCTGGAAAAAACACATCCTTGAATCCTCGAGAAAAAAAAAAAGAAAAATCATCGATACGAGAACGTTAACCTATACCTCGTTAACCTGCAATCTGTCCCGTACCTTGAGCGCCGTCCCGCTTCGTCAGAGTGTTATTTCACCGCGACGTAAAAGCCGTTGTTCTGTCGCGAAAGAGGACGCGCCGCGAATCGATATCGGTTTCGGGAAGGACCTGGTGCCCTATCTGCGCCAAGTCACGCGAATCCAGGGCGTGGACGGAATCGCGGATGGGCGAAAAATCTCGAGTCCTCGATCCGTAAAACCCCGATCTGTGAACGAATCGCTCATATCCGTTCTCTTTCGTTGGCAGAATTCGTGTCACCACGCTCGCCGATGCTCCACGTTTCGTTAATTAGCGCTCGGCCGGGCAGAGAGGGGAGGACAAGCGGCCATTCCTCGCTACGATGTCGGCTCGAGCGAAAAGTGAGGGCCGATCGTGCGATATGGGCATTAGCTTGCGACCTTCCGTCGCAGTTTTCGCCTCGCGTCATCGACTATTTGTGTATCTAAAAAGACGTAGCGGATTCTGAGGTGGAGGGAGAGAGGCGGAGAGAGTGAGAGGGAGAAGAAGAGAGGGAGGAGGAGAGAAGAGGAACGGTAGCCGTGGCGAGAGGATATAAAGAAGTTCCGTCTCGTCGAGTTGGTTGAAGATAGAGCGGATAATTCGGCCGACTTCTGGGCAAACTCGATGCGAGGGAATGCCCGCGGGATGAAGGCAAAGCTGTCGCGAAAAGAACTGGATGATCTCTTTAGCGAGGTATTAAAAAAAAAAAAAAAAGAAAAGAAGAGGAGATTCGTGGCAATTCGACGAGATGCGTAGAGTATCTCGTAGAAGCTACTGGAACTTTTCTTTTTTTACAACTCGCAATATATCTCGAACGTTTTAATTTTATCCGGAATAATTTTTAGGTTCAGACAGGGAAAATTGGCTGGTGTTATTAAAGAGATTTCGTACGCGGTTTGAAAAACAAAAATAGAAAATATATAACACGAGCCTATAAACCTGAATAGCTAGGCGATATATCATGCTCTTGAGGTCGCTGTGTTTTTACAGGTGGCCATTAAGCCACGCCGTTTCTGCGTCATCGAAAGAATGCAAATTGATGTTTCAACCGGAACAAGGTTGCCCATTCTAGATAAATAATTTCTATATCCGCGTATATACGTCGCGCTCAATAAGCGACGAGGCGCAATTTTTCGAGTCGAGTGGATAGTGCGTGTAGTTAGTTAGGGGGGACGGCGATCATTAATCAATTTCAGTTTAAACGTAATTACGTTCTATCACGCCCCCTCCCCCTTGAGACGCATCAGTCGGGAAGTGTTCTAGGATCCCGATAAGCGATATTCTCCTATCTGGATCTTGTATCTGTCTTTTTGGGGCGACACTCCCGTGCTAATTGGCACGATATCTTCACGGTTCTCCAATCTATCCACGGCAATTAATAATAAAACGGGGGATACAATGTGTAACGAAACGTGTACAGACGGTGATAAATCGATCACGCGTGATCCTGATTCTGCTTTAAAATTAATTAAGGAACCGGATAGGATCTGGTTGCCGCGTCGAAACGAATCCGGAGGAATGATCGATATCTGCCGTTTTCTTTCACCCTCGCCGCCGTGTTTTCCTTTATCAACGTCGATATCTGATCGCCGAGATCACCGTGTAAGATTAACCGTTATCTATCACGTAATTCCTGTCCGCGCAATACGACCGCAAAGAAGCAAGGTACGCGTACACGTACGTACGGGTGAGACATGCTCCAGTGACTTACGAGCAGCGAGAAAATTGATCGGGCCGCGCATCGACGCCTGTTCTCCAGCTGAACCTCCACACCGCTCCGTTTTACTCGTTTTATTCCAGATCTTCGTTGCCGTTGTTGATTAAACGACGTAAACGTGGTAAGCGGCATGGATTAGAGACAATTAATTTTTTTGAACGGCCTCACTCTGTTAATTCATGGCTGCGTTTCGTTTAATTGCACCGTTGATAGTTGATAATAATCGTTTGATAAGTACAAATTAATGCAATGTCGAGCCCATTCTCGCGATTTTAAAATATCAAACGCGCAAAGAATTTTATAAAGAATTTTCCTAATTTTCCGATTCTCGAAAATATTATGACTTTTCAAAATAGTTTTTTCATTTTCGAATATATATATACCGTCTATATAATCGATAATTCGTTCCCTTTTTTAACAACCACGCGATCTTGACGTTATCGACGAACCGTGACGACGCCATTCAATCGTGATAACTTTTGGACGAGTTTCAAGCGGCTTTCTCGGAACGGAGTTTCGCTCGTTTCCCCATGCATTTTATTAATCTTGGCGCAATTAAGATAAACGCTTTACATCGGCCAGTCTGTAGACATTATCATTATCGCGAGTAGAAATTGTAATCTCTTCGGTCTGCCGTCTTAATTAATCCCTCGTATTTACGCGAAACGTTCACCCCATCCCTGTTACATACGTAATTTATATTTCATACTCGAGAGATCGAAACACCTCTCTTACGCGATTCCTATATATATATTTCGCCCCTTGCCTAATTACGCGTGTTACGTAATCCCTCTCTCTGTGTGTTAGCTGCTTGTCGCTTAATTAAAACCACGCCTTTATTTACACGAGGAGGCAATCGTGGCCGGTGTAAACGCGGTGTACCGTATTCCCGACCCCCACGATCTACCGATCGATACTGGACAGACCGGGTATACCCGTCGATCTCGATCTCTGGGATCACTCTCGAACGCGAAGAGGCCTTCAATCGCGGCTACCCTTTAATTCGTACGTTTGTTCGTGCTCGTTTCGTCGTAATATCTTGAGGAAGATAAACGTGCCGCGCTTACGGATCATTGTCGAGGTGTATAGACACAACAGGGATAGGAGCAATCTCGTGGGATATCGGATATCGGAAGAGGGTGTATTCTCTGATTGACATTAGAATCAGCTGGGGAAAGCCGATTTGGAAATTTATTCTTTCTAAATTTAGTCTTTTAACGTAACGACGATTTGATGCATATTCCGTGGGAAAAAGTGATAACCTTCGGCCTTCTTTAAGTTATTCGGTAACGTTACGCAATATCCTTCCCGTCGTGGTATATTCTTGGAATTGGATAATGCAAATATGCTATAGAATTATCGTATATCGATATGAGCGGGATCGTTTCTTTTTTCGTGAAGAATAAGAAAAATTTGATATTTTCCGTGAGGAAAAACAAGGATAGATTTAATCTGATCGTCCAAAGCGGGGCGAATTTTCACTGCTCGCGTTTCGAATCTTCGAAATTTAATCCGGGCGAGAGATTTACCGGCGTTGTCCCTATCCGCGAATGGATTCCAGAAATCCAGAATTTATCTCCGCTGAAGGGGGACCGTGGAGATCCCGTGCTCGTTTTCGAATGCAACGCGAACAAAGATTGATCGTAGCGTAGGAACGGCTTGTACGAGGACGAGACGTGGCCCGACATGTAAAAACATGTGCGTGAAGATTGGATTTTTTTTTTAAAACGAGCCCCGTCGTCGTTGTTGAATTAATGAAGCGCGTGGAAATTTTCGCTTGGAAAAGGAAAAGAACACGTACGTATTTTATCGTACGTGGATGTAAAAATATTCGCGTGACGAATATTTTTCGATCCTTACTCTTTTTCCTTTTTTTTTCTCAGTTAATAAATTTCATCGTTGCGTTTCGAGGGTCGAGGTTTGTTGATCGATCGAGAAGAAAAAATGAGAAGTGGAGAAGGAACGAAATAGAGAGTAAAAATAGAGGGGAAAGGAGGAGAATTTATAGAGGGAAGATCGCGAATTGTTCAAGCTGTAACGCCAAAAAAAAAAGGCCACGCGATTCCTTCTCTCAATTGCACGCGCAATTAGCCACGATGCGCGATGGATGGAATCGCGCGCATTGTGCCTGCGTAATTTTGAGGTAAACACGGAGAACAGTTCTCGGAAATTATTCTCATTCGTCGTGGAATTAATTCCTATTGCGCCACTCCAGGGAGCATCGCTCCACTCCGTCGTTTTCGATCCTTTACACGGATAAATATCTCAAAGAAGGAGGAGGGGGGAGTTTTGGGAGGAAGGGAGGAAGAGGAGAAGCTAGAGAACCATTTCTCGCCGTGGAACAGCAAGCAGTTCCACTTACGACTTCCATTATACCGCTATGCTAATCGTTATTATGGCAGGTGGTTGCGTAACTATAATTATCGTACAGCGAGAAACGTTGTTCCTTTTAGTCGTGTGGCACGATCGCACGCGATCTTTTGTTTCGTGGATACGTTTTCAAGAGGTCCATGAACCTCCTCAATAAGGTGCCTGACACGTTTATTCTTTCAAAACTTCTCCAAAAGGATAGCACATATATTCACAAGGCTATATTTCAGAATTTCAAGAATACGCATACAACGATTTTCCCAACCTTTTTTCCCCCAAATAATTCATTCCTACAATGATTACTCGCTTGTAAGTTCGAAACTCTTCGTATCTCCTCGTAGTAACAACTGCGTAGATGAACTGCGCCTTTCGAAACCAGTTTTTCATCGGACCGTGCCAACCTATCGTTCACGATACAATTGTTCGGAGGCAAATATCCGCGACTAATCGAACTGTGTCATCGCGCGTTTCACGATGGTGCGCAGACGTGTGCGTAAGCGACTCGTGCGCTCTGATTCCTCGAGGATTCGCGTCTTCGCCATTCCGCCTTCTTAATGGCAACCTTTTAATATCAATCACGTTCTCTATTTTTTTCTCCGTCTCGTTTCGTAATTGTCGTCAAGCAATTACGAATGGGGATGCAATCCAGTTTACTTTCGTGAGACAGGAATTCTTGATTTTAATTAGGGAAATATTAAGTTGGACGGGCAGAGAAATGGAATACGGGGATGAAAATGGATTTCGCGTTCCCATTCAATTATTAAAGTAAAACGGCTCGTTGAATTTTCACGAATCGCTGTTTTTATCCGCAGGGTGCTAGATTCCGGGATACCTCGCAGCAAATCCATAAGCAATGGCAGGCGGATCCGGCACGAGCGTTTCCAACAGTTGGCACCGTTGGCACCACAGGCTCGATCTCACCGACGTCGGGCGAAATTTCAACCCCGA
This sequence comes from Apis cerana, assembly GCF_029169275.1. Taxonomy (NCBI): domain Eukaryota; kingdom Metazoa; phylum Arthropoda; class Insecta; order Hymenoptera; family Apidae; genus Apis; species Apis cerana. The sequence goes on along the minus strand of NC_083864.1, from coordinate 6,184,088 downwards.
ATTCGACGCCCAGCCCAAGCCCTAGCCCCACTAACAGTCAACAAGTCGCGGTAAGTAGCTCTGACCCTGTTATCGATTTCCTCCTGTCCGTCAAACTGTTCGTCGAAAGGTCGTCGCCGAATTTCACCCGATGAATGGAATCGTGACCAGGGTCGACGATACAGAAAGTGTCGGTTTAACTTGGGGAGAGCACAGAGGGAAAGTCGTTTGAATAATTCTTGAAAGTGTTAATAGATTTTTTCTCCCTTGATAATTTCCTTGAATCTTGTAAAAATTGATTTAAATTAAAATGCGATTTCAAGTTATCCGTATTTTATTTTATGAAGCAAACAATTTTAAAAAGAATTTTTAAATTTTTCCCAAGTTATTATTCTAGGAAGGTATAGATCGTCGACGATATAATTTTTAAAAGTTATCTCACGGGACAAGAAGCTGTTCACATATATTTGCAAAAAAATTTGATGACGGAGTCGGATGAGAGGATACGAATCGTGTGAAATAAAATTCGTCCGAAAATTCATGCTCTTCTCGAGAGCCTGTAAGGTTTCACCTGTCTCGTACGATGAAATCTCGATATATATATATATATACACCTCCTCCGGACGTAAATCTCCGAATGGTGGCGATGGGACATTAGATATAGGAACATCGAATATTCTCGAGGGATATATATCAACAGGATTCTACCATATACGTGGACCAAGACTCGAGTTAGCACCTTTACGTCAGCTTACGTGCATTGTATCAAGAATGGACAGCTCGTGACGAAATTACGTACGGATATATAAATTAGAATATATAAATAATGATGTGATAAAATTTTTAAACGTACCTCGTACGATCGAACGTATTTTATTTTTTTTAATAAAATGAACTGCAACATTTCAGAAAAATATAAAAAAAAGAATCCATCACGAGAGACAGATCTCAGGCAGCGCACGCATATTCAACGAATTCTCTATTTCTATTATCGGTTTTCAGAATTCTATCTGCAGATAACGCGCATCCTGCGTAGTGGTACATAGATACATAGATATCTGTACACGCGCGTACAAATATAAATGCGCATCATTGTTCGCGATGATTCTATCGACATGCCGTGCCCGTACAACGAATTGAAATTGCAATCGAGATGAGGGTTTCAACCCTTTGCGATTTGCACTTTGATATCTGTGCGTTCAAGTTTGATTCACCGGGTCACCGGTGAGTTTGGACGGAGAGAAATTACTCGTTTCGTATCGTAGATGATCTCGTTACGTTGAAACTGATCGATTTCTCGTTGAAAAATAACGGATACTTTTTTGAAGTAGAAGAAGCAAAAAAAAAACGAACGTTCAACCTGTTGCACATCTACCCTCCCACCTCTTCTTTTTTTATTAAAAAGAGAATAATAATACGCGCAAATCTCGCGTGTTTAAACGTGCGAGCGATAAAAATACGAGATGATTCGATCGCGAGCTTTAAAAATCGAACGGAACGTTCAGTCATGTTCGTGTCGCAATCGTTGAACGATACAATCTTGTTTTTCATCCGCGGAGATCATTCTCGGCTAAGCGTGAAATTCCGATATGACGAAGGCAGCTTGATATTTTCGGTGACATCAACATCAAAACAATTTGTACCGTATATATATACATATATATATATAGGGATCGCCGATGATCCCATCCTTATTTTTTGCCCGGCTGACCTAATTAAGCAATTACGAGGGGGCCAGTGGATCACTATCGTGCAACGAATTCCGGCCATTGAAAACAAAACCGCAACGATGTACACACGGTGGCTGCGATTAAACAACTGGCTTCCATTCGGAATCGTCCAATTGGTGTAAAGTCCAATTGGATTATCGAGGGTCGTCCAGTTGCACGTTAGCCAGACATTATTATCGCGTCGATGCCGATTAACCGATGCGCCGCGCCGCTTCGTCGCGCCATGTCGCGCAATCATTTTCATCGTCGAAACATAATATAACTCGTATAACTCGGATCCGTGTAATTGTAATTGACCGATCGATCAGTCGTCACGATCGAACAATCGAAGATCTTTAAGAGAAAGGGGAAGGATTCTTAAAGGAAGAGATAGAGGAGATTTTTCTCGAAATTCCAACATTCGAAGGAAACAATCTTGGAACGACGATTGCAGGAACGCACGATGGAGAATTGATTCTTGGAAAACGAAATGCTACGAATAAGATCTTTACGTCGAGATCGCAAAATATTAAGCGTATACTTGGAAATCAATTTTTTTATTCTACGTTTCTTTTTCAAACGGTATCCCTCAAAGAATATAATCAGCGTAAACGTTCTATCGAGCGATCAACATTAAAGATTCTTCTTTGACGAGAAATCAGAACTCGATTTACCAATCCTCTATGCAAAGAAGTGTACCATCCCTTATGCGAGTGCCATTTCCCAGTTAACTTTATCATTATGCTTCTTGCGATTTCTTAAACGCTTTTTCTCCACGCGATCGGTCAGCTTTTCGATAATTGACGTTTTAATCGACAATTAGTAACAACGTATCATACGTTGTATCATACCTTTTAAACCCGCGTGTAAACTAGGATACGATCGTCGGTAATACCCGATACAGCCTGGACTGTATGGACCAGTGAATTGATAATGATGACAAACGATAGCGTGTTGTGTGGATTAACCGATATTGCGATTGCAAGCTCATACTTCTCAAAGTTGCCAAGAAATACAAATTGTAAAAAAGTTTGCGAAGATATGTGTATTTTGTGAGAAATTATATAAAGAGCGATCATTGATCGAGAATCTCTAGAATCTGCAAATCAATTTTCTGAGCAACGATTTCCATTTTATTTTAAAAGTAAAGTTTGATTTCGAATCTAAGAGAGCTACGTTACTCCCAGAGCACGAATTTCCAGTCTATTACACGCAGTTTCACGATGCGAAATTTCGATAAGATTGTTCGGGCCTCGTGCTCTTCGAAGGGAAGAGAAGGGGTAGAAATGTTTGTTTCGTGAATTTCGTCGAGAGGTTGCCGCTTTCGGCTGTTTGGTTATGGCGACGAGCAAGGAAACAGGAGTCACGAGGTCAAGAGGGCCTCGAGTCTAAAGAAAAAATAAAGAGAGGAATGGAAAAAGAAAAAGAGGCCGCGAGTCCTTGAGAGTCCTGCAGCTGCCAGTCGTCATCGGTTCATTGAACGCAGGAAACCGTCGCGCGTGTTCCACGTCTTGACCGTTTAGTGCTTGCAGAGGGGGTTAGGAAATAGGGTTGAGGTCGTTAAAGTGTTGACGGCAAAAGACGCGGTTCGCTGTTAGGCAGCTGGGCACGAGCACCTTATTTTTTTTTTTTTTCTCGCTTTAGGATTTCTTCGAGGTTGAGGAGTATGCGTATGTATAAATATATATATATATACACACGTTGTCGTGGCATGTCACAATAATGTGATCATTTGACGAGTTGTTAAGTGGATGGTTTGAGAGACAAATTGGTTGTTTTGTCGAAGACAAAGGAGTAGCAATCTTACACAACATTTGATCTTTCGAGCACAAATTAATCTTCGGTTTAGTAACAGAATAATAATGAAATTTTATTATGATTAATTTCAACATTAATTTTGAAAACAGATTCTTATGAGGTAGATAATATATTTATATCTATAAAGTATAAAAAAATTTTTATTATATATCTTTATAGCTTTTTATATACATCTATAAACAATATTAAGAAATATCCTTATTTATTATTATTCTCGCCAGTGTTCAGAGTTCAAATCACCCCTTTGTGTACTACCTCTTCGCGGAACGCTGAGAGATAGAAACAACCGATGGAATTTCGGAAATTGATGAATGCAAATTGAGCAAACCCATACGAGTCAGAGGTCGGTACACAGAGAGCGGTCTTGTTCGCCTTTTATGCGCAACGCTTTCTGCATTTTCGATGCAATTAATCTCGCGTTGGCCCGTGTACCAATGATCGTATACGAATTCGCGTCAAGGCGGTGGAAACACGCCGCGCCATTCAAGTTGTTGCATCACGCCGAGCATTAATCTTATTTAACTTAATTGCACGGGCTGCTTTGTGTGTTGCAGGCAAACGCACTGCAAACGAAATTTTGCCCGCGTAACCTTGCTTCCCTTACCGAGAATGGATACAATGCTTGCAATTATTAGAGAATTAATCAATCACCCCGATCCTCGATCTATTCCTCGAACTCATTCCTCACTTCATCGCTCATCTTTATCGATTCGATTCGAAGGGGAAAAAGTGCATCTTACTTTCGCGAGTGAAATCACGATGTATTTATTTTCATCGTAAAAAATTAACCAATCGTTCTTTTCTTAATCTTCCAAATTTCCAAAATCCTACCAAAGTTTTCGTTAATATAATACAAGAGAGATGCACTCACTCCCCTATTAATTAAATTCCTATTAATTAAATAATGTTTATCGATTCGTTCACTTTTTCGTATCCGACGTAGTTTTCTCCTTCGTTTTGCCATTTTCAAAATAAATTATAAGGGTTACAAGAATCGGAAGAAACGGGGAGAAAAATGATATACAAACGAAGCAAAATCCTCGGCGCTGTATCCACTTAAGAAAACACAAACGCGCTCTTGAAAGAGCATAATCGAGCCTGTTCAAGAGCTGTCCATGCCATCGAGAGACGTTTTCCAAGCCACCGCTGTTTTCCTTTCGCCACCGAGATACGAGCGCAAGCTGCGTCTGCCACGTAAATCGAACGGATTTATTTACGGTTCGAAAGGGGTAGCTGGCTTCGATCTTTGGCGACAGAAGGAAAAAGGGAAGCGGCCACTTTCACCAGCCAGCCACCAGGCACGCGATCTCCATCCATCCCCCGTTCTGGAGGCCACCTCTGATTTCCGGTTAAATTTAGACGCGCCACGCGTCGACTACCAAACCTTTCTAAACCTTCCTAAACGGCGAGTTTGATTGAGATTCGCCCGAAACTTATAAACTATAAACTTTATAACAGGAAGGGATGGAAGGCAAGGAGGAATTGGCAACCAACGAATTAAATTCCGTTATGCGAGCGATCCTTGATTCAAGGATTTGTGCGTCTTCGTTCGAAAAGCAATGTTATCTTATCGACGAGACTTTCTTCTTCGAGCTTAATCTATTTTTTAAACAGGGATCTTGAAACTTATGAAGAGAATTTACACGATATATTCGGAATTAAAGGAGAATTTTCTTTATATCGAGAAACACGATTTTTCTTTGTTAATTTATTTATCACATAGAATGAAAAATTCATTCATATAATGTCATACAGATGTGATGACATATTTTTATCAATATTCTATTTGCATTAAAACGGATAATACTCTAACTAAACTCTGTCCCTTGCTTGAATATATCAAACACACTCGGCTTCGAATCTTCTTTCACTTTACGAAAACGTATCGAACCCTTTCACACCCTGAACTCTTCTCAAACCCGGAACTGCGAGAAACTTGTTGAAATATGTATCGCGCGACATATGCCGGGTTTAACACGTCCCCGGACTTTTGCGAGCGAGACGATCCTCCCTCTCTCGTCTCCAAGTTTTATTCGCGCGTCGTCGTTTCACAGTTGGGATCCTCTCCCCCGTGAACGATTTGTCATCGTGTACCGGATCGTCTATCCCATCCACGGAACCCCCTCACCCCCTTTCTCTCTCGAAGGATGCGCCAAAGGCTTGGGGCGCCTCTAAGTGCATCGAAATTTATGAACCGACGTCTCCGCTTCCCTCGCCCCGGGCGCTCGAATCCGAACCCGAACGATTAATGCCTCGGTTCCTCGGCTGAATTTCGCGTTGGAAGCGTGAAAAATGTTGCGACATCCTATCCTCCCCCGTACGCGAAATACAAAGCGTATAGGTATGCACTCTGGGGAACGTATGAATGGTCTGATTGATTTCGAGAGAGAAAGAGAGAGAGAGAGAGAGATTGCTCGGTTATTTAGAGAGCAACATCTCTCGAAATTTAATTGCGTGGATTCGAGAAATTGGAACGCGAGTTGCACGAGTAATTTCTTTGAAGATTGTTGTTTCTTGGTTTTCTCAATTTAGAATGTGCAATAAATCTTGGAATTTATTTTTCTTCTGAAATTTAGTCACGAACCGATTTGAAAATTGGAACGAGATTTCTAAATTTAAGATTTCTATTATATTTCCGAGTTTTTATCAATTTTTTATTTCAAACTTTGGAATTTCCTTTTTTGAAAAGCCTTCAATTTTTTCGCTTCGCCACCTTCGATCGACCGATTTCCACGCAGTGAAGGAGCGCAGTGCCGCCTCGCCTCTCGAACATCCAAAGATCTGATCGTTCCCATAATTCAGAACGAGCGCGGTCACTCTCAGGAGCCTTCCCTCCTTTCGTACGACGTCGATGTGCATAAAAGAGATTTAAGGTATCGTAAAATATCATTCGACCGTTTCGAGATTTCGTTTCAATGGCGAGACTCACCTGGAAACCAGCTATCTTGGCGAGCTCGATATCTTCTAATTACGCCGGAGATTCGTCGAGTCGATAAAGAATTCGAATGGATGGGGCGTATAAAATCATTCTTTCTTTTTTTTTTTTTTTCTTTTCCTCTTCTTTCGATCGACGTCGTTCATCCTCCTCGCGAATATCCTCGTATTTCGTTTGTCGTATTATTTTGCCAATACACGCTGACACGCGTGGGTGGTGGTTGCGAAACACGAGCGTTAAACTGCGTTTTTCTTCTTTTTTTTCTTTTTTTTTTTACGTGACTACCGATTATTATTATTATTACAGGCCGATCCAATTCTATTAATACAATGGCCGGGAGAAAATGGGTCGAAAGTGTCGGCCAGTGTGTTATTACCATTTAGTTACCGTTCCCTGTTGTCGAGTGTGATTTTAACCCTTGCCTGCCGGGGTGAAACGTTTAACGCGTAACCGAGGCGAAGTGTGGTTAATTCGATATCGGGCGGCTGGTTAACTGAATTGTGAACACGAATCGAGCATTGGTGTTTAATTGGACGAAATGTTGGATAATTGACAATGATTACGACGATAAATTAATCGTATAGATGACAGTGGTATTTGGTATGTAATACATGTATACACATTTTTATAAATATCATATGTTGGATCGATCAATTTTATATTTCAGATTTATAAATTTCAATGGCATCGTCAATTTTATTGTCCGATAATTCGATGGATTTCAACGCGGTCAACGTTTATAAATTTTACATTTGAACGTGTAATAACACGTTGTAAATATCGGAGAGATTGAATTTACGAATTCTCTTCGATCCACGCGTTTTTCCATCGATCATCGACGTTCGATGAGACTGAAACACATTTGTGAAACATTTGATATCGAATTCGTATGCATGCGAGTTTTTGAACACAGCTTGTCCATAGAAAATGAAAATTAACGATGCAAAATCGGGGAGGACGGTTAACCGGTGAAACGACCCACCTGTTCACTCGACTCGAATAATTAAAGAAGACCATGTGTATATAATTAAACGCTCGAAATTAATTTCGTGCCACGAGTTCGAGTGTGTTTCATTGATTATCAAGGATGACTGTTGAAAAGAAAGAAGATTGATGCGACATTTAAAGAGTAAGGGGAGAAGAGAGAGGGGTGGAGGGGGTATAGTTTTCGTGAATTGACGAAGACGCCGTTTATCAATTGCGAGCAATCGGAACACGATCGAGGATCAAGGACACGAGGGATGACACGACGCGTAGGATCGAATGGATCGAGACAAATGATCCAGGCCCAGGCGAACCGGTTTCGAATCGATAAAAGTGACGAAGAGATGCCTCGAGATTGAATTTGTATCGATAATCGAATTCCTGTGTGTACAAGAACGAATAATCATCGAGAATCCTGTCTCCTCTCCTCTTTTATCGAACCTTTGCGATAATCTCTCTCTCTCTCTCTCTCTCTCTCTCTCCTCGTAGCCCGGATTTGCATATCGTCGCAATATAACATGCACCAGAATTATTTTTTTTTTTTATATTTTGACCTTTCATCCATGCAAATGGATGGAAATTCCATCGAGGATTTCGTGTACGAGATATTATTCTGGCTGATTTTAAAATTAAAAAGAGTAATTACGATATGGACTCGGATGTTTAATCTTGATTAGATTCTTTTCTTGACAACCGTGTTTTCCAATTTTTATTTAAAATTTTAAATCGCCAATTTGTGTATCGAAACGAAGATTTTTTTTTATAGATTCAAACAGGCAAACAAATTCTTTATTGCATGTAGAGGAAGAGGACCATTATACAGTGCCGTGAATATATATAACTATAACTATTGCGAAAGAGTCTGAATAAATCATGAGTATTTATCATCGCGAGATTTCCTGTATAGAAACGGGATCTGAAATGCATGTTGCTGAACAAAATAGGATTCGAGATACTCGTCTTCGCTCGATAGAGATTCAAAGAAAAATTGAAAAACGTTGAGAGATGAAATAAATGTCTCGAATATCCAATTTTTACAATATCCATTAACCGTTCCATTGAAAATTAATTGAAAATTTAGATCGATCGACCGTCTTTACCATTATCAAAAATAATTACGGAAAAATCAAATCGAAAAGAGGATTGAAATTTTACTCGCACGATGAGAAAATTATATCGCAAGTAACTTAATTTTTTAATTTTTTAAAAGTTTCAACGAGCCTCGAGATGTTGCATTTTTTTATTTCAAGAGGAAGGACGATCTTAGGCAAAAAGACGAGGGAGAAAGAAATGGAGAAACGAAGCGCGGTCTCGGGGCGCCTTGGTCGGGGCATCGCGCAAGCGCGTTCCGTATACTTAAACCTATACGTTCCGTGCGTGATCCGAAAGACACGACGCTCCATTCGAGTTCCGTCGGCTTTTGCCATCGAACGTGCCGCGCGTCCTTTCCTCGCGGCTTCGCTTTACTGCGTTTGCTCGTTTTTGCTTCGCCTTCTCCTCGAAAGAAAAAAAGGAATAAAAGGACGTCTTAGAGCGAGAAGTAGAACGAGAGTAGGAAAAAAAAATTTATCGGTGATGAACCATGCACTCCCGGTTGAACGTTGAAGATGGCTCGATCGATGATACGATCGAGGGAGCATCGTGATACGAGAGTACGAAGATTCTTGGATCGTTGGAGAGGGTGGCCGGTAGTGAGAGTCGTAGTGCGTTTCGAAAATTGATCGGCAGTCAATTGTTTCGTGGGTGACAGCTGTCAACATGCTGTCCACCGTTCAGTGTCACGGTGACGTGCATCAACGGAACTATCACGTCGCGTATACGGTGAGTCCTTCTCTCTTTTCCTTTTCTTTTTGCACATCTCTCTATGGAAATTTCGAGCCGGCTCGCGAAGTTGATCGAAGCCGATGATGACAGGCGAACGATAATTAAACGACGGCTCCTCGTCCGGATGAGCTTATCCGCCCGTGGAATGATGTAAGTGAAACGGATGTAACGTCGTTTCCCAGAAATTCCACTGTCGTGTAACTCTCTCGAAATAGAGATTACTTCGATAAACGCGTACACAGGATGATCGTACAAATATCCTTGACATCCGATCGAGTCTCGTGAAAGACTCGATTCGAAAGAATGGACGGATTTTCATCCTCCTTCTTTTTCTTCTTCCTCGAACAACCGTAACAAGAATCTTTTCCAACGGTTCATTCGTTGCGTTCTAACCGTCTTTTCAATACGTCTTTTCTAGGTGTTTCGCCGATCGTTTTTGAACGACATAATAGATGGGTTCAACGGGACGGTGTATCGCGAAGTCAGCTTTTTTTTACATGTGCTGATTCCTAAAACTGGCGGCCATTCATTCGAATAAAAAGCATTTTACCTACGTTTCGTTTCCAAACGTTTATCCACGCTTGTATACGGACGGTGTAAACATTTATACTTGATCGTAAACCCGCTGGAAACCTATCGACTGCTTGTTGACGCGCCCGACTTTAGAAATATTGCGCATATTACATTTCCAAGAAAGAAACAATAATAAACACAACGGACATCTACGCTGTACAATTGTCCATTAAAATTATCGAAATCCGTATCGTATCCTTGTTACAATCTCGTCAAGCATTCGATAAGTTCCATCGATCCCTCTCCTTCTCCTTCTCCTCCCAGAATAAACATTTACGAAAAAAGAAAGAATCCGGTTTAATATTATTGTTGTTGGACGATATTCCATAAAACGCACTTCCTCGCTCGATCCGCGAATATGTATCGAACGCGTATCGCGACCTCCCGGCGCCTTACGTCATTTGTCTATTCTCGGTCCGGCTTTATCGTCTCGAACCCCGCGTTTACCCCGGCTGTCGCGGAATTTTCAACCGTCCACGAGTTTCCACGCACGAGGAGAAAAGCCGCGAGAGAGGAGAAAGAGAAACTGTCAGAAAGAGTCTGTCACTAGGAGATTAGATACCGTAAACGAGCGTCTCTTTCTCTCTCTCTCTCTCTCTTTCTACGCGTTTCGCAGTCGCAACGTGTTTCGTGTCCGTGAAACGTGAGCGCGTATTAAATTATACCGTGCGTCGAATTTCGAGAGAGAGACAAAAAGACAGAGATTTCGAAATTTTGTTTCGTAACTAAAAAAGGGGGGGGGGCGGGGAGAGGGGAGTAGGAAGCGATACAGGTTCCGTGAAATAAAAGAAGAAGAGACAAATGACAGTAAAAGGAAAAGTTCCGCCTCGAAACCATTTTTAGAGGAGAGGAAATTAGGGTACAACTTTCGATACTCCCCCGTGTATTTCATCCCCTCGTTACAAATTCCAAGTTTCCACGCTTGGAGGTGTTTCGAGGCGATTCGTTTTAAAACTCCGCTCCCCAATTTGTGTCAAACAGTGTATCGCCAACTTGCGATCCCTGGCAAACTTCCTTCGGACCTGCTTCCCTTCCACGCCTCTCCCCGCACCTCGCTCGCTTGGATTCGTGAAACACTAGTCCCCATCCTTGAAACTTGCCCCCGTCCATGCTCGGCCGACGTGCAAAAGGAGATGCGACTAACAATTAACTGAAGGAGGGACGTGTCGACGCAAGATAGTTACAAGTTCTCGAACAAATTAAGCGACCAGTGCACTACTCCCCGTTCCGAGAGGCGGAAACTCGCCCCTCGGAAACCGTATTACGGAAAGTAAATTATAACTCGCCGGCTGGTTAAATTGAATTACAAGAAAGAGACTTATCGGGTTAAACATTCCGTAATTTTGCAATATTCTTTTCTCTTTACGCGCATTAGCGTAGGTTAAGGTGTACGCGTTATTCTTCTTAACCTTCTTAACGATCGAAACGTGGGGCTTTAAGGAGAGGGATTTAAGGAAGGAGGAGCGGTCGTGGGGATGGATTTCATCGTAGGTCTCGAGTCGAGTCGCCCGTTTCTCGGCGCGCGTACGCGTGAAACCGCCGCGAGGGAAACGCGAGAATCAGGAAGCGTCGCCGCCGCCACCTTTTCCAACGCGCGGACGGAAAAAAGCGCGGCGTCGAGTGACTCTTTCGCGGAAGTGCGCGTGTATCATGTGTGTACGGGTGTAACACGAGAACACGAGGAGGAGAGGGCGTGCGAGATCTCGAAGGACGGAATAACCGTGGAAGTGATCCGTTCACACCCGCTTGGATTGGTTTGGGAGGGGAAAAGGATTCGCGTTGTAGAAATCTTCGCCGGATATACGGGTATTCGGTTGCTGTTAAATCAATAAAAAATGCAGAAAATTTTCGCTCCGAGGAACATCTTTCAAAGAGAAATTCCGCGTACGTAAATTCCGTAAAAAGTCACGGACAAGATCGTTACATCATTCTCGATAGCGTTAGAGGCCTCTTAATCATGAATGAACGATAAAGCGAGCTGAATGAAAGAATAAATCTTTCCCCCTCCACCTCTCGTCCCTTCTTCTATATTGCATCCATCGCGAAAAGCACGTGTCCATTTGTATCCGAAATACGCGAACATTTGTCTTTGATCCGATCCTCGACACGCGCAAGAATTTCGTCGCCGTCCATCGAGGAGGAGAATAATCGTGCGAACAACTCTTTCGGTGTCGGTGTGTCGAATTCGCGTAGGAGAAGGCGTTTCTCGGGATAAGGCGCGGGGGCGTTTATTTACGGATAACTAAGGACAAGTTGTCGCGGGGCCGTTAATCGATGGGCCCCCTCGAACGAAAAAGAGGGCCGTACACGGAGGCAGGCCGTGATCCGCGATTTGCCGTGTGCTCGCCTAATGTCGTGGCCGATTACCACGCTGTAACAGACGGAATCGAGGAGAGGCACGGTTGGCGAGAAAACCAGTTTAGCACGTGTATGGTCTTGTTCCAGAGGTACCAGTTCGTTGAGTCCCTCAAGTTCATCGACTTGACGCGACGTATCTGGTTCCCAATGCATGCACGCGATACGTGCAAACTTTATTGCATCCTATTCGCGCGCTCGAAACTTGATTCAATCCGACGAACCAGAGAATCCTACGATCCTTTTCTCGTGCCTCGTCCTCCTCTCCAATACGACCTCCTTTTCCTTTTTCCCCCTTTTTTTCTTTCGAGAGAGAAGGAGAGGAATTTATCAAGACTCGCCTCTCCTCGCTCGTGTCGGCTCGGCGAGCTTCTCTCCACGAAGATACGAGGACGTTTACGACGCGCAAAGGAACTTTTCATTGAAACTGCCGACTCGATACTCGAGCATTTGCGCATATCAGGAAGTTGATAACGGCGTGCGTTATTCACCAAGAGGAGAGGGGCTCTTTGTCGACGGCCGATTTTTTATCCCACGCGCTCGATCGTCGTTTATCGTTCGTCAGTCATAATAAAATGGAATTCAACGTACGAACGAACTTGGAAAATTGTTCTCTGAACAGACATCCGTACATGCATGTATATATATATATATATTAGGTGTGTTCCAGTTGTACGTCGAAGTAGGTGAGCCATGTCGTTTCAACAGATTGTGACAAGCAGCGGCTAGCAATTGCCTATGATCCCGTATGCGTATGCACACAACAGAGCGGTGTAACGTGGTGTGCTCTTGTTTGATCTGCGTGTGCACGCCAGATGCCATATTAATTCGTCTACAATCTAATCCCGGATTTTTTAATCGTTGCCGAAGTACATTTCCGTGCTCGGCTGGCAGCGACGTCGCGAACCACGAATAAACCAGTGTAACGACTGTTGTTGACACAATTGCTGGCGCAAATTTAATAAGTCGTCGTGGTCGTCATCTTGGTCGTCGTCGTGGTCGAAACACCGCCGTTACTATTGCTACACTATTGCCAGCGTTCGGTTTGATTTATCGCCGCGCTTTGATGCGAGAAGCTGGCCTACTCGAGAACGATTGGGAAGGAGAGCGATTTTTCTCAAGATGACGTCAATCAGTGGGGGTATAAATATTAATAATATTAATAAGTTGGGAAGAAAAAATAAATAAGCTTGTTTATCGAGCAAAAACGTCATACGATCGAGACCTTGAACTTTGTGATCAGTTGTTACGCCGTAGTAATTGCACGCTTAGAATTTCCGCGTGATAATCCTGGCTGAACGTCGTTAACCGTCTGGAAGAGGAGGAGTATTGCGCTTTTCGTTCTTTACGAAATCGGTTTATTCTGATCCGAGAGTTCGATCCTTGCTTCAACTCTGAGGCAATAAAGTCTCGAGAAGATCGAATAGGAAAATGAATGTTGCTTGAGAAATCGAGCCGAATTTAAGGGAAAGTATTTTTCTCGTAAAATCGTCAATTCAATTTAGAACGCGTCAAGGAAAAGAAATTACAAGGAGGAACAGAGAGGAATTATCTTTTATAAAAATATACATTTTACGAAATCGTGACTTGATTTTAGAGAGAGACCCGAGAGATCCAAGGAGAGAGGAGAAGATTTGACGACGCCGTCCTCCGAAAAGATTATCTGAAGCCAATTACGTCGACACAAACTCGCGAACACGTCATATAGGTCATATAGATCCAAGTCCATCCAATGCTCGCATGAGAAGAAACTGTAATGGACCGCGTAGTTTTAATAGAGAAATCCCTCTCTTTATGCCATCTTTTTCGTGGGATCACACAAGAAACGCACAACAGAAGGAAATTTCGATAACTGGCGACGATCCAGGAAACTGGAATCGAAATTGGAATCGCGAATGATCGGTTACCTATGAACTTTCCATTCCCCGCTGTCTGTCCAGTCTTGGATCAAGCAATCTAATCTGAAATCTTGGAAATCATTTTATTCGAAACCTCGGCTCGTTTCGTTCTCCCTTCCCTCGGATTTTTCTAGTTTCTCTCTCTCTCTCTCGCGATTTATTCGCTCGCTTTGCATTCGACGCGAATGCCACTCGACCCGATGGACGAGCACAATTAACATTTGTTTCTGCATTAACGAAATGGAAAGTGGAAGAATTAGAGAATTAATTGGAAGGAATGTTCTCGGTGTCCTGGTATTGGATTAGTTCAACGAAGAGCATGGTTCAGAGGTTTTAATAAAACCGAGCGATGCGCATCGCTCGAAACAATTAAAGAGATCGCGTTTCCAAGCAAATTCAGGAATGCGAGCCGAAATACCGTACAATGTTGAGTCCGCTGAAAACTACAGTGACTCGGGTAAACGCATTTCTTGGCTGAGAAAGTATCAAGTTTCCATCCGTACGAGTTTATCGTAACGTTGCCTATACTCGGCTGCCTATGATATAGAAATTAAACCTTCTCACTTTCTCTCTCTCTTCCTCTCCTTCTTTTTTTCCAACCACGCACGACGAATAATAAAGCAATTTGTCACACGTTCATAAATTTCCAAGACGATGATCGTGTCCAGCGTGTAGAGGAGAGCGTGTAGAAGAGGGTAGAAACCGGCTGGTTCACGCGAAGGTTCATGGGTCAGAGATAAAGCGAAGCTTCTTCAGATAAAACGCGTGCTTCTTTCGCGCTCTCTACGATCTCTATCGGGTATTATATTGCGCCTACGTACGATCGTACGTACGTACGTTCACGTAAAACTCGTCGAGGACGCGCGACGGAGAAAGAAAGAAAGAAAGGAATAAGAAGGAGGAATAAAAGAATTCGATATTGCTTTCTTTCGAGTGTTGCTTCTTTGAATCTTGAGCGAGCGCATGCGATAATGGATATTTATAACGATGAACTGGAAGATTATCATTTCCTATGAGATCATAGAAGAGCACACAAAGAGTGGGAGAGAGAAAGAGAAAGAGAGAGAGAGAGAGAGAAAAGTGTTTGTCGGTTTGCGTAAAAAAAAAAGAAGGAAAAAAAACGAGATGTTGCGTAAGTATCCGTCATTAAGCGCGTGTAAATCTTGCAAATATTACACTAGCGACGCGAAGTTTCCTGTCTCAGTCAAGGATGCGATGGTTGAGTCAATTGTTTCCTCTTTGCATTCGTGGCATTCGTATTTCGAATAACTGTCCTCTTGTTGACAGTTTGTTTACCGTGTATCAGAGTTCCGGTCGTCGGTGTTCATCTTTTTCGATTTCGAGATTTTCGAGTGTGATTGAGATCTCGAAATCTTCGACACGGTGTCGAGAAAATCACGTCGTTTTCGGTGTCCTCGAAATAAAAATTTTAATTAGGCGCGGATAGTCGTAAGAGAGGTATCGCGAGATGAATTTCACACGATTCGATAAACCTCGAACGGTTAAATTTAAATATCGCTTGGTCGATTTTCATCGTTTCACAGGTTTCGCAATTTATCCATTGATGTAATCGCGACGTGACTCCGATCTTCGATGTTATTTTGACTCTTTCCTCATAGGACGAGTCACGATCGTATCGAAGCGATTCCTCCTCGCAGCTGTGCTCTCGTTCGACGTGATTCTCAATCGTAATGCGCGGTTCGTTACAGGGCATAAGTCAATTAAGTCGGTATTAGCCAATCGGGTCCTTTTCTTTGCCGGGGCAGCTTTGCCTCCTCCGTTCATTATTTCGTTCGTATCTCATCACGTTCGTTAAATTATTCCAAATCGATATTTTACGCGCGAAATTCTCGAGAAATCTCTTTGGAGAAATTCCACCATTTCGATTCTCATTTATGTATATATTCGTCTTTCGCTGTTTCTATTCCAACGAAATTATATTTATGAATATTTTCGTTTCTGGAGAGAATAAATACAATATATTTCTGGGAGTTTCGAATTTTTTTTTTTTATTAATAGATTGTCTCCTCTACTCCCCGTTTCATTTAAATGGCACGCATGTAACACGGTGTCACGCGTGACTAAAATTATATTCCATTCGTGGACGTGGCTAATTAACATCGAAGAAGGTTAAACGTCGCCGCTACGTCGAGACGCTCGAATTTAATATGCGAATTTCCTGGCCCGAATTTGCATTTTTTAAAGTTTCATCTGCCTCCGACCCGGCCAATAGGAACAGAAACCGTTTCCAACTCGAAACTCGAGCCGCCAGCTAAGCAATCTGTCCGCCTGGCGACTTGATTCGCTGTATTACCTATTCCTCGTTGTTAAAAATTCGCTCCTCCATCAACCTTCACGCTTACACCGTGCAAAAGCGCTACACTACACCTCTTTACAAATCTCGTTCAATTTTCCCCCCTTTGCCTTGCAAATCTTCTTTTGGAGAAGAAGAGCTTACTCAACTTGGAGATCGAGACCGTTCTACATTATTTATCTTCTTCAAATCAGAAATATTTATCTTCGAATATCTTTATCCCCGAATACTTTTCTCTCGCGGCCAATGAGAAAGCACAGTCCATCCATTTAATAATATTTCCTCACAGCGTGTTGCACCGGGTTACAATAATCCGATCTTTTTCTCCCTCTTAATATACGCATGTATACCCGTATTTCTGAGAATTTAGATGTTAAAATTGGCCGGTTGATTTATCGGTTTTGCGGGTTTCGCGCTGCACGAGGCGCGGGGCCCGACAGAGGCCGAGGCACATTACCTGGTGGACTTTATAGAATCATATTGCCACGAGGGAAGATAAAAATCGCTTATATCCAACCCTCCTTCTCGGCTTGGTATTTTCGTGGCTACCACTTAAATTATCGATACCGTGAATCTGAATTACCACGTTTCGCATCTTTATTCACGCCGGCTCGCCGGACAAGGACACGCGTCTATTTATCCAACCATCTAGTCCTGGTAAAACGTGTTCCAACCGCGAAAGCCTATGGGCTAGTTAAAGTGATTTATCGCCCCGTAAAATATATTCCTCTTGTCCGCCGTGTTCGAGCAGAAACAGCCAGTGGCCAATTTAGTTTCAATTCTCGTGCTAAATGTCTTCGAGCGAGTCGTGAAAAATATTCGTCCATTGTTCCTTGGCAAGCGTCGACTCGAATACCTGAAAAATATCATTTCGTCCAACCGGAGAAACATTAGGCCCGAAATGGAAATTTCATTCGTTTTTATTTATCGACGCTTCGAGCCAGATATATCAATCCTTTCTCGACGAGTTATCCCATTTTTTCGATAGAAAAATATATGAAAGTCCGTAGAATTTTAAGTCGAGCTTGTCAGATTTGAAATTGATATTCCAAGAGGTAAGAGCAATCGGCACGCATATCGATAATTTATCTCGAATAAATTTAAAGTAAATTGGAATCGGAGAAAGTCGGATTGACGGTCCTCCGTTAAAATCCTTTTTAACAAACTGATCCAATATTAAATTATATAATTTGCGTGATATCTCCATTTCTAAAGGCATACTATACATTTCCCTTGATCCCTTGATTCTTCAAAATCGAGAAAACGAACGACGAAAAAGAAAAGAAGAAAGTGTTATCTCAAAAATTCCTCCTCCAAACGAAACGCTCCTGCAAGGGAATCTCTCGTCCCGTCCCTCGAAATCGTCCCGCGAAAATCGAACTCCCACTCCTTTCGAACCGCCAACTCCTCCCCCAACTCACCCTGTCAAAAATCAAAAACCCTCCGTTCTCCATTCGAGCTCGTGGAAGCTGGTGGAATCGTGGAAGGAGGCATGGAATTTCACGGGTGTGCGACAAGTTGGCCAAGTAATTATATTTACAGGGAGTGGCACTCGACCTACAACCTCGAAACTCAAACCCTTTTTCCCTGTGCCGCGCACCGCGCGATCCTGTGGAAATCCGCGGCGCAGGACCAGGCCTGCGTGCAAACACGGGACGCTGGTTCTCGTCTCCATGGTTACGTACACCTCCCCTCCGCCCCAACCCCTGCTGGCTCGGCGGACGTGGCACGGAGCAGGAGATGCAGGCTTTCATCCCTCTGTACGGGCGCAGCGCCGGGGCGGCTCCCGTGCGGCGCAGACGTTCGTGCCGGTTGACCCAGGTCGCGTGATCCTTTCTTTCCCCGAGCTTCTCTTCTTTTCTCCGCTTTACAGATCGAGTGTCGATCGAAAAAACGTGTCGAAGAAACGGGAAAACGGGAGGAGGAGCAACCGAAGAGGAGGTGATTCTCGCCCCGATTCCTCAAAATTTGCAACTTCGAAATAAAGGAGCGTCGAGCGTTGGTTCAGCTGAGGGTGGCTCGGTGACCTTGAGCTGGTAGACCTTGAAGAGGCGTGTGAAATAATTAGTAATGGGGAGCATGGAAGATTAGTTAATTTTTTCACGATAAATGGGAAGCAGATGGATCGATGGATCTTCACGTGTGATCGATGAAGAAAGATTGGTGGATGGAAAATTGGTGCCGTGACTCGATATTGGGTTTGAGAAGAAAGAAGGGGAGGTCGAGTCGTGGGTGAAGAGCGTTCGATTGGCACGAGAAACGAGTGGATACATGTTGTAGATGTTGGTTCGGAAGATGCGATCGTTTCTCCTTTTTCTATCTGGCGAACGGAAGAGGCGCGATAGAAACGCGGCTGACAGGCGCCGAGAGATTAACAGGGATGATGTTGGTCGATGATTCATAGTTGTTGGCAGAGGTTTCTCGCGGTTTCTCGCGAGGAGAAGAAGACGGCGGAGGAAAAGCAAAGGCGGTGCCCGATGTTGCGGAACTGTTCGTAACGAACACGCCAGTCAACGGCGCCGATCGACACGTGGCTCGTCCTCGACGCTTCTTTCGTTGCAACTTTTCTCCCACGCTTTTCTTCCACGATCGACATTTCTTGGGTGATACGAATAACTATTTTGAAAACAGATTGTCGAGTAATCGATCGAATCGAATCGATAATATTCTACGTGTTCTCTTTATAAATTACACGTGATCAAAACGAAAGAATATATATATATAGATGATACGAGGAGATATCGTATTATTAGAGATTTCTGAATTCGCAATTGCACGGATCCCTTATCCAAACGAGCATGACAAACTCGAACAGTAGCTCGCTGTCGCGTGTCTGGCTACGAGCAAATTGCTGCCGTTGCGGTGACACGAGGCAGGACACCGTGAACAATAACCTGAAGGATGAGACGCCACTGCGGGAGGAGACCGAGACCCTTTTGCACCGTATCGCATTCACGGTTTGGCACACTGCCCTCCATATAGAGAGCGAGGTGCGTGGGCTGCTTCCTCTCCTCGTTGAATCTTCCTGTGTCTATTCTCGGATATTTCTATACGACATAAACATACATAAATGGGAAGGGAAGAAAAATGATAGGAAATTACGACTGGACGATTTCGAATCGAAAGGAATTAAATCGACGCACACACGTATCCCTTTTGATGGCCGCGATAGCGGAAATTTGTTTTCACAGAGATTTACGTAGATCGAAGCGAAATGGGAATCGATGATGTTTATTATCAGACGCGTACCTCGCATCGGCTCGAATTTACGCAACAGCTGTTTTCAGCCATTCGAACAATGGAAATAATTTACGCCCCGGTATTTGTTATCGTAACGCGACGGGCAACCCATTTCCTTTTGCGACGCCCTTAATTCCTTCAGTCGAATACCCGTTTTCGTTTCTCTCTTTTTCTCCGTTCTCTCTCTCTCTCTCTCCCTTCTTCGTCTCGTGTTCGCTTCTTCCGCTCGAGGCACAAGCCGAGGATCTCTTTATAATTCATTTCTTTCCCTTTTTCCGTTGCAGCATAATGGGGGTTACGAGACTCAACCGAAGAATGTTAACACCATCTCGAGAAGCAAGCAGCAGCAGCAACAACAACAGGTAAAGAAAAATAAAATTTCCCTACTTTTTCTTTTCTTTTTTTTTCTCCGTAATTCGCTCCACGTATCCCCACGCACGTTATATAAGCCGTAAATCATCTCGAACGATAGATAGATGTTGAAGACGAAAGGAGAATCGAGAATTTTTGTCTCTCCTTCGAAAATTGCGCTCGCCCGTCCCGTCTCGTCCGCGCCGGCTCTCATAAATTATTCATCGGAATCTCGGTTACTACCAGCTCGGCTAATGAACCGATTCGAAATTTGCTCCGATGGACGCGCTCCTCTTTGTCCCGCGTTAAATTTTCTCGCGCGAACCACCTCCTTTTGAGATGGAAGAAACAAGTGGATGGAAATAAGCGGCCGGTTGATGGCCAAGCGATCCGCGGCTACATACATGCGTGGCTTATCGTTGTATCCGATAAGAAAGGCCGCGATTCGCAGGCCCGACCCTCTCTAAATATTTAATATTAAACCGAACCGACCGCGATTCGTATACGTAGGAGGAAGCGTGTGTATACGCTCGACACGTTGGAGGATCAGAGTCGATTACATCAGCCCCGTGGCTTCATTTATTCCGCGGGAAAACACGGCCAGGACCTATTTACATTCGAAACGTTGCCCGTCGTTCCTCGGCTGAACAACGTTCTCTACACCCGCGATTCGACGATTCGGTTTCGCGGACGATCGCTATGCAAAATTGAGTCCTCGATTCGCCTACGAAATTACCCTTCGAGGCGTACATACGTATGAAATCATTTGCATCGCCTCGATACGTAATCGTTGGACGATAGATGGGATTTCGACGAGTGGCTTCGTATAAAAAGTTTTATTATTCCGGTTTGTTCGGTTGCTCGGGACGAAACAGGATCGAAAATTGAAAAATATCGTCGCTTTATTTCACTCCAACTCTCCAGTCCGCTCGAAATTCATTCTCGAATCGAGCATTGGATTATTTTTTATGAGTTTGATTGAATTTTATAGGTAGGAAATTAGCGAAACCGAAGATGTTTGAAAAATTTGAAAGCCGAAGTTGCAACGACAACGTAGTGAGAAAAGTTGCCGAATATATATATATGCATTTATGGGAAACGTGGAAAAAATGGATACGCGAAAGATGTGCCCAAAGCGTGGAAAAGTAACGCCTAATGCGAACGAATCCTCGATTCTCTTCACAAATACGAGCAAAGAGGAGTTTTACAATTTTCCACTAATTTTATACGCTTATTTTTCTCGTTTTTTAAACGAGGACACCGTGTTATTATTATATACACCGAGCGATATATATTTGCGATAACTATCTTGGATAACGCAACAACTTTAGAAGAAGTTTTAAAGCCGAAGGGAAGGGAATGAAAAACGAATCCGAGAAGCGGATTGGGAAGGGAAATGTTTTACGCTTTATTAGGAGGATTTTCCCCCTCTTCCTTCTCCTTCTTTCCTTTCCACTGCTTTGGAAATCATAGCAGCGGGTAGGCCGGTAGGCAGCAGCCGGCCATCTTTTACGCGTTAACGTCTCGACACCGGAGAAAATTATTCGGTAAAATGGCAGTAAGCTAGCTTACCGTACCAACGTTCCGCCGAGAGAAAGAGAGAGAGAGAGAGAGAGAATCAACCGATCCTCCGTCGAGATAATCCCAAGTATATTGACGTCGCCCGTGTATAAATGCATTCTCGTAACCCTTGTCCAACTTCGTGCCGCGGCAGTTCTCGCGAAAATATGTACACGCGTGTACACATAAATATATGTATATACACGCGGAATATTGAACGTGAAACGCGGCGTGATCGGAGAGAATTCTGACAATTGCTCGTAACTGGTTATTACCGATTGTCGCGACGAATCGTTCCTCAATGGCCAATCGTGGCTAACGGCTTGGAAATTTATTGCAAAATTGGTCTATCGATTTCTCGCGTCGCTCGGTGTCGTTCAATGTAACGCTCGATGCAGAGATACACGCGTTACGCGTACGGATAGAAACTTTCTATTTTTATCCCCCAATCGTTTCAATATATCGTTTTGTATCGAATCTAAATTCAACTTGGAGCTTCGTTTCGAATTGGTATAGAAATTAATTCGACGGGGTAAATTAATTAAATTAATTTGGAAATAAGGGGACGGGTTAATTTGCATCGGATAATGAGGGAGCAAATTGATTTTGGAAGGACAATATCAATCAGAATTGAATATAGTTACCTTGTGACTTGCGTTCCGTTTCCTTTCTCCGTTTCAACTTCTGAAATTCCGTATTCATATTTCGTGTAATTGGAGATGGTTGATAAATGATTAATAAGAGAAAACGGGGAAGGAAAAACTCGGTCGGAAGAATTCGAGTAATTTGAATCTGATGGAGATTTAATAATCTCTCGCGAGAAATAGTGGGAAGAGTGTAGGAACGCCTTGCAATAACAGAGAATTCCGATAAGTTTGGAATTTACCTTTGGCCGGATCTTTCGCGAAACATTCCTGTATCGATCGGATCTCGGCGATGTTAACGAGGAGTACACACATCGGGGCGGAAAGAAGTCGATAACGATAAAACCCACTCTCTCTCTCTCTCTCTCTCGCCACTTTGCTTGCAATTAGAAATTAGCCGGCCGGCAATTACGCGGATTAACGATAATTGACGTTACCGGCACGACGCTCCATTCACGCCCCCGAATAATAATTACTTCCTAGTAATGCCACGGCCTATGCACGAGCATCCTATACACGAGAAGATCTTCTAAAAAAAAAACGATATTCTCCAGTGATCGAGTCTTCCGTTTTCCTATTGGAGAGGAACGCGGTCTCTTCTAGACCCTTTCCTGGAATGGAAACAAGCCGTTTCGAATTATCCGCGCGCGTTTGAAGTTGCGTTATATACCGTAACGTGGTGTATGCGACGTTAATAGTAACGAGTAAGCAAGGGAGGAGCGA
The DNA here is from genome assembly GCF_029169275.1 of Apis cerana. NCBI lineage: Eukaryota > Metazoa > Arthropoda > Insecta > Hymenoptera > Apidae > Apis > Apis cerana. The sequence goes on along the minus strand of NC_083864.1, from coordinate 6,161,181 downwards.
ATTTCCCGTGAAAAATATCGGTTTCCGTGAAAAATGCTTCTCGCCTTCGCGGTATGTTTGTATCGTGGCGGCCTCTGGTATCGAAGCGAACGAAACACGTGCACGTTTAATTTCCTCCATTCTTTCGTTCTCGTTTCTTCCCATTTATAATTAATTGGTCAAAATTTCGCGAAAGATAGTTGTATCAACGGGAGAAACAAAAAGAAACTAAAAAAGTCTATGACTTTTTTCCTCCTTTCCTCTTCCTACCTTTCCCCCTCCCCTCTCTTCCCCATTATTTCGCAATAACAATTCAATAGCTCGAACAATTTGGCCCTGCAATTTCGATCTAATTTCCATCCATCTCCCTCCCCTCTCCTTCTTCCTCCGGGAAATTTATTCAAATATATTTCCGTCCGTCCACGTGGTAAATCGAAAATTTAACGATTCCGCCTCGAGGAAAAGAGAGAACGAGAGAAGGAGGAAAAGGAGGAGGCATCGAGTAGCCGAGTGGCGAGTCAAAAGAGGCGCGGAAGCGAGCGGATATCGAGCCAAGGCGAAGCGAGAGAAAGAGGAAGGTGCCTAAAAATACGTTTATGGGATCGTAACGCGGCTCGCCGCTTCTCTCTCTCCCTCTCCCTCTCTCTCCCTCTCTCTCTCGCGGATTCGCAGCCAGCTTCGCCTCGCGCGTTCTGTCGCGGACGATCATAAATCCCTCCCTTCGGCCTCACGTGTGAAATTGCCATTACAGTCTTACCGCAGCTGTCGCTCCTTCGTGCCTCGCCGCCGCCGCGTCCTTCGTGTTTCTCGCGTGTCGTTCGCTTAGGATTCGAAGATCGAGTCGGGGGAGGGAGAGGGGAGCTGCTCTCGCGCCCGAGAGATGATGCGACCATCCGTCGATGCGAGATCGAGAATCCGGTGTCATCTGGGAGATATTCGCGCGATTTGTCGGGCGTCACGCGCGAGCAAGTCGATAATATCGTCCGACACGCCGGCCTGATTTTTCATTCGCGGCTCGCGTTTTGCGCGATATCGCAAGTTACGTTAGGGCGCCGCCTTTTTCTCACTCGCCTCGATGAATTGAGAGAGAGAGAGACGAGGAAAATGAACGTTTCGGAGATAGGAAGTCGCATTTCTTGGATACTTTAAAGGAGGAAGGTCTTTATCGATTCTTTGACAGTAAGTAATTTCTTAACGATAACGATTTATCGTTATTGTAAACTTGCAATTTTCTGCGATACGATATTTTTCGCGATGCGAGATAGCGGGAGCGGAGAATTATCGGTATTTTTCTTTCTTTTTTTTTCCTTTTTATTAATTCGAGACAACTCGACGGAGTTCGAGGAGGTTAGAATTAACGTCATTATTGTTCCCTGGCACGTAGGATCGGATATATGAGATTTCAATATAATACCCCGTTGAGATGACCGAGAATCAACGTTAATGCGTTAATATCGAGACCCATATTTGTTAGATCGAAACCGTAGATGCCACGGAATGGCGAATTCCGTATATTAATAAATACTTCCAGTTGGAAAACGTGGCTTCGTTTCCACGCGTTCACGATTTATCACGTGGTCTCGGAGGAAACGAACGATTCACTCGCCCGTTCGTCTCCTCGAACTCGAGAATCAGCCTCGTTCGAGCAGACGCGGCGCAATTCGCGGACAAGGAACTTATTCATATTTCTCGGTCGATTTTTCCGCGTCGCCCTTGAGGCAGTGTTAACCATTGGCCGCTTTATCCGCTCTCCGCGCACGCGTCTCTCGCCTAATGACGAGCGTGACTTTGACTCAAGTCACGCTACCTGGGCGAATTCGTTACATCATACGGTGCACGCGGAGAAGAGAAATGGTTGGGAGGAAGGAGGAGGGGGATGGGTGAAACGTCAGCTGTGCGGAGGAGAGAAGAGAGTCGGCGGGGCAAAAGGCAAAAGACGTCGAACGAATTCAGTGGAATCGAGGCAACGCACAATAGGAGGTAGTCTGTCGCCGTGCATCGTGTCGTGCCGTGCTTGCATCCTTCTTAGTCGGCTTCCCGCCAGGATAAAAGCTCCTCGAGCCGCGACTCGAGCGCCGAACAACTCGATGTCGACTCGTTACGAGATTCCCGTAGGGACAACATGCCGGACAACGCGGTCGTCCAGGTCAGGATCGTCTACGCACCGAAATATTCCAAGGTTCTTCATTTTCGAGAGAAAAATTAATTTTCCGGACGAAAAATTGTTGCTTCGGGACGAATTGTTGACGAATTGTTAGCGAATCTTGGGTGGATAAGTGTAATTGTAAATTGCTCCCTCGAGTCGTACGATAGAGCTTTAGACGGGGAGAAAGGGGAAATAATTTACGAAATTGTCGTCAAAAATTAATCTTAGAATAAAAATCCGTTATCCTTGAAAAGAAATACGAAGCCGATGAATGCAGTTTACAGTAAGTTTTCCTTTACAGTAAAAGGAGAATCTTGTAAAACTAGGTTGCGCGTACTCTAAAATAATTTGTTTTCCCTTCGTTGAAGTAGCTAGTGAACTATTTTCTTGAATCTTTCCTTCCCCGGAATGTTATTGTACAAGAAGAATTTCATACAATGCAATTTGTGGAACCGGATCGCATACACTCGAAACTGCCTTTAAAATAATTTATTTCCCGTAGCGAGGAGAAGCGTGGCTCGAGTAACAGCGCTTCCCGGAGAACCTTTCTCAGGAGAATTTTGACGCACAACGAAATACGTTAAATTAGACTTTCTCTCTTTCTCTCTCTTTCTCTCTCTCTCTCTCTTTCTATATATATATATATATATATATCTTATTGAGAAAATACAGTGGAAAATCCCAAAGGAATTAATTACGAAAACTCGTGCGCGTTTCAGATTCAGACGTCCTCGTCGACGACGACACCCGCGAGGACGCCAGGCGTCGGGGCGGACGCGACGACGACAGGATCCGGGAAAGGCGGTGGCCGTGTGACGGAAGTGATGGAGCTTTGTTACGTCACCGAAAGAATCATCGCGCTCTGGTACAGGGAGGATGCGCAGGGAGTCCTCGAACACGCTACCGCTCTTCTGCGTGGAAAGCACGCTGATAATTATATGGTGAGAGCGGCGAGTAAATGGCGGCGAGATTAATGGGCCGGTTTAAACCGATATAACCGATTTTTCTTCTTCTCTTTTCACCAAATAATAACAATACCTATTAAACGGAGGAAGCCAGCTTAGGATAATGTTGCCGGTGTACCATCTGCTATATCGACTAACGCGCTCTAATCGGCGGTATTATTAATTAATAAGCTATCCTCGCTATCCCTGAATATCTTAATACGGAGGTAAGTGATGCCCGATCGATCCCAGGTACAAGGAATTTTTCGAACGGTCGTTATCTTTCGAATATCTTTATCTCAGCCTCTTATATATATATAAAGGACTCTTGTCCCTCCTCTTGCTCCTTCAAGCCTGTTAAATTTTACGATATCACGCCGCGAACAGAAGTCACTGACCATTACCCTACCATTGGTGACATCGAATCGCAAAAATTTTCCAATTTTTCCATTTTGGAAGAAGAATTCGGACAGAGTTTGTTGATAACATTAACCCGTTTCCAGATATTCAATCTTTCGTCGCCGGGTCGTGCGGGAGAGCCAAACACGAGGGAAGCGGGATGGCCTCAGGGTCTGGCGCCCAGTTTGGAAAGATTGTGCGCCCTGTGCAAGGAGCTGGACTCCTGGCTGAACGGGGCTCCGAATCGCGTGGTCGTCCTCCACGCCAGGTGAGTCCTCTCTCTCTTGGTCGTTTCTTTGGCCGAACGGACGGACGGAGGGGGAGGAGGAGGAGGAGGAGGAGGAGGAGGGAGGTCCGTCGTCGTAGAGGAAGGCGAAGAAAAGCTCATTCCGCGCATCTGTTCAGGGGAAGCAAAGAACGATTGGGTGTGGCTGTGTCCGCTTACATGAACTACAGCAGCATCTGCGGCGGACGTGATCAGGCGTTGGACAGGTTTGCTATGAGGAGATTCCTCGACGACAAGATTGGATCCCTGCAGGTTCCCTCGCATCGAAGGTAATCACCGCGGTGCATGACGTTGCTTGCCTGTGTTGACGTTGGGACGATAAAGCAAACTTTATCGCCTCTTAGTCGCGAATAACTAAGATAATGCTTGGTCGAGGCGGCATCGACGGGCGTGGCCGCATCCAGCAACCACCTTGCGAATCGTTGATCGCGTTAAATCCCTTATTTCGAAGGGAAGCGTTGCCTCGAATCTTCTCCTCTTACGTAAAATTATTATGTCATAATTAATGGATGCGCGCCACGCAATACAGAGTTAATTGTAATCGTGAGAATAGGATTCTTCTTTTTTTCTTTTTTCTTCCTTTTTCTTCTTCTTTTTTTTTTCCTCGAAACGTTGAATAGCGTGAGAGATTTCGGTTAATTGATTATTGAGGAGAATAGCGTTTGATATCGGTTTGTTATCATTTCGAAGCGATCTTTTACTATCGGGCAATTAATAAATTGTAGAGAGACGCGTGAAAATATTTTTTTACACGACTGCGTTTAGTATTTTGCTCGATTCTAATGCGTATTTGATGACTCCGTAAAAAGTGGAAGTTAAAAGCTTTCTATATCATAGCGTCAATAAAACGGTCGTAAAAGTCCCGTAAATTCTATGATAAAATACTCCACTCAAGGCCGATATAATTCTCTGAATGTAGTCACACTTGTACCAGCTAACAGATATATCTGGCTCATCGTGCTCATCCTTTTAAACCATTGATCGAATAGATACGAGATTTGTTTCGTAAGGTGTAATTAGGTTCTTCTCTACTTTAACGATTCGAAAACTTTTTACGAATTGAATTTAGTCCCGCGCGTTAACGGTCGACGAAATTTTTTTTAAATTTAATTAATTTTCAGAAAAATAATTTCAAAAAATTATCGCACGCTATCCCCGGATGAGTTACTTGCACGAAAGCTGAAAAAGTGGTAGAAGGTGACATCTAGCGAAAACCTACTGAATTTTGCGAAAACTCCAATAACTCTAGTAACGATTCTAAAACTGCACGGAAATATAACTCACTTCAGAGGCTAAATGACCTCGTTTCCTTCTATTATATATATATATATATATATGTATAAAATAGAAAGGAAGATATTTATATTCCTTTACTTTTAATCCTTAGTCCTTTAATCCCAAGATACAACGATCTTATCAAAATTCCACTCTAATTTTTCTTAAATATTCTCACGTGCGATGTAATAATTCCTTCCACTACCATCCATCGCTCAAGGATACTCGATAAATAAGACGGTCGTCCGCCTCCGCGTCGCCAGAAGCGTTTCAACGCTTCGATTAAAAAATCCAGTTGAAATAAACGCGATCCCCGATAGGTAAAGCTATCAGCCATCCGCGCGCGTTTACCACGTCTCTTTAAGTTTTCGTCGTTCACACGGGCGATCGTAATGATCCCCGATCGAAGGGAGGGGGATATCCTTATACGCGGAAGGTTGCACACGGCGGAGCCTTGTCGTCTTCCTCGTTCCATCGTCCGCGATCTCACATCCCCCGAACGATCGAGTTTCCCCATTAATTCCACGAGCGGCGAGCATTAGCATGTCGTTAGCCGTGTATTCCCCGCGAACGTATGAATCCATTATCGAGAGCCGAGGCTCTGGATAGAAGCTCATCGTGTAACGCGCGAGCGCAGCACCTTGGGTGCCACCGAGAAAGGAGCGGGTATTTTTTTTCCTTCCCCCTCTGCCTCGCCAGAGGGGATCGAGGAGATCGTATCTGCTTCGTTACGAGCGACACGCGGGGATATTCGTGAGAGATCGACGCGAAATTACGGTCATGAGCGCTCACGAAGCCTGCATAATCGACAGGTATCCTTGGGACGACGGTTCTCTCCGATTTCTCATCTTCTCGTCTGATCTTCCGCGTTTGCCGCGCGTGTATCCAATCGTGTGTGAGATTAATCGAGCGTGAATTTTCGAACGAAGAAATTTTCGTTTCGTTCGGTGCGTCGAAGCAGAAGATTCCTGTTTCGTGGGGATGTTTCGTCTAACGTTTCATCTCGCTGCACCGTTATATGAGGGATAAGGGGTAGAAGTAAGTGAGAAGTTAGAAAAGTCAGTTGGTGGCCGTCACAGCTACGGGGAACGTTGCGATGCTTTGGCGCGATGCGTTTGCGAGAGGGTGGCCAAATATGGCGAAACGTTCGCGCGAGGTAGACATTCGGCCGTACGTGATTGGATAGGAATTATTACGGAAACGGTCGCGGTTCGCACACGTTCTTTTTTTCGCTTCCTCGAGCATTTCGCCATGGAAACGAGCCTCGTGTCCTGACCATCCTGGTTGGTTTAAATGGGATTGGATTAATGAGGAGGGAAAAAAAAAAAAAAAAAAGAAAAAAGTAGATTTGCCTTGACCTAAGTGTAAATAACGTGGTATTTAGGCGTTAATTGCTGTATCGTGTCGCGTGTCGTAATGTTTCTATTATGAAATTTTAGAACACGCTAGTCACGCTAATCTTTATATTTTTTTTTTTAACGATTGGTTGTGTTAATATTGGAGTTAAAATTTTTTTTTACGTATAATTATCAAAAACGTAAGTCTTTACTATCGATAAATTTGACTAATTTTATCTTCGGAATAGTAATTTAATTAAAATTTTACCTCGAAATTCGATGAAAATCCCTATCGAAATTACGAAAACTTTGAACCGCTTTAACTCCGAGGATATTAATTCCCGGTCAATGGGTGAAAGATTGTTAGAAGCGCGAAACTTTACCCTTTAAAACGCTTTTTCATTTATCCCGATACGACTTCCGGTTCCCGAGATATCGTCGAGTAAAGAAGAGGTAATTTTTAATATTTAGCTTAAATCCGATTGAACTCTATTAAAATTAGTAAAAATTTGAAGCGCTATAACTCCGAAGATAATGACTTCCGGTCAATGAGTGAAAAATGATTAGAAGCGCGGAACCTTCCCCTTCAAAACGCTCTTTCATTTATCCCGATACGACTTCCGGTTGCCGAGATATCGTCGTGTAAAGAAAAAGTTAATTTTTAATCGTTTACTATCCCCATCCTTGTTTCTTATTCGGAATTCTCGCTCGCACCTCGTCTCGCTGACCTATCCCAAACTCCAGACAAGCGATTCCTGGAAAAACGTAGTACGCATTTCCAGGAAGAAATGTAGGTCAGTAGATCGCGGACCCATTCATAATTTCGCGCTATGTTAAACGCATGCGGAAACTTCGAGTCCTTGTATCTCGACGACCGTACGAGATATCGAGATAAAACAAAAAGGGACTTCAACGGTACACTTTCCTCTATTTTCTACGTGGATTTTGATCACGAAAATTTGATTTTTTCTCACATTTTTTTTACACGAAAAATCGAAATCCTATTCGTGATTCTACGCGAACGCATTGCGATTTTGGCATACGCGACGTAAAAGTGTTTACGTATTTACGTTTCATCATATGTTTCGCGTCGATGGGCGAATACTTTTAAAAATTGTTGCCGTTCCTTTTCCTCAGGTACATCAAATATTTCAGCGGACTTTTATCAGGCTCCTTAAGGATCAGTCAATCCCCGCTCTATTTAACGCATCTCACCGTCCTCGGCGTTCCGCTCTTCGAGCCCACGGGTTGCCGGGCATTCCTCAAGGTCTACGAAGGTCTGAATCCCGTCTACACCTCGGATCTCTACTCCGTGACGAATGCTCGCGAGTTCACCGTGAATCTCGGGGGTCTTCGTCTGAGGGGAGACATTCTGGTGAAATGTTACCATAGAGTGTACTCGAAGCAGAGCCGGGAAGTAATGTTTTCCCTGCAGGTAAGACCGACTAAACTACCACCAAACTTCCCCAATTATCTAATAATCATTCACAACGCCACACTGCATTCACACCGCTACATTTCACGTGTAATTTCTCTTTTTCTCGTGTGCAATTTCCTCTCCAATTCTAATCACGTAGATTTCCTCGAGGAACAAATTAAATTAACGCAATTAGATCCTCAATCATTAAGTTTAGTTCATCGAGCTCGTAGAAGAAGCATTAAGAAACGGGTTGATATTGTTTCCGCAGTTCCACACCTGCGTGATTACGGAGAACGTGGTCTCCTTCCCTCGATCGGAGCTCGACGTCGCCTGCGACGACCCGAGGTGTCCACCCGACAGCGTGGTCACGCTGTACTTCGCTACCGACGCCAAACGTCAGGACGGGCCTGTACCAGCGCCGACGCCCGCTGTTCCCCACGCCTCGGCTCATCACGACCCCATCCTCCACTGGGACAGCTACACGAATCTCGAGATCAGCGACGACGGTGAGCAATCATCCCCGTGTTGGTCGGTCTTATTGTTTACACCACCGCCAAGGGTGCTTACGACGAAGGAATTCGAAGAAGTCGCGGTTGATTAACGACGAGAGTAGAAAGATGGAACGAGGCGCTCGATTAGGTTAGATTAGAGTAGATTACAACGCGGCCGTATCAATTTGGCGCAATTGCTCGTGCGTTAGATCGGGTTACCGCGGGGAGGTCACTTCACTTGAGGCCGAGGAGAATTGGAAGAGGGTGTCGAAAATGAAGAGGAAAATTGTAGGTTAGATGATGTGTGTTGCGTAACGGTGGACGGTTTGTGTCGTCTTGACTGGAATTTTTCTGTTTCACTTTATTCCTTATTTCTCTAAGATACTTCTTGTCGATAACGTTCTTCAAGCGTTTTCGAGTAACGAGGATACTGTTATTTCATATTAGATCAGGGATCTAGGGATTTAATCTATCCTCGAAGAAAATCGGCAGAAAGAGAGGGACGAAATTTTAGTTTCTACGATTGTTTCAAAATACTAGACAGGATATTTTATTTTGTCCCTCCTGTTCAAAAGCGTGTTTAGTTTCTGACGACTTTATCGGGAAAAGTTCGGATTTGGAGAGGATCGGTGAGACGATAACGTGACGACTCGTCGTGCGATTAATTAAACCGATAAGACAAAAACTGGCGATTCAAGTGACGGAAACTCATCGGCCCCCGGGACTAATTCGCGTTAATTTTCATCCTGATGGTAGCCAATTAACCTCGATCCGTCGGCGAGAAGCAGTCAGAAATACAACTTGGCTCGGAGGGAGGAGAAAGAAAGGGTTACAGGTAGGAAAGAAGCGGACAGAGACGAAAACGTAGCGGTTAATGCGATGTATTTAAACTGGGTGACTAACGTCGCCGGAAATACGTCCTGTCAGACAGAGGTAAAATGGCGGTTTATCGCCGCGACAAACGCGTTTTCGTCCGGAAATAGATCAAAGGTCGACTTGCCTAACGACCGGGCCACGATGGAAGGAACTCCGTAATAAGTTCGATTTCTTTTCACCTTCGAGCATGCTCTCGCTGTCTCTTTTTCCCCCAAAGCCAAGATAAAAGTTCTCGATCTTGCAATTAAAAAATCTCCCACGCCATATCTCGTTGATCGATGGCTTGATTTAATTAAATCTCCTCCTCTCCTCAGGAAACGGTATTAAATATTTTTTAGCCAATCTCGAGTTTCAAAAATATTCAATAGATACGTAAGAATTTGAAGATATTTTGAAGATTTCGAGAAAAGATTTGAAAATTCGAAACTCGGCGAAATTTCTTTCGAAGAAAAAAGACGAAGGATCGACAAGATTGGAAATATCTACATTTCTTTGATATCTTTGATATCCCATCGATGGAAGGGCAAATAGAGTGCACGAATAGATGGATGATGGATCTCGTGGAGGCGCAACATGAAATCCTGGGCCCCGATTTCCCCCAAATTCCGACCTACGTTAAACGAAACGAAGCGAATCGTCGCCCACGATACTCCTACCCATTCGAACCATTTCGAATATTCGGAACGGTTACATCACACCGTGACGCGTCCGTCGAATCGCCGGGGAAAAGAAACGAGAGACGAGTCCGATTCAATTCGTTTCGTTAACGATCGGCCCATGCCTCCGATAAAGCTGTGACCTAAATTGTTGCCGATGGTTACATCGATGTGGTTCTCGAGGTTTACGAGGTTCGAAAACGATACCGAGGGAGAAAAGTGGGGAGAAACAACGCAGCGGATCTCCGCTAAGTAAGTAAAGAAAGAAAAAGAAAAAGTCTGGATCCGGACGAGGAGAGGAAAGAAGAAATGAAACCTAACCGCGATTCGTTTCGTTAATCAAAAAAATAAAACGGAATGAAACTTGGAGAATATAAACGTTTGCCCCCGTGTCATGGCACCACGAATCGATTTTATATATGTATATATACATATTGATTTCATTTTTCAGGCTACATTTATATTCCGTCAAATCCGACGCGGATTTTCTTCCTGGTATTGACGCGTCGCGTCGCCTACGGTTTTTCATTTCTCTCTTCCCGTTGTCACTGGCGCAACGTATCGAAACGTGCATTCGATAAATAAATACACCTGACTGCCGATCGACTCTTTCATATTCGACCGGATAATTGAAACCGCGGGTCGGCCGCCGGTAAATTGACGAATTTTCACGGATAGACATTTCGATGGGAATTTTCCTCGTTAAAAAATCCGCGGTTTTCGGTATCACGTATTTCCGCTCTGGTTATTTTTCTCAAAGTGGAAACGCGGAGGGATGGGATGAAAGGTGGAAGGAACGATTATACCAGGAAGTGTAACGAACCTTCAAGTTGTGAACCTTGAGGAATAAAGTAGTAGGTGTTGCGGGAGGTTGCCCACACGGTGCACCCACGCCATGGAAAATAAGATTCCAAGAGCTTGTTCCTTCTCGCTTTACAAACGATCGACTTTAACGACCCGATGCGAGATGCAAGATGCACGCCAGCAGGGAAGCTTTGCCGAGTTTCTTCCATGTTCGAGGGGAAAATGTGAAATAGATTATAAAATTTTCTCCATTTCCGAGATCGAGATCTATCTCGACTCGTCGATTCAAATAGTTAAATTTATTCATTATCATCGGATAGATGGAATATTCGTAAACGAAAAAATTCTCCAGCAAATTCTTTCGAAATTCCGATATTCTCTAGAACGGAACGTTAATTTTAAATTAATTTTTACGCAACGTCAATTAGGATTCCTATCCTTTGATCGAGATATTCGTCGTGCAGTATCACGTACTTGGACTTAATCTCACGAAGGATCCCCTTCCGATCGAATTTTTCGAAGAGAGCGAACCTCCTCGAACGAAGGAGAAGAAATTTTATTACATTTTCTCTTTACACTCCTGGATGGAATGGGAATAGGAAACCGGGACGAGGAAATAAAGACGGAATCGAGCCTTATGGCAACGTGGAAATCTAGAATTAAGAGCACGCCCCTCGAATCAAATGGTACAGGGAGAAAATAACGAGGAGTGTTTTTTCTTTTTTTTTTTTTTTGCACCGTGGCCGATCATTACGTTTGCCCCCTTTCATTTGTAAGATCCCTTATCCATCCTCCTATACTTGTTCACTGTCTTATTCATCCTTAATCCGCGTGAATTTCTTGATAACGGCCAATGATCGAGCGACAAGTGGAATTCGACTAAATTATTATTATCCTAGATCTCGGTCAAAGTTAATCGAGAGATCATTTTCTAAAGATTCTAGAAAATTTCCTAGGAAATTTTGTAAAGTGTATATAATATTTGCATTTTTTCTTTCTTCGTTATTGAAATTCTTTTCTGCCAGATTTTTTTTATTATTCTTTTTTATTGCTAGGATTTCTTCTCCTCTTTTTCCCTATTTTTTTAAATTTATTCGATAAAAATTGAATTTCAACTTTCGTCCCGGGAGTCGTTTCCAGAGGGAAACTTTAAAAATAACGCTTGAACTTGCAACGAATTCTCGTATTAATCTTCAATAAGGGTCTACGTAAGAATTTGGATTTCTTATTAAATTCAAATGCGAATAATTCTAATGCAATATTATGCGATATTTATTCGCAAATCTCTCGCTATATACCACACATTTCTCCTCTCCCCTTACCTAATAATTAATAATTGATAAATAGGTCATCCGTCATCAAAATTTATGCACTCGAAAATAGAAGGAGGATAGCTATATGGATGCTGTACAAAGTGCAGTTTATCCTTGAAGCCGCCACTTGATGCTTTAATTTAGAACTTTACTAATACCACGAAGGCTATTAAAACCGTGAGCGCACCCGACCAATTTTAATTCCAAATATTTCCACTATCTTCTTCATCGAAACCTACCCCCCTTCCGCTTTCTCTCTCCAGTCTACCCTTCTCTTCGCCGCACTTCCTGTTCTCCCGATTCCTCCTTTTAAAGAAATATACGAGAAACGAATCGGTCGTTAAATATCTTCCGCCCGAAAGGTTTTGCCCCCAATTTATAGAAAACCGCTTCTCTCCCCCCCAACCGTTCCCAAACCGATAAACTTTTATCGGCCGTAGAAGAAATAGCACCCACGCGACCACGTTCGTAAAACGAACGATTATTTTCCATTATATTTGTCTCTGTTTTTGTATCTATCCATCTATCTATCTACGAGAAAGTGAAAAGTAAAATTCGTTTTTTTTCAAAAAAAGGAAAAAATTAAAAAAGTCAGAGAAAAAAATTAAAAAAGGGAGACAAGAAATGTGGAGAAGGTCGATCCTCCGACGAGAAGACGGAAATGTAAAGAACAGTGGAAGGTAGTGTTCCGTTGGTGGGGGAGGAGTTTGGTTTATTCTTGGCGTCGGGACGAGACGGTGCTTAATAGTTTTCGCGCGATTCTACGAAGCACGAAGCCTCGAGCGGATTATCCGACGCTCCGTTCGGTGTGCGTGTTTATATTATACAAACCGTAGTGGAATTTCGTTTGTTTATATATCGATTTCGACACGGAACGACGCCAGACACGGAACGAAATTCGACGTGGATGGAAGCGTTTTCGAGCACCGTGCGTATTTCGTAAGTGGAGAATTTCTTTTTATCGTTTGCAAAAAACAACCATCGTCGTTTGCTTTTACGTTTAATCAACTTCAATCTGATTGCTCGCGAATTTTTTGGTTTAGAATTTTTACTAGAATTTTTACTAGAAGCTATCCAAGAATCTTACTTTCGATGCATCGAAATTCATTATTTGTATTATCCGAGAAAAAATACGAGTTTCTTCGAATACATGGAACGCGTGCGCGAGGGGAAAAGCTCGGAATAGAGACTTGTGTGATCCAAAATTGGTAAATCGGCCGCTACTCTCGCTCCAAAGAAACAACGTGATACGGTGGAAAGTGTGTTCTTGGAAAGGCCGTTTGTAATTCGTTGGAAAAACGTACCTTGGATGGAAGTGAGCACTAAGTGTGTGGACAACTTCCGTCCGCGGAGCGTAAGATTTCACTTACGTGAATACGCTGTCAATGGACATCGATATTTCCAAGCGGAATGTCGCTTTCCTTCGTCGTTTTCAATCCGTTATCGTTCAATCATTTCTATCCTTGTTCCACCGATATATCTCGTTCGATCTCTCTCGTGAAATTCTTCTTCTTCTTCTTCTTCTTCTTCTTCTCACGATTCGTCAATCGTGATCTTTTCCTTCCTTCGAGGCTGAAATCATATCGAGAAACCTAACTCGAACGTAATCCAAATTTTCCAGATGTATTAATTCCGAGTTATCGATAATTTGGTGGATAAATTATGAAAATTTTGTGTTCCAAAGATGTCTGGTAGGCTCGTATATCTAAAAGACAAATTGACGAGGATCAGGTTAGAGGGATACTTTGTAGTTCAATGTTGCTTTGATAAAAGTAATGGTAAAAGAGTTGCTGCTCTAACGATTTTATCAAAGTAACCTCAATTACCTTGATAACCCTTGTGAAAGTGTCACTTGACTTGGTGTGATAAATAATTTAGCAAATTATATTTCAACGTACAAACAGAAATTGAGAATACAGGAGTTGAAAATACGAAGTACAGCGATGAATAAGATAACGAGTGGCTCGATTAACTTGGAACGAAGAGAAAAATAATTGATCGTTTGACGGTGCAGCGTCAAAGTATTGGCCGGTATATCCCCTTAACGGCACGAAAGGGCGAATCGGTTGCACAATGGATATCGAAGTGGTGACGAAATAAAAATGCGCGAGAGAGTTGCTCCGGGGTTGGAGTAAACAATGGTGACGTAACAGCAGGAAGACGTACGACCAAGAGCGACAAGACAATGGCCTGTTGTCTCTGTTTTCTCTCCTCTCGACCCTTTCTCTCCGCCTCTCTTCTACTCTCCTGATCCAAAGACTCGACGACGAACATTTTCTCTTCCCTCGTTTCGCCGCGCACAATTTCTTCGACAGTGACCGAACAAAAGGCTGAGGTCGTGCCGTGGAAACGACTTTTGAGAGTCGGCACACAAGCTTTGTTTCCTTGTTTCCCGCCGTGTTAAAAATAATCTCGAACCAAGAGGCATTCGCTTGGAATCGATACACCTCGCATCGCGAATATTAAACTCGGCACATTTATTTTCCTATTTTATTTATTTCCCTTTCTTTCTTTCTTTTTCTTTTTTCACTTGGAATTCTCGCTCCTTAGTCTCGGGATCTCGAAATTTTTCCACAAAATTTCCACGAGCGATACGTCGAGAAATTTTACTTGAGCGAAAATAAAAAGAAACATTTTCACGCGCGCGTGTCGTCAATTTCGCCTCGAATTGGTTCGGTTTCCCGGCAGTTTCGTTTTTTCGTGCGCCGAGCCACGCGTCACGCGTCGCCTCACCTTACGCACAAATCGTGCACGCGTCCTTGTCCCAGTTCGGCCACTAGGAATACCGCTTGCCACTTGCCAACGCCAGCCTGACCAACTTTTCGCTCCGTCCTCGTCACTGGCCGACAGAAGTAGAAATAGCCACGATACGCTCGGACGAGCGCGAGCCGGTGCCGCGGGGACAAACATCGATCTGGATTTACCGGTGATGAATCACGCGCCGCTCGATTTACGATTTTTGATCGGGGAAGTTGGCGGCGAGAAGCTTTCGAGAAACTCGGCCGCGCCTTCGCTCCGCGATTGACTCGACTCTCGCGGAGGGGGAAATGTTTTCTTTAATTATCCCCGGAGGGGAGGCAGGCGAGGGAGGAATTTTATAAGTCGAATCTTACGTTTTAACGAGCGTGGAATTGCGAATAATAGAGAGATATCCACTTTTATACGAAGTTGTAAAATTGCGTAACGAAAGGTAACGAGGCTCGTGTTTTACGTAGTTCAATAATTTCGACGTTAAAGTCGTACGAGGATTCGCCGTTATTATCGTAAATGACGCTCACGGTCCGTTTATCGTATAACACGAAATTGTAGAAGAATGAACGTGCCGTTAACCATGATCCGTCGGTTTAATAATATCAACGGACGGTAAATTATGGCACAAAAGATGACGAATGAAAGGCAAGGAAGAGTAATTACGCAATAGAGCGAAATAGGATCTTTGGAAGCTTGCACTCTCGGTTCCCTCTGATAAACGGTCGGGCGGATGATTGTTCGAAAATGTCAGGAATACAAAGTACGACGTTGTCTTTTGTTCCACAGAGAGCAAACTCTCTAGGATTCAAACAGCTGATTTGTATGTATGATGTAAGTCATGCGACGAGACGATGCTCCTCCGATCTAGTTGCCTCGGCATATTTATGCAAATTTCTCGCGACACACGAGGCCATTATTCGGGGCGACCCGAACCCGGATCATTATTAGGCTACCGGCAATTTCACCCTCCTGTGCTTATTTAATGCGAGATCCGGATTGGACGAATTACACGCGCTTGAATAGTCGGCGGCCCGTGTTTAGCGATCGTTACGGGTGTCACGTATGATTCTCGTAAATGCACACTGACACACTTGACGCCACCAGCCTGTTTACGCCTCGCGTAATTTTATCGCGACGATCGTTTGATCGAGTCACGGCCAGGCCCGAAACGGATCGGGTATAAAATACGATCGTGGCGGCGATTTATTTCGTCGATCGCTAAAATTAGAAACGGAACGATGAAAGAGGAAATTTCTTTTTCCGGATTTTTTTTTGGAGGAAGGGAATCCGGAGAAACGACGAAGTTCTATAACGATTTCTCGGCATTCAAAGTATCGATGTTGGATAAAATTTCAAGTATAGACTCATTCCCTTGAAGAAACATTGGTTCTTCTAGAGGAACGAATCTAAGAGTGATCCGTTCCAACTCGATGTTCCATCTCAAGAAGAGCAACGTCGAAGGAGCGATGGTGGCAATTATTCGAGCTTGTGTTGGAAGAGAGGAGACGGGTAGCAAATGTATGGCCGGCAATTAATAATTCATCATCCGGCGGCGTGATTGAACGCGTTGAAAGGCACACGACGGGTATTGGAACGACACGCTTGCAAAGGACACGTGCCATAACGCGTAATACGCATCCTATCGCGGAATGCGTGCTCGATCTGGCCGCGCGATGATTACTAATTTTCGCGATGCGTTCGTTCTACGCGATGCACGTTAACGAAGGAACCGAGCATCGTTTGTAACCGAGCCTCCTTCGCCGCAATTTGTATCTCGTACAAATCCGAATAGCAATGGAAATCCTTGGATCCTCGCTCGGGTCCTTTTTCCTTTTCGTATATCCTTCCTTGCCAAGGAAATGCAATATTCATTTTTAATCTTGGAAAGTTTCTTAAAAATTTCAATTGTACTCTCAAATATATCAAAAGTTTGAAATTTTTATTTTCCTATCGAGTTTAAAGAGATGGAACTCAAGTGGAGATCCGCTTCGTTCCTCGTAAATGTTCCTCTTTTCCACGTTAGAATTCTGTACAGATATGGTTCTAAGAATTAAAGATACGATATATATAGTTTAGATATGTATCTTTCACCTTTTTTAACGAAAGATACAAATTACGAGTGGATGCAATAGTGGGTATAACCTCTGGAAGAAAAGGATTTATTCGAATGTTGCGCGAATCGTGCGAATTCGTTCGGATCTATCGATCAGAGATAAGAAAAACTGCTCTCGGTTCTCGTGGAGGGAACGAGCCCACTAGGAGGAACGAACTCGGAACGAACGAGTTGGAACAAATGAAAGAGCGTGTAGTACACGAGCCGTGCCTCTCTGTGCGCCCCGATTGAAGATTCTAAAGACAGATTGTGTCACCACGTCCTCTCCGATTGTTGGAGGGAAGAAAGGGGCGAATTTAGTGGCGAGCGTGGCCCGAGTTAGTCCAAACCGAACGATGAGCGCTCTTCGTGCGTGTACGCGCGCACGCACGCACGAAACATCGACTCGAACGATCGAGTCGCGGCGACGACGAAGACGACGACGACGACGACGAAGCCGAGGCAAGAGCTGCGGAGCTGAGTGTTGCCGTAGAAGGACTGGCGACTGGAGGCCAGTCGAATGAGTAGAGGGGCCACCGTGAACACGCAATACCCGCGAGGAGAGTTGCACACACGCTTACGCGGGTCAGGAACCACGTGAACGATACTATGATACTACCTCGTGCGGAGAGGCAGAAATTACTCTCTCGAGGAGATGGAATTTTCGTCAAGTTGATGAAAGTGCTCGGATCGAACGAATTACAAAATTTTCAATCCCGATAGAATTCTATATATATAACATTTTAAACTTGGAATTCGATTTTCGAAGGATTCGCAACACGATGAGCAAAATGCGCTTTCCTCAGAAAATAATCCCATTAATTTTAGCCGGCAATTGCGCAACATTTTCGACACAATATTAAACGACCGAGCTGCCAAAAGGAAGTAACTGACAGCCAAGATTCAAACACGTGTAACCTATCCTATTTTCGAACCAGACACGCCAACGGTAACGATCGAAAAACATCCCCCGCCCGATCAACGTGGACTTTTCGGGGAAAAAAACGAAACGAGCGAGTACACGGAAGAAACGGCTCGCTCCAGAGGTGTGCACACACGCGTACACATACGCGCGCACGTACAGAGCAGGCGCGGATTCGGTATCGTAACGCGGCGAGTACTCGTGTTTATTCATGGGCAGAGCGTGGAGGCAGAAGGAGAGACTTTGCCATGCCAGCTCGTTGCGTAGGATGAAACGAGGCCTGCCTCCAATGATGATGACGATAGCCCCGGTTACACACGCTGGTGCGCTGGTGAACGATGGTGTGACGTAGCCACGGGTGGCAGTGGTGGTGGTGGTGGTGGTGGTCGGATTGATGCTGATCGCGATGACGGCGGTGGTGGAGAGCGGTGGTGGTGATCACCATCGTGCAGCATTTGCAACGTACAGTGCCGTTTCTGTGCTCCCGGTGAACGGAACACGCGTTTCTTCTCGCCGAGATCTCGCCGACCAGAATCGCCTTCTTTGCTCGGCCGATCGTGAAACCCGACCCACCACGGCCATCCTTGGGACTCCGCCGATTTTTCTTCTTCCCCGACCTTAAACCGGAATTGGGATCTCGATCAAAGGTGAATCCAGCGTATCTTTATATAATATCGGTGTTGTGTCGGCGAAAACAATCGATAGTTCGCGTTTCGTCCTTTCTCCCTTCCTTTTTTTTTCATTTACGCGCTCCAATTGGAATGGAATTTTTCGTCTCTTTCGATTTCCAAATAGGAGGAAAGAATCGTTACGCCCCTCCGCCTCGTATTTTTTCTCGTTCGTGCCCGAACAAGGTATATATATATATATATATTCCGTGGTGCGTGGATCGTTGCCCACTTCCCCATCGCCGTCTCACGAATCTCTATAAGGCCGTCAAACGAGTAATTCGTCCGTACGTCTCCCTTTCTCTTTCTCTTTCTCCGTTTCGCACGCGCTCGACTCGAGTCACCCTGTCCTTCTCCCTCGCCTCGTAGCAGCTGCACTCTCTTCCTCGTGGAGGGGGAGGAGGGCGGGCGGGGAGACCCTCTACGGGCCTGTCTCGACTCTTTTCTCCTCCGCGAAAGATAATGACGGTGCCGCGGCGGCCGTATGAATAGAAACCGGCCAATGGCGAATTTTACTACCATAAGACCGTCGAGAGTAATCCGCATGGGGCCGTGAATGGCGGGAAAGGAGGGCGGAAGGGAGGAAATAAAGTAAGGAGGGAACGGCGGGGGAGGGGGGAGGAAAGAGGAAGAAGGGAGAACCGGCTAAAGCGATGACGTCTCCGCGCGAGAATCTAATTACCATATTCACCTCGACGAGGCAACCTTACGATCCTACCGTTGCCTACACCGCTTATTAATACGTACGCGTTTGAGCATACGTACAGGGGATAGGGGTTGAACGAGGAATAGTGTAACACGAAACGATTCCTTAGTGAAATCTGTTATGTATCGGTATGCTCCTCGATGTCTATATATATATTTTCGTTTCTATCCGCTAAGAAAGGAATCCCGCTCCTTCTGACCACCTCTCTTATGTTTTCTCGAACTAAGAATATATATATATATATTTATACGCGATGTTGGATATGGTCGTTGAAACGGCGTGAAATGAAACTGGAAACTGAAATTTTCGCGCAGAGGATTGCACGCGGATAAGCTAGGGGATTGGAAATCGATCGAAGGATAAATAATTTTTCGAGTAATCTGATTCTCGTTCTATCGGAGAATAGATTTAAAAAAAGAAATAATTTTGTCGTTCGAGACAATTGTGTTTTCCTTTTTGTTTTTGTTTTTTTGAAAAATCTCCGGGGAAAAACTTATTCTTGAAACGGTCCGTGTCTCGATTTTTTTTCGCAGAAAATCGCTTCGTGATGTGTTGTTACGTAAGTTGTTTAAAAGAACCACTCGGCGAGATTATCTATTAATGAAATATTGATACTCGATCGTAAATTCCAAGGCTTTCACAAACGACTTCACGAGTTATTTTCAAAAGAGTAATAATAAATTTTCCATCGAATTTCCTTCCTCTCGTCAAACTCGCTCGCTTCAAAATAAACTCTATTATTTTTCTTGTTCTTTTCTTTTTTTTTTTTTTCTTTTTCGCCGAGAAATTACCCACGATATTATACATTGAACGATGCAATAAGAAACGATGCCCGCGTTTTCTTAATCAACGATGAGTACGGGCGAAAAAGTGCGCGGCGGGGACGTTATTAAAGAGCGCGATATGAAATTAGATCGCCTCTCTTAGGCGAACCTCTTGCGGCTGCCGTTGCGTTGTCCGTTCACGGTCGTCGTTAATTCCATCGTTTACTCGGCGAGGTGCGACGCGAGTGCACCCGAGCACGATGTTCCCGAGCGATTGTTTATGACGATCGGAGCTCGTGGAAACGTGGACCGTTCCCTCGTCCGCTCGCTTCTCTTCGGGGAACCCGCTCAAAGGAAGAAGATACGGTTTTATCGCTTCCTCTGTTAACTCGATTTAACGACTCGATTCGCGAATCGTGCCGCGATGATTTCTTCCTTCCAGAGTGGATACGGTCGAGCGTTGGAGCGTGCGAGATTCGTACACTTACGCTTACGTAATCGCGGTTGGAAGGGGAAGGGGATTTTATTCCAAGCGTAGAATTGACGAGTCCAAAAAGTTTAGGCGCGTGGAAATAAAAAGGGGGAAAGGGAAGAGTATTAAAGAACGAAGCAGGACGAGATAAACGTCGAGCAGAGGTTACTTTTGAATCACCTTATCTCGCGAAAATTACGCTCGCATCACGTGACGCGATACGATGTACCATGCACCGGTCATAACTCCATCAACGATGGCCGTAACTTCTCAGCCGGCACGAATCGCGTTTACACCGACCCGTGGCTAAAAGCGTACGCGGTATCGAGCCAAAAAACAATCGATGCATCGTACGCTGGCCGCGTACAGATAAGAATCGAGATGTACAATAAAGTTTGCGATCGAACCCCGTCCTTGGCTTACTCCTGCTGGATCGGCCCTGTTTTCGCCGATGCGGATACAGGGAAGGGGCGAGAGAGGCCGAGAATGGCAATAACGGACGAGGCAGAAACGTAATCGTTGCGTGGACGTATCATTTGGCGCAATAAATCCGCGCGAATCGTGAACGGCCATTGGCCAAAGGCGACGTACATCGCTTGTGTACATCGATTGGACAGTGTGCGTGCAAGTTGCAGCTGCGGCTCGTGCACGTGTTAAGTGTTCGTCGTTAGATCTCTCTTCGATGTTTACCGCGATGATTAGCGTGATCTATGTGCCTTCTATTGTGCCATCAACTCGATAGAAATTGATGCCGTCATTTCTTAAGAATCGCTCTCGAAATTAATCTCGGAAAAAAACGGCGTATTCTCGTGCGCTGTGAGAAGAGCCTTTCCAAGAAGAATCAACGCAACGAACGTAAACGTTCGTAAATGTACCCCTCTTTTGTCGATCGACGATCGACAATACCTTACATTTCCAACATTAATATTAGATAAACGATTGAATATGGTTAAATTTAATTTGACCGCCATCTTTAATATCTCTCTAAACGTGCAAACTCGATCGGAATTGGTTGTTGGGGATATCGTTTCACGGATACGATTAGCCAAAGATCTCGATCTTGGAAAGGAAGCACGCGAGACACTTCCTCCGGGCGATCGGTAAACGATCAGTTCCAGAGAATCGGTCGAAAACCTTAAATCTCACCTTTCAGACGGGCTTCCTCGAAACAATTCTGGGTGGTCGTCTCCCAACTAGACGGCAACCGATTCGATCTTCCCTTAGATTTCTCTTCCCTTCAGAATCCTCCTCGCGCACGTACTCTTCCTTTTTTCCCCTCTTCTTAAGAATCATTGTTGAACTTTATCTTAACGCGGCGGGATAAAGCGAGCGCTCGTATCGCGACCGAAGCCCGCGATAAAGGTATCAGTGTCGTTGCAGCTTCTTATCTCGGCCTCGCGAGTATTCGCCCCGGTGATTTACTGCGTCGTTTGCGTTTTCGCTCGGCATGGGCCAGCGCCGGATTCAGATTCCTCCCTCGTCCTCCAACCTCGGTTGGAGAAAGAGCGTCGCGATAATCCTCTTGATCGGGATCAAGAGCAACAGGCTGGTCGTTCGCGGCGTGTTTCGCGTTTGCGCGCGGGTGTTAAATGCGTTCCATGTGCCGGCCGAGGTAGATTACGCGCCACCGACCAGTTTCCTTCTCCTCCCTCTCCTCTCGCCGAGAGAACGCAGTAAAAATGATTTATGCACGGCGAGATGCGTCGTTTCAGATAGGATGGGATGGGATCGGACGATTGAATTCAGGCGAGAATCGCATGCGTTGAGTCATGACCATGTTTCGCGTACGCGTGGATGGACCATCGATCTCGATGGATATCGAGATCGAAGAAGAAACGGGGGATGAGAATGACGGGTCGAAAGGGATTGAACGAATTTATTCAAAATTCTCCTTTCTTTTCACTCGTCAATTCGACTTCGTTTTCGAAAGAATTTTAATAATCGCGAGGGATGAATTCTCGACGCGCTCGAATTTTCGAGAAACGGAAAAGCCAAACTCGAGGCTGATGGCGCGTCCACGAGTGCGTCGACGCCACTTTTAGAATCGGAGCAGTTCTCTAAAAGCCGTTTTACCTTTTTCTCTTCTTTCTTTCTTTCATCTTCGATCGCGGCGGGGGAATATTCGAACGCATCGAAAGGAATATCTTTCTCGAACCAACGCTCTCCTTCTCCTAAACGTTTCCAATTCGCTAGAGGTTGTAAAGAAAACACCGCGATCGATTACTCTCGACTATTCCCACGGGAACAAGTTTGGATCGAAAGTTTGGACGATGGCAGTGATGAAAGGATGCTTCCTTTCTTTCGAGTCTCGATCTTGGGATTTCGATCACGAACCGTGATGCAGGAAGATGGATATTTTCGCCCCGTGCCTGAGGAGAGGAGTGTCCTCGCGCGTCCCCTAAGACGCATACGTGTCGCTTTACGCGAGAACGAGGATTTCTGCGAATCCGGGATGAAAGCTCGCACGCGATTGCTCTCGTCACGCGAAGCGTGATTTCTCTTGCCGATCTTCTCGGAAGACAGCAAAGGATTTCGGCTTCCCTTTGCTTGCACTCTCCCCGCGGATAAGAAAGAAGGGGGATTCGCGCGTGAATTCTATTCTAGCATGACCACGAGGGACACGTGGATTGGCGTTAAATTGGCCCGACGATTCTGGAAGAAGGAAAGAGGATAGGACACATCGCGATACACGTGGTGTCCCTTTTACCCTCTGCTTGCAATTAGTCTCCGCTCAATTTCATCGGTCGATGATTTACAATCGATTGTTTCCCTGTAACGAGACTCTTTGTCCGCCAATGAGTCTGAAAATTGCAGCGAATTTCTCGCGAGGAGAATCGAGAGAAACAGGGAGGTTAAATTATCAGAAACGGTATTAACAAAGCACGCTTTGACAGATTAGAAATTAAATTCGATTCTCCACCGAGACGAATATATATATTGGTCTCGTGTGCGTTGGTTATAGAAATATAATCCGATCGAACGGAAATTTTTGTTCAGAAGGACGGGAAACTCCATTATCACCGCCACCACCTTCGAGCTCCTCCGTTCAGACGTCGCCTCGCGGATTGGGTTACACCTGCGGTCCCATAGATGGATCCCTGTACGCTGTGGTACACCAGGGTGCTGCCGGTGGTGCCCGTGGCTCGCCATTGACAGTTTCCATGGACAGCGGAATTAGCAGCGCCCCGCCACAACGACCTAGCCCGCCCGAGCCGGAGCCGGATAACCAGGCTCACGGCGATCTCGATAAACTGCTCCATGATATGATGCTCACCGTCGAGGTAAGCTCTCTTCGTCGATCGAACTTTCCTACGTTCTTTACTTTTCGAACGTTGGAAGATAAGAATAACGGGAAAATCATTTGTTACTCGAGAGAAATTTCGTGTTAAAATTTCTTTCCACTCTTCCTCTCTCGTTTCTCGCCGAACGAACGAATCTTGTTAATTTCAGTCGATGCCGGATCCCCCAACAGAGGATTACAGAACGGACAGGAGCGAGAAGATGTACATTCAAGAAACTCGCAGCTATAGCAGCCATGCGAGCAGCCATTCCCCCTCCACTTATTCGACGCTGAAGGATTCGTACAGGAATTACAGCGGCGGGAAAGAATCGAGCCCCCCGTACAACTCGAGCAGCAGTTACAGCACCCTGAAGAACGAATATCGCGAGCCGCCCACCAAGATGGACCATCGAAGGGACGAGTTCGAGTATCGCGTATCGCCCGACCGAAAGATCGAATCCTCGACCGATCCGTACAGGAAGCACGGTGACTCGTTCTCGCCACCTGGAAACATCGATTACATAGACGAGGATATACCTTATCACGCCAGGCAGACGAGTCAACCGTTCTCTTACGGCGCCACCACCGACATGCTCAAACATCAGAAACTTTCCTCCCCCTCTTTGGTGAGGAAGGCGTCCGTACGCGGCACCGCGCCCGTCGTCGATTTCGAGGACATTCTCGGGGAGAACTCGAGGAGACCCGTCAGCCCTTTGAGCCCCAACACCCCCGATCCTCCGCCAGAATTCGCCAACGGCTCTGCTAAGAACGCCTCGGATCACGTGGACGGGTGAGCGATGCATATATCTTCACACCTCTTCGCTAACTTTTATTTATTAATTAGAAATATCGAATCTTTCAAACTGCTTACACATCGTTCTAAGATAATAAGGGATAATATTAAGAGTTTGGAATAACGCGCTTTATTGAAAAATAACTCTCCGAAAAAACGTATCATTATCTTTTCTCTTTCGAAATATTTTTTCGAAAAAAACGATCTTTAGAAAAATGACGATTCTCGTCAAAACAACTCTCTCTCTCTCTCTCTCTCTCTCTCTCTCTCTATGTATGTATATATATATATATATATACCTTCGACAAACCGATTACGGGATCCCTTTTCCTGGCACGATTCCCGGCTAACGTTTAACATCGAGACAAGCTCTAGCTACACTACGTGTAACAAATCCCATAATTAAATGCGCTCGGCCCGTCTCTAATAATACTTCGAGGGGTGAGACCGCGGTGAGGCCCGGCTCGTGGAACCGTTTCGTCACGCCCGACGTACATTGTGAAACTGCGATGAGGAGAGACGAGGAGAGAGATCAGGAGGAGGAGGAGGTGGTGGAGATTTTCCGCCCGGGATCGAAGTGGCGCAAACTGGGCCATTCCACTGGCAGAGGTTCCAGTGGACGTGTCGCAACTCCTCCGAATAGGGCGCCGCAAAAGGACTCGATCGAAACGAAGGAGAGAGAGAGAGAGAGTGGGATAGAGAGGATGGAAAGGACAGGAGGATAAAGGACGTACAATTAATAAATTGTCTACCCATAGGCGGACGCGATTGCGACGCAGTGCGGTCGTCGTATTTCTGCCAGGAATGGCGAACGCGGTCGTCGTGAGTCATTGTCGGCCGGCCGGTGCAAATGGAAAGAGAAAAGTCGGTGGATGCGGACGATGCTGGCACGGACACGCGTCGTATCGCGTTATGAAATACGAGTTTCGCGGTCGGAGGATGGATACTGGCGAGCCAACGACCGCATTGTCGCCTCGTTGATTCGCCGTTCTGGAACGTTGCGTCCAGTTTTAGAAATATATCGGAGAGCGGAGTTGACGGAGGAGAGAGAGAGGGGAGAAGGGGGGATTTTAATCGAATTTTATTCTCATACGCGAGATTGTTCTATTTTCGATGTTGTCGTTGATTGGAGAATTGATCATGGGGAACGAGCTCGCGTGATTAACCCTATGCACAGAAATTATTAATTCTTGCCTCGAGTTGGAATATATACGAACACGTCCACTTGAATTGATCTACAGACATTTTATTCCACGCAATATTCGAGAATATTAAAATTGGGGTGAGGAATGGACTTTGAAACGTTTCGTAATTCGAAAGATCGCGCGGATAAAAGATTTTGCAAGATTTTTCATCCCCGTCGAACGATTCGTGGACATTTCCTGAATCTCTCGAAATTTTATCATTCGAGAAGAAACGAATAAGATCGGACACTTAACAAGTTTGTTAAACCGTACACGTTCGCTGGAGTTCGTCGAACTGGACCGGCAGTTCGACGGTAAAATACTCGTTTCGTTTTGTGTATCGAGTCGCTGGAGGGCCGAAAGCCGTGAAAATAAACGTCCCTTGTGCGGAGCCGAGGCGGAGAGCGAGCGAAACCGCAAGTTTCGCCCGGATATTTATGAAGAAGCGTGATCCGCTACGATGGAGAAACAGGCGACGTTTATGGTCGAGGAGGTCGACAGACGTTTGGCAGGTCTGCTTTCTCAGCCGCAAAGAAGCTCTCCTTTCGGGGGCTTCACCGTTCGTTCCTTGTCTCTCGATCCTGCTTTTCCTCCCTTACCCTCCCCGTCCCGACTCGTAGCCGTTTAAATTCCATCTACGGCCGCTGCGCTGCCTCTGAAACAATCGTTCCAAGTACCGGAGGCTATCTGTACCTCGATCGATGCCGTTTCATCCGATTTCAAGATAACATTCCTCCCTTTGATCCCGTTCCTGGAAATAAATTGTCAAGTACTCGGAAGCGATTCTCGCATTTTCGAAAAATGACGATTCGTTCGCGAAATCTCGTCGATTTATATAAGGAATATCCGAGAGAAATCGATGATTTGTTTGATATTTTATTTACTGCGATCCTAATCATTTCGTTATTAATTCGTACGCTTGTTACTTATGCTCTACAAATTTGCGGAACGAATCGAAATCTTCAGGGGACGGTAAAATTGGATAGCGGCTAAATTTTTTAAGAATCTAAGCTTAGAAAACGGCGACGATTGATTCCATTAAGAAACCGCGTCTGCGGTATTCGAGAAACGTCGCCGAAAATACGACGGAAATAGAAATATTCTGAGATTCGTTGAAGGGAGAGGGAGAATGTCCCTATTCGCGGGACTTCGACCGTCCTCTGACATAATTATAAATATAGAACGGACGAGAGTCGGTAAATCGGCCGGCACCAGACTCACCCCTTTTGTTTTTTCTTCTTTTTCTTCTTCTTCCCCTTTTTCTTTTTCTCCTTGTTTTCGTTCCTCTTCTTCTTCTTCTTCTTCTTCTTCTTCTTCTTCTTCTCCACTTTCTCGTTTGTTCTTTGTTTCCCGCACTTCTGCAACTGCATTTTCTTTCCGCTGGCAATTTTTCCATCGCCGGAGGAGCTTCGTGGAAGCGGAGCGCTCGGATACGGAAGTCATTCGAAGCAGAAAGGGAGCACAAAAGCGGTTCGTAAAGGCTTCGCGCAATTTTCCACGACGAGCTCGCGTTTCCGACGTCCTTTCCGGACGTCCTATCCTGGACTGCTCTTCCCTCTAACCGCGATATTATTTCGAGGAAGATCAGTCTCTCGCTCCGTGAAAAATTCTCTCGTGCTCGATGCCGAGATAAATCATCATTTCTCCGGGGAAAATACCACCAGAATCTTCTTCGATACTTTATAAATTTCCTTCTCAAATTTATTTCGTTTCGATCGTAGAACGGTGGTTTTCTTTCTTCGTTTTGCGCGAGGTCATAAAGTGCGAATATTTTTTTTTTAGCAAGTAGGAAAGTTAATTTTTAATATCTACCTTTCGTCGATAATTTTCTCTCGCTAGGAGAATTTCGAATGTTTTTTAAAACCTTCGTTCGAAGTTTTATTTTTTAAAACTTTTTTATAACAAGGAATTTCTATCGTCGAGAGACAAATATTTATAAATGGATGATAAATATCTGTAAATCGATGTATCGACGCGTAATACAGGTAAACAGGAAAAAAATTAGCTATGCCAAAACGATCGGCTTGTTTTTCTTACTTCACGTGGAAAGGAGCTCCTTAAATAATTTGAATGTTACAACAGTAATATTCGCAGCTCGTTCTTAGAAATAGTAATCGAGCAATCGAATACACTCCAAACACGACGTTAAAATTTATAGCCCTTGCACAGAGGTTAACGCGAATTTACACTCATTGCTTCAGAATTTATAGTTATTGTTACTCTTCCAAAACGCGGACTACGAAATTGCTATTAAACAAGATTACGTGTCCGGCGGTGTTACACGTCGTAAAATATTGGCTACACGAAATGAAACTGTTTTACATCCGGCCTAGGAAATCGCATAAACGATCCCGAAAATATCGATCTCGAAAAAAAAAAAAATAAAATAAAATAAAAAAAAAGAGATTGGATCAACGTAACGAGCTCGAATTCTACTATTCGAAACGCGAGAATCTTTTGCGGAGATAGAGAATATCCGTTTCGGTTTATTTCAAACCGACACCTAACCGGGATAGAACGCTTGTCCTCGTAAATTCCATTGCCATTAAATTCCCTCCCTCCTTCACTCCTCCCCTTTTTTTTTATTTCACGGATAGAAATGGAACGTTTTAATTTCACCAGGAACGTTTCGTTGCGTCGTTACGCGTGCAAATTTTACGCGTTCCCGCGCGAATATGAAATGAAATCACCGTTACAACGTTTTTTGGCCAACTTGGATTTTTCGATTGATATCATTCTCGTAAAAATGCGAGATATTCGTTTTTTTCCGCGAACATTTATTAAAATCCAATTCAACGACGTGTATTTCTTTGAAAATAATTTCAAAAATCGTCGACTATTCCGTGCTTGCGTTTCTTTCAGTTTAATAGAACGAAATATGTTAGAGAGAATTAAGAAAACAACGTGACAGATATATACGAAATCGGTAATCAAATTGTTGGAAGGTGGGTATATTAAAACGGGAATGGGAAATAATTTCTCGAATTTGATGCAAGTCGGGAACAGAAATCTCCAACTTCTTCGTCTTAAACGTTTCGCGCATGGAACAGACAAGTTGATCTTTCAAAGCTCGTTACACTTCCCCTCTCCCTTGCGTGGAAAGGAAAGGGGGTTGATTTTCCATCAGTTTGCAGAAACTGAGAAATCCTATTTACGGTTCTCTCTTTCACCGGCGTGAAATTTACGTCGTCGTTTGATCTCGCGGCGAATTAACTTGCCATCCAAACCCGGTGCGCATCCACCACACGAGCCTCTGCACTGACACGCGCCACGATTTCTACAGTTCGTCCTTTTCGCGCGAATTATTCGAACGCATTTTCGCGTTAAAATCCTTCCAATCCCCGCGCGAACGAATATTTTTCATATTGTGCATTCGACGAATACCAGCGCGACGGTTTAATTTATTAATTGGAAAAACAGAGATCGTGATAAAAATCGTAAGGAAATATCCATTATTTCCATTTTGGAGCGCTCGATCGCGAGGGCGTGGTCGTTCCACAGCGAGGAAGGAATTTCGTTAGCCGTTTAAAAGGGAGAAGGATAAAAATCGGATTGAGAGAAGCGGTTGATCGAAGCACACGAACGGAAATCGATGGAGCGACCCCATCGATCAGGATGCAATTATCCAGGATCTATCTTGGTAGGAGGTCCTGCCTTCCTCCGACTCTGGAACCGTGACGTGGCCCCGTTCTAACGAGGCTTTGTTACACGCTTCCGTGCCCCGTCTCGTGTTCCCTCCCCCCGAGAAAGTAGCTTCTCGTGTTTTCGTCGCCGCCCGGCCTCGCGAGTAACTCGAGTCGGTGTAACTCTTCCTCCTCGCTGGGAAGGCGAGGAAAGCGAGAAATCACGATTTACAGGATGAAAACAGCTGGTTCGCGGCAAGTAGCCAGAGATTCTAATCCGTGACAAAGGATCGAGCTTTCTTTCCATCCTTTTTAAAGAGAATTATACGCTTGAGAGAGAGAAAGAGAGAGAGAGAGAGTTTAGTTTAAGTTACGAGTGCTCTTCTTTTGTAATTTTGTCTTTCGCGGACGGATTAGGTTGGGCGAAAATTATTAGAAGGCGCAGTAACGCGGTGATTAAGAAAGTTTTCCGGCGCAGAATGGGAAAGTTTTTACCTTGTTCCACTCTTCTCGTTCAGATTATCATGGTTGAGGCAACAGCAGTTGAAACTTGCCGCGAGGAGGGATGAAAGAAACCCGGGGAAACTTTGGCGACAAGAAACCGGAAATCGCGTGATCGGCGAGCTGAGAAGCTTGCAGAGGGGAAGGATGAGGCACGACGGATACGCCAGCGATTCTGCGGTTCTTGACGACGATGAGGACACGTGGCTTATCAATTCCACTTCCGGGCAGGTAAAAAAAAATATCATTGAAACAGCGCTCGAATTTCTCCAGACTAAAAATTTCATCCAAATTAAATTACTATGATCCTCTCGATCTTCTTTGATGCAACAACAGTGAAAAAAAAAAAACAACAATAAAATCACGATATTTCTTTTCTCACGATTTTCCTTTCGCGAGTATTATTTTATATCGCAACAGCTAACAAATTTGTAACTTGCAATTTTCCAGTCACAATCGAGGGCAGCGCTTTACACATCCGCGCCGGCGAGCCCGTTGCTTCCGCAACGGTCGAGCAGCCGGAAGTACAACGGTACCACCGGAACCGGTACCCTGGGACGGCCACGGGCCGAGAGCGTGAACGAGCGTCCCTTCATGTCCATGAAACGAGCATACGAATATCGCAAATACAGCAACAACCAGGTAAACCGAGGAAGTATACGCTGTACACACAGTTGGAGAGCAAGTAGTTAGAGATAGGGGGGAGGGGGGAGAAGAAAGAAAAAAGTAGTTTGCAGCACACGTGTGTGGGCAGTGGGATCGATCGTGTTTAACGAGCGCTTCGTGTCCAGGAGCATAATAAAATGTTTATCGTCGTGTGCATACACGGAGGGAACGAGAGCACGCCGCTCTCGATTACGCGAAATAAATATTTATTAAGCCGCGGGATGGGAAAAGAAAGGGAAAAAGAAAGAAAGAGAGAAAGAAGGAAAAAAGAACGCGGTATTATTAGGCCGGGAGCCATTTCACCCGGAGCGGTGAACTACTTAAAATAATTATCGGTAATAAGGATAATAAATCCGAAACGGCGGCACGATCGATTCTACCTTTGCGCGAATGAAACGGCGGCAGCACGAACGCTACAATTTAGTCCCTCGTAGATCGCGATTGTAAAACCAG
Source organism: Apis cerana (assembly GCF_029169275.1). Classification (NCBI taxonomy): domain Eukaryota; kingdom Metazoa; phylum Arthropoda; class Insecta; order Hymenoptera; family Apidae; genus Apis; species Apis cerana. The sequence goes on along the minus strand of NC_083864.1, from coordinate 6,130,380 downwards.
CTCCCATTGCGGTCCCGTGTTTTATGGTTTTATATATATATATATGCCCCTCAGTTAGATCCTAAACAACAACTCTCCCTTTACACCGTAGAATTCGCAAAAGAAGAGAGAGAAAAAAAAGAATAGAAAAGAAAAGATCGCTTTCCTTTTAGTGCCATGAGTATCTATAATTTAACCCTTTCTTCTGCCCACCTTTTTTCCAACGGTTATTACAAGCGAGGCGTTGCTCGCACGATTGATGCGCTATTAGATAGTCCAAGCTGATTTTTACGATACGAAATTTCTTTCTTTCCACGAAGAAAGTTGCCTCTTCCATCTTCGATAATCGCGATACGCCATATGAATACGCATCGAAATTTATCGTCGTTTATTTGCAACCCGATCTCGTCGCGTTCGTGACGATCGGGTAAAACGTGGATCGCGTTAAAATTTAATAGGAGGCCGATAGGTTGGAAATTAACGCGATTAACCGGTACGCTAATGGAGGATCGCGGTGATCCGATCGGTAATAGGGAATCAGCCCGTGTAAACACTCGGTGGCAGGAAAGGATTAAAACAACCCCGTCTCCCTCTAGCATGAAGCGCTTGGCTTGCTTTTCAGAGCCCTCCGACATCCCCCCGCTCAGGCTTAGCAAGCACGCGACCCTTAGGATTAGCAGTGCAGCTACAAACATCGTTCATTAACACGGACAAGCCTCAACCACCAAGGCCAGAGTCGCGTAGCGACAGCTTTGCTCGCGCTGACGCTTTGTTGCGCGAGCACAACAGGCAGCAACAACAGCAGCAGCTGGCCGCGGTCAACACGGAGCAACAGAAACAACCGATTGGCCAAGATTTCGCCACGACCATGCCTCGTAACTCTCGACCGGAATCGAGAAATCGAATCGTGTGTTTGAGCTCGACCACGTTGGCCGGAAACGTTGAAAGGACCACCGACCACGTGGACGGAGGATTGTTGACGATGGTCGATCAGCAACAATCGAGCGCGCGCAACAATCCGGACCCTCTCGTGAGCCTCATTCAATCATTGGCTGAAATTTCGCCCATTCGATCATCCCATACGGTGACTAACAGCAACAAGACAGACACGAACGATCATCACGCGCCGAGTATAGGCGCGGCAACCACCACCACTGCGAGCAGCAACGTTGTTAACGCCATCACTAATTGCTCCCCTAACCAGTCGCCCAAAGCATGGCAGAATTGCACCCAGGTTTGTCCCCCCCTGTCTCCTTCAGCGGCCATCCTCTTACTCTAGTAGTTTTCACTCTTAGTTCGCACGCCAGGAGAGAGATTTTCATCGTTTTCTCTTTCGTTCGTCGAATTTTTTAACGGATCAAAAACTTGCTTTTCTCGATCAGACGATTTATCGATTCTTAAATAGGATCTAATCGGTTTGTCCGTTTGTTATATTCGGTGAATCCATGCTTTTCGAAGTTAAAATTCGCTAATGTGACAAGTTTATTATCGTAACAATATGCACGAACAAAATTTCTCTCCGATCATTCCATATGTTTTCACCGCAGATCTTATCTTTCGTACATTTTCGAAAATCGCTTGGAACACCACGCTTGAACCGGAAGCACTAGAAGAGAGATTTATAAGTATGCCGCATCTTTTTGTAAACGAGAAGCATATTCGAAACGTTTCGATGGTTTTAAGAAAAAAGGGATGGTTAAAAATCGGACGAAAACTTGCAGTCGCACAATGACTCCGCTTCATCGTGGACCGAGAGGAGCGTAAGTCCCGGAAGCGCGGTGGTGAGCAGCGCGTCGAGGCCTCAAACTCCGGCATTTCCGGTGCATCCTCGGACCCCGTACGTGAACAACTCCTCGCCCACGGTCACGTTCGCGGCTGATCGCTCTTACGGCACCAACGCCACATACAACGTGAACAACAACAACAATAATTTAAATAACGTCGAGGCAGCCGGGAACAACAACAACAACGTCGGAAATTACGCGAGCGAACGAACGATCTACATCGAAGAACGAAGAGAAGTCTCGAAAGAGACGGGGCTTCCACCCAAGAGTCCGACAACACAGAGGTGGGTTACTATTTTTTTTCGCTCGTTGATCAATTTTCATTAATTTTCGTTTTTAAATTGTTTCATTCCCTCGATCGGTGTAGATTGTGAAATATTCGATGAAAATATGAAAAGAAATTGATTCGCGATTAATCGTATCTCTTTGTTTCTCTTTGTTTTTCAATCGATTCAACGATTGAGTTCGATTCGAGAATTATTAGAATAATGATTATAAGAATTAAGAGAGAATTAGAGATTAATTCAATTTTTTTAACGAATTAAAACAGGATGATTTTCTTTTTCTTTCTTTCTTTCTTTCTTTTTTTTTTTGAATTATTTTTTAAAAGGCAAAAATCATTCGATGGAGTATTTATCTTCCATCGAACATTGCTGGTGGAGCAATGATTATGACACAGTACGATATTCGTGATTCTAGACGCTTGAGTTTCCCGGCAAGCGGGCCACTTAAACAAACGCATAACAAACGATGGCCGCTCACTAACCAATCGGCGTCGTTCGACTATAGGTAATATATATTGTTTCAGAGCACTGGAACGCGTGTAAAATGATGGATCCGCGTTTCTGAACGACGGGATGCGCCGTGAATGTTTAATGTCGTGCCACTAACTATCTGTATCGGTGTATATATACATATACGTTATCCAGCTGCAACCGCATCGTGAAGTAAGGGACGTGAAAGTAAAATATGGGGATCGATAATGTAAAATTAATTGGAATATTTGAAAGTATCCAGGGCATGGCTCGATTGAAATGGAGATTGATCGATACGGTTGCAGAGGTGCGTTTTTCACGATCAGCATCGTGATGAAAAAAAAAAAACTGAAGAGCTAAGAAACACGCATTGTTCGTGTGTGAGTGTGTGTCTATATTTGCACCTGTCGGACTAACAAAAGCTCGAGCTTCTTGCATCGTGAAAGCACGACTGTCATCCAACAGAATGTACAAGTATCACCAAAGTTAAAAAGAAAAAAAAAATAAGGAAACTCGCGTAATAATTATCATCAGGCAGGCTTTTTATTAATAAATAATAAATTCCAGAAAGAAGGAAACATTCGCGTGATATCGTTGATTAACATATACATATATAATAATAACGTGCACTATCATTTATTTAATGACAACTGTTTTCTTGGTAATCGTATCTGTATATAGACGTGTGTGCGTGTGTGTGAATCGTCGTTCTTAGATTGAGAAAAAATGAAAAAAGCAGTAAATTACGACGATATTCGTGTCTCTCTTTCTCTCTCTCTCTCTCTTTCTCTCTCACATTCATTTTCTGCCTGTACTTCCTTAATCGATGTATTCCTTTTCCCCTGTCCTTTCATTTTTTTTCCCCCTTTGCTCTTGTATGTACCACATTTCCAGTGTTTTCTCACGGCGTACACGCCATCTTGCACGAATCACCTGACAATACACACACATACACACACACATACACGTTGTACACACACATACACGTTGTACACACACAAAGATCACAAAATACACGCGTCTGCCTGCACGCGGAAAACGAACCTTCTCGAAAATGCAGTTTGTAACGATGCGTGTGATTGCTTCCTTGTAGCAAGGACCGATCTGTTTCTCCGATAAACGAGCCAACGATGCAACAGTCGCAAGCTGTCTCGCGCAGCCCTGGTACTCCGACCCATATCGAATTCGCCCAAAGTCCTAAGGTAACGTATAAACGTTTTCTTAAAAATCAATAAAATCATTCCACGTTATTTCTTATTCTCATCGTTAAATTTTATTTTTTTTTTCTTCCTCTTTAGAGTGCCACGTCGTACACTTCCATAAACAGCGGTGGCCAATCGTCTCCTCAGGTGCAGTATTACGGTTCAAGACGGTCCAGTGTACACTCGAACACCGAGCCTCAAGAAGTGGCCGACGTGAACGTGAAATTCGTGCGCGACACGAGCAGAATCTGGTACAAACCTAACATATCTCGGGAGCAAGGTATTACACACGAAGAAGAAGGATAAAGAAGAATCGTTAAGGGGAATGATATTAATTAACGTGACGTTTCTCAGCGATCTCGATGCTGAAGGACGCAGCGCCAGGGACGTTCGTCGTCCGGGACAGCAATTCCTTCCCAGGGGCCTTTGGACTCGCCCTGAAGGTGGCGACCCCGCCTCCAGGTGCGCCCAGCAGTCCCAGGGACCCGTCTAGCGAGCTGGTCAGGCACTTTTTAATCGAGCCCACCTCGAGAGGCGTCAGATTAAAGGGATGCGCCAACGAGCCGGTTTTCAGCTCGTTATCGGCGTTGGTTTACCAGCACAGCTTGATGGCGATGGCTTTACCTTGCCCGCTCTTGCTCCCAGAACCGGAAGCTGCAGCCAGAGCCCTTGATTCGCCAGGGACGAACAGCACGCAGCAACTGCTCGCACAGGGTGCAGGTAAATCGATCGAAAGGAATCGATCGTTCCTCCTCCGATGGTTTCTTCCTTTCTTTTTTTCTTAAATTCGTGGATCGAATTTCCGCAAATTCGTGCCGTTGATCGTCTTTTCTTCCAGCCTGCAATGTTTTGTACCTGTTCACCATGGACATGGAATCGTTGACCGGGCCTCAAGCCATCAAGAAGGCAGTGACGACCATGTTCGAGCAAAAGCCGTTGCCCGCCGCGACCATAGTTCATTTCAAAGTTTCCACCCAAGGGATCACTCTGACGGATAACGCGCGAAAGTTGTTCTTCCGTAGGCATTATCCCACGAATAATATCAGTTATTGCGGTTTGGACACGGAGGAGCGCACCTGGGATTTCGCCAGCGAGGAGACCGGCCGATCGGTCAGCGCCCAGTACGTTGCTCTTTCTTTATGTGTTTGGAAATCATTATTCGGTCGATTTTTTTTTTTTTTTTTTAAGTTTAATACTTGCAAAGAAGCGAAATAATATTCCCTTACGATCGTGACGTTTCTTCGTTCCAGTCGATGTTTCGGATTCGTTGCCAGGAAACCGGCGCACAAATCGGACAACCAGTGTCACGTGTTCGCCGAGCTAGAACCGGAACAACCAGCCACGGCCATAGTGAATTTCGTGAACAAGGTCATGATGGGCAACTCCATAGCGAAGGCCAACATCGTGTAAATCGTTTTTTATTCGTCTCACGCGTCCTCCAAGATGCATGAATAACGGTTTTTCGTCTTCGAGGCCTGACAAGAATCGATGAAAAAGAAAAAGAGAAGAAAAGAAAAGAAAAAAAAAACCCATAAAAGCGCGATTCATCGCGAAGAATGAATACAGCTTGACCGCCGTTTCACCGAGAAGAAATATAGTTATATATGTATGAGCGTGCTGTTCGTTCGAAAACGACGATTAGTTTGACTCTCGTCGATAGATGTTGGCGCGTTGTTGAACGTAGAGACAGAGTCAGTAGAGCATGAAAACGTTCTAAGCAAAACTATTAGGTAGAGATTAGAACGATAGGGAATTGATTCGTTATTGTTCTAAACGGAAGAGGTTTATATGATACGATATATATATATATATATATACATGAAACTCGATTCCATCCTCCGTGTCGGTGTGATCACACGTTTCATCGCAGAAGAGAATGAAATTAATTAATTAGAACGCGACGATCGTTACTACTCGTTGTTTACAATTATTAATAGGTGATAGTAGAGTAATATAAAATACCCGGATACCCGGAGCAAAGTACGATGGCGGGATTGCAACTTCCACGTGTTGTATTGCGTTGTATTTTTGTATGGAAAATATTCGAGGATATCTTTACCTTAAGAATTATTATCACGAATTATTCCTCTATATACATATTTTCTACGAATTTTTTACGTCTACTTAACTCCACCTCCACCAGAGGATCTACTGCTACCAATGTCAACCGCATCGCGATCGAAAAGCAATCTATCTAGAGCCACTATTGACTAGCGTCCCGCTGATATCGATTTCGTTTTCTTTCTTTTCTCTCTCTCTTTTTATAATCGCAATCATTATATATTCGTTCAGAGACGAAGTTACAGAACACGACGTTATACTTTGCTTCCACCACGAGATACACCGTTGCGCGAAAACGCGTATTATTGCAAGCGAACGTACCGATAGTTGGTAGCTATAGTTGACGAGTTAATCGACCGTGCTCTGTGCGGGAATCTCGGAAAGATCGTCGCGCGTTCGAAGCGCAGTCTCGCGAGTACGTGTCTCGATCGCAGAAGATAATAATAAAAAAAAGAAAAAAAGAATAGTTTGCACGCGTATGTACGTACACATTGTTATAAAAAAAAAAAAAGAAAAAAAAAAGAAAAAAGGAAAAGAAGAAAAAAAAAAGAAGAGGAAGATCGCAAGAAAATATAGTTGAATATATTATATATAATATATATATATATATAATATAATATATATAATATAATATATATATATATTATTAACCACGTTATACGTTGAGACTCTCGAGTAATGTTTATCGAAGAAAATGTTACGTCGTTGTGCGGAGCCGTGCCTGTGTATCGTAGCCCGCCATGTTCCACGAGAAAGCAGCGGTTCAACGTTACGTTACGATGGTAAAACGTTCTATAAATAAACTGTAAATAAGTTGAAACACGAGAAAGTATGAAAAACACAGTGTCGGGCGGAAGGGAGGAGGAGACAATCCGAAAGAGCTCACCGAGATAAGAATCGACGATAAAGGTCGAGGAATAAAATGGGGGGAGGGGAGGGGGAAAAAGAAAAAAAGGAAGAGAAATTTTTAATTTTTTTTCTTTTTTTTTTCTCTTTTTTTTTTTTTCCTTCGAAACGCGTCAACGTGACGGAACTGAATATAAATAAACGATACTCGATGAGAAGTAGAGAGCGGTATCGAAATCGAAACATCACATTTTGTTTGGTGACTCCCCGTAGGTTCTTGCCATTTGATTCGTCCTCGCGAGTGACGTCCTCCTTCGTTCGTCTAGAAAAAAAAAAAAGAAAAAGAGAAAGAAAAAGGAAAAAAATTGGAAAATATGCGTCGACGAAGGAAGATGAGATCGGCGGGGACGACGACAAGCAGTCAATTATCACGGAAAAAAAAATCGTTATACGTGTAATTACGACAATACCGTGCCACGAGAGGATCCACGATATAAGAAAGAAAAAAATAAAATATCGTTTATCGTCGTTCCTCGACGTCGCGAAAATTTTTCCTTTCCTACTTTCCCTTCGTCTTCTTTTTTTTTCCTACTGTTCTTGAACTGCAAGATCGAGAAGATCAGTCTGGATCTCGTTGCAAGGATCTCCCTCTTCTTTTATCCAATCCGATCGTCGATGGATGGACGGAACGAAGATCGAGGGACTTTTCTTTTTTTTTTTTTCTTCGTCATAGACACCGTGCTGCTAGTCAAAATTCGATGTGTACACTCGAACGAACGGGAAAAACGAATTCTGAGACAAGATACAGATCTCGATCGCAAGAGAACAATCGATCCGAAGATTTTTCTTCTCGATCAATCTCCTCTATTTTCTTCCTCGATGCCGTTCCCCGTGGCCGAGTTCCTCCGGCCGCGTGGCGCGATCATTCTCCCGTCTCTTTGTATTGTGTATGTTTCAATTTCTTTTCGTACAAGTGGAAAGCCGACTAACAGAGTAACATTAATTTAACACCAGTCATTATTATAATATAATTATTAATTATTATTACTTATTTACGCTCTATCATTACGTACATTCACGCAATAATTGTATTGCCGCAATATACCGGGGAACACCCGGGTAATGCTCTTATAGTTGTAAACGATAATAAATCATATTCGCAGCGTAATCCCGAATAATCCAATCCTCTTTTCATTTCAGGAGAACATGTTTTAATATTTGAAACGATGGAGAGGAATGACAGCTTTGCCCCCTCCGCCCCCTCTTTTTCTTTTTTCTTGTTTCTTCTCACAAAACATGCTCGTCATTATATCTAAATCTGGATTAATAACCTTACTTCAACGATGCAAAAGTAGAATGATCAAAAGTGAACGGGTGAAAATTATATCGACGTAAAATACAGTAAAAACTTTACTTTCCTCGTTGACTTGTAAATATCTATGTGTAGTATGTAAAATTCCTGCTAAAATGAAAGGAAAACCGGTCAAAAGAAGAAAGAAAAAAAAAATAGCATGATTTCATTCCGTAACCTCGTATTTTACGTTCGAAGAGAATTGAACAAGGATTAGACAAGGTAGGTAAGAGAATTACCTCCTCCGATTACCGTTAACGAATTAGAATGGAATGGAGCTGTGTCGCGAATAAAAGTGTTAGAATATTTCCTCTCGACCGGATTCCTCTCGATCGAATGTTGAATCGATGTGCTTTCGACGCAATAAGCAATAAATGATTAACTCTCGGAACGATTCAAAAAAACAAAAAAATAAAAATAATTAAATAAATAAGTAGAATCATAATCGACAAGAATTGGGAAAAGAATTAAAGCTATGAATCATCGATCCATCCACGTAGATTTTTTTCTTCACGAAGGATCAAGTAGAGTGGAATTTATTTATTCCATTAACCTTCTATCCACCATCCACGAGGCCATAAAAGTTCCCACGAGGTGTATTGAATACCGCACAGAAATCCCGTAAGTCAAGCCCGTGGGGCAGGTCCAGTGAAATTGTCGTTTTTCGCGTACGGAGCAACGGAGTCGGAAAGACTGGTTTGCACCAGACAGGGATTAGTCAACGGGAAGACGTCGCGACGACCGTACATTCCGGGCCTGATTCAGGCCGACCATGGCTGTCGACTCGAACTCGATTTTCCGCCTCGTGTTCGGCTTATCGGTGATCATCGCCTCGAATCGAGCCACGGCTCGACCGCAGCGCGCCGATTTCGAATTTTTCCCCGCGGGGGAGTACAATTGCTCGTCCTTGAACAATAACGATTGGTCCTTCGATAAGAAGAATCGTGAAGCAAGGTTGGAGGAATATTATTTTCCGTGGCTGAATTTCGAATTTCGATATTAGATCTTTTTTTTTTTTGTTCAATTTTGAATTCAACGATGATATTTGAATGTTGTCATTATCGTCGATCGTGACTTGTAATTTTTCAATATATTTCTCGCTCGTTGGAATTTGAAGATAAAGATCGGATTTCCAGTGATTAAAGATAAAACCACGGTCGGAGATTTTGAAAAAAAAGAATGGTGGATTTTGTTTTAGATTTACGGTAGGAGAGGATATCGTATACAACGAGACCGAGGATGATTTAACAATCGATAATGAAATCAGAGGATTTTCTTTCTCGAACATCGTTGATTCTGTGTTCACCGTGATGGCTAACGGACTCGATTCCATCGTGACTAGTATCATCGGCACGGAGAAAAGTGGCAAGCCTAAACCCAACAGAGTGAATTACAAAAATTATCAATTGATCAGATTGTTCCCTAGTTCCCAAGGGCACGTGAAAGAGTTAAAGGAGCTGAAGGAGGCCGAGACTGAGGATATTAAATTTTGGAGCGAACCGATGTACAACAAGTGTGTTTCGTGTATTTTCTCTTCCTCTTCTCCAATCTTAATTCTATGGATCGCGTGAATTATTTTTATAATCGTTTATTCTAGAACAACCGACGTAGTCGTTGCTCCAGATCTTGTCTCCGAGCTGAAAATATTCCTTAGAGACAAAGGAATCGATTTCAAAGTTTTGATAACGAACATTCAGGTACGAGATGGTATCGGAGAAAAGTAGATTGTGAAAAAAAGAAAGAAAAAAAAAAGACCGAGTCGAAGATAAACTCGATAGGGATTTGATTTTTACGACAAATCGTTTAATTGCTTCTTTCCTTTTTTATTGCGATAGAAAACGATAGCGAATCAAAATCCAAAAATGTCGAAGGAACAACGCGACGATCTCGTCTCGAGCCAGGGGCACAGTATGACTTGGAAACGATATCATCGATATGGAGGTACGACAACTTGTCGAACTTGGAGATTTCCTTATTTTATTATTCCGATATTCAAACATCCGTTAGTTACATCAATCCGTATACTTTTGAAATTCCACGTTCGGAAAACGTGAATCTTGGCGAAACAAACTCATAACTCTTTCTCATTGAACTTTTCTAATAAAGGAAACTTTCAGCGCGAATATGATCCCCTGGTTCCAAGTAGCCCCTCCACCGTTCTCAATCTCCTCTTACCATTCCTGCCTTCCTCCTATACCATATCCCAAGCTATCTCTCCCCACTACTCCCCACTACAGGATAATAATATTCCTGTTAGATGAATTCACAAGAATTCTCGAGCGTTACGACGCGCTCTACAACGTTTTTAATTTATAACGAAATTATAAACAAAATCTTTATGAGTGTTTCTTTTTTTTCTCAGAGATCGTCAGGTACATGGAGTATCTGACTCTAAAGTATCCCAAACTGGTCGAAGTGATAACTATAGGTCATAGTTACGAGGGTCAACCCATTAAAATGGTCAAAATTTCGAACGGGCGAAACAAAAGGAATGGATCCAAATCGACTGTCTGGATAGACGCTGGTGAGTTTCGATTCCCATACTATGTTTCCCGTAGAAAAAACTTACTTACATCGGTAGAAAAAGAAAGAGAAGAGGAAGAAGAATACGTGAAAAATTATACAGACATTCGTGGTGCGTTCGTACCTTGTTCAAATTTTCTTCGAATCGCAGCGCATTTGATCTTTGACAGCACGAAAGCGGTTTCTTTATTATTATTCTCGTTGGTTATTCCGTGGATTTACGGTTCAAACGACGTTATATACTCCGCATAATAAACGTGGAAATCCTTCCGCGAGACTGCACGCACGAAGCAATTTCTAGCCTGGAATTCATTTCTTTTTAAAAGAAATGATTTCCTGTGTACGATTAAAATTCCAAGGTCAGCAAGATAGGATCTTGGGTTCGTAATAAGAGAGGAAGATACTACTCTTCGTCGATAGATACGGAAATCTATGATATATTTATTTATTTATTCTTTTTTTTTTTAAGTATAACGCTAAATATAATTGATAAAATATTCGTTTATAATTGGTTCTTGCAAAACCAGTTTAAAATTACGTCAGAAATTTATATCTAGAGATTACCTCATTTAATTATAAGCAAGTAAACATACTGTAAACACCGAGCATGAATCGATGTCTACCTCGAGAAACAGTTATTCCTGTATGAATAAGTCAGCATCTCGTACAGCATACTCTTAATGCGTAGTTTCGTAGCTCTTTCTAATTATCCCGTTTCGACCGACCAACCAAATATTACGGTAATAAATTACCGGAAGGTATGCAGATGAAGTACAGAAATAGAAAAACTTCTTTCTTCCTGGGATTAATTTAATTACTCGAATTTTACTCGATGATATAATTAAATCAAAATATCGAATTCCTGGAAATTTTTTCCTTTTTTTGCGAGCAATAAAGATTTTCTTGGAGAAAGTTATGAATTTTAACCTCGATTCCCTTTAATTGTCGGAGCATGAAATTTTTCTTAAAAAGAAAGAAAGAAAGAAAGAAAGAAGTTTCGAGGAGGCAGAATTTTTCATGCTCGACGCGTTCCACGCGATCCTGTCCCGTTATTCCGTATTTTTTCTCGAATTGTCCTCACATTCGGTAGGTATGCACGCGCGCGAATGGATCGGTTCCGCTGTGGCGACCTACATCATCAGCCAGTTAGTCGAGAAGAACTCGAGCTACGCTAAATTGCTGGAGAGTTCAGACTGGATGATCTTACCTGTCGCGAATCCGGACGGCTACGAGTACAGTCACACGAGTGACAGATTGTGGAGAAAGACGAGGAGCAATCACGAGGAGAATCAAGAGGACAGTCGGTACGATCTCGTATCCTCGTGTCGTATTTTTTAGAAAATGAGCTCGACGCTTCGTAAACAAGAATGAATGGTCAATAAATGTTTTTCTAGGTACACCGATTACAGCTTCCTTCAACTATTGAACCATTATACGAAGTGGTTATGGGGTAAGTGCGAGGGCGTCGACCCGAACAGGAATTTTGGATACCATTGGGGCGAGGTGAAGGAGGGTGGGGCCAGTCTGGACCCCTGCCACGAAACTTACGCCGGTCCACGAGCCTTCTCTGAACCGGAAACCAAGGCTATGGCCGATTACATCTTGGCCAATAAGAAGGATATCAGGTATATCGGATGGATATGGCGATCGATTCAAATTTCACGTTTGATTTCCGTGAATGGAATGATGGATAAAATAAAATTTTTCAAGGGTTTATCTGACGTTGCACTCTTATTCGCAAATGTGGCTCGTGCCGTGGGGATACACGTATTCGAAACCGTCCGATTACACGGAATTGATGAACGTAGCTAAAAAAGCGATAGGGGCGATCTCGAAGGTGCACGGGACCGATTATCAACTCGGTCCATCAGCCGATTTGTTATATCCAACCTCAGGTACGGATTAATTACACAGATATGGAAGGTGAAAAGTAAACGATTCTTATCAATCTTGTTTCGATAATTAAAAATTATTCTCACCTTCATTTATGTGCTCTCTCTTATGTGTTTGTTTTGTAACAACTAATTAAACTGATAACTAATGGACTGAGTTGAGTATAAGACTTGACCGAAAGACGAGATTATATGTAGAATTAATATTTTATATATAGGATCATATATAGAAAAAATAAAGAAATATTTTTAAAAGTGTCAAGTAATAATACGAAATGTTTTTTTTTCTTTCTTTTTTGAACGAGCAATTAATCAAGAAATCGTGATGCAATTTTTTTTGGATTTTCGTTTATATTTTACATCAGATTTGTACAAAAATATTAAATACTTAAATTTAATTATATCGTTGCATGAATATCTTTTAAGCAAATTCAGAAGACAAAGGAACGGTCAATGAAAATACGATAACTTAGAAATTTTGCAATTTTTGCAACGAAGATAATGAAAATCTTATTGATTTTAGCTGTTTGCTAAGATTCTTATTGAATAGAAAAATTGAAAAATACTTGATAAATTTTAGGTGCTTCTGACGATTGGGCCAAGGGTGTAGCCGGGATAAAATACGCTTACACGTTGGAACTTCGAGATCGAGGAACATACGGATTCTTGCTTCCAGCATCGCAAATCGTGCCTACTGCTCGTGAAATTTGGGCAGGGATAAGAACGATCGCTCGTTTAGTAACGTGAGCACTGATCTCTCATTTTCTGAGAGTTGAAATAAGTTTCATCGTTCTTCGTGTTTACAGAGATTAGAAAGTTTTTTAATAATGAAATATCTGAAAAATCTGTAGGGATTGATAACATTGCTGATAATGTTTAGTATTGATGTAAATCAAAGATAATTTTTTTTCAGGAGCAATTATCGAATATGATGTGAGAAATTCTTTTTCGAGGGAATTAAAATATAATAAAATTAATTATTAGCGGGATTTTTATATTTATTGTATACGTTTTAAATAGAAATACGATCGCGTATGATTATAATTGATTTAAACGATGATGTGTAAATATTGTAAATTATTCATAGAGATAATTTAATCTAATAAATGTATATCCAAGGTTGATCAATTTAAAATGATTTATGAATGGCGTATAACGAAATGTAATGAAAATTTTAAAAATTGTGATTCACCATTGTGAGATAAAAACGAGTTGAAAACATTTCAATACTTACTTAAACGATTAGAATTTATGTTATTATAAATATAATTATGATTTTGTTAATTTTTTTATATCTATAAGAATTTTAACAATTTAATTAAACTATTCAATTGAAACACTCGAATTTAATCATTGAAACCTTAATTAAAGCAATAATAATTGAGAATATTATTAATTATTGGAGATGAAAAAATTTGATCTGATGGAAATCTTGAAATCTTATTGGTCGATAATCAATATCGTTTTTCAAAGATGAAGATTTTATTTTAATGTAAATATCTGACGTAAAAATAGTATCGAGTGGATCCCTTATCAATTATAATTTTAAATTATTATCAGATATCGAGTTACAACATTCTATATAAATCGTAATTTCCACTAGATATTTCAAATTATGTACAGACAATCGTACATAACAATGCTCACCAAGTGTCTATTGGTTACTATTTTCGTAATCCAGGGTAAGAAAATAATCTTAATATAATTAATCTCACTTATTATTTAAGTCTATTAAATATACTTATATTTTTACATTTTTAATAAATCTTAATAAGATTCAATATTATCAAATTAAGATAATAAAGATATTAATAGATATTATCTTACAGCCTGTTTGGCCAAATCCTTGGAACCCCGTATCACGGATGGCGTCCCCGCCACTCGTGGTGAATTCCCATACCAAGTTTCTGTCCAATGGGGAATTCCACCCTTAACTCAATACAGCCACTCGTGCGGTGGATCCATCTTGAACGAAAGATACGTCCTGACCGCTGGACACTGCGTCATGAAAGTTGGAAAGTCTAGAGTGATTGCTGGCAAATACGAGCTGAACAAGGATGAATCTTCTCAACAAGTCGTTAACGTGGCAAGGAGTATCGTTCACAAAGGATACAAAGGGTGAGTAAAATTTATTTCATCTTGGAAGAATTATTCTAATCTTGTATTTAAAATAAAATCAATTTAAAACTTGATGGTCAATTTGTTGAAATAAAAGAAAAAAGGAAAAGAAAAAAAGAAAAAAAGAAAGAGAGAAAGAAAAATGGAATCTTGATGATCTTTAAAGAAGTAAAATGGAAATCATATTGGAATCAAAATATTATTGAAATGGTATATCAAAATATCTTCTTCGTCATTTTTTTTTTTTTCATTGATCAAGAAAAACGATACGTAATCTCGTCTCGACATTTCCCATTCTCGAAATAAATGAGACGAGATAAGAAGAGAGGTCTTCAATTGTTGACTTAGAATAAAATCGGTATCGCTCGTGCTCCACTAATATAATTTTTTTCTTTATTTTACTTTAGTGGAGTTGCGCAACACGACATCGCTCTTCTCGTCCTGAGCTCCCCCTTGAAATTCAACAACTTGGTACAACCTATTACCCTGCCCAAACAAGGAGAGAAACAAACTGGACAAGCTGTACTCTCTGGATGGGGATCAATCTCTAAAACAGTAAAACCAACCTTACCAAACATCCTTCAAAAGGCTAATGTACCTATCCTGGACAACGCTGAATGCTTGAAAGAACTCACTTCCCAATCCGTTGTTGGAAACCAACCTGAATTGTTCGACACTCAAGTCTGTAGTGGTATCGCTGGCAAAGAGGTGTCTGCCTGTTCTGTAAGTACATTAATTTATTTTGAATCATTAAATGGTTGTATATATATATTTTTTTTATTAAAACTTGATTTGTTTCTGAGATCTTTTTAAATTATACATCGAGACGAAAGTGGATTTGAAAAGATTCAAAAAGAAAGTTGAAAGATTTTATTATTCTAAGAAATCTTTTATTTTATTTTTATAGGGTGACTCTGGCGGCCCGCTCGCCCAAAAGGTGGGTCAAAAATCTGTACAAGTTGGTATCGTTTCATGGGGTATGATGCCCTGTGGATCATCTCACATGCCCTCCGTATATACTCGTGTGGCCTCTTACGTAAATTGGATCCATGAAAATATGTCTTAAGCTCGATTATGATTGATTGATTGGTTTGTGATTGATTTGACAAAGTTTGTTTGTAAAATTCTTTTTAATAATGAAAACAAAATTTTAATAAAGGAAAAAAAATTAATATATTTAACGAAAACAAAAAAAATTTAAAGAAAACGATATATTTAAAAAAAACAAAAAATCTCTAAAATAAAATTTTATAATTGGAATTTTTCGAATAAAACAATAAAAAAGGATTTCGAAATTTTTATTCACTTTACCTTTGTCTTCTATTTTAATTCGATAAAATAATATAAAATAATAAAATACGATAAATTACAATTCAAAAGATTAAAAATTAATCAATGTAGATAAATCGGAAAGATTAATTAAAAAGAAAACAGAGATAAATAAGATAAATTTCTTTTTTTAAAAATTTCATTTCCTATTTTTTATTAAAATACAATGATTCATAAAAATTATCAAATGTTTAGATCTTATGATAGAAAATCTTTCTACATATAATATAAAATATTTGCGAAAGAAAGAAATAATATTTAAAAATCTAAATGCGTCACCAATACCGATAACCTTAATTAGTAAATATATATATAATAATATTACTTTAATTATTATTATCGTTATCTCGTGCCCGATGTGAAAAAAATAGAACGATTCGAGTACAGACACTTTAAAATTCACTCATTGCACAATTCTAAGAAAAAACATTCTCTTACATAGGAAACTGATAAAAGAAGCGCACCATCAATTCTATAAAAATAATAAATACGGAATAGATGACTGTGGAAACTTTGTAATCTTATGCTTATCAATAACTCTTCCATGAATTAAACCTTAATTTTTTCGATTCCCTGATATCGATAACGCACGATCTATATAAACTGTGCCCAGAATGCAATATCTCAAATTATCAAAATGTCTCTCAAACTGATTCTTTACATCGCCTTTCTCGTGGCGATCGCCTCTGGTAAGTGAAATTTTAACATAGATCGTCGTAAAAAATCAGATATCAAATTTTTCATCTTTACTTTTCATCGATCGCATTTTATTCGATCCAATTATTCGTTCCTCGTTTACAGCAAAATCCTATCGTGGCTTCAGAATACCGTTATTCGACACTCGCATAGTCGGAGGAAACGAAGCTAGACAAGGACAATACCCGTGGCAAGTTTCTTTGCAATGGGGATGGTTGTTCGGCTACTCTCATTTCTGCGGTGGTGCGATTTTATCCGACCAATGGATAGTCACGGCTGGACACTGTGTCCTGGCTGTTCCGAGCTACGGTGATTTCATAGTCAAAGCCGGAAAGCACGACTTGAAATTAGTGGAAAGCACCGAGCAAAGTATCGCGGTTGAGAGAACGTTCGTGCACGAGAAATACACAGGGTAATTGAAACGTCACTTAAATTTAAAAAACGAATATATAATAGAGATTCTCCTAAGATTCTTCTCAATTTTCATCTATAAAATAATTTCATTTAGAATAGAATATTAACTGTACTATTAATTTGTTCATCGATTATTTTTCCAGATCTATCTATCCTCTTTAATTTACAGATTCAACGTATTATCCTTATTAATTTCAGAGATGTAGCTCCCTACGATATTGCGTTACTGAAACTGGCGAAACCATTGAAATTGGGCAGCGTTGTACAACCGATTAATCTTCCAAGTGCTCCATCGAACACGCCAACCGGAAACGTGACTTTGACTGGTTGGGGATCGACATCGAGAACCAATACCCCGATAATGCCCAACAAACTTCAAACGGTCGATTTGCCGTTGATCAATCTGACCAGTTGCAAACAAGCCATAGAAAAACTTACTGGTCCTTCACCGTTGCACGAGACTAACATTTGCACTGGACCGCTCACCGGTGGTTTCTCCGCGTGTAGCGTAAGTATCACTCGCCCTTCGAGATATTTATGGACTTGAACTTAATTAAAATTAATTACGAATTAATTTCAATCGCGATCAAAGGGCGATTCCGGCGGTCCGCTGGCACTGAACACGACTGGAAAAGCTGAACTCGTTGGAATCGTTTCTTGGGGAATCGTCCCATGTGGAACCGTCGGTGCTCCGTCCGTATACACCAAGGTTTCCTCCTTCCTCACCTGGATTGGACACATCATGGCAACGAGCTGAATAACTTAATTCCTAATAATCTTATTGATTAAAGAGTTTTGATATATACGATAAAAATATAAAATGTTTTATAAGTATATTGCGAGATTGTGCAAAATATAAAGAATTGTATTTATAATTAATCACTTCAAAAGTTATATCTATTCTTGATACGAGAAATAAAAAATTCTTCAACACCATTCAACCAGCCATTAATGGATAAAGAAAGGGGAGGGATGGGAGAAAAAGAGTTTGTCGTCGAGGTACGATAAACTAGTTTAAATTCTAGTTGTTCCAAGTTGTGTAGGTTGTTGTAGGTAGGAAGAAATGATTCCAGTTCCTCTTCGATATGTGCTTTTCCGCGGCTGCTTTCGCCTTCTAGACACTCGTCATTCGATCTCGATTCCTCGGTGATGAAACAGTTCCACGAAATGACGAATAATCGCGTTCACGGAAAATTGTTACTAATTCTTCGCTTAATAAGTCTGGCGTGGTGTGCACAAGTTGAGGGTGAGAGGAAAAAAAAAGAAATTTCATTCAATTTTATCGTATCGTTATTGCTATCTAAAAAGTTAGACGATAGAGCCGATGGATTAATCCTATCTGAACTCAATTCTTCTCGTCTCTTCATCGCTCGTTAGAGACGATCTCGAGCATAGCGATGTTGGCGCAAAGACCAACGAGGATCGTCGGAGGGAGGGACGCGGAGAAAGGGTTGCACCCTTGGCAGGTGTCGGTGCAGTGGGGCGATCCAAGGAGAAAAATCCCGACGAAACACATTTGCGGCGGTAGTTTAATAACAGCGGGATGGATATTGACAGCTGGCCATTGCAAAACTCTGTCACCACCCATGGGAGAATTTCGAATACTCGCCGGCAAGTACAAATTGAAAATGATCGAGGAGACCGAACAGGAGAGATTGGTGAACAGGGTGTTCGTTCATCCACGATACGAAGGGTGAGATTTTTTTTATCATCCGCACACAATTACGATTCGAAAAATTGAAATATCGAATTCAGGCGCGTAGGGCCGTATGATATCGCATTGATGCAAGTGGAACGACCATTCGAGTTGAATCTTTTCGTCTCCACCGTTTCTTTGCCGTATCCCGATACGATTCCCGTTGGAGACGCTATGCTGACTGGGTGGGGTAGTATTGGAAGGAGCCAGGCTCACGAATCGCCGGAGAATCTTCAAGCAGCCATACTCCCGATCATTAATTACCAATTGTGCAACAAGATGATTGCGAAAAGTTTAAAACCGAAGGAAAAGAATCCTCTTCATCCGACGAATGTCTGCACTGGTCCTTTGGATGGCAGTTTGGCAGCTTGCAAAGTATAATGATAAAAAAGGAAAAGTTCGATCGATCCCCTCGTCACATTTTCTAATTCGAAAATATATCAAATTTTTCAGGGTGACTCGGGGGGGCCTTTAGTGACGAAGAACGGGTTCGATGAAGCGGAGGTGGTGGGAATAGTTTCGTGGGGTTTGTTTCCTTGCGGAAGGAAAAACGCACCCTCCGTCTACACAAGAGTTTCCGCCTTCATCACGTGGATCGCCATAATCATGTTAAATTACTCGTAAATCGATAATTGCTAAGGATAAGAATTACCTCAAGAATCATTGTTAACGCTTGTTTGTTTTTTATTCAATAAATAATTTCCGTTTTCGATCATCTTATTTCCTACATATACATATATATAAAAATATAATAATGTACATATACATATCGCGTAATTATATATATTAACATAGTTATTGTTATTTATACAACTTAAGCTACGATTCAACGAATTACAAAGATTTGCAAGCTTCCGTGACGACCATGACCGCGGCCAACGCTTCCTTAGCCGTTGGGATAATGTAACGAGATGGTAGAACGAAGCCGTACTTGCCAGTGTCCCTTAACTCGATCGTGTACGTATATTTCATCTTGAGGATGGCCTTCGCCCAGTCGTCGGAGCCACCGGAAGCCGCGTACAATGTCGTGGCGCTGTTTCCAACCGTGTAAACGCTTCTTGCCCCGTCCGCCTTCCTCATTGCCGTAGACACTTGCTTGCCAACGGCGTCGAGATCCGCGTAATCAGGCGGCACCCGTTTGTCGTAGCCCCAAGGGTACAAGATGTATTGGCCGTAACTATGGAACGTCAGATATGCCTGGATACATAACACGAGTGAGCGATCGATCCTCCAAAATTGAATAATCGGTTAATAATGAATCAATAATGGTCTCACTTTAAAATTGGCGGAGCTAGCTTCGAAGAAATATCGAATGGCGTTGGTCTCCGGTTCAGAGAACGGGCCTGAGCCAGCGTAAATTTCCCGACAAGGATCTTTGCTGGTTCCCAGGCCACCCCATCGATAGCCGAAGTTCCGGTTAAGATCGACACCGGTGCACAGACTGCCCACCGAACGCTTCCTGTTCTTTCTCCATAAACGGTCTTTCGTAAACGTGTACTCGTACCTGCCCAACGGAAGGAAGAAACGTAGAGCCAATTAACCGTATACTCTTTGTATACACGGATATACAGATACGAGATATTTCAATTTACCCATCAGGATTCACGACAGGGAGAATATAATAATCGGCCTCGAGTGTCTCGCTGTTTTCGACCAAGTGATTGATAACGTAAGTGACCGAGGCCGGAGAAATCCATTCTCGAGCGTGAATACCTCCGTCGATCCACAATGCCGGGGAATTTGGTTTTCCGTTGCTTATTCTTATAACCTATCTCGCGGATTATTTTTTCCTTTTTATCGCATTGCCCGTATTTTTCTTTCTTCTTTGTATCGTTCGTAAAAATACGTACCTTGAGAGGCCTCCCTTCGACAGAGTGACCGATGGTGACGACAGAACAAACGTCGGGGAAAGTGTCAGCCAGGTAGTCGAGGTATCCGTGAATGTCCTCGAGTCGGTGGTAACTGGTCCATTCCATTCGATGACCTGACGGGTATACCTTCAAGATTATTCAGAGGTTGCACGTTCGGTGTCCTTGGACGAGACGTGAAAATATTCCGCTCCGTGGATTCAGAGACGAGGATTCGAATTAATTGATATCCGATTGATTTTTTTTTTCAATAAATTCAATGTTCAAACGAAAGATAGAATTATTCTGAATCGACGAAGCGGGTTATGCGCGCAAGAGCCTCACCCCTAAATTGCCAAGAGCCACCGACACCGTACACGCTAGTTACAGGATAACGAAGAGGACGTGAATATTTACTTGGCCTGATCGCGACTCTCTGCCACCAAGCGTAACGAGCTAGAAAATTACTAAAAAAGCTCAGTATTCAGTGGTGTATTTATGACCTTAGTCGTTAGTTAGTCGTTCAAGCTTGTCGTGGAAGATCGTACAAGAAATTTTGCTAATTAATGAAACATAATAAGCGAAATGAATTTTTCGATTCGGAAGCAGTTGTATAATTCGATCGGTAAAATCGTATCAAGAAATTGTATCGTTTGTTGAAGAAAATTTGTCGAGATGTAATAAGATTCAAGAGTTCTCGTTTTCGCTAACTTTCGAACCGGGCCAATTGCCAATGCGCATCTGGGAGACTGTCTGGGAGCAAATAACGGTACCGCGATAGAAACAACAAAATCGAAAACATCTTTGGTCGAATTGGAGATGCGCGGACACACATAACTGTTAATGTTAATCAACATTGTCGACGTATCGAAACTAGGTTAACGGGTTAAATCGTGACGAGGGCAATAACCTGGTAAACTTTCCGGTCGAAAAGGTGTTTTTTCTTTTTGACGACGCTGAAAAAAATCTCTTTGCCGAATCCAAAAGTAGCGTAGGCAAGAAGTGAACGTTTAGAGCCTCGAGTCGAAAAAAACACGAAGGTGTTAAAATGTCGTTAATCAAATCACGATTTCACGCGATTATTCAGAACGAATCAAAACCGATAATAAATCGTCGATAAAATACACTTATCGAAATCACTTTCGAATATACCGATGACTATGTATGAATGACGTTCCCGGCTTTCTTCGCCGCGTGACTCGAATGCGCGATAACTCTTTAAGTGAGTGAGTCGTCAAACGTCATCATTCGTGTCAGTGGAACAAATAAAATAACAAGCGAAACGTAGTTGAATTGCAATCCTGATGAGCGAAATCGATCGTAAAAGCGTCGCGGTTGCTAATAAATGGCGATGATTTTCGGGCAAATGAGAAGAGAAAGAAGAAGTATCAGGCAGGAGGAAAGCGATGGAATTGCGATGATCAATGAAATATCGTTGGTGCAAACCTTTACGGCCTTGCAGCTCCTCCATCTCTTGCTCGGAAAGCGATGGATTTTCCTCGTCTATCGCTTTCTGCAAATCCTCGATCACTACTTGATAGTTCAAGTCTTTTTGTTTCAAGTAGCGAGACACTCTCGAAATTTCTTCTGAACGTACCATTACATCTACTGCTGTGTCGTTGCCAGCCCATAACGACAATACTGTACAAAGAATAGAGAAATAAAAATAAGAGGATTATTTTTATCCTCTCACAACTTCTATCTTATTTTTGTATAAATTAATTTTAGAAACGTCGATGGATATTCGCATCCAATTTTTAAATTAAAAATCGACACGATCTTTTTTTTCCATTCACTTTTAAACTTTTAATCCTTACGATCAAGAAACTAAACTCTCGATTTTAAAAATTCTCTCTGAATGGATGGAAAAATTTACGAACATCCAGCTTCCTGGAAGTCCATGGTGACGTTCGACACTATGTCCTTGTGCCCTTCCACCCTCCAAACCTGAGCACCATCGTAAGTTACTTTGGCATCCCTCACTCTGACCGCTCTTTGAATCGTCTTCGAGTTTTCCGGGGCAGGCTCGTCCACGATCTCGATCCAGTCGGGGATCACGAATTCTCGTTTCTGACGATCGACCACCGCCGCCGCCTCGGCGACCACGGCAACGACAAAAAGAAAGGAAACGCACGCGATGAAGCGTGCATTATGTGATCGACTGGTCCTCTCCATCGCGAACAACTGTCCTTGGATCGACAATAGTCCCTGCTTTTATAATATTCGAGCCGGTCGACGATCGGGAGTAACGGGACTTAACGAGCTCGCCTCGATCCTTCTCGATCGCGGATCGTTTCGAGGATCTTTGACCCCATCTTTGAAAAAATTGAAATATATTTCCATGAAATTCATCAATCGATATTTTTATCTACCACTTACGCGTAGATAAAATTTTTAATACGTTATTCGATGAGATCTCTTGACGAAATGGTGAATCGAGATGGAGAGCTTTAAAGATTAAAAATTAAAAATATGAAACGTATAAAATTAACTTTAATGATTATGTAATACGATAACATAATTACACAATTAATTTTACCAGGATTTTATCAATATTTAATGACATATATTGTTACAATTTTTATTGTAACTAATGTCAACGATACGTAGTTATTTCGTCACACGAATTTAAAGCAGTATCAACGTGCTTTCAATCAAGGAATATTCCGCGCAAGCGTCCTCGCGCTCATTCGGTCATCGCGTGGTGCTTCTGATCGCATTTAAGTGCGGGTTGAATTATGAAGCTGCAACTATCGGGGGACACGGCTCATTCTAAACGAAATCGTAAAATCATGAAGATTTTGTTGGCGATAGCCTGCCTGGTCGGATTGGTCGCAACTTTCGAGGTATCGTTTCGAATTTAACATTGGAAATATCACTGATACAATTGCGTCTCAATTGCGTACCGTTATCCGAAAATCGTCGCGAGATTTTTTTTAATATTGTTTGGTAATGAAGAACGAATAAGAGAAAATAAGAAGGACGAAGATTGGAATTTGGAAATAATGGAATTTCTGTAACGAGGTTGAAGAAATTCCATTTTTGAGATAGCAGAAGAATTGGGAGAAGATCGAAAAGAGATGACGAAGTGATTAAAAAATCGTTAAGAATATTAAACGGTGATTTTTCCGATGAAATTCCGAGGAATGAATTTCCATCGCTCGATTACGAAAGAAATAAAAGAGGATCGAAGTACATCGTTTTGTGCTTTTCTGGACTGCATAAGGTTTCCCTCATCTGCTTAATACGCGTTCGATTCTTGGCGAGGACATTAGAAACTTGACGTGCGTGAAAGTCGTGGAAATTTAGTCGGGATGAGAATTATTCACGAGACATCGCATGAAATTATTCGTCATCTCGTTTTCTCGATTACACGATTAAACCACCATTCACAATTTTCAGGATTTATCGATTGATGATTAGACAAACAATACTTACTTTTTAATTTTAATTTTTTTTTATTCCCTTTTACTAACTTGTCAAATTTTATTCCAGAAAAACAATCTCACTGTAATCGACCAGGTGTATCTGGACATTATGATAGACGATCATCCAGTGGGAAGAATCGTCATAGGGTTATTCAGTGATATCGTGCCTAAAACTACGAAGAATTTTCTCACCTTAGCCACTACAGGGATTGGAGGGAAAACTTATAAGCATAGCACGTTTCATCGAGTGATTAAGAAATTTATGATACAGGGTAATTCAAAATGGAATTATTTAACAAAAATTGTAGA
This sequence comes from Apis cerana, assembly GCF_029169275.1. Lineage (NCBI taxonomy): Eukaryota > Metazoa > Arthropoda > Insecta > Hymenoptera > Apidae > Apis > Apis cerana. The sequence continues at coordinate 6,106,150 of NC_083864.1, read as the reverse complement.
GGAATTCGTTAATTTTTGGTACTTTTCAGGTGGAGATATAGAGAATGGAGACGGTACTGGATCGATCAGTATCTATGGGAAAACGTTTGACGACGAGAATTTTGAGATTGGTCACAATGCGCCCATGTACGTGAGCATGGCGAATGCCGGAAAGAATACGAATGGATGTCAATTCTTTATTACGACTATTCCTACACCCTGGTTAGATGGAAAGCATACCGTGTTTGGAAAGGTAACGAGAAAATATGTTTGTCGAGGATGCAGAAACTTTTACTTTTATTTTTTCTTGTAGGTGATCGAAGGGCAAGATGTAGTTTTCAAGATCGAGCAGACGAAAACGGATGCTGATGATGTGCCGATTAAACCCGTGATTATCTTCGAATGTGGTTCCATTCCTACCCCGTCTCCGTTTAAAGTGGATGACAATATTTACAAGTAAGTCGATCAATTTTTTTTTATAAAGTATCGCAGTAGAAGAATCGTAGTCTTTTAAGTATTTATTAATCTTTGCTAGTTATAACTTTTTAATTTTTTTTTTAGAAATGTATAAATTTAAAGTATATATATATATATATATATATGAGTTTCATCGTAAATCGTAGTATTTGATTATATCTTGTAGAGAAAAAAAATGCAGTAGAAATGCAGGATATAGTATAAGAAATAAAAGGTATGTAATTGATCTATAGAAAACTATAAATTTATTAAAATGTATTAAAATTAAATGTAATTTCGAATAAGTACAACTTTTAATCGATTAATAAATTATAATAAATATTTATCTGTTAATTTCCAGTATCTGGGCATGGATAAAAGCAACATCTATACCATTAGGTTTCAGTTTCTCGGTTCTGGCCGTGTTCCATTATATGATGAAGAAACTAGATGTGTAATTAAAATATATATAAATTTATTTCAAAAACGAAAGGATTCAGACGGATTCAAAAAATTATGCCTATAATGGGTACGAGAAGTAATGAGAAAAACTGCATTTCGTAACTTTATAGTTACTGAAAGGCAAAGAAAAAGAAATCACAAGGACGAATTATTATCACGAAATAAAACTTTCTAAAACTAAATCACAATTTGAGACACGAGCAACGAGAATCGTAAATTAATTCTAGGAAAATGCATTTCCCTTCTTTTTATAATATTTCGTTCGCTCGTGAATAATATCAAGACGCAGTCGCCATCTGGTAACGAATCGATTGTACTAATCCATTGAATTTGCAAGGAACTTTCAAATACCTACTCCCATGATTTAACACTCGTTATTTAACATCTCCATCATCATTATTGAATCCTGTTAATCTAGAAGCTCAAAAAATAACAGGAGCAGAATTATGCTACGATCTAAACTCACCTCCATTCTTTTTTTCATAATTTTCCATCCTTATTTGAAACCTTCTCCACACTTCTACTATCCTGTTAACTTGCGAGCAAATAACAGGAGCAGAGGTAAGTTATAAATTAAAATTGGTATTTTGACTAGAATATCTTTCTTGTCGTATATGATACCTCTACCGTTGTTCTGCATTTCTGTTAATATCAGATGAAAATGACAGTAACTGGATAAATCGAATTGGTGTTCAGAACAGAATTTATCTTCCTCCATTTAAAACCTCCATTATAGTTCTACATTCCCAATAACTCACGCGATTTTTAGTTGAATTCCATATTCAGAGAAGATAATAAGCGTGTTTTATACTTTATTCTTACTTCTCTTGCCCGGCTTGTGAATGTATGATATGAAAACGATAAAATGGAACAAGGAATTTGAAAAGAATATTTATATCTTACGTTATTTATTTATTTTTTTAAATTTATATTTTTGTTTCATCCAATCAAAAATTCAAATTAACATTCAGAAAGACGGTCAAAATTCTGAATCGAGGAGTACAAAAATCAATCTTCGAACTTGCCCGAAAAATAAATTAATCGAAAACCAAGCCTCAACGATAAGATAAAACCTAAAAATTAGTACTTATATCGATCTAATTATCATTCGATCTAATAACAATCATCTTCACATAACAAATAAATCATAATTAAATAATTGGAAAAAAATATATCATTTTATTAAAAGAAGAAAACAATCCCCAAATATCGATGATTCCTTCGTCGCGTAACGACTCTCCGAATAGTCCGCTACTGTATACAGGAAATGACGCAAAAGATGTACGCAGGCGCGGACATTCTACGCCAGAGACGGGCGTAGAACGGTTCAGTGTATGTTGAGCCGGCGTTGATCGCCGTTCGTCGTTCGAGGCGTATCGGTGTAATCGTGATACGTGCGGATGAGTCACGATTCCTCGTCAAAGAAAAAAAAAAAGAAAAAAGAAAAACGCCTCGTGGGCGTTCGTGAATCGTTCCACTCGAGAATCACGTATCGTGGAGTGTATTTAAATCGAACGTTAAATATAACATTAAGCGAGGGGAAGATCGAGTGAGTGTGTGACAGCGTGAGTTTTCACGCGTGTTGGAGCCGGGAAGCGTATGTTGCTCTCCTGGAAGTTCGATCGACGTGAACACAATCGGGAGAAGAATTGTCGTGAGGGATGCTTTGAGGCACCGGTGGAGTGGTTTCATTCAAGGTGAGCGTGTTCTTCTTCTATCTTCTATCTCTCTCTCTTTCGACCCTTTTCTGCGCCGATTCCAGTCAGCTGATTATGCCTCGACGTGGTTGGTAGTTGGATTATACGCGTGTGTGGATTCGTATACGTATACGTTATTCTGGGAATAAGCGATGATGGTACGTTCAACCCAAGTTGGATGGTTGGTTAAAGGGGAAAAATCATACATGGATGTGGGCGTATGATTGATAGAATGAATTGGAATGAATTTTTGATGTGTGATGCATGGTATAGTATACACATTGGTAAGAAAATAAGTTTGGAATATAATACAATAAGAAATTTTTATCCTAGATGAAAGAATGGAGGACAGATGGAATTATTATTAGGGATTATTTATGTAAAAAATAAAGAATAAAAATACATCAACGAAAAATAGAGGTGAAGTGTGAAAGAATTGATCGAGACATTGTGATGATTCAGCTGCTGTTTATCATTTATTAAATTTAATAATAATCTTCGAAAATAGATTGATGATTGAATGCCGTTGATTTATTCGCGTAATTTTTACAATGCGGAACTTGGCTCGTTCGTAGGAAACGCAAGTCGCTCGTAAAACGGTTGACATTTTGTTCATTTACGATTTGGCAAAGGTAAAGAAACGTCGTAAATCGAAGCAAATTTTCGAAACGAAATTCGACCGTAACGTTGTTTATTGCGACTCACGATTGGAAGATCGCCGGTACAAAAACAAATATATGGATTCTCGAAATTTAGGGGCCGTATCTTGTATATGAGATAAGAATGAATCATGTTCGTTACGTCGTGTCTTCCTGCGAATTTACGTGTATATATATATATACATATGTGTGTCGACGAAACAACCGATAATACAATACATTATCGTCTCGCCGCATGAAGGTGTTTACAACGCGTATTTCGCCGTAGATAATTGACCTGTTTTAAATTAATTAGAATTAGAAAAGTACTTAAAATATTTTTAAAATTAGAACATAATCAATGTTTAAATAACAGCGATTATCCAAATTTTTGTATTGCAATTATACTATATCTCATTGTCAATAAAATATGTTACTAAAAATATGTTGAAACAAAAATTTGGATTATCGTTATTAAGAAAATGTTAATGTTCGCTTAATAAATTGTTCGTAGGAAGATAGGAAGAGAATAACAAGAAAGGAATATAAATTTTCGTTAAATTTAAAACGGAATAGAATTAATTGACGCAATAACACGGATTTAGATAAAACGTTTAAGTACTGAAAAAGCATGGTCGGTTATCAGGAAGGATCAGGAAACCCAACACGAATTATATTCATCCTGAAAGCGTAACGAGGGATGTGCACACTCCCTTAATCAACTTGTTGTTGCGTGCGTCACGCACGTACGCAAGATGGGCACGCAATGCGCACGTTTCTTCCTAAAATTGGTATATATATCCGAGAAATTTAATGGAATATAACAGCGGGAATCAAAGCGTGAGCTTTTTCAAAGGTAATTATTCCTAAAAGACTTCCTATATCGTGTTTCATGATTACGTTTTTCTTTTTTTTTTCTTCTTCTTCCTTTTATTTTTTTTTTTTTTTTTGTATTCTCTAAATAGAAATTTAACGATCGTTAATACGCGTTTTCCATTAATTAAATAGAAAGTAAGAATAGTTTTCTCGTCTTTGTCTCTTTATCACGCATTTGAAAAGTTAATGAATGTCTCCATAAAAGGAAGACGATAACTGTCACGTGTTTTCATTCAGGAACGAGCCAGCCTATTCTGTATAACAGAAATGTTGGACGTTTTCTATGAAAGTTGAGTTAGCTTCTCATTCTCTTGAACTTTTCGAGTTAAAATTAAACTCGGGATTTTACAATACCTTCATCGACATTGATTCCAGGCCGAAAACTGGCGAATATTAATCGAACGACCGATGTTAATTTTGCGAACTTGTCGTATATTATATATATTCCGTTTATCGACAAGTCTAAGATTATAAAATTATAAAAATACTCTTTGCACCGGAGTTTAAATAAAGGAAATCATATCATTCAATCATGAAGCGCGTTATCTGTTTGCCCAATGGAAATCAATAAGATAATCGTGATCGAACTAATAGATATTCTATAAAAGTAGTGAAAACGATGAAAATACGAAACGCATCTTTGCTCGGATGTTTGATTAATATTCGCGCAAAATATACCTCTTTCTTTCTTGTATATATTATAATACGAGTACATCGATCAAGTTGACGAAATGAAAGTAATCCGCAAGTGCAGCTGTAATTTAATTCGCGTAATGTTTCTCAAACCGGTTTAGAGTATGAATAAGACATTTTCATTTTAAGTTGATTAAAATGCAGCTTCTCGCGCTGAGTCGGTTAAGTAACATAAATGCACTTAATGCAAAATAGTGTGATCTCTTTCAAAACAAAATTTCTCCTAGGTTTCGAGATTTCACGATGGAGATATATAGAGAGAATATAGTTTCATTTAATTTAACTTAACTCGAAAATTGATTGAATAACTAATTGAAATAATAAATTTCAAAAAATCTTGAATTCTTTCCCTTTCTCTCTGTTTTATAAATAATACTTATTCTTTTTCTTTCTTTTACGTTTATTTAATCGCGATTACAAATCTGTTTCAGAGGATTAGTAAAATTTCACCAGGTTCGGTGTATGCCAATTATCGTTGCCAGTTCTGTAGTATTTACACAATCTGTCGATCTGAACACGTAGGTGTGATCATCGATCGTGTATCCTATCGAAACTTCGATATTTATAAAAACGAGGACGTTGTTCTCTCTTTTCTTCTTTAAGTCACGCGACAGGTGAGGATGATCTTTGATGAAACAAAAAGAAAGAAAAAAATGTCGTTGCACGATATTTATACAGTATAATCGCATCGTAAAGCAAGAATGCACAAGGCAAAGGTAATCCACCGCGAAAGAATTCGAATTTTTCTTGACGCAGATTGGAAATTCCTAACATGTCGCAATTTTATTTCGTTATTTAAATTTCATTTGTTCGAGGATTCGTTTTTTTTCTTTTTCTTTTCGTTTCAATCCTCGAATAACAATATGATATTATTTTTCAATTATACAAGCGATTCGTAATACGATTCGATATACAAGTATAAAATGATATCGTATGTCAATGATACAACATGGATGACAATAAATTTTGATATATAATTACTTCCGTCAATAATACTTCCATCTTTTCATCCTTCGACGAAAGAACGTCTTAAGGATCGCTTTATAATATATTAAATTCTCCATGTAGGTCAAATGATAAAATCTTATGCACAAGAAAAAAATGTTGCATTGTATACATTTATTGGAGGACTTCACGAAGAGGCGATCTCTACAGTTTGAGATAAATGAAGATGAACAGTCTAGTCGAGATGTTCAGTGTCAGCACTATTGATATAAAACTCGAGACAAGTCGAATCTTCTTTTTCTTATATTTCACAACGTTCCTCCTTCTTTTGATTATTATTCTTCATTAATATCGAGTAGTGGTAAAATTAAAAACAAATTGGACGCACCTTGTGCACCAGTCCAACCCCATATAATTTCTTGGTAATTAAATTGGGCGTGTCAGTTTTTATCGAAAAACATGCAGCATTTTCGTTTCTCGGAACCATTTGATAATTTCAACCTTTTTCTATTTCCATTTTCATCGATCGTGAATGAACATGCAAATATTTTTTACGAAATATTTGCTCAACGAATGCAACGAAAATTGAAAAATGATTTCTAAAAAGAATCTTGCGTTCTTTCTTCTTTTTTTTTCTTTTCCATTTTATTTATATGGAATGGTGCACAGAGGCATTTAAATTCTTTTTAACGAAGAGGAAGTGGCAAGATTCGACAAAAATGTGATATGGATGATTGTCCAAAAAACGGAACGGAAACAGATTGATTTTCGATGGTGAAACCGAACGCTGACACCATCGTGAAATCTTAGACGGAAGCAGGAAATGGGCGCAGATGGTGTACACGTCACACTCCAGAGACATCGACTATATATCAGGATGATATTAAATGCCTGGAATGATCGCAAACCTTTTCAATTACACCTTGTCAATGTCATTTTGCAAATAAGTATCGTGTATAGGTTAAAGTACAATTTATATTTGATCTAATCGAATGTATTTTCATCGATCCGTGAAGGGAATTTAATTAAATAAAGCCCATAAAGGATGCACTCTTATATACTATACTGTTCCGTATTTATACTTCGATCGGATCAAATTGATCAAACCTCGTTCTGTCAACGAGGCAATTCTGTTAATTTGACAATTCGTATGAAGAAAATGTCAGAGGATGGTCGCGTACGTTTTTTTCGTGAAAAATTTCCGAGGGCTGGGATGATGTAACGAGGGGGTGGTTAAATTCTGTGGAGCGTAAATTTCGACGGGGGTCAGGTCGGTTGTAAAAACGAAGGGCGGGTGTAAGAACGTTGGTGCCGCGGTCTCATGGCAAAACGAGGTTAAAGGTATCCGACTGCGGCAGTGTCGTATCGATTCCAGTCGAGCTGACATTGCCGCCGTGAAATCTCGAGATGTTGACAACGTACACGGTGGATTGTTTTACTCGCAACTTTTCTCTCTCTCTGTGTTTCAGGGTGAAAGGGCATACGAGCAGATCGAGGCATGTCCAAGTATTGGCTGAACGTGGCCCTCATCAGGGTTCTGTTACCGCTCGTCTTCACCGGATGTGAGTGTCTATGTTAAACGCATCTTTCGAAAATTTTTAATCGAAATGCTACGAATAATTTCGTCGATAGGAAAAAAATTATTCGACGATTTAAATTTGGATTTAGATTTGGATTATTAAAATGTTAACAATATTGGAACAGATAAGGATGCATATAAATTGTGCGTTTCTATTGATAAGCTTCTACTGAGGAAATCTTACGTCATTACGTTACGATAGGAGCGTGAATTATTAGAATTATTAGGGAATGTTAAAAACTTAATTACAAAATTATTTCTTCTCTTTCGTCTTAAAAATTAAGAGTAAAAAATAAGAAAAGAAAAAAATTTAACTTTGGTCAACGTAGAAAATTAGTAGGTTTCGTAGAAAATTTTGAAGATTCAAAATTTTTATATATATTAAATATATAAAAGGAAACGCATCGATGATATCACAGTGTTAAAATAGCTATGATTTGTACTCGACTACTGACCTTAGGTCTAAACTATGTCGATTCTTGAAAGCGAATGAATGGTGTGAAATTGCAAACTGCAAAGGCATACAGTATGTTCGAAGGCAAAATCTAGAAATAGACGAATAAGCAATAGAGAATCTGAGAAATTCACTCTTTTCCTTTCACTTCTCATTTAGTCTCGTTTCAATATCTCATCGTCGTTACAACACCCATCACGAAAGAAAATAATTATCGTGACAAAATTAACATTATAACATATTATAATTTAAATTACGTTATAAAAATCGTAATACAAATTTATCATCGGATATCAAAAGTTTTCATATATTGACCGTTCCATTAGCCAGTTTAATACTATTATTAATTATCAGGGTGTTATCAACGCGCCACATGTTAGATCATTCCAGATCCGCCTAACAGTATGTCATAAATAACATTGTCGCCATTGATTGCCTCATTTTAGCCGATAATAAAATATCTTCTAAATAACCTATCTCATCAATTAATATTTCATTATTGATTGCAATTTCAGAGAAAACAATAAATTAGATTAGCTGTACGTACGTATCCATCGTAATCAACATTCCAAAAATATAAATATCGTCGTTTCCAAAGTAGATGATAAAATAAAAAAAAAAAAAAACGAGCGTTTTCGAATATAGTTAAAAGAGACGTATATTTACGCGATACAAGTCAGAGGAAGCCTCTCAGAATTGCATAGTAATAGGGTCGAGGCAAGTTTAGTCTCGATTTATAATTAGGTTAGGGAATTTTATTCCACAACTCGATCAAGTCGTCGTTACTTTATTCGTTTAAATTATATGAGAATATTTCTCGAAGCAGAAAGTAATCGATTGCGAGTCAAAGACCTTTATTTAGAGGAAAGGAAGTTTTAATTCGCGCAATCTTTTTATCGTTCGTGATAATTTCGAGAGACTGTTTTGATCTTTCGACCTCGATAGTCCATAGACTAAAAAATAAAAATAAAATTACGACGTTGGATGTATTGGATGTTATCTGTGAAATTACGATGCGCACAAGCTGGCACGAGTAATTAGTTGACTCGTAATCTTCTTTATAATTAACGAAATCCCGTTAAAGTACACACGAATTACACTCACGTGCTCACAGAGAATGAAAAATATGTATAAAAACAATTTTTTTTTTAATAATTCGCAATTAAGTCGCCTTAATCTTTAATTTCGATCTTCTCGATCTACGAAACGAGATACGTCGATGAAATGTGAGGGAAACAGAGACGCAAAACGTTCGGGAATAACGAAGTAACTCGTAACACCAATGCTGGAACAGGGAGAGAATAACTCCGAGTTTGCTTGGCAGCCGGTCAAACTTTTCGTTTGTGAATACAGAGAAGAGAAAATAGTAAGCAGAATGCATGCCGCGAATAGAAAGCGCTCATAGAGGACTGGAACGAAATGGAATGAGTTTCGAGCACGATCCCCGACGAGATGTTTTTCCTTTGAAGAAACAGAGCGCGTTCGCCAGAAGACGCTCGCAACGAAGAAATTAATTACGTTTCACGCTTGCTAACGATTCCTAATCAACGTTCCGAATCCTGGTGCTTTTTCGATTAATTATAGATTTAATTATAAACAACGTGTATTCCATTTCACGGAACGCGTATAATGATACGTGTAGAAGAAATTCTTGAAGCGTAATGACACGTGGATGATTAGAATTGTTGAAGAAAACGTGAATTGTTGAATTTTCATTCGGAGATACATCAGGGAATAAAATGTCAGTCGTTGTATAGTTTCATCTGTGTTGAAGTCCCTCGGTTGAAATTGACCTTTCTTCCACCCTATTTCTTCTCGTACCAAAATGAAACGAACAGCATCTCTGCTACGTGGCGAATATCGTTTGGAAAATGTCGTTGGGAAATACGAAAAAATACGTTTCGCATTCTGGTTTAGATAATAATGGATAAGAACGTGGATCGACATTAAGGAATGATATTAAAAAAAATTTGTAATTGTTCGAAACAGGTATAGTATGGAGGCCTGTAGGATTGTCACTAGTTTATTTGGCTCTGATGCTATATTCGCCCCACGTGCCAATACCGGACGCAAAAACAATGGCCGGCCACACGGGCCACTATTTAAAAACTTGCATCGGTCTGTCTTTTCTCACAACAACCAGCCAAATCACTTTCCACATAGTTTTATTGGCCCTGCCCACTTACGGACACTTCCTCCACAATTGTACGTAAGGAAAGTTTCAAGGAAAGAGAATGTTTGCCAATTTTTAAATACACTTTGGAATAAAAAAAATTGTCTTTTCTTTGATGAATAATTTCTAGGCGAACCTATGGAAGTGATCTTCAGACATTTAGGTTTCGTAAGGCTAGATAGCGCGACCGAGTGGGAGATATTCTTCTGGTTGACACCAGAATTAATCGTCTTACCTACTAGTATAATAATATATTTCATATGTCGTTTCCTATCGCAAAAAACGATCACCGAAGAAGGCGACGCCTCATTGCATCAAAACATCGAGGCCTCTAAGAAAATCGTAGATGGAAATATTAAGGTATCGTTCAATTTTTTTCTTTTTTTTGTAAATAAAAATATAACATCGATATAATTTTTTCGCCTTTCATAAGTTTTTCAAAACACGCACGAAACAATAATTAATTAAGTTGCTTAGAGAATTGGAGCTAACGTATTATTTTCCGTGCTCAGATCATCAACTTCTTAGGACGCATAGGTACTTACGTGGTACTGGCATCGTTATGCATCACAGCATGTCTGAGACCTTCGATCGAAGGCGGTTTCTATTTCCTCATCTTCTTGGGAGCTTCGACCTGGTGGGCGTGCAACAAAGAGCTTCGAAAAGGGTTTGCCAGGCTGTGCAGGATCTTGATGGCAGTCGTGGTACTTCATATCCTGGTTCTGCTCAGCTACCAGAATCAAATACCTCAAGAATTAATACCCGTGAACAGCAGTTGGCAACGATATCTTGCCCTGATTCCTGTTTATCGAATCAACTGCTCCAATCCAAGATACGTGGAATATACCGATTATACAGATTGGCTGATTTACGGATACTCCCTGAGACTGTTCTGGCTTTATTTCGTTTTGGCGTTGCAATCACAGTTCCTGAGCAAAAAGCCGGTGAGTTTATCGTTAGTGTATTTTTATTTATTTATTTATTTTTGCTAATATTGGGAATATTTTAAACTCGAGATAAACGCGAACTAATTAATCGACGAATCGAAATTAAATTACGATAGTAGAACGTAACGAAAGATTAGTAATGCGAGGATTATTAATTGGTCGGACCAAGTTTTTATCGAATTAAAATTTTAAATAATACCGTCAAGTTTGAGATATCAGTTGAAGTATTTAGAACCGCGAATATTCAGAAGTTCGTCGATAATAAAATTTACAATTTAATTGAAATTCATCCAAGCATGAATCATATTAACGATGCGAGTCGCGTGCAATGTGCCTGTTAATGTGACTTAATTAACCTTCTTACGGTTAAGGAAAAAACGATTAACACACCGATATATCGGCTGAATAACACGATCTAAGCTTGTAATAATCTATTTTTACTAACTGTTCGAACAACAAGTGTATCTGGTAACACACGTGTCTTTCTTTGAAGAACGTTGCTTTTACTAACGAGGCGTTCCAGGCAAAGAAAGTGAAACGTTTGAGCGGAAAACTGGAGAATCTGAACACTCCGTTGTCCAGGCACGTTTCCATCAGGAGAAGGACACCATCTCAAAGATGGCAATCGGCGCGACGAAAGGCTCGCGTAAGGATCTCGTCGTCCTGCATGAGCCGAGTTTTCTCTTTTTTCTTCTTCTTCTTTCTCTTCTTCTTCTTTCTCTCTAATCACATTTTTTAGATCTTCGATTGTACATACAATTTATCACCGATTATTATTTTACGTTATCGAACATCGATACGATCATACATATGTGCCATCGTTCATTTATCATGGTAAAAGAGAGAAAAAGAAAATGCACATTTTTGTGCCATTATTATATAACTTATCATGGCAGAAAGAAAATGTATAAAATATCATTATGGAATGTATATACAGTAACCATACCGTGAAATTAATAATTTACATTATTTATTTATTTATTTATTTTATTTTGCTTTATTTTTTGATTGGCGAAGGCGATAAAAATTATGGAAGAAGAAGGTATAATAAATTTATGTTAAGATCATTTTGTTTTCCACCGCCTCCATTCAGACAACTCCCGAGTTTTTATTTACTATCGCCTTCCAGATTTGCGGTTGTTCTTTAATGCTGAGCAAATTCCTTTTCCATTTGGATGCCGCTATGTTTAGTTTGCCATTGTTTTAGAAGCCGATCGTTAATTCATCGTTCTCACCTGTCGACGAGCGCACACCCGTACGTATAATGATTAAGTTTGCACGTTTCACTTATATATACAGCAATTTAATTTATTTAATTTTAATTTCTCTTATTCGATCAATTTTGCTTTTATCTTTTATTTCAAGCACATTTTTTCTTTTTTGTTTATATTTTTTTCTTTTTTTTCCTTTTTTTTATTTAAATAATCGATACATATTTTGGAAATCTTTATGGTAGCTATTGGTGAAGGTAAATCCATTTCATTTATACACAGCATGCATGCGCACGCTTGGAAAACGAGATTTTGTTTCACGAACAATATACATTTAATTCAAATTTAAATTGTTTAGAATAAATTAGAATAAAAATTAAGATTATTAAATGAAAAGAGACGAGTTAAAACGCTGTGTAGAAATATTGAGAATGTTTGTTTTTATATTCGGAGAATAGTTTAGTTAATTTTATCGACAGTTGATGCGATTTGGGTCCGGGAGAACGGGGCTACTGCAAGATTCAACTGGAAGTGTTATCGTCCAGGATGGCCATCAGGATGACAACATTCAGATGCAGAGTCTCAGCGATGGTTTGTTAAATTAGCTTCCATTGAATAAAAAAAATAAAATAAAATAAAATTTATTAACCGATAGAAATATTTTTCTAGCTGGTCCAGATGAACAATCCGGAATTATCGAACATATCATTATGGCTATATATTCGATCTTCCAATTAATAATTAATTCGTCTTATCTTGCCACGAATATCATAATGATGGTAAAAATTAACAAGTCAGATATTTATTAAATTTTCTTTGAAACTTGAAATTATTTTAATTTCTTTCTCGCCCATTATTATTAGACGTGGAGTATAATGTATCACAGTTGGACAACTTTTGCACTCTTATTGTGGGCATTGATCCTTTGGATGGTCCCTAATAAACGCGCTTTGATGATGAAATGCTCTCCCTTCATCGTTTTTTATTCAATGCTCCTTGTCATCGTGCAATACGTTTATAGCATGGATTTGACCGAAGAAGAATTACCAACGCAAATAAACAGGATAAAAGTGTCAGAAATCGGTTTCATCAAAACTGATGAGCTAAGTTGCTGGCATCTAGTGGTCAAAGTAAAAAAAAAAATGAAATAAAATAAAAAAAATAATTTCCAAATTATAATCTAACTTATACAAAATACATTATCTTATTTTCAAAATGCTAACAATTAATTTTCAGTGTCTATTCCTATCGATGTTCTGGATAACCATGAGACAATACACGGTCGAAAGAACGAGGCAGAGACGTTCCTCGGCGTTGAGAGACATGGTGGCACCATTGCACGTATCTGTTTCGACAGCTACCACAGCGATGAACCAGGAAGCCCCGGAAATTAAAAGCAAATTCATGTTGGATGTCGGTATACTTTTGAGAAAATTGTTGACCAAATTTTGGATCGCAGTGGTGACCATCATGCTGTTCATTTGTGGAATCACTGGTGAACGTATGACGGTGTTCAGGATCATTTACATGTCTCTCTTCCTTGTTCTGGTTATCACCTTCCAGGTACGTCGGGGGAAACAAAAGAAATAATCAGTTAAAAATAAAACTAATTCTTTCCTTTCTTTCTTTCTTTCTTTCTTATAGATATCTTGGACAGTTTGGAGAAAGATGATGTATCCATTCTGGCTTACAGTTATCGGTTATTCCGTAATCATGCTGATTCTTGTATACACTTATCAATTTCACAATTTTCCAGAATATTGGAGTTATTTGCATATCGACGAGAACTTGCAAAAAGATATCGGTTTAGAAAAATACGAGATTAAGGATCTTTTCGTTAGATTACTCACACCGACATTCTTCGTAATTATTACGGTTCTTCAGATCCATTATTTTCACAAAGATTTCTTAGAAGTGACCGATCTCGATAAATTCGGGTCAGCATATGGAATTTCTGTTAAATAAATTAACCGTATTGAATAAATTAATATTAAAAAAAAAAAAATTGTAGACTCGAGAATCCTCAAATGGAACGACCGAGCCTTGGCCATTCACCGATTTTAACTATGCCACCATCCTCTCCAGAACAAATTTTTCTCAATGACGAAAAACCTAAATACACGTTGAAACAGTTAAAACGTACGATGAATTCATGCATCTTTTTTTTTAATGATAATTAATACGATAAAAAAATGCTGACTTGACGAAAATTTTCAGACATGTCTAAAATAGAACTGGTAGCGTTATTTAGCGATATAACAACGCACGTAAAAAATTTTTACAACTATATTTGGCTCTTTTTCGAAATTCATATGCAAAAGATCATTTTTATTTCTGTGATGCTTCTCTGCGTGAACGATGTGAGTTTGAATCGGATCGAAGATATGTCGAAGATATAAATTTATCTAAATTTTATTCAATAAAATTCTTTGTATTCCAGGTCTGTGCTATTAATTTAATATTCGTCTTGATATCAGTTATAATGATCAATTTTCGAAGAAGCATTCAAATATGCACCGTGAATATAGTAGCAGCGATAATCGGTATATTAATGGTTGGAAAAATGCTGTATCAAATTCAGTATATCAATCACAGCAATTGGGATATTAATTGCACGGTGAATACAAATACGATGCACATGATTGATAAGCTTCTTCAAGAAAAATATTTATCTTTTATCGTTTACAGGTAGTTCCAGAGAATCATCAATATAGCAGCAATAACAGTATGTACAACATAGCGGAATGGTTTGGAATAAAGAAAGCCGAGCCAGGAAATCTGGCAGAGTTGTTGAAGGGCTACATAGGAATCATAGTGGTGACCACTCTCAGAAAGATAATTAGAATTCGACAATGTTTCTACAGAAAAGCACGAGGAGAACCTTTGGACAGGCCTCATGTCATGTTCCCTTTAATCACTAGACAGCATGCTGACGAAGGAATACCGCAATGCTTGAAATTCCTTTTCAATTACGCATTCTACAAGTTTGGCGTGGAATTCTGTTTGATAGGAATCGTGGCGCTTATCGCTACCAGACTCGATTTCTATTCGGTCCTCTATGGTATTTGGCTTTTAATATTGTTCTGTCTGAGGAGAAGAATCTTATCCAAAATTTGGCCCTTCTTCAAGTTTTTCATTATAATTCTTCTACCTATTCAATATGCTTTCGTCGTGGCACCTCCCCCATGGCTTTGCATAGGTAATTGAACATGTTGAAAGTGATTAGAAATTTAAAACAATTTCACATTTAGAGATCACACGGAGACGGAGTTTTTCTTAATTTTTTAGACTATCCATGGGAAAAGTCAGGAATTTTGAGGGTATTACAGGAGTGGATGTACCTGCCAGATCCTGATTTTCCACCTAATGCTAGAAAACTAATGTGTAAGTCTATTGTGTAATGGAAAAAAAAATTCAAGCGCGATCTTCATTTATCTCTGGACAAGACATCTTGATTTTTATCTTTTTCAAATATAGGTGATTTTCTGCTATTAATGATGATCGTCAGGCAAAGCCTCGTTTTCAAAATCGAAAAGCGAAGCGAGGCAACTGGCCAAGAGTTTCCAGCCGGTCACAATTATTCCGTATACGAAAACATAGAGAAACCAAATTTCGTAAATCCTGTGAAGGATTACGTGTCTGATGCTCACACTTATTTAGATATAGTGAAACGTGGCGTATTGATAAGTTTGATGTGGATCGCTTTATCGATCGTGTTCCTGGCTGGAACAGAGAGGACCAATCTGTTCTCGTTGGGTTACTTGATCGGTGCATTCGTGTTCCTCTGGCAAGGAAGCGACTTTTACTTGAGGCCAGTGCAAACGATTTTAACATGGTGGAACTTGTTGATCGGCTACAACGTGGTCGTCATATTCGCCAAGTCTCTGTTCCAAGGTGTCGGTTGCGTGATGATAGAGCAGGTATATACCTCGTTTGTCGCGTTTCGATTTTGTTAAATATATATTAATTCGAACGAATAAAATATCGAAACTTTTAGATGCAAATGGTAGCGTGTCCGTTCATTCAATTGTTCGGTATAATTTGTGTAAGAAAATTCAAAAGTCCGATCACCGATTTGATCCCGGAAAAATTGGATTGCGACGTGCCCGAGGAGGACATAGGGATGATCTGGGACGGGTTGTGCTTCACCTTCCTATTATTCCAGAAACGATTGTTCAAGAGCTACTACTTTTTCCACATAGTCAACGAAACGAAAGCTATGAGCATCCTGGCATCGAGAGGCGCGGAATTATTGGAAGAGTTGCATCAGAAACGCATCGAGATCCAAGAAAACATCGAGAAGAACGTGTTGCAAAAGTTGAAATTCAAGATGGACCAGATCAAGGCGAATCAGAGGAAAATTCAAGGCCCCAGTTACAGGGAGCCAGAGATACACGCAGTTGGTAAGAATCATTTCAATGCTTCCTTAATTATCTTTCTTCAAAGTATATTATAGGACGATCAGATCAGATTGACGGGATGAAATCATTTGTCCAATAATCCCCCCACAAAAATCCTTCCTCGAACATCCCTACTTAAACTTCTCCCTCCCTCTCCTTACTCTCTCGACCAACGTGCACCCCGTACACGCAATAATAAACAAGAAACAAGCTCGAAACTCGATTCATCATCTCGATACATCTTCTCTATAACTGTTCTCTGTATTTGGTGCACGCGAAAAAAAAAAAGAAGGAGAGGCGCCTCTGGCGAGGTCTTCCAGCGTAAGCTCGTGCGTCTCTTCCGGTCGCACCCCTCCTCAAGGTTATCAGACGCCTGTCGACGACGACGACGAGCCGGAGGACGAGCCACCCCCGTTGACACCGCGGGCCGCCTCTCTATTGCAGGCGCCCACGCCCAATTCCGCTGTGATGACGGTCAGCCTCGAGGGTTATCTCGAGCCGACCCGTATTTCTTTCGGTTCCCCGCCGAGTAGCGAGTTGAATCCACGTGGACCGTCGCCGGACGAGACCTTCCCCGTGTTCTCGCCACCGCCGTACGATAGAAGGGCGCACGATCGATCCCTCACCTCGTCCTCGATCAGACGTCACCGGCGTCAATCGAGCTTCATCGGCCCTCCATGGATGAACGGGTTGCAGACACCGAGGCAGTCGATCGTCTCCACCGCATCTCGTTCCCCGCAATCTCATCACACATGTAACGACACAAGATCGGGAACAAGATCATCGTCGTCGATCCGCTACGATGTCCTGTACATACGCTTCCGCGAGAGCACTTATATAGATCATCTATCTGAAGCACCCATCTTTCCTTTCGTGTTTTATTCGTTTCTTTCTTTCTCGATGGTTTTTTTTTTTCTTCGAGATCCTCCTAGGGAGTATCTCAGGATTTTTTCCTTTTTTTTTTTGATTTTTGTATAAAATTAACGTTAAGTTACGTCTCATCTATCAGATAAAGTTTCTTCGGTAGTTTTTGATTCTTGATATTTTACGTCATTGATTTCTCGATGTGTAGAATGTGTTCGATCGATCTTTCACGAGGTTGGAAATTTTTCCCCCCTCTATCTCTTCTTTTTCCGTTCCGTTTCGAGAATTTGTATCTTTCTTTTGTTGCCGCTTCCGTCGAGTTTCGATCGATCTCTGTTAGATCTGTGTCGTGTTAGATCCGTTTTTTGAATCTCGTTAGATGTACATAATTGAATCACTATCATCACGTTCGTGTAACTCGGTTTTATACACGTAAGTTTGCTTTCGCATATTCGAACATTCGCATTCTTCCCATTCCATCATTTTCTCATAATTGATTTTTACCTCTTATCTTATATATATATATATCTTATATACATCCATATATATATATATATAAGAAGGAAAATTTATTATTATTAATTGAGATCTAAAAAAAAAAAAAAAATTCCGTTTATCTCTCTCGACAGATCGTCCCGTATCCCGGCTATCGTGACGGCCAAGGAATCGAGATGCTGGATACGATTACGTGTAATATAGATATTGTATATTATTGTAAGATAGATCTCTATATCCAACTGTGCAGACGAGTGTTCCACATCGTTTTTCAGTTTTTTACATATACCTCTTTGTGTTTTTTCTTTTCCGGTTAGATACTCTCTATCCAAGGACACGGCCGTTGTACAGAGTTCGCGCGCCAAAGACCAACAAAGAGGGTAAATGAAAATTATTATTTTCTTTTCCGCAGCTTATCTGGGCTTTGTCCAATACCCAACGTGTCCAACACCCAACCCACTCGACTAACTATCCTTGTGCTTTTACAGAACTTCACACTGTACATATTATAATATGAGACATGTGTCACACGAAGTTCTAATAATGTATAGCATACCGATGATGGTGGCGGGTGCATCTTTATGTATAACGCGTGTATCTTCGTGGATTGTACTAACGATTTATCTAGATGCGATAGATGTAACATGTTTTTTAATTAATTAAATAGTCATTTCTTGTGGAGTAATTTTACGATCTTGTTTAAATCTTTTTTAAATCTTCTTTTCTTAGCACAACTCGTTAAGTTAAGTTGTTAAAAAGAGATATCGTAGCATGGCTTTGGCATAAATATATATAAATATATATATATATACAGTGTAAGGTATGAGGGTATGATTGGATTTTTCAATCCGAAGTTTATTAAAAAGGAATTTTTTTTTCCTTTTGATCAGCTATTAGATCGGGTGACTATTATATGTTCGACGAATTGGACGACGACGATGTCACCGACATGATCCCGGACACCGAGTCCGAGAAGAGGGAAGCGGAGAAACGTCGCGAGTTGGAGCAACGCGGAAGAAGAATGACCATTTCCGAGGTACGTCGACTTTTGTAGAAATCTACTGGACGCTATCGAACTGAATTTGAACGTTACTTATTCTTTAGAGAGGGTTTATACGATAAGAATCTCTGGTTTGTCTGCTATGAATTTTCTGAAAATCTGAAAGTTTGACTAATCGAAGAATGCTTGATCCACTGAGAAATTCTGCGAAACGAAAATTCCCCCACATATTATTTTACATATATATATACCATCGAAACCGAAAAACAATATTTTTATTTTTTTTTTTTTAATTTCTCCCATCCCATCAGTTATCGATTTGGTTAATTACTTCAGTTAACTTTGTTAACTTATTTGTCATTCGGTTAACTCAGTTAACTACAATTATACTTATAATATTCAATATCACGCTCGTTCCTCGACGAATCTATCAGATGGATCATCGGATCATGGCCAAAGGTTGACTTTGTTCTCCTTTGTGTGTGCATTAAATTCTTGCATTATTCTATCGATCCATCCACTAAACCCTCGCCCTCTCCCCCTCTCCCCCTCTCCCACTCGTATAAAAGAATCGGTCCCCTCTCAACCCCAGCCCACCCCCGTTTCCCCCCGAATTTTCACTATTTTCACAATTTTCACTATCCTTGGCCCATCGAGGAGACCATCAGACAGCAGACAACAATATACGAAAGAAGGCAATACGGTATTGCATGGAGTGAAAAATGACTCAAAAGTCTGGTCCCCTTGCAGTTGATGAACACGCTGATTAAGACAGACATTGAGATCGCGACGCACGTCGCCATGTATGGAGGGACTGAAAAGGACGCGCTGAAACTACGTCGTCGGAGTGAGCCTTTAACAAGGAAGAAATCGTCTATGTCGTATCTCAGTGCACGTTCCGAGACCGCAGTGGCCACCGATGTGAGACCCCCCTTAAAAGGCTGCATGTCACTGCTACAGGCTCTCTTTTTCTTACCTTTCCATAATCTTTTCCTTGTTCATTTTTTTTTATTTTTTTTTTTATTTATATTTTCTGTTTTCTTTTTTTCTTCTTCTTCTTTTCTCTTTTTCGTTTCTCTCTTTTCCATTCTTATACATACACACATATATATATATATATAGCCTCCTCCATCTCGATATCGTTTAATCTCTCTGATTAATAATTCTTTCATTTTCTCTCTACTACTTCTTTTTCTTCTTCTTCTTCCTCTCTGTAATTATCTTTGTATTGTATCATTGTTTCCTAATAATATATCGTCGATCATCAGTGTCTTCTATAATAATTTATTATCTGTGAATAAATTCTTATCAGCTTTCGTTGTAATATACCCATTACATTTTTTCTTTATTTTTTAAAATTGTTTATTTATATTATTTATTTATATTCCTTGATTTATTTGTATTTATTTTCTTTTCTTTTATACTTATATATATATATTTTTTTTGTTTTGTTGTCATCATCTCATTTACATTGAATACGAACATATTTATTGAGAAATTTTTTATTCAAATTAATCAGTCAGCTACGCAAAACTCACATTTTCTAACACGTTTTAACATAACAATACACAAGATAATACATCCACACAGCAAACCAGCGAGTAATAGCGATATTAATTATATTGTACAAATATTTATATTTTGCTAGTTATTACAGTGCTTCGACCGTGTAATTATTATTCTTTTTTCTTTTCGCATCTTACAGCTTTGCAAAGAAAAAAAAAGAAAAAAATAATAATAATAATGACGGAAGCGGTGGCGTACCATTTACGTCGATTCTCCTTTTTTTTTTATGTTTTTTATGTCATTTCTTTTTAATGTTGTAGTCGCAGGAGGCTCCTCATCGTTGGTGTATATAATCTGCCGCTCGATACTTAGCTTAATTTGTTTTCATTACGTTTACAGCGACTGTAGCACCGTAATCTCACGCTTTTAATATCTTAACAATAATCTTTGATGTCGATCGATCGCATACGCTGAATTTGAAATCCACCATTGTTCAAATCTTAATCATAATAATCGCGGAGGAATTTATAATACACGGATTTGATTATTATTATTGAAGTTAAGAAACGCTCGATTCTTATTGATCTTCAAATTCGGCGTAGCAAAATATACGACGGTTTCGAGATAGATTAATAATATAAATGATAATTTTCCATTGAAATTAGGCTGCTGATGTCACATCAGCAGACGTAGAAACCGAAGAGAAAGACGAGGAGGAACGTGAGAAGACGGAAGTAACGGACGTCGAAGAAGAAAAAAAGCATGAAGAGGAAATACCGAAGGAAGAAAGAATATCGATCGCGACGTATTTCAACTTTCTCATAGCAATAATTAATAGCACCTTCATATCGATGACAAGATATCTGAATCGATTTTCACGGGACTACAGATACATTCGTAAAGTTTTAACGAAAGAGAAAAAATTATTGAAGGTACATAAGTTGGTGCCAATCGTGAATAGATTAATCAATAATTCCGTGAATTATCCTCTCTTCGTTTTCTTCATTTTTATTTTTTTTTTTACAGGCAAAGCCAGATCTACAAATGGGGATGCGACTTGGTATGAATCAAATGTGGCAGCCAATGAATTTTCTGAAGAAAGAGTAAGATTTGATAGATAAGATAAATTTTAATTTAAAAAAAAGAAAAGAAAAACACTCCTTTGCCATTCCAGCTTCTTTAAATATTTGTTAGAAGACGCCTTATCGTACAGATATCATATCGTAGAGAAAGAATTTACGTTTAGCAAGAATTCAGAGATGATTTTAAGGATTCGATTCGATGTTAGATCGTTCAATTTCTTGCAAACTCTTCCGATATGCACCTCACATTTGACATTTTAGAGCTTTAGTAGTATTGCACTTGCCCCAAATATTCCCTTCTTCTCGATAGAATCGTTTGAAGCCCCCTTCGAAAAAAAAGAAAAAAGGTAGATCATATCTTCTCCCGCTATATAAAGTAGATATTGTAGAAGCTAGAGTAGTAAATGTGCTCGACCTGACAGATCGACTAATGGAAATACCGAGGAAATTCACGATGCTGGTGAAGGTCCTAGCCAACCACGACCGCAAGAGCAGAGGTAAGAGTTGAAAATCAGAAAATGCTTCGTTTTTAAATAAAACTTGTCCAAAACGCTATATATTAATCGCTTAAATTAACAGTTTCATGCTATTGAATAAATTCTGTTTAGAGTTTCTTCCATTTAAATTCCATTAATAATTAACAAACTCTATTTAAATGATTTTCTTCAAAAAGTTTTTCATCCACATTTATCGTAGCTTATGAATATAATTTGAACTAACGTTAGACAGAGAGAAAGTGTTATTTTCAATAGGAAAAGCAGCACACTGATGGTCTCTTACATTCGAATTGTGGCATCGAGTTTGGAGCGAGGATTGGACATATCCTCCTCCAGGTATCGAGAGTATTTTATAAAATTCATGATTGATTTCAAATTATTGTCTCCATTCTCACTCAATATTCAATGTTGAACGCATCCTCTGCAACATTTTTTGCAAGCAGCACGTTTATATTATAATTTCTTCTGCCCTCTCTTCGAATTTTCAATAGTTGAACGGTTAGTTATTTTGTTATCGTAAGGATAATAAATATTGTAATTGTATAAATGTTTATATTTCCAAAAAATCATATATCATTTTTTATTCGGTATTATATTTATACAGGTTTTATGTGCTTTATACGTGCTTTGGTATCGATATTTCGCAAAAGAATTTCTCTTCTGCGAATTATATATTATGATTATAATTAAGATGTATCGTATTTTCAATATAATTGACGATAAATTTTTATTTCCACAGCACACTTTTCTCCGAGATTTCACCTGTTCAACACGATGATGATCGTGGCGAATTATCAGAAGCCGATCAACCACCAATTATACAATTATTGGCGTCTATTTGGTTTGCAATTTTGTCGCATTCGTCTCTATTTTGTTACTTCATGGTATTCCTTCATCAAATTAAAAATGCATCTGTTCTCTCCATTCCTCTACCTCTCATGGTATTCTTCTGGGGTTCGTTAACCATCCCTCGACCCTCGAAAACGTTTTGGATAACGTTGATCGCGTACACCGAGGTGAAATATTATTTTTCCTAGTAATTTTTCAAAAGAGAAGTTTTTCGATTATTTTTTTTTTTTTTTTAGGCAATTGTTATCGTGAAGTGTATCTTTCAATTGGAAGTATTGCCCTGGAATCGAGATCCTGCACCGAATAACCCTCTCTTCACCCCTAGGATTATGGGAGTTGAACGCAAATTTAATTATGCTCTGTGGGACTTATTATTGCTCCTCGTGGTGTTCTTCCACAGGTAAAGTGTACAAATTTAATACAAATATTTTTAAAATCGTTTCTCCGTTCATTGGGAAAATGAAACAAAAATATACAATTTTTAGATTTATGCTCAAGTCATTGGGTCAATGGACATCTTTGTCTTTGAAACCGAGAAAAATTATTCCTTCGACTTTAACTTTAGTTCCGTCCAAACCACCAGAAAGAGGCCAAGGAGAGCCTGTAACATTACGACATGAGATGAAGTACATTAATTTTTTTAAACTTTTTTATTTTATGAACTTGGAAATTTTTTTTATTAATTTTTATCTTATAACTTTTTCTCATTTTAAAGAGAGAATATTCACGCGACACCTACGGGAAGAATTCTGAATCTTCAACCAGGTGTGATTGATGGTGAAAGTGTGCGAACCAATGATGAGTACGAGCAACTTGTCGCGGTTCAAGGGGAGGAAAGCAATCCTTTGGAGCAAGAGTTTACCAAAGTTATGAAACTGATGTAAATAGATAGTTTTTCA
Organism: Apis cerana; assembly: GCF_029169275.1. Classification (NCBI taxonomy): domain Eukaryota; kingdom Metazoa; phylum Arthropoda; class Insecta; order Hymenoptera; family Apidae; genus Apis; species Apis cerana. Next base: position 6,082,448 of record NC_083864.1, on the reverse strand, counting down.
TTTAACAGAAGTTTTACATTTAATATTTATTTAATAGCATGATTTATTTTCAGGGTCGTCAAATATACGGAACCAATGAAAAATTTTTTCCGTAAAATCCTTAGTCCATATGGAAAAGAAAAGACGAACGTATACGCTTACATGTTCCTCTGCGACTTTTTCAATTTTTTGCTGTTCATTTTTGGATTTTCCGCATTTGGAGTGAATAATTTTTCCAAATACTTTTTCTCAAATTTTGATTACAATTATTCTTCTTTAATCGCGATATCTATTAATTTTTTTTTTTAGACACAACAAGGTGATGGTGGTGTCGCAGCTTATTTACAAGAAAATAGAGTCCCGATGCCGTTTCTATTGATGTTGCTATTACAATTCTCATTGATAATCATCGATAGAGCCTTGTTTCTAAAGAAATCGATCTTGGGCAAATTAATTTTCCATTACTTCCTAATACTTGGCATTCACATTTGGATGTTCTTCATTTTGCCGAGCGTAACTGAAAGGTATCGTGTGGTTCTTTATCGTACAAAAATTCCATTTCGAATATTTAATTAAAAATAATCGTAGACGATTCAACGAGAGGCTACCGCCTCAAATTTGGTACATGGTCAAGTGTTTCTATCTCTTATTGGCAGCCTATCAATTAAGACAAGGTTATCCAACGAGGATACTTGGTAATTTCCTGTGCAAGAATTACAGTATTATCAACTACGTTTTATTCAAAGGGTCAGAATATTTTCCTTCGTTCAAAAACAGTTTCCTAGAATTCGTTTCGAACGAACAATCTATTTATAATTTCTTCACAGATTCATGTTGGTCCCATTCTTGTTCGAGTTGAGAGCAGTAATGGATTGGATCTGGACGGATACTTCCATGACAATAATGGATTGGTTCAAAATGGAAGATATCTTCGCCAATATTTATCAAATCAAGGTAATGTTGTGCAATATATGTATAAATTACATATAAATTACTAAAAAAAAAAAAAAAAATTCAAAAATTACAGTGTATGCGAGGGGTAGAAACAGATTTCCCTCAACCACGAGGCGAGAAGAAGGGTCAGATAAGCAAATACTTGATGGGTGGTGCTGCTCTTTTTTTCATGATCGGATTAATATGGTTCCCTTTGCTCTTATTTGCCCTCGGTGGCACCGTCGGCATCTCCAATCTACCATACGACGTTTCCATGAGAATAAGAATCGGCCCTCACGAGCCCATTTACTCCATGTCGGCGCAAGCTCAATCCATCATGGAATACAGCCAATTCGATTACACGAGATTTACCAATTTGTACGTGAGAGACAAACCTGCGATGACTTTTCTCGAGAACTACATACATTCTGATGTTGCTGCCGTGAGATTGAGCGGATTCTCTAGGAAATTATGGAATATATCTCCGCCAGACTTGGAAAAGTAGGATAATAAAAATCATTTTTATCCTCTTCGAGTTAAGATTGAAACACGTTGTTAACTTTATATTATTCCTTTATATTATTCTTGTAACGAGATTGATTTTTCACGTAATATTATTCTGATTCAGATTGATAGAGGAATTAAGAGATAACGAAACAACCGTGATTGTTCACGTGGAGTGGACGGTTTCTCGGAGGACAGACGCGAAAGATGCGACTGGAATAACCACGACAATTCGAGACATAAAATTGAAACCGTATGAAAACAAGGAATTTAATCCCGTGAGAGAAATGTTAGCCAATATACTTTCCAACTTAACGATCCCCCACACCAGCACTATCATATTGCCATATGCTTTCCCAAAATTTCTGAAAGTAACCGGTCGAACCACCACCATTGTTCCACAATTAATGATGCGTAAGTTTGATGATCCATAACGAATAATGAAACGATGAAGATAAATCGTAAAACGTTGCATACTAAATTAATTTTCAGCAAAATGGTTGGAAATAGAGAACGAGAAAAAAATAAGAGATATTCATCTGTATAGAAACATTAGTCTTTTTTTATCTTCGGAACCGGATTGTTGCTCGCATAAAAAATGGTGGGTCGTTAATGAGGTCTGCAACGACACTTTGTACGAAAATTTATTAAGCAGAATACCTCTAAATGACTGCAAATACATCATGATGTATTTATTCAACGATAAAACGTTCCCCGAAGGACTGAGTTTTATCAGTGGATTAGGGTACGTTTAGTTCGAACTGTCTATTGTGATTAACTTAAATATTCACAACTCATTTGATCCTTGTACTGTTTCTGTAGAATCTTAGGTCTGTACACTACAGCCGTAATAGTCATAAGTCAAATGACCAGGAAGGTTGTGACTGATTTGGCGCCGAGAATTATGTTCGATGATCTGCCCTACGTCGATAGGATACTTCGATTGTGCTTGGATATTTATTTGGTCCGTGAGAGTGGAGAGTTGAGCCTCGAGGAAGATTTGTTTGCCAAATTGATATTCCTTTATAGATCACCAGAGACGTTGATCAGGTTGCTGTGAAATCAAATCATCAGTTATATATAAAAAGAAACGTGTTATCGAATTTTCAGGATATCACGAAAATAAATTTTTGTTCAGGTGGACGAGGCTTCCCGAGGAAGGGGAGAGAACTGATAACGAAGATCAAGATGACGCGGATGAGGATGTTGCGATATCTCGGCAATAAATTGTCGAACGTTTATAAGGGTATAAACGTTACGAACGAAACAATATTTGGCCTGTTCTTTGGCCAAGAACTTTTGTTGAGTCGAAGATTTTGAATATTTTATCACTTATCGCGATGTGAATTCATTATCAGTAATTTCGGATAAGACAATAGTTCGCGCATTTATTGCGAAAGTGACGCGAAGAATGGTTCGAAAAATTCGAAAAACTCAGGAATTTATTATAACCGTGTTTATTGTTAAAGAATTGATTAACGAAGATCGTTCCTATCTTCGAATATGTATATTATAAAGATGTATATACGCAAGTAATGCAAAGAGGAAATTATATAATTAGAAGAAGCGGAAGATTTGAAAATTTGAGAAAAGTTCGAGGATACATTATACGATAGAATTATTTATTTCTTAATCGTATTTTTAAGCGAAACAGGTTTTATTAATTTTTATTTTAATATTTATAGGATAAGGAATTTAATATTAATAATATTTATCGCTTTATCGTATTCATATTTTAAGATATGAAAAATTGTGATTACGAAACATCAATAATTCTATTTGAAAAAAATGCTTTATAAAATTAAGCATCTAATGAATAAGATTGTTACAGCACGTGCAGGATAGTGCTAGTTTTTATCTCTAATTTACTACAATTCATGCCTAAACCGAACTGTATTTCTAGCATTTAAATTACATCTTCATAGGTAAGAAGTTAAACTCTTTACTATTAAAATGTTAGAATTCTCGATACTGCCGATAGCAAGATCTTTCGTTCTCTTTTATACGTTTTTCTAATCGTCAATTCATCTAGCTCTCATAAGTAATTATCTGGCCATTTTGCCAAGCCTCAAATATATTTTATATATTTAAAAATATTCGAAGAAAATCTTGACATCATAAGAATTAACATTATTTGTAAATATGCATTGTACGATGTGCATCTGTGTCGCAAAACATTGTATCATGTCGCCTTAATATGCCTTTTAAGAGTATCTTCGAATATATATAAATTGTTTCAAACGAAAACGTAGCATAATTTATTTATTAAATTTCTATTGTAAGAAATGTATATATAAAAATGTCATTGTAAAATACTTTATTGAATATTTCTTTATAAAGGAAGATTTACAATTTATTTTTTTTTTTTCAGTTCGATAAAGATATCAACTACAAATCAGCACAGAATATGTTATAATATAACAAGGAATACATATTAAATGCAGCTTATACATCTAAACCGCATAACATAGTTTTATTTTCTTAAATCTTTTTTAAAAAATATTAGTAAAAATGTTAAAAAATATATCATCTCGTTAATATCAGCACACATATTATCACTTTTCACTCAAGATATATAATAATAAAAAAAATATCATATAACTAAAAGATGTGCAAAATTTTACATTCCGATAATTAACTATTAATATTATATGGAAAGTTATAGACTAAGCAATATTGTGCAAAACACGTATTTTCCAAAACACGTAGATAAATTATCGATGATAGCATGATTTGTTTTACATAAAAAATGTCCAGACTTAATCAAGCGAATGTTTTTCTACGAAAGAAATATAATTCTATGAGGAAAATGTAAATGATTCTACAAGGAAAATAAAAGTGATTCTACGAAGAAAATGTAAAGTGGAAAATCCACTGTTTTAATTTATAATTGGTTTTATATGTAACATGGAATTAAAAATACAAATAAAAAATCAAATCATAAGGGAATATGAAGGTCACAATAAATTCGATATCGATGTATCGACTGTTCACTATATTTACGGAAAATTTACGGAAGATCCCTTTTTTAAAATTCTGTATTTTTATTTATATATATATGTATTAGTATTTAGTATTATTTTTTTTTATTTCGAGAATTTTACAAATCTGTTCATTTCGTTCTATTCATTCATATAATATTAATAACTGATAATTAATAATATATTAATAATATTTGATAATTAGAGCATAACAATAACAGTGGAATGATACTTTTCATGGACAAATTCTGAATATACAGAATCAGAAAAGTGTACATTTTTGCTATTGTTTAGACAATTCCTTACATTTCAATTTCAATGCAATATTCTCTTGTTTTAAGAATTCAAACTCTTCCATCTTTTTGTTAAGTTCTTCATTTCTTTTTTGTAACATAACAATATCCTCTTGTAATCTTTCGTTTTGTGCAATCAGACTTTTCACTCTATTTGACTCTTTACTAGGATGCATTTCATTAATTATGTCATCTGTTTGACACAATAAATGTTTAATCAGATTTGCTTGAGAATTAATATGCAATTCTTGCATTGCTTTTAAAATTTTTGTGTTTTCCTGTTTTGTGCATATACTCACAATATCCTTAATGGCATTAAGGAGTGCAACAGGATCAATTTCTTTGGATTCTACTTTTCTAACATCATGAGTTTTTGTTTTTTCTTTAGTTTTTTCTTCCACTTGGGAAGTTCCTTCTTTTAAATAATCTGGAGGTCTATTATTTTCCTTGGCAAATACATCTGAGGTTTGGACATTTTCTTTACTACTTCCAGAACGGCGTACTTTATCTTTTATTACTTTGCTTTCTGAAATTCTTGTTCTTGATTCTTTATTCTTTGTTTTACTCTCATCTTGAACATCTTGTTCTTTTCCATCACTTTTCACCTTATTCTCAATTGGTTTCAATTTTGATTCAATGGGTTTATCTTTTCTTTCAGATGTTTTTATTCTTATTTGTTGTTTTTTTATATCATGTTCAGACAACTTTCTTATATCTCTTGTATTTAATTCTTTCTTAGGTTGTTTTTCAGATTGCACATTCTCTCCCCTATTTGGCCGCAATTGCTGCAAGGGAGAAGATGTTGCATTTCTTGTTGTTACATGACGATCTACTGAATAAGCATTTACAGTTTTAACATCAGTAGATACTAATTCCAAATCTTCTAGGAAAGAATCATTCATATTTCTTTAATTTCTTTTATTTCAACAACAAATAAAATAAAATAAAACAAATTCTGTTAAAGTAACAATAAAGATAATAGTGTTACTGTTATAGTTAGTTTTATAAATTAATTTTTTAGATTTATTAATAACAATTGTTTCTTTTCAGATTTGGGTCACAGTATCATCAAAAAATAATACTATTAACTTTTATATTTGAATTCATTACAAAAAGTCAAAGTTTTGATTATTTTTCAACCTTTAATCGAAACAAGTATATAACTTTGCATACAATAGCATTGTTTATAATGTACTTTGGTTTAAAAATAGGAATAAATTCTACGTTAACCTTCAATCAAATTACGGAACACAATGTATATATAATTCAAACCTAATTTATCTTATATTGATATAGTCAGCTGATACGTTACTATTTCTAAACGCCATCTATAAAAATCTAATTGACATTTCGTATTATGAAATTAATAATATTAATATCATTCTTTTTTATTTGGTTTTAATTTCGAATTAAAATTATATAAAAACATAAAATTTATACTTTTTTTTTTTAATTTTAATTTTATATTCATGTACTAATAAACACTCGATATGCTTGCAGGTAATTTAGCATGTTGGCAACAATGGCGCGCCGGTATAAAAACATTTATTTTGCGTTCAATTAAAGCACTTGTGTTCTGATCGCGTGTGACAACGGAAGTTGTTTTCTAAGAAGCCATTTTTTTAGTGTAATTGTGTTTTATCATTAAAACACAATGAAGAAATTTGTACTTCTACAATTTTTATTTTTTATTTCATTTGCAAGAGGATTTACAAACGTTTATCCTAAACCCAAATATTATCCTCTTCTTCATGGAGAAGATGCTGGTATACCTCTTTTTTTAACACCACTTATAGAAAATGGTAAAATAGATGAAGCTCGTAATAAAGCTGTTATACAACACAAAGAAATGAACGCTATCAGTAGTTATGCTGGTTTTTTAACAGTTAATAAAAAGTATAATTCGAATATGTTCTTTTGGTTTTTCCCAGCTTTGGTAAGTAAGTAATTTCATATTTTTATTTTTATTAATAAAAGAAATATAGGATAAATAAAAATATTTTGAATGAAGTAGATAAATAAAAAATATATAAAAAATTATGTGTAAAAAAAAATATAGCGAGATAGAAATACTTTTTGTATAGCATGATCCAAAAATTGCTCCTGTAGTATTGTGGCTACAAGGTGGTCCTGGAGCTACATCAATGTATGGATTATTCTTAGAAAATGGTCCATTTATAGTTACTAAGAATAAAACTCTTAAAATGCGCGAATATTCTTGGAATAAATGTCATAATTTATTATATATTGATAATCCAGTTGGTACTGGATTCAGTTTCACTGAAGATGAGAAAGGCTATGCTACCAATGAAACACATGTGGGAAGAGATGTACATACTGCATTAGTTCAATTTTTTGAATTATTCCCAGAACTTCAAACCAATGACTTTTATGTCACTGGTGAATCATATGGTGGAAAATATGTACCAGCAGTATCTCATGCTATTAAAGATTATAATATCAAAGCAAAGGTAAAGATAAATTTAAAGGGTTTGGCAATTGGAAATGGATTGACCGATCCAGTGAATCAACTGGATTATGGGGATTATTTGTATCAATTGGGTCTGCTTGATGCAAATGGCAGAGATCTATTTCAAAAATATGAGGAACAAGGTAAAAATTTAATTAAACAAGAAAAATGGCTGGAAGCTTTTGATTTGTTTGATGAACTTCTTGATGGAGATATAACACAGCAACCTTCACTCTTTAAAAATTTAACTGGTTTTGATTATTATTTTAATTATTTGTATAAAAAAGATCCAAGTAATGAGTCTGATTATATGGTAGAGTGGCTTCAAAGAGCAGATGTCAGAAAAGCTATACATGTTGGCAATCGCACATTTATTCCTGAATCTAAAAAAGTAGAAACATATATGAAAGCTGATGTTATGCAATCTTTAGCAATTCTTATAGCAGATCTTACTCAACATTATAGAATTCTCATATATAATGGACAACTTGATATTATTGTTGCATATCCTTTAACAGAAAATTATTTACAAAAATTAAAATGGCCTGGTGCAGAAAAATATAAAACAGCACAAAGAAAAGTATGGTTTGTTGGAAATGAATTAGCTGGATATTCAAAGAGTGTTGATAACTTGACTGAAGTTTTGGTAAGAAATGCTGGGCATATGGTTCCTCTTGATCAGCCGAAGTGGGCTCTTGATCTCATTACACGTTTTACACATAATAAGAGTTTTTAAGTAGTTTACTAATAAAATTTACTCAATCATTTTGCCTAATTAGTTATAGTACTTATATTTATTAAAAATGTAAGATTTAAATTTAAAATTATGATTCTTTAACAAATTGTATACTCAATAAAAATATTTTATTTTATAAAAAAAAACATTTAATAATTAAAAAAAAACATACACATTAGATAATTTTTTTTGTAAAATATTAAAAATTTTTTTGTTAAAAAATAAAGAATATATCTATTATGTATTTAATTTTCGTAAAAATTAATAAAGTGTATAGAATTCACGTGATATGTATAAAATTTGTTATATCAAATATCATGATTCAAGAGATCTTTGGAGTTTTCTTTATCTTATATGGCAACAATTATCTAATCTAGAATAAGAATATTACATTAATCTAAATATGGCAGTAAAAAGTCATCTACTATAGATATATTTTTATGCCATTCATAATGAGGAACATTTGGCACTGTGATGAGAATTAATCTTCCACTTTCATCTAATGTTTTTAGTCCAATTAAATCATCTTTATAAATACTTCGATCACGCATATTTATCACAGTTTCGTTAACATCGTAATATCCGAAATGACTGCTTTGCCATGGAGTAATAACACCATCCTCAGGTCCACCAACAAGTACCATACGTTTTAATTTGGTGAGACCTTCTTTAAATGCTGACAATTTCGTCGAATTTTTTTCATTATTCACATATGGTAGAAAATTACTATATTTATAGTATAATTTCTAAAAGAAAAACGCAGCTATAAATTGTTGAGAAATAATTAAAAAATCGTGTGTATACTCACTTGATGATGAGGATCATTCCAATAATTCCCAATACTGGTATGTTGTCCAATTTTCGAATAAAATAATTCATAGGCAGTTTCACACACCAAGTCGGGGAAAAATAAATGAAGAAATTGAGCTGGAATGAAATACAGAATAACAATTTGAAAAATGACAATTCCTTTGTTTGTTGTCCTTTCAAAGATGGCACTATAATCACCTACTTCCATATTGTCCCGCTTGTGGCGAGCTCAAGGAAATAAAATTTCTGACATTGTGTTCAGGAAATGTTTGTAGTATTGCTCTGGCTAATAAACCACCTTGACTATAACCAACTAAATTTATTCCCTCGGGAAATGCAGCACCAATAGATATAATATCCATGCCTATTTCTTCCACTTGGCGCCACATTGATTCCAAGCTACTCCATCCGGCATATCTTGGAGTATTATAAACCTGTGTCCCTGGATGCATCTAAAATCGATTTATTTATGGACAATAATTATTTTAAAAAGCTAAAATATTTATTAAAAATCCCGCCAAACTTACATAGGTGCGACATCTGCAATACTCTTTGTTTTATTATTTGAATTACTTACTTCTTGTATTCTATTACTAATAAGTTCCATACTGTCGCTTCCAGTGAGAACGCCGTGAATAACGACCACGGCATGATAACTTTCGACATCGTTGTTAAATATATTTAAAAGCAAAAGAATAAAATTAAGAACCGTATAATTCGCGGTAGCCATCGATGATAAGTGACTGATACTTTCAAGAGCATCATATCATGTAGTGTTTAAATCTACTTTCCATTGGAACGATAAAATTTCAAGCGAGCCGCAAATGATCAATGCACGTTTTGATTGGATCGACACGACTTTCATCATTGCTATTCTATAGTTTTATTGAGATGGCGGCTTAAGCCACGATTTTGATGACATCTTTCGTAAGAAAGGAATGGTTTATAGTTGTATTCTGTTGGAAAGGGAGAAATTTCATTTATCGATGATAAATTTCCACATTTAATAATTATTCGAAAGATTAAAATCAATGTTTATTCTGTCAATACTACAAATATCTTTAAGAAAATTATAATATTTAATGGCGTTTTCGCTCAAGAGTAGTTTAATCGGAATAATTATTATTTGAAGTCTATTATCGATTAATTATGGAAATATAACAATCGATGGTCAATACTGATCGATAGACCGAAGTTAACGACTGGGAAAGAAATTCAATTACATTCTGAAATAATCTAGTACAATGCTCATTAGGTTCCTAATCCTTTTGCAGCTGTATGGAAGGTTGCCGGGCACGTGGCATTTCCCGTGCTTCAACCATATATCACCGGTGTCCTGACATCACCCCTAGTTGGCATACGAAACTCACGTCTTAGAGGATGGATGCTTACTGCATTGTTTCGACCAACGTCATTCTCGATTATCATTTCATGGTTCCATAATGTAAATAAACTTTTACCACCATCGAAGAACTGAAAATTACTACAATTTTAAAAGAAATACTTGTGGTAATTCTTTCAAGATCTTTTAAGAGAACTTAATCTTATATAGTTGCCAAATGACTGAAATAAAAAAAGCAAAAAAATTTCAGAATTCATAGATTTTTATCGGCAATTCAATTATCATGAAAATTCAGATATATTCATAGTCGCAAGGTATTGAAGTACTCGAATGGAATAGATATCTCTTTTGTTTTAAGAAATTAGATCGTTGCGCAACAATTTAACCGGAAGAAATACCTGAAAATGAATCATGCTTACGTATTTCTGATGTCGCACACTCTGGCATTAATCGAGTCCCCAGAAGCTTTGAAACTGCCAACGTTTCTTTCTCTCGCCAAAAGAGGGAATGAAGGGGAAAGAGAACGAGAAGAGAGGAAAGACGGCCAATCCAATTCCACGCTCAAACCCGACCATCGTGATGGCGGAGGGTGGCGAAAAAACGCAGCCACGCCAGAGCGCAAGGCGAGCTTTAGGTCTCGGAGCTTTTTTGCGTTTAATCAAGGATATTCGCGGTCGGCTGACTCGCTATTTTAGTCTACCAAGTGCTAACCGAGCCGCGCAACCACCGTATCGCAGCAAGTGGATGAAGGAATCTTCGTCCTTTGACCTCTCAGGGACGCTCCTATCTGTCTTTCGTAATTCGACATGCATTTTCTCTTACTTTTCACGATACATGTCTCCAATATAATACTTTGTTATAACAACAAATTAATAGGTACTCGATGCAAGAGACACATTTTCTTACTTATGGAGATTTTATCGAAATTTAGAATGTTATTTAGAGAAGAGGATTAACATTTTCGCGTTTCGATGAGAAGATTACAACGATTATCGTATTGTGTGGAATATTATATTATATAGTGAGAATATATTTGATTATTTTACAACGACGCGACGCCGAAAAATTAAAATATTTCAGAGATGTTGCATCATCCCTGATGCAATGATAATTCACCTTTCTATAGGCGAATGGTAGTAATTCAGCTTCCGGTTTTGTAAATTCAAATGTACACAAAGCGTAGGACGGAACAGTGCCATCGTAATATTTGCAAAAATATGCAGGCCGCTGCTGGTGGATATGTTTTTCATCCCCACACTGTCTTTATTCAGTTATGAAGATAAAAGGGCCAACAAAATAATTCTTCCCGCATAAAGGTGCAAAAAACGAGAGAAGGGGCCATGAAACGGTAATACGAAACATCCGTTTTTCTTTAAACGGAAACTTAAATAAGAGATCAAGAAAGGCGCCGCGTAAAATATATAATTAAAATCGTCCGTCATAAATGTGCCGTTTAATTTTCAGGTGCAAGAGTTTCTTTTTTACCGGTCGCCAAAAGGAATCATAGACACTCTCGAACTCAAGAATCGACTCGAGAGCCTGTTTAAGGCCACCCTCTGGCTCTCGGTAAGTACAGAGGCGGGAGAGAAGACGAAGTGGGTGGTACGGTGTCGGAGGAACGGCCGGGAGATTAGCGTTAATTACAGAGTTGAGCCGTTCCGGGGTTGGGACGAGTGCGAGGTATTTGTCACTCGGCACCGCTCTCGACTCCTGTTCCTCGTTCTGAATATTAATAACCCCGCGCCATCCTTCGCCACCCCCTCCTTCGTTCCACCCTCTCCACCTCCTCTCCCTGCTTCTCCTCCTCCTCCTCCTCGTCTCACCTCTCGTTTCACGACATCCGATGAATTGCGCGGGAGACAACGCTGCTCATTATGCTGACTGGTTGATTTCATCACCGTCACCGTTACGAAAAATTAATCGTCCCCCGTGATCGGGGTGACGTAAAGATCAACTCGCAGATTTCGACCGATTTCCACGAGAAACGATTATTTATTATTATTATTATTATTATTTAACGAGGACAAACAGGAGGGGAAACAGACATTCTCGTTTTATTCTTATATATCGGGAGACATCTCGTCCAAGACAAGTGTTCCGCCATTCTTCTCCACCTTCTGTCACAACGTTTCCCAAAAATTGAAGGATGGTAGGATGATCGGCACGGCGGTTAGCTCCTTCCACGTAACACGTCGATCAATCGATATCATCCTCTCTCGTCGTTTCTGCGGTCCCTCGATGGCGGTCCCATTCCCGCGAAAAACGTTGAGATATTCAAAGTCGGGGAATAGTTTATTCATGGCCGGCTCGGAGAACTTAGAAAGATATTGGAAGCGGCTCAGGAGAGGGTAAAAGATAGAAAAAGAGAGGGTGGATGGTGGAAAAAGCACGGGGGAAGAAGCGAGAGGAGACGAGAGAGAGGAGCGATATTGGTCGGACGGAAGTGTCCCCTCGGGGAAACGAGAAAACGGGAGGAGCGTCGTCTCTCCCCCGATCCGATAAAGCGAAAGAGGGACCCCCTTGTGGCACGACCACCACTCCTACGCGTTGACCCACGTGACAGCGAGCCCGCCAATAAAATTCAAATAAACTCCACTGTGCATACTAAATTATCACATCTTCCATTACCCGACCGCGTGCCCATCCCCGAACAGCTTCCACCCGGGTCCCGGGGAAACGTTTTCACCATCGTGTCGAAATTCCAATATTTTTTGACTTCCATCCAAGATATGGAGCCGGCCGGCGCGTGTATTCTCCTCGAACAAGAATAAATTGGAAGATCGGGGGAAGAAACGATTTCGTGACGCGATAAACAATTTAATACGAAGCGTTGAACAAAATGCTCCAAGTCCGAGGATCTTATCTCGTTTTGCTCCGAGATATCCCGTTTAATTGATCGCTCCTCGGCCAGAGTTTAATCCGTTTTGTCGGTGTTTGGTTGTTGGAAAACCGGTGGATTTAACGATCGACCGAACCTCTCGAGTTTCAAGGAAGGATTAAAAAGGGCAAACATTCGATTATCGTGTATCGCAAGAACACTGTTAACGCCATCGCGATGTCATTAATCCGATGTTGGGATACTCGGCGGTTGGGAGAGAAACGGGACGGGAGAATGACTCGTCCAAGAGGGTGCAACCACGCTGACGAAGGGACGCTGAGGTCAGGTGGCCGTTCCCAGGAACGCCCCAGATTTCAACATTACTCAAGCAGGATCAACCTGCCAGGAGGAAGGCCATTGTTCGCTTCTTCGCTGTTCCCGGTTTTCTTCCACGTCGTATCATTCTCTGCGGTTCGATCGTTGGAACAACGTTTTTTTCCTTCTCTTCTCTGGCGCACCGCCAAGAATATCACGATACGAAGCGAAGAAGAAGAAGAAGAAGAAGAAGAAAGACGAAAGAGAAAATAAAGTAATTCCTCGGTGTTTTTTAAGTATCTTTACAAGTATCGTTCAAAGTTTAATCTCTTAAAACGAAACATTGAACTTTCATCTGGACTTGGCAGCGGTGTATGTTATTGTAATTTCCCTGGATTTTTTCGCGAGAAGATAAACGCGTTAAAGGTGCGCGAGAATTAACTAAACGAAGTTTCCGCCGTGTAAAACAATTAGTAGCTTAGCTGTGCCCCTATTCTCCCTATCAGCTTGTCTACGCCCCGACTATTAGTATAATCGCTAGAGGCTACGACCCTTACCTACCCTCGAGCGGTTCACTTTAATTCTTAGCAAGTTAGAATCGCCCCTACCACCCTACCTATCACCACGACTCTGCGCTTTGTTCGATTTTCTCTGCGCCTCTCGAATCGAGCGCTAAGCTGTGTCGAGTATATTTTGTTACCTCCTCTCGGGAGGAGCCTTTCTGATAGCAGCAAATTGCGCATTTTATCCTCGTTACGTTCCTCTTCCTTTCTTTCCCTATTCTCCTCGTCAATCGACTTTTTTCATTTTTCTTTTTTCCTGGTCCTGGTTAGGTACCAGAGATTTACAGACTTTCCATATACTTCTATACCAGCATTTGCCTTTCTCCCGATTCTATCAAGATTCCCAACACGTGTAACTGCATCCTAGTTTTTCATAAAGCAATTAGAACGTTGATTTTCCGTGGCGATTTTTCGTCTTTCGTCACGTTCACGGGAACAAACGTTTCCGCTCCGTGTCTAATTGATTTCCACTCCGTGAACGGGGGCTGCGCCACGACCGTGTCGGGGGTGAGTTTCGGGCGAGCCACCCCTTTGCATTATGGATGCACCTGATTTCACACTTGTTCGTTCGCAAACTCCTCCGCCTCCATCGTAACGTCTCCATCGATATAAACGGTCCGCAATTTGCCGGCCCATTGTAAACCATCCCCTTCTCGATTCATGGGTATAATAAATCCTGGTTCCGGGATATACGGCGAATTTATGTTTACGAAAGCGGTGGGCGAGGGGGAAAGGCCAGCGGCTACCACCACTATATAGTCTGTCGTAACGGAAATCGTCCATGGAATATTTTTATGGATTTTTCGGATCGGATTTAAACGAAAAAAAAGAAAAGAAGGAAACCACGTTTTTAAAATTTCGATTACTTTCCTTTTCTTGGGAGAGGAAGTTTACAATAATAATAATAATAACGGAGGGTTTGACTTTAACAATTACGCGCGCGTTGCGTTGGATCGAACATCGATCGAAATTGACCGTGCGACATGCGACGTGTAATCCGTGACACGTGTCGCGAGGCCAGAAGCTTCTACAACCCTCGAATCTACGACCCTACGCGTCTTTTCCGCTCCCGCAAAAAAAAAAAAAAAAAAAAGAAATCCACTTGAACAACTGGTTAGATCGTCTATTCGTTCGTTACTAATCATTCAAACGGCAATTTGTCCAGTTACCGAGATTAGAAAGCGACTTGAAAGCGATGCTAATTCCGCCCCGCCGTGCTCGCCGCTTTCTAATTTCGAATTCACCCTCCTCGACCCCTCGAACTTATTACTCCTCTATATCCCGCTTTATACAACGAGCACGATTAACATCGATCGGCTCGATCTCGATTTTCCTCGAACGGAACGAGGAAGGAGGAAATCTTGGTGTCGCGCTCACTGAATCTGCGCGTGAAATCCCCGAGCCGAAGTGGATCGAGGCGAAGTGGATCGTAGAGGGAGGAAAGGAAGGCGAAAACGGTGAAAAAGACATCCGTGCTCTGACATATGGCTGGCGAAATTGCCGGCGGGGTGGCGGTAACAATATTTACAGAAGGCTCGGCTAACCCTCCCTCCCCGTGTTTTGTTAAGACTGCACACCGCACGCTGCCGCAGCCCCGGGGGCAACGGTGTCACTTTACCCCGATAATCCGCCGTAATACTCTTTAGCGATCCACGGTCGCGGAGAGTAATATTAAGTCCCTTACATCCAATTTCTATGGACTTACACCTTGTTCGGGGGCGGCGATTAGCATTTTGATTGCGACCTCCTCCTCGGAGTCTTCCTCTTAACCTTTGCGCGTGTTTTCTCGCCTTTCTACCCTCTTTAAAAACTTGAGAAGGGGGAAGGAAAAATCAACTCCTGCGTTCTACTCGCGTATTTATTCTCAAGAAAAGAGAAAAAGAAAAGGAAACTACCGCGAGTCGAAATTGTATACAATTGATGTTAATCAACTGAACGACGTTCAGGAAGATGGAAGGAATAAACGTATAGAGGATGATCATTTAGTGATGATTTAAAGCCCGACCATTCCGCCACGACGATGAGCGGAGTCGAACACGCACGAACGTCCACTATGACCAACGAGTTTTTCGAATGTTACTCGTCGAAATGGTCGGGATTTTCGTTTCGTTTCGTCGGATATACCCAGTGGAATCGCGTGTAATCGGCATACGTGGTGCACGCGTGCACGAAAATTGGGGTCGCGTTCAACGTGCGACTCGCGAAACACGGAACGATCCAGGGGTGGCGGCTGGTCTCTCTCTCCCTCTCTCTCTCTCTTTCTCTCTGTCCACGTATTTGCTTTAGAGCTCGACAATCACGTCGAGGGTGGTCCAAGCCCACCGCGCCGACGATCCGGATTACCGAGATCATAATCAGCCGATCACTGGCACGTTGCCCATCGAGGTGTCAAATGTCAACTCCTGCGGGACACGGATTGATTTCTTTCGTTCGATCCTTGGAGAGGGGTTGATCTCGACGAGGAGTATGTATTCGGCCGACAATCGATTCTAATAAGATCCCATCCGTTCGAAAGGGAAACGGATAGATTGAATTTGCCTCGGCACGCTTCGAGCTGTCACCGTTCGAGAACGAGGAAGTTGGACCTTCTAATGCCGCGGAGCATTAAGTCTGCGGAAGCGGATGCGGAGACAAAGTGGCTCTGCGAGTTACCATTACACCGCCGCAATACCCAGAGTGCCGAGAGTTGGTGGGCATAAAGGAGGCATCCCCTGCGCCTGCGAAATCTCTATTTACTCCCCTCTAAAAACACGTGACGATGGAAACAAGACAAGATTCGCGAGAACGAATCATTATCGTGTCATTAATTCGCGTTACATAATTCGTCTTGTGACATTCTGCGAATATTTCATCACCATCCAGTTACCACTTTACTGCTATTCCACGGAAACAGCCTGTCAAATTCATTTCTCTCTCTCCTCTCCATCAGCCGCAAAGTTTCATCAAGATCAACGTATCGTCCGCTCGTAAACTTGCAATTAAGGGCATATAAAACTCCATCCCCCGATCCAAGGACACTGGAGCAGATCGTCTCGCGACGACGGTGGTCCGCGTCTGGATCGCGGTTGACGAGAGGCTGCAGAAAGAAGGACGATCCGGGTGACGGAGGCGGCGTCGGAGGAAAGTACGCTTGAGATTTGCGCGAAGCGTGAATGGACGAGGGCGTGGGAAACGGCGAGCGCGGATAGTGTGGTGACTTGCGACCGGCCCGGTAATTGTCGTAATTGTGCCGAGTGATTCACACATGAGGATCGGCGCGGTCCGCCCGTGGTTGCTTGCGTGCTCGCGGCGTCACTCACACGATATTCGCGCACTCACACAAACCGCTCGCGAGGGAGCGAGCGCGAGCGCATCTGCGCGGGATTTCGGAAACAATTGCCGACAATTCTCGCCACTTGACTCGCGGCCAGCGATTGACGTGAGAATCCGCTTAGACGCTCGTACAAACTCCGCTGCGGAGAGTATGAGGTCATCTTCATTAAATCGTTCTCCGCTTAATGACTGATCTAATTTTTTCTTTCTTTCCGTCCCTCGGACGGAGCCACGGGAGGAGTCGTGTCGAGCCGGGAGCAGCACCATCGTCCTCACCTTTTCTCTCTCTCTCTTTCTCTTCCCTCCCCCGATCTTCGAAGAATCCCTCATCCCCCGTTCTTTTTCTCTTCCCACGTTCTTTCGCCACCGTTGGAAAGACGAGACCGTACGGTGCAGCATATTATACGTACGCTTAATTATCCGTATCCTCTCTCTCTCTCTCTCTCGTGAATATGGCGAAATCGTGGCGCAAATTGGATCGCTGTGTTACGTACGTGGAGCGCGCGTTACAATTTCAAGGATATCGATTCGTAACACCTTTTAGGTAGGGCGCATTTCCATTCGTCGGAGAGGGAGAAAAACGGGTTAGAATTAACGAGGTGTCCATGTTATCCCGCGGTGGGATGTGTTCCATCTCCGCGGAATATCGATGGTTCCGGTTATATGGAGAGGGCGGTATTGCATACCGGTATTGCGGCGTGCCAGCGTAAAATACACGCACGCTACACAACGCGGCACGGTGCGGGGCTCCAGCGAGGATGGCTCGTAAGAGGGTTGATAAGGCTATCGCGTACATCGCTCCGCGCGTTTAGCATACATTTGAATAATGGGCAGGCCGGTAATCCTTTAAACCGTTGGGCCCTCATCCCGTAACTAGGTATCCTTTCATCTCTCTGCCTCGAAGCTCGTCCGAGGCCAACCATCCTCCTACTCCTTCTCGACCGCCCCGCACAACCGCCGACCAACCTCCCTCCCTCTCTCGCGTTCGCTTCCCTCCAGGCTTCGCTCGGGAGGGCAGGGGGAGGGGAGGATTCTCATCCTCTATTTCTCTCTTTCTCCTCGGGGCCGCCGTTTAAAGATATTTCGTTAAAATAACAGTCTCGGCTCGACTGAGTGCCACCCTCCCTCCGCGCCCCTCGGCTACCCTTATACAGACCGATGGCCGTGGTAAAAAGGGGGTGGCATTTGCAATGCAGAGGTTAAATGGCTGCGGGGGTCGGTCCAGCTCCGGGAACGGGGATGGCACGTTAGAGAGGGGGGAGGGGGATAGCACGCAGCCACTGCACAGACTCGATTGGTTTTTTACTTGAGCTCTCGAGCTCCGCTCGTCTCTTTCCCTCCCTTCTCTTCTTCTTGCTCTCGACCCCGTGTTTCGTCCCCCCACTCCCTTCTCCTTCAATCCTCCTCCTCCCCTTCTCTACTTCTATATATATATATATACACACTTTACTAACATCGAGTTCTTTCTCTGTTCCAGTTCTATTCGACCGCCACCTCTTTTTCCACTTCATCGGCCACGCGTTTTCGTGAAGCCACCACGGGCAGAGAGGACGGAGGAGGAGAAGGAGGAGGGGATGGAAAAGCTGAAAAAGAAAGGAGCAGAGGGAGGAACAGAGAGAATATTACCTGGGGTGGAAAGAGGAGGGAGGGGAGGGGTGCGACAAGAGGTGGGCGAGATTAAACATTTATTTAAATGGCAGGCGTGCTTCGCGACTAGCACGCATACCGTCAAGTACGTACACGCATTTAATATATGTTCTCTTCTCTGCGGTCTTTCGCGCGCGTATGCGTGCACCATGTATACATAGGCACGTAGCGGATACACAGACACGGTCGTTTACGTGTGGAAAAATAGGAGTACGAGGAGAGGGGACGATCGTGCAGGTGGACGTCCGCGGATCGCGCGCGTGAACACGCGCGTTGAGGGAGGGCGTGGGGTGTGGATATTACGACTACGCGCCGGAGGAAGGAGATTAGTCTGGTGGTTTTCAATCCCATTTTCATCGCGCCTCTACCACCACCCTTTCCGCGGCGGAACGATATCGTTTGAAGCTTCATTGTGATCGTTCGCCAGCACGCGTGCAAATGGTTCGAGGATAAATCAAAGGTGAATGCGAATGCGTTGAGGGTGGACCTTCCAATCTTCGTTGGAGGAAAAAAAGAGAGAAAAAAAAAAATATGATTCGAGAAATGTGGCGAGGCATTTCCCGAACTCGCGAATTAATTTTTTCGTAGCGCGTTTTCGTAGCACTGCGATCCACACTTGTTCGTCGTCTTGGACGACGAATTCGAAGTCGGTGGTTGGTTGATCGTTAGCCGGATCGGATTTCGTTAGGCGTTATGGCGGATTTAATGCATGCCAGAAGAAGGAGAGGTCGGGTTAGGTTCCTTTCGATTGAGCTGAACAATCTCTGTCGACCTCGATGAACTCGACAACGATTGATACTCGTATATCGATGTATTTATTGAAGTAGGTCGGGCAATGACCAACGGGCAGATATTTGGCATCTCTCAATCACGATGCACCGCGTGACAATAATATACCGCATCGCCGATTCGATACATCGACGAGGATAGTGAAATGCTATCGCGTAAATCTTTATTAACATCATCGTCTATTTGCGTCTTCGTGATCGATGAGACAGCGTTACAGGTTCTTGAACCTCGTGAACTAGTATAGTTACAATGTATCAATTCCCAGTAATATAAATGCTACGAGCATCTATTAATGCACCGATATACCCACCGAAGCGATCCTATGATTTCCAATAAGAAATTGATCCGAGATTAAAATCCTTGCGCGAAAGAGAGCGGGGAAAGGAATAATCTCGATGGAAGATGGCGGTTAAAAAAAAGAAGAAAATAAGGATACTAGAAATATAATTACGCGACATTGCTACGATAGCGAGCAAGAAGACGATAGCGTGACGGTAATTTAATTTTTCCACCGGACTTTTAATTAATCACGAGGAGAAGAAAAAAGAAAAGGAAGAAGAAACTATGTCAGTACCGATCGATGACCACCTCGAGTAAATCACACATCCAGGGGCAACGAGTTACGTCACCGTTTAATTAGCCCTACCGCTTCTGCACGATCAGATTTTAAACAATTAGCCAAGCGTGGGTGTGTTGCCGAGCTTCTCCAGGGACGGGTCGCACCCATATCCAGGTTCGTGTCTCGCGGGACGAGCGTGACTTTCCACGTGGACTTAATACTCGCATGCACCACGTGCCTCGTCCCGACCCGGTGCTTTATATCCTCGTCCTTCGTTCTCGTTACACCCGAGGCAGAGTCTCCAAAGGTCCCGTATATATATATATACATATATATATACATGTACGTACATACGTATGCGGAACAAATATCCTTGGACGAACTGCCTGCGAACACGCCACACCGCTGTTGGTCCAATTCGATTCAATTCCACCGCTTCTCTTCGCCTCTCCTTTCCTCCTTCGTCCACCGTACTTTCTTTCTTTTTTTTTCACCCGGTCTCCATCTCCGACCTGCACGATCCACTTACTCCCTGGAGAACGATAGATCCTCGGTTGACTTTACTCGGGGTGGTTTCTCTCTCGGCGCGGCCTCTATCCTCCCCGCTCTCTCCGCTACCCCCTTTTCCCCCCCTTGCTTTTATGCAGCCTGATGAGGGGTCGCGATCATCTCGAATACAATTTCGCCTCCTTTCGAATTATCATTGATTTCGTTTCACGTTTCTCTTTTCTTTTCTTTTCTTTTTTTTTCTTACCGAATATTTTTCAATTCCTCCTCCCTCCTTCCCTCCTTCTTTCGAATAATCATCGTTTAATTGATTATTATACGCGTTATACGGATGGAAAGTACGTAGCAAAGTATCCAAGAATCGGAAGGGAAGCGAAATGGTCGATAATTCAATTCAAGCAGGCCAGGTTGTTTGTCCAGTGGTTAGTCCAGGTTGCAGGAACGCGCATCGGCCACTCTCTCATCAATCCTTTCGGCAATAGAATTCGGAGGAGGCTGCGTCTGTATCCGGCAGTTTGTGTTCCACCATCCTGTCCCCCGTGTCTCGTTCATCCTGGTCAGTTAATAACCGTGGTTTGGATCCACCTCGTCCACCGACCGTTGCTGACCACCGTTGCTGACCACCGTGTCTGCTTGTCGGCTTTTCGCCCGAATTATGGAAACACGCCGTTATACGATGCGATGATAACAACAGCGAACCGGCTCGTTCCTCGTTTTAATTAAGCCCCCCCCCCTCCTCCTCCTCCTCCTCCCCTCTCCCACCATCTCCGTTTCACATTCTCCGCTCCAAGATATCGCGATGATGCAACGAAGGATGCAAGGATGCGAAAATGCTCTGACAGCCATGAATTCCAACTTGGGGTTCCACCAAGGGTTTACGAGGGGATGAATCCTTTCTGGTTTCCCGTGTCTTCCCGGAGAACCACAATCGTCCACGAGAAATAGATATATATATATATATTTTCGTTCTTTCTCCTTTTGCTCCGTTCCTTTGGTTGTTTCAACTGCGTTTTCCGGGATGCGCGGAATTGAGACACGAGGTTTTTACATGATCTAACAGAGTGGACATGCAACGTCTGGTCAACTCAGAATCCCCCACTAGCTTGGTTTAATTAAGCGTCGTCTAGCTCGACGGGACAAGATATCGCTCAGACCGGTTTTAATGAAATTTTATCAAGAGAAAGAAATTTTATCCACTCGTGTTATCTTGTTATCTTACTCGAGAAGGAAAGTGTTTTCCTTTTTTAACGTCATCGATAATCATCGTTCGTATTAACACACGTGAAAATTCGACTCGAGATTCTTCGTCCCCTTTCTTCCTCTTTTATCCAAATCCGGCATCGAATCACGCTCTTTCATTTTCTTCTTGCTTCTTATCTCTCGCATCGATACAATCGGAGACGATATCGATGATACTTTAATACTACGCGTTCCCATCAATTCTTCCATCGGAAGAATTTTCCATTTTCGAATCGGTATTTTCGGTTCTCGAAAGCAGGCAAAAGGGTATCGATTCGGTGATAAGGGAAATTTGATAACTTGAGAGCGGAGGAAAAATGATGCGAGAAAGGAAAAAAGCGATCTCGCGATATTTTCGCAAGAGCGTCGTTCCTTTTTTTTTTTTTTCCATTACGATCTCTCTTCCGCCGAGCCGGCCAAGTAAGGGAGAAGTAATTAGCCGGTCGAGGCACGGTCGAGTATGGCCGACCATAGTAGTCGCGGCAGGATTCATTTACGAAACATCTGGAGCGACGGGATGCATGCAGTTCCGTTTATTCCGGCAATTTCGTTTAAATTAGCTGAACGCGAGCGTTTTTTACGTCGACGCCGACCGGTTCACACGTACCTTCCCCCCCACTTCCCCTCTTCTTTCTGTTCCCGCGAGTAATCATCCAGATTCGTAAATTACTCGACCGCCCCCCCCTCCCCCGCGATTCGTGTATCGTTCGCTCCTGCAAATCCACTTTGTTTCCGCGCGTTTTGTCCAATTGAAATTAAAAAAAGGGCGATACGATTAAGCGGATGTTGCGCGCCGGAGGGATCGCGTATTATTTCCGTTCACTCCTCCGAGCAAGGTTTCCTCGAAACATGTCTGTGTTGATCTTTCCAACGAATTTTTGAAGTAACTCTTGACAAGGGGTTTTAATCGGGCGCGATCGATTTTTTCTTTTCTTTTAAACAGGACCCGATTCTTCTCCTTCTTTCTAATTTTTCTTAATTTTTCCCCTCGAGGAGAACGAGAAACGGAGAGGGAGAAAGAGAGAGAGGGAGGGAGAGGGAGAGGTCAATTTGCGTTAAGTGGTCCATCAAGCGATAATCAGTGCCACGATTTTTCTTCCCTTTTCGCCCCTCCCTTCGCACCCTCCCTACCCTCCCTTGTCCAGGTGCTCGCTTTTTAATCGACGAGAGCACGCTGGGGAGACATCGCTGTGCGGCGGACGACCAAGTGGAAAACTCGAAAAAGTTAAGTCGTGGTGGGTCGCGTAAGGGCTCGTCAAACTGCGAATTACCAGCCTTATTATTATCGTCCGCGGCCTAACCCCGCCACTTTTTCCTCCTTTCGTTTCTCCCTTCCCATCGCGCGATGAAAAAAGGAAGAGGAAGAAAGAAGAGGGAAGGGAAAGAGGGACTGGAAACCCTCCCCGGATAATAACTCGCGCCCTTTCCATTTATCCAACGGAAGCCAGCAGTTATGAAACGTCTGTATTATTTATCGCGAGCGGGTTTTCGGGAAACGATCGTTTCCCGCTTACCTCGTCCCTTCTTCTTCTTCTTCTTCTTCTTCTTTCTCTTTCCGCGAATAAGAGGAGAGAGAAGGGAGGAATTAATTGTGGGCATCGTTAAATGCAATTCCCTTTCATAAATTACGCGGACGATTCCATTCTTCGACGAGAAGGACCTCGAGGATGTATATATATATATATATTCCTCGAGGATTTCTTTATTCTTCCAGTTTATCACGCGAGGCCAGCTAGAACCTGGTTGGCCGGGGACAAAAAAATTTAATTAAAACCAAAGCTGGGAGAAACAGCTGCGAGAGGGAAGAAGAGAGAAGGGAGGGATAGAGGAAGGTGGAAATGGATTTGCGAGCTGATGACGAGGAGATGAAGAGTGTACCTTTTTATCCACCTAGATAGGATCTTCTCTCTCTCTCTCTCTCTAGATTAATCAGAGACTAATTAAATTAATCGATCGTAACCGAGTGGCAGTGCCCTTCCTATCTTCTTCGTCTTCGACAAAGTATCGCGTCGTCGACGATTCGTCCTCGAATCCCTGGTGTGCTGCACTGCGTACCCCCGACGGGCATAACCGCACCCCTGTTTGCCACTCACTACCCCTGATTAGCTGGACTTCCTGTCCACGAGCCGTCGCAACAATTCTACCACCCGTTTGTTCCACGTGTATATTCGTATACGCGCGTGTACGAGTTTATTCATATAACGTGCGCCCACCACGTTCGATCCGTCCAAGCTTCCAGGGGTTAATGATTGGGCTTGATTGCTCGGCAAACATAGGCGAGCCTCAGGATCACCTCCTCCCTTGTTCTCCTCCCACCCTCGCCCCCTTTAACGTTCGTTTACGACTTTGTCCGTTTATTCTGTTCCACGTATCATCTCGGGAGCGTAAAGAGCGTCTCTATTGCGGACAGTTAATAATGTCGTCTTTCTTCCATCGTACTTTCCATGGATCATTTTAACGAATTATATACGTATCTTCGCGGCCGAGCGATAAGGAATCGGGATTTTGATATTAGTTTCGAATAAGTGACGCTTTTAAAGCTGAGGAATAGTCTCGTAATATTTAGAGATATCTTAAAGAGAGAGAGATACACGGAACAAGTGTTAATTAGCATCATAGGAAGTATGAAAATTGATAGGGATATATCGAGATATATCGTGAATCGTGTTCAACAAACGTTGTCCGTTCTTAATGAATTTTACAATCGTCTCGTACAATCGTCGTTGTGGAAGAGAGTCGTTCGTACGGACGAGGCACGGATGGATGAAGACGTTAATACCTTGCTACGCCTGGCACGAAAAGCGTAGCAGGGTCAGTTTAGAGAAATACATTACATCATCGTGACGTGACGTTACACGCGCCTTCTTTTCTTCGCGCCGCGTTTGCCTCGCTAGGAGGCGAAGGCACGACGAAGAGGGAGAGGCGAAACGAAACGAAGTCAACAACGACGACGACGACGACGACGACGACGACGACAACGACGATGACGAGGATGAGTCAGAGTCGAGATTGAGAATAGCGTCGGGGTTAACTGGCGAAGGAAGTCCGACTTGACCGGCGTCGTTTGACCCTCGAGATTAGTCGATCGTCCGGCGGCAACGACCCATTGATCTGCGATCAATCGGATTCATTGACGCGATGTTTCGACCGTCGCCATTTTCGCGGCTCCTAAACATCGAACATCTCTTGAGAAATCGAAT
The DNA here is from genome assembly GCF_029169275.1 of Apis cerana. Lineage (NCBI taxonomy): Eukaryota > Metazoa > Arthropoda > Insecta > Hymenoptera > Apidae > Apis > Apis cerana. The sequence goes on along the minus strand of NC_083864.1, from coordinate 6,057,451 downwards.
TCCTCCGAGTTGATCCAATCCTGTGTTCGCGGAATCTTGATAATCAGCTGTTTCGAAAGAGAGAGAGAGAGAGAGAGAAAATAAAGTAAAATATCACAAGTTACGAAGTTATTATTGAAAGAGGACTGAACGTTGACAGATTCGTCATCGGTAAAACTGTCTAAGCCAGAGCGAAGAGTTAGATCAGAATGTAGCGGATTTATCAAAGCGTAATCTGTAATAATCGATCGATGAATCTTGGGCGAACCGTTTGGTCCAGTTGGCAATTTTACGCGCCAAGTAAATCTCGAATCCTCGAGGTCGCGTTATGACCGTGTCGGGATCGGCGCTTTTAGCGGCTCAGGTGGCATCGTCGCCGGATAATATAACGTTATTTTAGTGGAAGCGTTCTGCCAGCTAGACGGCAGAGATTGTAACATCCGATTCTGAGCGAAACTTGGATAAACAACAACCCTCTTACAGCCACCGGCCTCCTTGTCGCATCGAGACGTCATGAATTTTTTATCGCGATTACGATAAATCATACGTGGCGCGTTGTTGGCGAGTCGTTGTGGGCGTATACGGCCAGAACTTGTCGCGAATATTTCAAACAGGCCTATCGAATTCAAGGCCTGCTCTCTCCTCGAGTAAGATGATGATTCATCCCTTTTTGAACTCGAAATTTTATCTTCAGATGCGATAAAATTCCGTAAAATTTTTATCAATCCCGCGAAAGAAGGAAGGAAGAGATAAAATAACAGTGGTTCATCATCGATTCGCAACATTTCGATTCGAACAGAGTTCGGGCGTTCAAGCTGTTGACGCTCGGTTGCGAAATCGTTGGAAAGGAAATTTTCGGCTGTGCGCCCCGCGGGCAAACGGGATGTCAGCTTTCCCACAAGTTCCGCGTATCCTCGCGACGGTGATCTTATTTGAATCTAGCCAATCCTCCTCCGCTCTTTACCGTTGTCTTTCACTTTAAATACGGAGCTTCCGCCCTCTATCTTGCGGAATAGGTGCGGAAGATGTGCGCCGGGATGAGAGGAGATGGGTAGGGGTTGGTGTCTTTGATATGCTGACGTCGATATTATCAATTCAGATGAGGCGCAGGGAGGCAGGAGTCGTTTGGTAAAACTGTGCGTTTGATCTGGTTCACTCTGTGCCACGTGTACGTTCACGGACCGTTTAGTTATATAGATGTGTAGTGGGTGTAGCGTAAGAGCAGCCGTGGGCATTTTGCGCGTCGATTCCGCGACGATTCGAAGGTGAACCTTTCCCGAGTCTCTTTCGAGCTCATGATTTCGATACTCGTTAACCCCGCCACTGAACTACATCTTCTTTACATTTCTTCAAAATTCTTTAACTTGGTAGGTAAAAAGGAAAAAAACGAAAAATATTACGGAATAATTTTTAACTTGAACAGAACGACAGATTTAGATTTCCCAAAGTTTCGCAAAAAAAAAAAAAAAAAAGAAATAGGATCCATGGAACCTATCGTTCATCCAAAAATTATTTCCAAAATTAGATCCATCTATCGCGTTAATAAGATCCTTTGTTCTTTCTGTCCTCGCTAAATTCGGCTCGTTTACTTTCGATTATTAGCTTTTCCGGGGGAGGAGAGAGCGAAGTTTCCACGAACGCAGAACGGCCGTGTCGCGACGCGTACGCTTATAAAAATTAATCGTTTTGCCCGGTTTCCTAATTCCTGCCTCTGCGGGGGTCGGCTCGCGTTCAATTAGTTTGTATGGGCATTGCTCGAGGCTGAGCCGTCCAACGGTCAAAGTGGGTCTTTAGGTGACAGAGGGACTCATGCGGGTTTTTTTCTTTTTTTCTTTTTCTTTTTTTTTTCACTTGGAGCTTCCTATCGAGCAAGACCTAACCAACACCGAGTTGGTTATATGCTTGGCAACCAATGTACGCTCTCCGCTTTCCTCCTCTTTGTCCCTCCCTTCTTGGTCGGCCTGCTCTTTCTCTTTCTCCGTTAGTAGTTCATCCCGACTGCCCGTGTATAACCTAATAATCATTTAATTCCGGCAGTCGTACGCGCAGCGCTTGGCGCCAAGTCAATCTAAGCCAACCGGATATGCCTCTCTCGTCTGCCTCGTTGAGCCACTGACGTAATCCCGAAGTTTAGGAGCGTTTAGGACGACGGAGGACGTCCCTTTCGCCAATTGTCAACCGTAGTCCCCTTGTCGAAATTTTCGGACGAGTCGAAATAAATCGAGGGATATCTCGCCATCTCGTAACGTCGTCGATCGATAAATTGGAATAAAAATCATAACTCGTACGAGTTTTCGTATAAAATTACGTCTTTGCGCGATATAAATTGCGAGCATCGAATACGAAAGAACGGATATAAAAAGAAGAAGAAGAAGAACTTTTCTTTCTCCATCGAATAAATCGGATTTTAATAATTTTCCTAATAAATCTCGAAACGATTTCTCACGATTAATACTAGGAAATATCTCAATCTGGATCCTATCTCGGAGACGAAATCGTAGATCACCGCATAGGGTGAGCAACGTTTCGGGGGTATCGTGCCACCCCTTTTGAACAGTTATCATCGAACGTCAGCCAACCGTCCCTCTTCATCTTGCAGCGTCTCTCCTTCCCTCTTTCGCGCTCCGTATCCTGGCGTGAAACTGCTAATGAATATCGGCCCTAAATATCAGTCCGCCGGGGATCGACGACGAGGGGGATGTACTCGCCGGTGCATATGTCTGTATATTACAGGGGATTACATAGCCCGTCGAAATTTACCATGAAAGTCCCCATACGCGCCCTGCCCCCGACCCTGGTCACGCTCGTTTGTCCCGCGTTAAACGTTCCCTTCTCTCTTCCACTGTCATCGACGATCGTTTCCTCGTCCTTTGGATGGATGGATGGATGGAAACAGCGCGCCGTTCCGTATATACCATATGCCACGCTCCCATCGTACGTGAGTCAAGGCGCGCCTTCGAAAAGCCCTCTTCCACGAGAATCTAATCGACCCGCGACGACTTCGTGGCTCGATCACTTCTCCTGTTCCGTATCGTATAATCGTACGACGAAAATACGTACGTAATCGCACGTTCGCAGTCTAATCGGTGCAACTTTCCAATGTCGAGAAGGGAGAAAAAAAAAAGAAAGAAAGAGGGAAACGAATAATTGCGCGTGAAATCATTCGAGATGGTCGTCCGTCCGGATCGAGCACGATTGGATTTATCGCGATCAGGTGGAATAACTCGTTTGTTTATGCGTTTAACGCAGCGAGACGGTGATATGATGATTTTTCATGTTCGAAAAAAGAACAAAAGAAAAAAAGCGGGATGACGCACGAGTTGGAGCGAGTTGCGCGTATCTCGTTTCACAAAGGCGAAGAAGCTCGATCGGTCGAAAGCTCGACGGACACAGACAGAGCTGAGACTGTTTTCGTCTGGGAGGAAGAGAAGAACGGCCTTGCCGTGATCAATGACTCCATCGTTTAATTGATCCCCGTACACGGCTCGTCTGCTCGAGAATGCTCGATCCAGTCGAGGATCCATCGATCCATCTTCGTGGATTTAAATCGCGCCTGTCCCACCGTTTCATGTTCCAAGATTAGATAAGAGGATTGGAGGCGATTCGAGCGCGTTGATACACTCGTAACGTTGTTGACACTATTTCCCTCGTTACGCGCTCACTCACCATTCGATTATTCACTTATTAATTAACGATTCCGAAATTACATTCGTTTATCGAATCTAAATCTAATTACGAAATTTTTCGAACGATTAAATTTATATATTGTATATATATTAATCATATTCGATGCGATCGAAGGAGGCGAGGATCCTTCTTTTTCCTTCTTTCCTTCTTTCGAAGGGAAAGGAATCGGTGGAAAGAACAGACGAAAAAATATCGAGATAATTAGATCGAACGAAATCACCGGCCCGTTCGATCCACGCGCGCCCAAGATTCGTCAAGATCCGGATTAATCGGTTTCAATTAGACCAATTCTTCCCAATTACACCGTATCTGTTTCCAGATAGCGAACAGGCTTACTGTAAAACGATCGTTCGCCTACCCGCACGGGTATCGCATCTGCGTGTTTCCATATACCGTTCTCATCTACGGCTGTGTGCACCGTCTGCCCACATGCCGGCTTGTGGATGCCTTCTTTTACGAACGAGTATATAATATCCACGAATTATATCGTTCACCGCGTGTTTCACCGCGTATACTTTTCTGCCCCCGCCGTGGCGATAACCATCACCCACATCCCCCAATTGGTAAAGACAATCGCTAATATGTTTTCTCCTCGATTGAGGAGTGAGTCATTCCTACTGGTACATCATCCTCTCTCCTTCCCTCTCTCTCTCTCTTTCTCTCTTTCCCAGTGTCTGACTCGAGGAGACACGATGCTTGCTATAATACCGGCGAAACAATTGTTCGACGGGGACAATCAAGTGTTAAATTCGTGGCGCCAGCCACTCGTCTCCTGTATCCGGCGCGTTGAACCACTTTGTCAAGGTAGAAATACTCGATTCGCACGATATTCTTGACTCGCGCTTTTTGAAGAGGCAGAAAGGGGGGGAGAAACAAAGAGTTCATTCGATCCCTTCGATCGGAAATCATCCGCGTCGACGTCTGGATCGCGCTTCGAAGTTTTTTGGATATTCGATTCTTTGGTGGAAATCGTATCTGGGAATTGTTGGAGAAAAAAAACGGAAGGAATCGTGTGTGAATTTTTAGAAAATTTTTAAAAGAAGCGATTGATCAACGGTGAAATGAAATATCATGTTGGGAATAGCATCGATGCATTTTTCGAATTCATTTTTCTTTCATTTCGATTGGTTTTCCATGCACGATATGCATATTCCCTACACTCTGCGCACATAATAAATACCGCAAATCAGTTTGATAGATTCAAGGCTGCGCTCTAAGAGGCAAATACATAATACTTGACGCGATTCGACGAGAGGAGACGTGACAGTGGTGAGGCGTGTAAGTAAGTAGTGAAAGCTCGTCTCACCGTTGAACCGTTCGTGGATGTCCATTTGTATGTTGACGGATTAAGTTATCTTATAGCCTGTAAATCACGTCCGGTATATACTTGTACAAACAAACGTATAGGCAGGTTTGGATTGATAGCTATGTGTGTGAAGCGATGAATAAGAAAATCGATAAAGTATCTCGAAACCGATCGATGTTTAATATTCCCTGATATCGGTACATTTTCGAGTAATACAAATTTAATATCCTCGAATCGTTCTTCAAAATTTCATCATACGCTGTCTTCCTTCGATAACGGTTCGAATTGTTGAAACTGTTCGTTTTATTATTATTATTATCATTATTTCCTTTTTTTTTTAATTCGAAAATTCGAAGGAATCGATATTAATTTTTAATAAGTTTCGACAAATAATCGATAATCTTTCTTATAAATATTTTCAAAATCATTTTTATAATCTTCTTCTCCGCTCGCAACAAGGATACATTTTTCTCTCGAAATAATTCTCGAAATTTTCCTCACGCCCGATATCTCTTCTCTCTCGTTTTAAATTTTTGAAGACAATTCCTAACTCGCGTGTTCTTTAAGAAACGATTTCCACCCATCGCCGACATCCAAGCCTGGCAATTTCGTTCCGGGGGAACATTTTTACCCCATTTTCTCCAGTCCCCTCGTCTCCATTCCATTCCTCGCCCGATTCCTCGAGGCGTGCTGCTCGAGAGGACATCGCTCGTTCTCGTCCCGAGGTCGAGAGTTTTCCTATTTTCGCGGTAAGAGAGTAAGCAATTTTCTTCGGCGAAGATAGAACGAGGCTGGGACCACCGTCCGGGGAGGGAAGGATGAGATGCGAGTGAGTGAGTATGATTGATGCGATTTGTCGTTCTCTCTTGACGGTGAACATCTCGTCCCGGCATGATAGCTACGCCCCTGACGACACTTCTTTCGTCTACGTGCGTATCTTGCCCGGGGACGAGGGTTTTCACCTTGTAGCTTTCCACGACAATTCGTGGATCGAGTCGAAACAACGTTGCTGCGTCGAGGAACAATTGGTCGAGAATTGGAGTTGTCTTTTCGGCATCGATATTGATCTCGGTGTCAGTGATTCCTCGAATAAATTTTAAACATTTTGCCGATAATGAAAGAAGGAATCTTTGTTTCTTTCTTTTTGTTTTTCTCGATTATTGGGAAGGATCTGATTTTTTAATTTCGTCAGGAAATTTTTGTCGTTTGTGTGGAGAATTAAAAATTAAATATTTGTGAAAAATTCTTCTCTCTCGGATAATCTGTTCTGTAATAATAGAACGCAATAAAAGATGAACGTAATCGCTTAAGCTAAATAATGGATCATCTTGGAACGGGTGAACGTCGTTCGTGGTGAATCGACGAAATTTTGATAAAAAATGATTTTGCAACTTGTTTGAGAGAGAAAAAAAGAGGGATTTATCTCAGACAGATCGGTCAAAATTATTTTCCCGAGAAAATCAAATCGCTCGAAATCCTCGGAATCATCGATAATCTTGTTCTTAATGTGTTTTTTTTTTTGTTTGTTTTTCTCTTTTTTTCTTATCGAATCGGCCGAAAAATTAATGCGGTGTGATTGATGCAATCGTAACAACGTAGTTTCGTACGCATTGTTCTTGTTATATCGATGCACCTAAGCACTGATAATACGAGGCTCGTTTAACAATTCTTTTTACTCTACTTTTAGAAGCTTAAAAATAAAATATTAAATCTATCGTGCATTCCTTATCAATGACAAAATCCAAGTAAATTATACTCGCATTAAAGTTTTATGCCCTTGTTTATCTCAGATAATCGTAATAAAACTGTAAAAAGGAAAAAAAAAAAAAAAAAGAAACGAACGAAGATTTCATGAAATCTGCTTCGAACGACCCTCCACATAACTTTATCTAACTATCGTCTTGCATGTGTACGATTCGAAGAAAAAAGAAACACATAACGAATCATGATGATTCGAGCATCTTGGAAATAAAAATTTCCTCAAATTATCTGTCGTGTTTCCCTTCTGGTCCGATCCTGCCAAGAAATACGGTAAATACACACAGGAGCGTGGCGGCATTCAGCAAGCGTAAAGGAAACGGACCGTCTACACGATGTGCATTCACTTCCGGTTGTGCAGGAACAGGGCGCGCAAATATCAATCAGTGGAGTCAAGAGTGGAATCAGGGTGGCCGAGTGGTTCCACATAATGCTGCAACCGGAGAGGTGAGAGAGCGTTGCACACCTTGTCTCGTGTCCATTCCCCATGCTTCTCTCCCCACACACACACACACACACACGCCATCTTATTCATACATACGTGGAAATACATCGTAAACGCAACAGCATCACCATCACACGATCACCTGGGAAACGAATAAACGTATCCAGCGGTGCTTACGCACCCACACACTCCGCGGAAAATAACGTGTGTTAGTGGTCGGTAGCGTGGCTCGCATCAGCTCTTGGGAATCGTCGGCTCGCTTATGCGTGTACGCCTCGTGCTGTATCCAAAGCGTGGCTCTGTGTTGGTATCAGGGCCATGGTGAGCAGTTTCGTGGGGGTGGAGTAGGGACGTTGGAAGGCGTGCCTCGGAGGCGGAGTCTCCATCGAAAATCCCGGCATGCATCCAACATCTGTGTGGGTGTTCCTTGCTCCGAGTCTCTTCTTCTCTCTCTCCCTCTCTCTCTCTCTCTCCCTCCACCCGATGGTAGACGATCAAGCCCGTGTGCGCTCTCCCCTCCTCTCTTTCTCTCAGTCTGACTCGCGACTTTCGTCCGTCATCGCATGGGAGTTCCTCCACTATCAGACCCGTTAACAGCAGTCGGCGTCGAGGCACCCGCTATAACGTCTCTCGCATCCCCGGCTGCTGGTGCTCGCCGTTCCTGACCTGTCCGGCCGATGGGCCGCACGGAAATCAGTGTACCCGGAAACCAGTTTCCACGCGTAATATAATATCGTTATTAACCAGGGATCGCCATTGACATTCCATTCGAGTTCCGATTGATCGAGAATTCCGATTAAGGAGAGGTGGTCGCGCGCACACTTTGATCGTGCCTCGAGTCAATTTTCCGTCGAAGGCTCGTTGCCAGGTTGTTGTTAGCTGAGCTTCGGGGAGGATGGAGGGGATGATTTTCGAAGAGGATCGCAGTTGAAGAGGAGTCGAAGGAAGTGGCGGTGACGGGGAGATTTACTTAAATCGGCGTGTACCATTGTTGTTCGTTCGACGCTTCGTATATGATAAAAAGTAATCGAAGGGTGAATGGTTGGTTGACACCGTGGTGGTGGAACACGCTCCTTGAACGAGGGGCGGATGTCGTGTACAGTGGGGGGAGGATTGTTGTAAGAGGAAAGTGATCCAACTTGTTCCGAGCACGATGATGGAAGTGCAGCAGCAACACTCCCCTGTAGGGGTGGGTCCTCTCGACTTTTCGCGCAGAGGTGTCGCGGAGGCGTCCGCTTTTCGCGTCGTCAAACCGAAGCAATCGGCGTCGTCGCTGGTGCATCAGCAAGCGTTGTCACCGGAAACGAATAACAACGAGAATTCGCTTCAAGAGAACCCGCAGATTCCCGTGGAGACCGAAGGTAAGAAGAAGATCCGAGTAACCGGTAACCGAGGCGGGTGACGAGGATGGCGGAGACTTCAATTTTATATTATCGATTCGCCGTGTTCAAAAGTGTTGGAAAATTGATGATTTCGAACCGATTGCATTGACGAATAATCGGACGGCCGTGCGGAATAACGTCGGCTACCGTTTCAATGAACATCAAACCGAATTAGAATTATCGTTTGCGGTTTCAAATCGCAGTTACGTCACAGTTCCGTCACACCCCGCCACAGTTCAAATTGGAATTTCTGTTTCTAATCTAGTAACAAACGAGCTTCGTTACACTCTCGTTATCTGTCATCCCCTATGAACTCACAAAGGATATATAATTATCATCGATTCCCAAACGCGAGTCCAATTTCAATTCCAATTCCTATCGCGTTCAAAATTATACGAATATCATATTCGGGCGGAAATCTACATTGAATCATTCCACGTTAAAAAAAAAGAAAAAGGAAAAGAAAACAAAATTGCATGGAAAAAAGAAGGAGAAAACGATCCCCTCCCTTGTTCATAGTAATTGGAGAATGGATCGCGAAATTGCATTTCCCTCGACCGCGTCAAACTCGATCGTTCCTCCATTCCTCTCGCGGATTCGCGCCTCACCCTCTGACATTCATCCCGTTGTCGTCTGTCATCATGCTATCTATTACCTGCCCATTATCCCTGCGCCGCGCCGTTTACGCCCTTGAATTCGCGCCGACACCTGAGCTGCCTCCCCGGCGCGTGTGCACGCGTGTGCGTGCACGCATCGGGCGAACGTGCGTGCACCGATCCTCACCATTGGTTCACGGTGAGATGAGATGCACGTATGCGCGCACACTCAACTCCCGTGTAACCGATCAACAGCTGGTTCCGTGTGTGCGGATTGCGTGCGTGCGTGGGTGCGTGCAGGTGCGTAAAGGGCACGCAAGAACGGTCGTTCAACAGGTGAGAGGGGATGAACGGGCATTAGACGACTACCTATACTAATACCGCTAATCGGGCTAACAGCTAACGCAATAATATCAAGCCGGTAGCGCGTAGGAATCGGCTTAAACGGTTTATGCGATAATTGCCAGGTGATGGGCAGGAGAGAGGGTTCCTCCTGGGGGTGGCTCGTTCCCAGAACTTGGACTTCGAAGAGACGTTTGTGAAGATCGTTGTGCGACAAATCGTTCGTTGAGTCGTCGTTTAATTTAATTTATCATTTCTTATCGTTTAAATTTTCATCGAGAATCGTCGAGAATTTATAGTTCAAGAATACCACTATTTCGAATTATTATTGGTGTTACACTCATTCGAGTATAATCACGAATAGATTCTTCGAAAGATAATACACTAATAAGATAGGATAACTTATTATCTAGGAATGTTTATTAATTGTACATAAGCATACATTTTTCTACAAGTGATAAATCCAAGGGTCTCTATCGAACACGCGTTCTCAAAGAAAGAAATGCATACCACGCCAATTTCACGCAGGTTTCCACGCAGGTGGCCCCCGCAAATCGGGATAGGATTTTCGTCCTTCGGAAATCACGCTATAGGATTTACCGTTTATAGATTTACGAGCGAACGATATCGCGAAAGAGGCAACACGCAGGATAAGCGTCGTCGCACTGGCAAACGATGCGATATCGCCGATGCTCACGGGCAACAAACACGCATTACCTGCACCGTGTGTACACACGCCGGTATCGATGTTGGTTTGTACACTTAAACTGTGCGGTCATCTTATCTCGGCCGCGTGGTATGCTCGCTTTATAGGAAAATATGATTTATTTCTGATAATCCTGCGAGAATGAGATAGCCTTTGCGGCATGGCACGCTAATCTCTCGTTGCTATCTCAGATTATCCCGACCAGTGCTATATTGCCCGGATTACGGATCTTTCGTTCTTTCTTTCCTCTTTATTTTTTCTTTCTTCTTTTTTCCCCTCCCTCCTCGAACGTTCTTAATACCTCTGCGCCGACTATCGATCCCATTCATTCCCTTTTTAATCGATGGCTATCCGGTTCCAAGAAAACGCGATATAACGAAATCCGAATTTTGATAAACCGGGCGATCGAACCTCGGGCTCTTGGGTCGTCGAGCGTCTCGATTCTTCCACAGGATTATCCGCGTCGTGTTCGTCGATTATTTTCTCCTCCCTCCTCCTCGAGCGTGGAGAGACTCGGCGAATTTTAGATCGAGCTCTGATTCGATCCGAGCCGAGTCGATAACTCTGCGAGATTGCAGTTGTCGCGGAGCAAAATTCGAATTCCAGCGCGCTACCGATGTCGATCAAAGAGGGCGGAGGGAGAGAACGAATGGCGGGCGTTGGTGGATAGGAATGCAGCCACGGAGAAAAGAGAGCGAATAATGGACGGGGCAACGTTGATAAATAGAGGAGGGTCTCCCTTCGTTTCTAATAAAGACGCTCTTGTCGAGGGGTTGATCTTTCGTACGAACAGGGAATACCAAATTTGTCAGGCGGCTCGAGACCTTTTCTCTCTTTTTCTCTTTGGTTCTCCGTGCTGGTCCGCGGCAGGCGACACGGATAATGATGCATTCGAAAAAAATATCCTCTCCTCTCGATATTTTCGTTAAGATTTCACGCAACGTCGGATTTATACGTTTCGAGGATGCGATAGATGCACTTCACGCCTATTCTTTCTGCTTTCAGGAGGATGCAACGTTCGTCTAATGTTCCCCAGACTGTGGGCTCCCTTTGGAAACCCTACCGAGGTCACGAGCCTACCACCCTTGCCGAAAAGTCACTCAGGTACGTGCACTCTCGTTTTGAATTAATTTCAATTTTCTTTATTTTTCTTCTTTCCAAAGTTTCGTCGCGAACAAAATTAGAATATTGAGAGGGATCGAAATATTTTATACGTTACCCGATCAATTTTTAGGCAATTAATTAAAACGCGTACAACAACGAAAGCAAGATTAAAACGAGATTGAATGTTTGAAACCTTCTCGATATCGCAACGCGGTCAATAAAACTGGATAATCGCTTTAATCCGTTCGTGTACGGAAGTATTGTTCGCATAGAAATAGAGGGGAAAAAAATAGGCGGTCCATATTTTATACGGGAGGAAATTGAAAAGTTAATGATGTTTTAATGCGCGAAAGAGCGGGGTTCCGAGGTGGAAGGTGTGGAATGGGCGGCCTGTTGCCCCGCTTCAGCTTCCTCCTCAGCCCGGATGACGACTAGTTTTTATTTGTCGATCGTTAAGAACGACCGGTCGTCCGATGATTGGGATAAATGGTAGCACGCGTCATACACCGCGGAGGGACATCGGCCCTTCTAACTCCTGCCGTCCCAATTGGAGCAGATTAGAGGCGAAGCACAGGGATTCGGACCGTCGGCTCCTTTGTACTCGTACGTCGGTCGGCGTCTCAGTTCTACCTACCCTGAATTAGTTACATCTTGTCATGTTAAACGCTCGTGCATATAGCTCGTCCTCTCCTCCTCGGCTCCTTGGTGCACGTGGCCATTCATTACGTTGCGTCCACCTAGATAATCTTCGGAGATCTCGTCGATCGTCGTTGATTATTCGGTGTAGAAGAAATCATAATTCGTGGATGGAATTTTTTTTTTTTTTTTTTGCTTTTTAACAAGTGGAAATCAAGAGATTTTTCCATGAAATATTAGATATCATTTCTACAACGATGATAATGCGAAATAAATTGTTTTGACTATATATTACGAAGACAGATAAGACATTCGGAATATTTTAGACTTTTATCGATAATTCTACGTATCGTAAAAGACAGATGATTTGATCGATAGAGAAGATCGGCGTCGAAGACCGTGGACGATTATGATGCATGATTAATATCGAACAACTTGGATGATTTATATCTTACAATCTGAGGCATTTCCTCATTGCATCTTTCATCTCGTTTGTCAGAGATTTTAATCGATTACCCTTATATATATATATTTTTTCCTTTTCTTCTCCTTTCACGATATATCAAAGTTGAAAGATCTTGGCCACCGAAGATTAGGAGATTATTAAATTTAAATAGATAGTGACACGAGGATGAGAGATCCGTTTTTGAAAACCCACATCTTTCTTTTGGTATCATTGATGGCGGCCTTTTTTGCCTCACAAAAGTCGTAGTTTCTTTCGATTCGGCGGCAGGGTAGGACGGAAGGGGTCTGGAAACGGTGAAGTGTGTAACGGCTTTAATAGCGGCAGATCGCTACGCAGTAAACGACTGACGGACGACAGAAGATTAAAGTTGGCCGTTAACTCGATCTAATTGTTCCCCCGGCTTGGCCTTCCTTTATTAATCCACGTCCACAAGCATCTTCGGCATCGCCATCATTGTCATCCCTTGTCACGAGCCTCCTTCTCCATGCTACTTGCGGATCCATCGTTGCGTCTTCTCTAAATTGTCTTGCAACTTCGAGGCAAATCGTGACCGCGGCTAGTAGTAACCGCATCTCAGACCCAGACGAGGATTGAATTCCTTCCTATAAAATTCGCCATGTTCATAATAATCGTCATGATTTATCCTTGTGGAACTCGAACCGAACAGAGGAACTCGGATTCGTTTGTTCCGACGAATTTAAAGGAGAATTAAAAGAAAAAAGAAGAAGAAGAAATATAAAATTATCGCTTTTTAAATTCAAAACAGAGAAACATTGATCGAAAAAATAAATACTCGTAGACACAGAAATGGATCTGTTCTCATCTCGCCGCTACTTCTACATATCACGTATTGTAACGATTGTATCAACCATCTTCTATTCTTTCCTCGGGCGCGTTATAAAATTTCGATCAGAGACGCCCTCGTAAAAAAATAATTTCGGGGGACGCGTTTCCAGAATTTTTTCAAGTCTCGCGCGCCGCCCTTGCTCTCGAATAGAAACATTTCGCTGGTGGAAACGTGAAGCGAATCCTCCATGACCCTCCAGATGTATACGTTCACGCGGACACGCGTGTACGGGAGTGCAAGTGTATGCAAGCAGTGCCGAACCCGGACCAAAGTAACCCATCTGCCGGACGGTTAGCGCGATGGTGACGGTTTTTTCTCGCCGGTTTGCACCGTCGGTTTTTACCGCATTCCACCAGGGCCAGACGGTGGCATTTGCGTAAGCAGTTCTTCCTATCTTGGCCGGAGCGTCACATCTGTCCGGACTTCCTCTATCTCCTCTTTCTTTTCGCTTTTGCCCTCCCTCCTTCCCCTCGTGTTCCACCTTTTACACCCGCTCGATTATTGCCATTCCCGCTTTCCTTTTCCTTTCTTTTTCCTCTTTCTCTTTCTCTTTTTTCTCCCCCTCCCCACTTTTTTCCCTCTCATTTTTTCCCTTTCGCATCATCATCGTATATATCCCGTTCAGATACGTTCAGACTTTACGACGGATTTTATATATATGATGGTCTTGTCTTCGCTCGTCACGATTAGTACTTGAATTAATACCGCATTCGAACCAGAATTCTTAATCGTGTTTGTTTGTATCTGAGGCAAGGAAATTTAATAAATTGATCTGATAATTTAATCTGATTTCGCCAATATACAGCAACTTGGGCTTTATCGATAAAATAGGGTATTGGATAATCCCTTATAATAATTGATTTATTTATCTGACTCTTATCTAAAACGATGAACTAGCTAAATATCTAATAATAACGACAAGTTTTGTCTTTTTTTTTTCTTTATAATATTATCTTTATAATATTATATTTTATACATATACTCGTTTCGATGAAAATGTATTCGTCCTCCGTTTCAACTTTTTCCCGCAGGATCGTGCGATTCTATTTCTTCTTCCTCTCTCTCTGTTTTTTTTTTTTTTACCACGACAGACTCGCACGCGTTTCTCATTACATTAGGCTACTCTACCGAGACTCCTGACGTATTTTGATTCGATTGCAACACCATCAGGAGACGCGATAATAATCGGGTGTTGGAGAAGAGGGGGATGGTGGAGGGAGAGGTTTAAATGCGATTAACCGACACCGGTGTATTATATACCCAGGCACGTGACCGCGTGTCACGCGCACGGATTATAAATATAATATACCGTAGGATGCGCATCGAGCATCCTGCGAGAGTTGGATTGATATTGTTCCCTCGACCGGTGGAGGAAGGGTGGCGGAGGCACGGAAGGCACGGCCCCCCCTCGTTCCCCGTCACAGAAGCAAGCGGTACCCGATTTTCTGACCGATGTACCTCGTAAATCACTGCCTTGGAGATCGTTCACGATTATTAGAAATACCAGACGCGAGGCCCGTTCGAGCGTTGAAAGCGTGGTGGCTCGATGACTCGACTTCACGCATTGATTTGATTCATCGATGAAACACTCCGCTGATTGACTCCGTTTGGATGATCGATCGGCCATTGTTGTGATTTGTTAATTTTCGACCGAGTTGATAATTTATCTCGAGTGTGATCACGAGTATCGATGCCTGATATCGAATGTATCGCTTCTTATTTCATTTTCACGTTTTCGATTAATTTCCGGGATTTTTGTAATCCGGAAAAAGTCAAGGCTTGATCAGATAATTTTTTATAACGTGAAGAAAGGAATTAGAAGAATATAATTCGTTAGATACGAATCTATGAGGTACAAGGTCTCTTCTAATCTTCCACTTCCACTCTATTATATATATCTTCTTTCGATAAAAAAGAAGAGATTTAGAGTATGACTCAAATGATCCCATATAAACGATCAATTACGCGACAATCCTTTCTTTCTTTCGGTCATCGATTCTTCGGAAACGGTAAAAAAAGAAAAAAAGAATTCGCTCGTTTCTTTTTTCAGAACGACTGTCCTTCGGAGTGGGTCGCCTGGTGGGTTCTCCAGCAACGAGGAGTCCCTCCCCGTCGCATTCGCCCTGTCCGGACTCTCCCCCGTCGGATCGCCGAGACGGCGAGGTGGACGTGGACGTGGAAGAGGAGGAAGTCGACGTAGACGTGGAGGAAGTCGGCGACGAGGACGATCGCGACGCCACGTCGAGCCCACCCCGTTCCTCGACCACCCCTTCGCCGACAAGCGTCGCGATATCGCCCACCTTGAACCCACCCAAGAAATCAGGCGATAGTTTCAGCGTCTCGGCCCTTCTCAGGCCGGATCCACCCTCTGCCCACCTGCAAAACGCGTCCCCGCACAGGGACGCGACGTCGATCGGCGCCCATCCACCTCCGCCCGGATCCTCGATGCTCTACCCACCCCTTCACCTTCAAGGTGGACTGTTGCCACCCCATCCTCACCATCCCTTGTCGTACCTGCACCCTCAATTGCTCCCCCATCATTTGTTACCTCCACACTTGCTGCTACGTGGCGTCCACCCGGGCCACCCTGGACTCCACTCCACCCACACAGCGCACGGCCTCCATCATCATCCTCTGGGCGATGTCTACAGTTGCGTCAAGTGCGACAAGATGTTCAGCACGCCTCACGGTCTCGAGGTAGATTAATCAGATAAGAGAAAGTTTTTTTTCCCTTCTCGAATAGCGTAGAGAGAGAGATAACGGATTTCTTTTTACCAACGAGATAACGCGTTGTCGTAGATCAAGCAATGAATGAATTGCAACGATCATATCTGTTATCTGTGCCGTTAATTAAAGAAAAATTTCGATTTTGTAATTTGTTTCATTTGCATATTCGTACTCGATGAAAATTAGTTTTTATTCGTCGTAGACAAGATGCAGGTGAGATTTTTCAACTTTGAAAAGAATTTCTGTTTGTTTCTTATGGGGAAATATATATGATTTTTATAGGTGCACGCGAGGAGATCCCACAATGGGAAGAGACCGTTCGCCTGCGAGCTGTGCAATAAAACGTTCGGCCATGAAATTAGCCTTACGCAACACAGGGCCGTGCATTCCGCGGAGAAGGTGTTCGAGTGCAAGCAGTGTGGCAAGGCATTTAAACGTTCCAGCACTTTAAGCACTCATCTTTTAATCCACTCGGACACGAGACCGTATCCCTGTCAGTTCTGCGGGAAGAGATTCCATCAGAAGAGCGACATGAAGAAGCACACCTACATACACACCGGTGAGCGATCTTTTTCAAAAGTGATCTTTTGTTAGTGTAAATTTCCTTTCTTTGGAATTTCTTTTTTCAATTTGATTGGCTGCGATATCGATTCTGCGATACGTTTCTAAATTCTAAAAGAACGAGCGTAAAACGAAATCTTGATTTTCGCACATGAAAGCGCAAAGAAGTTATTCGTGTTCGTATTCATCTTTAATATTTATAATCGTTTCACGAGAAATTTCTCGTTTTGGTTGATCGCCAAATGGGGATGCCAGGGATCAATTAGCAGAGCAACTTCGTACGATAAATAATGCAGTTAACCGTCTGGACTGAGTCTTGTCGTAAGCAAGAGGATCCACTCGGATCGTGGCACATGTGGCCAGTGCATTTTAGGGGTGGCCAGCCCCTCATTGCGAGCTTCACTCGGTAATAATCGTAATGTCTTTCGGGGTGGCCGTCGTTCTGTCTTCCTCTTTTCTTTCACGATCTAGACTGACACGCTAGATCCCCAATCTTCGAATGGAATTTTTCTATGACGAAAATTGTTCGTGAAAAATGGGCAGTTGGTGACGCAGCCGCTAATTCTCGAATTCTGTTGGAAAATTAATAATCGTTTCATTTCATTTTCGACGATCCAACATTTTTGTATTTATATGCAAAATATCAATTTTGAAAAAGATATATGAGAGGAAACGTGTTCACCCTTGTTTCTGCGTTTCTTTCCAAAACTTCAGAGGATTCATCGTTCCTCGTGAAAGGAAGATCGTCCCCTAGATGGAGTGGACGATGGTGTTGGGACACTCGCCACTTAGGTGTCTCGCTGCTGATGGAGCGATACTCCTTGACGAGAGGAAGGCTTCTTCCAAGAAAGCGAGCTGGAGGAACAGGCGAAGGAGCGTTCCACGGGGTCTTGTATCGTTTCCATGGCAACCCTCCCAATGTCTTATCAAATTATCACCTTGTCCTCCCCCATGCTCCTCCGTCTCCACCTTCTCGTCGCTCCAACTGTCGCCCGCCATCCCTCTCGTTCACCCTCGTTCCGACGAAACAACCGAAGAAGGACTCGAAAGAGGGTACAAAGCGGTTGGTCACTTCCTGTTCCGTTTCTAACAACCTATGGGACCTCCATGCGCCCATGCTGGTCACCTTCACGCACTACGACTCCTCGAGGGTCGCCACGGAACATTTAATTCATTATTCAAAGGGATGAAACATTCAGCGGAGAAAAGAGATAGCCGGTGGCAATTTTCCTCCGTCGTCCACTTTTCTTTACAATTGTTTCATCGTCTCCCTCTGGGAGGCAGATGTCCCGATACAAAATTATCGATACACAATCGTCGAACACCAACAATTCCACTTCAATCCCCTACCTTCAATTCCGTATCCAATTCTCGAAACAAAATTTCTCACCTCTCTCGGCAGATCAGACTTGATTCTTTCTTAAATTCCACGCTCAACAAAAATTCAATACCGTTAACTCCATAATTAAAATTCCATCCCCGCGTTTCAATCCTTAAAACGCGAAATCCCTCACGGACATGACCTCGAGGTGGCGTGCGTACGTGCGTCAAACCAGTAAACCGAGGGTGTTCTGGGACTCTGTTGCTAATGATAATCAGTCCTCTCTTTTCCAGTGGCCCCCTCCCCTCTTCCACTCCTCCGCCACGTCTATATTCCCTTGGTCGGGCCATGTGCAATAAGGGTGCGGCACCGTCGGATTCCCAGGGGACCGGCATGGCGTAACGTAAAATCATTATTAGGTAGGTAGGTAGGTAGGTGGTTGCTGGTGCACACGAGGGGTGGCGAGAGAAACGCGGAGGCTTGGTGGAGCGCGTACACCGAGGGCGAGGGGAGGGTTGAAGGGGCGCTTACGGGGTCGGCAAGTGCGGGAATAAGAGCTCTGCAAATATTGTTGGTGCGCGAGCCAGCAAGCGGAATAGGTGGCGAGGGGGCGCGTTACTTCGCTGCGTTATCTTCGATGTTGGCTCGTCGCGCCTTTCGGGGCCGCTTTCCGGCCTAGCCGGGTCGAGTGCACCCCGCAAAAGGGGTTGGCGGGTGGCCGGTTGATGGACGAGCCGGTGACAGAACGACAAGTGGCCGCACAGGCGGCAGCCACCGATGAGAAAACATTCAACTTATCTATTTCTGATCGTCCGCCTGAGCTCGGGAAAATATTGCTCTTCGAAGTTGCCGCCCTCGGTATGAGTTAGCTCCGAGGGGCCAATTTGATTCCCTTTTTCATTTCGTCAAATTTTTCATTTTGCTTACGTTCTCGATGAATAATAGTGGAAGGTAAAAAAGTTCGAAGGTAAAAAAGATTGCAGGAAATTTAAAGAATTTAAAAAAAAAAGCAAGATTGTAATATATATATATATTCTTTTTCTTTTTCTTTTTTTACATTTAAGAAGAAGATTCGATAGTTTGGAAGATCGGTTACAAAAGATGGAAAGTTGGCGAGAGCACGGCTTGTGATTACAGAGAGAAACGTTATCGATCAAAACGTCGCGTCTTTCTGGCATCGGTACAATCAAGTTGCAGAGTGCATGCGCGCTTAAGCACACATGCTTGCCGCCTACGATCGAACCCACAACAGTGGGTGGTCTTGGTGTTTTCACAATAAACACAACCTGTTCATCGTTGGTGCGAAGTCGATGGGGATGAAGATCGGCGAGGGTTGCCGTAACGCCTGTACACTTTTCGATCTCATCACGCAGACGGGCCAGTATAGACGGGCCTCGCGGATGTTTATGCTTCTGGAGATGGTGCGCGCATCGATTCGCAAAGAGATGGCTCCCGTTTTTGGTGGTTCAATCACGCTCCTCGTAAATCGTCATCGATTCCCCCTGTACGCGATTTCCTTGGAAATCGTTACTCCTTACTTACGTTCCTTCATTTTTATCTCGGCGAGACCGATCTTCTCCCGTTCGACCAGAAACACTCACTTAAAAACTCACTTTTCATAATTCGCGATACCAAATCGTTCGAAGGAAAATTCAGAAAAGAATCCTGAACGAATCCTCGCGTATATCGATACTCGATAAAGTTGAGTAAAGCAATTCTGCCGGAAGTTCGAAACGGGAGAGTTTGCCGGTTCGCGGTTGGGGGGACGGGCCGGTAACTAAACGAGACAACTCTATAAACATGAAAGAGATACGGACGCGTTATTATGAATTTAGCGGTGGCTCTAATGTAGGGATACCTGGCCGAGCGTCTCCCTCAAACTCACCTCGAGGGTGCGGTTATCGTATACCCGAGGAGATACAACCGAGTGTGTGCAACCCATACAACCCACCTTTTGCGGCCGCGTTTCGCCTGCGGACTCTATCCCAGACCTTGTCCCCGCGGCTCATCCCTCTCTATGTAGACGAGACAGGGCTATTAGAGGTTTCCGGCTGACTTGCCGCCCCAAGCATCGGGGGGCGCCGCAACATCCCTCTAAGCTGTTTAAACTTCGCGACATGCTCCGAGGACCTGCCCTGCCCCCTGCTCCACGCCTTTCGCTCCATCTTTCCACCCGTTTTCGTCTTTACGGCTCGTTAGCGATCCTGCCGACGTATCCCACCCCTCCCTGCTCGCGAAATAATAGTTCACGTATTCGAGTCGAGCCGCGTTTGTGATGGTCGCTGCATTTCTCTTTCTTTTCTTCTCTCAAAAAAATCGACAACAGTGCTTCGAAACGAGGAAAAGAGAAATCGAGAGATTTCTTTTATAGAAATATATTTCGCGAGAGAGATGAGTCTTCTTTTTTTTTGTCAAATATTCGGGAAAAGGGCGATCAAGACGTTTCAGCTTCGGAATGCCATCTCTTCCCTGACGTGTGAGAATAGAAATAACCTTAAGGTTCGTTAGAGCTTAGGAGGAGGCGGGGAACGTTATACTTAATGTCATGTCGGGGAGGCGGCATAAGCAACCGATACCGCATTAAACATGCAAATTCGCCGGTATAACGTTCCAGGGATCCAAGGCATCATCCATATAGCGGCAAGTGGCGCATAGTGTTCATAGTGAAGCGGCATGATTAAATTTCCAGGGATATCGACATGCCAGAACCACGTCAACCCCTTCCACTCTCCGCCCCGCCATATCTCGCCACTCATATCCCTCCGCATCTCCACCTTTTTCGCTTCTCCACCTATCTAACCCCCTCTCCCCTCCTCCTCCCCCATCCCCACGGCTCGAATCCACCAATTCTAGCTTCTGGCCTCAAAATTAACTGCGCCCGGAATGTTGCATTCGTATATATTCCATCTTCCTTGAGACCTTTCATCCCTTAAATAATTTTCTTCCGCGTCTCGAGAAATGGAAGAACGAGGGAAGAACAATGAGGATTTTTAAATTTCAGTCGAAGACACAAGTTGCAATGAACGTTCAATTGGTATCCACGATTCGATAATTGGTTGTTTTTTTCAGCGTTTCTTCTTCTCTTCTTTCTTTCTTTCCTTCATTATTTTTCGAAACGGAATCTCTTATCTCTACTTTGTCCATCGTGGACGATATTCTTTTCTCCGACCGATAATTCAAATATATATATATATATACACGTAATTCGCGATGATAAGGGACCTATTATTAGCCGGTTTCAAAGGCAGAGCGATCTCAATGGGCGGATAAAAGAAAGTCTCTCGTGAGTCACAATTGTCAATTAAGGTGCGCGCATACGGAAACGGGGCCGGTGAAGGGCCTTCGCGCGGCAGATCGGATTTGTCACGATTCCTAATGTTGATCGACGCTGTAATAATTTAATAGCCATACATCCGCCGTGATCGTCCGGGAGAGAGGATTATTATTGCGGATCCCTGCGGTATACCGAAAGCACTAAGGAGCTAACAGACTTAGTAGCTCTCCTACTCGTATCGTGTTTCCTCCTTCCTCCACGGCTCTCTTGAATCATCGCGACCGACCATTGCTGGCGATCAAAAACGCGTCCACGTTGTAACGCGCACGAGGCAATTGACCCGATATATTACGATTCGTTTTTCCCCTTTTACGAGAGAAATGGTCGAAAAATGAATATTTCCCTCAATTCTTCCTTCGAGAGTGATTAAAATTCCTTCAACGACATTCTCGTTCTAATTAACCATTGTAATTATAATATTCTTTATTTCCCCTCTCCCTAGTATCTCAATTCCTTCGTCAAGGAAATTAATCGCCGAGTAAAAACGTACCGTTGTCATAAACATTTTTCATCTCTCGCCCCACCTCGCGAGAAATTAAAACGCGCCGATGTCTCCGGTCGAATCGACGATATTTTTCATCCACCCGGAAAACCGTGGTGGCGACGATTTTTTCGTGTTTACCAGGCATTTCGTCGTCAGGCCGGAATATCAGTACCGTGCAAAACATTTCCAGCTGCAGCCCGACAGCCGCAAATTCCCAGGGCTGTGCTCTTGTCATTGGGCGGCCCTGCGTCCACCCACACCCGCCCTGTATCCGTATCGGCCGTGGAAACGATGTAGCCTCGCCGTTAACCGTGGCGGCATGTAAAACGCGCCGCGCACAGCCCTCCACCAGTGCCTCCTCGTTGTAGTTGCGCGTCGACAACGCGTCCTGTATCGTGTTGCCGTTTTAGCCGGCCACTTCATCCGCTCCCATAGAGTACTCGTGTACCCGTGAAATAGTAAATACAACCGGGTTGTTGGATCCCCCGCTGGACCCATGGGACTGGTAACAGTCGTTCACCGAACGCTGTTGGATCAAGCTGTAAAATTGTCGATAAGGAATTTTCCCGATAAATAGCTCCCAATAATTAGAATTAATTTTCTTTAAAAAATCATCTTCCACGTGTCACGAATCATCTCTCGAGTGACGAATTCGTGAACGTTTCGCGCGCGTTCCTTTCATATTTTAATATCGCGCTCTTTAAGAATACGCGAGGCTTCGTAGGAATAAAAAAATCGAAGGAGGATCTTAGCTTTGGGAGAGGATATTCGATTTTTTAAGTACAGTCTGAAATACGAGTCGTATCGTAAGACGGATGATTCTGATGTAAACGAAAGGAAAACCGAATATCCGCATATAGAGAATATATCAACGTGGAAAATTCATTTTCAATGTTTGAAAAATTGTCGAAATAATATTTTTTGGCCCGATCTCGATTAAATCGCGAGAGAAACAAGTTTCAAGAAAATTTTTATTCAAGTTCAATTACGTAATATCTCTTGCATTTCTCCAATATGATTTCGTAATTGAAATTGTACTTGCACCGTACTTGGACCAACTTGGACTCGAGATTTATCGGGATAATTTTTTTCTCCGACGATTCTCTTGGAGGGAGATCATGGAGGATTCTCGAGCGAGAAATCCCCATTGTTCGACTCGAGATAAAAGGCGGACGGTGAGGATTCCGATTGAGAGCAGCTGGATTCGATTCCTTGTTTTTCGCGCGACGAAAGAAGCCCCCGGCTCGATGGAAAGAAAGATTCGCTCGACGGTCGCCGGGTAACGCTTACGCGAAGCTTTGCAGACGCGCAAGAAAATCCATGCCGCCCCACCGATATGAAATATGAGATATGGTACTTTCCTTCGATTTTCCTTCTCCCATCTCTCGCGAGGATTTCAGTTAGAGGGTAGGGACGCCCCTAGAGGGTCGGAACGTGGTCGATGAAGACGAGAGGAAATCAATGCCTCGGCCAGAGTCCGGCTCACCTTCGTCTTCTCCTCTCCGATTATTCCCTCTTGAAATTCAAACAGGAAAATCGTCGAAATAAATAGCAACCTCGTCGATAACATTTTTCTAACATTTTTTGCCAATTTACAAACTCTTCCATCCATCCTCGATATTATATACTTTTAATCATCGAGGAGAGGAGATATTTTGCAGGGCAGAGTAGTGTCGAAGGAATTCTTTTTTTTTTTTTTTTTACGATCTTTGTTGAACGTAAAATATCACGGGAAACTTCGTTTTAAAAAGTTCGACAATTCCCTGGATATCTTCTCCATCAGCCTCCATCGTGGCCAATCAAGAAGCAAACAATCTTAACGATCTCGTAATTTTGGATAACTTTTCTCCACCGTCATAACGATAAATACGAAAAGAGAAGAGGAAGAAATATCGTGAAACTTCGTCGAACGCATCGTCAAAACAAGACTATTCACGAACGAGAGGACGGAGAAAAGTTGCTCGTCCCGATGGAGGAAACGATCAAACTATCGTCTTGGTTTTCCGCTCTCGAGAGTTGCTCAGGGCGAACGCGGAGGAGGGTCGAAGGATCACGGTGGGAGGGGGAGGGGAATGATGTGGGCATCGTTGGCTAAGGGTAGGCGGAAGGAACGCGAAGAAGGGAGGGAATTAGCGAAGGAGAGAGGACCCTCGCAAGATTTCCGGGAGTTTAATATAGTTTTAGGGGCGTCGGCCGACAGCCTAGGGGTGTAATGGCGTCTTAAACCTCAGGGGCTCTCAGTTTCGACTTCTATCCCTTTTTCCTCCACCTCGTTTCCCGATCCTCCCCGTTTGAAAAATTGAGAGCAAATTGGAATCTCTACCAGCCAGCCAGCCAGTTTAAATCTTTGACCAGATCTCCCTTCGCCTCGCTTCGAGAACACATCTTTCTCGATTTCTTCGAGAAATTTTCGCGAATGTGTGTATATTCGGTGTACACACATGTTTACATGTTCCGATAAGAGGATTCAACGAGTTGATGTCACGTTGAAGCGTGTATCTGTGTGTGCGACAAAAAAACGACGAGCAAAGGAAACGTAAGATTCACCGATGCGCATTTACGTTGTAGATACGTTGTGAAGCGACCAGTGGCTGGGTTTTTTCCTCCACCCCTTCCCTTAGATGAAGACGAAAAGGGCAACCTCGGTGCAAAAGCTCCGGCGGTTCTTGATTTTTACGAGCACGTAAATTCCGGAAGACGTCCCTGCTCTCCTAACTTCTTTCCTCCTCTTCTTCCTTTTTTCTCCGTCTCTTTTTCCTTTCCGTGCCGTTCGAGAATTCTTCCGTTCGATGTCTTTCATGCAGAATTGAAATTCGCTCGAGCGAATAATATTTACGGGATTGAAATTTTCTACAGAATTTTTTACGAAACGAAATTTTTATACTTGGAAATAATTTACGTTTCTTTTTTTCTTCGTGCCATCAATGCTCGTTTCGTTCTTTTATTTCTTTCCCTTTATTTCAATGTGAAGTCGTATTCTTTTTTTTTTTTTTTTTTGCCTAAGCATACGCGCGGACATTGGTATTTGGAAAGATTTTTCGAAAGAAACCGATTTATATCGAATAGGCAACCTCGGTACGGAAAGTTTTTGATTTTACGACCGCGTAAATTCCAAACGGTACTCCAGACTTCGTTCTCCGCTCTCATTTCTCTCCCGTTTTCCAAGCTCCTCGCTTAACGCCGTGAAAATTCTATTCATCCTGGCGGAGAACTTGGTGGAATTTCATCGAGCGAGGGCCTCGGCGAATTCCAACAGCGCGCCCTTGACGATTCACCCTTAACCCTGAATCCTCCCTTGAATCCCGATTTTAAGTACATCGGAATAATTGTGATAGTTCTTTTTCGGACCCTTCTTTTTAATCTAATTATTAACGACCTCTCGTTTAATGAATTTTCATCTCAATTTTCATACTTTATAAGTATCATTCTCCTCTTTAAATTCTCAATCAGATCCATCTAAATTTATCCCTTCTTTGCTCTCTCGATATTCGATTATTTCATCGATTATTTGATCCTGTAAAATTTCCATTTCTCCGATGAATTTGGTTCATCTCGCTCATTAATCGCCATCTTAACAAATCCTTCTCGGAATATTCGAGTTCTTTACTTTATTTACGCGGGGCCCGCGGAGTAAGAAAAGAAAAATCAAAACTGGTGGGAATTTATCCGAAAAGAAATCAAGATAACGATCGGGTATAATCGCAAAGGTGATCGACGGGTCGGTCGTATCGGCGGGGCGAGATTGAAGGCTCGGCTAACGAGTTGTTTATGGATCCACCCACCGCCTCACGGTGATCTCTCGATCGTTGTGTGTGCGTGCATCCTGTATCCACCGGACAAACGTGGTGGAGTGGACGTATGAGCGGATAGGGGTAGTCCATTAACGGGGCTCTCTCCACTGCTCTTCGCCAGGATAGTTCGCATTGCTGGCATCTTCCACCCCCTTCTTCCTCTCCTCCGCCTCCGTATTATCCTCTGTCTTCGTCTCGTTCACCAAATTCTTCCTCTGCCTCCTCTCCCCTTTCTTCTTTTTCTTTTTCCTCTCCAACTATCCGATCGAACACCTCTCTCTCTCTCTTGCTCTCTCTCCTCCCTTCTGGCTAAAATCATTCCCTCTTTCTCTTTCCACCTACCCTCCCTTCCTCCATTGGACGGGCTCTTTCTCGTTCTCCACCACCCTCGTTTGATCTCTCTTTCTCGTTCTTTCACGATCCAACGCCGGGTTATCCCCCGGTAGTCATGGTAACACGGGGGTTGGAGCCGCCCCCGGCCGCCAATCAGAACTCGCGGCCACCACGAGAGAAACGAACCTTCCACCCTACTCTCCCCCCTCCCCCCTCCGCTTCATCCACCGCCTGTTCACCGCCTGCCCCCACTCTGCCCACGGTTAACCGAGAGACCCGGCTGCACCCTCCACCCCCGCACCACCCTGTCTGCCGCGATCTCTTCCCTCTGCCTCGCCGCCGGGGAGGCTGAGATTCTCGCTTGGGAGGAAATCTTGACCGGGCGTGCCCCGCATCCGTGATACCACCCCCACACCCTCCCCCTCCCCCCTCCGTGGAACACCTCCACAATTTCTCCAGGAATATCTGTCGGCCTTCGTCGCTTCTACTGCTCTACCACTTCTACTGCTCTACCGGCCGGCCAACGATGCCCGGTTAAGGGATAAGTTTGATCAGTCTCTGTCTAAGAATTAACGCTCCCGACCGCGAACAATTTCGCTCGGTTCGGCGGAAAGATCTCGAAAAGATCTCGCGTCGCTGAGTCAGAGTTTGGAGTTATATCGCACGATGGGGTATACGATAGGATAAGAAGTGCAAGCTGTTTTATATTTTATTATGAATTTTATGAGGATTGTTTATGGCGATACTTTTAAATATCTCGTGAAGAGATATAATACAGATAGGAAGATGCAACGTGTTTTCAGTGATTGGTATTTGGTAATATTCGAATAAGAAATACGAGCAAGATGTTGTAAATTATTTTTACTTTTATCTTTATTTGCGTAGAAAAGATAAAGGGGATAAAGATGGCTGTTTTTTCTAAGTTGTGGAAATTTGCGTTTTCAGGCGAGAAACCGCACAAGTGTCAAGTATGCGGCAAAGCGTTCTCACAG
This sequence comes from Apis cerana, assembly GCF_029169275.1. NCBI lineage: Eukaryota > Metazoa > Arthropoda > Insecta > Hymenoptera > Apidae > Apis > Apis cerana. The sequence continues at coordinate 6,030,654 of NC_083864.1, read as the reverse complement.
AGCAGTAACCTGATCACGCATTCGAGGAAGCACACGGGCTTCAAACCGTTCGCCTGCGAGCTTTGCGGCCGGGCATTCCAGCGGAAGGTCGACCTGAGAAGGCATCGAGAGACCCAGCACGCCGATCTGAACACGTCTCAAAGACCGTCGATCGGCTCGATCCCCGGCCAAAACTCTTTGCCTAACGGCAATCCGCCGATGATGCAATGAATAATTCTCAAACGATAATCAAACGGACTGTAAACTTTTATCCTCTGGGAGGAAACAGGTCGATAACGTTAATCGAATTCTTTCCAAATGGTGCAATCGAGGGGAATCTTGGACGACGCGACGAAACGAATTCTTTTTTTTTTTTTATTTTCTTTCGTCGTCCAAGTAAACGGATCGAACCTTTTACATTCTAAGGGAGTATGTACGTTTAACTTGTACATTTAACGGACTATTTATTATTTAATAATTCGAAATGATGATTGACGCGTTTCTTTTCTTTTTCTTCTTTTTTTTTCTTTTTTTCTTCGAGTGAAATGTGTGACGGTTTCATCGTGGATTTTAGAATTCACGTGGACTGGAATTCAACCGTGCATTCCGATACGTTATTCCGGGACCGTGGTTGGTCAGAAACGTGTGTGTGTGTGTGTGTGTGTGTGTGTGTGTGTGTGCAAAGTGATATAACGCGCATTATTGTTACCAAAGCTGTACATTCCATACCGTGGCTCGAACAAGAAAGTACTATTATAAGAGGCATCGATTTAAATCGAGTTTTTTCTTTTTTTTTTTCAAATAAAAAACACTCGATTACTGGAATCGTTTTTTTTTAACAGATTCTATCGAGATGAAGGGTGTCCGGAGAAATCCAGTGAGATTATTTCTTTGTTTCCTATTTCTCGCTACACTCCGTGTGTTGAATCGTTAAGTATTGAGATAATCGTTCACTCTACTTCTCTTATTACGTAGACATTTACACGGCGTTCGTTGCGGCAATTAAACGAGTTTTATTCGATTGACAATTTAATTTCTATTTCGATTATTTCTTTAGGATTTAGCATACCTACGGAGTAGATAAATCGTTTATTCACTTTAATTATTTTACTCCTTTTTTTAAATATAATTTTTAGGATAACACGCAATTTTTTTTTACAGCAATTCACAACAGCATATTATTTTTGACAAAACAAATTTTGTTTAATGATAATGATTAACAATCGAAATTAATTCTCGTTAGTTCAGTGGTGTATAAAAATAAGAATGAAATGAAATTTGTTTGAAATAAAATTTTCATCCTTCTCGTTTAATCGTCGACAATAGACAACGTGTAAGAAAGTACGAGCAGCGTACTGTATTTTGCATATCTTCAGCACCTATCATCGTTCAAGAAAGGGCATCACCCACACCCAAAGTTGCAACTGTGACCAAAAAAGAAGAACTTGTAAATAGCACATAGATCGTATCTCGCCTAGCATATAAGCGTATAAATATATATAGATATTATAAATACGAGTATAAATAAGAAAAAAAAAAGGAAAAAAAGAAGAGCACAAACGACCGAATCGAGGCTATAAATATTATAAATACGAAAAATACAGAAAAATGGAACCGATTTATTCCGATCGAGGAGAGGGATGAAATATCCCTCTATACCGGGATTCTCGCCGAGAAAATAATCGTATTCTTTCTCTCTTCTTCACGCTATTGAAGTTTTTATTGTTGTACCATTCCTATCATTATGTAATTATTGTAATTAGAGAACTCGCTATTAATATTATTGCCATTATTATTATTATTATTATTATTATTATTATTATTATTATTATTATTATTATTACTATTATTATTATTATTAACAATAAATGCTGTTACCATTTGTAACTTTTTCTCAGTGACACGATCAATCCTTCTCACACTCTCAAATATTTCTACGATCGATCCGCGTGGACTACTTTCATCATCAACTTTATATTTCGTCGTTTTACTCGAATAAAAAAGAAGATTTATTTCAAATCCTTAAACACTTCTCTTCTTTCTTCCCCTTTCTTCGAATTATCCCACTTAAGCTCGAATCGAAATTTATTATTCTCTCTTTCTTTTTTTTTTTTTTTAGAACATAGAAACGAGCGATAGAATACGTCGACGATGATTAATTCGATCGAAAACGAAGAGGAGAATAATCAAAATAATCCGTCGAATCCGTCGATTAATCATTGGCCAAGGAATCTGGCCGCCTCGCATCTCGTCCGTTTCAACGTCTGATCCACGGTGTAATTCAGGGTTAAACGGGCCGTGCGCCAATTAGGCGAACTACCCCCTTAACGGCGAACCCCTTAACGGCCCAATATGTTTTCCGTCGAGTTTCGTTCGTCGAATATCGTCTCTTTCCTCCCTTCCCTCCTCCTCCTTCCGTGCACCTCTCGTTATTTCGCAAACCCCTGAAAAACGGGTAACAAGAGGGGTGCCGTTTCGGACGTGAGATTTTCCCGAAATTTCCTCGTTTTCGAGAGGCCTTTCCACGGGAGGAGGGAAGGGGTTCGCGATGGTATTCACGATGGATAAGAAAGAGAAGGAAAAAAGAGCACGGGAGGAACGGGAGAGAAATAGCGAACCCAACGAGGGAAGAGGACGGGGAGGGGGAGGGTTGAAAGGGGTGGCGGGAGAAAGGAGAGCGTTACAGCAGTGACTGCGCGACACCATGACGCAGCCACGGGGGCAGATTGGACAGTTATTGCATTCTGGGTAAGATTAATTGATATGGGGACTCGCGGGGGTGGCTGGGACACGCCGCCCGCTTAAATCGTGTCTCAGAAATGGGGATGAGAGAGAGCGGTGATTAACCGATTGCAACCGTGAACCGAGTGGAGTGAACCGAAAGCCAAACCCTCCCCTTCCCCTTCTCTCTCTCTCTCTCTCATCTCTGTCTGCAACCGTTTCATCCCCGCTTTAATAGCCATTGAGTAATAGAGAGCCCTCTCATTATTAAATAGCGCTAGATGCTGGCCCGTGGGCGCATTCGTTCGGCTGTTCCCGTAATGACGTGATTACCGGGAGCACCGTGTCGTTGGCCAGATTTATGAAGCCTGTTCATTTCCTCCGGACAGATAGAACCGGGGAATCTTCCTCCGTTCCTCTTTCTCTCTCTCTCGATCCGTGATATTAACGAGCGGTTTTCGATGGCGTTTGTCGAGGTATCGTAGATTCGTACAATTTGTTATACGGGTTTGTTCTGGGCTCAGAGAGGATATCATGGCGAATTTATATTTATAGGAAATTCTTTACTCGGAATCTTCTACAAAGTCGTTAATATTACGCGCACGTAACATCTCTAAATATCTAAATATGTTTAGAGGTTGGTACACATCTTTATCGAACTCGGAAGGAAACAATTTCCAGTAAAATTTAACACGCGAAATTTTCAGGCTCTTCTCTCGATTGCCGACCCCTTTCTCTCCCTGCTCTCGCACACCGACGATCCGGATTCGCGTCGAGCATCAGCAAGATTGGCCGACAAAACCAGACAATTCCGGCGCGAGCACGAGCTGCACCAATTCCCGCTGCATGCGACCGCCACACCACCGCCACTGCGCCAATTTTCGAGTATTTCTCCCCGCAATTTTCCCCGGCATAACCAGGGGGAATACGGAGGCGAAGGTTGTTCGAGCTCCTCGTCATATCCCAACCGGTAAACGGCTGTCCAGGGCCGTATCGTTTCCGCGATGAAGATGACTGCGGAAATACGTTGGAATACGTTTAAGAGGCGGTGGAAGGGGTGAGGGGGGAGGGGGGAAGGCGACAACCGGTGTATACCAGCCTCGGTACGGATACATCTTACGACTATTAAGGTATTCACGGCTCCTCGGAGGACGACCCACTTTGAGATATGACATCTCTCGAGTTATCCTCTGCAATCACCCTTTTCCCCCTCCTCTTCAACCACTTTCTACCATCCACGGTTTTACCACCCTCTCTATCTTTCTCTCTCCCTCTCACCACGCCTGATACTTTTATTTCAGCGTATCTCGGTCCACAGGAATCGTATTCGGAATGCTCGAGGCCTCTTTTCCCCTCCCCCCTCCCTTATTCCAGCCTGGTTCTCCATATTATTTACATCCTCGTTCCGCCCGTTATTTCGCAATAACTCGGGAAAAGAGGAGCAGAACGCGACAGTGTCGGCAAATTGGTGGGAACGACAGTAACCTGTCGGGCTTCTGACATCTCTGAGTGATGTACCATCGAGTCGAATCGACATCGCGACCCATACCGTCTAACGTGGACGAGACGACAATCGATAGGTGATAATAATTTTTTCCGAGTTGATCCAGGTACGAGATACAGGTATTCGAGAAAGTAGGAGGAATTCTGAAATTTCCGATCTCTCTAATTTTTGAGAGATGAGCAAGATATGCAGAGGATTGGACGCATACATTATACAGTTATAGAGCGAGTTGGAAAGTTATTCTAAGATATTCTAGGAGAAAAAAAAATTCGAATGGGATGAAATTTGATGGTTCGAGCGAAATCCCATTTTTCACGAAGCGGGAATATAATCCCGCCCACGTAGGAGGATTTTCGCGTCAGTCAAGCGGCCGTACTTCGTTCCCAATTAAAAAACGTCAATTCGTAATTATTGTCCGCGTTACGTTGTTCGAGTACAGTACAGTTAATGGAATTTTTGAGAAGGAGATTACACCTCGTGTTTTATCCAATTTGCCACTGTTGCATGCCACCCGCTAATTCCGCGCTTGCCTTCTCCCATAGACTCTCCCTGACATCGCGTTGTATCCTCCTTCGACCGACACTCCCCCTCCTTTTATCACATTCGACTTCCACCATCATCCTCGATCGAGCGGGCAATATTTATTTAACAAATTATTCCCCACGTTTATCACGTACGAGTTATTCCCATAATTTATACTTTTTCCGGGGAAAAAGCTTCTTTTTTTTTTTCCTTTTTTCCTTTAGAGAAAGCCGACCAGTAGCGTGGCGACAGACCTGTCAGTAAGCCAGTTCCATTTGTCAGTATAGCTTTTCTAATAACGTTCGACTTTGACTCGGACTTGAAGTTTAAACAAATAGGCCAGCAACAGGGCACGAAGAATAAAATAAATGGTAGCAGGGAGAAGAAGAAAGGGGCCCTGTCGCACGCCCCAACGCGATCCATCAGGCGTCTTCGCCTCTCGACTGACTCAATACACTTGAAGATCGATCGAATTCTTACTTGGCTCGGCTTGAATTTAAAGAACACGGAACAGTTCCGTCCTTCCTCCCCCTTCTCTCCTTTCCCCTCCACAGTTCGTTCTTTCTCAATCTCGATTAAGACGTGCCGATAAATAATTCTATCCAATATCGAGGATGTATACGTTTCATCGACGAGATTCTTTTTTTTGTCGAGCATAATACAATCTTCTCAAATTGATAAATCAAATTTTATTTTAATCTCGCGAGCGAATCTTTTCGAATTCTAAAATTGCAATTGTATTTAACGAAGAAATTATTGCATTTTTTGGGGAGAAGAGGTATTTTAAACAGAATCGTTAGCACGTTCTAAGATCCTCGAGAGATAAAGTGGTAAAAGAACCGAGAAATGGAAGCCACCTATGGATGCCGGTATACGTGGGCGATGACGACGTTCCCACGAGAGCTCGATTCATTACCGATCTTGAATAAATGATCGCGCGGCATTGCGGACGATCGGCGAACTCTATATAGGATAGTGACTTTTCGAAAAGTGATTATTCGTTGGACGATGTCCTGTTCACGATGAAATCGACCCCCGAGGACAAGCATCGTGGTCGTCATGTATCTCCTTTAGTTGCATCATTGATGATGGAACAGAGATCCACCCCGGGACTCTTCTCCACATTTTCACGTCGATACGGTTTAACCTTCGGCTCGGGTGATTAATCCGTAAGCTCACGCGATTCTCAATTTACCAAATTTACGATTAGTTCGCGTGTAATTAATTCCTCCAATTCCTCTTTGCTGGGCAAAAATGCGAATTTTCTATTTTTCTTTTACACTCGTTCGACGATCTTTTTAAAAACAAATTTTACATTATCGAAACGGGATTACATCTGCATTTAATATTCACGAAATATCTTTCTAATTTCCCTTTCATTCGAAATTTCTAAATTTCTCGGTTAATATATACGGATATGATAATTCATCGAAAATATATATATATATATTCATAAGAGAGAATGATATCACGAGATCGATATCTTGGATCGCGTTTCCTTATCCACCGCGGGATAAAAAATTGGAAATGGAATCAGCCAACATCACGCCTGTCCCCGTGCATAATTTCGCGAGCGTACTCGCGGACGTATCGACGCCTACCTGGACCACGTAGCAGCCGTAACTCAGTTTCGAAATGGATCGCCTCCTAGGAATACTTTATGCGCGCTACACGTCATTCCGATCCGATGGCTGCATGGAGATAGCACGAGATAGGAGGACAAGGATCTTAGGTATTCCGCGCGTCGTTCAGGACGAGGTGCATCTCGAGCTCTCGCACACTTTCGAACCTGGTTCGCGATGGAGGCGAGGGAAAATGGGGGGAGGAGGCGAGGGAGGGAAAAGTCCAACCCCTGGTTCGCGACCCGTCGACGGAAGAAACTGCGAGCAGGGGGTCTACGGATAATCGTATAAGGATGAGTGGAAGCCGTGGAAGGTGGATGGGTATCAACTTTTGATCCTTCGGTATCTCGTACGATGGCCCCCCTTTCTCGACGAGAGCGTCTCGCTATTCAAACGGATCTAACTCGATATAAGCGGCGCTCCCCAAGGCACCCTTCCACGACACCGACGACGAGGACACCACCTATCCATCCACCTACACCTCCCTTTCGCTCGATTCTTTGGCGAAACAAGAGTATCCTCGCCGCTCGATCGGCGAATTCAATTTGCATCTCGGCTTCTATTTACCGCCCACCTTTATTGTCGTTCGGTCTTGTCTTCGTTGAAGTGGGTAGGGTGGTCTTCGATTTCGATAAAGTACTTCCGTAGTAAGATACGCGTTTGATGTCGTTCGATGGGATGGGGATTGGTTGCAGGAAAATATCTTTTCTATGATAATGGTAATTGTAAGGTAATTATTGTACATTTGATTAATCATTTTGATAATATAACGTAAAATATTCGCGATAAATTTTTAAAATTAAAATTTTAATTACGATTGATTTTGTACAAGTATAAATTTTACGATATCTACTTTCTAAAGATAGATTATGGTGGATATTAGATATATAAATTAACGAATATTTATTAAAATTTTTTATTTTTTTATAAATTTTAGATTTGTATATTAACATTCTCTATTTTTAACTTATTACGTTCGAAATTGGGGAAACGAAGATTCCTTTTTAATCGATAATCGAACAGGTAAACATTTAAATTATTAATAGTTGATATTATTTAAATTAATTATATTCGGTAATTTTTATAAAATAAATTTTTCAAATAAATCTATTTAATTGATATAATTATTAATATTAAAAAATATAAATTAATATAAAAAAGAAAAAATACGATCGATAAATTTAATAAATTTTAATATTAATTAATTATTTAATTATTACATATAATATAAATAAATTAATAAATTACATTTAGTTCGAAATTTATAGGTACGCGCGGTTTATTTATCGACATGCTCGAAGCGCGCGACCTACGATTGCCCGCTGAGCTACGGTTACCGAGTGGGGACGAGGTAAGCCAGTTTTGTTTCGACGCTTGTACTCGTTGGACGCGTAGTGATTTACGCATTTTAATTTCGTTTATAATTTAAAATTGTGCACGAATTTTGCATCCAAGATACGCACGTATTATTTTTAAGTGTTTATAGTGTATATATGTTCTATTTGTAAACGATTTTCAGTACGTTTTTTCGCGAAGTGATAGTTTTTTACATATTTTTCGTGTTTAAAATGCATACCGTTTATCGCGAGTGTTTCGATCGAAAGTACGTTTTATTCGAAACTGTTTCTTCGCGACAGTTTCATGTTTTTTTATTCGCGAATGTTGGTAAATTTCGCTGATTATAATAGATCTATTTATGAATAGAAGGAAAACGTTGGATAAAAACCACGAATAAGCTGTATAAATGCGAGAAAGCTACGAACGGTAAGTTGCATGTTTTTTGGTTACTTTTTTGATTACTGGTGGTGGTATTTTTTAAAACATTAGTTTGTACAAAAAGTATAATAATTTGGGATATTTCGATATTCGTGTACATTGATATTTATTAGTTACTTCGTTGTTTAATATACGAAATACATTTTTATTTCGTATTTTATAATAACGTATTATATTTCGTATTTGACTTCAAAATTTTTTACTTTCATTCGTTTGTATTCTTATATCTGCGTCGAATTTTGTAACTCGGATATGAGTTGCGGCCTTCTATATGTAAACACAACATATCGCGAAAAGGAAAAAATTATTTCTTAATAATACGGAGAATCGTCTTGCGAATGCTAAAAAACATTTTTCTAAAGATATTCAACAGATGGCGCCAAGAGTCATTTTTTCACTCTTTCTATCCTTTTCCTATCGTTTTTTATCCTTTCTTTACGTGTTTCATTTGCGGCACTCTGAAGATGGCGCTGATTTCACCATTTTTACCATATCTCTGTCCTTCTCCTTCATTTGTTTTCCTCGTTTATCTTTTACAAATTTATGCGTTTTAAAAATGCCCATACCTAATTAACTTTATTGTATCGTTGTCCAAATTATTGATTAAAAATTAACAAAATTTATCTTAAATTTTGTGTTAAAATTCCTTTCTCATATTTTTAAATATTAAAAATTATTTATTAGATTCTTTAAATTATAATGATATCGAAGATTTAAATATTAGAATCTCGCGTATCAAATCAAATTTTCTTTAGATACAAATTCTTGGACAACGTATCAGCAATTTCGTTCCCTTTCTTTCGTTTTAAATGAAACTTTTAAAAAATCTCTGGACTCATCTTAGGAGATTTAGGAAATATAGGAATTTAGGATTGTAATAAATGAAACGACGTTAATTTATATTTTATCGTGTTTTAATAGTAGTCATATTCAAGATCATTGCAAGAATCATTCTTCTCGATTACGCCTTAGATTATTATAAAACGATTAGAAGCCACGTATTATTTTCCCTTCTTTTTTTTTTTTCGAATCGTTATATCTTCCTTGCTAGAGTTAACGCGTTTCTTTCGATTACTCGGAAAAGAAGATTAATTAATTGCGCTTTTGCTTTCGTCGATGAGAAAGCCAATTTGACGCAACAATTGCGCAAAACGAACGACCTAGATATCTATTGGCCGATTGATATTCAACCGGAAGTGAGGCAGAAATGCGAGGTCTTTCAAATAATAAAAATAATATGAAGAAAATAGAACGGATGTGAATAATTTTTAAATATAATTATTTTAATATCTCACGATATAGATAACAGGTTGTTCGTTAAAAGCCGAGAACGTTTCGTAATTATCAAAGATCAAAGATCGATGATCTTTCTCTCCTTTATCTATACGTATGTAATGTTTATGTATACGTATGTAATATTGAAATGAAAATAATACGTCGTAACGAAAATAAAAATCATCGTAAATTCTATTCTATTGGGTGAATAGTATCAAACAATTTACAATGCATTTGATGAAAACTTTGACAAAAAATGGCAGCGATAAAAAAGTTCGCAATCCTCCAGAAACTTGGCGGAATCATGATCAGCAAAATGTGACAGGCTTTCGTCCCTGTTTCGACAGCTTGTCTCGTTGTAAAAAGAGAGCAATCGTGAAACTTTTCCATTTCAACTTGCACACGTTTACAGTAACGTAATAAAAGACGTGAAGGTATAGACTCGTCGTTGGAAGTGTATAAAACTCGATCAGAATCTCTGAAGTTTACGAGAATACTATTACGAATGCATTAAGTTATTCCACGCGTAATTCACTTTATTTCGATATATATTTTTTAATTGGAAATAAATTAACGAAAATATTATTTCGTTAATTTTTTCAAATTTCTTCCGTTTCTTTTATTATAAAATTTCTGTCGTGAATATAATTTCGACGGTATTAAATTCAATAACAGAGAAAATTCATTATTTATGGAATAACTTAATGACTTGATCTTTTTTGTTTCCCTTTTATTCGATCGATTTTTATCTCATCGAAGATTCGATAACGCGCCTTGTTTCTTTCTTTTTTTTTCTTTTTTCTTTTTTGTTCTTTTTGTAAAAAGGGAAGCACGATGTATTTAATTTATAGATTTAAAGGATCGTTCGATAAGACTTATGTGAATATTCAGCCCTATCACCGTATTTTTTAAATCGTATTATAATCTATCGGATAATTTAAGAAGAGATTTCGATAGCGAACCACTAAGCTTACGAGCATCGCGCGATTAAACTTTAGTTTGGCACTTGCATTCGTGAACTTGATTTATTTTTCTTTCATTTGTTCTATTTATTTATTTTTTTATTTTATTTTATTTTATTTTATTTTTTTTTTTTACGCGGATTTCGACACACCATAATCACACCTTCATCCTGTTTCTTTTCATTTTTTTTTTCTTTTTTTTTTTTTTTTAATTATAATCACTCGAGGAAATATCCAACTCACTTTTATACTTTCTTACATATATTCATTCTCACTTTTTTAATCTCTTTCAACCGGTCCACAATTCTACGTAACTCAGGCCTAGCTTCGTTTATCGTTTATCGTCGTTTTATAGTCACGATTCGTGTGGATCACACATCGACTGTCGCGAATTTTCTTTTCCTTTCTCTCGTTTTTTTCTAAATTTTCTCAAATTTAAATTTAAATTTAAATTTTGACGAAATCTCGTTAGAAATCCAATTTTTTTCTTTTTTTCTATATACTACTTCATTCACGGATTCGTGGAATTTTAATAACGTTTTCGACATTAGGGAAGGCAGGCAGAAGAAATAGTAATTACGTTATAGTTGAAGAAATTTCGAAACGTCATTAAAATTAACGATGCTCTCATCGGCGAGAATTAGAAACGGCAGTCGACGTGTTAATAATTTAACATTTAACAAAAAGGATTATATAAAAACTTAATCGGACATAAGTATTCGATTTATACGTATTGATCTTGCACGTATAAATTTTACGCATTGCGCTCATTTATTTATATATATATATATTTTCGTTTTCATTAATTTTTTTTTCTCATTTCTTTTCAACTATTCCCTGGTTTTTTCGTGATTTTTCTTTTTTTTTTTTTCTTTTTTTTTTTTTTGCTTTTCCTTATTTTGGTTTAATTCGTCGAGCTCATAAACGTTCAACAACGTACACTACTATACTTAATCGAATTAATATAATAATAAAACGTGTAGTAAATATAATATATATATATATAATTCTTATATATCGTGTACGTCGACAAACCATTGAAGTTTTTACCTAATTAACATCTTAATCGTGTTATATCTTCCGACTAGATCGATCATATCATAATTATTATTATTATTATTATTATTATTATTATTATTATTAGGGTTATCGTTTATTAAATGTTAATTATTATTATTATTATCGTTATCGCTAATTACATTAGAAATTTGGCGCATTTATTTTATTTTATTTTGTTTTATTTTATTTTATTTTATTTTATTTTTTTCATTTGGCATTTGTTCATTTCGCATCGATAAATAAATTCGTCCAATTTGAGCCAGACGAACGCATTGTAATTATATCTTTTTCGTTTTTCGATACATCATTCATTATATTATTTTATTTCTTTTTCTTTTCGCGTTTTCTCGAAATTTAATGTCGCGTTGAATTTTTCTCTCGTATCAATGATAATATACATATATATATATATATAGAAATATTTAATAATGAAAACGTGAAACGATGAGCTTTTTTTTCCGTTTTAATCTTCCTTTCTTCCTCCTTTTTTTTTTTTATTTATTTCGTTATCTCGATAATTTTAATTAATTTCGTAACCAGTGCGATTACCGGCAGATTGTTGTACATATAGGGAGCATTTTGTACATAAATATTCCTAGGTACGTAAGCTTGCGTTTTTTTTCGTTTCATACAAAAAGAGAAGAAACAATCGGAGCAGTGACTTATTCCGTTACAATGTATTGTCCACAAATTATATATTTTATTCTTTCGTTTAATTATCGTTATATAATATTATATAACCGGTGATCCATCGAGGAGAGAACGATGAATTGAACGAACGAATGAATTCTTCGCCATTCATTCCTATTCAAAAATAGAAAGTTCGCGTTTACATTAATATTTGCAAACGAAATTCTCACTCAAATGATTTTACCATTTGAAATCAATACAAAATTTTACACGCTTTTTCGATACAATGTTATCATTTCATCGATTCTTGTTCACATATCGCCCCGTTATATATCAACATCGTTGAAAAACTTGAACAAAGTCAACGAAACTCAATTACAAATTTTGGAAGAAGGCCCGCGTTTGAGAAGCGCGAAGAATATTTCGACGAGAAATATCAAAACCTTTGTGCAGATTTTCGATTGTTTCGATTTGTTCGAGTTCCACGTATCCGTGAAATAATAATTTCGGTAAAATCAACCGGTGAATTGTCGTCTCGATTCACACGATCTTCTTCTTTACGGTTACGGAGTTTATCGAGATCAAAGTGCACGCCTCGAATATCCCACACTTCGTCCTGGATTCAAGGTTCCTCGACACCTCGATGACTTCCGGTTCATCAGGTGGCGGTGCAGGAGCCAATGAGGCCCAGTCGTGCTCGAAACGAGATATTCGGCTGCTACTGTATGGAACACGTCAATGGATGTGTCAAAGCATGGTCCAGTAGAATAGGTGTCCCCGCAGCCAATTCCGTCCTCGCGTCGCCGAAATCGTCATCGCAGTCGAAATAATTACTCTGGAAAGAAGATGAATGAACGTTAATCAACGTTACGCGATGCGGTAATGATAATTTCCTTTCATTGATTCATTTTACGAACGATAAAACACGATTTGAAAATAATTTGGAATACGAGGAAAAGGACGAATTGGAAACTTCGACATGGAATAAATTTGAGACACGGATAATCGATAATTAATTCGGAATAATTATTTTTTTGAAATTTCAATCAAGTTATTGTTGCAACGTTTCAGCGTTGAAAATTTCTCGATGAATTGACATATGAATCCCTTTGACGATTAATTTCCAAGATCAAAGCTTTTTGACATTCAATTTCTCGGATCAAAGTTTTTCTCAACATCGAACCTCTAATGTCAAAGCTTTTTTGTTATCGGCCTCTCAAAGTCGGAGCTATTAAACACCCCCATCCCGACAGATACCGTTTCTCTCGGCCATCCGTTAAAAGGTCGAAGGTTGGAGGTTCGGAAGTCGGCGCAAAGGAAAATGTTAACCTTGGGAATTCTATGTCAGCCTTGGGAAGCCGCCCCGATGTGAAAATCCTGTGACCGTAAACGGACGAGAACGGCCGCTTTTGTCAGAAACACGAGTGATACACGAGTGAATTGAAAACGAAAAGTCTCATTTAACGAGAGTTTATACCTTGTATACCGTTTCGTGGGAAGGAAGGGAGAGATTTTCTACTCTGTCGTTAGAAAATCGCCTCGCCAGACGATTGTTCCATACGCCGTGAACTCGAGTCGCCGAAAAATCTGTTACTCGATATAAAATTTTTAATTAAATTCCGACGATCGTCGACCGAGTCGAGTTTCATCTCCGCGGCCACCATTGGAACGCCAGCTCCGATCCAAAAACTAGGGCAAAGAAATATTTACGCGCTTGGCCGGGAAAATGGGCAATCAATGGAAACTGCCCCCGCCATAATTGGTATACAGGGGGTTGGGCAATTATTCCCGGAATCGAGACAATATCCCTTTAATTTCCAAGATTATTCTCGCCGATTCGAGCTAATTACACGAGACCGTGAATAGATGCAATTACGCCGCTCTATCTTAATCGCGATTACAAAAGGGAAACTGAATTTCTATTTGAATTTCCCTCCTCGCTCCAAGGATTCACTCGCCCTTTGCGAACCGAGGATCTTTCGTGAATAATCCAGAAGACAACTTTTTTATTAGCCGCGGAATATTTCATCGCGAACTAGTTTTGACGAGTGATCCCTTTTTTTAAAGAAACGTGAAAAAGGATTTTCGAATTTGCATATTCGGTATTGTCGGTATGCACGTGGCCATTTTGAATTTCGATTAATTTTTTCGGTATAATATCGAATATGTTAAAAATATATGTTGAAGAACAAGACCAAGAATTCGTAACAAAATTTTTACCAAGATTTTATTAATCACGAGATATTTTATCGTGCGCGAACTAGTTTTGACGAGTGATCTCTTTTTTTAAAGAAACGTGAAAAAGAATGTTCGAACCTTCAATTTGCATATTCGGTATTGTCGGTATGCACGTGGCCATTTTGAATTTCGATTAATTTTTTCGGTATAATATCGAATATGTTAAAAATATATGTTGAAGAAGGAGATTTTATTAACCACGAGATATTTCACCGTGCGCGAACTAGTTTTGAGTGATCCCTTTTTTTAAAGAAACGCGAAGAAGAATTTTCGACTGTTCGAACCTTTAATTTGCATATTCTTATTATCGGTGGCTATTTTGAATTTTGATTAATTTTTTTTTGTAATATCGAGTATGTTTAAAAAAAAGAAGAGCGAAGCGAAGAATTCACAACGAGACTTTTATACCTGGCAATCGATGCATCGGCAGCTATCGGTCAACGAACAGGTAAGACCGAGGATCTCGGCGGCTTCTTTGTACAGCTCAGCGCTCGATTTCCGTTGCCTTGGAGGTGTCGCGGGCGCGCTGACTGTACCCGATAGTCTTCTACCTCTCTTCAGCCTCGAAGAGGACTCTCGAGACAAGGAGGAGGTCGACGTCGATCCTCTCCGCCGATTGTCACTGGTAAGTAACGCTCGACCCGCCGGCGAGGCGAACAATTGCAACATGTCCATATCCTGAAACCACATGTTACCCTTTTAATCCTAGAATTAATCAATTTCCATTTTGAAATTATTTACATAGATTCACAAACATTTCGTCTCTTAATTTAATTTCGTTTATCGCGTTTATTTTACGTAGCTCTGGTCCTACGTCAACTTTTAATTAAATAACGTTTGCGGTGGAAATCTTGATCGTCGATTTCCAAGATCGAAATCAAAAATTAATTTTCTCGCGAGCGTGAGAAAATTAATTCAATTAGTATTCGATTATTTTGATCCAGGGTGTAAAAATAATTGATTGGTGGGAGGAAGGGGAGCAAATTCGTTATTATTCCCCGTTCAAATTCCTCGAATTATCGTTTTAATCGGCCCGCCATCGTCGCGTTTAATTACAGCTTTATCAAAATATTCGCGCGAGTTATTAAATTATTATCGTGCGGACGCGTCTACAAAGAGTCGCCTCAACAAACAACCCCTCCGAAGGGGTTGATTGGCTTTTGTTAAGAGCGTCGGTGGTTGTTTTTTGCGCGTCTGCATCGTTGATACTCGTTAGTCCAGAGTAGTACTCGCCTTCCCCCCTCCTCGCCTCCCCCGGAAAGGGCATTATTCTCTTAACGAGGTAAGACGTACCGGCGGCGAGTGCTCTTGTCTCGTTCGTTTCCGTATCGGAAGCATCCTCTTTGAGACTTTTTCACCGCGAGCACGCCCAAGGCGAAAAAAAAAAAAAGGATTTTTCTAACTATGCGCAGCATCCAAATGTCCGTGCACTCTTTCTTACCGCCGACAGAAAAGAAACGGCCGAAAGGAATTCTTTATTCGTTGGTGCATTGTCAAATGAGAGCGAGACGAGAGTATTCTTCTCTTTTAATCCTTTGACACGTCGGATGTTTCGAGGCGATTAATACTAGATAAAAAATAGGGTAACTTTTAACTTTCCCTCTCTATCTCTCTCTTTCTCTTTTACCTTTTATTTTTCCATGCGTCATATAATTATAAATTAATTTCGCGAGAGATTCGTGGAATTTTGTTATTTGCGAAAAAGAGGTTATGATTTAGATAGAATACGTTGTCGTGAAAAATCAAGTTCGGTTCGGGCGTAGAATGTAAGAACTTACGACTCGTTTAAAAGGGAAGAAAAAAAGGGGGAAAGAGAGAAGAAATAGAAAGTTGGTTTTGAAACTCAAAGTAGAGAGGTTGGTTCAAGAATGGGTAACTTAATCCTCGACTCCTCCTGTTCACTCCGTTAATTAGCAAGCCTCAAAAGGGTGCTCGCGTAATTCTTTGCGCTAATTTGCATAATACTATAACAAGCAACCACGGATTTTACCATGGAAATTAGAAATTACAGCCACTTTAAACCGTTCTGCCCGTTCTTCCGATGAAAGGGATCTGTGTGATTTTCCGCGCCAACGAAAAATTGAACTTCCAAGAGCTTTAAACAAAACCGCCCTGTACAAGCCTTGACAACACCTTGTCCGAAAACTTCTCTTCTGGCCGTCCCCTGTCTCCCCCTCTTTATTTGATGATCGAATTTCACGTAGGAGGGAGGGTGGGTCGCTTAATTATCGGATCATTAAAAAATCCAGCCTCCGGTTAATAATAAATCCGACGGGACAAACGCGTTATTACAAAGAGGGAGAACTATTTCGCCGGAAGAAAATAATTGGAACTGGATGCCCGACTTACGTGCGAAGGAACTCGTGAAGATTTTCACGCGTCGTGATAATTCGACGTTGATAAGCGACAAAATCCGATGAAAAATATTTTCCAGCGAGGGGTTGGAACGTGGTGCACGGATATTCGTTTTATCTCAGAGATATTTCCTTCTGAAAAAATTCAGACGGAATTGGCGAGGAGGATGAGAATATAGGATTACAGAATCAGAATTATCGGAAATCTTTTTTTCGCCAAGAGCTTAAAATTCGCATCGAATTCGACATTCGTGGTTTTATTAATTCGGCAACGATAAATCGATCGTTAAACTGGCGCGTCGTGGGGAAAAAGTAAATTTTCTATAATAGGGGGAGAGAAGGGGGAGGGGGGAGGGGGAGGCTGAATATTGAAAAGGGCGATAATGAAATTGTTAGAAAATCGTGAATCATCTGGACGTTCCCGTAACTTCTTTACCAAGTTTAAACTTGGAAAACGCGCCGTAAAAGCATGGTAGGAACGTTTTTAACGTTTTTATAGAAGATTGTGCGAGTAGTTAAGAGTGCATCGATCGTGCAACTTAAATCGTGACTTTGTGTTCGGTATAAAATACATCTAAAGAAGAAGAAAATATTCATATCAAAGTGAAAAAAAAAAAGTAAGAAAAGAAATATCCGATAAGCACAGTGTTTCATAAAACACGATTCTTTCGAATCAAGATTCTCGATGACGAAAAAGAACAAAATGACAAATCCTGTGCAAAAAAAAAAAAAGAAAATAATACCGATTTATTAATCGTCCAAATGTGTTATTCATCTCGACGTTACATCATTATTAAATCCGATATTTGCGATAATTTCGAAGCGAAACCTTTTCGCGCAATTATTTTATCGCGATGATATTTGCATACGTTATCGAGAATCTGAGCGGAATCGTGCAATCGGGAGAGAGCATGGAAAATACACATGGGTTAAAAGCCTTTTTGCCCCGGGGCCCCCAAGCTTTCCAACTATTATTAACCATAAACGTTCAGTGAAAGGGGAGAGGATGCGCTTTTAAAGCTCTGGTTCACCGGCACGGAATCTTCGCTGGAAACGATTCCGCTGTTCCACCAGAAAGAGTTTTAATGCGTTCCCCGCTATTTGCTTTCCGCGAAAGAATCGTAAAAATGATTCGACTCGATCCGCTTCTCGTTTAAGAAGTTTTTCCGTAATCTCTTCAACGTTGGACAAACGTTAACAAACGTTCCGATCGTTGAATCGGAGGAAATTGAGAAAAATCGAGAAAATTTCTATTTAATCTCGCGTTTGTACTTTGTACTTGTTTACGTATACACATAAACGCGTGCAACTTGATTATAATTCCGCGATAGACGGAAGATCGATCAAGCTTTGTCGTCACAGAAATGTACTTGTCATCTCTGGAAGAGTTTTTTATCGAGGATATATTAAAAAATTCGAAAGTTTTCGATAGATCTATGACGATATTTGATCGCGAATCCGCAAATGACGGGAAATCAATCAAAGGTTTATCATCGTAGATTTATCCCTTGTCGTTTCTCTTGTCAATCGCGTGAAATGTATAATAAAAAAACGTTTTACCCTTCACGCGAGAGAATTGAAAAATTCGAGATTCAAATCTTGCACGATCAGCGTGGAACGTCCACGAATCGCGATTAAAAGTAATCGAAAAGATTCGGATAAGTTTCTTTCCATTTTTTGTTTTATACATTCCGTTCGCAAGGATACGACGATTGTCTTTGCACTTGCACGGGGATAAATCTTGATTAAATGATTTTTGCCAGACCAGAGTTGGCGCAAACTTTGACTTAAGGCTGCTCGTATTTGAAATGATTCCGGAGGGAAGTTTCTCTTCATCAGGGTGGAAAGAATTCTTCTCTTTGGTCCGCGGTGCAAAGAGTTAATATTTGGCCGGCTGGTCAAAGTTTAAGTCGTTCCGGGAGACTAACTCACGGTAGATTTAAGTTTCGCGAACGGTGTTGGGGGAGCGGAGATTAGAGCGGAACCCGTTGAAAATACAACGGAAGGGAGGAATGTGAATGCAAATCTGACAGTTTTATTTGTCACCGCGTCAAGGATACCGAAACTTTGGAAACTCGCGAAAATATTCCGGCAACGTTTCGTCGTTTCAACTCCCTTCGAGAAATCTTAAATATCCTTGAGATTAAATTTTCCTTCCTTCGAACATCAATCCTCATTCATACCGTTCGAATCATTTTTAATTAAACGTTATAGTTTCGATTAAAACTCTCTAGAAATTACACGTAAATATTCTCCCTTTCTCGATCGATTCGTCTAATATCGAAATCTTCGCAGAGGAAAAGATTTTCGCATCCCAGTAGTGACGTTTTTTCGAATAAAAAAGAAAGAGAAAAAAATCAGCGTAAAATGTCAGAAGATTGTTTCATGGCCCGAATGGATCCTTCCTCCCATTCGGGCAATTGGCCGAATCTTTATTTCCACCGCGGCTAAAGAAGCCCCCGGAGGAAACGTCGTCCCCAGAATCGAGGGACAAAAGAGTGAGCGAGTGGACAGAAAATGGCAAAGGAATCAAATGCCGGGAGATAACAAGCAGAAAGCTGATTCGATGTACCCGTGTGCCCGGGCCAGAGTCCACGATATTCCATCGGGAAACGTATCCACGTCTCCGCTCTCGTATTTCGTTCCACCGACCTCACTCGCGCCAACTTTCCCTCCAATCCTTCGCCACTGATAAATAGCTCGGCCTGGAAGGGCGAGTTAACAGCGGCTACGATCCTTTTTCCACGGAAATTCCTTCCATCGCGATATACGCGTTTCGAATCGCGATCGAGAACACCTTGAAATTCACGAGTCACGTTTGATGGAAATTTCGTGTTCACGCGGAAAATCAGATATTCCCCGATTGAAAGCTATAACGTTACCGTTTCAATCAAGCGGAAGGATCGAGTTACGTGACGTTTAACCGCCATTATGGATCGAATTTTTTCTCCAATAGTCTCCTCCCCTCCCCTTTTTCCCTTTCCCTTTTCCTTCTTTTCTTTTTTTTCGTTCCATTCGATGGAAGAAAGCACGTTGCACGTTTTCCAACCTGGGATCGGTAATCGAACCGATTTCCTTCGTTGCTGATATTTCTTTCCCTCGGAAATAAGAGGCTTTTTAACGTTCACCCGGGCCGCGAATCCTATCGTTTCTATAACGGTTACCCAACTGTGCTAAGATGTTTATCAACACGCCTATCCCGGAATGAATTTACTTCCGCCAAGTTTCCAGGCTGCTGCTCTCCGAAAGTTTCTCCGTACGCCGGTGCACACTGTCAATAGGGTTCCGTGTTTGCGAAAGCCCATCGGTAAATATTTCCATCAATCCCCCCCTCCTTTTCTTCCTTTCTTTTTATTCGGATCGAGAAAAAAGTTTCTTGGAAACTTCTAACGTGGGTAGATTTGTACAGGGTGATGCGCGATAAATGCATTCGTTCGACGTTTTCATTTTGTTTCTCGATGTATATATATATATAGCTCACTTGTCACTAGATTTTCACACGTTCAAAACGTACGCGTCAGTGAGATCTGTCCAACTATTGCGCCGTGAAAAAAAAAAAATGTAAACGAGTGTAAAAGGGTTTTCTTTTGCACGTTAACGTTCGAGTATCGTCAACAATATGCACAGTTGTTTTGGATTTCATTGTGTTTTTCACCGTTTTACATTTGTTTTCTCTACCAATATATATAAAATTCGATATACGAAATAATTTTTCTTTGATTTTAGTACAGGCAAAATACTTGAAAACTATGAATATTTACGAATAAACATTTAAACATCGTGCAGGCCAATCAACGAATGTGGCCACACATTTATAAATATCGCACAAGAATCTCATCGCAAGTGAAGTATTTTTCAAACTCCGGGATGAATTTATTTACGCGAAATATAAACGCAATCCGGATTAAACGACACGGCAAACGCTTTATGCTACAAGCTAATTAACGCGAATACGACTGATTGATCGATTCAATACGGAACGGCGAGATGCCGGAAATTCAATGTCTATGTCACCACGGGATCCCACCCCCCGAGATTCCTGCAAATTACATTCAGCCTTGTGTACACGGTACACGAAACATCGTGTACACCTATCCCTATACACGAATAACCCGATACACACGCAAACAGGCGAGCTTCCACGGTTCTGTACTTAAGGTCCGCGATTTACTTACATATACGCTGCCTTGGTTGGAATATTCTATCTGCCGTTTCGAGAAATAATAACGTTTCATCGTATCTCGTTACCAATAAATTGGAATATTTCAATCTCTGCGAAGTTTGCACGCGGATTGGAATTTCCTATTTTAATTGATGACGTCTAATTGATGCGCACGATCGTGAACGAACGTCAAGTGAATCTTTCCAATAAATGGAAACGCGCGTTTTCTATTCTTCTATTTTTGTTTTACGAAGCACGCTCTTCGAAATTCGATATTAGAGAAATTCGGCATTAGATATAATATAAGCGTTAAATAAAAGATGGAAAATTCCTCGAGTTAATATTCGCGATTGAGTCTCATTATTCATCGAATAAATTTTCCATACGTTTCGTGATAAATTAAAAATATACATATTTTGTCGAAACGAGCGACGAAAACAAGAACGATATCGAACGAGAGGAGAGGAAAATTTTTTTTTCCTTCTGTCTCTCCATCTTGCACAATCTTGTCGGAAAAAGAGACAATGCCACGATCACAGGTCATTTCTACCCTTCTCTCCAATTTCGACCGCGCGTGCCTCCTAATAAAGATCTTCCGTCGATTCTCCACCCTTAATTACCACCCTTAACACTACCACCATTCTCTCTCCTTCTCGATGTCATCTTCAAATTCCGAGCGAGGTCGAAGCGTTTCGTTCGCGTTATCGTTGGCGATTAGGAAATTGTTTCAATCTGAAGTCAGGGGTCTCCGATAATAGATTGAGAGAACGAAATCGAACGAAACAAGGCCACATTCGATACACGCGGATACTTTTTTAACTCTCATTTACGCACACGAGAGAATTACCACCGCTCGATCCACATCGTTAATTCGACTTGTTAACCTACCCTCTCCCCCCTCGCCAACCCCTCGCGTCGAGGGAAACCGAAATCGACTGGCGCTAACGAGCAGGCTTCATTTGTTCGACGACTAATTAACTTAATTCATAAACCCGGCCGTGTTTCGCTCCGAGGATTTCGGTATTTTTCTGTAACCCGGCAGATGTTGCGGATAATTGAGTGGCCTGTTTCGTTCGATGGACAATGATATGCGCACACCGTGCACGATTTAACAGGTGATTAATCTCGAATGGTAAAATGGATCGCATTGGATGGAACGAAACTGTGCGCGTGAAACTGACACGTGTATTTTTTTTTCTTCTTTTTTTTTTTATGCAATTATCCGCATAGGAAGATCGGATTAACTAACATGGCCGGTTCAATTATAGTTAATTTACTCGGCGGGAATGACGTGTGTCACGCATCATCGGATTTCTTATTTTAGTCGAGAGGAAATTTTTCTTTCCTTTTTTTTTTTTTTACTATTTCATATCCGGATTTTTCTTTCGTATAACAAGCGTTCGATGCAATCGAATGTCTGTGTGAAATTGAAACAGCTATTTTGAATTTCATTGCACTTTTCACCGTATCACTCTTTTTCTATCAAAAATTTATATCAGCATTTGGGGAATCTGTTTTGATTTGGTTTTTCAATGGCAAATTCAAATGTGTTAATAACATTTGTTATTATTAGTTGCAAGTTGAAGAAACTTTTTTTAAATAAATCGTCATTGGAAAATTACGAAGGGAAGGAATATTTGCAATATCAATATTTGTAATATTAATTGATTATACGTGGAATGTTAAAAGACTAATATCTTAGCTAACGAGAAGAATAAATTTTGATCGGTTCACTGACGAGGATAATTAAGGCGCTCGCGTCAGACTTAGTACCTCTCCCGTGAATAGAATATTTCATGCTCTTTCAATTATGGAAACGATATAAATTCTTTCTCTCTCTCTTTTTCATCGTTAACCCGGAACAAAGGGGATAGCTGCAATTTATCCGAAAAGTAGAGTGCACTATATATATATATATATATATTCTCGTTACGTTCCTCTTGCAGTTCACACCTCGTTAATATTACAAGCGGTATCGATTCAATTTATTCACGAAATTTACGCGTTCTCGTTGTTTCATCCCAATTGTCGCGAGAAAATTCCCCACCGCTGCGCGAGCGTGCCCGATTATTATTAAATTCGACTGTTAATCAAAATACGCGGTCTGCGAGTTTTAATTGGAAACAAAGTCGAACGATCCGGTATCGTCGAATTTAATTAAATTCCCGGCGAATCGTTCGATTTTCCGCTCGTGTTTCCGCGATGAACGTGAATCGAAGATAACGCTTGTTTCTGACTTTTGCGTTTCTATCGTCGGATTCATCAATCAAACAATTTGTACAATCTTCGTGGAACTCGTTTCGAACGAATTTTATTTAACTTCGTAGCTTTTCTAACGCCCCCGTACAATTGGAAATTTTACTCGCTAGCGCGAATATTACAAGCAGCCCTTGTGCAAAATTTAAACGCAGAGCAAAGAAAGCATTATATATAGATTCGAGGAACGAGGGAAAACTCTGTTTCTTCGTAAAAATTTTATATTGCGCGAACAGTTTTGCAGTTTTAATCACAAGCTACTGATAAAATCCTTAAAGCGAATTAGCTTTAAGTCGAATTGTAAAAGAGAAATGCGTGGCCTACAATTCGTGACTAATGGTTAATTGAAATTATCATGCAAGGGATGGGCATTACCTTTGGGTTGGAAATTAATATCGCAAAAGGTTAAATTATTTTGAATCGCAGGGACCTGAAGGGGCTAAATTAATTGCCGTTTTACGTGGCGCGCGTGCCGTTTCCAGTTTTAAAATTCTCGAAATTAAATTACGCACGTTTCGAAATTGAAAATGCCCAGTTTTGCCGATCGATCGGCCGATTATTTCCTATGTGCCTTGGCCGCACGTTCCAATCGGACGTCAAAGCGGATCGGGTCGATCTTTCCTCCCCTCCCCCTCCCCCCGTGTGTGTGTTCAACAACCGTATTAATTTCGAAACCGTGAAACGCAATTACGGTATCACCCGGCAGCAATCGACTTGAACGAACGAGAACAAGGGAGGTCGGATAGTCGAGTAACAACGGCGACTAACTGGCTTGTTCGAAATCGTACTCACCGGCAGCGATTCAGGAGTGTGGTCCAGCACATATATGTTGTTCGTGTATCCATATAACATCGTGTCCAGATCTGAAATCCAAGGAGCGAGCAGAACATTAAATTGGATCCAAGCATTGGCGGCCGCGGAGTACTAACGCTATGCATAGTTAGCCAACTGTGCTACGCCCAATGTTCCAATTACCAGCGAACCTACCTGAAAAGGGTTCTTATCAAACGTGTCTCCTGTTTCCACGCTATATACGGAAATATCGAATAAATGGAAGGAGGATCGTAAAATTGGATCCTGGGTTGTTTCATAGTTTCTCTATTGGAGAACACGGTATCTAAGATCGGTATCAGGATATCGTCGATTCGTAAGACAAAGATAAAGATACGGTGGAACGGATTCGATCGATATTTTTCTCTATTTTTTTCTTTTTTTTTTATCGCGTCGATAATCGGATAAACTTTTTCAAGATAGTCGATTGATTTAAAGTCGATGGGTTCGTTAATAAGTTCGGTCGTTGCATAACGAAGATAAAAACTAATTTCACGTTTAGCGGCCGGTTGGCTATGCCAGCGGCTATACCAACTCCTACGTTAATGCGAATTTTTTAGAAACTTTAACGAACTTTCTTCCCCGGGAGAAACCCGCTTAGAAGGCGACTGGGTTTATCGATGGAAACATAATTAGGTGTGGACCACGGGCTTTGATAAAACTTTGTCGCGATCACGGATATCGATCGAGCTTGAAAATACCGAAGTTCGAAAAAAAAAAATTAATCTCGGGGAAAAAAGAGAGGAAGAAGAAACTCGATTAAGATGCGAAACGTTAAATCGTATATAAGATGGGCTGCGAAAATAGGGGAGAAGGATGGAATGGTATCGTGATAGGCGGCGACCGGGAACGGAAAAGCCATTCTGTATCAATACTTGGAGAATATACGATCCTAATGCCTCTCAGGGAACACTTGCAAACATCGATATATCACGCGGGATCCAGGAACGAGGGCGATTTATGCGCTGAAATCTCAGACCGTGAGCTCAGGGAACGGAACAATTTTTCAGAATTATTACCCGGGGTATGCGGCTGTCTGTCGATGAACGAGAGCCACTTCGGCCTCGATCGCGATTCATTTCCATGCGAAAGGTCTTTTGTCCCACTCCCACCGCCACCGTTATATTCCGCCACGCACACCAACGCCCAATGAATATTCCGTCCGAGGAATCAATCGGATTCGAAGGCCATCGGTGGTATATCGCCCGATATTTCGTTCATTGTTCACGCTTAGAAGTGACACTCGATTTTCCATGTGCCGTGTACCGATCGTTCGAAACCAGTCTCGATAATTTTACCAAAGGCCAATACCTGATTTATATATATATATCCCATTCTACGTGGATTCGCGCCACGAAATTCGGAATCACGATTTGATAAAATCGATGAAAAAGTTTGTCGATATTTGATGAATGGTGCACGCACGAAAAGCATGGCAAATACATTTACACAACGCCTTAATGTATTATATGTGATGTATATACATATATATACATATGATCGTGTTAATGATCGTATTTTAATGGCATTCCAGCTGTCTGATCGCGTATCGCGTTATCTTGCCAACGAAATATCGCAACGTATAAAATATTCTGGACGAATAAATCCTGGTGTTCGCGTTGTTTGACCAACGACGTTCCTATTTCACTCTATCAAATATTGCAATACTATTATTAACGTTACGACAAATATTAATTTCTTTTTTTTTTTTTTACAGATACTAATACGAATAATATAGCGATATATAAATTCGATGAATACGAGGGCGATAATAAATATTCGCGATATCGTTTTTGCTTCGTCATAGGAACCATCCCATTTGTCCTAGTTTCAGAATGACGTCGTAAGATACGATTAATCAACGATTTTAACAGCGTTTCAGAAATTTCCACGCACCTAGTGAATCATGGTATAAATTTCCATTAATCAAACGCATCCAGGAAACGAGAAAAAAAGGGAGAGAACGGAGAGAAGAAAAAAAAGAAAATACAGAGAAGTCGAATAATTATTGTTGCCACGTTTCACAATTAAACGAGCATTCCCTGTGAAATTTTTCGGTGACGCGTTACGGGGGACCAGGTTTCCGGTTAGCTAATTCCAAGCGCAGCTTTTGACCGAGGGCAGCACAATCGAGCCGGAAATAACGAATGAATTTATCCTGGCGACTGTTGTGCGCCATCTCCCCCTCCCTCTCCCACGAACGCTCACGTACACGCTGTATATAACGTTATTATTCATAACCCTTTTTTTTTCTTTCCTCCTATTCTCTGTCTGCTCTTCTCCGCCTCTTTCTTCTCGCCGATTCTCTCGTGCACTCGTTTCATAACGAACGTTAATTATCGTTCGAAAATTTATCGCTCCTCGTTTCGATATTTCGTTCGTTCCCCGAATCGTCGCGACCTCGTTCAATTTCGACTCGTTATGGCATAACGAAAACGAGACGATCATCGTTTACGGAAGAGAAATTCTAATTTCCAATCGCAGTTGATAAGAAACTCGAAAGGAGAAACTCAGAGCTTGGTTTTGCAGATCGAATGATAGTCATCGAGGACGGAGAAAAGTTTGAACTCTCTTTGAACTTTGGGAGCAAGAGTCGAGGCGATAATCTTCGATCGAATAAGCGTACGGTCGATAAGAAAGTTGGAAGAAGATTGGAAGATTTTGGAAAAGGAATGATAATCATTGGTTTAGATGAAGTTGAAACGATATATAGTTAATAAGAGCGAAAATTGTATCTTTTTTAAATTTTGAAATTAAATTTAGATCGTGACGCGACGCTCGTAGTGGAATGTTTTCTTTTCTTCGATTCAATCTAATTCGGGGGGAAATGGCGATAGAAAATGTTTCCAAATGATGCGCGACGATTCACAGATAGATTTTTGCTTTGATGGAAAGCGTAACTTGGGGATCGAAAGAGGGGATTTGTGGATCTGGAAAACCAACGTGAACGATCATGGATGCAATAGCATTCGAGTTCAGTCACCGGATAAGGTTGTGCGGCATGCGAATGCATAGCAGGAACTTGGAGCAGTGCTGAGCCAAGCTTGATAAATCTTCCAGTATTACGTGCCAGCCGACGAATATATATATATATGGAGTAAAGTCAATTCTCTTTATTCAGTCGTACGTGTTAAACGTTATTTTACAAGGCGAAAACATATATTCTTTGGTATCGGAATCGGCTTTAAACGATGTAATACGTTCGATACAAATCCTCTTTGATATCCCTCGTTCGATTATTTAAGCTTTACTTCACCATATTTCTTCCACTTTGGATAAATGCTCCATTAAAAATCCAAGGTATTGTGCTGAAAAAAAGCTTCTTCTAATCATAAATCTATCTATTTAATATTAGAATAGATAATTGATATTCAATTAATATACAATTTATATTAATATCACGGCGATGAAATTTTAATAATTAATTATTGATTCAATTAAATTTATGTTTGATCGATAATAAATATAATCAAATATTTGAATCGTTAATTGCAATTATCGATTCTATAAAAATTCATTCAAATAAATATTGCGTATATCAATAACCTAGAATGCGTTAGACTTACGTCTGACCGATATATCCCTTTCCTCTATCGATTATCTCCTAAAAATTCTATCTTTCTCAAATTCTTTCTTTCTCAAATCTCACATTTCAAAAATTCAATAATCAAAATTTCACATATTGAAAATTTCACTCTCCACAATTATTTTTATGTTTTACTGGATTTTAATATTAATTAAAATTCACAAATGATGAACTTTTTATCTCGTAAAAATGCATACGAGACTTATTCTCAATAACATGCTCGTGCTCCCTTTGCGTCTTCCTTTTCAATTTCCCTTTTTCTCTTTCCTTTGAACGCCACATCTTCGTCGTTGCGTTTCGTCGACGACGAACAGCCGGTTCCACGCGTTACCCATGGCCGCGTAAAAAAAAAAGAAGGTACGCAAAGACCTGGAGAATTTATTGCTAATTACTTTTCTATGCTGAGCTATTCACTTTCATTCTACCTGTTCCGCTCCCGTCGAGATTTATGACTATTATTTTTCCATGACGTCCGCCGGCAAAATATGCGCGGATCTTCGAACAATCGCGATACCGCGCGAAAATGAGATTTATCGTCTCGAATCGTTGCCACGGTATGACGTTTATGCCATGGCAAAGAGCACGATAAAAAGCACGCGAATGATGAACAGTTATCGCGACAAATCCCCTCCTCTCTGATATCGGTGATTCCTGATCAATTTCCAACCTCTTCGAGTCGATCCGTGATAAAATTATCAGGGGATTATTTTAATTTAAAGTCCGTTGGAAAGAGAACTCCAATTGTGCGCGACAGAACACATCCTTTTTATTTTCTCAACTCGCTCTTTTCAAACTTGCCTCTTTTAGAAACTAGGGTAGGACTCTTTCGTATTTGTTTCATCATATTTTCTATCTTCGATCGATCTTCATAGAATTCTTTCAATTCGTTCTAAGTTCCAAATTTCCGAAATTGTTCTTTCGTTTCTTATTTCCTCCTCCATCTTCCAAATACACAATGTATCCGCGTTAAACGCAAGGATACATAGTAGCCCAATTAGCGGTACGTGAATGATCGGTGAACGGATTTTCGAAGCCACGATAATTGGCGGCGCGGTTACATCCTGATCGCGGGCCAATTACGATGCATCAAGCCAAGTAAATTGTTCCAAGACGCGATCCAAGAGGGGATGAATTAATATCATAACGACGTCCCCGATGCAAAGTATTCGGGATGATGGAACGGCATCCCGGATACCCTCCCCCAATTTAATGCCCTCGCAAGCATCCGCTCCGCTGATCCGCAAATTCGTCCAATTATTTGCGGTTTTAACGGTAACGAACCACCGACCATAATTGCGAACCTAGCCGTAGCACCTTGCTAATAGCAATCACACCGCTCGTTCATGGGTAATTTATCGTTGCCGCGACGTGATGACGGTCGAAACCTTCGGTCTTCTTCCTCCCCCTTTTCTCGTCTCCGCAGAGAAGTTGGTCGTGATAATTTTCTAACGATCGACTTTTGACGAGATTTCAAGGAATTGGGATAAGATTCGAAATTGGCGATTTAATCGGAATCGGGCGAAGAGAAGAAGAAGAAGAATTCGGGGAGATGTTTGTGTCATCCGTGCTCGCGTTCATTTTACTTAGCTGGCAGTTTCGATACGCGCTTGTAGATTCGTCGTGTGGATGCAAATTTTATGCAGTCGTCTGTGAGTTCCTTCGAGTTTCGCGTCTGCATATTAATTGGCTCGCTCCACCGGCGGAAAATTTGACGATAGTCTTTCGACGACTATGGCGGTGCAACTTTTTCTCGCCTCTCTCCCTCTCTCTTTTCCCTTCTTCTCCGTGGTCGATTTCTTTTATTGGAAATAATGAAGTTTTTAATAGGATTCGCGATATTAGGAGGGGTGGACGATAATTGTCTTTCTTTCACGTTTTCTTCGATTTATTATTCCATTTCTTTATTGGTTGGGGAATTAATAAAAGAGGAAATACTCTCATAAAGTGAGGTGAACGTTAAAAGAAATTTGTTTTCCCCTTCTCGTTTCTTTTCTTTTCTTTTCTTTTTTTTTTTTTTTTTCTCCCCTCAGAGAGGCGGAAGCGAGAGCAGCAAGCTTCTTATTACAGCAGACTTCATTAGTTTCCCCTTAATGATAAAATCTTTTACGCCGTCACCCCGTTTTATTAAAACGTTAACCAACGATAATACGAATATTATCTAACGAATTAATCAATCTGGAAACTGGCTCGTGCTTATCCATACTTTCTGCCTGATGTATTTCGTACAGATTACCGAACGCCAACCGAGAGTTAAGAACGTAAATAAACCGGAAATGTAAACAAGTAAACATTGAACGCGTAAACAAATAAACAAAGAAAATAAACAAAATAAACAGAGGAGGTGAACAACCCGAATTTCAATTTAATTATAAAATACACTTTTACAAATTTATTTTTCCTTCTGTCCGTCTCGTAAATAAATGTATATTCTCAACACTGATTAGAGCTTTTGAATTCGTTTCATCGCCTTCATTCGTTCATCCTGATAGCCTGGACAAGTAATAATAAGAATCGAGAAAATCGACGAATCAAATTAGAAAATATCGAATTCCAAAGGATCACCAATTGTTCGATGTCGTTGTGCAATTCGACGAGAAAAAAATCAAATCGTAAAAAAATCGTAGGATATGCATTTACGTATTTCTGTGTAAAAGATAGACACATTCTCATCCGAAGCAAGGTATAATGCACGTAAATATCGGATAGTAGTACGAATTAGCGCGTTCTAACGAAGCATGGATCGAGGAAATGAAGCTCGTCCTCGCTGATGCGTAGGTCGTCTAGTCGACGCAATTTCCATGCAATCAAATAGCAAACAGTGCGACACGCCGCGTCGCGACGCCTCCACCGTGATCGGACCGTTCCCGCGGCCCGTGTAGTTCCATATGCAAATTGCGCGCTACGACCTAGCACGTCGTGGCAGCGAAATCGAATCAATATTGCATTAGAAAGGCCGGATGCTACCACGATCCGAGCATGGCCCCTCCTGCCATCCTGAATAAATTATGCCGAAACGGGAGGAGGGCCGCTCTTGATAAACGTGTCTCGTGCCCGTCTCGTGTCGCCGGATCTCAAATTTCTTTTACAACGTTAACTATGCTTGATATAATATATTTTATCCAGATGGTCATCTCTGTCTTCCGTGTAAAAGACGTAATCGTGAAACGAAAGACAATTAATTTAAGTCGATGATGATCTGAACTTTCTTTATGAGTTAAATTGTCGGATTAATTTGCGGATATTTAATACGAGGAACAAATTTTTACTTTGAAAGTGTTCTCGATTCGCGAAACTATAGTTTCTCTTTAAGGGAAAATAATATTTTCGTATCGAAATGGAAAAGTTTTCTTACATACTTTTCCTTTTTGTCGAATGTCGACACGAGATTACAGATCGTAAGATACACGCTTTATTTTTCAATCAAGTAAGGGAATATTTTGGACGGAAATTAAAATTACGAGATCTCAAATACAATTTTCCTTTGTTGTATACGCGTGTAATTTGCCACGAGTTTCTCCACGAGAGCTCAATGTTTACAGACACCTGCTAGTTTGCCTGCGAGTTAAGAACGCCGGGAATTCTCATTCCGGCCAAATAATTATATCCCATAGCCACGATACGAAACTTTCATTCCGATTCGTAACCGAAGATAGTTCTATTTCAATTTATTCGCCGCGAGGGAAATATCAAAACCGCGGAAACCGCGGCTCCACTCGCTCGAGTAAATCCGTGTACGCTTCCTGTTACGCGCGATAAACACGATTTCACGGTTGGCGTGGCCGATCGCAAAAAAGATGAACGAACGTCTTACATTCGTTCCAGTTCCGGTACCACCTGTTTTTTTTTTTTCAACGTTGAAACGAGACCGCCAACCGTCTTCGTGACATCCAATTTTCTTCTTATTCGGCATTCAGAGTTACGGGATTCGCTTGTGGATTCTTTTGGTTTAAACGTATCGAAGCACTAGAAGAATCTTTCCACGAGCATGGGAAAAATTATGAAAAAGAAAAAAAAAAAAAAGAAGAAAAAACTTGGGAAGCACTCTTTCACGGTCCATTACACGAGTATAACTCAAAACCGAGGTTCGAAGATTGATTTTGTCGGAGGCAACAGAGCGTGGCAAGTTGTGGCGTTTGATATAGAGGGAAGCGATAGGTCAAGGGTTGACGTCACTCGAGATTCCTCGATAGTTTGGAATCTACGCATTATGCTTGATATTCTCGTTATTAAAGGATGAGAGAGAGAGAGAGAGCAGTGGTTTCTAGATCGTTCTCCGTTCCACGGATATTTTCCGCATTTTCGAGCAAGAATTTCCCTCGAATTTTCTTTACGATTCTCTCCATCTATTATTCCAACGACACGTCCAGGCAAATCACTCGAAACGTTGAAACGGTCAATGTTGTTTCAAGTTGTTTCAAGCGTGGAATAATAACTTGGAACTTACTCCCCCGATCTCGATCCAAGTGAATTGAAAATCGAGCGAAATGAAGCTAGTTACAGATATTTGACACGGGTAGTGGGAACGATATACTAGGGGGTGAAATCAAGCGAGCTCCACGAATGCTACGAAGCCCTCGGTTTGAGGGTAAATACACGGAGGGCCACTTGGCTAACGCTAAATAATTCATAGAACAGGTTGGACCCTCTCTATACATACATATACATACATATATATATATATCGCTGCTGTGCCAATAACTATTGGACCGTTCATCAGAGACTATTGATTGAGCTTCCTCCAAGCTTTCCCATCCCGATTTCCTTCTCGCGCCACTCTCCAACTTCCTCGATGCAATCAGCGACGACGTATGACATTTACCAATCCCAAACGGAAGCAACGAGTAGAGTCGTGCCTTCGCCTCGATATAGCCAGCCGTGCCAACCGGTGGTTACCATATCCTGATGAATCATTCATAGTTTGCTCCCACTATGTCTTCCCCTTTTCTCGATCTTACGGAAACACAAGATCTTGAAAATCTTCCCTCCCCTCTCGTGTCTTCGAGCCCCGTATAAGGCGACTCGTATCTTGGCGCAAAGGAAGGAAATAAATATTTCCTTTTTACAAATTTCGGCTATGCTACGATTTCCTTTCTTTTTTTTTCTTTTTAAAATCGAGATTTACCTCTCTCTTCCTCTCCGCCGCATGCGCATTTATCAAGGGGGATGAAATATGCAGACGTGGCACGCTCGCGACAATTTCTGAGCCACGGATGATCCGTGGGCTGCTTTTTCGTTAAACTTGAACCGCGGCGAGCTTCCAAACTTGTACACGCCTGCGTAACCGTCAACAGCTACAAGAAACGGAGAGCGTTTTACTCCACGGTGTCGCGTAAAACGCTTTCATTCCCAACTTCGAGAACTCCTCGTTGGAATGCGTGGCACGAGTCCGCGATACTTTGACGCGTGGTAAGCTTTCAATTGATCTTTCATTAACGAGGCCTGCTCTTTTCCTCCCGATCACGTATGTTCATCGATTCACTCTTCTCTGATCGACTTCTATCGTCGAGCAATCGCCACGAGGATAATGGCGGAAATTAGAAGGAGAGAGAGAGAGAGGGGGACGGAAGAGGTTGTGGAAACTGCTTCGTTTCTGGTCGACGAATCTGGCCAACTCTCTAGCTCCAGTACGGAGGAGGGGGCGAAAGTTGAAGAAGTGGCGCCCTTGCCGACTTAGTTTTAACAAGGAGCCGGTATTCGTCACCCGACGCTGCACCCAAGTGTCGCCTAATTGGATTCTGTTATCTCGCGCTACTTGGACGATACGTTTCTCTAGGAGGGGACGTGTCGGCCAACGACACTGTCAATTAACTGATTTGAACGTGGCGTTTTTGTTTTCATGTTTGAGAAAGATCCATCTTTCGATCTATTTTTTTATGGAGCATTGCTCCTTTTGCCACGAAACACGGTCGTTCGGATTTTTGATCCAATTTATTCTTTCACGTATTTTGAAGTATACAGGTATGTTTAATTCGGTTCATTGAAGATAGACATGTACGAGCTTTGCATAATAAGTGTGTACAGCTTGCGCGCTTTCGGTTATTTCTTCGGCGTTTTTTTTTTTTTTTTTTGTAAAAAAAACTTCTCGCAAAAACCACCACCAACTAAATTATCGTATTCAAGCGCTTTATTAAACACACCGATATAAAGGTTACTGCCGCTCAACCTCATTTAATAAACTCGACCATTATTAATTCAACGTTGGAGGTTTATGGTAGCTTGCAAAGCCACGTAGAACTTTCCATAACCGCACATAACATCGGTTTTTATGCGCCATCACGTAAATAGAATAAAATCATAATTTCCATTCTTCCCTTTGAAAATTACTTCCATTCTTTTTCGCAAAACATAATTCTGCGATATGATAAACGAATGATATTTCTTGCGATATTATTCACGCGCAAAAAAAAAAAAAAAAAAAGAAAAAATGAAAGGAAAAGATAGTTAAATTTTACAGTATCGAATGCCTACATTTTTCAAAATTTTTCCACACTGTCATATATCCTAGGAAAAAGATCGGATATCCGATGCCGTTTGAACCGTGCCCAAAAATCCCTATGGTTTATTCTCATGGGATTCTAACGCGAGATTTCCATTTTCCAGCCATAAATCAAAATGTCGTCGATTCGATGTCGCGCGAGCCCAAATCCACTCTTTCCGATCTCGCGTCGAACCCATTCTCTTTCGTGGAAAAATAACGATCGATTAGGATAATAATGGTAGGGGCGGCGAATTTCGAAATAAAAAATCGCGGGTCTTGGAAACTTTGAAACAGTTCTCGTTCCACTCCACCGTTTCCTTCGTCCGTTCTTAACACTGGCCTTCGTGGGATCCGTGGCCGCAGGCGAAACTTAGGCAATTACGCGGAATTAAACTCCTTAAAATTTACAAGGACGAGCCGATTTGATACACCGCTGTGAAACTGGGATAGGCGAGAGCCGTTCTTCGGCCAATTTCTTGCCTCCTTAATGGGCCATCGAGAGCCGTGTAATTGTGAATTATGGAGAAATTGCACACATTGGCCATGGTATTACGTTAGCGTTACTTTCAATTATTAATGGTTGTGATATCGAAGGGTCTTTTATCGTATCGATACGATTTCAAATCATCATCGTTTAATTAAATTTTCAAATTTTCAACATTTCCATCAAGTATTTTTTATTATCATTTCTACATAATAAAATATACAATAAAATTTTTGACAGAGGCCATTCCATCTTTAAAATTCGTCACATCTCTCGATGTCTGACGCTTGCTTGATCTACGAAACGTTTTACAAGTTTAAAAAAAACGTTTTACAGATTTAGCAAGCAACTTTGACCAATTATAACTTTTAAACTAATTTAACTTCATAAAAAAAAAAAAAAAGAAAAAAAAGAAAACTAAAGTTGCTCGGTTCAATTTTAAAAAAGTTATTCTATTTTAAAGGATGATCAGATCAGATTTTGTAATACCGATGGATCATAATGACCAGCAAAAAATGTTCCCAATTTTATTTAACCTTATTTTAAAACCGAAATAGCCCCTTTATTCCGCCGGTACTGTCGCTTGCACAACTTTTTACATTCAGCAACTTTTCTAATATCTTGAGTGGGAACATCAAAAGTCTCTAAAGAAAATTACGATGTCGGTTACACGAAAGTCGCTACTTTTATTTCGAGGATAGTTCCCCCCTCGTTGATACTCTTGCAACAAGAGTAGCAGAGGTTTCGAATCGAATCGATCATTTTAAATGATCGACGCCTAATCGAAGGGAAGATTGGAATAGATTTACCAACCCCTCTCCTCGTTGAGGATCGATTTTTTACGAACGATCCAGGACGTAACGCATGGGCGCGAGAACGTGAAATCCATCGATACACGCGTAAATCCTCGAACGCGTTAATACATCAACCTTTGGCAGCAGGAATTGGAATTTTCGAGCGCAGAGCTCACGAAACAGCCGA
The DNA here is from genome assembly GCF_029169275.1 of Apis cerana. NCBI lineage: Eukaryota > Metazoa > Arthropoda > Insecta > Hymenoptera > Apidae > Apis > Apis cerana. Next base: position 5,995,234 of record NC_083864.1, on the reverse strand, counting down.
TGGAAACGCGCATGCAATATGCAATCTCCCTTCTGATCGTCCAAATTAATAATACAAGAGGGTTGAATCTTTTATAACTTAAAACTGGCCGCCGCCTGGTTATCGATCAACAGTGCGCTAACTTTTTCTTCCGTATCGCCGTGCGAAAATCACCAGCGAACCTTTTCGAAAGCTTGGCCAATAATCTCGATCGATGCACGAATAAAATCTCGAATTCGCATACGATGTTTTCGATTTTCGAGACGGACACAGAACATAGAATTAGATTTTCCACGATTTTCGGATTAAGCTACCACTCGATCTCGATGATAGATTGGACAATGGCTACCCCGTATGGAAATTGTCCTTCTCTCGATATTTATTGGACGCGCGCGCGTTGTTAATACGCGTGCTCGGCCGTGATTTATCGGGTAATAATCGAGGGATCGGATTGTATTGTTTCTGCCCTCCGTTCCTTTACGGGATATTATCGCGTGTATTGATTACAACCGTGTAATGTGCTACTCGTTCCAATTATGCCGATTCGTGTAGAGAGAGGAAAGAACCGGTTCGAGGATCGGACAAATTCGTTGGGATGAAATGGGCTCGTTTTGGCTGGGCATTGTGTTAGCAAGGTGGCCGGGATAAATGATAATTGCCCTCGATAAACAGCACGCAGTTCGCCGCTATTCCGGCAATATTCCCCGGGTTATGTGTAATGTGACATCGTTTACCACGCTTTAACGTTGATTGAAAAAAAAAAGCATATAATCGAGGTACAAACTGATACAAGGATTTCTTAATTTTGAATCCACTCTTTCTCGCGAGGAAAAAGTGAAAAATATATTAGATTTTGGAAAAAATATAATCATTCGTCCAATTATACCATTTCTTACGCTCCACCACTTGTTTCGACGAAATCACGGACAATTATCTACTCTTAACTCTCCATTAGAAGATAATCTGATAAATTGCATTATTGCAAATCAAATCTCTCGATATCGAAAACTTATCACGTCGACAACAACAAGGTTGCTCATTCAATCAAATACGGTTGACGACAAAACAAGGCCTCGTCCAAAGCAGAATGATATTATCGTAAGATGGAAGATCGAAAGTGGTGTCATCAATGACATCGGCCTACGCCGATCGAACTCTCTTCCTCCCCAAGGATCTCAGGAAGGGGGGAACTGGAAGATCGAGAAGGATGAAGGTTGGAGCTATTTCAGGAAGCCGTAGTGATCACGCTTCGGTCGCCAATCAGAGCTTATCTCGCCGTAAAGAACCATATACATATATATATACGGTGGCCAATACTGTCCGCGCTCTCCTCCGGCAAGCAAGCATCCCTTTACCCTGGCTAAACGCCGCCAAGATAAGTTATTACACGGTGAAAATAAGGAGAAAATTGGAAAGCCGTGGTTTTAGCCGTGAAAGTGGTGTCAATTACCGTTTCGATACCTCAAGCTGGACCAGCCTTTTAGACCGCCTCTCGATCAAAGGATTTCATCCGATGCATCTGGTTGCCTCCTCGGCTGCCTCTCTTTCACGAGCCTTCACGGTCTCGATTCGAGAAGAATCGGGTTACTTGAGAGGAATCGCGAGCAATGCTGATAATTAATGGTTTTCGCGAAAGAAAGGATACGAAGAGGAGGGGAAATGAATGGCGAGATAGAAGCTTTTTTCCCTTTCTTCAACGATGAAAAGAAAAAAAAGAGAATAATTTGCAACGCGCGTTTGATAAATCGACAAGAGTTTATCAAACTTTCAGCGCGTCGAGGAATTGATGTTCTCTGGTTATAAATAACGGAGGAGGGGTGGGGAAAACACGGCACGAGTCGCGTCCGACCGAGCCGCTGTCCTCCTCTCCGAGAGATCGAGGTTGGTTACGAAGGTGTCGAACGGGCGTTTTGCTTCCATTGCATCCTCTGTAACGTTTAAAATTACAAGGGGGAAAGGTTGCCTTATTTTTAGACCCTTCACGCTTGCCCTTGAACCTAATAATACGTCCTCGAAACCGTACATGTTTTTCCAGGCTTGCCCCCTTTTCGTCTTTTTTCTTTCTTTCTTTTTTCCTTTTTCATTTTTATATTTATAATCCATCGTGTTTCGTTATAGGGTGGACGAGCCGTTCGGGGTTAACTCTGAACTGAAACTCTTGCACGAGAGCCGGATAGATCTCGATAAAAAGTATCTGCCCCGTAACCGACACGGCGCAAAGTCAGAGGCCGTAGATCATCGTGAGACACTGCCTCTCCATCGGGATAAAAAAGAACCGCCCTCTATTAGAGTCGCGGGGATAATAATGCCGACAGGAAGTGTGAGTATCATCGATCGTGTTCTTCCTTTCATTCAAAGCTTCGTCGTCGGTTATTTCAACCGAGGATAAGGGATAAAGTCGATCGAATGGAACGATTTTTCGAACGATTTTTTCGTTCGATTCGATTCGATGCAAGTTGGATGCAAGTTAATTCGACTCTTGGCATCGAGGATACACGTGCGATGATACTTGGGGCTGATAAATGGTGAAAACGATGCAATTCCAAAGAATGTTTTTCGCGTGCACCTGTTGTCCCACGCGAAATAACCCATTCGACGGATGATCTTTTCCGGGCAATCGGGGCTCGGTTCTCGATTGTTCGTCAACCTTATTCGCCGATCCGGAGACTCTCTTCCCATTTGCCGCTTTCATTTAGCAAATGGTCGGTTGGTTTCTCATTTCGAGATTGCTCGTTAGGAACCAGGGAATGTATCGTGAGGAAATGTGTTTCCGGAAACGTGATTTCTCCCTGGAATACGAGGGAATTTAATTTTCTGGAAATTCGTGGAAAGAAAAAAAGTTTCGTCGACCTATTTTTATACGGTATTATAACTCGGTGGATTCATTGTTTCAGGTTGCGAAGGAATATTTTTGCGTTAACGTGTGACCCAAAATGCGTTGGAAAAAAAAAGAGGGGGGGGAAAAAATATACTCGATGGAAAAAGAAAAAAGGAGAAAAAAATAAATACAAAAATATCCAGGAAAAAGAAGGTTTAATTTTTTTTTCTCTGTCCGCGAGGGTGTTGGGACACGCTGTTTTTTGCATTCAGATGTACACGCGGCCTAAAGTTTAATTACGGTACGCGAACTGGGTTAATCACTCGCGATTCAGAAGGTTTTTCTGGTCCGGTTAGCCACGCATCGAACATTTTTCCCGCTGTTCCCAACCCAACCCCGGATACGACATCTGTCCCGCTTTAACGATCGGCTCGAACCTGGAATTACTGTAGACCGGTAGATAAAGATTGAAATTTACCGACCCGCTTGTGGAAGCTACCAACTCCGTAATCCTCGAAATTGATACGAATGAAAATGCACACACGCTGCCAATAACTCCGGGCGAAACTATGGCAACGGTACGATATCGTGCTACTTTTACCATTTTCATTATTTATTCGTCGAATTTACGACTCGTGTCGAAACTTTTGAATGCCGGTGTCCATTTAAAGTTTATGATAAACACGAACTCGATATTTTATCCTAAAATACCTTGCTAAAATCGAACGTTTTATTCGTTCTTTAATTTAACTTTTATCCCCGCGATATTTCGACATTTCTTTTTCATTCGTGTACGCGATATCGTTACGATTCACTTGATTCGCGGGTCTTAACATGGGTTCTGTAATCGAACGTGTCATCCGTGATAATTTGACACTTTCGTCTTCATGATATTTCGACATTGTTTTTCAATTTAATTAATTAAAACGAGTTAGTCAAGTTTCTTATTCAAATGTTCGTTTCCAAACTTTCCAATAAAAATTGCGAAATGCGTGCTAACCTGTAGGTGTGCACGGTGTTCTTGCCGCCTCCACGAGGTCCTCGCGACTTCCGGGCGGTGCTTCCAGCATCGTGCCGCTGCCGGAGAATTTTTTCACACATAGCAGGCTCAACGCTGAAAAAAGGAGGAGGGGGGGAATTATCGTTAGAAATAAGTAATATCGAGTGAAAGTAGTGATAAATTTCTGGGATTATTTTTCATCGAGCATCGTTCTAATTAAATATTTCAAAGTATTTTTCGAATTAATAAAGCTGTTTCGCATAAGGATAAATTGTATCCACCCTGTACATGGTTGATCCATTAATCAGCTTTGATATAACATTTTCGTTATAATATTTTCATCTACGTGTCACGTGTTTTTCCATGAAATTATGACAAATGAATTCCACTCAGAGCCAATAAATTATTATTAACGCTCTTCAACGCTCGTTTCTTTATCTCTCGTGTTATTCCATATTGTAGTGCACGGTTATTAAATATATCTATTCCTTCAAGTGCGAAGTATTTTTCTTCCGTGATAATCCATTGTGACGATAATCCATCGGCAGAGAAAGAGAGAGAGAGAGAGAGAAAGAGAAAAATATTTGTTATTACGGAAGTTCAAACAAGATTTTTAAATTATACAATTTTCTTTCCACTTTCCGAGAAATTTCACCATCCAACTCGAATATATACAGAAATTGTTATTCAGAGTTTAACAATTCTCGACATCGTTCACTTCCTCTTTCATCAAGCTCTACGTCTCTTAGTTCTGTTTTAACTTCGAGTAGATACTGGCAAGATCTTTCATTACACAATTTCTCAAACCAATTACGCAGCATCTTCTTCATAAAAAGAAATGTTCCAAATAAGGCTAAATATGAACGCAATCCATACTATCCTTTTCCTTCTCACGAAATTTTCATTCCACGATTCTTTTCCCGGCAATTTACCAAAGTGAAGGAGAACACGTCGTCGTGGCGAGATCTTGTCAAGTTATGCGCGTTGTCCGGTGCAAGAACTCGCGTCGGGACGCGTTTTAATTAAATTTTCACAACCACAAGGTCATCACGAGGAATGCTACCACACGTTCCACACGTACGATAATACGTGTATTCTCGCGTGCACACACCCACGCGAACCGTTATGCTCGCGATCGTACATGTAAAAAGGCAGACTGGTATTGGAAGCATCGCACGTGCTAATGCTGTTTCACCTGGACGCATGCCAGAAAGAGTATTAACAATACCAAGCAGTGTTGAAGCTTAGGGAACGCCTCGCATGATTAATTTTGCGCTCCTATTCGAAACATCAGGTGTCTGGAAGCTTTACTTTTTTTCTTTTTTTCTTCCTTTCTTTTTCTACACCTTTTTCACAACCGTCCTATTTGTTACTGGAAATTTTAAATGCGGAGCGAAGATTTCTAAAGTTTCGCGACTGGAAGTGTTTTAAAGGACACTTGATCATTTTAATCTTTCAATTCGATCGTCATGTCAAATTTGCGATTAGGAGAGCGATAGTGTGAGAAATTAGAATGGAGAATCATGGAAAAAGTTATTCCTCTCTTTTCACTATCTTTTCACTATTTTTATCACCCTTCTTGTTTATAGTGTTCATAAAGAGGACTTTTTCTTTATCTTATCCTTGACGAAGAACGAAGAAACTTTCGAGGCTTGGTTCCAAAGCCAGGCAACGTGGAACGGTATTACAGCCATTCTTCTGTCGGAGAAGAAAAACCTCCCCCTTTTATCTCCTCGATCATTGCCACTGGCACCCTCCTATAATTATAATGTTTCACGAGTATATTCCGCTTATATCGTTCACTTCATTAAGACGCGATTTCCCATTACCTTGTTTCCTCGTTAAACGAGAAGAAACTTCCCTTCATCCGACGTATCTTCGTGACGTAGCTCGATAAAACAACCCGGAAGCCAATCTCTCGAAAGACTTACGATTAATCCAATATCTGTACTTCACCGTACTTCTTTATTTCCCAACTTTCAAGATATAATTTCAACGTTGACAATTCTCTCGAAGATCGATGTCATCCCTCCTCCTTCTCTTCTTCTTCTTCCGCTCCTCCGCTTCTTTTTCACTCGCGAAATTCTTCCCTTTCGCGACGGGAGAAAAATTCACGGCGGTCGGAACTTTCCACAATCTCGGTTGTACGTTCCTGCAGCTTCCTGTGGTTCAATTTTCGTCCTTTGACGATGGCCAAAAGGCAAGGAGTATCAAGCATCGAGAAACGGTGGTGGCAGCCACCGAACCAACCCCTTTGTCTCCTTCTATTTTCCAATAGTCCTTTCCTTCCTTCCTTCCTCCCTCCTTCATTCCACCGCGCTTTCTCCGCCTCGCGGATCCTTTTGTGCCGACCAGATGGAGCGGATCCGCTTTTTCCACCAAGCGAAGCCACCCACCGGCCTCTAATCTTCCACTAGCGCTCGTTCTGTCGCCTCTCTGTCGACGAGTTTGCGGATACTTTGAAAGCAAATTCGCGCATCCGCAATTCCGGATAGAATTGCGCCTTTCAGGGAGGAGGGGGAGGGGGAAGAAGAATTCGCGAAAGAATCCCGAATTGTATTCGTGGTCGCGCGCATTGTTATCCCCTTCCTCCTTTTCCATTCTCTGTCTGGAACCGCAAAGAAAATCGAATCACAAAGGGGAGAAAAATGCCTTTCCTTCCGCCGATCGTTTCCGAACTTTTCACCCCTTTCCACGGCTATTTCCTTCTTCGATCTTTCGATCCTCCTCCCTCTCCCCTCTGTTTATGACAGAGTTTTGCCTCGAGGCTCCCTCGAATGGATTTGTTTTATATAGCTCGGGGCTTGTTTTCGATCGTAGCAACGTTACGAATCCATTACGTCGACGAGAAGGAGGAAGGAGGTGTACGGGATATTGGGGTTCTTGTATTATTTTGGAAATTTATCGCATACGATCGAGGGTGGATTCGAATGTATGGACGCATCGGTTAGTCAGGAATCCCACGATTCACGACTCGCCATACAAATTATTCACATTCTCCGACAACAAACGGATTCCGCATTCCGCGCGACTGTTACCCAGCGGAACGAATTTCGCGAATAATCGACGAGACTGCGAAGTTTGCTTCGTCTTTTTTTTTACTTTTCCACTTTTTACTCTCTTTCTTTCTATCTTTTTATATCGATCCCATTTTTCGAGAGACAGCTACTCGTCAAAACGATGTCCTTCACTGTGCTTTCTATTCTTTATTCGCGGTCTCTCTGTTAAGATACGTGAGCCGAAACCCAACGGTGCACACACGGTCGGTTAAAACGAGAAAATTCCAAGCTCGATGGAACAGCCGGGGGAATTTTATTTATCCGAATGCCGTCGGTCGTTTATCTCCACTCTCTCGAGCTGCAACGACCGATAGCCCCTAGCCAACTTTCGTCCCAGAATCCAATTTTTTTTCGCGACACGAATCTGGCTAATGTACCGTCTAAGATGTATGGTCCATGATTCTGGTCCACGTTGTATTTCAGTCCTTTAACCGCTCAAAGATTAATAAAGCGCAGTCCTCGATTCAGTTCTCGAACATATTCTCTCGACCGTCACTTCTTTTCCTCTATCGTTTTCTTCCTTCTCGTTTTTCCATTTTAACAATTCGCATTAGCAGTTTTATATAATAAATAAATAGTTCAATTCGATACCTTGTTCAAAAAAGGATATTAAGTTTTAAGAATTTGTTAATAATTTTTCTTCTCGAGTTGGAAAAGTTGTACATCTTATTTCGAAAGTTAAGTTCTTTTATCTACAATCAAAATTAGATATTGGATTCATCGTTAGAAGAAAATCGATAGCCACAAAAGAGTTAAGATGTAACTCACCCCGCTTCACGTCTCGCCACGTGTTCGTGATTTCGTCCAGCCTTCCTTGCTCGTTTGGCGTCCACCCATATATTCCTCTCACATCGTTCCAACCGCTAACACTCTACTGAATCTGTAACATGGTACAACAAATGATCAAAGGTTTCGTTTCGATCATTGTTTCCCTATCTATTATAACATCGTTACGCAATGCACGTTCCAATTACAACGGCACCAATAGCGTTCCGTTTCATATATTATATTACGATAAATAGGATCGACGAAGTTAATTATAGCTTCGTTCCAAAACGTGCAACTCCCTGAATTACAATAATCGTGGAATAATTCATAATTCGTTAAATCTCAATTCCGATCCACTTTTCGATCTTATCAAGAATCCAAGTTCGTTCCATTCCCAAAACTCTTTCTATCTAAATCTATCCCATTCTCTAAACAAGAATTTCTCTACACTCTCTCGAGTATCTTGTTCGTTCGTTTATTTTCGCGGAAGGAAGAAATTCTGAATCTAAATGAAAAATAAAGATAACACGATTTCATTGTACCGGGATCATCTGTACTAGAATCTTTAAATTATTAACGCTGCCCAAAGTATTTAATTTCGTTTGCCCATCGAATCGATCAGGCCGAGCCGGTCATTAGGTTAAGGCAGAGCACACATGCGACAAATGCATAATGCTGTCCCGGGGTTGCAGGCTGTGTGCACATGCGGGCGCATGTGGCGAGACGTGTGCGCCGCAGACCACGCAAGAGCAAATAAGAGAGGCCCAGTATGCGCGGCTTATGCGAAATGCTACAAAATTGGGGATGGTAAAATCCCCGTTTAACTATGGTTTATTCGTTTTAATTCGTCCAATCAGTTTTGATCAATCGAACGATATCGGGGGAATGTTTATCGGGGAGGAAAAATGAAATTTTTTTCATTCAAAGATATTTACTTTGTTATTTTGTACTTTTTTTTTTTTTTATTTTAAATTTCTCTTTGATTCCCTTTATCTCTCGAAAAAAAAATTATATTTTTGTTTTGCTAACTGGTTTGACGAATCGATGAAAATATCGAATTTCGCAATTCGATATTTTGATATTTCATCGTTAAATTGTATTTTATAGGGTCTTTATTTTATAGGGATATGTTTTTTTTTTTTATTTGGCGTGTAATTGGATATTTTAAGGATAATAGATTACAACGATATATAGAATTTCCTGGACTGCATTGACGTAATTAACGTCCCAAATCGAGTGGGAAGTTCTCGAAAGCGTAGCAAGCATCCATAAATACTTCCACGAAACGAAATTGCTCGTAAATTTTCTGCACGAGGAATCTTTTATCTCTTAATGTTCTCCCTTTCCTCTTTACGGCCACAAGTACAAGATAAGGGATGCTCGTCCCCTTCCTTAATCTCCTCTTCTTCACCTCGTTCAACCGCTTTGCTTTTGTCCGATTCTTTAATCGTATCTCTCATTGCTCACCTAAACTCCATCGTTATCCAAATTTCAAATTCTCAATTGTTTATTGTTGTGATATTGTTAGAGATCAAAAAAATGGTAACACAATATAGAAAAATATTTTAATTTAACTTGTATTTATTAATACAAGTTTTTTTTAATTAATTATTTATATCCTCCTGTTATTTTATCTAATTTCAATTACTCGATAATTGAAGAAATATCACAATTTTTATGAGGAAAATTTTGAAAAAAATAAAACTGAAATATCCATTTCATCCTTAAAACATCGTGCAAAAAATTTGCATTATCGAATCCTGTCTACTCCCTAGACTTTCATACGTTCAAATATAAATAAACGACATTTTTACTAACTTCATATATTCGTTTTCTGTTTCAGACTCTACCTGTCAAAGATGTCGCGATACATTAACACTCCTCAATACGATAGACACTCTCCAATTGATAACAAATAAATTTAGCAGAGAATCGTGGAGGAGCAATCAATGGAAGAATTTTCGTTTCGCTATTTCGTTATTCGGTTGGGCCGACGCGGGAAGACAGGGTACAGGTGTTGCGATAATGGTTCGGCTATCTGCACATCCGCTAATTCGGGGGAATAGGAGCCGGCAAAATCCTGACAGCAGGGAGTTTTGGCCGAGTGGTCGCCATAGAGAGAGAAAGAGAGAAAGAAGAGAGAGAAAGGGAAAGGGAGAGAGAGAGAGAGAACTGGTAATTGGTGTCTGAAAGCTGTTTTCACCCGGAAACCAATCGTCCTCCTCTTCGACGAAACTTTCGCAGCGGAGTTTCCAGATGTAGACCATCCACCGGTGTAACCAATCGTCGAAACCGTGCCACCCAGCAACCCGTGGAAGAAAAATTGCGGCCGGTGAAGCGCGAAAACTGTGCAGGGAACACGTGGAAAAGTTTGGTGGCCGTGGTTGGCTAGCGTGAAACCGCATCACTTTTCTGATCGCCGATATCACGGGGATACCTTCTGATTGAACCGTTACAGAAACGTTACTGGGTGCAGAAAAAAACCTTTGGTAAGCGAGATTTTTCTAATTGATATTATTCTTTATTCTTTCTTTTCTTTTTATGTTCAAGTGGAACAGATTTAATAATAATTTCATTAATGAAATTGAATTGCTTTGGAGTGGAAACCTTATTTCATTTCCATGGATATAGGAATAAATTTAATCAGAGAAGGAGATACCTTTGCGCTACCTGTTTTCTCGTTAAGGTATGGCGCATCGTTTGGGAGATTGATTTGATAAATTTCTTCTTGGAAGAGGAGGGGAGTATCGAGCGAAATCGAAAAAAACGGGCGCGAAAGCGAACGAGATTATTTCCTATATCACGCAACCGATGATACTTTCGCGTGCTGCCTACGTTCGTATTATTGGTGGTTTCCGGATTATCCGCAAGGTTGTGAACGCGAAACATCGTACAATCATTCTTCCCAACCTATACATAAGATTATTCCAGAGAAAAAGGAGGAAAAATACTAATGGAAGTATATTCAAGTATACGTAAAATTTTCCATCGACTCTATCAGCAATCTTCGAGAGTTTATGTTCTCAAATATAATACATTTTCGCGCAACGAAATGAATTATTTGGAAGCACACAACCACGATGATCGATTCCTGCAAGTATCGAAACATCGTTATACGAACTAACATCGTATTTTGTTACGCAGGGATCAAAATCCAGAGCAGCACACAACTGACCACAGCCCTAGCCTCGTAGTACACGAAACGAGCCGGCCACATTCACGAGCGAGCTCCCAGGAGTCGTATAGTTGGTGACTAGTAATTAGCTAGACGAGTGACACTATCTCCTTTATCACTCCCCGTGGGTACAACGAGCACGCGATATCCTAGCTCAGGCCTCGTATCGTTAACATTCGTTTCCTATAATTTATGGCGTACGTATAATTCCTTGTTATCGGATCAATCATAACGTATAATTCACGTAGGTATTCGTTTCAACGGATAATCGAGTATGAACGACGCGATACAGGAAATCTTGTTTCGAAATCGAACGAAACCTCTCGCCATTCTCATCTTCTCTCATCTTTTCTCATCTTTCATTCTTCATTTTCATTCGAAGAAGAATCTGGCTACGAGAGAGCCGTGGCTGGTTGGCGAATCTTCTTTTCCAATGCAATTCCATCCACCATACCTCCTCCATTCTACCCTTTTTATCCTTGCTCGCTCTTGTGTATCCAGGTAGATTTGTACATATACCCTCCATCTCCGAACACTCCCATCCCTTCCTCCGGTTTCCATTCCCCGCGTGTCTTTCCCAGTTGCCGAGGCGTTTATCCGGATGCTTTTCAGCTACGTGCACACCTGGAAGATGTTCCACGGGAAAAAAGGACGAGTTCATAACCCGGGATACAGACGAGAATATAAAACAGACAGCACCATCTTATAACCTTTTCCTCCCAACATCCTCAACATTTTTCTTCGTTCTTCTGCTTTCTCCTCCGTTCTCGCTGTAACCACAGTTTTTCCACCTTTAAAAGGATCGAGTAATTTTCGCGGCGAATGTTTACGAAATTTCGCGAAAACGAAACATAGTTTTGGATCTATTAAAGGAAAAACGAAGGGAAGATAATAATAAGTGAAAAATTAAAATATCTTTTGAGTTCAACAAATCGTGGATTATTATTCTACAACACGTAAACGAAAAGGATATCGTGTATAAAGGACGAATTCAAGAAGGTCTCGCGTCACTTTTATTCGCTCGACCGACGATTCGAAATCGATCTGACAATCGTCATAATCGTTGCACACTGGCGGATAATTCATCACAAGTTTTCAACGGCATTTTCAACAAGTTTTCAAATTTTTCGTCGATCAGCATCGATCGACTGATACGAGGTTTTCTCCCCTATCCATCCAAAGCGACCGAAATGCGTATAATCCCTCGAATTTCGATCGCACAATAAATGACTAATCACGTGGAATGCGATTAATTAAACGATCCCCTCCGTTAACCGGCGTATTATTAATCACGAGGCTGAATGTTTCAACGGGTTTGCACCGATTTAATTAACATCGATCAACGCACGGATTAAAAATTAACATCCCCTCCCCCTTTTCAAACTTTCAGCCTAATTAACTTCGACCCCCACGTACACCCACATCCGGCGGAAGGAATGGAAAACGAAAATTGAAGGTCGTTGGGCAAATTATCGGTTTTGTGCCGCGATCAAGCCCAACAAAGGGTTGGGAGAGACGTTGAAAGCGACGGTGCTGCAACTTATGAACAATCTTGCATTATACGTAACAGGTCCCTTATGCCATCGGGGACATCGTGCTCGCAACCATCCTCTACCCACCCCCTTAGCGCCCCCCTTGTCTATAGGACGCTGTAAACTTGCTATATATATCTCGATATCTCGACGTAACATCGCCGCTCGTAATTTAGCCAACAGATTGCCCCGTTCTGACACTCGCTGTTATATAACCTGTGCTCCGATTAAAACAACGTGGAACGCGTTCAATCATTTTCGAAAATTTGTGCGATTGATCCGCTCTCCGATTTCCTCCCCTCGATTTGCGATTCAAACGAGGCAGTGAAATTTCGAGAATGGAAAGTGAAGTGATAAATTATTTCTCCAGGAGAGAGGGATCGCTTCTTCGAAAGGATATTTCTGGATTAAACGGACGACTCTCGCAGGATTTCAATATAAATCAACGGCTTATGAATATTAACAAGTTTAAGTTTCTTGTTGACTTGTTGTTCTCGCACTGCTGAAGGTTTCGATCTCTCGTGCATGAAACTTCCCGTTTACCATAAAGGGGACAATTTTTACTTGATACACGGTTACGGCTTTTCCAGCGTTTTAATCATAAGCTTTTCCTCGTTTTATAAAATTTTTGGAAGGAACGAAAAATTCTTTGTGCAAATATCCGATATCTGTTGGAGGAGATATTATTAACGTTGAAAACGTTTCAAAAAAATGGTCCGTATTTGCAGAGGACAGGAATGAATTTATTAGAGCAATACAGTAATGGATAGATCATATCGTATCGATCGAAGTCGACCCAAAATTATACCATTCACATCGTGCCAGGCTATTATTTATGCCTAGAATCTAGTCCTCGACAACGTTTATAGTCTTGCCTGGGTCGGAACGTTAGATAACGCGTAATGCACGCGATGCAATTAAACCGCATTTACGACTCCGCATCTCGGTGGCGAACTTCGTTCATTGACAATAAAGCGAAAATGGATGTGCATTAACACTGTTTTTGCGTGTTCATTCAGCGTCAAGTGGCTCAGCACCCTCAACGACCGAACGAATCCTCATCCTCATCGCGATAAAACCTCCCCTATTCGATTTTCCAATCGAATTTGGAAAAATACATGTATCTCTTGTTTACATTTCTTACAAATAGAGAAACTAATTCTGTCGTTCGAGTGCGATTTCTAATTTCATCTGAAAAAGAAAAAAGGAAAGAGAAAGAATCAATTCCATTGCGTTAGTAAACTTTAAATCGAAAGGGAAAAGAGATACTTATTTTTAAATAACGAGTTAACGACCTCCTCCCCTTTCTCTCGAAGAAAATAAAGTATAAAAGTACGACGTGGAAACGATGGTGGGCGTAATTTTTTTCGAATAAACAGCGCGACCGTAGTGTAATTCCGCTAGATACGATCTTCCGGCACAATGGAGCTGCGCCCGATTCAGCTTGGATAAATCAAAGCGGCGACCACGATAAAACCTCGGGACTTTTCTTTCCAGACAGGGATAAACTCGAGAGCAAGTTTTCCAGGCCGAGGCAATAACCGCGCGACGTCGCGACGCCCCCGCAATCGTATTCATTCCGCTCGCTTCTTTATTTATTTGTTACCTTTTTTTTTTCTTTTCTTTAACTCTCTCTCTCTCTCTCTCTTTCAATTTTTTAGTCGAATTAATTAACTCCATACTCGCTAATATGGGATATACGCCATCGCCTCGTTTGTCCTCCACTCGTTTGTCATTCCACTAGCAAAGAAATCTTCTTTTGTGCCCTCTGAAAAAGAAACGACGAGGGTGACATGGTCACGTAGGGGTTTTAAACGATGTCTCTGTGTGTATCATTTTATGTCCTTTTTTTCCCTTTTTTTCTCCCCCTCCCTGCACCGAAGTAGTCTTCTCGTTTTCCCTTTCTTCTTTGAGAACTCTCTCTCTCTCTCTCTCTCTCTCTCTCTTACTCAACTGGATCCTCCTCGTGGTCGCCCTCGAGCGTCTCGAGAGTGGTTTCGTTTTCCTCGAAGTGACGCGCTTCGAGGTTGACTGAGGGGCTTGTACGAGGCCCAACGCCTGGGTTTAATGGGCTTGATGCATCGCGAGGGGTGGATAACCTTTGAGGACAGAGGCTGCTTAGAATTTTCGGTCGAAAGCTTTCGGTTCCCCTTGAACCCTTTGTTTCTTTTTCATTCGCGCGACGTTAAAATCCAAATACCGTTGATGCATTATAGAAAAAAAAACGCAATCTCTCCTCCAAAATTCCTGATACATTTTTCCTCAGATGGTCTTGAAACACCATAGATCGTAACCTTTTTGAAGAATCTGAAAGAATACAAAATTTCCCGAGACGAGCATCGACTCCTTACCCTTAACTCTTATTTTTGAAACGGATCTTGTACAAAGGAAAATTGGAAATATCCCGGAATGGAAAGCGGGAATTAATAAATCAAAAGGTTGATCCATCCCCATCGTGAATCAATCCCAGCGAAACGTTCCGAGTCCAGCCATCCGCCGCATTCATATCACGTAAAGCGATACCGAGTGGCGGTATCCGGCGAACGATTCGACGTCAGAACCCGGACAGATTTATTAAGAACGATCCACGACGGCTATATGCAATCGCGTATATCCCGACGATCGTTGATACACGCGATAAGCGGCGCGTCCCCACCCCCGCGCAGCCTTTAGCTATTTAAATCACGAGTTTACGAAACCTTTGGAGTTAAGCGCGCGGATAATTGGCTCAGACGAGAAAGTTCGGCTCGTGTTACTCGGAGGGAGGGGGAGGGATGAGGAGGAAATTTGCTGACGGATGATTCACCATCGGCTCTCGAGTTTTGTATCACTTGGAACCGGGGAAAATCGGGTCACTCTCGTCTGTCGAGAGGCATCGATTTACCGATGAATTCTAATTAGACCGGATGGAGAGCTCTTGGAGAGTTTAAAAAAAGGACACGTAGACACGGTTCTTGAATGGGCGCGCGCGTGTGCCTAGTCAGACACTGTTCAGAGGTTTATATTGTTCTCGCCCTGGTGAAAAGGTGTATTCATCTTGGCGTAGATGCGGATGCACGTGTGCATTGCGAAATAACCAATGGTGATAATGAATCGAGAGGGGGGATTATTTTTAAACCCCCACGGTTTGTAATCTGAACGAAGAGATTAAATTTCCTTCGCGGTGTGCTGTTGGAATGTACAGTCGTGTGTTGAAATAAAGATGCGTTTGTATATCTGTCGGGATATGTTCTGATGTATAACGTTGGTTAATTCGAAAGAACGAAATGAAGGCAAGAAGAAGAGGTTCATTTATTATTAGTTATAAATAATGTTGAATTAAGTTCGATAAATAGAGTTCAATGAATATATATCTTTTGCGTATCGCGATACGATAATCGATTGAAATTATATCAGGAACGATAATATAACGTTAATCGTAATCCACGTGCCACGATTTACGACGAAACAGTTTCGATTTAACGTATCACAATTTGGATCATATATAATCCCCTGACACGTTATAAATTGGATAATAATTTGTGAAACGATGCAATCAAGATATATACCCGCGTATAAATTAAATTATTCAACTGGTTGTCCTTAAATCTTACTTACGTTACATCGTTCGTTCGAATTTCAACCAAGTAACTAAAAAAACACGAGAGAGGAATCGCGTTGAAAAATTGGCGGAGAAAATTCTTTCTACAAATTTCTTTCCAACGGCATTGAATCAGATTTCACGCTCTCGATGCAACTCTCGATGTTTTCCTCCGGCTTGTCGTACAGCTAACCAAGCTTAAGCTGCTTAGAACTTCGTAACCTCTCTCTCTCTCTTTCTCTCTCCCGTTCCAGAGATGTACACACCAGGCTCCACGCCGCCCACGCGACAATGGCTGGGCTACGAATTTGAAGCAATAGCGCCATTGGTGGCCGGCGTAACTCTGATGTATCGGCGGATTAGGCAACCAACCACGCCATTTCAGTCGGATTTTCCTCCGACCTCGATACTCACCCGTACTCACTCTCCTTGCTCTCTCCTGTCCAAATGGTATTCCGTCGAAGATACCGCTCGTAAAACGTCAACCAATTTGCCGGATGATCCTGGCATCTCGTTCCTACGCCACGCTCTTTAGTATTCATGGAATCCTTCCCATTACTTTAATCAGTGTTTCTAATTAGAACTTATTCCTGGGTAATATTTCTCCTCGTCTCGGACCAGATTCAGTTCAGTTTTATTTCGGGGTGGAGAGAGATGCCCTCTTTCGGTCGTAATAAAAATAATTTCTTTCCAGGGAGGGGGATTGGGTGGATCGTTTAATCTCGGTAAAAGGGAGTATTCGGAAAAATGAAATGTATATACGTAAAAAGTAACACTTGCGTGCTTATTTTTTTTATATATAGAGTAATATGGAATAACAAGTAATTTAAATAGATCCATTGTGCGAGTTTCAAGAGTTTCACAAACAGAGCTTTCTTTGGAGAAAGAAATAGCTCTTCAAATTTGTGTGACTCGTATAAAAAAATATATACGCGCATAATCGCGGCATTGAAAAACACGAGGAAAGAATAATTGGCCCATAAAAAAATCAATTTCAACGACGCTTCCATTCCGAACCGTGATTGCAAATATAGTATCAGGGATATTTTCGTGCGGAGGATTAAATAAATTTCGAGCGCATGTTTCGAAAGCAGTCGACCACAATGTTGGTCGTTCGTCGCTGATAAACGTGCAAGTTCGGCCACGAGGAAGGGATGCGCCATAATGGAGTGCAGGAGTGGTAGCCCATTGTCGTGTACACAATGAATCTCTCGTTTGAGCATTCCTAAGGAGAACGTCTCTGGCAGTTCCGGGATAAATGCCGCGAAGCATCGTTGTCAAACAACTTTACCTACGCCCCTTCGATCCATTGCCCACTCGAATGCTTGGGCTAATCTTCATACTAAACTAGGTGGATCTTAGGGGATCTCGTTCCCCAAATTTTCGGCTCGAACTTTGCGGATAAAATTGGAAGCGAACGAAATATTTCGCTCGAGCGATGCAATCCCCGATTCCAAAATATATTCGACGTTGGAATATCGAAACGTGGAAATTTTTGAAATTTAATACGCGATTGTTTGCGGCCGGCACAAAGGGACGACGTTTAACCATTTCGATTTCCATTATACGCGAATATTCGTGGAAAAAATAAAATTCATCACGGGATCTCGATTAACCAGCCACGATGTGCCCCGTTAACGCATTCGCGTTACCATTCCCTGCCCGTTGGGGCGGGAAAATATCAGAGATCGATCGGTTTACACCGTGTTCACAAGGGCACACCGAGGGAAACAACGTTGGAACAATGGAGTGGGCCGCTTCGATACACATCCTTCAGACGTAAATTCCCTTGCGCTTGGTCGACATCTTACATCCCCTCGAATATTCCACCATTATTCACTTCCTTTTCCTTCCTCCCCTGCTCTTGTACCCCGCCCCCATCCATCCGAGCACAAAGAGAATTCGCGATAACGGGATACATCGTTTCCTGGATATCCTCTCGACGACGGTGATCTCCCGCTCCTCGAGGAGGACTCTCTTGTTGACTCCCATCGCGTCGAGCGATAAATTAAACGACTTCCGTGCCGAGAGGGATCACCCAGAGGCCGAAACTTGGAAAACGTTGAGGACGGGTCCTTAATGGGTAAAGTTCCGTTGACGAAACAATCGATGGGCCGTGTGTCGAGGAACACGGACGATAGAGAGATTGGAGAGGAATCGAGAGGATGATTAGCAGCGGAAGATTTTCTAAGCTTTTATCGATCGTTGTCGATCGCTCGAACTTTAAAATACGAGTCGCGACTTTGTACGCGAGAGCGCGTATAATAAATTGCACGATAAAATAGCAAGAAAATTTTCGAGATAATAACGAAATAGTTTTCAATAGGCATTTCCATGGATTTAATCCCGCGCTTTGTCGCCGAATTTCACCCGGCGAATACGAGTAAAACGTAACTCGTGTCCCGACGCTGGCAAATTTACTTTTCCACGTACGAAGCAATGTACTATGAAACGGGACAATACACGTTCCCATTGCCTCCATTGTTTCCCCGCTAAATGGAGGCAACGATAGAGAGGGGTGAGAGGAGAAAGGGAAAAGATGATAGAAAAAAAAAAATTCCGCGAGAGTTCCTCATCAACGGCTCAGTAATAACTCTGGCCGCATCTCCCTCCATTTTGCCGCGCGTTATTAATTCCTCGATCGTCGTCCAACCGACCTAGAGCGTATCCGTCTGTGCCAAAAATAAAATTGTGCCGCTCCCATTTACTCCCTTTCCACATTTATACACATTTTCATCATTCTCAATCGTGCACAAAAGTTAAAACGGAGTCTCGCGGATACTTTGAGAATCAGGCTATATATACGCCAGCCTCTGGATGCCGAAACGATCCGTCCCGATTTTCCATGTCTTTATTTAGCGGTTAAATCTTATCCGAGGCAAAGGAGAAACCAAATATACCTTCTTCGAACGTAACGTTGCGAGAAAAAATGCATTCGAATTTGAATCGAGAGCGAATATTGCGAATATTCTCCGAATTTTCAAGATATTAAAATTGGCGTAATATCTCTGTCGTGCGAATCGTTGAAGACGAAAGGCGAAGAAAATTGGAATTCGAATATTGGGGACACAAGTTCTCGCGCGAATTACACGTTCCACACGAGTTCGATCGAGTTGGAGTGGTTTGAACACTTGAAGGGTTGAATCACTTTGCATGCGGGATTAACGAAGCCTTGGTTCACGCGTCGGTTTCGAATCAGATTAAACGCGATGTAAACCTTCGCGATATGATCCTCTTTACGATGATAATCTGCGTCTCGATTAATTCGCTGTGCAAATAATGATCGGTCGTGGAACCGATATTGTCGCGCGCAACTTCGCAGGAATGGGATCGAGGACGACACTGGGAGGAGGCCGAGATAAATTAATTAGAAGATCGTATAAATAATCGTTTTTCTTTCTCTAGAGCTAATCTCTCTGGGGTGACGTTTCCATTCGCGAATTTACGCGCCAACTTCTCCTCCTCTCCGGTCTCTTGAGAATTCAACAACTTTCCTTTTACCTCCTATCGAGCAAAGAGAGCAAAGAGAGGGGTCTGAAGCACGAGTCGGCCTGAAGCGCATCGCATCGCATTGGCGAGAAACGAGAAAGGCGAAAAGGAGAGAAAGGAAGAAGAAATTTCGAACGTGCAAAAATTCGTCGACCGAAAAGTAAGAAGAGAAAGAAATTTTAGAAATGTGGGGATGGAAGAAAGGGGTGGCGTGAGAAGGAAATGCTAAGGATGAAAGAAAGAAATGAGAGAGAGAGAGAGAGAGATGGGAAAGAAGGATCTTTTGGAGAAATGGAAGAAAAGATAGCAGGTGGAAAAACCGCGAAGAAATTCGAAATGTAAATAGAACGGGTTGGAATCAGACCAGTCAACATCCATCTGGTGCATGCATGCATCTATATATTCAACGTTATCCTTAACTCGTAAAGTAAACATTCACGGAAGAGCACCGTGCCACAAAATATAAGCATTAAGATTCTACGCGGAGCCAGAAACTACCGCATCACACGAATCAAAATTCCTTCGAAATATGCGTGTGTTTATTCCGTCCTGATAACACCTGAACCATCTCCAATTGTCTGTGCGATTTTCCATTGCATATATTCACGATTCACGATTTATAAAGTACGCGCGTTAACCCGTTCCACGTCACGTAAATTTTTCTCGGTACACCTCGTTATTATTCCGCTCATTAATTAATACAAATTTTCGGATATCGAATTTAACGAACGACACTGCACCGTCACGCGATTATTTTACGCGCACTCGGATTTCGAGCAGCATTGTTTGTAACTGGAATTATTAATTAAAACGATAAATAAGAAAGTTGTTATCGTTCGATTTGCCAGGGGAAGAAACAACGCTCGGTTAAAAAAAAGAAAATGGAGATATAAAAATATTCGAACGATGTATTTTAGAAAAACATTTCTGGAAATATTTCGATCGAGCTAAAAAATTATCCCCCAACTGTTATTGAAGAAGAAATAGTTGCTGTACACGTCTTGAACTGAAAGACTCGAGCATAAGAAATTACGCTTCTTCTTTTTTTCTCTTTTTCGAGACTTGGAGCTACCGAGTTTTATTCGGACGATAAGTGATTTGTAGCCGTGTACCGATTCAATCGCATAAATCTTCTTCCCACCCTTTCTGTCCGTTCTTTCTCTCGAGCCTGGCCTCGTTTACACTCACGTGGAACGAGTGCGAGTGCGCGAGCGTTAAGGGTTGAAGAGTTGGTGCCCGCTCGTGCGCGTTTCCTACGCTTCCACTATCTGACATCCGACTACTGTCGCAATAATATCCTTCGCTCTATGATTTATCCTTTCAAAATCCAGTTCGCGATGCGAGGAGAATTATTAGATCGTCGCGAGAAGAATACGCATTTACGCGTAATTACGAGACAATTACGAAACAACTTTTCGAGATGAGATTAAGTTTAGAAAGATTCGTAGATTTCACACATGGCTCGTATTCGTTAATTTAAATTAATCCGCGCGAAAGAAGGAATGGGATTAGAATAATGATTTTCCGGTAAAAAGGATTTGTAAATAGTTTGGATTTAATTAAGTTGCAAATTGATGTTGCGGGAATTAAAAGGTTTGTCGAAAGCGTGCGAGGATTTTAATCAGGTTAAGAGGAATATGGAATTAAATTATATGAGTTTTTTAAAGCACTTCTCGATGGGGGAAAAGTTTTGAATAATTTTATGATTCGATAAATTGTCGATTGGGTGCGCGTTGAAAAATTGAGGAAAATAGAAGGAGCGTGCAATGAAGTTTATACAAAGTTGAACTTGTGTTGTATGAATTAAATTTTACGGATAGAAAGTAGTTTGGAGTAATTGATTGAATTTTCAATCGAAATTTAAACAAAATTTATATAAAATTAAGAGTGGAAGGATGCGGATGTATCTTATAAGAAAGATATATATCGAATGAGAGGATAACTGCAGCGAAAGTTTTTAATTAGAAAAATAAAAAATGAAGGTATAGTTTCGCAAATATTGGACTATCAAATTGCCCTATCAAATTGGATTCGATTGCAATTTGCACAGCCAATTTTTCAGAAAAATTCTTCCTGAAAAAATCTTCTAAATCGCTCGATTCTTCTCGAAGGGATGAAATTTCTTCGACGATAATAATCACAGCATTCTCTTCTTCGCCAAATTGATCCCTTTGTTTCGTAAACTGTACAAAACATTTCGTTCAAATGTTTCCTGTATAAGCAAATATTAATATTCGCAAATTGTTCTAGAAGAAGAGAATAGAGTTATAAAAAAATAACACAAGAGGGATATTTCTAATGCTGAAAATTGAAATTTTAAAACAAAAATAAATGAAAAAAACGAGATAAAACAAAAGAGAGAAGGAAAAAAAATATCAAAAAACATTGAAAAATTCAAACAAACGTTCAAACAAATGTTCAAAAAAAAAAAAAAGATACAAAGAATGCATTAAAAGCATGGAATGGAATAAAAAAAAAATTGATAAAAATTTTAAAAAAGTCAATGGAAAAAATTAATTGTTTTCCCATTTCGATCTATAATCTTTCGGAACAGGATTACATCCTTTTTGAAAAGAAACTTATTAAAAGCATACAGCGGGATCAATTTTCACCAGCAGACAGAGTTCCCAGTGAATGCAAAATAATCGGCAATGCTTCTTAATCGGGAATGCCGATCTCCTTGTCCCCGCGTCAAAATCGGATGATATACGCGACGAGTCATCGTCCAGCATGTTCATAACATGCTGTCCCGACGATGTTAGTTTCTCATTCACAACGAACGCACGGTCATGCTCCTCCCTTCGCCACCCTTCACCACCCTTCACACTCGTGATTTATACCTATGCGTGTCACATTGTGTACCACCATCGCTGCGCTCAACAATCTCAATGAATCGACGACGATTATACGGCAGTGGGCCGTCGTTTACAACTCGTGCAATCGTGTTACGCGTTCGCCACACGTGCACACGTCCTGCGTATTCGCATCGCGGTGCTCGACGATTAAAAATCCCACGAATCGAACGCAGAAACCGCCACTGCAACTAACGTAAAACCGATGTAGCACGTTGATCGTTTCGTGCACGAGATGCCCTCTTTTTTACTTTCTTTTTTATTCCCTTTTATTTTTCTTTTCGATTTTTCTCGTTCTCGGCGCGATACTCGGCGCGAGGATAAAAAGCGGCTTAATCGCTCGCGGTGAAATCTTGGTGCTATTGTTTCGTTCGCGTTACGGGAGAGGGATTAAGTCGTTCGATACGGGGAAATCAAAAATCGAGGAGGGCGGATATCGATCTTTCGATACGTGCAAAAGCAATTGTAAAACGACTATGCATACTAATGGGAATGGCTCGTGCCGAGAGCTATGTGCAAAGGGATATTTGAATATTCGAAAACTCTTTTGCATTTTTTACATTTTTTGTTTCTTCCTTTTTTCTTTTTTTTTTTTTTTTTTCTTTTTGGAAGAGAAGCGTACGGTCATCCATCCTCTTTCCATAAGATTGGAAATTCTTCTCGACGCTTGTTATTTAAAGATTAAGTATTTGAGCATTTTAAATTCACCCGATTAAACGAGTGAATGGATTTTTACAAGAATAAAGAAACGTTTAGATTTCTTTGAAGAATTTTTCTCGAAATCTTTCTTAAACGAGATCCATAAACGTTAATTCTTAATTAACCGGATATTAAGGAATTTATTATGGGGTAAGGGCGGAAACTATGGAATTACTCGGCATAAAAGCTACTTTTTATGAGCGGCACGCATACGGTCCAAAGTGCTCGGTCATAAAACGCACAATTAACTGTAATCAACGGCCCTGAAAGTTCGATAATCGAGTTCTCGTGTAATTGGCTTTGATTCCGTAACAACGCAGCCTCTGTTAACGTGCGTAAGTCCATTTCGCGATTGGGGAGCTTGTCCCGTCAAGTGGGCCGTTCGAAATCAACCTGAATGAATATCTTTTTATCCTCGATGATTTTTAATCCTTGATCGTGTTGATTAAAATATATTAAAAGATATATATTTATATATTTCACGTAAAAATTCTTCGTTGACCGAACAAAAATTAATATTCAATATTACGAGTCGCGAATAAATAGGATTTTACATAAAATCCTCCCATTTTTGTCCCCTCTATAATCGGATTATTATTTCTTTGTTTAATTTGAAAAAATATATATATGAAATAATAATTAATATTTTCACCAAAGTATAGAGGAATTATGTCGAGAAAATAAATATGGATAATCGTAACAGGTTCGATTCAGTTCAGTCGCGGTGTCTATGGATGGTTAACAGACTGAAAGTTGAAGGTTGCAAATATTCTCCGCATAGATGCGAGGGAGTGGTCTCAAGTGCGCTCAACAATAGTCATTACATTAAGAGATTCCTTACGTCGTGAGTGTTTAAGGAAAAATAACGAGAAAACAGGCGTACAAGTGTTGAGGAAACAATCGTTTCATCATTGTAATTAGCATGTTTTACGAAACGATCCCGAAAAGGAAGTGCAGTGAGCTAATTTCTCGAAAAAAAAAAAAAAAAAGAAAAAAAGAAATTTAGAGTGATGCGAAATTTACGAAGCGTAATTTCATTGGTCGCGAATGTATCGCTTTTAATATCGATCCGTGGAATGTATCGTTCAAGATGATGAAAAATATCGGCGAATGAATGAATCGTCCTATTTAACACGCGATAGACTAATTTTGCACGACCCAAATTCCGTGATCGAATTCCACCGCAATTACCTGCCGATTCCTCGAACGAAAGGAATTGTCGCACGCGTCCACGCACTTCCTGATTAATGTTACGCCCCGTTTATTATCGGGTCGCCGGGTGATTTTACGTGAACGACGTGGGGCTCATCTAATCGTAATTGGACGTTGATTATAATGCGCGTAACGGGAATAAACAAGATAATGAAATTATCGAGCGATCGATCGGAACAAGTCAATCGAATATCAACGCAAGAGCACGAATAGCACGTAAAATCCAGGAAAAATCTTGGAGAACATTGACCCGATATGAGAGTCGCGAAAACTTGTTGAGAACTCGTATAGGATGGGTCAAACAATTTACTTTCGAATGAAAAGGGGATGAAAAAGGTTTTAAGAGTCAATTATACCCTCTGAAAAGTATATACGTTAAAAAGAATCGTCTCACAAATGTACGTACGATTTATTTTCATTATCCACTACAAGATTTTATTGTAAATTTTCATCGATTTCGAATAATTCAACTCGTTAACGGAGCTCAAGATGGACACTTTCGTAACAAAAGAGTCGATCTCGCAAACGTAGATATCGATACAAAGATCGTTATAACGCAACATTTTCCTGTGTTATTTATTCCTCCGAGTTTCTTTCTAAATGCAATTTAACACGCGTCCAGAACTGGACATCATAAGAACGTTATTATACGTTTCTCGTTTCGAAATCATAATTCAAAAAGATAACGCGAAACTTTTGATAAAAGCCACGTAGAATTGTAAAAGGGATATTACGGTTATAACCAACGATATACCACGCGGAATTCTAATTACGTCAAACTCGCGAGAACGCTCTTTACACCGCGAGTGAAACAAAACGTTTCCGACTCGCTCACTTTTTTTCCAACTTTCCATCCCCCCTCTTCCCTTTGTTCCTTTTGGTCCTCGACATCGAGAGAATATCGCGTTGCTACCTAGAATTTCCCTGCGATCCTTGAAATAAAAAGAAGAGAAAAAGAAAGAAAAGAAAAGAAAAGAAACACGAGAGTCGATAACAGGGAAGAAATTTAAAAATGGGTCGACGTTTAGCCAATCGAAGCAAAGGGGGGGAAAAAAATTTCGCCTCGCGCGGGAGGAAATTTGTTTCCCCGAGTGTTGTGAAGTTTTTTTCATAGTTTCCTCGATACACGCGCGGCGACCATAGTGTACGTTGCTCGCCACTTTCGGCGATAAGGGATGAAAGTTCGGGAGGATCCTGATAAAATGAGCGTGTTTCGTTTGCCCTCAAATTCTCGTAAATATTCCCCCAATATTTCACCAGAATTTTCTTTCTCCACGATTAAAAATTCCAAGTGATCGCGGTGTACGAAAAAAATATCGATGTCGCGATTCTCATGTTTGGAACGAATGATTGTCAAGATAAGTTTGCGAATAGAGTTAATGAGAATTTGAAGTTCTCTCTTCGAAATCTTCCCTTTCGCTGTTGAAAAAACCGATTATGGGATACGTGTAAAAAGAAATCGACGTTAAGGAGATTGGTCGCGGATCAAATTTCGAATCCCTTCGAATCCCTTTTGAAAATTTCCATCAGGATTATTCGTAAATTAATTACCCCGTTCGTGAATTGGAGCGAAGAACGCGCGACGAAGTCGAACAAAGAATCTCGATCCGATCTGAATTCCGATCAGGGCTCGAAGATTCCCTTCAAGCTTCATGCCAGAACGCGGTCTCGAGCTCTAACCAATAATTAGATTATCCTCGACACCGTTCCGCCATCTCTCTCTCTCTCTCTTCACATAGAAACGAAGTGATGGGATCGCGGATGCCACTTGTGCGAAACATCGAGGAACTGCTTCAACTGCTAATGGCCCTAATCCCTCGATATCCCTCGCTTTTCGCGTCACCGGTCACCAATTAGCGCGCTCGACTTTATCTTCTTCTCTTCAATTAATCGGGGAGAATGTGGACGAGGGGGAGGGAATGTCGAGAATGGAAATGAATCGTTGGAGAGTTCACCGCGTCACAACCTTGTTCGAGGATGAAACAAGCGGCTCGGCTCTAATACCGATTCGACGAGTATACCGGTTCCAGCTGATAGGATTACGTTCAATGAGCATTGCCCTGGTAATTCGAATTAGACCAACGAGGGCGCATCGAGGACCGAAGATTGGACGGCAAACAAAAACGAACGCTCGAGTCGGACGTGGCGCTTCGAATGGAAATTCGCACGCTCGGCCAATAGTGTCTTTCTTCCCTGGAAACTGTGGCCTTGAAAAAGGGGGAAGGGAAAATTATTCCGTGGGAATTCTCGATGATAGTTTTCGGGACGCAACTTTCTTGGTCCGTAGCCGGGACATTTTATCCCTTTGGCCGCGGGCGTTAATTATTCTCCACCAATGGAAAATATTCAATCGAAACCGGATCGATCGATCCATCCACCCCTGCCATTGTTTCGCACGGTCCCTTGTTAAGCATGGAACCGCGATAATTACTCATTCCGAGGAAGTCGTCGTGCCTCTGGCTACGGATCGTTTTCTTCTTTTTCTCCTCTCTCTCTTTCTCTTCTCTCCCCCCATTTTTGCCGACCACCGTTTAATGCAAAGTGGAACTTTTAACGAGGTTGATGGAACGAGGACTCGCGTCAAAAACTATTTTCCAAGGTTCGTCGCGTACGTGGCTATTATCAAAATTACGACCGATTTGTAGGGTTTCTGGGCGGCTTACGTCCTTATGACGTAATCTGTGACGGAGTAGAGCAAATCGAGGGAAACTATTTCCCCTTGAGCTCCCGCCTGCGCTTCTCCCTTGCTTAATTTTCTCGTTTAATTTCCGATTCCGATCTCTTCCGAAGGGGGACGGGTTTTACGGCTCGTTTTACAAATCCCTATTTATCATTCCTGATACATCGTAGCATTTACTTCTGATATCCGTTTAAAATCTGTCTTAAATTCATCGAATCTAAGCTCTGGAAAATATTAAATATTTCCCAAGCTTCGCGATACTTTTTCATTAAAAATCCTATCCTCTCGAACGCGAAACGATCAAAATCCGATAATTTCCCGTCCAATTCCGACCGCGACACGTTTATTTCGACGATTCGAGCGTTTAAATTTTAACGAGGAGCCGTGGCAAGAAGCGGCGTAGCCAACTTGTAACGGTGCAAAAAGCTTCGCAGAGCGTCCGTTGTAAAGTCTTCCCCCGCGCCAAGGAGATCATCTCAACCGTAATGGGGCACTATTTATTTAGCAGAAACTCGTGTAAAAGAAAAAAAAAAAGAAATTGTAGCCTGTGAACGACGTACCTCGACTCGACGCGAGAGTTGTGGAAGAATTTTTCTCGCGAACGGCCACTACACGTTTCATCCCTCCATGTTTAAAACATTCTTGCCATTCCGATCGATGCGCGAATTTTTCCTTCCCACCTCCATCTTTTTATCGCGATCAAATTCGTCCAGTGAATTTTCCACTCCTCTCCGTCCGTTTATCAACGATCAATTTGAAAATGTTCCAACTCGGAGTTGCACGCATTCGAAAATTCGTTTTAAGATGGAAGAAAAAGAAAAAGAAAAAAACCTATCCTCGAAATTATTATCGCGCAATGCATCCCACGTTTAATGATAAACATAATAAGAATCCTGCGAAAAATTCTCTGCGTTACGTTTCAGAGGGAAATAATCCAAAATTATGTCATAGTTTTTATTTTTTTTTGGGATAACGATGCTTGTAGGAGAGACATTCGTTCTTGGAGACGAAAGTAGAAGAAAGGGGAACGGGCACGAAAATTTTGAGGTGAATCTCGAAATACGAAAGGAGTGCATCAAGTCAGAATCTTACCGCAGAAATTCTCAGACAAATGTATTCTATTCTATGAAATCCAGACCTCTTTTCTTCCATTATTTCGCGGGATTCTTTGTCCCATTCTTTTCGTGAACCTTCGAAATTGTTAATATAATATAACGAGAATCTCAAGATAGATTATACAAAAAAAAAAAAAAAAGAGAAAACTTCTTTCGATCGATTAAATCGACAGGTTGCCCAGATATACGTAATATAGATATTTTGTCCGTAGTATTTTCTATTCAGACGCCCGGATACCTCGCTCTGGGGAAAAATATACGCTAGATAGATGCATCGAATGAATTTAAACAAGAGGCAAGAGAGTACGCTCTGTAACAAGATGAATGCGAGGGGGAACTTCTCTTTTACGAGCGATTTTTTTCTATCACGCGATGCTCTTCCGTTGAATGCTCGGATAAAAAATTAAGGCGCGTGAATTTGCAAAGAGCATCAAGATCATCGAGGGGGAGATAGAGAGTGTCGGTGAAACTGGCACAACGCTTTGAGATCTCTGAGGCTAATTTTGAACGGAATCGGAAACGATGACAAGAAAAAAAAAAAAGGAAAGAAAGGAAGAAAGAAAAATGATACCGGCAAAAATTAGGGGAAGCTCGTGCGATAATTCGGTTTCGCGTTTCCGGTCATTCTTCATTTTTCTCCGTGCTCACGAATTTTTCATGGATTCCCGGCGTGAAATAGAGAACTCTTGCCACGTGAAAATATCTGGCGTTCCATTGTTTGAAAGCAAAGTTTAAAATTTTCATCGGTAGTATTTTCCACAATCGTTCGCGAAATTTGATATCACGAATATCACTTTGTCATAAAAATTAAAACACAAGTACAGAAATTATTTCTATAAAATCTCGCGTGATTTGGAGATAGAGATAGGAAAAAATAATAACTTTCCTTTCTTTTCTTTTTTACAAAAATTCTTAATATTCCCTCATTCCAAACACATTCTTCATCCAACCAAAATGCATTCTCGTTCACTCAATAAACTCGTACGTTTATCTCAAACGCTCGCAGCCATGCTTCAATTCACAAATTCAAATCAAATTCAAATCAAATTCTAATCATTTCTCTAAAAATATTATTTAAAAGGAAAAAAAAAATATCGCTTTTATTTACGCTTTTATTTTTCACGCGTTAAAATCGCGTAGAATTAGAATCCAGAAGTTGACGGACGAAATCGAAACGAACCGATTTACCATATACATATACTCATATCGAGGGCGCGTAATTAAAATGATCGGTCGGGCGCGTTTTATCGGGGAGTATGGCAATTGGTGCGGTTTAATAGGAGCGGGTCGAATATCAGGGCAGGGGACCGAGCGAGATTAAATCAGCTCGCGTTGCAAATTAAATTCGAATGATGCGCCGCCCGTTTATCTTGTTATACTCGGCTCGCGTTTCCTAATAATTGAAATTTCGGCGGGGCGAGTGGCGATCGCGGTGAAAAGCCTGCGCGATATCCGAGCGTTTGGGGGGGAAGAGCGGGTTTTCACGGCGGTGTGCGTGCGTGAACGGGCCTTATTCGGTTAATTCCGAATCGGAACGAGTGGAGGGAACGATCCACACTTGCGGTTGCCCGAAACGTTAAGTACCGATCGGACGGTGGTATTGATTCGATGGCGTGCCGGTGACATGGTTGGTTACCTTGGATCCTGTTCGAGGACAAGTGCGTTGTCAGCTGTTTCCTCGGGAACACGAGAAACCTCGCGATTGTCGGGATTCGGTCACGTCTGTGTCCATACGGCGGGACAGCGGGTGACGAAATTTTGGCAAGACGAAATTGGAGGATTTTCTCAGTACGGGATATTGGAAATTTTTTAGAAGATATTCAAGACTTTTTTATTAGAATTTTGTTGCTACGATGATCTATCGTGGTGATTGGAAAATTGTGATTCCTGGACGTAATTCGATAAAATGAGAAATTGATAACGTTATTTATCATTGGTGGATAAAAGCGTTATTATGGATTAAATTGTTACGACGAATTATTTATTCGAATTTCGTCATCATCGTTCCGGTATTGTTCCATCGAGACGTATTACGAAATTGCCTCTGTTGCTGAAAATCTTGTATTAACAAAACGTATCGTAATTACGCAACGAATTCGTTTTGTATGCAATGGGGCAACAATGAAGATTTACCGTGTTCGTGTATCGCGATACAGTCCCGGCTGAAAGTAGCGGGGATTATTCAACTCGGAGCCACGTTTTATTTTACAATTTATTTCTTACATTCCTCGCCGTTTTCCAGCTTCGAAAAAATCTTCAACCGTAATGTACACGCGTAATCCTTTATATTTCCATTTAATGTGACGCAGAAACTTTCTCGTCAAAGACAGCCTGGTGGATAAAATGCTCGTGAAATTTACGTAAGGGTAAATCGTTATACCGTTTACCAATTATTTATATATCTTTGAAGCAAAAAGTAAAACGTTTTCTATTTTTCTTTTTTTTTTTTTTTTGCCAATATAAAATCTAGCACTTGTACAATTCAATTACCTGTTAATTAAATCATTCTCGTTCGACATTTATTTTGCAGACGTCGACACCAATTTTTCTTCGTCCATCGACAGAATCGTAATTAAACAATTTTCCGGAACGATAAAATTCTACGCTGACGTTATTCCAAACTCCATCGAATCTTCGTAAACGATTTCGAACTTTTGCCCGGCATTGTATCGCGAAATCGATTGTCCATGGAGGCGGATGGAAATTTCCATGGGGAAAAAAAGGAAGAAAAAAAAAAAAAAATCGGTGACATTGCAAAATTGTAACGTTCGTTCACTCGTATCGATGTTAATCCCGATCTATGTGTTGTTAAATGCGGAAAAATTCAGGGCGATAACGAAAAAGTATGGCGAGCGTGTCGAGCCAACACGATTTCCTCCACCGCGAAAACGTCAATAGCAAGTGTTGACCGAGTCGTGGAACGTTTCCACGCCGATACGAGCGAGTCGATCGCATTTGCTCGCCTGATATTTCCCCAGTGGTGCAACGTGATGCAGCCAACCCATTCACGAATCGAGCGCGTGGCGAAAGTATCGCGAGGGCTCTTCCTCGATCGAATTTAAACGCGATAACAAAGTGCAATCGAGTCGAGACGAGAAGGAAAGTGGCTCTGAATGAAGCCAAACGGACGGCTAATTGAACACCCGATAGTTTCTTCCCTCCTCACTATTTACAGTGGAAATATTTGGATTGAGAATTCTCCGTGTTGATCGATGATTAATTCTCCGACAGTACGTTTGGAAATTGTGGAATAATAGAGAGTGGGGAAGAGAGGGAACGCAGAGAAGTCTGGAACGTTTATATTGCATTTAGAGTACTTTCTTCGTTGGCCGAAGGGGAAATTCTGTTTCATCTCGTTCGAATTAAAATTTTGTACCAAATTGGGGAACGTATAAGGGGAATGTCGACTCGATTGTAAGAAGGAACAAAATTTCCAAAGGAATTAGAACAATCGGAAAGTCTGTTTTACGGGAGATAAGATCGTTTATCGTTCAACACGGTAATTGCCCTCTCTTCTGTGTCATTCCATCCTGACATCTCGAACGACCAATTTCGACCGCGTCGTCGTTTCCGACGAATTCACGCGCTTCGATTTTCGAAAGCGAAAAATCCGGACAATTATCGGCGTTCACGGTACGGAACTCCCCGACGCGGAGTTTCAATCCCAGCCGACACATACGAATCGCGATAATAGAAAATCATTTCGAACTTTCACTCCCTCCTCCCCTCCCTCATAATCCCCGCAAAATTCCCTCCCGGCTGGAGAAATCTTATCATCGACTCTGATTCTCAGAGAAACAAAACGAACGCAAAATAAAAACCCGTCTCCCCGGAGAAATTACCCAAAGTGGCCATTCGATGCACGTATTTCCATCGATAGAAAGGATAAACTCGAATCGAGAATTTCTGCTGCCGACTTCCCTTTCGATTAAATGGCGCAAACGGCGGCCCTCGAAGAAAGATGGTGGAAAAGTGGTGGTATAAAATATGGGAAAACTCTGGTTGGCCGAGCTCATTTAGTGTGCTCGTGGTTTCGAGTCTGTTGCGACGAAACGAGGATAATCCTCCGTGGCATCGAGGGGATCAAAGTGCGCGCGTTAAATCGGTGGCGTCACGAAAGACGGGAGAGGAGGGAGGGGGCTCGGCGAATTCTCTGCCAAACCGCTTTGAATACCCGGGACACGGGCCGTGTGCATTCGAACGCGTCAACGCAACATTCCAGAGACCGCCTCGCTAACAAGGACAGACACTTCGACCCATTGACGTCACGCCGCGTTTCTGATCGTTGCATCACGTTCCGTCCACACGCGTTTACGAGATACGCCGAACACCTGCGCAGGTTCGATTGCTTTTTTTTTGATATGTTGATCGCTTTCACGTTTCAGAGATTTTCAACGTGGATAATTAATCGTGCGTTGATTTCGTGCGAAACATTTTTCTTTGGTGATTTCGGGATGGAATATTTTTCACGGGATACAATGACGTTGAAAACGAAACGTGTAAAAGAAAGCCTTCGTGAAGGAAGCGTTTTTAAATTTTTAATTGCGCGTCGAGCGCAATTTTTTGTTTAAAAAAACGATTCTCGAAAACCACGTATACCATTTGTTCTTGCGAACGTGGATAGAGTTAAATGGAAAAAGGGGATTTTTTTTTAGGGAAATATTCCTCTTGAATTAAATATTTGTTTTCGGGTGGAGAGACTACAAGCGATAATACGACACGATTTGGAATTTGAACGAGGCGTGTTTAAGTCACGTAGGAAGCTCGAGAGAAAGAGAGAGAAACAGAGCAGTGTTTATGAAAATATCGTGAAAGAGATTTTACAATGATTCAATAGAGAGGCGCATAGGAAAAGAGAATGATTTCGTTTAAAAAAAATAAAAGAGAAGAAAGAGAAGAATGTAGATACTTGGAGTTGACTTTTCTCAGCCTTCTTAATGATCATTAGAGTGAGACAAGTGCAATGATATACTCGCTGGTTTATTACGCAAGGAACGGTGTCACGTTTGAAACAAGTCTTAAATTCGTCTTCTCGATGAGACTGTCTTCTCAGATAGTGCAAATATAGGATCATTTCCGACGCGTTTATCTACGTATATCTATATTGTTTCTTTACAAAGTTATTAACGTTATTAATTCATTGTAGATCGAACGCAAC
Organism: Apis cerana; assembly: GCF_029169275.1. Taxonomy (NCBI): domain Eukaryota; kingdom Metazoa; phylum Arthropoda; class Insecta; order Hymenoptera; family Apidae; genus Apis; species Apis cerana. The sequence goes on along the minus strand of NC_083864.1, from coordinate 5,962,118 downwards.
ATTGTATTAATATTTTTTTCAATTTATACTTGTATTATTCGTTTAAAACTGGATCTCAAGGATTTTTTTATCGAAGGGGAGGAGTGAAGGTTTAAAGTATCTGAATGTTTAAAAAATGAAATGAATTATTTGTAACTGTGAATTAATTAAGAATTATTTATGACTGTTTCAGATATAAATGTTGAATATATCTTGTACGTTATTATCACAATGCACGAAATATAATATTATCACATATACACGAAAAATATTTTTAAAAAAGTCTTGTACCGTAATGGAAGTGTCTGAACAGTCCAAAATTACGTAAACATAAAATATGGTTTATTAAAATATCGTGTGTTACAGCGAATAAAATTTTTTTTTTTTTTTTTTGGAAAAAACTTGCAACTACAAATTCGTTCCATCTTCGTAATAAATGTAAAATAATTTTCACGTTAATAATATTTATTACTAATGTTCATATATATAATATCATATATATAATAAAATAATATTTACTATTAAATTAAATTATCTATCCGTTTAAAACTAATTTTTTTTAATAAATATTCGTAATAAAAAATCATTCGTAGTAAAAAATACAATAGCAGAATCGGACAACTTTATTTCCTTTTTCTCTTCGAAACCTTACTGGTCACTTCCGAGCGGATTTTCTTCACTTCCGGAAATGGCTCGTGAATAGGCTTTACTTTATGTTGTGGAAAACCTACGCGAACAAACGGATCGTTACCAATAGTAAAATTAGAGACTCGAGATTTGCACGCGACGCGATAAACGATCAGAAGAAGGAAAGACATCAAATGAAGAAATAACAACGAATGATCCAAAGTTTTCGGAATGAAAGTGAAATTTCTTTACGAAAGATCGAACGAGATGATTAACCTCGAATCCATTCCATAAATCTTCTCTATACTTATTACACCCGTATATGCGCTATATATTAATTAAACGAAAGTTTCATAAGTGGATCAAATTTTAATAATTCTACGTAGAACGTTCGGCGACAAAAACGTAAACTGGAAGAATATAATATTACTCGTGTTCGAGATGAAAAGCGAAGAATGTTTCATTTTTCGATTTTGCACTACAGAAAAGAGAGAGAGAGAGAGAGAGAAAACTGGAACTTGACGAAAATAAAGAAAACGCGAGAAACGTGGACGGTAATTACTTCTTTGGAATAATATTTCAATGGGGAAAAATATTGGAATGCTTTTTTTTTTTAAAAGCAGAGTTATGGTTTTGCAGAAGCGGGGAAAACGAAGGGGGAAATATATGTCTCGTTAGTGAAGAAATGGGAAAATTAGCTCTTTAATCAGCCCTATGAAAACCGATGGCACGAAAGAAGAAATCACCGATCTGAAAGGATGGTGGAACAAAGGCTACCAATTCCCTGGACGGGACGAAGGAAAAGCGAAGCACTTGGAATAAAGTCCCGGTTGAAAAGCGAGGGGAATTCTTCGGTGGTGGCTTTTCGCGTGGTAAAAAGCTTCAATGAAAGGTAAACAATTAAACTCGGCATCGGGCTGTGGAACGTGACGATGTCACAATCCACGGTGAATTAACCATGTAAGTAAACGCAATTAAACGGCTGTAAACACGGGACTCGAACTGCAACTCGTCGCCGCTAAGCCGATCTCTCTGAATTTGTGTACCCTCTCCTTCCATTTCCTTTTTCTTCCTCCTTCCATCTCTTTCCCCTCCCTTTTTCATCGTTCGCTCGTCCACTTATTTTCATCACGTCGTTTAATCTTTGTCCTTTTTTTTCCCCCCGCCTTTATCTCGTTAACGACTCTGACCGACGACCAATTATATCGGTCGCTCACGCGCACGCTGGCAGAATATATTAACCGGCCGAATGCAACAACCAGAAAAATGGCACTCGTTGTAACAAACGATTGCCCACTTCTGGCTGATTGCGGAGAATTCGATTTCGTACGTGCAACACCGATACAATTCGAAGTGTTTGAGTGGTTGTTGGGCGAGTAATAAACCAGATACTTTTGGTTTCGAGTGGGACAATCGAATTGGGAAAGTTCGAACGGTCAAAATTTCGGATTCCGCTCACGGAGGTGAATTTTTCGTTGAATTTCTGTATCTGTGAGATACGTTTGACGAAGATACGAAAAAATATAATTAGGAAATAAAGGTTGGGCAAAGATAAGTTGCATAAGAAAATTTCTTCTTCTATTTATGGAGATAAATAAATTTTTCATTAACATTAGAAATCGTTAGCCTCGTTTAATTTCAATTAAAAATGGAAATTTCAATTCCTCGTTTAATGGACCACGTTGTTAAAGAGGATTTTTTATACAGATAATTGTCATTTTCTAATTGACCAACTCACCTTTCATTAAAATCTTCATCTTCCTGTCGTTTTCTTCTAACTCGCGACCGTATAATGTCGGTGTCTTCTCGAATAAATAGCGAAAAGGAGCGGCAGGATCATCGTTATAAATATCTTTTAAAATAGACATTGCGCACTAAAACGCAAATTTCACATTTTTTATTATCGATGATCGTTCGATTTTTGGTATAGAATGTATCTTATGCAAAATTTGTATAAACCTGCAATATCTCGATATCGGACAATATGAAAAACGTCGACGAACTTTTTTCAGTATATTCACTTTCAGTATATTCATACATTTCATCATCGCTCGTGTTATTGGTTTTCTCGAAATCGACACTTTTCGGTTTCGCAATTCGATTCTCAGTCTCGGTCAACAAATTATAGAGGATAACTTCATCTACCACCACGTACAGGCTGTATAAAGGAAATTTCACATAAAATTAATATCGATAAAAATTTTCACGAGTCATCTTCGTTTCATTCGATCGAATTCATCCTCGTCTCAGATATCGCGATTCTTCTAAGAAAGATTCACTAAATTTTTATTACATAGCGTATGAGTTTGTCAATCGAACGAAGATGCTCGAATCCAACAAGTCGATTAAAATCAAATCAATGTGTTTACTGTGGATCGTATATCAATTCGAGGCCTCCTTTATAGCTGAGAAAGTTGTAAACGCCAACGTAGCTTTGGCTCGCGATCCGGCAATAAACTCTGAACGGTAACTCGTCGCAGGTCGTGGCCAGCTGTTCGAAAACGCGTCACGTAAAGGGTGAAATTTTATAAAACGTTTAATTCCCTCCGCGTGCTCATTTCCACTGAATTTTCTCAGTGACGAAGCGCAAGGCGAGTCGTGTTGAATTACGATAAAAAAAAAAAAAGAAAAGAAAGGAAAAAAGAGAAAAGAATGAAACCATTTAACGATTGATCGAGTTCAATCCAATTCTTCTCCATATAAATATATATTAAACACGATATGACTCGATTAATCGATTGATCGGTAATACGGTTAAATGTCAAGTTTATTGCGTTAAATTCGAATATCGATTATCACGGGAACGGTTGAACGGTGGAAAAAGAAGTAAAAGAAAAGAGAGAGATTTTTATCCACAATCGCGGAAGCTTTTGCATTGTGTGTCGATGTACACACGGATATTCCTTGTTATTTTTTCTTTTTTTAAATATTTTTATGCGTTCACTCGGGCGTAACGTCGAAATAAATCGTTGCCAGATCGGAAATTTTCCATTTATGAAACGGTTAGAAGGTATAATGAAAGCAGCTCGCTACCGCGAATTAATATTAAGTGGATTAAACATTGAATGCGCATTAAATTAAATTGCCTTCGATCAGTCGTGGATGTGAAATAATTCACGCCGCAGGAAATACCTTCGAAAACGGCCGTGTCGATAATATTCACGAACGGTTTATATTCAAAAATATAATCGAAGGTATCTTTCTTTCCATTTTTTCCCATCGCGCATCCATTTGAAATTCTATTGCTTTGCTTTATCGAACGAGGATTATAATTCTTCTTCCTAAATTCGACGCTTTGTCATTTCCATAATTATGAAGAAAGAAATACATTTTCTAATAAAATTCGATAAATTTAAAAAAAAAAAAATAAAACACGAAATATCGAATATACAGAACCGTTCAAGGTATCGAAGATATTTCAGCGTTGAATCGGAAATTAGAAGGTAGAAAATAATGAGATACGTCGTTGAAGAGATCGTGGATGGATGGGAACTCTTCGTTTTTCAAGGTTATGCTCGATTTCTGTATGGTTAAACTGGGATTTCGCACGATGGTCACATCAAGTTCGACAAGGCGACGTAGTACCATCATATCGATTTCAAATTTTATTTCTTTTCAAAAAAAAAATTTCTTTTCATAAAAATTTTAAATTATACATTTTTATAAAAAAATTTTTTTAAAAACTTTTTTTTTTTGCCCATAAGAGACATATCAAGAGCGTAAAAAATTGAATAAGAACGAAGTGAAATTGCATGCTTCGAGATTCGAGAACAGATATCGATTTTAACAATTCGTTCGAACGAATACGTATACATTTATATTTATATATAAATCGACGAATATTACGAGTAAAATCATTTTATCAAGAGGGATTTTTCGTTTGTTTCCCCCTTTTGTTGCTCGGTCCTCGCGGATTTTCGCAATTCGTATTCGTTGGCAATTTTATTCGTGGGGTAGAAAAATCTCAACACGAGGGAAGGGAAAAATACTCTGACCAAACGAAGGCCCATTGATTCCGCGTTACGATTTCGAAAGGGGTCGCGACAATCCCACATAACTCATGCCCTTTTTTCCCCCTCCCCCATCTTTTTCACGACCGTATATTCCATCATTGGTGACCATACAGAACCATTCTGGATGGAACTCGAACGTTTTATAGAACGGGTAACACGTCCCCTCCGGGGTAATCCGATCTTTTGATAAATCATCCACCGTTTCCTTCCAATCTTTTTCGAGGGAAGCTCGTCCCTCTCCCCTCCCCTCTTCCGTGTTACCTTCCACTCTGATCAAAAGGACATCCAAGTTACTTGGAGAAAAATTTCGCGAATCCGGTCGAATAATGCGAATTAATTGTCGTGCTCTGATCGAAATTTAGGACGGGAATTAGGAAACCCCCTTGGAAAATCCCTTAATTGCGCTCTATGTATTTTCCCAAGGTGTCTCTGTTTCTCGCGTTTCGAACGAGTTTTCGTACTTAACCAACTGGCTGGAACTAACACTGACTAACGGGGGACGTATATTCCTGCATACCCGTTGAGGCTGTTGGCTGGGAAGAAACACAAGATTATGTAAACTGGGAAAGAGACTGGGAAATTCAATTTAAAGAATTCCTTAAGCAAGTCTCGAAACGGCGGTTCATTTCGACGTTGTTCCCTTGCCCTACTTATAGAATCGGGCACGACGAAAACCGTGGAAACAATTCGATATCGCCAGTTCTTTTGACTTTATCTCATTACCGGAGGATAGCCGTACAGCCTCGAATTCTTATCTCCTCTTTCAAGTTTATGGAAGTTGTAAGAGGCGTTATTAAAAAATGAAACTTTATCGAGTCAAGATAAATCCTACTATCTCCAGCTCTCTAAGAATTTCTCTCTCTCTCTCGCTAAATTTTACGAGATAAATTCGAAATATAATATCATTTATAAATAACCGAATCTTTAAAATAGTAAGTAACTCAGAAGGTTCTTTTAGATTACTTTTTTTCTTTTCTAGAAAAGATCCATAGGTATCGAAAGAAACTTTCCAACTTTTTCATAAAAGGATTAATACCAATCGAGAGCATCTCTCTTCCTCAAACAAAAAAAAAAAATTCCAAGATCGTCTTAATTTCAAGTTTCCCCATTTTCCATAAACCCTTCACTCGCCTCTCGACCAATTGATCCGGCACCTGAGCTCAAGGGGTACGGAAGTTCTAGACCCTCGAATGAATATCCCGAGGACCGTCGTCGATGACCCCCTTTTTCGATCCCATACATATTCGAGTGGTGTCCTTGATCCACCGAAACCGTGGTTTTTGTCATGGAAATGTCCCCTCCCGATTTTCCCGTGTATAAACGCGTCCCTAAAGAAAGAGAGAAGCAGTATGCTGTTCCCTCTTCGTCGAAACGCCGATCTCTTAACATTTAATCGAGGCGATCACGGCAACGCGTAAACCGTTTGGTAAATAATTGTCGCGGCAATTCACCCTCCGTGGGTGTCGCTATCGCTGGCGAACGGGTTGTTGCTTCCTGTTCCCGTGGAAAATTGAAAATTAAAACAGGCAGGGAGTCGAAGATGGCTTGCCTCGGTGTCGAGAAAGATTCCTTCCCTCCCTCTCTCTGTTTCTAGGGAAAATTACTTACTGGGATGGAGGATGGAGGATGAGATATCTAATGTAATTCCTCTCTTTGCGAAATGAATCGAAATTCACACATCGTGGAAATTGTAATTGTAATTTTAATCCGAAGATAATCTTTCGGCAATGATTTTATCGTTATTTTATTACAAAGACTATTAAAAAGTAATATTTAGTGATATGCGTTGGCAAGTATCGATAGAAAGTTTCATCGGTTCTGTTTTTTTAATTTAATTTCTCGCAAAATCTTCGGATTTGTGGACTTCTTAGCCAGGTTCAAAGTTTTCAATTTTTTTTTTTTTTGATATTATTGGTACAAAACTTGTTAGAGAAGGAAAAGAAAATCGTTTTGAAAGGGATGAACAGCGGGAAAGTTTCGTTTTCATTGGCCTTGAAGCATACAAATTAATCGAACTGGTTAAAAAGAAAGAAGGAGCATCGAGGATACTTTTTCTTCGTTCAATTAAATTGTAAATTATCCCTGGCGAACAAACGTTTTATTCCAGTTTTTATTTTTACGTATTTCTCTTGCAAAAGAATTTCAATTTTCTCGAACAAACGGTGAAACATGTTCGCTCCAGTTTTCGTTGCTAATTTTTCTCAGACTGCGTTTCCAGACTCAACGAATTGTGAAAAAAATCTTTCCATCCCGGAGAAGAAGATGTTGCTTTTGTATGCTTCTATCAACAAATACCATTGCGATATTCTTTTATCGCGTCATTTCCGATAAAATTATTGGAAAAACATATTTTATATAACCAGAACTGATACGATTTACACATTGTGTTTTACAATTTATCATTTTCGTTCCCGTTCATATTGCGAAATCGACTTAAAAAGTGAAACATAATATCTATATAATTGCTTTGAGAAAATTTTTAACGTAAAATTTCTGAAGACTCTTGTATCGTTTTTTGTCTCGTTAAATTTACCGACCAGCTGCAGAGAAAACCATTTTTCAACGGACTTGCGAATATTTATTCAATCGTACAATAATATCGATCCCGTAACGGCGTGCTCTCGTTATTTCACAACTTCTCAACAATTTTCCAATTCGCGAAAATCGATGCGCGCCGTGGAAATAAAACTCGGAACAATGTTCAACCTTACCATCCTGCAGAAATTATCGAATGCGTCCGTTAATATGATGATCTTTCTCGCAATTTTACCAGGAAAATTTCACGCTCATTAAAAATATTATTTTGCGAATACTTCTCTTCCAACTTGGAAAGTTCGTTCCAAAAGGAGCACGTAAAACTTCGATAAACTTCAACATATTTTTCGAGGCTTCAAGGATAAATGGATTCTTAGGAATTCTGTTGAATTTATCTCGCCAAACACTTGAAAGAATCGCGGAAAATTGGCGGAGAAACGGGCTCGAGCAGTCCTTTGTACGAAAAGAAATATTTTTCTCGACAACGGGTGCCGATCCAGCAGCTGAACGTGCTCGTCACTTCCACTCAACAAGAGCCTTAATTACTCCCGCTGCAAATATTTGCATTTCAAGTGGCTTTCGCTTGCCTGCATAATGTTTGACACAGTTGCAGCAACGGAGATGGGCCTGTCTGCTCGAGAATGCCTCCAAGTGCCACGAGTGGCCACTTTGTAACCGCATCACGCACGTGGTCGCCGAAAAAAAAAGAAAGAAAGAAAGAAAGAAAGAAAGAAAATACGTACAACGACGTATCGGAGCGAGACGAAATTTTTTTCGCCGCAGAAAAAAAGAGAATCTCATCACAGATTTCCACTACGTTGGCGACTTTTCGATAATCCAAGCTCGCCTGTACGTAAGCTCGTTTCGTTGTCCCTGTAATTTTGTCCCTGAAATGTTTTCAATCTTCGTGATATGACTTCTCTCGAATCTGTTCGAAGCAGCATGAAATCCCTTGGAATAATTTCCAAGGGAAACGAATTCGCTTTTGACGAGTTCCGATGGTATAAAGTACGATCGAAACGGCATTTCAACTTCTTAGAGATTTCCATAGAGACGTATATTCGTTCCAACCGTGGCGGCACATTCCCTCGTGGAACTGGAGCGCTGGCTGCGATTAAACTTACAAACTCTGTCCCATGCCCGTTGTTATCAATCGAGTCGGATCTTTGTCTTTTCACACGGTCGTGCGTCCAAGTATTTTATGATAATAGATATATCTCGACTGAAAGTAGGGCGAAATTCGGAAAACAGGCGTTATCGGTATCACCCGTCCCATTTGTAATGACTGTATATCTGTCTATCGACCCGCGTTTCGCGATAAAACGCACTTGGATCCACCATTCGCTACATGCCCAAATCGGTGTTGGATTAAATTAATTTATTGGAAATCGTGTATATCTTCTATATGGCGTAAATCGAGCAGAAAGCTTCGAACATGAGGAAATTTGTTTAAAACATCGAATCGATGAAATAAATTTAAAATCGAACTTTGAGTTTCGTCTTAAAACTGCCGATGCGACGTTCGTCGCATCGTTCGAGGAAATGGAAAGGGGCACATTTTTTGCTCGCAGGGATGAAAACTCTGGTCGCGATCAGTCGAGGACATGGTGTCGAGCAAATATCGCCGCAACAACTTTTGAAAAAAATTTATTCCGCGCTTGGAAAGGGTTTTTTTTATACATATACGGCCAGCTTTCACGAGCAATTTCCCGTGAGCGAATAACTGCGTATATCCCATAGGTGTGGGCTCTAACGTTGTTTTAACGACGCGCCGCTGTCAGGAGAGTTATGCGGACCAACGATGGGAAACAAGATTTTCGTTCGATGATATAAAAATAAAACTGCGTGGAACATTGGCGATATTTCTTTCGCAATCCTCCTTTTGTAAAATAACGCTCAATATCTGAACGAAAGATCGATTAAATTACAATCCTTTCAAAACTTATTCAATTACGTTTCAAAATATGGTAAATTTTAGTGCGAAATACATGGGGGGAAAAGTATAAAGTTTTGAAAGAAAAGATGTTGAAGCGATAGCAGAATGTGCAATCTTTAAAACGCGCTTTGTTTCATTTTAATATCTCAATTGGTTGCCGAGATATAACGTTTTAAAGTTACGGCAACGAAACGGCGATTCTGCAATTCTGGAATGCAGAATGGTGACCTACTTTTTTTTTCTTATTCATGCGTGCGCCTTTCCAGGAATCTCCAGGAAAAAAAAACTGCTTACTCGCGTCTGTCACTGACCAGCGCACGTGGCGCTAAGTTGAGATAGGTGAGAACAGGCCTAACGAGCGAGAGGACCGAGTGTGCGATAGAAACGGCGACAGAAAAAAGAGAGAAAATTAGGTTTATCTTCGAACGATGATATCTCGGAAACGAGAAGTCGTATCGAGATCAAACAAAAAGTGTTTTAAAGGGGAAGAATTGGCGCTTCCAACGATCTCAATTTGATCGATAAAATGTGGCTAGATTCGAAGTTACAGTAGTTTAAAGTTTTGGTAATTTTAATAGGATTTGTTGCAATGTTTAATTATTCTTTTACGAATATAATTTTGATCGAAATAATGATATTTGGCGTAACGAATGATATAGAAACAATTATTTTTAGAAATAATATTGTGAGAATTCTTCGAGTTTCCGAGCAAACAATTTCGATTTCGATAAGAAATTTAAGCTTTTCCCGTACAATTCGAAGGGACGAAACGACAGTTTGATACGACAGATAGGAGCCAAGAGAAGTGATCTTTGTATCGAATTGTCATTTAATATCACATTCGTGACAAGACGGAAAATAGAATTTCATTCTCAGAGCAATCATGAATAGCAGAAAATAAATTTGCAAAGAAGTAATCTGAGAGACGAGAACTTTGCTAATAAAATGATAAAAATAGACTCGGATGGAAAAGTCAGACGAAAGATACGATTTTATTAACCATATCATTCAGTCATATAATTTTGTTAGAATTAACATCCGCTCTCTCTCTCGTCTCGAAACTTTTCGTATCTCTGTCTAGCATATTTCACTGAATAATTTCTAGATTTATGAGTGATATTTCCTTTTAAAAAGACACTCGTAAAGTAAATCCTAGTCATTTGGAAAATGAGTTGGAAGAATATATCGAGATCTAAAGTTTAATATTTTGATAAATTTTTTGGAAAACTTTTTAATTTTACCTTTAAAATTCTAAATAAGTTAAGGAAATAGTTATATGTAAAAAAATTTTGTACAAGAATTTTCATATTTTCATATATACTTTTACGTAATTATCACGATCGATCTTTTCTTCTCTGCTCGGTTTCTTATCAAGCAAGCTAACTATCATCTAGATAGAGCTTTAAAAACAAACAAAGAGCAATGTATAACAGGGGATCATCTGTTGCACGCGAAGGATTAATTTCCAGTGGCGACAACAAGATCTTGTTTGCAATTTCTTGCCCCTCGGGTATTAGTTCGACGAAATCTTCAGGTCTGAAATTTCGCCCCGGTTTAATTCGCATACGTACACAAGCACAGGTATATCTATGACACGCGGGCCTTGTGACTCCAGGGAATCCCAACTTCCTTATTTCCTTATCTACATACACATAAATCCTCCGGAACTGACAATACGACAAATTTATAATAAAATGTTTTCCCCGATAACAATACTCCTTTACTTTTTCCATTTAACAATATTTCCCTTTACCTGACACCATAATATCGAATACATCAGTGAAAATGTAAATGTAAAAGGAAAAGAAATTTTTTATCCAAAACTTAAACGACAAAATTATAAATATATTTCGATCAAGGCATCGATAGAAAAACGCGAAGAATTTAAATTCAAAGTAATATTCAATTTAAAATTCCTCCCCTTTCGTGTCAAGAAAGTTTCCATTCTCTAAATTATTCCAAATGTTTCACAACAATATTGGCCGATATAAAAGCGTGATGAAACGACGCAAGTTTGTCAGCATGGAAAGTGAGGAATCCCGAGTATCAAAATTTAATAACCGACCTCCCCCTTGAGATCCTCTGAGCGAAAGCTCGACACCGCAGTTCAACCCTTCGAGGGGTTACCTCATGGAACTTTCAGAATTAATCCGAGTTAACTCGGAAACGACTCTGTTTCTGCTTAGACGAACTTGAAATGCCGTCACCGCCGTGCTATCTGACCCCAAGGCTCTCCAGCATTTCCAGGGCAAGCCGCCCCAGTCCCCTCCCTTCTTCTCTGTTTCTTTTTTCTTTTTTTTACCTCATTTAAGGTCACCGTCCCGCGAGTAAGTTACGCCGGACCTCGTTCAAACTTTCTTGAAAAATCGGCGAGTCGAAATTAATTAGCAACAGGGACAACGATCACGGATGCCGGGCCTCCTTTCGCTCGCAATCGAAATTTATTTGCAACTTCTCTCCGAAGTATTTCCTCTCCTCGGAGAGGTTGAAAGAAATTAGCGGAGAAAGTTTTAGCCAACACAGCGAGGTGGTTGAGGTAAAAGAAATAGGTAATTGTAGACCAGAAGCAACCGGTAATTTGCTGGTCAAGATTTTTGCTTTGATCAAATAAAATTGAACTCCGTTGAATTTACCTTTTAGTCGCTTTGGATCGAAGCTTTGATGCCGGTTCGTAAAGCGGGTTTCAATTTTAATACATTCGTAAAGAAATTGAATAACAAAATTTCTTTGGCGATTGATGTCCCTTTTCAAAAAACTTTTAAAATTCGAAGGATTCGTAATAGTGAGGGAGAGATTAGTGCATCATGCGAATTCCGGATAGAGAAAAAAGGGGGAGAGAGGGAGTGGAAGAAAGAGAAAAAGAAAAAAGGGGAAATGAAAATTTGATCGAAGGATGGGAGACTCACCTTGACCCAGAATTTCTGTTTAAGTTTCCACGGTTATTCAATCACTCTCCGTTCTGGACTTCCTCTTCTGTTTCCACCTTGAATCGCGTTGTCCCCAAGGGTGTTCAGCTACTTCCTGCAAAAGTCGAACGCAAATCCCTATCAATCTCCGCGGCATAAACGAGAATCCCGCGTTTTAAATGAGAACCAGGGACGCGATATTGCCGATGGCTTTTTAAACGCAGTCATTCAGTGGTTCACCCACACTCGAGTATAATCGTCCCCCCTGCTCTTTATCTAATTAATCTGTCCCTTTAAAAGGAACATTAAACACTATATCCTTTCATAATAAAGTGGGCAAATTTTATCTTACAATTTAATGACGATATTTTTTCCATTTCTTTTTTTCTTTTTTTTCTTCAATTACTTAACAATAATTATTCCCGTCGAGTAATTTTCCTTGTTTAGTTTCTGTATATGATATCAACACTCGTTATTCTAAACCAAGATAATCGTTTAAAATAAATTAACGTTATTTATTCTACGATAAGTATAATAATATTTTCATGCGCATTATCATAAATTATAATGTTTATCGGTGATAATTGTCGCGTATTTATTATAATTATTCATTGGAAATATCATTACGATTATTTACTTTTATACATATAATTGGGAAGGTGCAACATACGCAAGCCAAGAACTACGTTACACGGCGCGATATCGGGATAACAAATTTCTCTAATTCAGTTAGGATGTAGGGAAATAAAAGTGGTATGCGCGCATGAATGAAGTGATACCCAATTAACACGGGCTTCGTGGTGGTTTCGCGCGAAACTTTGGGGCAGCGGCAGTATCGAGTTGCGAATAACAAACTAATAAGCCTATTAGAGCGGAGAAAACGGCGGAAACGCGGTGTGGCCGACGCGAGTGCGAAGCTAACTCGCATAATTAAATTCTACCTTGAGGCCGAGCGGCGTCGAGCACCGAATATTTCAACTAACGAAAATTAATCGAGCAGCGTTCAATTTGGCGGGACTGACTGACTGCAGCTTAATTGCGTGCAAATTTTCCTGGAAGGAGGAGGAGGAGGGGGAAAAAATCGTTCATTTCTCTCCATTATGGCCACGCGATAAAGTTATCGCGTGCAATGCTTTTAAAAATCGACACCATCAGTCAATTTTAAATTGGTTCAAATTGAAATTCGAATAATCAATAATATATTGTGAGATAAAAATATACAAATTTATGTACTTTCAATACTTTTTTCACTTTTCTTTAACATATATCGCAAACACACGACGAATATAAATAACAAAAATTTCTGTTTCGAATAACTCTGTTAATACATGCGTAACAAATTTCGAATTTTCTTTTTTATTTATGTCCAAAGAACAAAAGTTGTTACTATTAAGTACAAATTAAACATTCATTCTGTAGATACAGATAGAGCTAACAAATTTATATATCTTTGATTTCAGATAAATCTTGAAGAGAAATAGCACGTAGTCTGTCTTCGTTGATATCCGATAGTCGCACTCTCGATATCCGACAAAGATAATAAAAAAAGAAAAAAGAAATTGATCTTCGAAACTGTCTCTCTGAAACAAGTCTCGGGATCGTTTTATCGGATGTCCATTCGCTGTGTAAGAATCAGTGGAAGAATTTAGAAACGAGTCAACCCCGGCAAACTACAATTTTCCAGCACGTCAACCATATCGACGAAATGATCTCGATAGGTAAAGGGCAGAGAAAGAGTAACCTCCTCGCGTACCTCATCTGCATACTTGCCTCCATCCTCGACTCTTCCTCCCTTTTCGAACCTTTCGGCATTCCCCTGCCGTCGTAGCACGCGACATTGGGCGTCGTATGCATGGCTCGTGCCAGTTGGTAACCCCGTGTAATTCTTTTTTTCGGCAAGAATCGGTTCTCAGGAGATTGGAAAGGTGGAAATGAGATTTCCAGGGGCAATTTGAAGCGAGTTTGTGCCGGTAAAAGGGTCGAGATGAAGGGGGAGAAGGGGGTCTCGTGACGAGGAGGAAGTCGAGACGGGGTCGAGGGCTGACTAGCGTGAGATGAGGAGACGGATACACACGGGTAAGAGGGGAGGATGGGCGAGGGGGAGAGAAAAAAGAAAAGGGAAGAGAGCGCGGAATGAGCTGCTTTATTATGTCTTGGTGGAGAAAATTTATCAGTCATCTTCTCTCTTTGATCTATCCCTCCCCACGCTTAACGTGCTACGATTTCTTTCGTGGAAAAATGAAAAGGAACGAGGTATATAGTGATTAAGATAGATAGATATATAGTGATCGCGTAGAGTTACTACAGATCGTTGCAGAAGCTGATATCGAAAGGTTTCTTTTTTTTTTTTTTTAATGTAATACGATAAATCGATATATACATATATATATAATACAACGAGATGGAACGAGAAGTTTGATAGAATTCACTGTTGCCGTGGGTGTTGGGATTCCAAGAGTATGGATTGAACGTTACAGATTCAATTATAGTTACGAACACAAATTTCCACGGGATCAGACCGGTTTACCTACCGAGTTTGTTCCATTTTCCGGATAAGGGATTACCGGGAGAAATGTGGTTGGATTATTTTAAGACGTGCAACGTTAACTCACAAGAAGTTTCCTGGCCGACTTCAAACACATTTTGGAGACTTAACAGGGCTTAAATCGTTCCAATGCCTGGGGAATAATTTACTTTGGACCGGTATACGAGATGAGTGTCTAACGAATTAGCCATTCAAGGGGATAATAATTTAATAACAATTTTCCATTGTAAACAATTTTTTATTCGTCATTATAAGATAATTAAACGTTTGCTGTTTTAATCTGTTTAAAGATTACTTTCTCTTTCTCTCTCTTTTGGTTCCTTTTTCCTCTCTACCTTTCTTTTTTCCGAACGAAGTGTCGCGTGATTTTCAAGAGGATCAAGGGAGGAGATTCCCCTGTTGTCAGCGGAAAGTTTCCGCGTCTCGCATAAATTCTGTGGGAACTATGAAGAAAAAGAAAATGGAGGGAAAGTTGGTGAGAATTTCGCATCCGTTACCTTGGCATTATTGGACGAATCTGAACGTCCAAAGGAAAAAATCCACCTGTATTTTCCACCATAATACGCGGAAATACGTTTCAATTACTGTCAAAGTCACTATGAAATTTCTTGGAAATATCCCTTCTTCCTGATCTTCCTCTAAATTATTTTTCCCCCTGAATTGATTTTCGACCACTTTTTTCGCGCTTCCCTCTGATCCCTACTTATCTATAAGTTTGAGAGGTTTAAGTTGGAAAGTTTAAAAATTAAAAATCTGGAAATCCGTCCAGAAGTTTGATAAAACCGAGAATTTCAAAGTAAAATCTCTAATTAACGATCGAAGAGAAGGAAGAAACGAGCAAAAGCTTTCAAACGAAACTCGACATCGAGCAGAGAGGGAGAGTCTCGCCATTTTCGTGTCCTCTACTTTCTACGATCTACGACCATTTCATTCAACGACTCCTCGTGCGCGAAAACAAAACGCGCTGGACCGTCAATCGTCATCGTTATTTATTTCTTTTTTTTTTCATACAGACGAACCTCTCGACCCCCGTCGAGAAAACAACGGTTGAAAAAACTTTGCCAGAAGAATCGACACCGCCTTCTCACGATTCTTGCGTCTCCTTTGAGGCCCTTCTTCATCTCCCGTTCAATATTTCCTCGACAATTTTCCTCGCTTCTCATTTTTTCGCAATTTCCTCTTTGTTCTCACGGACTGAAATGTTGATTTATTCGCGTATTTTTAAATAGTCGAACATAGCAGGTTGATTGAGCTCTTTTTAATTAACTTTGACCGATGAAATAAAGGAGGTCTGTGGTCGTTTTTATTTATACTTCCTTACAACAGGATACAACAGGGGAATTTTCCCAGAATATTAAAAACTTTTCATCATTGTCAAGATGCTTATTTTTTTCCTCTCTAATATTCTCAAGAAATTCGAACATCTCTCTCTCTCTCATATAACTTTAGAAATTTCTGTTTCAAAGACAATGTTCTTTAGAGAAAATTGCTTCCATACTCTCGAGATGTTAAATGTTTCTCTCTTCGCATAAAATAGAAACAAAGGGAAGATCGCAAAAATGGTATATTTGACCATTGTAGAAGAATGGTTTTTAATTTCTCTCGAGGGAAAAAACGAATTCTGATCGTTCGATTCTTAATCGCGTTTCTTTTCTTTTCTTCTTCTTTTTTTTTTTTTTTTTTTTCATAATTGAAACTTCCAAGACTGATCCTTTCCTTTTTCCTTTCCAGCTCCCAAGAGAAACTTCTCAGTTTCAATTCGCAAGTTTCGAGATATTCCAATCAATTTCCCGAACGCGAAATTGCTAAGCGGCGAACTTTCACTGCCCCGAAAGTTTTCGTACGAGTGGCTACAGTGATTCGCGCGAAACTTTCAGACGGAGAAATTAAGCTCCTTCGGAATTACTAATTATATTTCTCTTTTGTCGTCGAGGAATCGTGCCTCAATTTATGGCCACGATCAATCGTCTTTTATCATTCGTTATTTCTCGATTTATTTGTATCTTCCAAACTCAGATACATCTATCATCTTGCCGAGGAAACAATTGCATTATATAATTTCTGTATTTTGTTATTATTTATTATTTAAAATTACTCTTTGTGCAGAGTAGAGATAATAAATTTTAATAATATAAAATGCAAATGAAATATTTAATTTAAATATCAAATTAGGAAATTATGTATTTAAGTTGATTGAAAATAATTTGCATGGTAAAATTATAGAAAAAAGAATCATTAATATAATTGTAAAGACAGTGAAATCGAATTGTTTTCCACGTTTCAACAAGACATGTATCCCAACAATGAAGTAATGCAATCTATACAATCGCAGATATAATTATGCAAATGAGTGATATGAATGATACGTTAATATCCAATTCTATCCGGTCTTCTTGTACATTTCCTATACATTACAGTATTCATTCACTTGTTCCTCGAAGATTAAATCTGGCCGTGTATTAAATTATGTTTGACCTTGCTAATTTAAATCGAGCAACGAATCGAGCCGCACTGGACACGTATGCACACACGTGTGGTTTATCTATCTCTTAATTAATCTATACGATAATTTTGCACTTGGCTCATTGATGATCAATTAATTAATATGGTAGGATAAGCGAGAAAGATATCGATATCTGAAATGTAATACAACTATATAGTTTAATTATATTGAAACTTTTTATTAAAAGTTCATCGATATCAGTTGCATAATTAATTATTTATAATACACAATAATTAAATATTGACCGTACATTATTTATAGATATTATTTTCAGGAATAAATAAATTTTTAAATTTGATTGAAAATCAATTACATTGAAAAAAAACGACGACAGAGACATCAAATCTTTTCTAACTTTCTAAATATTTTCATTGATTCACGAGCCAAATAAATATCCAAACGAAAGGAAACGAATTTGAAATGATAATTCTAAAAATGAGTTAATCGTAAAATCATCCATAAGCTTATTCATCTACAGTTTCTCACACGAAACTTTCACTTCCCATCTTTTTGATGAGTAAGTATATTATTATTTTTAAAATTCTTGAAGAAATGAAATTTTCAGCCAATTTTTCGACTTTGTTTCAGGAGAACATAAATTAGAAGAAGATTGCTCAAACAAATTCAACCATCTGAAGAACAAAATCGACCACCAACATGATTTTTAAGCAGATTCATTTATCAGCAAGCCCTTACATCGTTGCTATTACTTCAAAGAGATTCAGTATCTTAAAACTGAATCACTGGAAGTACCAAGACAACGTAATTGGGACCATTACAACGTATATAATATATAATATAGTTATAAAAATTATGTAATGTAATGTATATAATGTATAATGTATATAAATTATGTAATGTATATGTAATATTACTTTATTATTTAATAAACATATATTGTATATACATTTTTTATCTTCTTTATTTTCTCACCTTATTCCCCCTTTCCTAAAATATAATCTAAAAGCATTAGTTTAAAAAAAATAAATAAAATACAAAAAATAAAAAAATAACAAATAAAAAAATAAATAATAAATAAAAAATAAATAATAATAAAATAAAAATTAAATATTATACTTAATCTTAAGTAAAAAAAAAATTAAAAATGTACTACAAGAGGCCAAATCTAAAGAGGTAAGTATAAAAAATTCGACGAAATGATGTCAATTCCTGGAATTATCGAAATTGCTGAACGAACAAAATTGTTGGCCAATTTTGCGACTTTGTATTAGGAGAACATAAGTCGGAAAGAGGTGGCACGAGAAATTTTGCCAGAATTTTAATTTCTGCCAATTTTTCGACTTTGTATTAGGAGAATATAAGTCGGAAAGAGGTGGCACGAGAAATTTTGCCAGAATTTTAATTTTTGCCAATTTTTCTACTTTTATTAGGAGAAAATAAGTCGGAAAGAGGTGGCACGAGAAATTTTGCCAGAATTTTAATTTCTGCCAATTTTTCGACTTTGTATTAGGAGAATATAAGTCGGAAGGAGGTGGCACGTGAAATTTTGCCAGAATTTTAATTTTTGCCAATTTTTCTACTTTTATTAGGAGAAAATAAGTCGGAAAGAGGTGGCACGAGAAATTTTGCCAGAATTTTAATTTTTGCCAATTTTTCGACTTTGTATTAGGAGAATATAAGTCGGAAAGAGGTGGCACGAGAAATTTTGCCAGAATTTTAATTTTTCCCAATTTTTCGACTTTGTATTAGGAGAACATAAGTCGGAAAGAGGTGGCACGAGAAATTTTGCCAGAATTTTAATTTCTGCCAATTTTTCGACTTTGTATTAGGAGAATATAAGTCGGAAAGAGGTGGCACGAGAAATTTTGCCAGAATTTTAATTTCTGCCAATTTTTCGACTTTGTATTAGGAGAATATAAGTCGGAAAGAGGTGGCACGAGAAATTTTGCCAGAATTTTAATTTTTGCCAATTTTTCTACTTTTATTAGGAGAAAATAAGTCGGAAAGAGGTGGCACGAGAAATTTTGCCAGAATTTTAATTTTTGCCAATTTTTCTACTTTTATTAGGAGAAAATAAGTCGGAAAGAGGTGGCACGAGAAATTTTGCCAGAATTTTAATTTCTGCCAATTTTTCGACTTTGTATTAGGAGAATATAAGTCGGAAAGAGGTGGCACGAGAAATTTTGCCAGAATTTTAATTTTTGCCAATTTTTCGACTTTGTATTAGGAGAATATAAGTCGGAAAGAGGTGGCACGAGAAATTTAGCCAGAATTTTAATTTTTGCCAATTTTTCGACTTTGTATTAGGAGAATATAAGTCGGAAAGAGGTGGCACGAGAAATTTTGCCAGAATTTTAATTTCTGCCAATTTTTCGACTTTGTATTAGGAGAATATAAGTCGGAAAGAGGTGGCACGAGAAATTTTGCCAGAATTTTAATTTCTGCCAATTTTTCGACTTTGTATTAGGAGAATATAAGTCGGAAAGAGGTGGCACGAGAAATTTTGCCAGAATTTTAATTTTTCCCAATTTTTCTACTTTTATTAGGAGAAAATAAGTCGGAAAGAGGTGGCACGTGAAATTTTGCCAGAATTTTAATTTTTGCCAATTTTTCGACTTTGTATTAGGAGAATATAAGTCGGAAGGAGGTGGCACGAGAAATTTTGCCAGAATTTTAATTTCTGCCAATTTTTCGACTTTGTATTAGGAGAATATAAGTCGGAAAGAGGTGGCACGAGAAATTTTGCCAGAATTTTAATTTTTCCCAATTTTTCTACTTTTATTAGGAGAAAATAAGTCGGAAAGAGGTGGCACGAGAAATTTTGCCAGAATTTTAATTTTTGCCAATTTTTCGACTTTGTATTAGGAGAATATAAGTCGGAAAGAGGTGGCACGAGAAATTTTGCCAGAATTTTAATTTCTGCCAATTTTTCGACTTTGTATTAGGAGAATATAAGTCGGAAGGAGGTGGCACGAGAAATTTTGCCAGAATTTTAATTTTTGCCAATTTTTCGACTTTTTATTAGGAGAATATAAGTCGGAAGGAGGTGGCACGTGAAATTTTGCCAGAATTTTAATTTTTGCCAATTTTTCGACTTTTTATTAGGAGAATATAAGTCGGAAGGAGGTGGCACGTGAAATTTTGCAAGAATTTTAATTTTTGCCAATTTTTCGACTTTTTATTAGGAGAAAATAAGTCGGAAAGAGGTGGCACGAGAAATTTTGCCAGAATTTTAATTTCTGCCAATTTTTCGACTTTGTATTAGGAGAATATAAGTCGGAAGGAGGTGGCACGTGAAATTTTGCCAGAATTTTAATTTTTGCCAATTTTTCGACTTTGTATTAGGAGAATATAAGTCGGAAGGAGGTGGCACGTGAAATTTTGCAAGAATTTTAATTTTTGCCAATTTTTCGACTTTGTATTAGGAGAATATAAGTCGGAAGGAGGTGGCACGTGAAATTTTGCCAGAATTTTAATTTTTGCCATTTTTTCGACTTTTGATTAGGAGAATATAAGTCGGAAGGAGGTGGCACGTGAAATTTTGCAAGAATTTTAATTTTTGCCAATTTTTCGACTTTTTATTAGGAGAATATAAGTCGGAAGGAGGTGGCACGTGAAATTTTGCCAGAATTTTAATTTTTGCCAATTTTTCGACTTTTTATTAGGAGAATATAAGTAGGAAGGAGGTGGCACGTGAAATTTTGCAAGAATTTTAATTTTTGCCAATTTTTCGACTTTGTATTAGGAGAATATATGTCGGAAGGAGGTGGCACGTGAAATTTTGCCAGAATTTTAATTTTTGCCAATTTTTCGACTTTGTATTAGGAGAATATAAGTCGGAAGGAGGTGGCACGAGAAATTTTGCCAGAATTTTAATTTTTGCCAATTTTTCGACTTTGTATTAGGAGAATATAAGTCGGAAGGAGGTGGCACGTGAAATTTTGCCAGAATTTTAATTTTTGCCAATTTTTCGACTTTGTATTAGGAGAATATAAGTCGGAAGGAGGTGGCACGTGAAATTTTGCCAGAATTTTAATTTTTGCCATTTTTTCGACTTTTTATTAGGAGAATATAAGTCGGAAGGAGGTGGCACGTGAAATTTTGCAAGAATTTTAATTTTTGCCAATTTTTCGACTTTATATTAGGAGAATATAAGTCGGAAGGAGGTGGCACGTGAAATTTTGCAAGAATTTTAATTTTTGCCAATTTTTCGACTTTGTATTAGGAGAATATAAGTCGGAAGGAGGTGACACGTGAAATTTTGCCAGAATTTTAATTTTTGCCAATTTTTCGACTTTGTATTAGGAGAATATAAGTCGGAAGCAGGTGGCACGTGAAATTTTGCCAGAATTTTAATTTTTGCCAATTTTTCGACTTTTTATTAGGAGAATATAAGTCGGAAGGAGGTGGCACGTGAAATTTTGCAAGAATTTTAATTTTTGCCAATTTTTCGACTTTGTATTAGGAGAATATAAGTCGGAAGGAGGTGGCACGTGAAATTTTGCAAGAATTTTAATTTTTGCCAATTTTTCGACTTTGTATTAGGAGAATATAAGTCGGAAGGAGGTGGCACGTGAAATTTTGCCAGAATTTTAATTTTTGCCAATTTTTCGACTTTGTATTAGGAGAATATAAGTCGGAAGGAGGTGGCACGTGAAATTTTGCCAGAATTTTAATTTTTGCCAATTTTTCGACTTTTTATTAGGAGAATATAAGTAGGAAGGAGGTGGCACGTGAAATTTTGCAAGAATTTTAATTTTTGCCAATTTTTCGACTTTGTATTAGGAGAATATAAGTCGGAAGGAGGTGGCACGTGAAATTTTGCCAGAATTTTAATTTTTGCCAATTTTTGACTTTGTATTAGGAGAATATAAGTCGGAAGGAGGTGGCACGTGAAATTTTGCCAGAATTTTAATTTTTGCCATTTTTTCGACTTTTTATTAGGAGAATATAAGTCGGAAGGAGGTGGCACGTGAAATTTTGCAAGAATTTTAATTTTTGCCAATTTTTCGACTTTTATTAGGAGAATATAAGTCGGAAGGAGGTGGCACGTGAAATTTTGCAAGAATTTTAATTTTTGCCAATTTTTCGACTTTGTATTAGGAGAATATAAGTCGGAAGGAGGTGGCACGTGAAATTTTGCAAGAATTTTAATTTTTGCCAATTTTTCGACTTTGTATTAGGAGAATATAAGTCGGAAGGAGGTGGCACGTGAAATTTTGCAAGAATTTTAATTTTTGCCAATTTTTCGACTTTGTATTAGGAGAATATAAGTCGGAAGGAGGTGGCACGTGAAATTTTGCCAGAATTTTAATTTTTGCCAATTTTTCGACTTTTTATTAGGAGAATATAAGTAGGAAGGAGGTGGCACGTGAAATTTTGCAAGAATTTTAATTTTTGCCAATTTTTCGACTTTGTATTAGGAGAATATATGTCGGAAGGAGGTGGCACGTGAAATTTTGCCAGAATTTTAATTTTTGCCATTTTTTCGACTTTTTATTAGGAGAATATAAGTCGGAAGGAGGTGGCACGTGAAATTTTGCAAGAATTTTAATTTTTGCCAATTTTTCGACTTTGTATTAGGAGAATATAAGTCGGAAGGAGGTGGCACGTGAAATTTTGCCAGAATTTTAATTTTTGCCAATTTTTGACTTTGTATTAGGAGAATATAAGTCGGAAGGAGGTGGCACGTGAAATTTTGCCAGAATTTTAATTTTTGCCAATTTTTCGACTTTGTATTAGGAGAATATAAGTCGGAAGGAGGTGGCACGTGAAATTTTGCAAGAATTTTAATTTTTGCCAATTTTTCGACTTTGTATTAGGAGAATATAAGTCGGAAGGAGGTGGCACGTGAAATTTTGCCAGAATTTTAATTTTTGCCATTTTTTCGACTTTTTATTAGGAGAATATAAGTCGGAAGGAGGTGGCACGTGAAATTTTGCAAGAATTTTAATTTTTGCCAATTTTTCGACTTTTTATTAGGAGAATATAAGTCGGAAGGAGGTGGCACGTGAAATTTTGCAAGAATTTTAATTTTTGCCAATTTTTCGACTTTGTATTAGGAGAATATAAGTCGGAAGGAGGTGGCACGTGAAATTTTGCAAGAATTTTAATTTTTGCCAATTTTTCGACTTTGTATTAGGAGAATATAAGTCGGAAGGAGGTGGCACGTGAAATTTTGCCAGAATTTTAATTTTTGCCAAATTTTCGACTTTTTATTAGGAGAATATATGTCGGAAGGAGGTGGCACGTGAAATTTTGCAAGAATTTTAATTTTTGCCAATTTTTCGACTTTTTATTAGGAGAATATAAGTCGGAAGGAGGTGGCACGTGAAATTTTGCAAGAATTTTAATTTTTGCCAATTTTTCGACTTTGTATTAGGAGAATATAAGTCGGAAGGAGGTGGCACGTGAAATTTTGCAAGAATTTTAATTTTTGCCAATTTTTCGACTTTGTATTAGGAGAATATAAGTCGGAAGGAGGTGGCACGTGAAATTTTGCCAGAATTTTAATTTTTGCCAATTTTTCGACTTTGTATTAGGAGAATATAAGTCGGAAGGAGGTGGCACGTGAAATTTTGCAAGAATTTTAATTTTTGCCAATTTTTCGACTTTTTATTAGGAGAATATATTTCGGAAGGAGGTGGCACGATGAATTTTGCAGGAATTTTAGTTTTTGCCAATTTTTCGACTTTGTATTAGGAGATCATAATTTGGAAGGAGGTCGTTCAAATAATTTTTCTGGGAAATGCCGTTAAATTCTTAGAATTATCTAAACTTTTGAAATTTTTCACGAATTTCACATAAATGTATCATTATTAAAAATTCTGAGCTTGACAGTTAAAATTTTGTTTCAATTATAAACATTGGAGTGTTTGTTTACATTTTGCAATGTTTATTTACATTCTGGGTTTGTTTATTTACATTTTCCAATGTTTATTTTCATTTTGCAGTGTTTATTTACAAAAATTTTCTAAAATTTGAAGAATTCTGGGCCTGGAAGTTGAAATTTCTGTTTGTTTACCAACATTGGAGTGTTTATTTACATTTTTCAATGTTTATTTACATTCTGGGTTTGTTTATTTACATTTTTCAATGTTTATTTGCATTCTGCAGTGTTTATTTACAAAAATTTTCGTAAATTTTTATAAACTGTTTATAAAATACTTACCTATACTTACCTTCATTTACTTACCTTTTTATTTACTTACCTTTTTACAGCTTATTGGTATTATATTTTTTTAACAGTTTTCTTAATTCTAAAAATACTTACCACTATTTACTTTTTATATCACATTATGATTATTTATAATTTTTATCAATTTTGTATCAGGAGAATACGTTGATAGGAAATCGTTCGAGAAATTTTGTCAAGAATTTTAATTTTTGACCAATTTTTTGACTTTGTATTAGAAGAACATAAGTTGGAAGAAGGTCGCTCAAGAAATTTTGCCAAGAATTTTAATTTTTGGCTAATTTTTCGACTTTGTATTAGGAGAACATAAGTTGGAAGGAGGTTGCTCGAGAAATTTTGTCAAGAATTTTAATTTTGGGCCAATTTTGCGATTGGATTAGGAGAACATAAGTTGGAAGGAGGTGGCACGAGAAATTTTGCCAAGAATTTTAGCAATGCTTGGAAATGACGTCATATTCCAATAATTTATAAAATTTTTGAAGAAACGGAAATTTTTGTTCAATTTTTCGACTTTGTATTAGGAGAACATTAGTTCATAGGAGGTTGCTCGAGAAATTTTTCCTAGAATTTTAGCAATTTTTGGATATGACGTCATATTCCAAGTCTGAAATGTCTGAAATTCGAAAATTTTAAAAATTTTGGGAGTAGGAAAATAAATATAAACTTTGGTTTATTGACAAAAAATAATATATTTATTTATATTTTTAATGTTACATTTACATTTACATTGATTTGTATATTTACATTTTTAACATTTATTTATAATTTTTAAAATTATCGAAACACTTAAACGCACTAAAGATTTTTCGACTTTGTATTAGGAGAATATAAGTTGACTGGAGCTCGCTCTCCGAAATTTTTCCATGAATTTGGGCAGTTCTTGGATGTGACGTCAAATTCTTGAAATTTCTGAAATTCAAAAAATTTATTTATTATATATTATATAAATAATTATCTTAATTTATTATTTTATTTACTTACCTTTTTGTTGCTAATTCCATATTGAAGCTTAAATATTTTTCAACAGTTATGCACCAGACATCATTTTTTTTTTATTGCAATTGATGTAATCAGCTAATAATAATATAAATCATTCTTTGTAAAAGAATATTAAACTATATAAATTAAGAAATTAATCCCGGAAAAAGAAACGGAGTCTTTAATAAAAATCCTCCTTTCCTATTTCTAATTTTTGTTTCTCTCACGAAACAGGGAATTATACTCGGATGAATGATGGAGAACAAACGAAGAGTAGATTAGACGAAGTCAGTAAAAGCGATCTAGGTTGCCAGGTTGACAAGCTGGCAATGACTGATTGGCACAGGTTGCTACTATCCACGACGCGTCGTTCCTCTTTGTCACGGTCATTGTTCGCGGACTAATTAGATTCTCCTTAGAGATTAATCGCGAAATTCGCCTAGCTCCGATAGATTCAACCGACGAAGCCTCGAACCAACGCCGATTATTATTGTCTATCGGAATAATCAGTCCAAAGTTCCGACAAGCGGAATGTAATTAACAAGAACCGCTAAATCACGGCTGAATTCAAACGTGTCTGACAATGAATCCTCGTTAGGCTTTCTGTTATGCTAATGATACGCATCTAGGGGAGATCTCGATCTCTCGGACTAGGAACGTTCAATTCCACGAGAACGAGAAACGAGAAATTTCATCGAACGGGATGGAATAATATCCATGAGATGTGATTTGAGAAATAAATTCTTAAAAATCTCTATGATATTATTCTCGAAGAAGAATTTCTTCGAGGGAAAAGGGAAACGTATCCATGGGTAATATCTGAGATCCGTGACAATGAACAATCATGCGACGAAATGACAGACAGACTCGAATATCTAGTAGATTGCTGCAGTAAACTCGATTTCGTCGCCACGGTGTTCCTCGGAGACGTTAATGAATCGCGGGAACAGAAGCTTTCCTTAATCTCGTCTTGGGGTCTTGAACCGACGTGTTTGCATTAGTAACGCTTCACACGACGACAAATCGTGCACACACTCTCGAAATATCGATTCCCCGTCACTCGAGAGCAACGAGGGGAGAACGTGAAATATAAAAATCGGCCAAACACGATTCCACCCCGTGAAATCTTTTCAACCTAAATTCCACTTCAATCCTGCACTTTCTGCCAATCGAAAATAACGAAGCAATTCGTTCGACAAAGCGAAAACTCTCCGCTCTTTCTCTCTTTGTTCTCCTTGTCTTTTTTTCTCCCCCTCCCTCCTCTCTCTCTCTCTCTCTCTCTTCTTACAAAAGCGGTTCTTTGTATCGTTCGAAATAAAAAAAAGAAGAGGAGGAGGGAAAAATAAAGGGGAGAAAAAGATAAAGAGTATAAAGAGAGAGAGAGAGAGAGACGAATTGATCGATAATTAATCGAACGGAAGTGGCAGAAGAATCCGCGAGAGCGAAGAGACAATCGACTGCTGCTTTTGCTCGATCGACAAGAAAAAGTTGGCAGAGCCGACGCAGAGCGTTTCGAACGATAAAAGCTTCCGGATGAACAGCGAGGGGAACACCTCACCAGTGTCTTTCAACACTTCCGCCACATGTGTCCGACAACTTTGCACTCGGTTTCGCACTTTTACCCCTTCCACCTTCCTCCTCCATTTCGCGCGCCTCTTAAACTTTTGCCGCCTCGATTCGCTCTATAATCGTCCCCTTTACCCTATATTTCCTCCCCCTCGCCTTCGACCACCGCGCCACGTGCGATCGATGGCGTGGAGGATGGCCGTCGTAAAAATCGTCTGGAATTTCGTCCCTCTCGATTGTCCACCTCGATCTCGATACCAATCCCCCAGCTCCGCGCAAAACCAATCGAACGATTTAACACGCGAGGTCAACGCCTCTCCCGAACGTGTTACCACGTTCTTCCATTCCCGATCAAAGATTTATCCCCCGTGTTTGATGGAGGTTCGGTGGAGCAATAATAAATTCGTCGACACGTAGAGAGTGTTAAAGGGAATCGATCGTGATATCGAGGTGAATTTAATGGGAAGGGGAAGGATCGAGCGAAACTAGATGTTATTGGAAAGGTTGATCCTTGAGGATTTGTAGTGAATAATTATTTAGGTTTTGACGCGAGGAGGAGATTTCGTAATGGACGTGGAAAGCTCCTCGAGCTCCTCGAGGAGGGACTCGGAGCTGGAACTTACCGCTGCGGGAGAATGTGGCGTTGAGTGGATTTGTTGAATCCATTTTATTTTGAGCGAAATTGAGGGAAGAAAAATTGGGTTTAATCGCTTTGTCTAGGGACACCAGGTATATCTTTTCCTCCCCCATCTTTCAATTTTTAACATCTTCCCTCTAAACCTCTCTCTTTACATCCCCGACCAAACGCGTATTTTTTAATAATCAAAGAATCGTGAGCTCAAAGTGGGCTCAAAATTTATAGATCGACAAGAAAATAAAATAGTAGTAACTCTATGTCCATGAAACTGTTTCGATTAATCATCGCCGCACGAATTGACAAAGTGCTCTCAGTCACTAGCGCTATTGAAAAATTCGTGACACTTTTCAGAAAAAAAAAAAAAAGAAAAAAGAATCGTACTGGACTCGATTTCTACTCGAATTCATATTGAATATGCTCGAACAACGTTCAATAAGATAATTCTGTAATTATATTTATTTAAATTGAATTCATTTGCTCGGAAAGGATAAATACATAAAGGTTATTACAAATAAAACAGGTTTCACAGGTAAACAATCCGTGAAAATCCGGCGTTTAATCCGAACGGAAATCGTGTTCGTTCCGCGTTGGCGAAATGGCGTCGTTAATAATTCCTCTGTCTCTTTTCTGCCCTTTCGTAGCTGATAGCGTGACACGCAAAAGCCTGCTCAACGTAAGGGCCCCCAATTAACCACGGCGATTAATCATTTTATCTCGCTTCTGAATTGTCCCGCTTTTCCTCGTCTTTTCGCGAGTTCGCGCCACGCCACGCTGAAATAAACGAACCGTTAATCGATTCCTGATGCGTACCAAACTTAAAGGGGGAATATTCACGCGATGGATCGCGTTGATCCTTTTTTCTTCTCGCGCATTTAACTCCACCATTCGTCGATTACCACTCTTTTTTTCTTTTTTTTCGTATTCGCTCGTATTCGTTTTGTAAAGGACCCGGTCAACCTCGAATATTGATCTGAACCACTTAATATTCCCTTAATAGGGGTCAGCTGCCTGATTTTCTCTATTTCTTTATTTTGTTTTAAAATATAATAATCTTCCAAGGATTAGAAGTAGAGATCGTACATAATTATCGCGGAAAGATGCGCGATTTCAAACTGAGTTGGAAATTACTGGATAATTTTATCTCGTAATAATCCCAGATAGATCAAATTTGGAGAAAATAAATTTAGGTTCATACATGATTATCGTTATTATATCGATATATAATTTTTAATATTAATCATCTCAAAGAGCTCCATTCGAACCTCGATTCCATTAATCTTCCCTTTCCCCCTTACATCGATACGTAATGTCGAACTCATTCGCGGACTGCATTCACGCTGCATTCAGTCCCTCCTCGATTCGATTAAGTGGACGTCGAACCTCGTATCGAGAAGTGGAAAAAGGAAACGTAGGGAAGCGCGACGAAAAATTTATTCCAGCTAAATCGAGGGTCGTCCAACGTTAAACGAGAGATCGGGTTCACGGCCGATCAAATTTCCAACCGGCTAGCGTAAACCGTGGAAATTTTTATCAAGTTTAACGCCACCGTGGAGAGAGAGAGAGAGAGAGAGAGAGAGAGAGAGAGAGAGAGAGAGAAAGGAGGAGAGTGGAATAAACGTTGAAAAAAGACGAGGCAAGGGAGATGAAGGGTGTAAAACGACGCTTCAATAACAAGCAAAAGCAAGCATGAAGAGAAGTGCCGCCGCGAAATTTTACACGAAAATTCACCGTAAGCCTTAACTTCAAGTATTACGTGTTGGCGCTTATATAAAAATGTCGTTTGCCCGGATGAAATTTCTCCTCGAAACATCCATCGCATCGTTTAATCGATACAGTTTTCAACCCGATTTTACATATTTTTCCCGGGAACAAAATTTAATGGGTGATATTAATCCATCGATATTTCAATTTCATCGTGCAATTTTATATACGCGCCAGCGTATGATGATCGTGACAAGAGAAATTTCACGTGAAATGACCCTCTGATGAAAAAAAAAGAAAAAAAAAAAGATATTAATCGTATTGGCTACCTGAAAAACTTCTATATTACATCTGAGATCTGAAAAATTATTAGCAAGAATCACATTTCGATTCTTTTAAGTCGTTAAGCTCGAATTGAATCGATGGTAGTGGAAAAAGGTATCGGAAAGTCGGACGTAGAATCGCATCGAGGAAGGGGAGAGGGGGGCGGGGAGAAAGAAAGAGAAAAAACTGGGTGAACGAGAAATCGATCCCAGCTTCCATTCCATCGAAGTGTGATCACAGGAATGGCTGGGTAATAATTCCGTAATTACCATTTGGTAAATATTCTCGTAAAAAGGAATATCCAGGATATCCAGCGACTTTGCATTTTCACGGCGAAACACTAGAATGAACAGAATCCTTTGGGTGTCAAATCGACTGTCCTTTGTCGTCCAACTACCATATTCTTCGTATTCGCGATGCTCTCTTCTCTGGCAAGGTCGCGCCTTCCCTTCGCTTCCAGTTTCATTTTTTATCATTTTCTTTACGCGGTTTCGTGGTCCTGTTTTACCTTTATAGAGATAAAAAATTTCTTTTTTTCTCGAACCTCGACCACGCGTCTCGCGATTCTACTCTTCCATCCGAGACAAAACTACATCTTCCCATCTAAGTTTTGAATTATTCGAAATTTATTCGTGGAATGGGATGAGACTTGTATGCTATGTAAGAGAGGGGGGACTAAGGGTGAGATTCTATCAATTATTATAATTCGGCGATAAATAAGAGATATTAACTTAATCGGGCAAGTTTGGCGAGTTTAAGCTTCTGGTGAATCTCGGGGGGAGGGAAAAAATATTCTTCACGGTCGAAAAGGTCGGTTCCCTTTCGAGGGAACAGGCCGAAATGGTACCCTCTTAAGTTTAAACAGTCGTTCAATCTCCCCGCCACTTCGCTGAATATTTATCAAGGACTCGGTTCGCCTTCAACAATTTAATCCCCTCCCCACGATCCCGAATATCTATCCCTGGACAGAATGGCGCCCGTTTAATTACTTTCTTCGGTACAAGGGACTATTGCGAGGAGGCGGACGGAAGTTCCTTTTCTTGGGACTTTTATCGCGCGAAAGAAATTGCGCGAAAAAGCCAAAAGGCTCGAATAAATTTGCATTGTCATAATTAAAAGGGGAGGGATGGGGGATAGGTAGGGAAGTTGAGGATGGAAAGATACCGAACAAGGCGTTCGGCGACACGAGCGTTGCAAAAGTTTCGAGTTTATCAAAACTCCACTCCTCTTTCCTTTCGTCCCTTTCTTTCGTGTCGTTCGCGTGCAACGAGAATTATTAATTATAATTTCTCGTTTCGAGGGAGGAATTGAGAGGAAACGACACGGCATTAACGAAATCAGAAACGAAAAATGATCGAACATTAAACTGAATTCCCATTCAATCTTTTATCTCTTCTATTAGTTTTTATCCATTTTTTTTTTTGCGCATCCATTCGTTCTCTCTTTTTTTCTTTTTATCTTCGCGCATTCCCCATCTATCACCATTCTATCAATCCAACAACACGAGAAAAACACGTCATCCCTTTCCTTTGTTCACGTTCATCCGCTTCCTTCCTTCTTTCTCCTATCCCCCTTCTCCCCATTTTCCACGAACGAATTTTCCTCCATCCATTTTCGAGACCGCACTTGTCGCAATTGCACTTTTCACTCCGCCACGATAAATATTTCTCGATGATAATCGATCCTCTCGTGACAATCATCCTCCTGTTACGTGTATATAATATAAAACTGCGACACTCTTACATTTACGAGGAGGAGGAAAATTGCGTTTTCCTTCCCACAATTCTCTAAATTAACAATGCAAAATGTACGTGTTGCGTGAGAAATCACATTGCTCATATTATCGAGCAATCTAGCGATCTAATTTGTATTTGTATCGACACATCGAAGGTTGATTCATTATGATAATTCATCAGGAAATTACATGGCGCATAAGCGATCAGATTAATTCGTGCAAGCCGTGCGATTGGAACGAATCGAATAGTGGTAGCGATCGAAACCGGTAATAAATCCGTAAGGCGTGGATCACATTTGTCAATGGACGACATCGTTATCCCAAGGATCCGAGTTTGATATTTGGACAGCGAAAATTTCCCCCAGAATGTCCACATCCAATCCGAGATAAAATGCACTTTACGTAAGTGCATGCATATATTGCAAGTCTTCCGGTGCAAATTCGCCGCTAAATTGCGGACCCGATATTTATAGGGAAATTATGCGGACACAGCCGCTGCCCCGATAACCGGCCCCTCCCCCTGCGAATCCATTCGTACTGTCGTTTCACTCGAGGGCTTTTGTCCGCCCGATTTATTGATACGTTGGAAGGGTGGTCGCTACAATTTTCTCCGAAACGAAATTTTCCCCGAACTTCATCCTCGAACGATTTGTTAATTTCTCTCGATTTATTGATTTACTGCGACCAGCAGTTTAAATTAATTAATACCGCGATATTTTGAGAATCGATGATAAAAAATTCCACGGGATTATTGAAATTCGTGCTAAAAAATTAATCAAAATCTTATCGATTTTTAATCGCTTTCAATTCTCTCTCTCCCCTCCCCTTGGTGAACGGTTAACGACGAATCCAATGATGGTGAGAAATTCACGAGAGATCATGAATATTCCAACAATTGTTTTCATGGAATCATCATTATTAGCCAATGAATATTAAAAATCCGTGACGTCAAACGAAATATCCGACAACGAGGAAGTTTATAAAATTTGTCCCTCTTCACGAGCAATTTGTCGTTCGATCGTCGTGGATATTGAAAGGGTAAAGGCTAAACTTACATAGTATTCTGAAAAACGAAAAACGCGAAGAATCCTCCAAAGAATACGCGAAGAATCGGGTAGAAAGGAAAATTTTCTCGCGTTCCATTTGTCCATTCGAAGCTGTTACAAGGAGAAATGGGGGGAAACGAGGATTCGACTAGGTGTCGCGTCTATAAAAGTTGTAATATCGAGGAAAAATGCCACGAATGGTGGCTCCATTTCCCGCGAATAAAATACCCGTGGCACGGCGTTAAACCCACTACCCGCCATCGAGACAATTCCGACTATCTACAATTCCCTTCGCGCTCACTCGATACCGCCCTCTCTGGAAAAAGTCAAACGACACCGAGTTTCCATTTTCTAAATTCCCGCCCCATTCGACGGTACACGTCGTTTCCGCCGGCCGGCAAAGAAACTCGATTTTCTTCTCAGAATCGAGACACCCATTCCGAAACTGCATAAACGTTTGTTTCTCGTTACGGTGCACCGCGACGAATGGGTCCGATCGAGGGGAAAGTCTTTGGAGGAGGAAACAAATGAACGATGAAAAAAGTTGAATTGGAGCTTTTGGAACCGTATCAGATTTCGAAACGTTGTAAAACTTGCATCGTTGTATCCAATCGAAAAGCGGAAAGCGTTTGAGGAAAAAACGGGAGGAATATAGTGAAATATAGGAGGATAAAAACGGAACGAGAAAGTTGCATTTGGAAAACAGTCAGATCGCGTGTTTCGGCGTATAAATGTTGTTTCTGTAACGAGTATAGTCCAATCGAGGGGAAAATCCTTGAGAAAAATCGAAAATCCCCCGTGGAACACGAAGGGATCGAAGGGAAAAACAAACAGAGGATCGAGAAAGCTTAAACTTTGGAATCGTATCACATTTTTAGGTTCCGCTGCTCGAAATCGAGTTTTCCTTAAGATTCTTTCCAATTCGATGAATTTGGAAAGTTCGGCGAACGTTCCATCGCGCGTATTATTTGTATTTCGATGCACACAAGGAACAAGCTCTTTCTCGAGGTAGAATCATTTTCGATCGCAGCTGGAATACGATTGTCGTGCAGGTTTCACGGTGAAATATTGTTATGCACTGTAGATCGAGCCTCGGATAGGGAAAAATTTAAATTCACAGGATTTATTGCACGCGCACGATTGAATAAAATAATTGACATCGCGATTGATGTATGACGTAGACGAATATTATTTTTTTTTTTAAGGATAAATTTATACCAATGAAATAATATTATATTTTATTCGCGATGATAATCGATAGATCTCGTGTTACAAAATTTCTCCGCTGTTGCATTTTTCTACCTTCGCTCAACGTCAACATAATTACCGCTCGATTTGCATAGTATTCTGTACTCATATATACTTTCTCTTTGCTCGATAACCATTCTCAGATTGTTTGTGAAACAAACATTGTAATCAAGAAGGACTGTAACTGGTGCTTGAAATAAATATGCGCACGTTTCTCGTTTGAAAAATTCTCTTTTCCATCTTGAAAAAATTGCGCTTCCATTTATATTTATATATATATAATCAAAAAGAATCGTTGTTTCTGAATGCATTAAATTTTCTACCGGCCCATTCACGATCCACTTCGATCCACCAACCTCTCAAGAAACTTTCTTCCTCTTTTATACCTTTCTGTTTTTCCTCTTCTCTACCTTCTCTTTTATTTTTCTCCTCCTCTCCCTCCATACATTTTCTCGCCTTCGAGACGCCTTTAATGGCTTTACTTTGGAAATATATCCGCCATCGAGTCATCGTCGGATGAATTTCAAGTAATCTGTTACTCTCGTGATGGACACCAAAAGAAGGAGAAAAGAGGAGGAGGGCGATGGAAAGGGAGCGGAGAGATAGTTCTTCTGTAGCCGCAACTTCTTTTCTCTACGATATTCTGGATGGAAGAGTATTCCATCGTGGTGAGAAAACTGGGGGATCATATTTATTAACGGCTTGAAAAGGTATAATGGAGAGTGAATTACGAAGGGTGTACGCGGGATTTATGGAACACGAAAAGTCGAAAAGTTGGTAATAAAACGAGAGGAAAATGTAATGATATTTTATATTCGAATCGAATATAATTTTGAAGATACCTATTAAATTATTTAAACAATTTAAAAACGAATATATCATGGCACAAAGAATAGTACAACTTTTCGATGAATTTCCCTTACTCTACACAACACTGAAAATTCTCTCTTTAAAATTTTAAATTTTATATTCAATTTCAAACTACAAAGAGTTCCCCGCTCCTTCCCTCTCTCTCTTTCTCTCTCTCTCCATTTTCTAAAATTAAATCTTAAAAAATTTCGCGGCCTTCATAAAATGTAAACGCATAGAAAATTAAAATGGAAAGAAGTCGAACCCACCGAAGCCATCGAGAATCGAGAATATATAATTTTGCTCGGATTCCAGCGGAAGCCGAGATCCAGTTAGGGACGCGTTTTCGAGATCGTTTCGATAAGAAGAGCGGTGGCGATGGGGGAGGAGATACGCAGAGGCTAATCCGTGGAACAAACAACAGTCTCTCGGGTTAATATCAGCGACACGAAATTTCCCGGTGGCCACCGGTGGAATTCAAGACACTTGAAGAACGGTTCCGGTACACCGCTCGTTTCAATTACTCGCATAAAGTGTGTTTTGACAAGTTTCCAACTTTGTTTCAACCTAGTTCTCGCCCGGCACAATCGCACGGCCAGTCGTCGATCCTCCATTGTGTAACGGCCGCGTGAAATCGCCAATAACGAGTATTCTCGTTTCCAGAACATGGAAATATCAATATCTTTTTTTCAATGTTTATGTCGTCCATACCGCGATACTTCTCTAAACAATGGCCTGAACACGATCGGATGATACGCGATTTCGATGGAGATAAAAATTTCCGTTCGAAAATTGCGTTTAAAATTATCAAATCGAACTCCTCTATTTTTTTCTTTTTTTTTCGAAGAATGAATTCGTTTTAGACAATCGTGCGACGATGTATCCTTGTTGAAAGAAGGAGAGAGGCGTTATTTTCGCGTTAAAGGCACCGATTCGATCTGAAAAGCTCGGTGAAGCGAATAATTCAACATTCCTCCTGTGATAGAGGGGGACAGGGCACTCGGAATTTCTTAATTAAATGCGCGCAGTTAAATGCAAATCACGAGAAAAGTGCTCGGACACTCGTGTACCCGATGGAAAGTAGTAGCTTTAATAAAAGTGAAAACGTCCCCCTTGAGAGAATATCCTCTTCTCGTCGTACAAAAAAAAAATAACAAATATCGTTATCAAGCATTTTCCATTACTGGTACTGGGAATGAAATAAAAATGGGAGGAAATTAAAACAACAACGTTCTTATTAAAAAAGAAGAAGAAGAAGAAGAAAATTATCGTTCGTTTTTCACGATATATCATCGGACTAACATGTTCTCTTTCTCTCTTTTTCTCTCTCTCTCAAACACTTACTCGAACGTTAACAGAGTTGTGAAAAGGGTCGACAGGCGCGGAAAACAAATCGATCGAGAAAACCTGTCCTCTCAATATGTCTTGGAAACGATCCGGTTAAAGTTATCGGGTATTTTGAATCGAATCATTAGAGATATGCTCGTTGCAAAAAAAAAAAAAACTTCGCGAACAAACTCTCACGCGTTTGAAAGAAGTATCCTCGCGGATATAAAATATTTCCACCGCGTTGCATTCCGTCCCCTCCCTCCAATTAAAAATATCCTCAGGGACACAAACAATCGAGAATGTTGGAATGAATGGAGGGTATAGGAAGGAGAATTGTGCGAAATCGCGATTCGATTGGCGCCAGTTTCCCTTAATAAGGGGAGGGGGGTGGAGAGGGGGCGATTCGCCGAGAGAGTATCAGTCGACCACAAAAACTACTGCCTCGTTACGTTTTCAAGGAGGGGACTTTCTCTTTTTCTTTGACATCCTTCTGCAATCAGACGACGAGAAGAAACCCGGTCAAGCCTCAATCTAGCTGATGATCGAGGGTTCCGTGGATTTACTTCATTATATTCTCGGGGGATATCAAAGTGATTTGCAGCGCGTAGAAGATGGAAGAAAGGAACGAGGTAGCTGCCGGTTGATCGACATCGGCTGTACAAACTCGTGGAGTTTTCTTCCTTTGATAATGGAAAATATTAGATGCTACCATTGGTTGCGTTAATATCTGTACAGCAATTTGTACAGCGAGAGAACGGTATCGAACAATAACTTCGTGCACTTAGCGTGCGAAATTTTCGAGATAATTTTGAGATTAAACTTGGATCGCTCGCTAACGATGCAATGCGATTTAAAGATACGCGAATAATTTTAGAATTATAATTCGTGAATAGTAGTTTCAGATAAAAATTATTCTAAAAAAAAAGCGACTTCTATTCCCTTCGCAATTTCGACCACTTGCAATTTTACCAAAAATTTCTTCACTAGAATCCATTCGGTTGACCCTTCTTTTCAAAAAAATGAAACTGTCTTCTTTTCAAAAAACTCGAATTGTTTGTTCCAATTTTAAAAAAGTTCTATTCTATTTCGAAGAATACTTATCTTGAATACTTTTTCCAACACTTGTGTCTCGCAACGAAGAGTGTTTCTCCTTCTTAAAAATTCTACATACTGTTTTATCTTCGTACCACCGTCAAACTTTGAAACAAGAGAAATTACCAGGCGAACCGCATTGAAAAATAACGATTTCAAACAGCGAAATAGAAGATAATTAACGAATCGCCTCGAATATTTTTTCCCCTCCTTGCTTCATTATTGCATCATTATTGAATATCGTTCGGCCTGAAATTTCACTCATTCGTTAAATACGTATGGATGGGTCGTAATCGCGGCGGCGAGGATTACCCTCCTCCTCCGACCTAATATAGAAGCGGTGCACGTCGAACGGCCGCGAATTCAGCCACGATAATGACGAACGTGCCGTGTGTCGGCGTTATTATTTGTCACCAAGTAATTGCCTGCGGCCATTCTTGTTTCGAAGCTTACCGCATCCGCGCAGGAAATCAATTTCTGTCCACCGCAATTGGCGGAATGTTTTGAAGGGGGGAGGGGGTAGCCAAGCGGCGCGGCAAATTCGATCGCTTTGTGATCGAGTTTCCCCGAATCGCTCGTTAACGTTGTCACGATCGATGCCATCCTCGTTAAATCGACCGTTGATCGCCTTCGTTTCTACACGCAAATAAACTCTATCCGCGCTATCGAGTTATGGATGCATACGTGTCCGAGGAATCGTTGACACGTTCCATTTGCGTACATCCTAATATGCGTACAACGATACAATCGAGCGAATGTCGATTAAATCTTGGCTGAGAAGACTTTTACTCGACTTACGTTCTATCCTAAATTTTACGGAATTTTTAAATCGGTATCAAGAGCGGGTGATCTTTTTTTTTCTCCATCTCGAATAGAAGAAATTGCGGGTTAGAAAGAACGGGAGTAGAGCGTTGCTGGGAAAGGCGAGTCGTTGGATTTGCAAGTCAGAAACGCGAAGCAACACCGGGTCGCGAGTAGAGAGCAGGACTTTACATAACTAAGCCCGACCGATGGATTTACTTCGAGCTTATTCACCCCCTCTTGATCTTCCTTCACGATGGCCGTATATATTCGCGGCACGTACGTGGAACACAGAAAAGGAAAGGGGGAGGAGAGGAGAAGCCTTCGGCTTGATCCGGATCTCTCGAGGATACCTCAAAGTCGGACAGAATCGAATCTACTCTCGCCACTGTGACACCTTTTCCCCTATTCGCTCCTCTCCTTTTTCTTTTTTTCTTTTCTTTTTTTCCTCTCATCCACTTTCCTCTTCCCCTTTGTCTCTTCATCGAGCGCCAAAGACACGCATAATCGATTCTGTCGGTCGGCTCGAGCTACACAAGATCAGCACCACCGACCCGAATCCTCGGGGAACGAGTCGTGCGTCGTCGATATCAACTTCTTTCGTCCCTTCCTTCCTTCCTTCCTAAGAGTAAGAAGACGTCTTATCTCGAGAGTGTAATTGATCCGAGCATTACGAGACGAGACTGTTCACTTGAACGACTGAATTCCAAATGGATGACGAGGAGGGGAAGGAGGGGAAGGGGGAGGAAAAGGAGGAGAAACAATGGAAAGGAGAGTGGAATCGATTTCTTTGCTTGGTGAATGAAGATTACCCAAGGTAAGGGGATATTCGGATCGGTGTGCCAGATGTATGCGGCCCTCTGCTTTTGTGTTTCGCGTTAAAGTACCGAATAAGTTAGAAACTGTCTTTGGATTTGAATTAAATTTAGAGGATTGGACGTATTCATCTCTTAGCGGAAAATGTAATCTGGTTAATTAAACGCGACTGTTGTCTGGAGTCGATGTATTATTCGCTCTACTCCCCGATTGTTCCCTGGTAACTAAATATAGAGAAAGAGGGAGAGAGGCCTTGCTTTGCTGGATCGTATATACAATTTAGGAACGACAATTCTGTAATAATAATTAAAATCCGTATCGAGAAAGTGAAATTTTTATTCAACGACGAAATGACAATCAACGATTGTAAGATTTCCAGAGAGGAGAAGAGAATTGAAAAATTCACTCTTTCCCTCGTTCGTAAAGTTGTTAAATTCTGGACGTTCAAGAGCACGTCCAAGTGAATCGAACTTCCTAGCAGCGATTACGCGATCCCCAAGGATCCTTTCGTTGCGTCTCAACCCTGCATCCTTAACGAT
Source organism: Apis cerana (assembly GCF_029169275.1). Classification (NCBI taxonomy): domain Eukaryota; kingdom Metazoa; phylum Arthropoda; class Insecta; order Hymenoptera; family Apidae; genus Apis; species Apis cerana. The sequence goes on along the minus strand of NC_083864.1, from coordinate 5,923,257 downwards.
TTTCTGTCGGACCACGTGCGTCGGGCGTGGCTCCGGAATAGTCGGTCGTTGGTATTTGAATTTATCGACAAATATCGAGAGCTACTTTGCCGACTGACAATGGTTTATCGTGGGTTCGTGTCCAAGAGATCGTGCTTTCCACGCTTTTATACGAGCTCTCGATCGTATCAGATTTTCACGCGTTGATTTCCTCAAGTCTATATTCGTTGGATCGAGATTTACCTTATTTCTAATTTCCCTCTTCTCTGATAAAAGAGTTTTCAAGAAGGGAATTAACCAACTTTTTCGAAACCGTACTACAATATACAATCTCGTTCTTTGGGATATTTTGTTTGAATTTACGACGATCTTATTACCATTTTAAATTATATCATATCGTGTTTAAGCAATGGATATTAAAATATTGGAATAATAATATGCTGCTACATTTTTTCATTATACAAACATCGTTGAAAATGATATCGTTGAAAGTGAGATACATGCAAAGTAAAGTTTCATTAATTGCATCGCCATTAATACAGTTCTACGTTTAATTCCGAGTAGTTCTCTCACCAATTAGTCTGGATTAAGAAGGCTTTGCCATTTCTTTTCGTTCTATTCTCTAACGATACAATAAAACTCCATTAATCTGGCCTCCGTTAATCCAAATTCCCGTTTAATTCGGTCGGTTTCACATTTACTCTGCATCAACGAACCCTCCTACCCCATCCATTATTACGATTCCATCCTTCCAAATTTCTCTCCTTCTCTCTCATTTTTTAAAATTCCATCATCGAAGTTAAAATTGCATTATCAAATATTTACATTAAAACTATTTCCATCATCGATGAACCGGCCGAGTGTTTGACCTCTTCAACCCCTCTCTCCGGATTCTTGCCGATTAATCGGCAAGAAGGAAGATGGAGGGAGGAAAGAACAACGGAGGCCTAAAAACTTCCGGAAAAGCCAATTCGCCACGTACCATCGGTAACTCCGACGCAAATATTCCTGTTGAGAAACTTTTCTCGCGGCCAAACACTTCTTCCTCCTCGGCGCGCGAGCCGACGAGGGTTGAATACCGGATGCGGAACTTTCACCACATTTCTTCCGCTAATGCCGCGGCCTGGGGAGGAAAATAAGGTCAACCAAGGGATAAGGACAGGGATAAAGCCAACTTTCGTTGGATCGTCGAAAGCCTTGAGCGAAAAACCTCGCAGCCATCGAATCCATCCGGTTTATCCGTCAGCCATCGTGGTTGAATTAAAATTCTGCCGCCGGTACGGCCGGGAAGGGGAAGGGGAAGGGAAAGGATGGGGGAGAAGGGAGAGCAAGGGAAAGAGAGAACTCGGCTTTAAAATGGCTTTTAGATTCTCGTGTTCCCCTCCCTCGCGTTCCTCCATTTTTCCCTCTGTATTTTCCTTGCTTCACGTGCATCGGTACAATACGCGAAAGAGCACTCCGCGTTCAAGATACACGGTGCTAAAATTTTTGCACGCCATGCATGTGAATGCACGCGCATATGAACTCGAATTCCGCTCTTAATTTATATTACCTGAATTCCGATGCTTGTTTCGCGCAATTTCATTCTCGATCTGCAACGTCTTTGTATATTTTTTTTCTCCTTTTTCTTTTTTTCTTTCTTTTTTTGAATAGAAGAACGAACGCCGGGCGAAAAAAAGGAAAAAATATTACGATCCTCCAATTTCAGTAAAAGCTGAATCATTCTTTTCCGAATTTACGTTCGAACGGTTTCACGGGTCTAATTAGAAATTCTAATTAGTCGGGAAAATTGCTCTACCGGTAAACGAAAATAAGAAAAAAGAAAAAAGAAAGGGAGAGAGAAAAGAAAGGAGGCGATTCGGATTAGGAAAGTGGAAGGGAGCGAAAATAAAAATGCAAGGGGGATCTTTTTATCGCGGAAATAACACGGCGATGTTATCGAAGAAAAATAGAAAATTTAATCGTATCGTATCGTTGGCTCGAACAGCCAGAGGGAGAGGGAGGGAAATAAAGAGAGAGAGAGAGAGAGAGAGAGAGAAAAGATAGAAAATTTTGAATGGAAACTTTTTTTTCCTTCTCTTCCTTTAAAGCATAAAATGTGAATTATCCTTCGGTCCAGAAGATTGCACTTTGCATGCGAGAATCTCGCGCCCGTTGCACGATAAACGTGACGCAGCAATATGGAACAACCGCATTTCCTCTCCTTCTTTTTATTTCCCGCCTCACCGACGCCATCAGACGGCGCATTGACGAAAGTGTGTGCCCTGAAACGAAAGCCAAATTCGATAACAGTTGTTCTTTTTTTTTCTCTCTTCCTCCCCTCCCTCTTTCTTCCTTTCATATTTCCTCGTCATTCTTCTCTAACAGAGAGGACGATAATCTAACTGTAATATACCAAGTTGATAGAAGATTTTTATTCCTCGAATCAACGCCTCCAAGTCCTCCAAGTTATCGAATCTTCGAGGATATTACGACACAGGGATTCGAACTTTAAGCGGCGTCTTTCAAAGCGTGTTCGAGAAGAGGAAAAAATCCCCGACGACGAGGCTCGCAGAAGAAGCATCAATATCCTCTTACGGATACGGCATACATCTTTAATATCCTTCCTTTTAGAGTCCTCGGAATATTCCCTAGGATTTCTGCAATTCTTATTCGAGAGAGATATATGATACCATCCGTAGCTCCGTGGAACGATCGAACGGTACCCAAGCTTTCGTCCATCCATAAAGAAAAATTACGATTTCACGAACTTTATCCGCGAATGCCCACGATATATCGTTTATTATCTTTATCACGCCCATGTTTCGTTGTCAAAAAATATCTTTGTCACTTTTGTATCGATAGCTTATGAGGCAACTTTTATTTATTTATTTTTCCCCATTCCTTCTATTGGGGAAATTAGAGGGTGAAACGGAACCGCAACGGAAGGGAGGGAATTGGTAAAAATAAAAGAAAAGGGGAAAGAAATCCCGACGAATCGATTTGAGCGAGGAAAAAAAACGAGTGGACGACAGCGGTGCAACGCGAATAGAGCGGAAAAGGCGAAGAAAAAGGGTAGACCGCTAAAGGAAATGAATGACTCGATGCTGATAAAACTGACCCGCAGCCATTGCGGATAGAGCGAGAGCAATAAAGATTTGCAATGGAAATGGCGGCACCGCGATTTCTCAGCCGGCGGTTCGTTATCAGTTATGATATTTGATACCCCGCAGTGGTGCAATCACGCTAGCAAAATATTAACCTTTACATTCCCCTATTGCGTTCGTTCTTTCGTTGGATGCCGCCATACCGCTGCTGAATTGTGCCACTGATACGCACCTCCTGTTCGTCTCTCTTTTCCAACCCCTTTTTCCTACTCCTTCCCCTCTTTATTCCCCCGATCCTTCATCGTCGGTTCTTTTCTCGGCGAGTTTCGTTCGAGAGAATGAAATATTTTCCACTCCTCATATTCGATATATTTCCATTTACTGTATTTACAATTGATATATACAGAGTATTAACCGTTTCCTGGAAACGGTTCTAGATCAAAATAAAAGTTGATATTATTATTAAGTAACATCTTCTCCGAATGATAATACAAATTCGGTATATTTCCATTTACGTTTGGTATACAAAGTATTAGCATTTCTTGGAAACTAGTCCAGATCAAAACAAACAAAGAAAGTTGATATTAAGTCCTAATCCTATTAAAGTTTACGTTACACGAATATAGAGATAAATTATAAATAAAATGACAATGCGAGGGAGATACATACCTAGTTCTATCCTGAGATTTGAATATATTTATAACTCTACTAAATAAATAATTTCCGTATATCGATTCTGTCTTGCCCGTTTATTAACACCGCGCACGCAGAGGAAAAACTCGAGAATTGGGGTACATTTTGAAAACGACCCACGCATAATCGTTCTATTTAAAAAAAAAAAGGACTTTTCCCTCCTCCGGTAAGGAGGAAAAGAGCCGAAATTTCGCTCGACAAACGAACACACGGGGAAGATGCATAAACGACCTGGCACAATACAGGAGGGAACGCGGAGATCCACGTAACCCAGATGCACGAGCAAACAGACGCTGGAAGAAGGGTATGGAACGAGAGAGAGAGAGAGAGTGCACGGGGTGGAAAGGTGCCTCGTTAAATTTTTAAAAATACTCGAAACGCTGATGAGACACGCGGGCATTTAAATAATCACTGGAAACACGGGGATGAAGTAACGAAAGAACACGTTTCTCCCCTTCCCCCCACCCCGAGACAACCGAAACAAGACAAGTTTTCGCGTGTTTGAGCCCGCGCGAAACTTTCCAGTCGCCTTTCCGAAGAGGTTCTTTAAAGGGCTTCTCTTTCTCTCTCTCTCTCTCTCTCTCTTGCTCTCCTTGGAGAGTATTCGTTTTCTTTCGCCTCTTTGTCGGCCCTCTCGACGCGCACCAAGGGAGGGAGAAAGTGAGCGTGAAAATGCAAAAGAGCGCTCGAGAATGGTAAACGGTCCGAATACTATAAAGGACATAATTTTCAGCACGGTTGAAAAAGAAGCAAGGAGAGGGGAGAGGAGGGGGAGAGGAGTATGCGAGAAGAGAGATTCTATAAGAAAGGTGGTCGTAGAATGCATACACGTAAGCCGTATATATATATTATACGAATATCTTCGTCCAGAAGTATATGGAGAAACGTTAAAACGAGATGACACTTTCGTCACCTTCTCATCTCGCTTTCTCCCTCAATTTTCGTTAATACGTTGTACGATATTATATGAACTAGCTTAAATTATAAATTATTTCGATTTGAGAGAAGCGGCCTCTCTCCCCCCTCCCCTTCCCCCGTTAATTTAAAATTTTCTTCCACGTCAGTTTTCGTCATGGAAAAGAGCAATATCAATTAAATTATCTCGATGTCGCCGTGTTTGTATACCATGTGCATCATGCATTATGCGATCACGAACGAGGATGGATATCAAAGTGAAGGAGAATGAACGAAATGAAGTTAGACAAGACGCGAGGAAGCTTGGAAAATAAGGAGGAGGAGGATTTATCGAGGAGACGGCAAAGTAGGAATATATCCCCATCTCTCTCTCTCTCTCACTCTTTTCTTTCCGTTGTCAACCCTCTCTGGTTGTCTTTATAAAAGCGACCGGGCCAGATATTGAACGCTACGACGAGAAAATATGTAATCGAAGATATTACACGCGAGGAAAATAATTCCTAGATTCCATTTTTACTAGTTAAAACCGAGTCTTCTTTTTTCATCTCGAAATTATCCAGAAATCTAACGAAGAAATAATAATACATCGAGTCTACATGGCCGAAACGTTCGCCATTAGAATCTATTTTACTTCACCCTGAAACAATCGTGCGATCTCTTCCGACTCTTTTACGATCGAGAATATCTAAAGCGATATCCTCGCATTTAATCTTCGAATTTAAATTAATTATCCATACTTGAAATCTTATTTATATACACGTGGCGTGTGTGGTGCGGGGCTGTGATATCGGGCGAGAAGATTTTTATTTAACGTCCGTCAGGCATCGATTTTCCCAGCCGGTGCAAGGGAACGAGCCAACGGCTCTGGAACCCTGGTAAATCGTCTGTGACGAGCGGTGCACACGGTTTGCCCGGTATTTGCGACCTGCACAATGAAGCATTTAGACATAGAGACGAAATAGGCCGCGCACACAGCCACTACGCACGATCTAACGAAGTGACTCGTGGGAGGTGAATGTCGACCGGTCGCAAATGGACCGAAGAGATGCCATACCACTCTCTGAGTAACGATTCTGGCATCTGCTTTATGCCCAACGAGAGTTAATTCATGGCCCTCGCGTTCTGTCCAGACGCGTCCCTGTTGTGTTGCCACACACAACAGAGGGAATCGATCCTGATGTGGCCAGGGAGAATCCATGGAAATGTTCGGTTCGGCTTTCGGTGCATCTTATATTTAAAGATTTGCGTCATCGAGTCGGGGAAGGGAAGGGTTTATTTATCGACGAAACGAGATCTAGGGGCCGTGTCTTAAATGTAAGAGGAAAGAGAGAAAATTTTGCCCAGACTTTTCCTTACTTCGAACGATACTTTCCTAAAAATAAAGCAACCCTTTTACATTGTTTCAAATGACCGTCTGGTTTTATCCCACCTATGGGACAAATCTCACCCGTTTCGAGACTTTGGAAAAATCTTATCTCTCTCTAGTTCGAGTAAAAACTATAAAGAGAAATACTCGGTCTTCTTATCGTTTAAGATTCGTTTAAAATACTCTCGAAAGTATCCCTGTATTCTCTCCAAGTCGTGTTATAAAAAAATTAGACTCTTCCCTTTCTTTTCTTCTTTCTTAATCGAAACAAATGTCTATTTCCCTTAAAAGAATACATCTCGAGCGTAAATGGAATTATGGCGATAAATGAAGATTCGTGCAAGGAATTGTTCCACAGTTCGTTAGGGAAGGTGTTATTTAAAAAGAAGAAGATTCCAGGTCGACATGCAACGTCGGAGAAACGAGATTCTACGCGGTGGTACCTGCCGGTGGCGTTGCTGGCTGTTTCTAACCGTAATGACGGTAGGGTTGCCACGGTTTGCCTCGCAGTACTGCATTGCCCGTAGCGTTGCGCTTTGTTCCATCCATGTTGTCCGAAACCTTATGCATTGTTCCATTACGTGTCCGACGTGCAATACTGACCTATACTACTGGATTCCGTTTCAATTTCGTCAAAGGGGAAAACCGCGTGACTGTTTGACGAATTAATCGAGGAAAATTTCAGACATTTCGGGAAATTCCAAGTGTCTGTATCCATCCATGACGTAATGTCATCCTCTCGATATGAATTCTCTCGAGCGTGTTATCGAAAAAAAAAAAAAAAAGATAATACAACGTGGAATATTTTTGAAACGGAAATAAAATTCCATGTTGTTAATATAACGATTCCGTGTGAGCTGAGAAATAATGCACGTGCAACGTGCACAGGTGTTTCGACATCAATACATCCCGAATTTCCCCGCTTTTATTTTCAAACTGTCCGCTAACTAATTTCCCGAAACAAAGGACAAAACTTTCGAGTCTGTCAAACAGTGCTGGAAAATTTAGCTCTCGTGACAACGCCTATGAAAGGGAATATTCGACGAGGTGGTAATAGTGGTAGTGATGAAAAAAAAAAAAAAAAACGAAATCGCGCATCACGTTCGAAAATGTATCGACGCGGAAATCGTGGTGGTTAAAAATAATGGGAAAAGGGATTTGCATATTTTACCTTCCGATTTAAATCGAGTAATGTTACATCGCCGCGTATATTGGTATATTTTCACACCGATCAAGGAAAATTGATCTCTCGCAATGGAGAACGAAAGGATAAACATCACGGACAGCTTGTTCGGAAGGAAACGATACAAAGAATAATGAATTCGCACCAATGACCGGGGTGGAATTGATTTCTTTCTTTATTTTTTCTTTTTCCCTCCTCTTCCCTTGCTGTTCCTTCACGTTGTGATTCAAAACAGAGCTCGACTCGAGAGCAAATAACCCTGAAAAATCCGATAGCTGGCGGCCAGGGAAAATAGACGACGCGCACCACCGAGAAGAAAACTGCGACCGTGCAAAATCTATTTATGTATAACCGATACTTCGACCAACCGATTACTCGCGCCCCGTGCAGACACGATTGATGCAAAGATGGGGCTACGTTACGACACGCGTTGAAAAATATTTGTCGAAGGGGAGGAGGGAGAATATCGCGATCGAAAAACGCGATCAAATATCAAAGGATCGTTTCGAAATGACGGCGTGAAGAGAGTAAATCTGCCCTCCCCCTTTCCTCCCCTGATTCTCGTTGGAAAAACGTTACGAATTTACTTTCTCGTTCGGTTTAATAATGCATGAAGAAGAAGATATCGCGCGTAAATCGTTCGAAACGTTCGTTTCATCGACGGTAAAATCGTTATTAATTCGACGTTCTCCGCGTTGTTCCCTCAACCTCCTATTTCTATTATCTTTCCTGTCTTCTGGATCTATGTGGAACTATGTCGAAAAGAGTTTACTTTGCAGAGGATGCAAGGGCTGGTTAAATCAGGAATCTCTGGAATTATATATATATATATATATATATATATATATATATATATATACTTCGTTCCAGGTTGAAACTAGAATTAAGATCGGAAGAGAGGAATTCCGTGGAAGATCGAGGGAAGAATTTTCGGGACACGCAGGATCGAACAAAAGAATGGTTCTTTCGCTCTTTGCGCTCGTTCTCGTGGCGGTAAAACTTAATTACCTCGTTAAAAAGGCAACGTGTACAGAGATTCCTTACCGAAACGTCTTTTGAACCGAGCTTTTTCCGACAACTCGTGGACAATCCGAGGAAATCCGTAAATGGTCGAAACCATTGTCCCGTGACCGAGATTAAAACAGTCGCCAGTTTCCAATGGAATGAATAAAGTGAATAAAAAGCTCGACGTGCATGTCCGGCAAATGCGCAATCTCGTTTCTGGTTGGTTCAATTTTTATCAAATTTATCGGAAAGGTAAAATAATACTTCATTTTTTCCTCCTCCTCTTCTTCTTTTTGTACGTGGAGCATACTCGTGCGACAAATCGTCGAATCGATGCTATCGACGTGAAATATTTGAACATCGGTCAAGTGCGAGTACATTTTCGACTCTTATCCGCGAGCTTTTTTCGCGAGCACGCGTCAACGTTCGCAAAATAGCGAGGGATTTGGTAAATCACACGCGTGAGCTTTCGTCGGCTGTTTGCACGAGCTCTCGCGAATCACGCGTAAACTTTTCGCCGCATTTGCACACTCACACTTGTTTGCTCGCTGCGCTTTCGCAAGGTCCACGTACGCTCGCGCATGACTTTTGCTTTTTCGAGTTTCCACGAGTTTCCATTCTCCGCAAAATGATGCGCAACATTCCGAGTTATTCGTGGCCGAGCTTTCGCTCACCATTTTAACGCGAAATAAATCTCCAAGCAGCAAGCTTCTGACATGCTGGCAGACGAACGGTAAGATCTCGATTAACCAAGATTAATCGAGAGACGAGAGGAAGAAAAAACGAGACGAGTAAATTTTTCCATAAGAGATATACATATGTATGAATAAAAGTTGATTTGAATTCAGAAGAGAGCTAATTCTATTAATCGAATAATTAATCGAATGTACCATTTACACGATAATAAAATTCCGAGCAGATCCGTCAAATCAAATTCTCGAAACAAGCGGACGAATTAAAACGAAAAAGTTTCTCGATTCCCCTTAATTAAAATTCGATCAACCTGCCGAATTTAACATGTTAATTCATTCCGACTCGAAGGAATCGAATTTATCCCACCAAGAAAGATCCGCTTTTATTCGTCGAGACTGGGAGGAGAGAGGGAGAACCGTGTCTTCCTTTAAGAGGCGCGAGGAAAGTGAGAATTGTTTACGAACAAAGACAAAGCGATTGATTGAACAGCGACGCTCTATCGAGCAAGTCTCTAAACAAACCGGACCGTCAGATAGTGTCAGATCTGAACAAAGACACACGCCGGATGCGGACAAGTTAACCAGGACAACCTGTTCCCGATCTGCTCGCAATTCCAACCTGTTTCTAGCCGGCTTCGTCCAACTTCACCGCGGAAATCTCTCTCGAGCTTTCTTTCGTCCATCGTTCTATGTTAAATTTTCGATTTGTCCCGTAAAATTATCATTCTTCTCGTTCGTTGTTATTTGCCATTTGTTGGCCGATTGCTGCATCGATCGCATATTTTTAGAGGGCAAATTAGATGGTTGAAAATGAGAAGAAGAATGTATTTAGAAGATTTAATAATTTCATAAAGCGAGTTTCATAAAACGAGTATAGTCAGATCAGATGAATTGAACGGAAAATTTTGCCCGAGCTGGGCAAATTAATACGAAAATATTATCGCAGCTTTGCAAATAATCGTTCGAATAATATTACTCCACGCATATTCGTTCGGGGGAAAATTTTCTTCGAACGAAAAATCCCTTTCACGAGCGAAAAACACGAATAAAAGTATCGTAAAGAAAGAAAATAATAATAACAACAACAACAATAATAATAATACTCGCGATTTTTCCCCCAAAGTGCAAAATTTCCAAGGCTCTTGTAAAACACTTGATCGCCGGATATCCGGCCAACTATTAGTACCGTTACGTATGCCGTAACGTAGGCTGACCCAGAAACGAAACGTTAATTCCAAATTTAATAGAACCAGATGCTCTCTGGCCGATGTTTACCCGGTTATTTATTAGCCGCCATTATCTAGAAATTACTCGGTGCCTACGTCATCCGAGGCCCAAATTGCGAACGGTTCCAGAAAGTAAACACGATATAAAGGATAGTCCAGCGGCGCCAGGACAATTTCCTTCGAGCCCCTTCAATCACCAAGGCATAGCTTAATGGCCGGCTCCTGTTCGTGTGTACGCCTATACTACACCTACACCTCCATCCTTTCCCGCCGACACTTTCCTGTTCGATCCCTCTGCTATCCGTGCATCTACATCCACGTACACATATACGTCCAAACATCGTGTGTATACGTGTGTATACGTGTGTATACGTGTGTATACGTGTACCGTCCCCCGTCGCGTGGGAGTGTTTGTATGTACGTCACGGGCGACACTGGGGGCGAGACAAAATGAAATTTCAGTCGGACGATGAATGTCCGCCGCGGAGCTTGCACAGCCCTGTGTTTCCGGGGCCCAGGCAAGAGCCAATTTGCATGGAGGATTTAATTGAAAAATGCGACAACCTGGCCCGAGATTAAGCCCCCGGAAAACCGTGGAAAAATTCCAAATTCCTCCTCCCCTCGGCCCGAGTCGCGAAATTGAGCCGTTCCCCGAGTCAACGACAAATTTATGCCGGGGAAATTCCTCGGGATCGGGGGAATCTCTCATCTCTCGGGGAGAGGATCCATTTCTCTCTGTTCCACGAGTAAACTTTCTTCCATTCTCGTCGTCCTCCCATAGTTTTTCTAACTGATCGATTAAAAGAGAATCGTTTGCGGCGAGGGAGGACGTTTGAGAACTGGAAGAGAGAGAGAAATGAGTCGGGCGCAAACACTCGACATTGGGAAATAAAGCGTAGAATTTTCCCGGGACGAGCCGTGGAATCTTAATGACTCGTGGAATCCCGACACAGTCGGAAGAATTTAATATCGGCCGAGATCGCTAAACATCCTACACATCGCGAGGAATATCAACCAGCCTCTCCTCCTCCTCCTCACAGATCGATCAACGAAAGATCAGCAGACTTGGTCGAGTCCGCTCCAAACTTTCGCGTAGGTGCAACAACACGTCTTCTCACGTCTCCTAGGAGATTACGATTTAATCATTTCGAGTGACAAAGCACGACGAGATCGATCCAGAGTAAAAAAAAAGAACTGAAACTGCCGGTTGGCCGAAATCCACTTCCGAGACTGTAATCAATCCGCTTCTTCGAATTCTTCTCCCGATAATAAAACTTCGACTTTCCTTTTTCTCGCGTCTCTAGTTACACCGGATCCGGAAACGAGATCCATAGGTGGCGGAAAGTATTTCGCAATATCGGTGAACAACGTCTCGCGGTTGGAACTCTCGAAAGAGAGAGACGAAATGTGTTGGACGCGCGTTCCAAGGAATAATGCGCGGCATTGGTATCGAGAAAATCATATTCGAACGCAATCCTCTTCTTCTTCTCTGATTGATAAATTAATATTCGCTCGAGCGGACGAAGGGGAAGTCGAGGGATCGAACATTTTCCTCCTTTTTCATTTTCCCGCCAGCACTTTCGCGGATGAACTCGATTCACTGCGCAGATTCACCAATTCGTCTCTTACTCGCTTGCAAGGAAGAAGAGGAGGGAGATTTGCAAGCAGGAGATAGTTGGTGGTGAGGGTTCGAGGGACACGAAAGAGAAAAATTGTGCTTTTAAGGTAAACGAGAAATATAGTCGGGCGCGAGTTAGGGCATTGTCTCTCTCTCTCTCTCTCTCGATTTTTATCTTGGATAAGATAGAAGACTCTTCTTTTTCTCTCATTATGCGTTTTTAAATTCCTTCTTAATCGTTCCGTAATTGCGCCATCTTTGAATGCTGAGTGTTAATTGAAAGACGTAGTATCTCGAAAGAAGATATATATGTATATATTAACAATATTTTTAAAAGGAACAGTCCCATTTCGCTTTTTGAGTAATTCACGACAGGAGTTGAATAGAAGAGAACTTTTATAAATGGTACATGTTTTACAATGGTGTCGCGTCTCTTGGTGCGCGATATATTATTTAGAAATTGTGGAATCTTTGAATATGGCAATTAATCAAAGATTGCATTATTTGATCAGAGTGGAGATAAAAGATCCGGCTAATGATTTGCAGAAAGAGGAGGAATTCCTTCTAAGAGGACTAACTGATATTCGCTTGATATTCGCTTCAGAACGATCCAGAAGAAACGAAGAAAGAAGCAGCGTAAAATAAAAAATTTCGAGCGTATAAAACAATATTTGTAATACTATTTGTATCTATCTGTAATAAATCTTACTACATTTTCCTTGCACGAGCTCCTTATTTATGCATCCCTTTATTGTAAGATTACATCGAAAATATATATCTCGTACGTGAAGGGCGCGATGATTTGTATCCGTTTATCGGGAGACGAGAAAATTAACCAGCGAAGGAGAAGAGTGGGAAAGAAGAATAATAATTCTCGAGATCGAAGTGAAGTATTTTACTCGAACGTCGGGGAAGCTAAAATTTCAAACGTTTCTCAAGATATAGAGAACTCGCTCGAAATCGAGTGACAAGCGTGGAGGGGGAAAAAAAATCGGCCTCTTAAGAGAGGCAAACGAGGGATGATGATTTCGCGGCTGCTCGTTCAGCAGAGACGACTGTCTCCCTCGATATTCTTCCAGTTTTCCATCCATTCCCCATTCCCTTTCGCTTCCTCTTCTCTCCCTCCCTCTCCCTCCCCCTCTCTCTCTCATCTCTCTCTCTTTCATCTTTTATATATTTTTACACAAAGTCACGTTGTCGCGTCTCTACAATAACAGAGATAAAATTTTTTTACGCGTCGACACTTTTCACTCGCCCCCGTTAACAATTATCTCTCGCTTCGAATATTCGTTAGACGCCGGATGAAACAATCGGGAGCTGCGATGAACCTTGCGTCGGAGAAAATCTGATGAAAATTCTCGCAAATAGCAGAGACCACTCTATCTGTTGATTTCCATTGGAATTTTAATTTCAAGCGTACCAGGTTTTTAAAAGAATTATGAAAATCGTTGGAAAAACACACGTTCCATTCTATCGTTTCTATCGTGGAACGCTTAAGAGACATTACACGGAAGTAATTATCGCGTGGAAAATTTTTTGTGTCGTTCGAATTGAAAAAGAAATAGAGAGAGAGAGAGAGAGAAAAGAGAAGAAATAAGGATTAAAAAGAAAATCGAAGAGATAAAAGTTTCTCGCGAATGGAATATATTCCATTCTTATAGTTTATACACATAACTTCGAATGGGATTGGTGATAAAAAGTTGATCGAGAGAAGAGGAAAAAGGTTAATCACGCGGGCGAACGAAGATGAACGAAGGTGAACGACGAAAGAGATTGGCGTGAGGCTTAGCTTTATAAATTTCTGTCGTGTTTTAATCCCTCTGTAAGCCGTCCAGTTGTGTCAGAGCTTTCGCTAAATTAAGGGATTTCTGTACAATTTCAAAGCGTGCACCCTTAGAATCTATATATACGTATACATATATATATATATATACTCTCGCAATATTCTCAAGTCTCGATACGCCTACTACTCCTCTATGTGTACATCGCGTATTCGACTCGACCGTTTGTAAACGGATTTCGGATTTGTATTCGGATAATAATGGATGATAGTCCTCCAAAGATGCTTTTAACCTAATTTTCCAGAAATTGTTTGTAGCTAGATTGTTACGTCTATTTATATACGATAAATAGTGATTAGTACAACCACGTGCAAGTTAATTAATTCATGAGTGGCTGAAGAGAAATATTGGAAGGGTAAATAACAAGGGCACGGATGGAGGAACTTTTAAAAAAATTCTTAATGAAGCAACATTGCGAAAAGCAGCGATCCAGTAACGAATCGTGAAACCTGTTATAAGTTATAAGTTGGAAAGTTGTCTGGAGAAAGAAAAAAAAAAAAAAAAAAAGACTTACGAAACAAAAATCATATTTTTAAATTTATTTCAAAAATGGAGAAGAATTAATTATCCACAACTTGAAAATTTGTTTTCTAAAAAGCTTATTAATTTTTTTCGGTTCGATATCGAAAAAAAAAAAAAAGAAAATACACATCGTGCGACGAAAAAGCTTTTATTTCTCATTTAACGCTCTACTCTTACGAGCCCACGCACGCATCGTGGCAAATTTATTTTAATCCTCGGATTATTGATAACGAAGTTTGCCCAATTTATGTCCACGATATAGCGCGATTAAACGAATGTGACAAAATGTTTGTCACGCGTGCCGAGCAGAAATTGATATTGCTATAAAAAAAAAAAGAATAAAAAAATAAAAAAATAAAAAATAGAAAAAAAAAACGAGAAAACACGACGAGTTACACACGATACTCCGCCATTCGGCTTACTGTCGAGCAATAAAATCAATCGAAAATTCCGGCAACTCGAGCCAAATTCTATCTTTCGTTTTTTCCATCGATACGTGGGGACAATGGGACAAAAGAAAGAATGACATTTTCGTCAGAAAAAAAAAAAAAGAATGGAGTCTCCGTTCGATGCCATCTCCATTTAAAAAAAAAAAAAAAGAAGAAACACGATGAAAAATTGGAATACACTTCGAAATATCGCGATAAAACAATGGGGAGGGGCTACGAAAAGGGTTATTCATTGTTGAAAAATTCTCGTGGAACACGCTCGCGGCGTGTATTCCAGACACATATCTAATCCTCGTCGGTATCACAGCGACGTCTTAACCCGGACAGAAAAAGACTAACCGGCGAACTTCAACCGGATGAAAGTTTAAACGAGAGCGACCCAATTCCAGAGGCGTTCTTGCTGGCCGTTTCAACCCCCGTGCACGAATAACAACGAGTTTCGCCATTAAGCTCTCGACACCGGGTACAAACGATGATCGCCCGGAGGGTTGTTTCGCCGCCAGTAAAAAAAACTACGGGGAAGACACGGCAATAAGACGAGGGAGGGGGGAGGGAGGAGGAGGAAAAGTTGAACAAGTTCCAAAGGGCAAAAAGTAACGGGATCTTCGGTATCTTTCGAAGACGATAACCGGATCCCTGGCAACGTTCTTCGGTTCAATCTAAAGAATATCTAAAGAGCGAGCGTGGAACGAGAGTTTGTAAAATTATTCTTCTTGTACCAAATGAATTCTGTAATGAATTTCTGAACGAAACAAGTTCGAAAGAAATATATATATATATATTTATCGAAATTTCGAACGGAATTTTATCGTTCAAAAGTGAAACAGAGAAGATTCATTATTCATTTACGATCCGAGGCACGAGAGGGAAGTTTCGGAACAAGACGCGTAGGTTTTTCGAAATGCGGGGAAAGAAAAAAAGAAAAGGAAAAAAGAAAGGAAAGAGGAGCCAGGTTAAACAGCGGAAGAAAAAGGGAGAGGAAGAAAGGATGGAAAGTGTACTTCGCATTCCCGTGAGCGTGCCTCTCTAAACTAAAAGGAGGTAAACACGCGCTCTTGTGCTTAGTAGAGCAAAAGCAGCATTCTACAGTACGAGTTTAATACTTCCGCAAACTGTGCGTAGTGAGGGAGAAATGGAAAACCCGCGTAAAACTTACGCTCATCCCTTTTGTTTCCCTCCTCCTCTTTTTTTCTTCTTCCTTTTACTTACGAGTTTAACCCTTTCCTCAATCCAATATCCTCGATCGGCTTTGTCCTATCCCCCTCTTCAACCTCAAAACTCAAAACTCTCATGGTCGATCAACCGGCAATAAGTGCAATCTACTTCCTGCAAAATATTCTCCGTTTAACCCACTGCCTCTTTCTATTTTTCTACGTATTTCCATCAACCTTTCTTCTTTCATAATACAAGCAACGAGTTTACAAGCGCGAAATTACATTCCTCCCCCAATCTCGCTAATACCTTTATCGCTCACCTTTATCGTCCGTTTGCACTCCATCTTCCCTCTTCCCCCCTTTCTCCTCATCCAGTTGCCAATAGTCGAAACACACCACGCACACCATCACACCGCCACCATTAGAGCGAATCACAAGGATCCAACAAGGATCAAAGGATCACCGACGATTTCTCGTATTTTCTAAAAGGTTCTTTCGCGGGAAATAAGAAAGCAAAGAATTTCCAAAAATTATCGCGATCCCCTCCCATAAATGTAATTGCGTTACCGCGAACAAATTTGGTACACGGGGCGAATTTCTCTCCACCGAATGTTGATTGGACCATCCTCCCCTATCTATTTGCCTGTTCCCTCACGGTTAAACGTATTCGCCGGAACCTTTTTTTAGGCGACCCCCTTTTCCTTCCCTTTCTCTCCTCCTCTCTCGACCATCTTCCCTAGCTCGTCCTCCCTCCTCCCCCTCTCTTTCGTCACTTCGACCACCGTGGTTTAATTACGACACTTTAATTACGCTACGACCGTGAACCCGACTCTCCACCCGTTTGTGGCCGGCCGGTGTAAAATTGGTATCTCTTCCTGATATACCGTTGGCAAGGATGCTTAGCCTCGATCTTCCAAGTGGTCGTTGGCTAATGCAAAGGAGAGAAGCTTTCAAGGGAAAAGACGTGGAGCATCGCGCCGAGTCTGGACGGTCCGTTTGATGTTGTAATTGCCGTGTCGCGGATTTTACTTAAGTCTGATAATTGGCCACTGTCGGCCTTTCTTTGAAGAGTAGCGGTCCACGAGAGCCGTGTTTTGAACCACTTCTTAAAAACGCGAAAACCTCCGAATACCGAGGGGGCAGAAGCATCCTCAGAATTGTCTATTTCGCGTCCAAAGTGGGTGAAAGCCTCGTCGAGGGGTGTAATTTTTAGTGAGCGAGGCTACCAATTATCAAGTTTTCTTTATTTCTTGCCTGCTAGGAAAAAAAAAAAGAAAAATTAAGCAATCTCGAGCGTAAACGTTTTAAGTTTCAAAATTTGATAAACGCACGGTATCCAAAGCAAAATCACGAGCGAGAAAATAGTACGGTTATATATAAGTCGAAAAATATATAAATGGCCAAGATGTTTAAGAAATAAACGAGGGAAATAAAAGAGAAAGATTAAATTGAATCGCGAAAATAAAGCTTTCAAAGACGATGCATATATATATATACACACACACACATAAACATGTATCTTTGAATTCATCTATACACACACGCACCGCGTGCCGCTTTTCTTATCCGTAATAACATCGCTCGAGAAAAGACACTTTGCTTTCCAACATTCAATTTCATCTCGCATACCTAGTGCTTCCTCGCCAATTACCATGAACCTCTCCGGCTTTCCTATTATTCTTTTCTTTCTCTTCGACGAGTTTCACCCTCTACAACTTTCGCACGCCGCCTTTCTTTGTCAACCGAAATAATATTTTTACGGCGGGGAAAAGGAGGGGAAGAGGGGGAGAGAGTCGGCTGCCGCGATACGTAGGAGAAATCGTATCTCTCGTTCCAATGGATGACGACGCGATATCGGCTGGTTTCAACGACTGTTGCCGATCTCCGCCGATCAAGGAGGGTAAATGAACCGATAACGAATAACCGGTAATTACGTAACGTAATTGAAGCGACCGAAGAGCATCAATTAATTTGACCCCTTGGCTGCTTTCTAGAGCGATGTTAAACGAGGGTGCTCCAACACCTCCCGCTCGATGCTAATGAGTTATTCGAAACGACCGCGCGAACGCATGTGGTAACGAGGGTTTGTGCTCTCCCTCGATTAACGTCTAACGGAAATTCCCCAAGTTTCCTCATTAAAGAGGCCCGTGTCTTTTTATCGAGGGAAAACTAATGGGTATCGATGATATCCCGTTTCAAGGAGAGGAGAATTTATTTACGGATCGCGCGGGGCGAATTGGTAACTATTTTTAACGGGATCCTAAATTTATGAAATATCGATCGAGGATCGACCCGAAATATCTCTCCATGATATTTCGCTCGAAAATATCGAAAATAGCTAAAGAAGAATTGTGAACAAAATTATTTCGCCGCTGTTGTCAGAAATTTTTCCAACTGTCTGTAGAAAAATTAATCAATTATTCTTTATTAATTCAAGCTACGATTATTATTTTTTTTTTTAAACGGAATATCCAAGCCTGAGAATTGTGTAACTCGAAATGTAAAAACACATACGAAACGGATTATTTCTTGCGGAAATGAATCTCTCGTCACTCCATCCGTATGATGAAATCCGTGAGGGGATAATCTGTGGCCCGTTTAAATGATAAACACGTAAACACGCGTTACTTATTCCAACGGAGAGTTGGCGCCAGTACGAACGCTATTAATTGCATAACGCAATTTCGAACAGGTAGCCGTGGGGCGGGCGAAAATGATTCTATGTTGAAATCTATTGTTGCCCGTTTACGTTTCAACATTGGCCAACAAGGGTCAGTTTCCCTTTTCCCCCGAATATTTACCCAAAATATAATTATACCACCCGTTATTATGCGCGCGAATAATAATGGAATAATCGGATTTTTCGTGTAAAGGGAAAGAAGCTTCTCGCTTCTCTGTACTTGGAAAGTCTGCTCGAAATTCTTCCTCGTTGTGATGCACTCTGCATAGTTGCATTCTCTTTAGCATTCCTCTCCGGTCGAATATCCCTTATCCAAAAATATGCATCCCCTCGTGTCTGCGCGAAACTACTCCACACGCGTCGAACGATATTTTCCAAAGGAGACGAGTGATTTCTTTTTCCCTTTTTTCCCCCCGAAGAAACAAGAAAAAAGACAAGGACACACAAGATCGGATCGATCAGAACCGGTGGAGTGGAATTTCCAAAACGATTGGGAGAGACATTTCGAAAACAAGGGGATGCTCCGGAGAAACAACGAATATATCGAATTTACGAGCAAACCAGACGAATCCACGGGCCATGATTTCCACAATTCCAACGGCGAAGGGATGGGCCACGTTGGATGGATTCAAATTTCGTCCGATTTATTTGCGAAACGTTACCGCGCGGTGGAAAGCTCGGTAAACGACGTCGGCTGGTACGTCGCGTACATCTTGTTGCGCCTCCTGATTGCGAGCGTACGCTTCAAATAGGGCGGAAAGAGAGGCTTTGCCATCTTCGCTTCACGAGCAATTTCATTTCCACCCGTGGAAAATGTATGCAAATCATCCCTCTCGCCAACCGTGGCGAAAGAGCCAAGGCACCGCCCGTGATAACGAATTCGCGGGATTATCCGATTTCCTTGGGACAAGAAGCTGCTAACACGGCTCGACTGTGCCTCTCGCGTCGCTCGTGAAAAGTCGTGAAAAGTCGTCACGACTCGTCGCCCACTTTCCAAGATCGATGGATCGATGGGTGGTGGGATTGAATATCGGAGTGGGCCTAAACCGCCGGCTAATTCTGACGATTTTCCGCTCGAACCAGCTCTCAAAGATCTTGAGCCACAGTTATCTGGCGAGAGGTCCAAGATTAAGCGAGAGTATCTCTCGGAACGGACGAGTGAAAGATGAATCTGGACAAATATCCCCTCTGGATTGAGATGAATTGCGTTTGTATTGAGAACAAGATCGGCGGGAAGGTGACTGGATGTTGGGGACGAATTGTGGAGTGCGAATTTCTCCATTTCTATCCTCGAGATTTGATAAATCGTAGAGGAACTAGCGGTGAAAAATGTCATCCTTTTACGCGAAAAGTTAAAGATCGTGGGCGGGGAGAGGAGGAAAAAGAAAGGGTAAAACAGTCGTCTTAAACGGATAAAATATTTATAGAGAAATATTGAAGAGGAGTGGAAGAGAAGGATCGATCGAATCTCGAGCTTTTTAAAGAGAAATTACTCTTGGTTAATTATTTCTTCAATTTTTTTTCTTCTCCCTCGTTCTTCTCGTTTCGCGAAAATATACAGCTCTCGAAATTGAAAACTCTTCTTCCAATGGAACGATCGCGAACAATAATAGCAATTGAATATTTAAAAAAGTGGGTATTCCTTTTTCGTTTTTTTGATTACTTAATCGTTTGGCGCCTCATAAATTTTCATTAGAAATCCCACTCTCGAGCCTGTTCCCGTATCTCTTTATTTAGGTATTTTAAAGCAAAGCGCGGGGGCGCTCGAAGATCACGATCGTGACGTCATAAGCCGTAGGTATGCTTGTGACAGGTATGGAAATACAGGCGATGGCCTGCAAATTGCTTCTTCCACTTTAAAACCGGCCGTTTTACGCTTGATGCTGGTGACGTTCGACCACCATCTGGTGCGGTTCCCGGACGCTGTGCCGCCCGCGACCCCTTTCGATTTTTAATCGTGACTCGCAAACATTACCATTACTATTACACCGATCTGATTAACCTATCCCCGTTCATCTAAAAAAAATCCAACACGTTTCTAAACTTTTAAAACCGCAAAAATTAAATTTCGAAAACGCGTTTCTTTAAATGCTTCCCTTTCCGTTCCAATTTTCCACCTATTTAAGATTTAAAGTCTCTCGACGTCGTTCCTGAGGTATAAATTTCGAGTGGAAACGATCATTCCTCGATCCCGATCGTGGAAAGAGTTAGGATCTACCCAGAAACGCGTGACGTGGAATACGTATCAGTCGGAATAAATAAATAAATAAATAAGCGAGAGATCGTAGCATTAAAACGGATGTTCCTTGATGGAGATGGAATAAAAAAAAGATCTCTCTCGTTCTCTCTTTTTCTCTCCATCACGGAGAGAATTTCTCGGGAGGAAACGTAACGTGGAAAAATCTCGGAATAAGTCAAACTATCACTCATGAATTTTATTTTCCACGCCAAACGGCCACGGTGTCGCTCCACTTCCCTCCCATGGCTCGCTCTTACATCCCTTTCTCCAAGAGAATCGCATTTGCATAACATAAATGTACGCCTCGAAGGGAACGAGAGCAAAGGAGAGAGGGAGGTATCGTGAAGAGGGGTCGGACAAACAGACAAAACGGACACCAAGCAAGAGGCTTCTGCACGGTAAATCTTTGGATACGTTTCTCTCGTCTCTACGGTATTTTTTGCATTCGTCTCTTATTTCACCGTTCTTTTTTTTTCTTTTTTTTTCTTTTTTTTTTTTTACAATTGTCGCATACTTCCAACCTCGCGAGCGCTCGAATCTCATCCGATGCTCGAGTTTTAAGCCGCCGACGAATTATTTTTCAACCCCCCTCCCCACTCATCCACGACTCTCGCCTTCCATTTAAGCCGAGAGTATTGAAACCGTATATCTTTTTATCCCTTTTCTTCTTCTTCTTCTTCTTCTTCTTTTTTTTTTTTTCTGAAGCTTAGCGACACTTTATGATATCGAGAGTGAAGGGAAAATACGATGAGAACAATTTTCTTCCCGTCGAGTAATCCCTGGTAATGCTAGTTTGTGTCTTATCGAGCGATTTCAAAAATACGCGCGGGACTGGATTTATGCGACTGGAAACTGGAAAAATATTTAAATTTGTCGTATATATCAGAGATCGTGGAATCGTTTCATAAATTTTGGAGAACGAGGGAATGATTGTAATTAATGTAAAAAAAAAAAAAAGAAAAGAAAAGAAAAATCACTTTTACCGTTCTACTTTTAAGGGGACGATAATTTCGAAATCAGAATCACGATGATATGAAAAGAAAGGGCAGGGGGAGGAGGGAAGAAATATATTTTTAATATAAACGCGACGCGTCCGAAAATTTTTCACCGGAAATGGCGGACGAAATATTCTTGGCGGTTCGTATAAAATGCATTAAATTTGTATCGTACCGCTTTATTTCAATTCGGGGGAATAAAAATGGTTGTAATTTCTGGTACGGAATGTTCGATGTAATATCGGCCCGAAAAATTTTCACTCGATATATCAATCGTTTGCGAACGTTTCTAAAAAACTGATGAACATCATTGGTACTCGAGAAACGGTATACGCGATATTAATAACTCGTTACGCAAGAGACCGATTGTAGAAATAAAAAAAAAAAAGGAATGACGAGTTAAGCGGTTGGAAAATCGCAATGAAAAGCTCTTTAAAGGGGGCTTCTAAAGTTGAAATTATCTACGAGACTCTTTGGCTGCTCGAAAAACGACGAACAATGTTACTATTATCGCTGCTCTTTTCGAGAAAGGGAGAGGGAAAGAAGTGAAAACGAAAAGGAGAAATAGAAGATAGCAAATACGTTTAAAAATTTGCCTGGGAAATTGCTCGAGATTTCTTATCTCTACCGCAAAGATTTTTTTTTTAACGATACCTTTCACGTGGATCACATTTATCGTTCATTCAGGTCGCGCATAAAACAGGAATATTAAAAAATTATCCGGGATCGTGACTCATCGATAAAACGTGACGTAATTTGGAAAAAAACATTACGATCCGCGGCTCAACCGCGGCAAGGGATTGTTTTCTGAATTTTAATCCTTCCCAATGTATTATTAATATTCGTATCGCGATAAAAACCGATTTAACAGACCGATTTATCTCACTTATGCACTCGAAAAGCACGATGACGCGGAAAGGATAAAAGACGAACGAGAAAAATTTCATAAAAAGCGGTGACAAAAGTGGAAAATAAAGAAGAAAAGAAAAAAAAAGAGTCTTTGTAACAGCTACATCCTGGATATTTAAAAAATTCAATTTTTCGCGATAAGAACGAATTATGAATCGGAGAGGGTTCGTTATGAAATGTCATTTTCAACGCGGAAACTCTCTCTCTCTCTCTCTCTCTCTCTTGCTCTCTTTCCCTTCCGCATTATAATAAAAGCATAAGCGGGAAGTGGCGTGCACATGTTCATTAAAATTCAAACGTGCAATAATAAAGTATCTTAATTAAACAAAACAAACGTCATAAAATATATTTATTCACGCTCTGACCGTGGATAATACTTGACTAATTGGATAGAAAGTTTACGTATAAAGTATTGAACGTAAAATATAAGCAGGGAAGAAAACTTATTGTTAACGGATTTCATTTCGAAAGCAAAGATAGAAAAATCTTCGAAGTTTTTTTCCGTCTTTTAATAAAAATATTCCTCGTCGATATTTTGAAATTAATTTTCTTCGATTCTATCGATCCCAAGATTCTCTGGAATAATTATTGCGCGGAGTGTATTTATCATCTCGAACTTGTACCCCGCTTAATTTCGGTGATCTGTCTTTGCAGATTCGATAAACATTCCTGAAATCTATCGCTGTTTCGGTCGAGACGTGTTCATTTGCAAACCTCCTTCGTCAAACAGCTCCGACCTTAATGCCGATTGATCACCACTTCTTGTTCACCACGTCACGCTTCCTCTGTCGGGCGCAAACTTCGAAAAGTTCAAGGTACATAGATCCCGTAGACCGTAAGACAGGAGAGATAGTTGAACGCGGTATAACTCAGGAACAATTTCCACCAGGCGACAACCAAGCCGAACTCCACTTTTCGATTCGACCCTCGTACGGACCGTTCATTAGATCTTTCGTGTACGTTTTAGGGGGGGAGGGAGGATGACGGGATTACGTAAAACTCGGTGGAAACACTTTCTACTTACGAGACTATGGAGAAAAAAAAAGGAGCAAAGGACGAACCTGTTTAACCAGAGATCGCTGTTAACGTTGTTACAGCGATAATCAAACGGGGGACGAAGTTAAAATCGATCGATGGAATTGGAATGAATGGAATGGAATGAAATTACATTAAACAAAGAGTATTATAAATTATAACTAATGAAGAATAATTGGAAGGACGAGCGCAAAATGATTCTGAATTCATTCGATTCGATGTTGCACTCGTTACGAGAGAAGGAGAGTAACTCCATTTTCTTATTCCGTTATTCTCGTTTATATAAAAGTAATATAACTTCCTCCTAACGACTTTTATTTCCAGACATCTTTACGGTCTGAGGTCAGCCAGTTATGGCGCTCCAAGAACCCCTTATGAAGAAATCGTCGTTTGCAGAAATTTTTATACCCCCTTTAGGTAACAGCCTTTTTTGCTACCACCGTCTCGAGTGTATACGAATACGAATAGAGGAATCGAAGGAAATTGTCCAAAAAGAAACGTTGCGTGGCTTTCGACTCCTCCGATCGAACGATCTTCACGATATATATGTACCAATGATCGCAACTCACAATGAATAGCAAATATGTGAAACGATTATTGGCAAGGGGAAAATTTACACGGCCGGACCGTTAGTTTCAAGTGGACGAACATCACCAGTCAAAATGACGCCACTGTTCTCCGTTATACATTCCGTTATAAACGAGCTATACGACCTGGAACTAACGCGACCGCAAATTTGTACGAGTTGGAACGCGCGAGTCGCCCTCGGACGACTTCGTGTTTAGGAGTCAACGGGGTAATTAATAATAAACCCGGGGAGATCTTCCTCTTTTCTTCATCCTCCCTCCACCCGGCTCGAAACCTCACGGATAAAGAAGTGACGCTGAAAATGAAGTAGACGTAACGTAAAGTAGAAGTTTATCCGTATCAAATATGTTACAACGAAAAACGCGCAAGACTTGTGTTATACGTGTTCGGGAATAATTAGAGGAAACACGTTTCACGACGTGTTTCCGAGCGAAAGTACAGAGGGGGGGAGAGAGAGAGAGAGTTTGACCCAGCTAGGGGATCGTTCATTAGTCGCGGGGTTGCACGTGGCCGCGAACTTGCAGAAATTACAATGACTTTTATGGCTTGCTGCCGACCAAAATTTCTCGCATCAATTTCGAACGTTCCCAGCTGTGTTTGGCCAACAAACGTAGTTTCGACGTAGCTGCGAAAGAGATAGGTGCGCTATTCTGCGGAAATTGTAAAGAGCCCTCCCCCTCCTCCTGTCTGTATCACGATACAAGGAATTATACTACGGTTCTCAACTCGTGAAAGGGATTCACGAATATCGGGAGCGAGAGAGAAGATTTTGAGAAGATTATAACTATAATTTTATAATATATATATATATATATCGCGGCGTGGCGTCTCTTTATTATGATTAGACAATTTAATTATTGAACCGAGGAAAGATAATTTTACTGCGTTATTCAAGTGTGATGTATCTATCTATCTAAGAATAGACGGTTATACAATTTTATTGGAGGTCTGTAATTTAATCAATGGATTACATGCGGGGGGAGGAGGGAGGAGGAAGGGGGAAGGGGGATAGAGTATTGATCACATTGTACGAGATGATAGAAACGAGGGAAGAAGAACTCGGTTTACATCCACCTCTTGCCTACACGGAGGAAAACAAACAGGTTTTCGCGAAGCGGAGTGTTTTTTGCGACGTGCTTGAACATTGTTTATACGTTCCTATTACCGTATCTTTCGGTTCAGAATACTGATAACTTGCTTTTTCCATAAATATCTCTACGTAAATTTTAGTCGTATACCTCTATATATATAGACTTGCATAGAAAGTATGAAATTTTTTTTTTTTTTTTACGTTTTACGTATGAGTGATAAAATGGTGATAAAAAAAAGAAAAAATATTGCTTGAAAAAGAAAATATATGCGTCTTAAGGAGATATTAACTTTAAAGATATTCGATAATTTATAAACGTTATTCGTATAACGCGAAATAATGAAAGACCCCATACGTAAAATGTAAAAAAAGAATAATAAAACGAGAAAACCTATAGTTATCTACGCGATTCATTCATTCCTAACGTGTCGCTGCGGATAAGCCACGGCGCGTCCTTGGTTACATCTCGAGAATCGGGTATCGATTGCTTCTCTCGCACGCCGATGAAAAACGAGGGAAAGGAAAGAAAACACAGTGGAGCCCGTGTGCTCCCTGTGTCCAAGCAAGACAAACATGTTGCCACCAACCTTCCTTCCTATGTACTCTAACTACACGATTCCCTTTTACGATTCCCTTTTACGATTCCCTTCAATTCTCGAAACGTTTTACGGAACACGGACATTGCCGAAACGGCAACCCCCCATTTCGATCCCATTCAAATTCGCCCCATTTCCCTAACTCACCCCTTTCCCTCGTTCACGTCGTACGAAAATTTCGCGTTATTCTGTTCGCCCAATTATCACCCTAAGCATTCGCGAAGAGTGGCGCAGAAAATATGAAAAGAAGGGAAAAAACGATCGCTCGACTCACCGTTCCGCAGAGGTCCACGTAACGAAGGGGTTGTCGAAGGACGAGAAGTCGATCCGTTCGACGTCGATTGTTGACGATCGCAGGTCAAAGCACCGCTCGAGGAATCAGCTGATCGATGAATGACAATCTGCGATGATCCTCTCTCTCTCTCTCTACACTCCCTGGTGGAGGCGATTCTCCACCGAACACGAAACCCTCGCCGAACGAAGGTGCGCGGACGACTGACTGCCGCGGCCGTCACGGTGGGGTGTAGCTGTGCGCTGATTCTCCACGGCTTCCCCACTTCCAGCCCCCGTTCTCAATCCCTCCTTGTCGCGCCACTCCAACCTCTTCTCTTCCTCTTCTCTCCTCGATCTCACCCTTCCTCTTTCCCCCACGATACCCGTCCAATCGGCCTTTCTCCGTTTTTTCTTCACCCTTTGCGCCGTTTCGTCTTCATCTTCTTCGTCTTGTTCATCACGTTCCCGTCTTCTCACCCTCTTCTTCCTGACCACGGTTCTTCCTTCACTTTCTTCTCAGTTTTTTTTCTTTCTTTTTCCATCGACTCTTTCCTTCTTCTTCTTCTTCCTTCGAACGCGTCGATCGCTTTTTGTTAATTTATCGCGACATTTTTTCGTGGCCAAGTTTTTTCTTCTTTTTTTCTCTTTTCTCTGGATTACGAATCGTGATTATCGACCCTCCCTTTGTCTTTTTTCTCAACGGTCCAACTATATTTGATTTCGGATTCCCCGTACCATTTCCTTCCCTCCTAGAAAACCAATCTCCCTTACGGGTTTTTTCTTCGGCTACAGAGTTTATCTCTATACCGTCTAACTCTTTCCACCCCTCTGTCTCCTATCTTCTTATCCACGTTTATTACCCCTTTCCACAATTTTCTCCGCGATTTTCGCCCCTCCTCTATATTTTTCCTTACCCAAGTCCCTGTTCTCCATCCACCCTTCCCCCTCTACCGAGTAAAGGATCATCTCTCCCTATCGTCCTTAAGTTATCCCTTGTCTTTCTTTTTCCCACGCATCTCTCGTCTCTGTTGCATCATACACACTCAATATCGCTCCCGACTTCTCCTTCTTCCTCGACCGAGGAACACTCTGTCTCATTTTCTCTATAGACCCTAGCCTCGAACAAAGAGACGCAAATGCCAGAACTTGTTCGTCCACGAGATTTAACGTTCGGGGATGAAAGGAAAAATAGGAAAGAAGATACAGGAGCGGGTGTGATCGAGCTACGGGAGAACAGAAAGAGAGAGAGAGAGACAGGGTGCAAATAAGGCAGAAGGCGGGGGAAGAAGACGAAGGGGTGCGCCCCAAGGTGGAAGAACACCGGCGATTTATTGGATCTTAGAGATCAACGATCACCTATATACGCGGAGAAAAGTTCGTTCAGTAGAATTCGAGACGAGATACTTCGGTCGTTTTCCGTCTTGGTGGAAAAAAAAGGAACGTGGGAAGACGAAAAAGAGATAGCGAGAAAGGGGAAAAGCACAATGAGAAATCAACTGTTTCTGTTTCTGTTTCTGTCCAGATTGATTCCGAGCTCGGTTTCAAATATCGATGCCCGTTTAAACTCCTTTTGAATCCATTGAATTTTGATTTTTGTATTATTTAAAGAACAATCCATCTTCTTTCTTCTAAATTTTTTCGATATCAAGAAATTACGTTCAATTTTATTACACGGAAATATAAGAATGGAATATCGATCCATTCAAGACGTATCCGATAACGTATCGTTTTGAATAAACTAAAGAAGAAGATTGTAAAACGATATCGTTATTGCAAAAAAAAAAAGAATACTTCCGTCTCCCAAGGATTTCGTAATAAAAATCCTCGTCCCAAATTGAAGGAAGTCCCGAGGAAACGAATTCCATTAAATAAAATCACAATATTCGTCTTCCAAAGTAAAACTGTCACGCGAAGAAAAATCATCGAATAAAATTTCACGACGCATTACCAACATCGTAAGAGAATCGAAACCCGTTTTTCGAATAAATATCGCGAATAAGATTCTCGAAAATAAATGAACCGCGATAGAAACGAGCAAGAGAACGTTCCGCCATAAACCGATCATCAAGTATCCGGCCAGTATCTGAAATCGACAATATCCCCCTATATACACGACACGTAAGCCTACACGCAACTACTACCACCAGCTTTCAATTTGGCCAGAAAATAATTTACACTTTGGAACGTAGGAACGGGGGGATGGGGAGGGACTCCGCGGGGAAATTTATCGCGAATATGCATGCGCCATTTATGAATATGAATTATACGGGGCAAATTATTATGCATCGCGAACGAAGAAAGTTCACGAGTGGGACTTGCCGCTTGTCGCGGGCCAGGAACCGGAAATAGAGATACGGGAGATAGAGGAGATCCCTTCGCATCCACACTTTCCGCCTCGAGACGTGTCGAGACGCTTGTACACTGCCTCGAAAACTTTCTCCAAAAGTGCGTTGAACCGTCGCGACACGCTCCCTCTACACGTACTCCTCCCAAACACACTACTCCTCCCTTGGATCGATCCCTTCGTCCCTCGAGGTTATCACTGCGAAACGAGACGGGCAAACCGATACGTTGCAACACCGTTTCCACGTATGAAGATCACGTAGATCGTAACGAAGCGGGAGGCAGGGCAGGGATCCGCGCCGAATGCCATAACTTTGAAGGGGGGCTCGAGTCGTGACAGGCGCGTTAGCAATGATTTAGCGTGCGGCACAACCCCGAGGAACCATGCTCGGCCACCGTGACGCGCAACCAGGAAGGAATATCCAGTCGGAAATATCCGGCGAGGTTGGATGCGCTGGATGGCGCGGAACGAGAGGGATGGGGGAGGACGAGGGCTCGCCTTGTTTCTACCGCGATTCGACGCGCGGGGAACGTGACGGTGGTGGCAATTTAATATGAACGGAACAAAGTGCGGCCGTGAAGATGGAATACTTTAATTTCTGGGTCACTGCGACCAGCTGTCAGCTGTGATTTAGCGCGAAATGGGAATTAGCCGGTGGAGAGATATTCGAAATACGAATTGTTGGATAAACTTGGGAAGAGAAAATCCGATTGTTACGTTTCCTCTTTCAGCCGCGAGTTTGCGGAATATTTTTGAATCTTTCTTTCCTTTCCCTTTTTTTTTTTTGTTTTTTAATTTCCCTCGTAAATTCGAGGAAATCGTCGTTCGATCGTCAACGAGAGTTTATTTCGCACGCACGCGTCGTCGTCGTTGTTGTTGTTGCGTCAAATTTTGCACTTCGTTTCATCGACTCTCTCTTCAATCCTAATTGCAATTTGTTCCTGTTAACTGGATTTTCACGTGAATGCGCAACGGTATTGGAAGTAAAGTTGCGCATAGCGAAATGGAAACACGTGTTAAATGGTAACGTATAACACGATCGTTGCTCCATTATAAAATGTATTAATCGGTGCTCGATCTATATAATTTCAACCTGGATTATCGCCGGAATTCACGATTCCCTCTGCACCAGATATTTAAGGCGAATAATCGTATTTTACGGCGCAACAACAGCCCCGTGGAAAATTGATATTTTGCCGCTCCGAGAAACGACTTTTTCATTCTTGGAACGGGAATGCATGAATATTTCCTGCTTCCTTCGAATCGACTAAAGGGATAAACGTGTGCGTGTACATATTTGCCCGGAAAATTTAGGCTGAATAATTGGGCGCGGGATAAGAAAAGAAAAAGAAGGGGAAAAAGTAGATCAACTGAGAGAGGATGGGGCCACGTTCAAAAATAGAGCGGTCCACTATCTTGGTCCACTCATCTCGCCGGTTTCGTGTCACTGTCCTCGTAATTTATTCATACCCGTACACCCGTCCATCGTCTTGCTCCGGTCCATTCTGTGACGTCACGTTGACCCTTAAACCTGGCCCGACGACCACTCGCTCGATCCGAGACTCGCAATTTCCTTTCCGCGCGACCAGAGAATCCGCGCCAGAATTTAATACGGACCTTTATCAAAGTTTCAACGGTGGAGATACACTCAATGGTGGAGAAAAAAAGAAAATAGAACGAGCATATCGTTCGAAGAATTTTTTTATTTTTCTTTTCTTCTCTTTGCTTTCTTTCCAGAATAATTTTTAAGAGATATCGTTATTCTTTTCGAAGGTACGAATTATTATTTTTTCATTTATTTATTCTTTTCCATTTGATTTCGCTCCTAACTCTATCCCCTCCTCGTGCATAAATAATATTTTATTCGTAGTTACGAATAAACTTTACTTCCCGTATCATTTTACAATTGTTGAATTTTAATTTGTATAATAAAATCCAAATTTCCTATATTTCCTATATTTCACGGAAATATATATATTTATATTTGAAATGAAAAATTGAAAGGATCGATCAAAGAGCGATACATTATGCAAATCTGTGCAGGAACGCGTGACGATGTTTCATTCGGCCGATCATCGGATTCGCGGGATACGCGGTAAAACGTACCAATCAACGCTGCGGAGCGTGCTCATCCGATGGCATTAATTTATCTGCAATTAGAGGGAAATTTCAGGGCGAAAGGGGGTCGTTGCCACCGAAATAAAACGACGTGCCGTAAGCACAACACGTGGACACAATGGCTCCGTAATGAAACGATCCTGTAATTCCTATTCTATGGGTCGACGAGAAAAGAGGGGGAAAAAAGAAAGGAAAAAAATATATCTTCGCTGCTTCGGTGATCGAGCAAGTATCGTTGCCAAGTCTGGGCAACGAAACGATGGAACCATCCCGTGTTCTTTTTTTTTTTCCTCCTCCTCCTCGTCCCCTCTCCCCCCTGTGTTATCCGAGAAGCGACCGATATTGATTACAGGTGCCGGTTTTGCGTTTTCCTCGTCTTGATGACACGTTTTTTTCAATATGTTGTGACGAATGTTCGTTTTCGAATGGAATGTTGGAGATGGATCGCGACGCTCCAAGCAATATTGCGCGAATCCAGAGACGTTAGATTTATGGTCCGTGGCCGCATAACAGGTTTTTAGAAAAATTCTTTTTCGTCGTCGAGGGGAGGAGGGGAGCGGAACATCGAGCGTCGAATACGGTTTAGAAATCGAAACCATTATCATTTTATGGATGAAAGTTTCACGGCAACTTTTCGGGATTGATCCGCGCGCGTGTCCGAAGGAAATATATTTCTGTCCGTTTAATTGAACGTACCGTCAGGCTCCAATGCAAATTTCGCCCAAGTTAGACGAGAAAGTAATGAAGTCGCAAATTATATGCGGAACAACGTGAAAGTTGGGCTAACTGGAATTAGATGAGCGTTTCTCTTTTACTCGTCCAACGGGACGGGTTCTTCCTCTCTCTCTCGTTGAACGTTCTACACGTTGGAAATCAGTGAGAATCATCCGTTTCCCCTTTCACTCTCTTTCTTCGTCCGAAAATTAATTATTCGATTGGATATGCAAGAAAGAAGAAAAATTCCTACCGCTCACATATAATTCCATCCTCGTTCGCAACTCGTCGTCGACTGAATTCTATCGAAACACGAATGTTTCTATACACCGAATGTTTATACACACCGCGATTACGAAAGCGAATACGAGTCGTCGATTAATGTTTCGTTTCGTTCCGTTCGTGTTTATAAACGATTTACGATTTTCTTTTCTTCCTCAATGACAGAGAAATAACGAACGAACGAATATTCAAGGATACAAAACGAGCTCGAAAAAAAAAGAAATATCGACGAGATTTCTCGTTTCGAAAAAAGAAAAAAAAAAAGAAGAGAAAAGAAAAAAAAGAACCATTTGCTCGATACTCCGATGGGATGTAATAATACCGTGGACCGTGTGGAAAAACGCGATACAGATGGAATGTGATATTCGATGGGAATGTCTGGGAAGACGGTAGAGAGAAGAAAAATATAAAATATACGCCCCTACGTCAATATTGATTTATTAGGATGGAGGCAGAGTCTTTGGGAACCTCAACTTTCCTCGCCAATCACCAAACGTCCCTTGAATACCGTCAAACAGTTGATGATAAATGACCGAATTGATACCGGGGTGATCGTCCTGTTTGAAAAATTTCGAGAATAATGTCTCGCGACTTCGGTCCGATACTCGACCGAAACTCGATCGATAATCCGAGGCGATACGTCGTGTTAAAAGAGAAAAAAAAAAAGAAAAAAGAAAAAAGGAAAGTATGGAAAAATAAATAGTTACAAATAATTTGTAACGATTTATCGAAGGATTGGATACATGGTTTGGAAAGAAGAGAGAGAAAGGGGAGGGGAAAAGGAATGATCGGTTGAAAAACGAAATCGTTAAAAGAGGAACGAAAGAAAGATCGAATTTAACCTGAGAAATATCCCGATGTCCACGTTTATCGTTTCCTTAGATTGTGCACCGTGGTTTATCCCGGCGACTGGATCGTAAACTCACACATTGACTCGCCGCACCGGAGATGGAAGAAATCGAAGGGCGCCATGCTGTAATTTCCGGTACGTCCAGTCGTAGCTGGATTGAAAAACAAGAAGGAAAAGAATTCTATCGGGGGAGAGGGGGTAACAAATTCCAGATTGTTTTGCCCTTCGTCACCCTGATTGCTCCATTATTTCTTCGATCGTTTTCTCTTCTTCTAAGCTTCTAAGAAATTTATATTGTCGTAGGGATTAAAAAAGAAAAAAAAAAAAAGCTATAAATTTTAGCTCGTAATTTATATATACGATCACCCGGAGGTGATAAGGTAGCATTAAATGTGTTTTCATATTCAACGGGACGAAATCACGGGATAAAAACTGTGAATGAAGGAATAAAATTAAAACAACTCGAGATTTATATCGCGTCACGATTAAATATCCTTCCGTCCAGAAATTACCATTCGAAAATCGTGGAAAGTTGTTTGCCATCCAGATCCAGGCCGCAATTAGATTTTCGCGTATCCTTTCGTACGAGTGCATTCGAAACTTGCACGGGGCTGTTTCCAGCGTCACGTTGCAGCGGACTAATTAGCGTCGCGTCACGCTGCCTTTGATCCCTGTAAATTGATAATGGCACAGTATCACCCCTCCCCCTCCTTTACCAACAGCGAATTCAATTCTGTCCTTTTCACCCTCGACCCTTTTTCGCCGCCTCGCGAAACATCGTAGCCCTGCACCGCCTCTTTTCGACATCAACCCCAAAGGATCTCTCTATACGCGTATAGAGTGGCCAGCAGCCCGCCACTTTTCTATTTTCTTCGCTTTCTACCTGTGCACGAGCGACTCGCAGCCTCGTTTCTCGCGCTCAAAGTCTCCGCCAACGGCCTCGCCCCTCAAAGCGATTCCCTCCAGAAAAGAAATCGCTTCCGGTGATTCACGCTCGATCCCTCTTTCTCTTATCCTTCCTTTTCCTTCCTTTCCTTTTTTCAACCCCCGTCCGGTGAAATCTAATTGACCCTCGCCCGATCAACGATAGATAAAAGAACAAAGGAGCCATGGATTCGCGGATTGGTTATTATCCGGATGTGATGTATGGAGTGTGGAAACTGGATTAACCGTTCGTAGTTAGAGTAACCTTTGAAATTGATTTTCCATTTCTTAGATAGGTCGCGGAAAGAGGGTATAAATAAGGTCCCTTTTGAACGTTAATGACTCCATCGAGGGTTGATATAATTTATCCATCTTCCCGATCTTTCTTTTTACTTCTTCCTTTTTCTTTATTTTTTGTTCTATCTACAACTCGATTCCGTCCCAACAAATTTCTCCAAGATCGAATTCAATTTTGTACATTTATCTAGACTCGTTCGAGTTGGCAACAATTGACACTTCGATCAAGAAGAATTAATTTACATTTGGGAAGAGAGAGAGAGAGAAAGAGAGAGAGAGAGAGAGAGAGAGAGGGATTGGATGGATCAGAGTGGAGAGGTTTACAGTGGAAGGGTAGAAAAAAATAAAATAAAGGAGCGAAAAAACTTCGTGTCTAATAAAATCTACAGCCGGCAACATCTGGCTTACCTTTCTCTCTAGAAAATAAATAAAAGTGACGGATGTTTTTTCTCCCCTCCCGTTACTTCTGCATTTCATATGCGCCCGAAAATCCCGTTTCTTCTCGCGCCTCTATCTTCTCTTCCTTTTCTTTTTTCAATCGCGTCTGACACAGCGTCGGGTCACTGAAAAAAAGAAAAAAGAAAAAAGAAGGAGAAAGAAAGAAAGGAAGAATTCTTACCACAAACGAGAACACTTGCCAGACGAGTTTCTCAGTTGCTATTACTCCTTTCGGCCGAGCATGGTGAATCGGAAGGACACTTAAAATAAATTTATCCGGCATCGAATCGGTCCAACGTTTGTACCTCGATTCGGTTGAACGAGCCGAGCTTCATCTCAGATTCAATCGCGCCTGAAAGTGAAGATTTCTGATTAGTCGAAATTTTCTACGAATGATTCTTTCCTTTTTTTATTATTATTATTATTATTTTCTTAAAATTAATCCGTCCTTTTACAGTTGATTGTCGAATTACAATTTGTTCGAATATCCTTCTTTTTTTAGGGGATAAAAGTTCGAAAGGGAAAAGTTTTTTGGGAGTAAAGTTGGGGGAAAGCAAAGTGCAAAAGCAGAACTTGATGAGATTTTAGACACCGAGAAACGCGACAATCACAGAGGCTAGCAACTCTTTCAGACGATATTACGAGCCTAATTGACACCACTACTTTGCACTATGTAAAACGTCGAACATTGGAACGGATTCAACTCGACGACAAAGTACCAAGAAGAATACCCCTCTCTTCAACCGCGAAACCTCGCAACTAAATTCTTCCCAAAGCGTGTCATCTATATTTCACGAACGACAGACAGACACGTTCCGTTCAGAGAAAGAGGGAGAAGTGCGTTTTTAAATTCGCTTTTAAAAACTTTGCTTTTAATAACTATATTCTCTTTTTTCTTTATCTTATCGTATTTCTCATCCCTTGAAAGATGATCAATTTCGAGTGAAATCCTTATAATTTGTATGTTCGACAATTAAATCCAAGTAAAATCCATTGCTAAGAGAAACTAAAACTTTCGAAGCAATTTCTTTACCTTCGTCCTTTAATTCTTCCCCCTCTAATTTTCCCTTCAATGATCTTTTTTCGAATCGTCAACGACACCGATAAATCGTGTCGAATCCAGTGCAAGCAGAATAAAGCAAAGAAGAAAAAAAGAAGGTGGACTTTTCACTGTCATTCAATGAGATCTATCGTGACTACGTCGTTGGAGTGTCGAGAGGGGAAATAGAATAAAAGTCGTGGAAGAAGAAGAAGAAGAAGAAGAAGAAGAGTGGCAACGCGAGAAACAATGGAGTTAGAGAAAAAAAAA
Organism: Apis cerana; assembly: GCF_029169275.1. NCBI lineage: Eukaryota > Metazoa > Arthropoda > Insecta > Hymenoptera > Apidae > Apis > Apis cerana. Next base: position 5,887,847 of record NC_083864.1, on the reverse strand, counting down.
TGGGTGTCACGACGGTGCAGCCTCCTCTGCCCCTATTTTTCATTTTCCAACCCTCTCTTTGCCAGCGAGGCGGCGAGGAAAAGAGAAACAAGGAGGAGGGTGGTCGCTCGTCGATGGGGTGGAATGTCTCGCGCGCTTGTTTGATTTCATTCGGAAAACCAATTGATTTGTTTGCGTCCATTTCCGCCCGGGCAACACTATTTTCTATCGAACGCGAACCGTGCCGGTGAATCGCTTGGAAAACTGAACGCGCTCGTGAAATAAATTCCCAACGTTTACGCGACGGGGGTTTCCACCGATGAACGTTTCCAATCGAAAGAAACTTTACGGATCCAGGATAGGGCGCGCGACAACTTTGTGCTTGTCACTTGTCTTGAAAAACTTCATTTCCTCGGATGGAAATGTTTGCCATAAGAAAGGAAAGGGAGGGAAAATAGAAATATCGAGATATACGGGATGCTCATAAATTTGGATCGCGTTTTAGAAAAATATATGGAAGAAATATTTTTGATGAAAAAAAATATATGTGATAAACAGCGAGGAAACAGTGACCAGAATTTCCCTTTAAACGATGCGGCGAAGAAGAATCGTTATTTTGTCATTTTTGTGTAACTAATTTACAAGTTAAGAATAATCAAAATAATTAAAGGAGAACACGCTTGGAAATTTTAAAACTGTAATAGAATAAAATCCTTTCGAATGGAATGAGGCAATTGGAGAGAATTACAATTCGAGACGAGTTAGATTTCCCATTTCTTGATTCCAATGTAACGTATTACCAACGTATTAATTTGCCTTCGTTCCAATAACCAGATCAACAGGTAAACCATAACGAACATAATAAAAAAGAAAGTAAGTTAAATAAACAAGTGTAATAAACAAACACCAACTACACCGTTCACTTTGTTATACTCCACTCTTCTTCTAATTCCTCATCCCTCGAATATCTTTCTCTCGTTTAAAGTAAATATAAGAAATTGGCTTCGTCAGCTCGGTTCCACAGTTTACCCCTGTTGAATGCATTTCTATCCGACGAACAGGATTAAGCACAGTTCATCTCTTTTCCCCCGAGGGATCGAAGCACGCACTCAAAGCCACGCGTTTAGGGGTGGAAAGCAGCTCTGTCTGTTTCCATTCGACCCTTCATCCCCCTCTCCTCCCTCCTCCTCCTCCTCGCCTGTTCCAAGCATCGATTCGAGCCCGGCCACCTTCACCTGTTTCACCCTGGCACGAGGGCAAGCCTCGAAAGGAAAGCTCGAAAGCTCGAGACTCGTCGAACGATTGGGCGCATTTGGGGAGACGAAAGGTAACAACGGTGGTAGCGGTCCCGAAGGGAATTAAATGACGGGCACGCAGGCAACCTCGCGAAAATTCACACGTGGAACCTTAATTCGAACGTTTTCGCATGGCGGGAAGTCGGTGGTGATTACCGTAGAATTCACACGGAATGCGTAATAAGGAACAAATAGAGAACGGGCATTGAGATCTCGAGAACAGTCGCATCGTTCGAGTGGAATTAACTTTTATCGCGATACAAGTTATTGCAATGTGGTGATGAAGTAAGAAGAACGATTTGAAGAGTAGATTTGAGATCGTAGAGAATGAAGTAAAGTTGGAAAGATGGAGAAGTAACTGTGAAAATTTATTTATTATATTTTTCGCTAGCAATTTTTGTAATAATTATTTTGCAATTTTGCAAAAACGAAGTGAGATAGCAATAGAATGACATAAGTTTCATAATATCTGTTTCATAGATGTAGTTGTAGTAGTTGAAGTTGAAATTATCTATGTGTGAAGTTGTATAGATATCGTTTATTTGAATTTAAAATTAAAAAACATCACCCGATAACTTTTTTTTTATCTATTTTATTAACTGATTGGAATTTAATTAATCCTTGTCCTTGATAATCACATAATAAAAATTTCCAATCTTGCAATTCATCTATTTCGAACATAAATTATAAAATATAATTGAAGAAAAAGTTGATTTTACAAAGTACAAAGCGTCTGATAAACACTTAATCGATTAAAAATATGAAACAAGATTAATTATTAATGATGTATAAATAAAATAAATATAATTGTTCGATTGATTTCGAGATTTTAATCAATCGAAATCAAGATGATACAGACAAATTAAAGATAAAGACAAGTTAACATATATAATGTTTAAAATAAATCAATAGTGGTTAACAATTATTCAAATATAAAGATATTGAATTTTAAATAATCCGATATGCTTGTTGGAAAGTGTTTATTTATAACAATTATTTATAACACAACTATAAAACTATAAAACATTTTATTGTTTAAAAGTTTAAAATCCCTGTAACTTTCTTGTACAAATGTTCTATAAAAATCGATAAAATTTAATATATAAAAATAATCTTAAAAATTAATTGCATTGTCAAATATTGCACAACAACGATAAACCGATCATATTTGTGTATATTAAATGACTTTAAAAAATAAAAAGATATACGTATAATTTTAAAAATGCACTTCGTAATCACGTTATTTTAACCGCTATTTTCCGCTAATATTCTAATAAGTACATCGGTATTTATATATGTTTGCTAAACCCATTCTTTCAAAATAGATATGTATGTATATATATATATATGTATAAATGTAAAAATATTTAAAAATTGTCATAATCAATAAGACACTTGTAAGAGCACTTATGAGATAACAATATTATACACAAAGAATGAATAAACATTACTAACATATCTTTTACCATATATCAATATAACAGTTGAATAATTCATATGCCATTATGCCAATCGATACAAAAATGATTAATCGTACCCTTTCTTAATCGATAATTGATTCCATTATGGTACGAATTGTAAATCGAGGCCTCGAAGCGTGAAATTTTTTTCTTCAATCTTCAGCATAAACTTTTACTATTTGTACTCGTTTTTCAATTTGTTTCGTAAAATCTTTCCGCTTGCGTTCTTTGGTAGACTGTCAACAAATGTCACTCCTCCTACAATCACATCGTGTCACGTGATAAAATATTTAATTATGATCATGCAAAAATAATAATGAATTTCTACATGTATGATTAATTTACATATAATACATATGAATAAGATATAGCGTATAATATAAAAAAGATTATATAAATATTAATATTCTGAAATAATTTATAGATCAATTATATTATTATATTAATATTCTGAAATAATTTATAGAATAATTATAGATCAAAGATCAAGATATATATATATATATCTTGATCTTTGATCTATAATTATTCTATATATATATATACATATAATATGAAGCACTCGATGAATTTAATAATTGTTGGATTAAACAGGTAATTCATTATTAATTAAAAATAGGATTAAATTACCGGAAATAAAAAATTATTTTTTTTTATTATCTATCGCCAGATTATGGACTTTATTCGTGCGATTTATCGCATCATTATTATTTATCATAATAACTGAGTCATTCGTTATAAAAATATAAAATAAATGGCAGTTATAATCGAAACAAAAAATTGTTTTACCTCTGAGTTGTTTATATTCCGACACTTTATCCTTTACAAAATTTTTAATATCATCATCTGTCGTTTTGGTACCTTCCTTGAGAATTACGAAAGCTTTAGGAATCTCGCCGAACCTTTCGTTTGGAATACCAACCACAGCTGCCTCGATAACATTTGGATGTCTTTTTATCAAAGCTTCCAACTCGGCTGGTGGTACCTGGTGCAAAATTTCGAAGAGATGAAATTAAGAAAAAAAAGAAAAAGAAACTATTAAATTAATTGTGTCACTATTAAATTAATTATGTCAAACTATTAAATTAATTATATCATTATGTCATTAATATTTCACGGATACATTCTAATATTTATCAACTATATAAACTGGCACAATTGAAATGTGGAACATATGTTTTACGTAAATGAATACACGTGATTAGAATTACGTTGATACTAAATTGAATTATGAAACTGCGATTACAAAGATCAATACATAACATTTTTGATACAAATACAATGTAATAAAATTTGTTAAATTCCAAATACACGATAATATTCAATAAATAATGAAATAAATAATTAAAAGCTTTTGATCGAGGGGATTCGTTCGATTAAAAAATTATTAATAATTATTAATTACTATTGATCAAAAAGATAATCGATCATTCAATCGAATAAAACGTGAAACGTTTACCTGGAATCCTTTAACTTTGATCAAATCTTTCTTTCTATCCGTGACAAAGAAATAAAACTCGTCGTCGAAATAACCAATGTCCCCAGTTTTCAGCCAACCATCGACAATCATCTCTCTCGTCGCCTTCTCGTTGTTTAAATACCCTTTCATGATATGAGGCCCCCTGGCCCATATTTCTCCCTTTTGACCAGCTATAGAAATATCCTCGTTCGTTGCCGAATCGACTAGTCGTAATTCGCAACCGGCAATGTTTTGTCCGATACTTGTTGCTTTTCGACTCCACGAATCCAAGCAAATCACGGGTGAAGTTTCCGTCATCCCGTATCCTTGTGAAGAGAGGGGAGGAAAAAAAGAAAAAAAGAAAATAAATCTTATTTTCACAATCATGGAAAGATTCGTATAAGTTTTAGAGAGAAAAAAAAATTTTAATTAAAATTCGATTTCCCATACCTTGAGAGAATTTCAAGTCATCACTGTTTATCTGATATCTTTCGTAAAATCTTTCCACATCCACTTCCGGTAATGGTGTTGCACCAGTGATAATGTGATGTACATTTTGGAAAATCTCCTTTTTAAGCAAAGGACAGATATTTATAAACGTGATCAAAGATGGTACCGCGAATAAACCTGTTATCTGCGTGAACAAAACACTTTTATCAAAAATATTTCTACGAATTTCATGGATGAAAATTTCGTTCGAGCATAATTTACTTACTTTGTGTTTCGTTAAAACGTCCACGAATATTTCCGGCGTGAACTTTGGAAGTGTAATAATTTTTGTACCGTTATGGAGGCGAGGCAACGTCGCGGCATTCAATCCGAAAATATGGAAGAAGGGTACAATTAGGGGTAATACCTCTTGAAAATCGGCTGGAAATAAATGATCGATCTTGTTAACTCGAGGCTCGATGCCTTGATTAAATCTTAATGATTTAATTTAAATATGTTAAATTGTTATTCACCAGTTGTATGTCGCCACATTCTTTCTTTCGTCGTATATTCCACCATTTCCATGTTACTTACTAAATTCCTATGCGTCAACATGACACCTTTCGGCATGCCAGTCGTTCCACTGGAATATGGCAATATGGCTAGATCATTCGAGGTCGTTTGATAATGCGTTATAGGCGGTAATGTTTTACCTCGTGTGACAAGATCCTGTAAAAAAGGAATGAAAAAAAAAAAAAAAAAAAATCAACGCATAAATATATTACGCAATTACACATTAATATGTAAATATTCACTCATAATTTCGAGTTATTATTTAATAATTCATACCTTAAACGGCACACTGCCTTCGGGAATAGATCTGGTACCATCCTCGATAACCACGAAAGGTCCTCGTGAAGCGGAAGTATTTTTTCTTGCTTCAAGAACAATATGTGCAATTTCTGCAACTGTAATAATCGCAGCTGCCTCGCAATCCTTTATTTGCTTCTTCATTTCCTCTGTTTGAAATGAATCATCCACGTTAATTCTATATTTTATATAGAATTTTATATCTATTTCTTTGATCAATTATAAAGCAATTATAAATCTTATTAAAAATAAAGATCATTAAAAATGAATTATGAATTTTTTATCGAGTACAAAAAAAAACATTAGATTATTAAAATTATATATATATATATATTATGATAATTATATTTATGATAATTAAATAATTAAAACTTAATGATAGTTTTTAGCACTTTAAATTTAGTAAGTGCTCCAATATGATTCAATATTTTTACGTAGTATGATATTTTTCCATTATTTTAATCTTTCTGCATATTTATAATAAACCAGATAATATTATCGAAGGGACATTATACGAATATAATATTTTAAAGTACATTCAAATGTATACGAATGCATACTCGAATTTAAATAATTTCGATTTTGAACAAACAATATTAGATTTTTCTTAATAAATTCATATTTTTTTTACACAATATTTATACACTAATTATTAACGTTTATCTCAAAGTAAATTTTTAATTTATTCCGTTACTCGTATACTCGTATTTAAATCGTATTCTGCTTTTAAAATACTTACAATCATATTTAAAATATTTATTCTATCTTTCTCCTTTTTTATAAATATATATATATCGTATATTTTTTTACATATACTCGATTCAGTTTATCGAACAAATTGCAAATATTTATTTACTTTTTAATACAACAAACAAATCTCAAAATATTAATCATTATATGATAAAAACAATTTAATTTTTTCTTCCTCGAAGAATATTTTTCATGAAAATATTATAAATGTTTACTTATAATATTTATTATTAAATTAAATATTTACGCATATTTCAATTTTATTCTTTGCTCATTCACATAATTATTACTTACCGATTGTGTAAGTAGGATTCATGGTAGTGAGAATAAGATCAGCCTCTAAGACACCGACTGCGGCTAAAATCGTTTCCGGATAATTGGGCGTTATTAGGGCCACCAAGTCACCTTTCTTCAAACCCATATTCCTCAAACTTCTAGCGATATAATTACTCGCGTCTCTCGCTTCAGCGTACGTGTATTTTTTCCCGGTCATCGAACATTCCTAAAAAACGGTAACATCGAATAGATTAAGATGCTTTTTAATTTTGCCGTGGTAATTATATTAAAACGGAGAGTTCAATAATAATAATAATTCTCACACAAGATCGTATCATATAATATCGCATTATATTTTTTACAAAATAAAATACAAACAGAATAATTTGGATGGAAAAATTATTTTTGTCACGTATATTACCAATGCAATGCGATTAGGGAACAGTTCGACATTCTTCCATACGTATTCATGAACGAGGCTATCGGAAGGAGTGAAATCCCCAAACGGCGAAGGGAAAATTTTTTTCCCATTTTCATCTTCTATGAATTTGTGTTGAGCTTGAGTAGACGCATATTTCACAAACCGGTTTACAACTTTTGTTCCGCTCTCTGATATCTGGCCGAGTCTACGTGCATAGCGAACAAACTGCTTTACGCTTGTCATTCTTTTCACTTTCTTTCACGTATACGTCGTGACGTATCGAAACAGTTATCTGGAAGAATAAACAATAAAAAAGCTCAAGTGAAATTTTGACTTAGGAACGAAATAAATAACTTTCAAAATTTCCGGATAATAATAGACGAAATAAGGGACATCAGTTAATGTAGGGCTTAATCCGCTTAACGAATACAGACACAAAGTTATAAAGTGTCGAAGATAGAAATAGATCCATTGAAAACAGCGGTTCCCTAACTAATTTTATCTGAAGCCTAACTTTACGATGTAGAATTCTAAATAGAATTCTAAAAACCGCTAAAACGAATGATCTTTGTTTAATTATGTATTTGTTCACGATATTTAGTTTATAAATTAACTGACTTTATGAATTTTAAATTACATTTTAATGAATTCTCTGAAAAGTGGTGATTTACGATTAAAATTAAAAGATCAATATTTACATTTCTTTCGTTGTTAAAATATTTGTCGTGTCAATGATTATTATTATTACTATTCTATCAATGTATACCAAATTGCATTCGATTACTATATTGTGATATGAAAATCGAATGAATGCATCATTTACGATGCTAAATAAATGACATTTTATCAACAGTGTGAATTCATTATATCGAATCAAACGACGTTTTATTCAGTGGAACGAGTTGCTGGTTCAACAATAAATAAGGGTTCAAAGTGCGATCCACTTATCGGTATCAACCTTTTGGATATCTCTTGGATGTACATAAATACGTACCGATTATTACTTCGCTTATTATCGTGATAAATGGTACAAGAGCCGATCAATTGTAACCGGCAATTGTTGAAAAATTTGTACTCAACATCGCAATTTCGAGCATGATACCAACGATGAGATACGATTCTCCACGATATAATAATTATTTAAACGTTCCATTAGAATCCTCTTACTCTATTCAATTCAAAGGTCGAAAAGCGAATTAATGACTCGAGTCACGAAACGAAAGGAAAACGGATGTTGTACGATTTTTTATCCGACGATAGAATTTAATAATGAGTTCACGATACGAAGTGTTGAAATCGAAAGGAGACCAATGTTCATAGCGGGTCAAGCTTTCGACTTCTCGGCATTTGAAACGATGCGGACACGATACATCGGCCTTAAATAACATTCTAAGTAAGCGCTTTCTCAGAATGAGAACGTTCACTTGGTAGGGCGTTAGTTACAAATGTGTGTACGATGAACGGCAACATATTGTTTTGTTCGTTTTCTAGCTGCAACGCAGTATCGTGAATGAAGCGAATACTGACTCTCCGATAAACTCGCGGAACGTTGGCCCCATAACGAATACAAACACGAAATAAACCTTGTTCTCGGTTAATTAATCGATAATAGAATACAACGTTCAATTTATCCAATCATTTAACGGAATGAAAAAAAGAAAAAAAAATCGTATTTCGTGTTTCCAAGTTCGTTTGTAAGATCGGGAAGGAAATCGGTCTATTTCGATTATTTTTCCCATCGATCGATCTCGTTTCTCCTGAGACGGGGAAATCTGTCTCCGATCCTCGTTTCGCTTCGATCCTAATCGTCCAAAATCGAGGACCGAGTTGAATATATGAAAAAGAAAACGTTCGAGCGAGTGGATTTCCATCAGTCTCGAGATTTGATCTCGCGCGCGACCCAATTTCAAAAACTGCACTTAAATAAGTCACGAATAAAGCCGTGAATAAAAACGTGCCAACCTTTTCCGTTTTTCTTTTCGAACGCACTCGGTGCACATACGAATTACTCGGACTCGTGCAACTTCTTCCCGATCCGATTTCGTTGAGATCGACCGCGATGAAAATTCGAAAAATTACGAACAATTTGATGAACCTTCCTCGCCTAACTGTTTTCTCTAACAGACTAGTGGATTCTCTGGCAAACCACTTAACTTCTACTCGACTGATTCCCCCACCCGGTACCCTAACGAAGGAGGCGTATACAAGGTGATCGTGAAGAGTGTATCACGCTTTTCCAAGGACATGTTATTTGTATGTAAAGACACATAAAGGACATCGTTGTTGTCTGTTGTACACGTGCAATTTGTTTCATTAGATTAAGCCGCGACTGTCATCGCTACGAACGAATCATTACTATATAATGTTTGAGTGTAACCGCTCATGTATTTTGCTCAGTTACCTCAATCAAACGCTACTATATTATATTATATAATTTTCTGAAACAAAATAATAAATCAAGAGAAATTAAATTTTTAAGATAATTTTTAATTACAATGCGTTTTTCTTTTCTTTTCTTTTCTTTTCTTCTTTTCTTTTTTTTTAATTTACGATGAACAATCAGTTTTATTTGTGGAAACAATAATTTTCGAAACGATAATAATTTATGTCCAACGCGATAATTCTCGTTCCTTTTTCAAAAATCACGTTACCGCGTATATCGTGTTATTCGTTCCTCACCGATTAAATAATCGTATCGTTAAAACGATCCGATCTTACATAATCGATATTTATCAGCCATCTCGGGCACGAGCGTTAGTTAGTTAAGGAAGGAAGAATTAAGAAGGAAAATTGCATCGATATCGCGAAACAATTTCCAACAGTTTGCATAAAAAGTTTTCCCGCTACGGTGAAAAATGTTTCCTCCCTTGCCATCCGACGACAAAATTCCATCCCTTTCTCGTCTTATCGTTCGTCGACAATACAACACCCTTCGTGTCGGGAATCCCTCGAATCGATCGAACTCGCGATTTTTATCCACGCGTAATCGCGATCGTATATAAATTTCAATGTACAATTACGATTGCAGTGGGAATTATTATTACAAAAGAGTTCAAGAGGTTTTACTTAATAAAGCGAAACGGAATGTTGCATTTGCAACTCGGAACGATTTGCACTCGACACGTTACTCGCATCGTTGGATGCGTCGGCGCGGCGTCATTGACGCCGACTCGGATCGCCACGTGCAGGCCCGTACAACGTAACTCCAACTTTCCTGCACACTCATTAAACATTCACTGCACGCGTTAATCAAATGCTGATCGTTCGAGCAATTTCCAGGGCGGGGAATTTTTCCTTCCGTTGCAATCGCAGCTCGGCCCACGGATTTTCCATTAAACCGATCGCTCGTTCAACAAACTTTTCTCAGGCGCCCCACAAAGATTCACCCCTGTCTCGGGATAAGGTGACGACAACGCCATGTCGACGTTCGCCCCTATACCTGGTCCTCGCCGCAACCCCCGTTGCGTCCCTAGTTGACCGTGAATCGCGACGAGAAAACCGTATTCGGAACGGGATTTTCGTGTTGCTCGTCGGGCCGTGAGGTTGCCGTTATCGTTGCCACCGGGTCACTGTCGCTGGGCGATTTTGGGCTATGAATGAAGACCCAACCCTTTCATATCGAGGTAATTAGAGAGAGAGAGAGAGAGAGGAGAAGAGATCGGAGAGTTGTTTGTATCGACGGAATGGTCATCGTCTGTTCGTCACCGAGAGCGAGACTGCGTCATTACGAATCAATTTTTTGTACCGTTCGAGATCGTGAAGGACGTGGGGGAGATCGGTTTTTTATCAGGGGAAACGTCGTCGCACGGGACTGAGGAACTAATGGCTAAAACGATCAGAGTGCGTGAAAAATATTTTTCCTACAATCATGTTCATCGCACATGACTTGGTCGTTCCTTTTGCACTGTTAAATAACAACGTATACGTATCGATAGGTGTGGAATTTAAAGTCGTAGAGAGAGAAAGATCATCGATCCAAACGTGATAAATGGTCAACGGTGTCGTGATAATTATTTTACGGCATGCATACATAAGTCGAGCTCGTTGCTCGCCCGCGACAGAAAATATCGGGAAATAAGAGAGAAAATACGTGAGAGTAATGTGTTTTTCAGGTCTTGATAGTGTTACTATTATCGGTAATCCCGTGGCCAGGACCCAGCGTGTTTAAAATATCATGCCCACGCGATCGAGCGTCCGTGGTGAGGAGGATAGTGCAGAAGGTAAAGAAATTTCTATCGAACCAATTCGTTTCTAAACGAAACATGCACGTAAAGATACACGCGTATAAATTTTGGAGAGGAGGAATGATCCAGTTAGAAATGATCCAATTTCGAAGTAGCTTTCTCTCCCTGATTTTTTCAGAGATGGATGCCAATTCTGAAGAAACATCAAGTGGAATTGCCGCTGGAGTGCCCGTTCCACGAAAGTCGGGACATTTTTCGACCCCAGCAAAAGGCGAAACATCAGCACAGACCATCGCAATGGACCTGCGGCCTGTGCGGCAAATCCTTCTACGCGGAGAAACACTTGGATGCCCACTTCGATAACAGACACAAGAGTAACGTTAACACGGTAAAAACTTTCCGCCTCTTCCGGCTACTTACGATTTATTCAAAAGAGTGACGATCGTTTCGTTAAAAAGAAAAATTCCTCTTTACCCACTTAATGAAACACGGCCAACCATAACATTAACCATCTTGTTCCATCTTTTTCCTCGATTAAATGTCGATTAATATAAGGAATCACCTTTTTCCACTCGTCCCAGAAAATCGATATAAAATATAATAATCGTCGGCACGATACAAATTATTTCGAACACGGGAGAGATCGAGTGGCAAGGGAATTATATTACGAATCATAAGTAAAATTGTAATTGTAATTGTAACCAGGCGGAGGATGCGGTGTGCCTCGCGGATTATTGCGACATCATGAGATGCGACGTGCTCGGGAACAGGGACTTCGAGAGTTCTTTGGTGGACGACGAGGGCGGCCACCACAGCACCGACATACAAGTGTGGAAAGAGAACACGGAGCAACGTACCACTTCGGTCATGTCCTGCGAGTCGCGGGCCGGTTTATCGAGGACGTATCCGGTGGAGAAGGGTTGCACGATATCCGGAGGCGGTGCTGTGACCAACATTCAGCAATATTGCCATCGAGAAGACAGCGGCGCCCTGGAGAACCATCGTCTGCCGGGCACGGCGTATCACGTGGAGATCGCTGGCCCCGACAACAAGAGCAACGCTTGCGACAATGAAGAGGACGAGGACGAGGAGGACGACGAGGACGACGAGGAGAATCTCGTCGAAGCGGCTTTGCCAGCCGTGGACAAGAAACAGAGGCGCAAGGGGTTGCATCTGAGGAAGCTCAAGGCCAATTGCAAGCCGGAGGAGCTGCAAAAGTTGAAATTGCAGTGCGAAGTTAGTTTGACTTCGTGGGACGGTTATAAAGAAAGAAAGAAAAGAAAAGTTAAAGACCATGGGTCTGATTTATCTCGGAGGCATCTTTGATTTTGAAATTTTTATTAAATCGAGGAATAATCGAGAGATAGGAATAAATATCCGATAAGGGTATACGTTTACAATAGATATCTTTTTAGGCCAGATGAATTTGATGAATGGTTGAGTTTTTTGTCATCTGTGGAACTCCAAGATTACAAATCAGGGTTTAAGTATGTAAAATTGACGTATTATCAGGTACCTGTTTGTTCTCTTTGCAAGCTTCGATCCTCGTAAAATGCTTGATTTATTCAATATCTTATCCAAAAAAAAAAAAAAAATCTCTCAAGTATGAACACCTCTCCTTGTAGAGAATTACTTTGGCTTAATTTCTATGCCACGAAACGAAGAAATCTGTCGAGCAAAATTTCCAGACCCATGTATATTATCGCTAATTAATCTTTAACATAATTAGTAAACTAACAACAACACAAAAATTGAATAGAAATTGCAATAGAAAGTAATGTGCATTTAATTATAATTCTCTTATTTGTTTGTTTCTCACTCACGTTATTTTAAAACTATTGACAGGTATTGATTCGCGATTGCATCGCCGGTCTTTTGACGAATCTTTCGGTACGAGATTTCCAAGAGATCGAAGGTATAATTATTAAAATTCGTAATTATTAAAAATCGAAAAGAATTTTATTGATAAATCTTATTTTGTGAATTCTATCATTCTCTTTCTTTCTTTCTTTCCAGGAGAGTTGAACCGAGCGATATGCTGGTATCTCAGCTGTGACAGATACTGGGAAGACACGAAGAGGCAACAGAGGCATACACCTTGGTACCTGTTAACCATTTTTATGGTCGTTCTATTCTCGTCGATTTACGCGTGCTACTATATTATTTGGGTGTTATTCAAGTACGTACGTTTAATCAGTTTAGATAAACGTGAAATTATTTAGTATCTTATCGTTATTTCTATTTACATATAGACATTAAATATTATGATACATAGATACATACATATATACATACATATATATATAAACTCAAGAATCGAAATTATCATTAATGAAGCACTTGTTGTCATAATATAATCGTGCATGATTAAAGACGAAATATTACAGGAAAGAGTTACAAATGTTTAAGATAATTCCTTCTTTTTTTTTTTTTTTTTCTTATAGAAAATACTCGGAATAATCTTTCGACGATATTATATATTGCGAAATCTATACACACAGTAACACAATAGGAATATTTATTCGATGATATTGTTGAAAATTCAACGTGGAAATTTATATTGACTCAATAAATATCTTACGTAAAAGTTCAAAGATTATACTTTTTTTAACTTGTATCGTTCGTTATATTGCTTTTCTCTCTCTCTCTTTTTTTCTTTTTTCGTTTCAAATTCACAATATTTTCTTTCCAATTAATATTAAAATAGTATTTATCGAGTCATTTTTTCAACAAACAAGCCTTATCATCGTAATAATTAACGAAATATCGTTATTAATTACCGTTATTAATAAAAGATTAATGCTTCTACTAAAACGCATTATTTTTTATTTCCAGTTCAGCGGAAGAAGATAGGCTAGATGGAGGCGGAAGTTTAGATTACACGGATGGAGATATCACGGGTACGTCCTCGTCGCACGAACAGAGCGGTTCTGGCGAGAGTAGATCGAGCGGGAGAAGGAAGGGTGAGGCAGGGGATGAGAATATGCCCATATCGAACGAAGAGATGCCCGACCATTACATATACGTAACCTATCCACCCGAGCTAAAGCAGCGATTACTGGACAGGTAAAGCTAAGCTGGGAAAAAAAAGATTTAAAATAAGGTATTAAATAGCATTAGTCGATCATCACACGATAATCCTACTGATTGTAGCTGCTACAACAGAACCACTCGACTCTAGAAGATCCAAGAGATAGGAGAAGGTTGGACAGAGACTCGAAACGTAACGTAACGGGAAACGTAAGAATAATCGAAAAATTCCACGTATCAGTTTCATGGCTAACCATACTTCCTTCCTTATTTTTCCTTCTCTCCTTTAATCTTCGTGTTTTGTATACCAACTATGGAAATAAATTGCAAAATACACGAGTAAAGAATATCTTATTAACGATGTGTTTTTCAATCTTCATTTTCTCTTACCTTATAAAGATAGGTTGTAAACTTCGTAGATTAAGATTATAAGTCACTTCTAATCTATAATTTCAAAGATATTTTATCTCTGAATTATATAAGCAACTTATCTCCAAAGACGCAAAGCGAATATTAAATGAATCTCCAATTTTAATTAAATATTTCATTATTTCCAGACCATACATCGATCGATTTCCGAATCTTATCGATCGATGAATCGAGCGTGAACATCGATTTACGTTTATAATTTGAAAGAAATAAAAAAAAAAAAAAAGAATCACCGAGCTAAATTTTAAAATAGAATCGCATAATCGTTATAATTCAAAATAAGCGTGGAAAATAACATAATTCGATTCGGATACATGTTTGGCTGATTATATGGCGTCGTATATGTTGTCCTTTAAGATTATTAATATTTAAAATAACATCATTTTCATACTTTCGTATTTTTTAATTTTTTTTTATTGTTATTATAAAATTGTTTTCGAAGCTTTAATGTCGCAACCTAAACTAATTTTTTCATCGCTCTTGATTAAAATAGCAATATTTAAAATAGCAATCATTACAAAATGGAAAATTGATCGTATTGGATATCGATACCAGACAAAAAAACAAGACGCCAATTACTGATACGATAATACTTCCCTTTCGATTCGATAGCGTCTCGAATTTTATTTCGAAACTAGACGTTCGATTCAAACTCTAAAACCAATAAGTCATCTTAATGGACCCGTCGGAATCCCGTTGCGTGTCCATCACGCTGGATTGCCGAACCAGCCGACGCATGCTCGCTCCGCTCGGCCTTTGTTGGTCCTCCAACAGCCTCTGAGGTATCGGTGCCTCGGGTACCTCGTGCATCTCCACCGTCTCTCTCGCCGACAGATCCTCGTAAGACGCCGCGGCTGACGAAGGTCTACAACCCATCCAAAGGAACGAAACCGTCCGTGAGAGTGATTAAAATCTCGCTCCTAGGCGACAGGTTTCTACAATATCGATAAAATAATTCGTACTTGGTTGGAACGCAACGAAAACAATCGGCACAAGTCCAATCTTTCCCGAACAATTCCCCTTCCTCCACGGTTTGGGGCAATCGATGATGCAGAGTCTCGGGCAAACGCAGGCCGGACAATCCGCCGATTACAGACACGACGCCAAGAATTACGAGGGGCAGCACCAAGTTTTCCTTGCCCTGCGCGAAATGACGCAAATGCTTGCAAGATTCATCCGGCACACGATAAATATATATTTACGATCACTTACGAGATACGTAACAAAGGGAATGATTATTAATCCGAGACCGCTGATGTAGGCAGAGAAACCGATCGCTACGCCGCGCAATTGCGTGGGGTAAAGTTCACCGGCGAACGGATATATAATTAGAAAAGAGGCCGATATCGCGGATTTCGATAAGAGGAATAGAATTAGCGTGGTCACAACTGCATCTGTAAAAAGAAGAAGAAGAAGAAGGAACACAATGAAAAAAGGAGGAAGGAGGATTCTATTTGTTTGTTCATCCGATGAAGCGATCTTTCATTTCGCTGCTCTATTTCCCTACTTTTCTCGGAACGATTCGTTACCGGGTGACAAAAGAACTGTGGTAATGCAGGAGATTCCAGCCACCACCATGGACAAGCAAAGGGGCCAACGGCGACCCCATCGATCCATCACGACCCAGCAAGCCATGTAGCTCGGAATCTCGGCGAGAGATGAGAAGAAGAAGCTCAAGTGTTCCTCGTTACCCAATGCTGGCCCATAATACGATAATCCAACGTAAACCATGTTGTTCGCGAACCTAAAAAAAAAGGAAAAAAAAAAAAAAATTATCCACTCATAAATTATTTTCTTCGTTTCGCAACTCGTAAAATTTATTTTCAGAAATCGTAACGTGTAAAATCGTTATGCGAAATCGTTTAACAAAATTATGAAATTAATAATTAATAATAAAGAAAAAAAAATAATATTTTCCGACAAATATCTTTTACATTTGAACTTTGATTTACCAATTTAGAGTGATCAAACAAGTTTTTAATCGCATATTTGGAGTTTTGAAGAGTGATAAAACACCAGGACCGCTACGTAATCTCTCTTCTTCACTTTTGGACCGTGACATCATCATTCGTTGTCGTAATTTTTGCGTAAAAGAAAGTGGCAACTCTTTTCCGTTTACTTTTGCCAATCGCTCCAAGATATCGTTCGCCTCGCCTAACCGACCTTTCGCCAACAACCATCTCGGCGATTCTGGCAAGAACCTGAAATGATCTTACGCGTTTTACAATAATACCGTGCAAAAAAATAGGCGAAAAAGAAGGATCGTATGTGGGGTGATATAATGGTAATAACTTACCACCAGTATAAGATGTACAAAAGAAATGGCGCACTCGTGACTATGGCTAACGTTTTCCAATCTCTTATCAAATACGTGACACCGGCCAACATGCACAAACCCATTGTATAGAAACTGCAAGTCATCACTGTCACGAATGATCGATAATTTGGGCCGACCAGTTCCAAAGCTGTTTGCATGAAATCAACAGACAGATTAATATTCGTTCCGTGAAAATGTTCGTCTTTATTTCATTCTCCATTTTTAGAAATGATCTTACATATGATAAAGGGAATTTGATAAATGGCCGGGATGGTCAAACCGACGAGCATCCTCGTCGCGGCCCATGTCCAGAAGCTGTTCGATATGGATGTTAAAAATCCACCGGTTATCAAAGTGGCCAGACACGTGAAGAAGGACAATCTTCTGCCAATTCTGCATGCGATATAACAGTATCAGCAATGAAACGATCCGCATCCCTGCTTCGTACATCAATATGATTACCTGTCATTCAAGGTACCGAAGAGGTACACCCCAATTGGTCCACCTGTGTTCAAAGCGACTAATCCGATCGTTGGATAAATCGCATAATCGCATACGAGATTGAACTGCAAACACGTTTGAACACAATGATTAATCCCCTTTCGAGCGAGAAGATCATCGAAAATTAAAAAGAATAAAGAAGAAAAAGAACGTACATCAATAACGATAGAAGATTTCACTTCCGACATCTCGTACTCCCAACCATGATCGCATGGAACAACGGGCCACGATGAATTTGGTACGAACGAGGCTGTTGTCACGACGGAAATGTTTTCCGCTGTCCAATCGATATCGTATCGCGTGCATTGACTGTACGTTTCATTGTCGTCCTAATTACGGAACCAATTGTTACAATATTGCGAGCAAATAATAGCTTTCCAGCCAAGCGTACATTCTCTTACTCTACCGATGACAAACCGTGTATCTTTTTCTACGATACATATATATATATATATATCTTCCTTAAGACTACTCTCTGCAGAAGAAAACAAGGATTCTAGCAATTACCTAATTCCTCTATCGATTATACCGTATATTTGAGGCAAGGGATTGACATCAAACTGCAAGCCTTACTCCTAAATCTTTCTTTCTCCTTCGACCGCTTAATTCGCACCATTAAGGGATTAATATTAGCAATTAATATACTCTACACTCGATCAAGCCTTTGAATCGCCTAAATTCTTCGAGATGAATCGTATACATATATATGGAGATAGAAGGGGATGGTATTATTAGCATCTAGACCGAGAATTGCACCTGAATGGTCGGAATCGCGAGTCTCTTTCTTCGAGAGACATCCAGACTCTCCAACCCCGGTATTTTGCACCAGTGGGGTGGCGTGTCGGCCATGAACAGCTGGTTGAAGGCGCAAAAGCCGCATGGGAGACACGCCGGAAGGCACACGAGCCAGAGAAGTTGTTTCTGATAACGGCCGAATTCGCCGACGATCGGCAAAAGATCGTCGAGATCGAAGCCATCCTGCGATTACGAAACTCCCGTCTCTCTTAATTTTTAAACTACATTCTTTTCTAACAATATCGATAGAAATTACAAGTGGCACGATGACGGGCAATTTTCAGAAAGTTAAATTATATCTATTACAATCGCAAAATCGATAAAGTTTCGACGCGATTAGATAAATCTTGGAATTTTTAGAAGAGATTAAGAAAGAAATATCGCGCCTTATAGGAAATTATTATATGCACGATATATGGAAAACGACAACTTTAAATATACGTAATTACATTCATGAACAACTTACTTCATTTTCCGCGCTACCAGCCGCCGCCTCGATGTTCGCCGACCCAGAGGTTCGATTCTCATCCAAATGCTCCATTCTCGTCAACTTTGCCCACGCTCAGTTTCGCTTACCGAAACCTCGGCCGATACCTTAGAAACGCGTTACGTGATGTGCATTAGCTTCCTTCCGACAGCAGTGCAATCGACGACGCGCCATTAGTTCCATTCTGCTGCGCTTTTTTTTTTCTCTCTCTCCTCTTTCACCCTCGCGCGATCATGACACGAAGAGCAGTTTCCCTCCGAGGTCGCCACCTATCGGATAAAAGTATTTAGATACACCGCGTCCAACACCTTTCACACGCAGATTTAGCGAGTTCTGGTAGGACACGAACCCAAAATGATCGGATGAGTTAAGACAGAATTTTATCTTTTCACCGTAGATCGATCCACTTGCCCGCTCAACATCTTTTAGAAAGTTCGTTCGTCTTCTCGACAATCGTTACTCTTCTCTTAAAGAAACTCACTTGTCGTTTGTGTGTTATCGTATTAAAAAAAAAAAAAAAGAAGAAGAAAAGGAAAAGAAAGAAAGAAGAAAAAGTACAGGGAAGAATAAATGGATCGAAGTAAAATGATCTGTGCAATGTATGCGCGAGATAGACGTATGGAACGATTATACGCGTAATTAGCGCGTAAAATAGAAAATTAATTCGATGATTTATTTGGTATTTGTATAAAAAAAAAAATAGAAAAGGAATTCGTAGAAATGATCGATAAATTGATTATTATTCCGGAATTTTGATAACGAAAACACCGATATTGTTTATCTCTCGGATATAATACATGAAAGCAAAACGTTTTCCCTTTTATTTTATTGAACAATGAATGAAAAGAAAAAAAACGAAAGATAAATGGAATAAATGGAACGCGCACTCCCGCTCTTCGCGTTTCACGCACGAAAAGAGAATCAAGAAAATACAAGCGACACCGACTCCAGAGTCCGCGGGGTGTGCCCTTCTAATTCAATTGGGTTAAGGGTACTTAAAGAAGATTAAGAACAATGCTGACACATACTGCGTGGCGACCGCGATTCATTCTTCGCCCATAATGCGTAAGTTTTTGCCACGTTTTGCATTTTTGCCTCATTACGCTTCATTATGCTCTTGCACTTATAATAATTTATATCCGATTATGTCCCGACAAACTGTTCGATCGGGAAATTTCTATTCCAATATATTATCGTCCCCTTACGTAACCACGTTTATACCACGCGTTATACCACGTTTCATCGAATATATTATTCGTAATCTTAATACAACTCGAGATTGTTGAATCAAACTCCGAATATTTTCGTGCAACAACAAAGTTGGCAAATTATATCGTATATCGCGAAATATATACGGCTTCTTTCGAATCCCAAGTAATCCAATTGATGAAGTAAAGGACCGTTACACGGATAATTGTCCGAGTTTTTAACGTGTGCATTGAAAGTTCACGAATCCTGATTTTCGCGCTCTTTCGTCGCGATATAATTCTTGACGATTATATCGAAGGGAAAAATGCACGCCCGATCGTAACGAAGAAAGAAATAAAGAGAAAGAGAAAGCTCGAGCGACGATAATGGTAATAATAGCATCATTGCGTAGATTCAAAATGAATTTTTATTCTGGACAATCTCGTTTTGTCGGAGACAAAAAGGAAAAGAAAAAAAAAAAAAAAAAGGAGAAGAAATTTCAAATGTGAAAACACATGTGGAAGCAATTCGCATTTCGATGGTCGAATCTTGCGGGATGAAACGATCTCGCTTTCTTCTCGGTACATGATAATTCTTTTTTTTTCTTTTTGATTTTTTTTTTTTTTTTCGTATAGGAGACATACAGAACGCAATTGTGTTTTTTGTGTTTTCTCTCTCTCTCATCGGTCTCTTTTTTCCCTCCCTCATTCTTTCACTCTCTTTTTCATTTTTCTCGATCTCTTTTTTTTTCTTTTTTTTTTTCTCTCAGAACGATAAAAATCGTGATGTTAGTAATCGAAATGACTTCTCTCGTTCAATTAATCGTATGGCACTGTCGCTTGGCGATTCGTATAATCATTTCTCGTACACACAATGACAGAGTACGACCAGCCATATTAACGATTGGAGGAAAAGGCTGACACATATTTATAGAAATATTCACGTTTCAACAGATAACACGGGATATAAGAAGATATAAACGCGAAAAATATGAAAAATTAATGAATTTGTTTATGTGACCGTTGAAACTTGTTAATATGGATCCATTAATCTTTTATTTTTTTTTATATTTTTATTCTTTCCCTCTTTTCACTGCGCAATTAAATTCTCCGTTGATCTATTAACATGACCGATCATACACCTTCGAACACACTTTCCAGAAGAATCGTCCTCCAATCATTCCACGATCGCTCTAGCATTCAGATAAGCGATGTAGCCGATGTGTCACATATAATCGTTGTCATTTGAAAATCTTCACAGAACACAGGCTCCGCAAACCACACGATTGATACGAACCGAAAAGAAACGAAAGAAATACGTAAATATCTCGCTCTCACGTAGATATGCGCACCCTCTCCTATCTGGAATATTTTATCACGTGGCAAATCATCGTTGAAATTTTTCCAAGAAACGGTGGAAAAAAAAAAAAGTCTTCCTAAGCATGCACTGCTAAGATTCTTATTTTATGCATAATAAAATAAAGTTTTCTCGTTGAGAATTATTAATCTCTACTTTGAACTTTTATCTTCCCTGATAATTATACGATAACAGACTAGTATTTTCTCGCTTGAACGAAGCTTTCGTTTCCCTGTGTGGAAAGTAAGATCTTTTCCTCGAACGAAAAGAAATTACTCTGTCGAGAGCATCAAAAGGCACGCCTTGCGATCGTATGAATCAAAATTCGGTAGGTTTAAATACGCTAAATTTATTATATACGAGAAATGGATCAGTTAAATGTAGAATAGGCCAAAAAACATGATGGATTTTTCAAATTTCTGCAGCTAATTTTTTTTTTTTTTACTTTTTATCTTTTCTTTTCTTTCTTTTTCTTTTTTTTCTTTTTTTTATTAGTGATTCGGTCGATCTAAAAATCAACCTCTAGGAAATAAATTGGAGAGGGTGAGCAAATTACAAAGTGGCAGGCTAAATAGGACTTCATCCAACTCGTGTTCTCGTTTATTCGTTTTTTCTTTCTTTCTTTCTTTCTTTCTTTCTTGCTTTTGCTTCAACCCACATTTATCGCCCGAATTGTTCACATGCGTAAATTATATAATGTTTGGTCCGATCGTCGATCGGCAGCATTCGACAACACTCTCTCTCTTTCTCTCTCTCTCTCTTTTTTTCCACATATCGCCACAAAAAATCTCAATCTCACACGCTCACTTTTTGCTTTTCTCCCTGTTCTCCTCTCTCTCTCTCTCTCTCTCTCTCTCGTTATTCACCTCTTTTTTTTGTATTTTTTTATTTAATTTTTTTTCGTTTGCTTCTCTTTTAATTCTCTAGTTATTTTTTTAAATCACACGGTATGCACGGTAACGGCACGCTTTCTTCCGACGCAATTGGTCGAAAATCGCAGAAACAAAAATATGGAGAAGATACGGATCAACCGTGGTGCACACACGAAGCTCTATATAGATAACGCACGATCGATCGATCTTCGATGCGTATGCCATCACCGTGCAATTTCTCTGCTTTGGAACAACAACAGGTCTACACGGGTTGGCTTCGTGTTTCGCGGTTCGATTTAAAAAATATTATCGAAAATATTGTCTCGTACGTACAACGGCACCGCGGTTCGAAATATATTCTCAAGAACGGAGACACTGCGCTGGGCCAAGCGTCGCTGAAATCCACTCGAAAAATAATTTATCTGCGTTATCTGCGTGGAGATTCATCTTGTTTCGCATCGCCATTGTCATCGTCTTCATTGCCATTCGTGTAATATGTTTATTTTATTTTACTTTTTGTCCACGTGTGATCTCGTTCTCTTAAGTTGCGCTAAAATCTCAGCAAAACGCAAGGGGCAACGGATTCAGTGACAGGTTCTCCGATCTTCACAACCGCGTCACGATACAAAATTTATATTTTTTTTTCTTTTCTCTTTCTTATTTCCATCATTTGTTTCTTCTTTTATTTTTTTTCTTTATCTCTCTTTTTTTTTTTTTTTTTTTTTACAAATCGACGATTCGTCCCTTCCCGAACGTGACGCCGCGATTCACGTCGAATCACGAGCCAACTCTTCTCATCATCCCTCGAACCATCATTATCATAAATACTCTCTCTCTCTCTTGTATTTTTTCTCTCGCTCGTTCACTCGCACTTTCTCTCTCTCTCTTTCTCACTTCATCATTTTTACTCGTTCTCTCGATTCATTCGTTCTTCTCGTCGTTTTTTCTCCATACGCAGATAACACTCTAACAGGGCACACTTCATCGGTAAATAGTGATTTACCTCACAGCGCACATCATCACTGATACAGCGTAATGCACACGGTTTTCATCTTTTTTTTTTTCTTTTTTTTCCTCTTTTTGAATAATTCTTATAATTAAATACGCTCTCACGTACGTTCCCTAGTGAAGCATCGCACGCACTCTAGGAGTCTCGACGATGAAAAGGCTAACAACTAATAGTTCGATAAGATATTATCGTGTATGAGTTTCTTACCAGGAGCGTGGCTCTAATCGTGTCTCGTTCCCCCGATCGCGTCACAAGGTATATAAAGGAAATCCCTCTCTTTCGAAACGATCTCGTGTAACGTCGTATATCCCTTCGTTTTACCTTTTTTTCTTCTTCTTCTTCTTCTTCTTCTTTATTTATTAAATACAATAGTATACGTGTGCGCATTAGGCTAGCTCGAAACGTAGAGCAGCGAAACATTCTTCCTTTAATAAGAGACAATAGGACTAAAAAGATAAATTATGCTGAACAATGGAGAGCGATATCCGCTACGGTCGAGATCGGTGATCGATCGATAGGATAGGACATGGATCACCCAGAGCCACCCTCCCTTTCGGGTAGAACATCGACCCCTCGCACACGAGAGTCTCTCCAAAAAATCACAGTCGCGTATTATAATATAATTTGCTTTCTTCGTATTCCTCATTTTCACAACTCGTTACTTCCATCACGGCACGGCCGGCGTTTCGTTACCTAGTTTCCTACCTTTTGCCCTTTTTTTTTCGTGGGCCAATCCACCGATTCCCTATTCCCTACCTTCGCGCATGTTTCGCATTCCCTTTCTCTCTCTCTCTCTCTCCCTCTCTCTCTCTTTCCCTTTCCTTATAATTCCTTTTAAATCTTTTTTTTTTCTTTTTGCCCCTCTTGGCGGACCTGATAATGTGATTCGCAACGACCACCCAGAGGATAACCGAAAATGAACGAAATACTCGTTCGTTATACGAATACCTCGTTTTTTTTTTTTTTTTTTTGATAGCGCATTGAATATAGACGTTTTTATTATTACGTGAAAAGAATAGTCGCATGTTGATTTCATTAATGTACAGTCTGTTTCTAAAATAGGTAGCTAAATTTTTCTTTTTTTGTACACGTTTTACTCGTCGTAAGGACAAAAAGGGACGTATTGAAAAGGAGACACGCTTTCTCATCCTGAACGACCGGTAGAAGGTTTTTGAAAATTTGACCACCCATTTCGGAGATAGCCTGTAAGGAACGGTGAACGCGATCAAACGCATTGTTTGCGAATCAGAATAACAGGCGAGCGATCGAGTTCTTTATCGAGACGTGCGGAAATTCGCGCGCACCGCCGTCCTCTCCGTCGTGGTTCCTCTCTCTTTCTCTCTTCCTCACATTCCCCCTTTCATATCCACATCCTTTCTCTCTCTCTCGTTCTTCCATTCTTCTCTCGCTCTTTTTTCTTACGTCCTCTCTTTCTCTCTACTCTCTCTGCTACGTGGAATGTAAAAGAAAAACAGGATACACTTTGCGCCTCGGCATTTTACACGTTTCTTCTTTGGACACTCGGAATAAACCGTTTTCATTGTTTCGTTTTTTTCCTTTTTTTTTTATATTTTTTTCTGAAAACTTTCGTTTCTTATTTTTTTTTCTTTTTTTTTTCCTTTTTTTCCCTTTTTTTTTTTGGACTCATCGAGATATCGGCTTTGGTAGATCGATGACAGCATCCCGTCATCACGAAAACTGTAAGGCAAAAAGCTGTATTTTTTTTATTATTATTTTTTTTTTTTTTTAATTTTTTCGTAGGAGGAGAAATTGTCGCGATTGGAAGACACCGTGTTTCGTTTGCGAGAATTTCGTTCTGCTTCGAAATCGAAAGGATCCAACGCGAGATAAAACAATGTACGGGAGGAGAATTTGCATTAGTATTATATTTGTCTGTGTTTGTATGTGTGTACGGCTGTGTATCGCAAAGAGATCAAGGTTTAGGCTCCAGTCTACGTAACGAGCGGCTCGCCGAAACGATTTTTATCCCTACCCCCATTTCTTTTCTCTCTTCTCTTTCGTTACTTTTTTCATCCCTTTCTTTTTTATTATTATTTTTTTTTTTTAAAGCTAGATAAACGTTTCTCTTCCTTATACGCTAAGTTTGGCAATATCGTTCGCAACAGTAAAAAAATTATATACGTATATATATTTATTTTTATATCCAGACGTGGAGCAGACACATTGGTTTCCTTCGATATGTAAAATCGTAAAAAAGATAATCAATTTAATAAAAAGTCTCTTAGATTACAATCGTTTCTCGTCAATTCCCTATTTGTCCTTTCGCGTTTCTTCTTCTCACGCCAATCTTGTTTCCCCTTTTTTTTTCCCCCCTCTTCTTTCTTCTCTTTCTTTATTTTTCATTTTTACTCGAATGTTTTTTTGTATTGTTTCGTTTATGTGTTTGTTCCGTCGAAACACGTTTACCCCGTTCCACGCGGTTCCTTCGGTGAATATATCATCCCCCAGCCTAGATTTCAATTCGAATCTCGCTGCGATCATCGTTTTAATAATATCCTCTTTCTCTCTCTCTCTTTCTCTCCCTCTCTCACTCCCCCATTCTCACACACTCTCTCTCTCTCTCTCTCTCTTTCTTTCTCTTTCTTTCTCTGTTCGCTATCGTGTCTGTACGTAAAGCTTTGCGTAAACGAGGCATTCAAGGAAAATGTGTGTTAGTTAAGAATGAAATCGCTATAAAATATAACCGAACATCACGAAAGAACGGTCACAGTGTGCTTCCGCTGGCAAAAGTATTTGGAATGCATGGCACTAGACAGCCACGTTTCGACCACGTGACGTAACTTCGTATTATATTATTAGAGCGCCCGACCGTCCGCTTAATTCTTCGCGTAATATCTTACTAAATATCGCGTTCGGTGCGCAGAGGCGAAACTAATGGAAATTCGCGAGGAAGTGTTCGAGAAAATAAGAAAAATATCTGTATCGGAAAGGATCCCGAGACATTTCTAAATTGACGTGACGTCTCGGTCATTTCAAAATTGTTCGTGTAACAAGAAACAACACAATATCGTAGATAAGAAATACATATTTCTTAAGCTGTGTAATCCTTGCGCGACCAGGCATTTGAAATATTCCCAGTCCAATGTCCAAAGTTCAAAATTTATCTATATATTCGTGTACAACTCGTTTGATTTTATCATTTTGAAGTAGCTTAAAAAGAATTCTGATAAGATGATGTTGGGTTCGTATCAATCACTTTCTTTCGAAATTCAATTACTCGTCATTTTTACGCGATCACCGTGTATCCATTTTCCAATAGTTACTACGGAATAACGTGCGAATAGAAATGAGCAATCGATATCGCTGTAAATTTTTTTTTTTTCTTTTTCATCGTTCATTCAATAACAACAATGCGAGGCCAGGAAGACGAATCTGTTCGACGAACACCCACGCGAAACGAGCTCTCGATATCATCGAGCCCATCAAATATCAAGGAAGAAACGAACGATCTTATTACATGAACGCCTGAACAAGACGCATGCAGCATTGTTTCAATATTAATGGCAGTGGAAAAGACTCTCGTCCGATATTCCGTTGGAGAGCCGCGAAAGATTCGAATTAACGATGATCGCATAAAATTATTTTCACGCACAGGATTACATTTATATGCGAATAATTGTACATGTGTAATATATTTTGGGACTGGATCGTGTATAGTTTCTTTTTCTTTTCACTTCTTTTTACTCGAACGTTCAGGCCGGACGAGGACTTCGGTACAACTCAATAACTTATGCCAGCAAAATATTAATTTTAATGAATCAACAGCAACAGACATTCACATACGGGGGAAAAAGTAACATACGCATCATCATCATCATCATCATCATCATCATCATCATCATCATCATCATCATCATCATCATCATTATCATCATCGTTATCATCATCATCATCATCACCATTATCATCATCATCATATATCATCATCTTCATCATACTACAACTAATCATATAGATTCTCGCGCAGCACGATCGGACCAGAGGTCTCACTAGTATTTCGAATCTTTCGAACCTTTTTTTTTCTTCAGAGAATCATTCGTGACACTCTTCATACGCATTCATTCTTTTTTTTTCATACCACTTTCTCTCGCCCTCTCTTTCTCGTTAAGTTTTACTACCACTCACGCATCACTTCGCTCCATCAAAGTAGCAACCAGCACTCTGACGATCATTTATTTCGCTTATTAACTTCAAGTTACCCCAAAAAACAGTCATTCGATGATGCTTCGATTGCTTCAAACGAGTGATGGTGTGATCGTTCAGCAAGGAATCGGAAACAGATCGCGGGCTTCGTTGACAAAGCTACAGGAGGACAAAAAAGCTAGAAGCTTTACAACGAGTTACGCATAATTGAACTTTCTCGACGAGACGATGTGTGTATAATCGCTCTCATTCAATAGTGAAGTTTTATTTTATACTTACACACAGACTCTCTGCGATCTAACACGCATACAAATTAATAAATCATTCTTACGTTCAATTATTAGAATACATACTTTCACAGCTTTGCAGTCTCTCTCTCTCTCTCGTTTGGTTTCCCTGCGTGTTCTTCTCACTTCTTTTGTTCTTTCACAATCATACACGTTCTCTCTTTCTCTCTCTCTCTCTCTCACTCTCTCATTCTCTCACACACTTTCTCTCTCTCTCTCTCTCTCTCACTGGCCACGAACATCGTCCATCGAAGTCGTCCTTTCCTCAGGTTCAACTTCTCAATCACGCGGGTAGAAGCCCCAGGCTCGTTATCAGGCATACTTGCATCACCGGAACATTTCGGCAGACTTCGGCCTTGGCTCATTCATCGGCAACATCCACTTGCACTCCTCATCATCCGTTGTCGGCAGACATCCGGCAGACAGGTATTTATTTTCTCGACCATTTGGGGTTGTGCTCAACGTGTCGGTACTCGAATACCGTCGCCAGAGCAGGGACACGTGCAGATTCATCACCCCATCATCGTCATCGCTTCGAAACTCACGCACATCCATCAACTCGCATCCGCACCATCCAATCTTGTTGTCTTTGTATTGTGTTCGATAGCTCTCTAGTCAAATCAAATTGCACGACAGTACAACCGTGGGGTGATCTGTAAACAATAAAAGCGAGCCAAATATCAATAACCGTCGCTCACTGCTCGGTATCTATGTGTATATTTTTTTTATGCGTATTTTTTAATATTTTTAATAATCTTTATTTTAATTTAAAATTTTTTTCTTTTCTTTTCTTTTCTTTTTTTTTAACCAATTTTTATTACTTTAAATGGGAACTTTCTCTGTGTTGAATACACGTGTCTGTACACGGGTCGGGATCACGACACAAATGGGATTAATATAATAACGACAAAACGAAACTGTGTACGTAGAAAAAGTTATAATTCTTTTTTTTTTAAACGAAAATAAAATATAATAGTCATGACTAGAACATTTAAACAGATTTTTTTTTTCCTTTAAAAAGAAAGAACTATAGCTTGTTCCAATTTCCAGAATCAAATTGTTACAGTGTTGTTCACGAATCTTCATCACCATCCATTTATGTTGCACGTTTACTTCTTTAATACTATATACACTCGTCTTTCTTGTTTCTTTATATTTCCTAACTATATATATATATATATATATATATATATATATATATATCTATCATTAAAATCGTTCGTCGAGAAGTTAATCTTTCTTAGTACGTAAATATTACAGAGAAATAGCTTAAGGTGATAATAGCATCAAATGGAGAAAGATGCAATAGTAAAGAATGAGAACAATAAATAAACAGTAAATTAATATGGATAATAGGTGATCAAATATACACGCATCACACATAATCCACACTAAAATAATCGATATTATAAAAAAAGAAGGAAAAAAAAAGGCAGGAAGGGGGGAATAAGATTATTGATGCAACAATAAAATTACTCACCAACTAGATGTGGAATTAGCAACATTCTTGAGCTTTCGAATCTCTTTAGTTGCCCAGTTGGCCAGAGTTTTGGTCTTATCAATGCGTGATCGTCTAGCTTTAGTTAAGAGCTCTGTAAGCGGTTCAGTCTCAACCATTGGCAAAAGTTTTACTCCGAAAACAGTGACCAAATCACCAAGCAATCCCACCGAGGCTGAAATGTTGCCTTCGGAATGTTCACGATCTTGAGCTATTGATGTAATAAACTGAATGATAAAGGGTACGTGCGGCTCCACCAAAGCAATCGCAGCGTCTGAACAAGGATTTGTTTCGTCACCACGTAGTCCTTGCACTATACCAGTGTAAGCCTCAAGAACACCTTCGCGTAATTCATTTAAATAATCGATCATATCGTAATCGCTTCTATCCACGTTCGCCTGGGAAGCTTGAGCCAATGTTTGAAGTACTACATCCAAGTATTTCTTGAATTCTGGACCAATACTAAGAGCAACATCACCGAAAACAGAAAAGATTTGAGGTTTCACAGAACGATTAACCGAATCATTGCTAAGATTTTCTAGCAACAGGGTCATAATCTCGTCGCAGTAAGGTAACATCTTGCTCTTCAAGGCGCGGCAGATATCACCAGTCAAACCTACCGCAGCGCAACAAACTTGATATTCTGCGTAATTTTTTAAACCAAGGCAAAGATAAGGTTTGAACGCATCCATATACTTTAAGAAACGTTCTCCTAGCACTTCGACCAGAGTCGATACAGCCATCAGAGCATCTTCCTGTACACCCTCGGCTTTGCAAGAATTCGAATTGAACATGGATAGTAACGCTGTCATTATTACATCAGAGATATGAGGAGCATCTTCTGGTGTAACTTTACGCAATACGGATTGTAAAGTTGCACATAACAACGATTGTAAATCATTGTATTGAGCACGATCCGAATGGCTCTGGATATGTGTCTCCATTTGCAGTACCTGCTGCAATCTTTCCAGAATTACCATCGTCGTCTTCTGCACGGTTATATAACAATCGCGCGGAGAGTTTTTTACCATATCCATTAATGCTTCGTATGCAGCTGACCTTAAGTTAGCTTGAGCTCCATCAGGACGATCTGTTGTTTCCAATAATCTCTGAATAATAAAATCAAAGTATTGAGACATGCAATAAGTTTCTGGATTTTGCCCTTCCAAACTCTCAGCGGCCTCGTAACTAGCCTCTGCAAGACCCGTAAATGCCCAACAAACGTTTGCTGCAACACGAGGTTCTGCCTTCAAACCATTTATCAAAGCTTCTAGCAATGGTTTCAAATATGTCTCACTAATCGCCGCTTCTGGTATGATCTCACAAATTCGACCAAACGTCCATGCAGCTGTATCCCTTACCGCGACACTGCTATCATACATTAGTTCGATAAGCGTTGGCATTGCTTGCTCTACCAAAGGTTTCAAAGTGGCATGATCGACGCCTCCGAGAATCGAACCAAAAGCCATCAAAGCAGCATCTCTGTACCTCCAATCTGGACTTTTGATACTGTCTTTGATGAACGGCAAAACGAATGGAACAATGGCATCTTCGCAACAAGATGATAGTAACATTAAACATACTCCAGCTGCTTTTGAAGGATTCCAATCGTCTTCATCATCGAATTCTTCTTGTTTAGTGAGTTTCTTCATCAAAACAGGTACCAAGTATTGCAAAGCACCCTTTGCATAATGCCTCGATACTTTGACCGGCGGTCGACCACCATCGGAGGCTTCACCTTCTTCCATGGCTAAATCTACTTCTTCATCAGATACGTTTGACCAAAACTCAATTCCTTGCAGTGCAACTTCATCAATATCTGATTTCATAGCTTCTAAAGTAATCGGAAAAAGTGCTGGAGCCATATAAGGTTCCATATATTGATAATATAACGACATAATCTTCACAAGACACTGTAATGCTGCTACTTTAACTTGTGTGTTTAAAGATTGCGTCGCCTCGCATACCACTTCCATAATGAAGTTTCGTTCTGTCTGTATACATAAGGAATAAAAATAAATAAATAATATATATATATATTTTTATTAAAAAAATATTTATATCCTATTATTATAATTATACCAACCTCTATCTCAAAATTTCCTTTGGTAAATTCTAATGAATTGTAGAGTGCACTTGTAGCTGCAAGACGAACATAATGCGAAGTACTAGATCCTTTCATACCGTGAATAATAGCTGTGAGAATTTCATTAGACTGAGGTACCAAAACGTCGCTTTCTATATCTTGACAAATGTAACCAATGGCTTCTAGAGTTGCTTCTTTTAACATTTCTGTACTGTTTGGATTTACAACATTATTAACTAACAGCTGAATAACATTAGTCCATTCACGAACAGGTAATTCAGCAACTGCTACATATGCAACACATTGTGGTGCAGAACCTGGCCTATTGTTCTCTGTTCCAAGTGCCCCAAAAATCTATCAATAAATACATATAAAATAAATACTTTTTCTATTTAAACAGAGGAAAAATTGGAAACTAGAAATATATAGAAATAAAATTTACAAATAAACGAAAAAGTTTCTCTTACATTTTTCTTAATATATTCTCTTGTTTCTACAGGAATCGCAAGCCAACGTTGTTGATATTGATATTTTAGGTCTGGATCTTTGGATGTAAGTTGATTTTTGAGCTGAAGACCTGCTGCCATACGAGCAACAGGGCTTGCAGCAGCAGTAACAAGCACGCTGCTAAGTCTTTGCAAAAATTCATGCTAGAAAGAAAATAATGATTTTCTTTATAACCTCGTATATATTTTTATATTTATAGAAACATTTATAGAAACATTTGTCACTAGAAAAAAAAAAATAACTTACGAGATTAGTCCTTGCTGCTTGCTCTAGAAAATTCTGAGCTGCTTCCAATTCATTTTTATCTAAAATTGCAAGTAAAAATGCATTTAATCAATATCATATTTTCCTATATATTATCTCATTAATATCGTGTTAAAAAAAAAATGGAAATTAATAATAGAGGTTAGAAAAGCAAGATGCACAAGTAAGTACTCGTTGTGCCAACCGACAACGGGGACGTGCAGTACGAGTAACCGTCACATAGGACAATACTTTTCCGGCCATGAACAAAGCCCCTAGCAACAGCCAAGCGGAACACAATACGACGTATTTTCGTAAAAACAACAGATTCCGATCAAATACTTGAATATTACGGGCAAAAAATTCCAGATGGATCAATGAAACCGTTAATTAACAATGATACTAGATACTCCATGAATACACGAAAAGAAGTACGAAAAGGACGCGCACGCAATAGGACTTTACTTTTTCAGGCAGGTCGTGGAAATGATAAGAAGCATTCGAAAAAAGAAAGAATGCTTCACAAAACAAGAGAGATAGCAAGGTCAAGGATCGAAGTCAATGAAAAAGAATAGTCGAGATTTTATGATGTCGCCAACTCAAAAACTGATTAATCAAAACGACTTACCTGATGAGACTGTTCTCTCTAGAACCTGGATAAGTTGCACCGTCGTTGGATCCATTTGCATGATTACGGCTTCTTTCAACTATCGATTTCCGTTGGAAAATGTAACTTTTTATGCCTCAATAGGAAATGTCTCGTTGTCGCGACCGGCGGACAGCCACATGTAGCCACCACCGAATCAACTAGCTCAACGACGTACCCCCTTCTACCCACTTCCTGCTAGTACTCGATTTCTGCTTCCTTCCACAACGTGCGGCGTAGTAATATCAACTCCTTTTGATATTCTCGCGCCTACGTATACACGTATTTCTTGACCATTAATATGCTCGACGTACGATTTGTACCGATCGGTTACTTCCTTTAGACCCCGCCGTGAATTTCACAAATGTTGTAAAACTACTGTCACGAGTGTCACGTTTCTCGAAGTGATCGTCGTGTCTCTGCGAGCGCGGACTATTTTCTTTGTGCGCCGTGCGAAATTTGTTTCGCGCATGCGTACATGGATAACAAGCGCCATCTACGCGCGCTGCCAGCGCTCTCACGCAAGCGTGTTGAATGTAACCGTTATGCCGGTTAATTTTGAAATCATACACATTGAAATTAGCAGTCTACTATTAAATTATAATAAATTATATTTCTATTTTAATAGATATAATTTCGTAAATATAGAATTATTAAGAGGGAAAAAATTTGTTTAATATATCTTGTTGAAAATATAAAAAAATATAAAAAAATTAAATAAATTTAATTTTTTTCACAGTATATAATTTAATATAAACGACAAAGAAAACGTTCTCTTTCGATTTCTCCTTTTTAATCCTTCTTTTTTTTTTCATCTGAAAAAAATAAATAAAATATAATAAATTATTATTATTATTAAATAAAATTTGAAAAGGAGAATTTTGAAAATTACAGGTTTCAAGACTGGTATTAAACGCCAGGTGTACGTCACACAAAATAACAAGACCCTCGACAACCGTTAGATTCCCTAAAGATTATAGACAACTTCGAATACCTGTTTCATTTTGTATAAACTGATCAATGAGTTACAATGCAACATCACTGAACAGACGAAGATACTGAAACGAAAAAAGAAAGAGCATCGGTTATTTTAATAGATTTAATGAAACGATATACAGAATACATTTGCTTTCGTAATGCATCGCAACGCATTGTCCGCGTGCCTTACCATCTATATCACATATCAATTTTTCTTTTATTTATAAAATATAATGGTCGCAATGTGTTTTTTGTTTTTCTCACATCATGCCTTTGAATTGCTTTCTCGTTCGCATATCGAAAGTATATATATATATATATATAATATATTTATTTATTTATATTATTTCATTATATTTATATATTTATAAGTATATATATATATAATAATAATAATAATTATATATTATATCATTTTATATTATATTATATCGTATCATATATTATGTATATGCATTATATATGTATATAAATATGTACATATATATAAATATACATATATATATGGCTACATATATTAATCAAGCGAGAGGGAACTGTATGTGATTCGGCACAAAATTACATTGAATCAGGCCGCGGAAAAGGTTTCGTGAATGTGCGCGCATTGTAAAACATCTTGAATTAGAATATTTTACAAATTGTTAATAGAACGTAATGTTAGAACGGTGTTGCTAAATATCGACGGTCGTAGGGGTGAAAAGGCCGGTGGTCGGGAAACTTCCCTTGCAATTCCTTTTATTGTCGATGATGAACAAATTGCAAGGAGAACACAGATTGTACTTGATTAAATTAACGGCGAATTATCGATCGATTTCAATAATTCGCACCTCCTTTTCAATTGTACGGCCGTCAATACACATCGACATTATTATTGATCGGCATTATTTTATTTATTACTTCCATTTTGCCTTCCCATATTTCCCTTCCCTTCTGCCCTGCTTTACTTCCTCCTTGCTTCTTGCTCTCCTATTCTATATCTTACGAATCCTTTCGACTTGATGCTTGATGACCGACAATTTTATTTGACCAACAGATCGCGCGGATACATCGGGCGTGTATAATAAATTTATTCATTTATTTTTGGTGCAATATCTATCACTTCCGGTACGTGCTTTGTAATCGTGCAAGTAGTTTACATAACTGTATCCGCGGATATTCGTACGGCAAAGTACAGATCGATCGTTGTAGAAACGTCCGTCCACGAAAACGAGAGAGTCTGCCATTTATTCATTTTTTTATTTATTTCTTTTCTTTTTTTTTTTTCTTTTCTTTCCTTCTTTTTCCTCGTATAATTTTATAAAATCCGACCAGGGAAGGAGAAACGATACAACACTCGATTGCGAAGATGGAAATTTTCTATCATATAATTTGGACGGAAAGGGAACGAGTTTCGATTTCGAAACTCCTCGTATAGACATCCGCGATTCGCGCAGAAAATCGAACGTACCACATTGCAACATTCAATTTTATTTTTCCAAAATGAAAAAAAAAAAAGACGATTCAAAAAAAAAAAGTGAAATCATCCGTTGATTGAACATTTATTGTTACATCGAGGGAAGAGGATAAAATACACCTAATGGAATTGGCCTTTTTTTTTTTCGTTTTACAGCGATGACAATTAATAAGTAACAACAATACTACGACCTCGTTCTTCATTCGAGATATTTCTACGTTCGAACGATCCGAGATTCCCTTGTTCTTTTTTTTTTTTTTTTTTTTTTTCTTTTTTTATTTCATTCGTATATCCCTCCTCGCTTTTCTCTTGCCTCCTTTTCTTTCTTTAAATCTAGGATTGCTTGATCATTTTCTTGAATTTCTTCTTGTTCTAATCGCTTCCCCTGGATCGCGGGGAAGGCGCGCGCGAATTACATCGTAAATGGCATCGTAAAAAAAAAAAAAAAAAAAAAAAAAGAAAAAAAAACAATGCAACGCCGATCAGCGTTGAGTCCAGGAAAGATCTGATGGATTCGTAATCGGAGAATCACGTCAATCACGAGATAAATCGTTTCCGCTCCAATAGGGGATTAGAAACTTGTCGCGATGCTTCCTTTAATTTTCTTAAGTAATAGGAACAAAAATATTCTTCCCCCGTTGTCTGCATGCAACGAGATAAGAAACTTAAGTACTCTCGAATTCATTAAGCGTTCGTTAATCACAATTAGCCTAATAGCACCGTTTTAATTTGACGAAATTCCTTTTCAGCCTCTAAATCTCTTCTGGACTCGATGCGATATACATACGCTACACATACGCGAAGGAAACGTACGATTATTCTTTCCTTATCGGCGTGTAATCCGAAGTAGTACGCGGAGTATCAAAATTATCAATTCGGATAATTTTCTTCCTCGGATTGGGACGCATTAATCCCATTAATCCAACGGTAATTGACGAGATGTGATTTTAAAAAAAGAAAAAAAAATCGACGAATCGGGGATCGTCCGCTTCCTATCGCGTCATCCTAATTTTCGAAACGGGAACAACGAGATTGTTCGCGCCCCCGTAATTCGGATTACTTGTACCTTGCTTTCTTGCCGGGCATTATATTGTTCTTCTGTTTCACCGAACATCTGCGATCGTATCCATCCGCAAACGTTTTTTCACACACGTGGCCAACGCCAATGAAGCACAGTTTTTACACGGAGAAAAGCGTTGTTAATCGCTACCGGTCGCTTACTTAATCGCGAGAGTTCGCTTGAAAATTTGAATTACTCATCTGAAACGCCGATTCAATGTTGAGCTTGAACGTTCGCGTTGAATCACTCCTTTCTCCGTGTACTCTTCCGTAACGAGAGAGATCGTTATACGGAAGCTCTTACATGGCTACTAGGGATCGATAACTCTTACGCAAGAACCGGTACCGAATAAACAATGGATCGAAAACGATGTTGAGAGAGGAGGAAAAAAAGAAGAAGAAGAAGAAGAAGAAGAAAAAGAAAGAGAAGTGAACGAAGGAATAGAAAAAAAAAAAGAAAAAGACGAAGCTCGATTTTTAGAAGGAACTATGGTTGCGCAGAAATCGAACGAGGAAAATCGAGAATGATCGAATCCTCTATTTCCTTGCATTGAAGCATTGAACATTTGCGGATACACACGGCGAGTATAACATATACACATATAATTACTTTATATCTATTGTGCACATTAATTATGTATCGTGTTAACGTGTTTTCTGCCTCTCAATAAGTTAAAAGATTCACGAGTGGCGAATCGCCACGTGGATTTGTGCCTTTCTGAAATTAGGTGCACCAAGAGATTTGTAATGTAATCGTGTGATGTAAACTAACTGTATGGATCCCGGTTTACTGGGCTGTAGCTTTTAACGTTGACAAGTGATATATATACACATAAAAGAGGAAAGTATTATTGCCGAACAATAGTTAGGGTTGCCATTAATAAGGGTGCCCGTGACGGAAAGATTGCGTCAACCCAACGATTCCTTGACACGCCAATCCGATATATTCCTCGAGATGGTATCATCCTTGGATCCTTCCATCTGTTATCTCCTTGCTTGGAGTCGCGAGTCACTGCAATCCGTTCCAAAATTGATAGTTTTTTTTTTCTCTCTCTCTATATCCAAAGAATATATGTATACACATATATATCTTCTTTCTTGATGAATATATTGCAGCGGCGAAGAAGTGTTTTAACGTCGATCATGTTTCTTACGCATTTAGCAATAATTAATGGTAACACAAAGGTGGTAGTAAAAAGGTAGCGGATGGTAACAGCGGTAGTAGCGACAATAACGCTATAAGATCGTAACGCTAGCGGTAAGTAGTAGTTAATTAATATTAAGTAATTAAGTAGCAAGTAATAATATAAGTAGTAATAATAGCGGCGCGGTATACGTATAAATAGGATTTTCTACGTTAGTTTGATTAAAAATAAATGTCATAACGTAATAGGTAACTTTATGCCGGGCCCGTAACGAGGCCGTAGCTGCCGATCGGTCGGTGGATGCGAAAATCGACGAATTCTACTACTTAGATTATTTCTCGATAACCTCCTCCTCGATTACTCGTCTTTGGACGCGGATCGCGCAGCCGAGTCGGCCTGATTCGGGCCCTACCTCATTCTTCTTCTCCCTTAGCTGTCTAAAATCACATTAACGCAAGAATTATAGTGTGGTAATTGTTCGGACACCGAAACGGGTCCCGACCACGTGACTTGGAAGACACTCACACGTTTCCAATGATACTAAATTCCATGCGATCGAGGGTCAAGAGGAAGGGAAGCTAGGGTGCACCTATTGGCCTCGGATCGATGAAGCTAGTAAGCCGAAGGATACGAGTTACGAATGAATACGAGTACAAAGAATCGGGAGGGATGGAGGGAGGGAGGGGGGAAGGGAAAGATATAGGAGAAAGATAGCGGAGATTCTAAGTGAGAATTTTTTTTTTCTTTTCTTTTTCCCTTCTTTTTTTTTTTTTTTCTTTTTTTTTTTTTTTAGCATCATCGCTACGTTCGAGTGTGATCACAGTCACGACCTACGTATATCTAAACTGTCAACACGGAAGAGCGAAATTGATTCACACGAAGAGGGGAGGGGGAGGAGGGGTAATGGTGACGAAGGATGAATGGAGGAATATCAATTAGCACGTGTGTAATTCGTGATATCTTGTCTCCGCTCTTCCGTCGTTGCTCTGATATGTTGCGAATCGTCAATCCACCTCTCTTCCTTCTCTTCCACGGTATAATAAGTAAGTAAGTGAGTGAGTGAGTGAGTGAGTGAGTAACACGGTTTGTTCTGCACTTCTGAAAGAAGAGAAATTAATCCCGATCGAGCGGATCCTCGAGAACGATCGTTGCGGCACGAGCGATGAAAGAAACGTAGTTTTTTTTTTGTTCGTTGATGTAGCGACTTATACAAAGTAGGTAGAAAAGTGATAAAAATTCATGTGTACGATAATGTACGTATAATGTACGTGTATAACGTGTAATGGTATATATCGTCGTTATTATTTTTTTTTCTTTCTTTCTTTCTTTCATTCTTTCTTTCCTTCCTTCCTTGCTTCCTTCTTTCTTTCTTTTCGTTCCTTTTGTGCATGTTTTGCGAGAAATAGCGTAGCACTTAATATTACCAGTCGGCGAGAACCACCGTCGTGATTAATCATCCCTCATCTGCGACGCCTTATGGGACGTATATAACGCATAACGAAACACGCTCGTTTCTTTCTCTCTTTCTCTCACGAAAGGGGAAATCCAACGTTTGTTTCAAGCTGCCGCGGGTTCTCTTCATCCTCCGAGAGAAGCCCCCTCCCTCCCTCCCCTCCCCCGTCCCCTCGCCCCGAGAATCCGCCGAGAAACCGGGTTCCACGTTCAATCGGTCGTCGGGAGTCGATACTTTCGATAGCAAGAATAGTTATTACATCGTACACTGTTAAAATAGTAATAGCGGTAATAATAATAGTAACAATAGTAACAGTTGTCAGGTCGGGCAGTCACATCTGCCCGCTGACACATCACGAAGACACGCGCCCCGTTCATCCACCCGTCTCTCATCCATACACGCACAGGGAACTTTGTCTTAAATTTAGCGACAAACCAACGTCTTCCGGCTCGTCCATTCGCGCGTGCATCCACTCCAATGTGTCCACTTGCGGCACGACGCTCGATCGCACCACACGCATCTATATATTTCGCTAAAATATCCAGACGCGGAGGAAACGTCAGCCTCGAGAGAAACAGGACTTCTTCTCATCCGCTCGAATCTCTCTCTCTCTCTCTCTCTCTCTCGAGATTCGTGTTTGTACCCCCCTCAAGGTGACTATTCTCACGCGGTATATCACGTGGCGATTGACGCGTCGAAAACCATATCAAGGGTTACACGCAAGAAGATGGTAGAACCTACGTAGACGTGTAAGAAAACTAAGGAAACTTAAATCGAGTGGTAAGTCGCAACCGCACAAGATCTCAAGGATGAATTGTTCTACGCGACGAATAGCGCAGCCCTAGGCTTGGCTCGATCGAGAGGCGATTAAAACGGTAGACTACCGACGAACATCGTCTCGATCATGGGTGGCGCTGGAACCAGGTCCTCCAGTTTTAGGTAAAAGATACGCTGGAGCCCCTGCACCGACAGACTCCTCAGTTCCGGTAGTTTACCTAACAAACGGGACAGGTAGTGCGCTTTCCTCTGCGCCTCGGCGTTATAGGTGACGTGATCGCGAAGAGACGATATTATTTTCGACTGTAGCTGCTCCATGCGATGAGGCTCCTTCAGGCCGTACCTTGCTGTAATTTCAAGCAGAGAAACAGACCCGTGTTTTATCAATCGATGCTTTCATCCGGCCGAGTGTGATTCGTGTATTAATTGTTATTAATTATTATACGTGATTAATTAAAAACGGATCGTGCGTTCCCAGATTCGCCGGCCAATTTAAACGGAAGGATAATGGGGGCGGTGTTGCGTGCAATCGACGTATTCGACATCGATATCGTTGGCGAACCGATCGAGAAGTGGCACGCACATCCAACCCGCGAGGAAAATCGCGTATCGTCGACGTGTATCGCGTGCAACGCGGGCACGAACGATCGCGGTTTCTTTTCGTCGTCTCGTTAATAAGTAAAGCCGGTCGATCGATAAATAATTTATCCGGCAGACGGTCGCGCTTAATGGATAATCATCGAAGATGGCGGAGAGAGGAAACGAGGGCAGGGCAGGGCGGAAAGAGAAGAGAATGTGATGTGTTTTCTTTCGAAAAAGGAGGAGAGAGGATTTCGAAACTTACCAGTAATGAGGGTAAGAGCGCAGAGACAAGCGAAAGCGCTAGCGTCTACGTCGAGAATGTGAAGAGCTTTGCTGAATTCGAGAATACTGTGGAGCCAATCGCCGAAGCTACGCTGACACTGTTCCAATGCCAGGACCACGCCGTTGCAAAACGTCAGCTTGGTGTCCTCCGGTTTCGTACGGTACGCCAATCGAAGAACGAACAGTTCCAGACTGGCCGACTGGAAAAGTAACTCCTGCGGGGAGAGGAACAATCGCGAAAACAATCGTGTTAGACGGTACATTGTATCAGGTATATACGGATATAATACATACGATTAATATTTTGGAAATCGAGTGGGAATCGAAATTTTGAAATTGTTTTCAAAGAGAGAAGGCAAAGAGTGGGGGGAAAAAAAAAGTTATTTTCCTCTGTGGAGCTAGCGCAGCAGCTAGATAACCGACCAATCGGATACGTCGATTAGACATGTCGTAGGCTCGTCAGGATTGACCTTTTAGAAAATGTACAAGCTATCGATCTCTTTAATGAAACCTTCCCTCGCAGATATTGTCTGCACGTCCATACATAATAAACGATATAACGCAGCTCGTGTATAGATTTATATATACGACACGAGAAATTATCCGAGAGGGATAGATGAAGAAATTAAAAGGAATAATTAATAATAAACGAATAAGGCGTACAAACCTGATCTTCTCGCACCAAGTCCGTGAAGCCGGGAATTTTATCGGCGAACGTTCGAATCACATCGATGGACGTAGTAAGAAGATTGTAGAATTGTTGCGTCTTTTCTGCCTCTGTGATGGGTGGGTCGCCAGGACTGGGTTGCCGGTATTGCGAGTAATCCAAGGTTGCTTGATCGGGTGTCGTGTCCAAGTGTGCGCGGACCAAAGCTGTGATCAGGGAGACCGGCGAGCTCGGTGGTGATTCTTGCGGGGATTTTGGCTTCGATGGTAATCTACCTCGGCGTCCTTTCAAGGAGTCCGTCCTGACCACCTGGACGAA
Organism: Apis cerana; assembly: GCF_029169275.1. Taxonomy (NCBI): domain Eukaryota; kingdom Metazoa; phylum Arthropoda; class Insecta; order Hymenoptera; family Apidae; genus Apis; species Apis cerana. The sequence goes on along the minus strand of NC_083864.1, from coordinate 5,846,595 downwards.
AACAAAATCAAATCTATCTATTCCGTCGAGAGATCCTCCTTTCCATTCTTTGCATCTTATCCTTCGATTCTCCCTCTCCTTTCCCTTTCCCTTTTCCCTTTTTCCAGAGAGAACACGCATTTCCTTTGGAAAAACGAGTATACAATTCTCTAACTCACTTCTTTCACCATTCCGACCATCAAGCACTTCTGGAAGCGACAAAATTGGCAACGATTCCGCCGGCGTTTGTCAACGGGGCAAGCTTTCTCGGCCAGGCACACGTATTTCGAGCCCTTTTGCACGGTCCTCTTGAAAAATCCTTTGCAGCCCTCGCAGGTGCGAACACCGTAGTGTTGACACGCTGCCGTGTCGCCGCACACGGCGCAAAGTTGGCTGGGGCTCGGCGGTGCTCGCTCGTTGCCGGTTCCGCTTCCAGGCGACGGAGAGCTGACGGAGCTCCCTGTCCCTCCGCTGCCACCGCGCGCCTTCGGGGATTCCGTACTCCCGCTACTGTCGACGAAAGGCGCAAGCATCTTCGTGAGATCTCGAAACGAGCGGGTCGAAAGGGAAATTCGCGTTACGACCTCGTCGATTCGCGTCGAACAGGAGAATCAAGAGAGGGAAAGTTTATCGATTGCGATAAACAAACTCGGATCCCTTTGATCCCTCGACTCAACAAGGATCGACTCGGTTCGACATTTATCTATTTATATTTTCTATTACCTCGCAGACTCTGACCTCTGCGTGGGTAGAGACGCCCTCCGGGAACGAGTCGTCCCTACGACCACGTTGTCAACGGTAGGGTAAATGTCGGTCGGTGCAACGGGGGTAGCGCCACCCGTGATGCTCGGTGGTGGGCCATACACCATGGGGACACTGACCGCCGCGCCGTACGGCGAGTCTTGCCGATGATTCGCCGGCGAGGGGACAGCCGTGGTCGGGGTTGGGGCCGTCTCGGTCGCGAAGTAGCCCTGATGATGGTGATGCTGCTGCGGCGGCGCGGGCTGCTGCTGCTGGGGATGGTGGTGATGCTGTTGCTGGGGCTGTTGCTCGTGGTAGGGCAACGTGGGCGAGAACTCGGTTGGATAGGGGCCGGTTGCGCACGGATAGACCGAGTTGTCGTAACATTCCCCCTCGTCCATTTTGATCCCGAGAACCTGAAGCTCCTGCCTGGTGTATCGCTGAGCCGTGTAAGTCTCTTGGAAGCTCGGCAAGGGCGTTGAACTGCGTCGAACAGATAGATAACGTAAATGGACGAAAAGTCTCGCCACCTTCCGACCAAACGTCAAACTACCGTCTCTCCTCCAACTATCGCGAATGGAACAACCTCGTACAAATTCGGTTTCGGCGGGCGAACAGCCGGATTCGTACGACTCGTATCGCGATACGATCCTATCGTAGGATTTATCATCAGACCTATCCTATACGATAGGATCTGCGATTCTGTCTGGTCAGAGGGTGAAACGCAAGTCGGGAAACAGTGAGCTGTGTACCTGAGCGAGTCAGGTTGGACGTCCTCGGGAAGTGGCGCTGCCGGCGGAGGCGGCTGCGGTGCCTGCTGATGATGTTGCTGGGCCTGGGCCGACTCGTCGCCAGTCGGCACTCCCTGCGGATTGCCCAGCTGCAGCTCTGGAAACGGGTCCAGCTCTTCGGGTAGGCTTCCAGCATCCGTTGGATCCGTGTACGAAGCGCTTAACAAATCCGCCAGGGTACTACATCCGAAGGGGCTCTGGAAAATTCGTATCGAACCTTTGCGTCCTTTGCGATAGTGAACATCCTCGATTATCGTTCGATCGAATCTTTGATCGAGTTGAAGGAGTCGTTTCGAAAGAGTCGTCGCGCGATAAATCAAAAACGGCACGATGCTCGATCGTCCGATTCGAATTCGAACCGATATTCCTCGATCCTCCGATAACTCTGATAGCTGTTCGAATTGACGAACGCCAGACAAGGGCGGGAGAGCCCGTGCGAGTGGCAAATCGAAGCGCTCGACTGCAAGGCGGCAATATTGTTCGACCACAATCGCGAGCCTTGTCGAGGCATCGATGTACAGTTGAGGTGCGCAGTGAGGATATCGGAGAGGAACGAAGCGGATTCTTGTATCGCGTGTTGTCTATAACTTCGATTTCCGTGTACAACAGATCGAATCTAAATCGAGTCTTTTCGCCCGAAATCATGATTGCATTTACGATTACAATCTGCCCCATCTCGTGTGACTCTAACTTGATTAATCGTTAAACAGATTTTTTTAATTGTTCTCCTCCGTTGCTATAAATTATCCTCTCATCCCCTCGAATATCATTGCGAATATATTGACGATTTTACTTAAAATCATCGCATTTCGATGATGATATTCGTAATGTTAAAAATACATCGACGGGAGGAAAAGGTGATGATGGAAAAACGACAAATTTATTTTTTGTTTTTTCTTTTCCTTGCAAGAAGAGCAAGAAAATTCGTCGAGTAAACGAGGCGAAACCACTGCAAAGACGTGGAAAAAACGTCTGACGAGCTATCTTATTGGAGGATACCGGTAAGAGGGAAGTGGGATGGGGTTGGATATTCAATTTGCCGGGTTGGTTCCGCTTCTGGGCTGACATTTCGTTCATCGCTCCCTCGAGTATCCCGCGATCGAAGCTTCGGTCTACCATAACCCTGACTATGGCCTTCTAAACGGCCTCCGCAAGTCGTTCAACCCCTCCTCATCCCCACGAAATTACCCGCCAACAATTATTACCACGCCGTATTGAATCGTGCCGTCCTCTCTACGCGCGGTTAGTCACCACTAATTTTCGCGGATTGGATTAATTACGCGTAACGATCCCGCGACACGATTCTAGGATCGAAAATACTTTCCAACGAGGAAAATGCGAGGAGGGGTGGGGATAGAAACAGGTAGGACGACACTGGAGATCCGGGTACGTGGGCAGGAATGCAGATGGTGCACGATAAGCGAATGCAGATGACGATCAAGAACGTCGGGACGTAGGAGGGACGCAGATCTTGTTGCGAGCCGAGCCGGACTCGCGGACTTGGAAGACTACGGGGCCAGATAAGATAGCGAAATAGTGAAAGTTCCGCGCGCCCCACTAAATACAGGATAATTATTGGTTGTCTCCGTCGAATAACGTTCGCGTAAATTCCGATTTCTTTTTTCCTTTTTTTCCTTTTCTTTCCTGAACGCAACAACGTTCAATTATTATCATTAACAACTTTGTTGCGAATCGCGAATAACACGGAGTCCAATCTGTCATAAATTTCATGATATTAAGTGATAAATGAGAAAATAATGGTAATATATAATAGATAAAGAGGATGTTGCGAAATTTAGAATTAAATATGAAACGAAGTGAAATTAAAGAGAGAGGGAGGGAGAGAAAGGGAGAGGGAGAGACAAGTATAGAGAAATTGGAATCACGAGGAGAAAAAGAGAAAATAATTGATGTCGCGAGATAATGTCACACGTGCGCCAATCTTTCGAGCGAATCTCAAACCTGATTATATAATTAATAATAAAGAAATAAGAGGGGGGGAGGGGGAGAAGGAAGAGTTCTATTAACGCGTTACGTTACCTGTGTCTGTAGAAGAAGCATACTTGACGCCACCGTGAACGCGGTTGTCGTCGGGGTTGTAGAAGATTGATTCGTGCAGGCGAGAACTGGAACGGTAGCTGCCGCTTGCCGTTGATGCCGCTGGCGATGTGGCTGTTGCTGTTGCTCTACGTCGTTCCGCGTAATAGCCACCGCACGTTGGCTACCGTTGCTGTTATCGCTGTCGCCGTTCGGCGAATGAAGTTGCCCTGCAACACAATGCAACACGCATCCTCAAGCTGCGAACAAATACGACCGCCGCCTCTTTGCATTTCTTCGGGGCCACGACATCCCCGAAATACGTAAAAAAATAAATAAATCGTGCAACGTTAACCCTAAACGCTAAAGTCAATTATCGGAGGCGAGCTATGTGATTTACACCACTGCGATTTAATAGACTTTATTTTTTTTTTTTTCCCTCCATCGATCTCTAAAACGAACTCGTTTATCGATCCAATTGATGAACAATGTTCAACGTACGCGTCAGATCATTTCTATCTGACCTGAGATATCCTGAACTATCGGTTCTGTTTTTTTGCCCGGATGTAGGAAGGGGCGATGAGATGGAAATTCGTTCCATGACTTCTACGTACAATATCTTCGATATTGAGAGTGACCGGTGTCCATGGTGATCATCTCTGCGATTAATTCGGGATCGAGGGCGAGTCGAGTCCGAATTAAATTCGATTTTTCGAGGTGCGAGCAAATTTTTCCACGGTCCGATCCTGCAGATTCTCAAATTCTCAAGTTGCTTTCACACGGAATTTTGGAATTCTCCGAACACTTGTTTCCTCGATTTTAAATTACCGTTGCTTAACTTATTAATCGTCGAATTCTCGACGTCGACTGAGGTCCTCGACGTCCACGTTTCGTCCTATATAGGGTAGCTTCGACACCCCAGGGAGACATGAAATCATTGGCATTTAAAATACTACCGAGCCTATGCAGGCAACCATCGTACCCCCCCTTGCTCGATTATTATTACACGATATTATCCCTTAACGCCCGAGGGATGAGTATACTCCCGTCGAAAAACGAGGAGATCGCTTTTCATCAGTCGAATCTCGAGCAAATATGCTTAAGGATACTTAACTGTCGTTTCCAAATTATATACCGTGTATATTTTCCTGAATATCACGCACGACGCGAAAAATGAATAGGCATAACAGAGAGATGGAATTGACGAGGTCTCGAGCCAAACAGATGCCTCCTATCCGTTGTTCGTCCTTCCCCACCACCCTCTTTTCGTCCGAAGATGCGAGCAGAGATAGTCACGCTCACCCAAACCGATTCGATTCAATCTCGCGACGAGTATCGAGAGGACCGCCCAATGGTTTTCACCAGCTCGTAAAACATAGCGGATCTCACCCGTAGCTGAGATTAATCTTGGAAAGGGTGTAGAGGGGTGACGCGATTATATACGATAACCGGTTATGGCGAATTAAAAGGGGGGCGGCTGCACCCGATAAGTATCTATGCTATCTCGCCCAGCTATATACAGAGTCGTAAATCTAAACGTAGTCAAGTCGATCGAGCATGTATCTGTTTCGTTGCCCAACGAAAAACTTGCAAATGTCAACCCTTGATCCACTCTCTCTCTCTCTGCTTTTCTCTTTAACAACCTTTTCCATTCCCTCCAAGTTGCGGCAAGGTGGCTGCACCGCCAATTAAGATAGCTCGGTCCAAAACAATGAGCCCTATCGGACAGCGGGGATCAGCGAGGGCTGGGAGAGGCGCGAGTGGTCCGCGATCCCACCTACGGGAGCGCATACTAGAGGAAACGGGCTGCACCTGAGCCGCGTGCACGTGCACACGGAAGGATTCGATCAACTTCTACAACGCTAGCAACCGGCGGCACCGTAGGCAGGGTAAAGGCAGAGGTAGGGTAGCGAACGGACGAGAAAGAGTAGGGTTAGCCGAACAGCGTGTGCCAAGTGGATTACACCGGTGTACACGGCCCTCCCACGAACCACGCCTCTCCACGTGCCACCACGTGCAGCCACACCGCGCACCAGCCACTTGCTCTCCGTTCCTCCACGATTTGCTCTCATGAATTAACCACCACTCGTTCCTTCCCTTCTCTCATCTTGTCTTCCCGCCATCGTTTCGCGTCCTGCACCGTCACCGAGAAATTCACTCGGAATGCTTTCCTTCCTACCCGTATATTCCGTCTAATTTAACAAATGTCGTAATTCCACGTGTAATAATAATGTCTGAGGTCGAGGAGGAAATTCTGACTGGAGGAAAAAAAACGAGGAAAAGGAACAAAAAAGGTAGATCGATCTGTCGAGACGGATATATTTCCTCGTTGCGCAATTAGCGAGCCGAGAGAATCGCAGGGATTTAAGAATTGCGAAAGAAAGGTGGCTCGAGAGAGACGTTACACATACGACCGCGTGAAGAAGAGATTTCGCGAGATTTTCCATAACGAAACGACCCACTTTCCGGTTTAACAAGAGAACGTGTAAGTGATGTCATTGGTAATGGGTAGCGTTAGGCATCGGTATTCGCCACAATTAGGCATGAAATTCCTATATGTTATGGGCTAATTACAACGATCGTTCGGTCACATGTTTTTATTTTATGCCTCGACAAGATAATTGATATCCTTCGTGAATAATTCATTCGAGCGGTAAATTCTTCTTTTTTTTTCCCTAACGTTCGCCATTTATGAGAAAAACCGCGGCGAGAAAGAGCGGGAGGTCGAATAAGAGAAAGATACTATTTATAGACGCATCACGATTTTTCTTCGTTGTCGCGATGCGTTTATCCAAGCCTGTTCGAGCCTTGGGAATCGTTATATTGCCGATCGATCGATGCGTCTCGGATGCAGACACACCTAACGACGACGACGACGACGACGATGAGAACGACAACGTTGGTAACCGTTGGTGGGTGAGCGTGCGTGCGTGAGAGAAAGTAGGACCGTGTGTCTTGCAGCCGTACGCGACACATAATCGCCGTACCGAGATATCTTCGATTTAAAGCTCGCATCGGTTCGCCCACACGAGCCGAGCGTCTCACCGGTTTCACGATCGTAATTAACCCTTTCACTGGTGAGTAGGGACGGTCGTGTGCCGGCATCTCTGTGTTTCGTCTCTCTCCTCCTCGCGAATCCGTTGATCGAATTTTTAATCCTCGAGAATTTGTGTCTTTTTTTTTTCCTTTTTCAAAAGATCGAAAGATTATTTTTAACGAAACTGAAACTGTTTCAAAAGTAATGAATTCGTGCAATATTCATGTACATAATGTTATTAAACTTGTGACAGGTCGTTCTCGGAATTTTAAAATATTCGAGTAATTTAAGTCATCCTTATTCGCGGATGAAAAGGGATGACGAGATTTATTTTTATCGTTGTGAAAAATTCGATTTTTCTTTTCTTCTTAATCCATGTTGTACTTTTTATCGTCGCTTTTCTTTTCTTTCTTTCTTTTTGATAAAATCTCTTTCAATGAAAGTTATGCACTGCTGCTTATTATTATTGTTTTCGTTTTGTGGAAATCTTAAAGTAGTTTGTGATCGTTCCTCCATTAATGGTATTACTTCACCTCGGATATTTTTCTAATCCTATCCATTTTCGATAACATCGTAGAAAAAATCGGAGATTCGAAAATTGGATTAGAATCCCCTGTGAAAGACGTAGCCTTTAACTCATACGATATTCCACTAATCCCACATGTCGAGTTTTCACGAGTTAGCGTGGAAAAAATGTTGAGAAGATTTTGAAAAATCAACTCGACGCTTTCACCGTTTAATCGAAATAATTTTCTTTTTCACCATCGCACGGTCGGTGCCTTAGAAGAGAGAGAGAAAGAGAGAGGACTCCCTTCTTCCTAATGTTTTATTATCCGAAACCAAATAATCGCTCGGATACAAGGCAGAAAACTAGGATGATCTATGAATCAATTAATCTGCGAGTCAATTTCGAGGATATTAAACGCGAGATGTGTACCTCCATTAATCTATCCGCGATTAAATATCATATATCTCGGCGTAAGCGTGGAAAGTAGCGTAGTAGTATTATGAATCACGCGGACGACGAATCGGACGTAAATTAATTTGAAAGTTTCCAGGCAACGTGCACTCTAAAACTGGTCCAACGTGTGTGCAGTCGGTGCAGCTTTCTCTTTCGCAGAATTTAGCAAAAGATCGGTGACATCGTAATTAGTATTACGAGTACGAGTAGGAGGAGGGGGGGGGGCCAGTTCGCGAAATCCGAATCATCTCCACGGCGATACGTCATTTATCACGAGCATTAATTAGAAGCTCTTTCACAAGAGTGATCGAATCATCAACAGCTTCGTAATTCGTCGAGCAAGAAGGACAATCCTCTTACCCGTACGAAAAGCGGGATTAAACGGGAAAGAATCCTAACGTGTTAATCGGTTTATCAAACATTCGTTCGAGCCTGATTTCTCGAAGCTTTACCTTTCCTATTCCTAAAGATTTCACTGCGTTATTTCGCGCGAAACGTATCGTAAACATCTCTAAACAATCCAAAGATCCTGAAAACCAATACACTCTCCTTCGCAATCGATTTTTTCTTCTTCTTCCTTTCTTTTTTCCTTACGCCCGCGATCGACGAACGAGCTCGAAACGAGTAGGAAACAGCGAAATCCACCGGTTTTTACAGATGAGAGAAGAAACACGGATCGGATCACGGATCCGTGAAAGCAGGGCCAGGAAAGCGAGGCTTGAAACAAATTGTCCAGATACCCTGGAAAGATTAGATACGTTCCCGGTGGATTGACCTCTCCCGATAAAAGGCTGGCTCGCCGGCAACCGCGGCCAATAAGAATACAAAGGCAGCTCCAGACGCTCGCGAGCTAGTCGCGGGCTCGCGTGGTCCGGGTTAGAGTGCGGGTTTACGGTGTCGAACGAGGTGAAAGAGGAGTCGTGGTGCGCGAGGGAGAAGGAGGAGGAGGAGGAGGAGGAGGAGAGAGAGAGAAGGAGGATACGCTTGCGACACGCAGGCTCGAGCAGCTAGGCTGATAGGTAGGTAGGTATATCGCCCCCTGACCCCGAACAACTACCGTGAGACCGGCTTAGCTCCGCTCTTAGGAGCACTCTCCTTTGCTCTCTCGACGTGCACCGCGCGTATGCACACATGTACACGCACGCGTGTTGCACAGGCGCCGTGGAATAAAGAAGAGGGAAGGGTATCGTGACACCGAGAAGAAGAAGAAGAAGAAGAAGAGGAGGAGGAGAAGAAGAGAGAAGAAAGGAGGAGAAGGGAACGACACGACGAAGGATGTGTGACTCGTGGGTGCAGCTGCAATGCGACCCGGCTGCATTCAGTGGCACACTGAACACAGGACGATACCCGGGCTTTCCGATGGCACGCCAGGATTATCCTTCACACGCGAACAAACGGCGTGCAATGAATTTCGTAATCGCAAGCATCGCGATCGAGAATCGAGATTCTCCTTTTGGGATTCTTTCTCTACCGAGTCTTTCTTTAATTTTCAGTTTTGTCTCTCTCTCTCTCTCTCTCTCTCTCTCTCTCTCTCCTGAATCGTTAGGGGTTTACGGTGTCGAACGGTAAAATATTCGAAAACAATTAAACGTCGAAGATTTTTAAGAGAAAGTTACGCGTGGACGTCGTTTGACAGCAGATGAATCGTAATCGTGAGCTTGCCGACAACTGTCGAGAAAAAATATATATATGTGTGTATATATATATGTATGTATAAAAAAAAAGAGAAAAAATACAGGTTCTCACGGAGTTTAATGACTTTTGGATATTCCCTATTGCTAATCGTACGATAGGAGAAAGTATCCGCAACGTCGATACTTAGAAACGATGTAAGCTGTTTCCTCGCTTCACGGATGCCTCGAGCCATGACACGAAATCGGGCGAAAGAGGATCGTTCCGGATTCGCAATGTGTATCGCAATGCGTTCAAAACGAAATTACCACTCGAAGAGACGCGCCACCCGTTTGAATCGCTCTGGGGAGAGGTCGAAGCCTCTCTAAAATAGATTGGAAAGGGAAAAATGTCGATCGTCGGTGTACAGCGGCGCGATGGATGGTGCGGGTCCGTATCGTTCGCCGATATTGGGACGGGCCCGGGCAAAAAGCGGTAAATTATCGACGATCCGTGAACGAGGAGAGCCGAGCGAAAATGGCTATGCATAAATCAGTAGGCGAGAAAAATGTCGGACAATAATTACAGGCTGTGGAATTTTACGAGGGACTGTCTTAACGCTCGGCCTGAAAACGAAGAACAAACACGACGGGACAGTAATGATTCTCCGACGAGTAATTCACTATCGAGTTAATCGAGGGTCAATTCCTCTGGTCATCGGTTTTTTTCTTCTTTCAACCGGTTGATGGAAAAGACAACAGGAAAAACGGAGAACGACGATGGACGATGAGAGAAGGAGGGGGAGAGGAGAGAGAGAGAAGGAGACGCGTGGACGAAGAGGAACGATGCTCGAGCGTAGGCAACTTTTTCTAGGCGTCGCGTAAGCAATCATCTTGCATACTTCGGATGAAAGAATAAGCAAATAGAAAACCAGCCGTGCCGCATGCTGCCGGCGTTGCAATTATATTTCCAGTGGCGCATCGCGTTGTGAAATTCGACATAATTTCGTCAGACCACGAGGAGGAGAGGAAGGAAGATTCGGAGCCGGGGCGAAGAGGGGATACGTTTAGAAATTGACGAAGGCGAGGAGGGAGAAGAAGAAGAAGAAGAAGAGGGGAGGAGGAGGAGAAGAAGAAGAAGAAGAAAAAGAAGAAGGGAGGAGAAGAAGGATGTACGTGTGCACGGGTACATATATGTATGTAGCGCGCTGAAAATGGTTCGTTCGAGCGGAACGAGCTCCACCCACATCCTGATCTTCGCATGCGTGTTCCATCGTGCTCTCGTCGTATCGATCCTTCGATTCCTCTTTCGCTCGAAGAACGAAGAGGAAGACAAAAGAGACGACGCGAGGGAGAATCGCGAGGAACATGGCTCGTCAGGCGTCGAGATCACCGGGATACGTCCCGGGGTATTTCCTATCTGAAGGAAACAAACGTTTCCGTGAAAATTCTGCCACGCCGTTCGATATTATCGAAAGAATCGATATTCCACGTGAACGAAGTTGTCGCTAGCATTTGCACATATATTACGTATATAAGTTGTTGCACTCGTCGATATGCCAAATATATAAATGTTCGAATGAAACTTGGTCGTTCGAATTAAATATAAATTACTACTATTTCCTCGTGAAATATGTTTCACGTATATACGTATATATTTATGTACGAACGAAATTTCATCATTGATCGAGAAAGAAATGAAAATTAATAGCAATTTCCGCTCTCTTCGTTTTTTCGATTATTCCTCCATTACGGTATTCACAGAAAAAAATTAATTAAAATTTTTACGATACCGATTACCCATGACTCGTCGCGTTATATATAGATTTTTCGCGATTGAACGCGAGGATGAAGGATCGTGAAAAATTATTACGAAACGGATTTACCTTCGTGTCCGTGTAGAGAGAAAGAAGAAAAGAGGGGCACGCGTGTTACGAGACGATTCAACGTGTTTAGCGCGACTATCGCCTCGAGATCCGCGCATCCTACAAAACCATGGTGGACAGTTATGCAAGAGGCTGTTTGGCGCGTCCGTTCCGGCAGGTTCGACCGGTCTTAATCGCAATCGAGTCGTCCAGCCGACTCCGTCCGATCGAAAACTAGTCAGGTTTAGGATAGAAACGGTCCCCGAGACACGCTCTCCGAGTCGACTACCGGCCAGTTTGAATATTAATTAACTATTTTCTATCGGCCACGTGTCGGATACCACGCTTCGATATCACGCGTCGCACACTGTGTCGCTCGAATGAAAAAAGAAAAGAAGAAGAAAAAAAGAGAGAGAAAAATCTAGTCCATTTGCATTCGTAAGAAGGAGAGTTTTAGCTGGATGGAAGGAGACTGGATGGAAAGCGGACCATATGCAAATGCCGCGAAACGTTGGATTCTACGGTTGACGTATATAATTGCTTCCAGATTTGGGACGAAAAACTTTTTTTAAATATTCAGTTCAGACGGACTTGGTCGGACGGAGATCGTCTCCTCTAGGCGTTCGATCCTTTCGAGCGTTTGAATTTTTTCGATCTATTCGCAAAATATCGCGAATAGGAAGAAAAGGAAGAAATAAGAAGAACAGATTGGAAGAATCTATTCTTCTCCCCGTTCGGGAAATCGTGTGTATCGTATATATATATATATCTTAATCGTGGAGAATAATAAAACGGATGGAATAAAAAGATTGAAATATATAGGATTTTACGTATATTCACGAATCTGTTGAAATTCCACGGTGAAAGGCCTAGGTTGGATAGCTATCCCGTTTTATTGGCGCGTTCGATCATTCGAACGACTTTATTCACCCATAAATTGCACCATAGTCTAAAAGGCTTATCTGCTACATAAATTAGACATTCAGGTGCAAATACGGTGTGTTTATGCCACGGTTCGAGCATCTCAAGGCTAAAGCGTATCGGGATTAGTATACATTTAACGTTCCTTTCTTCAGTTCTTCTTTCTCGCGCTATCCACAAATCCTTATTACAATCAAGGCTTCGCTTCACGGTACTTGACATTTGCCAGGTCGTTTCGATACTTCGTCCATTCACTATTCCCCGTGCGGCGAAACGAATCCTCGAACGTTGATTCGCTCGAAACGAGGCGTCTTCGACACGCGAGAGGCCGAGATCGGCAATTTACGATTATCACGCGTAATCCCATCGATTTCCAGAAATAAAACGCATCGTTCCACGCGACAGAAGCACCGGGATGGGACGTCCTCGAGGACGAGGCGAGGCTACGTCGCGGCGCTCAAGGACGACCACGATTCGTCGTCCACGATTAAACACGGCGTCCACGTGCACGCTCGCGAATTCGCATCCACCAACACGACCGATTCCGACCGACCGATTCCCCGGTCATCTCCACCAATTTCTCGCCTTGGTGTGAGCGCGTGTATGCACGCCTATACGTACACCATCGTCCTGTATCGTCCAACGAATCCGTCCCCTCTCCCCGCCGCAGTTACGGTACCGGTTGCTCGTCCTCTCACTCTCCACCGACCAGATATTATACACCGACACACGCGCATCAAACACATTACGAGTGTGACGTATCTTCGTTTAATTCAGAATGCAGAAACGAATTTCAAACGAATGGCGTGGCCACGGAAAGTGAAATCCACAGGAGGAGGAGGAGGAGGAGGAGGATAGATCGACGGATGGATTTCTCTGACCGTGCGTACGGATGATACATCCGTACGGAAGAGGAGAGAGAAGAAATTTCGACCGATCGAACGAGACCCGATCCCGTTTATTTGCTTTCGAAGAAAATTTATCCTCCTCCCGTGATATTATCACGATTCAACGACTGGTCGAATAAACCGTTAGACGCGCAAATATACCAGTTTCTTGCGTAATCAAGTTTTTACCAGTTAAAAAATTCGTTGGCGATTGCACAAGATCGATGCATATAAGCGACACGTGAAAAACAGGATTAATTTGTGCACCGAAGGTGGCACGTGTTTGCACGAGTTTATCGCCGCTCGATCGTTCCCGGCTCAACCGAACGGTTCCATCAATTACCCGATTCCTGTAGGTTCGCGTCGCTCGAACCGTCCTCGACGACAGCCCGGCTCGTCTTCTCGAGCCGAGGCACGGCGTTCACCATCACCGAGAGACAACACGGATCCTCTCGGGAATCGAGAAATCTCTCTCTCTCGGTTTGAAAAAGCGGCGGCCGAGATCGCTATCGGCTCAATCAACGCCGCACGAGGCTGCAATCGCGCTTCATCGAGACGCGTCTCGCGCCTGATGATCGTGGGGGGCTTCCAGCCCTCTAGTAGCTTTTTGTCCGCTCTTCTCCTGTCCGAGGAGGACAATAAAAGAGCCGTGCGTCTCTGTGTGTATGTGTGTGGCAACCGTAGAAATCGTAATTGAACGATCAAACGCTGGAATTTCCTTTTTCGCGCGAATCGATCGCGGATCGATCCAGCAGACTTTTAAGACTTCGGTTTAGAAGACACGAGGGATCAACGTTAACGAGGGGCCAATTATAAGGAACACGCTCTCCCTTCAAGCCGGGAGTAAGACGAAATTATTTACCGACTCCACGATTCCTCGTTTGCGTAACGTAACTCGTTTCCTAAACGGAGAAGAATCCTATCTCCTCGCCGTTCAACAACGGCGAGGCATCGAACATCGTCGGCAGGCGTTAAATCAGACACGGGAGACACGTTTTCAACGCGAAACGCGTACACACAGATACACGGAGCGGCCGCCACCTCGGAGGAGTCAGCTGCGCGAGGAGGCCTGCAACCGGTCGACACGTCCAAGAGAAAGGATTTACCGGGGTCACCGTGTCTACGACGCGTCACGTCACAAGGAAGATAACCGGCGACTAATAGGGTCGCTTAGGCTGAAGCGTGTGCGCTCGATCGAAAAGAAACTTCGTCGGACAGGTTTTCTTCGCGGACTACCTCGGCTAGGTATTGGCTGCGATAGAACTGGCAATCTCCCGTCCCGAGAAACGCTCGTGGGAAACGGCTGGCAAATATCGGTCCGCGCGATCTTCGTCCGATTCGACGTCGTAAATCCACGTTCGAGGCTCGAGACCACAAGGTATTCTGTCTTCTCGTGTCTGTCTCGGGAACTCGGGATAGCGGAGAGCCGTATATACACACCGATTAAAAATTCGTGGTCGCTAATGGTTGACGCGCAAGAAGAATCTCGTTCGCCATAGCCGGTAACAGGGGAGAAATAACAGGGCCCCGTATGGCGTTACGGAATAGGATGAGATGGATCGGCGATCCGATAGGAAAAAAGGTGGATCGAACGAAGAAACCTCGCGCTCGAGGCCTTTCTCGATCCTTGATCCCCGGCCTGCGCGTCGTCTCCTTCTACCTGTCGGATGTCGCAACCCGGTGGCATCGGTTGCCTCGATTAAGCGATCAAAGATCGATTAAGCGAGCCGGTTTTTCCGTTCCCTGTTTTCTAAACTCCGCCCCTCTAACTCCCCTGGAGAAAATCGAAACAGCCGCCCGATACCGTAATTGAAATAGCTGACGCTTTCTTGCCCGTGCCGCGGAACGCGTAACATCAACCGCGCTCGCCGGTTACATGCCGGTTTAAGGATAAATATGATAATAAGCCGGCTAGAAAGCGGCCATTCGCGCTGGAATCGGCCCAGTTTAATAAGGCTCGATCAATTTTTACCGCGTTGTAAACACGGGACAACGATGCGGTTGTTATCTCGTTTGGTACACGGCGAATACGTGATAGAAGCGCGGAGTGGAATGAGCGATTACTGGTCGGACACGCGTTTCTACGCGCTCTCTCTCTCTCTCTCTCTCTCCATCATCCGTCCATCACGAATCGATTAAAGTTCTGGGAAGGAAATCGTTTAAAGGAACAAAGGATCAGCCAAAGAAATCGAAACGTCGTTGTACGTACGCCCTTCTGCATCCCTCCATTAACGATCCACCGATTTTCCCATACGATACGAACGGATACGTATGGACTATCGAAAGCAACGAGCGGTAACCAAGTCTCGAAATCAATTCCACGATCTTTTTCACGATATCCGCGGGCGGAATAGCTTTCACGCTACACGATTTTCAACATCCCTCTCCTCCTCCAGCGCCTCTCCCTCCTCCTCGCTCTCCTTTCCCCTCGAGTCGAACGCACCGTCGGATCGTCTGCCGACCCGAGCAAATTCGAGTACAGGAAATCGAGGAACAGGTAGACCAAGACCCGAACAATCTCGTAATAGGTACCCTAATCCCATCCAGCTTTCTACACCGCCCGAGGCGGAGACTCGCCGCTCGCTCGCTCCGCGTCGACCGGCGTCGAACCGCGCACGACGAAGGAACGCGCTTCAAGGGCCGAACCTTTCCCATCGCGTCTCTCTTTCTTCGTATCCCCTCCCCCGCTTTTCACGTTTACACGAATGCGTTTGCATACGAATTGCACCGGTGTGTATTCGTCATTCGTACGATTCGAGCGTATCGAGATGCCTCGATCGAAAGTACCGTTTCACGCTTTCCTCCTCTTTCTTATCCTTCGATTGGAAAATTTCTCGTCTCTCTTCTCGGATGGAGACGCGAGGGAGAAGGCTCTCGTCGGAAATTCAACCATCATCTTTCTATATATTATCGATCGAGCCATTGTTCCGGACGAACTTTTTATCGTTGCTCGTCACAACTTTTCCTATCTCTTCCCTTAAGCTTTCAATCGATCCTGTGCGTTGCCTCGAGTATATACATACATACATATATATATAAGATACGACTGGAACAAAATTTATTATAAAGATGAGAATGGAGGGTTAGGCGAGGGAAGCATCTCAACAATTTCGTCGCGTGAATATTATCCAAACGTAATGGACAAACGTGCTGCACGATGTATGATACGACACACCCGATATAATACAACAGGGAGCGTGATAACGAGACACCTAAATTTCTCGAGTATGTTTGCACGCGCTAATGATACGTTAAACAGCCATGAGGGAGTAATTGGCAGGCGGCCGTTGGTCGCGTATTGCGTCCAGTGGAAACGTACATACATATTGATACGTTTCATATCGGTGTGTATTATCCTAGAAACCGTGAAAGACAATGGTTCGCCAGAAACATCGATTATTCCGAATTCTTTCAATAATCGACGAGATCCAGAGTCAATGATCCATCTAATTATTAAGAAATTCGAAATGCGTCTTAATGATGCGAGTGGAGAAATAAACGCTTTCCACTCTTTATCATTCCCCTGTTGCTTACACATCTTCGATGTTCGAGGTTTGGATCGATACGAGCGTGCGGATCGATTTTTAGAAACGATTTATCGCCGACAGAAAGACCTTTTATCGTATGGGACGACGAATTCCCATTGGTTTCGCATCGCTCGCAACAAAGTGCACACCGATTCCTTTGGCACTGGAACGGCTCGACTCAAAAGATAGTCATCGCCCGGCACAATGCAGACAGTCTGACCGCGGTTTGAACTCATCTGACACGATTGTAACGCGATGAATGCGAACAGATAAACGCTCGAGCATCGCCGGGCAAATTATAGTCGCGGCCGCAATTTCATTACGAAATCCGGCACACGTGGGCAGGCAGGCAAGTAACGCCGATAAAGCGTGAGAGCCTCGAACTTTTCATCTATGTATTTATATATACTTTTTCCAACCAGTTCCTATTATAGAATTTTTCGAATAGCTCTCCTCGTGGATCGGGCGTGATCCCTTTCTTCTTGCCAGTCGATTAATTACATCAACGTGAATTCATCTCCAATTCTCGTCTAATCAAACTCGCTTACTATCGTTTCGCATCACGCGGTTGATGTCACAGTCATCGTCCTCCGTTCGAAAGTTTTTACCGTCCTCTCATCGCTATCTCGCGCACGGACGATTATTAACGCGGCGGTGCATTTAATTACGCGCTCCTTAAAACGTTAATATTCGCGTAGCGTGTAATAAATGTTGAATTTCCAAGCATAAAAAAATATTTCGCTCTGTTTTATATTCGAACAAAACACGGTATAAAAGATAGAATAAGGGGACGAGACTGGCACTGCTTATTTATTACTTTGGAAAAACTTGGGGATATTGAAAGGGTGAAATTTCGGCAAGAGAGGCTGAAAGGGAACGCAACGAGGCTTCGTGTGAGCGCGACGAACAAGTCGGAACCGGTTACAATCCGTGTAATTGCCACGAGTAAATTTAGACGAAGAGCAGAACTCCGCCGGACTCTGTCCACTTTTAAAAACGCTCGAGCGTACGCGCTCGATTCGACGATACGACGAGGAATATCCCCTGTTCTTTCTCCATTCTTTCTCTATCTCTGTCTGATTCGCTCCATCAATTTCGATTTCGCGATTTCAAAAATAATACCGGCAAAGAATCCCCGAAGATGGCGCGCGTACAACGAAACGAGTAGATCAAGGGAGAAGAAATGGTTGGAAAGACAGAGTGGAGAGCTGTGAACGTGGGGGTGGAGGTTCGAACGCCCTTGGAGAAGGTTGTGCGAGAAGTGACGACGAAAATCGATGGTGAAACTCGGTGGTGGGCCGTTGCGAGATACGCGGGTATAGTGAAATGGTTGAAGGTGAAGGACGAGCGTTTGCAGCCAGGTGATACAACTATTAGGTAATCGTCTTCGTGTGATCATCGTCCTTGCGCGTTGTTCGACGAGAAAAATCGATCGACGAGCTGGTTTGTTGTTGGGAGCGCGGAAAAAAGGAAAAGAAAAAGAAGAAAAAAGAAAGAAGAAAGAAAGAAGGGAAAAAGAAACGAAGACGGGACGGCGCGCATATTTTCGCCCGCCTACATCCTAAAATACGAGCAAGGGGATGAAATGATAAATAGATCGACTATTCTCGCGCGAAAAGGAAAAGGAGGGGAGGAGGGGAAGAAACGTCGAATCGACGAAACGTTCGAAAAGGACACCTTTAAATAGTCACGTTTAAATAGGGTGAACAGTTGAGGGACGAGAAGAACGGATTCCGTTCCCGTTATCCACGAGGGATATAATCGATCGATAGGGGCAATTGAAACGAGGCAGTTATCAATGGATGCCGTCACGACTCATTCAACGATCTAATATTTAGCTCGAGAGATTCGTTGGAGAGATTCAGAGCAGGGTACGAAGAGGGAGCGTCAGATTTCTTAATATTCAGCGCGAGCCGAGCGGCTAACACTGCACCGAGTTCGAGTGAATTATACCGGTCATTAATCAAGGGAATCAATGTGAATTAAGAAACGTGCCACCTGTCAAACAATTTCGCGAAATATAATGCGTCACTCACGTAAGTCGACACGAGTTATTAGCCTCATTAATCAGCTGCAACCTGGCATTAACGTTAATGAAGAAAACCAACCAGTAACCAGGGGAGGAAGGGGGGAGGAGGAGGGAACCTGTTGCCCCGTGTTTCCTCCGACGTGTTAATACGCATTGGATCGACTCGATGGGTCATTTCTTTTCTCTTCTTCTTCTTTTTTTTTTTTTTCCGTCTTCTCAAAGCAGTTTCTCAACATGGACGTCGAACGAGTTCCCCACGTGCTCGATTCTCGCAGGACGATCCAATTTTGCATTCATTTCCTTCCAACCGATCCCGACACAATCCGAGTGGAAAATTGTTAAATCGTTGGCACGATTTTCAAAGGCTCGCTACACACAGATAGAATCGTAGCCTCTTAAGCGTGGAGAAATTGCGTGGTACTCCTCGTCTTCCGCCTCCCACTCTGGTTAGGCCTCGAACGTGAAAATCCATACGCGATCCATACGAGGGAACCTGCTCGATTAATTATAGAGATTGTCGAACGAATCTATTTGTAGCAACCCGATAACTTACTCCTGAATAATAATTACAATTAAAGCAAGAGCCGAGGGAAAATACTTGCATCCAAATGAAAATTTATTCCTAAGAAACTAGAAGAATCATCTGTATTACCGAAGCGCGATAACTCAAAGTAATCGACTCTCGTCACTGATCCATCGCGCCACTCCTTATCCCAATCGTTCATTCGCAACAATTATAGACTCCCAACTTCTTTGGATTGGTAACAGACTCTTAACTTCGATTGAGCGTTCGTAAATTTCGCTTTTCGCTCGTAAAAAAAAAAAAAAAAAAAACCAAAGACAACTCGTTCCCTATCCACCCGCGTATCCACCCAACTGATCCAATCCTCCTAAGGAAATCCGTTATCGGATAGAGCAGGATTCGGGGTCGATTCCCTGTCGATTTCGATTTCTCCTTGAAATTTCTCCACTGTCGGTGATCCCCCTGCTAGCGATCCGTGTCCCCACGGCGGAACGGCAACGCGGTGGCGGTAAGAGAAAGGAGAGGAAGGAAAAAAAGAAAAAAAGAAGAAAGGAAAAAAAGGGGGAGAAGTGGAGAGAAGGAAAGACAGGCGGCGCGGGACGGGGACAAGCGTGTGGCGGCGTGCGGTAGCGTGCACGTGTGCGTGCGTGCCGGCGCGACAACGCGCTAGATAGGATCTCTCTGGTTGGTATGCGCCAGAGCGGGCAATACGCGACACCCATACCGTAGTCGGAAACGAGCTGCAGGTTCCGTGACCCCGAAACCGGGGATACGATCTCTCGTTGATAGGGCACCGCCTAGGGAGAAAAGCTGCGATCGCCTCTTGCGGAACCTAATTGGGCACGATAAACGGACACGAGCCGCCGTAATTAACGGATATTAACCGCTTTATTATCGGCCTGGCGATTATCAGGACGGGACGATTTAGACGTGAAATCGAATAAAGCAAAGACGGAACAGTTTGCTTTCTACTCGATGGAAATTGGAGCGGAGAGATATCGGGAGCGGGTGGAGAGTTGCTGCGTTAAGACGTACGCTTCTTTGTCTGTTTTGCGAATAAGAGGAAGGGGAAGAATTCGAGAGAGAATTACATATCTCGCCGGAAGGAACTACGCCCACGATTCCTATGGCTAACTGGCGGTGTGGATAATAACAGGTGTTCGATAACAGGAAGTGACGCGACGCCAACATTTTTCCTATCGACGTAAATTAATTAATTACGCTTACACGTAATTACGGGGATCGATTATGAGGCAGCGTAAATTAATTAAGTTGCCGCTTCTGCGGAAAACCGTATAACCGGTTGACATTGCGTGCCACCCACACCGGGCGAGCGCAACGCCCGAGCGCAACCTTCTTTTGCGTTGGTTGGTTAATCGGAAAGAGCGGAGCGACGAGTTGAACGAGTGGGGCGGTAATGGATCGTCGATCGTGGATCTAATTACACTTGGATCACTGGGTTAACGATCGAAACTGATATCCCCAAGTTGGTGGCAAGTGTTAATCATTTCACCCTGAGCTCGACAGATGCGCAATGCCGATGGATAATGCTTGGCTTCGGGGCGGGAGCATCCACTGGAGTGTAATTGGATGTAAACACGAACGTCCGATCCGATCGAAATGGCGTGCATAAATCATCGATGAAAACCGCGCCGCGATAATCTTCGCGATGGAAACTGGTCGTGTCGGTGGATTATTATTGGCAAAGAATCGCGTTCCTCAACACAAACCTGTACAAACATGTCCGACTGTGGAGCGTAAACCAACTATGCGCGTAAAGTGGATACTTGATGGATGATTGTACTTCACTAGGAAGTTATAAATTCAAAGGAATCGATAGCTACGAGTGATTGTACGATAGTGAAAGTTGTGTTTTATCGCTTGATAATGCGAATGATATCAATGATAATTTATCATAATAAATTTATCATAATAATTTAATAAATCGATAACGTCGATTGCGTTGGATCAAACGGTTGGATATATATATATACGAACGAGATATCATGGAAATAATTCTATTCGATAGATGGAAGGGAGGCAAAGGTCAGCCTCGTTGTTTTTTCTTTTTTCTTCTAAAATAGAACGTTGCACGATTCCCGTTCATAAATGAGCCAAGAACAGTCAAATTGAAATTAGCTTTCATTCAAATGTTAGTCCGTCTGCCTATCCGCGACCCCGGCTTTCTTTTCATTCATCTTGCCGGCTACGCGCCGACAGATTGTATCGTGGAACAATTTTACACTTGTTCTCGCTCCACTGTACTTGACCAATTCGAATCGGCATATAACGAATATTAATATAATAAAGCACGTATCATTGCGAGGCACGTTGAGTGAGAGTCAATGCCAAGAAGAAAAAAAGAAAAGAAAAGAAGGATCGAAAGCGATTCCGTAGCGTTTTCACGGAGAATTCACGTTGCCTCGCATCGAACGTTCCACGTTCGTGCAATTTCTTCCCTATCTACATTTCCCCGCGTACTCATTCACTACCTTTCGCTACCTTTCGTATCGACATGCAACCGAGCAAGCCAATTTACATGTGGTCGCGAGGAAGACGCTGGCACAGGGATCATACGCGAACGATGGAAGGAATCCCGAAGGCTGGAAGGTAACAAGCGTGGATGCCGCGAGGAAGACGTACCGGTAAGAGGAATCGTTCGTACACGAGTGGCGTAGCGTGCAACGAGCAAACGAGTGATTTAGTCGCTTAGATCGAGGTCCGCATACCGAACGACTGTGACCGACTCAGGACGGATCGAGACCCCGTTGGGCCTCGAGGCCTCAAGGCCGGCGAGCTCGTAAAGCCAATTCGTGCCTCTCCCTCGCTCGGCCAATCGGATTTTCATACGGCGACGCAACGAAGACCGAACAAGGTGCATCGGCTGCAACCTGCTGCAACCACTTGCGGTGGTTGCCAGCCGGTACCAGCGACTTTGCTACCTTGAACAGTACTCGTCTTTAATGTTAATGTTTGCAAATTGTGCGTTACGTCCGAACATGGTTGAAATTACGGATTAAGAGAGAAACGTCGTCGATCGTTCCCATCCATTGTAATTTTCCTTCTCTCCCTCTCTCTCTCTATCGAAAAATTTGCCAAGGATCTACGGATCGATGTTCACATACGTCGTGCATGGATGAATTAATAGAGAGTCGAGAGAGAAGGCACTCTGTAAAATTACTTCAAGTGTTACTTTACACGAGAGATTACACAAGCGAGCGAGATTATAATAGATGCACGATTTACGATTACTCAAAAACTAGTTGCGAATCACCTTGGAGAGCAGCAGTGCGTCATTAATCTCCGGTTGAACTCATTGCCCTATCTTTTTTTTTCTTCGATGCGTTCCTTCCCCTCCCCTCTTCTTTATCGTCCATGCTAATTTATCGTTGTTGGACAAGCACTCGGCTTACGGAAGGCCGAGGAGCACAGATTCACGAGAAAGATACGGTTGGCGGGCGCGCGGCCGCGGAAGGCGAAACCGTGGAGGAAAGCAGAAAACGGCGCGCGCCCCGCAAATTGGGACACGTAGCGCGATTCCACGAAATTTATCTGATCAAAGTCGGTCGGGCGAATCAAGCGCGGGCAGACACACACGCTCGACGTCGGATCACGAGCTGGAAAACGGAACGACAACACATCTGATAAGCCGCATCGACACGGGGGCCGGGTTCAACCGCGATCCATTGCGAAAGAATCGGAAATCGCTTCTTTTTTCACCCGAAAAGACGAATTTACTTCTATGAATTCTATCTCTAAATTTTCTCGCGAGAGATCCCGATTCGTTAACGTTATGCGTTCCTTCCGAATCTCGATCGTCTTTACGCGATTTCTATTGTTATCGCGCGATAAAAAGAAATAAATGATCGATGAGTCGATGAGCGAGGAAAAGTATAATCGAAGGGGAGGCGAAAAGAGTCGGTTTACTGCTCGTACGAAATCGTCCCATCCACCTTCCACCTGTTAAAATTCGACGCTCAATATCGCACCGGTCTATCCTCTTTAATCGACGGCCTTGCTCGCCCCCGTTAAACGGACTCGGTTGCACACGAACACGGACGACCACGCTCGCAAGCCGGGTGTAGGTCGTCAACACACAACCATACGAGAAACTTCATCCCCCACCACGGCGCGCCTCCCCCTAACACAGCTGCTTTCCACCCTCCATCCGACCCATCCTCCCCATCATCGCCTCGATCGCAAAGACCCCCCCTGGCCTCCCTCTCAACCAGTGACGTCATACTGCGACGTCGTTGGTGACGTCATTGTTGTACCGCAGTTCCGTTCATCGATCGACGTCCTCCCCTTGTCTCGTTCAGGGGCGGAAAACCGGGTGCCCCGATTCCCGCCCTTTGCTTTGCCGCTGTTTTTGAAACGGGTCTCCAGGTGTTCTCGATATCCGACGCGGTTTCATCGCCCCCCCCCCCCTCCTCCAATCCATTCCAACGATCCTCCGCCACCGATCATCATCCGGAGAGAAGTTTATTTCGAGAATCGTGTATTCGATTCGAAAATAGAAGCTCGAGTCGCGAAAGTTCGGAAGGAAGCTCGCGAAGGTTTTCGCGGCGGATGGAACGGTTAACTGTTTTCTTCGTTCGAGACGAGGAATTTGTTGCGAGTTGACGCGGGGAGAGCGTTTTTCAGATCGTTCGATAAAACCCGTTTAAAGATCAGTGGCTTGTTACAACGTTGCCTCCACCGTTGTCCTTGACTTCTTCCGCGGAATGCACGCACGGCTCGCTCTCCACTTCTCGTGATTATACATGTTCGATGCTCGATATCCCTCCTCACGTGCTTGAATAAAGTTCGAAAGACGATTATTCATGCGTCACCGTGTTGTTAGTGAGTTAATGAGTTAAGTTTCGAGGCATTGGTGACGCAATAGTTCCCTAGGACGTGGGGGACTATAAATCAGCGGTGGGAGACAGAATAGAATAGCGTAAGAATTTATTAGCGGTATCGACAGCGGATAATCGACAACGTTTCATATAACTGTCCAAAGCATTCCCCGGCGAGGTCACGGCAAGAGGACGACAGCTTTCTTGCATAAAAATTAAATGACACGTCGTCTATGCACGGCGGAAAGTGGATGGATTAACTTATTGCTTCTTATGGACTTAAGTAATAAAAAGTTGAAGATTTAAATGTTTAAATGGAAAAGAAAAGGAAAAGATTGTCCCGATACGATACCCGGCAAATGCAAGCGGACCGCTTTGTCGACCGAGGAAATTGATGCAAATGAAAAATAAATATCGTCACTGTCCTCGAGGAGAATATTCTTGCAATGGTCGGACCAAGTGTGCGTTTCATTCACTACTGAAACCTCGTCAAACTTCGCTTCTAAAATATATCCGTCTCCGGTTTTCCGCCCACGGAAAATATTCGATTTGCACGTTCGTTAAGCCGAACAGATTACTGCGTTGAATCAATACAACACCGCCTCGCCAGTGGCACCAACTAGCTAACACGCGTCTCGATAGTTCGATTTTCCGATCCGTTCCAACAAGATTCAGATCGAACATCTTTTTTCTTTTCTTTTTTTCCTTTTCTTCCACTTTGGGAACGACCCCCGCTGCAACGTGCAAATTTTAACACGCACGTCGGTGAAACACGTGGTAACCCGTTCCGACCGAGAATAGCGATCCTCCATCCTCTTTTCTCCTTGACAACTTTTACATTTCTATTTGATGACATCATACAGAAACTTCGAGGCGGATAAAAGTGCCGTTATATTTACGAGAAAGTGAAGGAAGAAATGACACAAATGACGATCAAACGAATTTTTTTTCTTTTTCGTCGAAAAATTAATCGTCCACCTGATCTTTCCCCCCTCCCAATTAACGAAGCTTTCGCACGCCCACTCGATACTCCCAAACACGCTTAATCCTACCATATTTCTAATTTCCAAATTTACCATCGCCCTCGAATTTAACTGTAAAACTCCACGCTTAATACCCACTCGAGCAACATCCTCGAAATACCACACCGTCCACTAAATCCCTCGAATCAACGCGATTATTTCCTTCCTCGACCCTCGCTCCCGCCCACCGACTCGACAAAACTCCCTCGACCAGAGGATCGAGCAAAGTCTTTCTCTCTTTTTTTTTTTTTTTTCTCTCTGGCCGATCGGTCATTCACCAAAGATTGGCATCGTCGTACCGCGATATTTACGTTACGAAGCGAGGATGCAAAAAGCTCGCGTCAAAGCACGCTCGCGATGCGTCGTCACGGCTCTCCGTTTTGGCACGGAGGAGCCGCAACCGCTCGCCCCCACCCCGTCCCTCGCCGCTTTTCCGCGGGACGACGACGTCACGCGGAACCGAAACTGTTCGAGGGACGCGCTCTATAATCCCCGAGCAACGGCGCGTTCGCGCGCATTAAATTTAGCCACGCGACTAACTATTACGCGAGCGAGCAGCCACCATCACACATGACCGGCCCCTCCTCTCCTTCCCTCCCGCTTTTCGCCGCTTTTCCCGGAAACGATTGCGCGACCACGCCGCGACCGTGACACCTCCGCAAAAATTACCTACGCCACGTGACGCGCCAATTTCAAGGTCGCGGGCTTTTCGCAATACGTTTCACGCGTATGGTCACTGATCCCTGATTCCATCCAGTTCCAAGGAATTTCGGAACGAGAACATTCGAGGGACATAGCGTATCGTTCGATGGCAATTCGTTTGGAGATACCGCGGAGAAGTGCGAAAGAGACAAGGAGATAGACCCTCGATCGAGGTACGCGAATTCGTATATAAACGCGTCGTCGTTACGTATCTGTTCATCGTGCGATGACTCAGAGAATCTCTCATTCATACGTTACGGTATCGTCGATGATCATGTTCGAAGCTGCAACACTCTCGAACGAGATCTTCGCGGTGATCGCGCGTCGTTGAACGCGCGTGGGGAAGACCGTTTCTCGGAATCGATAGCGAGAAAGGAAAGGAAAGGAAACGAAACAAGGGAGAGACGGAATCGATTGAAAGTTACCTCATTTCGAAGAAAGAGAACATCGGTTGTGACGACGACGACCAAGTGACGAGGAGGAAAGGATCGACGCGAGGCTGGTTCCGTGATGCACGAGTAGAAGGCTCGAGGAACGGGTTCATTCGGCGAAGGCACATTCCAAACTTTCGTAAACACTCGAAACTTGGTCGAGAGCCGGGGCGAGTGTTGCCGCTCACCGCGTCATCGTTGCCAGCCTAGGATAGGAGAGTTCGGTGACGACGAATTTCGCGACGGATCCGCGTCGCGTGGTCGTGGCGTTCGAGCTCCGAGTCGTGACGCTGAAAACTCGGGCGAATCTCGTGACCGGAGGCGAAAACGCGGCAACGCGTAATATCGACGGCACCACGGTCGCCAACGACGACGACGACAACGTCGAAGAAGGTGGTGGCGAAGACGGCGACGAGGACGGCAATGCATAACGCCCGAAATAGAGTCGTCCTTGGCGGTACGTGTGACGTCGTAATGCTGGTCGCTCGGTCGGTCGATGACGGACGGGGGCGGCGTAGTGACGTCAGAGTTAGAATAGCGGGGTGGAGCAGGGAGGGAAGGGGAGGGGAGAAGGAGGAGAGAGAGAGAGAGAGAGAGAGAGAGAGAGAGGGAGAGCAGCAGCGTCGCGACGCCACGGAGTTTGCGCGGCAACAAGGAGTCGTTTGCGTCAAGTTTGAATGAAACTAGCTGGCCACCGCGAGGGAATACTCGCGCATCTCTCTCTATCCGCGTCGTTATGTATTTCTTTCACGGGTGGGAACGAGCGCCTCCGTTCTCGCGGCTCTGATCGATTAAAAAAAAAAAGACACTCGTCTATGCAAATCTCGGAGGACCGATTGCGTCCGCGTGACGTAATTGATCTAAACTCGGTATAGGTGGGATTCTCGGGACGCGCGTTTTTACGTGCATGTAAAAAGCGTAGCACGCGGTCACACTGACGCGCGTTCTTTAGCGAGAAACGCGCGAGATCGGTGGGAATGGGTATTATTGCGAATCGCGTAACGCGCTCTTCTATCCTCGTCGGAAACGATCGAGGAAACGATCGATCGATCAAGATTTACGCGAAATTTTAATCGCGTTGCGCTCGTCGTCCAATGACGAAGATGGAATGATAAATTCGGAGCAAAACGAAAACGCGATTACGACGAGTCTCGTCGACGTGAATATTTTTTCTTTTTTCTTTTCTTTCTTTCTTTCTTTGTTTCTTTTTTCGAACCTCGATCGATCGACGCGCTCGAGCGAGGAGAGAAATTATTAGGCTGGCGCTCGAAACGGCGTCAAAACTCGCGCGGAATACGTTTCCGCGCGGTGAAATCTATTTCAGGTGAAACAAGGCCGCGCGTCAGCCGGTCGCGTTACACATTTTTACTCGGTTCGCCCGAATTACCATAAACTTGTCGGGCATGCGGCCGACAGCAGCCTCGTCAAACCGACCGACGCGTTGCGCACGTCGCATACGACTCCTCGATTACCCGTTTCTTCCTTTCTTTTCATTTTCTCCGCCAAGCCTCCTCTCAACCTCCGAGCCTCTTTCTTTTTCTCGTGCCCCTGTTTAGGATTTCGAAGCGACGCCCCGATCTCTATCGATCCGTCGTTAATCACGACCGTGCTAAAACACGACGAATCGAGTCCTCCCGGTATTTATAGCGCCTACTGTCCGACTACTGACCCTTTCACTGTTGGCACGCGGGTTCATATGCGTCAACGTCACTTATCGATTCTCGAGACTCGTTACGCACAGTCACAATCTCATTACGCCCGGCTCGAGTAAATCTCTCTCTTTCTCCCGGAGAGCGAACACGTTTTGCATCGGCTCGCGAGCTCGAGCTCTACTGGCCCCCAAGTAGAACGCAAGGAGAAACGCGTATGCAAAGTAGATATAACGTACGCGTATCGATAGATATTTTCTGTCGATCGTTCGATTTTATACGCTCTTCCCCCTCTCCTCGAGTTTTCCGTCTCGCGTTTTCATCCATCGTATGCTCGTGATGAGCGTATAATTGGACGTTACGCAACGTTAAATTACCACGAGCTGCTCGATCAACGTTTATCGACTTCGGTATCGGTTTCGATTAATTATAATTATCACCGTACAGCTTCTTCCCCTTTCCCGATGAAAACCAGCGTTCCTTGCACGCTCGATGAAAGTTTTCGCGGCGAGGAGTCGCGTCGAGTCAGGAACCGTTACATAATTGAAGAGGCGGCGTAACATTTATGCAATATGAATCGTCGCCTCCGTCTACCAGCCCCGCGCCTTTTCAGCCCTCGCTCCCTCGCTGCCCCCTCGACCAAGCTGAGCTCGCTTCCCGATCGCGTGTCTCGCCCCGGAAACAACAGCCTATTCCCCGCCTACGCGTGGTAACCGCAGTCTCATGAAAAACGCAAAGCCGCAATCATGGGCCTCGTTGCCAATCTCGGCCAACCTGTCGTCGCGATGAACCTCCTCGCCGTTCCACGCCTCTATGCGTGCGTCTCGCGACCCCCTCCCCCTCCCTCGTGTTCCCACGAAATCGTACGGGATCGCGATTCACCCTCGTTGAAACTCGTCGAGAGAAAGGCGAGGAGAAATAAAAGAAGAGAAAAAGGAAACGGCGAGGTGTTCTGAATGAAACGAATGTGAACGTGTAAATCCGTGCGTGTTCGTAGTTCACGCGTCGTACGATCGTCGTACGATGCCGCGCACATTTTAACCGACAGGATGATTCACGATTTCGAGGATGGCGTCGAAAACGCGTGTAGCCTTAAAATTTACATTGGCGGAGGGCCGTGTTAGACGTGGTTGCGTCGCGGTGAATCGTCGTTCCCCGTTCATCGTTCCGACACGGTGAAAACGTGAAAAGTGTAACGGCACGTGACGCACGGAGTCCTCGTCGTCTCTTTGCTCGCCTTTGTGTCCCGGCCAAGCAGCCGCGGATCGCCTGCCTCGCACGTATATTTAGTTTGCCCAGTAAAACAATGCAATTGGCCTCTAGGAAGCGCTGTCCGTTCCACGGGCACTCGCCGTCAAAATACTATCCAATTTTACGATTCTACGAACAATCCCGATTATTTTCACTTCGTCATTTAACCATTTTGACGATCGACTCGAATCGTTAAGCTTCATTTCCCGTATACTCGCTCCTGTCGTTAAATCGGACACGCGGATTATTCTACGTAGATCGGTCAGAATGTAAGAATTAAAATCCAGTTTCCGAGAAATCCGCGCACGATACCAAGATATTTTCGTTAATCCACGAATTCGAATGTACGAACGTATATACGTGCTTTTTTAATGGGTTAAAGTTTTAACGAGATGGCATTAAATCGTCGATATATTACCCTTATAACTCGC
Source organism: Apis cerana (assembly GCF_029169275.1). Lineage (NCBI taxonomy): Eukaryota > Metazoa > Arthropoda > Insecta > Hymenoptera > Apidae > Apis > Apis cerana. Next base: position 5,817,363 of record NC_083864.1, on the reverse strand, counting down.
GATCGAAGCGTGCACCCGTGTAGATCCGCGTTACGAATCACCGATATGATAATTATTCGTAATAAAATAAATTACGTATCGCTTTTACAGGTTTTATAATCGAGCGAAGATTTCATCGTCGATTATATATAGGATGGGATAACGTGGAAAGATTGACACGCCGCTGCGCGCTCGCCGAGCGTTTAAAAAGAATTAAGTAGTTACGGACGTGCCAGCTCAGACGGCCGACGATGCACGTCTCGCTAATGTCTGAGTCTGATTGCGGCTAACTACTTGTACTGTGAAACGGCGACCATCGCGTTATTCCGAAGGTCTATTAACGTAATACATTCCCGTGTGCCACGTGTCACTGGCTATCCGTAAACCAATCATTTTCCACGGACAAAGTATTCTCGAGGTGGGTATTCTCTTTGTGTCTTGTGAGAAAGAGAAAGAGAGAGAGAGAGAGAGAGAGAGAGAGAGACAAGGCGGAACAAGAAGGACCGTCACTTCGATCGATCAGATCTCTCGATCTCGATGCGAACTTTTACTCCCCTCGATTTACAGCCACGTTCATTTTCTTTCTTTTTTTCCTTTTTTCCTCTCCATCCGCCCCCGCGAACCTTGCATATACATCGCAATTACATGCCCACGTATAACGGTCAGGCTGACAATCGATCGTCCATCGATATCTTAACGGCGGAGTTTGAAGTCGGTGCCGCGGCACAGGAGAGCATTTAACGCGCGGAAGTCATAAGCGTTGATTTACCATTGTCACGGTCGTTACTCTCGGCGAACCTGACAATCGGTTTTCGCAATTCGACTGCGCAGCCACCGGGCACAACTCGGCACAATGCAACCGAACCAGCGACCGCACCTGCACTCGCGTTCTACGCGCCGGTTATATTTGTTCGTTCGCGTACTCTCTTCTTTCCTGCGCGGACAGGTCTCGTGCGGGCCAAGTATGTACGCGGAAAAGAAACGCCTGCCTTGCACTCGGCCGACTGCCAGACTATATTTACCTTAACGTGCTGATTACACCTGTAAAGTGTCCCATCGAACGCGCAAACCTCGCTCCTCGATCGAGCCTTGTGTCCGCACTCGAAATTTGTAATCCCGTCGTTGGATCCAAATAATATCGAGGATGCACGGCAAAAAAAAAAAAGAAAAAAAGAAAAAAAGAAGAAAAGAAGAAGAAATGACGATGATGGTGGTGATTTTTTTTTCGAAATGAAACTCGAAACGGAAAACGATGTCGGATGGATAAAAGTATATGTGTGAAAGTCGTTGAAACTTTTCCTTCTTAGAAAAGAACCGATCTGAAGTGATTCCGTTGAAGGAAAGTTAACGACCAATCAGCGCGCTGCAACCTCTGGATCCTTCTCGCAACTCGAATCGATTGGCTGAAAAGAGACGGTTAGGGGGGGGCAATTCGTCCCTTCGCTCTATCGTTCGCACCTCATCTCCTCGTTTCGCTCGTTCCTTCGCCTTTAATGCCATCCCCATTAACCTTTTTCGTTTCCCAAACAGCAGCAGTATAGAACAGTACACGCGCGCGAATTCGTTGCACGTACGCCATTGTATTTAGATCCCTGATCGATTCGATCAGTTCTAAAGGTCTCTCATCGAACTATCCTCCCCCGATGGAAAGACAAAAATCGAATCGAGAAAACGCAAACGAACTTGGAACAAAGCAACGCGAACATCGATTGCTTCGCGAAATAAAATAGAACACGTCGATCCATCTCCTCGATCGATAATCATTGTCAATCATCCAACCGTCACCACCACCATCACCACCACCACCACCTTTTAACCACAACCTGCCAGCCATCAGCGAGCATTGTACAATTTTTCTTACAATGGTGCATAATGGTTAAACTATAAACTGTGGGACTGTCTCGAAGTCTTTGTTTCACGTTTTCCCTCCTTTTTTTTTTTTTTGCTTTTCGCTTTCTTTTTTTTTTACTAGATGACTTACACTTGTTCCAGTGATCGTGGCGTTGCGCCGCGTGATGCTCGAAGTTGCGATGATGGTCATGATTGTTGTTGGTGTCCGCCGCAATGGTGACCGGGTGGTACGGTGTAGTCGGTAGATGGATCGTCGTCGACCGATCTCGTTGATCGTGATCGCGATCGTGATTTTGATCGACGACCAGATGCCTGCCGGTGGTAGCACGCTGGTGAGTGGTCGCAGCACCAACTGCGGCTGCTTCCGTGGCTGTATCCTCCACGGTACGCATCGCACGTACGATCAGCAGCACTATGGCGCCTCGTTTTTATCCGTTTCATTCACCAAACCCAGTCGGATACACCGGGGATCCCGCCCCTCGATCCTTGTCCCTCTCCCTTTTCTTTCCTTCCACCCTTTTCAAACGTTCCCGCCGCGCGCACGACGATCGACCACGACCTCGACGACCGCGATCATCCTAACGCGAACGATCTCTCGCACTTTCCTTTTCTTTTTTTTCTTTTTTTTACTTCTCCTTGCCTTCTCCTTCCTTCCTTCCTTCCTCGTCACCTCGGATTCTCTCGTTTCCGTATACACGGCACGGCTTGCGCAAGCGCGCACGTGCACGATCGGGACGTGGTTGAACGGAAAAGCGAGTTGGAAAAGTTACACGTGGTTTCGACGCGACAACAGCTGATCCCGCGCCTCCTCGAAAATACTCGGGCGGGGATAGCGCGGAGAATCGGGCAGACGATGATCCCGATGATATCACATCGATGATGATGGATGATCAAAGCGTGCTATTCCGTTGGGCGCGATAATCCCATCGAAAGATAGATTCCTTCAATGCTTACGATTGATTAGCCTCTCTCGATGATTCGGGCGATTCGGGTCGGAGCAACGGTCGTGAAGCAAAAGCGTACGCGAGAAGCGTGTGTAAAGTGAAACGAGTAAAACAATGATGAGCGACGGGGTGTGAGAGTGAAAGGGGATAACTGACAGTCGATAATTCTCTAATAAGCACGGCTCGTAAGCTCGGTGAATTTATCAGCCAACGTGGAATTCCTCGACTGTATCATTATCTGCGTGGATGAAAACGACAATCGAGAGGGCAAGAGAGAGAGAGAGAGAGAACAGGTACTACTGGTCTATATAACGTGATCCGTGAGTCGAAAGCCGCACACACATAACTCACCCACAACACAATGAAAACAAGTGGATGACACACGTGCATCACCGACCTGTCTGCGTTGTCGTAGGGCTAGACGAATCCTTCCGGAATACGTCTTCGGAGGTCAGCACTCCACCGAGGAGCTCGAACACTTCTCGCATGCAGAATCCTGTTATATTTTTCCCGCGTTCCTTCCAAAATTTATCGTTCCTCCGCCCCGAACAGTGACATCGTTGTCATCACTGTCAACGCGTCGTGTTCCCCGAAATTAAAATCGTTCGAGTCGATCGTGTCGACGAATCCTTTCGGCATCGGCACGGCGTGCACTCTTCCCTCTCTTCCTCGAAACAGATCTGAACAGATTCTTCTTACTGGCCAAATCACGGATTCAACCGGTCGGATTGACGGAGAACGTATCGCGAGGACACACCGAGTCCCGTAACACGCGGAACCACGCGTGTTCGAAACGCGCCAGTAATCTCCCTCTCTTTCGTTGGTCACGCGAAACTCAAACACAAACGTCCTTGGCTGCACCACTTTTTCTTCCTTCCTTCCTTCCTTCCTTCCTTCCTTCCTTCCTTCCTTTCTTCCTTCCTCCCTTCCTTCTCAGGGTACGTAAACCCTGGTTTCCTCGCACTTGACACGCTCTGTCTCACGATTATCCACGATCCGTTTGCACACGAAAACTCGATGCACAATCCTGTTTCTCTTTCTTTTTCTTTCTTTTTTTCTTTTTTTTTCTTTTCTTAGACGCGGATCGAAAGAAATAACACCGCGACGAGTGTTGTGACGGCGTTGATCGCGGTTAAGAACGAAAGAGAAAGGAAGTTGAACTGAGAGAAATAGCGAGGAGACAGAGATAAAGAGAGAGAGAGAAAGAAAGTGAAAAACAGCGCGGGCACGTTTTGCAAGAAAGCGATACGCTCTCGCACGGGTGGCCGGCCGCCGCGTAACTGAGTCTGGATCGCGCGCGTTCCTCCGCTATATTAAAACCGTAGCGTGTATAGCGACGGCGGCGGCGAACGGCGCTAACGATGACGTCACCTTTGGACGTCATAAACACACACACGACAGCAGCCGGCGGATCGATGGACCTGGCTCGAGTGAGCGTCCCTATTGGCCCACGCGGCTGATGATGCCGCTGTAATGACGTCAGCACACCACCTACCGATCACCATCTCCCTCCACCCGGATATCTAACCCCACGCAAGCCAACCCAATCTAACCCGACCCGATCCAACACACTGTTATATACCGGATCATCTCTTCTCTTCCTCTTTTCTTTCTCTTTCTCTCTCTCTCTCTCTCTCTTTCTTTCTCCCACTCCCTCTCTCCCTCTCCCTCTCTCTCGCTCTCGCTCTCTCCTTTTCTTTCTCTTTTTTCCTTTCCCTCCTTCCTCGAGGAAACATCTCGTTTCCGTTGCACCCTTCGCCCTCGATAGCTCGTTACGTTTCGACACCTTCTACTTCACAGCCGTCGGGTTTATTTCCATCTTCCGTGGCCGTCTCTTTTCCGCGTTTGGCGCTCTCCTGGCCCGTTTTCCGTTCACATGTCGAGTTCAGCTAGTGGTCGCGCGCGACGCGTGTCTTGGCACCGACGATCTCGTATGAATTATCGATGAGACGCGGGTTAAAACGGACCTTGGATACTGACGGATGGAAATGGAACATTGGCAATGTCGTTTATTAACCCTCGAGAAATTATCGGAGCGATGCGAGGATTTATAAATACAACACTCGTTGTTACTCGAAGGGAACAACGTCGAATAATCGTCGCAGCATCTTTTTTTTTTTTTTTTTTTTTTTTCATCTAATCGTCTCGAGACGATTCGACGTATAATAAAAATTTGATATATTTCGGGTTCGGAAAAACAAGAGGAAAACTCTCGTTAAACTCTCGTGATGTAATCAGGATATCGAAGAATTTTTTCTCTTCGTTTAATGCTCGATCGAGCGGCGCGTGCGTTACAAAATTTTATTCGCTTTTTACGGAATGAAGCAATTCTGCGTAAACAAGGAAATCGATACACGAGTTGCAGTTCGAGTTGCTCGTTTTGTATCAACGCGTTACACGCGACCATAGTGAACGATAATTTATACTTTATATAAACATAGTAGGATGGTGAACAAAATGCATAGCGTACTTCCACCAGGTCGATTAAAAAAAACGAGAGAGCTTATCCACAAAGATCGTTCCTCCCTATTTATCGTTCCGTCCAATTTCACCCTTTTGATCTTACTCGGTTAACCGGCAATCGAAAGTGTCGTCGTTACCTCGATCGATCTCCTCTCTCCTCCTTTATCCGTCGCGATTCACCGCGGATAAATACCGATATAAATCACCGGGAGAGCGTAAAACGGCCTCTAATTACGGCCGATACGATTCGCAATTATTCACCTCCGCCCGTCAATCCGAAACGCGGCGTTTATCCCCGTCAATGGACCGGGTCGCGGGATTGACGTGCAGAAGCGTGATTAAACGTGAAATCACATCGCAGGAATCCTCGACGAGTTCCTTGACGATCACGCGGCCGGAAATAATGCCGGAATTAATGCATCTGGTGGAATTCTGGTGGCAAAACTACGTCACGATCCCTCCCTCCCGCATCCGCGCATCCGCGTAGTGGATCGTAGCGTAGTAGACCTAGGGGTGAAAACGACCTGGATCAGAGGAGGAAGAGGAGGAGGAGGAGGAGGAGGAGGAGGAGGAGGAGGATAATGGAGGAGGTAAACGAAATACGGAAGGGGATGAGGAGGGAGGGATGGAAGGAAGAAAGACTACGGGCTACGATTCACCGCCTCGTTGTCGAGGAATGCCCGCTCTCGTTTCCACTCTCTTCAACTACCGAGACTCCACCACCTCTGCAACCTTCATTCATGCATCACTCGAGCTACTACCCCCCGCAGCTCCCTCCCGTCCTCTGCCGTCTCTCTACCCCCAACCGCGGTGACTGGTGCACGCGTGGCAGAGCGGAGGCGTAAGCACGAGCCGACGTCGCCCCAGTTAATCACCCGTAAGACGAGCTCACTTCGACACGTGACGAAACACCCGGTATCGTGTCGGCCACCTGTGAAACGAGCACTGATCTGGAAGAGGGCGCGAGAGAAGGATAAGGTCGTTCGATCGGTTCGCCGGACGGGGGACCCTTTGGCGAGAATTCAGCCGCAACGAGAGCCGACGACGACGATCCTCTACCGAGCTGACCGAGTAAATTCAAGGAATTTCAGCGTCGAGTTGTCGCTTCACGGAGAATATTCACGCTCTCTTTGGGAGGCTGCGTTTAATTAATAAGCGGATAAAACGGCGAAAGATGGATATTAATCGATCGAGTATAATATATAAGCGGCCGGGTCATGCAAGGTTAAGCACGATTAACGTCCTCGAAACGAATTCTTCTCGCCACCGTTTCTTAAAAATTCTACGGCTCGCCGTTACCTCGATGAAACGAGTTAATCTCGCGTCACCGAGATCAATCGAACGATAAAGACGCGTTTATGCTATATTATACATAATGCATAGTTGGAAGATGAAGACGTTCGTGGTGAGAGAGCTTAAAGAGAGCTTTCCTCTTCCACTCGTTGCCCGTAAATCGAGCACTGATCTAGGATAGTCCGGGAGAAGGTAAGGTCGTTCGATCGATCCGCAAACCGGAATCTTCCGGTGAGACGTCTCGGCCGAAGGCCGGCGTGACTATCAAAACGATTGGCTGCACGAGACAGTATGTTGAACGTTGTGACAAGTTTAGCTTTGCATTAAAAATGAAAGAGAAAGAGATACAAGGAGATATTAAAAAAAAAAAGTTGTTTGCCTCGGCACGCTCCAGTGGCACAGTGTCGAATTGGGTGATAGATTCAAAATTGTTGAATCTTCAAGGAAATCGGATGGAACTGCTCGTTGTTCGATTAACTCATAAATATTTATCGTGCTGGCCACTTTCGATCGTCCGATTCTCCGTTTCTCCGCTCCTCTGATTCCGATTCTTTCCTAGAATTTTAGACGAAGTGGGAAAACCTATCCGCCCGATTATTTAAAACGATCTAACGTTTTATTTGCGTATATTCCCTTTCTTAATCGAAACAGAAATACGATTTCTTCTCCCGACACCTTGTTTTCACGATCACTCGGTCAACTCGAATTATTTACTCATTTTCTTTAATTAGCTCGCCACCGCTTTGTGCCGCCTGCTGAAGATTATTGTACCGTATAACGTTGCTTGGGAGCAGTACGGCGCATAATTTTTTATTAGGTTGTGGGATGACCTTTCTCCCGTATAATGCGCTGTCAGTGGAAAAGCACCGTGGATGCCAGTGAACCTCTCTCTCGTCCCGTCCCTCCCTTATATCGCTTTTCACTCTCAATGTAGACTTCCCGTTACGATGCGGTCTAAGCTCATCACGGATCGATTAAAAAATTTTTTCCCCCGATTCGAATGGCGGCCAGGTTGCATAAAACCCCGTGTTATAGACCTATTATTCCTTGGAGAAGAATTCGAGAAGAAACGATGCACCTATTCGATACGAGGTATAGATGAGAACGAGACGATGGACGAGTAGGATATTCTCTTTTTTCTCTCTTTCTTCTTTTTCGTTTCTTTTTTTAGAAAATCGCCTATGATAAATAATAAATCGCCTCTTTTGCTTGAAAAATCGGAAGAAACGCACACACACATCCATGCAAGTGTTCCGGGAATGGATAATTTGCCTTGAGACGGTCGTTTATCACCCTCTTGTCGAATCAACGAACGGACGAGATGGTGATTTTAAATTTAATACGTTAGACGTTGATTTAATGGCGGTGTTTTTCTATAATTGCATCGCATTACGCATGAATTAAGACGCTCGATGTTACGTATTAACCCTTGACTCGGCGGGGTGAAACGGTTATGGTTACGTAACCGGTAGAGGCGGTTTGACCTCAATTAACAAAGTAGATGGAATATATCTTTGCGGGGACACTATCTCGCCTAGGATGTTTCGTATCAAGACGTATAAATCCTCCGGTAATATCAATATTTTATTCCTCTACATTCCCCGCGAATCACGATAGATCCCTCTATAGAACGATATACCCCTGAACTTTTCTGCACTTCACCCGGCAACGAACCAAAGATAAATTGCGCCGAGCTCTAGGAAGACACCTATTACAATCAATCATGCACGTTCTGCAAGAACAACGTGACTCACTTTAACCTGCCGGATTACCAGGTGAGAGATAAATTTCGCCATTAACGCCTCCTCTGTCAACATTTCTGGGGATCGTGCATGGAACGTGCAAGGAGGTGAACCGGTGTGTTCTTAAGCCCGAATTCGAGAGCGCTCGTTTCGCTCGTCGGTCCATCGCGGGAATAAAGGATGCGAGCGGATCACAGAGGCGTGGAAAAAGGAGAAAGAGAGCGAGAGAGAGAGAGAGGAGAAGAAGGAACCGGTTGTCGTTATGGGTTCTCCCGTAGTCAGGAAGACCCTGGGCGAGGGTGAGAGGTTTACATACTGTATTACGTAACACCGGCCGCGTGTAACGTCGGGTTACAAGACGAAAGTCGAGTGTCGCGCTGATATTCGTGCAACGAGAGTTCACGCACGTTTATAACACTATTTATAGAATACGAACGTTCACCTTTTATGTTCACCAAACACCGATGAAGAAGGAAGATCGAGCGGGATGAAAAACGATCGTACTTTCGTTTCGTTTCTAAGGGACATTTTTCAACGCCACGATGCACAGCAGCGATATAATTATTATTTATGCGATGTGTCTGATCAACGAGTGTGCGGGTACGAAATCGTTTCTCGAACCGAGGGGAAATACGAACGCGATATAGTCGAATGGTCGAATAAATTGTGTCGCGATACCGTGCGTTTCTGTTTACTTTTCTATCGCGTCCATCGAGGACAATTATGCAATAGTACGATTCGATTTTCCCTAGAGGAGATAGCAAAAAAAATGGAAGAAATGACGGATAGAAATCTCTAATTATTTCGTAATAATAAACGATCTTCACGATTCTTTACGTTGAGAATCGTAACGTGGACGTACAATTGGATTAAAGCATGCGCACATCTATATCGCTATAGATTCCTCCGTCTGATTACGTTAATGGTAACGTGTAAATATAATTACATCTCCTCTTTGCGTAACTTATCACCGTTTAGAATGCTAATATTTTGTTTACGATTGCGGTAACACGCCGGTATATCGTGTACCTCTGTAATGCTAATTACAGAGCTCTTTTAATCGCATGCTCGATGAATCTTCGAGCGAACGCCGCGCCGGCTGTTTCCATGGTGAAACGTCGACTCGTTTCTTTGCCGCTCACGAGCTTAAATACAGAGCCCGTACACCGCGATCCAATCGACACGTGACCATTTTTTAAGTTTGATAGTCGGTAGTCGGCGATACACGCGTCCGTTAACCACGGGACACACAACTCGTTCTCCTTGTAATTTTTCCACGCGCGACCCTCCTCGCGCCATAAATCGACGGCTAATTCTATCTTTCTTTGCCCATGAATGAAAATGCTAATAAAGCAACCAGCGTCGACCCAGCCGATCGGTGGTCAATAATGGTAGAACGGTGCACGCCGCACACTTTCATTTTCACCGCAACACCGATACTTCCCCGCGCCAGCGTCGTTTCCCAGCCCTTACACGACACACATCGCGTGGGCGTCGAGTCTTTAACGGAACCGCACGTGGAACATTGTATAACGCATACGCAACGAGCGCGCGCCCGAGCTGTCAAGGAAACGCGAGAAATGGAAACAGGAGCTAAACCAGTCGAATCGATTCGTGTTATACGCAAATGTATTTCGTTGTACGATCGGAAAATGCTGAATCGCAGCTACGATTCCCAGTTGTGTATTCCCCTCGTTGCGAGCAACCGATTCTGAGGTTCCGTCTAATTTTATATCAAAGGCTGATGTAAAAGTAGGATTATCGAACGTTATCCGCTATTAGGACGCGTTGATTCACTTTGATTGCTTCATTCATACCAACAATTTTTCAATTAATTTACACGTCATTCTTTGCGCTTATCTCTGTACCGTTTAATCTTATCGATTGGAACGTACGTACGTACTTACGTACACACACACACACTCGTGTACACGTAACACTTTCCCTTATGATTTTCAATTTCGTACGACGATCGAATATCAAAAACTTATCGCGTAACGTATGAAATCCATCGTATAAATCGTTAACAGATGTTAGTGTTAATTGAAAAAGGAATTTAAAATTTCACCAATAAAGATATTTCTTCTCGCTAAGCCCGAAATTCATGCATCCTCGGTTTACCTCCGGTTCCTCGTTTCACATTTATTATGATTTCTCTGCGCATCTCGCCTACGTAATTCATCGGACAGCGTGCTCGAAGAAAGTTGCACGCATCCACGGTAGACGATTCTTTTTCGTCCCCGAACAGGCTCGTCGCTTCTCGCCTCCCTGGACCAGGACCGATCCTCTGCTATCGTTCCTCCTCTCTTGTCTACCTGTTCTCTTCCCTTCCTCTATGTCTCTTGCTCTTCCTGTCTATCCCTCTTCCTCTCTCACCCGGACTCTCCAGGTTTCTCTTCCTCTCTGTTTCCCCTCCTCTCTCTCTCTCTCTCTCTTTTTCTCCTCCTCCCACCCGATAGATCAGAGAACGATGGGCGATTAGCGCCGCGTGTGAAAGGGAAAGCGAGCGGCCGGCTTCACGGAGGAGGACGATCGACCCGGCACACGATTCGAAACGACTCTCTCCTCCGTACGTAATGTATTCGTCGTCTCTCCTGCGCCCACTCCTTTCTCACCTTCTCTCTTTTACCACGCGACCATCTGTCCGTGTCTCTCTTTCTTTTTTCCTATCAACACCCTCCCCCTCCATCTTTCTATCTTCTCTCTCTTTCTATCTCCCTATCTCTCTCTCGAACGTTGGAACGACTTTTTAGAGGATGATTTAATTGCCAAGTAACCGCGATGCCCCTTTCTTCTTTCTCTTCTTCTTCGTTTCGAAAAGTTTCCCCGATGTGGGTCACGAATTTATATTGGAGAGAGATGATCGATCGATGGTCTATTCTCTTCTCACGCGCTCAGGCTAAATAAGATTTGCATTGTATTTTGGTATATATATATATATAAAACGTTCGAGAAATAATAGAACTTCGGGGGAAGGAGAAGGAGGAGAAGGAGGAAGAGGGGTAGTTTAGTTCGATTAGTTCTTGTATTTGGAAAAAAAAAATGGAAGAATTGCCGTTTAGAATCGCAAAAAACAATGCAGATCGAAAACAAACGATTGGCGAAGCGTATTCGAATCGAGGCGAACTTCTTCTGAAACGAATTCCAAATTTTCAACTCGTTTCGGTTCGAGTATTGTGCGCGCCTTGGTCAAAAAATCGGTATAAAATACTGAAATTCGTTGCGTCGTTTGAGAGATGTCTTCCTCTTCGGTATAACTTATCGAGGTATTTTCCTCCTCGAGGATTATTTTGAATACCATGGAGATCTGAAACGCGTAGAGAAGATGGTACTTTCTTGGCAAGAATTTGAAACGCGCTCAACATCTTCGAGACGCGAGGGGATAGCTGTTATTAACATTGTTGCGGCACATTTCCACGTTTTATTATCGTCACTGATAATCAATTCGAAACCGCGAGCCCGCAGACAAAAGGACGCGAGTACACGCGCATGGAATCCTCTTCGTAGAAGCGAGAACCACGCGATCCCGAGTTTCGTGCGTACATCCACCGCTGCGTTTCCGCGTTGCTATGCTAATGAGAGAGCGTCGAAGACCAAGAGCATTCTTGGACGAGCTTCGACCGAAAGTTACTACGATCTCGAATTCGCCGACGAGATGAGAATCGAATATTTATACGTTTTACAAGCGACATTGACACGGAACGAAATCGCGTCAAAAGATTGATCGATAACATGACGCTTTTCTAATGTCATGTTGATCAGATTAAGCGAATATATGTGTAAAAAAAAATATATATATATATAAAACAGCGATTAAATTTGTCTAATTATTGAAACGATGTAAGAACGAAGTAATGTAACAAGCGAATATGTAATGCAGTTGTAGAAAAATATACTAAATATTGCCAAGTTATAGTGATCAAGTTAACAAGCTCTTGCTTTTCTTCCATTTCCTCGGTATCTATATAGATATGTATCTATATACGAATCTTTACATTCCTAGCAACAATTTATTTCTATTGAATCAAACTTCAATCAACCGTCAATAATCATCGAGGCTTCTTTCCCAAAAACTTATTTCGAATCGAATTTATAATCTCCAAAGGCGGGAAACGATTCTGAAATCCTCTCGATATCTAAAAACGTATCCGATATCTATTAGGTCCGGTGAAACCGAAAAGAGAAACCATCCTTGAACGAGTATCGTTTACCGCCATCGTTCTCCAATCCTCGAAAAAGACAAATATCCGATTGAAATCGCGACATCGATTGTTCATTACGGATACAAAACTGGCGGATACGTCGGCCGACCCGAGCTTTTCAACCATAACGCATCCCGATCCACGATCTCGAACGGCTTCCTCGACATTCATGACCGTCCAACGTATCGACGATTTTCTATCCAAGACAGTAGCTTCCCGGTTTGGCGGCACCGCGGTCACGATTATAACGCCATATAGAGGGAGCCGACAGCGAGTCGTGGGGTCACACGCGGGGTCGCCGATGGGTTGTATGCTTTCTGACTCGGAACCTTACCCGCCACCCTTTTCGCTCCACTCGAACCCATTGGAAGAAAGATGGAAAAGGTACACATCTCCCCTGTGGGAGAGTCGATCTCTCGAGCCGTAAGGAAAACAACTCTGGTCTCGTCTCGTCTCGTCCCTGATCCGCGCTATATAACTCGTTAACGAGTATCCTCGTTATCTTTTCCCGTGATTTCGCATCCACACCGCTGCATCTTCTGTTTCTGTTCGAACGTTCGCGAGTGGATACGTATACGTGGATCGCTTAGTGGCGATGCGATGCGGTTAGTGGTGAGGAGAGCAATGAAAAGGGGAGGGAAGGAGGGAGAGAAAGGAAGGAATCGTGATGGTGGAAGGGAGGGGGAGAGAAGGAAAGAGAAAGACGCGGTTGGACAGGATGGTGGAGAACCGCGGGAAGGTCGTCCCCCTTCAGCCTTCGCCAAGACACACAGGTACTTTCTCCCATAGTTTTTCGGTGTCGTCTTTTGCATGCTTCCCTGCACCGACCGGCTACAACACCTCTCCGACTTCTCCGCCGACTCGTCAGGAAGCTTTCTGCGCTTGTACCGGGATTGTTTATGCCTCGTTGGACAACGCGGCACGTCGCCAGGACGCGATACGATTCGAGACGGCCGTGCTCCGTGTTTAGGTGGGTCAATGGTCCGAGAGCTCCTGGAGAAACTACCGGTTGTTGGGAAAAATCCCGAGAGCTCGGGATGGGGAATTTATCGTTGCCTCGTGGGTACCGTTATTACCGATCCGATTTCGCGAGGCTGGAAGTAGAATGAGGAAGGAAGCGACCGGTTGCCTCTCCATGCCTCTTCTTCTCGGAGTGCTGTTTCGAAACGGTGCAGCTTCTCCTGTGAGAGAGTGAGAGAGCGTCATCTTCCGGAGAAACGATACTGGACGGAATTCGCTTATTATTTACTGGAGACTGGAGAATTTTTATCAACGCATTTTTAACAACGGAGCAACGATTCCTGCTCCGTCGACGATGAATTTCCATTCGATTCATTTTTAACTTTCAACTTGCAATTGATCGATGAAAAATCATGGCTCGGGAATAATTTCAAGGAGAAATTTCTCGAGAATTCTCCGAGAAATCATCCGATCCGAGGGAATCGTACGAGGGTTAGGTTTCTAGAAGTCGATCCGTGTGTAAGTTTTGATGGCCAAAGCAGCGGTGGTTTTAAGTTTCCGTTACACCACTGTGTAATTTCGCTGATTTACGATCCTCTCTCGAGACTATCGCCCCCTGCGTTCGATCATCTGGCGGGGAGAACAAAAGGATCTGTGACCGGTCGCCACCACTTGCCCGAGGAAAACAGCGGAATGCCGGGTAAACAGGTTGCGTGAGATCGCGGATATATAGGTTTGTCGTAGCAGATGTGGAAGAGGATGTGGCACGGAAAACGAAGGAAAGACTCAAAGATGAGATCTCGAGGATGCACGTAATACGGGTTTCATCGTGTTTGACGGATGACTAATGTTGAACCGCCGCTGCGAGCAACGCTCAACCGAGCGTACAATGTCGTTAACAACTGTGCTTGGCCTTGGTCAGGAATAGTTAACGGATTGAACATTTTTTCAGATTCCGTATCTGTTTCCTGCTATCCACATTGTGACTACTCCTGCGCACGTGGTTTGTCATTGTCTCTGAATGTTTATCTAGCATCTACCAGTGCAAATCTATAATTATCTGCAATTTTTCATTTCGTTCGTTGTCATTTTGGTTCCTTTTCATACATACATACATACATATATGTACATATAAATGGATTATCCTTTCAATCCTTATAAAAGGATATTGCTCTGCGATCTAATTTTCAATACTTTTAGTATCGTTAAAGTTCAAATATTTGGTTCGTCTATTGGCTCGAAGCCGAGATCGGATTATCGATATTCTTCTTTCAAGCAAGTCCAACGAAGAATTAAATACCGCGATGCTTAAACAGTTACCATACGCAATGCTCGATTCGCGGTTGGATACCGGAGACCCTGTACGGAATACTCACGGAATTTCGCAATGATCGTGTCAACATTTATCGATTTAACGTATATAACAGCGTTTCAAATGTTCCACGTCGCAAATAGTTCAAAGTAAGTTCGTGCCGCGGTTTAGATTTACTCGTGTACTTAAGTAATATTGCTCACTGCTCTTGCCAATTACTTACATTAAGTAATCGTAAGAGATTCTCCTCCTTGCGCGCCGACTTCTGATCCTGCCGACGCGGAGACAAGCGGTAATTATGCATTTACGAGGACGCACGTAGACTACAACTTTCGCCTCTCTAATTACGGCGGAAGATAATCTCTTGCCTGGCTAGGATTTTAATGGGACGAACAGGAAATTCGTTTAAGACGTTTCGATCCATCGATTGTTGGTCTTCTCGCGCATACGATCGGCGCCGGCTGCATCTGGCCGGCCAAACGGTATCACTCTTGTTCACGCTGTCCGCAGATAGGCGGGCTAAAAGACCGTGTCCTTCGTTCATGATCAACGGGCAATGCAAAAAAGGAATCGATATACGGTGACTTTCGACATACGATCCGCACTATCTATCGACGGTAGCAGCGAAACTTGGTGGGCTTGTGATTGATAATCGATTTTATATTAATATCGTCCGGAGTGAAAAACGTGCGTTGAAATATGAACTGGACTGACAGTAATCGTGCTATCTAGCCACGTGATCTTGTATATCGAACTGGATGGAAAAAAAAAAAAAAAAGAAACAAAAAATATCGACATAATGTCGTCGCTCGTATCAGAAGAAAAATCACATTTCACCGTGGCTCCACTCCACGATAGGACATTCTCTTCGTAGCGTACGAGATGTAAGATAGAGTCGATAGCGGTCGCGACACAGCACTATATCACAATTTTAACGCTTTTCTATATCGACGAACAACCACGGACGGACGTAAAGTCCGTGTCTCTCGCACGGATCGCAAATCATATTTTCCTCGATCGTTAAGCATGCCGTTAACGCGAGATTTCTTTCTTTCCACCGCCGTTTTACCAACACCGTCCATCCACCGTTAAAATCATTGTCCTAAGTATCCTCTCCTAGGTTTACACCCAGAAGGCGCACGTAAGTTTCTCCTACGCTTCTGAAACGCTCCCATCGCGAGTCCACGATCGGTTCTCTCCTTTTCTCCGGAATTGGGTATCCTCGGCGAATGGTACACGACCTCGCTGTCCTGCGCGTATAGGTCGTTTCACCTGTCGCCTGAAAAGAAACGAAAGAGAGAGGACGATCGCTTCGGGCGACGAAGGAAAGGACGCGCAAACACTAAGATCGAGACCGATATCGGGGATGCGCCTAGTCAAATATTCCTTCGAAAGAAGAAGAATAAGAACCATCTATAAAAAGAAAAAAAGCACGAGAGATCGAAGCGTTTCCCTCTAAGTTTCCTTTCCACGAAACGACTCCTATCTGTCCCTGTTCCCGTTAAAAACGATCCAATAGAAAATGCATCGACAATTCCCTCATCGTAGGGTGAGGGAATTTTCGCTTCTAGAAGTTAAAGCGAACACGGGCTGGCGCGGCAAGTTGGGGCAAGCTGGGGTAAGACCTATTCACCGGTATTTCGATATCGTGTTCGCTGAGGTTGGTTGCGTGGGACTGGGTGGAAGATCGCGGTGATTAATGGCGATTAAACGGAGAAAGAGCGAGAGAGGCACGGTGTACGGCACGAGACCGAGCGTGTACAGAAGAAACGGGCTCTAGGAGCAACAACATCGAGCGTCGCACCCTTGCGTGGCCCGCGAAATCACTCTACGCGGTATGCGTATTGTATGGTAATACCGCCCGTGTACCTACTCCAATATTTATTCCCCGCAGTTATAACGCGCTTTTACTCGAACCGACGCCATCTATCTTATCCGGCGGCCGCCGTCTCTTCTCCTTGATCTATAGATCCTAGGATCCGTCCGCGAGAATCACGTATTGGATCCCAGAAGAATACATATATATATGTATGTATATTATATACACACATATATGTATATATTTTTAGGCTTATTAAGTTACGGAACTGTCCGTCCGGAGATTAACGCGTGGGACGGAGCGGTCGTGATATACGGTTAAAAGCCGCGGCTAAGGCTATCGAATTAAAATAAATTAGAATATTTTAAACGTTGGGAAAGACGAACCTGTTGTTGAGCATCGGCGTGTACATTGCATAATAGAGAAATACGTTCATTTCGTTGAAGGAACGTGCAATCTCGTCTCAAGTACGCGTTAAACCGTAAAGAGAGAAAACACGTTAGAAGTTTATTAACTTTTCCGATGGCTGGTGCGTTCCTAAGAGGCTCTCGCAACGTCTCTCGGAGGCGAAAGGACGCGTTATCATCCATACAAGGTATTCACGGAACACGCGTACGAGGGTGCATCCACGGGTGAATCGTATAATCACGTAATACGAACACGAATCTATATGAATAACCGTACGTAATTATACTCCTCGATAGAGGAATATCGGAGACGCGCTCGTGTGTCCATTTAACCAGGGGTCACGTTGCCTGCATGCACGATCGCTTTTCCGAAACAAGGAGGAACAAAGAGGACCTCGGCGAAAGTCGGTTACGAGAAACAGGTGAACGAATTTATCCGGTGGATAAAGACGATCCGATGCGTAAATACGTCGAATATTTATCCTCCTTGAGGCGAGGAGGATAACGAAACCGAGTTCGTGTTCGATGACCCAATCGCGCATCTGTCCGCGAGGCTAGATCCTGTTGGCCCGTTCTTTTACAGGAACGAACGAATCGACGACTGCATCTCGATCGCAGGTGTAAGAGAGACAGAGAGGCACGGAGAGACGGAGGTGAAAAAAAATAGCAGAGACAGAGGGAACGGAGAGAGGCGGAGACGGAGCGAGACGGAGGAGTGAAAAGACAACGAGAGATCAGCAAGGAGAGGAGAGTAGTAAGAGCTGAGAGGCGAGAGGCGAGAGGATGGAGGACAGGAGGTGAAGGGCCAGGAGGGGAGTGGGTGAGCCGACCTCTGACCCGATGAGGGGCGACGGGGACCTTGCGGCAACCGTGCCGTGCCGGCATAGCTGAGGCATAGCTCGGGCATAGGCATAGACATAGGCTTAGCGCGGCATAAACTAGCGTGCTCGCTGCGACTCGCCCGCCTTTCACTTCGAAGACGAAGGCGAACGTATATAGACAGGACCCGCCGTGGGGAGTGCCTCGTGCTATTATCATATTATAGCCAATTCACCGATGCCGTGCGGCGGCGGCAGCGACGACGACGACGACGACGCCGGCGTCGTTGTCAATCCTGACCAAGGCTCAAAATCGCGCCCAAACTCCTCTCGGCCGGCTGTTGATCACGCGATCAATTATGTAAACAGCCAACCGAGAGTTAAACACCCGAGGGAGATTAAAAAGAGCATCGATTGCCACATAAAGAAACCGATGGGTTTTAAATTCTTAGAAAAAAGATATACACGTCGTGGGAAATGAACGCTCGATTCGAAATTTTCCACGGAGGCGAGCGATAATTTAACAGGGGGCGAGGAAAAGAAGAAGAAGAACACCCGAACGACTTTCGTCGAAGAGTAGGGAAGATCGACACGCTTCAACCGGTCGATTATGCGCGCTAATCGCGACGTTACTCGCGCGAGGGCTCGGCGATAGTGCGATACGGAGGTCGTACCGGTGCAGCGCGCGCGTTCGACCCCGGTACTTACCGGTACTACTCATGACGAGGACACGAACGGCCGCGCGATGATAGTACAGAGAGTACCGCACGGTGTCGAACGGCTGAGCCGATCAGCCGTGGCTCCCAGGACCAGAACGGGACAGAGATCGTGGAATGGAAAGAGAGAGGCGAGGACAGAGAGTACCGGTGAGAGTGCACGGCCGTAACGTACGGTACGATACGGTCGTGCCGGCATGCCCGTAGGTCGACCCGCAACGCGACGTGTAATTATCATCTCCCAAGGGCCTATCCCACGCTATCCAACTTAAGTGGGACACAAACGATTGCTGCGTGAACGATTAGAGAGAGAGGGATGCAGGGATATCGGGGGTAAAAGGGGCGTAGAATTAGCCTCTAATAAGGGAAAATTTTACGTACGGTTGCAAGAAAAGAGAATCCCGCGTTCGGTGTCCCGCGAGGGGATATGCGATATAAAGGAGAAGAAGAAGAAGGAGAGAGAGAGAGAAAATTGGTATTTTTAAGTTAATTTCAGCGCAACGTTGAAAACTAATTCGCTCTATAGGATTATGAGAGTTCGTGAGATGGAGAGAAATAGTTTTATCTAGATTAAGAAGAATTCGCTGCTTTCGCGACTTAACGACGTCCTTGCTTTCAGCCGCGCGATGCCCATCCCGTTAAAAGCTTAATTAACCGATTAGATTCCAGATAAACGGCAAGTCAAACCGCGAAGCTCAGTCACGATGCGAATCCGCGATTTCAGATGCGATGCACGAGAACACCCGGAAACATCGGTTTAAACGAGGACGGTGAAAAAAAGAATCGAATTTAGCGACCAACCATCCACGGCTGTTCGATATTTTAGGCACGATTAATTACATTATTATAATATAAGACATGTTATCATCATTGGCCAATAACTGCCTCAGAGGTTATGTCATACTTTTAAATCGTGCCTATAGTTAATACCTGTACCGGCACCGCATCTGGATTCAAATTATTTTCTGCTTTCGATAATAACCGATACGCCAAGACTCGATTGCAAAACCGCAATGTAACCCACGTTGCGTTGCCTAAAAACTTTAGTTGGAATATCTATCCGTGATGCAACAGCAACGCTACGTGCCTATTTATTTTCTTCGGTGAAAAGTAACACGCGAGCGAAACCGAACAATAAGATCGTTTAAAGAATCGAGCGCAACAACGGAGGGCGGATCGAAGCACCGGCGAACAATGTGTTAGCATTCACCATTTAACGGTTCTCAGAACAGCGTCATCGATGGGAGTTTCCAAGTCTCTCGAACCCTTTAAATTTACGTAAGTGTACCGATGATAGGCCGACGATATCCGTGGTCAGCCGTGAAATCGATCATGGATGATCGGTGGAAAAGAAAGAAACCTCAACGCCCACACACGCGACACGGTAATGACACTGAACGTCGCACGAGCTATCCGTAAACTGCTCGTCCCACCTAACATTTCCATACAAGTTTCGCGAAAGGACGAAGGAAAAGGACGAGACTACCATCGCCCGAGGAGCGAAACCTCGCCACTTGTTGATCAGGGAGAAAAATCCGCGAGAAGAACTCCGATCGGAGTGGATGATCGCCACGAGTTACAAAACCGCACGGTCGACGTTCTGCCTTTCGTGAAAGTCTTTCGAGCTCGCGTTTGACACGAATATCGTGTCTAATTACAAGCATGTTGGTTCGGGACGATTGTTAAAGAACTGTGATACGTTTAGAGCCGACGATCGCGCGGCCACGGTAGGTGGGAACCATCGAGCAGAATCGTGCGCAACGTTGGTGGCCGCCACCCGGCGCAATAGACCCAGGAGTCACCAGATTTCCTAGCGCGCTATTCATTTATAATCTCTATTGTTATTCGCGCTGAAAAAAAATATCTGGTCATTGTTGCTTCTTCGTCATCTTCCGAGATGTATATAATTTTTCTCAATTTTTCAAACGTGGCGAGTTCAAACGTGGATACCGATCGCAGGATAAGTTTCAAAGTTTCGTAAAACTTGGCCACGCGATACGCTCGTTTTTTTTCCGACTCGCGATTCTTAACCGTGTTATAATTATAGAAAAGGCGGAAAACTTCCATCTGTAAAACTGTATAATGTAATAATTATGGGCTATGACTACCGAAATTACGAAGGAGCGAGAGACTTAAATAATTGCATTATTTAAAGATGATACGCGTACGCAGAATCGAAAGCGGATGCATCGAACGAGATCCGTTTCGTTATTTATGTTATCGGTTTACTTTTGTTCATACTCTCGAAGACGGCACGCGATTCGAGAAACAATAGAAACATTCCCGATGACGATAATTAAGCGAAAAAGTTGCTTAAAGACAAAGCTCTATTCGAACGGTGCTCCTCCGCAAGAGTGACGAATTTAGCACGAATGATGACACGTTATGACGTCACGAGTTAACCTAATTAAAGCCGGTTCGATATATCATTCTTCAGCAACGAGTCACAATTACGCTATAAAAATCTTCCCGCTAATGTGGAGGATACCTATTTGGCTCATCCGTTACGGAGGAAAAAGAAGAATGCACCTGATTTAACCTGATTTAATGCTGATAGGTCACCGATTAGAATAACATGAAATCGACAATCCCAAATATACGATAATTGCAGACACTCTGTCCAGCAACTAATGCAATAGCGTTATCTTAATCCATCTGTACAACTTATCTACACGATACACCTGTTGACTTTTGTCGAACGTCATTGACTCGATCTGATAAATAGGAAATTACTATTTGCCCTATCGTTAACAAGCCAAGGGACACATGTGCGGCTTATTCCCCGAAGAAAGAAGAGCTCGGGAATAGCGATTCGTACATCAATATTTCTAAAATATTACAATCGATGATAATTGTTCAACGTTCGATTATCTCACGATCGATGTGTAATTATCGATCGATATGCTTATCTTTATAGCAAACGAACGCCCAAAATAAAAAAAAAAAAATTCGAAAACGAAATCTCGCATGCACCAAAGATGCATCTTTCTTTTCCTCTCTCCTTCTTTCCCTTTCTTCGTCGCTCGAGGAAGCAAAATATCGGAGCATCCCAGAGCGAGAAGGGGTCGACGATGCACGTGGCGCAGCTCGCTATACACCGTAGGCAACTCGCGTCCTTTTTCCCGCAGCGCACGAAAGTTAGAGACAATAGGTACGTGGGCGCAGCATCGCGAACCCTAACCTTAGGTGATCCCATATTCCGTTCGCTGCCTTCTCTCCCGTTCGACGGTCCCCTCTGTCTTTGTTCCCGCCGATTCCTCTCCCTTCTCGCTTCTCTTTCTACGACTCTTGTGTTAGGTCGCGAGCGAGAAGCTATCCTCCTCCTCCTCTCCCCCTCGCCGCCTCATTACGCCTCCTGCCTCACCTGCACCTTCTCAGGTATTTCTCTTTATCTCCGGAGTGGCGAGAGTGCCGCGGTTGCGAAATCCCAGAAGTCTGAGCCCGCCATGCGCGCACGCTGCGCTATGCGGCCGCCTCGTGGCGTGCCACCGATGCAACCGAGGAAGGGGCCTATCGGCTTCCATCGTCGTAACCCTCGAAAAAGCTTCGTATACATACTCGCTTTCCAAACCGCTTTCGGACGATTCCTCTTACTTTTCGCGGAACAGCGAGCGAGCAAGTTACCTTTCCTCCAGCCTTCTTACAGATTTCCGATCGCAGTTACCTTTCTCTCGGCGATGTAACGATACGTTTAATTGCTCGTCATTAAATAGAGGTTGCCACGAGCAGTCTGAACATCAAAAATGAATCGAGCTAATGGCCGGACCAGTCGCAGGAACGAGTTCTACTTGACTCGACTTGCAAGTGTCTAGCCCTACCTCCTATTTCGCAAGTCGAAAGTCCATTTGGAATTGGCAAAATTATTACTTTTTTTTTTCTTCTCTTCTTGGATACGAAATCTTGTGTCGCTAGGCCGGTGGAATAACGGAATAACCGATGAGAATAACGAAGATGAAAGATTCGATGATCGATGAAAAAAAAGATGCAAAAGTACGTACGATTTGATGAGGAACAAGATAGCGAGGATTCCTCTTTTTTTGTTTCTTTCTTTTTTTTTTTGATTTGAAAACTGTAAGAGTTACACATTGTTGCAAATACGAAGAGGATTATCGTGTAGATCGGTAGAGCTTTATCCGCATATTTGTCACGGTACAACGTCACGGCCAATTTCTCTCCGGTAGTCATGAATTCCTAATGCAGGTTAAATTCAGTCGTGTTGCAAGTTTCTCTTTCCCTCCTTCATCCCCGTTACGTAACACTGGCCTGTTATCCGTTTCTGGAACCGCGTGAGACTCCTTATTTAGATATATTTCGTAGGCACGGGTAATTCGATTATCCGTTGATCGACCCGTAATCTAGCGAGCCACGATACAAGGGGTAGCCGGGGCCAACGAATGCGGGCCACGAGAAAGCATTGTTGCGTATTGGATTTCAGGTTGGGAATACTTCGATCGGACATTCCCAGACAAAGGATCTAGAATTGAAAGTTTGAGCGATACAGTCTTGGCGTTCGCGCGCCAAACTATCATTCTGTGTTATTGTTCTTCTAAAATCCATTAAGATTCAAGTTGGTCGGACGCTCCCCAAAATTCGTTTCTCACGAAACCGAGCGCGGACTTGGTTTGAAATGTCACGATTGAGGATTCCGAGATTCTGCGGGGGTGTCTCGATCGAGACGAATCGATGATCCCCCAGCAGGCCGATCACCGTTACGTTCCGCAAGATGCAATTGTGCAAAGGTAACGATCGGTTTTCTTTTCGCGTGGAATGCCGCGGAGAAGGTGCATTCTGAGCGCACCCACCGAGAACGCGGCGCGAATCAACGCGTCGCGCGACGCAACAAGGACAATGATACAGGCCACGATATAGAAATCTATCGAGTACACGAATGATTGCGCGGATTGGTGGTGAGATTGCCATTGCCCGGGCCGTAGAAGAAGGAGCGAGGATGATCGCGATAAAGAAACAATCGAACTGCGTCCCGCCCACGGATCCGCCAACATTCAATTGTGCCTTTTCCCTCTCTTTTCCTTGCCTATTCTCTCTTTCTGCTTTGGACGATAGACACGTTCTCTAGATACTCTGGTCGTAACGGTACAACCCCCGCAGAGAGTGGTTCGACGAACTTATTGTTTCACTCGATTCCAAATGGTTTTCAGTTCGATAACAGGTAGGACTTGTTTTTTCCTGATAAAAGTGTTAATGTGAATTCTCGGGAATTGGTCGAATCGAACATAGAGGAAGAGGAAGAAAATTGGCTTGATAAGCTAGAATCGGATTGAGATTGGGGATTCTTCGAATCACGATTCAGACGCAATCTCTGACTAACTAAATGGTTTGCTATGTTGCACGATTCGGCAACATTAATCAAACTGGATAATCTGGAAATATTGTTATAACAATGATATTTATTCAATATCATTTCACTTTACTTAGGAAATAATCAAAGAGTATGAAAGTGTAAACTTGCTTATAAGACTTGCTTTCTTTCAGATTAGACAATTAAATAAAAAAAAAAAAAGAGAGAGAGAAAAGAAGAAAAGAGAAGACAGAAAGAGATATCTATCATCTTCCTGTTTCAATGACTAATTTAATAGTCACTATACACCCTATTATTCACTGTTCTCTGAATGAAGTATTCAACAACAAATGGCAAAGTTTCCACAGACATTTCACTTACCAATTTTGCACAAAGAAAAACTTTTTCATAATTTAAATATCATTCTATTATCTTTCTTTGTATAAATAAGTTTCCAAACGACCTTGTGCTCGACGAACAAGGGGACGACAGGTGTCGAAACACCCCCTTCTGCTTTTCCATTTGAACGGATCTATCAGTGACTTAACAAGGAACGTCGATAGTTAAACGAAGGGGAACGTTCTTCGTCGGCCTTCTAGTTGTTCTTCATCATTATCATCATCCTCCTCGTCCCTGCCCTCTCACACCGACGGCTCTTCCGCCGCGATGAGACTTTCGAAATCGACTAGTCGCGTTCGATTCGTGCCACTCGCTCGCTGCTCACGGAGCATCGGCGTTTTCCGCGACGTGCAAAGGTCACTGCAACAGGCCGCGGCGCAGCTACGTTCTCGGGAAAGAAGACGCGAGTCACCGGCGCGTACTCTTACGAGGGGAGGTCAGGTAAGGTAACTGGTAACCCGGGTCTTCCCTCTTGCCTCTCACCTTCGCGTTTTATGTTGCAAACTAGTACTCGTCTTTAGTAATACTTGGTGGTACCGAGCGTACAAGCTTCTAGAAATCGTGCAGATACTCGAGGGAGTAGCGTCTGATCATCTGGATCCGGTTAATTTTTTCTTCTAATCAAACTTTGATCTCGTAGAATATCCCTGAAAAGGTTAGTATGTGAGTAAGATATTCAATGTACTGCTTGTACTTTAAATTATAATATTAATTATTCGAATATTGCGAGTAAAAGAAAAAAAAAAAAGAAGAAATGTAACTCATTCACCTATTCCCGAGCAACTGCTTCACCCTTTGTAAGGATAATCCTATCGAAGCAACGAGCTCGTGAAAAGGGAAATAGAATAAAAAAATGAAAAAGATATTGCACGATATCGCGATGCAATCATCGCTCGTTGGAACGATGATGAATCTGCACTATTCGAAGAAATAGTGAATAGAATACACCGTGGCAACGAGTCTCTTATATGTAGCATGAGGTCGACATCGTCATCCTCATCCTAAGATACATTCTAATCATTTTGCAACCCCCCGCTGACCGAACGCCTTTTTCGATACCGATTATTGTGCCGATCGCACGTTCATGATATAAACAACGACTAGGATAGGTTCTTTGACGTGGTACGAACGCGTGGGAACGCCTTCCAGATACGTCGGAGGATTTTCTTTTCATTTCTTCCCACGTTTCAACACGTTGAATTTTCTAAATATTTAGCTTTCAATAGCGTATCAAAATTATTTCAATGGAACTCATATTTTGCGATAAACTCCCGGTATTACTTCAGTTACAACATATCTAATAGAAAATAAAGATCAATCATTACGAAAAGAAAGAAATAATAACAGGGGCACTGTTTTTTTAAGTATCGTACCGATATCTATGGAAATTTACGCGTTGCATGGTACACCATGTAAAATATGAAACTCGCGTATCGTGTAGGATTGGTGATACCGGTGCAACAACTTTCTAGAATAGTAGCGGAGCCAAAAAAGAATAACCGGGCACCAATGACGGTGGGTGCACACACTGGCTACCTGTTGACTAGTGGAAACGATTTCTTTGAGAATATCTAACGTTACGCAATCCTCGTGCGATTGTGCATATTCAACGTTTACAATACGGGACGGTCAGAATCGATTTCATAGAGAATTACTCGGAGGCATGTCGGGGGCCACGAGATACGAGCCAACTGAGCATACCTATCTGTCCGCGATTTTTCTGACCCGCGAGGATTCGATTTGCATGACGCAATGCCCGCGGCAGAATCTCCTTGCGCGGATTTTTCCAACAGCCTCACCGAACACGATACACCCGCTTGCTTTCACGCGCGATTGAAGCTACTCGTTTCGAGATCACCCTTTCCCCTAGCTAGCATTGACTTCATCGCTTTAGGATCCTGCATTGATGTTGCACAATTTAATTTCATATTTAAAAAATTAGATCTTACCAGCATCCTTCTAATGGAGATAATAAAGAAATTAATTTGTTAGAAAAATAAAGATATTATTACTCGAAGATATAAACGAAGCTCGTCTGAGGAAGGGGGGAGAGGAAGGAGAAAGATTGAATCTGAAAAAAAAGAAATTAATAAGTACAAAATGATAAAGGCGAGCAATATTTTACACATTGGGATGCTATATCAGGAAATATACATAAATCGTGTATGTGATTATTATTTTATACAACAGAATAATTTGTTCCAGCTATTTTAATATTAAACTGATTAATCAAAACGTATATATATATATATATTGAATATTAAGTTAAAATCCGCGATTCGGTCCATGTATTTTTTTCTTCTCTTCTGTGGAAAGTGCTTCTTCTAGAAAATGCCAGTTTTCTCGCATATAGCAGGCGGTTATTGATTAATCGAGTTGTTGACTCCATGCTTACAGCGAGCTTCATCGGCGAGTCTTCCGATTGAATGAGCAGGACGCGTAGGTAGTCCGGGGTGTATACTTAGGGAAGGGACACAGGTGTCTCTTTTGAAGCACACTTCCTCCTTTATATAATATGATTACGAGGTAAAACTAAGTTTAAAGTACTGTCGATCGTGTCTTTGTGTTGCGTGAATTTCATCATTGATGATTTTCATTGCTTGTTCAGTTTTCCAAGAAAGACACGAATTGAGTGAGTTTGTACAGCTGATCCTCAGTAAGACACACCTCGTTCACGAGGTTACTCTCTTCTTTTTGAATCTTACAAGGTTGCACCATCGTTCCATCTACGTTCCAACCCCTTTCAATTGCTACACGACGCGCTTCCTCTAATGTTAAGCCTGTCATTGACGCAAATACGGTTAAACTTAATGAAGAATAAGCCTTTGATATTAAGGTGATTGCCCTTTCTCGAACATTATCTGAAAAAACAAACAATAATTGATGCAAGCATCGAAATATATTTTATTTTTTTTATATATAAGATTTCATAGGTATAGTTTTCTTCTTAAAAAAATTGAAAAAGAATTTTTAAAAATTCTTTCTGAAAAAAATAAATAACTTTCAGATAAATACACAAAAAAAATATTATGATTAATTAGAATAGATACTCTGATAATATATACCTTTCAAAGCAGCCATAATATCAGAAACATCTTCGCTCCATTCTGCATTGAGGGCGACATGAACTGCAGGCCAGTCCCTTTGCCACATACGCTGTCCTACCATCCATATTTGACCAAGTTCTGCATTTCCGCTTTTCAGATCCGTTGGAATCCGCTTCCACAAGTATTTGGCATTGCATCTGCGACGGCGATTTTTCGATCAAACAAAGACAGATCGAAACCTCTCTCGTTCAGGTCTTATAAGGAATGAATTTATGTTGTTGAGGTATTGTTAATAGTAAAAAGCCAAGTAAAAAGCAAATTGTTACAAGCTCTGTTAAAGTAAAAATAAAAAACTAAGTTTCTTCGGAAAAATTGAATACAAACATTGAAACATAAAATGCAACGCGTAAATTAATACGTACATAAAAAATATAAATTAAGTTCGATAAATTAGTTAAGTAATATACAATAATTAGTTAAGTAATAAAAAAAAAAAATAAATTTAATTCAATAATTTAATAAATTGTATATAATCGCTTTTACATAATGTTTTTATGTACATTAAAAAGCATTGTTGTAGCTTAACCAATGTACATATTATTCATAAAACTGATCAAATATTTGTAAAATAATTTTAAATAAAATATTAAAATATAAAAAATAATACACGATATAAAGAAACTTTATCGTAGATTAAATTTTATTTTAACAAAAATTGAATTATTATTTTTAAAAAGACCATCATTAAATACAAATAAAAATATACATATAAATACATATAAATAATATTATATAATCATATTTACACAAAACATGATTAAATTTTTGTTTCAATTATTACTTCTTATATTATTAAGAAGAAAAGGTTATGTATATTTCGCAAGTATGGATATATTGTATTATAGATTTATAAATGGCGTCAGTATAATATATAAACAATCATTTTATTATATTAATACGTAAAATGTTTTATATTTATATATAATATATCTTTCAATCAAAAATATTATTTTATTTTTGATCTAATTAAAATAATGAAAAGTATAATGGAAAAAAGAGAAATTATGTACTCACAGATCGTTTTGATAAAGATATACAGCTAATAATTGAGCATAAGTTTGTGATGATGCAACTCCACCAGGCGCCTAAAAAAAGAAAAAAATATTCAATAAATATATAAAAATAATATATAAAAAATATAAAATATAAATATTTGAGAGAAATATTCAATAAAATAATATATAAATGTATAATAGTCGGCATAACCTATATTGAAATCGTTCATGTGATGACTTACCTCTAATTCAGCTTTTTCTAATTCATGAAGAAATTTATTCACTTCACTTAGCACCATGTTGAAAATTCGTTATTTCCACAATGAAAAAAACGATATTGTAACAATTGTATTAAAAATACGCGGCGGCATTGAAATAATTAACGTCAAACAAGAGATCTAAACAGCTGAAGACTAAACACACATTACATTTGCAATTTCTGTATAACTGCGATGTAGATGGCACCACTTTACAAGCAACATTTTTAAAATTGTATTAACCATTTATTTAAAATTAATTTTATTCTAACAAATATATATTTTATGGAATCAAAATAAATAATTATAGATCACTTTTATTTTGGAATTATTAAAAAAAATAATCCTATTATGAAATATATATAAATTTATAAAATAAAAAATTATTTTTAAATCTTATTCAAAAATTAAAAATCACGTGATCATATTTAATAAGATTTTTCAATAAATACGTTGATTTGATATATTTATCATTGTAAATTAAAATCTCGTTAATTATTAGTTAATCATGATAATAATAATCATATCTTATTTGAACAGCATAGTAGTAAATATAAATATTATATTTATTGCAGCATAATTAAAAAACATCCAATAGAAAAGTTTTATATTATACAAAATTCTTATTTAAAATTCACTTTAAATTTAATATAGATTACAATTATTCGATATTTTATTTATGAATTCATTAAAATTTCTATTGCACCGTAACAATGTGAATAGATAGTCTATAATAGTAGTGATTTATGGTCCGTTACTGATATAATATTTCTGTTGTCACGACTGTCATCGCACTCATGTTAGTGAATGTATACATGTAAATATCCATTGAATGAAATTTTAGCATTATTGAAAAAAATGCAAGCAATAATGATTTGTTATTATTAATGCAATTGTTTTTATATTTTAGCACAACCGGCAAAGTGACATAAGCCTAACATGGCTACCGTTAAAGTAACCGAGCAAAAAGTTATTTTATGCGGAGAATACGGTGTTGGAAAGACTTCTATATTTAGACGTTTTGCGAACAATACTTTTATAGCAAGCAACGATCGAAAATCGACATTGGGTCTCGATAATATCGATAAAGAATATGTAGTTGAAGACAGACGAATACGAGTAATATGTTCATATATACGTATATACATATACATATCTATATATATATATATATATATTCACAATTCTTGAAACCGAATTAAATACGAAATTAATCTCATTTTTCCATAGATGTATTTTTATAAATAAGTCATATGGTACCTAAAAGATTGATGTACATTAAAACTTATATTTATTTTAAATGTATAATGTATTCATATTCAAATTTAATTAAGTAAATATTTTATTTTATCATATGTTTCAGTTGCAATTATGGGATACAGGTGGTATGGAAAGAGTTGCATCAGTAACATCAAGCTATTATAAATTTGCAGAAGCTGCTATATTAGTTTTTGCATTAGATAATTCAACATCATTTCATCTTTTATCTCAACATTTGCTTGATATTGTTACATATGCTGAAAATGCAAAAATATTTCTCTGTGGAAATAAGAGTGATTTAGAAAGTTCATCTCCACAAGTAACAGATGCAGAAATGGAACAATTTTGGTGAGTTTAATCAGAATAAAAATTGTATTAACATAGTATATATAATCTGTACAATGTAATATATACAATACAATGTAATATATGTAATAAAAGAAAATAATGTAATGTAATATAAATAATATATATTATCATTAATGTATTCATTACAGTGAACAATGCCATAATTTAATTTCTGGTATATATAAAACATCCTGTAAGACTGGAGAAGGAATACATGAAATGTTTGAAGATATAGCACAACATTTAGTAGAAGCTAACAGATCACGAATGGAATTGCATGAAATGGACAAAGATAGGTTTAAAATTTCATACATTGATGAAGCTGCTGATCCATCATGTTTATGCTAAATAATGAATATTGGCAAATATATGCTCCTGATGCAACATTTTTATAATAACTTAACACATTGCAATATTTTATTGCAGAGTGTAAAATATCTTTTTGTATCGAATAATGATAATAGTAAGCTTTTCTATATAGAAAAGCACCATTAAATAAAAAATGGGAAAAAAGGGGGAATATCAATAAAATTTATATACAATTGAAGTTATTTTAAAAATCACAAAATAAAAAATTTTAAATAAACATTTATTACACATTCATAAGTTTTATTTAATTAGTTTTGTTTAACTTATTTATATGATTTATATATTTAATTCATACTATCTACATATTAGATAGTTGAAAGTATGTAATAAAAGAGTCACTAATGTTGAGTCCATTTAATAGATTTCAAATCAATTCCCTCTTCGACCATTTCCCATAATGGACTGTGAAAAATAAGCAATTTAAATATATATTACTACTTATGTATTATAATTAATATTTAAGACTATATAATCTTAATTATAAAAAACGTCCAATAATAAATTTATCAGTTTCTCATGATATCGCGCTTTTCATATTCATAAAATTAGAATAATACATATGTGATTTTCGTACCAAATAAATATATTATAATTAAATAAGAGTTTATTTACCTACCTCATTTCTCTAAGTTTTTTAACATGTCGAATCGTATTTTCTGCGGTATAATCAATCTCTTCGATTGTTGTAAAACGACCAATACCGAATCTATATAAATAAAAAATAATTAGAAAATAATTATTTTGTTTTAATATATTATCATATCATGTAATTTACCTAATACTGGAATGTGCCAAATCTTCTGATGTTCCAATTGCTCTTAAAACATAACTAGGTTCTAAACTTGCGCTAGTACATGCGGAACCACTACTCAAAGCAATATTTTTCAAGCCCATTAATAGAGATTCTCCTTCTATGTATGCAAAAGATAAATTCACACATCCAGGATACCAAGCTCGTTTATCTCCATTACGTGTAACATGTGATAAATTTGACATAATTTTTTCGATTAATCGGTTCGAAAGCATTGTAATATATTTGTGATCATACTAGAGAAAAAAAAAAAAAATAAAATTAACATATTAAAATTGGTATATGATAAAATATATGTGTTTATAATTATTAATATTAATATTACCTCCATTTCTGTTTGTGCTATATGACAAGCTGCTCCTAGACCTACTGCTAAAGGTGTTGGAACAGTGCCACTTCTCATACCTCTTTCTTGGCCACCACCACTTTGAATTGCTTCTACACGTACTCTGGGTCTTCTTCTTACATATAAAGCTCCAACTCCTAAAAAATTCCATATACTATAATATAAAAATATTCCAATAATTTAAAAAAATATAACAAAAATATATTTTAAGTATACCTTTTGGACCATATAATTTATGACCACTGATAGACAACAAGTCAATATTCATTTTATTAACATCAATTGGAATTTTTCCTATTGCTTGAGCTGCATCTGTGTGGAAAAACACTTTTTTTTTTCTATAAATTAATAGATAAATTATAAAATTAATAAAATTTATGATTGTATTGAATCTGAATTCATAATATATATTTTTCCTTACCTACAAATAGCACCAATTTCTGTAATTGGTTGTTGTACACCAATCTCATTGTTCACCATCATCACAGAAACTAAAGAGGTAGTTGGTTTAATTGCATCTTCTAATTCGTCAAGATTAATAAGACCATTTGGATTTACTGGAATATAAGTTACATCAAATCCTTCTGCTTGCAATGCTCTACAGGAATCTAATACACATTTGTGTTCCTATATTAATAAAATTATATATAAAAATAAATTCGTAACAATGTATTGTTAATAATCCAATATTATTAACATACTATTTGAGTCGTCACAATATGATTTTTTTTTTCTTTGTAGAACCTTGCAACACCTTTAATAGCTATATTATTAGATTCTGTGGCTCCAGATGTAAATATAATTTCCTTGGCGTCTGCTTCTATTATACTTGCTATTTGCTTTTAAAAATGAAATATTTGATTATAATTTTGTTAAATAATTATTTTTTTCAAAGTAATTTTGAAAATAATTTAATTAAATTTAAATTATATATGATATTAACTTTACGTGCAAGTTCAATAGCTGCTTCTGACTCCCATCCATACACATGAGTTCTAGAATGTGGATTTCCAAAATATGTTGTAAAATATGGCATCATTTTATCTAATACTCTTGGATCCTATATAAAGATTAAAAAAGATTTTAATTTCAATCCTAATAATTATATTATAATTTATCAGATCTATTTACTATAGGTGTAGTTGCTTGAGCATCCAAATAAAGTGGCTTGCTTTCTGCAGATCCCCTTTTATATTCATCTGAGAAAATAGCTGAAATAAAAACATATATCAATGCACCAGAATTAATAAAAAAATATTATTAATATACTAACACAAACATAATAAATATAATAAACATATACATAATTGTATAAAATAGTATTCTTACATTCATTCTCTACTTCTGATAAATCCTGATTAAAATAAACTACACAACATTTCTTGACACGATGTAAAGAATATAATAAATTTCTTGATGGTCGAAACATAATTATTCTTATAACAACACAAGTTTATTTCATTTGTCACGATATAACATGTTCTAACCTTAGATAACGTAATTGTTATAAAGTACAATTTTGTTTCAAATATTACCTATATGAATATAGATATATAAAAATTATATTTGCCACTCACAAATGTTTATTTAATTAATGTCTTTTGATAAACTTCATAATTTATTACTTACGAATATTACGTTGGGAAATATACATTTATTCCCAGCGAATACTACACAAAATGATGCAATATATGTGTCTATTATTTTTTATATATATAGATACAATATATCTTCGTACTATTTAAAATAAAATTATTATATCTAGGAAGAAAAAGGAAAGGGTAAACGAATGAGAACAAATATTAAAAAAAACATTAATTTATTAAGTACAATAAATGTAAAAAATAATCGCACTGATTTGAATATTTCTATAATTAAAAAAAATAATTTAATATGCACATATGTAAGTATTGCGCAAGTAATAAACGTAAGAATAAAAGTCACATTTAAATATATTTATGCATATAGACAATATAATATAAAGAGACAAAAATAATAATAATCTTGAAATACTGATTAATGTAGCAAATCTATTGACGATCTTTTGATAAATTTAACGAATCGCCAATATCACCACTTTGTGACTGTTGTTGCTTTTTATGAATTGTAGTCATGTCCAACATTCCACTAAATTCAGATTTAGAAATTGAGAGATCTTCTGTTCCTTGATACTCATTCGATCGATTGAGCTTTACGTTATCATTTTGTATGTCCATTTTTTTACGATCAGTCGAGTAATCTTCTGGAGTTGCAGAAAAATTTCTACAAGATTCTGAAGATCCAGAACTTACTTTAAATGGCGATTGAATAGAATCAACTATACTGAAATCGTTTGATTTACGTTCGTTCGATTCAATATCTCTTGCAGGAGAAATTTTTCCGATTGGACCAAATAAATTCGCAATATTACGCATATATGCAGACGGCGATGGTGATGATGTTCTCGCAAAATCTGGAATAGGAAATCCAGAGAGTTTTGCTAAATCTGCTGTGGAAAAATTAGCTAATTTTGATAAATCTGAAAACTTAGAAATTTGTTGCGTTATATCAGCTAAAGGGAAATCAGATGTGGACGATCGCGTTTTATTGATACTTGTATCAGTTCCAAGAGCATTGGATATTTTCGAAAAATCAGTGGGTGCAAAATCATAATCACATTTAGCATTTTTTACAGAAACTGTGAGTTCTCCAGATTGAAAACTGGGCATTACTTCTGATGATGATATATGTTGTTTAGACGAAGCGTTTCCATCCTTTAATTGCGTAATAGATGCGGAATCCGTACTTATAATATCCTTTTTAATATTATCTCTAGAAGTAGATGGTTGCATCACAAAAGATTTTGATGTAGGTGTAATTATAGCACCATCAGGTTTAAAGTTCACAGGTGTTAGGAAGACAGCTGCATTATTAGGTGCAAGACTAACTCCTGGTGGAACTGAAGGGACAAGTGATTCTGAAACTGGTACCAGAGGAAATTTCATAGTCAAAAATTCCGGTGAAGTTCCATCTTCAGAACCGGGACAAATCATTTCTCTAATTATATCCCAGTACGAACCGTTCGATCTATTACGACCTGGTAACTTGGATGCTAAAGAACACTAAAAATATTGAGATATTTTAATATTAATATTACTTTTATCTCATTTTTTATAAACTTACCCTTAAACGTTCAAGATAAGTCGTATTATTATTAAAATTGGCAGTAAAATCAATACCTCCTTCACTTTTATAATACTCTATGCATCTTCTCTGAAAGCAAAAATATAAAAAATATTTTAAATATAAAAAAAATATATATATATATAAAATATTAAAGAGATTTTGCTTTTATTAAATTATTAATTATATATAGAATAATGAATTTACAATTTCTTCTAATGTATCTTGAGAAAGAAAGTGCTCTTGAGATAATGTATAACTCAAAAGCATTGGTCTTGGATATTCATGAGGCCGATTTTCAGGAGGCGGTAGAGACCAAAAAACATTAAAATTTGATTCATAACAACTGCCATCCGTATTATAAGGTGCTAAAATTAATATTTTCTTTGAATTGATAATGATGATTAATTATAAAATTCTATATAATAAATCCTGTTTTATATATATATATTAAAAAAAACATACAGCATATTAAACCCACACATGGTGTGTAACCATTATCACTAGGTCCTTTCATCTTAATTTGATAATCTAATTGTGAATCAACATCCCTAAGAGAAGGAGAAGCATGAGATCTAGGATGAGAATGATACCATCCAACTAAAGTCACATGTTTCCATTCCATTGCTCTTGCAATTTCAGATTCAACTGCAGCTGCAGCTGATTTATCTTTGCCGGAATAACGACATGGAAATGCAGTTGTTATAGATAAATCTATTATTTAAAAAAAAATAATTTTTAATAATTAAAATTTTATACAATATAATAAATTCTATTGAACATTATTACTAAAACATACTTACTATGTGAATTAATATCCCAGTGACCACCTAAATAGCCACAAACTTCTTTATCTGTTAAATGACAATGTAAATCTACCAATAATGCTGCAGTAGTTGTAATAGTAACTAAAAATGGTTGTATTTTTCCAAGTGTACTGAAAGATGTAAGCTCCACCATTGTGCTCATATCCCTGAAAAATAAATAATAATCAGTAATCATATAAGCAACTTTCTTGTATTAAACTCTTACATGGCATGGCTTCTTATTCCAAGATTAGCATGTTTTACTGGAACTCTCACTACTTGTATTGGAGGACTTGTTTGAATCTTTTCAGGACTTTCCTCCATAGGTTCTACAATTGTTGCTGTCTCCATTTCTTTCTCTTTATTTTTCAAAAAGTAAAATAGCATCAGGCCATTATTATTGACTATAAACTGCACTACATTGCAGACTCATATATATCACACATAGATAAAAATTAATTAAGTAATGAAAGAAATCTTTTAAATAGTCCATTATTGTTATTATATTACATGTTATATTATTGAAAACCTAACCAAGATTTGAATTTATTGTTATTATTGATAAAAAGATAACATATAGTTATAATTCGGATATAACTAGTTTGGATAGAACTAACAAAAGTAAATCTAGGTTATTAATAGAGACATATATCGTATCAATGTTGGTATTACAATGAATTTCAAATCAATGTCTAATAATTTTATATTTTAATCGTAATTAATATTGTTTATATATAATATATATAATAATATATAATATAATATACCTGAGTAAAGTAATAATTAATAATTAATAATTAATTTTAATTAATTTTCAAATTTTTCAGTTATTCTTTATATAATAAAATATGAATTTTATATTATTTATTCTTTAGATAAAAAATGAATTTATCTAAAGAATATATGAAAGGAAAATTTTCTATTTACATAATAAATTACAATAATTTATGGATTATAAAATTTAATAAAAAAAAATATATTTACAATGTACAATTATACGATATTTTTAATTATACATATAATATAATAAAATAGATTTGGGAAGAATAAAAAACATATTACAAAAGATGAAATTACGCGTCCTTCTATTAATAAATAAGTGAGCAATAATAATAAGGCACCTCTTAATTCCTAATGAGTATTTTACCTACAACTTGAGGATATTACAAAATTGTTTATGTTATACATATTTATTGTATAAATATAGTTAAAAATAGAGTTATTCGTTGTATTATAAAATGAAGTTATTAAATATTAAGTAAAAAAATATTAACATTGTGTGTAAAAATTATAATTGATTTATGTTTTGATTTTTTGACTCTACAGTACCAATGATCTACTACTTTAAAAATATTATTTTTGTGCATATTATAAAAATTTCATATTGGCACAAAGTTTTTATATATTGCTTATATATGTCCACTCAAATAATTTACATTCTCTGGTCTGGTTCTTGACAATAATCATAAATAGGTATCTCTGGTGGTTCTTCCATCATGAGTTTGGGAGCACAACTTCTTGTTGCAGCTACTACACATAATGTTACAGCCGAAGCAGCAGCTACATGCCAAGAAAATATCAATGCAATACCTTCTGGTAACATTGGCATTGTATGGTATACCCTTACTACATGCGCTATCCAACCACCATGAAGTAATGTTGTACAGGCTCTTAAAAGTTTCAATTCAGGCCACACAAGTTCTAATGTAATAGCCAAAGATGTTGTCCATACTATAAGGGCTAAAATTTTATCAACTAATGCATTGTTTCCAACACTTCCCAATAAGAATAAAAATCCTTCTATGAAAAAACTTTGAGCAAGTGCCAATTTAACTAATCCTTCGCTTACATTATGGGGAAAATAAAAGTTTAAAACATCAACCAGACCAGAAAATGCAAAAAATAAATAGATTGTTGCAAGCACAACTTTTGGTGAAACAGTTCCAACTTGTTGCAGACCACCGGTTAATGTACCAGCTAATCCTACGGCGGTTGCTATTAGCTTCAAGCTTCCTTCTATAGGATGTCTATTTATAAGTCTTTCGCATTTTTCTATAAATCTTAATCCCTTTGTTGCATGTGGATCATCCCTTGGTCTTAAAGATACCCAATACTTAGCGTATTCGTAACACCATTTTAAACCAAAGGCATAAAATATAAAACCGGTAAGAATACAAGGCAAATAGCTATCCATGAGATATATATAAAATTGACTTTCTATTTTCGGATAATAATTTGTAAATTACATAAAATTCGTATGGATCCTGAAAAAACAGAATGTATATTAATAAATTAGAAAAGTTTGTAATTTAAACATTTTTTGTTATATACTATAATGTATAACCTATAAATAAATAATTTGAAAAGAAAAATAATAAACATATATTTCAAATAATAAGTTTTTATCTCTAATTACTTACTTTATTTCTAATTGTTTACTTCTAATTCAATGTACGTTGTATCTTGAATGTTTTTTAGAATAAAAGATAGTCACATATACCGATATATATGTATAAAATAGACTTGTAAATCGTTCATCGACAAGTGAAATAAGGTTATAAGAGAGAAGAGCAAGTATAGATAAGGAAAGCAAATAATGAGAGAAGGACAGAGATAAAATAACAAAATAATTAAACATTAACGCCATCTGTTGAGTTCCAGAAATGCTTTTTAATAAATGAATAAGGTAAAAAATTGTAAGTAGCGCCATCTCTCGAATACCAAAGACATTATTCCACAAATACTCGATAGATGGCGTTGATGCTAAATTCTGCTTTATTCTACTTTATCTTGGCCGGATAAATGTCTATAGTACTCAAGAGATGGCGTTGATGCTTAATTCTGCTTTATTCTACTTTATGCAGCCTTGATAAATGTCTATAGCAATCAAGAGATGGTGTTAAGAGTTAATTCTTATTTTATGTCTATCTTTCTTTTTCTATTTGCTCTCCTTATCTATATGTGTTTCATTTGCGGCACTCTGAAGATGGCGCTGATTTCATAATTTTTATTCTATCTCTATCCTTCTCCCACTTATTTGCTCCTTTTACTTATACTTTCATAAAACTTCTTAATAGATTGATTCGATATCTTATTAACTTTAGTGTATTTTTTTTGCTTAACCTCTTGATTAAAAATCTTAACATTTAAATATATATTTTTTTATATCGATATCACATTACATATTTCTTAAATATATATATATAAATAAATAAATATCTTTATACTTTTATAAAGATATTGTAGAAAGTATTTACATTATTATAATATATAAAATATTACATTAATTATAGCTCGTAAATATACATATTTAGCGTTTATTTTTTAATGAAACTACAATTGTTCTGCTCATCGATTTTCCAAATTTTACAAAATTTTTATTTTGTAGAAATTTCGAGAATACCCTGCTATATCGGGGACGCGCGTAAAATTAATAACGTTTCGTGCAATTTTTTCAAGCATATTTGTTTCCTAAGTCCCTCTCTCGATCGATACATGATTGCAGAGAATATCGATACGCTTTTCGAAATTCAAAGCCCGTTTGCTGATGGTATTGCCATGACTTGGGAAAGGGCTTTCATGTACGTTTCAATTATCGTTATGTAAATTGACTCAGTTTTGTGATGTGTGTTCTGCATAGGATGAGCATGAACGCGTCCAAGCCTTCAGGGATGCGTGTGCAGGAGATTCCAATCGGATAATATCAAGATTTCTCGATTTTCAAATTTTTTATAGAGAAATGAAAAGAATGATGTGTAATGATGCGTAACGAAGGGAACGTTACAGAAAAAAAGGTTTCGTAAAATCATTAATTAATCGTAACGGATAAAAATAGCGTAAATCGAAATGTTAATGAGCAATTTCAAGCAATGTGGTTAATGCTCATACACATATATATATATATGTATATTCATATATATATACACAACCTATTTTCGGGATTTTCTCGAAAAGGATAAATCCAAGGCGGATTATCGCAAGTGGTCGTGTCGCATCTGTCATATACAACGCGTTATTATTCCATTTCTATACGTGTCTTGCTGTTTCTCCCTTTCCCATTGCCGGGATCATGCTCTATCGATCCGAATCTCGTCGTGTAATCTCGCAATCGGATTATCTCCTCGAACTATGAACGAAATCGAATCACCGGATGCATCGGCGGATAAATACATCGTTGGCCCGATGAAATACATCTTTCTTAATACGAGCGAAACGAGGTAACAAGGAAGCGGAGGGAAGGGAACGGATACGGATAGAGAGAGAGAGAGAGAGAGGGAGAGAGCGCAGAGAGAAAACGATCAACGTTCCCCTCTTAACCGTATCGACGATATCTTTAACGAGAGACGAGAGACAGTGTCTGATTCCTGAAAGGGGATAGATCCATCATCTTGATCCTTGGAAAGCCGCAGACTTGTCGCGCCATAAGAAGCGTACAGATATCGCACAACACGTTTTTTCCATTTTCATTTGTCGGAACGGTAAAAAAAAGGAGCGGAGGAGGAGAGGAGGGGGGGAGGAGGAGGAGGAGGGAGGCGAGGGAGTGGGAGCATTGGGGGTGCAATTCATATTTGTCCGTAGGCAGCAGCGGAATTGCACCTTTAATCAAGATTTCTACCAATTTGCGAGCGCCGACGGCGCGAAGACAAAGCCTATTGTTGCCGTAACTGGTTGGGGCTTCAAGTGTTCCAACGCAACGGTGAGAGCCCGATGCGCGTATATACCGGGTGTACCAGACCAGACGGGACCAGAGGAAACCGTACGATTGATCGCTCGGAGGAGATATCATCGAGATACATCGTGGGGAAGGGGGAGAGAACGTTGACATTTCATCGAATCAATTTTTTTACATTTTACGAGAATCGTATCGTCCAACGAATCCGAACCTTCGCACCTACCGGATCTTTCTTAAACGCGCGCGTGATCGATCGATCATTCGTGGAGATGAAAAAAGAAAATTTAAAGAGTCGAGGAATCGATACGACGCGTATAGTACGGAGAGGAGAAGACGAAAGGAGGGCGAAATTTTTATTTGCGCGCGTCTTATTTACACGTAGACCGAAACATCCAAACTCGATTGAATCGAAACAGATTCCGTTTCGCGGGATTCGAGCAGTCGAAATACAGATACGCGTAGGAGGACAACACCCGTTATCTCCAGAACATACATGCGCCTTCGCCGGTCTCTGTTGGGCCGGGAGTCGAGAAGAGTATTCCGGAGCGGAGGCTGACGCTCAGGGACTGCCAAGCTAGTCGCTTCGCATCCCAGAAGTCCCTACCCCACCATTTGCTTCCGGCTAAGCCCGTTGCCACCGCGTCCCAACCAACTTGAAGCCACTCGTACTTCTGTTTGTGTTTGCTAATTGTGAATTGTCTACTTCTTGCCGGTGGCCCGCGTCTGTACGCGAATCCACCGGCGGACAGACGAAGAGGCGAGGATAAAGAAGGCGGATAAAGAAGGTAGAGAAGAATGGGGGAGGAGGGGATGGAGGGGAGAGGGCGGTTCTTGAATCGGAGTAAAAGAGAGCGAACGGGGAGAGTCGCGAGTCGTATGCGAAGCAAGACGAAGCGAGGCAAGCTGCGAGCGTGTATACCGAGCGTATCGTCTACGGAATGCTCAGACTGAGGAAAAACCATCCCTCCTTCAACCCCCGTAGGCAACGTAGCCCCGTAGGTTCACTGCTATCCCTCCATTCCTTACACCCATACTCTTGGCGACGACCACTCCTCATTCCTCGACCTTCCCTATCCCTCTTGCTCCCTCCCGCCCCACCACCACTCCCCCCTTTCCCCCCGGATACTCGAGTTTACCTCACTAGTCGCTGCTTGCACGAGTACTACCCACCAAGAGGCACCCGGGAGCAAGAGGGTACCAATTTTTAGTCATCCTCTATGTCCCTCTGTGTCCTTCTCGTCACGCTGCACCCCCTCCCCCCTTCTTCCTCTCTCCCTCCCCTCTTTCTCCTTTACCGAGGAGCAAGTGATTCACACGAGAATCGTGAATCGAACCATTCCATCCGTTTAAGGATCGTTACGATCGTGTCGATCGTATCGATTCGGGAAGAATTTATTTTATTTATTTATTTTATTTATTTTTTTTTTTTCACCAAAGAAGAAACGAAGAGCGATACAACTTGACCGGACTTCTCAACCCCTTTCCACGGGGCGATAATGAATCCGTGGATCCATCTCCTGTAGTCCCCACGGCTATATCGCCCCGCCATGAAATAAAACGAGATCGTGGCGGATTGTAAGGAAAATGTGTTGGCACACCCTCCGTCGGATGCTGCCGAGCTACTCGGTCGAAATATACTCCGTCTCTCCAGAGACGAGGGACATATTGTTTGGTTCAGTAATTCCTCGCGTTATTTCCCGTGTTTGCTTTTTATCATTGTAAACTGATATATTGTCCGAGGGGAAGAGACTCACTCACACTCTCTCTCTCTCTCTCTCTCCCCCTCGAAGCTTGCCGCGGACGATTCCCTGGAAAGGGGTGGGAGGGAAGGAAACGAAACGTGGACACGGCTCTGGACGCGGCTAGCCGCCAATCGAGCCGGGTTTCAACTTCGTGGACCGTGCGGAAACGAGATTACTCGCGCTACTCCTTCGTTTTCCCGCTTCGCTCGACCGTGACGCAAATATATGTACCTGAACGGTGCAAACAGTAAAAGTGTATACAAATATATAAGCGAAATTGATCGTAATTGATCACGAAGGACGATCACTACGTTTCTGGAAAATTTTCACTTCGCTTCCTTTGTAATACACATTCAACTGTGTACTACACGACCGATCTCTCCACGATCTCTCGACGAGAATGGAAAACTACCATTGGCGTCGATATCGCGGCAATATAAATTTTCCTTTGTTTTTTTCGAGTGGTTGCGTATGACACTGGATGCACCGCGTTCGGCCACGCTCGTCGCATGACACGCCACGTGTGCCACCGCCAAACTCCTCGCCAACCAAACAATGAATTAATACTTCTATATACGCGTATTCAGCCCCGTTCCTATATGTAAAATCTCGTTCGATGTAAGATTCGTAAATAAATGC
This sequence comes from Apis cerana, assembly GCF_029169275.1. Taxonomy (NCBI): domain Eukaryota; kingdom Metazoa; phylum Arthropoda; class Insecta; order Hymenoptera; family Apidae; genus Apis; species Apis cerana. The sequence goes on along the minus strand of NC_083864.1, from coordinate 5,774,645 downwards.
CCCCATACGATGACGAGATCCTTTCGAGGGAGTTAATATCCTTCCCCCTCCCCCTTGATCATTAACGTCATTTTTTAGGATATGCTAGTAGGACTGCTCCATCAAATTAACCAATTAATTAAATTCCTCCCTTTGTTCCACCACCACCGCATTTAAAATCCGCGTATTTAATGTTTAGCAAAAAAAAAAAAAAAGAAAAAAAAAAGAAAAAAGAAAAGAAAAGAAAAGAAAAAAACATTGCCTGGAAAAATATGCGAGGAAAATACTTTTCCATTTTTGCCGTTCCTTTTTTTCTTCTCTTTCTCTCTCTCTCTCTCTCTCTTTCCACCCTCCTCCCTATTCCAGCGGCGAGTTTCATAATCCGTTAATCACGGTGGATGTGGAAGAGAGGGTAGGAAACAGGCGCGTAATCTAAGAAAAGGCGTCGGAGCATTGGCGTCAGTAGAAAGTGGTTGTAAGTGAATGAAAGTGGATGCAAAGGTGGAGGTGTGGTTGCTACGAGGTCGTCTGCCTGGCAAAGCTGGCATGATCCGCCACAGAAGACAGAGGTTTGTCTGTCTTTATCAGCCGGCCCAGGTAAAGCCCTCGAAGCGAGCTGTGCGTCTCTACCATCGCCACCCCTCGCTGGAAAAGCCCGGAGGGTGACGGACGCCCACGATTGGCGTGGCTTCCCTCGAACGAGGGAGGACATCGCGCACCCCTATTGGCTCCTCGCGAATCCATACTCGGTATTCATTCGCTGGCTCATTCGTCGACCCCTCGATCCGAGCCCTCTCTCTCTCTCTCTCTTTTCGTTCTATCTCCTTTCTCTTCCGTCGGCGTGGAGGCTCGATGCAACTCACCCTTCCGTACACCGTCACAGCAATCTTTTCAATGCATTTCACCGCCAGCTTTCACCTTTCCCCGGATATTTCTAAGCAAATATTTTTTTAATAAGCACGCCTACCATTCGCCCGAATACAGTTAACGCGTCCCGATATACTCGGTTCTTCGGGGGTGGTTTCCTCCTCGACGCCCTCCTCCGGAAAAAAATTCAAAAATTCCATTCACTCGACACCCCGGAACTGCTCGAAACTCGAACGAACAAGAGAACGAAATAAAATTGCAAAAAGCTCGCCCACTCCCTTCTCCCCATCGTCATCCCTTATCGTAGACGAGGCGAGATCGTAGACGCGTAATCGAGCCATTAACACTTCCCGCTCCACGAGCGCGATTCCTCGTCCTCGTCCCTCCGAAACGATGAATCGTGATCCCCTGGCAAGGTTTGACCAGGAGAGAGGATGAGAGAGAGAAAGAGAGAGGGAGAGGGATCGATGAAGAGAGTGTCGAACGTCGAGGTAAGAAGGACGGCTTCGTGATCGTTCCGCCTGCACTTTTAACGTCGTCGCGCTTCGTGTCGCCTCCGTCCCAATCGAATGAGACGAAGAAGAAGAAGAAGAAGAAGAAGAAGAGGAGGAGGAGGAGGAGGAGGAAAAAGAGGAGAAAGAAAAAAGGGAGGAAAAAAGAGAGAGAGAGAATGAAAAAGAAAGGAAAGATTGGGAGAGGGGAGGGGAGAGAAAAAGGTGGCCGGAGAGGAAAAGACGAACGATAGCTGGGGGACAGAGCGTGACAGGGATGGAGCATTCCTTGGGGTGTTGCAGCCTACGACCGTGCAACGAGATGGGCGTGTTTTTAGGTTGCTCTTTGCTCCGCCCCCGGCACCGCCCCATTGGTGGTTGCTGTTACCTTCAACTCCGTGACCTCCCTTCACCCTTCCGTCTGCAGCTGAAACCTTGGTTGGGTTTCGCCAGCAGCCACCGCACACACGTCAGCAGCGGCAAACTCGGCGGCTCCAACGGCCAACGGATCGTTCGCGATCTCCGTCGATCATCCGCCAGGGATCACCCCGATCAACGTTTCCATCGCGAGACAAAATTTTCTCCAGGGACAAGCGACAAGCCTCGTCGTGTGATTTCTCGTCGTGTGATTATTCGCCGCTATGAGATTGTACGGACGGATGGTGAGGCCGACATCCGGTCGCCGAACACGCGAGCCTTTGTAATCCGTGCCGTCATTGACAGTGTCGTTTCGTCGGGAAACTAGACCAAGATGCACGCGAATATAGAAGACAGTGGTTGACTTCGAGGGAGAACGAGTTTGGCAATCGAATAGAACAGATTCGACCGAGATATGAACCGAGATGGCCGACGTTTCGGGCTTTTTTCGATTACTTTGAGAAACTTGGAATCTCCAAGTCGATCGAAATGAAAAACAATTGAGGAAAAGTTGTTATTTATCATCTGGAATCTAAATCACCGTTCTTGTATCGAGGATACGATACAATTTCTTGGAGAAGTTGGACGTTCGAAGTCGACGTGATGAATCCAACGGGGGAACGGAAAGTATTTTCGATTCGTTGAGAAGAATGATGACAATCGTCCCCTTCGACGATGGAACGCGATCGAGAATAGAAACGGAAGGATCGATCGATTCTCGTGCGACTCTCGATAATGTCGACGACCAATCTGAGAGACTTCTTTCTGCTGGTAGATACCGACCTGTCGATGGCCGTCGCGTATCATCGTGAGCATCCATGCCTCCTTGAATTGGTGACCCAAATGAAATTGTTCCTGGAATGCCGCGTTAGACCGACGAACTGCAAGATCAAGTAGAATCGAAATTGATGCCGCAGCTTCACGTCACGAAGTTTGAACTCTGCGTTTTTTTGGAGTCCGGAGCTTGGTGAAAGTGTTCAGGATTATCGGAGGAGCGGATCGCGGTGTTCAGATCACGGAGCCGCCGCTCAATTTTCACGTATTCCGTAAGTACATCAAAAAATATTTTTTATTTTCGCAAAATTGCTCCAAACGAGTATCACCACGAATATCCACGAATATCACTCATCGTCATGTTCGAAATTGGGAGAATTAGAAGCGCATTCGGATTTTGTGTCTGGCTGACGAATACAAGATTAATGATAAATGGGGGACGGATTACGAATCGAATGACTCGGCGCAATTAGCCAGATTTTGTAATTGGATGAAACTCGATCTCGAAGATCTCTTCCACCCTGTTTGACAGATACATTGGATTAAACGCGTTTGAGCGTTTGTCCTCAAGCAAATACGATAACCACGTATCCCATTGCGGAAAATGTTTCTCTTGGAAACGTCGCGTCCCATTGCGACGGATTATCAAAAAGAGAAAAAAAGAAAGAAACAAAAAGAAAAATTGATTAAAACGATACACGTAAATACATCCCGAGTATATCCAGAGTGTATCCACTCAACGAAAATCAATCGAAGTGTTCAAAAATGGAAAACGAAAATCCACTTTAACGCGTCGTTTCCATTCGAACGATTCCCGTTCGAGAAAATAAGCGTCGGAGCGCGGTCGGAGATCAAAGGCCGTTTCCTCCAACGTTCTATTCCGTTTTCCACGCGTATACGCAACATGTAACGCAATTACATGGCGGTAGAAGAGAACGACATATGTAAATATCCCTTTCGAAAACGGGACGACGAGGCCGGCCAACAACTCTCGTAGAAAGAAAACACCCTATTCGCGATATATCGTGACGCATTAATCGGCGAGCGGCCGTACAAGTGGCACTGGAAATTAGCGAACAATTAGCTCGCCCGGTTTATGTTTTCTAAACAAGCGGTACCGATCGACGGCCCATTATTTCGAAGCATTCGTGCAACGCGCCTATCAAGCCTACCAACTTACATACCCACCTACCTACCTACCTATAACGTGTACGCAACCTTTTACCTAAGTGGCTCCGGGGTTCGAGTGTGTCCGAAGTATCCGAGCAGTATTCGAGCGTGGTAGTACTTAGGCTTTTCGAGTATCACGGCTCGAAAAGAGGAACACGTTGGAGGGGCTCGGAGAAGGGGTCTTGTAGTGTTTCGTTGCGCTTAAAAAGGAGGGGGTTTTACGGAGAGGGTTTCGCTGCAAGGCAGCTTTGGTGTTGCAGCCTCTTCAAACCTCGTGCAAACACTCGGGGACAGGGCGTTCGCCTGGTACGACGATTAATATCCCAATAAGGCCTCGTTCACATGGCTCACTCGACCAAGCTGCTTCGTTCTTTATTCATTGTATCGTAGCTCCTCCCGCGGGATAAACTGCCCGATACCGGCCCGCTTCCGTCACTTCTTCTTCTTCTTCTTCCTCTTCTTCTTCTTCTTGCACCCTTCCTTTCTTCGCAACTTTTCTTTCAACCGAGGGACCATACAGGATACGTGTCTTTTTCACGCGCGAATATTCTTTTTTCTTTTCTCCTTATTCTTGGCGCCAAGGAAAAAGAATAAGGAGAGAGGGATGAAAATCGCGTTTCCGTTGCAAGCTTTGTTTCCCACAATCGATCGATCGATGGTGGAGTTTGATAGAAAGGAGCGAGGGAATTTTCACGTCCCGTTCACGTGAAATTTAGCCGGCGATGCGGTAACAGCGGCGCAGCTGACGAGCAAATTTTACAGCGGGCCGCCCGATTAGCATACCTATCACTCGCGTGGTGTGTGTCATTTATTCGCGAATGGCTGATACGTGGCTATACATCGGCCGTTAATTGTCGATCAGACCGTTGAGATGTGGCTACGTATCTCTCCCGAATACAGAGATATCATTTTATTAGCCGATCCCGCTTCCATCCCGCCATCCCTTTTAATCGTTGAACGTCGTTGTTTTATTGACGGAGATAAACGAGGCGAAAATTTCTCGTGACACCGCAGAGATCAGCTCGTTAATTAACGGGCAATGAAAGAACGGGAAAGAGGAAATCGTACGAGTTTCATTTGAATTATAAAATATCGCTCGTAAATCGATAGCGGGGATATGGCTCTTCTAATTGACTTGTTTTTTTTTCAACCTTTCTTCCTCGGCCAGTTTTTTTTAAGAATGAAAATTCATATTGGGGATGGGGAGGGAGGAGAGGAAGAGAACGAGGAAACGAATTACAGCCGATATATTTTCGCTTCGTAAATATTTGAAATAAGAGGAGATGGATGTAAGACGGGGTGGAGATACTCGAATCCAAGGGAACCCATGCATTTTCCTCCTCCTTCTTTTCCATTTTATTTTTCCCCCCCGCTCTGGATGCTGAGGCATTATTACGCTACTTGATTTCGCATCGTGCCAGCTGTCTCCGATTATTCGCCATAGAAATTTTTAAGGGATTCGAGTTCAAAGGGGACCCCGCGGTCCTCCGCTAATATTTGAGGAGGCCCCGTGCACGTCCTGGGCCTTACCGGACGTTAAGCTCTAGCTTCTCTTGTACTTCTTCCTTGCCTTTCACTCCGCGCTACGAATTTGTCCAACATCATCTTTCTCGTGTATTCAAAACAAACGAATCATCCGAACTCGGAAAATTCGAGCTCTTTTTCGAAGAACATTAAAATTCTCCTTGCTACACTGCTCGTTATAAAACAAATCTTCTATCGCGAAATTCCAAATTCAATGGTGAAACGTTGAAAGAGCTCGATGAAGGAGAACACGCGAGCAGGTATATCCAAGTATTTTAACTATCCGAACGAAGGGGTTGGATCGTTTTTATTATCACCATTATCACACTTTCCTTTCGTGAAAACTTTCTAAAGATAAATTCTTCGAAAATCGGTTCGAATTCGGTCCGATGAAATTTGCCATCGAAAAAAAGAAGAAAAATTAATCCAACGAACCAATCTCCTTCTAGACGGAAAAAGTATTTCACGGATGTGCCAAAGCTTCTCCTTCCCGTGGCAGGTTCCGTTTTAAACGATCCACGACGACACGGAGAGACCACCCCTTCCGCCTATTTTCCCCTCACCTCTCCTCCGTGGGGCCCGTCTCGCGCCAAGAATCAGCGATAGTTAGCCAGATAGGCAGCTCGCTCGCGTTACAGGGTTTGCACGCGGGTGGATGTCGGTTATATTGCACACTTTCGCGTCTTCGTATCTCTTCTCCTTCTCGTATTATTGTATACACCGTGCGCGTGAACACACCATATCTGCCTTTTCGAGATACGTGTGGCACACTGTTGGTTCACTGCACCTTTGCACAACGGCGCACCTTCACCAACCACTTTTACGCCTACGTACGTACGTACGGTACGGTGTAAGACGTTATCTACCCTCTCCAAGTATGCGCGTGTAGGTGCATCGTAGGGGTGTCTCTGTGCGCGGCGGTACGTGTGCGGCGAGGCACGAGGTCGAGGATGGGGCTAGCTAAAGGTGGTCGGTATCTTGTTGGAGGGCGAGAAATACGAGCCGGCCACGAACCTCTTCCAGAGGCTTGCGTGCACACCGATCGAGCCGCGCACACGGAGAAAGATAGAGAGAGGGTTAGAGGGAAGGGATAGGAGCCGGGGGGCTCGCCCCGCCTGTTCGCACCCCCTTTTCGCTGTGCTCTTTAAAAAATTAGCTGCTCGATGCGAGCGCTGCCCGACACCGCGCGACTCGCGGCTTTTTTATCTCCGTGCTGCCACCATTAGCGTGGATAGCGTGTTTTTTCTTCCCACCGTGGTGATTTACGCACGACGAAACAATCAATTTTGGGTAATTGCTGTCAACCCGAATCGCGTTCTTCATCTTGTGGAATAATCTCTCTCTTGTGGAATGCGGATAATTTTGTCGCAGTTGGTAGGGGAGAGATTGAAGGAAAAGTTTTGGGATCGATTTAATCGAGGTAAAAAGAAAAAGAAAAAAAAACTTCGCGTGAAAATTTCCCGGATTCTTTTCGCTTCGATAAAAGATATCCGGCTGGTGAAATGATCGAAGGGATTTGCAAGAGATCGTTCCAGTATTTTTCCTTTTTTTCCTTTTAATTGATGCACGTGCAAGGGTACGTCAAAGGGTGCGCACGAACGTGCGCGATTGGCGTTACGAAACGGGCGCGCACCGTGGTCGCGCAATAAATCAAGATAAAGTTATGATAAACAAATTAGTCGGCCCTGCCGCCCCTCACCGGTGTTATTGTCTATCGTATATCTACCTACAAATTACCAGCCGTCCCGAACACCTCGGGGTAACTGCTACTCGCAAGTCCCGTCCCCGGTTTTGTAGTGGTCACACGTACGGGGTTGAAGGAAATTCGAGGGGTAACTCGAAATTAATGCACCACTTCCTCTCCCGACGTAACCTCCAATTGCAGTGTACCAGCGTGCCCTTTATTTATTCGATGAGTTCCAGCCTCGACTTAACTTTCGACTAACTCGCTTCAAAGATACACTTTTCACGATATTTTTTTTTTTTTCAATCGGGTTGATTCGGCTCGAATAAAATTCAATTTCCACGAAATTCGTTTCGATTTCGCTGTTTCGTACTCGCAAATTCTCACGATATTTCTTCTATTTCTCTTTTTTCTCCTTCTTTCTTTCTTTCTTTCTTTCTTTTTTGTATTCTCTTTCATATCGAAATCACACTAGCTACGTAAAAACGTGAACGTAATCATCGTGCCTCGTGATTCCTCCGTGATTCGTCGAGTGGAATTGGAATCGACGATGGGAAAAAATTCCGGGAGATCGATTTAATCGATACACCACGAATGGTGTGTATTCGGACTCGGTTTCGAAAAACGAGAACTACCGCGCGGCTGTTCGTTCGCTAATCTAATGCAAAATTAATCAACCGCTCCATTTGATCGTTTAACAAAGTCCGAAACGTCGAATTTCCCATGGACATGGCTCGTTGACATTGATCGAGCAACTTCTATGACCCATCCCTATCTCCGAATACGGTTTTAATTGGCCGACGGATATTTCCTGTCCTGTCCCGAATTATCGAAGGAATTATATTGGTTGGCGAAGGAAAGGTGCGACGTATCATCCAGTCTTTTACACCAGATCAAAGATATCGGTATTTCTCGTCCCCCGCTGTTCCATCTCGAAGCGAACGATGACATTAATTTGAGCTCGCAACGAGCTTCAGACTTTATAGTGAAAAATATACGAGTAACGGGCAGGTGATGCGACTCACCAGAATCATCACGTGTCGTTCCGCCTTAGGTAAACTCGTAAAATATTGCCTCGATCCTGTTGCCTCGGTATTTTTTCTTAAAGGTAAAAAATTATTTCGAACGAAGGAAAAAGAAAAACGAAAGAAAGAAAGAAAGAAAGGAAAAGAGCGGTCGTTTCATTTCGAACGTCGGTAGATTTGAGATCGAGAGAAGGGAAAAATCCTGTGTGGTCATTCACAGATGGAAACTCGTTGGCCGGAACGGTGCAATGTGGCCGAGCATTTCCATAAACGCGCTCCGACGCGCAAAGGAAAGAGGTCGAAAAATGTGTATCAGGACTATTTATCAGATGTGGTAAAAATAAAAAGAAGTTGGCGCGGAGGGAACAAGTAGCGTAAAAAGTACTTACTTACTTATCACTCATTTCGCACAGTCTTTATTTTAATTAGAGAACGAATACGAATCGTAGAAAAGGGGGAAAGAGCCGTTTGATCGTTTGATTATCGCGTTAGTGGAGATATTTCTAACATATTTTATAGCGGAAGGAGAGAGAACTGAAAGAATTATGAGTTCCTCCGGCGAATAGAAGATAGAAAAATTTGTGCGTCGATTTACAATTTAATCTTGAAAATTTATCGTTATTCGGGATCTCGTCTCATCCTTGTTAATAATAATAATAATCAAAAATTGGCGAAGGATCCGCGGAAAATTATTTCTCCATCGTTATCGATAATTGGAGGAAGATAAGATGGCAGGTAGAGCCGTGTTTCCACGAGACACGGGAAAATAATAAATTCTCATTTATAGGTGTTAACGTGATGTTGCATGGAGGGCACCGGAGGAGTGTCCAGTCACGCTATGGAAATTATGACGTATTACACGATTGCCTTTTCAACGTCGCACGCGGGTTACCCGTGCCGTGACTAATAAGCAGATGTAATGCAATTTAACACGCATCGTATTAACGACTGTTCAAGTTACGACGATACTTTTTCGATCGATTTCTCCTTCCCTATATATATACATATATATCTTCGCCTCCCTCCATCTTTATCTGCCGATCGTTCAGAAAAATCTTGAAATTTATTATTCGCTTGAAATTTTTACATCCCCAAGGCCGATGTTTCGCAGTGGAGAAGCTGCTTTCGAGGCCGATACATATTACGATCGGATGCCTAATTACTCGGCTGTCCCGATTATCTCGATTACTTTAATTAATCGGGCCGTTTCTGAATGAAACGTTCGCACGAATGTTCGCGTCTGTACGTCTCGCGACCTATGCATATGCAACAGACCTCCGTGTCACCAATTTGCTATTTTAATTTTTACGCGCGCCTCCATTAGCCGATGACCTCGTTCACGCGACGTGTCTTGCACGCTCGTCCGATTAAACTGAATTTATCCGACTATATTTCTTTTTTTTTTTCTTCGTCAACCTAACATGAGCTAGACAGATTCCAATTCTATCTCGTTGAAAAATATTTTTAATATTTTTTTCTTCTCTCTTTCTCTCACTCTCTTTCTCTCTCCACGATAAATTTTTCGTTCCACGATCGCGGAAGAACGAAGCACGCGTGATACGCGAGCAAAAGTAACAGAGTGAGCTAGATTGTAACGGAAGTTTATGGACACCGGAAGTTCATGCTTATTCACTGAGCACCGAAAGGGCGACCGGGTATAATTTACGTATAAATTAAACCGAATGAATCAACGGCAGACGATTAATCGCAATGGCGGTTTGCCCGTGATAATAACAACGCCAGCCTTGTTTACGACCGGTAAACGAATATATTAGCTTTTTCATTATACCGCCACGTGGACACGAGCGTGTCTATCGGGTCTACCTATTGCGATACCTGCCCTCTCCTGGTACAAATAATCGCCTTTTTGCTTCTCCTTCCTCCATTTCGTTCGCGAAACGTAACACGTACTCGGCCGTGTTTCAATGTGGCTGTTGAAAAAACGAAAAGAGAGAGCTATCGCAACATTATCGTTGCGTCACTTGGAAAAATCTTGGAAAACGAAAGGATGAGAAGGATTCGATACGATTGAGTGGGAAAAAACGCGATTCTCACGACTCATCGTGGGCACGCACGAAACAGGGGAGGAAAAACCGACAAAAACCGGGAGGGGGGAGGGGATTGAGGGTGGATCGTACGAGGTAAACAGGCCGTGAAATTACCTTTTAAATATTAGATTATGATTAAATGTGTACCTACCTCGAAGGCACTAAATGTTCACCACCGGCCCCCTCCACCGCACCCGCCTTCATAAAACCGACGATGGGGGTGGTTTATGGTGGATGAGACTCTAACCTATCTCTACCTTCCTACTCGAGGGCTATATCGCGATATCAATCAGCTCTCGGCATCAGATAAGATTCGCTGCTCAGGAACTGAACTGCTTTTCAAAACGTGGATGAGGTCTTTTCTCTTTTTTCTTTCTTATTCTTTTCGTATCCTCGTGGACCATCAGTTCCCCCATCAGAGATCAGAGGGTGAATCCGTAGCGCTCCCTATGCAAAATGGCGAGACTGATCATTTTTTTTCAACCAAACGATCGCGTCTCCTTCATTCATTCGATCCTTCTCTCGGATCGGTTTCATCGATATCGACTCGAAACTTCGTGCCTCGACGAGGTCTTTTTTTCTTTTTTTTTTTTATAATGAAACAAGAAGGAAGGAAGGAAGGAATTTACATAAGTGCGAAATCGATAAGGGACGAGGTTCGATGCGGATTGCGTTATAATCGTCATCATCGGGCGAGAGATAACGCGACAATGTCAACCGTTTCTCAACCGGTACGGTAGGTACGGCTAATTGGCGTCGTTAATTCACCCGTCCATCATAAACGTTCGCGGTAGCACCTTTGGCAATAAATACAAACCAACTTCCCTCTCCCTCCCCCCGTTAGAATTTAAAGGGCCCTTCACACGTGGACGGGACCTATGGGCGAGCATGATGATGGGCAGGTGTTTATATCCGGCCGGTGTTGCATGCGTGTGCATACATATGCATACATATGCATAAAAAAGATACCCAGATACCCAGTGGGCATTCTACGCCCACGCTCTCACTCCTTCCTCGCTCCGTTCCTCTTCGCCGCTTGTCGAAAACCTTCCGTCGCCATAAGCATATGCATTGCTCACTTAGCAAGATTGATATAACCCGATATATATCTGATATATACGTACATATATATATAAATATATATATATATATATATCTGGTATATACGGCCGATAAACGGGTACGAGTTGGATCGCTCGTGTGCGTGATCGTGTGGGTGTACGCGTGGGTGAATTCGGAGCGTGCGTGTGCATCCGCAATTACGCGCAAGACGGAATATACAACGGAAGGATAATTAATGCAAACGAGGTCGAGGGATCGGGGAAATTTCGGTTCGACCAAGATACCCGCTGCGAAGGTGAGAAGTGGAATGCTCGCGGAGAGAAAGAGAGAGAGAGAGAGAGAAAGGAGAGAGGAAAGAGAGAGAAAGGGGAGGGAGAAAGAAACGTATAAAGAAAATATTTACGGGGCCGGGCACGGACTCATAATGCTCGCCCTCGAGATAAGGGAATTATTCGCGGACAAGTTGCTACGGGCATGTTAAGGAGACGATATCGATCTGACCGGACGGTTCTCGCAGAAAAATATCCTTTCGCTGTTGTTGCTGCCTGTCGCTTCGACTTCGTGATTCTCTATCTGGGAGAGTAAAGGCGGCATGTGCATTCTGTTAAACGTAAAATGGGTTTTATCGTTGGGGCCTCTGTTGTGGTTTCGAGGGTTTCTCTGCTTTTTAACGCTTATTTCGCGAACCAAAGGTGTGCGATGAATCAAAGGAGATTTCGCGGTGGAATTTAATGGAATTTATTCTCCTGGAAAGAAATAGGAGGAGAAGCACATAGGAGCAACATCAGGTAATACGAGTTAATAAATACGAGAAGGAGAAAATCGATGGACAAAAAGGATATATCGCAATAAATTTTCTTTATCTATAGAGAGAGCGTATTTTATGACGTTTCCCTGGTATATATACCGGCCAACAAGTAGCTTTCACTCGAATCCCTCATGTCAGCGTCCCGTTTAACGGCAATGAGAACTTGCAAGTCTCCGGGGAGAGTTTGCCGACTAAAACCAACCCCTACCGACGATTCGAGGGGTTGCGCCACAATACAAGCAATAACACGTACCGCCCTCCCTCTCCCCTCCCTCTTCTTACAACGTCGTCCCCGTCGCCCCGTTGCACGCACCCTCTCTTACCTTAATCGACGAAGGATGATTTGGTCTTAAATAAACTTCTCACCTCCATCGACGTAGACCGCATCCCCTTCCGCGACCCTACCAACCGTTTATCACATAAATCGCCGAGTGGTCACTTTGATTATAGGGGCCTTACCGCCCCCTATTTTCTTTCTTCTTTTCTCTTTTCCCCCTTTATTCGATTCCTCTTCTTCCCCTTCCTCCTCCTCTCACTCGCAAATTTTCAATCGAACTCGACTCGGCGGAATCTCGAAGGAAACGCGATCTCGATCGAGCCAACTTCCTTATTCCTGCTTACAAAACGTTATTATTAGATTTTAGAATCGAAAAATTTCGAGAGGAGAACGAACGAAATAGCAGAGTTCCAAGCCGTGGGAATCTAGATAGAGTTGTCCAAAATTAATCCACCAAAGGTAATTCGCGATGGAATTGAGAGAACGGAATCTCAAATTCCGTGCGGCTAAGCAACACCTTTGCGGCTAGGCACAGCCAAGACAGGGCATGAAAGCGAACAAAGGATCGATCGAAAGAGGAGCGTTGCGGTACGAGGCGAGACGGTATTATTCATCGACGAGCGGAAACGCTTGGAAGGTAGTAGACATCCGGCCACGTGTCCTTATCCGGCCGATGGACCAATGAGATTCGAGGCAGAGAGGAAGGTGACCAATCTCGTGGCCGATCGAGGCGAAGGTCCAGACGAAGCAGCGACGGCACGCGCCAGAACGATGGAATTATTCAAATGGAATTCACGAAACGGGGCAGCTGTTTCGAGTTGGATCAAAATTGGGGGAGTGGGTCGTACGGGCGATACTTTTTGTGCGTCGTACGCCTCTTTTTTTCCTTCCTCGCTTCGTCTCGCTTTCATCATCTGTTCTCTTCTAATAATACTGTACACCGTGGATTTCTGATTGGCGAGGGATCGAAATTCTTCTTTTTATCCTCTCCTCTCTTTCGATCGATCGTTTTTTATCCTTTCTCGAAATTATTTTCGAATATCGTGTATACTTTTTAAACCGCGAGTTTAAACTCGCGACCCTCCAATCGATCCAGACAGATCCAGTATATTCGATTGGTTTTCGACTACTCGACGGAAAGCACTTTTTTTTCATTCCGGTAAGATCTTTTCTCCCTTTTCGGAAGAGAAGAAAAGCCAAGGATCGTTTCGCGAGTAAATATAACAGACCGTTCGATGCTGCGTGTCTTTTCCAATTTTTCTGAGTAAATCGCGAGGGGTTCTCCCTTTTATCCTTCTTCCTTCGTATTTGAACGTTCGAACGAGACGAGAGAAAGAGAGAGAGAGAGGCAGGGATCGAGAGAGAAACGGGTGGAAAGGGCAGAGAGCGAATTGCGACATTTAATGCGTAATATCCTGTATAATCTTGTACGAAAAGCGTTATGGTTCACGGTGGAATAAAGACGAGAGAGAAAGAGAATGGGGAAGAGAAGGAAGAGAAGGAAGAGAGGAAGAGGGTGGTTTCTCGAGGGTGGCCAAGAGACGGTTAAAGGCATTGAGCCGTCCAAGCCACTCGCGAGAATTCTGAACTCTCTGCTTCTGCGTCCTCCGTTAGAAACCCCCCCGGGGGTTGGGGGTGGCAGATGGCAGCCGTCCAACCAGTTCTTTCCAACACTTTAACCCGTCAGAATCGGTAGACTTAACCCTTGAAAGAGGATACGCGCGATCGTAACGAAGCATCTTTCTCATACGCCTTCTTCTCCTTCTTTTCTTTCCGTTTCGCGCATTTCTTTATTCTTTTTTTTCACTCTTTCTATAATCTTTGAATAATAGATCGATTCCTGACTTCCGATTCCCGATCGATTTCAGTTGTACGCACGCAGATCCGCGAGATGATGCTCGCAACAAAAGTTGGAAACGAGAATGAAGAGAGAAAGGTTGATAATAATTTGGTAGGAACGAGAAAGGAGGGGATGGAGGAGGGAAGAGGGACGAGTGATTGAGACACGCCGTAAGACAGGTTGAATCGAAGCTACTCGAATCGCGGGAAGGTCTCGGTAATCGATTCGAGTAGCGAGGAAGTGCGGTTTTCGAGGGGCTTCGAATGCCGGTTCGCCCGGGCAGGAGTGTGTTGTTGGCGGATTTGACGTGCTTATCAATGGATCACAGATGTAATAGGCTGCACGCACCCCAAATCGAGCACATAACTGATATCTGATAAGGAACCAATAGCCGTGACGGGATTTGCGTGTGACTATTCATGCCCTAGCCCCCTTCGCTCGCTCGCTCGCGTTCGTGCCTAAGGAAATTTATTTCCCGATTTCGAGAAACACGAGGCACGGGACGGTGAACTCTCTCGATCAACGGTATCCTGGTAAATTACGGGAAACCTGCCACCGTGTTTCGTCTCGAACATATATTCGTATTTAATTCACTCGGTTTTGTCGATGAAGCGTCGATGGCATCTTGGAACGATTCGCGATCGTGTAAATTTCTTCCTTGTTCCAGTGAAATATTTCCACCCACCAAAAATGTGGAAATGTCCCGCAAAAATCTTTTTTGCCGATTGTCTCGTAAAAAGAAAGAGAGGAAGAAAAAAGATTTCCTCGATGAATTTCGAACGAATGACTTCGTATCGCAAATCGTCGATGAAGCCCGAAGTGAAACGGAGTCGGAAAAAGATTGAGCGAAAGATTAGACCGATGATTTGGTGTTTGGAAAAGGGGGCGTTGTTCGTCATCTGTTCGTCATTTTATTCAAAAGAAAAATACGATACGACACGGAGGTTGATCATTTGAAAGGTAGACTATAGACTCCGGAGGCGGCGGGGCACGCGCCACTCGACAAGACTCCCTTCCTTCACCATCCTGATGATTCTTGAAGACGTGGATAAGTATGTCGTACGAGGCAAATGGCACGCAAGACTTCCGGTGCCACCCCTATCCATCTTTCCAGTATCCCCTGGTGTGGTGTCGAGTTTGGTCCATTCTTCCTTCGAGAATCGTGATCGCGCGATTCAATAGCGCGAGCGGAAGCGGCGGAAGGGCGCTTGCAGACGTACGCCACCGTTTGATGTGTACGTAACGCGCTTGACGAAAAACCTCTTTTGTAAATGTACATTGTCTAGACTAGTGGTAGTGGTGGGAGGAGGCGGCTGGGAACGAGAAGAAAGGAGAAAAGAAACAAGACTCTACGAGGCTTGGCAAAACTCGAGCGACAATAAGAATTTCGTTCTAGAGTTTAGAAATTTTACAAAGTTATTAAACAATTATAAAATTATGGATCGGAAGAGAGTTTGTTCCACGCAACGCAACATTTTTTCTTCCCTCTTTTCCATGGATTTACGCGTCGATCTATATATTTTTTATTCTTTTTTTTTATTTTTCCTTTCTTCTCTACGGTTATTTCAAAAAGATCCTTTTAGAAAAGGCCGCTATTCGTTTGACGAGCCGGAGGAGCCGTTCTATATAAGAGATCACAGTCGTTATAAACGAGTCGATAATAATTTGATTTCCTCTATTGCGAGAGCGAACGATTCCCATCGCGTCCGAGGAGTTGTTCGACAAAACGAGGTGAGCGCAAACAGGGCTGTGTGGGGTGGCTGAATGGGCCGCGAAGTGACAATGGCGGTGCCAATTGTTTTCCTGACTTTTATCCCACTTATTATTCCGTGAGACTATTATGATCGTCGTTGGCGATCGTCATTATGCTCGGCGAAGGCCGGCCGATCTCGAGTTACGCGGCTTTTGTCAGCGGGGCGCGGTAACGACGCCGAAAAATGCGAAATGAACGCGCACAAACGGCGAACCCGAGGCGCCCGCTGTGGCGATCGTGAACTCAACGTCACGGCAAACGGCACGTGTGCACTCTTGTATTTAATCCACAGCCTCCTTTGTGTTTGTTTCTCGATAAACAAATCAGTTTGCAAGCCATTGAGATTCAACGATCGGCAAATTAAACGCGATTATTGAAACGTAATAAGGAATTCAATTTTGTGTTAGAATATGATGATGGAAAGAGATGGAGAGAGAGGAGACGCCACCTCTAACGATTAAGATGAAGAAAAAAGATTTGAAAATTGTTAAGAAGATGGCGGGGTTAAACTTAAGGGAAGAAACGAGAAGAAACGACGGATCGGTGATAACGAGGTGTTCCAACCGGGAGTTGAAACGCCACGGGGCGAGGGGTAACAAACCCCCGTAGACTGCGCAGCTGTGAACCCCCCGCCAACCCTGCTCGACTCGACGATACGTCGAACTACGTGAATTCGAGATGCATCGAGCCCAGCGGGACTCGTTGCCATTTTGGAAAGCCGCCCGTATTCATACGGCCACGCACGTGGGCACCAATTTTTTTTTTTTTTTTCTATCCGACCCTTGCACGCTTGCTCATACGCAGGGCTCTCTGGAATCACTTCGTTTTCGTTTTAAACAATGCGCCTTTTGTCCTTCGCTTCGTTTTCCCACTGAAATTTTGTCTCTGTCGAGCGAGTTTTCTTTTTATCCCTTTTTCCTCAAACAATACTCGATAATATATGCTCTTCAATTTTGTGAAATTCGAATCGAATAATTCGTTCCTCTCTCTCTCTCTCCGATTTCGATGAAATATCTATACATATATAAACCTCTACCTCCGCGCGGTTAAATTTTTTCTTCGAGTCGCAACTCGAAGTTGGGCAACGTTTTAAACGAAATTTAAAACTATCAGATATATAGGTTGGTGATACACGAAAGGCAATTTTCGGGCACAATTATCGGGACATGTCGTCGGACGGTTGGAAGGTTGTTCGACGGATAGAATTAAACTTGGTGGAACGGGTGCAAAGTTTCCTTAAAATTAAGCCATCCTCCCTCCCTCCACCCTCCCCCCTCGTACACGATTCGAGAGCAGTCGAGGAGCAAAGTAAACGGCGCACAACTGAGCGACTTAATTCAGAATACACGGCGCGGCGCAATATAACACCGGGGAGCTCCCCCGCCTTCCCCTTCTTTCCGATCCGTGCGAGGCGACTCGCAATTTATTCCTCTTCGCCCCCTCCCCCCCTCTCTCTCTACGCCTCTGCCACCGCCACTCTCCAATTAACTTTAAATCACCCTCTCGGTGAGTCCTCCTCATAACGCGAAACTTCGAAATCAGGAGTCATGGGTGCGCGTTTAAATTCCCTGGGAAAAAAAGAACGCGCGAGATCGTTTTCATTTCACCCTCTCGTTCTCCACGTACAATTGCGATTCGAATTCCGCCCGGTTTACCACCACCCTCGCGATCCAATACAAAATTTAACTATCCAAGTTTTCTCTCTGTTCCGGTCGCATCCGGTTGGTGCGAAATTATGGCGATAAAATTACTCGAAATAATCGAAGATAAGGAAAACGGTGGGAATAAGGAAGAAGGAGAAGGAGAAAGAATAGTTTCTCGCGGAGGAACCGCTCGGGAGGATTATAAGCCGGTTAATTTTCGAATCGGCTTACGCGACACGCTCTTTGGGAACGGGAGAGAAAGGGCGGGTTTTGTGGCCGAGTTATGGGACAGAGGATAACCAAGTGGGTGTGTGTATTGTGCCTCCTGTCATCCTCAGTCGAGCTTTCGTTACCCCAAATGCTAATTATATGTCAACCGTTCACGCGCCATATCACGGAAGGCCGAGTGTCAGGGATGGAACAATGAGGGTTGGCTCCGGCTAATGGGCCTCTTCCACACCAAAGACGTTGCACAAACTTTTCAGGCGTTCTAATAAAAATTACACGGTGTCTTCATTTCACGAAAATTGCGTCGTTTCTGTCACGTCTGACAAGAAAATCCCGGAAAATCCGTGCCTTTTAATTCCAACAAAAAAATGTGTCACCCGTTTTCCGCCTCGTCGTCGTGTCCCTCCTTTCCATTCTATTTTTGGAAAATAGATCGCACGCGTGAGATACATTTTTTAATCATCATTCGTAGGTTCAAGCCGGCTCAGATAATGTAGGAAAGTTTAAGCGACAAAATTCGTCCAATTTATTCCCTTATCGCCACTTGAGAGAAAAGAGCGATAGGCGTGTGACCTCATGAGCCGGTATTATTCGCAGAAGGACTCGCTGATTGATGCACTCTGTACACGCAAAACTCCTATCCGCCCACTTTCACCCCTTCCGATTCGGAATGTTCATATTGGGGAGTCTCGCTGATTCGAATCATCCTTGCTTATCGAGGTTAACCGGTGTATTATCTCGGGTAAACGGATGTCCATTCTCGAAAAACGTCCCGTTTTATTTACAATTTTACCACGCTAGATTTTCCAGTAAACCAATGATTTTGAAACGAATGTTCAAACCGCGATGAAGCGGTCGCATGACAACGGAGGCAACGTGGAAGCAAGCGGAATAAGAAAATGAAAGTTTGATCGTTCCACTTCGTTAAGAGAGGAGATAATTAATGAGCCGACAACGGGACGGGTAAATTTGCAAAGCCATTTCAAGTTTCTTCCAACCGCTTCAACTTTCCTCAGCTTTCATTCGTCCGTTGCCGTTTGATAGTTTACTGTAGGTGATTGAATTCTTCCGACGATTTGTAATCGCATCGGTAAACTTTGTACATTTAACGCCAACTCTTCGTTTGACGGGGATGGAAATGGTAACGGAGGTGTTCATCATTCAGGAGCGGCTCGCGAAACCTGGCTGATTATCAGGCTTTCCAACTCTTCTCTCATATATAGCGTCGTTCGCGCGTTCCCGAAATTCTTCTTCCATGATCTCGATTAACGTGCAAATAAAATCGTGGTGAAAATTTCGATCGAAATAATGAAGAACGAGGCGATATAACGTAAGCAAGCAGGGGAAAATAGCGGTGGAAGCAAAATTAGCAAATTTCAGACAAATCGATCTCCAATCGCGCGAGAAAGGAAAGAAAATGGTCCTGAAGCCAGAGTCGGCCATGCTTCAGAGTGGAGATTGAAGCAAATTGGCAGAATTGTTGGCCGCCGCAAGGAGCAAAATACTGATTACCTCGACCGCTCGTTAAGTACTGTAACAATACTAACCCCCACCACGTCCCATACGATTCTCCCCTCTCGTATCACTTTTGCGAGGGTGATAGATCCGTTGGCCAATCCTGTCGCCTCGTTCCCCACCGTTTCACCCTGCATTTTGTGTCTTCTTCTCGCTCCTTCTGTCGGCTGCAACGGGTTAGAAAACGGCAAGTGACGATAAGCCAGAAAGAGGAAGAGAATGATGGATACATACCGAGTGAGGGGTCTGCCTACGTGGAGTGCGAGGAACAAGGAGGGAGCCAACGTGACACCACGTTCAGTGCGAGAGAGAGAGAGAGAGAGAGAGAGAGAGAGAGAGAGAGAGAGAGAGAGAGAGCGTACATTTGAATCGTAAAAGCGTGCAAAGAACACGGTGCAAAGAAAAATCAAGAGGAGAAGGAAGAAGAAGAAGAAGAAGAAGAAAAAGAAAAGAAAGAAGGAAAGAGGGGAAGCGAGCGAGGGGAATTGTAACGGTGAGAAACAGAAAAAAAAAGTGGAAAAAAGACAAACAAATGAGCGAGAAAAGTGTAACTAAAAAAGTACGCGTGGAAAAGATTCGCCTATTCGTTTAAGGAGGGAGAAGAGTGAGAGATTATGGGAAAAGTGTTTGAAAGAAATTACTTAGGGAAGGGGATGGAAATCGAAGTTAACGCGGAGGAGGAAAGAGGGTGGCTCGAGACGAAGCTTACGTTTCGAAGTGCTCGAAGACTTCATAATCGTACCTTTTGTGATTTACGACGACAGTTGCGCGGCTCCATGACGATAAAGTCGGCGTCTACGGTTTTCTATAGGTCATAGGGGCGTTTCGGGGGTTACGCGAGGAGATCGTTTCCCTTCTCGAGCCTCGCTTCTCACACCGGCCTTGCTTTTCCGCTCCTTGTTCCCCGGTTATTAGGGCTGCCTTTCGCTGTGGGACAATCGAAAGGTACCGGCTAATGGGCGGAGCTTTTGGGCAGAACCACTGCGTCATATTCCACCCTGTCGACGGGGGTTCGGTATTTCCATCGTTTCTGGAACCATGCATTTTTCATCGTGGTTAAGCAGCATGTTTGCTCCTCTCTCCCTGATATTTTCGGATATTTTCATCGTTGCCATTTCATTCCAATTTTCGCCTCGCGTTCCGCTTATTAAATTTTCCCATATTTCTTTTTTTCCTCGAGTTTTTTCATCATTCATTTTTTAGAATTTTAGAATGCTTATGCTTAGATACGCTTCCTTTTCTCTTCCTCTTCTTTCCTCCTTTTTTCCTGCGAAGAGGGTCGTAAAGTTCGGCAAAGGCGAAACGAATGTTTTACGAAGCCACCAGTCCTATCCAATTCCAACCGTCATTCCAAGTCCAAACATAACGCTATTCTACGGAGCAAACATTTCTACTTTTCGTCCGTGCAAACCTTCCATGATACCTCGGGGAAGCTTGCTCTTCAACTGTGCTGACCATTTCGCGACTCATTCAGTCCCGCCATTCATCTCCCTTTTCCATGTTGCACACATGCTTAATGGCTACCTGTATATTCATGCTATTTTGCGCGAGAATCAACATTCAAATCGCGTACGCGTACGTGAAGTATACGCATCGAACGATACCGTTGGACTCGCGATTTAACGATTTAACGATTTAACGATTCTTACGCATCGCGGCTTGTAAAAATTCGGTTCGAATTTTTCATTGGACGATTCGGAGGAGGATGGAAGTCAACGATGGAAGTCAGCTCGAGGCGCGAAGCGCGAAACAGGGCATTCCCTCGTCGTCGTTTCGACGTTTGCGCCCAGCCCCCATCGTTCAATGCGGACCGTGCTTTTTTTTTTATGTCAACACGAGGGCCAATTGAGCGGATATAATAGCGGTACCACATGTTTCGCTCGGATTCGCCTTTGACATGTGGGTTCCGTCCCGTTCCTTCTCTCTCGTGCGTACGCGCACCAAAACGCAAACAGACTTCTGCGAAGGGAGGATCGTAGCGGCCACTAACGACACTCCTCATCGAAATCATCAAATTGATCGCCATGATTTGGCTATTCCCCTTCCCCATCGTGCACGCCTCGCGTCGTGGCCGCCAATTGACCAGTTCGATTCGGTTAAGGACAAATTTTCAAACGATCATCGTTCTTCTCTCACCGATTCTCGTTTCTTCTCCCATTCCATCCGTTCCTCTTGCGTAATAAAGTTACGTCGAAATTATCACGGTAGAGATCGTTTGTTCGTCGAGCTTGAAAATTGGTTTCTTTCAAATTCGTGGTCGCCTCGAAAACTGATGTTGAAAACTTTCCTGTTCCCTGATTGCAGGATCTCTACCATGCAACCGTTCTCGACCGGCAGCGCAATGGCGACCGAAACACCGACCAGCCTCCCACCGGAGAGAGTTACCTCACCGGCACCGTGCAAGAACTTGACCTTCTCGATCGCGAAAATCATGGAGCCGGACAAACGTCTGACCGAGCAGAGCAACAACAACCAGCAAACGACGACGGCGACGACGACGACGACGACGCCGCCGCAACCACCGCCGCCCAGCATCCCCTCGTTAAATTATTCGGCCCACTTGGAATCAGCGTTCAAGAAGTACGTGCCAACGTTGAGGCAACAGAATCTCTTGCAACCGTACTCCCTTCTCTATTATCATCCGAACTCGCTGCTGAGTGCCTTCCCAGCTCCGCCACCCGCCACCCCCACTGTCCCACAGAATTCGCCGCCCCCCATCACCATTCAAAAAGCTTTCTCGAAGATGAGCCTGGCTGCGATCTCGCCCGAGAGCCAGCGTGAAAAGAAGAGCCCCGGACCACGGAGTAACGAACTCAGTACGACGAACAAACAGAAGACATTCACCTGCCCTGAATGCGGCAAGGTGTTCAACGCCCACTACAATCTGACCAGACACATGCCCGTCCACACGGGGGCGCGGCCGTTCGTCTGCAAGATATGCGGCAAAGGGTTTCGCCAAGCGAGCACTCTGTGCAGGCACAAGATCATCCACACGGCGGAGAAGCCGCACAAGTGTCCTACCTGCGGCAAAGCTTTCAACCGAAGCTCGACCTTGAACACGCACAGGCGCATCCACGCCAACTACAAACCGTTCGTGTGCGAGTATTGCGGGAAGGGGTTCCATCAGAAGGGAAACTACAAGAATCACAAGTTGACGCACAGCGGCGAAAAGGCGTACAAGTGCAACATTTGCAACAAGGCGTTCCACCAGATTTACAACCTCACGTTCCACATGCACACCCACAACGACAAGAAGCCATTCTCGTGCAAGATCTGCGGAAAGGGATTCTGCAGGAACTTCGACTTGAAGAAACACATGAGAAAATTGCACGACAGCGGATCACCCGTGTTGAACGGCCTAGGTACTTCGGCGCAGAGTCACAATCAACAGTCCGGTTACGCGTCCGTCCACCACGGACCCGGTGCCCACTCGTTCGTCAGTCCTTTCCTGCTTCCGCCGCCAGGTACCACCAGTTACTTGAGCAAAATGTTGTGACAAGGCGACGGCATCCATTACCCGAGAAAGACGCAGTGCCCTTTGATCCTTGGCCCACCTTGTTACACGGGGGACATCGGCCAGTTGACGCAACCCTCGAAATGAAGGGAGGGAGAAATGTCGGTGATTATTAGAATTACGAGGAATATATGGAGGAGGGGTGAAGCTGGAAATTGGACGATCAGATTAGATCTCGTGGATCGTCTGGTTTTCGCCAAGTGAGAGTAATTTATCTCTCCGATAGAGAGACAACCCAAGAGATACCAAAGACGCGGGCAACCAGAGACACTTGGACAACGTGGGGAAACGTGTCACCGTATTGTTTCGAGACAACCAACTACCTCATCTACTACAGCAACTAAATTGTAGCAGATTATTCCTGTTTTACCTTTAAGACTAGTCTCAGGCCTTTTCCGTCACGATGTAACGATACGTGTACTATCATTTAACCAAAACCGCACGAGTACTTTCTTCGGATACCTTCGTTTCGAAATTTCTTCCTTCCTTTCTTTCATCACGCAATATATATATATATATACACGCATATTGTGTATTCAAAATTCTACCTGTTTACGCGATCGCGATTTAAAAGCGAGCGAGCTAAAAATTGAAAGCGATTCGCAATATCATCGCGGATAGAAACGATCGTCAACAAACATTGGTGGAAAACAAGGCTCGATAAAAATCCAACAACGATGGACAGGTGCATTAATTTACGTCGGAAACACGAATTTTCGACGGAACGTGACGGGTGAACAATGCGAATATCCTTAATTTCGAGGATGAACCAACGCGACGGCGAGGGCAAAAACGGTGGGCAAATAGGACGAGTAATCGAATTAGACGATTCGACGCGGACAATTATTCGGCAGCACAATGATATTTTAACCGGACGAGCAGTTGCCAGCTGCAAAACACCGAGCGCGAATATATCGGAGAAAGCAAATAATCGGTCGTATCGGGCGAAATAAACCATGTAGGGGAGGTAAATCAACAGATAGACAGAGGAACCAGAGATACATAAGTGCATATTGGCAGGATCGTTATAAACTGGACACCGGATCCCCCATGGCATCGGATTAATCGCATGAAAGCTCAATCGATGGTATCCTGGCGAGAGATGATTACTTATTTATGTAAATACTTGTAAATATTTGTACCTGCGACAGAGAGTGATTTCGTTATTGCGGCGCATTATTGCAACGGTGGCCGGAAATTATCGACGAAAAAAAAAAAAAGAGAGAGAAGACAGAGAGAAAAAAAAGCGAGATGGTGGTTGGTTCTTCAGCGTCGATCGTCGCGACGATTCGACGCGAGAGTATTGCCGGAGCTGGGATCGAAACGAGTGTCCTTTCGTTCCTCCTCGTCTCGCGCGAGGGCTCGCGTGCAA
The DNA here is from genome assembly GCF_029169275.1 of Apis cerana. NCBI lineage: Eukaryota > Metazoa > Arthropoda > Insecta > Hymenoptera > Apidae > Apis > Apis cerana. The sequence continues at coordinate 5,750,654 of NC_083864.1, read as the reverse complement.
CCTTCCTCCGAGATGGAAAAAGCGTAGAGAGGAACACGTGACAGACACGTTTGGCCACGATTATCTTTATCTATTCCTTAGACGAAATGTATAAATCGGTGTGATAGTAGCTTTTAAGTGACGCGCGTAGCGAACGCGAAGAAAGTGTTGGCCATTTAATTTACTATCCGTTGTAAAATTACGCCTAGATACTAGGTGATCGATCGATCTGGATTCCGAAGATTTACACGCGATCGTTTCGAGAGAGATTTGCAATAGAGAGAACGTAGGGAACACAACAAGTCGCTCGTTGTTCTCCGTTTTCGCGCGTGTTCAATCTTATTTTCATTATGCATTTTTATTTACGTCTCACCTCGTTTTCTTTTCTTTTCCTTTTTTTTTCAAACTTTATCCACCGCGACTCTTCCTGTTCTATTCTCCCTTCTTCTATTTCCTCCCTTTGACTTTCACTCGCGACCAACGAAATTTCGAAATTTAATTCCCCTCCCTTCCTCCGTTTCTTTTCTCCTTTACAAACGATGGTTAACTCGAACGCAGAATCGAAACAGATTCCTCCAGGGAGAAACCCTTAATCGATTCGATATCTCACGTTTCTACGGTACGAGAACTAGGTAAGCCGCCATTGACGACGAGGCGAAATTAATGAATTAAGCATGATTAACGGCGAAAATAAAGAAACGAACTATATATGTAGATAATCGGTAGAGTAGATGAAAATGCATATGTATGTGTCCCCTATTGTAAATATGAGTCGATCCAATGCAATAAAATCATCGATACCAATGAATTATTTATTCGTTTCGTTTTTACACCCTCTTCGCCAACAACGCCAATCCTCATTGTACTCGTACTTGTATTAAAAAAAAAAAAAAAAAAAAGAAAGTCCTCTTAATCTCACACGTATCTTTCGATCGAAGTGAAGATCCTTCGCGTATTGTATATAATCACGTATTATAATTTCATCGGCAAGTTGGGAAAAAATTTGCAACTCTCTATCCTCAATACCCGAGAGCATCGATTGGCCTAGAGAAGAGGAACGAGAAGACTCGTAACCCCTCGGTATAATGTACGTAACGAGGGTAGGAGAGTTCTAATCTCTTGGCCGCATCATCCATTCGATCCCTAATCTGTTAGCTAGCGTGGAAGAAGGAACCGACCCTTAAGCACATCGTCTCATACTCTCGATCCGATCTCTCCTCTCCTTGGAAAGAAAGAGAAGGAAGCGTCGGTTACGTCGGTTAAAAAAAGGAAAAGCGTCGAAAAAGAGAGAGGGAGGGAGAAATGAAGAGAGAGAGAGAGAGGAGGTCGCATCATCTGCCATTAGACGCGATGCAATCTGTCGCGTTTAGTTTAGAAAGAGGCGAGACCTTGTATAGGAAGCGGTGTATCGGATGCACGGGTGGTGCGAGAAAGGGGCGAAAGTTAGTCAAAGGTGAGAAAAGAGACGGATCGATGCATAGAGGGTGGTCGAAACATCGAGGGGTTGGAGGATAGGATATTCCTATCGGAGAGAGGAATAGACAGAGAGGACGACGTGCTTCTGTTCTGATTTGCGCGCGAGATATCGCGCCGACCTTCTGATGTATCTGCAGAATCTGTCCTCTATCCATTAAATCGAGACTCGTCCGACCGCCATCCCAACACCGGTCCCTTATCAAACGCTACTGTTACCAACGCCACTCCTATAGCAGCACGTATACGTGTCAACAAGGAATTTCGTGTTTCCGGGTTAAAATAAAATTAAATCACTCGAGAGTTGAGGTGATGTTCCAAACGAACGAGGTGTTTCATCATCAATTTTTCTATTCACAACGTAAATAGTTATCGATGCTGAATAGAAATAGAATGATCGAGAGATAATAATACTAACAGATTCTTTTTCCGAGAGGAGGAGAAAAAAAGTAAAAGTATTTTTCCATTTTTCACATTTTTCCTTCCCCGGGCGAAGGAAACCAACTACTAACGTGTTTCTTAAAAAATCAGCAGGAAGCCGTTCGTTACTTTTCAAGGAAAGGCGTCGAAAAGAATCTCGTCGATCAGCGGGGGTTGTATACAAACAAGTATTTAGAAGCGTTTAATGGGAATTATCCGGAGGCGGAGGTGTGACAATTAGGGAAGGATTATTAACACCTGGAGTCGGCATCACGCTGTTCCACGAGTCGCTCGTTGAGACGAAAACTTTCCCGTCGACGATCATAGGGGACCGCAAAACGTTAACCCTCCAAAATGTTTCCCTTATCCACGGCTGACTCGTTCTACCGCGATTCCGGTATTTTTCGACCTGATCCATCCAAAAAAAAAAAAAAAAGAAGAAGGAAAACACCGCGTTAAATTCACGGGACCGTGAAATTGTTTGAAAATCTCCCGAATCTCTCTACACTCCTCGCTCCAGATTAATCGACGTTTCCTGCTTCCGTCACGATCTTGCATCTTCCTCACTTTTTCTTTCTTTTTTCACCTCTCGGTTCGTCCGAGAAGAAATTGTTGAATCAATGATTTATAAACAGGGGATTTCCGAGATAAAATCGAATATACAGAGAATAATCGATCGAGAACGAGTTGAAAATACGTGGAATTCGTGATTCGAAATTGTTGAATCGTAGGTGGAACATCAACAATATGGAATATCGAACGAAGGCAAACAAATATTTCCGAGCGAGGGAAAACGCGACGCAGAGGCAGAAACGCGGGAAAATCCCTGGGCGCGAACGATACGGAGCGTCACGAGTTACACGAAACGAGTGTACTCATCCCCCGTGTGTCCTGTGTTTTGGGACACACGCCCTCCGCCATTACTCCCCCCCTATTAATATCCCCGTAATTGGTTAAAACCCGTAACTGATGAGCGAACTGTAAGTTATTATGCAAAGAGACCCTCGGTTCTCGCGACGATGGGGGTTTATGGGATACGGTTCAACACCTCTTCATTACCCTCTTCATCCCTCGATAGATCGTCGGTGTTGTATCGGTGTTGTACAGCGGCATTACACGATGCCCGGCCCGGTTGTGTCATTGTGCCACGGATCGCCGATGCACGCCTGGCTCGTTACGGGGTTCATGAAAGAATCCAGTCGACTGGATTTACACGCTTCGAAATACCGCGTCGAGCAGCAGAATTTTCGTTCGTCCGAAACTACATCCGTGTTTGAGAGGAGGAGAAAAGAGAGACGGGGGAGAAGGGGAGGAGGAGAAGGAAATATGGATCATCTCCGTGGAAACGTTTCGCGGATTGTCGCGAAATATCGAACGGTTTAAACAACGTTTCGGCAAAATTCACGCTCAGAAACTCTCGCCGAGGGACGGATACGCGAGATAATTTAAAGAGATTTGCCCAGAGCAGGGAGGAGAGGTGGAAAAATAACGAATGGAACGAATGGTATTCGTTCCTTTTCTTTTTTTTTTTCTTTTTTCTCGATTCCCCAGTTACACCGTGAGATCGATCGTTCAACTTTCGAACCCCTAAAAAGTTATGGGTGCCCCATCTAATTACGCGGTATCAGGTGTCACCGACGGGGAATCGAAGCTCTCTCTCTCTCTCTCTCTCCCTCTCTCCCTTTTCCTCCGATCATTGTATTCCGGTCGATCGTTATACACGGTTCGACGCGTACGTAAAACGCCGTAGGGGGACGCGCGCTAGTCGCTCGATTCATCCCGAATCGCTCGACTCGAGTCGGTCGACTAAACGGAATACTTAGCGATCTTCGAATGGTCGAGGGTGGATCGGAAAGAAAGAGGTGGTGAAAGAGATCGACGAACCGTCTCCTCCCCCCTGCTCCGCGTATATATCTATTTTACCCACCGACACGACACCGTTTCCTTTTGTTATCACGTGACACGCAGCTTCCAGTGATCCTTTCACGCGATAACAAAAGACGTAGTTGCGTGTCCATTTCATCGACACGTTCGAATGAAATTCGAATGAAAAAAAGGAAAAAAGGAAGAGAGAGAGAAAGAGAGAGAAAGAGAGAGAAGAAAGAAAATAAAGAATAGACGCGAAATTCGCGGCGAACAAGCTTCTCGGTTATTTTAATTAATCTATCCTCTTCATGATTTCGATTGAAGAGGGTGGGTTTAGGTGGAGGGGCGGAGGGGAAAAAACACATTCGCCACTCGCGAACGCGAAATTCGTTTCAATCTCTCGTTTTGCCTCTCGTTTCTTCTCCACGTGGGTGGTGGGTTACGCTCCCCGCGCGCTTCCGTGCGGCTAATGGAAAAATTCCATCCAGAGTAATCGCGGCAGATGATCGTCGTGCAAAAGGTTCGTCTGGCGAGCTAACGAGGAACCGAGCGCGTTATAATGACGTGCTCCTGGCCTGTTGGCTCGAGTTTCCAGAAACGAGCCGGATATCATGATAATCAAAGTTTATTGTGTCATAACACGGACGAGGGAAATAAATTGGATTGCAGGTTGCACACAGTTCAGATAGGGATAAGTGTCGCGACACGAAGAAAGTTCAAACATCGTACCTGTATATAGGTTTATATAGATTGGCGAAACGGTTGAAGAAAGTGGTCGAGTGCAAATTCTTGCGTGCGATCTAACGAGCGTCAAAGAGAAGGAAAGAGAGACGAGAGGGAACGCGACGTTTGCTATTATAATGACGGCCCTCTTCGAGTCACGGCAGCAAATGTGAAGAGTTCCATTTCTCGACACCTTCGTTCTCGATTCTTGCTCGAGCGGAGTGCCATCGATTCGCCCGACCCTCCCCCCCGTCCTGCTACTTCCCGCTGCTACTCCATCGCTCTCTATCCTTTGCCATTCCTCTTCGTTCCTTCCAACATCCTATCTTTCTCGTTATCACGTATATCTTCGCTCGAAATGAGAAAGGAATGGGATGCAGACCCCAAAAAAAAAAAAGAGAAAACGATTCATAATTGATTCTTCGATCGAACGAGAGATCCCACAGAACGAATTAATTCTCAAGATAGAACGTGATATCGTGTCATCGACGATTGGACTTGTTTCCGTTTGCTACCCTTCCTTAAGATTAATTGTTCGTATTCGTTGGAACACGACCACCAATCAACGACGAGACAAGAGTAATAAACTATCAAACTTGTCTATAAATTACCTCTATAAAATAAAGTGGTAAAAATCGAACAAACGGGATGTCGTGAAAAATGGAAATAAACCGTACAATTTTCCTTGCTGGGGAAAACTGTTTCACACCTCGAGGCGAGGGTTAATCGTCGCGTGTCATGCGACTGGTTAGCACGATTTAATTAAACGAATGTGGGTCAAATTAGAGCGGGCGGGGGAGAGGGAGGGGGGGAGGGAAAAGGGTATAATCACAGTGTACGATCGACGCAACGAGTCACGCATATCCAAGGTGAGAGAGGGTCGGAAAGACGGTCGTCGAGGTTGGAAAAGGGTTGGACCGACGAGGTCGCCGCCGAGGGTGCCGGAGACATTTTCGAATCTGTTTAATCTTGGCCCGTGGTGCGTAAGTGAAAGCTATCTCCGTGAATGCAAAATCAAACAAAGCGACAAACAATCGTTCCATCTTCGTCTCGCCCGTAACCGGTTCTCTGTCCATCTTCCTTTCTCGTTCGGCCTAGCAGCCTTCGAGAGCAGCCAAACTTGCCTACGAGTTGGCGCGAGATTACGCCCCTTGCACCGGTGCTTTGATGTGTGCACTCAACACCACCGTGTCACACTTCAAGTGTTTATGAGGCGAATCTTTTTCTCTCCTCCCCTTTGTCTCCTTCTCTCTCTCTCTGTCACCCTTTTCTCCCACTCTTCCCCCCTTCTCCACTTTTTCCCTCGCTCTCGCTTTCGCTGCGCTTCTCTTCTGATCGCTACTGAATACGACCCGCCATCCCTCTCTCTTTAGTCCACTTTCGTTGGATAATTAACCAGCTACCCCTTTGCGAGGCGAGCCGCGGACCGACCGCCGACGCGGTAAGGTCATCGAACCGGAAATAGCCGGGTGAACCAACCGACGACATCGGTTGGAGGAGAGACAAGCCGTCGAGGCGAGAGGATGAAGCGAGGACAACGTGGTAATTAATCGATGACGTTGATTCGATGGGAACTCGTTCTTCATCTACGTTAATCATTACGTTATTCTTTGCCATTTTTTCCGTTTAATGGAAATTATATTAAGATAGTCGATGTAAGATATCGATTTGATTTAATTTAATCGATTTGATTTGGAAAACGTTAATTTCAACGTTTTCGTATTTTCTCTTTCTTTTTTTTAAATTCACACGAAGCTTCGCGAACGTGTGTTTCGGGATAAATTTTTTTCTAAAAAAGGGAGAAAAAAGAGAAAAGAGAAATTGGCAGGCCAGACTGTTATCCTCTATTATTATCCTCGAGTCCAAGCCGGAATTGGCCGGTGCACGATTCAATTATTGCGCCGGCATACGGAGATTACGTATTTACGAGGTACGCTTGTTTCATCCTTTTCGTTCTTTCCGCTTTCAACAGGAGGCGGAGGCGGCGCGTTCCGGGCCGACACACGAATGAATGACGAACGAATGTGTTTCTGAAACTTGTTTCGACAGTGGCGATAATAAGGACCCATTGAGACGCCACGGGAGCGCGGTAACAGCCACCATTGTGTCTGCGCCGGCTTCGTACCTGCCTCCAGCTCGAGCGAACATCCTGAAAATCTTCAATGGACCGGACACCGATTCAGGAAACGGAAGCTCCTACGAAGCTCCAACCGAACCAATCTCTTCTGTTTGACTCTCGTTTTTCTCTTTCTTCTCGTTCCCCTCTCTTTCCCCTTCTTCCCCCCTCAAAATTCGAGCACAATCTTTGCACAACTACACAATTTTCTAAATCTTTTTTATCTCACCAAACTTTCGAAAAACTTCTTCCTCATCCGACTTCAACTTTTACCTCGTACTTTTTCCTCGTACTCGCACGAAGACGAAGAGGAATAAATTTTAATCGCAAGGAGTTTCGTAAAGTTTGTCGAATCTCGGCGATATCATCTCAATGAGATCTCTTTCCCCGCAATTCTTCGAAACGCAACAACAAGAAATCGAACGGATCGTGCAAGTTTGGAGTTAAGTTTGGTCGATGAGAATACGGGGAAAAAATTTCTTTTACAAATCGAAAGAGATTTAGAGAGAAGGGAAGGAAAGGAGTAAAGCCTGGCATTGTCGTTTAAAAATCCCCGAGGTTTCAACGTCAATTAAAGCAACCAGGCATTCTCGATGTCGTGGTGGGTGTATCAATGGCGAGATCTGACGTGTACACCGTTGAAAAGCGGCAAAGCTGGGAAACGATCGCCACCAGCTTCTTCTCCAGTTCCAGGCCAGTTTGACGCTAAAGAGAACCGACATCTTTCGGCAGTAGACTTCGCCAAGTCTAGGCCAAGGCAGATTAAAGGCCCCCGACCGTCGACGGCAATCGCAACAACAACGCGCACCAACGACAATGGGAGGCGTAGCCGAGATTATGACCAATAAATTGGGCCACGGTTCATTTCACTAATTCCCATAATAATCTAATAGATTAACGATTATCTGTTTAGTGCGGCTCGTTTACGTTTCTATCCTCCCTCGAAGGTGAGTTCATTCAACATTTTCAATGAACGTTTTGAACCCCCTCCCTTTTTTTTCCTTTTTTTTGCCTCCAGTCCGTGCGCTACTGGATTACCGGTGAAAAAAGCCGTGAAAATGTTTCGCGTGAAAAGAAGGAAAAAAAGAAAAAGAAAAGGAAAGAAACAGTTCTTTGCACGTTTCCCTTCTTTCTCTCGCGGATACATATAGTATATCGTTATTATCGTTATTATCGTTGTCATAACCCGGGAATCGGTGAAATTCTCCGTGTCCGCGAATTTGATGGACGGAAACGGTGTAAAAAGCGGGGGAAAAACTGACGACTCGTAGCGAGCGACGGTACTATTTCAATTAATCGAACGAATCGTGGACGGAATAGAGATCCGTGGTGGAGGAATAGAGGATATATATATATATATACAGGCTTATCGATGGCTGTTGTCCAATCGAAATAACAGGTGCTTATTTGCCGGGATAAATCAATGATACGAAAAATGAGTGGAGAGCGGCCACGATCTCTTTGTCACGCGGAAGAGCGCGGCAATTTTAGGGTCCAATTTAATTTAATAACAAGCGAGGGGGGATGAATTCAGGGGAGCCGGCGTGGGATTAACCGGGGGAGGGGAGCTGAAACGAGCAAAGATCGTCGATCGGTATTTAATGCCTCCTGCGATTGACACGTTAAGAGTTAAACCGTGGCTTCCCCGTCCCCCCCGTTTTGTATAATCCAATGGCCCGTCGTGTTCGTGTTTTAACCCTCTTGTTACCTCCCTTGCTCGGAAGAAAACACTTTCCACGCACAATTTTCTGCACAACGTCTGTTCTGTGAGAGAGAGAAAATAATTTTTCTTTTTACAGAGGATTGGTAGAGAGATTAGCGTTTAAAAAAATGAAATAGAAATGAGGAATTGAAAAAAAAAAGAACCGAGAAAGCGAGCGAATGAAGGGAAAGGACGGGGTTAGGACGGAGGAGCATCAGAGAAGCCAGCATCGATCAGCGTCGATGAACCAGAGAAACAATCGACCGTAAAAAAGAAAAAAAAAAGAAAGGAAAGAAAAGAGGAAAAGAGGATAAAAGAAAGGGGGAGTTAAAAAAAAAAAAAAGGAAATGTAAGCGACGTCGCGGTTCGTGCCGATTGCGGGTGCACGCAAAAGAACAAAAAGGTCTTTCTGGGTGGAGGGTGGACCAGATTCTTGAAATCAAGCAGTCGAAGCGCGTGTCGCGATATGTGTGCACGCCTCTGCGGTGTTGTGCGGGATGTGCATGACGTGGGTGGACAGGTTAACGCGCACCAGGGATTTCTGTGTCCCTGTGAAACGCTTAGCGAGATTGCACCCGACAATACAACAATACAACGTGCATGACACGCCCGACGGGGATTTCGTTGGGTGAAGAGAGGAGGCAGAGCAGCGCCAACAGGAGGAGGAGGAGGAGGAGGAGGAGGAAGGGCAGAAACCAGCAGGAGGAACGCGAGAGAACAGAAGGGGTGGATTTCGAGCAGACACTGAAATCTCGCCAATTCTAGAGGGATGCTTCGCCACACCCCTGCCCCGTCTCTGTGCCTGCGCGTGTACGTGTCCGCTGTGCGTGGCAATGCGTGAAGGAGGGAGCCACCGTTTTCTCAATCCCAAACTTCTGTATCTCGGCTACGCGACTTTCACCCTCGTTTCTTTCCTCTCCTCCTTTTTACCACTTACCGATCTCAGCCATGCGTTCCTCGAAAATCTTTCCACTTGCAAATTTAATCCAGAATCTTGGTAATATTCCGGATTAAATTGCTTGCGTAAAAAAGAAGAATCCGTATATTTTATCTCGAGGGAAAAGCGAATAAATGTATAATTTAAACTTTTTACCAAATAACGATGAAAATAACGACGAGAGGGTGCAGGTTCGACCATAGAACGGCTATTGAACGATCTGCAAACCGGATGGACAATGAGTTAGCCCCGATTTAGAAGCAAAGTGGCAAGCTGTCTGCACAAAAAAGTGCTCGTGTGTGTACCAAATGTTGTCCCAGGCCAACCTCACCCTTCGATGGGACGCCCGTTTAAGTATGTTCCTTCGTGTATCCGTCCATATGTATCTAGCCTATAAAAATAACACACAATGCACGCATTATGATGCTCCGGAGATGCGCAAGTGCACGGCCTCTTGAGCCTGTACCCAAGATTTTGTATCTATATTATCGCCAGGGTTCAAATGGGCAATCTAATGGGAAGCATGAAAAGACCCTCGGCCTTTCGTACGTAACGATTCGTAAGATCGCTTTCCAATCATTTCTTCCGTGTCCATCCTCCATCCACGGCATATACAATCGTTTCGATATTAAAAATCGGAGATATTGGAAAAAAGAAAGAAAGAAAAAAAAAAGGAAAATAAAATAAAATTTTATTACTCCCTCGCTACTACCTCTTTCTCGATTCAGAGACGGACAATTTTGGCGAAGGAGGAGGATGACCCACTTCTTCGCCATTAAAAATCAATATTACGTCGTTCCAAGAACGATCCGCTATACGTCAAAGCGAGATCAAACTTTTTCAATCTCGATTAATTCCGCCGCGGCGGTATTGCCGTGACAGGACGATTGTTCGGTGTTAAAGAGTGCGGAAAACTGCGGTTGAGTGACACGAGCGCTTGAAATTTGAAAAAAAAATATCGAGAGCGGGAACGGGCGAGGAAGAGAGAGGGCTCTATGAAAATAAATAGAACGCGATCTCCTGGCGTGACAGGTATCCACCATCGTTTCATGCGTACCGCCGACGCAGCAATTGGTCTTTGTCACAGACTCTTCTGCGATCTCGCAATTCAGAAATTTGGAAAATAAATTCTGGATCTCGATGAAAACACTCGATACCGAATGTCGAATCTCGAATCAAAGAGAGCGAGCCCGACCAAAATTATCGCGATCGGAACAATACAAATTTTTCAACTGGATTTGTAACAAGAAAAAAAAAAAATACGCGCGATTCGAGCTACTACCAAACCAACCCTTCTAACCGTATCGAACACGTTTTTCGTTCCTCCGTTTCGCTTCTTATTCAATCGCTTATAATTTAATCTCTTTCCGATTTTTCGCGATCTCTTTTCGCCAAAAAGAAAAAGAAAAAGAAAAAAAAAAGACATACTTTTTTTTTCTTTTTTCAAGGGCGCATCAAGGGAGCCAATCCTCTAGAAGGTAACATTCCCATTGAAAGAACACCGCCGGAAAAATTCGTAGTAGCTGCACGCCAATGGGGCGTAAGGACGGTCTATAAATAGTTAAGCCGGCCTTAACGTGCCCGCTACCGGAGATAAAGGTTATAGGCCGATGATTCGGTTCCTCCGACACATGCGTGTACACACGCGCATACACACGATGCGATACACGTGTATCCGGGTGGAACGGCGGTGAAGCTCGTGAAATCTCCATGTAAGAGTCCTCGCCGACCTAACGCTCCCGTGATGCCCGCAGCTACCGGAGGGGGAGAGAATCCCTACGGATCCTCAATGACGATGACAAGGGCCGACAGCCTTTCCAAACACGCGGTTCTAAACGTCTGCTCCAGTTTCATGCTTCCTCGTCCCTCGAGCTTCCTCGCCGATAAGTGTCGATCCCCGGTTTTATCGCGAGACCGATGCAATTAATCGGATAATGTACCACAATGTGTTTCGCCGAACGCATTTTTCCAACGCGACGTGTTTCTTTTTCGTCTGGACGAAAAATTTGGAGACTGCTCTCGTGTTATCGGTATCGGTGTGTAATACAGTTCAGATATTCAACGATTATTAAGAACGTAGAATGTTGGAAGATTGTTGCACGTGTACGAGAGGGAGATTTTACGAGAGATTTAATATTGGGGATGTAAAAGAGGACAGTAATGGAGAATTAATATCCTCTTGAACGTACGTACGAGAGAAATTAATAAAATATACGCGGAGATTAGATTTATTCTCCCTCTCTGTCTCGAGGGTTGATTAATAAAGGATTATCGTTGATTCTTCTTGGAAAGTTTCTTTGAGATCGTAATCCTTCTCGTTACCGAGATTGAATATACGATTGTAAGAGTCGGCACGACGAAAAGACTCTTAAAATTCTGGAAAGGATATCTTGGTTCATCGATTTCAACAGCTAATACGATGTTCGTTGAACGATTTCGCTCGTTTCGGTATCGCAACCCTTTTTACAATCTTCAAAAGCAGCGATACTAACTAAACCTAATAGTAGACGACGACAACAACAACAACAACAAGCAGATTTGATGATGGTGAAAGGACACGCGGATTATCTCCCTAATACTGCTAATACTTTGGCTTTGGCCAGGTATTAAAAGCAAATATACTTACGTCGAACGACCCCATTTTCATGACGCTCTGGTATACAAGCATTGTGGTATTAGAGCATAAAAGCGATCCTCCTGACCCCGTTTACGTTTTTCACAAACTTTTGTGAGGGCTGTATACCACGATACAAATACCGTTTGCCTAAACTGCTGCGCGCTCGTGTTTGAGCTCTGCGTATCCATCCTACTTGATCTCTGGATTCTTTCTTGGAAAGGAAATCGAATACTTTCGCAACGATACGAATCGAATCTCGAACCATTTCTCCCCCATAAACAATTTTTGCTTTTTCCACCATTTTTTTCGTTTTCACGGAGAAGAAAAAAATTACGAAGGCGAGGCAACACGAAGATAGGAAAGATTCCAACGTGAATTCGCCGTTAAACGTCCAACTAAGGATTTTCGACAAAAGAGTATCAGGTAATTTAAAGGGGAGAGAAGTTGTTTGCGTGGGAGAGTTTCGATTCGAGTCTCGCGGTTAGATTTAACGCGGACATATGTCAATGTTTACCCCCCTTCTTCCTCCCCCGCCAGGCACACACGGTTTTACGCTCATCTGGTTACTTCGGACCCTTCTTTTCGTTCAGATGACCGTAGATCGACGGTCCACGTACGTTCCACCCTTCCCAATTCGGTTGGCAGGCGCGAGAGAAATGGGGTATAGAGAGAACAACGATTTACATACCACTTCAAATTCAATTGAAGATTAGATGATCATAGCCCGACAGAACAACGAGGTAAAACGGCCTCAGCTTCGTTCTTACGTTCTGTTTAATCTTCGACTTAACTACTTAACGATTAACGAGGCGAACTTGGGACGGTACATATCGGTTAGCTTGGAAACTGTTCGCGCTCGATATTATCCTCTTAAGTTTCCGGTTTTCTCTTATCCGTGTATTATATCACCGTTGACGTATGTCTGAAACATGAGGTGAATTAGCTCTTCGATAGAGAGAGAGAGAGAGAGAGAGAGAGAAGGAGGGAGAGAGGGAGAAATATTATGTGAAATGGTACAGTTGATCCGAATTGGATGAGAAACTGTTAACTATGATTCAAACATGATTGTTTAAAGCTTAATATCGAACGTTTTTTTACTGGCAAATGTATTTATGAACTCTTTCCATTCGAATAAAATAAATAAAATTAAACCTTCACTGTATATATATATAATCCGACTGCTCAATTACGTGAAATTAAAAAAAATAAAAACATTTGTATTATTACACATGAAATCATCAAATTATAATAAAAAAAATTGAAAAAGAAAAAAAGAAGAAGAAAACGTGAAACGCGAGAGAAGAAAAATCAGGCGTGGTTCGTATACATCCCTAAAGTTCTAGAGAAGGTGTGAATAGAGCGTTCTCGGTAATGAGGAACCTACTGGCTAAGCAGCCAACCATCCACCAGCCCATCTATCTAGCCAACCCCGTGTTTCATCCCCCCATATCCATTCTCCATCCGTTCCTATCCCTTAGCGTTCCTTCTTCACACCCAACCCCTGAACCGGCCTCTGGCACTGCTGTTGCCTCTGCTATTCCGGACCCTCTTCCACGCCTAAGGTTTGTTCGCATCACAGCCTCCATTTTAACCTCTTGTTGGCCGAGCGATGGTTTTCATCCGCGAAAGAAAAGAACACGCGCAAACTGTGCTCCGTTTCCAGAAAAATCCTTCTCTTCTCTCTCTCTCGTCGATCGAGATATTGTATATTAAAAAATATTCTCTCCATTCTTCGAACATTATCCCTTCGTTTCTTTTTCTGTTAAATTAGCGAACGAAGTGATCAGTCGCCATTTTTTTATTTTCCTATTTTTTTATTTTATTTCGATTAAATCAAATCGACGCGTTTATCCTCTATTTTCCTCCTCCCGCTGATTCTTTGACGCGCAAACGCTTTAATTTCCGCGTTTACCTTACTCCACTAATTTCCATGACACTCGTTAATGCAACCCGGCCAAGTTGCTCGCCGCGAACGGAAACGGAATAATCGCGCGACGAGCTGCTGCCCGGGGAAGATAAAGAACGGTGGAGAGAAGTCTGAGGGAGGGATCCAGGGTGGAGCAAGGAAACAGAGACACCGGATGAAATTCTCGAGGGAGGAAGGAGAGCGATGGGAAGGGAAACAGGACAGAGAGAGAGAGAGAGAGAGAGAGAGAGAGAGAGAGAGAGAGAGAGAGATGGCATGCTTACAGAAGAATCCTTTAGTTAGGTTGGAAAAGCGTAGACACGGCTGAAAGTTGAAAGGATTTGCCCGGATTAAGACGCGATAACGAGCTTCGCTCGCTCTCGAAAAGCCGCCCTTAAGAGGATCACGAACGACGCCGATTCCGTGATTGGCTGATTATCCGGCAAAAGTAATAGCGGCGGTTTATTGTTTTACCGATCCTGACACTTCAACCCCGCACCAAGAGTTCTTCCACTTGGTAACACCCTCCGCGAACATAAGAGAGATGAAAGACTGACGGACCACGGAAACAAAAGTAAACCGTCTGCGCATAGAAAACGATAGCAATTAGATAAATTGTCAGCCAAGAGGGACAATCGAGTTCCCTTTGAAGAGTTTCCGTTTTATATCACGAAACTACGGGACGCGAGATTGACGCGAGTACGAGAACCGCGTTTCCGTTTCTCCCTCCTTTCTTCCTTTCTCTCCTTTTCGCCTTCCTCCCTCCTTCCTCCCTTTCTTTCTTTCTTTCTTTCTTTCTTTCGACGAGCGAAAATCCCGTTGATCGATCGACGCAACGGAGACATGCCCAAGGCTTTTTTTCGATTTTTCATGGAGAGATCCGATCGAGTACGGAGTCTCGGGTGCCTCTGTACCAGGAGGAATTGGCAGGCGGCGAATTAGAAAAGGACGCCCGATCGAAAGACAATGGACTTCAACCCCCTCTTCCTCTCCCCTCTTCCCGAGAGGGAGACTTCCGCATACACGTCACGTCACCTATTATTGCGATAACAGCTAATCAGTCGTGGGGGATCCCTCGATTCAACGTGTCACGAGAAATCTACCGCTATATAGCGGTGATAATCGTAGACGCACCCGAAGAGAAGGAAAAACGAGAATATTCCCTTGTCCTACGACAACCGATTTTTCATTCCGTCCCTCCTCAACCTGTTCAATCCTCCTCGATCGCTTCGATTCGGCGGAAATCTGGAAGAGCGGAAAAGGAAGGAGAGAAGAACGGATAATTAAATTCCGTCCAAAAAAAAAGAAAAAAAAAAAAAGAAAGAAACGAGATGCTCGAAAAATAAAAGTTCAAAGTCGTTTGGTCAGTCGGTCGATTGGCAGGGCTCTGCAAGTGCATGTAAATTGAAAAGAAGACGAAACGAGGAGTATCAGGAGAAGGAGTAGGAGGAAGAGGAAGAAGAAGAAGAAGAAGAAGAAGAGGGTCTTCCCGATGGGGTGAGACAGATTGTTATACCTAAACAAATCGGAGGGGGATTGTTTGCAGTGGCATCGTTTTACGCATGAGGCCGCGACCGTTCTTTATTCCTTTCTCGATTCTCGAGAGCCGATGCCACTTGAACGAGTTGGAGTGCAAGCGAATGCACGGGACGAATAAGGACGAGGCTCGACGAAATAAAGGTAGAGGAATGGGGGAGAGGAAGGGAGAGAGATCGAGATCGAGATCGAGAGAGAGAAATGGAGTCGCGAGTCGGTATTCTCTCGTCGGTAGGTCGTCGGTCACCCCCGCAGCTTAGCTTTGATCTATGCCGGCCTCCAGAACTACCACCCCCGCGCACGCACGCCCCACTGTTATTTTATCCACTTGGAGAACGCTTCAGAGAGTCGAAGGTACTCTTAACCGTGCATGCTCTGGTGCTCGCAGTCATCGGTTGGTAAAGGAATGACGCCTGTGCGATTGTTTTTTCGTATTCGCTCCCCCTCCCCCCTTGTTCCTCCTCCCTCCACCCCTTTGCGCGCAACACACGTAAACACGTAGAGAGAAAGAGAGAGAAAGAGAAACGGATACGTTGCGTTCTTTTTTTCGGTTCCTGTTTATCAAACGAATTCATTGTCTCGTTAGGGGGAGGATTTCTTCGTATCCGAGTCACTGGACCAAAACGGCGTCCTTTGCTGCGAATAATGGATACAATAGCGTATGTAAAAAAAGATCCATTATTTAACTGGAACATATGCATATCTCATCCTTTGATTCCGTTAAAAAAAAAAAAAAAGAAAGAAATTCGTATTTTTCATCGTACCACCACGTGAAAGATAGATCGGATCTTCTTTCTCTCTTCTGAATTGTAAAAAAAGTGAAAAGAAGTTTAATATAAAACGACGAAGTTCGGTTCGGATTGGAAATTGATCCATGTTTAGATCGATAGGGGGAAGGGAAGGGGTGAGACCGATTGATATCGAGGATGATTCGTTCTTGGAGGAATTTCGAGGCAGCGCGACGTCGCACCTCGAAGGCTTAAAAGACGACAATTAGATGACGGTAGTCGGTGGTACCTCGGTGTAACCTCTGCTGACGGATTCTCCATATTCATGGGAGATCAGCGCGCGTTTAGTCGGGGGAAACGCCGGTAAATTGATCAAAGGCACGGCTGCGATGTCGAGGTCCTCACAGCCCCTGCGAACCTTTCGCTCTTTATTACTCAAACAACTTCCCCGGCCTGGTCGAAGCTCAACTGTACTTTTCAAATAATGACCCCGTCATATTGTATACCTTTGCATTTTTGCATTAACAACCGTGCGCTTTCTTTAATGTTTCGAGTTCTCCTCGTGGGGGTCCGTATCGGTTTTTGCTTCCGGAGGTGAGGACAGGAGGGGGCAAGCGGAGAAATGAAAAGAGAATTCTTTTCTCTTATTCCTTTCGCCCCTCCCCCTTTTCTTCGTCTTCCGTTTCGTCGAAATCACCGTTGAAAGAAAGAACGAAAGATTCTTTCGTCACTATTTTTATTCGCGCCAACCGAACGATTTATTCTTCCGTGAGGAATCAAAGAAATTCATATTTTGCTTCTAGATAAGTGTGATCCAGAGTCGGAGTTAAAATCGAATTTCGTCAAAGCTCTGGAAACCGTCCAACGGGAAAAACTGATTCTATTCCAATGGGAGTGCATCGCCTTTGCCTGGCCTCATCCCGAAACGAAATAATAATCGTCATCGTTTGAACGGAACTCGTCGAATCAATGCAGAACCCATCGTATCGTGGCAAAGGGATGGGTACAGTATCTCGCTTAGGTATCAAGAACCGTGTGAAACAATGAAGAATTTCGCAGCAAACAGGTGTGACGATGGCATCGTCGGTTTAATCTCGAGCGACGCTCCGTCTCAACGAGTTTGACACCGAGTTGTCACCGTAGCCAACTCTGTAGAAAAGAAAGAGGCTGAACGAGATCTTACATGTCTGTCGATTCTCCAGTGAACGGGAAATCACACGGCTCGACACCACTCTCTCTCTCTCTCTCCCTCTCTTGGTGCACAGTGCGATTCAAATGGAATTAAACGCACTTTTCCCAGCCCCCGTCGGTGTGCCACGATTTCCATTGCACGTTTACACGCAGACAACCTAGGGCATACTCGCGAAAAGGTCGCGCAGCAGCACGCCGCCATTTAATTACGCCTTGAAAAGGTTGGTAGGCAGACAGGTCGGCAGGTCTGTAGGTTGATACAGAGAGAGAGAGGTAAAGGCCGAATGTATACTTACTTCCGTCCTTGCGGACTCTGGCCTCTCCGTACCTCCTGGCTGCTTTCGCCCAGTGCAAACATGGATATGAAAGGTTGAGCTTTTGCCCCTTTGGCAAAAGCCTTCCAGGACCTCCGATCCCCGGCTGTCTTTCCGTCTGACTGCGATTCCGGGATGGCTGCGATAAAATTTACTCTTCTCTCGTGACGTCGAGAGAGATTACAGTTATCCTGGCGAAGCCACACGGCCATCATGCAAATTGAAACTGTTCTCCCCCTCCTCCTCCGCCCCCCTCTCTCTTTCTCTCTCTTTCTCTCATTCACTTATTCCCTCACCGGTCGGCTTGCTCATCCTTATGGCTTCCACTCTACTTCACTTTCTTTGTAAATATGTAAATATCTTTGACGATTTTCCCTCCTGAAAAACAGTTTCATTGTATCACCGTCTATTTATTGTGACACTCCCTCAGAGTTGCAATTAATTTGGGTTTCAAGTGTCACCTGTCTCCCGTGTCCTTTCGTGGTCGTTTCATGGCTAATCTTCGTACTTTAATCACGGTTACACTATGTATTCTTGAGTTGGCGTAGCTGGCTCGAGATGTCTGTAAAAAGTGTGTACATTTTAATCACGTATCGCCGCTTTGTAAAATTCATTCTTATACATAGGTTCATTTGTACGATACGTAACTTAAACCATCGTGAAATTTCCATCCACCGATTGGTTCTTATTTGCAGAGATTTCAACAAGTCTTGTTCGATCCGCTCTGCCGTGTAAAAGTATGAAAACCATCATCGATCGAGATATCGTGTGTATATATATATATATATATATATATATATATATATGTATGTATAAATTTTTTTTCCGCTTCGATACACATTCCAGCCCGTTCTTGCGTCAGAGACCGTGCAATATACCTAGGGTCGGTGAGGAAGCGAATAAGAAATATGATTTCGACGCACGTCAAGCGGAAGAAATTTGACATTTGTGGTGTTCTGTTCAGAATAGGAATCCTTGCATTATGGGATTATCATTACGTATGGCAAATATCTATTATAGAACGTCTGCACGTTTCTGGCACGAAATCCGGGAATATCGTTTAAGGCGATTACATTCCAGGCTACCTGTGTTCGGCTCTCCTTTGTCGTACCTTTCGATGAAACGATGCCAAAGAAATCTATGACGTATACTATAATGATTTTCACAATCTTTTCAATTGGTCAATCTTTTTTAACGTAATTTTGGCTTGTAAGCATAAAAATATTAAAAAGAAAAGTATATCGAAAGCGAATGAAATAAGATCGATCAATTGATGAGAATATACATACATATATATATATATATATATATCGAAGAATATTATCTTTTCTATTCTCTGAAAAGATGAATTTAAATCAAACCTTTATCCATTGTATCACTTGGTTAAGGAGAGACTGACATCTGGTTGCGAACAAGCGCAAGTTTCTCGCATCGTCGAAACATTGAGTTGAATTCCGTCGATAAGGAAGGTGACGCGCTCTCTGCGAGTCAAATCAACCCTTAACCTTACCACCAAACGGTAACTCCTGATATTTTCATATCCATCAATACGCTTCTTTAACTATCGATGATTTGATTGTTTCTATCAACCGTAGGTATCTGCAAAAACATGCACGATAACATGTTTTAGTCTTTACGAATCGAAAATGAATTATCTTGCTCCGATAAGCTGAGAATTTTATTTTGATCTTGTTTTTGCTCGAATAATAAGAAATCGCTAGATATTTAAAGGGTTAAGGAAACAGGTCAAGGAAATTCGCGCGATAATCGATTCGTGAAACGTAGAAAACGCGAAAAACAGATCCATTTCGAAATTATTTATACTTGGAAAATTGATTGTATCATTGTTTACTCCTCGTCTCGTTTTTCCGAAATCTTTAATTTCAATAAAAATTTTTTAATCACGATAGAAAATCGATAGTATATCAGAACGGAAACAGTTGGGAAGGATTCACAGGTATATCGCCGGAGTGGCTTTATTTTCCGGAACGTGAAATGAACGTGATATAAACGTGGAAGCGGAAGGGCCGGGGAAACTGTTTGGGATAACTGTCCGCCAGACTTAATGGAAACCTAAGAATAAATTTATGTCAGCCGGCCACTCAAAATGCTAATGCGGCCGGGAAATATTAGAGAGCGAGAAAGAGAGCGGTGGAGGAGAAAGGGGAAGAGGAGGAAGATAGCGGAAAGAAGCTACGAGGAGAAACTACTCTTTCGAAGTCAACGCTTCGCTATCGTGTACACTCTTTATCGTGTAACTATGTATATTTAGAAAACTTGCAACGGCTCGTTCACTCGTAAATCCGTATCACAGCTATTCTTACACTCGCCCAATTGTTATCTAGCGATAAAAATAAATTGCTCCTCGTAGATGTTAATTATGAGTCTCCGTTTCTAATTAAGAGTTCGTTAAGCCAGAGGTAATTAAAATTGATAAACCACTATCGCGACTACTCTGATAATTAATTTCACCGCCGATTCCTTTCCTCCCTCCCCCTTCCTCTCTCCGTTCTATTCTTTTTCCCTTTTTCTCCTCTTTAATTCTTTTTTTTTTTTACTTTGTTTCCTTTCGTTCGATTTTTCACTTCACTTTCACGTTGTTATTAAAGAGGATATCCTTAGGGAAAGAAATGAATCGAAAAAAGGGGGATAAGAAAAACGAAAGAAAAAGAAAAAGAAAAAGGGAAGAAACGTAAGAGAAAGAAGAAGCACGTCGAAATCTCCAGATTTTTCAAGATGGACAAAAAGAGATAAATAGGAAAAAAAAAAAGAAAAGGATAAACGCTTCGATAATGCTCTCGATCTATTAATCGAGTTTATTATAACGATAAAGCTACGTATTTAATCACGCCCAAGAATCAAAAGCATTATCTCTACGTGAGAGGAGACACGTAGGATTACGTCGGGTTCCCAACAACGATGTCAACAAACCAATCAATGCACACACGCTATCGGATAAAGTACACCTCTTTTATGTTCTTGCGTAAAGATACGGGCCGGGAAAGGGGGAAAAGTCGACTAATTATTACATAATACTCGACCTCTAATTGGGTTATAGCGATAAGAAATGTTCGTTATCCGGATTAATGATAATTAAAAAAAGAAAAAAAAAAAAAAAAAGAAAAGAAGAAAGTTCAAGATCTCGGCAAAACAACATCGTTAGCGGAAATTAGGATAATTAATATAAATATTTGTTTCGGATTATTTCTGGATTAAAGCGGAGTGACGGTAAATCCCCGACGACGCTACCGATATTCCCCGCACATATTTCCATTTCCCTATTCATTTCTCAAAAATTGCTTATTTCTGCGACAAGACACAGATAAAATGGGAATACATTTTTTTTTCTTTTTTTTCTTTCTTTTTTTTTTTTTTTTTTTTTGCCGTATCCCTGCAAGCAGGCAGGAAGGTTGGAAAAAAGCTACGAAGAATCCAATTTTTCCCATTTTTCACGCTACCGTTTTCACAGGAATTCGCGAATCGCGTCTCGATATTACGCCGGAAATGTCTCCTCGAAACGAAAGCACACCGCGCGTGAATCGAAGCTCCGTACATTTTCAAACAATGGATAGATGTTTTTGAGATAGCACGGCCCCGCTCGTGAATAGAGGCAAATAACACGCGAGCACGCGATCCGCGCGAATTAATACGCTCGCTACTCATTGTATCCCGGACTATCCTGTCATTGTTTTCATTTTTTTACCGAATCCATCCTACAAATAATTCCTCTTTGCGTAATCACTGATAATTATGATTAAACAAATTATATCCCATTGGATTTTCCACCGATCTTTCCGCATATCCGGCTAAATGCAATCGTCTATCGGATAGATTGAATCGAAATAGAATTGAAATAAAATTGTTACCCATATATATATATATATATATATTTTGGTGCGGATGAGGGGGATATTTTTGATGGCGCGCAATAGCGAGTCACTTGGAAAATTGGGCGCACGCGAAAGAACGCGCATTAATCTCAATTAAAGGCCCGGAGCAGCGTTTCCGATCGATTCAAACTTTTTTTCCTGTAATTCCATTTCTCATTTCAATCGAATCCTAAATTCGATAATCTGATTCGATGAAATTGCGCCCGATTTGCATTGGGAAATTTCGAGCCGCGCTACAGTTCGCTCGCACCTGACGCGTGAGAATAAACTTTTCGGGAAGAATACGAAGAGAGAGGCCGAGAAGAAGGGGGTGAAGGATCGAGGAAGAGGTCACGGAGAAAGGTAAGATGGATTCGGAGCAGAAGAGGGATAAGAAAAGAAAGAGAAGGGAGGGGAAAAGGGATGAGAAAGGAAAGAGAAAGGCTTGGATCGTCTACGACCGGTCGCGTAAAAATGACATCCAGCGATTATCAGCTTGTCACATAACAGTACGAGGCTTTTAATTAATAAAAACCGCGTGGTCACGTGGCCACTATCACCATTCCAATTATCTGGCTTGATTCTCGCGGCGAGAACGCGAGAGTGAGGGAGACGGAAAAGAAGGAAAGAAGGAAAGAAATGTTCAATATTGCGGCAACGAGCCCGATCGAAGGATTTCCGCAATTAGTATGAATCGAGTCGCACTTGGATCGCCATCGAGATTTACGCTCCACGAAATACAATAAACGGGCAAGTTTTCGAGCTGTGAGATTTGAAAGCGTGAAGTGGGGTGTTGCCGTACGCAGTGCGGCTATAATTTAAGAAGAATTCGCGTAATTTCGGACCAAGGAGGAAACTCGGGACTGTTTGGTGAGTTAACGAGTCGTTTAAAATTCTACGAAATCTCGTTTCTTTTTTTTTTTTTTTCTCGCAAACCCGGAACCGACGTCGCGGCGGCACCAACGGCGTCGTTGAAATTTTTTTCCAACCCCCGTCTCCCCTTCCTCCCCTCCCCTATCCTCCCATAGACACGAGACGCTGTAATTGTCGAGGGAGGGTAAAATCTCGCGCGATTCGATTAAACGATCGTAATATTCCTGATTTCTCGTCGCGATGCCAGTTGATTGCCAGGCGGACGCGATGTTTGTAATAAATCGGGAGAAGAGAGGGGAAGAGATAAAACAATTTTTCAACTCGAGCCGCGGATGAGGGAAAGAAATCGAAGGCGAATCTCAAGTTGCGGCCAGTCAGCAATCCGTCTCCCAAACGGGGAGCGGAGAGAAAAATCGAAACGAAGGAAGAGGTCTAACGAACTATATTGTGAACAAAATAAATCGAGAAAATAAAAATGTAAGAACGATGAAGGTTGAAGCGTACCTACTCTCCTCTTTCGACGGAGGAAGGAATACTTGTTTGTTTTATTCAGTCGAGTTCGATTCACTCCAACAGATTACGACGTCTCGATCGAAAAAAGAAAAAATCATGTTTCAGCGAGCAGAAACTTTCCTTTCCTTTTTTTTTTGTTTTTCTTTTTCCTTTTTTTTTTTTTTTGGATGGAAGGATCGATCATCCGTACAATTTCTTGTCTCTACACAATTGCTCCAATTGTACGTTCACGCGCGTAACATGTGCGTACATTCGATCGGATCGTAAATTAATCGTCATTCAAATTTTCCATTTTCCCAACGTCATATGCCTTTTCTTTTTCCTTTTTTTTTTTTTACATTTTCGTTTCCTGCGGAATACTCAGGATCAACGAACTCATTTTCATTTCTTTCGATCAGTGACCTGATTTTAAAGGGGTCAGTACCATCGTGATCCCAGATGTAATCACTTCAGCACAAATACCAGCCAGTCTCCTTTGTAATTCCCCTTATCGTGCCTAGTAATTACTATTGCCGCCCGGCTGGCTCTTTGACTATTTCGTAAATATTTTCAAGCCTTGTCGTAAAGAACTTTACGTCGATACGGGAAAAAGGTCGACGATTTCTCCGACTGTCGTGTACCATTGAGAAATTAGTCAAAGAGATTTTCATTCCTTGATATCTTGATACACCGAT
The DNA here is from genome assembly GCF_029169275.1 of Apis cerana. Taxonomy (NCBI): domain Eukaryota; kingdom Metazoa; phylum Arthropoda; class Insecta; order Hymenoptera; family Apidae; genus Apis; species Apis cerana. Next base: position 5,727,217 of record NC_083864.1, on the reverse strand, counting down.
ATTTTGTTCGATGAAAAATTAGCAAAAAAAGAGAGAGAGAGAGAGAGAGAGAAAGAAACGAGAAATGGACAAGAAGCGAAGTTTAGACGATGGAGAAAAGCTTGAAATGTTAAATAACAGATATCGACGAAACAGATAACTCGAGCAATATCACGGTATAAAGTAATTTAATCAAATGTCAGACAGAAGTTGGACGAAGAATGTTATGGAATAGTTTCATTTTACCAAGCTATTCCATGCAGTCGGGCGATAAAATTCTTCTCGATTCAAAAGCGACCTTATAATTCTTTTTTATTTTAAATTACAGATATCTCGAAATTATGGAGGAAACGGAAGGAAGAAAAGAGAAGTCGTTTCCGATGGCAAAAGTGGTGGATGCCGCGCGAGTTTTAGGCTTTCCGGATAATTCAACAAATTTGGAAGATTCCGACGAGTCGAGGCGAAGCACACGCGGCACGTGCCTCGCCATACTCGACCTCGTTAATCATGCGCTTATCGTTGGTCTAACGGGGTACACCCTCTATCATTCGTGGGGTTCCAACGTGGTCAATTTACACACCATCTTTTGCACGATTGGGGTATGTATATCTCGATCGATAATAAAACATTTTTCAAACGCATTCCCTCGGTTTAAGATCATCCCTCTCGGATTCCATGCAATTTCTTCCACCGTCTCCAACGCCTCCTCTCGCTCCATGACAAAAGACCGCGATAAGGGAGTCCCGCAGACGGGAAAAGGCGAACAAAACGAAGAAATTTCCGGATGAAACCTGAAAACAGTCCAACATAAACTGTGAAATTGAATCAGGGAGAAGTTTGCGCGAACATCGTTCGCGGTTTAATCGCTCAAAAGAAGGCGAAAGCTTCTTTGCTAGCTGGCTGACGAAAAGAAAGGAACGAAGGAAAGGGGAAACGAAGAGAGAAAAGAAAAAAAAAATTCCAAAGAACCATGGAAAAAGTTTTCGCTTACCCAAGAGTATCCTCCGTGACGATTGCGCCCGATTCAAATCGCATCGTTTATTTTCCACACTTTTTACACACACCTCCTGCAACAACGAGATCGAAATTCAACTATCTGAGACCTGTGCTCAGACGCCTGCTCCAACTATACGACTTTGTCCCTCTCCCGAGGGGGAAAGACCGAGAGAGCCCAGCTAACCGAAGTGGCCAAAGAAGTTCTAACGACTTTGCCCAACGACTGCAACTTCCGCTGTGACCGCTCACGACTCCATCTCTTACCCTTTTCAGTACGTCCTGCTGATGTCGGAGGCCATTCTCGTGTTTGCCGGTGACAGTGTTTTGACCAACTTTCTTTCAAGGGGTGCCAAACGCCACCTTCACTGGATCCTACAAATTCTCGGCCTGATCCTCATCGTTTCCGGCGTGGTGGTCATGTATCGAGTGAAACCGGTGCATTTCAAGTCCATTCACGGGATTCTGGGCATCACTTCCACCGTTCTGGCCGTCTTCTTGTCCGTGACCGGCTATCCCGTTTTTATAGCGGCCAAACTTCGAAATGTGATAAAACCTGTCGCGATTAAATTCGGCCACAACTTCTTGGGCATATCATGCTTCGCGATCGGGATGGCAGCTCAGTGTTACGGTTACACTTACATCTTCAAGTCGGATCTTAAATTCCTCTTTATAATAATCGTGGTTGCGATCATCGCTCTCTCCGTGAGAAGAGCAATTCCGTCTCTCTTCCGACAATTTCTAGGGTTATTCGGATAAATTATTTCTCTTTCTCTCTTTCTCTCTATCTATCTATCTATCTATTTATCTCTCTATCTATCTATCTATCTATTTATCTCTCTCTCTCTCTCTCTCTAGAATACGAGGAAACGTACGATCCAGACGAGGGAGAGGTTCGATCGAGGAATAAAAATGAGACGAGAATTTCTCCTTTTGTACCTTTCATCGAGCGAAATCGGTCGAAACGTAAATTACGTAATATCATAATTCGATCCTTAAAACGATACTGTGCAAAACATTGTTGCACTCGCGGCAATGTCGCACAGGGGAATCCGATCAACGCCCATTGGAAAATACATATTCCATTAACGAATGACACGATACGAACGCGTGATCAAAGTTCAATTATATAAAGTCATTACGCCTCTATGTTTCGACCAACGCGTTTATTGCTTATCCATCTCGTCGTGTGCGTCCACGTTTACACGGCGATTATTATATACGCGTTTCCGTTTCCACGAACAAGAAGGGTGACATCGAATTATGTATCGAAGTATCGTTCTTTTTTTCTTTCCGCATCGGATCGGGGAGTAGATTATTCATCGGACCGCGTGCTCACGATTGTTATCTGTCAATTGACGATAAACGAAATCCGATCGGTGAAGCTCGATTAACGGGCAGGTCGAAAAGGTCGGGGAAAAGGTTGGAAAATTAGCGTAACGTTGTTTGAAAAAAAAAACGCTCTTTTCATACGGCGTTACTATTAACCCGTTCGTTGGCACGTATAACAAATTGGAAGAAAGCATCGTTCCAGAAATTTTCAGCGTTTCGAGAAGCGTTCGATCGTTCGATATATGTATACACGTATATCTATACGTATACGTGTATTTATACGTTGGTATTAGACGATCACGAGAAATGTCTAACGAATATTTATTCGCGAGTGGCTGTCTGTTTACCATATTGAAAGGTGTAGACGATGCTTTCTCGAGGACGCAATACGCTTCGTCGGTGTATACGATGATGCAAACACGCATATTCGATGCATATTCGTATGCACGCAAATACGAACGACGTTTGCGCATAGAGTCAAACGTGAGCGCATTAATTAAGAGATGATACGCGACCCTTCTTCGTTATTCTTGATGAGTGATCTAATTTTTTTTCACGAGGAGAAAAAAAATGGGAGAGGAAGGAGGAGAAGAAAAGAAAGGAAGAAAGAGTTTTGATAAAACACGATCGAGAGAACGCTAATTTAAATGAAGAGAAACGTTTGTTCCCCTCGTCGAATCGACTTAATCTTTATATAGTACGAATATATCGAAAGCACTTATGAATTTTTTTTTTTTTTTCTTTTTAAATCATCACTTCGACGATACTTTTTCGTCGAATCATACACGTTTTTATACACGTTTTTCCACGTGAGTTTCGAAGAATCGAATATCCTGTTCAAATACGCGTTAGAAAACATTTGTATTCCCAACGTGAAATATTCGAACGCTTTATTCCAAGTAATTTTCATTAATTGCTGTTTCCAGAAAAAATTCGTATTATTTTCTCAATTTTTCGCGACGCGGAATCGGGCATGTTTCGATAGTAATTAATTGATCACAGAGATGGATATAAATTATTATTATTCTGATTATCAAATTTACGAAAAAGAGAGACAGAGAGAGAGAGAGAGGGAGAGGGAGAGAGGGAGGAGGGAGAGGGAGAAGTAAACAATTAAATAAACAAATAAAAGAGAAAAAAAAGATGAAATAAATAAAAAAAGTATATGGACTTATTCGAGGGAATTATTAATCGTTACAGTTCGTTATCGTTATTATTTGCGCTCATCGATTGATTCGAATTACCTCGTTAAACCGTGAAATTATTCGGCCGTCATCTCTATATTAATTCGTTAGACGCTAAATAAACGTTTTTTCCCAACGATATTCTTGCCTGGAAAAAAATGGCCGACTCGAAAAATATTGCAGAAATGAAATAGAGATTCCATTTTTGCCGAGGGTTTATAACGAGCGAATACAACGCACCTGCAGCCCCTACCACAACCGTGTGTTGAAATATGTAAAAATTTAATTAGAATTACATATCGGGCGTTTGTAGCAACAAAAATGGAACGAGGAAACTTTAGAAATCCAGGATGAAAACATCGCCACGGTCCAGATACAACTTGGCAGCGCAAAGTTATATTATAAATATTAACATTATATTCAAAAGCAATCGGGGAAAGAGGTACGTACACGCATGTAGTTTAAACTCCCCCCCGTTTAACGGGAGTTCACCTATTGTATGAATAATTCACGTTCCGTCGTCAACTTATAACGCATTAAATATTCACGGGGCGTGCGTTAAATTCGAACAGGCGTTTGAATTTTTCATATTTTAAGACCAGCGAGCCGTTCTGGTCATTCGGCGAGCGCGCGGCTCCTTCTTCGCGGCTTTTCGCCCGTTTCGAATCTCGCTCCGCGTCGAACGAGCCGAAGCCTAAAAAGCCGTTGTTGAGCGGGGAATAATAAAAAAAAAAAGAAAAAGAGAGGGAGGAAACGAGTAACCGGGACCGAAAAAAAAAGAAAGGCGAGGAGAGGGGGAACAAAATCAACGAGCGTAACGCGAGCAAAAGTTCCGCGGGAGGAGAATTGTGCAAAAAGTTGGGTGAAAAACTATTTTAAACGCGTGACCAGTGAAACGGCGAGCTCGGGTGAATTAATCACGAATTAATGAAAAAGAGGGAAGTTACGGTATCTACGGTGGTGATCCCGCGGAACGGAATCATTTCTCCGCTGAAAAATAGAGTTAAAACAAAAACGATGGAGGAAAAAAAAAAAAACGAAAACAATTCGACGTGCTTTTTACGCGTAAATTTGAATGGTGAGAGCGCAGTTACCATTATTACAGACGTTTCGCCATTACTTCCCCTCCTCGCGCACGGATCCTTCTCTTTCCCTTAATCCATAGTTTCACTCGCCATCTACTTTACGTGCTCTTAAAAAAAAAAAAGAAAAAAAAAGAAACGTTCACCTGAGCCTTTGTTCCAGCGGCTTCGGTATAGTGACTTTTTTTCCCCCCACCACTCGATAGTTCCATCGAATGGACGATTTATGCTGATGCATTTACGGCCGTCCACGGTTGGCGACAGGGTGCATTGTTTAGTTGCATGCAGGCCGCATATCGTCGATTCGACGTTCGCAGCCCGGCATTGGAACGGAAAATTGTAACGTAGGTGCTGATAACGTTTCGCCGAACGACCGATATCGTCCGCATCGAATACAGGGTGATCTTTAATTGCGTGTCGATGCTTCGAACCGCGACTTGCCATAATCCCTCTTAGCGTACAGTGTCGAGCAAGGGTGTGAGATTACGTTTCACACGGGGATAGCACGAAACGTCATTCCGCCAAGATTGACCGAGATTAATGGTACAGCTGCTTTGCTTTCGCGATTACCTCGTAAGCCAAATTAATCGCGTTTCATACCTCTTCAACGCTTTATACGATAATCGTCGATTAATCGTAATTTCTTTTCTTTCTTTTTTTTTTTTTTTTTTTTTATAACATCCAATTACGGGATCAAATTGCGCGGCCAAAAATTGTTTCGTGATAAAATTCTCTATTTTAATCTTCTCGTAATTTTTTCATGGGTTCATCGTTGTCGCAGTAACACAGAAAATAATCCAATTTTGTATCGCTATACAAAAAAAAAAAAAAAAAAAAGGAAAAAAATCATAAAACAACGGATTGAACGCTATATTTTATCCGTAAAGTTGGAAACTTTTGGAAAAGTAGAAGCGAGTAAAATAAGGATGAGAGTGGAGAAAGAAGAGAATGAAACAAGGAATAATCTCGTCCATTTTTAAGGCGAACAACGTACGCCACAGCGAAGTTTGATCACCCCGTAGATCACAGGCTGACAGTGCATGTATATGCGCGTAGGTTCGCGGTCACCTAAAATCGACCAGGAACTTTTATAATCCGTATCCGACAACGAAGTGACGGACGAAACAAAGTTACACCGCATGCACGACTCTTGCGAAGTTCTCAACCATAAAATTCCACGCCGGTTCCACGCTCGATCGAACGTAAACTGCGTGTCTCTATTCCCTTTTATGAAGGCCAGCCATTTCGAACTTGCGTACACTCGAGTGTATAATAATAACGATTTAAAAATCTCTACTACTAGAATCTTCACTGCGCTCTTTCTCTCTGTCTCTCTCTCTCTCTCTCTCTCTCGTTTGCGATCGATCTCTCTCTTTCCGCCTCTCTCACGGCCGAGTATCGAGCCGCGAAATCGAGCGAGAAAACGGACATGTTGTTAATCCTAGAAACGGGCAAAACGGGAATTAACGGTGGCAAATTTCTCATCGGTTTTGGCTAGACGTTCCCTCCAATAAGTGTGGTTTCGGATATGGCCAGCCCGCTCCGCTGTATTTTAGGATATTCGTTTCACCGATGGCACGGGAGAATCGTTGTAATCCTCGATGAAATATTTAAATTCCTGAAGAGTGGCAAAACGAGAGAGGGGTTTAATTAAAAACGAAAAAAGGAATATGACACGAGCGAGGGAAAAAACAAGAGCAGGGATAAAGGTGGGATAAAAGGTAGAGAGGGAGGAAAAAAAAAAAAAGAAATTTGAGATGACAATTACATTTCGAGTAACATTTCGTTTTTCGGGGGAAACGGAGGAACAACGACACTGTTAATTAAACGCGACAGATAGTAACTGGAGACTATAATATCGGATCGGTGGTCTTTTAACTTTCATGTTTCACAATGTATTCATTATCCCCCGTAATTAGCATACGTCATGAATTAATGGTTAATAAAGCCGCTTTTGTCCCGTGCCGAAAAGCGGCTCGATATTGCCCATCAACCAAAAGCTAGTTTCATTTTTTCCTCGTAAATCACCCCCTTCGCTCTGCGACGCTCGAATCACCGATATACCTTCTCCTCTCTCTCTCTTCAATCACACTCCTCCTCGATTGGAGCTAGAATTATACATATGCATGCGCGAATCGAATCTCGTCGTGGTTATCATTCATCCACTAGGCCACAGGTATCGGTCTGGGAAATCAATTAATGTAAATCAAAAGCCGACGAACGAAAGAGAAGCCCGCTCGTTCGTTCCCCCTGCACAATCATAAATAAATATATATATATATAAATAGGTGTACACATGCTCGTCTGTCGAAAAGGGGATACGTACCATCTCGTGCATCCTCTGGCCAGCTACGACTCTATTCCGAGCTGATATCGGGCGACGCGTACACGCAAGATTACACGCGACTGTCGGCGGGCCGATTGTGCGCGCGGTTGAATTATGTCCGCAAGTTGCCGGACGTCGACCGCCACGATAGCGACACGCTGTGCGGTGCACCGAGCGAACCGGTTATGTTTCATTTCGGCCCTGCCACCATTCTAATGGAACCGAATCGAGGGAGCATCGAGGCGAGGGGGGGTGGTCTATACCCGCCGGTCAGAAATATCGACTCGCTTTGTGAACACCTTCGTGAAACTTTTACCGGTTCGATTGATAGATGGACCATGACGGAGGACCTCTTTCCTCCTTCCTCCCTCCCTCCCTTCCTCCTCTCGCCCACCCCTCCCTCGTGTCGTTTCGTTGCCGGAATACGGAACAAGTTCGAGCGGGAGTTTAAAGTCCGAGTAAATTCGTTTATAAGAAACGGGGGAAAGGGAGCGTGAAGAAACGAGGGCGTTTTCCTCATTCGTATGAAATATAACTTTTCCCTTTTATATACGGTGTTAAGTTTTAACTCCCCTTGATTATCCAAGGGGAGGGGAAAACAAGTCGTCGAATATCGATTCGTTTCTTTCTTCCTTTTTTCTTTTTTCTTTTTTCCCCCCCTCTACCATCCGTTGTGACGGATAACTCGAGCCGCGTGTTATCTCGTCCGAAACGTGCGTTCGATTAATACGGTTGACACGGTGCGAACGAGGGGGGGTGGGGGAGGGGGAGGATGATTTTGGGTCAACGCCAGATTTTAAACTCATTAAATACGCGCCGTTCGGACACACATACTTGGGACAGAACGCATTTATCTGCTGTTCCGCGCACACCGGTTATTCCCATTCGCTCCGATTTCGCTCCCCTGTTTGCGCGAGACGAAATATTTTCCTTCCCTCCTTCCTCCCCCTCTTTCCCCCCTTTCCGCTCTAACGGTAGAGAAATTGATTTAACTACAGGAAATAGGATGTATAAATCATTCCCGCAACGCGTAATTCTTTTGTGAAACGAAACTAAAGAGAGAGAGAGAGAGAGAGGAGGGAGGAAAGAGAGAGGAAAGAAGAGAATTGATCGAAACGTGACTTTGTTATATCCATGGATATATTCGTCTTGCTCGATTTCGAATTTCATTCAGATATCTGATACGTAGGCCCGCAACTTCATCGCGGTGGGATTCCCTCCATCATCGTCAATTTGTCAATCATTCGAATTTGTCCGGCTAAACGGTTCGTAAATTACAATAAAATCGATCATATTTCGGGGAATAAATTATTGGCTCGTCGAAATCCCTCTCGTAACACAATCATAAATCATTCGCAATTTCGTTCGACGAAAGAAAAGAGATAAAGAAGAGAGAGAGAGAGAGAGAAAAAGGAATGGCTACATTGCAATAACCGGTTTATCAAACGAAATCAGCGATTCTTTCCTCATGGAATCGTTACATCCGTAGTATCAACAAGTTATATCTGGAAAAGCATAGATTGGGATTCCCCGGTATATTTCCAGATAACGACGAAAACGCAACGATAGCGATACACGTGCGGGAAAGAATCCGGCCGCGAGGAGGAAAACTTTTGTATCCGTGCAAATCCGTGATGACGACTTTTTCTTTCGATCAGTTTCGAATCGTATGCTTGGCCTTGATGACGGCCTCGTGTCAACGAGGAAAATGGAATGAGGAAAAAGAAGAGGAAAAAGAAAGAAAAAAATACGTGGATTCGATGAAATTTTCACGACCGATTATCATTCACGTAAGAAGAGAAGGAAGTTTAACTCCGTTTGAAAATCGATCACGAACTCTCTCTCTCTCTCTCTCTCTCTGTTCCCCCCAACTTTAAACTCCGTCCCTCGATCTGACCGAAAGTTTGCCCTATATAGATATACATACGTACAAAACGAGAAATTCTTCCTCTTCTTACAGTCTTAGGACGTCGTCGCTCCTTTTTTCCTTCTCACGAGTGAAACTTAGTTCGACCCGTCTTAAATCCAGCCTTATGCAATCAAACAGGAATCGGAAACTCGTGCGAGAGAGGAAACCGCGGTAAAAGAGGCATCTTGGCATCTTGCTTCTTAACTAACTTACCTTTTCACACCAGTTTTTTTCGCGTTTGACTTCGCGATATCTTTCTTCCATCGATCTAACTTATCTCATTTACCATCCTCAAGCCATCCTTCCCAAGCCCTGCCAAATGGACTTCCCATTTTGAAATCTTCCCCGTGAATCGGGGGATACTTTCGACGACGTAATTTACGATAAGATACGCGTAGAATCGATGAGAAACAGACGACGTCGTTTCGAAACACTTCGATCGCGTTGCTCGAGATAACCACGCGATAGCGATCGATGACGGTGCTCTCCCAACCCCGTCAACGAGGTGACTGCGTTTCGTTGAACCAGAAGCAGAGGCAGAAATTGCGAAACGATCTTTCCTTTCTTTCTTCCTTCTCTTTCGAGCGAGGAAGGGTGGGGAGAGAAAGATCGTTGCACGATTGCACTCGGTTGTCCGGATACACCTGTATCTCTTCGTAATTTCGAATTCCGCGATCGATCGACTCCGCAACGAATTACCCATGCGAATCGCGGTTTGTTATCTCTCCCTTTAACAAAAGAGTCAACCGCTTCGTGATCGTACGCCATTATACCGTTAGAATAGGCCGAGTTTCTACGATCGTTTCTACGATCGATCGAGATCCGATCTGACGCCAGATCGTGTGCATCTTTTGTGCGGGGCTACGAGGCTTGTACGGAATTGGAAAAGGAATTTCCAATTCGTCCGACGCTGGGACAATGCTTTTATTAAAAAAAGCTTCCATTCAAGAAAATATTCGGTACGGCTTGAATCACCGCGACGCTGATGGCATCACGACCGTCTTATAATTTATACGGGATACATTTATTCAAAATGTATCTGCTCGCGCGGCGGGATTAGTTCGCGTCTCGTATCGGGCGCGATTCAAAGTGAGAACAAAGTAGATGCACGGCGATAAAATTCACGGCGGTAAAAGTAAAACTTTTCTCTTCGATTTTTTTTCGATCGCGATCGTACATATGGAGTATCGTAAAGTGGCGATAATGATTGCCGATAGCGCAACGTCGCGCAACTAGCTGCGCTCGAAATCGAATTTTTTTTCTCCCTCTCTGCCTTTCTTCCCCTCTCCCTCTCTTACGTTTTTACAACGTTGAAAATTCAATTTATCCTCTCTCCTCCTTTCCACCCTCCGCGAACAATGCCCACGCTCCGCCCTTTGTTCCGATAGAAATTATTTTTGTATAAGACCAGATATAAGCATTAACAGGCTCGATATCGATCCCGTTGTTCCATTTTTATTCCGCCCCCGGATGGTTTGCCACCGTTCCATAAAGAATGTACGTTTCGCGACGAATAGAGGCGCATATACAGGCCGATTCGCGATTGGAAAAAGTCGCTTCAGGTATTTTCCCGGCTATACACGGGAATGTTAATGGTAATTCCTCAAAGAGTCCCGATCCCATCCTTCTATTTCGCAGCACAATTTTTCGCGACACGTGGAACGTGTCACGTGTTATAAAACTCCCCGTAAAAGTCGGAATGGAATATTATCGAGTATTGTATCTGTATCGTAACGCGATGTATCATCTTTCTTTTTAAGCTCTCACCGAGCGGCATCGAGTTTCTCCCTCGTAAACAAAAAAAGGTTATCCTTCCCTCTGAAAAGTGTATCACGCCCTCGGATGTATGCACGCGGGCAACCGCATAAATATTTCTTTAAAATGCATTTTGCGTAGCCCGAGAACCCACGGGTATCGCGGGTATCTATATGCACGTATACGTGAGCACCTATCCTCCACTGGATCATCCTGTTGTTTCGTCAAAGTCGTTACATCCGCGCCAGGCAGCGTATAATCCTTCGACAACGGGGACAAGCTCGCTGTTGTATGCATAACACCGTGAACTTGTCACAAGGTAGAACCATTGCGCGTCAAAAACCATTTTACCATTTTATCCAGGTCCGACGGAAATCTAATCCAGCACGAAAAACGTATTTCTTCCTGCTCCAGTATAAAAATATATATTTCCCTGTTTCGATGTAAAGGGAACCACAAGTATACAGTACAGTAGTTTACAAGACCTTCTTTTTTTTTTTTTTTTCCTTTCTTTTCTTGTTGTTCGCGCAACGCGATCCCGTTATTACCACGGTGGAAAAAAGAATCCGCGATTTGTGCCGCTTCAAAAAGGATATCGTGCGTGAATCGCGTGTGTATGAATTTTTACTTTTTCACGGGTTCAAGCTAGCTTTGGCGAATACGATAAAATTCACAGACTATTAACCGTGTACGTCGACCCTTCGTACCTTGAAATATTCATCGGAACCACGTTCAATATTTAAAGGCTTTCAAATGCATGTTTCACCGCAATTACGTTAGCCATCTATGTGTCTGGAAGCGTATTGCGCAATTAGACACGTTTGCGCTAAAATTTTCCTTTTCCGTTGTTCGACAAATTAATTGTTACGACAAGTAACAATATTTTACATTTTCTACATGTGCACAGTGGTCACATTTTCCGATTACTCTTTTCATTTTCTTTTTTTCTTTTTTTATTGTTTCTTTCGTTTCGTATTTTTCTCCCTCCCTTTTTTATTTTTTCTTCTAACCGACCGCGCGCACGTGGATTTGTAATAATGAAAAATGGTCCATTTCGAAGAATGCTCGCTTCGGTTGAAATCAACATCGAACTATTTGTATGCGCTTTTTACATATACGTAAAGATGTATGTAGGTATGCAATAACCATTGTACGTCTTGATCCACCTTCTCAACCGCCAGAGGAGGAACGCAAACAAATTTTTCTGAGACGTGGATCGATGTCGGGCGACTATCTTAAGTGGATGACGCGGTCCAAAGGGCATCCAAAACGAGTTTGTTCTGGCTTTGGATGGCACGAGCTAGCTCGATCGTCGTATATAACAATCAGGGCTTATCACGGTTCGTCGGTAAAAGGCTGACGAGGCGTGGGTCAATCCCAGCCTGGTCGATAAGGTCATCGAGCTGGCGAACACAGTCATTTCCCGACACCGACCAGGTACTTGGTAGAATTATCCTCGTTGACGAGCGGGTAGGGCTTAGTGGCCGTATTATGGGCTTGGAATTTCTTCCGGAAATTCGCCTAAGATGAACGAGAAACACGTTCCTCGGCCCATATCCCGAGAATAATATACCGAGTTGGGCTGCCCCGATTTTTAACGAGCCTGATTAAAACTTGGTGCTCTTGGTGTTACAAGAACAAAATCTTTTCGAATCTGGATATGGCGAAAATATAATTGAAAAAAAAATAGATAATTTTATTGTTCGAGATCGAAGAGACGTAGTAACGTGGCGTAACGCGCGTTACTTGGCTTTACGTTTATGGCTTTACGATGTCATCTCCGATTGTGCATCTTGGTTCGTTGCGTCGAATACACACCATATGGAAGATGAAATCGTGTCTTTGGATTTTTTTATTTATCTTGGTGCGTTTAGATTTATTTGCAAAAATCTGAATGACGCAATTAACGCAATATCTTTTAACCAAAGTTACACACATTAAAAAAACGATATCCTGAATTGAATCACGGGTACAATTCGTTGTCGAAATGTGGAAAAAAAATCTGAATTCAAATTTATTGAAGAAATCCTGCATAAGAAAAACGTAAAGGTTCGAATCTAGTTTTCGATCCGTTTCCAGTTCCGTTCTGTTCTTTTCCAGTGTTTTTCCGAAGCACCGCAAAACCGAGCATCGTCCGCAATAAGCATTCTTATCGATCTTCCCCTAGATGGTGTCGGTCGACCGCTTCTACGAGCTTTTGCTTGGTAATTGCGAAACAATTAAGAATACGGATATCGCTAAACCGGTTTAATCAAGCTTCATAGAATTGGTTCGCCTCGATCCTTCCAAATGCCGGGAATTAATTCGCTAATCCCGAAAACTTAGCGAAAGGAAATTGTATTCGGCTATTTCCTGGCTGATATTACTCGATATTACAAACGAAAACGAATTTCTTTCGTCGATTTCATCGCGGTGTTCCGTTTCCTAGAACTGAAAGAACAGGACGAGTGTATATTTCGCAAGGATGAATAAACGGATACGGGGTGAATGACGATTCAACTGAAGATAAAGTTTGAATAGCCTTTACCAGAATTGCCGCCTAAGTGCATTAAAACTTGAAGCAGTTACCAACTGAGATTACGGGCGGGATGTCTCTTACACTTTCCAGGTTTTGATGCCGCCAACTTCTAATTCGTTAGCTTGGTTCGCGCATCAATCTTCGTCCTCGTTTTCGCTCTTCCCTCCCCTTCCCCCTTCCCCTTCCGCTTCCTTATTCAAATCGATAGGAGCGAGAAATCCATCAAAAATGAAACTCGGGGCCAACTCGAGGAATGGCGAGCACGGTGTTACAAAGTTGAAACAGCGGCCGATGTCGGTCACGAAAGTTGAGGGAAGCATTAGCAAAATTTCCATTTAATTTTGCGTCGAGCGGCTTCCCGTTCAAAATTACGGGGACCGTGGTTTCTCGAGTCGGCGGCTCTGTTTTCTGATCGATCATCGTCACGGAATCATTTCATCCCCGCCTATAAAGGATTGCTTGCGCGTCGATGAGGGTTGTAAAATGAGCGGCCGGAGCTTCGAATTACCGATGTGTACGACCGCGGCGCAAGAGAGACAGAGCATGCTGGGGAATACAATTGATTCGCATCTGTGGAAAGTGTCCCCCTCCCGGATCTGTCTGGCCTACAACCGATCGCACACGTCTCGAACCGGAATTAGGAGAGTGCGTCCTTTGTGCTACGTGGACATTGATATCTGTTACGTCGTGGTAACGTGATTCGATTCCTAGTCGCGATCTTGTTCCAAAGCTGAAACTTCCAAACGCGCTCGGCTTACAACGTTACCACCACCACCTAAATCCAATCGTGAGAACGTTGGATCAATAATTAATTATCGGAAATAATTGTGACACATCGATCGAGTTTCTTTGAAAAAAAAAAAGAGTATACCTGATCTCCATATTGTTTTTTCTATCCCTAATAAAGTAAATACGTACGTGTTTCGTTGTAACGGGATGGGATCCGATCTCTTGCAGGAAATAATTCCACCACTATCGAAGACACAATTTGGAAACGATCCATTCGATCCTGTTCCCGTTGACGAGACGATTCCGAATAGATTAGAGTCATCTTTCTGGAATAATGACGTCCAGATCTGGTAGCTGTTGGTACACGATATTAACGATTCAAATTTATCACGCTCGAATGACGGTCGGTGATTGCGGGCCGAGGGTGATTCGCGCCTCCTTAAAATCGGGTCAACGGGAAATGGTTCCTTGGAAAGAAAGAAAAAAAAAAAAAAAAGAAGAAAAGAAAAGGAAGAGAAAGGATAAAAAACGATCGAACGTAAACAAATTAGACAAATTTCCCGACGCTTTTTTTTCTTTTTTATAATCGTTAACACGATTATAAGGCGAGATACGTGTACATATTTATACATAGTTATTCGGTATTCGCGTAAGTTCGAATGGATCGAATAGATTTCATCGGAATGCAAGCAGGATGATATAAATGTTTTAATTTTGGAATTCGGTCTTTGAATATATCGGCCGGAAGCTTAGTAGTATTCCCCAACGGTGCAATATTCCGGGCAAGTCGAACAGGAAGGTGAAATCACCTCTGGGAAAGTAATTCTCGTTGCATTCCAGTTCGGTATCGAACCACTCGATCAAGTGCGTTTGATGGTGTGCATGGTAAACATATAATCGAGTGCCGATTAAAACCGTCTTTAATCGGGGGATAATACTTGTTGTATTCGTGATCGCGAAATTTAGTTTCGATCACGTTCCCTGGCTATCGTCTAAACCGATTCCCCCGATAAATAAATCATCCGGTTTGCATAATTTCGACGATGGAATCCTGGTAATGTAAAGAGGGGAACAATACATCATCCCCTCGACGCAACCGCAAATTTTTTCCACCGCGGTAACGGATCGTTTGAGCATCCACTCTACGTCAATTAATGGCATCATAATTCTTGAATAGTTTCGATGCGGCGTAATAATCAATTAGTGCCGATTGAGAGGAGCGGTAATTTTAATGTGGCAAACAATGCCATTAGCATGCAGCTATTATCGGAGACCGAGGCTTGAACTGTGTCACGGCGAAATTATTCTCTATCTCTGAAGGAGAAGTGGAGAAAAGTGGGAGACGAAGGGAAGGAGAGAGTGGAGGGGGATGGAAGAGGGGAGGGGGAGAGAAAGGGTTGGAAACGAGAGAGAGAGATATGAATGAAAATGCTTATGCGCCACGAATCCATCGCGTTCCGTTAGTATTTTACTTCGATAAAGAGCCGCCCCGGTTACATTACACAGGCGAATGAAAATATCGACTATTGTGTCGCGAAACAGTGTCGGGATATAATTCATTACTTACATCCATCTCCCACTTGGCTGGACCACGGATCTGTACAAAGATTAGAGAGACATCGGGACGGTATAAATGAAAAAGAAAGAAACAAAAAAAAATTTATTCGAGACATTCGAACCGAGAGGTGATATAAATGGTCTATTACCATTGCGAATACCGTGAATAATTGAATTTTTCTCGCCTTTCTCTCAGCTTTCAAAGTCGAGAGTGGAATTTATATGAAAATTTTATTCAACCGTAAATGAGATTAACATTGTGCGACGTTCGTAACATATTTATATATATATATGTGTATATGTATATATATATATATATATATGTTATGTATACGTATGTACATATACAACAGACAGCGACTATATCATCGAACATCACATTAAATTATCCATCGCTTTAACTTACATAAATCAAATTCCTCGCCGAACGATGATGATGGTCGAGCGGTGGAAGAAATATTATCGTTTAAAATCGATCGAGTGATCGGGATCGATCCATCTTGTATGAAGAGATCTCTCTCGGTATGTATACTCTCTCTCTCTCTCTCTCTCTCTCTCTCGATGTACATGTTCACACACGAGAGCTTTTCGTTTGCTCCCATCGAAATCCGGGCACGCAAGCTTGATAATACCATTCGGTTTATTATTTGCAGAAACTGGATTATCGTCGTTGACAATGTGTACGGTTACGAGAAACAGCTGTCTACCTAGGAAATAGTGGATTAGCTTTGGGAACATGCGGTAATACTAACGCTGCGAAACATCGTGGTCCAAGAAAGTCGTCTTGCGTTCTTCTCGTGATAACAGGGATAACGGAAACGGATTCTCTCTCTCTTTCTCTCTCTCTGTCTCCCTCTAATAAACGATTTACCATATAATTTATAGATCGACTAACAACCGACATAGAAAATATATGTACAATAAAATTTGATTCAACGAACAAACGAAAGATCGATTGGCGCAATCGACTTTGGATCTCTACAACCCTTCTGTTTCCGTTTCTCTCTAACGCGATACGCTAAAAAAAGACACGATTACTCATCATTCGCTCACCCGTCGAATTCTAAAAAATCGTCGCCTCCCAGACAATTTCCTCGCCTTTGCGATAATTTCCCATAACCGGTTAATAATCGCCGAAGGTGATTTCCTTCCAACGGTGTACAACGCATCTGAGCACGGTCATTTCGTGGACGTCGTAGATAGAACTAATTTGGACATTATGAGCAAGGTCGTCGTGTGCGGAGCAAGGCAACGGAAGATAATGTCGTTAGGCTGTGCTGCATTACACCGGGATTATCACGATTAATTACGCGCACCTGTACGCGTGTAGGCCGAATACGCAGTATTCCATATAGATCTGTGCGAACGTTCTCCCTCCCCCTTTTTTCGACTTTGCGTTTAAAAGCGTTGGAAGGAGGAGGAGAGGGAGATCAACGATTCATTATATACTTTCTCGAACGAGAAGAGCCTCGCGATCGTTTTCACTTTCGTCGTTCGCACCTTTTTTGCAAAATTACGTTGACACAGGTTGGTTGGCAACCGGTATTGTGCGGCGATCTCTCATCGTTCCCATTAACGCGACAAATTTCACGGGAGGAGAACGAGAGAGAAGGAGAGATATAGTTGAACACCGGTTGCAACCGAATAAAGTTGTCGCTACCAGATTTGGTGAGCATCGTTGGAAAGTTTTGCCCGGTAAAATGCGACAGGATTATCGCCATTAATCGCGCCACTCGTCACAGGACAGATTACACAATTACGCTTCTACGGTCGTGATAGTTATACACGGCTTACACATTTACACATATCACAAACGGTGGTTAACAGTGGTGTCGGCGAATCGCGCGAAATGGCAACTTTTGAGCAAACACGTGCCGACACGCTCAACGAAACGTTTTTTTGCGAAATTTTTATTCTAAAACGAGACAATTTCTAATACGGCGTCTGATCATCGGCGACGATTCTTTTTGGTCATTCGCGCGATGCATCGTTCGAAGCACGAACTACCACGGTCTTAAAAGAGATACATACCCGGATCCGTTTCGTTATTTTACACAATTATTCTTATTGTTTCTGTTTCATTTTCTTTTTTTTTCCGCATACATGCCGCACGCAGGCACACGTCATCCCTCTTCTTCTCACTCTCGATTCGATCCCTTAAGAATTACGTAACGTATCACGATAAAGTCGCTCACCTCTTGAAGATCAAAAATTGGTAATTCTAGATCCAACCATAGTCTCTCGACAGGATACAATCTCGTCGAAACAAACTGCACCTGTAATATCATAAAACGCATACAAACACACACACAGAGATACACACATACACGCATGCATGCGACGAAATTTATTCTCTCTCTCTCTTATCCCTTTTAAGTTACTTTATATCAACTTTATATCCGTTTTCCCTTTCCAAGTATTATCACAACGTTTATTTTTCTATATTTCGCACGGCACACGTGGCGGGACACGATGGTCAGTTCGTGGTCGTGGAATGAAACACGAGTTTCAACGTGGTGAACATCATCAATAGGGCGCTGCAAGCCATGACAGATGGAGACGATGCGATGCTGTGCTGCATCGCTGCTGGATTATCTCCTTTGAACACGTGCACCAGCACTCGTGCCGGTTGAGCGTTACTCGCCTCGCAGGTGTAATTTCCGGAGTGGCGATCGGACGCACGGGGTACCTCCAGCCAACTCTCCCGTCCCACCAGATCGGTACTGACATTCACCCCCTGATCGACGTCGTAGTTGATCATCCGGAAGTTATGGTACCAGAATAAATAGGAAGGCGTCTCGGTAGATTTTTTTACGAGGCAGTGAAGCTGCAGAGTGCTACCTGGCCTCACGAACTTCTCCGAGGGGCCGGCTATCTCTGCTCTGGCCTCTGCAAATGGCGGAACGTGACACGTCAGACGTGACCAGCTTACCGCGTCCTATCCCATATTGTTTACCAGGGTCCAAGGTGGTTATGAGAGGCAGGGAAGGATGAGGCATGCATCGTGGCTGGTTAAGGATCGTACGGGGATAGCGTACCAAATCCCACTCACGCTCGTCCCCTCTCGCTCTTATATTCTTTCAACCGTATATTCGTACAACCAAGAGTAACCTTTCCCTCTCCCGCACAGCCTGGACACCATCTCCAGAATTTTAAGTCGCCCTTAAGCGTCGTCGCGAGCATCACGTCCCCCTAGCCTGGGCCAACCACTTTTTCGCTCGAGTCGTTGCGCCCGTTCTGTTATAGCCGATCCACGCAGACTGACGCGACAGCCACGAGACGGCTGGTATAGGATCAGGTGTGACGGCACGTTGTAAACACGGAGCAAAACCTTCCCTCCAACGGATACGCTTTTGCCCGTCCCCGCCTTCAAACCCCGGCGACAGGGCTTCCGTTTCACGTCGTGTCACGGACCGACGCGCGTGAACGGAGGTGTGGATCGAGTTTTAAGCGCTTCTCCCCGTGATACAACCGCGCTCTTTTGAACCGTCCACGCTCCAAGTGCTCCTCTCTCTCTCTCTTTTCCTCCCGATCACCATCGCGAATATGTCGGAGGAGCGGCACAGATGCAAAAGAACGTACACACGTACGTGTCCCGTACGTGTAGGGCGAATAAAAAAAAAGAAAAAAAAAGAAAAAAAACGAGTTCGTCGCGAGATCAGCGTGGTCAGTAGTCGACACGTCGAAAATTTATTAAAACTTCACGAACGATTCAAGAACGTTCGCAATTCCCTCGATCGTTCGTTTTTCGCTATTCCCTAATTTTCCATCGGAATACGCGATTCCCAAATCGCAGCTCCAATACGTGAATTTTAACCGATCCGTTAAAACGATTGAGCTTCGTTGTTTATACGCTTCGTCGGGCCAATTTTTGCTCCCTCAACCCCTTTCCCTCCCCCTCCCTCCGCCTGCGTCAATTCTCGCCGTCTTGTTTTAATCATTTCGCTCTGCAGATTTCTTTTCTTTTCTTTTTCCCTCCTCCTTTTTTTTTTTTATTATCTCAATCCTTTCACACCTTCACGGAGAAGGTGTTTTTAATTACGTTGATCGAATTATCCGGGATATATTTATATAACAATCTTAGCTTCTTAATTAATTCCCAAGGCAAGGAAAAGAATTATTATCCCGTGTACTGGACACTCCCCCCCCCTCTCCCTCCGTAGAAATTGAGGAGCTTATTAAATACCGTATGATCTAATCCTTCCTCCCTTCTATAATCAAAGTTTTAAGGATGATGTAGCAATATCGGATGATTAAAATTAGATCCAACGCGCGCGCGCGGTCGCGCGCTCGCTCGTGCATATACTTGAAGAGGTCGATGTACCGTGGCGGGCAAAGCAATTTATTTATCTCTAGGCGTTAAATTTTCTTTTCTCTCTCTCTCTCTCTCTTTTCTCTCCTTCTTCCTTTTAATACCGCATATATTCGTCTAATTGCTCTTTAATGAGACGGTCATTAAGGGTCAACTTTTGAAAGTTGCCTTCGTTTCTCGTCGTGACAATACCGAAGATCGTTATTGATTCCAAAGTTGAAGAGAAGATAAATTCCTTCCAAGCCGATGCCCCTGTTAAATACGTCTTTACCCAACTTCTTATTCTCTGGTAATCCAATCTGATTTTCAGCCACTAGCGCATACTGTTGATTCGAGAAATGGCTCGATCCATTCTTCTCGATCGCGTTTTAATTAGCGAGCAAGCTACGTAAATCCAATTTCTCTTTCCTCTCTCTTTTTCTTTTTTTTCTTCTTTTTTCTCCTTTTTCCTTTTCCTTCCCTTCCTTCAACGAAGGGAGGAATCGTTAATAACCGACGACGACGGGAACGTCCAGCAAATGCTGATTCGATTAATTCGAATTGATCGAATGATCGTATTAACTCGGTCCCCGCTCTTTCGCAATCGTTCGCCGTGTGCACGAATTACGTTTAAGGGGAGTAGGTCCGCGTATAGTCAGCCGCCACTCGGGAACAATCGATTTTTCGTAGATTTTCTAAGCCGGGGAGGGGGAGGAGAGATCGGCAAAGGACGGAATGCACGGTTGGAATCTGGGCACAAAACACGGTCAATTTACGGCCGAAATATCTTTTATTGAAACCGCGATACCATATCTCGCGTTTGAGAAATTTATCCGAGAAACTATACGAATCGAGTGAAACGATCGAACCCTCTTTTATGAGTATCGGTTATTTCCTCGTCACGATTTTATCATCGACGTCTCTCTTTTAAATCTTTACACGCGAAACTTTGTTCCGACGAAAATTGGACGAATAGAAGGTAATAAATTACCGTGAAACATAGTTTTAAACGGGGGATGGGGGGATAGCTTTAAATTCGTGCCAAAGAGAGGACGACTAGACTGTAATTAACAAATCGATTTCACAGGGGTACCGGGATGTATCGCGAATCGAAAATCCGGGATATTTCGGCCGGCATCCGGCGAAACATTCGTTCGTCTCTTCCGTAATAAACCACCATTTAACCATTTAACCAGTGTATAAAATGGCACGTCCCGTTACCACTGTACCCCGTTACGCACTGCCTTTGATCAAAAAAAAAAAAAAAAAGAAAGAAAGAAAAGAAAAAAATCTCGCTTGAATTTCAAGCGTTGCAACAAGGACCGTAAAATATTACACGTTCCAGATTCGAGAGCGAGGGGATAGTTTGAGGACAGACGCGAGGATAAATATTAAAGGTACCTGAGAAAAGCTCTCGTACGTATCCGTCAGATGTCACGACAAAAACACAGTTCCCGGGACGAAATTAGATAGCAACCGATGTGCGCCTATTCATACGTTCACGCACACACACACACAGAGGTACGCTCGTTTATAAGGAACATGTATGCGTATATAAGGTATAGGTGTATAAATACATTTATGGATATAGACGTACGGGGAGTGTACTTCCAAAAACTAGAATTTAAATGCAAATACACGCACAGACAGAGGGAGGAGGGAGGAATCGGTTAAAACGGCGTCGCCAGGGCCGAGCATCGTAATTCACAAAACTTCCATCTCCCTGCGTCTGATAAAAAGGCGTTTTCTCGCTTTTATTGATCGACCGTCTGCTTAATAAAATCCAGATAAAAGTGCTCTTCGACTTCTTTTTCGAACACGAAGGAGCTGGACCTGGACCTGCGTACCGGCTGCGTGGATACGGAATGAAAATGTAAACGCTTGATTCGTGGGTGAAGAAAAGAAATTGCATTGGAATAGGGAACGAGACCGATGGGGATGAAGACGCGGGGAGGGGAGAGGGGAGGGAGGGAGAGAAGGAAGAGGGAGAATAAGGGTGGGAAGGAAAAGGAAATAGGTAAAAATAGGCAATCTGATAAAAGAGGGAATTCTTAAACTCTAAAGTCTTCCTCTTCTCGAGCCAGTGTATAAGGAAAAAGCGTCTCTTCTCGTTATAGATAGTGGGACGTTGCAACTCTTATCAGCAAGCCGGACAAGAGTACACTGTCTCTTGGTAAGAACAATTTTCGTTTGTCTCCCCTTCTCGAAGAAAGCATTACCCCTCTTTTCGAGCTGACACTTGCGAGGACGTCCAACAAAAGGAACACGCGTATCTATTTTATTTGATACGTATTTTAATCGTATTCCCTTGCTCCAAATAATATATTCGTTATTGCAACGAAACGAGCAATGAGAAAATACGCAACAGGGAAGAAAAGGAAAAGCGTAAGCGGGGAAGGAATCGAAGAATGCTCGCATCAGCGTATGAAAACGATAAATGCGTTGCATGAACGGAGAGGTCATGCGCTGAATTTTAACGTACGCGTTGATAAAAAAAAAAAACAGAGGATAGAAGATCGATAAGAGTAATCGAACCGATATTTTCCCAATGCTCGTTCGTAATTGTCGAGAATATGACCGCGTTTAAATGCGAACACGAAGAAACGCTCTTTTTTTTTTGCAAACGTTTTTTTCAATTTCATTAACCATTCAACGAAATAAACTAAAATTTAATTTATTGTCGATGTCTGATCAGGGAAACGGGTCAGGTTATTGCAGTTGTTGTAATCGTCGGAAATTCGCGCTAGACGGGAGGAGAAGCGTGTTGAAAAAAAAAAAAAAAAAGAAAAAAGAAAAAAACGTGGAAAAAATCGGATCGACACGGCGGTCGATCGGTGACACGCGATTGCCGAAAATGCGGGCAGAGACCGCACGCAAATAGCTTATATCGGTGTTTAATATCACGCTTACCGACAACCTCGAGGAACAGAAATATACTCGTGGGTGGATGGGTGGATACTTGGCACTGGTACAATCCAGCATCCCTCGGTTGAACGTATTTTATTTGAAGAGTCCAATCCTCGCTGTGGTGGAAATGAATTGCCTGGAAACGCTCGTCGTTCGCGTACGTTGTCAGTCCTACGGTCAGTAACTCCTGGACGTTCTTCCGCTTGATCCACGACACCTGGAGAACCAGCAAAAAGACTCGTTAACAAGAATAATCCCAGGCTCCGGGCCAGAATTGGTCCGTGAAATTGCGAGCCGAGAAAAAGAAGGATCTGCCTCTAACGACGAGGGATTCAGTTTTATATCTTTATGCCTCCTCTTTGCATGAAACTGGTTAAAAATTTCACGTTACCACGGACGGAACGCATGCCTCGCCTTTATCGCGGAACGAATTTTTCATCGTTTGTACCCCCCCTCCCCTTTCCTCGCTAAATTGGAAATGTTCTTCCTCCGCTAAAAATCGTTCGATGAAAAACGAAGGGGAAGTAATTTAGTTCCCTTCTATACGTAGCTCGTTCTATCGACAAATGTGCGCCGTAACAGGTCCAGATTTTAATTAATCGCCGATGCTTCTCCCCGTGTACAATAATTCGCAACTATCGGATTCTATCGGATGGCAGCGGGGAAACGATTTCTTCGAAATAAGCTACCTTGATATTGCTCGAAGGAACAAATAAGCTTCGTGTCTGCTCGCGACGCTCACTATTCACTTCCACGTAATATCGAGCTCTCTCCGGCCTCTCTGCCATTGTCCGTCTATTACGGTCAGTAACTACTGCTGTCCCGACGGTTACGGCTGGTACGCCGCCATTAGTCACGGTATTTTCTATCTACATGGCGGTGTTCATTTTGCAACGATCATTAACTCTTCTTCTTCTTCTTATTCTTCTTCTACGCGTCGATCGACCCGTCTTGAATCCTCTTTAATCGGTATCCAAGAAAATAACCGAGAACAACATCGAAGAAAGGAGGTCTCGAAACGTAAACCTTCGATGCGGAGGAAAAAAAGAAAGGTTGGAAAAACCGATCGAAACGACACTGGACGATATAACGCTATGTGATCGATCAAATAATTTTTCAACGATATCGCGATGCACGCTAGTCAAATCTTTCCTTTCCCACCAATTCTCATTAACCAAGTCGAAAAGTTCACGAAAGGGTAACTATCGATTCGCCATCCGTAGTTGCCTAACTTTCGAGAAACAGTAACTGGCCGGTAAATACCGTACACGTATTACAGTCAGGTAAATGTACTACGTCAATAACGTTCGGTAATTGCCCTACGCGAACTCTCACTTGATTTCGTGTACCCGAGTGTAAGCAAGAAATGCCTCTCGACCAGAATAATTTCTACAACTGTGACGCGGGATGATTGCTCGATTCGTGACTGGAATTAATCGAACCCCTTGGTACCACGCATTACGAGTACGCCGCTACGTGTTTATTCGATAAATCATCTATTACTACTCGATTCGATCATTTTCGAGATATCACCCTCCTTCCCTCGTTCCCTACGTTACCTTTGAATCGCTCCTTTGGAAAGTAGACACATTATCCAGGCAGAGAGATAGATCACGAATAGAGAGATCACGGTAATACTGCTTAGATAATACCATACGTATAACCATTATTTTACAAGTTTTAAACGATGACTTTGACTACTCTTTATAACTTCCGAACGAGCCCCATTTCGGCGGATGTGGAACTTTATACGTACGTTTATATTACAACGGTTCGAATTAGTAGTTCGGTATGAATACGACGCGTATCGCATGCATCGCGTATCGTACGTATCGATAAAAAAAAAAAAAAGAAATTCAAATAAAGAATAGTTATCCGCAACAAGGATTAGATTAAAAGTTGACGCAATGCGGGCTCGTTGGAATAAAAGGTAACCGCGCAAACGTGACGGTTTTTTTTCCACGTTCCGCGCTCAACATTTGCCCCCCTCGAAATATTGACGCGGGCGTGCAATTTATAAAACTTACACCATGCATAGAGCCATTCGGGGTTGTAAATAGGCGAGCCATTGTAAATGTACCGTGACTTTTATTCCAACCGAGGCGATTCACCGACCATTTCCCTCGTTTCACGCCTGGCTTTCCCCCGCTTATTTAAAAGCGAGCAACCCTATTGCAAGAAGTGCTATCAACGAGGATAATCCTTCGAGCTTGCCGCGGTATGATGGAGTAGTCGGAATTGGCCGTGAAACGTGGGAAACGAGGGAGGGAAAAAGTAGATCTCCGGCCATAGCGTCTCTCGCGTCCCTCTCGCGTCTTTATACGTCTATCGTAAAGTTTTAGGCAGCTGGTAACGAGGTGTATACGAGTTATATATATCTCTCTCGTCCCGTGAGATTGAATTCCCGGTGTTTGTCTCTCCACGAAATGTATAATCCCGATCGAATGACGTAACGAGAGTGGGAAGGGAGTTAATCTTTTCCTTGCTCCTCCTCCAAAAGGATCGGTCAATTACATCTTCCCTCCTGCTTTTAATCTTTTAATTTACTCTGGGAAAAAAGTAGAGGGGAAGGAGAAGAAAAAGGAGAAGAAGAAGAAGAAGGAGAAGGAAAACCGAAATAATCCAGCGAGCCGTACCACTTGTATCGAGGAAACGCAAGGTACTTCT
Organism: Apis cerana; assembly: GCF_029169275.1. Taxonomy (NCBI): domain Eukaryota; kingdom Metazoa; phylum Arthropoda; class Insecta; order Hymenoptera; family Apidae; genus Apis; species Apis cerana. The sequence goes on along the minus strand of NC_083864.1, from coordinate 5,701,988 downwards.
CTCCTCGAAACGATATCAAACACTCAACGAGAGATTAAATGGAATGATTCGGCTGCCACGGGTGAGGAGAAGAATTACCCATGGCTCGTAGAGGTAGAAAAATTGACCGTGAGATTGGAAAGGGAGGAGGAGAAGATTTGTCTTGGAACGATAAGGTTTTAACCGGGACGCGTTAAGTCCGACAGTGTCGCGAGAGAAAGAGAGAGAAAGAGAGAGATTTTCCACGAGAATTGCTCCATGCTCCTTTGCTCCTTCGACGCGTGCCCCTCATTAACATGTAACGGGCATATTTCATCCGAGACGATGCTTTATGTATTCGCTTTTATATTTCCGCCACGATTTTTCCTCCACGAAACTTTTATGTAACAAGTCTCGCCTTCCGAAACTCGCTACTCGAAACGCTATATATATATATATATATAAACCAATGAAACGGTTACGCGGATCATCGAGAACCGAGCATTTGGATATGCATCTGGAAAAATAATGAGAAACGAGACACGGGATAAACAGGTGACACGGTGTAAAACGGAACGGAAGAAAGTGGCATGGAAACGTCCCTGGGGACGGTTGCTCACGTACGCTCGAAATTTGCTCGCGGAATTTCCACCGTTTTTTTACAGGTTGAGATATTCGCGAGAATGAAAAAAAGAACGCGGCCGTAGAGGAAAAAATAACGAGGAAAATCGGTAGAGGACGTGTCCCCATAATAAGTCGGGTAACGTAACGAATTTCAATCGAACTACAATCAAGTAGATAAAGGGAGGAATAAATACGATATTCGGATCACGTTTTCCTTTAAAACCTTCGAAACGTTACCACGCCCTGACCTCGTCGAGTCGATTATACTTCACGCCCGATTAATGTATACACGCGAATCTATACACGGATTCGAGAAACGGATTTCAACACGGACAAATACACGATATATGCACGATACATCGAGATCATAAACGCGTAAATTATTCCGCGCGTTCGAGTCGGGCATATTTTGAAGTTTGACCGGAGTTTGGGAAAACTGAACGAAAGCCAAAATCGCGTAAGTTGGGATCGGGTTAAATGACTGTTCGAATCGGCGGCAAGTTGGGTCGAATTCGAGGTAACGAAACGAGATGGAAACGTGAAACGAAACGAGCGAATTAGAAAGGACATGGTAGCTGCTGGAGAGTGCAAACAGGTCGATCGGTTGGTGGATTCGGGGGGTGGATTGGGGGTTACGCGCGCATCGCTGTCTCTTCGAATCGATACTTATTATAAAAAAGCGAAACAATGAAATTTGTTTCATTGGGGGAAAAAAAACTGCATACGGCAAATAAACTGGGATACCATGTGTCCCATTGAAATGTATAGTTTTTCGCCCAGTATTCAATTTACGAATGGACAATGCGTATCGATAAATAAACGTTTACAAATATTGACCATCAAAGAGAGTTTCTGTTCTATCCTTCCATCGGTTCACTTTCTCTCTCTCTCTCTCTCCCTTTTTCCCCATTTCATACCCATATAACGAGTAAAGTGTATAAACCAAATATGTGAGAGAGAGAGAGAGAGAGAGAGAAAAGATAGAAAAAAATCAGAAAGAAATGCGAGTTTCATCACGCAACCGATTAATTTAGTCTTGGTTGGTGCATCGCGATAAATATTTGTTTCATAAAAGCGGCGTTTTAATTAAGCCACGTGCATTTCTATGCAGCGCGGTGTTCCCCGCTGTCTTCCATTCGATTTACATCCCGTTTAAATTATTATTAAAGTCCGTGCGCGCATAATGTAGAAACGGTTGCGAGCGCGCGACCCGGCCGCCTATCTCGGTGCCGCCTCGTCACGGAACAACTCTTTAGAATTTAATGAATCGGAAATGAGACACACGGCCCGACCATTCATACGTGTATTTTGAAAGGAAAGCCTCCCGTCTCGTGTCACTGATACGTGAACCATGTTTACCGCAGTTTCCCTTATCCAAACACGAATCACATCCCTTCCAAAAGTAAATTTCTCTATCCATCCCATTCCAGTCGTTTCGAAACCCTGGTCCACCCACGAGTTTTCGCCTCGCCTCGTCTCGAGATCTCGTCTCTCCCTCCCGCCTCTGCTTTTCTACATCTTTAATCGAATTCACGCCTGCTGCGTAACGAAATTTCGAGGAAACCGAGTTGCACTCGTTTCCTTACAATCGTCGTCGCCGCGTTATATTTGCCATTCTCGCGGATGGAGCAACCGAATACCGATTTGCGGAGGCGCGCACGTGTTGAATGAAACTCCATAGCAGTGGAGTGAACTCGTGTGCAGGAGTGGTGGTTCTCGAATAATCGAGCCAAACTTCGTCAATCCGTGTATCCTACGCGCTTTAAGGAGGAACCGGCTACCGGGAACGTAGCAAACACTCCAAGGGTCCAACAACGTGTCGAGATATGCAGTTTGTACCATTAGGGACTATCCTTTGAGAAACGATGTTCTCCGTATTAATACCTCTCTCTCTCTCTTCCTCTCCCTCTGCTCCAGAACCGTAACAAGACAGCGATACGGCTCGAAATACGTGAATTGCTTACAAGGAGAAGAAGAGATCTATCGGCCACCGATAATTTGGCAAACGTTTGACAAAAATAAAGAGAAATTTACTTTTTTCGAAAGACAATAAACGAGCGAATGAACACGCGTGAATGAAAGTTTCGTGAAAACTGGTGTGTAATCGGTCACAGATTATTCCCGTCGGTGGCACGAATCTTTTCACGATATTTTAATTGCGACGAGATAAAATTTTTAAATGAAAAGAATTTACAAAGCGTTCAAAATGATCGCCTTTCCTTTTATTTTTTTTTATCAATATTCTCTCTCTCTCTCTTTTATTATTTTACACCCGTATGAAATCATCGATTTCATTACGATTTCCAAAGTCTTAAATCTTGGCGGGAATACAGGGAAAAATTATGACGGTATAAAAATAAAAAATGGTCGCACGAGGAAATGGGCGGGAAGTTTCTCGAGGAGGTCGAGGAGAAACACAGTCGCGAAGTTTGGTCGTCTATCTGAAAATCAGTCTTATGTATGTCCCCCCTTCTAACGGTTCACGCTTATTGAGCAATTCCCCGACATGAATGCAGACACAAGCTCCCAGAGCGCGATGCCTTACATCGCTTTCACGTTCTCCCCGCTCCCATCGAGCTCGTGCATCGCGAGCCCACCCAATTACTAGGATACAGATCGTTAGTGATTTCCAAAGAGATTTCCCCGCGCACAATGCGAGCCCGGCCACGAAAACTTCTCCCTTTTTTCCTCTCTTCCTCTCCTCTACTCAAATCGTGTACCTGCAACAACAAGTTCACCAACACCGTTTACAAAATAAAATGGAATAAAAACTGGATGAAACGGGGCGTGTTCGAAAAACGTAAAAGACTGTTTAAGAGAAGGGAACGGAATTACATAAAAAGAAAAAGAAAAAGGAAAAAAGAACTGATATAAACGTCGCGCAATCCGATCGAAAAAGCTCGATCTCGCTTTGATTCTGTATTCCCTTCCCCGCAACACGTAATGATGTTGCCCGTGCACACCTTTATGAAACTTTTGTCCCCGCGGAAAACGAGGAATATCGTTCCCCGACCAATAAGCTACAACGCACGAGCTTATAAACGAACTCTGTGTATTCCTGCTGTGCATCCTCCGCTGGAAAATATCCGATTCGATCCATATTAATGATCCACGCCCGAGTTTTGTCCCGTTTCCACGACGTCCAACGAATTATCGTTCCAAGTTCCTTCTTACTACTACATCGAATACCGATTCTAGATTCTCCACGTCTTCGCGTATATTCGCAGCCTCGCGTTACATTTAGACCGCGAAAGAACTCGCGAAACACGAGTTCTTTCGCCTCGTGAGTAATTGCTATTTTCTTGCCTTTAAATCGCAACCCGAAAGCGAAGATTATTATTCATGAACCGAACAAACTATCGTATTGTCTGTAACAACCCTCGCACGACCGACCTGTTTCCTCGCTTCCCCTGTTTTGCGCTCGTGTAACCTCTCGTTAAAATAAATTCATCCGCAGCGTTCTCTCTTAACCAACATTTATAGGACGGGGAATAACGCGATTCCCCGATACGAGCAGACGTATCTGGCAAATATCGTCGCAATTTCTCGCGATATTTTCATCGGAATTCGCGTGGAAAAGAGGGGAAGGGGAGGAGAGGGGGGGAGTGGCCAATCGCGCGATCCGGACGCGGTTCGATATAATTAGATTTACATCGCGTTTCGATCCCGTCTCGTTTGAACCGAATCTAAATATTATTATAAATTACGTGGTCTGAAAGGCGACCACCATCTACAACCCTCTCATTCCCGTTAACAAATCGAGTTTAAACTTCTTTTTTTCTTTCTTTTTTCTTTTTTTGCGACGCAGTTAGCTAACTATGGATAAAAGAAAAAAGAAAGGAAAAGAAGGAAGAGAGGACTGCGACGACACTCGTTCAACTTTCGACCGGTGCAATCGGGATAAAAGCTTCAAAGAGCGGCAAATGCTGTCACGTGGCGGGGTGGAATGCGGATTATCAAGCTACCGTTTAACCAAAATACCCATTACTGTAATACAGGGCTGTAGCGAAATGGCAAGAGTGGAGATAGCGAAACGGGAGGATAAAGGAGAAAGACCTTGGATCGCGCGTATTACTTAGCATTAATGAGAGGTTTAATATGACACGGAGGGAGGGGAAGGGGAAAAAAGAAGGGGAAAAGAAATCGATGCAATTAATCGAAATTAATGGAAAAATGCGAAATTCTGTTCGAACGAGCCGACCCAGGAATTTATACGAGAAACATACGTTACACGCGTCGCTCGATTTTCACGCTATTAATTAAAGAGACAAGAATATACGAGGTTGAAATAGCTGCGGTATTATTAAGTTTCGAGACGATCTGTTTACCTCTTTATAAATGCGCCGTGTACAATGAACGCACGCAGTCAGAAATGACGGATGCCGATGTACATTGAAGAAGCACAGTTCACAATGAATCACGAGACAAAGAAACTTGGAAAATCGAATCGCATGTAGGTAAATTCCTGCGCGCTTAAATACTTGTCCTTATTTCCACGCCGCATCGTCCTTCATCTCCCGTGGAACACCAACGACTCTCTTTACGCGTTGCATATTTTAACGTGTAACTGCCGTTTAGATCTCGTGCAAGGGAAAACTTTGCTCATCGATACGACGTATCCCGCCCCCTTTCTTCTTCCCTAACTCGGCCGGCCACGTAAGAGAAATTTCGTATCGCGTATAAAGGGAAAAAGCAATCTCGAAGGGATAAGTCGAAACGTACATAGACTTCTTTCAGTTCGAAGATGTCGCATTCAATTAGAAGACAAGGTTCTCGCAAAATTGCAAAAGACTTTGCACGAGATCCGGCGATGCACGAGCACAGCGATACGCCCAGTTTCATTATCTTCTTTCCCTTCCCATCCCTGTCCCCTCTTTCACCATTCCCTCTTTTTTCCATTTTTACCCCCTTTCTTCCGCTTTCCTTTTCCTCCTCCGCCCAACCACGCAATGAAATTTTATACGAGCGGGCCACCGAGCACGTAGCGACAATAGAAGTAGCGTGCGAATTGTTCGACGTCGACCTTCCTATTGATTTCCACCTGCGTCGATTTAACTCGACCTCGGTATTCACCCCCTCCCGTCCCCCATAACCTTCTCTTTTCCCCTTTCCAACCGGTTTATCCCCTGTTCTCGCTCCACCCCCGATAGTCCGTGCTCGACCACCCAATTATTGCGTAACTCGGCCATCGTGAGCGCACACGGATAGACAAATACGCGAGGCGGTGATAAGTTTCGTGAATATTCACGGTAGAAACTCTTCCTCTCCTTCCTTTCTTTCCTCTCGTTTCGAGCAAATTCGCTTTTCGACATTGCAACATAATGCTCTTGCGTTGCATGCGTGCACAGAAACGACGTAAGATTGGACGTGGAAAAGATTTCCGTCCAACTTTTCGCTCCGATTTGTCGTTCCGCGGAAATAACGACGGCATTAATGGCGCACGCATTGGTTGGTCTCCTCCTTTTTCTTGCGCGACGAGTAAAGAAGGTCACGGGAACACGCTGCACTGATTTTTTACACTTTTAAATCACGTATCAGTCGAATCGTTCGCGCGTATCGCGTAATATATACCGACGATGTCGACGCGACCGATTCTCGAACGAAACTAATTGCGCACGACACGGAAAGTGTTTACTATCGGAACATAACAGAGCGGCGATAAAGTTCCGGGAAACGATTACGACGATATACAAAGTTATTATTCAAAGTTTGACTTTCGTAATATTTACGAAATGAAATATTTACGTTTTTCGCTCTCCTCGAGAGATGCTTACCGCGTTATGGAATTTTATTACTAATTCGAATCAAGTGTGCGTGTCCCTCCCCCTCCCCCTCCCCCGCCTTCCTCTTTTTCTCTTTTTGTCGTACACGCTCGACGATTATAAAACGATACACGATCTTCTTTTTTCCTCTTTTTCCTCTTCTTTTTTCTTCCTCGAAGCGTTAAGTTTCCAAAGTCTTTTCTTGTTTTTTTTTTTTTTTTTTTAGGCGAAGAATTTAGAGGAAAGTTGAAGATATCGAATCGGTACTCGCATTGATTTTGAAGTCCTCTTGTACCGCCTTCGAGTCTTAGTTTACAGGTAAACTAAAACAAAGGATAGAATCGAGGAGGCAAGTTCGTCTAACGAACGAAAGAAACGCAAACATTTTATTTCGAAAACTTTTCCAACTTGTTAAAGAGACTAAATTTCCTCTCGGATTTCTCTTCTCTCTCGCTCCCATTCGATTTTTCGGCCTCCGATTTTTTTCCTCCCCTTGTCGAAAAATTCCATCGAGGCAATCGAGACTCGTACTCGAGCCTTTTATTCTACACGGACGGAATTCCCCGAGAAACGATAATAAAACATCCAGCTACATCTGCCGTTTCATAGGATATAATTGAAAAGTATTAGCATGTTGAACCGCTCGTCCCTTAACAATATAATCGACGGAGAGGGACGGGGTGAAAAGTTAAAAATCTCTCGTGTTCTTCCACTCTTGACATTTTAATTCCATTTTCATTCGTTCCCCGGTCCGCAAATAAACCTTTCAATTTAGAAAGGTCCCAGGCTGCCTTTATTTCGATTAAAATCTTTCTTTCCGCCCCCATATATATTCATTCATAACAATCGTGATATAAGAGAGGATCAAAAGGATTCGAATAGTTTAGAACGAACGACGTTGATCTAGTGGCACGCGATGAATCTAAACGAGAGGCGTTTAATTCCTCGTACAAATCCGTGTACGCGGAGAGAGAGACGAGGATTCGTTTCTCCTCCTTTTTCTAAAAAGAAAGAAAAATCCTACAGCGTATACCACTTTTCCTTCGAACTATCCCCGACCGTCACCCTCCCCCATTTCCCTCGATTCCCCCAAAGACCAGCCGTTCGGCTCTTACGTTGATATGATAATAACTTTTCTGCGCTCTTGGGAGCCAGGATCGTCTGAAACCCTGGGGGGGAAGAGAGGGCAGGCTCGAGGTAATGCTTTTTCAAAAACTTTTTGAAGAATGTTCCCGGAATCTCACCATTCCATCCCCGAGATTATGAACGACGCAAGGCAGGAGCGCGGTAGATCCAGATTGGGCGGAGATCACCGTCGAATTTTCGGTGCCGAAGCTCATCGGAAGCGTGGGCGGTAGATCGATGTCCAATGGTTTTATGCTCGCTTCTAACGAATTCCCATTTGTCGGCACGATCTCCGCCGTGGCCGCTGTCGGATACTCTGAAAAATAGGCATTGAATCAAGGAAAATTGGTGGCATGTCGTTGGTGGAAGGATCGAACGTGGTGGGTTCCACGGCAACAAACCTACCTACCTACTCCGCGAGGAGGGATTCTCGTTAAGAGGCTTTCCTCCGGACTTTACTTAACCCCTTCTCGCCCTACCCAATCGACCCCTTCAAATATTTATGCGCGCCTCGTTCCAATAGCCCTGGAGGATTTTTTGGAATCAAGGATTGTTCTTTCCTCGTGTTTATTTGCCAACAACGAACCGAGGCGCGATAAGGGTGTAAAATGGAAATGGCAGGAAAAGAAACGCAAAGGGAAAATGCGATCGTGTACACATCGATGGCTCGAATCCTAAATATTCGATGATGTAACGTGATCGTACAACTTAACTTTCATCCTATCGATCCTATGTTCACACGACGGCTCGTAATTTTAATAGGAACCGTGTTGCGTTTTCGAACGAGGTTCGATCGAGCTCGGGTGTGGATTAAAACAAATGTTGATGAACGATCCCGAGATAAGCGTATGAAAATTTTCCAAGTACGATCGATCGGATTAAAACGTAATTTTCGCGCGAAATAAGGGCGTGTAGTAATTGTTCTTGTCAACGAAATAACAGGCAGGAAAACAAGGGGGGGAGGAGGAGGGAAGTTGGTGCCCTTTCTAAAGGATGATACGATCCGCGAATCATTTTAATGATAATTTAAAGTTTCCACTCTTAGAAAGACTGGGTAACCACGGACTTACTGTTGCTCGGCTAAAGTTTAGGAAACTTCATCTTCTCGAAAAGAAAAAGGTCCTCTTGTCAGCGAGGTCGCTTCCTTACTTATGCTGCTGGTGGGTCGTTCGCGGTGGTTTTCGTTCCTTTCACGAGTATATCATCCAAAATAAAAAAGCGAGAAACGAAAAAAAGAGAGAAAAGAAAAAGAAAGAAACGAAAAAATTGAAGTCAGAGATTACGGCAGAGTTTTACGTGTATATTAATTAGATTACTCTCCTTTATACGGACGGGAACTTCATACAAACAGGAAAACCTGCACAGCCTGTGGTAATACGCTCATGAATCTTTAACATACCTCGATGAATTTTTATAATATCTCCGCCTAGAGCAAAAGCAAGTCGAAAATTGCAATTTTAATCGGGAAATCATCGAAATTAAATATATAAAAGCGCGTTATATAAAAACGTTTCCCGATAATACCCGTAAATTTAATATATTATCCGACAATTACAAGAGATGCGCGCGGACAAAAGTTAAAATTCTACTTTCGAGCGAGTTAATTGTCCTTTTTTGGGAAAGAAGTCAGGTTTTTCAGAGAGGGAGAGAGGGAGAGTCGGTGAAATAAAGGATGAAATAAAAGTTTCTCGAGGATAAGGAGAAAATTTATGGCCGAGTGTTTAACGAATGCGAGAAGATGGATTCGCGGCACGATTATTATTCAATGGAACGTCAAATTTACTAGTCGGATTTTTCCATCCGTTCGGCGCTCGATTTAACTTCGGACTCTCGAGACCCGTCGGATGTATGCACGTATATACGTACGAGAATACCGGCGCGAGACCGGTAAAAACAAATAGCGAAACTTTCAAAGGCTATCCGGGAAAAGTTTCATTATTTTGGAACGAGACCGTGCCAAGAATTTCTATTAAAATAATAAGAACTCGAACGAGCCACGTTGTTATGGAACGTACGCCGCGAAACGGCACGAGGAGCAATTCGTGGCAAGATAAAAAGATTCCACGAAGATGCCAGTCCGGTTCAGAATTTTGTTTGCGCGATCATTTTTTATTTTTTATTTTTTTTCCTCCTTCCGGAAAAGTTGTCGAACGAGGAATTACCACTAGCCCCCCATTAAACGGAAATATAACGTACCCCCGTTATTTCACGTTATTGTCAGGGATAATTTAATTGACGTAGGATCGTAGGACCGAACGAGGCAATCAACATTTTAAAAGGTATCTCCCTTGCTTTTATTTTATTTTCTTTTTAAATCGATTTTCCCGACGACACGACAATTTTTCTTCCTTTCGTAATCATTCTGACCGGCGTTAGTTAAACAAGAGGATCGATATATTACCGATAGGAGAGAAGAAAGCGTAATCCCACGACTGGAATAATCGGCCGATAAGGTGTCGGTTATTAGTGAAAATTTGGAAAATGAGATACTTGTTGAAGGAACGGCAACGTTCGTAAATTCCCGCGCGTGTTTCAGACCAATTTAACTACCAACTTTTCCTCGACGCGCGCTAAATTAGAAATAAAACAGCACGATGTCGAGCTCGTTTGTTCCAGCAGCATAAGTTCGCTACGTTCTCTTACACCTTCCTTCCCAACTTCGTCTCCCGTGGAAATTTATCCCGAATACGAGGTGCCATGACTATTCGCGAGGAGAGAGAGTTTGCTTCTTTCGTCCTTTCTCTCCGTCGAAAGATCCGTCCACGCTTTCCGAAATCTCCGAAACTCTCGCTCAAAGTGTACCTGTATCGCACGGAGGAGCGTAGATCGAGAGCGCAAATCCGAGGATCAGGTAAGGAAATTTCTCGGGAACGCGGTTTGAAACGTGCCGTGTTCCCGACAGCGTCTGACACACGCCTAAGCTATATTATAATAACTATCGTTTCGAGTTGGAAACAGTGGGTACGATAGAGAGCAGATTATAACCCCCGGGGGCGTACGCGGTATCGATCAACACTCGTGAAATACGAAATCGAAATACGAACGAAATTATACCGACCCGTTCGTTTCAAACCCGAACGAGATATCGCGTAAACTATTTTTCAGGGCAGAAATTGTACATGGCGCACGAGCAAAACGAAGCTTCACACGCGGCCACCAGCCGCGGCACCAGATGGCCATAGATACGGAATATCCGAGGTTGAACCCGTCTCGCTTTCCCTCCTCCACCGTTCGTTCAAGTATATTTAGCGGGTAAAGTGATGAACAGCCGCGACACCGGTTCATCCTTTCCCATCCCGTCGCGTGTAAGTATCTCTTCTTTTTTCTTTTTGCTTTTTTACACGATCACGGCACACGTGTCACGTTGAAAGCCGCCTTTTCACCGGCGTTCTTTACATAGACTGTACTTTACAGAAGGGAGGAGGGCCCACGGCTTTTTTGTTCGGCCACGAGCGCAATAAACCGTGTAACGCGCATAAACGAGCCATAACCAAGCCTCGGACGAGGTGGCCCGACGAGGGGAAACTATAAACTTTCGCCGGTAATAATAATCCCGATATAATTAAATACAAGACACGCGAGTTTTGTCACCCCTTCCCTTTAACGAAGTGGCAGGGAATCGCTAACCATCCTTCCGTGGAAGGAAGTTGCACGAGCGTCTAAAATTTGCATCAACCGGGAATGCATCCCGGTGATCTCTCGCCGTGTTCCCGAATCATAACCCTGCTGCTATCCGTTCCGTTGCGCGGAAAATAGATTGAATTAAGGTGAATACGCGCGCGGTAAGCCGTCTAAACGAAGCGAGGAATCTGCGGCGTGGCGTGGCGGGCGACCGATTTTCTTGGGAGGATGGTGAACAGCGTGTAATCAAACCCTCGAGGAGATGGAAACAGGGGAGTAAAATTCAGGGGGAGGATTAAATTTGACTTAAGCCTGACTTAGATTTGACGCGAGGGTGAGATTTATCGCGGTTATTTTTCAACAAGGAGGCAATGTGATACGGAGAAAATGGGGGAGCAGATGGATCGTTCTGTTTATATTCCGTTCCTTTTGATACGCTCGATGCAAATTAAGTAAATAACCTGCAGTTACGCAGTTTGTTACGAACGTTAGGTATTCAATTGAGTCGGATCCAGGAAACGAATCAATGGATACGATAAACGGTGTAACAACTTGCAACAACTCGTGGGAAGAACAGTTGCGATGTTTCGAAACACGATGGGGAGGATGCTTTATTAGATTGCTCAAAACGTATATATATATATTCGTACGAAACGGGTTCGTTGTAGAATATCTATGCCCGCAATTAATGGGAAAAATATTCACAAATCTATGCGTTTGTTCGCGTACGAAAGCGGGAATCGCGATTTGCAACAACCGCGTCCGAAATTTATTTACGAACTTTCCTTCGTTCATTTGCATAACGAAAACGCGTCACGTTGCCATTAATCCTGCCACGCGTTCATAACGAAAATGAAAACTTGCGAATTTAACCGGCTTATTGCCCGGTTAAATTATCGATGAAAGAAAGAAAAAGAGAAACGAACAGGATTATCGAACAGGATTATCGAACAAGGATTATGGGGGCGCGATAAAAACGGGAAGGAAAACGAAGTGAGAGAGAGAGAGAGAGATTCTTTAGAAACGGGTTAGTCGCAGAGTGTTGCCCGTAGAATCGTAACGCGCTCGCTGAAGAACGACTCTCGAAAATGATCGAATCTCGAATCGATTGCAATTTCGACTCGATGAAGCGGTAATTCGATACCAATAATGGTCGCGTATCAAGAGTTCTCTGCTAATCGACACCGGTTAGCAGTTATTTTCCACGTTACGCGCGAATATATTATAACGCGTTCCCACGTTCGAGGGGGTACATCTGACCGTAATTTATGAAACCCCTCCGGTTAATTGCACATTAACGAAGGTGGGACGGTGTAATTTGCACGTTCGAAACGCTTCTTTCCCGATCGACCGAGTAATAGACACTCGCTTTGAGAATGGGCAGCAACGTGAAACGGCCGAGAGAGCACTTATCTCACGAATTTACGAATAGTATATTTGCCCGATTAACGGGAGGAAAAAGTGAAGGAAGGCGTTAAACAGGGTGTTGAAAGGGACAACGGTAACGATAATGAAATAACGAAAAGAGAAGAGATTAAAGGTTTTCGGTGCTTAAAGGTAAAGGGGAAGAGTATCGAGTTAACTTGTTCTTAAAGAGTGGAACGAGGGCCGGAAACTTAGCATAGGATCGCATTAGCACGTTAAATGGTTATATTAAGAACTTTATACAATGGTTCGTTCGGTCTATTCGAGGGGGTGGACCGGTGTTGCTCTCCGTGAATTTTATCGTGATCCAATGTCTTTCCAGAGGATTTATAAACGATCGATAAAGTACACACGATATGCCTGGGGACGAATAAAGACGCGAACTTTTAAGGATGAACTCGGGCGTATCCATTAACGCGGAACGATTGCGATCAATTCGAATCGGAACCGATTAATTATACACGTCTCTCAAGTATCTCCACGAGTATCCTTCCCTTTATAGTACTTATACAATATATATATATAAATCTATCTGTCAATCGGAAAATTTATATTCCCGTTCCGATAATGAATAATAAATGTAATTTCATTGAACTTTAACTTTCAGTCTGCCCGTTCTTATAATATAAGAATGAACGCGAAGAGAATTAAGCGGACAAGGTAAAAAAAGGATCTTTGACTGATTATCCCGGGATTATTATCGATTGATAAAGAAACGTGGGTACCTTTCGCAACGCTCTATAAGCGAATTACTCGAGCCGGCGCGTTCGTAATTCGGTCGGAATCTGTTAGAACGAAAGTAGCCCCGTAGAATCCATCCCATCGGACGATGGTCGCGTTAAACTTTTTACGACTGATCCAAGTCGAAACGGGGATATTATTGGCGCGATGGTAAAGTGAAATTGCAGTGATGGTTCGCGCTTGATTCGGGATTGGAAGATCTATAAAAGTAACGATCGTAGGCATTTGGAAAGTGAATTCGAAGCACGACGACGTGCGGTGTGACAGTCCCTGTATTACTTTGACCCCGGCAAAGCGACGATTACGAGCGCTGTGTAGCACGGAATGGATTCGCCGCCGTGGGCGAAACGACGAAACAGTTCCATCGAGCGGAACGCAAACACTCGAGAGAGGGCCTATGTGGTGGAGAGTGAAACAAACGTGGCGAGGAAACCGAGAACCATATCGTATCTATACTCACCGGCAGTTCGCACCAGCACGTTAAGTAGAATGGATAGCAAAAGGGTGGTGGCCCGGTATCCGTGTATTATGATCATCAGCCACCTCGATACGCTGAATCCCGCGCCGTGCCATAGACCCGTGGCCTCGTGCACCATATTTCTCTGCCTCGCCCTTTTTCACCCAGCTCGCCACCGATTGCCTCGTCCCCAGCCCACATTCACCGCGTCGTTCCTCCTCCGTTCCAACCTCCGTTCCAACCCGCCTCCAACAAGTCTTCCACGTTTCACCAGAGATTGAAAATCCCGTTCCCTTGCCTCGACCGGGGAACGCGGAGCTTGCGGGAACGAACTCGTCGCTGCTCTCTCTACTCCAGGTTGGAAACGTCGTCGAAAGAAACTCGAGTCGAGTCTAGTCGGTGCTTTCGATACCTTGGAATGGACTAAGAGAGGGAATCTTTTATCGCGTTCCACCGTGTTGCAATTGTTTAGCAGGGGTCGCCCCTTTCCAAGGATTGATTAGCGCAACCGGGGAAAAGAGGAAAGTTTCTGTTGCCCTGGAAACCTACGGGCAGAACTGGTCTCCGTTCTGGGGGCTAAAACATCTCTCCTCGCGGCTAGGGTAAGTTGGCTAGATCAATTCCTCGGTCTCTTAAAGATACCGTGCGAATTCACGGATTGCCGGAGCTGGTACGTGGATCGCGTTCCAAAGTATCGGAGTGCAACGATGGTCGTTAGGGTCGTTAAACTGTCGTTAATTCATAAAATTATCGGCGAGCCGTTCTTCCTCGATGGCCAAGAGAGGTTTCTCGCGAAAGGGCTTCTCTCTCGTTTAGAAACGAGGCGGAAGCTAATTTTGTTCGCCTCCCGTTATCGGGATCCATGAACTGTACGAGCCAACCGAATGTCAAGGGGAAAAAGGCAAGTTTGGCAAGTTACTCCTCGATCGTCGTTCCGTGTTCCGGCCTTTATTCTTCCACGATTATAGATTACGACCTCCTCGAAAACATTTCGAGGCAAGTTCCTTTTCATACGGATTCTCTTCGATCGAGGAACGAACCGAAAGGTACACGCGTCGAAACGGTCATCGAACTTGAACCGTATCGAGGCGAATATTGTCGGAGTTGGCGCAAAACGTTGGGGCGAAACGGTATCCTTTGGCAATAAGGTTAATAGAGTACCTTCGGGCAAAAGGGCTCCTCTCCTTGCTTACCGGTTTCTCATTCAGTTTCATTCGCAAACCTTCTTGTCGGGAAGCTTACCGAGTTCTGTACGTTATCAGAAATACAGGATGCTCTAGGCCATAGAACCAAGCGTTCTTCCGTGGCTCTTTCTTCCTCGAGTGGCTTTCAGGATTCCGTCACTACTGTTCCACAGCCAACGGGCTACTTCTGTGAAGAAATCTCTGCCTTCCTTTTTATCCAACAATACAGAGACACTGTTGGGCAGGATGGAAGAGAGAAAGGAAGAGAGGGAGAGAAAGAGAGATATATACAGAGAAAGAGAGAGAGAGAGAGAGAAAGAGAAACATCCACGAGTAACGTTCGCGCTTCTTCTTCCTAATTTCTACTCCCTGCTATTTCGCTACAAGATTTTTTCCTTTCCAGTTATTAATACGATCGCGATGCTTTTAGCGAACATCCATCGTACCACGGCCGATGCTTTAATTTCTAACGTTAATATTACCATAGCCTTGGAAGCTTCCACGTCGATTGTCCTCTTCTCTTGCTTCGCCGTCCGTATAGATCCTCTTATAACACGATATATAGCAGCGGTCTACTTGGCTGCATCAACATCGATAACGGTAATCAGAATTACCATCGTCTTTAAAACGGCCAACTGTCACGACTGTCTTTCTTCCGCTCCCGCGAATCCTCCCTCCCTCCCTCCCTTTTAATTGGAGAACTACGGGAAACGCGAAGAAGGGTGGCGAAAGAGAAGGGTGGTGTACACAACGGGCGATTCGCAGAGGAGGGACGAGTCGACCCGACCGGTGGAAATTTCGCTTGATATCACGACTGGAGCCGAATGGACGTAAAGCACGACGATCATTAGGTGACACGACTAATATTCCGCTTTAAGCGGACCCTTGTCACGCCTACTTTCCCTGCTTCCTCATTTACAGATGTCTCGACTGTTCCAACGCGACGTCACTTGTCGCGCGAGTTAACGGAGCCTTCCCCCCCGCGACGTTTCCACCTTCTTCTCGAGACCCTTTTCAACGCTGCATTTTCGTCGCTCGACTACTCCTCAACCGGGGATGACACACCCTCCGTTTCACACACGCGTTGCGTTCGGTCTCGTCTCGAGGAAGCAAGCACCAAAAGATTCGCCAAAGAATTTCGCGGCTTTGCGGATATCGTGCAAGTTTGTGGAATGTTGCGGCTACCAGACGACTCTGTCTCTGGCCAGCCGAGTTAACCGTCTCTCGTGGCGGTGTCTTTAGGCGAAAACCACCCTTTCCCTTTTCCTGCTCAACTTCCTATACAGGAACGTCCACCTGCGTACATAAGCGCGACCGAACGACGGCAACGTGTAGCAGCGTGCAGCTTCGTGCAAGATCGTCGTGGTTAACCAGCTCCTTTGAGGAATTTCAGCCGTCCCGCGGTTGGTATCCGTGCAAAGCCTAAACCGTTTCAGGGATTACGGCTGACTCGATTCCTTAAGGGTCGGCTGGTGTTGGTGCTTCTTCTGCCGATCATCCTCCTGAAATTCGAGCGGAATGAATGTAGTAATTGACGTGGCGCGATTGGAATTCGTAAAATCTTAATGGCAAACGATCCTTTCTATTTTTTCGTTCAAGATCGAAGTATCTTCCGAGACTAAAATGAAATGGATCGAGCGAAAAACTAAGTAGTGCTTCAATTTAGAAGTCGTTCTTGCATTCCTTTTTTGCTCTCTCTCGCTCTTCGAGCGATTCCCTTGAAATGACCGAGCGAATTTTCGCGAATTTAATCTCTTTCAACAACATTCGATAATTGAATCGATCGGACGAGTAATTCCACCGATTAATTAATCTCAAACGCATTCACCATGTTGCGCTTCCATCTATGTTTATAATTTCGATCATTCGGGAATAATAAATTTATTTAGAGAGCAACGATATCTCGCGAGATATAAAAATCCGTTCGTAGACGGTCCGTGGATAGAGTTTCGTTCCTCGACAAAACGCGACAGCCAGTGAGAATTACGAGAGAAACGAGGAGAAAAAAGAGAGAAAGGGGGGGGATCGTTTTGAAACGGGAGATTGAAACGGGAGAAGACTCTTCGCGACACGAGTGGACGGCGCATCGAAAATTTTCACTCGGAACGGCGTGGCAAGATCAAAGATGAAAAAGCGCAGACGGAGGGCGACATTTATTAAAAGACCGATTACTTATTAGAGTGATCCTCGAGGAACGAACGAATCGTTGTGACGCGCCGGCCGCCTGGCGATACATCCCGTGAAAAGCGAATTTTCCCTTGGCCACGAGAGCACTTATTCCTACTTCTATCTTTTACTTACGCCGAGCGTTAAGCTCGCAGAAGATGGCGCGAAATTTAACGAGCGACTAAGGTCGCGCGCAATTCGGAGCAATAAAAAAGACGAGGAGAAACGGGGCTGTGGCAAACGGGATATGAACGATGATGCGGCCTTCCACGCCGCTGGAAGATGCGGCAACCGCCACCGGAACCATCAACGATAAGCCTGGAATATGGGGTGCGGGATGGTGCGCGAGACAGAAGTGAAATTGTGGTAAATCTTCCGACGTAAATGCATACTTTAAGATAAACTAATAATAAATCAACGGCTCGGAAGTGATGCGGGATTAGTTTTGAAGATTGAGATCTGTGCGAGATTGAGAAGAAAGAGAAAAAAAGAAAAGGAAAATAGTCGACGATATATTGTCTCGTATTTTCTTTTTTTCTTTTTTTTTTATGCCACAAAAGTTACAACGTGGCGAATCATGATTATGTATATATATATATATATTGAGGGTAAAGCGGTGGCACGCGTATGTATGCGCAATGACTTTCAGCTTTAGTCTACGTACCATCTTAGTCTACTTTAACGTCTGCGGGTGTAACGATTATGGTTACTGCCACAGGGCTATTATCTCACTCGTGAGAATTCTAAAGTCGTATATATTTTACGCGCCAATGAAACACGGCTCTGTTAACTATTAAATATTTTCCAAATCGTTCAATGTTCATACAGATTATCCCAAACCATGGGCCAACGATTCTTCTCTCTCGATTTCTCTTCGATCTGTATAAGGGAAAAAGTTTCGTCGAAAATCGCCGATTCCTTTTTAAGTGACCGTGGTCACTTTTACAACGTGGTTTCGCTTTAATAAAAGAAATCCTCGAGGGAAAACCGTTCCCTGAATCTTTCACCGAACCGTTTAAAAGTTGGAGGCAAGTGAAAAGATTTGATATTTTAAACTGTCATCTTCGCGGGGAATTTTGCATAAACTCGACGATGAATCGTTTTGAATAATAAGTACGCTAGAAAATATGAACCGTCCTTAATAAGTCCCGGTTTCGTAGCTTTTGACTGGCAGTGAATAACTACAACGTATATCTCAACGTTATCTTCCGCCCCTCGATACAAACATTTTCTTTATCTTTCCCACAGAGCTCCCTTTTCAACCCGAGATCTACCAAATTTATAATGAACATCCCTCAATTTTTCCCCATTTTAAAAAATTATACACGAATTTAGATTACGCAGGCCGTACCTCCACTTCTAACTGCAAGTTGTAAGAGGAAGCTCGATCCATTTAATCGTACGATTACCAACGAGGTACGATTTCCGGAATTCATCTTCATCTTCGGGAGGAAAGTCAGAGAGTTCACAAACGCCGGCGTATCTTCTCGGGAAATATGGCGGATCAAGGATTTAGGATGAGGGAGAAGGGAGGATAAAGAGCGGTCGACTTTATGAATACTAATTGGTATCCGGAAGGACATTTGTCGGGCGGAATTTATCGGGTTTATCGGATGTGAACCCTCCCCCTCCCCGCGTCATATCTCGACGGAGTTCATTGAATAGATACATCCCCGATGGATCGGCCGTCGCAGAGGGAGGGATAACGAAAAACTTAATACCGAAGAAAGAAGAAGAGCGCATTACGTAAAGAAGGCTTGGAAAGAGCCGAACCGTTGAATAATGTAGATTCCCCCCTCCTCTCCGCGGGCTGCGTCCGCCTCTCTCACTTTCGCATAAACACGTATCGCTCGTACGTGAACAGGATGGAACGATTCTGCCAGGATTTGGCATCCGTACTTGGTAATTAAGTTCGCCTCGGTGTGTACCGCCCTCCTTCTCTCTCTGTCTCTCGATGGTACACGAAATTGCACCATTGCCGTGCCGATTAAAGTGCCGATAATCCTGAGCATCGATTTAACCTATGGCTCGGTATCAATTATCGGGTCAATCGTCGTCGGATGCCACGTCCTATTTGGCCACTTGACTGACCCGAAGACATTTAAATGAAAATCGTTGCCCTTTATTCCGCCGGGACAACGGTATCGTGGCAAACGGCACGGCGACGCAATACGTTTCACCCCGTTCCCCTTTGTCCGCATCCATCCGTGTATCCATCTGTGTACGTTCATTTTACAACGGAACGGAACGGAACGAAAACGAAAACGAATCAACGAATCAACGACGAATACGCGCGTGGAAGAATGGTTAATTGAAAATCTGTATCATCCTGTTTGGTATTCATTCATATCGGGTATACGGGTATTATCGATTCGTGTTACATATGTGCATAATTTTGCACGCAACCACGCTTCGTACGGTCAAATATTTTTTTCTCTTTCTCTCTTTCTCGCCTCGATACCCGGGAGGAACGATTGAAACTTTTCTGGATTGGATTTCCGACCGAGCAGAAGTTCGTTTTTCCGAAGAGCGAGTTCCGTCAAGTGTGATTAACATTCTCACGGTTGTAAGAGGAAAAGTCATGCTTTTGTTTCTCGCTATGACCGGGATGAAGCTTTGAAAAACAGTTGTAAAGAGCTCGCAGCACCCCCGGAGAATATTATACGATGACGTTAAGCGTCGGTTTGTATCGCGCGGTTATTAAATGGGGAGGAAAGTTTAGAATGGAAGCAACGTTTTGTCTCCCAGGGAAGAAATACTTTTCGTCGAGTAGCGGAAGAGGAAGAAAGGGGAGAGGAAGAGGAGGTGGAGAAGGGCGAGAAAAAGGGAAAAGAAAAATATTAAAGGCGGCATCACGGCTGGGATGATGATCACTGCCGATCAAGATTTTTCCGAAAACCCATTCTCACGCCGTGGAAACATTTTACGCGTTTGATATTGCGCGAAAAAACCTCGGAAAATAACCCTTTGTTAAAACGATTAGAGCGTTAAACATTCCCCCCTCCCTCTCTCCCATGTTGATCATTTAATAATTTCTCTCTTCTTTTTTTTTATACGTTTTTTTTCCGTAGATAAAAAATAATATAACGAAAGCGTATTATTAAAAAAGTAAACCGGTATTTCGATGCTGGCAGCGAGAAAGTATATGAAATTCGTTACGTACAAATCGGTAAAGGTAAATTATTGCAAATTGTTGATATATTTTCAATTCTCCGTGGAGCACCGACCGAAAATTTATACCGGTATACAATAAAACATGCTAATGGACCAATATTTATTCGTCCCGGACGTGGTATTATCGCGATGACGGTACATCGATTACAATTATTTCCCGCTTAATTTAGTTGTTCTGAAACGATCCGGAAAATTTAGAACGACATCCATGTTTGTCATTCCCCGATACGATATCAGGTCATATCATCTATGCAAGCTTCTTCCACGAGCGGATGTTTGCCCATGTCTCCACGAGAACAATCACGGGGATCTCCCCGTGAAATTAGTCCGAACGTGAATCAATTGGAAATGGGATCGAAATGGGGAAGGCGGCGATTCCCGATGAAATTCGTAGAGGGCAGATTATTGGAACGTACGACCCGTTCAGGGTGAAAATATATTTTCTACCAGTCGTCCATCACCCATTGACAGTGTTATTGATCATAGCGTAGAAGCGTGGCGGAATCGAAGAAAGCAATCAACAGGGACGTTCGAGCTGTCCCACTGACAAAGCGTACACGAGTCCACGTCAATGACAAACGCGGAGCATGGTGTTAACAGCAATGAAATCCATCGTGTATGGACCTTTTTAAAGTTAAACGATATAACGCGTAAATCAACCGTACCGCTACACCGTGTTCCCAAGAATAATATTTGTCGATTCGTGAGAAAATAGAAAGAAGACGAGAATTAACGAGGGTGATAAGAAATGGGAGGGGAGGGGGAAATTTCCCTGTTGTTTCACCGGGAACTGATTTTTCCGATCCGGTTTAAAATTCCGTTTCCTAATCCTAACTTCACGCCAAGCTTTCCAAGTGGCTCATTAGCCATAATTACGTTTCGAGCACTCTATTGGCCGGTCATTTAATTACGCGTTTACAAACTAGCGGTCCTCTTTTTTTTCCCCCCCTTCGAAATGCAATTCGAATCACGAAGTACTTTTAGCGGATTATTTTAACGACCACAAAGTCTCGTTTCACGGTGAAACGATTCGTTTTGAGAATGAATTTGACCGGTCGCGCTATCGCGTGTAGCGCGAAATCAACGCTAGTTTAATCCAGCTAGCATCCAGAAGCCGATGACATAGTCTTGCGTTATTTTATTATTGAATTATCGGGAAACACGGATGAAACACGATGGGCCAATTAAAGTAATCGTTTGAGCAGCGATCGCGGATGCCACGCCGATAAAATTAATATGCCGAGTGAAACTTCCGATAACCCAACGATTTATCCGGGTTGTAATCACCGCAATTATCGCCGTTTAATTACCCTCTCGGATGACAAGTTTCTTCTTTGTCGGTCCTAGACGAAATAAGGCTCTGCCTTTTCACGGCGCCAAGAGTAGCTAACGAAGGAATAAGAAAGTTCAACCGAGTTTCCATTATCGTGCACGAAAAAACAGAATTAATGAGTCCCACCCCCCTCTTTTTTTCTTCCCTACTCTACTCCTCGCTACTCCCAACTCTTTTCTCGCTTCTCGTTCTTGCAACTTCAAACTTCCTCCTCCCCTTCCTCCTTCTTCCTTCTCCTCCCCAATCCTTGAACGAAGCGAAACACGTCACCGGTTTTTAGTTGTATCCTGTCGACGATAGAAATATAGCGTAACTGTTTCCTTGCATGAATACACCGTTTCCTTTCCCCGGTTTTCTAAGCTCTGCTCGACAACCAAGCAACGGACCAGCAATCCCGCAACCCCTCTGCCAAACAATTCCGCCAAGTTTCCATTTATTCGATAATTTCGTGCATCTACGCATTCTACGTCGTTTAGAACGATTTACGAATCTCCAGTTATATCTTTGGTTATTAAATTGTCACTCGATTATTCGATGGATAAGTCAACGGACGCACCAGGTGCTCTTTGAACGATGAAAATTTATCAGCCCAAGTTAAAATTTAGTTTCGTCGAGTAGTTTCCAGGTCGAAGAATTAAAGCGAATCTAGCACGGTATTGCGCGCACTCTCTGTACGTATGCGATGTAACATGGTTACTTTGAAACATTAAACAAAATTTCGAGAATTACACGCATCTTTCACGAACAACGCGTATAGAGGCGGTGAAATAAAAAAAGAAAGAGAGAAAGAGATACATGCGCGTACAATTACACACACACACATATATATATGTACAGACACTGCGAATATCGTGGTGTACGGAAAGATTCCGTCCGTTCTTTTGACCCGCTTTTACGAAAAAAAACGTCTGACACTCGAAAAGAATTCAAGTAGATACGGACGTTGTTACACAGACAGACACTTGTACTATACACGTCGAAGAAAAAGAGGAGGAGGAGGAGGAGGAGGAGGAGGAGATGGTACAGGCCGCAGAAAAAACGTGTGTATTGAATGAATACTCAATGAGTTCCCAAGCCGTAAAAAAACCTGAACCACCGCTAAAGGGAAAAAGGGGAGAGAAAATATATTCAATGAATCACGAGATTATCCGAGTTATACATTTTTCCAAGTTTCCCGACCGCTATTTACTCCTTTCGAACCGATCCTTTTTTTCCCTTTCTCGACAATCGCACTTTGTACAGCTTTAAACGGACCGGCAACTGTATCGTGGCCCCCCAAGGGTCAAAATCGAGCAACGAAAATCGACGGATGAATTGAGAGGCGAAAGCGTGACGCGAAAGGGAATTGGAAAGCGGAGGAGAAAACGACAAATTGAAAATACCGATGACTTACGTGTCGCGAAGACATTTCGTGGCGTCGATAGATTACGAGATCGTCGAGTTGGACAGGTGACAGGCACGATGTTGACATCCCGCCGATAAGTTGTCGGCGCGCTTAACGACCCTAGAAGTTACGTCGTCGTCCAAAACGTATCATTTCCCAGCTACTTCCAGTTTCCCAGTCCAAGTTCACACTGTGTTCAGAGTGCACTCCGATAGAGCGGCAAGTTTAATGACGTTTCGAAAGATCATTAAACTGGGCCGCACGCTAATTAACCTAAGGGAGAATAAATACGGGCGACGAGAGAAGAGGAGACGCGTAACGTGACTGTTCGAAACGATGTGAAAGTAAGAGGCGAGAGAGGACGAGCCATAGGCGCGAACAAAAGCGTCTCTAATGGAACGAGCTCGAGGTGAATCGTGGAACGCATGTACGTACGGTTTTTCTCCACTTCGCATCCGGATCGACGGGACGAATGGGCCAAGCAAACCGATCGACACGGTAAACGGGACACGAAACGACGAAACGAACGGGTGAAACGAAACGATGTCGTTTACAGCGCGGCAAAACTCGAGCAACGCGTGAAAAAATCGCGTAATAACGGGACGCGGGAGACGCGTGGATTCGACCTCGAACTCGTCGTGGATTGCACTGGCCGGTTCAGCCCTTTACCGACTCGTAGGGGTGGCGACGAAAGCGTGCAAGGAGAAGGGATAACAGGATGGAGAGAAGGAGGGAAGGGGAAGAGTGAGAAGCAAGAGGGGGTTGGCGATGGTAAGAGAGAAGAGGGATGGTGGGAGGATGAGGACGGAAAAGGGGAAGAGGATATATAGGCGGCGGCATCCACAGTGCTGAAAACCACCGTGGTACATTTCGCGGGGCTCCCATGAGAGAGGAAACAAGAGAAAAAGAGAGGGATGAGGGAAAGAAGGCGCGAGAGCTGGTGGCCTCTATGAAATTAAAACAAAAAACGTGGGGAAACACATCGTGTCGCTCGGAACGGACCGCTACACACGCCGTCACTCCTCTCATCTTTTCTCCTTCCCGCTTACATTCGCATTTATCCTCTCTCCTCTCTTTTTCTCTCCCACTGGTCTTACAGAACCGTACACTTCTCTCCATCCGCCCATGCACGCAAACTTGTTCTTTTTCCCGCTGGGCGGAGTTATTTTTTTTTATTTTTTTCTTTTTTTTTGTCGTTTATTACGCGTCGGCGTACACGTTCGACGGTGGAAATTACGCGACGTAAGCTCCTAGGATACATTTCCGAGTGGAGACGACTCGTTAGCATCGTGCACCGCATTTAGAAACTTCTCGGTATAGAGATAGTCGGAACTACGCTACTGAAACGCGCCATTTTTTAAAAGATGAATAAGTTGCATCCCTCGTGTTTTAACGATCGGTCTATCCTGTCGGACAATCGCGATTTATCCAAGCTTGCCCAAAATTTATCCGTTTCTTTCTTCTCTGTACGACCTGCCTGTTCTTTCTTCCCTTTTTTCTTTTCTTTCTTCTGTGACACGCAGCCGCGGGGATAATACATCCGCCACGATAAGTAACGTGGATCTCTATAGTAATAAGTTTCCGAGCAAAGCTGAGTACACTGTCCAAAAGTGGATCGTCCCATATTTGTATCTGCGGACGTGTTTCATCTTTTCTATTCGCATATATTTCTTCTTTTCCATAGAATTTCATCGCGTACACGCGTTTGATACGTTCTTTGTCGGCGGGAACGCGCTAGCGTATCATTTAATTAAACCCTTTCAGTCTTCTCGCCTCTCGATGAAAAACAAACCCACTGAAAAAGAAAGAGAAAAAAAAGATAAAGAAGGGGAAAAAGGGAACGGCACGGCGCATACGGCGGCATAGAGACGCCTATGCAATTACCCTGACAGAGCGCTTTAAATTTTCTCCAAATTACTGGGCCGTGTTTCACGTCGTACGCGCATCCAAACTCTCCCCTCGATTTCCCCTCCCTCTTCGCCCTTATTTTTCCCTTAGGCTCAACCTGCTATTTCCCTATATCTTTCCCTGCCTTCTGTTTTTCTCTTCCTCTTTCGACTATCCTTTTCCAGCCGCCTTTGAAATAAAAGTCGATCGAGTGAGCAAGCAGCCGAGCATTACCGTTCATCGCTCGTAGATTTATCGCCGCTTCGTTCTCTTTCAGTGGTTCAGCGGTGAATCGTCTCTTTTCTCGAGGAGAAACGACGGCCGAACGACGACCCGTGTAGAAATCGAAAAGGTATCGTAAAAGAGAAGGTAAAAGGAAAACATCGGGAAGGGAAAGTCGAAACATGAGGATCGCGCAACGCGTTCTAAAACCGTGAGATGCGCACACGTGCAGAGAAGGGATGGAAAAGGATATTGGAGAAGTGGTGTGCGAGGACACTCGTCGAAGGAAGGTCGTGATTAATGATAAAGCTGCCGATTCGAATTTCGTGGTAATAGGGTAGCCTGGATATTTTAAGGATAACCCAAGAGACACGCTCCTGGATATCTTATCTGACGCAGGCGCCCGCGCGCCGCCCCACCCAGCAGAATTGCAGGAATCGTCACCAACACCATCGTGATACTGCGATGGTATTGAAGGAACACGAAGAGGATCCTCTATATGCACGACGCGATGCACGTGGCTACTACGGTTACCGGATGAATTTTATTAAACTTGGGCGAAGTGTAAAACTGCATACATGCCCGCATTAATTCGACGATAATTTACGAAATTATACACTGTATGCTTTATTATATGCCATTTCATAGCCGAGGAAAATTTCTCGCTGAAAAACTGGCCTGCAAAATTTACCAACCGATCGATCAACTCTTTGCAAACGATTGTCAAATTTCCACTTTTTATCTCCCATGCAAAATTATTCCAATTTTAAAAAACATCTATTCAAAATCTCGATTTCGCATCTTTTATTCACATATACGAACACGCGAATTGTTCTTTTAATAATATATGATACGAGAAGAAAAGGAATATTATTCGAATTTATCTTAACTTGAAATTCGTATTATAACTTTCTTTCTGTCGTGAACAAACGAAAAAAATTTCAAAGTTCAAAGCGACTCAATATTTGTCGAATTATCACGAGACAATGATGAAGTATAAAATACTAAAACAACGTGCAAAATGTCAAGTTTGTAAGGGGACAAAAAAGAAATGTCTTAAAATAGTCACCTTTTTAAAAAGCTGCTGCTTATGCTTGAATTTTCTGCTTGAATTGATGTTCAGCTGGGATACTCTGTAATGTCTTGCTCCCTTTTCTCGAGTTTATAACTATTGTTCTTTCCTTCTTCTTGTTACCGAGTTATTTAATCGAATCGCCTAACTCCCCTTTTGTCAAATGTTTGACTGTCGTCAACCAAAGCAAACGTAGCTCGATTAACGAAAAATCCAGAGATGTATGTATCTGAAATCAAAAATCTATTGGTTAGCTTTTACAAAGTTTGCTTATTCTCGAAAATAATTGATGAGGTAAATAAAAACCAAATGAAAAAATATTATATACTGAAGTTGATATTAATTATATTGTTAAAAAATCACCAATGTCTCTATTTAATATTCTCAAGAATACGTAAAAAACGATATTTTGTTAAAATTTATTAAATTAACATTGCATTTATGTAGTTTTAGTATTAACATTATCCATAACTTTGAAAATAATTCAATGGCACGAGAATAAATTGTTTAAATTATAAGTGTATATATGTATCAAGGGAAGTATAACGTAACATTTAAAAGTTTTAATCATCAGTTCGTTTCGAAACTGGAATGGAAATGAGGCGTTTGAATTATTTTCCACAAATATCAAGTACTATTTTCCTAGTAAAATATATTCTAACGATGTAATATAATTGGTGGTATGCTCTCGCATTTTTCTTTTTTTTTTTTTTATATCTTGCATCTACAATGAATTGAAAGATGAGACATAAAAGATGGAAAATGCGAGGATCAATAAGAAACTGTCGGAAGCTTAAATTCTGCCCGTAGGCCAGGAACGAAAATAACGTTTAGGCTCTGGTAATTATGATAACTTGATCATAATCTTCGCCGTCTTGGAGCTAGTACGCACGAAGAAACTTTGCGAACTTATTACCAAGTGACCTAAAGCCGGAGTAGCTTAAGACAGATTTATCATTTCGGTGTGTGGTTTAATTAGAAATTCTAACAAGCTTGAGCAACAAATATGGCGTATTTCGAAAGTTCCGATGTACCGTTTGCGTGAAACTAAACCACGGTCTTTTGGTTAAGAGATTCATCCGTGATTCTACCATCCCTTATTTATGAATGTCGGGAAAACAATGGCATGGTATAGAGAAAATTTGCATATAAATTCAAAGAGCACGGCGTACGATGCCTCTCGTCCTTAATCGACACGAATAACCGAACGAAACATGACCGACGAGTTACTTCGTAAGTTCTAATCGCGACGTCTCGCTGGAACTATGATATATTCTTTTCCATTCTTTATCATATAAAAATATCTGGGATAACGTTCACTGTCCAAAGTGGTTACGTCCGGAGGATATTATTTTTAGTTTGCAGTCGGTTATATAGGAGCATTTATATTTGTTACGATTGTAGGATTTGTCGCGAATATTTCGCTATAAGAAATATCCCTACTTTACAAAAATCCGAGACTATTTTCTCCGGCGAATATAGTTCAAGAATTAAATTAAATACACCTTGCGAATTGTCCTACATTTATTATAAATTATTACTACGAAAGAATATAACGAATCTCACATCTTCGAGAAAATATGGACCGAAAGAAATCTCACTACGAATAACGAATAAAGTCCGTATCGTATTATAGAGCAAACATTTACGTAATTAAAAATCCAATTATCAATCAATTTTTAATAACACCGATTTTATATTAATATTTAATTATAATAAGAATAAATTTATATCGATGTTTTCTTACATAATGATAAAAAAAGATTATACAAATTACAAAGATCTCATTATTATTGTTATCCGAATCCATATTTAAAAGAAAAAAAATAAAAATTCTAACTTGATATGAATATTATCCGCTTTCCATCTCGGCTTCTATTATTCTAAAAATTTAAATTATATTTGATACTGTTATGGCAGCAAGTTTCGAGTTTTCTCTTCAACATATCACGGTTAGATATGGAAGAAATGAACTCTAGCTTTTGTAAATCTATCTCCCAATCTTATTCGAGATACTAGAAAACTAATATTAGGTTTTATCGCGTCCTGTTTCTTGATTTTAGATATTTTTGTTTTAGACAACAATCACGAACAATCATGATAACCGAAGGATTTATTAAACCAATTTCCTCGCTTTTGAAAAATTTCTGGTAGGCTTTTTAAAACTAGCAACACTACATGATACTATATACTAGATATATAGATTTGAAATATTTCATTGTTTTCTCTGTTTTCTGATCAAAACTAACGCAATAAATTGCATTTAGCACAAAAAAATTAATTGTTATAAAGTTAGTCCCCTGAATAACATTTTAGAAGCAAACGAAGCGTCGAAATATGATAATGCGCGATAAACAGTCCAATAACACATAAAATGAAAATTGAAGTTTCTGACCATGAATATGTATTTCGCTATAAACAAAATATTCAATATAATTTGGCAAATAATCATTGTGATTTGATGATCTTTTTTACATAAAATAAACGTAATATAAAAATGAAAATTACGTAGTTAAATTTGAATGTAAAAAATAATTTTAATATTAGTAGAACGTATGAAATATTTTTCATAATTTGCGCATCTTAAGCATGACATATATTTACATATTTATATCTTCACTAATCTACACGTAATCTACACTTGTTGCATTCTCTTATACTATAGAGATAGCTAACAATATTCATTAACCAAATAACCATAAACTATGTACATTATGTACAAAAGTATAAAATGTACAAAAAAAGTATAAAATGCATTTTACAGTTTTAAAAATCATAATAATTTAATCTTAATATATATAAAAAAAATAACGTATAAAAAATAATAATTGTTCATAATAAAGTATTATTAATAAGTATTATCAAATATTAATATTATCAAGTAATACTAACCTAGCAGGAAAATTGGTTGCGAATGAAGATCCATTCTATCCGCGATTCTATTCACGTTCTTTTAATAAGCAAAAATTTAATCAATAATAAATTTTCTTTTAATATGCGTTTGTAAAATGTTCAATCTTTGTTATGCAAAATAAAAAAATTTAAAAAAAATCGATAATAAACTAAACCTAAAAATAAAATTAAATTACATCTTATAATCTAAATATTATATATAACTTTATATAAAATATACACAGTCATAAATCCATATACATATATCAATATTTTATATCTTCATTTCCATAAAAATGTAAAATAAAATAATAATTATAAAAAAAAAAATAAAATATGTTCCACGTATGTCCATATATTTTATTGATTCATTTCTATTTTATTCTACTACCATTTCATTATCAAAATGCATGCATTTGCAAATCTATCCTGTTTTAAACAGTTTTAATTAGCATTTTTCTATAATCTATCTATTTATATCATAAAATTTCTAAATTTAAAAAAAACTATTAATTTTTGAATTTAATCAATTCTTAAAATAATCTAAAAATTATATATTGATATATTATATTAATTTAATGTAATTTTTCCGTAACTATTTCTACAATTCTTATTTATAGATTAAAGATTTTTTTATAATAAGTCATAATTTTTTTATAACAAGTTAGAAAATTTTGATTCTGATTAATCGCGCGATAATTTACCGAATAAAACTATGTTTATTCGGTAAGTAAAAGAAAAATAGGATAGAAAAAGAAATAAAATATTTTTTTTTCATATTTCCCTTCTATTTTCTATATTAAAATATTCAGAAAAATATTATTTTAATAAATAATTACATATCATTAATAGTATGAAATTATAACATATTATTTAAAGATTACAAGATATTCCGTCATATTTAGGGAATATGAAAAGAAATTATATGTATATGTATGTGTGTATATATATATATATTAAAAACGAAATATTATTCAACGTAAATGTTCGTTATTAGAATTTAAAACATGCTTTCAAACTGTCATATTTCATAAATATTCGAAAATATTTACGACAAATTAATACATTCAAATAAAAAAAAATATGATATTACATAAAAACCGCGTTTTATGTTGAATTCAAACATGTCCGATAATATGAATAAAATAATTTTTATAAAAATAAATTATTGATAAAGAATATGTTACCGTATCTGCTTTACTGCAAACATCGATTTGGCTCATTGATCATCATGGCGTCCTTAATAATCTGAATAAAAAAAAAAACAAAAAATTTAAAATAAGTGTATAAAATTAAAATAAAATAGCAATAATTATACTCAAATTAGTCCAAAAACTCATGATAAAAACTATTATAATTATTAAAATTATTATTATTTGTACGATCAAATGGAAAACGAATAAAAGAGACAAAAACTAAAAAAATAAAAATAAAAAATTTACCTTTCAATAAGATAATATTAAAGAAAAAATAATTGTTCATAATAATGATACTAAAAAGAACATTGAAAACAATTGAAACTCACTCGAGAATATAATAAAATCGTTAATAAAATTTTATAATCGAAAAAAAAATGTAAATTATAAATTATTTTGAAATATAAATAATATATATATTATATTTATAATATATATATGTCAAAGAAATAAAATTTTAAAAGTATAACGTACCTATTTGAAAAGTATGCATCCATGATGCAAGAATTTATACAACTTGTTTAAGCCATTCAAAAATTGCCAATAACGAACGTTGTTTCAATAGAATAGTTAAAAAAGAAATAAATACCACAAAATCTTTTAACTTTTAACAAATCACTATTTCACAAGAATATAAGTGAAAAATATATATATATTACAATATTATTCTTGATATATTCAATTATTTCGAAGAACAAAAGTTTTACAAAAATTTTGAAAGGATTTTGACTGGTTTTTAATAACCCACTGATTGTAAGTGTCGTGGCGTTGGTAGAATGACGCAATTCATCTAGCAAATTTTCTATTGGTTAAGAATTTCCAATCAGAATCACGCGAATTTCTTATTAGCTGCAAATTTTCAGTTGAACCCACATAAATTTTATTATTGGCTGAGAGTTTTTATTCAATATTGCGCGAAAATTAAAATATTTTATTTCATAAAAAAATTATAATTTTAATATATAATTCATAATATATTTGAAAATTTGCATGTATTGATTTATTTTAAATAATATTGATTAGTGAATAAAGGAAATAATTATAGACAATATTTATTAACATAAAATAAAATTATATTTTTAGTAAAAAATTTTAATTAACTTATATCTAAATGTTTAAATTCATATTTTATTCATATTATTTTATAATTCATATAATTTACTTATTTAATTTTATTAATAATTATTAATTTAATGTACAATATTAACAAATATATAATAAATGATACATTTCGTTTTTTTGGACGTGAGATTTCGTGATAATTTAATAAGTCTATTCTATATCTTATTTGTAATATATTTGATATTTATTAATAAATAAACAATAAATAAAATAATAATTAACCAATAAAAAATTAAGTTTATGTTTAAAATGGTTAAAGATATTGTAAAAATTCTTGACATTTCATGGAGATTTGGTGGTATGAATCTAACCTCAAAAGAAATTATTTCAAAGATTCTTATGCATTAAATATTTTTAAGTTAATAAATAATAATAATAAGTTTGTTTTTTATTAAATAAAAATTAAATATTTTGTTTTTGTAATTAAAATTTAAGCAAATAAGAATATAATAATTTCTTAACATAATATTTCTCTTTGATGATAAAAAAAATATTTTTCTTTAATGTATAGTTATAAATATATCTATATAAAATAATGTAGCATTGAATAACTAAATTTTTACAGTAACTGCAGCAAGCAATGAATCTGACAACATGGGAAAATCATTTCTTCATCTAAAATTAAGTTTAGAAGAAAATGGCAAAGCTAAGAATGTTTTTATAGAAATGACAATAAGTGAATTTTATAAATTTGTACATGATTTAGAAAAAGCAAAGTGTAATCTTGATTTATTACTTTAGATAGTATTTACAATAATTTAGTTGTGAATTGAATCATTTTAATATTTTAATAATGTATTATTTTTAATTATATTATTAACAATATTTTTTTATATCATTTAAGAAAAATACATAAGAAATAAACTTTAATCAGATAAGAGCATTATTATATTAAGAAATGATTAATAATTAATAACATATATTTACAAATCCATTATGACTTTATACAAAAATTAAAAAATTTTAAATATAAAAATATAAGAAAAGTATATTTCATTATGTTATTACTTAAATGTAAATAAAAATATTATAATATAAATAAATTTAATTCATTAAATACCATACCTTAGAGAAATGCTTCCACTAATTTTAAAATATATAATTGTTTGATTTAATAGCTGTTGCTAATTGAGAATCTATGCATACTATAATCCAAATGATAAAAATAATATTTCTTGTCAAATCATAAAAGTATTTAAACATTATCACATTTTGAAATTCCATTTAAAGGTTTATGTAGATTTTGTTTTGAAGAATTTGTCATCTGAAAACAATATAAATTTTTATAAATAAAAAAAAGTTGTAACAATACTGAAACAATAAATAGAAAATTGGGAACCTTTATTTATTTTTCAATAGTGAATATACAATCTTTGATTATTTTATTTTATCATATCATATTAGTTTTTTTATCACAATAAAATGTGTATTATTCATTAATTACATATGTGATTCATCAAATATCATAATTACTTATGTCTCTAATATAAAAATAAATTTATACAATCTTTATAATTATTTAATCATATCTCATATTTACATAATTTAATTACTTTATTGTTAGCAGATCAATTAAGTAGATGAATATGAGATTAAAAAATTATTGAGAGTATAAGAATAATAAGAAAGTTGTCAAATTAATACTGATACTCATTTAAAATACTATTTAAAAAGCGTCAAATATATGCAATAAAATATTATAAATTTTTTTAAAAATACGTTTAGAATTGAGATTACATAAAGTTAAATTATTAGACATATGAAATACAAAGCATAGAAAATAAATGCTTTATAATTCGCGCATTTGAATATATAAATTAGTAAGAAAAAGATGGTATTTCACAACTTTCATTGTCCTACGTTTTGTAGGAGGAGGACTGACTACAGTACCTCTTTGATTATAAGGTTCTGCTAGTGCTAATGCAGGATTTCTTGAATCTGTTGTTGAACTTTCTTGTAATTTATCTGAGGAGATCTCTTGTAAGGGTTTGCTTCTTTTTGCTTTTTGTTGAATAGATTCTAATACTGGTACAATAGCTCCAAGTAAAGGACGTTTAGATGGTTCTCCAGACCAACATTGTTCCATTAATCTCCAACATTCATCATCAAAAGAAGGTAATCTTTCTGGACGTATACCTACAATCATTAATGCTTAGAAAAGAATATATGAAATTAAATAATTATTTTGATTTCTAAAATTACCTTTTTTCACACTGGTCCATAATAGTTCTTTATTATGGAATTGCTCAAAAGTGTATGGTAATCTTACATGTCCTGCGCATAAATACCAAAATAAAATCCCAAATGCATATACATCAACACTACTATCATAATGACCAGAAAGTAATTCTGGTGCCATATGAACAGGGGTTCCCACAATGCTTCCTAACATCATAACTTCTGTGATGCAAAATCCAAAATCAGTTAATTTCGCTCTATTTTCAATATCAAGAAGAACGTTTTTCAACTTAACATCTCGATGTACAAGTCCTTGAGAATGAAGATAACGTATTCCTTCTAACACATCTAATGCTATTTGTATACGTTCTAACCACGACAAGCCGGCACGTATTCCGCAATATAGATCACGACTTAAACGATCTGATATCAAAAGAACAGCAGATCCAAATCCAAATCCTCCACCATAAGAATGATCAATAATTGATCCTCTAAGTTTTACTATTCTTTTATGATCAGGGATAGATCTATTATAATAAAATTCCATAGCCAGATCATTCCAATGGCTTTCATCTGATGGAACAACTGATTTAATTGCACAAGGACCAGCTTTACCACCCCAACCATCACAAGCAAATACAATTCCATATTGACCACGGCCAATTTCTTCAGCACAATGAGGTTTTCCATAACGAACAACATCTATCATTGAAGTTGATTCTAATGCTAATTTAGCTAATCTAGGAGCATGATATTTTCTAAGAGCTATTCTTTGTTCTTCTGTTCTTTCTAATTTTCCAGAATAATAATTTTCTATAGATCTGAGAGCTGCTTGAAATGAATCATGTGATGATTCAAGTTTATCTCCAAATTGCATTAATATTATTTTGGATAGTTTTGTTGCAGATAAAGAATTTAGTATTTCTATTGTCACTTTTCTTCTCCAAGCTACATCTAAAGTGTGAGTTGATGACCATTGCAAGGATGAAGACATAAAAATTAAATTTAATCTTTCTAAAAATGAATATATTGAAAATGGTGAAGAATTATGTAATTCAACATTATATGCAGCTGAGAGTATTTGTTTCAAAGCATCACTTGCTAATAAACAAGTATCGCGTTCATATGTTTTTTCGAGACTTAATAAACAACGTTGTAATGTACCAATAAAGCTCTCACGCAAACAATTGACGGAATTTACAAGTTGTTTTGCGACTTTTTCGCATAGACGACCAAGCACTACTCTCTGAACTTCAGAAATTGCAGCTTTAACAGTTGCAGACCATTCTGTCCTTTGATTATTATTAGACATGGTATTTTGATATAAATAAACATCATTATTAGATAATAAAACATCATTTTTCATTTCTTGAATAATATTTTGTATTAATCCAGTTATTTCCTGTTGTTTTTCATGAACAATTTTCATTAGATTGGCATACAATTCATTTTCTTTATATTGAGCATATTGTATTCTTTTAGGAGTTATTTGAATTATACGTGCCATATCAAAAGCACTTAAAATAAATTTTCTTAAGCTTGCTGTATGTACTTCATTTAAATAAGTGCTAGCATTAATAAGATAAGTTTGCAAACATCCACGAATAAAATATAAAATTTGATCTGTTTTTCTACATGAACCCACAAAGTCACTTATATATTGTCCACTACCTAGCCAAGATAATTGATCAACTTCAACAGATTCTTTCATTCCAAGAAAACCTAAATTTGTTAGTTGATCTAACCATGATAATCCAAGTGAATTCATTCTGTCAAAATCAATACTATCATCATCAGTTTTATTTGATGTAGAATCATTAGTATATAGTCGATTTTGAAGTCTATGTTGTTCAGATTCTGTCAATTCAGGATCAATACCATTCAATGATATATTTTCCAAGGATGAGATAAAAAGTACAGGATTAAAGGGATATGTTTCTTTTAAATCTCTTAATTCTTCCAAATTTTGTTCTGTTAAAGGTTGCTCACCAAGGGCATATAAAAATATTGGTAAAATAGATAAGAATTCATTTGCAAGAACTTTTACTGCCCCATTATTTGGGGCAATAAAAATTTGAACACCATCTTTTAATATAGGCAGATTAAGCTGAACTTCAAGCACAGTTGGATAAGTTATATCTTCATTATCAGATTTTGTTAAATCTTCAATTGGAAGAGTACTCCAAGGTTTTTCATTTGCTTGTAAATTTTCAACTAATTCATATTCTAGATCTAATGTGAGACTAATGTGATTTGTTTGACCATAAGTAAGTCTAATCCATCGCCATAATCCATTACATACTGGTAAAATATCATTAGATATTAATGTATTAACTACTATTGCCTTTGCCTTGCTATCTTGTCCAAGAATTATAATAGCTGGAGAATTTGCTAAAATATGTGTGATTCTGTTCAATGTTAAAGGGGGTAATAATTCTTCCACAACATTTTCTGTAAACATATAATTGAATCAAATTTTATTCTAATGTTATTATAGCTTAAAAAGTGAAATATTTACCTTCAGGAAAGAAGTTTTCTAGGTTAATAAGTTCCAATGCTTGTTGAGTTTCTTCAAGAACATGTTGTAATTGATTTCGATTACGTAAATACCTTCTAAATTCTTGTGGTAATTTGCTTACCATTTTTTCAATATTATTTTAAAATTTTTGACACTTCAAAATCTTTATCCTGTTAAGAATTTCATGTTTTATAAAAATGTTTTTAATTTTGTTAAACTTGACATTTAAACCATTAATATAAGTAAACTTTTAAATTATATTTCTTTTTCTTTTTATTTATAATATTAAATAAAATAACTATTCTACTAATAAATTTTTTGATTAAAATGAAAAACAATGTATTGAGATAAAATCAAATCATGTAATATTATTATTAATTAATTTTATAAATCGCAATTTTTAAAATCTGATACTTTTACTAAATTACTAACCATTAAAACAGCCAATATATTAATAGTTTTAATCGAAGACCTATTTATCGACATAATAATATATTTTTTTAATATTTTATCATCCATGTAATATCAATTTAATATATTTTTAATTTCCTTATTACTGAAAATGTACTACACTACTGAACTAATATATATAAAAATAATCTATTTAAATTCTCACCACATATGTACTCATATATAAATATCGAGTAAAAATTTAAGCACTTAAACTATTAATGTCAATATTTTGAAGAATTATTTACTTAAAAATAAAGTTTTTACGAACAGTATACACTTGATACATGATGAAAACTAAGCGCGGTTATTTTGACTCAAACATAAACCGTTTATTATAACTGCGTTCGTATTCTGGTATTGACTACAAATGACAAGAAAATATTGAATTGGATGATAAATCGTACGCACCATTTACTTGAAATGATACACTACTTTAGCCTATGTATATGTATCCTCATTTTATACGATTAAGAAAGCACGAATAAAAAATATAGAGTAAACAAGATTCCTTCTATTTTAGGAAATAATATTAGATACATATTAATAATTGTAAAAAATTTATAGGTAAAATAATATATATTTATGTACCATGGTATTTATTATACCAATTAAAAATAATTTATCGAATGCTTTAAAAAAATATTTCATTATAAATATACATATATATATATATTATATACATAATTCATATCAATGTTTATCTATAACAGATTTTCTCACATGCACATATTTTAATGAACATACATAAATACCTTTATATTAATATATAAATGTATAGTTACTTATGTATTAATCGTTATATATTATGCATTTTTTTAATGTATATATATTAAAATTTGTTTATAAAATTTGAACATAATAAATGTAAAAAATCAAATCAATACGTTCTATTTATTAAATAATTTTGTATTGTGTGATAACTTAGACATTATTATTATATTTGTATTATATTGATAATTTACATTTTTTTTTCAAATATTTTTTGATATATAATATTATTAATTTTTATATTCTATGTTTTTAGCATCTAGTATAATATTTTTAGTGGAATCTTTAATCATGAAAATTTTTAGTAACAAATGTTAAATTTAAATATTGATAATTGTCTGTTGCTATTGAAAATAACTACAAATGCAGCAGTCAATCTAGTATTAAATAATCAATCAGAAACGAAATATCGTCTGTGCTTTAATCTTTATTTCTGTTACGATAGCTTACTTAACTGTTGTTGATAAATACAGAATTTAACTGTTTTAATTTATTTTCAATGGAAAAATAATGTTAAATAATTAAAACATTAGATAAAAGTTACTAGATCAGAAATTACTATTCAATCATTTAGTAGTTATTTCAGATAAAGATTGCATTGGATAATAAATATTTATATTTTATTTACAATTCCATAATATTTAATTTTAATTTTATTTATTATTGATGCTTTAGTTTTATATCGAATTTACTAAAATTATTACTAAAATTATTACTAAAATTTTCTGTATGAAAACATTGTATAAAAAATTTATCTTCGTATGATATGTTTTCTACATTATCCTTCCTGCATTATCAACGTGAGGTTAAAATTATAAGATCTAGTAACATTATAGATGGATCTGAATGTATTTCCTGTTACTGTTAGGTGTCGCATATAAAACTTGAAATTGCCGCGCTTTTATTGAGGCAACCATTAGTACTTTTTCTTGTCTCGTCAAAGTGTCGTAGAGTTCAACAATTTATAAAAATACAAGTGTGTTTCAACTGTTATACTATTGATTAATTGAAATATGTGAGTACATATCTTTTTAGAAGCGAATATTAATATTGTTGTATTTATTCTAGTTTTAATTTTTTCATTGACTTGTAATTATTTATCATTGTTGCTTGTGGTTAGTTTGAAGAAAATGATACGCAATTTCTGCAGTTGTATAGATTGTATAAGGTATAAAATAAGTTTATTCCGTATTCTAAGATATAAATTAGATTTAATAACATAAATAGTTTCTAATTTCTAGAATTTAAAGTATTCGTTGTTTCATTGGTTTTATGGTTAGGAGTTATATTGCGTTGTATAGCATTTCGATAGCATAAAAGAAAGTGAAACAAAATGGCCGCAAAATTAAAATGTACGTACAATATTCATAGAATAAATATGTAAAAATCTTGTTCTAATTACGATTTGTTTTACGATCAGTTTTTAATCTAAAAAATTCGCAAGAGTAATCAG
This sequence comes from Apis cerana, assembly GCF_029169275.1. Taxonomy (NCBI): domain Eukaryota; kingdom Metazoa; phylum Arthropoda; class Insecta; order Hymenoptera; family Apidae; genus Apis; species Apis cerana. The sequence goes on along the minus strand of NC_083864.1, from coordinate 5,663,273 downwards.
TAATCAAATTTATTAGTTTCTATTGTCTTGGGGAGCGAAATTCTTTTCCGATTTTATGGCGTGGAAAGACGATATAATAAGGAGAGAGCCGCCTCGAGCGAAGCTGCAAGTAACGAGGGAATAAGAATGGCTAGGTAGGGTGATTCTAGAGATGGTACGGGAAGGTGGTTCAGGGTACAAGATTTAGTGGACTCGCTAGTAGCCGCTAACTTTGCAAGCTTAAAGATATTAAAGTGATGTAATATGAATATGAATAATTTTTTACAAATACAATTTTTTATGTACATAGATACTATACATAGATACTAAATATAGTATTACATAAGATTACATAAGATTTATAGGTTATTATAAAATTTATTATTAAGTAAATTAATAGGAATTTACGAAGGAAAATTGATAATGTAGTGATGAAATATGAAAAAAGAAATAGAAAGATTCTTTTTGTGTTTATCCCATAACGATATATAAAATCAAATATATTTTAAAATATATTTTTTTTTTATTTTTAGATTTCGAGTTTGGAAAACGATTTAAGAAATTTAACAACGATTTAACATCATCAAAGTTACTAGGTATGGTTTGTTAAATTATTAAATTATGTTTATTTTTGTTTTAACATAAATTTTTATATAACTTACTGTTTATTTTTTATTTTTTATCATAGATATCTTAATTATAAAGTGGATATGAAACTATTAGAATGACAAACATGAAGATTACTCTTACACAAAAGTGCAAACACAAATCTTATGGTCGTTTCGGGCAGTTGAATTCCAAGATCTGGATAATGGATCCCCGGATGTACTTCCAGAGCTGCTGTTTCGTGAGTCTATCTTTATTTCTATCTCTCACGATATCGATACATTGCAAATTCTATGGTGAACAAATTCTACGTTACATTAGAATGCATTTATGCGCTTTTAAAATATTTTATTCATTGTTTTATCATAGAATTTATATATATTACGAATATGCATATTTTTTTATTATATATATTTATAAAAATTTAATTTATTTTTGCTCGAAACTACAAACTTATCTTTTAATATTTTTATTCAATTTTTATTAGTAAACGTATATAAATATATTTGCAACGTATATCAATGCAAAATTATTTTAAATAATTTGATATAATATTTCTAAGTAATATTGGAAGTTAGATAATCGTTAAAAATTTTCATATCATTTAAACGTAATTGGTGGGATTAAAAATAAGACAAAGATACATGGAGATAGACAATGATCCGTTTTAGTGTTCAGGCGGAGGTCAGGATTTTCAGAAGCGTATAATTAATTTCCCATGTCACTCTGAGTCCTTTCCCTGCTCTTCCTCGATCTACCCCACGCAAATCTCCCGAACCACGACGACAATATTGCTGGCCATTTCGTTCGACAGTGCCCAAGCGCCTCAGTAGTTCTCCTCCGTTCCCGAACCCCTTTTCGGAGCTAACCCTACGCAGAGAAAGGGGTAACTTTACGAACAAGCATCTAGCACCGATCTCACCCTCCATCCTCTTCGTTTTAACGATTCTTCCTTTTCTATTCTCTACATACCGACCCGTCAATATCAGTTTCCGTAATTAAACATAACAGATCAACATTCGACATTACATAACCGAGCTTCCTCGTTTTCCGTATGAACGCTTATCTATTATTGGGGTACACTCGTATACCAAACCGTGTGCATTGTCTATATAGGTATTCGAACGATCTTCTGACCCCCGGTTACTCAACTCGAATCGGTTAATTGGATAAATGTCCGATGAACGCCGGGCCATCTCTACCCCAAGTCCTCCTATACTCCGTCGTCTCCATCTCCTTCTCTTACTCCTTTCTGCCATTCTCGGAGCTTTCTGTCGGACCGGTTCCCCTTTTACTCATTTCCGCCTCTGTCCTTATCAGGTTCATTGGGAAAACAATCACTTGTTCCGCAGAGATGAATTTATCGAAGCACAATGTTTTTTCTTCCGTTGGATATTACCGAGAGCAAGAGGGCGGATTGGCAGAATTAGCTTAGCGTTCTTCGAATCGTTCAATCGCTGATTACAATAACGTTGATGGAATTTAGGAACAATGTAGGATCTAATCATTTTCTTCATTGTTATCTACGTATAATGTTATGCAATTTGTTTTTCCTTCCAAGACAATTTGTTATCGATATTCAATCAGAATCCATTAACACAGACGTCAACTAAGTCTTTAATTAAGAGTGACGAAATTCTCGAATTAGCTAAAGAATTCTAATCGCGTATATCTATTTATTTTACGATCCTCCTAGTGACAGGTTTCACGGAATATTGCATTTCCAGTTTCCACAAACCATCTCTCTTCATTTATCTCCTTCCGACATCGACTTTACCCTTAGATTCTATAATCAGCTAACGGTATACATAGTTTCATTACGCGATTCACATTATTAATTCTGCACTTAACACACCTTCATTATTTATCGTGTTCATTGATTATTAATCGTATACATTGATCTTTAATTAGCATCGAGAGTACAAACAACTAATTGTTTGTATTCTCGATGCATTCAATATGTTCAATTGAAAATTTTATTCAAATTAATGTATGGTGTGGTACGTTTCTTCAATAGTTTATTTATATTTTAGATTTTCTTTCTTCGTCCCTATAACATCTGGCGTCCGTTCAAAATTAGGGTTTCGGGCATAGATTAGGATGCGTCGTATTCACATGCTGGCGGCACTTCTTAGTGGCAACGACGGCAAATAAGGTAGTCAGATTCTAATTGCCTATCATAAATCAAGGACAGCACCTGCACAATTTCGAAATGTTTATGGGGCGGTGCTGTTACATCCTTCATTAGGATGAAGTATAGATGAAACGACACACTGATTCGAGTTTAATTGATGCCCAATTAGATTAATATCGTTAATTACGCTTAGAAAGTGAAACATCAATTTGATCTGATATCTCTCTTTTTTTTTTTTTTTTTTTAATTCTTTTATAATTCTATGTTTACGAACTCGAAATTTTATTTATCTGTCTTCGAGACCAGACGAGTGATAAGTATCGTGTCTTCGCGATTCCAATGGAGAAAATGCCAGAGGATTCGAACGATCCCATCGTCGTTTTCCTGTAGGGTGGCAAATTAGCGTGGAATTAGAGCAGGAGACACCAAGAGAGACAGAGATTAGTGGATATGTAAATTAGACGCCTCCTTTGCCACGCTATTTATCATTTTTGTCGAGTTAGTCTGTTGAGGATACAGGGACGAAGAAGAAGCTGTTGCGTAACGAAAAGTTAAAGCCAGGGTTTCAATTATGTCATCATGGGTAGCGTAACAAATAAATTGATGTCTCATTACGATGACATTACGATGTGATTAGTATTTATCGTATTTAGATTCGCGAATATCAGTTTAACAGTTTCATCGTCTGATAATCGAAATAGTTATCGTTTAACACAGTCGCGGTGAAGTAGATCGTGTATTCTTAGCTGGCAATGCTCCAATATACATTTCTTCTTGTTACATAATTGAGTGGTTAGGATAAAAATGTGACGTTTATGAAACGGCTCGGTAGTATTTGCATCGTTAAAAATCCGTCGCGAGATATAACGTTATCGAGCAAATGAAAGACTTCTTCTCGTGGATGAAGAATAAACTGAAAAAATGAAGTATAAGAGACAGGGATAGAGGGTAGAAAGAAGATAAAATGCAACCCTCCCGCCAATAATATGCCAACAAGCTTTATTTTATTTAAGCAGCCCCAGTTTTTCATTACATTCATCTTCACGCCTCCCTTTTTATTCTCATAAGATACACCGACGGAATGGGTATAGTAGCGAAGAAAGAACACCCCTATTACTCGAATATATTATTTACTATTCTCATTTTTGGCACTTCTCCCACTTTATTTCCTTCGACCGAAGGAAATCGATTGTTATTTTCGTTCTTTTAATTTTTTAAATCATTTCGAAGTGACTACAAGTCTCTTCTTTTCTTTCTATCGATCGTTCGTGCGTATCCTTTAAAAAAAGCGGAGAATTACGAACGTTCCGTTAAAGGGAAGAGAAAAAAGAAATCAACGCGTAAAATCATTTTTAGCATACTCGATTTCATCCTGACGAACGATCGCATTTCGGTCTAAGAGGCGGGGAGGGAAAGAAAAAGAAAGCGAATTTAGGGTGTCGGAGATGCAAGATTACCGTGGAAAAAAACTTTTGCTTCGACTAGGAGGGATTTATTCCGGAATCCCTGTAACCTATCGAAGCGGGTCATTCCACGCAATGTCCATGGTCGGAAAACTTAGATGACCTTGGGAATCGCAATCGATCGGCGAAACCTTTGGGGCGGAACGCTCAAACTCACCCTTCTGATACATTCGCGATAGGAGTTTCGTTCGACGTGAAAGTAATCTCACGCGTGCTTGCACGACCGGTATGCAAATTTTACAAAAGGATCGTTTCTAATCAATCGTTTCGTTCCAACTTTTTCTTTCTCCTTCTCGCATAATAATTAATCTAAAAAAAAATAGGATCTTCAACACTTTTTTCAACTAAAATTTTCCACTCGAATATTAATCATAAATCTAATCGCGCACGTATAAACCTTCACGTCCAATCGTTAGCGCGTGTACGTATGCCTAGATTCCCAGACGTTCCTTCTTCAAGAGTACGTGACTGCACCCGGGAGCGCCATCCCTTCTACTCTTGAAACAGGAACATCGAGCGCTAACGGAACCCCAGGCCAACCCCCTCCCCCTCCCTCCACTCTTAGCCATTGCATACTTTATTGTGCGCATTATTTAAATGAGCGCAACTTCGCCGTAATCTTGCCACCGAGCAAACCCCTCCAACTCCTCCACTTGGTTCTCTTCTACCCCTGTACCAACTACCTAAGCAACCCTTAACGTGTGGCGGTAGTTAGTGCGGAAAGGAGCGAGGAAACGAGACGAAGAACGAGAAGGAGGAGGAGGAGGAGAAGGAGGAGGAGGGGGGGAAGAGCCACTAGCAAGGGAAATGGTGGGAGTAGGTAGGGTTTAGGTGTGGGTGGTCGGTGGAGCTTTCCCTGGGGTTGCCGCTGCTGTGGGGCAGAGAAGAGGCTGGCCGACCGTGTTTTTGCGAGCTGTTTCTGCTGACCAGTGCGGCTTTTCCTGTGCGGTCATCTCTCGTCGCCTCCCAAAGCTTGTAGAGTCGCTTATTGCCCCGAAGCTCCTGTTAACCGCCCTCTTTAGCTTCCTGTCCCGACAGTTCTACCTACGCTACATCTTCTTCTTCTTCTTCTTCCTCTTCTTTTTTTTTTTTTTTTCTTTTTCTGTATCGACACGCGAGTTTCATCGGCGATGCTTTCCTTCATTCTTCTCCTCGATCTTCCCTCGAAGATTTTCTTTTTTCAAGCAAATTCTATACTTTCGTGGAGATTTTTTTTTTCTCCTCTTTTCTAGGTCGAGCAGAATCGATCGAAACATATTTGATTCGATATTTTTTTTCAGTCGATCGAGTGTTCAGGTTTGCGGAGCTTTTAACCGAGTGAAAATTTAATCTTCGTTTCAATTTTGCACGCTCATTTTTATTAATGAAAGCGATATATCCAGAGGCAATCGCTTTGTGAATATTTAAGGGTGGCGCCTACTCTCTCTCTCTCTCTCCCTCCCTCTTTTTTTTTTTTTTTTAATAGTTTATATATCGATGAAATAATACGTTTGTCTTAAATTTCGCGAGTAATTCGTATAATTGCAAATCGTCATATTAGGTGCACGAAACAAAGGTTATTTCGAAATCTCTCTCTCGGGCCGAACAATTAGGCGAGTCACACAAACGTAACAGCTGAACATTAACTCGTAATGTGACCCTTCATTTACTCGACCGTTAGCCACACCCTACTGGCCTTCAACGATGAGTTCTCATCATCCCTTTGTCTCCCATGCTAATCGAGATTTAGATTTACTCGTTGAAGAAATATGTAAATTCGAATTGAAATATAAATAAGTTTTCACAGTGAGAATAGTGTAAACGTTTAACAAAGACATCAAAGCTGCCGCTTTATCGGTGGCTTCCTTTAGGTTCAAATTACTGGCGGGTTTATCCTTATCTTCCTCCCTGGTAAGCCAGGAAAGAATAACTACCAAAGATATCGAGTCTGCATATGTATCAACGTAGCGAATACTCCATAAAGAGATCGATAGGGATGGAATCGAGTTAGGCCTCCCTTTTACTCTTTATTTCTCTAATAATACCTATCATTCGATCGAACGGAAAAATATAATATATTTGGAGGGAAAAGTTTTTCGGAGTTCCGTTTTTAAAAATATTAACTCGTAATTCGTTTTGGGAAAAAAATTGCCGGTAAAAATTTCATATCCACGTTGAAACATCGAAACGAAAAGACAACAGAAGAGAAAACGTAAAAACGTTGGTGTGCTCGCTCTTGAAAGGTGATGGAAACTGGTGCGCGGCGCGAAACGGTTTTATAAGTTGCGAAATATTTGTAAATATTTCCCTTTTTCGGGACAAAGATCCGAAGGGGTTGAAGAGGCTCCTCTAGGCGGCAGGATGAGCCGAAAGGGTAGAAAGGATAAAAGCTTTCCGCTCTGTACGTTTGACGGTCAAACGGATTCTGTATTTGGCAAGGCCTACACTCGTCCAAACCCCTTCAAAGAAGTGCCACGTGCTCGGCATAAGCTTCTCCTACGATTAGTGCCGGTAAGCGGGTTGTTTGCGTTGAAAATATTCCAACTTCCGGCTGGGGGTGTAGCTTTTAACAATTTCCAAGGTAGATCCGTCGGTATTTACGGAGTACACGAAATTCTCGCGTATCAGCCCTGACATATGTTTGCTCTTTCTTCATATATATATATATGTATAATGTATATATATTTATATACATTTACGTGATTTTTTTTTCTTTGTCAAGATCGCGTATTGTCTCGATTTTATCCCCAGTTGAATTTACGATGAAAGGAGAGAGAAAGAGAGAGAGAGAGAAAAGTTCAGGTGTTTCGAAGTAAATCGAGAAAGGGTCGTTTGCGAGGAGTAGATTTGTTCGTTCACCACCAAGTAGATGCTTCAATCACGTAAGGGTATCCCCGATCGGTAAACAAGCGAGGGTCGTTACAGCAATGGTTAAACTGATGACTATAGAGGCCAATAAGAGGCCGGGGGTATTTAGGAGGGTTGTTTACGGCTACTTTTCTTTTTCTGGTCAATAAGGTTTAACCACCCCTAGAGACCGTCGATCTGTCCATCCAGTTTTCCTAATTGCTGACGTTGCAACCACTATTTTTTACCGTGTTTCCTTCCCTCCGAAGAATAAAACTTCCTCCCATCCCATTTTTCGAATACAGATACAGATTTTTCGCCCTACGAATTTCATCCGCGAAACATTTTTTGATTATTCCACAAGTGCGCGGATTTCGCTTGGTTTTTCCTGCTGGAAAACTTTTCGTGTTTGTTGCTTTTCATCGTTCGAGAGACGATGTTACGGTTTTACCATTCAGAGAGCTTTTATTAGCGAGGCTGCCGTGATGTGCGATGCACCCTTCGTAAAAATCAGATGTGGGAACACCGCGAAAGTAAAAACAATGGGACCGAATTGGACGGGAAATATCGCAGTTAAGTTTAAGGGTAGCGCGACGGTAGAGAGCATTTGCATGTGCCGATCGACCATGCGGAAGAAACGTCGTTTTCATCGTCTTTTGCTCTTAGGCGGTTTGTTTTTTTTTCCTTTTCTTTTTTTTTTTTCTTTCTTTTTCCGCCCAACCCTTTTCACATACACTCCCCTCCCCGTTAATTCATTCCCCGGCTTTCCCCCAATTCAATTTTCAGAATCGACAAAAATCTCGATTTACCATTCCTCCTTGTCCCCTATTGTCTTTTTATCCTTTCGACAAAATAATAAACCGGCTTAAACGTCAAAACTTGCTCGGAAGAGACTTTACGAATGTGGATTAAAATATCTTCGAGGCGATACTATGAGAAGGGAAGTGAAAACGTGAAGGAGAAAAAGTGAAGGAGAGAGAGAGAGAGAGAGAAAGGGAGGGAGGGAGGGAGAGGGGCGAAGATGGCGAAAGAGAAAGGGACGTTGAACCGAGCGTAGAAACGGGTTGGTATTTGAGATTGGTGGGTGGAGGCGGGTGTACGGACCGATGGAATTGTGTTTGTATTTTAATGAGGGGGCTATGCTAATCCCTCTCGCGGCACGCAGTCGTTCCTCTCCTCTCCCAGAGAGAAGGAAAACCCGTTTTTCCATTTCGCGGATGCCGCAAACGGCTCACGCCGTTGAATCGAGTTCGAGCCGTGAAGAGAAGCCGCGCGCGGTTAGAGAGCGACGAATAAATTCGCACTTCACTCGTGTATTTGCAAATTTTAAAGGGAACCGAAGGGGAAGGGGGAAGGTCCCTACAACGCCCGATTGTTTTAATATCTTTTGCCTGCCTGCCTGCCTGCCTGCCTGCTTGCCTGCTTGCTATTGGAGGGTGTTCCCGTACCGCTTGGAAATCGAAAGCATAAAAGGGGAGCCATTTTTTTTTTTTTCGTTCTCGTTCCTGTTGCGTTTCTTTTTTTCCCCCCTCCCCCATCTTTTTTTCTCCTCTATTTTTCTTCTTCATTTTTCGTTCTTTTTTTCTCCTCCCTAAACGTTGCCAGGCAACTCGAATATTTTCGTGCGTTTGAAAGGTATTATTAGACCGTAGCCGAGTAACCGGCTTGTCAAAGCGTTTTATTTGCGTACGGACGATTCTTAAAGAGGATCATTTCATCCTTTTCAGAACAAAAAGTCCACCCTCCACTCTGCTCTCCCCCGTCTGAGTATGCTCGATGATGCTGCTCCTCTTTCCGCCCCCGGCACTGTTTCACCCCTCTTTGACCCACTGCCATAATTTCAGGAATCGATAGTGTTCATACGCGTGCCTGCATACGCTCGTTTTCACCTCGGCGTGCGATCGCTTCCCAGGGAAGGTCGTTAATCTCGGGACGAAAGAAAACGTAGCGTAGGATTCGGGAGGAAGGGGGGAAGGGGCGAGGGAGGGGAGTGGAGGGGAGATCGGGTTATTAAAAGTTCCTCGTCGTTTCGATCGTGTTCGTAAAAATTAAATAGCTCTCTCGAGATGATTTGCCCCTCGAGATGGCGTTCGCGACGATTAATATTTTTCTCCCCGATTTTTCTCACCGGTTTTCCGAAATCGAAATTCCGAATAGTTGGGTTGTCGGGCGGAGTGGCTATTACGCGAGGAGACCGTGAGCTTTTTTTTTTTTTTTTTTCCTCCAAGGGAGCGAGTTTGGAAAAGTAGGAAAGTTGGTCGTAGACGGGGAGTTACGTTGATAGGGGTAGGGGGGGGGGGCAATCCAATCCAGTCGATGTATTTACAGATCACTAGCCGAGCCATAGGAGTCTTGTACTCCTACATCGAATTCAAATTGCACCGTTTCTCCGCTCGTTTCTCGTTTCGACGAAATGAAACGGTGTAGTGTATCGCGTGGAAAAAAAATTGTCCATAATATTCCCCTTCCCCCTCCCCCACCTTTCCCCCCTTTCTTCGTTCGATTACACGTGTTGCGAACGACACGAGGATCGGTGTCGTGGGATACACACGGGTCGATATCGGTGCTCTGGCGTGTAATGATAAATCGCGAAGAAAGATTGAAAATTTCTTGAATAGACGGGGGGAGGAGAATGTTTAATCGGATTCAGGGTTGACAGAGCGTAGGCCGTTTTGGTTGAACTTGGGCAAACATCGAGTATCGCGGATGGTGTGTACAAGTGTGCAAGCCTGCTTGAAATTTTCACATTCTCTTTCGCGTACAATCGTTCCACGTGGAATCGGGGCGGCAGCGGCTAGGCGGCAGCCGGCAGACGGTTTAAACAATCGCCGAAGGGAAAACGAGGTGGAAGGAAAAAAAAAGGGGGGAAAGGCCAGGGGTAATCCCGCTTCTCGTCTGCTTCGTGATACATCGAGATATCGCCGAGTCGTTGTTGACCGAAGTTTCGATGATTCTGGTCGGAGAGAAAGATTCAACTCGTGCCTGGCCGATTATGTGCGAGGCACCACGGTTGCCTGGGGTTCGCCCTCTGTACAGGTATAGCGATGGTCGAAGCGGGGTATCGATGTATTTTCAATACCGAGACAAAGCGATATAATCCGCGTTTAATTGGAAAACTTCACGTCGCCGTCTCCCTTTTCGATACAAATCGAGGCAAAACTCCGAATCGCGCTCCCCGCCAGTCATTGTGGCTCCATTCCTCTAGAGGAATAGAGACCCCTCCCCTCCCCAGACCTAACAGTTTCGCGTTTACGCCGTTTTCTGCAACTTTCGATGATCCTCGTGCTATTACTTTCTCTGCGCGAGACGAAACGAACGGGACGACCGAACTTTGCCCGATCTTTTATACATCGCTCGATACCGTTCTCGATACCGTTTTTAATTCGATCGATAGATGCGAGATAGGAGCATGCGCGCAATTTCTCGTATCGTCGTCCCTTTCGTGTATGTATCGATTGAATATATTGGATTTTCGAAAGTATAGAAAGAAATTAGGCATATGTGAAAAGGGTCGAGGAAAGGATCGTAAAGAAACAAGACGAAGGCGGGGTCCGTTCGAATAGACGATGGTAAAAAAAGTTTTTAAAGGAATCAATTCGATGTAACTTTTTGAAGAGACTCTCCTTTTACGAGAGTCTACCGAGATGCTGCTCGTCATCTCGTGTATACTGCATTCGCATTTTTCTTCGATGAAAAAAGGGGCCGGCTCCTTGGATGGGGTTAAATTTGAAAAGTTTTTTAACCGTGTTTTGTCGCGGTTTAACACTAAAGCGCGAAGGAAAGTTGGACGCGACGATCCTCGTCGTCGTTCTTGTTTGCTCGTCAGTCGCGTCGTTTTCGTAACTTTGGAGGATGATTAACCTGGTGTGACGGTGGAAAATAACATGGGCGACGTCTTGTTCACATTCCTGGAAGACCGTGTTTCCGTCTTCCTCGCGACTGCCAAGATGTCGAGCTTAAATCGTGTAATTTCGCTCGGCTTCCAGTAAACTAGTTTTCCACGGTGGCCTTCCCCTATTTCGCCTTGAATATTTTAATCCCACGAGATAATTATGTTCCGTGTAGATAGACACTCGTTAAAATCAAACACTATTGTCGCAATGCTTCCTTTCCTTCTATTCTTTTGAACTAAAATAAACCTGTTTCGGTATAAAATTCGGTATAATAAAAGGATGGAGAAATTTTTCCAAAGGTAAAATATATCCCGTTGAAGAAGAATACAGTGGAGGAAAGTTTGAAAAGGACGGTATTTAAAGAGCATCTTTTCCTCCCAAATCTTCCATGTTGGAGAAAATTAAAAATGCTATAATGATAAATAATAACAATCGATCTTTCTTATTTATACTTGAACGCGAAGAGCGCATTTTGTATATCTTACATTGCGAGAAGATGGGGATATTCGAGTTGATTTATTGACACGGTTGCATCATATCCTCTTGCATGTCAATCTCCAATAATAAATGTCACGAACGAGTATTTTCGAATGATTCTCCTTATAGACACGTCACGCAGCTTTAGCAATTGTGAGTCGTATTTTTAATTGCGAATACCAACTCACCCCTACGAGAATGACACAGCTGGTCCTCGATACCGACTGAAATAATTATAGTATAGTGGAAGGAGGACCTATTTCCATCCTCGTGTCGCGATTAAGCGGATCGATGGTGCAGCAAAAGAGCGAGGCAAAGATATAATGACAGCATCATAAATATCAGATTCTTTCTTTCCTTTTTTTTCTTCCTCTTTTTCCTGGATATTCTCGAAGGGACGAGAACTTCTTCTCGAGAAGAATCTTCCAACGGGCGTGGACGAGGATGAGAGGTCGTCGCGATAATTGTTATTACCATAACGCCTGTTATAAATGATTCGGAAGATTCGTTCTTTGATTGTTATGCCCTGTACTTAATAATATCTTAGGCGAAAAGAGCGAGCTCGAGTCGGATGGCGGCGAAATCAGGCGTGAGAAGGCGAGCCGCCACCCTTCCATCCCTTTAGCCGCGCTTTTAAATGTCTTTCAAGTTTTCAGCTGCGCGCAGCAGTCTTGCCCGACAATCGGAGGGTTACCCGCTGCCCTTTGTCCCGATAATTAAATCTAACGATTGTCATATTTTAATTGTTCTTCTTTACGGTGACGGACATGCCCGATACCGGCGTAATGACGGCGTACCGAGATCAGTCGAGGGTATGAACACGGTGGAAGGGTTCAGGATGTGACTTTTGTCCCATTACGTATCTTTGCCTCGCCAACTTATCGTTTTACGATCTTAATTGCTCCGTCCCCTTCCCCTTCTCCTTCGTGAGAGATTTTTCAGGGGAAAGTGTAACGAAACTTGACAGGGATAGTTATTATTGCAGGTTTACGTGTGTATATGTAACGTAACTCGCGTATAATACGCTTTGAGGAGGGAGAGAGGGAGAGAGAGAGAGAGATAGAGAGAGGGAGTTTGAGGTTAAAAAAAAATAAGGTATCGTAGGTATCGAAACGTTTTATCGAAAATTACCGTAGAATCGATGAAAGAAAAAGGGATCGGGATAGGAAATAGTCGGGCCGATAGAAACTCTATTAGCTAATCTTTTTTGTTCCTTGTATCACGGGACACACGAGAACACCTAATTCCTCGTGCGGATTATACGAGCGAAACGATGGATCCACCCGGTGGTATCTCTGTCGGATAATCGCAATTGGTTGGAAGTGTGGAAACCGCGCGCGCGCTACCCCAGCAATCCCGCAATGCCGGAAAACATTCTCAATATTTGCAGATTGCAATGAGACATGCGAGCGTCGCTTCTTTTTTACCCTCTTTTAGATCCGCTTTAGGCAGTTTCGAGACACACGCTCACCGGTAATGGGCCTCCACCTTTCTTTTTCTTCTCCCCTTCTTTCCCCTTCCTCCTTCCTTCTTTTTTCCCTCCTTTTTCTTCCTCCCTACTGCTTACGAACAACCCTCGCCAACCCTTCGAAGAAGACTGCTGGCACTCCACCCCCGACGTCCTCCCATCGAGCCCTCAATTTACCTCAACGGCACTTCCTCCTCTTCTGTCGGATCGTAGGTGTCAATTTGGCCTCGAGTACCCGCCGAAGTTTTCACGAGTCTTCCTCTTTATCCTTTTTAATTTTTGCCATACCACTCGAACATTTGTCTCCGTTGATTGGATTCTTTGTTGATGAAAGTTGGAATTATTTCCAGCGATCGTGGGGCTTTCGAGCCGTGCAAGTTTCAAATGATTCTGCACGAAAGGGTTCCGATAATTGTCTGGTTGGAAGCTTATTGTTTCTTCTTTCGTCATCCGTCCCATCCGGTTATACGTCTATTCGCTTCTTTCTTTCCCTCCCTCTCCCCCACCTTTCCTTTCTTTCCTTTTTTTATTTAATGGATGCTGAAAATGAAAAACAAAGGGGAAGGAACGCTAATTGCGTTTTTCTTTTTTCGTATCTTCCTTCTTCTCCTCGGATATAATACCATCGTGATGGGATTGTATAATTATTAGCACCAGTGAAACGTGATAGAAGAAACTCCTCAGACAGTGGAGATAATGAAACTTAGGAGGGGTGAAGCAATTGAGGGTGGTTGTAGCACATATGGTCGGCAAAACCTTTGCCGACTCGAGTCCTTTGTGCATACGAAAACAGAGTTTGTCCGCCTTCGTTGCTGCCCTCGTTGTTCGGCCTTAGTCATTTGCATTAGCTCGAAAATTCGAGCTCGTATTCTATGTTCGATGTTGTAGCGATAAGATTATTCCTAATCGATGATCGCTCACGTACACGATTCATTGTTTCCGTCAATCGTTGGAACGATTAATTTTCTTTTGCCGCGTTTGGACACGTTTATATCGACTTATTTTAAACGTTAAGCGAGTGGAACAACTTTCGAAAAGAGTGGTTGATTATATCCTTGGAGACGTATAATTAACTGCCATGAACGAGGGTGGCGTCTCAGGGTTATATAAATAACTTACGCATTGTCTTGTACTCCTCCTCGTGTTTTTACGGCCACGTAATTTCCCCCCTTTTTTTCCCTCCCGATGCATTAAATCGAAATTATTATTCACGTTTTGAACTTTTACCGCTTGTTCATTTATTTATACATTCGTAAATTCGAATTTGCTTTAAACAAACGTCGAAACGAAAGTTATTTTTTCCGCTCGGTATGTACTCTTATTAGCATGAATTTAATTAGAGCGTCGGCTTGGTCGGCCGGGTGTGCGTCGACACATTGTATAAATACAATTATTGTTCATAAATATTCATCCACATTTAATATCCGGGCATTGTGGCGAGGAAGTTTGAGAAGAAGGCGACAGTGGAGTTTAGTTGAAGTTTTCAGAAAATCCTTTGTCCCCTTCGTCCCTCTTTACTTTGATGTAATAATCTGAAATTCCTTCTACGCATAATGAAGTATACGTAGCAACTTATATTAATGGAAATACAATAGAGAGCCGACGGAATGGTTTAAATTGGTTTAATTAGTGTTCAGATATGTGTATGCCGTACACGGTGTATGCTCGTCTGAAAAGGAATGGCCGTGTAAAATGCGTAAAAAATATTATTACGGTAATTGATAAAACGAGCATGAGGGAAGGAAAGGAAAAGAAAAAAAAAAGGAAGAAACGAAACGAGGCTCGTACTAGATTCAACGAGTTCACGTTCTTCGCGTAGCCAGACGATGAAAAATCTCTGGTTTTGATACAAAGAAAGTAGCACTTCCTGCCTTCCTTTCTCTTCTCTCCATCTTTTTCTTCGTTCTCTCCGACTTAACAGTTGAAATATTTGCTCAAGATTTCTTCCAATTATAATTAACCTCAACAATATTCATTTTTCATACCGGGGACGAAGTTGTCTGCCAGAAGACGACCGCCGGAGATTATATTAATTAATCTATTAAGATGTACATTTTTTAACAGCACCGTTATACTTTTTCTTCTACGTTTCTTTGCAACTGTTGTTAAATCCGTTTCTCCACTTTATCACGAGAAAGCTATGAATTCTCGGTGTATATCGATGTATATCGTAACAACTTTTTCGTTAATTCGAGAAAAAGGGAGAGCGTGTAAAAAACAGACAAGTCCTATCCTTTCTTTCTCTCTTTCTTTTTTCTTTTTCATCGTTAAAATTGAAATAGAAAAGATAGCGTGGTGATCCCGTGGTGGTCTGTGGCAATGTTGCGGCTCGTCTTGCAACGGATCGTTGGAAGCTAAAGCGACGCTCCGACACGTGGAAAATATTTAATTAAAGTAAAGATCGAAAGTCCATGGCTATAGAGAGTGCCGCATATTTCCGAACGTCGGCGAAAACCCTGGCGACTTTTTTTTTTTGCCGAGACCACGTGTCACACGCCGCCGCATGTTATTGGTAAACTCTTTCCGGCTATTTAATTAACATGCCCCGCTCCTCGAGCCCTGTGCACCGCCTACGCTTCGAACGTTTCAAAAATGCGACTAACTTGAAGCACGAATCGAAACCGCCGACCGATTTTTTTCCCCCTTTCTTCTTCTTCTTCTTCTTCTTCTTCTTCGTCTTTTTTTTAACGTTAATAAGAAACTTTTTATCGAAATTTAAATTATCGCTGGAGGATATCTCTCTATTTTCTTAAGAAATAAGAAAAGGATTTTAAAAGGTTAATCCGCTTTTGGGTTGATTTTCGGATATGTTCCATTGCGATTCATGAGACGTCAAAAACGAGAAATGGCTAAAATTCTGACTAACGTTCGATGAACATATTCATGAATTATAATTATTTTAGATTTCGTAGGGTTAAACGGAAATTTGAATAATTTTGTATATCGAATGCCAGAGGATTCGATGAGATATTAACCGATATTAACCGATTGTACGGATCTTTTACTTGCTTCGCTCGATCGATTGCTTCGAATCTTCGAAAATAAGACACGAAACAGTTTACGAACTTCCTTTTTCATCGAGGATAAAATTACGATTTTATAAAGTGAGTTTATACGAGGGACGTAAACGAGTAACGATAAACTGGAAATTCGACAAGATACGTCTCTTGCTTTTTATCTCATTCATTATAAAAGTTGGAACGAAGTCTCTTTCCTTTTGTTGTTTTCTTTTCTTTTTCTTTTTTTTTTCTTTTTTCTTTTTTTTCACGAACGAGTGCAATATTTTCGGAACTTTTAACGCCTTTCATCGTGAGGCAAATCCGGATTCTCTCGAGGCTATTTTACGACAAAAACATCCATTAAACGTCCACTTTATTAATGGCGGAATAAATTAACCAACGTTATAACTCGCATTTCATTTGAAATGTCCGAACACATTCGCAAATATTTTCCTTGAAATTTCGCTTCGCTAATTAGAAGCCTTTTGTTTCGATATATATTTTTTCCTATTATTACCCGAGGAAACATTCCGGGGCGCATTTGGGTTTCATGAAGCGGCTTGTCGTAAGTTATGCGGAGTATTCGGAAAATGGAGAACGTTGTCGCGTGAAGAGCATGGGGTCCCATATCGGTGTGAAAAGTCTCCGGTAATCCGACAATTTGTATTTATTTCCTGGGCCAAGTCTTTTTTCATAGGAGTAACGATGAAAAACTTCACTCGTTACCTCGGTCTTAGTCGCTTCCTCGTCTTAAAAAAAAAAAAAAGAAAAAGAAAAAAAAATTCTTTAACCACAAGATGAACCTCGAGTTCGAATTATCGATCGTTCTTCGGTTTTTCCCCACTCCATGTATTTTTCCTTCCCTTTAAATGAACGCGAGAAGAAAATTTAGAAATTTTGTGAAAAAAATTTAGTTTTTTTCCTTTTTCTTTTTTTTCAACGTATCAAGCGAAGAAGTTAGAAACCGTGTACATTCGAGACCATAATATCGACCAGTCGAGCACTTATCGAGGCTACTTGGTAACACGGGATATGTCGAAGCAGAATGATAGGACTTTCTCGGCGAAGTGTTAATTAATAACACGGCGAGTGTCCTATCGTTATAACGTATTCATCTTATCGCGAGACCGGCGGTGTCTCATCAATTTATTCTTAACGTTTCTCAACCACTTCACAAATTTCACCTACAGAGATGCTTCGAATTAATAGCTCGTATTTTTTAATCCTTTTCGTTTCAACAAGGATGAAACTTTTCTTTCATCAGTTGTTACTCATCGATCGTTCCTAACGTTTTTTAAATTTCGACCGAGGATAGATCGAGGCCGATCTCAGCTCGAAACCGACTTTATCGTTGCTTTTCGGTCATCGTGTACTTTAGATTAATTGTAATTTGCCGTTTGTGGCGCGGAATGACGTCAAAACGGAACGATCAAGTACCGTTGTTCTTCCAATCTGCGGGAGGTGACGCGATGCTAATTGTCTCGACAAATAGGCAAACAGACATGGTCTCATTTCTGAAGCGAACTAAAATCGTGGAAGACTAAGATCTCTCGGTTTCTGTCTCCTCCAGCCATTTCCATCGGATGGAAATTTATAATATTCCCGGCCAATTTTCTCTCTCCCTTAAAGTTAAAGTTCCATAAATATTTACCCAGTCGAGGGAAACGAAAGCGGAACAATTTTTAAAGGTTTACGCTGCGTGGAAAGGAAGCACTTTAATTTGTTAACCAAAATAAACCAAAATCACTATTAGAAGAAGCGGGAGGATCAACAAGAAAATCCGACCAACCCTCTAACGATAAAGCGTTGCGTAAACAAACCTTCCTCTTTTGTCTGTACAAGAGCTTTATCGCCATCCCATTCTCCCCTATACTCATTCTTACCATGTTAATGGAACAATGGTGTGGTGGTCACTCGTTCGTTTAAGTCGGTTCCCGTGTCGACAACCGCGTTCGAGTTGCACGAGTTGGTATCGGAAAAGAACGGTATCGGTCGATTGTTGAAAAAAAAAAAAAGAAAAAAAAGAAGGAAAAATAATAATTTATGACAAAGGTGAAGCAATCGACGATATAATCGACGACGCAGAAAGGGGAGATCTCGATCTCCGATCGTACGTAACATCAACGGCCAAAGCAGTTTCTGATTCGTATTTCCATTGCTGCCCTCATACTTGGATCTATACCGACGTCTATACTAGCCACCCATCTTTTCCCTACATGCGGGCATCCTATTATGCAATTAGAGAAACGGGAATCAGGAAATTCTCCAAGGGAGCCAAGAGGCCCAAGGTATATCGCTATCGAACATGACAGGACACGGTCGCCCGACACACCCTTTCTTCGTTCGAACTCGTACGGGTCCCAACTACCCTGATGTACTTCCTTGCTTATCTCAAAAACATCCTCCGTGTTTGTTCCATTCCCGTATATTTCTCGGCGAAAATATGAAAACGAGGGAACGAAGATTGTTCGCCGCTCCAACTCGCGTACTTTTCTTCTGAAATTGTAACGATTTCGCTTAACAATGATTAATAATATTTGATCGCATTATGCGGCGGACACCCGTGATCGCCTCTTGCTCACGAACAACGCGAGCTCAACTGGGCGACCCTTGTCTATGGGGGTAGTTTGTATAACGAGTGATAGTTTAATCAGTTGCTCCGCTTCTGACATCACGTCTGCGGGTGCAAGCGAGCCCGAACTTCCTTGAAATTCAGTGTTTGTCAAGGGCAAGGAACCTGCTCTTATCTATTTCCTTCACTTCTCGAATTCGGGGGAGGGGAGGGTATAGGTTAACCGTTTAGTTGGACAACTTTCCCATCCAACCGTCACTTCTTCTTTCGTCGTTTCGAAAATTTGTCTTATGCGAGAAATCACGGGGACGATGTACGAACCACTTGGGATTCTCAGAGGTTGAATCGGTTGACCTAGTATCCGAGGAGGAGGAGGAAAAGGAGGAGGTGGTTTCCACCCCTTTACCTTACGTTAATTTAATAGAAGGGACGCGTGCTGCCCTAAACCAGCCCTTTCCTTACCCTTTCTCACTGGCTGATACGTTAACTTACAAGGGGCGGTTATCAGACGTCCCTCGTCCCCTTCCTCTCTCGACCCTTCAAGATTCCAACTTATCTAACGTCCGAGAATCTATGCTAATATCGTCAGATTAGTCTGGCAAGTGCTCACAGATTGCAGTATTATTGAAATTTCGATATCGATTAATCTCTCGCACCGGTGTATGACAAAATGGTTCGTTTCGTTTCGTCCAACGTGCATACATAATAAATATCGTCGAGGATATCAGAGCTATCTATTCTCGTATCCGGGCATTTTTTTTTCCACGATGCACCACGTTTCGCGATGGAAAAAGGGCCGCGCCTCGCGTCGTTTCTCGTACGTTCGAGGAACTTTAAAAAAAAAAGAAAAAGAAAAAAAATAAAAAGATACGGTTAATTTCTGACCGAAGATTCCGGCGAAGAAACGGCGCTTCGCCATCGTCCGCAAAAGGGTCCGCGAAGGGAAGTAAGGACAGCAGTAAACGTAATTTGAATTTCATGGCAGTTTAACGATCTTAATTAGAAAGCCCTCGCTCATTCCACCTCGAGGCCGTCCAGAGCTGAAACCTGGAACCTCGAATCTCGAACCTCCCTCTAGTCTTAACCGGGCTTACTCAAGGAGAGACGCGTTAAGCCAAGAGGGATCTTACCTCGCTGTTTATTCTCGTATTAACACCGAGTCTAAACTAGCCGAAGACAAATCGTGTACACCGTACAGGAAGAAGACACTATCGGGTTGAGCTGGATTTCGTAGTAAGACGCTCGTTTCGTTTTCCCTCCAATTGTTTTGTCTTCGCGGGAGCTAAGGAGTCTCGCCTCCTTGATAACTTATTATATTAGTTTCTTCCCCTCCTCTGGTATTTTCAATTTTCACGGTACATCAAGTATAAAATACGCTTATCCATTTATGCAGAAAATAGCTTTGTCCCTTTTGTATCCTTTGTACAAAATGTGCCGGATCATCGTCGATTCGGCGACACCGTCAACCACCGTCACCACCACCACGTGGTGACACGTTGCATTCTTGTTCCTTTCCCCCTCCCCTCGTATTCCCTCGAAAAGGAAATAATAATTATTCGAACGCCAAAACGTTAAACGCCCTCCCTCCCCCTCGTATTTAATTTTCTACGCCTCTCGGAAATATATCGTTTTAATATAGCGGCGCTTTGCATCGCGAGCAAATCCTTGGGAATATCCAGTGGCCGGTCCGGACCTTCCGTATCCGTAGGGGGTGAATTTCGCACGAGAGTGGACGCGGTACTTGGCCGGGAGGAGGGGTGGACAGCGGCCAAGCCAAGGCAGAAACGGCGGAGGGTGACCGAGGGTGGTCCCTAAAAGAAACATAAATAAGACAAATAGGGGCGATCGACAATAGAAAATATCGAATGTACAGAATGCTCCATAAATCGGAGGGTGGTTGTGAACGCCGGTGGCGGAGGGGGATGGGGGTGAGTGGGTGGCTTGCCGTTTGCTATAAGGCGAGCCGATCTTTTTATGTTCCAACGCGCTCCCTTTTGCTCCCTCAGAAATATATCTATGGCCAATATCCGCAACCATTTCCCGAGCACGTTTCCACTGCGGATTCGATATACTCGGCGATGGCGAGTATAACCTATCCGGCTCTTTCTCTCTGTTTCTCTCTCTCTTTCTTCGCCAACCGTTGCTAGTTTGTACGTAGATTTTTCGTAGAGGTGTGAGGACGTGTCGTCGTCGTCGTCGTCCTCTCTCAAGGATTAACGAATCGAACACACAGGAGCACACAGGGAACACGTGTTTTCCCAGCAGGAGAAAATATCCCCGCGTGCATCGCCCTTGGATAATTTCGCGTGTTCGAAAAGTTATTGCGGGAAGAGGAATGTCGAGAGAAAGAGAGAGAGAGAGAAGATAGGAGAGCTTTACATCGTGCTCGTTATCCACGGAGGGAGGTTGTAAGATGTGGGAGGTACATATACTCAGGGTTGTAGAAGGAGACGAGGCGCGTGTTACGTACGAGAGGGTTTGCAAACATAGTCTAACATTTGCGTAGCAGTGTCGCGTATACGCGTACATATACTTGGCGAGCGCGAAGAAGGATGGAAAAGGGTTCGAATGAGAAAGCGCGGAACGGTGAGGCGGGTGAATCTTAGCGGGGGTGAATTCCCAGGTTTACGTTTACAACCTTAACTACAAATTCGACAGAGTTAGCGAGGCATAAGGGGGTGGATTGTATCTCGTAAGGGTGGTTAGAGCCGCGTGTAAAAGCCACCCACCCCCTACTATCCTCCACCAGTTGTTAAGAAGTCCCCCTGGGCTAATTTCGCTTCTATCTTCGCTGCCTCTGTCTTTCTTCCTTGTCTTGCCTCGCTCGGTTTTAACCACTTATTGTTCTTTCCCGTCACCTACGGCCACTTTCGCCGAATTATTCGCGCTCTATTCGCGCTCTATTCTTTCTCTCCTCCCGCTCCCGTCCATCCTACGTTAAATCCTTTAATTAGAAAAGATTTATGGGGGTTTACTCTGGCGTATAAAAAATAATATACCGAACGATAAAAATAGCCGGGCGAAATATAAATTGCGATGATTCATACAGCCAACGGTTATTTATCGCGCGGCCAAGTATATGCATTGTGCTTTGAGCCGCGCTTTTGCTTCCATGAATTATAAGTGCGGTACACACGATTATTAGAATAGCTATCTGGTTGTTTCTCTCTTTTTTTTCTTTTTTCCTTTTTTTTTTTTTCGCTCGCGGAACTGGGATCCACATAATTTTCAATAAACTGTATTGCACACCTTCATAAATTCCCGCCAAACGTAGCGCGAGCTAGATCAAACAATTTCGATGAAATATCCACCGGCCATGGTACGCGGACGGGTACGCGTCGATGCCATAAATATATTATCAGGCATTGTATTAATTAATTAATCCTTTCTTACCGGGATATCTTTCTTTCTTTTTCTTTTTTTTTTCTTCTTCTTCTTTTTGATAACGAGATAAAGGAATAAATGAGCGAGAACCTCGAGAACCTTCCCCCTCTCCTGTTCCGGAACGGGGTTCACCCTCTTTTGGCGCGCGAAGCGGTCGAGGAAAAAGAGAAAAAAGGAAGGAGAGACGACGAGGAGTCACCCCCTATCCAGTTTTGCGGCACGCTCGGCCGACGCAATACGACAAAGCATCGAAATTATTTATAACGGTCGTTCGTTAAAGGGAAAAACTCTGGAGACCGCCCAGTGTTGCGTCGGTGTGGGTCGAATGAAGTCGAATTGGACGGAGGGGAGGGGATGGAAACCGACGAATTCGTTAAGAGGGATCGCGCGAACGTTTGGCAAGCGTTCTTATCAGCTGCAATTGCATCGGCGGTTGCAGGGTGCATCGTCGATGTTTCGAACGGGGTAGGTCGTGGTGTGGTGTATCCTGTGCCGCAAGGGTAATATTGCCGCTACTGTTATTTATAATCGGGCTATTTACCGCGGGCAGCTGCCAGAAGAGCACAATAAAACGAAGCAGGCATCCCTTGTGCACGTACGCGGGCCACGGAGTCGTGTGCGGAGTCTATATAAATTTCACTGGTGTTATATTGGCTGCTTCGTATCGTGTACATGCATTTATTATCTCTCTTGGCTCACACCTCCTCGGGAAAGTTTACTAGAAAATATGCTGCGGGGGTTGCTTTGTCCGCTTATACATCCAATACCAGTCATTTGATTTATTCGAGATAACGAGAGCCCGCTATCGCGGGTGTTTATGCCGCCATTACCCTTTTCCCCCCATTTTTCTCTCGATAGAGAGAATAGCGGGAAACGCGGAGAAAAATATTAGGAGGGTTCATCGTCGGGATTATCAATTCCCCCGTGCGGCCGTGTGTTTTCAAATTATTAAAACTCGTATCGATGCACGGAGATTCGGATGTTTAAACGAGGGCAATTTCTGGCCTTGTGGCTAATTATTTGGAAACGACAATTGGGCAGCATCTCCTCGTCCGACCCAGACCGGGCATATACCACTGCACGAACTTGTTTTCTCCCGTTTTTCAATTTTATTTGCTCACACGAGGGCAGCTTTTTTTTTGTATTTTACAAATATACGTATATTTCTTGCGATCGACAATTTCGTATCGATTTTTATTACGATGCGAGTTAACGTTCTTTCGTTTATTACATTAACGTTCCAAGTTTTATTAAATTCGAGCGAGTTTTTCTAGAACCATCTCTGATCTCTTTTGCAATCCTTTTTTTTGCCAGTCCTTCTTCTCAATTGTTTCTTCGAAGCTAAAAGTCCGTTAGACGTCTTATTAATGATTTGGCGCCATGGATATGAATAATTCCCCGAAGATGTCTAATAAAATGAGAAACTTTATTTATATCGATTGAGCGCAAATTTTTCTCTTAAACGTTTGGATACTGAGCGATTAAGAATTATCAAATTTTTAAAGATGGTTTTTAGATTGATGGTAACCGCCGCTTTCACAGTTTTGTTCCTTTTTTCGAAGCGCGTTTTATCCAACAGGTTACTCGATTCTAGGCTTGTTGAGACGCAAAATTGCTTGGATAAAAATAAAAAAAAAATGTAATGCTAACATTATATAAATTATAATGATAATTATAATTTACGACGAATTGTCTTTTTCGATACGAGAACAAAATTGTTAATGAATTGAAAACGACTTCGTGAAAAGTACAGTTAGAAATAGTACAGTTAGAAAAAAAGGAAATTTTCATTTTTAGGAAATACTTAATCGACTGACGTTCGCGCTTAACGGCGGGGCTCGAAACAAGAGCGACTTGTTTAATCATGAGGGTTGAAAGCATCGAGATTGGGGTGTCTTTGAGTATATCCGAAATGAAAGATTTATACAAACGATCGATAGAGATTTCATTGCCGAGATATGGATGAAACTTCGGTTCAATACATTGTTTAACGGAACGAAAATCTTTCTTTCGTTGAAAAAGAATGAAAAAAGATATAGAAAGTCTTGGAGATCTTGTACGATGTAATTATAATAAAATAACGTATCGTAACGCGCTGATTTAACCAAGTTACGAGACTTTGGACGTGTCGCGAAAGTCACGCGTCGAGGCAGGAGTCTCAACCGTGGCGCCAGGGGACCAAGAGAAATATTAAACAGTCTTGTTTTCTCGTAAATCAGTTAGAAATTCCCCTCGGATAAGGGCACAGCGAGGGTAGGAGACTTGGAGAGGTGGTTGGCAACCCCTCTGGATCTCTAATGACACCCCCTCTTCTCCACTTTCATAGCCGCAATTCATTGTTGAGTTGATATTCCCGTGAAATTTTCGACTCTTTAGAATTATCGGTCCAACTACGATTTACACACGATTTTTACTCGGTTTTTGTCGTGGATAATTGGACAGGATCGATGCCGCGCGCATCGGATTCTTCGAAGAGATATGATAAGTTGTGTCACAGGTTTGAAAATTGACACGATTAGAGCCGGATTCGAATCGACGGCTCATTAATAATCCATCCAAAGTGTTCTGTATTTCGATAAGTCGAAATCCTTGGAAATCACGTTGATCGTAGCTCGAAGTGTTCGGGTGAATCACTAATGCTTTCTTCTTTTACGCAAATGTACCCCTCGGCTCTAGAGGGGTACCCTTAACAGGGTTGATCTACATTTAAGGACGTGACTAATGTCTCGATACTTGGGCCAAGTATTTACCGTGAAGATTTCATTCGTCGTCTCTGCCGCGTTTCGCCGGGGTTCATTGGGGGCTCGAGGAGGGGGAGGAAGAATTAGATCGAGGACAAGTGACGAGATGACGATCAATCTCTTTTAAAGGCTTCGTCGAAGTTTTGTCCAAGGATTAGATCGTTGGTCGAAGCAAAGGGGGAGAAGAAATTCGCGCCGTTTCGTAGAAAGTTCTCGCAGCGCGAGAAAACCGCGGCTCGTTAATTTGTCATTCTCCTACGATTCTCATCCGCGTTTCGCTCTCCCGTTTCGTTCGCTAGATGTCAACCCCTTCGTTTTTCTTCGTCAACGCGTCACGACGGAAACGGAGCTCACTCTCCGTCTACCCTCGACCCCTATTGTATCCTTAATTCGACCGATAATTACGCATCCTCCTTCGAAAACAAGGAGATTGCGCGACTGGAGGGGGATTATCATTAGATAGTTTGCCAATTAGATCCCGGTGCCCTTGTGCTCGTTCCGGAATAGCTGGAATTCGTCTTATTACGCAGTTGCGAGAAAAAGTTGTAGGAAAGAAAGAAGCGGGACAGAGAGAAGAAGAAGGGAGAGGAGGCGATCCCGTTGGGAGGGAGATGCAGCGAGACAGACATCCGGATGGCGGGCGGAAGAACAAACGTTGAAAAACGGAGGTGGACAGATGCGAGTATTATTTACCCGCTCGTGCATGCGTTCATCCCGATGTCGGTATTCGCGGTTTCCATTGTTCGAAGACTTTTATAATTGGAGAGAGACGGTCAGCCGCATTAATGCGTCCACGAAGGGCCGGTCCAGCGAACTTTTCAATGGAATCATAATTACGTGCTCGCTAGATATTACATTTCTCTCTTCCTTTCACCGCCCTCGCCCGTTTCTCCACGCTCCTCTCTTCCGTCTACACTTCGTTACTGCTCATTTTTATAGTTGGCATTTCTTTCCGCCTTTTCCTTTTTGTTTTTTGTTTCCCCCCCTCCCCTCCCCTCCGTCGTTTTTGTTAATTCGATCAGCAATTTTCAATGCCGGAACGAACGTTGAAACGCGAAGCGCACACGAGACCAGGTTCCCTTTTTGAAGAGAGACGTCGGGTCGATTCGTGGAAATCCTTTGTGCGGATAAATTGAAATAATGAATAAAATTCCACGATGATAAATCCGTGTGCTTTATTATGGAAAAACACGATACGTCATAGAAAAATGTCAAGGAGGGTTCGGGGACTAAATGGGCCATGTAAACCCGCAACCCGCAAGTTGAAACAAGTTGGACGATGAAATAACGTATTTTGCAGTTTCGTCTTCGCGGGATAAATCGAAATGAACGGGTAGGAACGGGTAGTCAGGCTGCCCGTGAAATTTGTAGAGAAAATACGGTCTTTTCCATTGGCCGGCTGACATTAGCGGAAATAAACCATTATGAAAATGTTCCGTAAATAGAAGCATGACCAAACGTGGTGCGGTTTTGGGGTCTCCACCTTTTGCCGTAGTCGGTTTCGACTTTCAAGAGGGTGGTGGCTCGGCTGGGAGGGATTATAGAGCTTTGCCAGGATATCAATTATAACCAGAAACAGTTATTCTGTGCACCGAAACCCTTTTCCGCCCCTTTTCTACCCTTCCTCCCCTGCACCGTTCCGACCATTCCTAATCCTCTGTAAATTATATTATTTTCACTGTTTGTTTACCGGCCTCCCTATTCTGTTCCCTTCTGCGCAGGATTTGCGGCGACTTTCCGGCTTTTGCCGCGTCTCACCCTCTCTTCACGGGACTCGGTATTAAAATCATTACTCGGAATGCCGTTTACCATAACGAGTTATCGCGCCAACCGTCGTCGCCCGTCCTTTTACACCACCTATACTCGTCTTGTCGCGAGAATCGATCGAGGGCGAATCGGGGGAGGATCGAAGAAAGAAACGGAAAAAAATAACCAACGATTGCGTATCGTTAATTAGTTCGTTACCACTGATAACTCTATACTACGCTACAATGGACAAGCTTTATTCTCTCGGCTCTCGTCCGCGCGATGGTATTATGCAAATATCACTCGTGCACTCCACGGAATGATTATGTATACCCCGTTACGCCCGCGCTAACGACATTGTTCGCCGTCGCGTCAAAATCTCCGTGCTCGCCGAAAAATCTTACGACACGTACAATTTTTTCCCTCCCCTCCCCCTACCACCCCATTTAACGCCCTTATTTCCCCCGGTGCCGCGTTCTCGGACACGAGTAGCGGAGGCCCCTATTATGCAAATTCACGAGGTGAAACGACCTGGACCTAGCCATGATCGTTCAGAGACAACCCCCAACACGTTCCTGCGGGTTTATATAGTTTATATCGTGAACGGAGCGGTTGAACATGCGGAAAGCGCGCCACAGGGAGACGAGGATGCGGCCGACACGCGCATGCCGCGTTCACGCCTCATGTTTACACCTCCGTGCGATGTAAAGTGTTCTTTCTTGAACGCTTGGCGGGAATTTGCGTTCGTTCCGATGCGATCGTTCCATTCCGAATCCGTAAGACGAAACGTTAGAATCAATATGTTAACAATCGGTTTGTACCGGCAGATCGAATCGTCGATCCCAAGGTGGACAGTGTACGAGGTCTTCCGTTATCGATGTACGAAATGTACATTTGCACTTATGATCGTACGTACGTATGCACGAACCGTGCAACACGCAAACCGAATGTCTATGCATTCCACGGGAAGATCGGCTGGGACGCTAAGAGAGATTGGAAGAGTGAGAGAGAGAGGGAGAGAGAGACGATAGCACGTGCGAGCGAGAATTCGCCGCTAACCAGTCGGTGGAGGAACGGTGGGAGTGTTGTTGGGGTGATAGCGGACGGGGGTGGGTGTTTACTTTTGGTGTTGGGCAAGTAGCGCCCGGCATGCATGGTTCCCTGTGATAGCAAACACTGAGTATCGATCAGTATGACTCTGGTAAACAACTATTGTAGAGTAGTATAGTATAGAACGGGGTTTTGTCCCCTTCGACCCCCTACCGCTCCTCGCTGTCCCATTCCCCGCTACCACTGGACACCCCTTCGCTCCTCGCAACCCCTTCGCTCTGTGTACCGACCCTGCGTCCACCCATTCCCATCCTCGACAACTCCGTCGTGTACTCGCGATATGCCTGCTTACGTGTCCATGACCAGGGCCGTCCTAAATCGAGATTCTTTCCACCGTTTACCTCTTTTTTTAATCGTTCTCGTTTCCTCTATTCTCCACTCCATCGCGTTGACGTTCCTCCGAACGCCAAATTTCTTTTCGTCGCGCCCGCCTTCAAACAATATCGAGCGTGTGTACGCATATATAAGTAGATTCGGGCGTCGATGGTCGGACAACGTGGAGTTGTCGCGACGAGATCGTAACCGAATCGATTGATACGGTAAAATTACGCGTTATTCTTTAATACGATTCTTCTTCGTGCATACACACACACACACATATATATATATATATATATTTCTTCAACGATAAAATAACACCAGAAAAAATTGAGAAAAATAAGTAGGAAGATCGGAAATAAGTACGTCCCTGAAGCGGATGCTAATCATCTTGGCGAAGGGTGTCTGAAATTGTCGCCCCATCGCGCAATCCCCAAG
The DNA here is from genome assembly GCF_029169275.1 of Apis cerana. Lineage (NCBI taxonomy): Eukaryota > Metazoa > Arthropoda > Insecta > Hymenoptera > Apidae > Apis > Apis cerana. The sequence continues at coordinate 5,635,119 of NC_083864.1, read as the reverse complement.
CTCGACAACCCCTGCGACTCACCCTAACGGCTCGCTTAACCAAACAACCTTGATAAATTATGCAAAAATCAACAACACTACGAAATGCACCTCCCACGCAACCTGGATAGATCGAGGGTTGAACACCATGATCTTTCCACTAGGCTCGTTGAAAACATTTTTTTTTTCTTGCGCTTGACCAGGAAATTGCACCGCTGCAATGATAATCGTAGACCTTAATATTCTTGGAGCACGCTTGCATTTAATAACGAACGAGAAGAGGCGGTATACGATACTTAAATCGTTCTTTCATTTTTTTTTTCTTTCTTTTTTTTTTCCCCTCTCTCAATCTGGTAGTTTGATAAACAGATTATACGAACGTTCTCGTTGATACCTTTTTTTCCCCCTCCCCCCAACATTGCGTACGATTAATAAATGGATAACAATTAAACTGCGATAATTCGATGAAATTTATCGCGGCCGATATAATTTTATCAGAAATTTTCACCGAATGTAGTTTTATTACTGTGCGAATGAACCGCATTAACCGTTTATGCCGTTGCGCATCGACGTGAACGATGTGTGACCCATGAAATCCGCGAGCCAATAAATGAATATAGCCCACGCGTGAGAATAAAATCCGTCGCTAAACTGTGCAACAGGTGTTAGAGGTTATTGACAATCTTTTCATCAGAATGACGGTGTTTGTGCGATATTTCGCCGAATATCGGAGCTTTTAAGCGATAACGATGTCCCTTTGCATAGTCTCCTGTTTTGTCGCATTTTCCGGATATTACTCTTCGACGGCTATTATTTTCCTCCCGATTAACGATTCATCCGTCCTCTTATTTATCACGCGATTAAACGAATCGCTGCTCGTGACAGCGGCGCAATTATTACCGACACCGAAAAAGCGATCAAAAGAGTTCTTCTAGTTGGTATAATTGTCGAATCGAAACGGATCGACGAGACGTCTCGAAAATACCGAAAGGATTTTTATCGCGCAAAACGAAAGTTACGTTTCCCGTATCTCATCGGGGTATTCGCGTATGTGCGCTTTTGCATTCTCTTTGTCCGCTTCTGCCTCTCGGTATCGCTCTTTCTTCACCGCCATTGAAGCCCCTTATCAATACGGTGGTAGCTGTGCACTCGCCATTGTGCGCTCGGTTTGGTTCCGCGTCGAGAAACAAGACGAACAACAACAACAACAACAAACAACAACAAACTGGCCGATGCCAAGTCCCTTTCCACCCTTCCTTCCCGCGACCCGTTTTCCACACCACATTGTTCTCCACCCCCATCACTCGCTATCGCCCCGATTACGAGCATGACAGTTTCAATCTTGCGTTACCGTGCACGTTCCTTTCTTCGATATGTGTCACTGTTTGCTACAACTTTCCCCGCTAACCTTTAACAGTCCGCGGCAACGTGTCTATCCGCTTACTCTTTCGCCCATCGTGCGTTCCATCCGTGTGTTTCTCATTCCCCGTCCATCGAAATCCGTGTATCGAAATTACTCGTAGCCGGGGGCGACGAAGATTATTTAAATGTCAAAGGACGAACTCTTTCGCGGTCGTAACGAGTTATAAATAAAAAGAGAAGGAAAAAAGAAAGAAGAGAAGGAAAAAGGATGAGTTAAAATAAAAAGAAAATCATCGCTTACATTCAGATATGAAAACGTAACGAAGGATATCGTGCAATTTCCACGCTACATATCGCGCGTCCTTTTTAAACGCATCGCGAATGAACGAAAGGTATTATCGAATTGATGATTATCCGGAGACTACTCGCGCACCACGATGATAAATTGCTCGTACGGTGGCGATGAATGCATCGGAATGGGTCGTCAGCTTTAGCGTGGTCTTAGGACTAGGCCGAATCGATAACAATAACTACCACGTCGAGCCGCGTCAACTCTCGCCCATATCTTAACCGACAACTGTCTGTCGCTTGTAAACGAGAGATTACCATCTATCGTAGGAACGATATCGCGAACGAAACCTACACGCGCCATTATTATTCGATTATCTAATTACCGGTATTCTCGCGATGGTATTGTCGCCTCCGGGACAAGACACCCGGCGTTATTCCGACTGATACAAAATTCAAGCTTCTCCGAATTTTTGCCCGGCAGAGAAACCGTGGTGGCGGTACGTTCAAACCAAAAGCGTATTTACGAAGGAGGAGGAGGTGGTGGAAGCGAAGGAATATCTAAGAAGACGCGGGTGACAACTAGCGAGAGAAGAAAAGAGAGAGAGAAAGAGAGAGAGGGAGGAGGAAGACGGAGCGGCGAAGGAGAGGAGGGAGAGAGAGAGAGAGAGAGAGAAGGAGACACGACACGGAGAAAAGAACGACAGACACACGAGAAGGCAGAAGGAAGGTAGGTACGTAGAAGTAGCGAGGCTTCGCGGGCGAAGCGTGCCTGAGAGAAACGGGGATATAACGAGGAACGAGGAGCGAGGTATAGGTTCGTATAGGAAGGTGGAACGAGGAGACAACGAAACGACTAGGGAGGGATGGAGACAGAGGGAGGCCGAGTGAGTGCGCCGACTCAGTAGCCGCGTGTTCGGTGCGGCCGTAGGGTTTCGCGGCCAAGCGGTGCCGAGCGTCGCACAGTCGCGACGGCAGCTACCGGCGCGCGGTACCCCTTTTTCTTTAAACCACACTCTCAATTCCGCACGGTTCAGCGCACGTTTCCTGCGTCGACGACGACGACGAGGATAAAGACCGAGGACGTGGACGAACACGACGCTGGTCAGCTCCGATCGCGAGAGAGGGCGCCTTCCGTCGTTACCACCACCATCACCACCGCGACTACCACCACCACCACCACCACCACCACCACCATCACCACCACCACCACTACTATTATTATTACTACTATTACTACTACCACTACTATTACTACTGTTACTATTACTTCTACTACTACTACTACTACTGCTACTGCTACTATTACTGTCACCACTACCACACCGCTACTGTAACACCATAATAATTCAACCCTCGTTTTCGAAAATACCACGCAGCACTTACTTACAAGGATAACACGCGGATACGTATCACCCTTTCCTTTCGGCCCGACGTATAGACAGATATCGTGGTAATCCACCTTGGTTCTCTCGCTGCATTGTCGCGCTCACGTCCCGGCCGGAGAGAGCGACAACCGTACCACCGTGACCGAGAGAAAATCGGCATCGTTCTTCTCTCCCCCAACGAGAGAAAGAGACACGTGGCGCGGCGCACGCGGAGGTGTCCAACGAAGTACATCGCGAAGGGAGAGAAAGAGCATTCGGATAGATAGATTGGAATAGAGAAATAGGAAAGGAAAGGAAGGAAAAGGGAGAGAGAGGGAGAGAGAGAGAGAGAGAAAGAGGAGAGAAGGAGGGGGAGGTGGAGAGAAAGGTAGAGAGGTGGCAGAAGGACAGAGGAACGAGAGGGGGTGGGCGGGAGAAGACGGAAAGGGAGGAAAAGTACGAATAGCCAGGACGAAGATCGTGGAAGATAGAGGAGAAACGGGAAACGGGTCTTGTGTCTTCGTTTCGTTTCTTCGGGAAATAATTTTACCAAGAGAAGGACGGAGCAACGAGCGACAGTCACGAGCGAGACGACGACGACGACGAGGAGGAAACGGGACATGCTGGAACCACGCTGGAGACCCGTCCAGGTAGAGAGACTTACTTCACCCCCGCAACACTAGTTCCGTCTTCACTGCACTGCTTATGACACCCGATGCCCGATTGACTGTCTGCCTGACCTGCCTCACCTGCCTCACCTGCCTGACTGCCTGCCTAACTGTCCGTGTCTGTCAATGATCTCGTAGAATCTATCGTCGCATCTGCGTCTCTTTCTCTCTCATTCGCTTCTCTTTCTCTTCTCTCTCTCTTTCTCTCTCTCTCTCCTTCTCTTTCTTCGTTCAAATCTCTGTCTCTTTGTCTCGTCATTCTTTGCCGCTTGCTTCATTCACCGTCCCTTGCGTTGCTCTTACTCAATGATGATCGCCACGTGCCATGCAGTCCTTTTGCACGCTGTCGTTACCAGACACTGTTGTTCAGTTTTTTCCAATCATTTGCCATCTATCGCTTCCTTCTTTTCATCGGTGTGCGTGCCGCTTTTGTTTCCACCCTTGATCCCCTCCCCTCCTCGCCCTTTGTTTCGAATTGTTTCGTTTTGTCACGACAGAATTTACCGTCTCCGCGGGGTATAGATGCACGCATCGTCGTAGGCAATCGCGAACGAGAAAGATGGTGTTATCGTTTCGCGATCGTGGATCCACGATCCATCCAACGATATTTATTACTAGCTAGTTCGGAATAAAATCTGCACGTAGCATGAAAATAACTTGAAATTATCGTTGCATTTTCAACGAAAAAACAACCCGATTCCTCAATCCTCGGGCGAGGAATTAGGTCGTCACGAAAACGGATGGAAATCGGTATTGGTATAACGTTTGGCAAAAAGAAAAAAAAAACGATCGATTTTGCGAAACGCGTTGATTATTTCATTACGATTACGTGCACGCGGGAGCGCAAAAGGTGATGGCATTTCGATGAAGCCAGGTTTAGAGTTATCGTATTTTGTCGTTTAGAGACGGTTTAGAGACGGTGGACGCGTCTCGTTATAATATAGATAAATGACTCGTTGCTTTGAGATTTTCTGATTGATCTTACGTTGAGCGGGCCGGACGATATTCGTGGAAATGACACTTTAACGATCGTGACAAGACAAATAGGTGCACCGGACAAGCAGAATGGTTGGTCAAATAAATCTCGCTACACAGTTCCAAGATTAACTACGCTCGAGTAACTAAATGCGTACCTGCCTTACAGTACAGAAATCTTTCCGGCAAAACGCATTTTTCCTAAAAATAATCTTGGCAGTAATAAGCCTATTTTGACGCTGCCTGGAGATTCGAATGATACGATGTAATACGAATTATCGCGAATTATTTCATATATGCTTCAATTATTTCAACTTCGACTCGCCCCGATCTATTTCGCGATTAACATCTATCCTGTTTCGATCCGTTTGTCTCTAACAAATTCCAAAAAAAGAAAAAAGAAAATAAAACGAAATGGAAAAGACGAAGAAGAAGAACAAAAAGCAGAGAAGGGAATGGGACAGAGAGTAACGTTAGAGTAACGTTCGAATCGTAAAGAGCAATCGATCTATCGATCTATTAATCGTTCTATTCTAATTTCTTTTCAAACTTATCCAACGAAACATCCGCGATGGCATCCAGCTTGGTACATTCGTTTGTCAATGGTAGTTACGCTTCAATCGAAGAACGCTTCGTGTTACCTGGGAATAGAGGTGATTTTTCTCAGAAGGATATAGTGAATGGGAGTAGACGAAGCTATGGGAGGATGATGGTGTATAGGTATGGGTGGTGTAGGTATGAGACTGCAGAAGTCCCGGGGTGTAGTAGGTGGAACAACGCAGAGACGGAGGCGGTCCTACCCTACTTGGGGGCGTTAAAGAAGTAGGTGGGGTTGGCCACCCCCGCGCATCAACCCTTGCACCCCGCGTCTCCGAAACCCCTGTGGATCGCCCGGTTCCCTTCGATCCCATATTCGCCAATCAACCAACCCACCCCGCTTCTCCATCCTCTCTCTCTTTCTCTCTCTCTCCCTCTCCCTTTCTCCCTCTCTCTCTCTCTCTCTCTCTCTCTCTCTCTCTCTCTCTTCCTATTCTAGCGCTTCTCCAAGGTTGCCGCTACTCCCGTGCATCCGCTTCTGCTTCCTTCTTGGCTGACCAAAGATTTCGTCAAAATTCAAAGCCGTTCACCGTTCACTAACAGCCGAAACGTGTTGAAACGTTGTCCGACGATCGCTAGGAAAGGGAGCTAGGGAGAGAAGGTCTGCGCGAAGTGAGGAGGAATGAGGACGCGATGATGAGAACGTCGATTCTAAGAAAAAGTGTGGAGGATCCGGTTTTGATCGTCCGACGGTGGTCCACGGTATCTGGATGGATCGGAGGGTGTTGTTTGGTCTAGTGTCTAGTGCGTGATAATCGTCGATCCATCGTCCACGATCGAGCGGGGCGATTACCGCTTGGCACGGATCCTCGATGCCTCTGTCACGCCTTCCTCGTTGCTTCGACGAAATCGTGCGGATCGGGCAAAGGGTGTCGGTTGTCAATCGCATCGGTGTACATCTCACCATCGTCTCCCCACGCCACGCTCCTCGTGCTCGCCCATCTTCTCACCTCTTCCACCGGTGGAAGACGCATGCATGCATGTGCGTTCGTACGCGTATACGTGCAGCGGGCGTGTATGCAGGCCGCATAGGATGAAGATACATACGGTACAGTGTACCAACACAGTTGTGCCACTATAACCCCCGTTTTCGCGCTTGCTTGGCACGGCACAGCATCCCTCTTCGGCTACTTCCGGCCAGACCAAGCTCCGCCCACTTTTATATTAATCACGTCTTGGTTCGCTCCTGGCTTCTGTTCTCCATCTTTCTTCCCCAGTGAGCGATTTCCTACTGTGGACGCCTGGGAACCACACCTTTGCCCGTTGCTTTATTCATGCTCCAGGTTTGCGACGCGAATCTTTATATATATATATATATTTCTTTCTTCTTCTGCTCTCTCGTCTCCGTTACATCGAAGGACGAAATCTTGTAACGCATTCTTGTCGCGATCGTCGACGATGCCCGGAATCGTAGGTAGCGATGGAGCAACACGATGATCCGTGAAGATGGAACGAAGATACGCAGCCATCGCGGGTGTCATCGATCATTTCGAGTTTACAGACAGAAGGAGTAACGGATAGGGACGAATCAATAACACGTCTGATAATGTTTCCAAAAGGTTCAACGGATTCTTCATCGTCTCGCGTAGCGTAAATTCTCCGGTAGTTTATAACGCGTCGCTTTTTTCCCTCCCCCGACACCGTCGAAGGGGGAAAGAGTCGTAGCGCGATATTTCACGAATCGTCGTGTCCTCGACGGCTCGAGAGGAATCGAAACAAAAAGGAAAAAAAAAAAAAAGGAAAGGCAAAAGAAAGGGGGGAAAAAAGGAAAAAAAGGAGAGGAAAAAGAGTGATTCTCGCCACCGTAGTGTAGTTGACTGCAACATTCGTGCGTTCCGAACACCGTGCGCCGAACAGAGTAATGAATAATAACCAGTTATTATTGCCAGGTCGAGCAATAAACACGCAGCTCACAAACACACCATCCCCTTGCCGCAATAAGGGTTGTCACGCATAGGTACGACATTTGTTTCCAACGCGTCGAGTGTGCACGTTACGAGCACCACCTTTCTACAGATATTGGTTCCATTGTTACACGTTGTGTATCGTGACTGCTTCTCCGCCACTTTCGCGATCTACCGATCCTCGTGCCGCCTATCATCCGTCACAGCCACTTCAACGCCACTCCGCATTGTTCTCTCTCTCGATTCTTCAATTCGTCGCGACCGCGCGTTTTTCTTTTTCTTCTTTTTTTTTTTTTCGCTCCCTTTTTGTTATTTTCCTTTTTTTTCATTCCGTGCGACGCGCAAAACACCAGCGGCTAACGTCTTCATCGCGAATTTACAATTTCCTCTCCACAAAATCCGTGCCCATCACCCGTACTTCTCTCTCTCTCTCTCTCTCTCCTCCCATTGATATTCAAAGGCTTGGCAGATGATTCGATGCAATTTATCTCGACAAAGGCACCGGTTAAATTTAACATCGGCCGAAGATACGTGGAGGAAATACGCGTATCTTCGTCCCCGTTTCGCCCGTTTCAATGAACAAATTTCAATCGGCCGATCGTATCGCCGTTAAAAAAGGAAAGGAAAAGGAAAGCAAGGAGTCGATCGATCCTGTGTACGGGAATTAAGACGACGCGCGTAAATTGTTTTGAAAATGATGGAATCGCGACGCGGTGGTATCGATGCGAGCGATATCGACGCGAGGCGATTCGAATTCCTAGAGGTTGGTTCATTTTGTCGCGATAATACGCATTCCATGTCATTCCGATAGCGCGTGTACGGCAATGCATCATCGCCCCCGCGACGGGTATTTGTCAATAGAAACAGGCATCGACGCCGCAACTGCGGCAAGTATACGTCAATATACATAACGACCGCCTGTTGACTTGTTACGTTGTCGAGTACCGCCGATGATTCGATGATTTGCCGATCCATGACTGCTCCGTGTCAAATATGCCCCCCACGGCTGTTCTCGTAGGCGCGTTAACACGGGAACGCCGGCGGCCGTTCATTTGCGATCGGCGCACTAACGCGCGTCGTTACATTAAATTATCATCCACCGATTGTGATGTACCGACGGTTTGCACGGCGACTCGTTATAACAAGATCATGGCGTCGCCTCGACGACAATTTCCCAGATATCCCGCTGCATCATGAATAATATCGCGATAAGGCTATCAAATCGAATATGTTTGGATCCGTTCCGACGTTAACCGGTTAATTTGGGTCGAAGGGTGACGTTGACATTGCTGCCACTTGTCAAACTTTTCTCTCCTCCCCCCCTACTTTCCACGGATTTATCAATCCCGCGAAAACCGAGTCTACTTTTTCCTTTATTCGCGGAACACGTCGCTGCTCTCGTGTCTCCTTTTTCTTTTTTTCTGCGAAAACCATTTTGAAACTTGTTAAGATAATACGTGGAATTTGCTCTTCTCCGATTTCTATCCTTTGCCAGCGCCGCGTATAGTTTCTTTTGGTGAAAAAAGAGAGGTTTCCTCCATCGACGTCATTGTGCACAAGGACGAAAGTAGAATCAGAATCGCGGCGTACAAAGAGCCGCGTTTCGCGTTCCCTATGGGACACCGAGGAGCGATTCGCGGGGGGATGGGGTCAAAAAAAAAAAAAAAAAGTCGATCATTATCCACTCGGCTCTGCATCGGTCGTGTTACCCGATGCAACCTCGTTTGCAGCTCGCTCTCCTCACTCCTCCGCTGCAATAATAGAGTATTCTGTACGATGCTGGACATTGAGAGCGACCGCCGTATTAAAACCCATTCGTGTTTGAGCTCGTGATCCCATCGCGTATCAATTATTACGCAGATTTGTACACAAAGGGGGACGGTTGATGCGTTGCCCAGATATAAACCGCAATAATCGTCTGTCTTGTAATTCGTATCATCCTCTCCCGGCATCCTGACTTTCCGTCGTCGCTACTCGAATTATACAACCCATCCTTCCTTCCCTCACAATATATAAAACCGATCGATTCGATCGAGAAAGTGGTCGTTGAAATTGTCCAATGGACGAATTTTGTCCAACTTGGAATCGAACGTTTGGAACGAAGACGAGAGAACGAAGCTTTGAAAAAAAGAGAAAGAAAAACCGACGCCATAGAAACGTTTTTCTATCACGCACGAGCGCGCATCATGCGATCGCGTCTTAACGAAATTAAAATATAGGGTGTGGTACTGAGCGCGCGATAAGTTTCACAACAACAAAGTTTTTTTTTTTTTTTTTTTCCCTCCTCCGATCGAAGCGTGCGAAAAGAGAAACGGGAAAACAGGAGCGAATATTAAATATAATACGCAACACGATATACCGTGGTTCACGGGGAGAGAGAGAGAGAGAGAGAGGGAGAAAGAAAAAGAAGAAAAAAAGAAAAAACTTGCCGCATATTGCACGCATCTTGCATAAAATCGAGGACACGTGCACGATCATTGAACAATAAGAGTGAGAACAACAAAAGACTCGTAATTCTCGTTCTTGGCCGCGGTGTGAACGGGCGGGAAAACTTGGTCACCTTGTCGCGGCAGTGAAAAGAGTCCGATCATGACCAGACCGTGGCGCGTTGGTTACGATGTATCTCGTACGCAACAACGTTGGTGACATAATAATAGAGGGACATCGCGATCCTCGTAGCGAACTGCGAGCGACGGCGTATCAAAATGTAGATCGGTCTTGTTTGAATTCGCGGTTCTATCATGAATCAATTACCGCGCGGATTCGTACACAACGAGGATCGCGACGAAAGCTCGCGCGTGGAAGGATGAGGGACATAAAGAGGGGTGCAGGGGGAGGATTCGCAAACAGAGCGCGCGTGCATGTACGCGGTTGCATATAGGTGTTTCCAGTCCTGCGTTGTTGATGCACACGCAAACGTCACCCACTCGAGTGTGGAGAGCCTCATCGTTTCTACGCGGATGCTTCTTTATCGTTGCGAACCGATCGCTTCCATTTCCCCCTCCCCCCGTCCCTTTCTCCACCTCCGTTCTCCTCCTTCCTCGCTCGGATATTTTCCCGCGATAATCATTCCATCCAACTTCGCCTATTCGAGACGAAACGACGCAAGTTCGACGTCGTCCTCGTATTTAAAGGACGAATATTCCGCGCTAGTCGAATCACCTTTATTCCTCGTCAAGTGGACGAGTTTCTTTTAAAAAACATTACCCCCATTGATGGCGCCAGAAGAGGTTTTAACTACGACGGTATTTTGTGTCGGTTAAACCGGTTGCCGAGAGAATATTTCTCTCTCTCTCTCTCTCTCTTCCTCTTCCAGTTGAAACTACCACGTGTTCGCTAATAAAAATTTAGAACGACGGTTTGAGAAACGAGTTCCATCGGGCGTTCAACTCGTCGGAAAATCGTGGAAATTCTTTCTCCTAATTACGCGAAGATTCGCGTTGCTTGCTTGATTTCGCGTACAGGGAAAAGCGCGTTCCGAGTTTACGTTAACGCGTGACGCGCGTTACAAGCTGTCAGAACGGATGGTTACGCAACGCCATCCAGAGTACTCAAATCTAATTTAAACGAGTCAAAGCTAACGAAGAGTTGTTTTCGCGTGGAAGTGTATTTATAACGGCAGACTCAGACTTCGAATCTGGTCGTGTTAACTCTTTCTTCCTCGAACCGTCTCTCCCTTCGACGATTGGCCCGACCAATTGCGTTTTTAGAACGCAACTTACTCGCGAAACGATCCAACCGGACGGACGGATGGATCTCGGTAAGAAGATGCCGATTTTTCTCGTTGCGTCGTTGAAAGAAAAACAAGGGAAAAAGAGAAAGAGAAAACGATGGACGGAATCGATAACCGTTTCCTTTTGCTTACGTTGCACTGAAAAACAACGATACATGTGTACTTATGAAGTGTAGAACCATGTCACCGAGCCAGACGGGTGGCGATATCATCTTCGAGCGAGCTGATAAGCGTACGTTCAGCACGCTGGAATAAATAACTACCGACTCTCTGGAAAAATTATTGCAACCTAAACTCTCTCTTATCTATCTCGATTTCGATTGGCCGAGATGGCTCGTCCAAGTATACCACGCTGTTTACTCCGCTCGATCGAAACCTGGCTAAGAACCACTTCGATCCATTCGTCGTCTCGTTCTGCCTTCTCTGACGAATCGTGCCTTATCGTTCCTCTTTGCTGCCCGAGGCCGAATATTTCGATAGTTGGTTTCCCCGCGATCACGTCGCGATCACTTTCGCAAACCGCGATCGCTTTCGTCGCCCGCTCGAACTTTCTACTCGGGCGGATCGTTTCGAGCGTTTAGCGAAGAGAAGAGACAGGTTGTAAAATTCCTTTTTCGACGTGCCGGAGGTGGCTGTATCGGCATCGTTGCATTCAATCGGGGAAACATAATTCTCGCGATACCCACGCAGTTCGGTTTAAATTCCTCGCAGCCAGTGTGGTCTTATCAGTTCGGCGACACCGTCTGCCCGTTCTTCAAAGAGTCTTGGGAACGAGTCTAGGGAAGACAGTGGACGATACGCGTTTCTCTTCTCTTTCCAAATTAGTCGCTGCCCGATAATTGTATCGCGCATAGCCGACGTCTTCTAACGTCGTTTTTTTTTCCGTCGCGTTCAGTGTTCGCCTCGTTCGAAGCCGAAGTCGCTCTATCGAACGCGTGCGTCGAGGACGAAGAAGAAAAGTGGACGAGAGGAGAGGGAAAAATCGCTTTCCACCTGCTTGCTCCCGACGAGGTTCCGAAACATTTTCGCAAAACTGGATTTTCTTGGGTTTCTTATGTTCCACGTCCCCGTATTCACAAGTTCGATCGTGCAACAACTACAAATGTGTTTCTTCATTGGATGGCGCGAGGGCGGCATAAAAATTCCTAATTTGTGAGCCGACAGAGCCGAGAAGGTTAGTGTTCCAATTGTAATTCTCCAATCTCGTTATCACGACCGATCAACGAATATACCCCGACCTAATATAGCGAGAGATCACCGTTGAAACAATCGTGGAACGAGGATCGAAAAAATAATAATTTCCAATGGACCCAGCCAACTCCGCGGAGTGGAACTCCTCTTATTCCACTCTTCGCATCAGCTTCTTATCTGAGACCACTATTGTTTGCACAATATTGTTTTACCGGAGATAAGTGTCCCATGCGCTCATTATACAACCAACCGTTTATTTACTTGCCTCGTCTCTAGAGATTTCACAATCGTCGCCAAACATGTGGCAATCGTATGCAATTTCGCATTTCTGACTCTCAACGATTTTTTTCCTTCCTTTTTTACCAACGTATCTCCGACTCCTTGCTCGTCGTATCGACGCGTCGTTTGGGCAGAGAAAATTAAAAGAAGGAAGCTCTACTACTCCCATAAATAAAACATAAAATAGGAACCGGAACACCGGCGGAACGCACTCGAAGATGGAAGAGCGTCGAAGGACGGCTCGTTTCCATCCGTCCATCCATCGGATCCGCGACACGAGGGACGCGCGGCCGTGCGACGAGGAGCACGAGGAGCGACAGAAAGAGAGCCGTAGGAAGATGACATAATCCCACTCGCGCAATTTGCGAAACAGATTTACGCGTGGGACGGGCGCGGGCATTTATGATAATGTGTAGCGCGGTTTACCGGTCGCGACTCTCCACGTTGGTCGCGCCGCGTCTCGTCGCGTCGTATAAATTCGCTCGTTCTCAGAGACGAGGCTCTCCGCGCGTGTGTGCGTGCGCATCGAGGCGCGCTGCGAAGTGCACGAGCCGTGCGCGTCGAGATACGTGGCTGCTCGCTCGCGAATCCCATTTAACGCTGTCCCTGATGCCCTGGTTGACGCACACGGATACTCTCGGCCGCATGAGTACACGCACGTGCACGCTGCACCGATGCGCGGCGCGGGGGAAAAGAGGGTGACCGGGATAATCGTGCAAGACGATTGGTAGCTTCCTGTCGGTCACGTGACATCACGACCCGCATCATCGCGGAACGACGATGCATGGGGCTGCAGAGGATGACATTCGTTGCACTCACCCAGTGCCGTTAAGTAGGTGGATATGATGCGGCCGCGGATTAATGGTTACGGATACATCTTGGATGCGATGATTTGTTGGCTTTTATCGCGACGGATCGCCAGAAACGGGATGGGGCGAGCGTGTTAACTCATCCACCCGGGGGCCAAACCGACGGGATTAATGATATCTGCTTGTACGAAGTACCGTGTTATTTACGCGATAAATTCGTCCGGCCCGTGCTCGGCCCGCGTATTAAATTATTGAGGATGCATTTTAAGAGAATAATTTAGAACGACGATGCCCTCTTCCGTGCCAATTTTCAGACCGCCGCACGAGGTTACGATTCAACGATGCGCGCTCGCACACCCACACCGTCCGTCCACGCTCCTCCCATCGCCCGTTTTTCGCCACAATTTTTCCTTGTTTCGTCGCAGACGGGCTCGCGTTTCAACTTTCTCGTCCGATTATTCTCGTCCTCCCGTTCGATCCTACGAAAATACCCCGAATCACGGAGCGGCCGCGTTCATGGACGTCAATTCGCCTCCGCCCCGATCCCGAGTGCGTTTCGTCAACGTGGTCGAAACAACTCGATTCGATCGAGATGCGTCCACGAGATGTCTTCTTCCCCTGCCATTTATTCCATCGTATTTCGATCGTACAAGGAATTTCACGCGTAAACGCGTGTCAAAAAGGCGTGTCACGACGGATGGATTTCCTCCTCTCCTCCTTCATTTATCCACCCGCGAAGATAATACGTTCGGAAATTGATCTCCGACTTTTCCACCCGTCTCGAAATCGATTCGATCGTCGGGCGTATCGTGAACGATAGCAGTGTCACGCGGCGAAAAAGAAGTAGAGATTAGCTGCGTCGTTGATGCCCCGCAATATCGTGCCATCTATTTTGTAATAGAAACAACGGAAGAGCCTAATTCCGCGAGGTTGCTCTCGTCCTCCTCGCCTATTAGATGTGTGGATACATGTCGGCGCGCATGATGCCATTCCTATCTACCTATACTTACTTACCTAGCTAGCTACCTACCTACCCACCTAATTATACCGAGTGGACCACTCGAAGCGATAAGCGATTTACATACCGAACGACGCGATGGATTTACCGCTCGCCCGTGTGTACGATGCCCGCCGTATTACTTTGCTCTAACTCCCCGTGTTCCCCATCGCCGGACTTTGCTCCATTTTCCTCCTATTCCGGGAAGTGCGGACAAAGAATCGGCGCTCGTGCCGATACCTGCTATACGCACCGCGTATACGCACGTATATAGCTGTGCCTCCTCGATTTTCTCTCCAACCTCTCGAGGTCTCGTTCCAACAACAAATAATTAACCGAGAGTGAACGTAACGTGTGTACACGGGAACGGAACGGAGCGAGCTTGAGCTCGCGGTTGTGTTCGAGCGATATCGGTCGATCGAGTCGAAGAACGGAACGGTTTTAATTATTTTCGAAAGCCGTTTAAACGATAAACGATCTACGGAGATGGATCAAAGGAGATGGGATACGGATATTGGGTAAAATTATTTATATTCGGGTTAATAGCAACCTTGAAATCGGTGGTCTAAATGTCATAAATATCGGCCCGGCACACCTGGTTATGAAACGAGGAGCGCGAAAATGCAGAGACAATTTCTCGCCGGTATAAATCTTTAAGCGGTACACGACTACTCCGGTTAATAATTGATAAGTAAATAATTCATTCGAGGTGGTGAACACGACCGTGCCAAACGATGAGACAGATTTACTGTTCGTCCCTCTAGCAGACGCATTTGCACTTTGCTCCATTCCTGGGCGACTTTGGTATATATTTTGCCTCGCGGTCACGGAAGTTTCAAGTATAGTTAGTAGCCAAGTGTACTAAGGATTGGTATGTAGCTGGCTCTCATCGGTTCATTTATTTACGCGATCGGGCCACTTAATATCGCGGCGGAGGTAACCAGGCAAAAACGCTAATTTTACTCTCGTCCTATCGAAGAGGCGAAGAGTCTTCCGGTATAAATTTTCGGAGAAAATGTAAATTTTTCGTCGATGCGACCCGTCCACCTTCCCCGACATTACCCGCAAAAATAAATCATAACGTCGCCGTTCAACGATCGTGCGTGCGATCGTTACGAGAATACTCGGTCGAGATCCGATCGCGATCCAGATTTCGAATTGGTATAAATATACGCGGCTTATCGATCAATCGATGGAGATCCGTTTAATCCCTTCGAGATCGGAATATCGGCTAGTGAACCAATGACAACAAGATTCTATTTCAAACGATGGTTATTCTTAGATTCGCGTAAATTTAATTGCGACAGCGGTAGCGACGTATAGCTCCAAACATGTATCGCGGTTGAAATATGACTTGGAAGTATAGTGCAACGGCAATTATTTAATTCGGTTAATTATTGCTCTTAGAGCAAGACGTTTCCAAAGATATATCGCTGAAATATCGTTGTCTATAATTGCGCAACCCGAAACTTGCCGGGGGTAACCTTATCTAGGAAAGTAACGAAATAACGTTGTTTAATTAATTGCGCGTTTCGAAAAGGCGGAAGGGAGAGGGAGCGGGGCAGGGGTGGGGGAGAGGAGTATGTTGAAAAGGAGTCGCGAAGTTTTATCGTTCTTCCGCGTGGGTTTGTATTTCTTTCTCTCTCTCTCTCCCTCTCCCTCTGCTTCGAGCAAAAAAAATGGAATAGAGAGTGTGTGTGAGAGAGAGAGAGAGAGAGAAGAAATGGTAGAGTTAGTAAAGTTAATATTTTTAAAGGAATAATGAATTCAGTAACCCCAGACTGGGAGCACCGCACGTCCCAGCTTTAAATCTTTTCTGTAAATAGATTATGGCGCAAGATAATGAAAAATTTGCCAGCGCCGCGCGCGCCTAAGTTCAACGCTCGTTCCTTTGAACTTTCTTTTTCGGGTCCTGGGGTAGTTTCTTTTTTTCAAAGATTTCACGCGCCCTGAAAATTTATGCCTCTCATAGTCGCTTCTATTTTTCCCTCCTCGCGTTATTCACCCGGAAGAACGCCGAATCCTCGCCTCGCTCCGTCTTCTTTAGATTTCTACGTCGCGAGTAGGAAGGAGAGGGACGCTTTCCTCTCGGGCTCGCGAGCAATTTCCTCCGCAGAGAAACTCGAGCGAGCGCGTTAAACGAATTGCAGCATTATCGTTGCGACTTGTTCCGACTCTATGTGTGTACAAGGGAAGATAAGATAACGCATACCCGCGCGGAGGATCACATGATTAGGGCAATCGAGGCATACTTGTCTTCGATCGGCGGTTAGTTAGCAAAGAGAAAATTGAAATATGAATCATCGAGAGTACATAATCGTGCTCTAAATAACTCGAGCAAACGTCTTGCTCGCGTGTGTATACAGCGACGAACGCGGACGAAAGAAACTCGGCTCGCGTTCGTTTCTTCTTTCTTCCACCCTCCCCCTCCGCATACCTTCCCCACGTGTTTTCCTTCCCGTCCACTATATCCACCGAGCTGCACGCTCGCTACGTTCACATTTTTCTTGGCTCGCGCTCCACCACGCCCGTGGCTCCGTGTCCCACGGTGGCCACGTAGGATACACGCTCGGAGATAGGGACGATACGTATTCGCGATCGTCCGTACGTCGTTCCTTGTCTCATTAAACCGCGGCTACGAGGAAACTAATTAGCCCGCGATAAGCTGGAGGAGAAGGGGGCTGCCTTGATTCGCGGGGGAAAACACGCTCGCCGCGGGTATCCATCCGGGTCCCGCGAATAAATTTAGGCGACGCGCGTACCGACCCGATCTCCTCGCCGCGGCAGACAGCCCCCCTCCCTCCTTCCCGTTGATAAATTCATGCTCGCCCCTGCGTTTCAACGTACCCCCATTGACGAGAGAGTGGAAATGGTCAACGTTGGCCAAGAAGTTGCTCGCCCCCTTCTCGCGGACATCAGTATTAATAGTAAATGAATCTAGAATAGAACGCGCGGCGAAGTTGCGCGGCCGTTATGTGGATACACGAGCTCCACGTTTACGAGCTTGGCCATCGACATGCACGTTTTACGACCCGGCCTGATACTAATGCGAGAAAAGAGTTTCTCCCCCAGTGGAGGATGGTGGAAGAAAGGGGGGAGGGGGAGGGGGAGACTGGTTAAGAAGATAGGGGGGGCGAAGAAAATCTTCCCGGAAGTTGGTCGGTCGGTCGGTCGCCCTAAAGTTTACGCGGTACGTGTTGGGAATACCATTAGGGTTAATGATCTTAACGAGGCCGAATACTAGAGAGGCTACCGATGCGCCACGGATAAAACTGATTCTATTCAAGTTTACATTTACGTTCCCTTCCCGCAATTAGTACGTTACGCCGTATTACCGGAGAATATATACCTGGAGATCGCGTTTCCGGATAAAAGGGGCGAGAGAGGGGCCTCTCGCGAAGTTTATCGCGCGATAAAGTTCATCGCGACAACCGGAGAGCCTTCGAGAGACTACCACGTTCGACTGTCGCGGACGGTCATTACGTACCGTCGTATTAAGAAATAGCATTTCTTCGAGCGTTGGATCCCGTTTGTTGTTGGGAATTGATCGATTTCGGAGCCTAGATCCGAGGCTCGAGGGGTGCAGGGGTTTCTTGGCCCCGATCATCCCGATCCCCGTTTTTTGGTGTTACGGTTGCTCCGCGCTCTCTGTTCAGCTGCCTATTTATAGATCACCCTCCTTAGCCCGTTCGCGAGTTGGAGAGAACATTGGACAGCCTTCTTCCACCTTAAGCCGGCCTGTTCCCCAACTTCTCTCCGCCTTTCCTTCTCCGCTTCATTGAAATGCGTGCGCCGGTAATGGAAACGTTCTCCTATCTCTCTAAGTGGCCGCTACCACGATAGCATGGTGCAATTTAATCGAGAGAGGCTGTGGCAGCCGCGCGCTTAGAAAAGCATTCTAGACGCGATATATATATATATATATGTATATTTATATATAATACGCGCGGCGTGCGTATCACTTTCTTCTTTTTTCCTTTCTTCCCCTCCCCTCGATTCGCGTTTCTTTCCTCGATGTCCGCGCCTCGCGGAGAACCACCGACTTTTTCTCCTTTTTCTCGTTTCTACGCCGTATACACGAATTACGATTATATCACAATGGCAGAGGTTTCGTCTCTGCCTTCGCGGAGTCATTAGTGCAGTCATTATATTATACGTAACGAATTACACACGAGAGAGAGAGAGAAGGTATCGCGTGGATACCATCGCCACGGTATCCGATTATATTCGAATATTCGCGAGTCGTGACGGTTCGATCTTGAATCGAATACACACGTGGTCGTTGGAAAAGGGCGCGGGGCTATATATACCGCGTGAGAACAGAGAGTAGTATGTCGTTAGTATTGTTGTTCGCCGATCGACATGTTGGAGCGTACACGGTTCGAACCTTTGACGCGTCGTTATAAAAAAGTAATAATAAAGGGCACCAAGCATAACGACGGCTAGGATTTTGTACAGGATCGTCGAACCGCGAATATGTGAAGTGGTTCCGGGATACGGGTGACTTAGGGGTTTCGAGCTTCCAGCTCAGGGCGATAGGAAGGGCGAGGGAAGGGGAGGAGGAGGGAGGGAGAGAGGAGCGGCGACGTGGGAATTGGTGGAGTGCGCGAGCGCTTACTAGGCGACCGATTGTAATTATTTTTCCCCGATGACTTTGCCCTCAATGATTGTGCCTCTGCACACGGTGAATTGATGCTGAGAGCCCCCCTCATCAGCCGCTTCTCTATACGGTTAAAACGATGCGGCAAAGTTAAACGTTACCGGACCGTGTCGGGAAAAGAGTGTTCTTCGCGTGTGTCGTGCGCGGCGAGCGGTGATTGGTCTCCCTGGACCAGCAAATTCAGGGCTAGGAGATTCATTGGCATCTCTGGATACGTACGTCCCAGAGATTTTTCAGGGGGAAGCGATTTTTTTAGGCGTATGTATACACCGGTATAAAGGCGTATCGCGTCGTGTCCAACGAGGACACTCGTGAACGTGATTATTTTCTATTCACCTTATGCAACGCCATTTCCGCGCAAGATGGTAACGGAGCATACATCCTCGCGCCACACGCTCGTTACACTCTCGCTTCTTTTCAGATGATGATACTACCGCAATTGAATTTTCTCTCTCTCTCTCTCTGTCGATCTCTTCCGTCGATCGACGCGAAACTCGCCTTCCTTCGTCGCTTGGGCGAAAGATTATAACGAGCGTATTATTCGCTCGTATCGATAATGCGCGATGGAGGGAGTTACCTACTTGCGCTTTCCATTATCTCGCCTGTTACGCGGTCGAGATATCTTGTCCATTGGGATATTGTCGAACAATAATTAAAGCGAAAGTCTAATACGATAATGGTTGGAAAATTGCGGGATAGCTTGTTCCTAGAGACTGGTTTCCTTCTTTCTCCTTCCTTTTTCTTTCTTTCTTTTTTCTTTTTTTTTTCCTAAATTATAGGTAACGATCTTTATCAAACGCCTGAATTATACGAAGATTCGTCGTATTAGTAGCCTATCACTTACGACCACGTTACGTAACCAGAATCTTAACAGGCGGAGAGTGTTCTTGCCTTTAGCCAGATTCAGCTTATCTCGCTTGTTCCGTTATTTACCTGATTACGGGCCAATTAACTCGTACCACAGGGGGAAGGAGGTAGAGAGAGAGAGAGGGGTCGGGGGGGAAATCAATGATCGAGGTTGCCTCCCGTATTCGCGTGTGGAATTCTACAGCGATACGATACAATGTGCCGATACCGATTCTCGGTTGGCGTTCGTTCGTAAACTATTTCGTCGGATAATCCGTTTAGGGTACGGGACGACGAGAGTGAACGGCCTCGTGATCAGGATTTTAGACGCGGCCGTAGAGTTCTTTGACCCGTTCGAATCGGTACGAGGAATTTCTCTTTACTTTGTATTTTATCTTTACACCGGTGAAAGTATAGCAACATTGTTTTGCCTCGCGCCACTTTTGCTATATATATATAAATCTCGAATTTTCTCGTTTTATCAGTCGGAAAATATTTTAAGAAATCGAAGAAAGTCCCGGTGAAAGTTAAAATACGATCTAAATTGAATTTTTCTCCGACTTTGTTATATTAAATATTTCGATGCGGATCGTTTAAATTATTAAAATTTCTTTCTCGAGTCGAATAACCGATGAATTATTTACCGTCTTATCGCTTTCTTGATCGTTCCGCAATTACGGCCCATCGAATTCCCCCGCCGCTTGTTAACATTCGTTGAAAAATTAACGAGGGCAATCAATTTCTTTTTTCCCCGTTTCTCGATTGATAATGCGCAAAATGCACATTCGCGCATTCACGCAATGGGATGGAAAATAAGATAAAGTGGTTACTCGGGCCATGGGATCCGCAACGTGGCTGGGATCGTCACAGGTGTTAAATATTAAGTCGAGAGTCAGAGGGAATGGACGTTTCAGAAGTCGTGCCAGACATTGCCGCGCTTTCATTTGGTTTATGATATTTAAATGAAGCCACGTCTGCCCGTGTCATAATGCGATATAACAACTGGTAGAACCGTCACATTACACACCAATGAATTATTCGATCATGCATCAACCTTTTCCTGAATTATTTGCCTCGATTTCTAACGCGACATATACATATATATATATATATATATTCGTTTACCAAAACGAATCGCTTGTACACGAATTTAATCGTTTCGTACGAGAAACACGAGCTTAATAAAACTCGAGGAGCGTCAATTTCACTGGATAATAATGGAGAAGAAAGGATACTTATTTTTTTTTTTTTTATACATCCGTTCATAAATGAGCTCCCCACGCGGTAACTTCGCTTCGAGGGTTGGAATATGATTAGTATGTCGTTATAGAAGCATCGGCTTGGATACTTAAATTAAGTTTATTGAGCAATTTTCACGGCGTTACGTCCTCCTTGGCGCGACCCTCGTAAAAGATAAAAGTCGGAGCGTTGTATCGAGACCGGTCGAGAGGTGATTCGATTCTAACGTTTCCCCTCCCCACACTGTTTCCTATTAAAGCTCGAAAGTTAATGAACGACGATTATGACGTTCGAGGAATGGCAGATGTATATATATATATATATATACACGTTCTGGAAAAAAATTGCTAGGGGGTTGCTCGACAGGAAGACAGTAAACAATGGGTATAAGCGGTTCATTCCCGTTCTCAAGACTTTTACGAGTTGAGAAACTTTCCTCGAGTTCTTTCCCTTTTAGTCGGTGTTCCCCTGCGGTAACCCCTCTGATATTTGGTAAACAATTAAAATCTCTCCTCCAGAGGGTAGTCTCCTCTCGATCCCGGTCAAATTAAAGGGTATTCTTGGATTTTTAATCCAAGAATGACGAACAATGACGTCTTGACTGTTTTTTTTCTTTTCTTTTTTTCGACGGACCACAGTCGTATGGAGTCGTATTATCTTCGTTCTCGAATCGAGACGAAATCGACGGCTCGATTATTTCCAACGAGCGATCGCACTTTCGTAATTAGCCGGTGGAGAGGAGACCACTTCTTAATCCCGTATCGATCGGCGAAAAGTTTATCCCTAACCGTTCCTCGCCGGTTGGTTGGATTTTTCTTCTCCCCCTCCTCCTCCTCCTCCTCCTCCTTCCCTTCCTCCTCTCCACTCTCCTCGCCCAGAAATCCGGAAAATCGTGAAAAATGCTTTAAATTCGTGGCGATTTGATTGATCGTGTTAATAAGAAAGTTTCCTTCCTTCTTTCTCCCTTCGATCGTCCTTCGTTCGTTCGGGGGGATGATGAAGAAAAGTGAGGGAAGGAGAGAAGGGGTCGGTTATCGATCGGTCGATACACCATTGATTGCGCGTGATTAATGACGGTGTTGATTTTCGGTCAAGCTTCGAATCGCGATTTCACGATTTAAGATTTAAAGGAGAATCCTGTTGCGTTTGTCCAAGATATTGTATTTTCTTCGGAAACAGGGGTGGGTGGGGGCGAAATTACGCGTCGAGCACGAATAAGGGGCAACGCGTTATAAAGCAGTCGGAAATTGCCAATTAATAATATATTAAACAAGCAATTTGTGTTTTAGTCGAGTAAAAGAAGTCTCGGAAGTTCGGTACCGAGCATTAATTATTGCCGCGATAAGTCGTTGCTTTCCCTTCTTTCCTTTCATCCCTTTTGTCCTTCCCTTTCTTCTGGATTTACGATAAAAAAAGCTCGGAGCAATCCTCCTCCTCGAGGAAATTTCTTACGCCTGATCGAGTTCCGATAAATATCGAATCGAAACGTTCGGGAAAACGAGGTATTTATGGATACTTTACCATCGATCCAAACGAGAAAAGGGCGAAAGGGTACAATAAGGATTATTAATTCGTTCCGTGGCCAATTGAATTGGATAGAGAATCGTTGGAGAGAGTCGTCGTCTTGCAACCAGCTATCTATTACTCCCAATTAACCAGTTCTGTTCCGCTTGCTTAAATTACGAACAATGTATACCTCGCGATGTTACCATTATTTCGATATTCTCTTCTCGCATTATTCCTTCCTCCGTTTCAAACCACCTTTGTCCACGTTCGATCCGTTTATCCCTCGATAATAATCTCGGTCGCGAGACTCGTGTGGCAGAAAAATCGGGGAGGCAGTCGTTTTTCTATTTCGGTTTTCCCCCGAGCGACGGTCAAGCAAAACAATTTTATCGATTCTCGATCGTTTCGTCAATTCGTGGCCCTCGACCATCGCCTTCGACCAAAGTCGTTCTAAAATTTAGGGTTGGCGCGCGTGGATCGGTTAAGGGTGGACCCTTTTACCGGGGGCAAACAGAAAATGCATTATTTATCGGCCGTAGCGACTGGCAATTCATCGAATTCCCGCTAAAAGTGAAAGAGTTGAGGTTGGAGGGTTGTCGGTGGCGTAACGCAAGCTGCGGGAATGAAAACCGGGGGAGGGAGGGGGGAGGGGGTGGAGTTAAGTGGCACCTTTTCCCCTCTCCTTTTGCGCATTCTCACGCGTATACACGTATACACGTATACCCTGCCTGGAACGGAACAACTCTTTCCTCACCGCTTCCTTGTCCAACTTCTTTTCCCCTTCTGCCCGGTTAATAGCTTCGCAATACGCGTATCCATTTTTAAAGTCAAACATCTAGCCGATATATACGTCCCGTTTTATACGTCCAATATTCTCGTATAACTGGCAGTTTAATTCAGACTTTCTCTTTGTATCCGGAAAATAAATGGTTCGTAAGTTTTCGAGGCACTAATTGCGGGTGGTAAGGAAGCGGAGAGGACGGAGCTCGATGGAGCTGTAAAGTGTGCCGTAAGGGTACACGCTCGAAGGGAATCGGAATAAACGTTCGATCTTGCTAGATCTTTCCTTCCCTTCCTTGCCCCCTTCCTCCCTCCTCCCTCTTTCTCATTCTCTCCTCGTCTCCTACCCCTCCCCCTCCTCCCTCTTTCTCATTCTCTCCTCGTCTCCTACCCCTCCCCCTCCCCTCCCTCCTCCCGTGATTTATGTTAATGTTTTTGTCTGGAACTCTAAATACAAGGAAAGGCGATTCGATTCCTGCCGCGTCAAGTTCGCAGCCCCTTCCGTTTTCTTATGCTGATGCCGATTAACTTAACTGCTTTAAGACGGCAATAAAGGTCGTCGACGCGATTTAACCGGTTTCCTTTTACCATAGAATCGATGCCGTAACGCCCTCGAACGTGAAACCAAAGCTTCAGCCTGCATATTGACGATAATGGGAAAAGTTGTTCGCCTCTTCGATATCTGACTTCTGGTAGGAGCGTCGATCAATCAGCCTACCCGTGATCCACCACCTTATTTTAAACTCTTTCCTTTTTTCTTGCCCCCTCCCCCCCTTCTCTTTTCTTTTTAATTTATCAATCTCGACGATATTTCTCCCAAGCGTTGCCCAAAGTAATTTCGAGCGAAAAAGAACGAAAAGGTGGAGAATAATCGAACGAGCTTTTTTAATACCCGATCATGCCTCCTTCGAACCTTCCACCAGTTTTCTACGCGCGTATCCTCCTCTTCGCTCCTTCTCCGCCGTTTGAACCGATGCCAGTTTCGACGAGCATGCATTCCCCGCGAAAGAAATCGAGAAATAATCGATTTCACCCGATGGTAATTCGTACCGCGCTCGATCCTTTAACATCTGTTTATCGCTTTCCAATTCGATCGTGTAACACGGCAACCGGCCCGTTACAGTTACCGGCGAGAGACCGCTTTTGATATTCGCTTTTGATATTCAAGTTGGCATTAAACTGACCGAGACCCAACCCCTCCCCTCCCCGCAGGTACACAGTTTCTGCGGCGTCGGGGCGGTTTCCGAATCTGAGAGAGTTTTCGAGGTCCGGATTACCTTATCTACGGACTCTCACTCGCTCGCTCGCGCCAATTCCTACGAACGAAATCCCACCGGTCCATATACCGGCCCGTTTACGCCACGATTTACTCCCCCTCCCCTGAACTCATCCCCCGGCGATTGTGCCTAAGTCCGTGGGTGGGTAGTAACGCGATATACGAGCTATCCACGAGCCGCGCGTCCACGCTATCCCCGCGTCGTCGCTCGCTCCTCGTCACGCTTCCTTCGCTAAACTGACCAAGATCCCCTTCCCCTCCCCCCATCCATCCATCCCGTATGAATTACAATTCGGCGCGTTTTACGGAGGAAGGCGAGGTTTTCGGTTTTTATCGACCGATTGGTACACATCTTTATTATTATTGAGACAAGTTTGGGACGGAGGTGGGGCGAAAAATGAAAGTATCGTTTGTCAACGCGAAGAATGCAATTACCTGAGAGTTAAACGTTTCTACGGGTGATAATAAGATTGCGCAAGAGTTGCAAGGCCCAGCGATAAAAAAAGAAAAAGAATCAAATGGTTGGAATTGATAAGACGAGTGTAACCGCTTCCCGGATAATAAATGCTCGTTTATATCCCGCCGTATCTCGGCCGTTTCCCAGCACACGTGTAACCCATACCGGTTGTTCGCGAAGCACCGATTTATGATTCATGAAAGTAAGAAACGTATTTTCGACGAAATACGCCACGGGCGTGCGATTGATTCGAGCCGAAACTCTGCACGAGCAGAACGATATTGCGCATTGTCTTTCTGTTGAAAAAAAAGTTTTCTCTCGTCCCCCTCCTCCCCCGTATTTTTCCTCTCTCTCTCTCTCTCTCTCTCTTGGGAAGAGAAGAGGAAACGATCGCGATGCTCGTAATATTTTTGTCGGAGTTGAGCGGGAGAAGTGACGGAAAAAGGGATTCCCCTGCACCTGATGCAATTAACTCGCTATTAACGAAGCAGACGTTGAACAGAGGCCCGCCGTTACGAAAGTATAGCTTGCTGTACGTGATTAAAACGGGAATTCGTTATGGGTACACCGAGCACGTCGATAAGATTAATTGATAAATGGTTAAATCGATCGGCTCCGTTGTAGTTTCACCTCGGCTTGGGCTTATCGGGGGAAAGATAAATATCTCGTAGCGGTGTGGTCATGATAATCGAGTTAATTCGAGTACGCGTTAACCCTGCGATGATCTCTGCCGAATTATCATTAGAACGGTGATATCTCTTATTATAGATTCCTCGTTTCCTACGATTTCTTTTGAAAAATTTCTTTTAATCTCCTCTCTTTCTTTCTCTCTTTTCTTCCTTTTCCTTCGCGAGTTTTTACGAATTTCTCTTCGATGCATTGTGCGTTACGATTAAAATTATCTATTTGAATACCGAAACGAACGTAATTGGATAAATCGATCGGAACGATTTTAACGATCGCGCGGAGAGACGAATCAACTTTAACTATATAAGGAGAATTTTCTATTTATGAGATTCATTTTATAAACGTTTTATTATCATAGCAGATTCGTCATCGTAGCCGATGATTCTTTGAGTCGTGTCGCAATCGTTCCGCGTATTGCAGTGTAAATAAATAAAATTGACGTGTATGATCGTTTGTTTCATGCCTCGAATGATGCATCGCGTTAATCGAGATGGAATGAAAAAGAGTACGGGGAAACAAAAAAGAAGATTGACGTTCGGCCAGAGAGAAAGAAGCCTGCGTAGTCTCATCGCGGGCCACATGTTTGAATAGCCATGCTGCTTCTTATGACGTTTCCATTCGTGGAATTTACGCTCGTCGAGGGGTTCCTCGTAGGCTTCCCTACGGAAATCCTCCGATTTTTACTCTCGTTCCTGTTCTCGGAGAGTATCGCGATTTGTCGATCGCGATGCACGTGTTTGGACGCGGCCGATCGAGTCGAGACAAATTTGGGCGGAAGTATCGATCGGATCGTTTTATACGATCATCGATAAATGGAGGATTGTTATCGTGAAAAAAGAAATGGAAGCGAAAACGGCCGATATTAAGCGATATATACCGGTCGACTCGCGTTGACGTGTCGTCGTGTTTGACACGCGGAGAGAAAAGTGGAGAGCGGCGAAACACTTCGGAAATAAGCGAAGAAAACGTTCTATCCACGAGGAATGAAAGAGCGGATGGTGCACGGTTGCTCGTGGGCGGTTGGTAAGGCTCGATTTCCAACGCTCGCTTTTGTCTGGATATTTTTCAAACCGCTTCGAGCACGATGAACGGGATGATTCAACGATAATAATCGTGAACATGTTGTCAGCCTGTTTGGATAACTTGCAGCCTTGTGCATGTCGAATAAACAATATATTCTGTCTCTTTTAAATGATATACAACCACGTAGCGAGAATTTTACGATGATCTAATCGGGAAACGAGTTAACAAAGTCGTTGCAAAGTCTTAGAGATAAGGTGTTTTCGAGAATCGAGGAAGGAAAGATTCGGCGCGGGTGGATTGTAAAAACGGTGGGAAGGGGGGAGAGGGATGGACGGAGGGAAAATGTGATCAAATCATAGCGATTCGGTCGTCGAAATCCTGGAAAAATCCTCGATTCGATAACCGCGTGTAATTTCAATTGGTTAATTAGTTAGTTATATCCGTGATATCCGCGAAAACGAAGTCGTGGAAACTGTATCCTATTTATATATCGGCAAATATTCTCGGGTATTAGGTATAGAAACGATAAATAAACGGATAAAAGCGCATCATTAAACTGATAATGACGCGCGTTGCTTCTTCGATACCGCGACTCGTCTGCGTGCAATTTTTACACTGGCAAATCGCGTACACGTGTTCACGTGACCGGCTGATAATAAGCCAACAGAGCCACTCGTATCATCCGCAGGATGCTTCTTCTTCGCTCGGTTACCACCTACCGCTACTTGGAAAGGATCGCATCGAACCTGCAACGATATCTAGTTCGCGTTTCAACTTTTTACTTTCGTTTCGAGTAAAATCCCGAGATCGTTGAATAATACTCCGGTGATAAATCCGTTGGAACTCTCTATCGATCGAAAAATCGTATCCTGAAACGACGATCCTCCTGCCGCTGGTCGATCGAACTGTCACAACTGGGGTCTGGATGGACGAGAAACGGTGAAAAAGAGCGGGCCGCGCAAGATGGAGCGCGTAGGACGCGCGACGCGAGCGATCACGAAGTCGAATCGAAAGAGGCGTTCGTAGCCGGTCAGTGTAAACTCGGCTTTATTCGGCGGAGCTGTGCTCCGACTCACTTGCCTCGTCGCCACTCCACCGAGCCTAACAGAGAAAAGGACAAAGCGCGCGATAGGTGACGTACGGGTTAGAGCGGCACGGCGGGAGGACAGTGGCGGGAAGACGGCGGCGGCGGCGGCGGGTGGTGGGTGGCGGATCGGAGGCGGTTAGGTGGCGGCGGGTACAGAGGGGGGATACGAAACGCGTAAACAGAGAGTCAACATGTAAACAGGCCACTCGCGAGACAAACAACGTGGGGGCCGCGGGCTGTTCACTGAACGAGGCAGCCAGGCTCTCGCCTGTTCGTTCGTTCGTTCGTTCGTTCGTTCGTTCGTTCGTTCGTTCGTTCGTTCGTTCGTACGTTCGTACGTACGTACGTTCGTACGTACGTTCTCTCTGCTGGCATTCGGCGTGTGCTTCGTTTCCGTCCGTCGCTCTCCGTGTGTTAGCTCTCCGCTCGGTGTGTCGGATTTATCGAATCTCGTGGCGGCGTCCGTCCACGGATAACCGGCGTGTGGTGTTCCAACGTCGCAAGTCAGCCATCGATCGTGCGCTTCTCGTTCGCGTTTTAGTTGGACGGATAACGGTGCGATAACGCGGTCGGAAAGCGCGGATCGATCGGAGGAACGGATTTCGTTTCCAGTTTTTTTCTTTTCTTTCTTTTTTTCTATATATACCGTATAGTGCGACTCAAGGCCGAGACGAACGTGTTTTGGGAGGATACGTGTCGGTGGTCACACCGACCGGCGGCCTGTGCGTCGTCGTCCATCGTCGCGTTTCCCACACGGCGCACGTGATTCTCCTCCGCTTAATTTTATGCGTCGTATAAAACCTCGTCGAAATCTATCGGCGAATAATCAATAACGCTTTTGTTGCGGGACGACGCGGGATAAAGCGAAAGATCGTTCGAATTATAATAATAATCGTGCGTTCTCGCTCGCTCGATTTGTTTTGTTTTGCTTCGGAACGGCGTACGAACGGAAAGTTCGGAGAATCGAAATACGTTTTATTTACGTGTACGGATTATACGGCGTATATATATCGGTGGATTAACCGTGTTGATATTTCGCCCCTCGTGTTTCGAAGACGTAATATTTGGAAGGAGAGTTCAGTTCGATACGCACCGTTCCCCGACGATGACGCGTAATTGTGCTTCGTGCCGTATTAATAGAAAATCGATCAGTGTTAGCTGGTGCACGTGAAAATTGTGGTGATTTGTGATCGAGAGGGAGGAAGGGAAGAGGGGGGAAGGACATACCTTGGCGGGTCGTCAACAGGTGTACGCCTTGATGATACACCGATGAGACGATGGAGATTGCTGTTAACATCCGTGTACAGTGAAGAGGAGGTGCTGTTGCGTTCTCGCGTGAATCATTAGTTTCTTGCTGCGGTTCGCTACCACGTGAGTAAGCAATCGTTATCGTACGTTTTATTGAGATTTATGCGACGCGGTCGCCGTGTGTAAATGTCTAATTGTTGCCCGAGAACGAGCGCGCGCGCGATTATTCCTACGCCTTTAGGAAAATAACTGTTTACTAGTCGATTCGGCTCGTAGAGAAGAAATGCCACGCGGAAATTGCCCGTCCGTAATGGTTTTTTAATGGGTCCGAGCACATCGCACGGATCGCGCGTACACGCGGCTCCCTTCGATAACGTTCGTTAACTCGGCTCGATGTTCGGCGTTGACCAACCGACAAAGTTGACCGCTTTCTTCGTGTTCGCGTTCGCG
The DNA here is from genome assembly GCF_029169275.1 of Apis cerana. NCBI lineage: Eukaryota > Metazoa > Arthropoda > Insecta > Hymenoptera > Apidae > Apis > Apis cerana. The sequence goes on along the minus strand of NC_083864.1, from coordinate 5,605,711 downwards.
TTTCGTCATCGCGCATTAAATCTGGAGCGCCGCTACACGTGGGACGCGTGCGCAACCACGTGCACGAGTTGCACGACATCGAATGATAATATCGATCGATCGTCGAAAGTGGACGTTGACAGTTTAATTCGAGGTTATTTCGGTATGGACAAATCGATCCCGTGCCCACCAGCTCTTTAGACGTTCGTTCGATTTAATCGCGTTCCGTTAATCGATGGGTTTGTGCGTTGCCACGGGCCAATTAAGGAATCGCGTCTTCGATCGATTCGGAGCAAAGTTCAAGGATTACTGGTGGAATTGTGTTTCGTGTAAACGTGTTCTAACATTGTCAAATATGTTTAACATATTTTTCATATCTTCGACTAACAACTCTATCTCTCCACATTATTCGAAATAACGATTATTTTAACGAAAGGAATATATTATAAAAAAAATATATATATTCGTTTCGTCTCGCATTTTTAATCAATCATCGATAATTGTTTTCGAACGGGAGCTTCGTTTTCGATCGAAAGGAAAAAAAGTATTTGATCGCTTCCTCGACTCGATCGATTAAATTCGAAAAAACAATCGTTCGTGGCTCGTGGCAATCGCGTTTGCGCTTCTCGCAGAAACAAGAATTCGTGATCTCGTTCCCCTCGATCCTTCGATTTGTCGTTTATTATATACAAAGTGGGGATCGAAGAAGAAAGTAAGCAGAATCTCCGTCGTAATTAGGTAGTCGTCGCGGCTTAGATTAGAAATCAATCAGATTTGCAGATCAGATCTTGTAATTACTCGTGAACAATGAGCGCGTGTGTATACATTTCTCTACGAATTTAAAAATTTAGAAACGATCTATCTGAACGACACGGATAATCGAAACCTCGCTTGACCGGAAGTCAAATTTCTTTCGAACCGAGTTTCGCATGAAACGCGTCGGGTTGTAATGCCGGTTTTACAGCTACGGATAAAAAATAAATCTTACCATCGTGCTATATACCACGGTTTCTACCATGCTTTCTTGACGCGTATGTTTGTCGAAATTACGGCGGCCAGGATGGGAAAATACGATCGCCACTAAATCGTCGTTTATTTATCTCGATACTTCGAATCTCTTTTTTTCTTCTTTCTCCTCCTCCTCCTCTTCCTCTATTCTCCCACTCGATAAAACTTTTCTTTACGATTCTCTCGTCTCATTCATGCTCCTTCCTCGTATATTCTAAGCTTTCCCACTCGAGATACGGATGATGCGGCCACGTCCACCGTCACCCAGCCGGATCTCTCAGACCTCCGAGTGTAGAATAAGAAACATTAAAAAAGTGTTTGAGGGCAAAAGCGAGTAAACAGTTGGTTATTTATAGCCGTGCTGTGCGTCGACTTGTAAGGTGGACCGAATAACGGGGAAAACCGTAAGGATTCGTATCGTATGCACGATCGTTTTTTTCTTGGAAGAAAGAGGGAGATAGAGAGAGAGAGAGAGAGAGAGAGGGAGAGGGATCTTTTTAATTTTCTTCTTTGCTTGTATATAAAAAAGAAAAAAAAAAAGAAAGATACACCATATTCTCCGCATCCTTTTCCATTCTCGTATCGTTGGTTCGTTTCTTCGGATCAATTATTTTTTTTCCCCTTTGTAACTTTGTGAAAACTCGAAGACACGTACACGCTCGAGACAAGTAAATACGCATTTTTATCGTATTTGCGGTTATAACGTAGCGTCTCCGAGAAAGGATGGACGATCGTATGTAGTGGAAAGAGATTCATAGGCCAAGCTGTCGGGTTGATTGCTTTATAATAGCCGAATAGCGGCGAAAAAAAAAAACATATTCTTTAGAGGAAAAATATATTGCCGTCATTGTGCTACATCCGCTTAATGAGTTTACGTCCGCCGATTAGCGGCCTCGTATGTATCTCGTTTGTTAGTCGGTGTTTACGAAATAAACGCGACACGCCATACATACGGGTTATTTCCGTTCCGACAATTTTGGATGGCGAGGTGTCGCCGAAAGGGGAAGCGGAAAGTGACAAAAGGAACGGAGGATGAAAAGAGCGGAGGGAGGGGGGAAAGGAAAAGAGAAAAAAGAAAAAAGGAAAAAAAAAGAGAGGAAGAAAAAAGAAATAAAAAGGAGTAATAACACGCGGGCATCAAAAGCACAAAAGCAATTGCGGTCGTAACGTGGCGTAAACAGCGTCGAACAAACAACTGATACAAGCGAAATAAAGAGTGGTTCGTTTAAAGATTTCATTGAACTGGCACGATAATGGACACCGCGTACACAAGCCTAACGACTCGCGCCGAATGGTTCGTATTATCAAAAGAAACTATTGTCGGCCTGTTGTTAACAATGCGTTGTTATTAAAACCTGTATATTCTCGTGACAAACAAAGACATTGTGCTTCGCGATACCAGTCGGCCTAGAAAATCGCAGAACCGAACTTTTGTTCTCCGTGGAGCAAGGATTCTCACACCTTGCATTAATCACCCTGACCTTCGCTCGTCTCGATCTTTCGCGATATGCAAAATACGATTCGCGATCGTGGCTCGCCTTTGGGAAAATTTCTTCATCTTGGTAGAAAACACGATTGCAAAGAGGATTTCCAAGTCTACGTATATGTGTATACGTATATATATGTATGTATACATATATATATTTATACATATATATATATATATATATATATATATAGGCAGACATTTTCGATCGTTCGCGGGGAATCGTTCTCGCGCTTCTTCTTAACGTCATACCGGTTAATTCGTCTCGATGGTTGCACTCGTTAAAATTTACTGGCCGGTTTTTATCGAATTAAAAAAAAGGAAAGGAAAAAGAAAAAGAAGAGAAAGGAGGATCGTTAAAATTTCTTGCTCGTCTCTGACTTGTCCAAAGAGGATGTAAACAGTCGTAACAGACTTGGAAAAGATACATTGCATTCGTATGGTCATTATCGGTTTTCTATAAATAAAATCATGCTTCTCGATAAAACTGCCTAGCGCGCGAACCGGAGTCGTTTAAAACGCGAGATTTACAGAGTTCTGTTATATAAATAACCACAATCACGGGCCGTGACGTCGGTCCGCGTAGTAGTTCGCACACATTTGATCGTTTCCTTTCTCTTTTGTTTTCAATGAAGACTAATCGGTTGGTTCCCTCGTTCGTTGGTAGCTTCGTTCTTATGCATTTCAATAAACCGTACCATTCTCGAAAACCGTACAACGGGCAGCTAATGAATTTCGATTTCCTTTTTTCTCCTCCTCTATCGATTAGTTTTCGGTTCCACGACTCTTTCTCCTTCTCTTTCTCCTACTCTCCTCGATTCGCGATCCATCCGTCTTTCTCGCTCGCGACTCGATATACACGTACGAGAGCTGTTTACGCAAAATCGGTGGAAGACGTATCGTTTCACAATCGTTATTTATTCAAACGGTGGAACAACGGTTGTTGTTTACGAGAGAGATTTTCCACGTTCTTACGTGGTTTCGTAGGAATGCACGAGCCTCCTAACCGTAGTCCGTTACTTTGAGAACGGAGTTCGCCCATTGCCGAGATTAGAGTAGCAGCATTACTCATTCTCCGACCTAATTGCACGCGGCACACCGCGGCGAAGAAAGTCGGTACACGGTGTCGCGTTTTCAAACCATGCCTGTTTATCCTTTGGTTCTGCTTGAACGAAACATTTTCGTATCGCGCCATTTACGAGTGAACGGGACGCGCGGCGAGCACCGCGTATACACGCGCGTATAGCCCGGCATTTTTAAACTGGTACACTCGGAATTGAAAAAAAGCGGTATGAATGGCGCCTTGGAGGTTTCGTTTACACCGGCTCGGCTGAATATCAAAGCACAAAAGGAGGCTTTAAACGTCGACGACCACGAAGACGACGACCACGACGACCACGACGATGACGGCGACGACGAGGATGACGGCGATGGATTGGTGTGCGTTTGCGCGTGCGTTGTTTAGGACGCGGGACGATCGTGGTGGAATTAAACGCGGGGAATGGAATTTTTCTGCCGCTCCACCTCTCGAAACCCTGTGTGCTGTGTAGCGGTTGACAAAAAAAGAAAGGGAAAGTGACGCGAGACGATTCGACATTGTAAGTTGAAAATGTGCTCGTGCGTACGTGGACGAATCGGTGGCGGTCTGAAGCCCCCAAGGTGTGGGTGCGTTTAAATGCAGCGGTAGGGCGGCCACGCCACGCGACGCGTGCGGATATGTACGTGTGCACGGATTTCATTCCTCCCATCCGGTTAAAGCAGAACAAAATAAAAGGTGAAACAAAGCGGGGAGTACGTTTTCCGAGGGAGTTTCATAATACCTTCTTGAATAGAGCCACCGGGATAGCCTTACACGCGCGTTTTATAATGTCGTTTGTGCGTGCGCGCACAAACAATGAGTTTACCTTGCCCGCTTTTGAAGAAGAAGAACGCGGTGACACGTGCCCGCGTGGAACCCCGTAAAATTCAAGTCACTCGTTCGCGTGTTACATTCTCGGCTTATTCCCTTCTACGTGGATAGATTTAAGCGATAAAAAAAGAGAAAGAAAAACACCGATCTCGATTCATTCCACGGTCACGTTCAATCGTTTAAAATTCGTAATTTTTGCATTTCGAATTTCTCTTGGTTCGTCGCATTTTTTTTCCTTTTTTCCCTCTCTTTGTTTCTCTCTCTCTCTCTCCCCCCCCCCCTCTCTCTTTCTCTACAATATACAAGTTGGAAGTACAAAGATATTTACAGAGAGGCGCACGATAGGCGCGCGCGATTGCTTGGTTATTTCAGGTTTATTGATTGATCAGGTATTCCCGAGTGGAATACGAACACAGGTACTCACGTCATCGTACTTTAGATATCGAGCGTTGATCTATTACATCGGCTAGATTAGTTTTCACGGCGCGGATTGTGAAATAAAAAGTTTGAAACCCGCCGGGATCCATTGTAAATTAGATCATTTGTATTCCTTGTTACAACACCGTCGCTCGATTTTCTGTAACGGTGTTATTCATCGCCCCTCCCTCCTCCCGCTCCCCCCGTCTCCTTTGCGAAAATTGTGAAAAATTCCCCGTAACATTTGCGCCATGCACCCGACAATGGAGAAATTCCTTCGAAAGCTATTTTAAAACCAATTACCCTGTTACCTCCCGGAAAGTCGAGACGATGCGTCGAGAGAGAGATGCAATCGATAATTGATCGCTCCTCCGGCGTTCGTCGTGGTCGTCGTCGTCGTCGTGGTCGTCGTCGTGGTCGTCGTCGTCCTCGTAGTCGTAGTCGTCTGATTGTCAAGGCCAATTGCATACGCACGATGAAAATTCACGATGCGCGATAGATAGGAAAGACGATTTTCGCGCGCAGATAGTGCGCATACCGGCGCGTGTGTTACACCGGCAAAATATTCCCGGTGTCATTTGTATTCCGATTATTTGTGCGGAGAGCGTGTAATCGATTTGTCATAATGACGTGCACTTAAATTATCTACACGGATAGTAGTTATTTAAGTGTAAAGGGATTTATGGTTGTACAACGTGTCGGTTACGATATACAAGCGAGTTTGAGCAGGCGTACGCTCGTAAATCAAAAAGGCTAGAAGTTTGTTACAGAGGGAAACGACCTTTTGGCTAAACGGCGCGCGATTAATTCGTATTAATCCCTCGTACGGTTTCGAGTCGATCGACGTTACGTTGTGATCCCTGTCGTATCGCGAATCATTATCTTATCTCGCGATCTTTGATCGGCCACGATGACGTCGAGGCGGCCGCGTTTGGAAATCCGTCTCTCGGATTTGGAGGGGAGATGGAGAGAAGAAAGAATCGACTCGGATTCGACGAAGCGCGGCGTCTCTTCGGTATCAAGGTCGATCGCGATCCCTCCGTTTTAGAACAATGCAGAATGCAGTTTAATTCCGTTTTCTCGGTCCCGAGAACCGGCTCGACGTGTTTTCTTCGGGGAGGGAACTAAGGGATCTCTCATACCGGGCCACGTATGCGACGTCCCGTGACTCATCCGGCCTCTTCGGCATAAATAATGGACGCATCATCGTGGTCGAACGCAACGCGAGAAGCTAGGATCGGGAGACGCGATTCTTTAAGGTTCTCGCTCCGCTCTGGGGAAGGGCACACGACTCGATATGAGGAGAGCTTAAAGCGCGCTCGCCCACTGAGATACTGACTCGGAAATTACACGCACGTGCTTACGCACATGCATACCGTCTTATCGACTCGCACATAAGAATAGGTCCGTGTACATGAGAACATGTACACGACACGCGTATATTTACGCATATTGCACGTGCTAGAAGCGTAACAATCGTAACCGCGATGAAATTTCCTCGCGACACGCCGACGATCGCTTTTCAAACCAATATATATATATATGTATATATAGTTTTAAAGTAGGATAGGTTTGGTTAAAGAAAGAAAAATTATCCGTCGCCTCTCGTGTACGCGTCGTTTCAATTTTTGCGTGACACGTTATTCTTGTAGGTTGCGATTATTTCGAGGTAGCGAGCGACGATCGAGGCTGTCTTGCCTTGTAATTGATTAATTGAACGGGCTTCAGTCGTTCGCAGATTTAACCGAGTCGTACAATTACCTGAAAGGAGGATTTCCTGTTTAGGATACGGAATTAAGTGGGTGTTCGTAGATACGCTCTATTCGCGGTTAGCATCGTATCCAATTATGCATACGATCCGCCTAACGACGCGTCTTCTAAATCGCGAAACTGCAAACGGTTGTTCGAGAAGAAGCGTTTTTTCCGCGTTCCAGTCTAGTGTCGAACGCGTATATTCCGTTCGATATCTCGCAAAATCATCCGTTCGCCGAGTAATTATTTCAGATATGGCCGCGCTTTGCTTGGATATTATTTACGCACCGTGTTCAAATAAGTTCATTATTGATCGGTGGTTTTTTCACGCGAACCCTCGACGTCCATTTGCGGCGCGCGTTCAAACCTGAAATTAATTTTATATGGAACGATAATAATTTACGTTTTCGTTCCATATCTTGATAAATCTGGCATTAACTCCGGTTATACGAGCAAATTTTTTTTTTTTTTTTATTTCCTTCTTTCCCTCTCTCTTTCTTTTTCCACCGTTTTCGCGTATGCGTGTATAAATATCATAAACCGTTTCACGCATGTTGAAACGAACGTGATTCCCTTTGAAATTTCTATTTACAATTTCACGCGCAAATAGATGCCATAAATTATCACCCGATAGGTCAATTGCCCGGTGAACGTAGCTTATTGGTGTTGGTAATGGTTGAAAGGTGGTAGGGTGTTCCTTGGGATCGAGTAATATATAATATGTGGCCGATCTAACCCGGCACGCCGCCGTATTGTAAGATTACGTAAATCACGTTAAGGAGCACCTTGCCTGGAAGGAATCCCATATATTATTCCAGTCCTAATATGGCCGTACGTGCGTGCATCCCTGATGGTTCCCGGCCTCCTTCAGATGACACGATATCAACCCTACCTCTTACCGCCTTGCTTGGAACGTTTATTTCCGGCTTACGTCTGCCGTATATACACGCCCGTTTTAAGTTCCACTCCTCTCAGGGGGCTCAAACTTTTCTTATTCCCTTCTTCTCCTATTACGCCCGATTATTACTCCTCCGCCTTTTTGCGCGCCGGTTAATTAAACTCGTCCCGTTAACAGGCGTTGCAAACAATTCTCTCCCGTATAACGCGATTTTTCCTATTTTTACACCGTTATCATCGCCCCCTCGAACATTCTTCTCTCCTCCCCGTCAACCTAACGATTCATTTCGTAAAATCGTAAATTCGTATATCTATGTTTATTTCCCGTGCAAAGTTCCATCATTTTCGAGGAAAGCGGGATCAGCCCCGTCGCAAAATCTATTAATATCGTATATATAGATACTCGCGTTAGAGAAGGCCGGAGAAGAGGGTATGAGAACCGCTGGGAAGGTCTTGGAAGCGAGAACCTTCGGGAAAGGGTTAAAGGAAGGGCGTGTAACTCTCCGTTATCTCGCCGTGCTTCCGTTGAGGAGGGAGAAGGGGTGAACGCGCTGCGGGGGTGGTTTCTCAACAGGGACAGGAGAGGGACGGCAATGGGAAAAGGGACTCGGGGGCCAGTGCTCCGAAGTTAAAAGAGGTCCGCAACATTTTCATGATTTTCCCAGGCTAATTGTTATGCATGGCGCACATCCCGCCCGTTTAGCCTTTAAACTCCGCGACCTTTCCCTCTTTCTCCTCCGTACATTCCTTCCTCCTTCTCCTTCTCGCATTGCCGACCGTTCCCTCTCTCTCTCTCTCTCGCTAAACGTCGTCGAGCAACCCCCTTTCCAACAGTTTTCCAGCTACGTCACTGAACCTCGCGTCCTCCTCCTCCACCTTCTTTTTCCTTCTCCTTTTTATTTTTCTCCTCGCAGCGGCGTGATAAGGAAGCGCACGTGCTTGCGCGCCCTCGCAAGGGGCGGCCTTATGGGAAAAACCGATACTACGGCTGGGTCACGGGCCAACTGTCTTGCAGGAGTTAACCGAGATTCCGCCAAAACTTTGGACCACCGAGTTCGAATCGGAAGAGAAATTCTTATTATAAAGATGCAACGATGCAATCGTGTTTGATTCTTCCGTTTCTTTTTTTTTTTTTTTCGTCTTCCATTCGTTGCTTGTTGTAAAAATATGGTAAAAATAGGTGTGGCGTGAACATTCGATTATGATATTATTTATCATCGATTTCTTTTTTTCTTTTTATCGGTTTGAAACGAGAAAACGAGTTTCTTCTTTACCCGTGACCCGCGATTACGTACTCGCGTTTGAAATTTATGGAGGAAAGAAAGAAGGTTGGCGGCTCGCAAGCGTGTTGTTTGCTTTCGAGGTACGCGCGCCGTGTAACTCGTGCGCTATCGATGCGGAGTCAGATATAGGCCTTCGCGATTCTTTTGTCGCGCACACGTTGAACATCACGCGACGTTTTACGTATTACGTCGGGGATACTTTTCTCAGAGCGCACGCACACACGAACGAAACGTTTGTTTTCAATATGGGAAAACGGGCAAGTTTGAGGATCTATAACGCGAAGAAATTTTTCTTTTTTTTCTCTCTTTTCTTTTCTTTTCTTTTCTTTTCCTCCGCGTGGAAGAGAAGGACTTTCTCGCAAAGTGGCGAAAATGATCACGCGAAATGCTGTGGATGGCAATTGTTCACGTTTATATATAGATAGACTTTGGTTCTTGATTTATTATTTTTAGTACAGACGTCAGCGTTATAGCTCTCGCATAGGGTATAAAACGCAACACAAGCCATTCATTTCCTTTCTACTCCCGTGTGTACCGAATGCTAAGTTTAGCGTGTACAGGCCGGCTTGACTTCAATAGTAAATGACACTCGGATGCGGTAGTTTACCGTCCTGTAACGATGACGATTTGCGACGTTGGATACTAGCGAGAACAATGAGCTTGTCATCCGATCGGTTATCTTTACAAACAAACGCGATGCACCATTATGCTCCGTCGCGATAAAAATCCGTTTAATCCTCGTAGCTTGTAAAACTCGTTCCCCCTAATCGATGTAACGTTAAAATAATACATCTTGTATGCCCGTTTGAAAATTTTTGCTCGAGCGCATCGCACGAGAGCGAAATCCCCGAAATAATTTGGAATAATTTCCTTCGTGGCGAAAGATCGGACCGATTGAAAAATCAGGTTTGTCGATCCATTACGAATTCATTAATCCTCTCGTTTCTCTTTTTTTTCATACCGCTCGCATCCACGCAAATCGACCATCTCTCGCTGCGGGCGGGTGTTGGTGGCGGGCGAGCGATTCGTGACAGAGGTGCGAGGTTGGTGAGCGAAGGGGTGCTGTCGTGGGCTTCCTGGCGGCGGCGAGGCAAAGACCTTGTACCAGGGGGAAAGGTGCCTCGGGGAAGGGTTAAGCGTGTCCGGTCGGGAAATAACTTTCTTACCTACTTACGCCTTCATCTCCTGAGGGCAACTAACTGCGAAACGTCTCGAAACTCTTCGCTTCCTATCGTATTGTGACGTCGAGGGAAGTAACGGTGGTGGTGGTGGTGGTGTCTTCTCTCGAGGGACCGGGTTTCTTGTTTCGCGTTCGACAGACCGCGACCTCGGTAAACTTGGTGAACTCGGCAGTCTGTGTCCCGAAATCCAGCTCCTCGCCCACTTCTCCTCCGTCTCGATCCAGATCGAGACCGGTCCAATTCTTCTGTTCCCCTTTCTACGCTCTTTCCCCTCTCTTATCTTCCTCCACCTTATCGTGGAATTAAAATTCAATTAACGTTCGATTACGGTTTCCGTGGCGCGGCAATCTCGCTCGAATAACCGATATTACTCGTTCGCCGTGAACAAGGTAATTACGAATGTATCGCGCTGGATTGGCGATAACGGCGCGCGCTCGGTTAAACTTTACGCGATCGAATACGCAATAATTTTTTGCGCGCGGTTGAAAGGGCGTAGCCGGATGGATAGGATAGGAGAATTTGAAAAGACGAAGCTAAGTGGTAGTAACCTCGAGTTACATCGATAACCCGTTCTCTCCCGATCGTTGCTGCACTCGCTCGGATCGGGGGATGTGAGAATAGGGTTCGCGCGCGCTCTCCTAGCCTCGCGGGACACGCGATCTTGTATCGGCCGTTGTTTATTCGTAGTTGCATGCGCACTTACGTGAATGCAAACGGACACCGGCCGATATATATATGTATATATATAAAACGAACCGTATTTTCTAGCGTGTTACCAATATCTGACTGCATAAAGCACGCGCGTGGTATGCACAATAGGGTGGAAAAGTAGCCGCGCCTAGTGTTAAGCCCGATAACGGCGTTCGAACGAAACTTATTCGTACCGGCTGGCCTTTCCTTTACGCGTGCGTCGTGTCATTACGCGTTGATACCCGATTAAACTCACACCCTCGCGACCCGCTCTCGCACTTTCTCGTACTCGCCGGCAATTTTTAACCGCGGACGGAGGTAACGTTGACACGCCCACGCACGTCGATAATCGGCGAATCACCGGACGGACGGACGGACGTCTCGAGCGCGAGTCGTTGCGGGTGCGAGTACGTGGTTTCGTGGGACGGCCGCGTTGCGAAATAAGTGCGGGATAGACGCGGGGCGGGAGATTCTGGGGGATCGTGAATTATTGACGCGTTTATTAATATTTCAAAGGTTGTTCGTTCCGATGTCGTCTCGCGATTAACGGGATCGGTTTCTCGGTTACTTAACTTGTGGTAAATGGAATTATCGCCGGAGACGAGATAACGCGGTTTGTCCAATTCCGTTGATACCTGTCAACGGTTGGAACTATTTCCACGGCTCTCCACTCTATTTCGATCCCCATTTCGAAGTAGAAGCGAAAGTGAAGCTTTTTCATTCACCTTTCACGGTGGCAATTTGCGAGGATGGTTGTCGCGAGGGCCGCGCCGTATATTCGACGCGCTTGCCTCGATGTACGAGGTTCGGTGTATCCCCGAGGCTTGCACACATATTTCCCCGTAATCCGTGGCATTGCGTGTTTCGATAACGCGGCCAGCCGGTCGCCGTGGTATTTTATTGCTCCCGCACCTTCTTTCCTCCCCACCCCTCCCTCGTCCGAGAGAATCTTCTTCTATCCTCGCTCTCGCACTTAGGCGAAGGTGACCGCCCACGCGTTCGTGCACAGACTTCGATTCTCGCCATTGGCGATGATGCGCGTTTCTTTTTTCTTCTTATCACCACGAATCTTTCGCTCCGCGATGTCGGCTTTCGATAAAACCTGTCGAATAATAAGTGGGTGCAATTAACGGTAGTGCGGTAATTATCGCGTTTTCGCTTTTCCGCCGGGAATCGTGCTGTTTACTTTCGAGGGATAACGCGACGAAAACGTGTGCGCAGCATCGGAAAGTCTTTACGACGCGTAACGAATTGATTCGCACGATCGAGTTTGAAGGGACGAGATACGATCATACACGCGAAAGGCGCGGAATGGCACGGCGTGTGAACGTCGTGGACGGATTGAAATTTTGTTTGAAACACGATTCTACGGGGAACAGAGGGGGGGAGGGGAAACGTGAAACAATGTGATTTAAGAAAGGCGCGCGATAGCGGGGGGGGATGGAATGCGGTGGATCAAAGGAATCGTACATTTTTAATGATGTAACGCGATCGTTCGTAATATTTTATACGGTATATAAACGAATAAAAATAATATATCACCGTGGATGGCACGGTTTTATCGCACGCGCACGCACCGCCCGGTGTATTTAATCTGCGATACGGCATTCTACATACCTACGTACCAATAATGATGAATTCCTAGCGTTACTCGCGTTTGCCCGCCCGGTATTACGTATGTAACTAGCGTATAACATTAACCTTTGATGCGTCGCGTTACAATCAATTAATTGTGCCTTTTAAAATTCTGATTATTATCGATGCGGCTCTCGAAATATTCATCTGGACGGTATCAAAATTGCGTGAGAATTTATATTTTGCAGCAGCCCCGGCCGCAACGGCAATTTTTGATAATTTACTATCGTTATTTCGCGCGCTTTATATCACCGATGGGATGCCCCGAAAGCGTTAATAATCAAACAATTAAATTCACCGGAATTGTTGGACGAATAACACGCGCGCGATCATCGTGCGCGCGTGGAAAAAAGCCGAAGGTGGGGAGGGAGGATTGGAGAAAAAAACGGGGGAGGATAAAATATCGGTCGATTCGTTACACGGGTGCAATTTCGCCCTCCATTCTAAACTATTCTAATTCGAACGTTCTAATAAAACGCTCGCCGTAATATCGATCACGCCGTAAACCGAACACTTTCGATATCCCGGCAGATCCGTATCCATCCGTGGTTAACTTCGGTGTTGCTTCTACCGCCGATCTAATAGGAAAACGATACAGAAACATGGATTAAGCTTAAGTCGGTTTTAAGCCTCTCGATCGGGGAAAAAAAAAAAACAAAAAGAGAAAAATAACGAGCAGCAGTCGAGATATTAGATTTATTCCATTTTTCTCGGCCGATCGACCGTGTCTAATTCATTTTTACGACAAGTTTAACAAGTTAACGGATCGATCGTTACGCTGAGGTCGGGATTCCCGATTCTCAGACAGCATGAACGATATATCACCGCTATTCATGCGGCCGCAAAAGTTTCGTCTATTTATACCTCGGTGCGCAAAATTCGCACACCGGGTCGAAGCCTGGCAAATATTCGGTGTTCCGCATCGACTCATCGATCCACTTTATCAGTCGCCTCCTAACCGCGATATTTCCCACGACCAATCACCTGGCAACTTTCGCTGCCTCCGCTCGTCCTTTTTTTTCTTTTCTTTTTTTTTCCCCCTTCCTCATCATTTTTATCAACCCTTCCTACCTACCTACCTATCTACCTACCTACCTACCTACCTACCTACCTACCTATCTACCCCGTATCCGTATCATCCGACCGTGACTCCGCTCTCCAATTGGAGTACGAAACGTGGCCGATACCGGGAATCGGTATCGTCGGAAGACAGACCAGAAGAGGAGGAACTAAATCGCTTACGAGTACACACTTCGTCGTGCGAATGCACACCCTTCCAACCCCTAATGCCAATGACCTGCTCGCTTATAGGCACAAAGTCCTAGCTATATCTGACCGTCTGTATGTTACCTATTCTTAGCACGAGGAACTCCATATGCATAGTATATGTACATATACGTATGTACGTGCTCCTACATACGCGCGCGCGTCTTTGGTGTGGCTCTTACATGAGCCGCGTATACGAGAGAACCAATAACGAACGTATTTCGTTTGAGGTTGGAATTTATGTGTGCGCGCGCGCGTGTGTGTGTGGTGAGCGTAAGGGGATTGGAAGATCGGTCTGTTTGTTCCGTAAGATTCTGTCCTTGTGAAATTATAATTAACGATATCAAAGTCGTGGAACGAAAGGCTGGCTAAATGTTAAATAATGGGTTGACAGTAACGATCGTTACGAGCTGTTACGAACGAGTTTCGCGGTTCATGAAAGAAACTAGCGTGAGTTAAAGAAGCAGCAGGAAGAGAACCGTCAGGGCCATTTGATAAGCAACCGTGTTCATTATTGCACATTAGCCCAGTTATCGTCACGCCTTCCTCTGTTTAGCCTCTATTTCGCTCTCCGTTCCGCTTTGCCAACGTTTTATCTAACAGCATTCTCAGTTGCGTTGATACGTAGGCAGAAAAACGAGGAACGATCGTCTATTAGCGGAATAGCCGACCAACGATTCGTTTCTTTTCCTTTTTATCTTTTCTTTTTCTTTTTTTCTCGGAACAAAATTCGGCAAAATTACACATCGCGCGAGCTCTTCCCTCTTCTTCGCTTTAAAATCGCGTTAAATTTCTTTTTTTTCTGCGAGGCCTTGTAAAGAACATAAGAGAGATATATCGAAGAATCGTGGACCATAAAGGGGTGCGCGTACAAGCAAGAACATCGCGGGACAAGATTCTTACGACGCTCAATAAGATGTACACGTGTAGCGAGAAGGGTGCGAGCGAAGGGTTGAATGCCAGGTTTAATGAAAACAATCCTAGTTTATAATCCGCGATAAGTCTCTTGGCACGAGCCGTACAACGAATTCTCTAACCTCGATTCGGCAAAAGATCCTCTCTCTCTCTCTTTCTCTCTGTTGAGAGAGAGAGAAGCGAACACGACATCCAGAAGGAGCGAGTCGGCTAGGTTCCGCGTGAGGGCAAGATTCTGGCTTTAACGCGAGCTCTAGAAAGGGTTGGGAAAACGGGGTTGGGAGGGACCGACGTGTAAGGTGAAAGATCTTAGTGCTGTTGAGAGAGAGAGAGAGGGAGAAGAGGAGAAGACGATGAGGCGGTAGATACGAGCAAGAGGACGACGACTGTCACGCGAAATGAGGTGCGCGGTGGCGAAGAGAGAAGACGACGAAGGGTAGAGGCGAAGAAGTGAGAGACGGTGCCCTCCCCCTTCTTCTTCAGGGACTATTAGCAGTTTAGCTTGTACAAAAGCCTTCTAATTGTACACGAAATTTGCTCGGTCTACCTCGTCGCCACCGCTCGACAATATACTTTCTCGCTGTGATGGGAGGAGAGAAAGAGTGTGTATACGTCTCTGTACGTGAGCACCGTTGAAAGGTGTAAGGAAGGCAATATCGCGTAGAAAGTGGTAATGGAGTTCGTTGGTTCGTTCCTTGCACGTTTGTTAATTCGCAATACAATAAGGGGACGAAAGATTGGCGACGTTCTTTCGATGGGGAAAAGATTCAAAATCGTTTTTATAAACGAGATCTAAATGTCGGAGGATTGTGGTCGTGGAAAAGGAAAAGACGGGAACGCTCGAGATTTAACACTTTTTTACGTGGCGAGTTCTCCGCGACGGTCATTAGCCGAGGATCGAGAATCCGGGTGGAGAATAGTGGGTGAAAGAAAAGGCGGACTCGGGATTCAGATTTTTCATTAAGGAGACGTCGACTCAGCTATCCGGTCGCCCTCTCGGATATAAGGGGGGAGGAGGAGATGTGGACGGGACCCAAGCAGGCGAAAGGAGGAAGAAGGGGACGGATGGCAGAGGACGGCTGCAGACTCGCGGTATAATATGGTGGATTAATACGCGCAAAATCTGCCACCTAAAAGTTATTAATGACTGCCACGCCGGTAGCCCGCCATGCGACGCGTCAAAGATTTTATAAAGGAGGGGTTTCACCCTCCCTTTCTTCGTCCCACCCACCACCGTGACGCGTCCATTCTTCAAGGGCGTTGAAAGAAAAGATCCCGGAAAGCCGAAGTTGTCAGCTACTTTCCACCTCGTGGTCTTGCAAAACTTTATTGTTCCTCTCGCGTTTATTTTTAAATCTTCGTAAATTTCTTCCTTTTTTTCCCTCCCCCTCCCTCTCGCGTGATATTCAATCAATCAGTGCGATATCGTTGGAAAACGTGTCGCTCTTTTTTCTTTTCTTTTTTTTTTTTTTTTTTTTGGGAAAATCCCCAAACGGATTGGTTCGAGCGGAAAAGCCATCCCTGGAAAAGACGATCGAACGCGAACACGCTCGGCTCGATTGAAGAGGAGAAAGAGAGAGAGAGAGAGAGAGAGAGAGAGAGAGAGAGAGAGAGGGAAGGAGGGAGAGGGAAAAAAAGGTGAAGCACGTTACAGAAACGATACCGAACGAGGAGTCGCAGCGGCGAAGTAGGATTTGCGAAGGGGTTGCCGAAGGGGTCGAAACAGGGGGTGCAGATTTGAACAAGAGCTCGGTTGCTATGCAAATTGGAAAGATAATAATCGATTGTCGGAGGATGGTTGCGTTGATGGGCTCGCGGATGAGCACAGCACACCTCCCCACCTGGAAAACACGCTGATCCCCCCCTCCCTCACACCCCTGGCCCCCTCTTTTCGCTACCCCTTCCGCCCTCGTATCGCCCATCCCGATCTCCCTCAAGGGAAATTATATAGTCTGCCCTCGACGTGCCCCCGGTCCCATAGACCGTCAAATACCTTACCTGTCCCGTCTGCATTCATTCCCTTCCGTGTCTCGCCCCTATATCGTGGATCTGAGCGGTGGACACTACGAATTTCGAGGACACCTTCATATCGAAACTCGTAACCGGCCGAGGAACGTTCGACGAACGATCGAAACGAGACTGCTCCATTTTTCACTCTCGTATTTTCCACGTCTCTGTTTCTATCTGTCTCTCTCTCTCTCTGTCTTTTTCTCTTTCTCTCTCTCCCGTACATCGCACCGATAATATTCGATTAATACTCGAGGCGAAGAAAGGTATAGGAGGATAATTTTTACGGATAGGGATAGGAAGAGATTGGTCCGAGGGTTGTTTTTCATCGGCACGAAGGAAATTTATTCTCTCTCATCGCGATGACTAATGGTGTTTGTATATTTTTAAATTCATCGGCATAATGAACGGGTCTGTAATCGAATCAAGGGAGAAGGGAAAGGAAGGAGGAGGAGGAGAAGGAGGAGGAGGTTAGGTCGAGAAGAAGAGGAGCGTTTGCTAATTGAAGAAAAGCCCAGCGCGCATCAATCATCGGAGTGAAAGATCGCGTCGAAACGGTACGACCCTTCTCTCTCTCTCTCTCCTCTCCGAGGCATGGAAGAAATCGCGTTACCGTTGACCCGATTTCCCGTTTCCTTCATCCCCTCCGCTCCCGTATACGAAAATAAAATAAAAAACAAAAGCGGGACGCGATGTACAATTTTAACGAAGCTATACTTCGACCGTGCGAAGCTATAAATTCCTTGGAAGCGGAGACGAGAGAAGGAAGACGAGTGTGAAAAGAGGAGAGGAGGGACGATGACAGAGGTCGGCGTTAAGTAGTTAATTCTCGCCACGATTGCGCCACGCTCTCGGGGAATCGGAATAAAAATCCTTAACGAAACATCTCGGGGCATAAATTAAGCTCGGGGCGGGTAAGCGTGAACGTGAAGAAGAAGAGGAGCGCGGTTGTAAAAGCGGATGCCAAACGAGCGACGAAGGTCAGGAAAAGGGAACACGCGCGCGTTCGAACAAACGAAAGCGAAAAGGGGGACATCGAAGGGATGGGAAGGAGGGAGAAGGAGAGAGAGAGAGAGAGAGAGGGACGAGAGGAATAGAGGAGGGAAAGAATGGGTAGGGAGTGGAAAAAGTGGAGGGTGAGGAAGAATGAGTGTTTCGTGTTTGCGCATATTCCTCGCAATATTCTCTGTTTATCTCTATTGCCCCTTGTTTATCCAGTGTCCGTCCGTCCGTCCTTCTATTTTCGTTTTTCCTTTTTCCTCGAGCCCGGGTCTTTACACGGGGCAGGCGGTCGCTGGTCGTAGCCCGTCCTTCTCCTCCACCGTCACCAGGTACGACCGTCCACCTATTTGTCTGTCTCCCTTTCCTGCTCGCGCCACCTTCTATATATTCCAACCGGTGTTTACGTTCGAGATAAAGCGAGGAACAAACAGCAGGCATAGGGCTCTCATGGCCACCACGTACAGTTCGTCATAACGTCGTCTAATTTCACCGTTGAGAAATCGAACCGCCCTTTCTCCTCTATCTCCTCTACCCTTATCCTCCACCGATTCCTTATTTTCCCTTATCCCCTCTCCATCGTGTCGAGGTCGATTCTTGTTAGCCGAATAAATTAGCCGATAAAAAAATTGCACAAGTTGGAATTTCTCTATCGATTTTCCCTCCTCTCCTCCCCCTCCCCTTTCGAAGGGGAGGGTCTATTTTAATCGTTCGCCCATTCCCATCCCCCAAGGGGTTAAAATTTTCTTTCTCTCGCGCGATACATTGGACGAATCATTTATTGGACGCGTACGTATCGAAATCCGGCGAACGATGAAATATCCGATCCGTGGAATGGCGCGGTTCTCGATTCTCGACTTTCACCCGGTAATCGGAAGTGAGCTCCGGTGCAATAATCACGGATCGAAGAGGATCCGTGGGCCGTCGTTAACGATCAGCGACGTATTTTTGATTCGTTCCGCGATTTACGGATGGTGCGGAGCATTTGCCTCGTGGGTGTAATGGAAAAACAGTGGGATGTATGCACGAATCAGTATATATTATACTGGAACAAATATTTTGTACGCGGAACGACGGTGCCCGATGTGTAATTTCGACGCATCTGTACCTGTGTCACGTGATCCGCCTTGTTATTCTCTATATCCGTTCCCTGGGATCGGGACGGGCGAGAACGGGCGGGAGGCGGACGGGAGAAAAAGGCAAAGAGAAGGATGGAACGAGGGAACGGGAGAAGAAGGGTCTTTGGATACGAGGAAATCTAAAAAGAGAGAAAGGAACCGGCCTGGTACAACGCGCGCGTTGCAACGATTGTTTCTCTCCGCCTGGGGAGGCGGACGCGATACGATAAAATCGATCCTCCCGATCGGGCTATCGATCCCGTAAACAACCAGAGCCTCTCGTAGGTCGTATCGCGAAGAAAAGCCGCCAATGAAGCCCCGCAGCATGTTGATCCAATGCATTTACAATAACGACGTTGTTTATCTGTCGGACGACAAACGACTGGTTGTTCTACCCTCGTCGCCACCCCCTATCCTCGCGTTACCCCTTCATCCCTGTATTTCTGCCTTGTGCCCTCTCCCTCCCCTCCCTCTCTCTCTCTCTCTCTATCTATCTATCTATCTCTCTACTTGTGTCTACTATCCACCCCCTTTGCCCCACACTGTGTTCCTCCTTCGCCGTATCAACGTCGACCTCCTCCACTTTACCCCATTCATCTCCGTCTCTATCGCTACTCTCCGTCCGTTCCATGTATATACAATCGTCGTTATATATTAAACACGGCGCAACGTATACCGAGGCATCGACGGGCCAGTCAAGTGTACACGATGCACACGATGTCGGCCTCGTGGCGTCTAGATAGCGGTTTTGTTTATGCGATACTCCGTCTACGCGGATTCGATTTCGACTTCGACTTTGTCCGTGTTTCGAAACGAGTCGAGGAGACGTTTTTTTTCCTTTTTCCCGACATCGTTTCGCGATGCGATTCCTCGAAATTGGAAAGTGGCAAGTTCTCTTCCCTTTCCCTTCTCCCCCCGATCTAATCCCGATCCATTTCTAATCTCTTGCGGGATTTTTTTCCAGAGGAGTTGGCGGGGAAAATCTTGGCGGGGACAAGGGGAAAAACTGGAAACAGGCTGCGCGGCGGTCGCTTTCTCGGCGCAATAGGGTCGCAGGGGATCAGGGAAATGCAGAAGGTTACTAAGAGCTAGGGAACTTGTAGCCAACACATAGAAGTTTTGCAAACACACACGGACGCGCGTCCATAGACATTCCACACTGGCAAGCTCTCTCATACTCTGGGGCAAGTATCGTCTGGCTAATGTAAAAAACATGGGTGCACACAACGTGTTGTGTGTTGCTTACATTGCGACTCTCCTTATTCCCGTAGGGTTAAAACGGGGGGGGTCGCGGGCTGGTAGGAGGCTGGCGCGGCAGGGGGAGGGGGGAGTAGGAGGGAGGGAGGAGGGAGGCTGTATGATACCACCGGGGTTAGCATTGTTTTGCGCGACGACCACTCAGACTCCTCGTCAAAAGAGCTGCTAATGTCGGTGCACGTCTACTGTGACGTCAATAACGCATGAGGCCAAATTGAAAAATTATCACACCAAAGCGAGGACCGTTGTTTAGAAAGAGGGTGGCCTTCCTTCGTTCCAAAGATCGTCGCTAGTTACGCCAGATAGCCAGACAGCTTAATTTCACCCAATATGGCTAACTCGATCGGTGAGTTTTTTTTTTTTTTTTCCCCCCCTTTTCATCTTCAGGATCGATTTCTTAAAGAGGAAGGGACGGTAGGGAAAAAAAAGTTGAATAAAAGAAAAAAAAGGAACGATCATCGTAACGCGTAATTACGTTTTTTTTTTTTTTCAGTTTCTAATTAAAATAATCGTAAAGTTAATCGTCGATGAGGTATCGTTTTATCGCAGAGCCCATCGCAGCAACGCGATCACTTGCACGGAATGGAATCGGGTGAGTGTTCGACCGACGAAATGGTTCGAAAACAGCGACTCTCTCTCTTTCTCTCTATATATATGTATGTATGTATGTATATATATACGTATATACTCGTGCTGGTGGGAACGATGCGTCGGAGAAAAGCTACTTTACGAGGGTGGCAGGTCTGATCGTTGGGTTCTCCACCCGGTTTCTTGCCGGCGAATAATTAGAGCCGATAAGTCACAGCGCAACACCCTGTACCGCTAGGGATGGGGCATGCCGGTGGGACGAGAGGGGGGCGGATTTGGGGTGGTTCTGGGCAAAGTTGAAAGTTAGAATCGCGTACGGGGGCAGGGGTTTGGAAATCGCGTGCCGATGCCCCATTACACGGACAGACTTAGCTTCACCCATAGTCGCGGTTCCTACTTTCGACTTTGGCAAGGGTGAAAACCGGCCTTCTCCACCCTTCTCTTCACCTCTCTGCTTGTGCCACCTTTTACACCCAACGGCCCTATCCTTCGACTCGTCCGATATGGCATCCCCACGGACCTTCCCTGTTACTATTTAGGGTAATTTCGCTTTCCGACAACGATTACGTAAGCCTAGGGTTTCGTCGTCGTCGTCGTCGTCGTCGTCGTCGAGTGTCCGTTCGTGTCGATCGATTCGATTCGTCAGCCATTCGTTTCTAATCGTTTCAACGAGGAGCCGTTCGATTGGGTGGATGAATAAAAGTGAGTAAGCAAACACAGTCGAGTCAGCTGTGGTTACCGATTAAGGAGGATTTCTTTGTTTTAGGTCAGCCCGACTTTAATTGGACGGCTTTGTTGGTCGGTTAGAGTTGTCTGGTATAATTTAAAAGAATGGCGTGTGGTTTGTTGGTCAGATATTGAAACCGTTGTCGCATAAAACCAGTCGGTTTCGCGCTGGCTATTTGTTGTCACATCTAAAGTTATTACCGTGTCTCTTTCGCTTCGTATTATTTATGAGACAATATAGATGGTGTACACGTAGACCGTATATTCTTGGGATGTAAAAATAGAAAAAACTACGAACGCAATAATTGTAGTGTAGGGACTAACTTTGCTAAGCGTTCCTTTGATTTACTATCGGACAAAGGTCAGAGATATTTCCAAGTCAGTTGCGCGATAGGATATTTAAAGTCTTTTAATTGCGCATAATTTTGACGAAAAAAATTAAGGACGTAATACAACCGTTTGCCATTTGTTACCGGATAAAATATTTTACGAGAATTTTTTTTTTTTTTCTTCTTTAAGGGGAAGAGAACCTGTTGATCGCCTATTAAAAAATATGACGGTGGCTCGATCCGATCCAACCAACGCGATATCGTCCGTTTTTGACCGTCCGTTTCGTCCATTTGTGTATTTTGTCACCAAACATTCCAGATGTTAATACGGGACGTACCGGTCCGATTACGTGGATTAGAAATAGATATCGACATTTTACGTCGATACACAGTGTCACTAACCCTGTACTCCACTTCCGGAGAATTTTCCGACAGTATTCAAATGATCTTTTAACTTGTCGTTTTAATAATATTCATAACATGCCGACAACGATTTCTATTTCATCGAATAACAATAGGACGTTAGTAGTAGAGACTGTGTCGCATAAATTGTGACACAGCGTATTCGAGACACTACTATACGTTATAACCGTTTCTTCTATCGATATACACGGCCGTGTACTGAAAATACAAACGCATCAAAAATTTAAACGTCATTTGTGGATAATCGATAATTCGTCCGTGATAGCGCACCGTTGAAACCGCGCCGCTCGATCGTTTTCGCGGCGTGAACATCGACCTGGAAAAGAGTGGAAAATTTGTCGTCATTAAAAAAAGAAAGGAGGAAGAAAGGAGAAAGAAAAGGAAGAGAAGGAAGAAAAGAGAAAGAAAATGAAGACCTCGAAAACGTTATTGTTATCACGCGGTGGACAAAGGTGGACAGCGACGCGCGTTATCGTCCACGCTTCCAAGATTTTTGCCAGGGACGCGTAACCATCTCTCCGTGTTCTATCTGCCAAGCCGGACAATGGGACACCTGGTGAAAGGAATTTTTTTACTGCCACTATTTTTAACTTTTTGGCGCGATGAACGCGCGAGGAGAAAGAACGCTCCAACCGTTTGACCACGCACCGGACACGGATGAGTTATTTTGATATCAGGACTTCATACCCCATTAGGTCCGGTCCACGATTATTTTGGAAGCAGGACAGGACAATACTCTACCTTGACAATACTCCGACCGATGGTCGTTCGACCAATCTTTTTCTCCCTTTTTTTCCTCTCTTTTTCTCTCTCTCTCTCTCTCATCATTCTGGATCCGCATTTTTCTCTTCCCTCCGCTTCCCTCCCCCTCCTTCCTTCTTTAGCCCCTTCTCCTTTTCTCTCGCAACGTTTCCTCCAGAAGGGAAGGGGGAAAGAAGCCGATCACGCACCGTTCGATATTAACTTGGCTGGCCAAAGTTTGGTCAGAGAGTAGTAGGGATCTCCTTCCACGACAGGAAGCATATTTCCATAAACGTCCCTCTTAGGACGCAACATAACAGCGGGAACATACGCGGAAAACTCACGGTGGTGTGGGGTGGTCAACAAGGGGTGGCAGTTTTCCGCGACGAAAAGGGTGTTCAGGCGAATTGAACTAACAAGGTCCCTGAGGGCAGTTTACGCCCGATATCCCGGTAAACTCTAAACTGTCGAGAAACGATCGTTACGAGCGGAATACTTTCGAGCCCCTCGTCCTGCTTGTTTCTTCTTCAATGAAATTGCACGATAAACGCGTGTCTTCTATTTAAAGAAGAAGAAGAGGAAGAATTAGAAACGCCTTGTCTTTCTCTCTCTCTTCTCGTTGATTTCTCGTTGATCGCTCGACGATCCGACCAACGAATCGAACCAACGACGAGTCCACATCGCACGAGTCTTCCACAGACTTGAAATAACTTGGAGTCCTCCTCGTCTCGCGCTATCTTGTTCACGCATTGTTGGGGTGAACGGTTTTGGCAAGGGTCTGCGGAAGTACCTTGACTTTGATCAACTTGCCCCGAAGTCCTTCACTCGCGCTCGACAGTTCTTACATAGCTGGTTTAGGGTATTGTTTGGCCGCCGAGCGCCGATGAGAAATGGAAGGCATAGATCCTGGTGCCGCATCTCAAGTAGGCACGTCCCATGCTGGCTAGCTGGTGACCATTTGTTAAAGTCCACTTTCGCCGCCACCTGTCCCCCATCGGTTAGGAAAACGGCTCATAACACCGTCGTCGTCCGCTGCGCAGTTACGATCGTTGTTTTTTTGCCCCGGCCAGGGAACGGGGGCGTCTTGAAGATGACCGTCTTGCGGATAAAATGTCGATGTCGTTACGTCCAATAGCTGCCACCATGATGATAGCCCCCGCCGTATCTCTCCGCCGTGATTTCTATATTTAAAGTTGCGCACATATATACGCACCATTGTTTATTCCTCGTTTCGTTCGCCGCGCCGTCCGATCTCGCCCCGACGTTATCGCTTCGTATCTCGTGTCTCTTGCTCTTGAAACGGAATTATTTCGTTAGTTTTCTACGATTAGATTTTGGAAAATCTAATAGTCTCGTCGGTAATTGTAAAAAAAAAAAAAAAAAATAATCGTGGAAGAATCTTATCCGTTCGCGGCCAAATTTCCGGAATGATTAACAAAAGCTGGGAAGAGGGAATGCGATGGGGGGAGGGGAAAAATGTGACAAGTTCGTGGAAGCTCGCTCGCGGCCGATTTGTCGCTCGTCAATTTTTGCCCGGTTGAGTGTCCAGCGAGTATCAGCATGAAACCATATCGGAATATCGTTTATGCGTCTCTCTAAATCACGCACTTCGTATTGGCGCTTGTTGAACTCGGTTGCATTCCTATCGCGCTATGCAACGTAACGCGAATTTGCCGGCATTCGTGATATAATCACAAATTAATTACTAGGGCTTTATTGAAATTCGCGTTGGGTTTTTGCAAAATTTTGGAAAATTACCGAAGATCGATTCGAAATTGGAATTCTGCGATGCGGCCGTTTATGAGCGCGTGTGAGGCAAGGCAATACGATACATATTTAATATTCAGCTGGGATAATTTATTATACAAGTCACGAAGACAAACAAGCGTTTTGCTATTATTATTACGTTCGATAAATCGAAAGTAGTCGATCGCCGGGAACACGTTGCATGGAACGTACATGTATCGTCGTCGTGTCAATTGATAATTATAAAATGATATTTCGTTTTAATCGATATCGTTACACCCTTACAGTTGCGCGATAAGTTAATTAAGGTTGCGTAGATTGGAGGGGATATAATGTACCGTTGTTACACCAGCTTGTCTCTGCTTATATTGATATGCAACATATATCTCGGGCTTATAGGGTTATTAAGGACTTCATCCGTGTCTCATGGCAGGATTACCACGTTATTATCCTTCGGTAAGTGGCAGGTTGGTCGGTCGGCTGGTTAGTTGGTCCCTCGTAAGGAAGGCCAAACATCGCCTCCTCCTTTTACTCGGTCCCTTGAGCCAGCGGCGAAACTAGTAAGACATTCTCCTCCCTCCAAAATCGTCCGGTGGAATGGGACCCAGTTGTGAATTTGACCCTCGTAATTAATTTATAACCGGCGTTCTTGTTGCGAACCCGACCGGGGTAAGCGGAGAGCGGGTGACCTCGTACGGTACAGTTCCACTCGAGTTTTAGCCAATTAACGATACCGCTCGAAAACAAACTTATCCCCGCTTTCACGCGTAATCAATCCCTCTCCTTTTCCACGCTCCATCCTTCCCTCCACTATTAAATTTTATCGCAATCTTTCAACCCATCCGTCGAAACTATTCGTCCCTTCTTCTTGGAAGTTAAGATCAATCAATTTTACGATTAATTTTCCCTCTCCTCGGACAGAGTTTCGCGAGAAATCTTAATCTTGCAGCGATACTTTGAAAGCAAGTCAATTCCACGAGGATTCCTCCTAATGCCTCGGACTTCCATCCCGAGTGTACACACATACACACGGAGTATTCTCCCGCCACTTATTAGGAACCTAACGCAAATTCGACACGAGGATGAAGGAAGGTGGTCGAAGGAGGAGCGGTGGAGGAAGGTAGGACGGTGGAATCCATAGATCGCGGGGCTAACAATCAGCCGTAAATTATGGTCTCAATATCCATTGTGTACCCTTCTTGCTCTCGAACGAGTCTAACCCCGGAGTCTAAGGCCAAGACTACTCACCCCCTCCCTTTGGAAGGCACAACGGTGGAAGGCACAGCGAGAGGGTCGGTCGGCTCTCTCACGGCCCAACTGAACCAAGAGATATGTATATTAATGGGGCAATCTTACATAGTTTTGTTTACCTTGCCATTCTCTTAGTACGTATACAATTACTATCCCTAGCCCCTACGGTATGCTTAGTGCAGGGGCTGAACTGCCTCCTCTCTCTCTCTCTCTCTTTCTCTCGCTCTCTCTTCCCGTGTGCCTCCACTCCTCTAGTCTCTACGAAACTATCAGATACCCCGTGTAACTTCTCCCCGATTAATCGACGCCGAGTAGGCGGCATCTCGTGTTCGTAACGCGTGTATTATCTCGCCCGTGAAGGATAAAAAAAAGAAAAGGAAAAGAAAGAAAACAATATCCCAGCACAGATCGACGAGCCATCCAATTGACGATCCACGAACGATGCGTAAACCGAAAGGGTGATTTCCCGAGGAAAGATGCGTGTAAAAACATGTACAGGGCAATATTGACGGAAGGAGGGTCTCCGATAAAAGCGGGTTCCGTTCTTGAAGGGTTTAAACGGAAGCGGGTCGATGGAAATCCCATTCTACGCGGCACAGGGGCTTTCAGCAAAGAAAATATTGTCCACGATGCGAGCGATAGCGAAGCGGAACTTTTTCACCTTTCGTCCCTCCTCCGCCCTCTCCCTCCCTCCTTCTTCCCCCTCTTTTTTAATTCCGTACGTGGCCGAGCACGAGCAGCTTTGTACCGGGAATGTACATTTCTCTCGTTGAACAAGCTCATTTGTGTAATCCCCGAAGCTTCGACAACAAACTGTCTGCGGCATTGGAGCGACGCTGAGAGCGTATATAGGAAGGGGGTGTGAGCGCGACATTAACGCACTTTGTAGTTCAACTCTCTGTGGCAGTTATACACCACCATCGTCTCCCATCTCTGACTTTCTCTCTTTTCGTCTCCTGACCTCTTCGTATCTTCTCCTCGCTCACACTTCTCTCTCTCTCTCTCTCTCTTTCTATCTTCCTCTCCTCTCTCCTTCTATCTCTCTCTCTCTCTTTTCCGCGA
Source organism: Apis cerana (assembly GCF_029169275.1). Lineage (NCBI taxonomy): Eukaryota > Metazoa > Arthropoda > Insecta > Hymenoptera > Apidae > Apis > Apis cerana. The sequence goes on along the minus strand of NC_083864.1, from coordinate 5,579,046 downwards.
CTTCATCGTCCTGGATGAAATTGCAATTGTAATAGCAATTATCTTATTTCTACTATTGCTTCTTTGTACTTCGATTCGCGACATACGGTGTTGGCGGTGATGCGAATCAGAGAGAGGAGCAGCAACGTTGAAACCGTGGTTGGAAATCGCGGTGGGAAGAACGGGGTGGAAAGATCGCGAATGGAATTAAACGTTGGCGGGATGGTCGTGACGCAATTTAAGTCGTGTGGCCGTTTACTGGGGCGGAATGACGAGTCTTTTAGCTGAATATTGCCAGCGTGAGTTACAACCGGCTTTCTCCCTCTCCCTCCCTCCCTCCCTCTCTCTCTCCCTCTCTCTCTCCCTGGTATTGTTGCATTTTTCATTCGCCAATTATTAGCCGGAACACACGGGCTCCTCTTGGAAAGGACTCGAAAAATTGACTGCGCACGGACTGCTACGCTTTTTTTCCCTACCTACGTTTCCACACTGTAGACAAACGATAAACTTTATTTCAATCTTCGTGCAAAATTGAAGGGAAACGAAAAGTTTCCAACCGACCTTTCTCTCGTGCAGAAATATATATCCAGTAGCGGCGCTTTTTTAATCATTGACCCTTTGGTTGACCGGCTGCGAAACCGGAAAGTAGCACGGGCTGGAAACGTTGGTACCAAATTGCAGGAAGAGCGAGGATGAAGGGTCTAATTTCGAGAAATCAAAGTCGCAAAGTCGAAATGTTGTCCGCATTGCGACGCTTGTTAAAACGTGGTAAAGATAGATCGGATTTAGATCTCTGGAATACGAGGTTGGTTTACGAAATGAATCGCGGGAAGAGGGAAGAGGGAGGAGAAGGATGTCGGAGGAAGGAAGAGAAGTGTAACGTGTACGGATGGACGAAATCGTAGGAAACGTGGATGATACGTAACGACTCACGCTACTCGCGAGTCGAGTACGAGTAACGTATCGAGGCCCCGGGGTGAAATTCGAAGTTCGAAGTAATCAATATTATAGCTCGTGAAGATATACGATGCGAGGGAATGTGGGCAAACGGTGTACACATACTTGCATTGTGTAACACGGTAATGGGGAGGGGGAGGCTGAGGGTGTAAGAAGGGTGTAACAGGGTGGAGGAAGGAGGGAGGGGGCCTGGATAGGAGGTAGAAAGCGGAGGAGGAGTGAAGGGAGACCGAAGGGGTGCCGGAGGATGGAGTTCGAGGTGGAGAAGAAGGGGTTGAAGGGGGCCGCGAGGTTCATACAGCGAGGGCTCCAGCCCGCGGGGGTGAACTGGGGGAAGGAAAGGGGTGGACAGCCGGACAAACAAAACCCTTGCTGCTTCATTTCTGCCCGTCTGGCCAGACACCGACCCTTTATACGCGCGCGCTTCCGTCCTGCGCTCGGCTCGTTCATTCCCTTCCTCCTCGACCGCCTCCCCTCCCCCCGGAATCCCTCCTCAATGCTTCGTCGAGTTCAGTACTTTCAGTACGTTACTTTTCGAGTTCGTTAATTAACGGCACCGACGCCTCATTGGCGGGCTCGCGTCCAGTCGAAGGATACGTCGGAATGGGTTTCGACGAGTCAAGCCACCCCAAAAGCGTGGCCACATTGTCCTTGGCTTCACGGGATTCAAGTTTCGATGACGGGAGACGATAGACGGTGGTTCGACCATGGTCTTTGAATCGTCCAAGTGGGAAGGATAAGTCGTGGCGATTTATTCTTTAGTTTATTCGGACGAATAGATTAACTTTTTTGTTTCTTTTCTTTCTTTTCCCCCCTCCCCCTTTTTTTATGTTTCAATCTTTATTTTTTTAACACGTAGGTGTATTTTCTTTCTTCAGGTCAGTGGTGTATACTTCCCAGGCTTCTGAGACAAAGTGACATGGCTTGTTAATGTGAGTTGAACGATTATTTTTGTACGTGACGTGCAATTTTTTTTTCTTTTTTTTCTTTTTTTTCTTTCTTTCTTTCTTTTCTTTTCTTTTCTCCTTCTCTGTTTCTTTTTTCTATTTCGTCGGACGTGTCAAATTTTGTATAATTCTTTTTCCCTTTTATCGATAACTTACATCGGACCTCGCGATATTATTTTTGGACAAGTTCCAAAACAAAGTACGCAAGTTGGACAGAGACGAAGGGAGAGGGTTGAACGAGCTCGTGGGGTCTGGCGCACGCTTTACTCCCCGTCGTTTTAGGGGGATGAACGATGCGAGACATCGATAATCGCATTTGTTGTACGACCACCGATACCGAAACTTTCGGAATTTCGTCCAGTTAAGAAGCAAGGGAAGTTTATGACTTAGGGAATATTTTATATTATTCGAGTATTCCTTTACCCCTCCCCCCGCCTCGTCCCTTTCCCTCGTCCAACATCTAAATCTCTCTCTTCTATTCGTCCACCTACAAAATGAAAATTTATCACGTACTCAATCTCTCGTACTAACGGCGAATTTTTCACGACGATTAAAGCTCGAGAAACAATCTCGAGAAATCCGTGCTGTTCCGGGGTGCATTTCAGCGTGCGCGTTAATTGCGAAAAGCGAGAGGGCGGAAAACGCGGAAAACACGCGAATAACAGGGTGGTTTATTTCCAACTCTGGTGTTGCAAACTCCTCTCTTTTTCTCCTTTTTCTCCCTTTCTTTCTTCCTTTTTTTTTTCCTTCTTTCTTTTTCTCTTTTTCTTTCCTCTTTTTTCCTCTTTGCTTCTCACTGTGAAGAACACTCGGCGCCAAAGTGGGAGCTAATAACATAAATGAGGAACACAGCGCGTTGCTTCTTTTTGTTCCCACCCCCGCGCGCGTTTCCTTTCTTCCGTTCGTTTTTTCGCCGGGCCAGCCGCTCTGCGTATAAAGTGGCGAATATGGGGTGTGAAATGCATGTCGGTTTCACGGGGTTGCCGGGCGTGTAATAGTGGGGACAGAAACGCGGTGGAGGGCGCGCGTGGTCGGAGAGGTCGGGTTCTGGAAACGGGCTCGAGTTGCAGGAGTCAACTTGGCGCTCATTGGCTACTTGCTGGCGACCGCCACTCGCGAAACATTAGTATTCTCTGCTAATTAAAATGTAACTGAAATTGTAATGGTCTGCGTGTGGCGACGATACGCCGGGAAAACCGAGGGGAGGGAAGGGGGGATGGCGGACGAGGCGAGACAGAGAGCGAGAGAGAATCAGAGGAGGCCGGTGGCGGTGGCGGGGCGTTACACCGTGCACCAAGGTAACGGACGATGTGTGCTTTTTCATGCTCGGCTTGGGGACTGAATAGAGGAAAACGTCAGAACGTTCCGCGAAAAAAAAAAAAAAAAAAAGACCGCATCACACCGCGATTGTTCCTATTACTTTTGTCCCGGTGTATTATGATTATTATCGTCGGTGATAGCGCCGCGGCAGAAAGAGGGACGAAATCTAAACGTGAAACGTAGGGAAAAATCCGCGAGCTTTTTATCTTCTCTTTCCTTTTCTTTCCTTTTTTTTTTTTCTTTTCGTACGAATGTCAATTATCGTCAAAATGTGCCATATACGATATTTTGCGACGCGTTGGATTCGTAGGAATAGGAGAAAAAAAAAAAAAAGAAAGAAAGAGAAAGACGATGATGAAAAAGAGGTCGAGTTCGGTTTCTTGGGTATATTCGAAAACGCGCCACCTTCCGGCCCTTAAATCACATCAACCCTCGAGGTTACCCTTTTCACCTCTTCTCCCCGTTATCTCCACGCCGTCTCGTCTTTCGCTCTTATTTTATTTGTTTCGCTTATCCACGCCGTTCTGGAAACTCGCGCAGATTTCGCGGCAATTTACTTTATGCGCGTTACGTCGTTTTCCGCCCTCTCGCTTCCACCCGGAGTGGCGTAGCCACCCTAACGGCAGTAGGTATCGTTTCATTCGACTCAGACCGCCCTCTCACCCTTACGATGTTCTTATGGGACTCACACCAGGGCCACGTTGTACGTGCACGTACAGAAACCCGGCAACTTGTGTGGCTCGTTCTATCGTTGGGCCACCCCCGGGGTGTTGAAACTCTTCTGCACTTATTTCGCGCTAATTCACCCCTCAAGACCGCTTACACGCCCTCCTCCCCCACCCCTCCCGCATCCACGGCGAACCAGTTAGCTTTTTTTTCTCACGTGCCGTGAAGCAGTTCTCGTTAAGCGGTTAAGGGTGAACTCCGTTAAAGAGGGGTTGTAAATTCATTGACCGACGAAAATACTCCCGCCGGAATTCCTGGAAGCATCTTTCGAGCTTCTTCGATTTCATCGATGCCTTCTACTCTCTCTTTCTCCCTCTTTCTCTCTCTCTCTCTTTTCCTCTCTCGTCGCGGGGGTGAATAAATAATCCACGTACGTTGCATATCCACTTCAATTTCGATGAGGATCAGGTCGTCGAACTCGATCATCTCGATCGATATCTCGAGCAATTTTCGAATCGAATCCTCGTTCTGTCCTCGCTCCGTCGTATCGTCGCGCGTGCGCGAGAAACGAGAAAGCGGAAAGAGGGAAGAAGAAGGAGAAGGAGGAGAAGGAGAAGAAAAAGGAAATGAAAAGGAAAAAAGAAAAAGAAAAAGAGTTCTCCATTAGTAGGACATTTGCATTGAACGGTTGACAAGCGGCAACAAAGGCAGGCTCAGAATTTTCGTCGTAAATAAGCATTACGATATAATTTTCTGTCACAACAATGGCTGCCGGTGTTACAAAAGGTTTAGCCACGAGGCGACCGTCGGCTACTACCCCCGTGGACAATGAGAACGTCCGCGTTACGCCATAAATTGATTTGCGAAAGCGTTCCTGAAAAAGCTCGCTCCTCTCAGCGAGGAGAGAGAGAAGAGTCCGCCGTGTGGCCAGCCGGGGTGGGGCTACCCACCACCAGGCTTTTGAGCTTATACCGCAAAAATTACGTCGCGAGAGGGATTGTATTTATGTTACATAATTACGCCACGCGCGACCAGCGGATAGAAGGGGTGCGGTCGGTGGGGCGAGGCGGAGGTAGTTATGAAGGGGGTGGAGGGTGGTACGCGAAGAGGAACCACAGTCAGAAGGGGGAGGGAGAGAGGGAACAGAGGAGGAGGAGGAGGAGGAGGAGGAGGAAAAAAACCGCCTGGTCGAGGAAAAGTTTTTCGGCGGCTGGCTCGACCGACCGACCGACCGACCGACCAACCAACCAACCAACCAACCAACCAACCAACCAACCAACCAACCAACCACCCGGCTAATGAATAGAAATAATTCTCGTGCAATTGTGCTTTTCGGTAGTTTTCAATTAACAGTCGCCCCTCCCCCCTCCCCTATCCTTTTACGCCATTCTCCGCAGCGCCCTTCCGCGAATACCGTTCCGCGGAATGGACGAGCTGTAAGTTTTTAAACGGCTCGAACGCGCGCGATTCGTACCGTGTAATTACACCATTTTTCCCCTCCCCTCCCCTCCCCTCTTTCTTCTTTTCGGGGCTGGTGGTCACCGCCATTGTGTGCTTGTGCCGAAAAATTCCACTTTTATTATACTCTCCCCCTTCATTCAAGACAAACAATTTTTCCTAATTATTCCACGACTTGTTGTTGACCATCTCTTCTTCCAAATCTAAACGGAAACCTTTTTTTTTTTTTTTCGTTCGAGGGCGTAAGAATAGCCGAGCGAAACGTACGTACATACACACATACACAAACATATATACACACATATATATATATATATATATATACATGGTGTAACGAAGAAAGAATATCGAGGAAAGATACATCCTCTCCCCTCGCCCCGTGTGTGTTGGTCGCGGAAGGCTAGCTAGCCCGGAATCCCGCAAAATAAATCGGATCTCACTGTCAGTGATCCCCGGTAATATTTGTCTTTCGTCGGGCCATTTTACAAGATTTCCTATCTACTCGGCTTTATAAGCGAGGAAGACGAGGAGGAATCGGGCGGGCAACCGAGGGGTGACTCGGACACAGAGAGAAAGAGAGAGGCGGTGGTGGAGGTTCACGTCGTGAGATGGGGTGGGCCGCGGTGGTCGGTGTGATTCCCTGGGCTGGCTGGTATAGAGAAACGGCCTGGTGGTGGCTAGTGGTGGTGAAGGAGGTGGAAGGGAAAGAGTAACACGGGACAGGGTCCCGCAGGATAAAACGGGCTATCAGATGTGAAACCCACTGCGTCGAAATGTAAAAGCTTCCTGACAAATCGGTTTCTATTACCGCGTCGCGGTGGGTCGCCTTTTTTATATTGATGGCATTATTTTCCACGGAGACGGGAGGCCGTATTTTCTGGACACACGTACGGTGGTACGTATTCTCCGGGTGTACACACGGGAGTCAACCTCTCCCCCCTCCTCCCTTCCCCTTATGAATCCCGGTTATTTGCCTGGGAAATTAATGTGCGTTTACCACGTATTCGTGCGGTCGTGGCCGCTATATCAAAGAAACGGAGTGACGTTCGATAAAATTGGTTATTATTACCCCTTCTTATTAAGTCCTCAAGGGGTTGCGCGCCCTGTTCTCGCCAGGTGCTTCGTTTCATCCTCTTTTAATTGCTCGTCACGTGACCGTCGAGTATTTGTAGAATTGGAGGAGGAGGGGGGGAAAAAAAAAGAACGGGTATTCCCTTAGACGTTCGTCTCCTTTTCTTTCGTTAAATAAAATATTCGAAAGGGGGAGAGGGAGAGAGAGAGAGAGAAAAGGCTAGGCTCGATACGCGCCTTTTCCTCTACTTCGAAAAAAAAAAAAAGAAAAATCGGTGGCGATGAAACGGAGTCTCTCCCGCCAGGAAGAGAATCTTCTCGTCGGACAAAAGCGGCCTCGATGTCCTCGAGGATCCGTAGTCACGTGCAAAAAAAAAAAAGAAAAAAAAGAAAGAAGAAAAGGGAAAAAAGAAGAAGTAAGAGCGCGCACGTGGAAAGAGAGAGGTTGGCGGAGGTGGGCGGAAGGTGGGTGGATCAGGGGCGTTGGGTGGTTGAAAGGGGTAAGGTGGGCGGGCGAAAAAAACATCGGAAAAGAGTTCCGTGGGGCTGGATGGTGTGAGAAGGTGCTGGAGCCAGACAGTCAGACAGAGGAGACAGACAGACAGACATGCGGGAAGGAATGAAAATAATAATAGCCAGCGTGGCCCAGGGCCATAGGTGTCAGTGCCGGTAGGAAAGAAGGAAGGACAGGAAGGAGCGCGTTGAATTTGTCATATGTAAGTTTCAGCCCCTCTCTCCCGTGCGGGCACACGCACCAGCACACACCCCTCCGCGACTCTTGCTCCCTCCCGCGCGCAAAAGCAACCAGCACACCACGTATCGTCGTCCGCGAGAGAGGATTATTTGAGAAAGGTGGCAGGAATCGGAGGGACCACGTCGAGATTCGGGTCCTTTGCGATGCGCAACCACCACCGATCCCTTGTGCGAATTTCTCGCGTGCGTTAGAAAATGTCTCGGGGGTATATTGAGATACTGTCACCGAATTTTCTCCCGCAACCCCTTGAGATCGTGCCTCGGCCCGTGGACACACACGCGCGTTACTTTCATCCCCTTTTTCCGTTTCAAGGCCGTTGAACCGAACACCTCTCCCTCCCTCTCCGTGCCGCTGTTGACGAAATTTGGCCGGCAGGCTGGCATCGTGGTCGGATTCGGTTGCGGATCATCCTTCATCTCGTTCGAGGATCGAACTTTCATTATCCGCGCTCAGCTGTGGAAAAATCTAAATTATCCGGGGGGGATATATTTTTTTTCTCCCCCTTTTCTCCCCCAAATTTCTCTCGATTTATCGTTGGAAAGTTGGAAATTCGAATTGGACGCGATTTTTGGTTAATTTTTACCATCTCTGTCCACGATCCGGGATGGTGGAGATCCGTTCTTTGCAATATCGTATTTACAGTGTCCGTATATTGTCTGGTCGGAGGCACAAACGCCGCTGCCTGTTTAATTTTTCGCTAATACTTGTCTGCTCGTACAAGCGGATATCGAATTTCAATTGCGGTTGCCTGTAAACAAGTGCTCCGTTTTATTATTTATTACCATCATTCGGGCCACTTAATCAAAAATACATTAACGTGGATGACCCTCAACGTCTGACATTTTCGATGCTCGAATGTGCGAGCGCGAATGATTTCATCAGCGCGTTATTAAGTGGGCTTTGATTTTCGATCCTCATTTTGCAAACCCGAGCTCTTTGTCGCGGGACCGATCCTCTCCTCTCCTCTCTTCTCCTCCCCTCTCCTCTCCTCTCCTCTCCTCTCCTCCTCTCTCCGTTTTCCCCGTTCCCATAGATTACATACCTGTCAAATGAAAATATTCTATTTGCGATACTGTTACTCTAATCATAGTTATTGCATATTTGTTAATTACCGCGTAACTCGTCTGCCAACGCGTGCCCACCCCACCATCTCTTCGTTCCATCGGATGAATTTTCGTTGGATATATAATATATTCGTATTCGATCCCGGAGACCACCACCACCACCACCGCCACCACCGCCGCCGCCATCACCTCCACCACCTGCTACGAGAAATTCACACGCGCGCGATCGCGAGATACTTTTTTAATTTCATCGCCAGGCTGATAAGTTAAGCGGAGATCGTTTTTTTAATTCCGGTCTCTCGACAGGGGTGGTTGGTAGGGCGGTTGGTAGGCGCGTTGATAACGTTGATTAATTACGATTCGGGCCCGATTATCGGTGGAATCGTGGTTTATTTATTAAACGAATATTTGTAGTCACGCTATTATTTATGGACCCGTGCCTTGACTCGTTGCGGCCACGATTGCAACCGTGACCGGTGTGTACGTTTATGGATGCGTATATATATATATATTCGGAACTCTCGTATATTCCAACGAGTTTGTATATAAACTATGCGCGCGTGTATGTATAGATGACGACAATACTATTAATTAGGCCTTGTCTTTCATTTTTGTTTAATGATACTCCGTGCAGCTTGCAACGGCGGGAAATCCTTTGTGTTTTCACCCCGTTGTTTGGCGGGGTAAAAACGTGAAAAAGCGAAAAGCTCTGTCCGAGTGAGAGCGGATGCTTGTATACGTTCCATTCAATGGGGTTAGCAACGCAAGTGCACAGGCATGCCGGTGCACACGTATGCACAGGCGGATACACGTGATAGGGTTGGACAAATGAAGTGGATATGACATAATGATTTCGAGAGGCTGTGTACCGCGTAGCTTGTTGCCTGTCGGACGGACCGCCACCGACCTCGCCACCCTTGTTCATTAAAGTTTTTCATTTCTACCGATAATATTAATTACGATTCGCCGCCTGAAAAGAAGCAGTCGCGTATTCTTTTTTTCCTTTTTTTTTTTTTTTTTTCTTAACTCTTTTCGAATTTTTTTTTCCACTCCGATCAACGCAGTTTCTCGCGGATTATCTTGAATAAACAACGCGCGGAACAAACGAAAATTTATATTATGCGCGCGTGTGTATGTGTGTATGTGTATACACGTATCGTTCTTGAATGATTTATCGAGGTAGGAGAAATTTGGAAAAATATTACATCTGAGAGATAGCCTGAATTCGATAATTGCGACCTTGATCGTATTTTTTTTTTATCGTTCCCCTCGTCAAATTTTCATCAACTCATCGCGATGAAAATACGATAGATCGGTAGGATGATCGATAACGCGAAAGGAAAGAAACACAGGAGGAAGAGGAAGGGGGGGAAAGTTCTGCCAAGTAATCACGGGCACGTTCCAGTTTTTCAAAGGCAAGAATATCGGCCGTTTCAGGGGACGATTCACGTGGCAGGAATGGTTTGTCGCAGCACAGAGACCTGTTATAGCGCTACCGTCTTTGCTTGTTTTTTTCCTACCTCCACAACCCTCCTCTGGCCCTTCCACGGTAAACAACAGGCATACCCCATCCCCCTGGCACAGACACCGCCGACCCCGAGCCGTGCCTCCCACTTGCAAGGCACCACCCCTCATCAGTCGGTCTGTACAAATATACTATTGTATTGATCCTATACCTTTTTCCACCTCCAACCCTCTTCCTCTCCTTTTGTTCCCCGAGTATCCTCGTTTTACATTTTAGCCGCTTCCGCGAAACAACTAATGTGCACCGAGTGTGTTGACAGTAACTGTCTCGCTATTGTTGCACCCTCTCGCTCTCGCCTCCTCCTCGCCTGCTCCTGCCCGTGCCCGAAGAGGGATGAAGCGTTGGATCATCGCGCCGTGTGCACCGACCCCGCGGCGATTCTTCCGTTCGATTCTTCTCTCATTTCGCGATAAATCGACTGACTCTTCCCCCCCTCCTCCAATCGGTTTATTTCCTCGTAGCATTTAGAGTACGGACGATCTATCGATCGATCGATCGTTAGAATAAAAGAGAAAAGATTTTTTTCCTACGATTTTTGGATGGAAAAATGATCTTGGATGGGGGATCAGTCTCTCGAGTCCGCACGTTGGCACGTCCGTACGTCGAAGGTAGAGAGAGAAGGGTTGATAGAGAAGCGGGGAGGTTAATTACACCGCGCGAAAGTCGATTTCGCGAGGAGATCGGGCAATTTCGTAAATACGTGCGCGCGGTATCGGTTTTATTGTCGAGGGACGGGAGGGAGGGAGGGCGATGATGCGGCGGTGGTGTGCGGTCCGTGTAGTATTTCTCGACACAACAACAACAAGAGGCGGGCGAGCGGGCAGGCAAACACTGGCAGCACGTAACGTGCATTAATACGAACGAGCAGGCCGAGAAGTAAGACCGGTGAAAAGGGGTGGGAGTTTATATCGTGAGGTGAGCACGCGATGACGTGATTCTATCGATTATTAAACGAATAATATGCAGTCGCTCGCACTGCCCTGTACCATGTGCACATCGAACCACACGGGCAATTTGAGTATGCATCGTATGCATGAGTTTATGATCGCGCGAAAATCCGGAATGTTCGGCACGGAGTGATACGATGGAAACGAAATAGAGTTCCCGCGAAACTAATTTCATAGAACGGTTACAACCTCGACGCCTCGAAAATGCCGTTGTGTGGTGTGGTATTCTAAAATTAGGAGTTACACACGAACCACCACCACCACCACCATCGCCACCACCACCACTGCCGCCGCAGCCCGCTCGCGGAAATTCTTTTTTCCCTCCTGGTGGTGGACGATGCCCTCGTCGAACACGGAGGGTGGGGAGGGGATACGCAGTCTCGAGCGTGGCCTTTTTTACGCGACAATACACGACGAATCACGGTCGCGCGCTGATTGAGAAAACCCTCTATACCCGTGATTTTCCGCGCTACATTGTGAAACCCGGAATATTCCAAGAAATTAGGGGGATGAAAATGACTCGCGCTGCTCGTTCCGATCGATCCTCTCGCTCGTTTCCTCCCTAACGTTTTTCACGTTTTTTTTTCTTTTTTCTCTTTTCCTTCCCCCTTTTTCCTTTCTCCTCCTCTCTCTCTCTCTCTCTCTCTCGCGAAATCGGGGAAAGAGTGGAAAAAGTTGGAAAATTTCGCGAGGCGAGGAACGAGCGACTCTTGGACGATTTGCACAACGTCCAAGTTGCGTGTCCGTACGTGGAAACGTAGGGTATCGTAACGATCGTAACGCATCGAGGTCGAAGTAACCTGCAAGGTAACGAGCAAAAAGGATTGCGCTAACGAAGTGCCTGACTGGGTAACTTGCCCGAGCCCTGGCTCCGGGGCAATAATGTCCTCCTCCCCCCCTCCCCCCCGGTTGGTAAACTCGTGTTTGCACAACTCTTTGTCCCACAAGTACACACACACGCGCGCACACGCTCGGGCACAAAGGCGTACGTGCACACGTCACCGTCGAAGAGAACGCCGCCGCGCCGGGCGAACGGACAGCCAGCCGACTCCTGCCCTCGCGCTCTCCGACCTAAGGTTTTTTTTTCACCGGTTGTTGTATGCATAATAGCATTAGGATTCATTAGCAATCAGAGATGGACCGAGCATGGGTGGTGGACGCCCCCGCTCGATTGTTTACCAGAGTTCACTCGGTTCGCTCACGACTCTTCCGCCCGTTGCAACCCCCCATGCCTGCAACAGGCAGGCTCCCGACGGCTTGCGTCGTTCTGCATCGTTAGAAACGTCGGCAATTCCGCTGCCTCGTCCGTCCACCCGTTCGAAAGAAGACGTCACGCTCGACGGGTGAAACTTTGAATCCCGATCGGTGATGAACCGGCACACAGAGTCGCGCGATATTTGGTTAGAGGGGAGTGGAGAAAAGGGGGATGGAAGTACGGAAGTAGGAAGGGAATTTGGGAGTGGATTTCTTGGTGGATTTTTGGCGTGGAGATGGATTCGACCATGAGAGGATGGGATGAACAATAATTTTGATAATAATTTCGTTCGATAATGGATTCGTATCTGCAAAAATGTTTATCGTTCGAGGCTCGAATTTCTTACTTACTGTTTCTCCCCCGATGGGATCGATGGGATAAAACGGGAGATACGTTAGGGATATACGTAGCATAACGCGTTCGGTTGGAAAGGTGTACGATCGTCGTTGTGTGGACGTTCGCTAACAATAAATTACTCGACCGGTTGTTAAGGCCGGCAATACGCGCGTCTGTATCAATTTACCTGCGAATCGAGCGACAGGACTGAACTTTTGCTCGTGTAATTTCTATCTATCTATCGGAGGAGCGTTGAAAAGCGTAATAGAATACCTGGCCTCTTCTGGGCGTCTATTTATAATTTCGTCTCATTCATTGGAAAAACAATCAAACGCGCGGTGAAATCGCGCGGGTAGACGTATCTCTTTACCTCTCCCCCTCCCCTCTCTCTCACTCTCTCTTTCTCTCTCTGCCTCTCTATCTCTCGCTTTCTCGTGGCGGCGGCGGCGGCGATCGAAAAGGGGGATAAAAGGACAATGAAAATACATTTGCAGGCAAAAGCGACAGGCCAGCGAGATAGCTTATGCTTCCTGGAAAGAGGCGAAGGTTGTCACTTTACTACTCACAACAGGACACCGACCGGCCACCTCGTATTCCCGTTTAGTTTGCCGTTCAACTCCTAGCAAATATCGTTCGCGTCGTTGAATGGTCTGCACGGAATAAACATCGGTCGAGTGTGTGCCCGCTTAAGAGCGGGCAGGGGCGTGGAATCGGGGTGGAAAAAAATGCTGGTTACGTTATCAGTTCCTTTACAATTGGTGACAATTTCATTTGGAATGTACTAAAAACACAATGGGGAGGTTTGAATTACGGGTTATTCGACCACTTTGTATATGCGAAAAAGGAAGGAAAGGAAATCTTTGTAATAATCGTCTTTTGTCCGGATAGCGAAACAGCAAATAAAATCGCTTTACGATAAAGTGTCAGGTGGCACGGTCACCACCAATTAATTTCGCCCGTTCAGCAATTGCAACCTTCTATTTAGACATTTTTACGGATCACGCGTGTTCGATCACGGAATTAAAACGAAGAGAGAGACGATGGTGGTGGTGGTGGTGATGGTTGCGGTGGTGGTGGTGGTGGTGGTCGGTGGTGGCGAGGAATGGGGAGGATCAGGACGAATCGTTGGAAAACGGCCGATTAGCTTTTCGACAAAGGATGGGCCGGCTAGAGGGGAAAGGGGGGAGAGGAGGAGGAGGGGGAGGGGGAGGGGATTCGGTTCCCAATACCATTGTATTGGTAAACGGCGTTCATTATAAATAGGGGTACGACACAAAGCGCAGAATAAATATCGAGATATCCTATTTCCGGGGGATGGTCGAGGCCGGTGTTTATTCTATCATTTTTTCATGAGATTTCAGCCAAGTGTAAATACCGCGGAAAATGCAGGAACACAAGGCGACTAAACATAACGATTATAAGCGCCCAGGGGCTTCGATGCGCCGTGCTGCGCCGTGCTGGCTTGTTTTCAATGCAGTTGCATTGAACCTCGCCTCCGCGTTCTGGGCGGCCTCCTCCTCATCCCCATCGTTACCGTCCGAACCCGGGGTAACTGCGCCCTTTGTAAAATGTCGTATTGACCTAAAAAACGAAAAATGCAACAGCCGACTTGATGAAGTTCGTCGAGGTATCGTAATTGCATCGCCCGGAGTGTGCTTTGAGCTCTTTTCACCCCCGTCGGGGCTGCGGAGCAGTCTCGAAAGCCGAAAGCGAGAGCGAGCGAAAGAGAGAGAAAGAGAGAGAGAGCTCCACGCATTGTTATGAGCTTGTCAGAAATTATTTAAAAAATTAATTTCTCGTGACAACGAGCTCTTTCTCCCTATCTTTCTCTTATTCCCCTATTTTATATTATATCCAACCGGCCAAGGGATTTTTTATCACAAACCTTGGTCCTCCTCCCTCCACCTTTATTTTTTCCTCGTTTCGTTTCGTCGTCGCGCGTCGTTCCCGTTATTTCTCTTTATTTTCTTCTTTTCTCCCTCCCCTCCCTCACTCCCTTTCTTTTTTCTTCTTTTCCAAGCATCACGATTCCTCGTAGCACGAATCGTTTCGTCATCGTTTCGCCGAGTTACAAGTCACAACGCGTGACAACGTTTTCGTCGAGCTTGTTGTTCCTTCGCCGACTTCTCGTCGAACGCGGAACAGATGTTTCGCATAATCCTCACCCCCCGCGGCCATCAAACTTTCCCCCTTCGGCTTTATTGTGGAATTCGAGAAGAGTCCGTGCCACCAATTTTTATGGCCGCTGTTTCATCCGAGAGTTCGCGGCCGCCGGTTAAACGTTCGCGTTGAAAACGCTGTTTAATAAGAGTAGTTTCGCGAAAGGGATCCAAAGTTTCTCGACGCTACGTCGCGAAGATGTTTTTCTCGGAGGAAACGATGGAGGAGAAGGCTGAAGGCGCCAAAGAAGGGAGGAGAGAGAGAGAGAGAGTGGAGGGAAGAGGGAGGGGGCCAGGACGAGGATAATTTTCAGACATTAAAAATGATATTGGGGCAAAACGCCGCGGGACAAGGGTTGAAATGGGGCGTAGGAAGCGAGGGGGAGGGAAAAGTTGGTGTATAAACACAAGTTACGTAAGTACATTACAAAGTGTAATGGCGAATCGGAGGTTGCCGCTGCTTGGTCCGCGCCGAGTAAAAGTGGCCTCTTTAACCCCCGAGAAGGCAACCCTCCCCCCGTGTCATTTATTATGCTATATTGTTACAAGGAAATTGCGTTTTTATAAGCGGACCCAGCGAGAAACGAGAGAGCCACAAAGAGCCGCGGCTTTTTTATCTCAATCGTCACTCCTGTTTTTTCAAAGCGCATCGTTCTCGCGTAACCTCGTCGCTCGCCCCGCGAATCTTTCTCGAAAAAAAAAAGGAAAATCTCTCGCAATTTTCCACACCGCGTTTTACACACATATATATATATATATATATATATATATATATATATATATATTCGACAATCCGAACGTTGTTAACGTTGTTAAGCTCGCCAACAGATTTTCGTAACATCTTTCGTAGAACGCGTCTTTCCGAAACATCCCGCGGTACGAGCTTTTTCATGCTTGAACGCCTTCGCGTACGCCGAGCCTCGCTACCTTTATTAATCCGAAAAGCTCTCGGTATCCCAGGAGAAGCTTTCTCCGTTGTCGAGTACCGTCGAAGGAGAGAGAGAGTGAGAGAAAGGAGAGAAGAGCCGCTCGAAAATTCTGGGAGCGTGTGTGGCGTGAATTGGGATTCGAGCTTTTGTACATTAATATCACGAGTGGCGAGCCAACCGTACTTCCTTCCAAGCTTCGCCGCATCCCCATATCTCGAGGGGTGGGGAAAAAGAGGGGGAAAAAAGGTGGACTGGCAGCATGTTGCGCGATCGTAAACACTTTGCATATTTCCCGTACCATCGGCCAACCCCTCTCGACTAGCTACCGGCACCTTTTCAACCACTTCTCGTCTCTCTTCCCACCCTTTCCATGCCCTCTCGCCGTCCCCCTCCTACCCTTCTCCCGTGGCCGCATACCGACGCTTTGCAATTAGCTAAAATCGATCGCGCGAAGGTGCAGGATGGAACGGGTTCGATGTTACACGTTCCTATGGGTTCTCTCGCGGACGCGTAATATCGCGAGATTTCATTCGATTCTTTCCGTTTCGTTAAATTCCGTTTTCGAACGTCGCGATATTTTCTCTCTTTTTTTTTTTTTCTTTTTTTTTTTTTTCCCCCCTGTGTACGCGCGTTCACGCGCCTCTCGAGCCCCTTCCCCCTCCCCCTCCCCGGTTTTCTCGGTCTATTTATTTTTTATCGCGATTCAATCGTTGGCCGGCTAACGACGTTCCCGACGTTTAGTCGTCCCCTTCTTTCTTCTCCTTTCTCGTGGTTATTTTTTCGTTTTTTTTTTCTTTTCTTTTTTTTTTCTTTTTCTTATTTCCTTTCTCCCTTCCCCTCCACCTCTCCTCTTTCACTCCTCTCTTCACTCGTCGAACTCGCGAGACCAATTACCAATTTTCCGAATATAATAAATGTCCGATCCCCCTCCCCCTCCCCCCTCTCCCTGTTCCTCATTGTCTCGGACAATAAAAAGAGTAAACTGGTAATAATAATAATGCCATTGATTTCGAGAATCGAAAGTTTCGGTTCGCTTCTCCGATTGTGGCGAGAAATCTGGGCTGATGGAGGGGAGAAGGGGGGAGGCAAAAAGAAAAAGGAAAGGGAGGGAGGGAGGAAAAAAACAGAAAAAGAGGAAGAGAAAACCTGCGCGCGCGCGAGTAAGAGGAAGAGAGAGAAAGTAGCCGGGCACAGGGCGAAGTTTAGATTCTCTCTGTTCCACCACCCTTTCTCCCTTTCTCTCCACCGGTTCATTAACGGAGGAGAAAGGGTGGCTCCGTAAGAGTTGAAAGGAAGGAGGACGAGGTTGGCGAAGGAAAGAAGGAAAGAGAAGGAGGAGAGAGGAGAAGGGAGAGGATGAATCGCGGAGCCTTCCGAAATCCGGGGAGCCTTGTAATTGGACCGGGGATTGCGAAACGTCGAAACGCCGTCGAGACACGTCTGTCAGCTGGCGTCCTTTCATAACATGGAAGGAGGGGGCAGGGGGGATATTTAGGAAGTCGAGAATTTTTCGCCAGAAATTTATGAGTCATTGAGCTCCGAGCCGGAGTTGGAGAACACTCGTTCCGTTCGATCGTCCGGCATCAGCTTGCCGTTATCCGGTAATTTCACGAATCAGTTTCGTTCCGAATTTCTCGCTCTTCGCCCCAACAAGAACAAAACAGATCAATCCGCTGGTACGAGACGGACCATTTCTTCTCCGCGTGTTCTTAGCTACGCAGTTATTAAACGATGAAGCCATTCGAGTAAACAACTCCAACAGCAAACGCCGGGCAGGAAGATTGTACTTGCAGCCAGGTGATTTCGTTCGATCTCTTGACACGTTCAACTTGAATGTCCAGCTCGAATTAACTGGTGCCAGAGTAGAGAAAATTCGTGTACGTTCCTCTTCTCTTCTGCTAACGTTCCCATATAGCGTGCACGGATAATTCCGCGAACCGTCTTCTTCCTCCCAAGAAACCTGCGCGTGTGTGTGTGAAAACCGACCGACCGGTTGGATTAGACTCTCTCGTGTCTCTACCGCGGAAAGTAAAATATTATATCTATGGTGGGAGGCTTGGAGGGGGGCCTGGGGGCGAAATACGCGCGGCCCAATGTTTTTTCTATCGCGATATAAAACGACGAAAAGATTGGAAAACATGGAAGGAGAGGTTCCCGCGCGATATTAGCCGGCGTTACACCGGCGCCCCGTTATATTTGATTGGGCTGTTCGTGTAAGAACACCCTCGAGCTCCTCCGCAGCTACCCTTCCGACCGGCAGCCCTTCCTCCTCCTCCTCCTCCTCCTCTGCCTCCGCCGCCGCTGCCTCTTGGCCCTCTTCTGCTCATCCACTCCCTCGGTCTGTGCAGCGAAATGTTGGTTAAATAATATCCGCGCTTCCAACCGTAATTATCTCGCTCTCAGATTTTCTGCCTTGCGGGGCGAAGGAGGTGGAGAACCGAGAGGAGGCTGGTCGTGGCTGAGGTGGGGAGAGGCCGATTCTGGTCTGGTGGAAAAGGCAGCAGGGGTCGGGTGGATAGAGAAGTTGGAGATTGAAGGAGAGATGGGGGAGGGGGAGGGTGTGTGGGGATATTAGAGATAGCGGGAGGGGGAGGAGAGAGGGAGAGAGCGATGCGACCGGGTGTTGGTCGTTCGTGTTGGTCGTAATTGATACCATTCGAGATGGTCGATCTTCGCTCGTGTTCGAGCTCCTCGATCGAGAATTTTCCCGACGATGTAACCTTGCGAGGGGAACAATGGCGGAGTGAGTGTTTCGGGATGGTATGCAAAACGCGGGATAAGATTGATACATTGGACTGGTTGGACGATGTAGGGGAATGACGGGCAGCAGTGTGATGTATGGGCCCGTTGATGTGCTTCCTCTCGGGGAAGGGATTACGCGGAAAGGAACGTTATCGAACGTTAAAAATCGAAATTTTATATTCGAAATGGTTTTTCCGTTCAGCCGACTCGGCCGAGTTTTGGACAGGCGCCAGGGTGGGTTGAGGAGGAGGCAACAGGGTGCCTGCCTAGTAGCCACTTTTCCTTGGAATACCGATATTCATGGCCGTTTTATTGACAAAAGAGGAAAACCCAGAGGCGATTTTTATGCGGGCATCAAGGATCGTTTGCAACATACCGAGAAAGGCTAACAATAAGTCAAAACACCGGCGAAGAAGAGGTAGCATTTTATGAATAATTCATCGATCGCGAAAGGTATTAGTGGAAGGCACGAGCCGGCCGGTAACATGTAAATGAAGCGATAAATTTTGCATGGACAGCCCGTGAACCTCCCCGTGTAACCTCAATTTGGCACAGTTTTGTTGCTTTTTTTTTCTTACCTTACCTTTCGCCTGACGATTTAATCGTGTCTTGACACACTATCGATTCGTCTAAAAATTGTCCACGTATCCGCTTGTTGTAAAAATAAGAAATTCTTTCGACGTCGAATATTCACCCACGTACTTTCCCTAAATACAAACAAAATCGGTTCTCGGAATTGGTCGCCGCGCTGCTTTATCCTCGTTTTATTTTCGCAATTAGACGTCGGCCGTGCAATTTCATCCCGCGGGAATCGTGAGGGGCTTATCCGGGAGGAAGATCGGACCCCTTGGAAAATCCGACAAAACTGTTCCGGCGCCCTCGACGCCGCTCGACGCAACCGACCCCTTTCCTCCGAGTAACCATCGCGTAAAACGGGGAAGAGGAGGAGGGAGGGGGGTAATGGCGGTGCGTTGCGGTTTTCAGCCTTTACGACCGAATTACGACTTTTCAACTATTTTTACGACAGTTGTTTCAATTATTTCACCAATTTGCAATTAAGAACGCCCTGGCACCGCGGCGCTTGAACGCCGTCCGAACGTTTGCGCGAAGGGTTGCGAAGGGTTGGCGCCTCTTGGAGCTTTATGGGGCTGATAATTTCGTGATTAGCCAATTAAAGGAGAAAAAAGGAAAAGAAAAAAGAATTAAATCGCGCAAGACGTTCTTGCTCTCCCCTCCTCTTTCTTTCCTCCTCGCTCCGTCTTCGTTCCTCGAACGTCACGTGTTCCGTCCAAATATACAATTTCCACAATCTTCTCTTTGCAAGTTGATATCACATTTCAAAGGAATTTCCTTTGGAAGAGCGGAGTAAGAAACGGGACTCGGATTACGCCGCCTTTTATTGACAACGATTCCAGTTCCCGCGATCGGCGCCCTAATTTCCACCTTCTCGTTCCGACAAGATCTATCAATCGAGCGCGGCGATACTTTTAAACCGCTAGTCGAACCAAGTAGAAAGAGAAGAAGAAGGAGGAGGAGGAGGAGGAGGAGGAGGTCAGTATTTGTTCAGCGGTGTGGCAGGCAGACTACTACAGTGTGGTAGTGTGGGGTTGTTGGCATCGTGGTCGAGCCGAGGGGGGTGATGAGGGGAGCTCGAAGGAGCTAGTGGCGCAGAATAACGGTAAGTCTAGTGTTTATTTGATGGCCCGTAATCACGCTATTTTGTCATCAACGGTAGGCCTCCTTCCGCGATGTAGACCGTCCGTGAGGGCTGGTTCTGCACTTATACCCACCCTAACTCACCCACCCCCGGCCGGGCAGCCCACTCGAGAAGGAGGAACTAATTCCAAGGCTTTGCCGCAGTCAGGGTGCATCTTGCTTCCGGTATAACTCTCCGCCGGGAAAGGTGTACAGGCGCGTGTACAGGGATATATGCGATCGAATCGAGATTCCTCGCCCATTGCGTCCCCCTGGCATGTTTGTGAGAAAGACGCGTCACCACGTCGATGCGGACAAGTTCGGACAAGTATTTCTTTCAAAGCATTCTTTCGTAGGATTCGCGGCGGTGATCCTCGACCAGCGCTGGAAATTAATATTTTTTTTTTTTAAATATCGGCCAAGAGACACGAAACAATATTGTCACGTACATTTTTCGTTTAAAAGAATATAAACGCATAACGATCGGGTTAAATGGAGGATATGTAGCACGGCAGATTCATTCGATGATTTAAGGTCGCGGTTTTCTATACGGCCGAGCAATCAAAGATCGCGAACAATGCTGCGCGCGAATGTTGCGTTATGAATTATTTATGAACATTATGTTGTTGCACGCGTCATGCTCTTCGAAGATTTATGGCCAAGAATTATTTTTCCGCTACGATCGTTCCTAAAGAAGAATAGAACATAAAACGGCGCGATGATATTCAAATGGTTCCAGTTACAAGCGTGCAATTATCACTGTTCTATGGATCGGCGGGATGACTCGTTCACAACTGTTTCGAAAGATGTTCCGTTCTATATATTCCTCCTCCCGGTTCGTTCGTCGGGAGGAATTTTTCTTCGAGAGATTCTATTCGAGATCCCTTCTACTCGAGAATAGAAAGAGTTTGACCAGAGTTTGTCGTGTCTACCGCAAAGAGCGCGTGTAATAACGGTGCAAGCCATGTGAATCATCGGCAAACGCCGCACCCACGTCTGCACGCCTTCGCTGTGTGTGTGTTTTTGTTGTATTCTCTAACTAACGTGCCGTATCGTTGCCTCGCCGTTTATTGCATTTCTAATGCAGCTAATGCATTACGGTACACCGAGTTTCCGTTTCGAGTTAATCCGATGGGTGAAAGAAATCCTTGTACGTATTTGGAATTCTCGTTTAAAAAAAAAATTGGAGACGTATCCATCCTCCTTCGTCTTCATCTTTGCGTTTATTGCCGAGAGCGATCGATAAACCGAGACAAATGCGGGGAAAAGTATACAAAAATAATAACAGAGACAAATTTTCCAGTTACAAATAGAAATATCGAATATGAAAACGATCATCAAACACGGATGAAGCGAAATCGCCGTTAAACGCGTGAAGTCGAACGGCGAAAGGTTCGGGCATAATTTTCGCGATAACCCGTGGAAAATAGAACATCCAGGTGATTAATTCACGCGCTTCATCAAGCATGCCATCTTCGTATGGCGGAGCGTGTATTATATGCCGGGAGAAATTAATATTCCGACCGCGGCAACGTGTCTTAAAATGTAAATAAGCCTGCAAAACGTGCACGTAGGTGTCGGAATGCAAATTCTTGATTTGTCGCGCTTATCGTTCTCCTATGACAACGACGACGAGGACGAGACGGCAAAAACCGTAATGCAGCATTTCGGTTGGTCCTTAACATCCCGCCAAACGAGATCACTACGAACACGACGCCTGTTACTTAATGGAGAACTTCGCGTATACAGCCTCGTTGAAGGCTTAATACGCGTAACTCTCTCTCTCTCTCTCTCTCTCTGCCATTCTCTCGGACACAGCACTCGCGATTATCTTACCGATTCGATTTCACACCGATATGACAATTGTTTCTCGATCGAGACACTCGTCGAGAATTCGAGAATTCATTCTTTTTAACGTTTTCAAATTTAAATTTGATAATTTGGACATTTAAAAAAAAAATTCGCGAAGAACGAACGATTTCGATAATCGAGATTGAGAAAATTCTCGTTCCGGATCTATCTTAATGCCTCTGTTCTTAACGCTTAAGCGTCGACGCTTCCTCGACGTATTTGTCATTTCAATAATCGATTCCACTTGACGCAACGTAGGCCAGGTTGGGCTGGGAAACTAAATATAGAGGATCTAAATGCAAACTCAAATGAGCTCCAACGTTACACGTCATTCCTTCGACGAAGTCGCGATTCAAACCAGACCTTGGCGCTCCTCCTAAGAATTTATAATCATAATTCACCGAGGAATACCCCCACGAGGCTAAGGCGAGCATCTTACCCTCCCGATCATCGATTCGTGGCCGCAAGGGACGCGGAACACTCGGAACACGCTTGCGTCTCGCAAGCTGCACGCAAGTGCAAAGCATCAGCTCGGGTCGTGTCGTGGCTTGGCGTCGGCTTGCGGTGGCCCATGGTTATAGGCGCGGATCATAATAATTGGCGAAACTTGGTTCAAAGCGGCGTCCATCCCCCTTTATTTGCCAAGGGTTGTAGCCTCGGTCGGCGAGGCCGAAGCGCGGCGTTGGAGCTGGAAGAAGCGAGCAGGGGATGTGTATCGGTGGTGGGCCGCCCCCGCCAACGATCCAAGGAGAAGAAGGGGGAAGAATGGAAGAAAGCGAAAGAGAGAAGCGGAGATCGTGCGCGCGCGGTTCGTGCGAGAAATCGTTTTCCACGCGTTAAACCTTCTTCTCGTTCTCGCAACGAAACTCTCCTGTGCGTTCATGCTTCCACCCGACGTTACGGCACGTCGGTTTCGTGGCTTTCGTTCGTTGCTCGCCGCGCCGCGAAAAGAGAGACGTTCGCCTTTCGTTACTCGGCAAACTTGGCAACAAGTTCGAGCTTGTCGGAACTTGTCCATAGGAGAGAACGAAACGAAACCACGTCGAGACGGAGCCCACCCTTCTATACCCTCCGCGTTTTCAACCTTCGACCTTCGTCGGTCGAAGCTCGCCGCTCCCAAGCCACTCGCCCGTTAAGTTTCCTTGGTTGCTTGGTTGCTTGCTTGGCCGCGTGCTGATCCCTATCGCCTAAACGAGGTTTGGCAACGGTGCTTAGCCGAGGCCTGCCCCGAGAAAAGAGTTTCATTAAAAGCGGGTAATGAGGCAGTAGTCGGGACAGGGCCTCGCTTCCACTTGCGAGATTCACGTTATATGCTTCCTCGATGAAGAAAGGGCTGCTATTATTTTCGAGCGAGAGTTCGATTAGCATGGGCGACGACCCTTGGGAAGGGAAAATACCTCGTCCGATCCTAATTTCTTCTTTTTTCTCTCTTTCTCTTTTTCAAGAAGCTCGGTGTCAGGACGGCAGCAGCCTGTCCTCTTCCTAACTCGAAACGAGTTTTTAAATTTATCGTATCTTTCCTACGCGTGCAATCGTTTGTCGGAACATGGTAAAACGTTCACCCTTCGTCATCCTTATTTGAACCTTTCTTTACAGACGTGAACGTGAAATTCGATAACTCGCGCCGTCTTAACTCGCGAGTCACGGAAGAGGCAATTCGGGCTGAACACCCGACCCTGGATTCTGCCGGAACGTTGAAACCGCAACGCAATTAAATTACCAGAGGCCGAGAAACGGGCGAGAGGTGGCCTGGCCGGTGACCAAAATTTATATACAAAGTATCTTGGGTGACCGGTTGCGAATAAGTAAAACAGCGGACCGAGATGCGCGGAAGGAGGAGTTGTGGAATCGAGGGGCGAAGTTGCACTCGCGCGAAGGGGAAGTGGTTGCGGTCGTCGGCTCGTAAATTCCTCTATAGAGAATGCTTGGGATTTTTCTCTCCTCTGTCTCACTCGGTCACTCGTTCATCCCTCCCTTCCCCCCTCGTTACATTAGTCCCCATGTTCCACGGTTAAACGCATACGTGTCCATCGAGGGATGCGATACCGCGGGCTTCCCATTCACTCGCCGCCGAGGATTGTATATCGGAGTGGAAATAAAGATCGGTTTCTTGGTAGTGGCGTTTCGCTCTTAAGTTATCGACACAACGTACGGAATATGCAAATGAAGGTGTAGGGGTATAGGTGCGCGCGTGCGTGTGTGGCCGATGTCCGTGGCGTTTAGGCGAATTACACGGTAAATTTTGCACGATATCGAATGGCCGCGTTCCATCTTCTAGCGTAGGTATGTGCACGTGCACGGTACAGGGTGCACAGACTATAAAGCATAACGTGGGGGTTGCATCGGGTCAGATTTAATACTAGAAATGGGAGGGTGTGGCGGACGAGCTCGAGGGCCACGAGCGGGGTTCAAGCGTATCGTGTGCATAGTTATTTCAACCGGTACACTCTTTCGCAAAATGTTTGTCGCGTCGGAATGATCATCTTCGAGAAGAAAGGGCTCTCGCGGTATCGATAAACCTGTGTGAATTATCCCCGAACGATATCGAGTCGATCGTACGAAACAAAAAGAAAAAAAAAAAGAAAGGAAAATATCATTAACGAATCGATTATCGTCGAGCTTTCGTCCAACTTTTCTGGAACCACCATCGTCTTCGTTCGCGTGACGTTTTCTCGAGGCTCGACTCGGGTACAATATTTTTGGTGGCAAGTGTACGTACTTACGTATACCGCTATACGGCCTATCGGTATATACGTAACCGCTTAGTATACCCTGAGTTGCATGCGGCCGGCCAATGCCATCCGTTAAATGCAATAAACACGGAATCTTGCAATTCACTGTTCGCCGCTAACGCGTTTCGCCGGTTCCTTCGCTCGCGCAGTGAACTCCTCCGCGGCGACAAACCGGTGTTTCTCGCACGGTGTCGCGAGTAAACACCGGTTGAAAATTAATTAACGCGGCTTTGGAGGTAGAGCGGGCGGGGACGGTCCGTTGCCTCGTCGATTTAATTAGAGGATTGGAGGAAGGAAGGAAGGAAGGAACGGGCTCCGCCCAAAATCCGATCCGAACTCCGGCCGAGAAGTCCGTCCGTACGCAAATACTCGGATAAGGATTCGTTCGAGTGCTATCATCGTTCGGGGGACAGGGAGATGAGGTTTTAACCGATTAATTCTATGTATCGAGCTTTTTCTTATTTGCACAGGTCCAAATATTTAGAATAGTGCATAATAATTTTTCCCAATCCTCTTGTTTTCGCTCGAGTCGAGATTCAAAGAAGATGATCCCTCGAATTCAATTGACCATTGTAGTGGCGTCGCGTCGCGGAGATAATCGGCAAGGCTCCTCGGGCTGGTCGAGCGTGGCGGGTTGATACGTTGGTAAGGGTTAATGAATTCCGCAGCGGGGCACGTACGCGGGGTATATGAATCGTGGTCGCGGTAAACGAGTAATCAACGAGCTCGCGATGCAAGCCCGAGCTGAATGTCGGCCGGTCGACTAGGGAGGAGAAGAGACACGACGAGCGGAGGAATGGGAGCGGAGGAAAGAGGAGGATAAACGTTGGGTGGGTGGGTGGGTAGGCCGCGCCGTTTGGCGGCGGCGGCGACGGTGTGGATGTGTGTCGTTAGTATTTAGTGTTTAGTTAACATCGGGGATGGAGAAGCCGCCAGTGTTTGTAATTGGTACAGTTTAGGAGCGACGAAAGCGATTGTGTACCTCACAGATTTTACCCCGGCCCGGGAGAAGGCACCGGGGGTCGGCAGAGCTTTTGTCTGCCGCGTACGGATGCCGCGCCGCGCTCGCTCGAGACAGTTTCAATTCGGCGGGGAGGGAACGGCATGCCAGATGGCGCGGCTACGTATCGCGGTCGTTACTACAATTAGATATTCGCCTCGGTCTGATCTCCAAATAATAACACCGTTTCGTGCACCGACCAACGCCTCGGCTAAAAGGATCCGAAGCCTTCTTCCCGCTATTTGCTTCCGCGAAACGCGCCATTAAATTACGTTTAACTAGCGCGTGAATTTTTCTCCTTCACCCCGGTTTATTACACGCACTTATCGAGGGATATCAAGGATTCTTGGATGGAGACATGGATGAAGAGGGATGAAGACCGTGTTTTTTTTTTTCTTTAACTTTGTTCTTTTTTTCTTTTGGTTTTATTAAAAGAAAAGTTTTTTATTTGTGGGATATCCATGGGAATTACGTCTTCGTTCTACAACTCACTCAGGCAGAGATGCAGGGTGCAGGATGGATAAGGATATAAAGAAACGTTATTTGGAAGAATACAAACAAAAAAATATCACGCCCTCCATATTTTTCTGTGAAAAGGTTTTTCTCCGGATACTTTTCGCGATACTTTCGGTGCTCTCGCGATGGAAAGAGTTTTCTTTTTTTCCCGTGCATGACTTAGTATTCCGGAACGCGTATAGCCACTTATTTGGAGATCAGGAGCCCCCCTCGAGCGAGACGACTTTAGACCGAGCGAGTCTCTCGCCGACAACAGGCCGTATATTTCATTTTTAAACAACAAAAAAATGCTAATGCAACGTCGCGCCCGTTATCGACTCGGCCCTGTATATGAAATAATAAATAATCGCGTAAGCCCCGTCGCCATTATTTTTACGTCGACTTTGCTAAGGAGATACACAGTTTCCCCGGGTTATACTCTTTCTCTCTCTCTCTCTGTCTCTCCGTCGCCCCGTTTCGTTATATACGTTGCCTACGTGACCTCGACCGTGCTATGTCGCGAGAATTTTCCCATTGGATAGATCATCGTGATTTGTGCAACGATCGCGTTTAATCTTATCGCGAATCGAAACGTCTTTTCCGGCCTCGATCATTTTTTCCTCCGTAACCTCGTCTATATATATATATATTCGATTCGATAATTGTACACTTGTAAACACTCGTTTCGTGTTTCACAATCTCTGACAAACACGCGCATAACGTTGTATTACGAATTTTTCGAATTACGAATCGCAGGGTGCGGCGCAAAAGTTATGCGAATATTTGCAACGTTGAATCTTCTGGATTATCCTCGGTTATTCCTCGGTTATTCCCTGGAATCCCAACAACGAATGCGGAATCGCAAATAGTAAACAAGTAAACGCGTATCTTTTAACGATCGCAAATCTTAAGCGAAACCCACTTAACGTCCCGAGCATTTTAATTTCGTCGAATTAATTCAACCGCGCGGATTATTATGCTTCGAACCGAGTATTCCAAGATTTTTATCGAGAATGAAGAAAGTTCCCCCCCTCCCGTGTTTGAAAAGGCCTGATGACCCGTGTGAATATTATTCGTGCGAAAAAAGGTCGCGGTCGAATCAACGCCAATCACGGCCCGCCTCGACGCCCAAGCTTGTAAACCAGACCGAAAATTCAATTGGATACCGTCGAATTCTTCTTGAATATCAAGTCCAAGGGTTGTCGACTTCCAACGGGTCGACGGAGGATGAAGCAACACCACACGCATAAGATATCCCCGACAAATTCTCAAACCGTCTCCACGCGTTGTAAACGATCGTCGATCGAGACGAGAAATTTTTCCTTCCTCGCGAATTTTTATCTCTCGTTCCGTTATTCGTTCGTTCTTCGTTTCCCAAACGAAACACGCCGATGTGCAACGCGTACGTTTGTCGTGGAGTTTAGCGCGAGATCGGGAGGCGGTCGTGCGAGAAAATCAGTCAAATCACGCGGGGACCCTTTTCACGCGGGGAAGGGAAAACCCGATCAAACGAAGGGAAATTCCCTTGAACGAAGAGGACTCTAGCTCGTCGAGGGCTATGAACGCTCGTGGTTGATCGATATCGTTCCCATCTTTCCCAATCTATATCTCGTGACGTATTAATATTATTTTTTTGAAACTTTCTCGTCAAATCTTATTCGCCAGAACAATTTCTCGAGAAATTTTCATACAGAGAGAGAAAGAGGGAGAGAAAGGGAGAGAGGGAAGAGTCCCGACACGTGGTGTCGCGCAAAAATTCAAAAATAATAAGTTGCGGTCTCGTCGTTCTCGGCGGCGGGGGGAGGAGAGGACGGTGTCTAGAAGAGGGCGTGAGGGTGAATGGGCTCGGGGGAGGCTGGTCGCGGGGGTGGCGAAACGCTTGCCGAATAAAAATGGGGTGTTTATAAGCGAGTATCCAATGTATCATGCTATATTTACATATAGCCCGCGTTTACAGTCCCCGGTTGTATATCCAAGACGGTCTGCCATCTTTTTCCGTCTCGTATATCCAAAGATGGAGGGCCAAGATGCGTACGGTCGCGTGCAATAAAAATTAAATACGATCGCCTCCTCTCCCCTCCCTCCCCCACCCCGAAACGAAATAACGTCGATTCTAAATCGGGAATAGAATCGGTTAGATGCTTTATAAATTCGACCGAATATATTTTTCCCCATCTGGATTATTAACGGAACAACGGTTTCCTCTCCTCCCCTTTTTCCACTTTAATATTTTAATATTTTTCACCGCGACGTCTCCGCCGCCGGTGCAAAGGTGAACGTAACGGCGCACCCGTGTAAATCCATCCCGTGGCAGCACCGTGTTAAATAGTGCTATTTAATTCTAGTCGTGGAAACGTTTAAGCGCTTGTGTCAAGGATTAAATCAAGATTAGCTGCGAGATTACCGGACTACCTAGACTGTAGAAGGGGTTATTCACTAAACTCTGCTCTGTCGTCCGCCCCTTTTGCAATTCAGCATTTAGGTCAGCCTAAATAACGTATCATCGTACGGCGAATTATACAAATTTGCATACCCACGGTGCGAACCCGGTGGAAAAAAGTCGTCCGGTAATTACGTTGTAATTCTACTCTTTCTCTCTCTTTCTGTCTGTCTCTCTCTCTCTCTCTCTCTCTTTCTGTCTGTCTCTCTCTCTCTCTCTCTCTCTCTTCCCTCGGCGAGAGGAACGTATAATGACGATAATACGTACGTACAGTACGTGGCTGTCTCTCGTTTAGCGACGTCTGTTAAATTTTTGAATAGGAGAAACGGTGGCTCTCCCCGGGGCTTCTCTCTATTAGAGATCAGTTTTCGTCATCGGACCGTTTGATTACGAAACCGACCAAGTCGGTAGTGTTCATACCGTGCGGCCTTGGGAGATGCTGTTGCCCTCCCGGGAACTGGTCAGGTTCACAGTTTCTTAGAATCAGCTGACAGATGAGAGTCCGCCTCGCGCGTTCACGTTGTTTTCCCATTAAGAAATGACGCGCTCCGTCTCCGTTTTTCTCTTTTAACTGGTTGTCGTCTCTATCTTTGAATTTGTAGAAATTATAAGAACTTGCTCTTCCCCTCTTTTTTCCTTTTTTTCTTTCTTCTCTCTCTTTCTCTCTCTCTCTCTGTCTCTCAAGGCATTACCTCCTTCGTTTCTTTTTTGGACATGGATCACGTTTCGCGAGCCCGACTTTCGAAATCGCAAAGAGAGGAACGCGTGTTAATTTTGTTTACGCGATGATGTTATTTATATACACGTCAAACGATGTTTGATCAAGTGTTTCGTGACGACAATTCGAGTCGAAATTGGGTAAAAGTTTTTTTGTCGGCACGTGAACGATCACGAATAATTTTAGCCTGACTAATGACGAGAAGTATGGAAGAACGTTCTCGCTCGTTTCTCGCTTCCATCCAGGTGAAATTAATCGTTCTTACTGGTATTCCTCCTACAACTTCAACCTACAAGCCGAACGTAATAGGAATTCTTTTCAAGCTTGTATCCGATCTTTCCACGAATTTCTTCCAATGGTAGATAGAAAATTAACGATCTTGCCTTTAATAATCGGCTGAAACGATTCTAAGACACGAGTCGCGTTGAATCCGCGGTTGCGCTCGAAAACGCAAATCGGCGATCGTAAACAATCTCGCACAATGGAATCGTTATAAAAGTAGTAGAAACAATGTGGAGGAACGAGACGTTTCGCGTGCACGCGAGGAGAGCCAGGGCAACTCGTTAATTCGTATTCCAATCAAACTTTTTTTCTCTTCCCTCGTACGGAAGAAGAATCTCTCTTGATTCTTGCTGCCAAATTTGATTACGCTTTGCACCGTGTGCAAAGCGGCGAGAAAACTAAGATAAGCTCGCGGCTATGTACGTAGCTTAAATCACGATACTCGAGTCGCGGTGACGCGAGGAGAAAGCAACGAAAATGCATTCACGCGCGTAGGCATTCAAGAGCGAAGGTGAAGCGTTCTTCCTTTCTTTTGTTCTTCCTTGTTTTCGCGTGGTTTTAAACGTGGAAAAAAAGGAGGGCGGGGAGGCAAAAGGGATGGAAAAAGGCGACGCAGGTCCGGGGAGAAACGCGATTGTACACCGGTGTATACAGGGGTCTGTTTATTAAAGGGCATTAATCTGCGAATCTGTACCGGGTGTCCGGTTAAACTCGCCTCGTTGAAACGATATTACTTAGCGCGTTTTCGTGATACCATTTTAATTGTGTTTTGTAATTAGCCCGGCCCGTAGACGAGCCCACCCGTTGTTCTCTCCACTCTTCCAGCGCCGTTTTTCCAACCTCTTGTTTTTCCTCTTCACCGTCACCCTTTTTCTCTCTCTCTCTCTCTTTCTCTCTCTTTCTGTCTTTTCCTTCTCCCCTCTTTTCCCTCTCACGGCCACTCTCCTCCGTGTTTTTGGGGATCTTGAGAACAGAAGTAGAGAACTCGCGCCTTTGCACGATTTTACCGCTTTTCTTTCGCATTTCAAATGCCCCTTTCGACTTTCTTTCTTTTTTTTTTTTTCCTTTTCTTTTGCAAACAGTAGTGAAAACATTTTTCGCGTTTGGTTCGGTTACATCTCCTTTCTCACTCACCAATTTCCTCTGCACGATCTAGCGTCGATATTCTCGACGGTGAATTTTCGATCAGCTCGTCAATTTTGATTATTTATTTCGGCGATCATCGATCATCGCGAAACGTTCGTATTGTATTCGCTTATTCGCGTTGGAATCCGCGTACAGCTGGAAGTATCTAGCAACAGGAGGAGCAAAGCGTACCGGAAAAAGCGCGGACGGAGGAGAGACGATGGTTGACTTCACGTGTATTTTCTTTCTTCCTTTTTACTCTTTCTTGTTCTCCCGCCTGCCGGTAAACCGTTTCTCTCGCGCGCACACTTCTCATCTGCAAGGACACGGCACCCACACACACGGTGCCACGCTCTCTCGCACGGCAAAACTTAACAAAACAATTTGCTCCAAAGCAAACAACGGCATCCGGTTTACTTGTGAATAAACAACATATTTATTTTTAGAGGCCCCACGGCTGTAACTCGTTTGCTCGGCCGCTTGCTCGAGCCTCGCGTCTATTTGCTGGCATTACAAGACTTAACGGCCGAGGATAAAAATTGACGGGGCCACAAATACCATTGGTGTGTGTTTGGAAATTTCTTAACTCCTTCTCCTCCTCCCCCCTTCCCGTTCTTCTTCGATCTCGTCCTTCGATTTACACTTCGAGTGCCGCGAGAGAAATCTTTAAAAAAGAAAAGAAAAAGAACCCGACGTACACGTATTTTCTAGATTACAGTCGCTAATATAGACGACGCTTCGTGGAAATGATTGCATTATCTCTGAACGGGGAACGTTCACGTTCTAAAACGTGAAGTCAACGCTAATTGCGACAGTGACTACTATCACTACTGCATTCGTATCCGTTGTACGAATTGTTTTTGAGACCAGCAACGAATCGGAAAATTGCATAAACGATAAATTATTCCGATCATTTATCATTCATTCGCGTTCTTTCTTTCTTCCTTTCTCAAAAAGTCGCTCTTACATCTAAGATCTCTGGTCTCGTTACGTCGATAATCGTTGATAATAATATAATCTCGATTCGAAAAGCGCGACGCGAGAGAAAGAAAATGGCAAAATGGCGACGATTAATCGTGACGAATTTGTGGAACAATCGGGAAGGAAAAACATATCGTTGGCATTCGTGCCCGTCCCCGGTTAAAGGAGTTCTAACCGCGACCTAATTCCAAGATAAGATAAGTCGTTAAGTGCATGGCGTGGCAGCCCCTCGCGATACTACCCGGTGTTTTATTGCTACGCCCCACCCCCGTCGGCTCTC
The DNA here is from genome assembly GCF_029169275.1 of Apis cerana. Taxonomy (NCBI): domain Eukaryota; kingdom Metazoa; phylum Arthropoda; class Insecta; order Hymenoptera; family Apidae; genus Apis; species Apis cerana. The sequence goes on along the minus strand of NC_083864.1, from coordinate 5,547,338 downwards.
CTTCGGGGCTCGGTGAGATTTATTGTAAAATTCGATAGATATTGCCAATTACAACCCCCGCGGCGCTCCACAACCCCCTCCTCCTCCCTCTGCCTCATCGACAAGGACAGCAGCCACCTTTCCCGCCTGCCTCGAGAATTTTAAATGCGTTTTATGTACAGGGACGACGAGGTGCGTTGCATAAATCCGTCCCCCTGAAAATATGATTACAATCACTGCCACCCGTCCCCTCCCCCACCCCCATTCCTCCGCCTTCGCCCCATCATCCCTCTTCGAAGACACGACCGACCGATAAAAACGTTTCATTTCGCCGGATAGCGTCTTTCGAGGAACTCTCCCCTCCCCTCCTAGACCAATCTTCGTCGATGATCGTTTTTTATTGTCCGCCTTGTATACTAATTTTATAACCTCCTTCTCTACCGGTTTCGCCGCCGAAATTCTCTTAGTAACGCACGGTAACACGTTCTCTACGTTTCCCTACATCCCTCCCCGCAATTTTATTTCTTCTTCTCGACGAAGAATTCGTCACCGCGTTCCTTATCGCGTTATTCATTTATCTGTTATTTCGCCCCGCAGATTTAATATAGCGTATCCAGCGCGCGAAATTACGGGCGTCGAATCTGACGAACTCTAATCTCCGTTCGATCCCGCGATATTAAGCCGGCTTATCGTTGATCGTATCCAGGGCGCCAACCGCACGCTATCAACTCGTCGTCGAAATCGGGAAAGTTATGCGCCACTCTCACGCTCGTCGCTCGTTAATCCATCCGTTAACCCATCTGTCCACGTGGCAACGACGCACAGCCCTCTCGGGGCGGCTAATTGCATCGAAACGCAGCCAGCATTCGGGGGAACGAGGTATGTGGGACGCGAGGCGGTGGCTGGCAAAAGGTGGTGTATACCGGATAACGATAGGATGCGCGGCTCGAGAAGGTGGAACGCGGAACGTTAGGCGAGTGCGTGGCACACGACGTGGCCGCGTTGCGTGTTTTGTTTGCGCGTTTCTTTTGTCGCGTGTGTGTCCAGCTGCGCGTCGAGAACGCGGCTGCCTCATGCAAATGAAGCGCACAATGTGCCTCAATAGCCGTCGGGTATTTATATATGCTATCCGGTTCATTATTTTCCACCGCCACTGTTTATTTCTGCCTTGTACTTCGCCGCGAACGGAACACGTCGCTCTTCTCCTCCTCTCTCCCCCGCTCCTCCTCGTGGAATAAACCGCTCGTCGATGGTTTCGCGAAACGATCGAGCCTCGATCCGTGAGAAAACGGCATCGGCTCGTCGTCGTCGTCATCGTCGTCGTCCATTTGTTCGACGCGCGTTCGATCGTTGGTGAAAAGAGGAAGGACGATCGATTCCTACGGATGGATATCTAAATTATGCAGGAGTTTCTTCATCGTTCAATCGCGCGGTTAATTGCGCATCGCGCATCTCTCGTTCTTCTCGCGTGACGGAATATCAGAATCGTCCTCTCTCGTCGTATCTCTATTTACGGTTATTGCCTGGCTCCCTTCTAATTTCGTATACGATCTCCTCTAATTATAAATCGAATTTGGTCACGAGCCTTTCCCATTTTCTCGCACGGTCCATCTCACCCACGCGAGAACACGTCTCGAAAAAGATTGCGCAATGCCGAGCCGTGAGAATAGAGATTCGGCTAATTATACCTTCGGCAAAGTAATTCGATTAAAATCTGCACAGCTGCGTTATATTGCGTGTTCACGGCCAAATTCCGCGGCACGATTATATATATATGATATAATACGGCTTTGACAGCTGGATTCTTTTTCTTTTCTTCTCGTTTTTTCTCCTTTCTTTCTTTCTTTTTTCTTTCTTTTTTTTTCCATTCCTTTGCAAGCGAGGTAAACAAGTTTCAGAAATTAAAAATTTCTATCTCTTTTAACCACGATTATTCGGAAATATACACTGTCATTCTGATCTATTATTAACGTTCGATTATCCGATTATTCTCGGAGAAATTTTGGTATAAATGTATCACGTGTGCAAATATAGGTAATTGGTGGATGATGGGAGGAAATATTCATGAGGTTTCACGAATTCGAAATAATAAGGGCGAGAGAGAGAGAGAGGGGCAGGAAAAATTAGAATTCTCGATAAACTTTCAAAACGCGAAAAAGTGTCGCTTCACCTTTCATATATCGCGGACGAAAACAACTTAAATAGACGTAATGAATGAAAATCGGATAATCGGTTAATCCTGTATAGAGGCGGGTTAAAAATTTGTTGGGAATCAAAAAACGAGTGGAAAAATTAGAGAGGATCGGGGGGAAGGAATGACGGAATCGCGCGAGCGAGAATATTAATATAATCGCGGCGGGCAGAGATCCACGCGGGCGAAGTAAAGAATGATATAATAGCCGGCCCCGTAAGGGATGCGTCTGCGAGCGAGAGGGCGAGCCGGCCGAAGACGAAGTGTTCTCATTATACCGGCTGATTTATGCGCGTGCCACCTCTGTTGAAGTCGCGGGATTCTAGGTTAGAAATAAAGTTAAAAGAAAAATAAGGCTTACGGGGTGCAAAGTCGGGGAAGGGGCGGTGGTGGGCGCGGAATATATTACAAAAATAAGCTCGGCGCTGCGTGAAGGAGCATCGAGGAGAAAAAAACTTTGAAACTGCGAACTCCGGGAGATCGATGTCTCTTTTCTTCGCGGCGGGTTTCGCTCGCTTGCTTTCCTCTCGCGAGGAAAATACCACCAGAGGAATAAATATTTTCTCGCGAAACTGTTGGAGAGCAAACTTCTTTTCTCTCTCTCTCTCTCTCTCTCCCTCTTTTTTCTTCGTGTTAACGAGCAGTTGTACCTTGCTCGACGAGAAAGAAGTCAAATCGCGTGATTTTATTCCGTCCAATTTCCTCCCTTCGAACTTTTCCTCCTCGCATTCCTTTCTTTTTTTCCTCGCTTCGCTTTGTCAGAGGTGAGGATACGAGGGTGTGTGACAGTATGAGAGTTTGTATTGCAATGATCATTGGACGCTTGCGAGGATGGATACATTTAACTAAGTCTGATTTACTATATGTACCGACCAAAAGGATTTTTGTTTCAGGGACACATCGGTGAGAACCCGTTCGACAACGGTTCGTGGGGAAAGGAGCAATTCCAGCCATCGACGGTTCCTTGGCAGCTGAATCCGCGCGGCCACGCTCGTCCCAGTGTGAGTAATTTATGATACACTCGAACGTATATACGTATATGTATATATATATATTTCGTCTCTTCTTCTCTGTCCGAATGCCAAAAAATAAATGAAGAGCGGAGAGTAGAGGAAGGGGGGGAAAAGAGACACGTGGAAAAAAAAGAAAGGAGGAGAGAAGGGAGATAGGGTGGATAGGGTAATTGTAAAAGGAGAGAGCGCGCGAAGCAAAGCCACTTTGGAGGAGAATATAACGCGCAGTCAGAATCCTGTCCGACACAAGGGCTCGGTGTCTGAAATTTGTAATTCCGGCTTGGATAAGAATACTATCCCTCGTCGGGAGGGTGAGTAACGACCGCGGAAAAAGAAATCCGGCCACTCATTGTGTCCGCAGGTAGCAAAAATGCTAGAGGGGCATCGTTGCCTGCTTTCTTCCCACCGTTTTCTTCTCTCTTCCACTCGGAACACGACACGGCCACTACGTCGTCGTCGTCGTCGTTGTCCTCGTCCTCGTCCTCGTCCTCGTCGTTGCCAACCACCGACCAAACCCCCTCTTTTTCCTCTTCTCGCCGCCTCGCCCCCGTTGAAAACCACCCTCTTACTCTGTCGCGCGCTCACTCTCCAATACCAACTCGTCCTGTCACCCGGTATTTATAATACGCTTTGTTTTCCCTCGGCTATTTGTCTTGGGCTTCTCGGTTCCTTCGCTAACGTTATTATCTCGCGTTTTATTTTTATTTAATTCCAGCCTGCTCCCGCGTCCTGTACCACCTAACTCCCTCCTCCATTCCCTTCCCTCCTCTTACTCTCTTTGCCCTCTTACTCTCTCGACCGACCGACCACTCCGCCAATGCTCGGCGCCGTCGTTACTTATCCGTCCACGACTCTTAACGAGCGAAACGTGTCCTACGATTTAGGGAAAACTTTACCGAATCAATTTCTCTCTCTCTCTCTTTCCCTCCCTTCCTCCCGATCTTGCTTTTTCGAGTCGGCCGCGATTGATGGGAATTGGAAAATTGAGGAGTTCGACTGGGTTTGGCAACGGTTAGCTCGAAACGTTAGAAGCGTCGTTTAAAAGGAGCACTTTCGATTTCATATCCCGAATGAATCTCGTGCCACGCTCGTAAACGAATGCGCGAATTATGTAATCGATGCGCATTACCGATTTGCATTGCAATATTCCGGGGGTTTTTGACGGTTTATTTAACTCGCGCATACTCGGGCAACTTGATATTATATCGTTATTTAAAAGAATGCACAATTTTCATGGAATGGCACGGGGCCCCGGTGACGTAAACGTTGTATTGTAACGCAAGTAATGCGCGTGCTGGTAAAGTTAAATAAACGGGTAGTGACGTGCAATCTAAATCGTACGCGATACGAAGCAACGAGGGACGAATGTAACACGCAATTGCCAACGTGGTTAACGTAACCGGCCTCGTCGTATTTTACCAACGATTTACATCGCGGCGATCTCGGGCGCAATATCCGCGTTCAGAGGATCGCCGGATTTAATTTTATCGAATAGTAACCGTACCGCCTTATTGCGATACAACGTCTTCATTCACCGATGCTTATGCACACGACACAACCTGCGCAACTTACACGCACATACACGTCCACCACAACCGCGATCACAATCACAACCACAACCACGCATCTTCGCGTCTACGTACGCACGGCGGAATAAGAGAAAGAAAAAGGAAAAAAATAAAAAAATAAATAATGTTTATCTTGGCTTTTACGTGCGATAGGGAAGCAAAGTCGATGCCGCCCACGCACGTAGCCGGCTCTAGGAAAAAACCATTCGTGCCACTTTGCACGTACGTGTGCGTCAAGCTTGTTTATTGAAATCGTTTCGTCTCGGCGTGTCAGTGCACGCCGATACACAACTACCAGCCGTTATTGCACGCGATCCTGCTACGAGCTGCTCGACACCCCCCTCCTCCTCCCCCTCGCTGCGCATCGCGATCAAACTCGTCCGCGATTTGTTTCCTGTCTCCTGTTCTCTTACGCAGTATCTACCCCTCGATACGAGTGCGAGAGCGCGCGCGATCGGCCGACGAGTTTAACGGTAGTGGAAATTTTCAAATCTTTCGCCCGCGAGCTATTCGATTAAGCTTGCTTGATATACGACTTCCTTTATTTACTCAAAAATCTAATATCGTTCTCTCGTCTTGTCGAGAGACGTGACATTCCGTCTTATCGATTCTAAATCCTCGCTTCGGTTCGGTTCGGTTCGGTTCTCTCGCAATTTCCTCGTAATTTTGAACTCTTTCGACCGCTACTAAGTTTCGAGCGTTCGAGTAAAGAAAAAGTGGAGCTACTTTTTTACTTTTTCTTTTTTTTCTTTCACGACGAGTTGGCGGCGATAATCGGGCCAAGAACAGGATAGAAGTTGCCATGGAAACGAAGAAAATTATACATGCGAACACGTATTCGTCGCTTTCTAAGAAGCTGACAAACGCGCACGTGTTGCCGGGGAACGGTGCTCGATTCCTCGACACACACGTACACACACACAGGAGTGCGCACACGCACGCACGCACATGCACGTACGCGAAAAATCTTGCCCGGCTAATACGTTTGCACATGTATCGGACAATGAGATCATCGTGCTCGAACTATACGCTTGTTGGAAACACTGACGTCAACAGTTTCGGTTCGTTTCGTTGACTTTGCGAATGATTCTCGACTCTATACGATGATATCAGGAAGACTAATGCCGATCGTGCACGTGCAAACGTTATACCTGGTCAACTCGTTCGATCCTGTTTCATTAAACATCGAATAACCGCTCGAATAAACTGGCAGCGCTTACTTCTCTTTTCGTCTTGCGAAATAATTAAATGCGCTTGAACTTATTGCGATCGTTCTTTTTTTTTTCATTCTTTTTTTTTTTCTTTTTACAGACACGATTAGACACGCCCGTGAATTTTCGCTTCGTTTCGTTTTGTTGAATAAATAAAGTGCGCAATCGCGGAAAAAATATTTTTCACGAGGCGTGGAAAAGAAATTTAAAGAGAGAGAAAAAAAAAAGAGAGGGACGCCCACGATTCTCACGAACCATAATCCGTACGCTCTTTCCTCCGTGGCCAATATGAATCGCGAGAAAAATCAGAACCGGATGGGGATGGCGGATCTTAGTCCTCAGGCAACCCCTGGGTTTTAAGATATGCAGGGCGCAACGCACGCTTTCCTAGCGAGACTATTTTAATACGAATGAGAGGGATGAGGTGCCTCGAGACAGAGAAAGAGAGAGAGAACCTCACTCGAGAAGATCTACTTCTTGATTACAGAACTTTTTACCTAATTACATAACATTGTTACCATTTACAAAGTCGCAGCCGGGTATACGTCGTCCGACTACTAATTAGGAAGCCCGATTAACGGACGAGATCACGCCCCCTCCCTCCCCTTTCTCGTCCTCCTACGTGTTCGATAAATTTCGTGCGATTCCCTCGAAGGAAGATTTCGTTCCTTTGACGAATATCCCTTTAAAGATTATTCTATCGATCCCTCGGAAACACGCAGGAGGAGATTTTGTCCGCGAAACTTTGTATTGAAGATTTATCGAAATGTTGGGGCCAGGAAACAAGCATTCGTTAGATATTCGTCGGAGTTTATTCGCAGAGCGGAGTGGTGGCCTTATCGGGAAGGACGTAACCTCGCGAGAGAGGATAGTCATGCGCAAGGGACGCGTTCAGAGACGTTGCAGACATTAAGACGTCTGGTCCTCGACCTCCCGTATTCCATCCCTTTCGCCCTCGCCCTCTCCTTTAACCATTTCCCACCCGCCTTTGGATGGTCTAGCCGGGTTAGACGACGCTTACGGTTTACCCGCGTCGTCTTCATTGTCCTCTCTAATTCTCATCTGAGCCTCGCATTACGTAATTTTCTCTTTATTATTTTATAATTCCTCCGACTCTCCTTCCCTCCCTCCTCCCCCCTCTTCTCTCTTCTCCAGAACCTCCAACTCGCTCGCTCCTCGCGCCCACTCGTTCGCTCCGCACGGACCTCCGCACGAGCTCATCCTATGCCACCGCGCATACTAATGCATCCTCGCATTTATTAATTATTCCTAGCTAGTTACCGCGGCTTCTCGCTCGCCCCCCCCCCCTCCCTTCTTGCCCGACATTGTTCCTTCCCTGCCACGTAATGATAGATTAAACCTCTCCTAGATTCGGCGACGGACAATGTACCTCACGTACTCTCGACATCTCTTCGCTCTTTCCTCCCTCTTCCCTTCTTCCAGCTTATCTTCGAAGATTTTTCACCACGGTGACTGAATTCCCTCGACTTTGATACGGAAATGCAGATTGGCATTGGGTATTTCTCATTTTCAACTTATCCATTTTCGATCGGGGGGAGTGGGGATCGTTACTTACTTTGCATGCTCGAGAAAAATATCGATATCGATCATCCCCTCTCCTCGTTCCCTCCTTCTCGTTCTCCTCTTTTGCTTTTTCACGGAGAGGAGGATGATAGGAAAGGGGAAATTTTTACGTAGGATTATTCCTCTCCCAATACCTTGGGGAATTTAATTCCCTTTTAACGCGGAGGCGATTCCTTTTCACGGGAATCGCAAATGTTTAATTGGCTGGACCGAGAGGCAGCCAGTGGCTACATTAATTGCGCCGGATTGCCGAGGGTGGTTCGAGCAGGTGGCTGTCTAACCGTGGATCAACCGTGGGGGTGGGGGATGGCCGGTGGAAAAGGCGGCTTGCATTGAATGCTAAACAAAAGCTAATTTATATCCGGAGGTCGGGTCTTTGCCGGAGATCGGGAGATGAATGGCTGTACTTCTTGCATACCAAGTGGGCCGCCTGCTTCTCCAAGGACTACGGAGTTAAAGATCCTGGGGGATGTTCCCTTTGGGGGTAGTCACTTGTATCGCTCGAATCTCCCATTCATCGCGAAACGGTGGACTACGTTTCCGAGAGGGGGAGAGGTTGTCAAAAATTGCCCGGTCGACACCCCCTAAACACCTCTCAGAGACACGGTTGAAAATCTATCTTTCTTGTGATATTGTCCCGAGCAAGTATATATTCTGTCTGAATCCATTCGAGAGTTCGAGAGTTCAAATATCGATTATTATTATTGTTGGTATTGTAATGGCGGGGTTTTGAATCGATGCGAAGGAATTAAAAGTTGCGAACAAACGATAGGAAATGAACGGCGGGAATATTCCCTTTAGGGTTGCCACCCTTAAAATTCGACCGAGAACGGGCGTTCAATAATCATACATCCCCTTGAAGAACTCGGCATCCCTGCGCGTTACCCTTTCGATAATCAACGAATTTGCCGGTCGAAAATCGTCATTTCGAACTTGCCTTACTTGCCTATAATCTTGCGTCTATCGGGCGCAAAAATTTAATTTCTGTAATCCAATTCATCGAGACTCGAGGTATTCGTCGAAAAATCTCAGAAACGCTCCTCGTCTCTTCCTCCTCGAAAAGATACTTCAAAATCGTTCGTTGATAATACGATAGTTTTTCAAAAAAAAAAAAAAAAAAAAGGAAAAGAGAAGAGAAAAGTAGCAAGGGAGAAAATACAGAGGAGGGAGGGGGGGAGGAGGAAAAAAATCGATCTCCCGCAGCAACGTCCCCGACGTAATCAAAAAGAAAGTTGTTGGCCACGGTGGTAAATCTCGAAATGAGATTTGTCGAGGCCAGTTTTTCCTCGTCCCGATCAAAATTCTATTCCCTCGACTTGCCGTTGTACGTATCATGAAATTTTAATCTTGTTGAAAAAGTTTCGTTCTTGAATCCTCCTCTTCCTCCTCCTCCTTCGAGAGGAGACGAGCGGACTTTGGAGAGGAGAGAAGCCTGTTGATTCTGACGGCCGGTGTTGGATGGGAAACATCGTCTAGCCGGCGTTGAACTTTCTCGATACACAAGGCAACATAGCAACACAACACGGTAAAGCACAACAAGTGGGGGCGATGCTGGGGGTGGAATGCTCGATAGATATACAGGCAGCCGTGGCTGGAGAGGCGCGCGTCGCCTGCACCACGTGCTTTTCACCCCTCCTCGTTGCCTCTCCTCCTCCCTTTTACCGTCTGTCTTCCTCTCTTTCGCTCGCTCTAAACAACCCCTCTACCCACTGATCGGCCGACCGTATACACCCCTGTCATCCCCCACGCGTGGGAAACGCAGCCTCTCGCGCGAAACACCACGTGCTGTTGCACGACACACCTCTTCCAAACCTGTTCCGTCCTACCCTCCTCGATTAATCACCTGGAAACGATCTAATTTCCTTCCTCTAAGGATTCGAACAATCTTTCCTCCCTTCTCGTGTCTTTTATCAAAATTGACGCAATTTAATAACAAAACTTGTTACGTAGGATTCCTTAAAGTTCTCATAAAAAGAATTTACGGAGCAACGTTTGCTCTGAAATTTTGATCGATTTATATATATATATATCTATTTAAGAAACGTCGTATATTTGCAAAAGAATATTTGCGAAACGAAACAAGTTTCGATCTGAATATTTATCGCGAGTAGATTAATCGAAGGAGACGCGTCGATACGCAAACCGAAATCTGCAACTTTGTAAACAGATGTTTGATTCGCGCAAATGTTATCATACTCGGCAAGAAAGGGATACGAAGTTTCGTCGTAGTAGCTGATTCTCTCTATATGCCCCGACTTGTTACACGCACGCCACGTAATTAGTGTCTTAATGAAGGAGAGGCTCGACGCTCCGTAAATAATTGCCAACAGGCGCGATCTCACGCTCGAACACTCTCGGCCTGCGATTTCGATCTGAAAAAGGGCACGAAGTTTTCAAGCACGCTCGCGTTTCGTTCATGCGTTATTGTTAATTCAATAATCGCATGGTCGACTTTTAACCATTCGTCCTTGGACTTTTTCAAGTTTTCTCCTCGGAGATTTGCTTTTTCCTCGATCGATCGACCAAGGACGATAATTAACTGGAGCGGCGAGCCTTTTCCAATTTTCCGTCCCAGTTGGAATTTAGGTCCGCGTCGGGTCTCTAGGATCGATACACGAAAAGACGATTAACTTCTTCCCTTTTTTAATTCAATCTCGAGGAAGCGCAGTTTTAATTAAATCTGCATCACTCGCGTCTTTTCACGAGAAAATTCCATCGCTCGTGGAAAGATGGTCGGTCGATCGAAGGCGAGCAATTTACGACACGCGTTATTCCACAACGGTTATAAAAGAAGCGTAGTCTTGATTTTACGTTTTCTCTTGCTGATTTTCTCTCTCTCTCTCTCTCTCTCTCTCCAACTCGCCCGCTCGTTACGAGTGTCAGACTTCGGGATAAGGGACATTCGAGATCAAGTCGCACAGCCAAGGAAAACGTGACTTTTCCCTTTTTCTTCGCTCAGATGTATAAAATTTCCCTTTATCTCCGCCTGTTCTCCATTCTTCGTTCGTATACACATGTATGACTTCTTTAACGTCCAAAGTTTCGTTCTCGTTAACTTCTATCGTCTCTCCGGTTCGAGACGATACATTTTCCCCTTCGTCGTCGCACCAAAACTCGAGATAGAAACATACAAACAAAAGAAATTTCAAATAGTTTCCTCTGCTTCCCCTTTATCTCGAGAAAAAAAAATAGAAACCTTTCTTTTGAGGATAAAAAAGACGTTTCGTTCGTCGATCAGACTATCGACAAACTCAAAACAGATGCAGGCCATTTCACTCGGAACGGATTCGAAGGGGATGAATTCGGTTTCCATCGACTCCTCGTGACAGGGCATAGAAATCAAATGACCCAAAGTAATTCCGACTGCATCTCCAGACATTACTTGGCCCTGATCAATACGTACGTCCTTCCTCTCCCCCTCTCCTCCCCGCCTAGGTAGACGCGTGCACGGTAACGTTCCGACAGTAGCTCGCATCTTAAGGAGAGAGAGAGAGAGAGAGGAGGGGGGAAAAAAGGAAGCTTCAGAACGGGGGTTGGGGGGGAGTGAAAAGGGATTCCGCGAGTCTGCGGTAATCGCACCCGCTCGCGAGCATTTCTCCTCTACTCGAGTTCTCCGTTTCGCCCCCTATATTTTTTCTTTCTTTTCCTTCCTTTCCTTTCCTTTCCTTTCCTTTCCTTTCCTTCCCCCGAAAGCTCGGTCGATGGAAGGGGTACCATGGTTAAGGGGGGTCACGTGGAACGGCGTGAATACCGAGTGGGCGGATGGCACTGCTAGCGGAGGCGAGCATTGCGCGCGCACTTGAACGTGTATATGTGAAGCTCCACCACGCGAATAGAAGTCGAATACACACACACACACACACACACACGCACGCATACTCGTGGTGCCTCGTGTTGTACCCTTTACGAGCGAGCAGTCGCACGTACTCTACGGGCATGCGTCTCGGTCACCGTCGGATTTCGTCTACTACGTACTACTCCTATGTACGAAACACACATGCATCTAACCGGAACGATTTTAAAGCAGGATAGTGGCGGTGGAGTAGTCCAGGAGAGGAGACGGTGATGACCGATGGTGGTGGTGGTGATGGGTGGTGGTGGTGGTGGTGGTTGTACTGGTGGTGGTGGTCGTGATGGTGGTGGTGGTGGTGGTGGTGGTGGTGGTGGAGGAGCCTGGTTCTCCCGGCTACGGAGGATAGAATTGGTGGTGGAGCTCCAGAAGTAGCGGATAGAGAGAAAGAGGATGTAGTAGTGGTGACGTTGGCTCGGTAGAGGGGCAGGCAGAGAAGAGAATAGAGATCGGCGAGATCTCCTCTTAGCCAAGAGATGAGCGAGACGAACGGAGGAGTGGAGAACGGATGGACGAGTGAGCCAGGACGAGGTGGAGCGAGAGAGGCAGAGGGATGCGGACGGAGTGACAGAGATGGGGAAGGAGAGGAACGGGAGTGTAGGCGGACCAGAGAGAGGAATTCCACGGAGGCGTGTCTTCCCCGGCGCACCAGGTGCAAAGGTGCGCGAACGCGACGTTGCCACGCCTTTTCCACGGGGCGACGTGGCCTACAACTGCACGACGTCGACGTCGACAGCCACGACGGCGACGACGACGATACGACGACGACGACGACGACGATGACGACGACGACGACGACGACGACGACGACGACGAGGTCGACGTAATAACCGGCCTTCTTCGTCTAACAACGGTGGACGAAGAATTTTCCGCCCTCCTCCCATGAAACGTCTAGCTGCCGGGACACATCTCCCTTCTCGTTGTCTTGCTTTTCCACCTTTCGCTCCCCTCCCTCCCTCCCTCCCTCCTCTTCTTCTCCCTTCACCTTGCTCTTACAGCCCGTACCACCTACCTACCCCCTACCAGTTTCGTACTACGGGGGTACTACGTTAACGGACGGGTTGTGTCCAACCCAACCATCCAGAATCCAGCTTCTGGTGTCAACGTCCCGAAGTTTCCACGAGCTTCTCTCCTGAATATGCACCTTCTACGTTTTCGGTGTACGGAAGGGGAGGGGGGGCGAATGGTGTGGAGGGGGAAGACACTAGGCTCCTAGGTGGAGGAGAGGGTGGCACAAACGAGGAAGGTAGCGCGAAGCGAGGGCATGTGGGGCGGAAACTGGAGGGGGAGGGTGGTGGTTAGACAGGACAACAGGGGGAGCGCGGAGCCGGGATTCTTTCCGCCTTGCAGGATGCCCGCGACTGGAATGCGGGATCACGGTATTCAACATCACGTAACGCATCTGTGCTAGGTGCACGGTAAACAGAAATGGCGCGAGGATGCGGACGTGATCGCATGATTTTCAGCTTCGAACTCGAGCGATTTTCCTATCCGATTCTCCATCCACCGTCCGTTTTCCATCCTCCTAATCTTTACTTTCGAACAAATTTTCGCCTGGGGAGCTCCGAACTCGGGTTGTAATCTCATTTCACGAGGAATACCGGTTTGTCCTTTCGCCTCTCTCTCTTTCTCTCTCTTTCTCTCTCTCTCTCTCAAAATTGAAAATAGCGAGAAATTTGCCGGCAAAACGGTGTATTACCATGTGTGCACGTCAGTTAGATTTATATATATTATGAACGATTGGGATGGAAATAAAGCGTAGAACGACGTGGCGCGGACGTCTGGACGGGGGTATAAAATAAATCGTTCGGGGAACGAATATCGCGTTACGATCCATTCGTATTAGGAGATAGAAACGTGAAATTTAAGCTCGATAAACGTATTTGAAATACTCGAAGGTTTCCAAACATCGAACCGGTCGGGGATCGATTCGGCCTGAATAATACTTATATCTCGTTACACACGGCGTCGCTGCTATTAATTATTCTCCATCTTGCTCGTTGCCGTGACCGGTTCGCGAAACGCTTTAATTACGGTTTCCTCTCACGACAGAGAAGTGTACCACTGTTCTTCCGTACGCCAATTGATTTAATCCCAATCCCTGATATCGCATATCCGGAAAAAAATCTGGTAAAAAATTTATAAAAGACAAATAGCGAATTATTCGAGTTTATTTTTTCTTTTTAATCGAGCTACTATTGGTAATCCTTGTAGTCCCTTCCGTTCTCCTCTTATCACCATTGCCGCCAATTTTTTCGCAAAACGACGACGTAACATGATGTATCGCTTCCATACGTCGTAGGTAAGCTGCTGTCGTCGTTTCGACAGCAATAAGGAACAATTCCGATTTTTATTTCGAGAGGTTACGATCGATTTTACCTGCGATAATTAAAATAAAGAATCGTTCAAGAAGAGAAACTGACGATTGATCGAACAACTGTTTGGATTAAACGTTCCAACTTCGATTAAGACGTTCGAACGTTCGAAAAGAGGAGTTTCAAGGTCTTGAAATTTTTTCGTTTTTCGCTGCAACTGCAACAAGCGATGCGACATCTCGTAATCGTCTCTTCCTTCTTCATCGTGGTTATTGCATCCGACTCGAGATCTCTTACCTCGTTCCCTCTTCCTTCTTCTGTTTCACCATTCCGTGTGCTTCATCACCGTCTCCACAACTGCTGGCACAGCTCTACTTATACAACTTCCACCTGCCAGTTCCTTTCTCTCTCTCTCTCTCTCTCTCACACACACACACACATACACTATATCTCTCTCTTTCTTCGGTGCAGCTTTCTCTCGCGATTCCATTTCTGCGTTGTTGAACTATAACTCTCTCTAGGAAGGCAGTGGCAGCTATTACGTCGGCTCCTAAGCTATTACGGCATCTGGGAAGCTCGTTGGTGCTGCTGCTGCAAACGGGACGAACGCGGGGGAGGTACGAGGAAGTGGCACGGAGAGAAGGAACATCAGGGGGGTACAAGGCGGTTGGAGAGGGTTGGGGTGGGCGTCGGGTTAGGCGAGGTGATGTATTGAGATCCCATTGTATCCACGGAATCCCCTAAGATTGCCAAACGACGTCCTCTCCCGCTTCACTCTTCGCCTTCCATCTTCCGCCATCCACCTTTCCAACCGCTCACATTCTGCCTCCTCCTCGCAAGCCCCCCGTCTCAGACCCTCGCCCCCTCCCCTTATTCCTCCTCTCCTTATTCTCGCATAATACGTCACCGGTGGAAAGGCAAGCCTCCGGTATATTCCACCTTTCGCGTTCTGTCCTCCTCGTATATCTCTCTTTTCCATTTTCCTTTTTATCCCCCGTCTTCTCTTCTTCCACCACCACAACCACCACTATCCCACCCCCTTCCGCCACCAACCGCACAGCTTCGCTCTACTTTTTCTCGAACGAAAAACCTATGCAGATGCGCGTGCTGGAATATTCATGCAGCGACGGAAACAGAAAAAACAGCATCGTCGAAATCGTCCCCCTCCGTTTTCCCCCCCTTTTCGTCGTCTTTTCCCTCCGCTTCTTCTTCTTCCTCTCTTTTTCTCCGCCAGATTTTTTCCCTCCCTTTCCCCCCGTCTTTAATAATACGACGTCGCGTGGCCGCAAACCGCGCACGGTATCGATAGCTCGCATAATGTCGCGAGCTGCTCTCTCTCTCTCTCTATTGGATATTGGGTAGGGTTCGCGGACCATCGAAGGGAAACGCACGCTCGCCGAGGAGAAGGAAAGCGAGGGCGGAAAGAGCGGAGCGACAGATGCAGATCGGGAGGAATTGAAATTTTTGCCCACGAATACCCGCCGGTTCAATAACAACCTTTATTATTTTAACGACCTACGCCGTTGCTCGTCGTCACCTTTACCTTTTCCCGCGCGTCCTACGTTTCCCTACGTGGCGGCGACAAAGAGGAGGATCCAACTCGAATTCTCGGCCCGATGATAATTAAGCCAACTCTTTTATCTAATTATTTTCGTTCCGACCCACCCGATCACCGCACGTGTGTAATTAAAACGGCGCGGTCGTGCCCGATCAAATTTTTTGATTACTCGGCTCGCGTTTGTCTTCCGTTTCGTATCGAGCGGTGGAATATTTTTAAAGTCAATACTCATTAGGGAAGCCGATGGTCTAGGGTTAAGCACACGCCCTGGCGCACGAAGTAACCGAGTAAGGCCGAGTCCTTCCCGATGAAAAGAAATTGCGGATGGTAAATATCCGACACGCGTGTTGGTAGCGGATCGATAAGACGTTACATAGACCTCGTGTGCAAAGACGGAAGCTAACATTATCCCAAGGTAGCCGGCAATTTTGTTAAAAATAAACGCGTTACTATCTATTACCGGCCGGGGAAGTCAACATACGACCGCCGTACCGTTATTCAAGTGGTATGCATAATGCACGTGTCGAGCGGTGGCGTAGCTCGGGCGCGTTCGCGGCGACGACGTCTCCATTTCCATTTCCCGATACGATCGAAAATCTACGCGAGTCGAGTCCTCCGCGCCAGCCACGCTTTCTGCGCCAGAAACTCGACCCTCTCGCCTCGACAACGGGCGGACAAAGATCTGGCCAAAGATCGATCGTCCTCGACGCGGTCAAGATTCGTGGCTTGGAGCACGTATCGAGAGAGGCTTGGAATCACGATCATCCTCCACGCGAGCCCGTAAGCGAATCCGCGATTATAACAATTCGGGAGCAGAGCGGTTCTTGCCTCGCGAACAGCGAACGAATACGCAGATTTTAATTGGCGATCCGCCAATCTCCGCCTCGATACACAACCTAGTACAAATATCGACGATGTCGAGGCAGCAGCGGCGGTCAACGCAAATGCAATTTGCGTATCCTCGTCCCTTCTCCGCTCTCTACGTTGCAGGGAGTGGAAAGGGGTGGAAAGGGGTTGCGATGGTAGAAGGGGGATCGATATTTGGTAAATATTTGTGGCGAGTCGAAACAACAGAGCTCGAAAGGACGTATTCTGTCTCTCTCCCCGCGTTGGTGGAACGCAGGATGTTTGTTTCGCGATCCGAATACCATTCGGGGGCGCCTGGAAAATCGCGTGGGAGTGTTGGCGTCATCGAGAGCGTCATACACCAGCGTTCAAGCGGAATGTTGATCCCGCCAGTGGCCGATGTGCATCGTTCGCTCGGCAAAAAAAAAAAAGGAAAAACGCGCGTCATCGTTGTCGCTATTTCCGCCGCGAGTGGCCGCGTTGCCTCGAGCCACCCTCGAGCATCGATCGCATTTTCCAGAGGTCCTTAACCTTCGATTCGATTAAATTTATCACGATCGTGCGAGGGTTTGGACGATCGGAGGGCCCGACAATAGTCGCAACTCGAGCGAAACGTCGTACGAAATAATTTCGGTATTTTACGAATTTGCGCAGCGCGAAGAACGGAATATCCGGTTTTGCCATGGGCGAAGATGGAGCGGTATATAAAACGATCGGTTATATAATTGAAGCGAACGATTGCACGTAAAGCTGCACGACAAGTGGAAGAGAAACATATGTCGGGATTGTTTATTCGCGTATCTCGTCCGGGTTTAAGCCGCCACGAGGCAGAAAAATAAATATCTATCGGCCATGTGTTTATTCGGTGTTGTCGGATATCGCTGTATACATAGCAACTTTATCGTTGTCGCTGTTACACTCGATCGCCAGGTACGACGATCGTTTTATATAATGGAAACGCCACGAAGGGGAATCCCGCCCGTTGTCGATCAATCGAACTTATTTTTTTCTTTTTTTCTCTTTTTTTCGCGCGAAGAAACTTTCGACTTTCCTTCTTTTTTTCGCGCGCGGAATTTTTCGAACGGATAAGAATAATATTTGTTTAACCCGCGAGAACGCGACGAAGGGCGAGGGAGATTAGTAGGGAGGGGAGGCGCGATTAAAACGAACGGAGCAAATGATTGCGTCCAATCAGTCTTTCTTAAAGACTTTCCCCGAGACAATCGCCGCTGCGAAACGGGGGTGGGAAAAGTTGGGAAGGAAAATGTCTAGCGGAAAATACGAAACCGTCAAGAAGGAAAAGGCAAATCCTCGGAAAGTTCTCGCGGAAGCGGGACGATAAAGCCGTCAATTTTCACCCTCAATACCGTTTGTCTCCGCGAAAGAAAGGAAAGCAAGCACGGCGAGCGTGAAAAGAGGGAAAGAGAGAGGGAAAAAGAGGGAAGGAAGAAACAACGGAGGAGGAAGAGCCCATCGGAAAGGAGGAGACATTTATTACGACTTTAACTGGACTTTGTGTTTATTCAGCGACTGTTGCTCTCGCTTACTACAACCGTCTCCTCTTTTTTTTCTTCTTCTTCTTCTTCCTCCTCCTCCTCTCCTTTCTCCTCTCCCTTTTCTTTTTCCTGTCCCGCCCCTCGTTGAAGGTAGCAACGGGGGACGCAACATCGAAAGACAGACACGTTGGACGAAACACGAGTGGACGAGGGAAGGTCAATCGCGAGAAATTCTTGGCACGTAGGGTGACCGTTCGACTTGTGGCGTGCTTCTTCTTCGACCCCTGTCACGCGACACTCTTCTCCTCGTCTCCCCTCGCGCGGAGGGAATCTTTCGCTTTATCCATCGGTGGACACAGGATCCGGCAAACTTCTCTACCGCAAGCAACCGTCATCGGTTGCTTCTCATTCTCTGTGTGCCCTTCATCCCTCTGAATATCATTCCGCGAACGTCGACTTGCATCCCTTTTCAGCCTCGTCAGAAGGAACGACGTGTCCGCCCGACGAGACGTTTCGAACGTTTTTTGCCACGTCTGTCTCTCGCCTCGTCCAGGCCAACGTTCGTTCTTTGATTCATCTCTGATCGAGAGAGCGAGCCCGCCCGAGGGACATTGACTTCTTTGCGTCGTACGCGTTTCGTACATCGCCTCCAGGTGATGATCATCCATTCCAATCTTTCTACTCGATGGAAGGGTTTTCGTAATTTCGTGCCGTCGCCTCCTATGTATCGTACGTGTTTTATATATATATACACACATTCAGAATAGCCTTTCGAGAATGAATTTCGCGCGTTTCCAGCGGGAAACTTGGAGGATTGGTTCGATTCGTTCGGCGGAGAAATCAGAGACGGGAAAGTAACGCGATAAACTCGGCGTTGAATTGCACCTGCGCGAATTGCATCATTAGCAGCTGACTCGTCTTGTTTTCTCGCGTCTCTTGTATTTAACGTGTCATCGTCGGCGCGATATATACGATATATACCAGAGGCATATATATATATATATATATATATCTTCTGTGTTACGATTAAAACGATAGTCGAGTGGGGGAGGATCGGTTTAAATCGATGATTCGGTGGTGGAAAAGGCTCACGGTCACGCGGGCCGTCGGTGTGAATGTTCGTGTGAAAGTCGAGGGAGGAGAAGGAGGGGAGGAGGAAGGCCTCGAAACGAGAAAGGCGAGGTATAAACCGACCGGGTTGCCACGGAAGAGAGCACGGAAGAGAGGAGGCAAAGTAAAGACAATCGCGCACAATTGGCACATGAAATTTAAAGAAGCAAGGGCGAGGCGACGCGGGTGGAAGGGCCAGTCGCTCACTCAATATACCCACGCCACGGTGTTCGAGCCCTTATTCTTTTCTCTTCCTTCCAGCTCGCTGGAAATTTACATTTCCTCCCTCCTCGAACTCCTCAACTGTCTGTTTATCCCGCTTTCTTTTAAAGAGCCGCTGGTGGCTATACCCCCAACTCTCCTCCCCTCTCCGTCAAACCTCCCCGACGGTCTAACCTCTCGCACCCACCCGCCCACTCGTCCCCCTCTCCCCTCCTTTCGAATTTTATTCCCATCTCCTTCCCGCCAACCCTCGTCTCACGCATCGTTTCTCCTTTCTTTCCCCGTTCCTTCCCCCATCGCAGTCTCCCACGAACCCGCAGCCACCTCATCTTCCTCTCTATATACAGAGACAATCCTCTATTTACGGCGAGATTACGCTTCGTTGGCCGATAATCGAAAATATGCCGTCGAATAACGCCCTCGTCGCTTGATGAGAGACCGCGATTCGGGCGCGAGAAAGAGAATTCTTCCCCGTTCCTTCTTCTCCCGCTTTCATTTGTATAAAAGAGGAAAAAAAGGGAAAGAAAAAAGAAGGAGAAGGATGGATGCCTCGAACGAAACTATCGGAGGAATACGATAACGTTAGCTTCTTTTTCTAATTCATCCAGGGAGGAGGAGGGTGTCTTTTTCTCCCCCGAGTTTCCAGCTCCGAGTTTATTAAAACATTCAATTTCGTATATTACGCATTCGTTACTCTTATCTGAGGCGAAGAGCGGAGGGTGTGCCCCGGTCGGATCGCGAAACCGGTGGAATCGGGACGTGTCATTTCGAAAACGTCGCTCAATAAACGAAAGAGGGATCAGCATTCGCGGCGGGGCGTAATCCGTGGATCAGATGCCGAAATCAGCGGGTAATTGACGCAATTTCTTCCCTCCCCTCGCCTCACCTCCCTCCGGCCGTCCTTTTCCACATCCTCCCCCTAGCGAAAGATTTCTCTGAGTGTAAGGCCTGTCGAAAGAAAGAGATGGAAACGGTGGTAGAAACGGTGGTGGGCGTGGGGATGGAAAAAGAATGTGCTCGTGGGAAAAGGATAGACCAGACCACAATCTCTTTTTCTCGAGTTTCGGTGTGGCGTGAGCCTCCGGCCGGGTTTTAGCGCAGATTCTAAAAGCCAGCCAAGTCTCCCTCTCTCCCTCTCTCTCCCTCTCTCTCTCGGTCGCGGAAGAAGCGAACCTTTAATAAAGAGCTTAAGCGAGCTAAATAGAAACATTTTTCCGTCGGCTTGACTCGGTTTGCTTCCCAAGTCTTGGCTCCGTTGCAATGAAATGAGTCGCGGCTGCTCGTGCATAAGTAATCCGCAGATGAAGGTATCCCGACCCCTATTCCGTCACCCCCCTCCCCTCTGCTCGAGTTTCCTCCTAGGAGAGCTACTACGTCGACTCGTATATTGGTCCGCTGGATCTTTAAAAATCCACCCTCGGTTATTCGTAGCTACTTCGTTCTACAGGAGTATTATTCTCTTTCAAAAATAAACTTTATCGACAAACTTTATCGCGCGATACGATAATCCCATATTTTCGAAATCCGTTGTCTTATTTTTTCAAGTGCGTTGCGGATAATTACGGAAGAGGAACGAGAGGGGACCTAATCTTCTTTTAATCATCATCCCCGAGAATATATTTCTTAACGCATTTTCGTAGAACGGAATCCATGTGTCACCGGTCTTTTGATACCGGCGTGGGTGTAGCGAAGGGCGAAGGTCGTTTATGGCGGAAGCCACTCGATGGGGGAAGGATTCGGTAATTATTCGCCATAGGCTTGAAAAATTGCCACCTAATCCCGAAATCGATAGTCCTGCCAGAGAACGCGCGAGTGTAAGGAACCCTCTCCCCTACCTACCCTTCGTCACCCTCTAGCACGTATCAGTTTTTTTTTCCTCCAGCCGTTGGAAAAAAAGGGGGGTGAAAGCCCGCGCGGGGCTCTCAAGCCCTTTTTCCTCGCAAGATCCCAACCCCTCGCGACGCTGTCGTCGTATTACGGAAATAATGTATCGATATCGTAATAAGGGAATGATTGGATACATCGAGGCTGATATATTCATCGGCAATCCCTAGACCTCGCCCCTTAACTGAGGCTGAGGCCGCGGTCTCGCGTCGACCTATTATTCATGCAACGTATGGGGCTTTTCGAGGTGTCTGGGTTATATCTTCGGGACGTCGGATAACTCGCCATTTTTTTTTTTTTTTGAGGCATTGCAGTTATAACGAAAGGTATAAGGAAGATATCCTCTCCGGGAGACGAGGAATTTGAAAATACATCGCGTTGATCGTTTGCGCGAAAAGAAAATGGTTCGGAACGAATAAAGACTCGTCGGTTGAAGAAGAAATTAACCGGGTTACGGTTAACGTGCGAACGTCTCTACCGAGGGTTGAAATTTTCCCGTGGCGGTGTCCCCGCACACATCCACAGCGCGGTGACTTCGCACCGACTCCGGTCGAGCTCCAAGCGGCGGATACATTATGAACGAAGCTGAGCGCGGCACGCCGTCTAGAAACCTACAAATCAGGAATTCGTATCAACGGAACTCGTCTGGCTCCCCCGGCTTTTCCCACGGACTCTTCCCTGACATTGCACCCTTAACATTTCCCGCCCGTTATAACATCCAAGCTTTTCCACCGCGGTGTGCACAAGCCCCCGGAAGGCCGGATTAAACGGGGAACGAACGATCCCACCCTGGTAATCGGCTCGTCTCGCGATCTCGCGGCCGATGTATAATTTATAAAACGGCATTAAATTGTCTAAATGTCGCGGTACCGTTTCTAGCTCGCGAGACGCTTCCCACTCGGCGAGGGTTATATATTCGTGTATAGCCGTGGTGGTGGAGGGAGGGAGGGTGGGGGAGGAGGTTTGTCTGGCAGCAGGAGGAACATATTAGCTCGACTTAAGGCGTGGCGTAACGATCTCGTGGCAGAACCGTGGCCTCTTATCCCGGCCTCGATAGCTCGAGGATGGAGTTGGAGGTGGCCGAGGGGGCTGTGGGCGAGGGCTGTGGGCACTCGGGCGAAAATAAGTACGAGTTTCAGCCACCGCTGATTGCGAACCATGACTCTTCTTCGCGATGCTCGAGCGCGGTATAAAGTAATGTCTTGTCGAGAGAGAGAGAGGGAGAGGGAGGGAGGGAAGAGAGGGCGGTGGAAGAAAGCGAGCGACCTAGCGACGGGCTGTGAGCCCCGAGGTTGGAGGGTAAGCTTTAAAATCGGCGTCAAACGCGAGGCCACCCTCGGCCGCAAATTTTTATTCATTGACACTACACGGCTGAGCACCCTCCAACCCCCAACCACCGAGGCTAAAAGACGGAGGCGGCTCGAGTGCTTCGGTTTTTCTTCGCTCTCGCTCCGTGATATTGGGGTTGCCCCGAGGATCTCCTTCTTATGCCGCTATTATTCGCATTATATATTGCTCTTATTCCATCCCCCGTTATTCGGCTAATGGATACTTATTGTTTCACTTCTCGAACGGAGCTTGATTATTTTCGGATCTCGATCCTCGCTCGCTCCGAGAAACGATTGGACGGATTTGGCGGTGTGTCCGTCCGGTTTCGGATGGGCGAAGATTGAGGGCAGGGGATGAGAGTTGTCCGAGCCGAAGGAAACTTCATAAATCACTATGTGGACGTACGAAAACGGATAGCGGCCACGCAAATGTGCGAACACGCGTGTGCTTCTGGGGAAGGGGGGGAGATACACGTGGGCCGATTCCTTATTTGCTCTAAAAGGTGAAAGGGAAGAACCGTGCTGGGCGATCTGTCCGTCCGTCCATAGCTCGATGCGAATGGCCTGACCGTTCTCACAGTAAATATATCGAAGTGAATTGCAACTTCGTCCCTAATCCAACCCGAAAACCCCGGGCTTGATCCACGACGCCACGACTGAATTCACCTGAAAATTTATAAGGTCCTGTCGCCTTTTTTCCCGTAATCGTGTGTCCGTAATTTACATCCCTCTTTTTTCTTTTTTTTTTTTTGAAATAACGATTCATGACGATAGAAAATAGTTTTATATCTAATTCCAAATTACATTTATGAGAAACACGAGCGAACGATGATCCAAATTTCAAGAACGGATGATGAAGCGTTATTTTGAATAGATGATGACGAGTGACAGGATTCTTAACGCGATTTTTTCCATGCAAATTTACCTACTTATCCTGGATCGGAAATTTCCCTTTGACCGGGGAGGAGGATACGACGGATTCTTTGCGAGCGGCTGGGACGGTTAACGAATGTATAATTAATCCTATTGCGTTAAAATGATAATGACAGAGGTTTAGCGTTGGCATCGTCGGCCGGACGGAAAAAGGAAACAATCGTAAAGTATCCACGTATATGCGTGTAAAGCCTAGTAAACCTCTTAAGCTTAACTGTAAAGCGTCCAAAGTTACCTTTTAGTGGGTGATTAGCAAAACCGAGCTGACCTTTTCAGCGGCCAATTACAGGAGATTCGGGCATAATCCTATTACCTACATTAGCTCATTATTGCATAACTGTATCTCAGCGTACTGTCCTCGAGCCGCGGCCGCCAGTGGTAGTGGATTTCTATAAATGTCTATTTCAAAAGCACCGTATCCAACCTACCTTGCTATCGCCACACTTGACCGCTACATTCGATCCTTCCTTCGATCGACAAACCTTGGATGCTCGAATAGTCGCCCGAATCGAATCGTCTTTATCGTTTATTCTCGCAGTTACAATTTCGACGACGCGATTTCTCGCGTCCGGAATGGATACGAGAAATACGTTGGCACGACGTGCCGGAGGTAGGCAGGGAGGGGAGGAGGTCCCCTCTTCCGGAGGGGAAGGATTTTCCAAGACGAGGCGCAAAGCTTATCCGAGCGGGGCAGAGATTTTATTTAGATCCCTGGCTATAAATGCGAAACGTTTGACCGGCCAATCAAGCCGGGAGGGGTAAGCCCGAAGGGTGTTAGGACTGTACTATCCGATGTCCACACCTCTGTTGTCAGCTAATGTTCGGCCATTGTGAGGGGTCGCTCGTAAGCGTGGCGATTCCTCGCCTCTTGCGAAGGTGTTGCCACGGTGGAACGTGGCGCGGGACGGAAGAGGGTGAAAAGAAAGGAAGAAAAGGGGGAGGGGTGGAGAAAAGGACGGACGACGAGCACGGCACGTATTAGCGAGAGGAGAGTTTCACGGATTCCGCTATCGCCCCCTTCCCCACGTATCCCACTGGTCGGTGGCTATCGGGTGACGGCAATCCGGCTAAATCTCTTCCACCATAAACGGCTAAACAAAGAGGTCCATTCTTCAGCACGAGCAAACCCCCCTCTGAAGAAAACCGACCTGCCCGCTACCCTTATCGGCCTCCGTCCACCACTCACGATCATCCATCTGGATCTCTTCCTTCCCTGGTCGAGAGCTTCGACGAACGTGATGGTTCTTTTCCCGTCCCATTGTTCCGCCGGATTCTTTCGCGATACATTCAACCCCCTTATTGCAACGGGAATTACTGAATCGTCACCTCTGTGACGAATGAACTTGATCGGGATTGGTATCTGTCGTCCGATTCGATCGTCGCAAGTATCGAATATGCAGTTGAAGAGAATTGGAACTTTTTTTAGAGGAGAAAAATCCTGACGTTGGACCTGCACCTGTTTTTAACTTAATTTTTTAACCAAAGTTGGACAGACTGCGGTGGAGGGAGGGGAAAGGAAGAAGAAAGGGAAGCTTTCTATTTCGCGCAAGTATCATTCGAGGAAGGCCAGATCGAGAGAATGGAAGGTTAAGATCGTCCCTCTCGGTCCATAATAAAAGAAGGCAGATTAATGCGTTCGGTCTTGAATCCAATCAACATTATTCCGACAATAGTCCGCCAGCCAATACCCGTTCTACTCGAGGCTGATATTATCAACAGCCCGCTTACCATCTATTTCTCCGCCCGTAGCCCTCTCCGTTCCGCGCGCGCACACACACACACTTCGTTGGCCCTGCTCTCAACTGTCTTTTCTCCACCCTCGCCCCGCTTCTCGATACTCTCACACCCCTAGACACCTCGCTCGTTCTTAATTCCACCGGCGGATGATAAGTATGCTAACAAGAGAAAGGAGCACCGGCAAAAGGGGAGGTGTGCACCGGGCGGGGCACGGTCGACTTGGTAGCTTAAAGCCAAATTAACGCTACGCTCACATAAACGTCGTACACTTCTTCGTCAATGTTAATGTCTACAGAAGGCCATTAGCCGATCGAAGCCATCGTCGGGAGTATACGGATCGACGTTCGCTAACGCGGAACGCTGCCTCTCCTTCTCCGTGTACCCTTAATCGCCACCGCGATAAATCAGCCGGAGGAAGAAGAAAAAAGAAAGAAAGAAGCGATGCTGGTCGATACGTATCTCGAACATTTTCGAGGGATTTTGATTTTTAACAGAGGCGGGGTTCAGATAGCAAACAAGTTTACGAGTATCTTGGCTACGGTAAATAGGTATTATGTTTGGAATAAGTATTCTTGATCGGTATCTTTCGATTCAATAAAATCGACGAAAGATCAAGAAAGAAAGGGAATATTCGAATAGGAGAGAGAGAGAGAGAGAGGAGGACACGCAAATAGAGATATATATTTCAAGAATCGCCAATTCCACCGCCACCAAGTATTATTACTCTTCTTGTAAAGAAAGGGAAGGGGGTTTCTTTAACGGAGAAGATAAAGCCATGAAAAACTAATATCCATAGTTGCCGATCCATCCGATCTTTGGAGCAGAAAGGAGGCACACGCCGGACACAGGGGGTGGGAGGGGGTGGAGCGTTTCGGGAACCTATAAAGGCGTGTTTTACGAGGGCAGATAATGCGATGAAAGATGCGAACGACGTCCAGTCATGCCTAAAGAGTGTGTGTAACCGGACCTTCCGCCCTTCTTCTTTCACGGTTCCGTCGAAACTCCCCGCGGTTTCGCGGCCTTTCAACGGAGGGTTAAAGAAGGGGAGGGGCTCGCTCCTACGACCATAATATATCAATTTCGTATTCTAATGTCCAGCCGGTTAATTCAAAAAGCGTCGACGCTGCGGAAACGTCGTGAACGGTCGGTGGTCTTGCTCACGCTCTCCGCATTAGGGTGGTCTCGTGCTTCCCTTTCTATCGCGCGTAATGGAAGAAGGAAGAGGGATGGGCAGGGGGAATAGTTCTGATTCTCATTCGCAGCCTCGTCGTCACGTATATGCGCCGCTTATACGTCTCGCCATCAGCTCGCTCGCTCGCTCGTGTCGTAGATAATTGGGGGAGCGGCTGTTTGCGGTCCCGCGGGGATGCTCCCCTCCCCTTCCTGAAAACCGAATGACGTACAATCTGCCAAGGATTTCGGCAAATCGTCCTCGCGAAATTGCGGGAGGAAACAAAGGGAGGGGTTGCGCGAACGGTCAGGAAATGTTTGAAATATTTCACGGATTGTTCAACTTGTTGGTCAATCGTACACTTCGATCGTTCCTTCGATCTTTCTCGTACGGAGGAGGGGGAGAAGTAGTGCTCGTCAATTATTCGGCTCGGCCGAATTTCCAGGGAACGTTGATAAGATTCGCGAATCGCGCCGATGGTCTTGACATTAGGAGAGAGAGAGAGGGAGAGAGAGAAAAAAGCGATGAGTAATCTGTAGTAAAATCCGACGGCGGAGTCGAGTGACGTTAAACTGCGTCGTAGATAGCCGCTTTATAGTCTCGTAATTTTCATCGTAACCGCGGCGGAACGATGCCTCCGCGTTGCCCCCTCTGGCCGATCCTTGCGAACGACGGAAAGAGACGGCGGGACTGGGCTGGAACCCTGGGCCGAGATCGCATTGGGCGAGGGGATGAGAAAAAGGACGAAAGAGTCCTTGGAGTGGCGCGAACTATTAAAAAGCGCGCGTCCGCTCGAATTCTCGCCGGTAGTAAATTACCCGAAAAAAGAAATAACCGTTGAATTCGACCACTCTCCGCCTCTGTCACCGTGCCGCTCAGTTTTCAAACCGCCTCCCCTCTCCCTTCCCCTTTCGCCTCCTCCTTTCTCTAAAGGCCTCGTCTCCTTCTCCCCTCGCAGCTCCCGCAGTTGGGTTGGTCCAAGTGTGGTGGCTCGCTCGAGAGATCGTCGCTCTCTCTTTTCCAGGGTAAAAAACCCTCTCGACGAGGAGCGAGCCGCGGTCTCAGATAAAAAATTAGCCGGAGTTGCAAACGTTTCCACCTTAAATCATATATTTATCGCGACATTAATTCAACCCTTTTAGGTACCCTTTTTTCCTGGCGGCCACTCCGCACCCGGGACCGAAACGCCTCCAACTCATCCCGTCTCCTCCACCTCCTCCTCTTCCTCCTTCTCCTCCTCTTCCTCCCCCTTATGAGGGACCCCACCACTCTTTTTCCACTCGGTTCCGTCCTCGGTCCTCTTCCTCCTTGCCCGGCTTGCGACTCCTGCGGCGAACGACGTCCCGTTAGTCCTCTCCCGCTAATTTCTCAGATTCGAGTATTTTTATGTACCGTCGCGCGAACCTGACGGGGGTAAATCCTCTCGTTTATTATTTAGAAGAGGAGGGATGCGCGTGGGACGTAGGAAGGAAAGGGGATGGTCAGAGGATCTGTCCAGCGCACAGACGAAGGCGTTTACCTTGTCCTCTTCCTCCTCCTCCTCCTCCTCTTTTTGATGGGGATATACGATCTCGTTATCTCTTCTTACTTCGACTGACTCCCTGCGATTATCCTTCTTTACGGTCGGTTTGTTCGATCGTGCATCCCCCTTCCGTACGCGCGTCCCTCTTGTACACTCGTACGCGCGTTCCGCGTGAAGAATCGAATACGAAGGTTCCGGACGGGATCCAGGATTCTTTAACCATTCTGATCTTTTTTCCTTTTTTCGTTATTTAGGTTTATAAATTGCACCCTTTTGTCTCCGTTCGAAGGATCGTCGTTTTCGCATCAGGCGCGATCCGTACGTGTATATCCATACGCGACTTTTTCGCGCGGGAAGATGGAGGATGTTAGAGGAGTACGTTTGAAAATTTATAGAACCGTTTTATATCGTACAAAGTACGAGGTTCTACACTCGTGCAGCATGACGTAATCAAACGCCATCGAATCTACGAGAACGCATTACTCACAATGAAATAGGAAACGAGACGTATGTACATTAGAACCCCAGCGCAACGGTTGTTTACTTAATAAATACATATTTAGTATATGCCACGTACACAAGCCTCGGCAGGCCGGCTGCGCCTATTTTTGCTCTCAGTTTTGTTGTCATAGGACCGGGCGATGGGTTGCGGCCACCCCTCGTTCCGCTACCATCGGGTTTCCAACCACATCTAGTAGACGTTGGACAATGGGAACGGTTAAAGGTGGAGGAGAATCTGTCTCGAACGATTCTTCGTGCGCGATAAAATTAGTATCGTTCCTTTAAAGTCTGCTAATGAAATTTCTCCTCGTCATCTTTTTGCTCGAGGCGTAGGGGAAGGGAGGATGGGATTCTTAGAAAACGTAGTCGTATAATTCTTTCAATCGCTTATTCTTCGTTTATTCCTCTTCTCTCTCTCTCTCTCTCTCTCTCTCTCTCTCTCTCTCTCTCTTTTTTTATTTTTTTTTATTTTTTTCTCTATCACATTTACAACACGAGAATGGAGGTAATTCCTGGCGTATCAGCGGAAAATTTTGAAAGCATAGCTGTACGCGGTACCAATTGTCGCGCGTTTGAAATACGAGTGAAAGGAATATTTTAAGGACACGCCGTTTCGAGGAATATTTCGTCCCCCATTTCCGGTTCGCCTATACAAACTTGAGCCGGTGGTTCAGGTTGCGTCAGACAACACGTGTACACACGTATCTGCGGATCGATGTGTGCGACCACCTCCTCGTGTCCGTGTGTAACCAGTCAAGAGCGGAATATTCATAATTTATTAGTGAGCCCGTGAATCGAACGGTTCGAGTGCGGCTGAAAGAGTCACAGTCGAACTTATATTCCACTTATCGCGAGAAATATCTGCTCGTTAGATCCACAGTGCTAAAGAATCATTTTCTCAACGTTTGTTCCAATTTCATTCGTAACGTTCCATAACCTAACTGTGTCCACGAAATCTTCGATTCTTTGCTCGAATAGAGGGAAACGTCATCGATCCCTGTTCCGAGTATCCATGTATTAATTAATCCTTGTATCAGCATTATTAAAAAAAAAAATCGGTCGTTGTAATAAAATCTTCTCGTCACTGATCGAGACTGATATCGAAACAAGTCACACGCCTCGGGATAAAATCCTCGTTTCCTCGGGCTGGAAAAATGCAAAATTGACCGGTCGGATACTAACGACCGCGAGGTTGGTCGGTTATCGAAGTCGGTCGGCAACGAAGTCGGTCGACCAGCCGCGCTTGTCACGAAGTTAGGCGTCGCGAACAGCCGCTTGCCAAACAACCGTGCGACGATGCGTAATGTTCGAGCACAGACGAGCATATGGGACGAGAAGAGCATAAGGCAAAAGAGAGAGAACAGGCCAGGCCAAGCTAAGCCGAGGCAGCCAGTCAGCCACACAGCAACGGTATACAACGTGCCTCGTATATGATGTACTGGTTTGCCTGGCGGCGGTGGGGTCAGGGACGTGACGAAGGGTGGGTGTTACGGTGGAGCGAGAGGGGCAAAGTCTTCAGACACGACTGTGGGGTAGGGGAGGAGGACAGAGAGGCCGCGATAAGTGGGGAGGGGGAGATGCCGACAGAGAAGGTAGGGCACACACAAGAGTAGAAGACTGTTTGGCAGGGAGGGGAGAGAAGGGAGAGCTGAAAGCAGGCCTGTTGGTTGGTTTCAACTATATTTGTTTATATTTACACAATAAGCAACAGCCTCGCCGGTTGGGCTGCTTGGTATGCCTGTGCCGCTTTTAGTGTTTAGTCCTCGCTACTCGGTCGCCGCGTGAACGTTGCTTTTCGTCTTCTTTACGGCGTCGCCTGTTTCCTCCTCTCCTTCTCCTCCTCCACCATAGTTCTCGTCCTCCTTCCATCGCATTCGTCTGCACCGCCTTCTTCTTCGTCATTCCCTCGTTCCATCCGTTTTCTTTTCGTTTCCTCTCCTTTTCCTCTTCTCTCTCTCTTTCTCTCTCTCTCTCCCTCTCTCCCTCTCTCCCTCTCTCTCTCTCTCTCCTTCCCCCTTTTTTCTCTTTCCATCGCGAGTTTCATCCGCGCACACGAATTTTGACGGCTCCTTTGCGCGGTCCACGTGCGTGTACGTCGTACCCCGCGTCGTCGTTTCCTTCAAACTTGTGTTCTTTCACCCTGTGCGTGCGCGAACGGTGACGCCATTGAATATCGTGGCTTCGTTTCGAGGTTATAAACGAGAACAAACGAGCAAATTCGTGTGAGTTTGTGGTGAATATTGTTTTTGGTGGAAAACCCGGACACGATTAACGATTAATACGCGTGTTCGTTGATGCGCCAGTTGGAGATTCGGCGTACTTCCGGCCCACAGTGAATCCTCGTCGTTGAATTCTCTCCTTCTCTCTCTATTTCTCTCCCTCTCCCTCTCTTTCTCTTTCTCTCTCTCTCTCTCTCTCTCTCCCCGCGAATGGTGTCCGTGTTCAACGTGTGCTCTTCTATCTGCGACGTTATTATTTTTTCTCTCTCTCTCTCTCGCGTCGCGAAAAGTGTTGCTCATCGTGGCGTATCGAGAAAAGACGTCCTTGTCGCGAAGAGACGCTTCGTGTGTATCGCGCTTCCATGAATTCCAAGCTGGCCGTTGGACGTTTGAAATTGGGGACCAAGGACTTTTCTTAAAGTAAGCAAATCTTTGCAAACCGAATAATTCTGTTTACACGAAAAAACAGGGGTACTACACCGTTGTACATTTTTACTTGGCCGTCACGCGAGACTGCAAACGATAGAATATATTATTAGCGGTGCGTTTGTGTGTGTGTGTGTGATGCGTATTTGTGTGCCGCCAGCCAAACATTGTTGCCTTTGCCTCGAGTGTATGGAATCACATGCGTCATACGTGATCTAAAATTGTTCGCCCGCCGAGGGTAATATCGTATAACAAAAGCACATTTCGCACAGATCTTCATAGAATCAACGATCTTTTCCTCTCTTTCTCTCTCTTCTTCTCTCCCTCTTTCTCTCTATCTCTCTTTCTCTCTTCTTTCGACACGATCGTTATTATAAACTTACGCGTTTCGCGAGTGAGAAACATCTTTTTCGCGAACGATGGCGGCGAATTCGTTTGCCGGTCGAGAAATTTCGCGGCGTGACGTAATAACGAGAATCGGAGTTCAACAACGGTGTTCAAGTTCAGTGCACCAAAGGAAGCCAGCAGACCGATTGACGTAACGATGATCGTGATTTCAGGACGATGGCATAATGGATCATGACACAGACGGAGACGGAGCGATCAACTTGTCAACGTCACAGCGACCCTCCGCCGCCACCACCCCTAACGGTGACACCCCCTCGTACGGCCAAGATCAACAAGACAACGACCAGGTAAGGAATTAATCTCTGGAAATTTGCTTTCGATAAGATAACCGTGTGGATCTTCCTACGGATCCGTGAAGCGTTTCTACAATGGTTCCAGGAATGATTTCATTCAAAACGATACGATTTCTCGTTTCGATTTTCGAAAAGATACTTATCGATACGACAAGTATCATTATTTTTTTCTTTTTCTTTTTTTTTTTCTTTTCCCCTCCCTCAATCGAATTTACGTGGAACGCGGAGATAGAGTTATTAATAACCGACGACTTCACTCCATAAACAGTACTAATTTTAGAAGCAAACATCTGCTTACGTACGATAAAGAGGAACACGGTCGCCAAGACGTCCGGTTAGACTCATTGATTTCTCGGAATAGAAGAATCTCGGAGCGATAAGAGGCTACGATCTATCCCTCTCGTATCTCAGTCCTGCGGGTCTCGTAGGGAATCGAAAATGAAATCGAACCGTTTCAAACCGCCGCATCTCGCGCGTCGATACACAGGCTGGTAAACGAGTAAACCGATAACGATCCTCTTCGAGGAGGGTTCCGATTTTAAAGCGAAACTTTTTCTTCCTTCTCCCTCTCTCTCTTTCTCTCTGTTTCTCGCGGTATAAGTTTTTCGAACGCGATACTTGAGACGCGTTTGACACCCGGCCACCATAAAATCGAGCCCCCTGATTTCAAATTCAATTCGAAATCCCGCGTTCGCGGGTGAACGCAATATACCGTTCCGGGTAGCGGCGCGAGCGTCGTCGAGGGAAACAAATGTTTTATGGCCCTTAAAGCGGCCTTTTCGACGGTTTCCTTTTCGAATAGGGGGACGAATATGGTCGCACGCACCTTCCAGCCCAGGTATAGAGTCACCTTTGGAATGCATATATATATATATATGTATATACGTGACACACGGTTTTCCCTGACTCGTGTGCCTCTTTATCGTCGGGCAAACATTGTCGAGTTTTCAAACAATTTCAAAAAATATATCTATATATATATATATATATATGTATGTATAATGCATAAACAAATAAAAAAGACGAAAACGATTTCTCATTCGTTTTCAGGAAAGATCGATCGGGATTATTAATATATTTTGAAACATTTTTTTTAATCCCCATATTCTCCCATTCATTTTTCCATCAAACGTTGGATATTCAACGTTTCACCCCATTCGTGCGCGAGATCGGTCGATAAGTTTTCTTTCATCGATAACGCCCACACCACCGGTAGAAATAAATTATTTTAATAATCGCTTGGGACACATTAGCCGGGGATATTTTTATTCGTACACCGCGTTTACGCGCTCGTGTGCGTAGATAGTAACGGTGAATATCAAGTTCACGTGACGCACCAGGTAAATACGTGTGTACCACCACGGGCCTGTGAATTACACGTGCGACACGTACATCTGCTCGCCTGTTGGTTACGTGTAAACAGAGATTCGCTTATCGTCGGTCTGACACGTATACATAAGTGTATCGAGGAAAGAGAGGAAGGGAGTGAAAGGGGAAGAACAGAGAGGGAGTGAGAGAGAGAGAGAGAGAGAAGGGATATTTTTAACGATACATCGCGTGGTCTAATTTTTCGACGAGTTTTTGTTTAATTCGTTCGTTTGATTCCCGGCTAAAAGCAAGCTGGAAAGGTTGCATAAATAGAATCATCGCCAGCTTGCATGTCAAAACTGTCGCGAAAAGGTAATCGAATCGTTATTTCTCGTTATTATTACTTTTCGACGTATCGAGAACGTATCGATCAACGATGGACGCGTTCGTTCGGTAAAATATATTAGACGATACGTCTACGATCGTAGTGGCGAAAGGGCTTGGGGAGATCGTGAGATTCGAGGCGATTCGAAGATCGAGTTTTGAGAAACTATCAAGTTCTGCTGACCATTCGCCAGCTCGACCGCGACTTCCTGTCCTCGTCCATTGTCCCATAGGGAGAGAGGGAGGAAGGACCAGTCTTGCTACCCGCCGTAACTTCAACGCCAGTGCTGATGTTCCAACTCTGCTAATACCTTCAATTGTTTTCCTTGCTCAATTATTTGCAATTACACTCTGCCCCTCCCTTCCACGTTTTCATTCTCGAACGGATATAGATTCACGGACAGATATTATCTATCTCGGTCTACCTCGTTCTTTTACTTCGTTTCATTCATCGTAACGTGAGTCGTAATCGTGGAGTCGAACGGGGTTAGAAAATAGAAAAATGAATCAGAAATTGGAATACGGATCGCGTCGATCCATTATCCCTTATCAGAAATTAATTAGAACTAGCGCGAAGATTGACGCGAAACTTGCAGAGGGACCGGCCACACGAGTTTAAACTTGAGATCTCCTCGAGCCTCGCCTTAAGTTTCCATCAGGTTTCGATCCGATTCCCGCGAAACAGCGATCCGTTTATAATTTAAGGGGTTTCGAGGTTTGCTCGAGAGACGTCGAAGACACCGAAGCTCGACGGGGACCGGAATCGAGAACCGGATACGTTGCCGATCATCGGCTACAAATGAAATTAACAATCCATGTGCGAAAGCGTTAACACGTGTATTTGCGGAACGTCGAATCAATCGGATCGAATGGACGGATCCTATCAATCGTATTTTAAACGAAATAAGATATCCGTTAAATAATGAATCCGCCGATTTCTCTCGGGTCGGGACGGGAGTGTGGCGCGCGCGGATTAGCCTGACCCGCGAAAAATAAAGTGTCCTCCGACCTGTATCCGTTTTGATGAAACGCCGCGCGGCTAAACTCGGTTTGTAGTCGCGAATACGGCGATTTGCCGCCGTTAATATTAGCCCGATAGTCGATACCGCGAACATTTTGAAATCCGTTGGACGAGAGGGGAAGGGTGTGCAAAAAATAGAATTCGACGAATCGTTTCCTGTCGCCTCGGTTTAATACATCTCCCTCCCTCCCTCTCCCTCCTTCCAATTTCGCCCTTTCGGAATATATATCCCGCAACACACCTTTAACACACCAAGAGAGTGTTACACCAAGTTGGGAAGGAGAGGAGGAGGAGGAGGAAAGAACGCATTAAAACGTCACGAGCCCTGCCCCCTGCTCCCTGCCTCCACTCCCATAACCCCCTCGATCAACTTGGAATTCGTGATCACGACGTCGGAATTCCCTGATTAAACAAACTTTCGCCGGTGTCGATATTTCATTAGAATCACGGGGGGCCGTTTATCTCCACGGTTAATATCCAAACCTGGTCCGTTCCCGTGGACCGAGGAAGGATCGAAAGGACCTCTCTCTGCCCCCTCCTAAAGGATAAGAGCGGCACCACCGCAGCTCGGCTATTGACGAGGAGGAGATGGCCTCCGCGCTCCTCCCTTGAAATGCAAAAAAGGGGTTGCTGGCTGGTGGTGGTGGTGCTAGTAGTAGTAGTAGTAGTAGTAGTAGTGGCGTAGTAGGCGAGAAGAAAGGAGAGGATGCGCTTGGATAACGGGGGAGGAGGAGGAGGGGGACGGGAGAGGAGGGCGAAGGACGAGAACGAGAAATAGAGGAAAAAACTGGGTGGAAGAAGGTGGGCGGTGATGGTGGAACGAAAAGAAAGGATGAAAGACGAGTTCTCACCTCCGATTCCCCTCTTTCGCCTCGCAAATTGCGGATAGGCTGTCCTTTCCAATCAACCTGCCCTGCTCCCCGTCCCGCTCCCCCTTTTTGCTGCCCAATTCTTCCCTCCCTCGCTCGCTCGCTTCCGTTATACTTTTCCACCCTCTTCGCGCTACCCCCGCACCCCCGCATTCCTGTAGGAAAACTTCAGGCTGCAGCTTGATCCGCATCCTACCGCTTCTCCCATTCTCTTTCTCTCCGGCTCTTTCTCTCACGAAAGCCAAATCCCGTCGTAATTTTTTACGTAACACGCTTCGCTATGAATATCGATGCCCGGGGAATTAAGGAGGGCACGGTTTTCCGTAATTGAAAGAATTTTTGTCGTGCTGAGCCAGCTGGCCCGCGCATAAAAGGAGGTTCTCGCGTTTCCTTCGCCCGCGTTTCTTCTTCTTCTTCCTCCTCCGTCACTTTTTTCCTTTCTTCCTTTTTCTTTCTTTCTTTCTTTCTTTCTTTCTTACATCTTCTTTCTTTCCAGAGAACGAAGAAAGGGGTGTTTCTCCCGTTCGCGCGACGTCGGATGACGACTGTGACGAGGATTTTAATAAATTAGTGAAACGATCCGCTGACTGGCGACTTCTTCTTCTTCTTCTTTTTTTGAGTGACGGAAGCGGAACGGGATGCTTTCCTTCCTTATTTCGTTTCTCGTTTAATTTTCACTCCTTTGGAAAACCGTGCGACAGATGATACTTGATCTCGGTTATATTTCGGTTCGAGTGTTTCGATTCTATCGGCTATCGAATTCCCCAAATATCAAATTTTACGGTGATAATCGTTTATTTTGATCGAACGATGCCGAATCGAAGAAATACCCATAATATATCCACGATGTCCATAAACAAGTTTGTTTATGAACAGGTTACATCGGTCTCTGTAATCGGACTAATTCGATCGTTAACGACGTAAATTAGCAACGATTAAGAAGAAACGGGAAATCCGAGGTATTTATTTTGGTAGCGTGCCAAATGTTTCGGCGATGTCTGTCAATTTCTGGAATATTCAATCAGCCAAGGAACGGTCGGCGCTAGATAGAAGCCAAGGGAGAATTCAAGTTCGCCACAACATCGCGACGTCTCGCATAGTCTTGGAAGTCTCGGTTTTATCTACATTATTAACCGGTTGAAACCTCACGGCTGTGTACTTAAATCCAATCTAGAAATCCCACCCTTCTAGTCTCCCACCTTACTACCCTCGAGGGGCGAAGGTCGACAGAGACTGGCAAGGGCGATTACCCTCCATTATTCACACGCTCGATTCCTGCCGCTGAGTGATACCTGAGAAAATCTAGTCGAACATCCTCCCAAATTTCAACGATATCTAACGGAGATGCCTCTCTTCCATTTTCTTTTTTTTCCCCTCCTCCGCCATTCCCCTCTCGTTGCACGCGATTACGTTCGCGATAGGATTTTCAAGGGAGCAGCGATATAAACCTTTCGTCGAACGGAATGTATTCGAAAAATATTTAAAAAAGATGGGGGGAAAAGAGATATATCGTGAAATTTCTTTCTTGTCGCTCCTCCTCCGATCAATTCGCTTCGGAATGCACAAGAATCGTAGACGATACTACCAGAAATTAATCATCCGGAATTTTTTCTTTTTTTCCACAGTTTACAATAACGGCGTACATATATTTCCCTATCCATATATATATATATATATATATATATATATATACACATATACGCTCCTCTCCTCCCCGTCAACGTGTCAACCAAACAGTCCACGAGAAACAGTTAGGTAACGAGTCGTGTCACGTCGATAGAATGGCGTCGATGCGATTCCCGAAGTTTTTATGATCGGCTTCGCGTCGGTTGACAAAACTACGAGGCTCCGGTTGGCCACCTGAAATAACTGGCGAGAGAATCGCGGCCAAACATTTCGTGTCGCTCCGTGTAAACACCATTGAATACCGCTAAATCTTTGCCCCGTCTCTCTTTCGCCTCGGAAATCTCAAACATCGAGGGGATTCTACGCGAAGTACACCTGAAACAACTCTGTTCCCACGTCGCATCGATCTTTAAACATCGCCCCCGTTGTCTGCGCCGAGTTTTAATCCCCCGTCGCGCGTCTTTTCGCATCGTATAATTATTTTCGCGGATCGGCGCGAATTTAAAAGAAGTTCGCCGAATGGATAACGATATATAGCCAATTTGATAGAACGGTACGTATTTAAACGGACGGGTATTTTTTCACGAAACGTAGCCGAGTTATTATTAAGCGTTATGTACACCGTTGTATACATCGCGCGTTGAACATTTTCACATCTGTTCGGTTTTATCTTGACGAGTACACGCGCCGTTCCCCTTATCAGTTTTTATCACCGAGAACAGTGGCGTGGCAATGCGTGGATTTCGTCCTCGCTTTTCTCAATTTCGACGTATTTCTTCCTCTCTCTCTCTCTTTTCGGAATCGAGCATCGATTTCGGGTATTTCGTCTTTGTTGCTTCTTGTCTTGGATCAGTCGGGACATTTATGAATTGGAAGAAGATAGTCTCGAGCTCGGTAACTCTGCCGGTTAACGGCGGCAGACGGTGAAATTTAATTAAAAGCACGCGCGATGATTATTTGCGGAGGCGGCGTTTATTTTGGAAATTGCGAATCCTCCCACGGATCCAGTTCGCTCCTCGCGAATCCTCGAGTCGTCGGTTGGCAGGGGGAGGGGACGATGGAAGTTTAAGAACGATAACACCTTCGGTCGAACGAATAAATACCACGGTTATCGATATTCATAGATTTTGTTGGAAAGAAAGAAACGATCGGGGAGGTTACGATTACGGGGAACGCTGGACGAGGGAGATTGGAGGGAAGGGAAAGGGATGCAACGACGCGAGGGGCGTATTTAACGAATTAGAGGACACAGGGAAGGGTTGGAAACTGGCATAAAAAGAAAAAGAAAGAAAGAAAAAAAAAGAACGTGCATACGGTATGGGAAGGGAGAGAGAAAGAGAGAGAGTTTGTGGATTGTCGAGGAATCCGGTTGAAGGGAAATGAGGGAAGAGGGATGAAGAAGAAAGAGTGGTTTCGCGCGAGGGACAGAAATAATGTGAAAGAGAGAGGGGGAGGGGAGAGAGGGAGGCACGTCGTGGCAAGAGTAGCAGGGATGGGGGTGAAGCGTTGGCTAGAATAAACACATAGATGTTTTCTTTGTTCCTCTAAACTAAACAACCAACGAGGAATCTAAACAGAGGCCAGAACCCAAATTCAATTTGGTCGCCGCCTCCATCTCTACCTTCGGCTGTTCTACGGACGAAAGGTATCCTTCCACCACCCCCTCCCCCACTTTCGTTCGCTCTGTCTTTCTCACCCCGTGCTCACCCTACTCCGTTACACCCCCATGGCAGCCTCTCACCATTGTACACTTAACGCCGCCAGGATGGTACCTAATATTTACCACGGTTCTCTTATACAGGGTGACCGATCCCACACACGCGAGCCTTTAAACAATACACGGCTGTAGTTTAATACCTAAGTAAGCTTCTATCGAACCAACGTGCGCGGCCAAAGCGGTCGCGGGAGGGGGAGGGAGCTATTTTTCTTGCAAATGACGGTGAAGAAAAGTCGACGTTAATTAATCGAGCCCCTCTTTAACGATTTGCATTACACGCTGCTCCCTTTTTTTTTTTGCTATCTATCTATCCATCGCTTTTACCGTCGAACACGCGAAAATTCTTTGGATCCAACCGATCAAACTTGTTACACTTGTCGTTAACAGGGAAGGAGGGAATATTGTATATATAGTTTATTTTTTACTTTCTTTTTTTCTTTTTTTCTTTTTGGCTCGATCCTCAACGAATTGGACGCGCATCTCGCTCGACACGCGATCGTGAAACCCCCGTACCGATTGGTAATGATAACCGAAGGGGAGGAGGGACACGCGATAATCCGCGGACAACAGAAGGGGAAACGATTCTCCCTGCTCTTCAAACAAACTCCTTCCGAAACTTGCACAGAAGATCGCTCACTCTGGTTATGTTATTTAACAAAGCGTTATAGAAGGCCTGGTTGCGATATCACGTATTCGACGCGATATAGAAGAGAAAGAGAGAGAAGGAGAGGGGGAGAGGGAGAGAGAGGCTGCAATGGACGCGGTCGTGCACGCGCAAAAGGTACGTACGTAAATAGCGGGCACGCCTGGTCTCTCGCCGGGCAAGAAAAATATAACAACGAAGCGAAAGTCTATTAGGATTTTCATTTCCTGAATAAATAAAACTCGTCGAATCGTTTAATACCACGGAGAGGAGTTGGCCGGCACGTGCACGCGATAATCCCAGCTTCTCGTCCGAGAATACCGATCGAGTATTTTCGCGCGTGCACGTGGAATCCAACGCGGGTGTTTCGTCAAGTTCCTACACCCTCTTGTACGCCCACTCCACCCTTCCGTATCTGTCACGTACGTGCACGGAGAGAGGCCGCCTCCCCCTCCCTCCCTTCACCTACGCTGTCTGGTGAGAAGCGGCGGCGTACAATGCTGCCGATCATGGAGAATTTACGATTGGCAGCGTTAACCGTGAACTGGAACGTTAAAGCGTCGAGTTTGTTGAAAAATACCCATGCGCATCCCGCCCCCTTGTGTACCGACCAAAGAAGCATTCGATCGTTGGAACGAAACCCCATCGTTTGTTTGTCGAACGAGCCGCGCGACTCCCCCCCCTCCTCTCGTACCCTCGATGTCCCGCGCCACTATTTCATCATATGTACCACCCCAATTCTCTATTTGCACTTTTACCTACTCGTATTCATTCGCGAATGTCTTCGTTTCGCCGATCACCTCTCACCCGCGCACGAAACAATCTCCCGGCGGTTTGTCGGCCGGTATCGGTAAATCGTATCGAGAGAGGAGAAAAAGGGAAAATCTAACGGCCCCTAACGATAATTCGGATCGATCTCGTTATTAACGATTCGAGGGGATGTAATAGGGGTTAGGGGAGATGGGAAGGGAGGGGGCGGGACGTTTTCGTTCGGTCGATCAAACGGGATAGGGATCGGTTGCGAAAAGGGGGCAATTTCGCGTCGTGTTACGGGATTTCTGCTCGTGTAAATCGCGGATGAAATCGAAGGAAGGATCGGTTTTGAAGGACAGGTAGGAAGGAGCGAAAGGGGGAACGAAGACCGGATGGGTTTGGGGGATGGGTTTTTGAACAAGTCGAGGGAGAGAAAGAGGAAAAAAGAAGAGGGAGGGGGGAGAAGTATAGAATTAAAAAGAATATCTCTCTCGCTCTCTCCGCGAGTCGCGATGCCGAGTTGTAGAGTAACATGCAGGTCCTTCTCATCCCTTGGCCGGAATAAATGCGTACATCCCTCCATCCTCCCTTGTAATAATCCCTTCCGGTTAATCTGCTCCAATGTAGCCTGCAGCGGGAGTCGGTATCCGATGAACAGGAGCGTGTGCACGCTCTTCTATCATCGAGCTCTGCACGTCGACGAAAGCGCCGGTTTCCTCTGGTACACACTTCACTGGTTTCGGGGGGAGGGGAGGGGGGAGGAGATGTACGAGGGGGAGGGTGCCGACAGACCCCCTTGTTCTTTCGCGAAAAACGAATAAATAAATATATATACATACTCGCGATCACCCCCACGATTCAGGGTTCGTTGTATGGTGGTGTGCACGGCCGAAAAAGAGATATCACATATACGCGTCCGACGTTTCCAATGGGGGGAAACGGTTGCGAGAAAAAGAACGACGAGTAACCCTTGATACTTTCTCTCTCTCTCTCTTTGTCTTCCCATTTAGGGCGAAAGAGCGTAGATGTTGTAAATTACAAGTTTAGTTTGCGTTGCCTTGAACGCGTACGCGTGTATCGGTGGGAAGCGTGGCGGAGCGAAAGTGAAGAGGTATTTTTTCCTTACGAATATGTATGGTCCCCTTCGCGCAAGCACGGACCGCTTTTTAATCGGATCGCTTTCAACCGTTGCTGGTGGCGCCGAGTCTTTCCCCGAGATTATTTAATTGGCCGGCGTATCGTTTGTTTCGCGATAAATAGGCGAAATTTTTTTGAAAGGGAGGGAATATCCGTACAGGAAGGATGTACTCGTGTATTTTAGAACTTTTCCTTGTCTCCTTGTAGAAAAAAAATATCGGGGATCGTTGTACGCGAGAGTGTAACGATTCGTGCGAGGAGCTCGTTTAAAAACGTACGAAAAAAAAATAAAAAATAAAAAATAAAAAAAGAGAGGAGATTTGGTGATTTCAGAGTGGGATCGTGGGAAGAGGGAGGGAGGGGGATCTTGAAAATCGACGTAACAACGAAACGATCCTTCCGTTTCCGGTGTGTAACGGAATTCTCTCGTTTCTCGAGAACCCTCATCCTTGCGAGGAACGTGCAAAATAAATCCGGACAACGCGTATCCGTGCATGTTCCTCAAAAATAGCGACCCTCTCTCCTGAAGTTGGACGAAAAATGGGGGAGGGGGTGCGGGCGCAAGAACGGGGGCAAAAAAGGAAGGACAAACGGGGCTTCGTAGTTTCGCCTAGTATCCGAGCGCAAATATAGACTCGTGCAAACAGGTTATGCTCGAAATTATAACGAGTGTCTCGCCCTTCCTTCCTCTCTCCCTCCCTCTCCCCTCCTCCTCCCCTTTTCCCTCCCAAACTCACTCTCTTTCTCACCGTGTCACGACAAAAATGTACCCCCGTATATCTATAAACAAACGTATCTAGTACCTTCGCCCACACTCGGTTTTCGGAGGGAGGAACAGGGAGGAGGTAACACGATCTCTCCACCGCCTGCTCCCGTCCCAGGGTAAAGAATGTTAAGTAGCCCGCCCTCCTCTCTGCCCTATACCTATACCTCGCGACTTCCGACCACCGACCTTTCCCTTGCGCTCCTTCGTTCCCCGTATTTTCATCTATCCGTGTAAATGTACTTAGCGTGGCCGCCCCCGCACTCCACCCCGTCCCATCTCTTTTAGCTAGCTTTATTACGCGAATTTGGAAGCGGTGTAGTAAGCGACTACTGCACCGCGGGTGAAATAGGAGAAAGATAGATAGATAGAGGAAGGAGGGAGGGTGGATGTGGGAGCCGGAGGCAGGGAGAGGAAGTAGATGTACGTTTCGCGAGAGGTACGGGGTTTCGCTTTGAGGGGGTGGGTGGCGGTGGTCGAGGAAGGGAGAGGAGCGGGGGAGGGGGAGGCGGTGGCTGGGTAGCCACTGTACCATGCCAAGCCCTGAGAGGCCGCCTCTTCATCCCCTGGATATGCATTTTCTGCCCCCTACCATTCCTCACGAGCTACTACCCCGCTTCTATGATATCCTCTGTCGGGTCCCTCTTATTGCTCACGCTCATCCACACGCGTTCTTCCCTACGTGTGTACCGTTTCCTCAACCGTGTCCATAAGCGTGTGTGTAGGAGGATGGATGGACGTGTGCACACGCGTCGTGTCGGCGAATTCGCCGGGTTCCTCCTCGCTGCGCGTCGTCGTATGCTCGCGCGCTTATGTGCGTCCAAGTCGAATACGTCCGCGAGAAAGTCTCTCTCTCTCTCTCTCTCTCTTTCCTCTCTCGTGCGAGTTTACACGTTTGAATCGTGTGAGTGAGCACGCTAGGCGCACGCTAACTACGCTCACGTGGTAACCGTACTGTTAATTCGGTTTACGACCGGCTATCAAGGATATAAGAGAAACGAACGACCGCGGAGTTACGCCATTTCGGAGGCGACACCGACCTCTGTCTTTTGCACGCGACTCGTTTTTTTCTCTCTCCTTTTTTACACGTCCATGCGCGAAGAATCGGCCCACGCTTTTCCCACCATTGTTGTTGTTTCCAGAATTCGTGGATTTATATTCGACGCGCTTGATTATCTTTTAGGGTGAAGGGAAAAAATTTAATCGCAACGAAATAGGAATCGCGCGATTCCTCTCTCCAATTGTAACTGTAGTTTCTTTTTAATTGCTTCTTTTTTGCTTTTTTCTTTTAGTAAAATTATGAGAGAGAGAGAGAGAGATTAAGGATCGTGCTATATATTTGCCAACGATAATCTGTTTCTGGATTTTCAGAATAATAAATGATTTCATAAATCACGATAAAACCCAGTCACTGTTACGACTGTTCTAAGACGTAGCAGTGGTTACAAGTTTCGCGAAACACAATCAGGTAAACGACGAGCTTATCTAGCACAATAAACTAGATACGATAAAGCCGCTAATAATTTGCGGTTATCGCGAGCGTAGATAGTGTTTGCGTCAAATCCTTTACTGTTTTCCTTCGCTTTTCTCATTACTACAAACAATTATCGCGCCGCAGTGAATTTAATTCTTCGGTCGCATCGCCTTGATAAAACGTTAATTCTCGAAGACAAGCGTGTTTGCGTGCATCGCGTAAGGTCGGGCGTATACGGTTAAGCAACCAGATATCACACCTTCCGAATGTATCAAAGAACAGCACGTCCGATATCTGAGAACACTGAATGCAGAAGCTATTTCTCGGAATTGTTTTCACACTTAAGATCGAGGCGCACACCTACACACCGTACACCTTCTCCTAGTTCCTTCCTAGAAATCTACCTTTATATTAAATTCGCATCGCGGCAAAGCGACTTTTGTACCCCAACTTGTTGTACGTGAATGCAAATTTTCATCGTGTCCGCGATATAACTCCGCGTATGGTAATTGAATTGAAATGCAACGTTCGAAATCGTCGTTAAAGAGAGGAAAAAAAAAATGTCGTTTATTTTTCTTCGACATGTTGTTAAAAAAGAAGAAAAAGAAGAAGAAGAAGAGGAGGAGGAGGAGGAGGAAAAA
The DNA here is from genome assembly GCF_029169275.1 of Apis cerana. Lineage (NCBI taxonomy): Eukaryota > Metazoa > Arthropoda > Insecta > Hymenoptera > Apidae > Apis > Apis cerana. The sequence continues at coordinate 5,503,637 of NC_083864.1, read as the reverse complement.
AAGATAAACAATATTTTCGTAGAAGAAGGATAAACCATCTTCCGCCTCCGGGCACAAGAGCAAGACGTGCGCGACGACGCTCTTTCTTCTCGTTACATGTTAACACGTGTTGTTTATCATACATCACGTATCGCCGAGGCCAGTGTACATAAAGCAAAACGTCGCTCGATGGCGAATCGCTAACACACATAGTGGGGAAAGGTGTTACCTCGGTACCCCGCTTGTGTGTGTGTGTGTGTGTGCACGCTTGTATCGTTGAATCTAGTAATGCGTCGGCCCAACTTGTGTTGTGTGCTTGTCGTCCACGTCGTGGCGACACATCGTAAATCTGCAACGTTGCTCGGTGTACAGTTCGAATTATATTTTTGCCAGTCGACCGAACGACGAGAACTGCCGTTACATCACCGCTCTCTGATCGTGATTTGTCGTCGCCTCGTAAAACGTTGCCGCAATACCTCGCGCCTCGTTTCGTTATACATCTCGAATATTCGCCCCGTTTATAACAATATCCTCGCTCGTTATCGAGAGAGGAGTAGGGAAATCATCGCGAGCAAGATTCTTCGTTTGTCGCCCCTTCCCCCCTCCCCGTAACCAACAGAGTAACCCATTATCTCTCGGTCTCTGTTTCAACTACACAACCTCCCGGTATCTCCGGGATCTTCCAATTGGACCTTAAATTCCTTTTACTTCCGGCCGAACGAGTCCGGTGAAAAAGGTTTAAAACGATTTATCATCCGTGAATCGTGCCGCGGTCAGGCGCTTCTTCCGCAGAGCGGAGCGAAAGTTTCGCAGCCACCGCGGCTCATCTTGTCTCGTTCCTTCCCTCCCTCCTTTCTCCCTCCTCCCTTCCGCCCTTAAATATCCAACATTTCATTTCATTCTTTACCCAGATCCGCGTCGTTGGTACGGGATTCACGCTCGGCAAGATTCGGGAAGCCGTCCGCTTCTAAAGATTCACCGAAGAACTGGTGGAAAGGAGAGGGGGAAGGGGATGGAAAAAAATAAACGGAAGATTCGAATGGAGAATTATCTCGGAGATAAAAAAAAGGAAAGGGAAGGGAGTGGATAGTAGTGCTCGAGAGGTTTCTAATCGAATACCTGCAGTTCACCTTAATATGCCGACCGAATCGTCGAGCTACTCGAATCGAGCAGGAGGTGACGATGCGACGAGCAAAGGGAACACCGGTTTTAAAGAGGAGACTTAGAGAAAGAGGGAGGGAGAAAGAGAGAGAGAGAGAGAGAGAGAACGGTAGCCCACTTCGTTTTGGAGACCAGACAGGAGCACTTAACTGCCCGCGTCACAATGGAGTCTTTCGCATTATAGCGTTCAGTGTCTTGAGGCCTATTCAAGAGAGACTGGCTCATTCTTTGCCATTGTCTGTCTCCGGCTGGTTATGGAAGCTTTCCTCTAACCTCCGTAACCTTCGTTCCACCCCTCGTTCGGCCTCGATGTGGCTGGTGCACGTTACACCCCACGAGGCGCTGCGACGAACCACTTGGAGAAGAGGGCCCGCCGAGGGTACCCGGCTTGGATCTTTATGCCGCCATCTAATTAGTCCCGGCATTTAACGGCACATAAATAAGTTAAACACTATTGAATTGTTGATAACGATAGGCTGCCAGCAGGAGTTCGACTGCCTCCTTTTAACCCTTTACGACGAGACGGATCGTGAGTCGCGTCAACCCTTTCTCCTTTCGAGCCTCTCATGCTTGCTTCCGCTCATCCGAGCGATATCTTTGCTTTTCCGCTCTTTGTCCGCCCTTTGTCTAGTAGGTGTCTAGTAGCTCCTGAAAATCAGGATCGACGCGTTAACCCCGTTTCCCCGCCAACTCATTTCGCGTTCCACGTGTTTTAGGGATAGCAGGCGATCTCCTCCTCCACGGATGGTCCCGTTGATTCGGTAGGACAACCAGTGGCGGTGAAGAGGTGCTCTCCTCTTGAAACCTCTCTCGGCTCTCCTCGCGTTAATTAGAAAGTTTATCGTAAACGGGGTGGTGATTAGAAGCGGCATCGAAGAAAGGGACGGGCGTGTACAAGAAGTAATTTGAAAGAGGGTGAAAGAGGAGGATAAAAAAAAAAACTGGCAACGGTGCCAGGTTCGAGATGGCTGGGAACAGATGGCCGATCAGATACCAAGGATTAAACGAGGAGTAACACAACCCCCGAGCACCGAGAGAAATGTGTATTAATTTTTCAAGTTTTTTAATTAGGGAATGTCTCCGCTTTTCGGGGCCGGGGACATTTATATTAGAATGGTCCTCCGACACCCTGTTTTCACGTTCCTCTCTCCTTTTCTCTTTTCTTCGGGCCAAGTTCTCCTCTTGTTCTTCCACTTCCCCGACAGCTGCTTGCACTTTTCCTACTTTCCTACTCCAGACTCATCCCTCCCTCCTTCTTCCTCCTCCATTCCTCCCATTCCCCTCCCAATTTTCTCTCCTCTCTTTCGCTCCGTCATTTTTATCCCCATATATTTTTCCGCTTACTCCGGAACCTTAATTTACAATTTCTCGATGCGCTCTCCGATTAATTTCCTCGAAACCACCTGACCGTAACCCCGACCTCTTCCCCCGGCTTCGATTTCGATTAGGCGGATTTATCTCGAGACAGGACGGTTGATAGGGAACGAACGGAATTTATTCCGACAAAGTGACGAGTCAAAGGAAAGATAGTGGGAAATACGGTGGCAAGAACGAAGCCAACCGGGATGGTTTGCAGAAGGGAAAGAAGGAGGTCGCGTTCGAACTGAATGGAGATTCGCGCCGGGTTTTCAGGGTCGATCCGGCAAGGACTAAATGGGGAAAGAAAGGGGAGGGGAAGGGGAGGAGAGGGTGGATCGACTCGGTCGTATTTATTGCTCCGTACTTCTGATTTTCATTGGACCGATGCTTCCTGCCTCCGGTCGGACCTCACCCCTCTCCTCACCCGCCGTCATCTCGACTGTTCGACCCCCGTATCGCGGAGGCGCACTCCCGACAAACAATGGCTTCCATATAATTGCTTTTATAGCTCACTGAACGCTAAATATTCCATACTTTTCCTTCTGCTCGACGGATCCGTCGTTCGATCATCGGGGAACCGATTGTGTAAATAGAGACGCGAGCTTCTCGCTCCAAGACAGAATTCGAACCTTCCATTGCCGTCCGACTTCCCTTCGCTTTTCGATCAAATTATTTATCTCGACCGAAGTCAATTTTAAATCTCTCGAATCTCGGGACCATTTTATTTTCTAATTCCATCCCATGTGCGACGATCTTTCGTTCTCCCTCTCTCTCTCTCTCGCAAATCAACGCGCAAATCAGGCGATGAATCCCACCTGCATCGAATATCTTGCTCCGTCCCAGGGAAAATAAATTCAAACGATGGCGGGACAGTACGTAAAGATCATGGAAGATCGGAGAAAGTCTCCTCCTCGAAACCGTTTCGAGGATGATTTCCGTTCCGCACCATGGAATGGACGACAATTCCATCGGACCGTGGTCTTTTTGTCGTTCGACCTCGTAGCCATCTCCGCACCTCGGCGAGTACGCTCCAGTCTCTCTCCGTCTCTGATCGTTCCCCTTTTTCCGTGCGACCTCTGCAGTCGTGGGACAAACCTCACACCTCGGCCGACGTACACGATGGCGAGGTTAAACGCGGCCACTTGCACGTCACTGCGGATGGTGCGGACGGATCGGGAACTGTAATTTTCGCAACCCCGACGAAATCAGGGGCTGCTTCTTTCTCCCACGACCCGGGGAATCGAACTTTATTGCTAAATACCATCCGATCAGCAAAACCACTCCCGCTCTGTGGACGTCCCCATCTGACTTTTCGCCGTGAGCTTCCTGGACCCGGCGGTGGAATCCCCGCGCGACAGGGTGCACCGGTCAGGGGCTACTTGCGGGGAAAAGGTCTTTTCCTGTCTGTCGAGGCAAAATTTCTACGCCCTCGTATAACGTTTTGGTACGCGTTTTAAATATTCTTGGAGACTAAATTGTTTCAATTCGTGCAGAGTATCGTGATATGGACGTTCTTCTCGTTCTTCTTCTTCTTCTTCCTTTTTTTCCAGATTTTTAAACATTTATTTTGTTATTCGATTAAGTTTTTTTTTTTCATCTGTAAGTATTTTTTTCGCGGTATATATTTTATTTTTGGGAAGATTGGTATTTTTCGAATGGAAGATTTTCTGTGACGAAACGAGAGAGGGAGAGGAAGAAAGGACGGAGAGTACAATTCATTCTCTCTATCGGTTCGAGGCTTGATCCATAGGATCATAGGAAACACATGCCCACCCTTTCCACTGTAAGAGGGCCCTACCCTTGCAGACAGTCTAGCTCGCGCAGCAAACCAGGGTAATGGTTTCTCGATTAAGCCATGTTCACAATGGGATTAAAAACGACCGGTAGACCGCTGCTGACCATGCCTTTCGTAGTTCGAACTATCCCTTCGTGCGCCAGCGACAAGCGTTTGTTTAATCTTCGCAGCGCAGCGGCGTACATCGTGAATCTCCAAAATCCTCCAAATTCCCCCTAATAATTCCACAATTCTTATTCCTACGAAATTATGATCGATTTAAAACAACGAACGAACGAAAATCTCTTAAACTTAACCTACGTATTTATAAAATTTCTTAAACGATACTCGAGTAAAGAATCGGATACATAGCTTCGAGCAAGATCGGTTTACATTCGAAGGAAAGGGGAACGGTTTGAAAATCCGTCTTTCTCGTTCGAAATCTCGAAGGGTCATCCCTCGAAGTCAACCGAGAGACAAGGAGGCGGGAACCGATCGTGGTCCGGCTCGGAAGTCAGAAATCTCGTCGCGCTTTTCTAATTAACGTCACCTTCTCGCCAGAAAGTGAAGAGGGTTCGGGCAAAGGCGACCCTCGGTCCTCGACACCCGTTTCCTCCGTCCTCTCTTTCCCTCTCTCTCTCTCTCTCTCTCTTTCTCCTTCATTCCGACGATCGCTCACCCCTTTTTTTTTAAAAATTTCTTCGCCACCTCTTTCTATCCCTGCGGCTGCCAGCAGACGGCGTTCGCGGGGATGAAGATTAATTCGTTCCGTCTTAATCGTATCAAAGTTTGAGAGCCGAGTCAGGCTCGACCGGCTGAGCTCGGCTCAACCTAACGTCCTCCACTCTCCCCTTCCCTCTCTCCATCCCACCATCTCTTTTACTTCTACCCTTTCGAGCTGCATCCCACTTCTCACAAGTCGCATACCATCATCCTAACTTTTTACTTTTACCCTGCCTGACCCCACCACGCCCACTTTTTCACTTACTACTACCCCTTTCCCAATCTACCGCCCTCTTTCCACCCTCCCTCTGTCACTGTTGCGTTCCGTCTTATTCCTTGTCCTCGTTCCGCCACCCTCTCTTTCTCTCTCTCTCTCTCTCTCCCTCTCTCCAAAGAGAGGGATAATCGTATTTAATAATGTCTCCGGGTATTTTTGCCCCCAACGTGGCGGATGTTCCGGCGAGAAAAGTTTCGCCGCGGGTATGGAGGATGTAAGGAAGCTCTTGCCGAAGGCGGTGGGCGCGCGACAACCCTTTCTTATTTAGGGCTGGGAACTTCGTAGGCTTGAATAAATTCAATATTGCACTGGGAGGGAAGGAGTGGGGAGTCCACTCGCGGGACAGGCTCTCGGAGGCGGAAGAATTCGTTCTTCTCCGTTCCAGCAGTTTTCCAAGCGGAGATTCGTCCTATAAAGAATTCTCATAGTGTTCGAGGCAAAGATTCGTTCCCCCAGCCAGATCGATGGTTATCCTTCCGTGGCGCGAATGAGATGGTATGTATATACGTACGCTGTTGGCCGAAGAGACGAAATAAAAGGTAAATCCGTTTAAATAGTCTGTAAATTCGCGCGTAGGTACGTAGGTACGTTAATTCCCCGGGCAAAGAGGATTCAAGGGTCACGGGTATCGCGAAATCCGGAGCGAAAATTCGCGTGGTCTTTCTTACGGGAGGCGCGCTGTTATCGTTTTCTATTGGGCGGGTAGCAGCGCGCGTATAATACGCGACCCCGAACAGATGCAAGTTTCTTTTTGTTTCTCCATACGTGTATGCATGTCCTTTTTTCCCCCCTCTCCCCGATCCTTCTTCCTCGTTTTTTCGCTCGGCCACCCCCGCGCGTGTACGCTTCGCCCGCCGCGAATGAATATTCTCCGCCGAAAACGAATTAAATCCGACTCTTTGTGCGAGTTTTTTTGAAAAAATCCAAGCCTGCGCGTGTAAATAATACGCGCGCCGCGGCCCATATTGTATTCAATATTTTCTCTTTCGCCAAACGAGAAACGAGCGCGATCCACCGAATGGAGGAAAGGAGGGAGGGAGAGAGAGAGAGAGAGGGGCTGAGCGGAAGTCGGTGCAAACGGCCGTGCAAATGCACGGGAAAACTCGATGGTCGGTGCATTATTATACGTGTGTTAATGCAACGGCAGAGGATATCAAATGAGATAGAATTTTTCACGTGCTTTCGACCGGATACACACAGACCATGTACATAATACGATCTGTAACGTCACAAAGACGAATTCTTTCATAATAATCCTAATTATTTAATTTCAACGCGGCGGCCAGTCAGATCGCTGCCGTTTCTCCCCACCTGTATCGTAATACCCTTCATCTACCTTTCCTCCGCGAATTCTGAATTCACCCACGATACCCGATAGATGTGCGACTTCGATGCGGAAAACGCGAACACCCGCACGCGTATCCGTGCGCGCAAAGTCGGTACACTTTGATTAGAATTAAAAATACTCGTCTCGATTTTCCACTCGTTTCGCGAATCGAAGTTGTGAAATCGATCGTTTGAAATACTCGGTTGAGAAACGCGCGGGCGGAATTCGACGTTCGATCGTTGATCGCGAGACGTCGCGAATCGTATCTTCGTTGCCGGTCCCCGGAGGCGGCGGGGGTGGCGTAGCCCCGAGTGGCTAGGCGGTAAATATTAGGCAGGTCTGGCCGCACAATGGGAGCGCAACGCAACAAAAGGAGAGCCGTGGCTTCGCCCCGGCTTCTCGACAGGGTTGCAGCCACGCACAATTTTGAGGCGACCGGATGTATTTCGTGGCACCGGTGAATTTTTAACCGTTTCTAATTAAAAGGCTAGTTAAACAGGCCACGCGATTGCCCGCGGGGCGTGTTCTCTGCCGCCGCCGCCGGGAGGAGAGAGCTTACTTGGAGAGCTTACCGGGGTATCGTTCGTTCGGGAAACAAGAGAGAAGCGCGTGTAAGAGGGTGTGAGAGGGAGAGGAGGTGAGGGCGAAAACGGCGAGGATATAAGAGGGACATTGGAGGAGGCTGTGAAAAGCAAGCTGTGAGAAGCGAAGGCAGAGGAACAGGAAGCGAAAAGGTGGACCCTACCACCACCCCCTCGTCCCCCTCCCTCTCCCCCACCTTCCGCCGAAGAGAGGGTTGCGCTGAAAGCCAACGGTGGAAACAAACATCATGGAATTACGAGTGTAAATTCTCGAAAGGCGAACGAAAAGTGGACGGGCCTGGGTGGAGGCATCATCGCGCCGCTATTACACAGCGAATGTAAATATGGCTGCTGATGTATCCCGTAAGGCGCGGATTTCTCCGCCACGCTTGTTGATCCTTGTTATAGGGGCCACTTATACACCAGATGCATTAAACGTTCGTAAAGCGCGGCAGGAAGCTGAACCAGTGAAATCCGGGGGAAGGGATGAATGGTTTCCTGCCTGATTCAACTTGAGGAAAAACGGAGCACACGAAGGGAAAGGGAGTTTAGGGAATCGTTTTGGATTTTGTTCACCGAGAAATATCCTTATATCTCTTTCCTATTTTTTTTTTCTCTCCCCCCTTTATTCCTCTTTGGTTTAATACAAGGGGTTGTATCGTGGAAAAAGTAGTCTAGCCGAGCGAATCGAAGATACGCAGGGGAAGAAAGTTTCGCGAGGTATTACGTTAATAAATAGCTTTGTTTGCCGAGCTACTTTCGAGGAAGAAGAAGCGTGGCTCCGTTTATACGTATCTCGAAACTTTTTCGCGATTTTTTTTTTCTTTTTTTCCTTTTCTGTCAGATTTCTTGACGTTGAGCCTCGTTACTCCGATGATTCTTCAACGTAATACGTCTCTTTTTTATCTTCCAATTCTTTTCTTCCAACGAATATCAACAAGGGAACGAACGGAAAGCACCCTCTCTTTCATTTTCTTCGATATATCTCGATCGATGGAAAAGAAATAATAACAGCTCGGAGCAAGGAAAGCGAATCATTGAAAGGATCGCGAAAGAATCGTGCGCGATCCAACCGAGGAAAGAAAGAAAAAGGGAGAGAGAGAGAGAGAGAGAGAGAGAGAGAAATTGGATTTTGGGTCGAGTTCGCCTCGAGAATCGCAAAGTCATTGCGATCGCGGCGACGCTCTCAGCTTAATTAAATGCGCACGAAACCAGGATGTATCCCGTACGATTCCGGGAGTTCTCGTGTAAGGAGCATCAAGCCGAAAGGGTTGGCGGGAGAGAGTTTGAAGGGAGAGGACAGGACAAGGCTCGGTGGCCCGAAGTAGTTAGCTTAGTGATTCTCGCGTTTATTGGCCAGCCGTGACGTTCGTACAAGATTGGCCCCGCTCGCTTGGGAACCCTTGGGAACGGTTTCAAGGTGTTTCGTAATCCTCCACGTTGAAACACCACCGTTCCGGGATACACCTTCTGTGCGCCACTTTCGTCCCTCGCCAAGGAATGACTATAATTCCGTTTGGGTGGCCGACTTGACGTCGATTATTCCCATTGGGTTGCACACACACACACACACATTCCAATCCTTGTAACCTTCGAATTTATCCTAATTCGATCGGGAAAATTCGTACAGGGGAAAATCGTATCTTTCTCCCCCCTGTTTCTTTCCTTGTTTGAAAACTTGGAGGACCTCGAAATCTGGAGGTGGCTGTTGCGGATGAAAAGTAGAATCATATCTTTCTCCCGAACAGAGAGAGAGAAAGAGAGAGAGAGAGGGGGAGGAAGAGCGCGAATAAAACAGCGCGACGACGGCCGGTCTGTATTAAATTAAATCCACCTGCAGAGAATTTCCACCGTCCATTACATCCGCCTGAGGCAACGGGAAAGGATATAAATTCCTCTCCCTCTCCGATAAATCGATACGTGAGCAACGGTGACGCGCCAATCAAGCCCGCCGTTTAATACGGCGAAGGCGTATATTTCAGAATGGAGGATATTCGGGTCTGAAGAAGCCGAAACGAGGGAATCGGGGAGGGGGGAGGGAAGGGAAGGGAAGGTGTGTGCTGCGAAGGTACATAAGGGGTAGCAGTGTGACGTCGAGGCGAATGAAAAGCGTTAGGGTGTGGTGGTTAGAACAATATCGCATTTTATAGTTGTAATCGAGGATCATAATTGAACAAGTTTGTATGCCTGCCTGTTTCTACGACCATCCCCCTTCTTCCTCTTCCTCTTCGAATCGTTTGCTCCTCCCTCCCTCTCTCTCTCCGTCTTTCACATCTTAGTCTTCGCGCTCTCGAGGTATCCTCGGAAGAATGCCTCGGGTGTCAGGCTTCTCGCTAAACTCCCCCTTGCAACCCCCTTCCCCGTTCGAATCCACGAACCGGTATCCCCGGCCGTATAACCGAGGCTAACAAGATTTCGTATATGTAATTGGTTGAGTATTAAATTGCGTATTCCCACCGATGGAGCATGGGAAATTCGGTGTAGCTACGCGGCCGAGACGCTTAGAGGAGGAGGGGGAGTAGTAGAGGAGGTGGGATTATGGCTGCGGGTTGGATCATTTGGTAACGTATCGCACCACCCTTGACGGAAACGGAGGATACCTTCACTGTCTTCGTTTCCTCTGCCTTTCGAAACTTACTTACATATATTATACTTATGTAAGAATTCGGACAAACGGACGGATCGATGGAATTTTTCGCCACGCGCAACGGGTGTTTTCGCACCCGTCGTTGGTTAATTATTCCTTTACGAGCACAACAGAGAGTGAAAGAGAGAAAGAACAAAGCGTGTCGGCGTTAACGACGATGGAAACGATTCGACGCCGTGAAAATACAAAATCGGCTATTAGCGAGTCCGAGTGTTTCGGGAATCGTGATTGATGGCCGTCCGAGGCGTTGATGGGTGTCCATTAATCGCAGCGGGGAACGAACGTCCACGGCCGAGAGGGAGATACGGGGAAACGGCGATCAATGGTGAAATTCTTATCTGACCGAATGGATTGATAGAGCCACTTATCGGGTCCGGCCGCTTGTACTCTTGGCCAACGCGACACAAAAGTACCTGTCACGCGCGATATCCTCCAATATATACCCCTCCCCCTCTGGAAGATTTCTTCCCTTTTGACATTGTTTATCGTCCCACTCGTACAAGCCTCGTTAACCTTAGGATCGTAATTTATGAAGCATCGTGATTAAGCGTGAATTTTCTCCGCGAGAGAGAGAGAGAGAGAGAGAGAGAGAGAGAGAGAGAGAGAGAGAAGAAAAGAGAAGAAGAATTCACGTCGAAATTAATAATCGCTTTCTTTTTTTGTTTCAGGTAAGGGAGCAACGAAAGAAATTTTGTATTTCCTTGTTAGAATTTAACGTGACTGACGGTGGATGTTCGTGAGTATGTAACGTTTTAATAACTGAAATGTCTAATAATAAGGTCGGGTATATTAAGTTTCGGGATTGACACAAGACACACTCGGTGCACACCGATGGAAACGGCACACGGGAAATATTCGTCGCGTATACACTGTACACAATGAGCGACAAGTGGTGTACGGCCCTTCTTTGCCTCGAGTACGATGCTAGACGAAAACCTAGAAATAATTAACGACGATCTCGAAAGGATAGTGGCGATCGCCATCAAGGACCGCGTGGCGACCCTTTGCCAACCTCCCGGGGATTTTACCAAGTAATATCAGCCCTCCTTTGATAAATTGTCCGTGGACCATTCAATTTGCGTTTCGCGACTACCTAGCTTCGCGACGATGTGTACCATCGCTCGCTCTTATCCAATTAACGATGGATAAAATATCTTCCTCGGCTCGCTATATATAACCGAATTTCGAATAGTTTTCGATGGTTGAAAATTTCTCTCGATTCTTTATTATTAATTATCCATCTTCCGATTTCTTTCCTTCTCAGAGATCAAATTTCTTCCTCTTTCTTTCTCTATCTCCCTTCCTTCCGTTTCTCTCCTTTTCGAGAGAATTGGAAATTTCGTTTCTGTCGCTTCTGTATCGATAATTTTCAATTCGATTATCCATTCGCGCGAGCACACCTCGAAGAGGAAGCCAACACACGGATCTTTCCGAGCCGAAGATCGATCGAATCGTAGGAAAGCGCACATATGGATGAGCGATGCGACTCGATCCTCGGTTGGACAGTGGGGACAGATGGATGGATTCTCCTGTCTTAAACGCAGGGTCAATCCTTCAAAAAAGGTGCGGCGAAGTTTTCACATCGATGGTGGTGGGTTTGGTGTAGGAGCATATCTCTTCCTCCGGAGCTTGGTGGTGGTCCGCGCGCTCGTACGCTTTATATACATTACATAATGATGTTTATTGTCGTACCGACGGGAACAATCGTCTCGAAAGTAAATATTTAACGTTATTTCGCGCAATGTTTCGGTTGGCGAAGAGTGCGGCTTATTCGGGGGGAGAGTTGGAAGCACGATGAAGCCGCCCCGGAGAAGAGAGAAGCGGAGAGTAGCAGCAGCTGAGAATTGGATCTGGAACAAGAATGGGGGAGAAAGGAGTTTCGTTACCTTGAGCGGAAAGAAACAGAGAGCGATGGATGGGGAGAAAAGGGGGATTGGGCAGGGGGGTGAACAGAGAGAGAAAACGATTTCCTCCCATAAGCATTTTGTCTTCCGCTTTGAATGTTATTCGAGAAACTTGGAATATGTCTTTCTGGACGGAGAATCGCTAGATTCTTGGTTGGTTGTATTAGAAGGGGATGAAATTCACACAGCCTGTGTAACAAATTTCGAGAACTTTCTCTCTTTCTCTCTTTCTCCTTTTTAGAGCCATCATCGAAAGGCAAATTCGAGATATTTAACAAATTTTTTCACGAATATGCTACAATTTTCATTCCGATTCTTTTTTCTTTTTTCTCTCTTTTTCCATTCCGCTGTGATCGATACCATGATTAGAAACACCGGCAGACTTTCGATTCGATTTCGTATCGAGAGGAACGACGGGGTCTGGGATAATCTTGGCCGCGATAGAGAAAGCTCCTGTAAAATCTCGATCAAGTTCATGCGGTGGATCGATGACTCGCGCGATTCATCGTGCGAAGTTGGGTCGCAGGAAAGCGAGAACGACGCTCTAGGAAAGAATGGTGGACCAAGAAACGAAACGGGATCGATCGTGGCCTTTCAATGTCTCCGTTTTATCGCCGGTCATATATCATCGTGGCTCTATCGCCGTTTCAGGATCTCCTCAACTCCGCTGTTTCTTTTCTTCGTAGAAATATAGATACGCATGCGTGCGATCTTTACGGAGAGATCGAATGCGCGATCACCGAAAGTCCCCACGGTGGAATGGATCCGTAATTTCCGCTTTCCCATTCGTTCTTATTAAAACGTCGCCAAATTTAAAACCCTGCGCTCCGTTATGTCTTCGATCTTCAAAAAAAGGAAGAGGGAGAGAGAGAGAGAGAGAGAGGGAGAAGAGAGAGAGAGAGAGAGAGAGAGGGAGAAGAGAGAAAAAATAAAAATGCGGCGAATTCTCTCTCCTGTTTCTCTCGGTTGCTTTTAGAATTTCGAATTATCGAGGGCGAGGGTGAGAAAGAATTATTCGCTGCTAACAATGCAGAGTGCATGAAAGGGACACTACGAAAATGGTGGGTAAGAGTCGAAATGTGGGAGGGAGGGAAGGGGAAATAGGCGGAGAACAAGAGAGAGAATCGAGAGCGCTGACGTAGGCACTGTCCAAGCCAAATGGCCAAAATGGTCAGCGACCGTCGGTAATGGCCCAATAGACGCTCCTTACATTGCCGCAAGATATTGTTTAGGCTTGCCGTTTCTGCCTCCCTCCCTCTCCCTCCTCTCCTTCCCCGGATTCTTTCTCTATCGTTGACGGCCCACGTTCGCATCCGATTTTCGATTCGAACCGGCATCCCCTGCGGGGGTGAAACGCGCCTTTCGAATTGTGCCGTTTCGCGTCACGTTATCACTCGTAAACGTATCGGGAAGGACGTGGAACGATAAGCCGGAGGATAAAGAGATTCTTCGCACGGATCTCGAAATTGTAGTTTTTCTCTCTCTTTTATTTTGTCTTTCTTATCTCTCCTCCTCTTTCTTTGTCTCTTGTATTCGTCGATACGTTCGATCACGATAAATAGCAAATGGTAATTTATCATGTGACGCCAACATACTCGAAGGATCGAAGTTTTAATCGAAAAGATTAAATCGTTAGAGGAGCAACGTGAACCTCCGTCACTTGAAATATCGTTCGACCAAGAAAATTTTATTTCGACGATGATTTGTGCGGCCGAGTTGAAAGGGCCGGGGGAGGGGCGAAAGGGGGCCCTCGAGGTACTCGTTGTTGGCCATTATAACTTTCTGGAGTCAGTCGGTAATTAAGTCTGCAATAAGGACGAGTGGCCTGCCAGCCATTAAGACAACGATGGATCGACACTTTGTGCGGGAGGCGCGAAAAAAGGTCACCCCGTCAAATGAACCGAAAAGAAATTCCGATGAAAGAAATTGTCAAAGCGGGAGAGCGGACAAGTGGATCGAAGATGGAGAAGGATCGGAAGGGATTCGATCTTTCGCCGCAGTAATTATCTGGCACAATTATTGGCTGTCGTTGGACGATTCCACGGGCAAAGGGGCGCGCGCTCGAGAGAAACCCCCTCCCCGATAGATCGATACCCGATACACGTTCTCAAGTTGTATACTTACTCACTACGTGGAAAATGTTTCGCGACTCGATTTAGAATGCAAAGTGGTTTTCGTTCGGTCGAGTTCTAACACCGATCTCTAGTCGAGCACGCCGGTCTCCGAATTCACCCGTGAGAGGGTGCTCTCTCTTCGCAGAGTATATAGTTGAGACGAATATTTGCAGTTGCCATCCAATATTTAGCCAAAGTCAACAAACTTGACTTGCTTGGCTCGGTATCGGTCCGAGCGGATCCTTTTCTCCGAGATTCTCGGACGAGCCACTGCTGCATCTCCCTTCAACCTCTCTCTTTTCCTTCGTCTTCGTTTCCTCCTTTTTTCTTCCAAACGTCCCCCCTTCCTTGCCGGCCAAACCACATCACGCGTAGGATCGCTAATAGAATAATAAATAGCGGAGCAGATTTTCCTTTGCTCTTGCTCTTGCTCGTCCAAGTCGTCGTATCTCGAACAAAAACTGTTACCAGGATGAAGGAACTTTCCCATCCCCGATAACCAACCTTCCTCTTTATATTACGGAATTACCATCGTGAAAACTTGTTCGCGTGTTCTGGGTTTTGAAAAAGATTCGTCTCGAAGAAGCGTTCTCTCCGTTTCCTTGATGTTGATGGGATATCCACTTGCCGATATCCCACGTGGATGTACGAGCCCTTATCAACGAGGCTCGGTGTCTGTCGGGAGGAATTACGACTCGGAAAATGACGGCGTGGGTTTTTCCTTTTCGCTTGAGTCACGGTGCTCAATGCCCGCTCTGCCGAACTTCACTTTACAGTTTCTCGGTGTGAAACTGTTCCCGGGGGCCAACCGCGGAACAGCCCCGATATACGGGCCAGCCCGGATAGCTTAAACGAAGTAAGGCGGCAAAAGCAGAGGTGGAGGATAACTGGTTTCCAAGGTGGCACGGTATTCGGAATGGCGAACTTGCGCCCCTACGTAGGAGCCACCCGTACCTACCTGTCGCCGCTCCTCTCCGTTCATCTTCCCCCTTTTCAACTACCTATACTCTTTCGCTACAGTGGCGGCGCGTTCTCCGGAAATTCCATGGAAGTCGAATCTCGCGCCACCCACGTCCGCCCACATAATTCCAGCAGGCGAGAGCTGTTCGGTTAATATCTCCCGCTTGCTGACACCGTCAAATAAAACATCCCCCACCCCCGACCAAGGGGATGAATAGACGCGTCGCTGGCCGACCAAGGTGTGTAACTCCTCCATGCATTCGAGATGCCGCGCCTCTCGGCGAATCTCGGCCTTTTATGCGGCTGATACGATATCGCGTTTCACGTACGCGTGGACGGGAAGGGGGCAGGAATGGGCAGAGTATCACGCACGCAGTATCGTGATCGGCTGATGCTGCACTTTTCTCGGGAAACGTCGACCTCGGGTTAGTAAAAAAACGGGGGAATAAAAGCGCCATATTTTATATGAATTTTCGCGAATGATACACTACCCTTCGTCGAAACTTCGAACGTCACGATTTGCCATTACTTTTGCCATTTCAAATTCTCCAAGACGTCCCTTCCTCTACGTTCGATATTTCCGATAAATTTAAAGAAACTTCGTGTAATCTTTCTTAATCGCAACGTTCGCGTGGAACGAACGACGGATTTATTACTTTTTTTTTCAAATTCGTCGAGTTTTTTCTTTCTTTACGGCACGATTAAAATCCTAGTAAAATTTCTAATCGAAAATTCATCTAAAATCGATCTAAAAATCTCGGGGGAAGGAGGAGGAAAGGATGTTCTCTCTCGTCGCAACTCGCAACAACCTCGAAATGAGATCACTCGCAAGGTTGTCATCGCAACCTGTGCATGATTTTTAGCATCGGGCAAAGCTGGTCCAGTCGAGTGGAGAAGAAGACGGAGAAAAAGTCGGGGGAGGGGGGAGGGACGGAAGAACGCAGAGGCAGAGTACTAGAAGGGTGGTGAGAGACCTAGAAGGGAGGGGGAGAGAGAGACGGTAGAAAGCGGTCCTGTGGGGGAGGGGTAGGAGATTCGCGCATATCCGATGGCAGGAGGAGGCGGCAGGGCATAGCCATAGCTAGGTGGAAAGAGAGAGGCAAGCAGAGCGAGACGAGGTAGGGAGATAAGGCTAACACAGCGAGAGAATGAGAATGAAGGGAGAGACGTTTCCACTATTGATCATCGAGGCTCAGAGTGTAATGCTAATCATGCCCCCTTCGCTCGTACCCATCCCCTAACACCCGCAGCCGCACCTACCCCTGCCCCACCAAACCTACCCACCCTTGCCGTCGTCGATTCTCTTACCCCTCTCCCACCCTTCCACACCTCCCCCCTCGGGAAACCGGCGTCCCTGCTGTGACACAGAGCCGGCAAGATATCGACTCTGACACCCTCGCGACCTATAAGCAACCTAAAGGATCTCTTCCGAGCTGTGTCTCTCGATCGGCTGTAGAGAAATTTAGAAAGAAATCGAACGAGATCGATTCGTTTCCTTCGCCGCGAATCCGAGTAGTTACGTACAAATGGTATTTGATATATCCTCCCCTACCTTTTCTTTTTCCATCGAAATTACCCGAGGTGTCGGATATCTATATCGATTGTGATATCTGCATACCCACCGGTGTATAATTCTCCGATATCCGAAATTGTTGTTATTTAACGATAATCGGGGATCGATCAAGTGGGATCGGTTTCGATGGGGCGATCGGTATTTCTCTGCGGGGGTGGGTTGGATAGGGTTTGATGGAGAAAATTCAGAGAATATGATAGGGAACGCGGGCCGAAATCCCGGCAGCGCGCGGCCGTAATACCTGCCGTAACGGGCAGCGTCAATATTTATCGATAGTCGAAGAGTAGCGGGCACGTTGGCGGTGGCGGAGGGCCGCTTAATAATTTCCACGTGCATCGGCCGTGTGTCTCCGCCCGGTTGTTCGGTGGCAACGATATTTGCCTAGCCGGGCAACATCCATTTTTTCCGCGCACTCCGCTTTTTATTTCTCATTTTTCCTCCTTTTTTCCCGTTCGCGGCGCCTCTCTCACCCCACTACCCTTTCATAATGGGAATGCCGCCGATGAAACAATCTGAGCCACGAAACACTCTGCCCCTCAGGTTCATCCTTTTTCGCCGCGCTTTCTGCCTCCTCCTCTTCCCGTTGTTTCATCGAGGAAACGCCGCGGTGAACGCACCGTGGAAAGGAGAAGTTTGGTACACGCGCGCGAGCATACGTGTGACCCAATGTGGGCAGGGTTTCCACACTGAATGAACGACGCCAGCATTAATACGGCAAATAATAAGAAGCTGTGCCTACGATGGAGCCAATATAATAATTACATCAGCATATCGGCAAACAAGAATCAGCAACCCTCCTCGGATGCCCTCGCTCGTGATTGAATACATAGCTATCTACAAACAGTCTGCGCTCGTATCCTGAATCCCTTCTCCGATCGCCCATCCCTGTTTCGCGTGTTTGCAACGATTTTGCGTTAACGCGGGGCAACCATAAACTTCGGATAACACTTTCCCATGGGGGAGGAGGGGGATGTAAAATCGTCTCGCTGTTAATTTGTAGAAATCAATCGTTGGAATTGGAATTTAGTATTTTTTTTTTTTTCGTTCAGAAAGGCAGGAATTTGGCGAAGGGATGATAGGAGGGGATAGGAGGGGAAATATGAAGCTATTTGTACCATTTCTCGTTTAGTTTGATGACTCGAGAAGAATGGAACAGAGAACGAAACAGGAAGGATCTATATATATATATTTTATATATATATACGCTGAAATGCGCGCGAATTTTCGACAGGGGATTAAATTTCGTTTCGTGTCAGCGGCAACCTCCGCGCGTTGGTCCCGCGTAAAAAAGCTTCCTGTATTGTTTCCTGACGGCTTCCATTGTACCGTCTATTCGCGGTATTTGTTCAGATCCTGCGCTTTTTTTAAGCAGCCATCGCCTGTCGGTCGGCATCTCCGTTTTGTAGCGGAGTGATCCGCGCGGGTTCGTTACCGGTAATGCACACTGTCGATGCAAGTCCAGAAATGACGGGTATCTCGTTAACGGGAAAAACGAAAACGCAAGTAGCCGCGCCGAGCTCCGGTTCTGATCGTTCTCGACGGACGATATTCAGATATTTTTACAAAATCCCCACACTTTACCCCGGCTAAAATATTGCGGATCGAACCAAATCTTCCTCTCCGTTCGAAAAAAAAAGTTAATCCCGCTGATTGCCGTCTTCGAATTTTTAATCGAATTATCTCGATTATCGTTTTAGTAACAAACAAAAATATCATTGGCAATATTTCGAGAAAATTCGACGACTCGAGTTGGAAATGGATACGGTAGAAATTAAAAATATAAACTTAAAAATATAAGCTCGTCACCTTGGAATCGATCGGGAGGAGATATTTAATCGAGCGCGGTGCGTAATCCAATTTTAGAGGCAAAGAGAGAGCGAGCGAGTCATTGACGCTCGCGTGGATCGTGGGCGAGGAGGAGACACACGCATAAACCCCGGTTTTACGATAGCGAGGAGGACTACGGCGTGGAGTGGAGGAGGAAGAAGTGGTGCGTGCGTGCGGGCCGCACGCCACAATGGTGGAAAGGAGCAAAGTAAGCCCCTAATTTCTCGAGGGGAGGTAAAAGTTGCCAGCCGTAAGCATCTCCGCGAAGCAAAAGCGGCCGGAACGGTGGGATGAAGGGGCGGTTCGGGGATAGGAGGGGAAGTGTATAAGCGGAGTCGTATCGGGGTGAGAGCGGAAAGGCGCTCCGGTAGTCAATCGACAGGGCGAGAGCGAGAAAAGAGAGTTTATATTGGGAAAAAGGCAAGGCTCGCGCGGCGAGGCCCGCCGACTAGAATGAAACGTTTAAACTTTTTATGAGTTGCTGCGTCGTCGCTCGAGCGAAGAAATTTCAATTTTGCCGCCCCTTTTGCCTGCCACCCTGCCACCGTTCGTGGTGCTGCCTCCTCGCGTTTATATATATATATATATACATATATACACAGGATTTTTCTTTCCTCTTTCCTTCTATGCCCGCATAACGTCTTCCTCTCGGCTTTCTTCGATTCGATTCGATTCGAATGCGCCTTTTTTGTCGTAGATTTTTTAAATATTTAAAAAGAAAACTATGCGATACATTTCGTATCGTGATCCCTCCTCTTTATACGTAGGAGTTGGATCTCGAAGGAAAAGGAAACGATCGACGAAGGGTGGAACAGGACCTCGGTCCTATCCCCCGCCTTCTTGTCGAGGCATAAAAGTCTTGATGAAGACGTCAATGAATATTTATCCTTTCTTGGCCGAGGCGCCACTACGTTCCGGCCAAACTCGTCGGGCGACGAAGGGTGGTTCGATGCTCGTTTCTTTCGAAAGTTAAACGGGGTAGATGGAGCGGGCACGATCGGTATTCAACGAGACAGAGACTTGTTCCACGGGAAGTTATGATTTTCTGGTTGGCGCGGGACAGAGGTGAATCGCGCTCATCGCGAGGAAGGAGGCCCTTTAATTGGAAAGCTTGGCGGGATTTACATTCGAATGCGTCTCTATTATCCACAGTCGATCGAGACGAGTTTTTATTAGGATTTAATTGGACGTTCGAACATAATGGAAAAGCCGAGGGCGTGGTGGGGAGGAAAGAACCTGTTAACGCATCTTTCCTATCGTCCGCTTAAAAATCGTTCGCGTTTCACCTGTTCCCTCCCCATACGTGTGCGCGTGTATTTACGTCACACTTATCGATCTTATCCGAGGAATTTTCCTATGGACGACGTCTCTTCCGAGATGACCGAATGGCGCGCCGCGGAAGGCACGCCTCGAGAGGCGCGCTTTGTATCAGAATTAACCGGCTGGGCGGCGCGAGCAGGGCGCGCTGCGCTCCCTTGCTTGCTGCAGATGACCACGGAGAGAAGAAGTTTCAAAGAGGCGCGCAAGGATAAAGCCACGACCGAGGTCGAGGGAATCTAAAGGAACGGGCGTAGATACGGGAAGAGGAACAAGAAGACGAAGAAGTAGGAGGCAACGATGCAAGGATGATGGAAGAAGAGAGAGCCGGGTAAAGACGGAGTCAGCGTTGCGCAGTCCTCCCCCGTTTTAATATGTTGACGCTCCGGGGAAAGGAGAGAAGAAAGAAGGGAAGAAAAGAGTAAGCGGAAAGAGAGAGAGAGAGAGGGAGAGGGAGAGGAAAAAAAGAAAAATATGCCTCGAACGAAGTCGCCGGAAGGGTGGTGGAGGCGCACCACAGGGAAAGAACGAAAGGGAAAAAGAGAGGAAAAGGCTAGACGACGACGACGACGACGACGACGACGACGAGAGCAAAAGGGGAGAGGAACACAGAGGGAGAGGAAGACTCGGGTACAGTGGGTACGGGAATCCACGGGGTTGGGCATTCCGGGGACGGCACAAACAGAGGACCAGGCGAAAAGAAAGTTTGCCGTATAACAACAAAAGACGTTTGTTATTGGCGCAGCATTTGAATTGTCTCTGTGTCGGCGGGCCTCCTTATTGGCCGAGCCGAGGCGACGCGACTCCTGCGCTGGTGGGGGGTTGCAAGGGGTGGCCACCACCCCCACGCCCCTTCTTCTCCATACCCCTCCACATCCCTCACTTCCTCGCCTCTCCCTCTTCCCTCGCCCTCCTCCGCCTTTCCCTCCAGCCGACCGTTTTCTATCCTCCGGAGAGAACGGCTATACACGCGGCTAAGTGTACCGCTATCTGGACTTCGAAGCTACCTCCGACACTCTGCGCCCACCTCCTCCTCATCACCACCCAGCCGCCTCTGCCGGTACCGCCGCTGCATCACCGTTCGCTGGAGGCTGCTACCTCCCCGGGATGACCCTTTTCGCCTGGCGTATCGGCGTGCCCGTGCGCTATCACCCGCTACTACTACTTCTACTGTTGGCACTACTACTGTTGCACCACCACCGCCACCTCCCTTCGTCGGCCGACGCTGGAAAAAGTAATGCCTCGGCGAAGAAGAGATGCAGCCCGTGGCTCTTATTTCATTTCGGGGGGAAGAAGCGTCGCGACAACCCGGACACTGATGCGACAGCTCTTGCGCCTCGAATTAGGGCCTGCGGATCTTGCGTCCCGAGGATCTAACAGCCGAATGCAAATTCACCTGTTCTTCCTCCCGCGCGTGTCTTTGTGTGCATGCGCACGCGCGCCTGGATCAGGAACGTGATGGATGGTCATGATATACTTTGGATGAATGCAAATGTGATTTTGGCAGTATTCGAAGAAGGTAATTGGAAATCCTCGAGGATGGCGAGGTGAAACGTGTAGATGTAATGGATCGTTTCGGATGGATTTGAAGGAAAAGAATCGAATCAAATTTAGAATTTACTTATTAACATTGCAAGTAACATTGTCGGAATCTCTTGTGACGATTGATCGGTTGCTTGTGTATTTGAGATCGGCTAAACTCGGTTTAAGTATAGCACCAGTATATCAAATTGTCGAAGTTTTCGAGGAATGTACGCTTTTTCAATTACGTTTAAATCTGAATTCCAAAAAAAAAAAAAAAATAGGAATTTTAAACGGGTAAAATTGGCAAACGAACGCAGTTTCGAAAATATTTGCGGCCGGTTCCTGACTATGCCCACTACTTTTCTTCGACATAGTTTTATGTTATTGTATGCTAGCCACCACGTGTATATATATATATATCGATGAATTGTCTCTAAAATGTTCGAGTAGATTGTTCCCTGATATCTATCGGTCTGGTATATTGTTACCAACATGTGCTCTTCACGATTATTCTTGGAATTACATTGGAAATTTATGACACGAGTTCGAGCACGATTTTACGAGACATTTTCGCGTCAAAAATTTTTTCGTTCTCCCTTCACCCTGCTTAACGTATGGCCTTCGTCGAAGCCTTCGTCGAGGCTATTAATTAAGACAACTGTCAAGACAGGGGGATATCCGCGTCCCTTCGACTCGACGATACTCGACGGATGTCGATCCGATTATTTATTTGAACGAGCGTTGAAATCGTTAACTCGTATCGTCTAACGAAAATCATGTTTAACGCGAGAAAAGGAAACGTTGAATTTTCGATCGAATTTAAATTTAAAAAATTTCGTTAATACAGAAATTTTCCAACATTTGTATTCGGAGCACGAAATGTTCGTTCGAGTAGGCAAGTATTCATCGATGATGTTATTTTAATAACGATCGATGATTATTATTATTACATCAATCCAATTGAAAACAGGGAATATATTTTTAACGGCGTTGGTGCCACCGAAACCAAAGTCGTTTCCGCGAATGGCTGCGCGCAATGGTCGAGCTGGCAAGTCGCAGGAGATGCGGTCGGTAGGGAGTCAGACGACAGAGTGCAGCGCGTGCACGTTGGTTTGTTCCTCTCCTTCGCCCACCTGCATCGTTCGGAGAATGCGTCTAGAGCTGGTGCTACCCCAGCCTCTGCTGCCCCACGTACTCGCTTGAAAAGAGGCGTGCGCCGCCTCCAGCTCTCCCACTACCTCGCACCCGCCCCTGTATCCTTCATAGGTATATCTATATGTATATATATATACACGCACACACATACATATATATATATACACACGTATACACCGGCATGCATACCTTGATATACACACGTATACACATGACGTATCGCTTTCGATCTTGCTCTTTCGTACACGCCGATCCACAACTCCTTTCTCCGTCCATCCGATGCACGCACTCTCTGTGTTATCGGCGGCGTCGCATAAAAGCAACGACGACGGCTACAGGGCGAGGATTCCCCCCTGAAAGCTTGCTGCACACCGAAGAAAGAGACGCTCGCGGGGAAAAAGCAAGCGGTGGAAAGAGGGAAAAAAGGGAAACGGAGCGAGAGGGACGGATCGGATCGGGGGAGAAAAAAAGCGAGAGGGATGAATTGGAGGGGAAGGGCG
Source organism: Apis cerana (assembly GCF_029169275.1). Lineage (NCBI taxonomy): Eukaryota > Metazoa > Arthropoda > Insecta > Hymenoptera > Apidae > Apis > Apis cerana. Next base: position 5,480,935 of record NC_083864.1, on the reverse strand, counting down.
GGGGAGGAGAGAAAAGCGCGAGGCAGAAGCAAGACAACTAACGGGGCGCGCGAGAAGCAGCCTCGAACGCGGAACGAGGGTCGGCGTTTTGCAGGGGAGAGGGGAAATGAAAGCCCACATCCGCTCTCTCTACGTGTTCACCCCTACCTTCCTTATCTCCCTACCGCGATGCCTTCTCGCCCCGATACCGCCACTGCCACCGTCCCACTACTCCCCCCTCCCTCCCCCTCCCTCTGTCTCTCGATTTCTCTCTCGCTCTCTTCGTGTGTATGGTTAAATATTGCATTATTGTTTTAACGGCAGGGAGGAAAACAGCGTAGCCGAGCGTGCCCGCCCGCAGAGTTGCGCGCATCCGCGCCGCGTGTACACTCGCGTCGCGTCCTCCGCGCTCGTATATCGGCCGAGCTATCGCGTCCTATCGCATCGTATCGTATCGTATCGTGTATCGTCCGATCGTGTTTCTCATTATCTCGTCGTGCCGTCTATCTCGATCTTCATCGATCGTCATCGTCACGTCCCTCACGTCGGGAGTCAGTCCTAGCCGTCGTCAAAGGTATCGTACCTTCCAATTCTATCTCTTCTATCCACGCTCCACGAACGAAAACTCCCTTTCTCTCCTCTTCCCCAAACTCTTCCCCGGCCGAGGGACGAAAACTGCCTCGACCCAGTTGCGTTTCGCGTGTCACGTTTTTTCTTTTTCAACGAGACAAGCGAAGCGAAGCGAGGCTCCGGAGGCGTGCAGCCGTTTCGCGGCAACTCGTGCAACATCTTGCCAGGGTGCCACCCCCTTGCCACAGAGCCGCAGCTTCCGCGATATACACAGCGATCCCGGCAACTCCTCCATCTCCTTTATTCCATCGGTAACCACCGCCTTATCCCGCGCTTTCGTCTCCACCGAGCAACCGCCAGCAACGCCGCTGTACCTGCTACTGCGCGCAAGGCCATTCGGCTCGGCCATCCCTCCCCCTCCCCGCTCCACGCCGCCTCTCTCCCTCGCTTCCGCCGCCTACCGCCGTTCTCCGGCGTCGTCACCACCCCCTCGCCCACCCCCACGTACACTCACGGCATCTCAACAACAAGTACTCGCTACCGGGTAGCATCCGACACAACACAGCAAGTCGCCCTACCACCGCCACTCCCGACCACTTTCTCCCCCGCGTCTCTCTCGCACCCTCGCACCGCTCCGTTTCTTTGTCCTTCTCCCTCGGTCTGTTGCTGTAACGCGGCCTCCGCGGGAGGCCCGGCTCGGCGCGCCGAGCCAAACACGATATCGCCTACTAACCGTGCATATCTCGAGACAACCGGTCCACCCGACCAACCACGGGATCCCAAACAATCTCTTCGCGAGACCACGAGTTCCACTACCCAGTTTCTTCAACCCCTTCTCCGACCTTCGTTCATTCACTCTCCGTTTCATTCTCGTCTACTCTCGCAACTTACGTACGTATATATATATATGTATAAAGTATATATATATGTATATATATGTACTTACGTACATAGGAATTCTTACATATGTACGAATCTACTCCTCCTTCTCCTTTTGCTCTCCCCCTTCTCTCTCCCTCTTTCTTCCTTTCTCTCTTTCTCCTTCGCTCGTGTAATCTCTTCATCTCTTCGTTCAACTCGTTGTAGACTCGTATCGACGTCCATCGACCTCTTCCTCGCTCCTTGCAAGTCGTTTTCAAACCCTTGGTCGATCGTCCCTTCATCCCTTTTCGGTTTACCTTTCGGATCCACCGCAGTTGTTTTTGTCCTTGCTCCCCCTCCTCCCCCGCTCCGTCTCTAAATCGATCTTCGAAATCTTTTGTTCCCTCGATGCAGGAAGTGGTGAAACGTAGTGGTAGTCGTCGTCGATTGCTCTACCACGTGGAAGAGAAGTGACTCGAAGTGAAGCATCGATGGCTTGATCCGCGTCGACCACGGTCTCGCGTGTGTGATGTGCAGCGCTTGGTGCCGATCCAAACGTTTCCACGAACGATCGTGAACGTTGACAGTGGACGCACGATAGTGACGATACGAGAGGAGGAATATTAGCGGTGCACGAGTAATGAGAGAACGCGCAGGAAGCTGATCGTGACGGAGAGAATCAGAGTCTCGTTTATTACGAGTGTAATCGACCATGCAAGAAATCGTGTAAGTAATTGAAACGTTTCGTCGATGTGAAAAGTATCGAGCAGGAATTTGATAAGAAATTGTCAAATCGAGTTTCGCGATTCGCGCAATGCCCTTCACGGAAAACGGGAAAAAACGTGGCTCGCGAAGTAACGTTTATCAATCCGCGATTACTTTCCACTTGACGTCTCACGTTGCTCGTATCGTGAATTGAAATCGTGCAAGTAACCGCGTTGCGTAAAATTATTTCGATGTCGGTCAGGATTCTCCTCTTTTCTACGTTTTATAATTACTCGTGTTTTATGTTGTATACGCGAGCAAGGTACGTCCGATCATTGATCGGTTGAATCTACTTCTGTTCAAGCGAGATTATTAAATCGAGACGAGTTTTTCGAAACCGAAAAATCGTACAACTTTCCGACGTTTTAATCCGTCCAAGATTTTGTCTGCTCGACGAATCTTTAGGAGAGAAGTTGTACGATTGCCGAACAACGGTTCGGCAAAGAGAAACGTAGGGATATAAAATTTCGTGGATTCTATTTCATAAAGCGCTTGGAAGCGTTTTGCGTTTCGCGACGGTGGCGAAAGTTTTACGATGGCGCGGAGTCGCAACTTGGGTAAATGCATTTGCAAGCAATGGCCTGCAAGATGACCTGATAACAATCGCGATCGATAAGGAAAACAGCTTGCCGGACGATAAAGCGTAAACACCGCGTTCCCTTGACAGCATCGTTCAGTCTGCCCGCTATAAAACGTGATAATACAAGGGACAATGCTTTAACCGATGAAACTTAGTCGGGTCGCACTTAGGGAAAATTAATTTCCTTCTTCCCCTACCCCCTCCTCCGTTGGGTAACGTTTCCTTTTTTTCTCTTCGCGAAATTGTCGCGCTTTCAGTATCGATCGTTTCTCGCCGATGAGATTTTTATCGGCGAGAAGAAGGCGTCGATGAAACGCGTGTAACACGCGTGTTTCCTGTGATTGCCACCTTTTTCTCGATGATCGTATAATAAAGTGAGATAAGGGAAACGATACAACCCGCGATATTACGCGTGGCGTGTTTTCTTCTTGTAACTTCTTGCAAATTTACCCGAGTCCCGATAATGGAGGGGTTATGAATACGGAATGGGAACGACACGGCCGAGAACCCGATGTTCCTTTGACGGCCTGTTATGCCGGTTATGTTCCTCCTCGAGGCAACAATTTTCATATCGTGCATCGCGGGGAGTTGTACGTGCTCTGGCTGTCGCCACAGTTCATCACGTGGGAAATGATTTCGTTGTAGTAAACCCCGCGTTTTCTTTCTCTCTCTCTCTCTCTCTCTTTCGTGCATTAACTCTCTCTCCCCTGATTGAATTTCGGAAAACGAGATTACTTTCTTTTTTTCTTTAAGCTCGATCAAAAAAAATGTACGTATAAAATTGTATCGCGGATAATTAATATTTCCTTGGCGAATATCGAGTCGATTAAGGGGGAGAGGGAAGGGAAGAGATTTCGGGTGGAGGGCAAAGTTTGGAAGCTCGAGTATGGGATCCTGTTTGGAACGGAGGCGGCGGAAAGGTGCGTGCTGTCATGTCGGACGCGTGGCACGCACTGAGAATCGGTGAACTCATCGTTGTGTCGGGTGTGTAGTGTATCGTCGGGCGCCGACGCTTGTCCCCTTCCCTTCAGGCCGCCCTTTCCTCTACCAGCCTCGTCCTATCCCCGCCGAAACCGCGAAACCTCGAAGCTCCATGCTCGAAAAGCTGAAAGCTCCTACCTGCTCGACAGTCGCGTGGCTACCGCGCCACCGTTCGCACGAAACCGCTGCGAAATATCGCCCATCGTTTCCGAAATATTTCCGATACAGTGATTCCAACGATTCCAGAAGAGAGAGAGGGGGGGCGGGGGATATGTTCGGCTTGAAAACAGGAACAAATAATTGCATTTCGGTTTCTCTTTCAGAACGATGCCTCGATATTGAGGGGAGATGGTCGAGGAATTAAATAAGTAGAGGCGATAAATAGAGGGAAAGTTGAGACTCGAGACTTAAATTAGAAAGTAATCTATCGAATATAAATGTATTATTATTCACGAGGAAGAATTCTGTTCTCTCTCCGGGATTAAAACTATTCTAAATTCGAAGAATTCGGTTGGAAGATTGACAGGGAATGAATTTTTATTCATAGAGATGTCTTAACTGTTGCATCGTGACAACGGAGGCGAATCGAAAAAGATGATACACGATACACACATACACACAGTATTCCGAACGGTTAAAACCATCCCCTCCCCTCCTTCTCCCGATAGAAATTATATTTAACCCACCGTTTAATCAGGGTTAAAGAATTCATCCGTGGAAGAAAAAAATTTGGCATTCATGAATTCCAGCAATCGAAAATGTAATTTGACAAGGTCTATATTTAATAATATATATATATATATATATAAAGATGTACCTGTACAGGTTACACGGAACGATAATAGGTGTGGTTAATGCAAAATTCACAAATTTCCAAGCCGGCTAACGACTTTTACGCTAAATGCAGATTGGGAGATGCCGGTGTTCGGATTGATTTTTTAATTTGCCCTGACAATGCATATTATTACACGGACGCGGTGCAGAGGTTTGATCGACAAGGAAACCGCGGTTTTTGAATAATGTATCGCCCCATTAAAATGTAATCGGTCCTCGGCTGCTAATGCGAACACCCGTTTCGCCCCGTATTATATAACGCATCGCGGTGGTGGATGCATCCGCACATCCCGTATCCCTCCCCCTCCCCCCTGTATTTTGCAATTAAACGTGCACACACGTGTAAAGTCGATTTCGATCCGCGCGATCAAATATAGCACGGCGCTACGGCCAAGTGGAAATTAAAACGTTCGTCACGCCGCGCGAAACCTGTCTCTATTACGAGCCTCATGAAATTGTAATTCCATATATTCATCCAAGACGTTTATTTTCCGCGAGGCGTCGTGACTTTCGCAGCGAAACATCTCCACGGAGGAGGAAAAACACGGCAGATCTTTGATCTATCGTATCAAAGTGGATTAATTACTCCGTGTAGGGGCATTATAGAGGGGCGGGGCGGAGGAAATATCGCGGCCAACTCGCTACGAACGAGCCTCGTGTAGAATTTACACAAGCAAATTACACAAGTTTCGCCTGTATGAAATCGGTAATTATAAATCGGCCACTCGGAATTTATGGAGAGGGTTGCGGCAAGGGGAGTTACGAGGAGGCGGCCGAAGATAGAAATATGCTCGAAAGGGAATCGAGCGAGATTAGCTTAGATCTTCTTCGAGAAGATCGGGTGGAAAACTTCTTCCAATAAAAATATTTTTCCAATTAAAATATCGCTCGTGTATAAAATCGAAATAAAACCAAAACTCTCTCGATGTGTCCCCCCTCTTCCCTCCGAAGAAGACGCTCGAGATCCCGAGGTCTGGAGTAAATTTGAAGGACGAGGAAGGGAGGCACGGGGGTGGCGAGTAATTCGTAGGATCCGCGATCGTCGAAACGAGACTAACGAAGAACACGTGGGAGGAACGATTCGGGGGGGATTGGGCGATAGCAACGGGTCAGGAATAATCCGCTCTCAGGACCGAGAGGGGGAGAGGGGGGGTGAGAAACTCGTAGGCGATGAGGAACAGAGGAAGAGAGGAGGAGAAGGGGGGACGCAGAAGGGGAGCAAGTTGCGCTAGATGATATCCAGAGGATTATTCTCTCCCGGTCGCATCACAAACTGCCGTGACAAATCGCCCTATACTTTATGAGACAAGTCTTTCTTCTGCACAGCCACTCACTCCTGCGAGGCATATATCACCCGATCGTCGATATATTATCGCCGCGACACCCACCGTCGCGTAGTGTCAATACACGATGCGACGAAACAAATAGGCGACTGTAGGCTTTCCTGTAGGAGGGAGGGGGAGGCGCGTCAGACGAAATCCTTGGTGGATTTAGATCCGGAAGGATATATAGGCGAGGCGGCTCTTTGGAGAAGGATCGATGCATTGGATCCGTGAAAAAATCCGTCTCCCTGCTCCCCCTCTTGTGCGCAATAGTCGTTCCAAAGTCGTTCTTCTGCTTTGGTCGATTCACGACAACCCGGTCCCCTCTTTATTAATAAAGAGCCTCCCCTTTCGACTCGAAAAAAGATAATTATACGCACAAATTTGGTGGAACAAATTTCTTTGACGTTCTCATCTCACCTCTTGGACGTGTTGGTAAAGATTGCGTGATTGTAAGAATAGATTAAACGGCTCGAATTTTTGAGTGGGAATGAAACGTATCGATTTCGACGTGTGCGTATAGAAACAGAGGTGAAGAGAGGATTGTATATCTTTTTCGAGGAATCATCGTTGACGGTTCACAGTGTTGGCGAATGACACTACGGTTAGCCAGCGCAATCGCCGCAGACACTCGACTCGACTCGACTCGACGGGGAACAACGTCTGCCCAGAACGTCTAGAGAGCGATGAAAAAGGTTTCGAACGCGCGAAAAGAGTTAGCCTTAGAGATGGCCTTCTCTCTTCCTCGAACCCCGTGATACGCAACGTCCAAACGTCTTCTTCTGTTTGGGTAGGGGATGACGGCTGGAGGTTAGAGTCTGGGACAGCGGGAAAAGTCTTTAAAAGGGCTGAAAGGGCGTAGGTAGAACTGACTGGAAGATAGGTGAATGAGTACGTGAGTACATATTTGTTTAGCTAGAAGCACTCGCTAAGTTCCGTCCTCTTTCCTCCTCCACCCCCTCCTGTGTTTCACCCCTCATCCTCCTTCCATCCCGCCACGATCCTCTATCGCGCTTCGCCTGTTCTCCGGACACGCGGACACCGTTTTTCGTGCCCGAATTCAATGAATGGATCAACGAATGAATTCGTACCGAAGCGAGAAAGAACCTGCTTCCCACTTCTGATCTCTCAACACCCTCGAAATAGTAGAGGGGAAGTGGAAGGGGTTCCTTTTGGCAATGGTGGCGACCAGTATCCGGTTAATCTTTCACGCTAATGCGTTTAACGCGGCCAACTCGCGTAATCGCGTTCGAGTGTATCGCCCATTCGGTCGAGTCTTGAAATTGCGGTTTTCGCGGTTTCGTGACCCAGTAATTCTCCGTCCGAGGCGAAAAACGAAATATTCGCGGTTCTGAGCCAAATGGGGGAATTAATGGAAATTTCGACAAATGGGGAAATTTCATCGTCCCTTTCTGAATCATGGATAATCTCTGTTGTTTCTTACGATTCGATCGAAAAAGTGAAAAGATCGACCGATTCGAGAAAAAAAAAAACTTGGGTTCGTCTTGAATTCGAAGGGCAAAGAATATCCATCCATCTATCCATCCATCCATCCATCCTTCCCCCATTCGTAAAATGCTTCCATTCGCGTGATCGTTACGCACGTACGGAACGAAAGTGTACGGAGAAACGAGCAGAAACGTAGCAGAGAAAGAGAGAGAGAGAGAAAGAGAGAGAAGTGGATTGCGATATTTTGCGGATACCTGATGGATTCGACCGGTGACCGGTGAATTTTGGAGCGGGGGAGGGGAGGCGGACGTCAGTCGACTGCACAGGGTGGAAAGGAAGGAAGGAGGTGTGAGAGAGGCGGGCCGGGGATGGCGCGGGCGGTATAAACGACAAACGGAGCGTGGAATCGTGGCCCTTTGTGTGTGCGAGCGTGTGTGCCTTTGCTCGTAGCAAAAGGGGGATCAGGAGACCGAGAGAGCGGGAGAGATGGTGGAGGAGGGTGCGTCGTATATCGATACTCGCACGGTCGAGTGTTTGCAGCGATATTTGGTCCATTTCCATTTACCGCACGTGGCGCGTTTACGGTTCACACCTCTTACCCCACCCCCGCGGTCCACTTGCTCGTCACCCCCGTCGTTCGACCGTCGCCACCCCCGCGTAATGGACACGCAAGGTGTCGGCGACTATGCAAACGAAGCCGCTCGACCTTTCTGGAGAATTGCGAATAGGTGGGCCCGAAGGGTAGCGAAGCTTGTTTGTCGATTTTTATTCGAGCCGATAACACTTTAAAATTCGAGTTATTTGCTCTATTGCCGGTAGATCGGGGATCGAGCTTCGAACGAGGGAAGTAAATTAGATAGGAAAGAAAAAAGCGGAGAGTTATCTTCTCCGTTCGAATTTTTTTTCCTTTCCTTTCCTTTTTTTTTCTTCTCTGTCTCTTTCGAGCGAAGAAAAGGAGGACGAGACTCGTTAATAAAATTTACGGACTGAAGAGAAGTTAATCGATTTAAAACGATCTCGTAATAGTAAGACTCGTTACGTACGATTCGAAGGAATGTAAGCTTGGGATATTAGGGTCGAGTCGAAGTCGTTGGTAGTGGACAGACCGTATATATCGATTCCGCTTGGACGTAAACGCGCTTCTCGGGTGGGAAAAAAAATTTAATATATCCAAATATATCACAGCAGCAGCAGCAGCAGGCGACGATCGGCCATTCAGAACTCCATAATTTGATATGCAGCGAAATCGAGCGAGAAAGCAGCGATGGGGTGGAAATGGTTTTTAGGGTGAGGAGCAAGGTGAGGCAAAAGGATGTCGCGGGGCCGAGGGGGTAGCAGTTACTGATGGGACGTCCCGAACAGATGTGGACATTATTCATTACAACTGACCAGCAGACTTTCCGAATACTATCGTCGTCTTTAAGCAGAAGAAGACATCTTCTGCTCCTCCTCCTCCTCCTCTTCCTCTTTCTTCTTTCCCCATTTCTCAAGATTCTCCGAAAATTCGATATATCGTTTTTCTTTTTCACCCCCCCAGAGTATTTTTCTCTCATGTTTTTTCCAATACGCGAAATTGAATCGCGATGCTCCCCACCCCGTAATTTCGGCAACCGAGATATTCTCGATATCGTCGATTCACGATGGATTTAGATATTTACAGAGGCAAGGGTGACGCCACCCCAAAGAAAACTAATTTCTCCGAGGAGGGGAAAGAAAAAAAGAGGAAGAGAAAAAAAATAGTGTCTTGGAAGAAAACGGGACAGGATCTCGATATCCCAGCCTTCTCCACGACTTCTTTCCTCCCTGTGGAACACCGATATACATCACGCCCCTTCGCTTTCCACTCGCCTACCCCTTATCGCTCTTTATCTCGCAATTCCTTCGACTGACCGCCAACTACCACCGACCCGATCGTGCACAAGCGTGAAAAAGGCCACGCGGCTCGCTACATCACCGTGAATTATGTCTCGTCCGTCCACTTCCACCCTCCTCCCCGCCGCCCTCCTCTTCTCCCATCGCGTTCTCCACTTCTACGTCGCGAGGGGTGACCTCTCTCTCCCCCCTCCCTTCCGCCCCGGCGATCCTCCGTTTCCTCCACCACGCAGCTACTCTACCTAGCTTTATGGCTTAAACAAAACTTTCCTATATTACAAGTCCGTGAAATATGAATACGCTGGCAAAAGGGAAATCTAGATGGGCGACGGGAAGGGTGTGGGTGTCGGAGGGTGTTACCGGACGGCCGTGAACAGGGGGTGTTAAGGGGGTGGATCCGGTCACTTGCCTGCCATTACGGGTCCCGCGCACTGCCGCTGGCAAACCCAATTTGTTATCGACTTATTGGCCAAATTACTTACTATTACCGCAGATTTATTTCGCATATTAGTCCACGGCTACGCCCACTCGTTACGTCTCCATTAATTACAGGACGCTGGTACGCGTGTCCTTACCCCGCGTTCTTAATCGCGTCTACGTGTGTCGTGTGCCTTATATCAGGAGGAAAAATATATATATATACATAAATACATATCGGAATTGCGTTAAAAAAGAAAATTGCGTTATACGTTGTTTCTTTTCTTCTTTTCTTTCGAATTTTCTCATCGTTACGATCGATGCACGATCGATACGAATTGTGAGATTTATCTCGGGATCTTTGTTTAATTATTTCGAGGAAACGGAAAGCTCGCGTTCTTCGTCCCCGAAGAAGCGGAGATGATTGTTTCCATAAAATAAAGTATTTGTAGTAGATCGCGATGCGCGGAGGGAGGGGGAGAGGGGAGAGGGGAATCGACACACGTCGTTTTTATCGAGAGGGTTTGTTTTAAGAAAAAGAGCAGGGGTCGGGGGCCGGCCTGCATTACACAGCTGGTGGAAACATCTTTTAACCGGGATTATGATTCCCACAGTTACGAAAGTGGCTTCGATGGAGTCGATGTAGCATCCTGGAAATTCCAGCGAGGCCGCGCGGCGCTCTTTACACACGAGCACTCTCACGGGCTGAACATACAATCAACACGCGAGTTTACCTTGAGTATTTTTCAAAGAACGATACCGCCGCGCTTCGAGTTCTTTCAATATCGACAAACTTCGAATAACTCCGGGAGTGGGGGTGGGGGAGGGGGCGGGAGAGGAAGGGGAAAGGGAAGGGGACGAGAGCGGTTATACGGTAAACAATACACACCGCGACATTAACGGACCTTCAAACAAACATCCTGCTTTGCGCTCTTCTTGTTTGAGCTCTTTCGCCAACGAACAAACGCTCCTCCTCGTCGCGTCGATGCGATCTTCCTTTGAGCCGGCTCGGCTATAAATTGCAGGAAAAACGTCGATTCGAGGAAAACTCTTATCTCCTTATAAATCGCGTGGATACGCGTTTATAATCGTGGGGGGAGGGAGAGGAAGGGGAGAGAGAAGAGTTACGAGGATATCGGACGAAATAATTTTCGTTGAAGAAAAAAGAAAATGTTGAACAATTGAAATATTTAAATGGTATCGATCCGATCTGATGGAAAAAGATGAAGAAAGAATGGAGAGGTAGGGAAGATTATTACGGAAGGAACGATTATCCTTTATACGTAAGTTCTACTTATTCATCCCCTGCATGGGAACAGGGGATGGCGGAGGACACAGTGTGGCGACTCGACCAAAGGATACAGCCAGGCGGAGTGGAAAGACGATAAAATGTGCCACGTGTTACCGTGGCACTTGATATTCATGCACGTTCGTCCGTAGCACGTCGAACCTCAACTAACGGATACCCTGCAATCTAATAAAGATAAAAAATAACGCCGACTTCCACTCTCTTGGACGATTCTCGCGACCCTTACCGGCGGCGCGAGTTATATTGAAAAATATATATCTCCCCTATGCTGACCCATCCGTAGCCTGCATATAAACTGCCCCCTTATGGAATCTGCGAGCAAGCGTCTCTACGAGGTATTAGAACTCTCGAAATGGTCGCGCCACTCTGTCACGGTCATTCGTGATCGTACACTTTCCCCGGCACATGGACATTTTTCACTTTGGACCTTTCACGCCTTCAATTCTCGACCCTTGCTCGCGAAGGAAATGAAATAATAATAATAATAGTAATAATAAGGAAATACTCGTATTGAATACTCTGCGATTATCGCGAATCTTAGCCGCGCGTCTCAGCAGAGCTAAGTCGACCGTTAACACGCCTACGAGGATGCGAGACTTTGAAAGAAACGCGAACGGTGAAAAAAATCGCGGAGGAGTGTGTCACCAACCGCGATGAGGGAGAGGAAGGATAAAGGAAGAGGAGGAAGAGAGGAGAGAGAGAGGATAAAAATGAGGGAAGAGGCGACGAGTCAGGACGAATGTTGACACATCTGCTCTCGACGGGGCGGCGCTCTCCTTTCAACTTCATGAACCGTGGCACGGCTATTATTTATTTAATGCCTCTCGTACCGCGTTACACAACTATTTACATAGAGTGGCTTGGTCTTGGGCCGTGGATGGAGGACGCGAACGAACGAGGAAGAAAGAAAGACGGCCATATGCGAGTCTTCAACGCCCACGAACCCCGCCTCGGTTCCTGCGCCTCGTGCGAGACGAGCACGCGGATCGACAGTGTACATAAGTGTGTACAAGCGCGGAGAAACGCGGCCGATTTGTACAAACAATCCGACCCACATTGCCGAACTTGTATGCAACGCGGAATTTTCGCCCGATTCTTCGTATTAACAGTTTCTGCTTGTTTGCTCGCTCTTCCCCTTTGCCCCTCCGTACCATTGTTCCCGATCTATTCTATTTCCAATTCGTACGATTCTACAGGGATCATTGGCGAAATTACATTCCTCTTTATATAGATATATATAGATATACAATTCGTTAATCTACGTTGCCAAAAATTAATTAGAATGGAAGAAGAAACGATGCTTGCGAAACGAATTTAATAAGACGAGATCGAATATTGTCGTTGAATTTTTCATTGGACGCGTAAACTCCCCCGAAAACGAATCTCTTGGCGAGCTGCCTCTAATCGCTTGGAAATATACATACATATATATATGTATACATACGGTGGATCCGCATTGTTTATTACTCGCTTTGGAATAATGGAAAATCGTATTCCGGGAAGGGGGTGGAAGGAACTGGATTCCTCTGGGTTGGGAAAAGGGGTTGGTACAAGCGGAATAATGTTTATAACGCCTCGGTTCGACGGAATACGGAATTTGTTTCTTTATCGGCTATAATTTTCTGGAATCTACACACGAATAGGTCCCGCGCGTTGTACCACGGGAAGGAAGAAAGAAGGGGGTGAGCCGGTAGTAGTTTTCGGATACACAGCCCTTTTGTATTGAAAAGCGGAGCGTTCCGCAGCGTCGCGTCGTCGTCGTCTCTCCCCGATCGTATCGACAGCTCTCGACGACTCTAAAATTTTATTTGACCCTCTTTCGCGGAGAAAAATGTTTCTCGAGGTGCGGCCCTTCTCCCTCCGAGGTGGTAAGGGACGGTGTTTCTCGATCGTTCCTTGCCACCCCGTTTCTCATAACTCGCGCACCGCCAGATTTTTACGTCGATGATATTAAATAAAGATAGCCTCGTTCTTTTCTTTTTCTCTTTTCTTTTCTTTTCTTTTCTTTTCTTTCTTTTTTTAACATCTATAGCAAACTTAGATATTTCGAATTGAAAAATTTCCCTACGAAAAAGCATGAACAATGAGCGAGAGAGAAAGAGAGAGAGAGAGAGAAAATTGTAATCGTTCTATCGACATGAAATGTTTCATGAAAACTTGGACATTTTGTTGACCAACGTTTGATATTAACAATGTGATACTCGACCAAACACACACGATCCAACGAGTCGGATAGAGAGAGAGAGAGAGAAAAAATTGAAGCTTTTTTATCCTCCCGAGCGAAACGAGTGACTCTTATGAAACAAAGTTTAACAGTGTTTACAGGGTGCGGTCCTGCAAGCTTTGAACAAGTATAGAACGAAATAGCGCACGAATATCTAACATTGTTCCAGGGGTGTGTTCCTTATAATTTGTTCGCCCAGGGTACATACATATTTCATGTTCTTTAATCGAGTTTACACGGAACGGAAAATTCGCAGTGACTTATATTCCATCGATCGGGATAAAAATTAAAATTAATGATCATCCAACCAAACTTCGTACTTCTCCTCCTCCAAGCAATCCTCTTTCTCTCATTCCTGAAAGTGAAGATTTTCAAGAAATCTGTCCCTTCTCCTATGGAAGTCGAAACCTCGACGTATAAACTTTTCATCGTGGTTGTCCGCGACGCTTGTAACCCCTCCATAAAAAGCAGCGGCGCGAGCAATGAATGATAAGACGTTAAAAAAAAGAATCCGGATTCGATCTCTCGTTTGACGTGGCGGAGGATGGTCGAGGGGGAGAGGAGGGAGAGGTTGGTCTCGCGTGAAATAAAGAGACATACACGCGGCCGCATTATGTGAAAAATATGGTAATAATATTGCCGGGGCCAAGCAAAACAGGCACCCTGCATGTGAAATATGCGGGATCGCGGCTGCAGCGAGTCTAACCCACCCTTCAACCACTTGCCCGCTCTTCGTCACCGTCGTCTCAACATCTCCGTTGTTCGAAAGGGTGTCGCGATGGTACCTTTTCTTCTTCTTCTCCTTCTCCTTCTTCTTCTTCTGATTTTTCACCCTCGAGCTTCGCGCCATTCGCGTTTACTCCTTTTCTCTTTTTAAAGCACCTCATCCGCCGCGATCTTAGAGCGCACCCTTCCTCCCCCCCGGATTCCTCGGCAGCGCCCACTGAATACAAATGTGGCTTTCGTGTACCGTGGAAGGAAGCCTCTCCTAGCTTCGTCTCGCGACCATGCTTCTCCTCCACCTCCTCCTCCTCCTATCGCGCGATTCTCGTCGAATTAGCGAGGAAAAACAGGGAACCAGCTTCCTTTCCTCTCCACCGCTTCCTTTTTCCTCGACTTCCCGCCGAGAGACGTGATTTACTCGAAACCGTGCCGATGGAAATTCTTGGCCTGGGAAATCTTCCCTCCCCATGGTTCGCCACACCGCGCGAGAAGTTGGCGTTAAATATGCTGCGCGCGAATTGTTTTTTCGCGAAATTGGCAAAATTCAACGGTAATTTAATTGATCGAGCGCAGGATCGTAAAGAGAAATTCAGCGTGGAAAATTGGCCGTGGGGAGGAGAGAGAGCATGATGCGGGTGTGTTCGCGGCCAGGTCCGAACATTATCACCGGACTAGAGTTAAAACGATTACTGTGTTTAATATTCATTTCGTTCGCCGTCTTGAATATTAATGCCGATATTATAAGAGAGAGGGAGGAGAAGAATCGAGCGCGCTAAGGTGGCAAGAGAAGGGGTGAACGCGACGAATGAATGTAAACTAAACCGTGGAATCTTCTCTCGAGTCGAATCGAGGTTTCATCATCTTTTTATCGGGGAAGATGCAATAAGAATGGATCATTCTCGTCGAAAACTGCGCAGTATTTTTATCACAACGTAAAATTTCTCCGTGTTAATCAGCGAGCTTTATTCTCGCGATGAATCAAGCCAGCTTGATCCATCGGTTCACGTCGCAACCTTTCATTAGTGGAACAAGCAGAGCCACCCTCTCTCCGTTTAAAAGTCGTCTTACATTTTCTTGGATATTTCCTCCTCCTAATTCCCGAGCCCCGAACAACCTTGCATTTTTCTCACCCCTTTTCGACCATCCCCTCGTCGGCCTACCCTCGCGGCGTCCGCATGAAAAATATCGGATAATTTTCCGAGTCGAGAAATCTGCTGTTGCCGGACTTAATTGTATCATCAGTGGAACTGCTCGTTTCCGGGGAGAGGGAGAGGGAGAGGGGAGGAGGCTTGAGTAATACCGTATAATTTTTAACCGCGATTTCATTCGATGCCTTAGCCTCCGACTTGGATGGAGAGCCTCTTAATAATCCTCGTCACGACAAATTCCCTTTTTTCTAAGAATATCAAGAATTACTTGAAATTCTTTTCGAAGGAACGATTAATTTTGCAACGATTGCAAAGAATATATCGTTGTTGTTGAAACAAAGAGGATCTTAATCCTCGGACGTATCGAGAGAATGGTGAAATAAAGTTTAGAGAGACGAGGGGCGAGAAAGTTGAGGGAAAGAAACAAGATATCCGGGGCGAGGGTGACGATCACCCTCCTCGCAATACTCGCTGGTGGAGCACCGGAAGTGAGCAGAGAGGCGTAGGAATGCAAAAGCGGCGAGAGATGGTGGAAAAAGAAAGGAAGAAAGAGAGGAAGGAAGAAAAAAAGCAACGGGGGTAGACGAGGCGACCAGTGGTGGCAGAGGCGGAGAACAGAGGTCCGACGTCGGCCTGACGGACTCTCTCCCGTTTGTGCAAACAAACCAAAATGGACTGCGAATAAATATGCGTCTACGAGCAAAAGCGAACGCCCGTATGCTTGGTCATGATCCGTCCATGTACGAAGGGGGACCAAGAGGGTGGGAAGAGGGAGAGTCGCGCAGCGCGAGGGGGCGGAGTACGTCGGGGATTTAGGGACCTTTAATGGAGCTCGTCTGGCCGCGACTGGCAGAAAAGGAATTCGCTACTTTCCATTATTCACCGCCTTCCACTTCCTTTCCTCTTCTTTCTTCTCCTCTTCCTACCTCTTTTTCTCTCTCTCTCTCTCTCTCTCTCTCTCTCTCTCTCGAAAAGACAACTGAGAATCCGTGAGAACGATGGCATCGATGATCCACGGATCGTGACCTCCTGTCATTATCCCGTGTTCCTGTTTCTTCCTATTTTTCAGGGGCGAGGGGGGAGGTTTAAGAATTCCCGTAAGAGTTTCCCGTCAATGTTGGCTGCCGCGATTAATAACGCAACGGGTAAACGAAGACTTCGAGACGCGGGCGAGATTTACCTTCTTCTGTTTTTCGGTATCTGGCAAAGAAGCAACGAAATCCACGAGGTGGAACGTCGGGGAACGAAGAAAGATCCTTTCATAATTCAACCGGCCACTAATTGATACTGAATTATTAACCGGAACGAAAGTAAAACATGGCGCGCCGCCGCCAACAGATTATACGGTGATTGCCTAAGGATGCTAGACACCCAGCTTCCGGCACAATGGAACCTCGAAGATTGTTCTAAGAAAACAGGCGTCGTTTATCCAGACGTGTCTTCCTCTCTTTCGTGTATAAAGGGCGTCGATATTAATTTACCATCGCTCATCACTTCCCCTCTCCTCCGAGGAGAATTCTTCTCGAACGTTTACCCACTTCGACCCCTATCTCAGAATTGTTTGCGCAACGTCCGAGAGAAAAACGACACGATGCATCGTTTCGTGGCTACTATCGTGGAGGATGAAACGAGTCTCTCTCCTCGTCTTCGTTTCGGGCGAGTTCGATTTAAAATCGAAGAGAACCTCTTCTGGAAAACAGCCGCAACCCTCGTAATTTCTTCTCCATTTTTTTTTTCTTTTCTCTTTCCTCCCGCGTGGGACACGCGAGAGATGATTAATGGCGGGAAGACGGAGAGAAGAAGCCACGAGGAAAGAATAGCGCGATTATCCGAGTACAAACCTTGCCGGGCCCGCTGATGCAGTGGAGAAAAGGAAAAGCTGACTAAGGCAAAAACCGTTCTCCACTCGCAACCCCCTCCTCCCCCCTCCCTCTCTTATCCACTCTTTCCTCCTGTAAAGTCTCAAGGGTAGAAAAGAGTGGGACGCCGCTTACCACCAAGTGGATGTAATTTTTCCGTTGTTTGATTTTCATTAACGACTCGTGGCCCACAGGCTTGCAACGCCGCTGCCCCCGCTGACGGTGGAAGATGGGGGTCAAGAAACAGGGAAATTATGGGCTCCGCCAAACAGATACATCCTTTATTTCATTTTCTTCGACGGGCCAAGTCGGAAATTTCGCCCCCGGGAGAGAAAGAGAAGAGAGGGACGGGGGCCGGCTAATGGCGAAAGTTAGACCTGTACCGGGGAGGGAGATGAAACAAAATATTTCGCGTTTTATCGCCGCTTGTCATCGAGGGGATGAAGGGGAGAAAGAGAGGGAATAGGAGCTATCGGGAAACGAGGCCAGAGGAAGGATAATGGAATAACGTTTGCCTCGATTGAGCATGAAATTGAATAATCCTGAACAAAATACTATATTGTTCCGATAATTCCGCGTAGTATCGAGGAAAAACACAGATTTATTCAATTTCGAAGGAATAGAATTAAGGGAGGGGAGGATATATCGGGATTGATGCGGTGGAGAAAAAGAGAGGGGAGGGGGAGGGGGAAGGAAAAATTCTTGCTGTATCGCGTGGAGAAACAACGGTGCACGTTAAACCGGTGCACGCGTAACGAAAATCGCTGAACCGGTGGATGTAAGCAAACCCGCAGAATGCCGAAATTACTCTCTTCGATGCACCCTCTGTCCCAGCTTCCTCTGTTATCCGTTCTCGTTCTCACCCTCCGCCGATCTCTCCCCAATTTTCCATCCATCCCTCCCCTTTCTCGTGCTCTTTCGCCACGCGCTCTCTGCCTCTGGACACCCTCCCCTTCCTCCCCTTCTCGACCTTCTGTATCTCGCCTATCCAGCTGCGACACTCCCAACCTCTATGCGTTAATTCTTGTACATACAGACAGCGGATACCTACGGGAAAGGGTATATACTTCTGGCAACGTTTACCTTGCATAATGCCCGGCAATCTTTGTTTCCTCCTGTTCCGGGTTCCGTTCACACGCGATCGTTTTTCACAACAGCGTTCCTGCTCTCATTTCTTTCTTTTCTTTTTTTTTTGGAATATCCACGTTCGCCTGAGACCTGTTCCACAATGTTTTCCTCGATGCTTTTTCGAAAAATTGCTTGGATCATTCTCCTCTCTCAAGAATTATTCTTTCCCCTCAAGAAAAAAGGAAAGAAAGAAAGAAAGAAAGAAAGAAAGAAAATTTCAATTCGAACAACATTCAATACGGAGGAGAGTTTGAATTGGTATAATGAAAAATTCATCGATAGGGACGATCTCTCCCTTTATTAGATCGAGCAGTCGAATTGACAGAAGATAGAAGAGAGCGACGCTATCGGAGGCGATCGTGCGGCAACGAGCGGATTCTACTAATTGATACCCGTGAAAGGCCGCCTCTGTACATTGTCAATCGACGATCGGAGAGAGACGGAGTTCGGGATGAAAGGCAGCAGGATGGGGAGGGAGGGGTGAACGGTTCAGACCGACTAAAATGAACCTACGAAAGAGGGAGGGAGGATGGGGATCGAGGGACCAGGTAACAACACCAAGTGAAAAGAGGAGGACGACGGTTACGACGATAGGAGCTCGAGTTTTTGAGAGGCTGACGAACCAATCACGGGACCATCTATAATGTACACAGGCCGTTAACGATGGAGACCAGAGACATTCCGTCCGCTTGGTTCTAGCCATTTTCCAAATATTCCAGCTGGTTACCGAGTCGTCCCAGGAAACCTACTACCACCCCCGCCCTGGGCTTGCTCACCCTTTTCTCTTTTCTATGGTCCTCTTCCTAGTCGCTGGACCGGCTCGCCCGCCA
The DNA here is from genome assembly GCF_029169275.1 of Apis cerana. NCBI lineage: Eukaryota > Metazoa > Arthropoda > Insecta > Hymenoptera > Apidae > Apis > Apis cerana. Next base: position 5,462,084 of record NC_083864.1, on the reverse strand, counting down.
GACGTTCCTGGAATCGTTAATTCCTTTCAATATTGCAGGATCCTTTTCGAACGTCAAGTCGACGGTGGACCATTGCTGGACATCCACGTTTCCATAGAACGTTGCAATCCTCTCCCTAAGGTGTACCCCCTTAAAAATTTATCAATCCTCCGTTTCCGATTTATTTTCATCTGTATCTATCTCGACCTCCTTCCTTTCTACTTCACTCTCTCGTTCCTTATATCCAAGACGAGAAGAATAACTCGTCGTCAGAACTTTCAAACGTGTCCGAACTTCGAAATCGCGCGACGATGTACAAGGTAATCGGCGATAGGATCGGACGAAGGGGAGGGAGGAAGTCTCGCGTGTTTCAGCGAGGCTCGTCAGCGTCCAAAGAGACACGCGTTAGTTTCCCTAATTCCGAATTATTCGGCGAATTCATAGGGGCTGCGTGTGCGGCGAGTGATGGCGAAAACGGAGGCGGGAAATAGGGACTTTTCAGAGTAATTTGTATTCCACATTTCGCCGTGGAAATGCGAGGGGGTGACGAGTAGCACTCCTTCTCCTCGTGTCTCGTCCTTCCTCGCCCTTACGCTCTTACTCTCTCTCTCTCTCTCTCTCTCTTTCGTTTTCCCCTGTTAGGTGCGCGTTGTTCACACGCGGCCCAGGTTCCTCTCGCCGAGTAGACTTACAGGAGGCGCGTATATAAACGGCCACGGAGTAACGTCTGATTATGCGAACGCATGGCTGGTCCGTAACGCGATTTAATATTAAAATATTATGACAAACGTCAACAGGAGGCGGGTGTAAAGAGACGCGTCTCTGATTGGCCCTCGACGTGAATACGAAACGAAAGACAGGAGGAGGAGAACCCCTTGTTTTGTACCCCAGTCGGTGGTTCCATCCGTTTCCATCGATCCTTCATCTTCCTCCTGAAAACGGATACATTTATGTATCATTTCTGACCTTAATCGATTTAAGAGTTCGTTCCAAAAGGAGTGGAAGGAATTTCACTTCTGATGATGAACTTGATCGCGAAAGCGAGGAAAATAGATAAAAGGCGGGTAGAATTTTTTCTCTCTTTCTCTCTCTTCTTTTTTCACGGGGCCACGATTTCACATGATCGAACGTTGCGAAGAAGGAATTTCAACTGTGTTCGGTGCACAGGTATTACGATGTTAAAAATCAATCAAACATGGAGCTCTCTCCCGGTACTGTGCACAGAGATCCGAACGGGAATTTTAATCAATACATACATAATAGAATATTCCCGCTATGGCGTATCGCGGCTATGAAAATATCACGGTTAACAGATCCAAAAGGGATGTTCAATATGGAATGCGAGAAAAAGCTAGAAGGTAAATCCGATTCGGATTTGTGGAATAAACGGATCGACAGTGCAAATCGCCGAATTTTTTCCCCCGGACAACTCTCCCTCTTTTTTTTCCCCTCCCTTTGTCTTTTTTTTTCTCTCCTGTATTTTTTTTCCTCCCCCCCTGTAACAAGTGTCCCGATGACGTTCGAGGCTAAAACTCTCTGTGCGTGCAGTTTAATTGGCGCGTATAAAACGACGCTAAATAAACATTCGGGGCACCGTGGCAACGTAACGAGTCGAGCATCCGCTATGCCGTATCGATTTCCATCGAGCCGCCTCCCGATTGATCGAATGTCCCGGTGTCCCGAACGCGAATCTTCCGTCCCCTATCCCACCTTCCTTCGAGACGTTTCCTTCCAGCTTGCGAGGAAATTACTTTTCGACTCGTGTCGCGAATCCTCGATAGCCTCCTTCTCGCCATCGAGATGACACTCGCGTCACGCTGTCGCGTATTTCACGAAATCTCCTCCGGCTGAGTCACGAGCATGGGAGCGGCCTTGCGCCGCTCAGCCACCGATAGTTTCGATGCTTTTCAAAGACAGATGAAGCGGAAGAAAGAAGCGGGAGGATGGAAGGGTCTGCTCGAGGACGGAGGGGAGGGGAAGTGGAAAGTATAAAGACGAAAATCGAAGGAAGGAAGGAAGGAAGGAAGGAAGGAAGGAGGATCAAGGGAGGAGAGAACTCATATATACAGGCGAAGGGTATACCATCAGGGTTCTCTCGGTTCTTTCGAGACACAGTGAGATAGAGAGAGGCGAGGGGAGTTTGGAATAAATCCAAACAGTAAACAGAGAGAAAAGGAGCAAGAAATATCTATATATATGTATATGTACATGGGAAAAGACGTGGTGGAAGCTCGGTGGAAGCGGGTGGATGGTTGGTGAAAATTCTAATATATAAAAGATATGAAGGTCTGGCGAGACGAAGAAGACCACGTAGCAGTAGCACGGGGCTGAAGTCGAAGGAGGCTTCGGGATTCAAATAAGTGGCGTTACCAGGTCCTAGGGTGGGGAGGAAAGGGGTCGAAGGAATCTGAACAGCCAACAACAAGCGCGGCTCCCCGACCTTTATTTAACCTTTTCTTAAAAGAGTCTTAGGAGTCCCTCTTATCTGTAGTCGATGGCCCTTCAACGTCGGCTCTTATACTTTCATTCTTTCCGTACCCTTATATTTTTTTCCTTTGGCCCCGGTCGTGTACACACGTCGAGCTTCATCGTCGTTACCCTCTTTGCCCCCTCCCCCTCGGTTGGCCCCCATTTTTTTCGTGGCCTCCCAACCCACCCTCGACTCGGCTCCTCCGCGATTTTTTTTCCCACCCCCTTTCACCCAGGGTGACACGACGCTTCGTTCAACGTTCAAGATTCTTCGTTTCTTCTCTTAGAACTGGTGAGAGAACGGTGGGTGAGAGAGAGAGAGAGAAAGAGAGAATATCAGCCGACTCGGTATTAATTAGCGAATTAAAGGATCGCGATCTAGCCGGGGCTGCGCGTCTCTCCGGCTAAAGTGGATTAAAACCTCCTGCCGATCGTTGCTTCTCGTTAATTTCGTTGAGTAAACGGCCCTGTCGCTCGCGCTCCTCGCCTCTCGAATCCTTCCTTATTGTTTTTTCTTCCAAGATGACCCAGCCGACTCCTCGGGGACGTTTCGAAAAATTCGCGAAATTTCGCCTCTCCGTTCAGAGAATTCAGAGAATTCGAGAACGAAGCGCGAGAAATCGAGGTTCGAGTATCCGAGAGCGGAGTCGACTTTGCGCCGCTTTTTCCTGAGAAGAGTCGGATGGATTTTCATGCGGCGATTTCTTCCTCCTCTGTTTTTCCACGACACCGTTTTTTCCTTTCCGCCCACGCTCACGCTTCCGAACGCTTCGGAGACGGAACGTCGCCATTCCTGACTAAACACTGATAACGCGTCCTGCGCCTCCCCCGCTCGGGACTTTCTTTGCATGTTATAAACATACGTAATCGTACACAAATAAGATTAGCATAGGACCTCGGGATCCGACCAAGAGAGACACACGCTTTTCACGCTCGGAGAAACAATCGCTAGGCCGACTTTCCGTTCGCTCGAAACGAGTGAACAAGAAGCAAGGAGGAAAAAAGAGAGAGAGAAATAAAGAGGAATCCATTTTAAATTTATCTCTGACGAGGCTCCGTCTCTTTCCTTCTCTCTTTCTGCCTCTCTCGCGCGGTTCGTACTATTCGACGAATAGTAGGCGCGCGCGTGGTCCACGCGAAGACCGACCTTCGATCGCGAGTTTTCAGGATTCATCGTGCGTCGTCGGTCGTTCCGCTCCTCGAGGGAACCTCCACGCCACGCGGAAACGCAGGTTTCGAAGCGGGCATTCTAAACAGGCAGGCAGGCAGGCTGGTCGATGTATTGTAGAGGTATTGTTTGAGGAATTGGTCGTTTCGAGGAATCGATGAAAGATATCCCGTACCAATTGACAAACAAGTCGAAGTTCCGCGAGACGCTTCTGCAAACACGATTAAGAGGAGAGGAAAGAATAAGCCTAGTCATTATTGGTCTTTGAATACGATGCTTGATATTCTTTCCGCGTCGAATGAATGAAAAAAAAGAAAAATGAAAAATTGGTTTTCATCGTTTCTATCTATCTATGGAATTAACTCGTCCTTCTCTGGAAGAATTTCGAGGGGAAATTGGGAGAAGGGAGGGGAGGGGAGGGGGGCAACGCAGTGTTCCGCTTTTACACTCCGCAATCTACTTGATGATAGAACTTAATAAAACAAATCTCGCTACGTAAACAAGGAGGAAAGGAGAGCGTGGAGTCGGCGCGATTCAAACAACAGCGAGTTTTCCTTCTTCGTTCGGTGTTCTCTCCCGAAGCAAGCCAATGATGATGAGAGGATACCAAAACGTCTCGGGCTCGAATACCATTAGATAAGATCAATATTGCTCAAAACACGGTGGAAGTTTAACGCGCGCACATTACACGGCATTTATATCATGAATATTCCGCCCCGGGGCTTCTTCTTCCCTCTTTTCGTTCTCGCCCGGCTTCTTCTCGTCCCTTGCAACAACCGTCTCTCCAACAACCCCTTCTTGTTATCTCGCGTTTGACTTTGCGCGAGCACCGGGTGTCGCCAAAACAGAAACTCCTTTATCTCGTTGTTAAACGAGTACCGAGTTTAAATTAATCCGAACATTTTTCTTCTTCTTTTTTTTTTTTTTATGTGTTGCCAAAAGATAGAGATAGAAATTAATAAATTAATGAGCTTTGTCATGGAAAAAGAAAAGAAAAGAAAAAAGAATTTAGGAATTTAGCTCGCAACCGACTTTGATCGAGCTCTCGATCTTCATTTTCGTATTGCAGGCTACTTCGCTGTTTGCAGCCCTGAAGCAGCAACAACAGCAACAGCAACCGCGCGACACTGTCCCCTCGTCGAGAGAGCGCGAGAATCGAGATCGAGATCGACTGTCGGTCCGTAACCGTGAGAACAACCGGAACGAGATAGGTGGTGGCGTGACGGAACAATCGCAGCCAACGCAGCAACAGCAACAGCAGCAGCAGCAGCAACAGGAGCTCACGATCGAGTATCAGAGCAATGGAAAACTCAGTCCCGCTGGGCACGCAGTGACAGCAGCACCCATGACCCAGCAAAAGCAGCCTATCATCACGCAGCAATCGCAACAGCCGAGCTCGGGGGCGCCTGGTCCCCAACCGAGTCCTCATCAGAGTCCGCAGGCCCCTCAGAGGGGTTCGCCGCCAAATCCTTCGCAGGGTCCCCCGCCGGGAGGGCCGCCAGGGGCACCACCTTCGCAAAATCCCTCGCAGATGATGATCAGCCCGGCTAGCGGCATCCACCAGATGCAACAACTGCTGCAACAACACATACTCAGCCCCACCCAACTGCAATCCTTCATGCAGCAACACTCGCTCTACTTACAACAGCAACAACAGCAACACCATCAGGTATCGTTATGTTTTGTAAGATCGATTACAATGATTTGGGAATCAAATGTCTGATAAGCGATGATTTCTTCCGAGATGAAGAAGTATTTTAGATAGATAAATACGATTTCTACGATTTATTTGTCAGAAGGTGAAAGAAATTGAGAATTTCATTTCGGAACTGGATTGGCATAGGTGGGAAGGATTTGGATCACGGTGTTGTAGGTTATTGAATGTTGAATATATAATTTTACGATTATCATATTTTATCGTATCGCGTATACAAATATAATTACTATCATTGACGTATCGAATCGATAATATTCTTTACAGGATTCCTCGTCGGAACATGCGTCCAATCAGGAACGATTCGGCTACTTTTCGTCCCTGAAAGACGTAAGTATCTCTATTCTTTGAATCCTCGCTGTTGAAGAATACGAAGCGAAGGAATCTCGGGTTTCGTTGCTCAATTCTTTCCAGTTTATTGTGCCGCTTCTCCAAAGAGTACATTAGCGAAGTTTGTCCTTTTCATCGAGCAAGCATTGCATCTTGGCATAAGTTAAACATTTTTCAGATACTCCGGCGGGTAAACAGACCGCCTTTTATCACCCTCCCACGCCCATTGATAATTTTAATTATAAAAAGCGTCCGTTTGATGGGATACCTTCCTCTTTCTTCCCTTCTTCGTCCTTTGCAACACTTGTACAAACATTCGGACAATCTTTTTAAGGACAACAACCGCCTGAAAGAATGTGTCTCGAGCTGTTCCTCCTCCGTCGCATTCTCGCGTAAACGTCTCTCCTGAAACTATTTTCAGTTCCCAAACATTTTATAATTTTCATCACGTTCCTACGTCGAATTATCGAGATTCTTTTTTCTCTTTTTTGCTCTTCAACTTTTCCATCGTCGAGGAATTCTAACGGTTCGAAAATTTTATCCACCGGGGCTGGGAATTTCGATGCTCAGCAAACAGTGTCGTTAATTTCCAATCTATCGTCTTCCGAAAGAAATTATACTCTTCTGCAATTATACATATATCCCGGTTATATCCGGTGAGGATATTAGAAAATTTTTTAATATCATTGAAATATTAATATATATTCACGTAGATTTGTTCTTACACGTCTCCCGTAAACAGCACAAAGGACGTTTTAACGCAAATACATATTGCCGGTTTCGCATACAAGCTCGATAGCTTCGATGGAGGCATCAAATATTTATTTAGCGGCATGGTCTGACCGGTGTCCTTTACTCTACAAATTTAGACAGTCCACTCGAACAGATTATTGCGCGAGAGCTCGTGCGAAAGACCATCTTAATTACAGAGAATTTAACGTTCTTTGATCATTATCGTCGCGATTCCCCGATTCCACGATACGCGACGCGCGTAGAAAAGAGAGGTGGAAAAAGGAAATTCGATTTCGATAAGAAAAAAAAAAGAAAAAGAAAGAAAAAAAGAAAGAAAGGAAGGAAGAAGAAAGAAATCTCGTTCTGTCTCGTTAATCGCGCGATTCTCTCGTTCGTTCTATGATATTATAAGGGGCGTCTACTTCGGTGGGTTTGTTTTAAAATATCCTCCAGGCTTAGGGAAGAAGGGGAATGAACTTTGGAGGGGATGAGGTAAGCAATTAAGCATCGCCATCAGCCGTTGTGTCTCGTTGTTTGTCTTCTGGCTACCCATCAACTGCCCCCTGTTGTCTTCTTCTTGCCTCGCCCTGCGAATTATCCGCGTCTCGGATTTATTCAGCAGCGTCAAGATATGCAACTTTTCCATCCCCTCGGTTTTTTCTCCTCTCCTTCTCTCTCCTCGCGCAAATTTCGAAGACGAGAACTTTCTCATTTCCCGAGAATTGTGTCGGAATTATCCCGTGTGTGAATCCCGATCCCGAGAGATTTGGACGGGCAAATTTGGACGGCTGTTCGAAATCGAAATATTTGCAGCATCAACACCAGTTCGCCGAGCTGGGTAGGAAGAAGCTGGAGCAGGCGATACAGCAACTGCAGGAACAGTTGCAGTTGAACGTGATCCAGCAGACGCATCTGTTGCAAACGGCGGACAAGAAGAAGGCGTCCGCCCCGCTTCAGCAATTGGCGCTTCAACAGCAACGTCTGATACAGCAACTGCAGATCACGCAGAGCCAATATCTTCTTCAACAGGGTCTGGGTCTTCAGGGTCACAATCCTTCTTCGGGTAAGTGCAGAAAGTGTTCTCAATCCCTTACGAATCTCTTCGCGTCCTCTGTGTTTTTTAAAAAATTATCCTTTTTTAATATCGCGTTACATTCACAACAATTGGAGACAACGGTTACAACGAGCGAAACAGCTACAACTTTCGAAAGTAAGTCGATCCTGGCCCTCCCGATTTAAACGATAATCCATCGGGCCAATCTCGACTCCTTTCCATCCCCCGTCGAATAATCCCCGCATTTTCTCATTTTCCACTTCACCCTGGGCGAAACTTTCCGCGTGGAAGTGTTTCGGTTGCGTCGGATCTCGTTCCACCGATGTTTTTCTTTCTGGCGCGCGTGCAGGAAGCGAAGAGGAAGGGTGGAATAACGAAGGGGTCGAGAGAATGACAGAATCTCGTTCACTTGTGCTTTCTTCACGCTCGAAAATATCGTTGACGAGCAAACTCGGCCGGAATTCGACGAAAAGAAGATTGGAAAGAAGATTTTCATCGAATTTTATTATGTTATTTGTTACAATTCATTTGAAATTGTTATCCGAGATCGTTAATCCGTGATATTTGTATAATTTGGGACAGGTCTCCAACCTGGCGAAGGGCTACCAATGTGGAAATCGGACACGTCGGATGGTCCGGAATCGCATCAGAACTCGAACGTTCCAAAATCCGTGGCTGGACTCAATGGTAAACAGAAATTCTTCCCCTATATCTTGAGATGATTGAGAATCGAGATTTATTTCCTTTGCGCCTCTCTTGATCGCCTCCCTTTCCCCATTTTCTCGCGCTCCTTTCCACCCCTTTCCACTCCTTTCGCAATTCTTTTCGTTCTTCTTTTCTCTTTTTCTTTTGCTTTTTTTACTTGGAAAATGGCGACGTTCGTTTCCGGACTATCGCAGGACTTCTCAATTCGACAGTGTCGAGTCGGCGGTCGGATATGAACGGAACCACTCCATTGGACGAGAAACCGCTGGACGTTTCCTCCAACGACAAGGTTCATCCCCTGTACGGTCATGGGGTCTGTAAGTGGCCGGGCTGTGAAGTTATTTGTGAAGACTATCAAGCATTCCTTAAGTGAGTCCACAAAATATTTAAACTACATTTAACTTATTTATCGCTTTACCAGAAAACCAGAGATCCCGAATCGAGATTACCCTTAATCTTATTATTCATTTGATCAAAATAAAAAAATATTTCGAATCATATTTTTCGATTCCATCGATCCTAGAAAAGTTTGAGATCTCTGGTATGTGTATATATATATATATATATACATCGGAAAGTAGGTAAATCCCAGCGCAGGGGCGGAACAAGAATCATCGTTGGAAGAACGAAAGAGAGAGAGAGAGAGAGAGAGGGGAGAAACGGGAAGAATAAAGTCGACAATTTCGCCCTCGTGGAGAATGAGTTAGGCGAAGGCAACGCTCGCGGGGGCGGTTAGAGGAAGTGTAGAAAAATCGCTCGAGTCAGCGTATCTCATTGACATCCACCACCTTCTCCATCGGTTTCAAAGCAGAAGTAGCATCCGCCTCCCTCCTCGGTCTCCGGCAAAATCCCTAGTAATCACGCGGCTCGTCGCCGCCAACTCCCTCAAACAAGCCGTTACTTAAAAAAAGGACGGAGAGAGAGAGAGCGAGAGAGAAAAAAAGGAAAACGCTAATTACCTTTGTCTCATTAATATTCACGACATTCGACCGCATCGTTATGCCTCTCGGTCTAATCCCCTTCTCCCTGTCCCTCTGTCCCTCGCCCCCCACCTTTCCGTATTCTTGGTCTTAACCAATCTTGCTCTCGTCCCCCCTCCTTCCGCTTTCTTCACCCTCTTTCCGCCGCTCGCGATACACCGGCCTGCTGCGACGAAGAAGGATTACGGATATTCTTAAATACGGAATCTCGTTGGGAGATCCCCTCCGCTCCCCTCTCTTCTCCGACCACCTTGGAACTCGATTCATTTTTTCCCTCCGTTGGGGTAAGATTCACCATTGGTGGTCTGAAGAGACAAACGTTTCTTTGTAACGCAACGCTGCTTTGATTATACCCTCCCGTAAACGATCCGACATTCTTCGCGACATAATTTGATTAGGCCGCCGCCGCAGCAAAGGATCTGCTACGGATAGAGGGTTGTTCCCCTCTCCCCGATACAGGAATACAGGATGTATCGTATCGGGAACGGAGCCGTAACTTATTCAACGACCTTTCTCCTTTTTTCAGACACTTGAACACGGAGCACACGCTGGATGACAGATCGACGGCGCAGGCCAGGGTCCAGATGCAAGTGGTCTCGCAACTGGAGATCCAGTTGCAGAAGGAACGGGACCGGTTAACCGCTATGATGCATCACCTGCACGTGGCGAAACAAATGGCTTCCCCCGAACCGCCAAAATCGTCCGAGTCATCGGTAAGTGTTTGTTGGGATCACGTTACGTCGATTTACGGAAATTTGGATTTTCGCGTTTCGTGCGTGAATTTTTTAATCGTAATTTTTAAATCGACACCGTCCTCGATGCGATCGAGGAAGGGATTCTCTGAGGTAGAGCAGAGTGATTGTCAGCAATGACGCTCGATCGAAAGTTATCGAGCGAAGAAACAATATGTAAGAGTAAATTGTAACTTGTAAATTGTAAAATGACACGGTCATCGATACGAGCACGATAATGGATAGCAATAATCGTAAGGTGGTGGATTATGTTTGCTCTCGGTATCGATGAAACCGCTGTACCTGGTTTGGAATCCGGAAAAACGTTTCCTAACGATCGTGTCGGGATGGTAAACTCTTGCGGTAGGATCGGGGGCCGTTCGACGGTCGTAAAGCCAGATTTTCACGGCGCTCGGGGAATTTTACGAGCTCTCTTGCCGCGGCTAACAACAACGCCAGTTTTCAGTTTTAACGCGCCGCCGAGTAGACTCGCTAATTTATACATAAAGTTTGCATTAATAATTCATCGGGTCCTCGTTGATTTTATATCGCCTTAATTAAAACCTCTAACAAGTCCGACAGTCGGAGAATACCAATATCGCATTAGCCCTCTCCACGCGGCTGCGTGCCTCGTCCTCTCTGCCCGACTTAATTATTTTAACGCGAAAGAGAGGAGCCCCGCCCTTCATTCATCGTGCTCACGGATCATCTCCGATATCGAAACTGTACCACTCGAATATTTTCTATCAACATATTCGAATGTACGTTGTTCCTTCCTTGCTTATTATCCGTCGTTTTTATAATACGCGCTCTAAAGGTTAATTTTCCACGTGCTTTCGTCTTTTTTCTTTTTTTCATCGACTGTACTTGAAACACTTGTGCACAAGTTTTCGAACGAGTATCGAATCTTTATCAAAGTATTGATTACAACGATTACGCGAGAAGGAGAAACAATAAACACGAGGAATAAATAGCAACTCGGCTGTTATTTGAGGTTTCGCTCGAAGAAGGGGGGAGGGGGAAGGAAAGAAAAAGGTCGACGATCTTCGAAACCGTGTAAATAATGGCCGCAGGCTCCATTCTTCTCTCCGTGTGCACATCGTGGCGCTTCCTTTTTCAGACGGGCTCGAGTATACCAAAGTTAAATCTCTCCACCGCTCTGATGAGCCAGCCACCACCGAATTTCGGTGTCTCTCAAGTGTCTCCCGTCTCGATGTCCGCTTTGGTGTCAGCGGTCAGGTCACCAGCAGGTGGACAACTGCCACCTTCGGCCGGAGCACCTATGCCACCCATCCCTAACATGTCCAACATGTCAGGGATGCCTCCGTTGCCGAATATGCCTGGTAGCATGCCCACCATGCCTACCATGCCCAGCATGGCGGGGCCCATCAGACGACGTATCAGTGATAAATCCGCGCTTTCCTTGGCAGGAGGTAAGACTTTCTCCTTTCTTCTTTAATCTCACTTACTTACCGTTCTGATTACTGTCTAAACTGTGATATCTAATTAGTAATTTTCATTCATGGATCAGGCATTAATAAAGGTTGCGATTTTATTTGCGAGAAATCGTGTTTGACATTGTTGAACTTGTGCGTTTCTTCCGTTTTACCTGGAAAATCAGGAAAATGGTTAGGATAAACGGAAGTAATAGTAATAGTAATAGTAGTAGTAATTTTCTAATGTGATAATTGTTGATTATTATTGTTTCTTTTGTGACAACCATTTTCCAAAGAAAAAAAAAAGTATAAGTAAGTTTTTATCATATACGAGATATGAAGATATAATATCGTCCCGAGAAAGGTGAAACGAAAGACATGTGAATTTAGAAATTGAATACTATTCGTAGGACTGTATGACGAGGGCACTGTAAGGCGCAGAGTAGCCGTCGATAGATCTGGAATAGATATTAACGAAGGTAACGATTTAACAAAAATTCAGTCGGGGGAAACGCACGATCTGTGAAATGCTATTATTAATTTAACCTGATGTACATAATTTCACTGTTAAACGATAGTGAATTTATGCCTTAGACGATGCAAAAAAAAAGAAAAAAAAAAAAAAAGATTAATTTAGAAAGCATTTCCCGGCTCGTTCTCGTCGAATAAATCCCGACAAAAAGAAAATCCTGTAGCAAATGCTCTTTACGGTCCTCTCTTGATTCTCGTGCCTTTTCTCCTATTGTAAAACTATTCTACCACACGCACAGATTCATTCACGGTAGCAACAATGTCACGTGAGCTACAGTGTTCGACACCTTGTTGGCAACGTAGGACAAATTTAATAGGTACATAGAGAGCGAAAGGTGCTAAGAACGATACAAAGTTTGAAATAAGCGAAAAATAAGAAGGAATTAAAGAGAAAGTAAAAAGAAAAAAGTTAGTAAAAAAAAGAAAAAAAGAAAAAAAAAATTGAAGAAAATTTAATAAATTCTCAGCGTACGCCAGTTCGAACCTTTTTCTTACCGATGCTTCTGTTGTTTCCTTATTTCTTGTGCTGCCCGCCCTCCCCACCGTGTAGGGCTGCCCTACATGCTGGAGCGTGCTGGCCTTGACGTCCAACAAGGTACTGTCAACCTTCTTTCCACGCTCCTTTGGTGGCTTTAAGGATTTTCTTAAAGGGTGCACCCTTTTGCATGCTGGACAACTTTATCTCTCTTTCACCCCCTTTCATCCCTTTTTCTTTCTAGAATAGAGAATCGGATACTTCGATCATCATCCCTCCCCCAATTTTCTATTAAAGAGGGATGAACAAGAAGTATTCGTTTCTATGCGTTTTGAAACATCTAATCGCTTTTCGCTTATTCTTTGATCTAGTTTTAAGAATGTCGTATATAGTTTTTTTACTCGGTTATATGTTTCATTTGGCATGTGATCACGAAATGTAACGATTCCTTTTAATCCCGTATAAACGACATCACGATTAATTTATTATTTCATTAATAGACTGCGGGTCTTTATTTTTTGTTCGTTTATTACACGTAAAAAAAAAAAAATACGACAAATTTAAATGCTTTAAATTCATTCACAGAATAGAGAAAACCGCGTGCACATTGAAGTCGCTTTTTGATTTATTCCGATATCTCGATGGGTTGCCGAGATATAAGATATAAGAAGAAAGTTTTCGTAGCGCAGAAATTATGAATGGGTGACCTACATTTTTTCCTGGAAACGCGTGCTTATACGTTCTTCTAAGAATTGTACGCTACGTTTTTCCAGGAATCGCTTGCCTAGAAATTGGGATAGGTCAGTGTGACGAAGTGCTAGTAAACAATAAGGACGAATTGTTATAAGTAAAATAAAATATATCTTTTTCTTTACGCGACGATATCTCGGGAACCGGAAGTCGTATCGTGATAAATAAAAAAGAAGAGCAAGATTTCGCGATTTGTTTTTCGTTCGTTGATCGAAAATAACTATCTTCGGAATTTTAACCGTTCAAAGTTTTTCCAATTTCAATATCGTTTTAATCTAATTTTAAGATCGAAATAAATTAGATCTTCGTTTTTGTTCGATTGATCAAATAGGTTTTTCATAATTTTTGAATACTTTTCGATCGAACATCTTGTATTTGTATTTAGATGTGTTTGCAAAAAAATCCGCAGTCTATTCGTTAGTTTTATACCACGAATTTACCGCTAAAAAATCAAAGAAAGAATCGTGTAAATAATCGCGACTCGATTTTGATATGAAAATCAAAAATATGAACACATTCAGCATTTTTAATGGCTTTTCTAAAACTTTCGCTTCCCGGGATAATTATTCCCGAAGCTTTTTTAAATCATTAGCACATTGCTTGTTAGTTGTATATCCGAGCAACAACCCATCCTGAAAAAGAGATGATGTCGATGATCTTTCACTCTCGACCGCGTCAATACGCATCATCGTAACTCTCAATTGTCTCTATCTCTCTCTCTTTTTTTTTTCATACTCCTCATTATTTTTGAGAAACGAAACAAGCGAAGATTCTTAAAATTTCAGAAATTCAACGAAATAGGGAATTTTACAAGAATGCCGACGTCAGACCGCCGTTTACATATGCATCATTAATTAGACAGGTGAGTGAACCATTCGATATGTATATTTTCAGATCATAATTCAGATCTCGAACAAATTGAGCGTCCCTTTTAATCGGTTTAATTTTCGAAGGAACTCTCGAAATTGGTGAGGATAATATTAAACGCCCCTATTTAATTTCTCGAACACTTAATCAAATCGCGCGCATTTTTTCCTCTTCTTTTTGTTTGATAGTCGATCATCGAGTCGCCGGATAAACAGTTGACCTTGAACGAGATCTACAACTGGTTCCAGAACACATTCTGCTACTTCCGGCGCAACGCAGCAACGTGGAAGGTATATCTCTTAGTAGACTATAGTAAAAGAAAAAAAAAAAGAAAAGAAAAAAACTTATAACATCAACAGGACATAGAAAGATACAAATAGAAAAAAAAAAGGAAAGAAAAAAAAAGAAGAAAGAAGGTACGACAATCGTGTCAAATTTGAAGTTTGTTTTTGAGAACAAATTGAGAAGATATTATTTTGGAATACGAATATATAACAGCAATCGTTCATTTCTGTTCTCTCGAAACGAATGTTTCATTTCTCGATTTAAATATCGAACGTTCAATCTCGTCTTGAAACGAATGATTTCGCGATATCATATTTAAAGTGAGCCGCGCGTAGAATCTTAAATATCTTCTCGGATTCGATAGCAAATATATTGGTCGCGCTCTACCATGCATCTAGGAAATCTAAAATAATTTTCTCCTTTAAATGGATGAACTCAGCGTGGCTCGAGTTATGCAACGTTTGATTGCAAGTCACAAAGATGAAATGACTGGTTGTGCAATTTGCATTTACGAGCAGATTAAGCTGAATGCGTTTTAACTAGAAAGGATGAGCTTTCAAGAATCTCAGATAATCTTACGTATTAATTTGAATTAACAGGCTAAGTGATGTGCCGAGCAGACGAGCTGGTAACGATAATTGTGTTGCTTTCCCGATTTAAAGGGGGAGATTCGGTAACATGTGAATATTACGCCCGTATTGCGATTCATTTGTCATCTATCACGATGATTTCTATCACATTCTATCCCATCCAGCAGTATTTTCAGTAAGCTTTCGTGATTAAAACTTTCGTCTCAAAGAAGATCTCCATCGAATCATTTCCACCGCGAATCCAGACGCGATCTCTCCGTAAAATTTGATCTTTGATTGAAATCATGTCACGATAGATCTCAGTTAAATCGTAATACGATCATATACGATCCGCTTGTTGGCAAGAGTGCGCGCGCGCGTGTGTTTTCTGCGTGTGTGCGAGTGTGCGTGGAAGTAATCGACGTTTGCCATGACGCTTCGCCTCGCATGGTTATGTGTATCTGAAAAATTTTCAAAAAATGCAAGCACAGGTTCAACACAGGGCACCATCCTACAGGGGAGCAGGACCAGATTCAACCAGGCCAAGGACCTCTCACGTCTTCTTCCACTTGGATGGAGATCGTGACCATCGACGTCGCGACCTTCTTCTCGTACAATCTTCCTAAATTTCTTTTATCTTTTTTTTTTCTCTCTCTCTCTCTTTCTCTCTCTCCATTATTTTTTATTTTTTCTTTTTCTTTTTTTTTTTCTTTTTTTTTTTTTTTAACTTCTTCTTTTGGAATTTTGTACGGCCCTGCGGCATGTATGATTGTTGTCGTTGCCCCTAGACTTAGATGACTAGCTGTGCATTAACGATAAAGGAATGCCACATTATACCGTGTATCTTTCGATTAATCGTTTTGGTTCGTTATTGTCCTATTACGGCCTTGTCATTGCGCGACCATAGCCGGGTATCCTTTGCTGCTCACACACGATGTTACTACTAATTCACTCTTCAATCAGTTTCTCGGTTTTGCTTTTCTGTTTCGTTCGACCGGTTCGAATTGGAGATTGCAAAATCAGGCTGCCACTTTAAATTCTCTCTCCATTTTACCCGCCACTCTATTTTCATCGACGCGTTATTCAAGTCTGTAAATTTTTACGATGGGAGTTACGTTAAAGTGATAGCCTGAAGTCTAAAGACATGCTCCTTCACAAGAGACACGATACAGCTTGTCTAAAGATCGGGAAAAAGAAGTCCATAAAGATAACAGAGAAAGATTCACAATATCCTGTGAAGCAAATACCACCTTTTTATCCTCACGATGTTTCTTCGGGACGGGCAGAATATATCTCATCCATCCTCGTTTCATCTCAGCGTGTATCGGTTTTTATCATCATCATTATCATCGCCGTCATGGTCGTCGTCGTCGTCGTCGTCGTCGTCGTCGTCGTCGTCGTCGTCGTCGTCGTCGTCGTCGTCGCCGTCGTCGTCGTCGTCGTCGTCGTCGTCGTCGTCGTCGTCGTCGTCGTCGTCGTCGTCGTCGTCGTCGTCGTCGTCGTCGTCGTCGCCGTCGTCGTCGTCATTGTCGCCGTCGTTGTCGTCGTCGTCGTCGTCGTCGTCATCATCGTCGTCTCCGTCGTTCTTGTCATCGTCATCCGATACCGGGGATGACGGAATGCCGCCTATACTTAAAAAAAAAAAAGAAAGAAAAGAAAAAGAAAAAAGAAAAGAAAAGAGAAAAAAATACACGCCATCGAATCGTGTTCCCCGATCGACAGCCGGCCTCGCGATTGAGTTGGCTTCGTTCGTTTTTTGCGTTGCTTATTTAGTCTGTGTATTATTTTGTATAGAACGCAGTGCGACACAACCTGTCTCTCCACAAATGTTTCATGCGAGTCGAAAACGTGAAAGGCGCCGTATGGACGGTGGACGAAGTGGAGTTTTACAAGAGACGTCCTCAACGCGCTTGCAGCACGACCGGGTACGTTGCCCCCCGTCCCACCGAAAAAAAAAAATTTTACAGCCGCGTTTTTTATACTCTTTATCTCGTCTCTATATATAATAGATCTATTCCTCTCTCTATATACATATTTATATTTACGACATATATTATATATATATATCTTATTTCTTTCTCTATCTCTTTCTATCGATATATCATTATATAATGTAATTTCCCTTTTGAAACCCTACCCCTCTCAAAATGGATTTACCAACAACCGGTTCAGACCATAACCCGAAATAATCGGCCTCGGTCGCATCCCGTCTTGTATTACTTCCATTCTCCCAAAGATAATTCCCTTCTTTGTTTTTTTTAATATATAATATTATATTTATATTTCTATATATATATATATTTCTTCTCTTTCTATCTGTGTCTTTTTTATATATTTATATAGATATTTATATAGATATATTTTATACATACTCTCACTTAATCGCTTTTACTCTCTAATTACATACTCGTACCGCTAACTCCAATTCTCCCCGCCCTTCATGTTTATACTGCCAAATTTTTTACTATCTTTTTTAACTTTTATATATATATTAATATACGTCTTTTTTACATTTTTTATATATATATACATTATTTATATATTTATATTCATATATACATTTATATATATATATACCTTTAATAGTGTTTAATAATCTATTTTTATATGTATACATATTTATATATAGCTTTTTTACATACATATATATATATATATATTCACATATTTTAGCTATTTATATATATATATATATATTTAATAAAATTTTTTTTAAGTGTGTACGCGCGCGTTACGCGTGTACGCAAGCCTCAGTATGTATGTATACGCACATACACGCACGCTCTTCTGTGCATTTAGTTACGAGTTATTTTTCTAGATACCGTGCCTCTATTCCTATTTTATTTTTTTTTTTTTTTTTTTTTTAATATATATCCGTATGCATCTAGATCTTTTGTGTACCTTCTTTATACGTGCGCATTCATACGTATAGATTTGTGTGCGTGTGTGTATATATATAAAATCATTTCTTTTTTTTCTCTCTCTCTCATACACCTGTATACGCCATGATAATCTGTATTATCTGTAACTCGCTTGCGTCATTTGTCCGTACGTCTGTCTATGCTAACATCGAGCTTCCCGAGTTACAATCGATAAAATTTTACCTTGGAAGACAAGGATCAAGATATTATCCATTTTTCATTTCCGATATTAAAAAATTACTTCGCCATAATTTATAAAATGAAAATCAAAATTTTCATATAGAGATAAAAACGAGATATCGTTTCTCTAGGATTGTATATCGGGAAATTAGCTTTGTATTGTGTTTGATCCCGTGTGTGTGTGTGTGATTTTTTTTTTATTACTTGCCCGTCTCTCGTGTGCGATTGTAGCCATCAATATGATGCGTGAACGTGCGTGAATGAGCGTTCGAAGATCATGAGAATCGACGATATAAGATGGAGATGGAGGATGAGGATGGAGGAGGAGAAGGAGGAGGAGGTGGAAAGGAGCAGGCGGGAATGATCGTGTGAATGTGGCCGACTTCTTTTTTTGCTCTTGTGTGAAAGGAAACCGTAGAAAATCGTGGTGTGTGCTTTTTAACAAGCATGTGGGCTTTGCAGCGACTAACCGATCGAGAATTGGCAGGGCCAAGTCTCTCTGGCCCGAGTCTAGTCTCGAATACCCGGAAGCCGGATGCGGAATACGCCAGTGCAGAGTGAGAATCGCAGAATTGCACTTGGTCAGGTAGTGAGAGGAGTCTCGTCTTACTACGTATTACACGTTTACGTTTTGTCTATTTCTTTTTTTTCTCTCTCTCTTTCTCTCTCTCTCTTTCTCTCTCCCTTCTTTGCGAATCTGTGCTGTCTTTGTTTATATTCTCTGGAACACCGGGATTCGATCGAGTCGAGGGCTCGCTCGATCATCGAATTCTTCTGGGTAGGAGAGGACTATGAGGCTAATATACAAAGCCTTGGTTGACAGCTTGGTGTCTCGTCTCACGATTTCTGGTGAACGGGATACGTTGCAATAATGTGCATGATATCGAGAGTCGCGATCGTTTTACATTCGAGAAACGGTCGTGCCACTCGAGCGCCAACGTTTAGATGCTTTAAGAAATCGTGCGCAGAAAGGAGAAGAGCATAGAGCTCGGCAGAAAAAGTTAGAAAAAAAAAAAAAAAAAGAAAAAAAGAAAAGAAAGAAAGACAAAAAAAGGAAAATCGAAACGAACGTCCAAAAAAAAAAAATAGAAGCTAGAAAAGGGAAGGAAACGTAACCAAAAAAAAAAAAAACCAAACGAAATAAGTTTCAACAACAACAAGCAGAAACAAACCTTTATCTTTTTTACTCTCTTTTTCTCTATTTCTTGGTGGTCTTGTCTGTGTATACAGAACGCGATCCGCACCAATCTATCATTGCACAAGTGTTTTGTGCGCTATGAGGACGACTTCGGGTCATTCTGGATGGTGGACGACGCCGAGTTCGTAAAGCGGCGGCATCTGTCCCGCGGCCGCCCCAGGAAATATGACCCAACCCCATCACCCACTCCACCCCACCTCTCCGCACAGTAAGCACTACCACTTTTTAGAATTCTGCTGGCTGGCTGGCGCGACGTTCTGACCTTACCGCGGTATTCTCTTGTAACGCGGCGACCGGGACGTTTTCGCTTGGTCGTTGCCTAAATAAACGAACCACTAAACGCCCCTCTCGAACCTGCTGCCTTTGTCGTTCAGATCGCGAGTCCAATCGCCTTCTACTTTTTCTTTTCATTGATAAAAAATGATTAAATTGTTATTCTATACTTGTGCGTTAAAACTTGTGCGTGAACTCGTGGAAGATACTCGATAAAGTCGAAGAAAGTGAATGTGCTGTTACGTCGTGTGTCAAACCATTAGTACTACTTGTTGATTATATATAGAGCGCTTCGTTCAGAATTCTTCGCGGTGGAATTTCGAGTTACGATTATTGAGGAAATGACTTCCAAGGCAGCAGGGAGTGGCTCTAAGCAGTTTATCCAATCCCAGGAAACGAATTCCGCATCATGCCTGCCTCGAATACCTCTTAGAACCCGTCTCCTTCATAAACCGGATAAGTAGTACCTGTTCAACCTTCCTTGATCTTCATCAGAGGTGCGCGATATATCATAGAAGAATGTACGTTTTTCTATAGCAACGTAATTTCTTGGTTAATTTAGCCCGGATGAAAAAGAGAAGGGAATGTCGGTAGAATCCAATGTAAGCGTAAGGGAACAGGGAATTTCGTCCAATTAAAATTTGCAGCTCCAGCTTGTTAACGGTTAAATCTGCGCACCTCTGCTTGTGACGTCCAAAACAGCCCTCATATAGTACATCCCCGTATACGTCTCACTAGTACCGTAGCCCGAGGCTCTAGCACACCCGAGAGAGCTTAAATCCTGGACGATCCTGCAGGAGCCCAGCCACAGGACGATTGGTCCGTGCTGCAGGATCTCTGATGTGTTTAGTGGTTGCTCGCATGGATAATCAAGGATCCTAATATTCGTTCCCATAAGAATTAAAAAAAAAAAAAAAAAAAAAAAAAACAAAGAAAAAAATGTGAGAAAAAATACTGAAAAAAAAATCCCCGTAAGACTATCCTTACCACTGAAAAAAGAAAACACTGCGCTTATAATTGTATGGTGCTTATGTAGTGGCGTTTGCAGTGTCTTGGGAGAATGTGGAAGTGTTTGCGTGGACAAACGTTTCGTTACCCTTCATTTTCGGATTTTTCTTCTCTGTTTTGCTGTACAAGCTGGTTTTTTTTTAATGCGGCATCGCTACAATTTCCTTTTTCCTTTTTTTTTTTCTTCTTCTTCTTCTTCTTCTGTTTCGTTCAATCGCAACAATCGGATGCGTGAACGAAGCGTTTGTCGCGTCCGTTTTCTTTTTTTTCTTTTTCATTTTCAGTTTCAGTTTCGCTATTTTGAAAGAAGCAGAGAAGCTACGTAGCGTAGTAATAGAAAGAGCAAATAAGTTGGCGATATTTCGTAAAAGGAAGGTGAAGTTTTTGCGCAATTTTCTTTATTTTCTTTCTTTTTCTTTTTTTTTTTCTTTTTCTTTTTTTTCTTTTAGTTAGCGTTTAACGAGAGAAGGCGTTGTTGAAGTATGTGTTTAATTTATTTTTTACTGCCCCTTCCCCCCCTCTCTCTTTCTCTCTGTTACAGCGTTGAACGTTTTCTATATATTTCTGTTCGCCTTTTAGTACGCTTTTTCAACGTGAGAATGGTTTTCGGTGTGACTGATAATGTGTGTCAGGGCTACTCGCGCATGTGTAAATTGTGTAAATTAAGCGTCACAAACTGCAAAATAAAATATCTCGGATGATACGGAATTCTCCATTCATCGCTACGACCATTCTCTTCTAACTCAAGGTACTTCACCGTTAACGTACTAACTTTGCAACTTCCGGTAATTTTTCTCTACTTTTTTAATAATCATCTTTTTAAACGTTTTTTAAAATTTTCTCTATTTCTCTCTTTTTATATACTATTCTCTCACACCCTTTCATTTTTCTCTCTACTATTATCTGTCTCTATCCTTCTCTCTCTCTCTCTTATCTATCTATCTATCTCTTTCTCTATCTTTCACTCTCTTTCCTCTATCTTTTTTCTCTTCTTCTCTTTACTAAGCGCTCTTAGTCACTTAATAAACGGCTCTAGGCATTGTTTTTATTCTTATATTTTTCTCTTCGCATGCAAGTAATCGTCTCTTGCAATCGTCACACGTTCGCCGTGTTTCAATTACTGAATAATATTTGTCCTTCGAATACATTTCAAATGCATTCCTTTCAACTTTACCGTTTGCAAGAGAAAATTTATCTTTTTTCAGTCGACTTGTTTGTCGTTTGGAAAAAGTATTATATATTCGCTCGGTCCGCATTCGATGCCTTGAAAAACTTAGAGGATTTTGAGGATTTTGGAAACTATAAAAGGGTAAGCACAGGTAAGCCTCAAAGCCGTTTATAAGTTACGACGTCGTTTCGTATGACGAAAATTATTAAAATATACAATAAATCTTGATTAAAGAAACAAAGACGAAACGGGAGCGCTTCTTTTTTTACATTTTTTCTCTAAATTTTTTAACCTAACCTCGCTCAATCTCAACCAAGCCGATCGTTGGATGAGGAGGTGAGGAGCGAAACTGGTAAATAGGTAAGAGTTTTCGAACTCTTTTTTTTTCCATTCTTTTTTAATCACTTTTTTAATATATTTATATACGTGTATACATTTTTTCATATTATATACTTCTCTCTTTCTCTGTCTCTTTCTCTCTTTCTCTATCTTTCCATTTTCTCTGTCTATCTATCTATCTATCTATCTCTCTTTCTCTATCTATTATACCTTTACATATTGAAACTCGATCACACGTGCACACATTGTACACACAAGCTCTATCTTTACCCGCCCTCTCCGCCACCCAACCCTTGTGACCTGAAACCCTTCTCGAAAAAAAAAAAATTTACTCCACCCATGTATACATTGACACAAATTTAAAAAAAAAAAAAATCAAGAAAAGAGCTTATAAATATACACGCGTTTCTTTTCAGGAAACTGTCGATAGTCGAATCTCGACGATTATTAATAGTAATTTTCTCTCTCGATACGTAGGGGTGTCCCGTCGAAAAGTCCAACCCTGACGCATAGCCCGACCATGTACGGTGATGCATTAAACGCCAATCTCCAGGTAACTGTTTAAAAAAAAAAAACAATTATACAATTATTATTTCTTTTAAATTTAATACGTATGTCTTTCGTAGTTTCGAACGATTAGGTACAGGAATGGAATATTAAGTGACTAACCATCTAATGCAATTTGAGTATTTCCAGGCGGCACTCGGGGACTCTAATATGGGATTTCTAAACAACTCGATGTGCACGTCGACGACAACGAGTCCCGACAAGGAGCACGTGTTAGCCCATAACGATTTAATGTGAGTAAAACACTCTGTAGCGTGCCATATATTTAATCCGTGTTACATGTTTCCCAAAATACTTGGCAATGTTATATACCTACGCAAATCTTTAAGTACACGCTACTCTCCCGATCATAAATCACCAGACACTTGTTAGTCTTAAACAAAATGTTTATTGCGACAGGTTTATAACAGAACTTGAGACGTGCTCATCTTTTGCAGTTTGCTTGTTTTACGCCTATCCTTAGTTGATTTAAAACATCATTATCTCGGATTAAGATATATCGTAAAAGATGCATCACGCGTTAATGATTGAAACGTGATTTTTTATTTTATAATTGTAATCCGAGTATACGCGAAGACGGCCGCGAATGAATCATGCGCGAATAAATTAAACAGAAAAAAAAAAGCTTAAACTTTCCACTGTAAAAAGTCCGTTGCTCCGTTCAATTTGTCTCTCTCGATCGGTATCATCTCGCCAATTAAAAATACCTCGAGCCTCCCGTGGACGATGATTGGAACACATTAAACCGAGCAGTTCCTCCGCAAAATCGACAGGTCACCGTTGGATGAACCAGCCGTGCACATAAAGCAGGAGGGGCAAAGCCCGGAGGGTGGAAAACTGACGAGATTAATAAAACGAGAGCTGGTTGACGCGCCCGCGGATCAAGAGGGTGATGACGATCAGGTGGACGAGAGGGAGTATCCAGAGAGTCATGGGCACGATTCCGGACAGGACGAGGACATGGCCGAAGACTTGTCGATGGCGCCCGACATAATGACCCCGGAGGATCAGATCGAGGCGTAGTATCGCACCTCGAGGAGCGAATAGATTCGAGCTGTCGCGTCGAAGTACGATCGTGATGGAAGAAGAAAAAGAAGAAGAAGAATAAAAAGCAGCTTCTCTTCCTCCTCGATAGAGAGCCAAGATCAGGGAAACCAGAGGCGCGCGAATGTATGGAATGAATGAAGAGAGGGAGGAAAAAGGAAAAGAAACGAAAAGAGGAAGAAAAAGAAGAATGGAAGAAGAATAGGAGAAGAAGACGAAGGCCCAGCCAGGACCACCCAGCCCTCCACTCCTCCTTCGTAAGAGAATCCCCATTTATCATATCCAAGGCCGTGATACGTTTTATCGAGGCGGCTTTTAAAAGGTAAAGGCGAGAGAAGAAAACGTTCATGTACTGTGCGTGATCGATCGCGACGAAACGTCGAACTCGAGAGAAATATCGGCGAATATCGTGATATAGGCGGCGCGATCCTTCGATCCATATCCTTACTCAAGCAATTACGAACAACGATGTATTTTATGTTCTCCAATTCCGTTTCGTTTTCGGAACCGCGGTTAATATCTCTATATAAATATATATATATATATATACATAGAAATATATATATATATATCTTTCTCTCTCTATCTTTCACTTTCTCTTTCGTGTACATTGCATTAACGAATGAATCGTTGAGATGAAAACGAATAGCATCCGCGATTGTTCGTAGCGTTTCGGCGAATAAATGTTAATCGATGATCCTTTCACGAATGTACAGGGGAAAAGAGAAGTGTTTTTCCCGCTCCTGACTCGTTTTCCGCTTTCGATATCGTGTCAGCACTCGCGTGTACGGCTGCGTTTCTGCGTGTGCTAATCGCGTCTATCATTTTTGGACCAATTTGGATAGATATTTAAAAAAAAAGAAAAAGGAAAGGAAAGGAATATTTTATTTAGATGAAAGGTAATTACGATCGATATCATTTTTTACGGAAGAGACTATTCACTTTTTCTAAATTTCTTGCATGATTCTTCCTGTTAAAAGAAGAAAAAAAGAAGGAAGACGCGTTCGAGGGGGCACGCAGAATGTCTCGAAGATGATAATGAAAGGGGCGAACAGGTAGGGAAGGTTGGAATTAAACTTAAGGAGTAAATAAAGAAGCTGTGGTGTGGGCAGTGTTCTGGGTACGCGCGGGAACTGACTGACGCTTTAGTCTTTAATATATCGTTCGTGGTAAATTAAGAATTTCGCGAGTATCAAAAATGTCTATTAAAAAAAAAAGGAAAAAAAGAAAAAAAGAGAAAAAAGAAAAAAGAAGAAAAGGAAAATTAATTTCCTTATATCAAAGGTGGAAGTTAAACTTAAGGAAAACACGTATGAATCCGCGTATGAAACACGGATCCCGATCCCGGCGTACCCGTTTGCTGCTCTCTTGCTAATCACTGTATAGTTTAGGTCAAATTAAATGTAAGTAGTGTCGTAAACGATCGACGATCATAGACGTCGACGAGATTCGTGTGCGTCGAGATAAAACGTACACGCCGGTGCTACAATATATTCATAGTTTTACCAAACGAAAATATTCGTTCGCGTCGTGAAATTTTTGAACGAATTTGTGAGTAACGAAAACGAGATCGAGGACAGTCGGTCGAGAAGGAGTGACGAAAAATGATGGGATTAAAAGGTAAAAGAAAAAGAAAAAAAAAGAAGTAGAAGAAGAAGAAGAAGAAGAAGAAGAAGAAGAAAGCGGATGCCGTGAACGCACTTATAAATAAATTAAAATTACTCTGTACGCATATACATATACATATATTAATTACGTATACGTATCTCGGAAATTATAAGGAAATTAGATGTCGATGGCCCTGTTCTTCGTTCTCCATCCAAAAGATCCTTCAGAGAAATCCCCTCCCCCCTTCCCCTGTTCGATCTTTTTCTCCCTAGTCCCGCGTAAGTTCAAGCTCGGTTCCGAATTTTTAGAAAAATTGGGACTGCGTCCAAAAATCGAAAGGAACGAGAAGATAAACATTTTGAGGGGCCGTTACTCGTCGATCTTCGACCCCCCCCCTTTTACGTACGTACACGCGTTCGAACACATTTTCATACATACACACGCATACATACACGTACACGTACACGAACATGGACACACGAGTTAAACGAAAGCGTGCTCAGGTCGGTACGATAGAGAATTATCAGAGGTCTATATCGTTCGTTGGTCGCTTGGTATCGAATCGTAATTTATTATTTCAATGGTCGTTGACGCCATTTAAATGTATGTAAAAAATCGTGCGTGCCGTTTTTAATCGCGCTGCAGCGACCGGGAGACGATCGTGTGTGATATTATTCCGTTCGAAACCCGTAGCCATATAATATGTATACATGGTACATATGGTATATATACACGTTTGTTTGTAATATTTTTGTAAATTATATTCGTTCCCGGGAACGTGTTGTAGATAGATTTAGAGATCGATGAGCTCCGTTACATTGTCAGGGTATTAATTGCTCGACGAACCAGACTCTTCCGTCGCTGTGGGGTGGTGCACATCGTTTTCGTGTATTCGTTTATTATACACGTGGAACCGCGAAGAGATCGATCGTTCTTTAAGCATTTATCGGGCGACAGTAATCGTTTAATCGCCGGTCGTAAGAAACGTCGATCGACGTCGTCTGTGACACCTTTGCGTTTTATTCTCGTTAGAAAGATATTAATTCCGATTACGATTATATTAGCTCGACTCCAATTAGTAATATTAGCATGACGAGAAGCATCGTGTCAATCTTTTATTATTAGCGCTTGATCAGTTTCAATTTATTTCAAACTTTTCGATCGTGTCGCTCGATTATCTGGAAACGACGTGGCCGCGATCGTTTTTCTTTTTTTTTTTTTTTTTTTTAATATTCTTTTTTCTTCTCTCTTTTTTTTTTTTTTTTTTTTTTAACAATTCGTTCATTCCTGCGTGTTAGACATGTCTGTGTCCATTCCGCGAAATAAAATAGTGGTTAGCTTTTAGGATGGTTAAGTTATCGTCCACATTGATTTCCCTTTTATCCATCGATTCTCCATTTTGTTCACGTGATCCATCATCTTTCGACATCCATAACTCGTTGTTGGCGAGCGATTGAAAAAAAATTTTTTCAATAAGAGAGAGAGAAAGGGATCAATCGAGGAAAACGCGTAGTGCGAGTGTGTACAATTGTCGCGTGCGTCATCGAACATTGGATGTTATAAAAATAGAAGAAAAAAAAAAATGAATAGGAGTAAATAGAAAGAAAATAAATAGCAGGGAAAAATAGCAGTGGAAAGTAAAGATAAGTGTTCAAGGATGATAAAGTGAAAAATGGCGAATGGCCGGTGCCGTTTTGGGCTCGCTTTCACGTAATGCTACTATTACTAATCTAAGTCTACATGTATTGTGTATAATGGTTTAAGGACTCGATATAACATAGAAAGATTCTTCTGTACATAGTTGAAAAAAGAAAAAAAAAAAGAACTTTGTCGAGGCATTAGGGATTTGCGAATATTGCGTCATTTTGCGGATGAATGAGTTTATCGATAGTGTGGTATATAAAAGTCTATATATATATATATATATATATAAATATAAATATAATTATATAAATACATACACGAACAACACGCACACACAAGCACACATATATATACGCACACACACACACACACATACATAACACGTACATACAATACAATTGCGCGTATCCCGGCTGCATTTAATTTTTACTTTTGAAATCTCAAATTTTTCCAAGAAAAATAACGAAAAGAAAATAAAGAAAAGCGACGACCGTCGATTCTCACGAGCCGGCAGCTCGAACGAAGAAACTTTCTCGTTTTATCGTATCACGATTGGTCGTGTCGCGAATAAAAGATGAATGACGAGAAGAAAAATAAAGGTGAAAAAGAAAAAAAAAAAAATAAGTAAAGAACAAAGACAAGGTTTGATCGATCGATTTCGAGTGGACACGAGGTTCTTCAAAATCGATTCACGTAGCACGAAGATCGTGGTTTTTTTTTTTTCGTTTCACGAATTTTTTTCTTTTTTTTTTTGTATAGTAGTTGCTGTTACTTTACGAATATTCTATATTGTACATGTTTAAACGTTCCCTGTTATGTTTGTTGTATATTTTCGTATAAGTCTGTAAAAAAAACTAATTAACGAATATTTGAATATTTTTCGTACGAAGAACGTACGAAAGACGGGATTTAGCGTTATTAATTCACTGGTTCATCGAATCTTCACATTTTATCGGCTCAGATAATACTTCGTGAAGCGATTTCTTTCTTTCTTTCTTTCTTTCTTTCTTTCTTTCTTTCTTTCTTTCTTTTTTTTCTTTTCTTTTCTTTTCTTTTCTGTTATGTCAATGAATAAAACTTTGCGACGCGTTCGTTATATTACGAAGTAATGACGAACCAGCGCGATCATATCAAATTAGAGGTATCGAGTGAACAGTGCTGAATCGATATTTTCGTTCGTTGTGGTGTTCCTTTCTTGTAGATTTGAACGCAGTAAGTCATCATCATAATTAGAAAATTTCTATTTTTATCGAGGATAAATTCGCGAGTCGAAATAACTTGTTTAAAATTATTTCTTTACATTGCATGTGTTCACTCAAAATTTTCGGGGAACAAGTATGAAATTACTTGGATTATTGGAACGTGGGGGAAAAAAAAAATCTATTTTTGAATAGAAGAGTGAAAAAGAGGAAAAGGAAACAATGTGTGTATACAGGAAACGCGTTCGAGTCTTGAACTTTTTTCTTGCTCCTCGAACGATTTCGAATTGTTCAGTATTATCCTGTGCCGTATGAAAACGAGGAAGTTCTTAAATCTGAAAATCCGAGCTCTTTAGGTCATTGAAAAATTCTTAGGAATCCTTATTGTCTGAATTATTTTATTAAGTATTGTATGATAAGTTGCCTTGTAAAAATGTACCGATTTTACCGAGAAATTAAATGTGTTACTAAAAGAAATTCAATCTCTGAACTGTTTCATCGACCTTTTTTTTTCTATAAAAAAAAAAAAGGTAGCGAAATAGCAATTTATCGATTTATAAGTAGTTGTAATTGTAAGTAACGAGAGTTATCATTTTCACTGTACTTTCTTTGTATAAGACTGACATCGTTTGTATATGCTTAAAAAAAAAAAAAAAAGATATGATCTTGTTAGGTACGTCAAGATTTATACACGTAAATTAATGTGTCTACGATTATATGTGTTTAGATCACAGAAGGACTTATATCATACTGTAAATAGAACACTTAAGAAATCGCATTTTCTAGCTCGAATTAAGCTTTAGAATTAAGTCTTTATCTAATAGAATCGTCTTGAAAAGAATATACATACTTAATAAAACAGCAATTCGTGAACATGAGGATCCAAAGCTGTCTAAACTGTTTGTTTCCGAATTCCTTGTTTGTCATATTTAAATAAAAGAATTGCAAACAAAATTTAGTAATCGTTAGTTAAATTTTTTTCGATCAAATATATATATATATATTGATCTTTTCAATTAGTTTCATTAAATGTTAAAAATTATTATAATCATAGTTAACTTATTATTATGATATAAATTATATTTTATTTATATAAAATTTTTATTTTTTTATTAAATTTGTTATCATCTGTTGGTTTATTTTACTATCCGTCGGGAAAGAGGAAATTTTTTTTATCTCCAACCGATATTATACCATAGTAAGATAAAACATCGAATATATTTTTTTGTTCGTTTATATATAATTATTTGTAATAGGAATTTATATTTTTATCTTTCTTTTTATAATTTTAGGATATAGGATATACTCAGGTGTTTCTTTTATTTTTAATAAAAAAACAAACTTGTTAATACTAAAATATTTTCCTTTATTCGAATAATTTGTACAATTAATCATTGAACATTGTAAAAATAAATATTATAACGCTATTCTACAATCATCTTAAACTATCTAATTAGATATTTCGTGTTCCACTTCTGTTTCCATTTCTTTCAATTGAGTGGAAACCAAATCCCATTTCGAAGACCACGACGGTTTCTCCATTTCTTGTGTATTCACTTCCTCTATCAAATTCATCAGTCTAATAAAAAATTCGTTCAATTTAGCCGCTGTTCCTCGTCGTAGCTTTTGGAAATTTCTATCTGTAATAAAACGAAATTAATACGAATTACATTAATAATAATGAAAAATCTTGTGAACGCGAAACGAAAGCAGGGGTCAGATAATATTTATATCTAGGTCTCTCGTATTTTATTCCATCACATGTACATCAGCAATTATTAATAATATAAATAGAATTGTGTGACATGCCAGACATAATCAATATTTCTGCCGATCAGTCGTGTTGCTATACTGGTGAAGAAAGAATACTTATGTCAAACGTGCGCAGAAATGGTCGTGCCTTCATGAAATATGAAACAATCACCGGTAGAGATTGCTTATTCAGTTTACCATATCAGTCGAGTATAAATATAAATATCTGCTATATTGTCAAACTCCTACATTCGCTCGTAAATGGCATATGTTCAACTCAAAGTTGAACAGATATAGACGAACAAGTTAATATATATATAACTAATATATATATATATACGTTTTCACTTGTTTGATGCAAAATACACGTTGAAAATGTTTCTTTATAATATTTACTGGAAGGATAAAAGGCATTCTTGATCCAGATCGTTTGTTGCGTTAGCGAGGCTATGAATCTTTTCGTGATGGAACTTTGATTTTCTGCCGTCATCGGTCTTAAACGGATAATAAATCGTAGAATATATTCCAATAAATATCTGTTGCAACTAGGCAATTTTTCCAAGCATCTCTCAGGCTTGGAACTCCAGACAACGATGTAACTCAGACTGTCCACGTCCAATAGGGGATGTTTTAACGTCTCCAACCATTCGAATAATAATCCTGAGAGAATATCCAAGTCAGTTTCCATCTGGAGCCTCTGCCAAGCTGTAGATCTATGATTTAGATCCATCTAAAAATCCACGTGATAATTCAATCTTTTCTTCGATCTATATTAAGTTTTTAGAAATTAAAATTATTTTTTTTTTACCTCATAATCTTGGATACGTTTCTTCGTCTTTTCAGGTAAAATGGCATTATCTCTGATCAAAACTCTGATGGCTTCGTCAGTGGTCACAGTTTCAAGAGTTGTATTTTGAGCAGCTGCTTTTAAACTCATATGAGACTGAATTTCCTTGTAACAATCATTGTCTAGGAGATCTTGCCCGTGAATTCCATCACCAAGAACATCATCCATGCAACTATCATCTAATACTATAAAAAAAAAATATATTCCTTACGATACTTTGAATCTCAGTCTCTCAGTTTGAATCTTTTACTGATTAAATAACTTTATTTCAGATTGGACTACCTGGGAACACCGAATCGCAAGATGGAGTGTCAGGAGAGGTGCAGAACACATCACTCAGTCTACCAATATCGTCCGAGGTGCCTCTAGAAGATGCTTGGCTACCACTCGCGCACGCTTTCATAGAACCTAGACGAAATCAAGAATAAAATGGAAAATTTCTAAATCCTCTGTGATTTCGTATTAATCGTATTAAAAATTTTGTTTCTCTTTCGATTTCTTACTGGAATAGTCGCAAGAGTCAGCCAGAGACTCGGCCCAAGAGTAAGAGTGTCTAATATTCCCTTTACTGTCCCTCAGCTTGTCCAAAATGTGAGATATAAATTTTTGCGTAAAAGGCTTACTGGAGATCGTATACTTGATCTCACAGGGAGAATTATCTTCTTGACAGTCGCACAGTTGAAGAATCCGTTCGCAAATCACGAACACGATCTAAGGGATAGTTAATTTCGTAAATTTAACAACAGAGAACTTCGTCTCGTCCCTCGATTGAACACGTTTACATCTTGTAAGAAAAATAAAAAGAAACCTTTGGAATATGTTTGAATGTACGTTGCTCGTATCCGTGGAGAACGTTGTGCTGCTTTTTGAGACACGATTGCAGGCTGCAAGGCTTGCGATCCCCTATCGTGCTGTTCAAAGGGAAAACTATCATCTGTGGAAGCACAAAGTGCTCGAAATCTTGGATACATAGTATCTGTCCACGCGTCTGTATCGCGGATGGCCGTTTCATGCGAACGAACCGTATCGCGTCGTTCGCTCGTACACGAAGACTGTAAATAAGGTAGCACGCGATCAGTACCCCGGTTCTGCCCAACCCTGAAAAAGATACGTGTCCTATAAATTTGTCTGATCTTTGTACGATTAATTGTTTAGTCGACAAATTTCCACGTAGCGTAGCGATCTTGTCTCAGATCCATGTTATTTCAACCGCTATCGTTATTCAACATCAATTTTTTACCCCGTGGAAACAAATCTACGATAATAATCGAGTTTTTATAAATATAGTCCATTTATAATATATTTTTATTATTGTTCTACATTCGTTTCTTCTTTTCTTAACGCGTTACATTATACATTTTGTTCAAAAATTTAAATTTACCCCGAAATTACTTTGTATACATGATACAACATCTCGAGTCCCGTACACATTTGAAATATTTAATTGCTTGAAGGATAGATAAGGTCTCGGGTGTCTATCGATCGCGCTTAATTCGGGAAATAAATTATCCTGCTCGTGCTCTAACCGTGAATCGGAAGCGGAACTTGTAATCGTAGCCAACTGTGTTTCCGGGGTTAACAAGAGTTATGACGTATCCGACGAATAATCACTCGATAATAACCATAAGCCGTTTTCGTTTCGTTCGTGAACGTCCATTTCTGGCCAATCTGCGTATCCACGATGCGTAATTAAGTTGGTGAGTCATGCACACGCGAGGTACGCGCGGAATTTTGGCTATTCAATTAAATTGTCGCTTGATAACGCTATCGGGGAATTGGTTGGTCAAAGAATTTGATCTCGATAAACGTTTGACGCACAAAAGAAATCGCGAAAGTAAAATCATTCCAATGGCAAAATTGTATTTGGGTGGTTATACGTGTTTCTTTGTTATTAACTTCCGTTCATCAAGTATTAAAATTTTTACGATGTTATGAAATTAAAGAATTTATTATCTAAGACTATAAATTAACGTAATCGTAATACAATAGAAATCGATTAATTATACATTTTAAATGATGTTTTTCCTCTCTATATCACTTCCATCTTTCGATTCCTATCTTAATCAATATTAATGTTTGTATTATTGCCTCTCTACCTGTCACGCGTTCTAAAAATAATTGTATACATTGAAAGTAGATCTGGTATCTGATTATATCCTCTATCTAATTAATCTTAAATTTATAATCGGAAAATTAATTATTCAAAGTTATTTAATTAATTTTCTATATTTAACAACTTGTATTGTTAATGTTTCTTTTTATTTTTCAATAATTGCATGGATCGTATTTTTCCAATGTCTTAATTTATGAACGGGAGAGTATATTATTCAGAAACAAAATAACTTCGTGCGCATAATAACAAGTCT
This sequence comes from Apis cerana, assembly GCF_029169275.1. Classification (NCBI taxonomy): domain Eukaryota; kingdom Metazoa; phylum Arthropoda; class Insecta; order Hymenoptera; family Apidae; genus Apis; species Apis cerana. The sequence goes on along the minus strand of NC_083864.1, from coordinate 5,429,195 downwards.
CGCGAATATTCGTAGATCGATTGTCAGATCTGTGAAGAAAATATGAAGAATATGAAGAAAATGTAACTTTTATGATCATTAAATATTCATTGCTTGCAGGCTCTTTATTATCGAATAAACGAATCGATCGAGTTTCAAGTCGCGTTGAGATTTTCGAATCTTTTAAAACAATCGTTCGACGATACGATTTTGTCCCTCGAAGAATATTTTTAGAAAAACTTTCAGGGTTGAGAGATATATAAATATATATATATATATATATATATATATATATAAATATATATATATATATATCGTGAAATAGGATTGATAAATGTTAGAAGCCTCAATGTTACGCCCCAATTTCTTATCACCGCCTATCTATTATTCGTGCCCATAAATTTTGCTAAAGAATTGAAACTGACGAACGTTTATGGTAGAGAAACACGCTTCCATCCAATTAATCATGGAATCACGAGGAAAAGAAAGTGTTAAGTATATCGTTGGATATCTTTTGTTTATTTCAAAAAAAGTTCGAATATTTTATCTTTTCTTTTTTACTTTATCAACAGAAAAGTTTTTCGTGCAACTCTCACGTAAAAACGTGACCCTCTTTTATAATAGCCGAATAACCTGCCAGTTTACCCTTCGTATTTGCATATGTAACAGTGTTGAGTCTATTGTAGCCATAGTGAAATAAATAAGTAGAACTTTGATAAAAATTAAATAATTGCAAATAAATTCTTTTGAAAATTCGAAGTATATCTTTTTTTATCATTTTAATACGATATCAAATAATTTGCAAATTATTCGTTTCTCATTCAATTCACGAAAAATGCAAGATTTCGTGGTTAACTTTTGTTCAAGAAATATTGGAATATTGTAATGAATGCAAAAATTCAGATGTATCGTGTTATTGCACGTAATACACCAAACAACCACCACGCTATCTAGATACGTGTTCTAGACGTATAATCTCTAGATCGATGCATTCAGAGAGATGCATCAAGATTGGAAATCACTGATAAAAGATACGCGAAAGGCGAAAAAATATTTAAAACTTTGATAGATACTTTCTTGAATTAAAAGGTTCACTTAGACGATTGCGATAAGATGAACCGTACGTATCTGCTTGTTGCTCTGATAATCTTCAATAGAACAATTATTTTATCTTGTACAATACGAAAAAAAAAAAATCTTTGAAATTAATCTATTTGATTCTATTATCTTTTTTTTTTATATTTATTCGTATTTTTTGAGATTATAGTTAGATTATAATAAATCACTATTGATTAAAAATAATTGTGCGAAAATAAAAATTTAGTTAGGTGCATTTATCAAAATTGATTTACCAGCGTGACAGTGAATTGCCACTCTTCCCTCTTGCACTGCGAAGGCCACGACCTTGACCATATCCAGAAGCTTGTTCATGGTCGCGTCCCCATAATCTTTCAACGCGAAATTGTAATAGTAAACTGGAACGAATTAGATCGCGATTAATTTTTATTCTCTCTCTCACTCTTTTTTTTTAATCGGAGAAAAAAAAGAAATGGAAAACGATCATTATATTCGAGTGTCAAAACTCCGCATAGTTGCACGATTTTGCTGCATTGCATGTTCTCCTTCGATCTGGCTCACCAGAATCGAAACTAATTCCCACGAACACAGTTTACTCGCTAGACAAGAACAATCTTAGCTTTCGTTTCATCGTGCAACTTAATTTCGCGATTAAATATAGTATTGTACTTTCATATTACACATTAATCAATTTTATTTCGAGATTTCTTTATAATATTTTGTGTATAGTTAGAATCACAAGATTGTAAGTAACTAATTTAATTTATTTATTTTATAGTCATATTGTGATAATTTTCCAATGTATGTATATATATTTATATGAAATATTTTTCTCTTTTTTCGTACTATATCGCTTAAATCGTACTATTTTTTAATACCTACTGCCATGTTTCATGAAGACATTGGGATCATAAGTAAAACCGCTTTCTTCGAGAGGACCACCGCAGCTCGCATGCTCGCCCGGCGTTTGTAGGTTTATTATAGTTTTTATACTCCACCCTTGAAATTGTGCAATTATATCTTTTTTTATTATCTGTGCGGTGTTCGGTCGTGCCATCGCGAGAACCTCGTCTGTCACCCTGAAGAATTATCGATCCTTACATCTTTTCCCAATTATTTTATATATACATAAAAGGAACATCAACTCTCGAATATTTTTAATCACTTTGCTTAACCAGATTATTAATTTTGGCGTTACGAGCAATTTTGAAGAAAATCAATGCTACGAAATTTATTATTACCATTTCCATTTATTTTACGACCCACATATCATGTTACGTGACATTGAGTTTAATTTCGTTCACAGTAGGAAGTCTATCACGTCATGATAATAATCGATTCAATCTCTTTTACGAATAAATATAGAACCGTATTAAAATTGCAAAATCTTATTTGAATATTAGACACGAAAATAAATGGAACTACGTCGTTTTTTATATTATTATTCGAGAAGGATGCGAAAGATTATAAAAAAATAAAATTTGTAGCTTTTCATAAACTTTTATTACCAATCTTACCAATGCGAAAAGATGTTCTGTATTGCCATGTGCACAGGAGGCCAGGCTTTCGAGTTTTCATATTTGCATCTAGAACCACCGCAAAAGATCGCGCATTGTATGGCTTGTGGAGTGAATTTTCGCAAGTTTTCCGAAAATTTATTATAACCAGCCTGGATCTCGCACAGATCCACTTGGTTTCCTTGAAAACCCGCTGGTACCAGTGAGCTTACATCCATTCTGTAAGTAAATTTTTAATAGCTCGACAATTTATACATATATTTTTAAAGCTTTGATTTAAATTTCAACTTTAAAGTGTTATAATTACAAACATTGTAATTAAATTTTATTTATTTTTAATAATAGATATAATTCCTTTATATTATTACAATTTATTTAATCACTCTCTGTCAAAATTTTTCTATTTTTCAACGAATGGAATATGCACCTACATATTTTAAAACAATCACGTCCCTTCCGTCCATTTCATTGCCGTGAAAGAAATTAAAGTTATACTCTAAGTTTTTCTCTATCTATTTTCAGATACATTTGACAATTCGAATAGAATTTCCTTTCAACAATTTTCTCTACGTAAAAATGCACGGCACAGAATAATAATTGGATTGAAAAAAAACACTTCACGTATAAAGGTAAGCGCATAGCGACTGGTAGCTTCGCTACCATAACGCAACTTTATCTATTGTTCTATCAAACAGTTTGCGCGTGCGTCATTATTATATAAAACTACTATTGTTTCATCCCTTTTAATTATTATATTTTTTTAATAACCCGTTTTATTTTAATCTTATTTTCCATGAAATAGAAATTAAGATACAACATTATCTTTTGCGTATATTTAAGATTTAAAAATAAATAAGCTAACAAATAGAAAATATATAAGAAAATGAATTTATGTATAAAATATATATTTTTTGTGTTATCTATTAAATCCATGAATATCGTCGAGTAAATACAGATGAGAAAATAATGCGAGAGGAATAGATATAGAATAAAAATTCTAAAATCATATATCTCTAATAAAATTAATAGGCAAGAATAGTAAATAATGAAAAAGAATAGAAATAGAATAATAATTGACTGTCGGCAATATCTTTTGAGTATCAAAAATATTTTATCTTACTTTAATTCATAAAGATATTTTTTTGATATTCAAAAGATGACGCTGACAGTCAATTCTTATCCTATTTTTATCCTTCTCTCACTATTAGGTATTCTTATTTGTTATTTACATTATTGATATAGCACCAGAGACAGCACTGATTCTATTTTTTAACTACATTCTTTTCTGTATTTACTTGATAATATTCATAGATCCAAGAAACGCCGCGGATTTTTAATTAGCTTTATCTTTTTTGTCTAACTGGTTATATATGTATTATATACTTAGATTTAGATTTTTAAATTTATACACATATATCATAGTTTTATTTTATATATTATATTTAATATTACAATATTAATATTATACTATTATATACTATTAATATATATTATACTATTATATTATTAATATTATAATATTATAATATATTATTATTATTATAATATTATAAATATTAATAATATTACATATTCTTTTAGTAAGTACTTATACATAAGTTTTTAATTTGTACATGTCATACCATATTTTTTATATTTTTTTTATAATTTAGAAAATATTTAATTATTTTTTAAAGTATTGATTTCTTAATTTATATGGTTTAATATTCTTTTAGAGAATAATTTTTAGAAAATAAAAAATAAAAACAAAGAATAATTTATATTATTATTACTATTGGCAGATTTGCAATCGCAGTAAAAAAAAATGATATGTGGTGCATAACTGTTGAAAAACATTTGATGTCTCAAAAACTAAGAGTAAAAAGGTAAGTAAAAAAAATAAATAAAGATAATTATTTATAAATATAAAAATAAATTTTTATTTAATTTCAGATATTTCAAGAATTTATTAACATCACTTCCAACAACTGTCGAAATTGGAAAAATACCTCTTGTCAGCCTCCTGTATACCTTCTGTATACTCTCCTAAATCGAAAAATTGGCAAAATTCATTCAAGAGTTTCAATAATTCTAAAAATTGTAAATAAAAAATATTGAAAATGTAAATACACAAACCAAAAATGTAAATGTAATATTAAAAACATAAATAAACACATTATTTTTTGTAAACAAAGTGAAGTTTTTATTTATTTCCTCACTCCCAAAATTAATAAAATTTTCAAATTTCAAGAATATGACGTCATTTCCAGAAATTGATAAAATTCTTGAAAAAATTTCTCAAGCAATCTCCTATCAATTTATGTTCTCCTAATACAAAGTCGAAAAATTAGCAGAAATTTTCGTTTTTTCAAGAATTTTAGAAATTTCAAGAATATGACGTCATTTCCAAGAACTGCTAAAATTTCTCGGATGACCTCCTCTCAACTCATGTTCTCCTAATACAAAATCGCAAAATTGGCCAAAAATTAAAATTTCTGGCAAATTTCTCGAACGACCTCCTTTCAACTCATGTTTTCCTAATACAAAATCGAAAAATTGGCCAAAAATTAAAATTTCTGGCAAATTTCTCAGACGACCTCCTTTCAACTCATGTTTTCCTAATACAAAATCGAAAAATTGGCCAAAAATTAAAATTTCTGGCAAATTTCTCGGACGACCTCCTTTCAACTCATGTTCTCCTAATACAAAATTCACAAAAATTCTAAATAATCATAATGATATAAAAGAGGTAAGTAGTGGTAAGTATTTTTAGAATTAAGAAAACTGTTGAAAAAATACAAATAATATTAGCTATAAAAAGGTAAGTAAAAGAAGGTAAGTATAGGTAAGTATTTTAAACAGTTTTTGAAAACTGCGAAAATTTTTGAAAATAAACACTGCAGCATGTAAATAAACACTCCAATGTTTGTAATTAAACCAAAATTTTAACTGTGAAACTCAGAATTTTTAATAATGATACATTTATGTGAAATTCGTGAAAAATTTCTTGAACGACCTCCTTCCGACTTATTTTCTCCTAATACAAAGTCGAAAAATTGGCAAAAATTAAAATTCTGGCAAAATTTCTCGTGCCACCTCCTTCCGACTTATTTTCTCCTAATACAAAGTCGAAAAATTGGCAAAAATTAAAATTCTCGCAAAATTTCTCGTGCCACCTCCTTCCGACTTATTTTCTCCTAATACAAAGTCGAAAAATTGGCAAAAATTAAAATTCTGGCAAAATTTCTCGTGCCACCTCCTTCCGACTTATTTCCTCCTAATATAAAGTCGAAAAATTGGCAAAGATTAAAATTCTGGCAAAATTTATCGTGCCACTTCCTTCCGACTTATTTTCTCCTAATACAAAGTCGAAAAATTGGCAAAAATTAAAATTCTGGCAAAATTTATCGTGCCACCTCCTTCCGACTTATATTCTCCTAATACAAAGTCGAAAAATTGGCAAAAATTAAAATTCTGGCAAAATTTCTCGTGCCACCTCCTTCCGACTTATTTTCTCCTAATACAAAGTCGAAAAATTGGCAAAAATTAAAATTCTCGCAAAATTTATCGTGCCACCTCCTTCCGACTTATTTTCTCCTAATACAAAGTCGAAAAATTGGCAAAAATTAAAATTCTGGCAAAATTTCTCGTGCCACCTCCTTCCGACTTATTTTCTCCTAATACAAAGTCGAAAAATTGGCAAAAATTAAAATTCTGGCAAAATTTATCGTGCCACCTCCTTCCGACTTATATTCTCCTAATACAAAGTCGAAAAATTGGCAAAAATTAAAATTCTGGCAAAATTTCTCGTGCCACCTCCTTCCGACTTATATTCTCCTAATACAAAGTCGAAAAATTGGCAAAAATTAAAATTCTGGCAAAATTTCTCGTGCCACCTCCTTCCGACTTATTTTCTCCTAATACAAAGTCGAAAAATTGGCAAAAATTAAAATTCTCGCAAAATTTATCGTGCCACCTCCTTCCGACTTATTTTCTCCTAATACAAAGTCGAAAAATTGGCAAAAATTAAAATTCTGGCAAAATTTCTCGTGCCACCTCTTTCCGACTTATTTTCTCCTAATACAAAGTCGAAAAATTGGCAAAAATTAAAATTCTGGCAAAATTTCTCGTGCCACCTCCTTCCGACTTATATTCTCCTAATACAAAGTCGAAAAATTGGCAAAAATTAAAATTCTGGCAAAATTTCTCGTGCCACCTCCTTCCGACTTATTTTCTCCTAATACAAAGTCGAAAAATTGGCAAAAATTAAAATTCTGGCAAAATTTCTCGTGCCACCTCCTTCCGACTTATTTTCTCCTAATACAAAGTCGAAAAATTGGCAAAAATTAAAATTCTGGCAAAATTTCTCGTGCCACCTCTTTCCGACTTATATTCTCCTAATACAAAGTCGAAAAATTGGCAAAAATTAAAATTCTGGCAAAATTTCTCGTGCCACCTCCTTCCGACTTATTTTCTCCTAATACAAAGTCGAAAAATTGGCAAAAATTAAAATTCTCGCAAAATTTCTCGTGCCACCTCCTTCCGACTTATTTTCTCCTAATACAAAGTCGAAAAATTGGCAAAAATTAAAATTCTGGCAAAATTTCTCGTGCCACCTCCTTCCGACTTATTTTCTCCTAATACAAAGTCGAAAAATTGGCAAAAATTAAAATTCTGGCAAAATTTATCGTGCCACCTCCTTCCGACTTATATTCTCCTAATACAAAGTCGAAAAATTGGCAAAAATTAAAATTCTGGCAAAATTTCTCGTGCCACCTCCTTCCGACTTATATTCTCCTAATACAAAGTCGAAAAATTGGCAAAAATTAAAATTCTGGCAAAATTTCTCGTGCCACTTCCTTCCGACTTATTTTCTCCTAATACAAAGTCGAAAAATTGGCAAAAATTAAAATTCTCGCAAAATTTATCGTGCCACCTCCTTCCGACTTATTTTCTCCTAATACAAAGTCGAAAAATTGGCAAAAATTAAAATTCTGGCAAAATTTCTCGTGCCACCTCCTTCCGACTTATATTCTCCTAATACAAAGTCGAAAAATTGGCAAAAATTAAAATTCTGGCAAAATTTCTCGTGCCACCTCCTTCCGACTTATTTTCTCCTAATACAAAGTCGAAAAATTGGCAAAAATTAAAATTCTGGCAAAATTTCTCGTGCCACCTCCTTCCGACTTATATTCTCCTAATACAAAGTCGAAAAATTGGCAAAAATTAAAATTCTGGCAAAATTTCTCGTGCCACCTCCTTCCGACTTATATTCTCCTAATACAAAGTCGAAAAATTGGCAAAAATTAAAATTCTGGCAAAATTTCTCGTGCCACCTCCTTCCGACTTATTTTCTCCTAATACAAAGTCGAAAAATTGGCAAAAATTAAAATTCTGGCAAAATTTATCGTGCCACCTCCTTCCGACTTATATTCTCCTAATACAAAGTCGAAAAATTGGCAAAAATTAAAATTCTGGCAAAATTTCTCGTGCCACCTCCTTCCGACTTATATTCTCCTAATACAAAGTCGAAAAATTGGCAAAAATTAAAATTCTGGCAAAATTTCTCGTGCCACCTCCTTCCGACTTATTTTCTCCTAATACAAAGTCGAAAAATTGGCAAAAATTAAAATTCTCGCAAAATTTCTGGTGCCACCTCCTTCCGACTTATATTCTCCTAATACAAAGTCGAAAAATTGGCAAAAATTAAAATTCTGGCAAAATTTCTCGTGCCACCTCCTTCCGACTTATATTCTCCTAATACAAAGTCGAAAAATTGGCAAAAATTAAAATTCTGGCAAAATTTCTCGTGCCACCTCCTTCCGACTTATTTTCTCCTAATACAAAGTCGAAAAATTGGCAAAAATTAAAATTCTGGCAAAATTTCTCGTGCCACCTCCTTCCGACTTATATTCTCCTAATACAAAGTCGAAAAATTGGCAAAAATTAAAATTCTGGCAAAATTTCTCGTGCCACCTCCTTCCGACTTATATTCTCCTAATACAAAGTCGAAAAATTGGCAAAAATTAAAATTCTGGCAAAATTTCTCGTGCCACCTCCTTCCGACTTATTTTCTCCTAATACAAAGTCGAAAAATTGGCAAAAATTAAAATTCTGGCAAAATTTCTAGTGCCACCTCCTTCCGACTTATATTCTCCTAATACAAAGTCGAAAAATTGGCAAAAATTAAAATTCTGGCAAAATTTCTCGTGCCACCTCCTTCCGACTTATATTCTCCTAATACAAAGTCGAAAAATTGGCAAAAATTAAAATTCTGGCAAAATTTCTCGTGCCACCTCCTTCCGACTTATTTTCTCCTAATACAAAGTCGAAAAATTGGCAAAAATTAAAATTCTCGCAAAATTTATCGTGCCACCTCCTTCCGACTTATATTCTCCTAATACAAAGTCGAAAAATTGGCAAAAATTAAAATTCTGGTAAAATTTTTCGTGCCACCTCTTTCCGACTTATATTCTCCTAATACAAAGTCGAAAAATTGGCAAAAATTAAAATTCTGGCAAAATTTCTCGTGCCACCTCCTTCCGACTTATTTTCTCCTAATACAAAGTCGAAAAATTGGCAAAAATTATAATTCTGGCAAAATTTCTGGTGCCACCTCCTTCCGACTTATATTCTCCTAATACAAAGTCGAAAAATTGGCAAAAATTAAAATTCTGGCAAAATTTCTCGTGCCATCTCCTTCCGACTTATTTTCCCTAATACAAAATCGAAAAATTGGCAAAAATTAAAATTCTGGCAAAATTTCTCGTGCCACCTCCTTCCGACTTATATTCTCCTAATACAAAGTCGAAAAATTGGCAAAAATTAAAATTCTGGCAAAATTTCTCGTGCCACCTCCTTCCGACTTATATTCTCCTAATACAAAGTCGAAAAATTGGCAAAAATTAAAATTCTGGCAAAATTTCTCGTGCCACCTCCTTCCGACTTATTTTCTCCTAATACAAAGTCGAAAAATTGGCAAAAATTAAAATTCTGGCAAAATTTCTCGTGCCACCTCCTTCCGACTTATTTTCTCCTAATACAAAGTCGAAAAATTGGCAAAAATTAAAATTCTGGCAAAATTTCTCGTGCCACCTCCTTCCGACTTATTTTCTCCTAATACAAAGTCGAAAAATTGGCAAAAATTAAAATTCTGGCAAAATTTCTGGTGCCACCTCCTTCCGACTTATATTCTCCTAATACAAAGTCGAAAAATTGGCAAAAATTAAAATTCTGGCAAAATTTCTCGTGCCACCTCCTTCCGACTTATTTTCTCCTAATACAAAATCGAAAAATTGGCAAAAATTAAAATTCTGGCAAAATTTCTCGTGCCACCTCCTTCCGATTTATTTTCTCCTAATACAAATTCGAAAAATTGGCAAAAATTAAAATTCTGGCAAAATTTCTCGTGCCACCTCCTCCCAGGTCCAGAATTCTTCAAATTTTCGAAAATTTTTGTAAATAAACATTGCAGAATGTAAATAAACAAACCCCGAATATAAATAAACATTGAAAATGTAAATAAACAAACCAATGTTTGTAAACAAACCGAAATAAACATTGCAGAATGTAAATAAACAAACCCAGAATGTAAATAAACATTGAAAATGTAAATAAACAAACCAATGTTTGTAAACAAAGCGAAAATTTAACTCCCAGGCCCAGAATTCTTTAAGTTTTCGAAAATTTTTGTAAATAAACATTGCAGAATGTAAATAAACAAACCCAGAATGTAAATAAACATTGAAAATGTAAATAAACAAACCAATGTTTGTAAACAAACCGAAATAAACATTGCAAAATGTAAATAAACAAACCCAGAATGTAAATAAACATTGAAAATGTAAATAAACAAACCAATGTTTGTAAACAAACCGAAATTTCAACTCTCAGGCCCAGAATTCTTCAAATTTTCGAAAATTTTTGTAAATAAACATTGCAGAATGTAAATAAACAAACCCAGAATGTAAATAAACATTGAAAATGTAAATAAACAAACCAATGTTTGTAAACAAACCGAAATTTCAACTCTCAGGCCCAGAATTCTTCAAATTTTCGAAAATTTTTGTAAATAAACATTGCAGAATGTAAATAAACAAACCCAGAATGTAAATAAACATTGAAAATGTAAATAAACAAACCAATGTTTGTAAACAAACCGAAATAAACATTGCAGAATGTAAATAAACAAACCCAGAATGTAAATAAACATTGAAAATGTAAATAAACAAACCAATGTTTGTAAACAAACCGAAATTTCAACACCCAGGCCCAGAATTCTTTAAATTTTCGAAAAATTTTTGTAAATAAACATTGCAGAATGTAAATAAACAAACCCAGAATGTAAATAAACATTGAAAATGTAAATAAACAAACCAATGTTTGTAAACAAAGCGAAAATTTAACTCCGAGGCCCAGAATTCTTTAAATTTTCGAAAATTTTTGTAAATAAACATTGCAGAATGTAAATAAACAAACCCAGAATGTAAATAAACATTGAAAATGTAAATAAACAAACCAATGTTTGTAAACAAACCGAAATAAACATTGCAGAATGTAAATAAACAAATCCAGAATGTAAATAAACATTGAAAATGTAAATAAACAAACCAATGTTTGTAAACAAACCGAAATTTTAATTTCAAAGCCCGGAATTTTTAATAATATAATATATTTTTAAGAATTTGACGTTATTTTCCAGAATTACTGATATTTTAATTTTTTCGAGTTCTGTACTTACCTTTTATACTTACCTTTTTTATACTTACCTTTTTGTAGATGTTACATTTCCGAAAAAAACATTTTTTTTATCATTTTACTTAATAGTTACTATTAAATTTAATACTAGCTGTATTATACTTACCTTTTAAATGAAAGTCTTTTTTAAGATAATTTATAGAGATATTTTATTAGGAAAGGGGAAATAAAGGGACAAATGAAAAAAATAGAAAATACGTGTACAATATATATTTATTGAATGTTAATTTACATATAATTAATACATATAATTTTATTACATATTTATAAAACTATAATATTACATATTATATAATTATATTGTAATTATATTAATATTACATTATATAATTTTACAATGTATATCGCATTACATTATATATGTTGAAAAAATTTCGGTTTAAACGTTGTCGTAGGGCTGTTGATGAATGAGTCTGGTTGAGGATAATGTTGACGCTTTATCTTATTCTTGCAGTGGTTGAATTTGTTCTGTTCTCGCGTTGTTTGTTCTGTTCAATTGTGTCGTGACAGCATCTCTGATTGGTAATTTTTGTCTTTTTGGGAAATTAATCAAGGAATTCGTTAATGGTCATGTCCGTTTCGCGTTGCCGAACATTTTTGTTGGGAGAGATGGGGTGATCTATCTGGCCGAAATTTTAAGACCGTTTTCTAGATAAGACCTGCAATCAAAAAAATGATTACAAATTATTTCTGAATTACACTTTAAAATTCCCGGTTTATAATGTATCTGTAAAAAATGAGAAATCTTGGGACATCATTAAAAATTAAAAACTTTTGTTTCAAAATAGCTTTATATGTTCATGTTATAAATCAATCCTCATGTTTCATTAAAGTTCCAAGACTTGGAACACGCAACTGTTGTCTCGCAATAATGTTATTTATTAATTCTACAATATATATTATATGATTAATGTAATATCTTTTACCGAAATCGCTAAAATTTTCTTTTATTTCGAATCTTATCTTGTAATGAGAATATGAATTATATTTCTTGATTATTTTTATTATAAAAAAAAAATGTCAAAATATGTATCTAATAGCTTAAGGAAAATGTTTGAATAAATGTTTGTCTATAATTTTTATTGGATTTTATTCTTGATTTAAAACTTGATATAAACTTAAGTTTGAACATGTGAACTGTACATAATATGTTCGGATTAGACGTGGCAGCAGCTAGTTTATGTGTAAGAAGCTATATGACTCAGATGCCGGCAATACCGTAGGTAACTGCAGCGCAATGGATCATGAAGTATAGACAAGTTTAGATAAGATTATTTTGAGTACGTTAAAGTCTTGATTATTTTCAACGATACGTTGGAGTGTGGTTCAGTGAACGGCTGCTAATATGTCTGGCTTTGATGAAAATCCTTTTGGGGAACCGAATATCAATGATCCATTTTCGGTAAGTATTTATATAGCGGCTAGATCCAAAGAATACATTGTATCTTGTTCAATATTGCATGTAAAATTGCAAATGGAAATAGACGTGTATAATTTAATCATTATTATTATTTTTTTCGATAATTATAAGATTTTCATTATGTCTTGAAATCAATATGTTAATTCCTTAATATTTGTAAATTTTGTGTGAGTTTTTTTGATATATGTGTTTTTATTTATATTAAGAATGATTTTTAAGATTTTTATATTTTACATTGAAAGAGATATGTCAATAAAGGAATTTCTTGTTTCTTTTTCTCTATATATAGATGTCTTCTATAAATATATATTCTTTAAATATAGCATATCTAATTTTGTTTGTGAGATTGATTATAATATAATAGAAATGATTTTTTTTTTAATTAGGATCCTGCAATAAGAAGGGCTGTATCTTCTACTCCAGCTAATAGAGGATTAGAAGATTATAATCCTTTTGCAGAACAAGGTTCACAAGGGACAGCACAAGTCAGAGGTGCTTCAAATCCTCCAATCTATGGAGGTCTTGGAGCAACACAGCAACCAGCTACACTTCAGCCTTCGAACCAAGAACCTCCAGCAACTAACTATGCCCGTACTCCACAACAAACAGTGAATACAGCACTTGGCAGCACAATATCCCCAACTTCAGATGTAAATATATATATATATAACATATTTCATAATATTTTGTATTGGATTTTATGCTCTATTATATTCTTTTTTAACAATTATTATATTTTAGCAAAGATCAGAGTCAGAATGGAAAACAAGAACAGAGGAAGATATGAGGAACACACCATATTATCGTAAGTATAATAAACAAAGAATAGATATATAATATTACTTTATGATATATATATATTATTAAATAACAATTAAAAATACTTAATTATTGTAGCAAAAAGAAACAACTGGCCTCCTTTACCTGATAAGTGCTGCTTTCAACCTTGCTTCTATCAAGATATTGATGTAGAAATTCATACAGACTTTCAAAAGATAGTCAGACAGCTATATCGTTTATGGATGTGTAAGTTGAATGTATTTTAATTAATTTTAATGCATATAGTTACTAAAATATAGTTTCATTGTAACTATATAATATAATTTCCCATATTCATTTTAAATTGCAGTTCATGGTTGTGTTTTAATACTTAATATTATCGGTGGATTCATCTTACTTTTATGTAATGGAGGATTTTCAACATTTGGTCTTGGAATATTATATCTGATATTATTTACACCATTCTCATTTTTATGCTGGTTTAGACCAGCATACAAAGCTTTCAAGTATGTATTGACTAAACATCAATATTTCAAAATTTGTGTAATTATTAAATAATTTTTTTTCTTTTAGAAATGATAGCTCTTTTAACTTCATGGTATTTTTCTTTGTCTTCTTCTTTCAATTAATTGTCACAGCAATTCAAGCTATAGGCATTCCTGGCTCAGGAACTTGGTAATATTTTATTTTTTGAAACATAAATTTATATATATACAATCATATTTTAATTCTTTTACTTTTCTGTAATTACAGCGGCATTATAGTTGCTTTCACGATGTTTGATAACACAGCTAAAGGAATATTTGTTGGGTTTTTATTACTCCTCATTGCCCTTTGTTTTGTTCTTGCTGCGTTCGGTGATCTGTTATTATTAACCAAGGTATAATGTAAAATTTTTGTAATTTTTAAAAATAATTTTTATAAATAATGAGCAATCAAAATATACATATATATATATATACATATATGTGTGTTATAGATTCATCGCATATATCGCTCGTCGGATGCAAGCGTTTCGAAAGCACAACAAGAATTCGCGACGACTTTCTTACGCAATGAACATGTACAAAATGCAGCAAGTAATGTTGCTGCCAATGCTGTACGCGCCCAAATGGCTAACGCTGCTAATCAACCACGCTATTAAAGTGATTCCATCACAATCCAGGATTTATTCTTCAGGTATTCTGACGTTTTACCGCTCAGTAAATCGCTGATAGATCATGTTAGTTTCAGTGCATCTAATGTGCATAATGGAACTCGAAATTATAATGTTCCATAGAAAATTCTATTCTTACATTGAAAAAAATTATAGTATTCTACTCACGCATAGAAGTGACTTTTTCTCTTGGTGCATTTAAAGTTGTATTCGTGATTTTTATGAGAAAAAATTATTATCATTTTTCAACAAATTTATTATTCACGAATTTACTTCTAACAGATGTTTAACGATTTATTGTTATCTATTTCCTTTTCTTGTAACAGTATTTTAAATCTGATTAACACACAGTATTGTGTACGTATGTGTCTTTGTATTATCTAACATACAGCGTGTACATCATTTTTCGTTTGTATTAATTAAAAATGAATCACAAAATAATTTACCACATAATAGAGAAACAAACTATCAATAATCATATCACTAATTCTTATATTATTGCTTCTATATTATACATCAATATATTTGCTAGCTTTTATATTTTAGTGGCATCCTTATTCATGATGTTGTAATCATGTATGGCTTTATATAAACGGAAAATATTCGGTTTTGTTAAAAATCAAAATAACTTAATAACACGTAGAAATATTGTGTCCACGAGTTTAATTTTTTATTATTTTATAAAATGTTAATTTAATTATTAATTGTATGCAAATCGGGCATTTTTTTGCCTATCTTAATAACGTCCTATACATTCCTTACAACGTGTAATATATGGCCTTTCTTTATTAAATACTTGTTACTTAGGTCCTTAAAATATTCTATCACTTTGTAAAGTTTAAACTATATATACATATAAATATATATACATATATATATATATATATATATATACATACACATACATGTATATATATACATGTATATATATATATACATACACATAAGGAATATTTTGCAAAGAAAACAAAACAGATTACTTTACGTATGTTTAATTATTTATTAATTATCGATAAATTATTTATAGAGTACGAAAATTGGGTTATATCGTTGCTGTTACTTTATTGGGTGTATCTGAATGTCTCAATGAACTGGAAACTTTATATCAAGTAAAATGTTCGGGAATATAGGAAAAAGAGAGGTCGAAGGATCTTTGTTATTTATTGAGACTTCAATAAAACAGATTCTGCCCTATAAATATATTTTTACATATATGACGATGTTTAAATTGATTGCAATGATTATTACACAATCTTTATTATATAGCAATGAATAATAGATTACTTCGTTTTGTATAAAAAATGAAAAATAAGACAGAAATGTTGTTTAAATTTTATAAATATTCGCTGATACATTTGTACTTATGTAAGCAGCAAAGATAAAAGTGACAAATAAAAATTTAATTTACTCAAAAAAAAAAAAAAAAAAAAATCTTTCGCTCCAATAATTAGAATAAGAAACTTCTTCAGAAATTGAAATATTTATAACAAATTTTCCAAATTCTCTAAACCAATAGTCCTCAATAGTATTTTACCTAAAATTTCAAAATTATTATCCATTGATCTTTATCCGAGATTAAATATTATTTTTTTTTTTTTTTTTTAACTTTAACTTTAACTTTAATAAAATTTTACTTAATTACAAAAACAAAGAACGACAAAATAATATAAAACGTACCTTCAGATTTATATGTTGCAATCGGATCTACTGGAAATGAACAACCAAGATTAATCTCGGATGTAGATCCAGTTCCAATTAATTTTGCCACAAATATAACATCCATGATTTCTATATCCGATCTGTACATCAATCTAGCGTGTCCTTCGGCTAATCTAAAGAAAATTTCTATGCTAAATATTTTAAAAATATCTTTATATATTTTGTATTTTTTTTTACCGAATAAGACTGTCCAAAAGTCGAACTGTTGTTCTCTCTTCTCTCCTATTTGGATGACATCTGTGATAAAGATATGTCGCTCGAAGTATCATTTCCGCTTCCTTCGTTAATTTTGGTTGCAGGGAATGCACATATGCTAAATATTCTCGCAAAGTATCCTCTTTCCACAAGCTTTCGCTTTTTAAAAGTTCCATATGATTTTTCGAGTCTCTAAAATTAAAAATTATTTCAATTGAGCAATTTAAAATGTTACGAATTATCAATAACCGATTGTTGATTTTTATTACGTCTGAGCATTGTTCTCTTTAGTCTCGTAAGCAGCCTTTAAAATATGTTCCGAAGTCAGCCTATCCCACTCTGAATTCCTATTGTCCTTTAAAAGCAGGATTAAATCGAAACGAGATAAAAGAGGATCCCCTAAATTTGTTTCCCATTCTTCATCATCGGTAAATTGGCCACCGGATGGATTAATAGCTGCAACCACTGAACACCTCGAGTTTAACGTGCTAACTAATCCAGCCTTGGCGATTGATATTGTTTGTTGTTCCATAGCCTCGTGAACGGATGTTCTGTCCTGTGAGCTCATGGTTGTGAATTCATCCACGCAACAGACGCCTCCATCTGCTAATACAAGGGCCCCAGCTTCTAGATGCCATCCTTCTGAGTCCTAACGTGCATGTATATGAAGAAAATTATATAGATATTAATCATTAAGGACAGAAGATAGTATGAGTCTATTTACTCTAACAGCGGTTGCAGTGAGTCCAGCTGCAGTCGATCCTACACCGGTCGTAAGAACCGATCTTATAGCCAAACGAGATGCTGCACGAAGCAATTGGGATTTACCAGTTCCAGGATCGCCGACCAAAAGAAGATGAGGTTCTCCGCGCACACGTGTTCCTTTTTTTATTTATAATGATATAATTGTATTTTATATAAAGAATAAAAAGAATGATAATAAAGGGAATAATTACCACTTTCGTTACATTTTGGTACGCCACCGGCTAAAACGACAGCCAATGCTAATTTTGCAGTATACATTCCATAAAGCTTAAAATAATTTGTATATAAATCATTGCATTTTTTATTATTAACTTATGTCGGTATTTTCTTTTATAATTATGTACAATAAATCTATACCTTTGGGCAAAGAGATGCAAGAATATTGTCTCTACCAAGTAAAGGATTATCGCTATATTTTTCCCAATAATTTCTAAAAACATCTCTCATTTCTTGAGAAGAAGACATGTCGGATATTTTACGTCGTACTGTAATGCTATTGCCTAACATCATGGTTGTCGCTTCTAAACGTTCACCAACTTCTAAAGGATCCCAAATTCTTATCACAATACCACTAAAGATATATCACACAAGATTATAATTAGAAAAGATAGTTTATATAAAGGAGATAATTATTAATACCTAATCTCAACATGATCTCCTGGTCTACATTTATCAACTAAATCATCCAATAGAATAATCCTAAGTTCCTCAGTCAAGGATTTGTTTGTATCTATTTTACACTTTTCCTAAAAAAAAAAAAAAAAGAAAAAATACTGAAAAATTAATGAGGTATTAACAAGTGAAAAATAAATATCGAATTAAATTGACAATATACTTGTATTCCTATTTCCTGGCAATCTGAAGAATCTTCCAAATCAAAATCAGTTAAAACTTTAAGTTTTGTAGCATGACACTCTTCACAATCTGTAATATCTGCAAAATTTTGTCTCTCCCATTCATACTAAAAATAGATATCGTATAAATTATCTGCTAAATATAAATTACAAAATGTTTGTAACGTGTTCAACTAACTTTAGCCAAAGTAATATGTTTGCATTTTCTACAATAATGTCTCTGAACAGATTTTAATACTTTTGGT
This sequence comes from Apis cerana, assembly GCF_029169275.1. NCBI lineage: Eukaryota > Metazoa > Arthropoda > Insecta > Hymenoptera > Apidae > Apis > Apis cerana. The sequence continues at coordinate 5,410,752 of NC_083864.1, read as the reverse complement.
TGAGAGATCCTAACAATAATGCCACTCGTTGAAACAAGCTGTCCAATTTGCCCTTGATCTAATGTAACTGGCACAGCAGTAACTCTAATACGTACCTATCTCAAGTATATTTTAGAAACCCAATTACAAAAATACTATAAAATAGTATAAAAATACTATAAATTTTAATAACAAAACGAGATCTCGGTATCACCTTCTTTTTAACAATTTGTTTCGGTTTTGCTATTTCTTCCTGAGCTTTTATCGCTGCTTCGTCGCACAATGGTAAATAATATCTAGGATATTGCAAAATTTTTTGTGCAACGTCGGCATCATCCTCGAACAATGATACGAAACTGTAAAACAAAATTCTTCGTACAATATTTCGTATTAAACGAAAAAAATGGAAATGAAAAATACTCACTTAACATAAATCGAATAATAACAATTGATATCAATATTATCCAAAACTTCTTCCAATTCTATTTGATGGTTTTTCAATAGATACTCTTTCAACATTTTAAGTGCTTATTTGCGGAGCGCAAGAATTGAGGTTATAGGTACATCCACTATTCACGCTGTCGCACGTGCTACTGACTTCCCGCCTAAACTGTCAAAGTCACGTGCTCCCCCACTCGACACATGTTTTCATTTAGTTTTTAATGGCTACTGTTCGACCATGATAATCATAGTTATCGTACGACATTTATAATTATTTATTAATTTATATCAAGATACTAAAATAATACTAATTACATTTTATTTAATCAATTATATTTTTTTCCAGATAAAACATCAAAATGGAATCACTGAGGGACCTTACAACATAATACATTTAGATATAAATAAATGTTTGTGTTAAATAAAACTATAAGTAAATAAAAAATATGTAAAAATATGTACAAAATAATATGTAAAAAATGAATCTTTATAAAAAAATTTTATTCGTTATCATTTCATCTTAACATGCTAGAAGACAGAAGCAATATCCATTATTCTATGAAATATATATATATAAAATTTAAATTGTCCTCCGAGGGAATATTTAACGAAATTGCTGATGTAGCGTTGATGTAGTTGTGATCTAAACGACTGAAATTTAACGTTCAATGAATTCCTTTACCGTTAGCGTCGATTTAATAAAAGAGCCATATCGATTACTTGTCGTGAAACCGCATTGACAGTTCATCCATTAATCGATTTTCGCGTCTTCCTATCCATCTCGTAATTCTGTTCTCGTGGTTTCGCGCGGAACCCTGCGGTAAAACTTGTCCCGCAACAGTGAAAACCTTTTCGGTGTCTACTTTTCATCGAAAAAAATCCTCGACGTTCCATTAATCGCGCGTTTAAAACAGAAGTGCCTCTAAATAAAGCGTGCTTCCATAAAAGCGAAAAAACGTCCTCTCTTCCTTCGAATAAAATAATACACGCATATGCCATCTCGTTTCTTTCCTCCAATCCCTAATCCCTCCCTATTCCAAAATCTAGATACGAAATCTAGATACGAATTCTATTCGAGCGGAATAGAACTTCAAATAATTTTAATCACACAAGTTCCATTCCCCGAGCACGAGCTGTTTTATCTGAAATGTAGGAATCGTTCGTTCATATTTCAAACGGTGGAGCAAGCAGGTTAAACACACGACGCCTGGTATCGGTATTACGATATCATTAGTAACGATTCCCTTTACGACCTCTTCCTAAGTTATAAATTACTCGTTGGATTCGCAGTAGCCGGGGGTGTACGAATCGATGTAATTAGCGTGGTCGTATGCGTGGCGAATATATATATATATGCGTTCCCGCACATTTCTACGTGTAATTGCCCGGTGCACGATCAAAACTTGCCTCGTCTCGAAATAGAATAACTCCCGCGGAACCTTCGAACCAACCCCCTAACAACTTGTATTCGCCTTGAGAAACGCGTGCACCATTGCCATGAATCTTTTTGATTCACTGTTACCGTACTTGAACCTTAATCCCTGTTAACGTTTTCGAAATATCGCGAGATTTTCGAGGGGAGGATGTAAAGTGGAGGAGGAAATAGCTTGTCCTTCGAAAAACAAATATGTCCGTCCGTTATTTAACATTGAATTTAAGTTCAATAATTTCTTTTTTTTCTTTTCTTTTTTTTCCAAAACTTGTCCGGCCTCCAGTTATATAGAGTATACTGAATTTTTCTCGCTGTGAAAACGTGTTCGCGAGACGCAAAAATTTCTCTTGTCAATAGCTCGGACAAGTGTAAATTGTCGACGTCAGAATCGCGTATGTGCGGCGCATTTCCTGCGAGGCGCGATTCTATGTAAGTTGTCACTGGCAGGCGAGCCATAGAAGGTTTCCAGGTGAAATTACTACAAATTGTGTATGGTGTTGGTCGCGGTGAAAAAACATCTCACTCGAAACGATCGTATCGATTTGATTTTTTCTTTTTTTTCTTTTTTTTTTTCCCTCCTCACAACAACACAAAAAATAAGGAGAGCGAAAGACACGAAATGACAAAAGGCAGAATCATCGCAGAATGGAAAAAATAGACGATTCGTGGGATCGTGATTAATTAAAAGAGAGGGAGGGACGCGGTTTACACCACTGTCATCATTTATGCTGTCACGCAATATTTTTCATTTTATGGCGTATGTAGTAATTAAAGCGAAGCTGCGAGTATCACGCGCACTTTGCGGGAATTCTGTCGCTCGTTTAACAAGAGTACGTTTTAGTATTTAAGCGCAATGAACGTGCACGGAATGAGCTGCTAATTATTCAGAAACCTCTTAAATTCGAACCTGCCGGAACATGTAAATTCATAATCGCGTGTATAACTTTGGAAATAAACGGTGCGCGGCACGTTTTGCGTCGCCGGGAATAATTCAAAGAGACTATGTTCCCCGTGAAGCTTGATCTTTAATCAGGAAAATTTCGTTGAATTTATCCGAGAGCTTCACGTTTCATAGCAACACGCTTTTCGTTAAATCAGTAAATGATGTATAATCTTCGTCGAGGATTACTTTGAAATATGTTTGAATAACGAGGCTTAATATTCAAAACCTTCCGATTAACTAAATTTACATATCACAAAAGGGAATTTAAAATGTATTAATTATTCAATTTTAACCCGCCCATTGTCGCCCATTAATCATTGTAATTTGATTTTTCAATTCATCGAAACACGAACAACTTTCTCCCGTGTAATTTCACGGTGGCGCCCATTACAAGGGAAATAAAAAGTAGGAGAGGAGAAGTGCGAGAAGCAAGAAAGCGTAGTCGCGTAAGAGCGGGACATTCGAGAAAAAGAGGGGGACGAAGGGAGGTCGAACGATCTTGTCCGCCAAGGATTCCACGTCGTACGAGGTCCTATGGTTTAATAATACATCCTAGGGCCGTTAATCACCCAGGGTGAAATATAATTTAATACCTGAGCGAGCGAGGTCCGACCACTAAAAATGACGAACGGGCAGGAAACACGCGGCTAACTCAACCATCCACAAGTCCCTTCAGCGCGGCGTTATAATCACCCTATATTGGTGGATGTGCAATAACGAATAAAGGGTTGGGTATTCCTGAACGGGTCTCTTTCGGTGTGACGGTGTTCTTCCTGAAAGGTGTACGAGTTGGCTGTGCATTACATTCGTCCATTACACCCTGCTCAATAGCTCCAATTCGTTGGATTCCTTCGCACATAAAAGGCTACCCACACACCACCCCGTTTTTCTCTTCATCCTCTTTTTCTTTCCTCTCCTCTTCCTCACCGCCACTATATATCATTCTCTCACCTCCATCCTTCGTTCTTCCACACCTTTTACAACTCTAGGTGATACACGAGTTCCATACGTCGAATCAGTATCGATTGCGTTGATCTAACTACCAGTTTGATCGACGAAGTCGGAAAGGATCGTCCTCCCTTTTCTTTTTTTCTTTTTTTTTTTTTTATTAGCCGAAGGATCGCATCGACGAACCTCGTCATTGTCCTTCCGTTCCTGTTTCTTTCTCCCTTTCTACCTCGTCCAACCGTGGAAATCGGGTTAATGCCCACGACAATGACCACGATTTCGTCCAATGAAAGCGTTCACGGCCGATTTTCCTTCCGGCGCGGAGGAGCGCTTTTTATCGATACTGACCGTCCGAATTGGCGAACTGGCAATTGCGGGGAGGGGGTGGTTTCGGTGTAATGGAACATTTCATGTACAAGGTGTTCACCATCGTTCCGGAATTCTCGTTTCTCAATTCTTGTAACGAGTTCTTTTTATCGAATCGACCGAGTCGTTTATCGTACAATATCGTGCATTTAATTTTATCGATACATTGTTAAATATTGTTTTTTTTACTTTAATTATTTAATTCGTGCTTAGAGTATGAGAATGAATAAATGAAACGAAGATTCGAAAATCTTTTTCATTTCTATCAATCTTTAAAATATTACCCTATCCTCCTTGTCCAATATAATGGAACATTTTTGAAAGAGGGTGGCAAGCTGACTCGTTCTATTTCTTTTTAGCAATAAATAAAGATATTAGTGTAATCACGAACGAATCACTCGACGCGGACTTCCCTTCTTCCAGACTTCCCCAGGTTTCTACATAAATTGCCGAAATATCCGTAGAAGCTGTCGAACGTGAGCCACCGCATAGCAGGGGTTCCTTAGACGAGGTAATAAAGATATAAGGTAGCGTTTTATAGGCTGACGCTATAGTTAGGTTGGAAAGCGTTTGGTAAATGCTATTAGCGATGGCTACGAATAACGCTCGAACAGATTTAATCGAAATTTGAAATGTTCCCCACTCGTCTTTCCAATTTTAAAACTCATCACTCATTTCTAATAAACAAACGAAATCGATTCCAATCTCATCTCGCTACATCTCGAAAACGTTTCGAAAGTTATCCTCTATTTTAGATCCCCGAGCTCTCGATGTTTTCGAGGGACGACACGAGGTCGGCCCATAAATCATTTTTTGATTTCGTAACAACGATATTATCCCCGCTCGATTTCGTTCTCGCGGGGAATACTCGTTTCTTTCCCTCCCCTCCAACTATATCTCAATTTATGAGAACAAGCCGTTGTTAGCGCAACATTCATTCTGGGAAGAAAGTTGATTTATGCGAACGCTCTAATGCTCATCTCTGCGTGGTCAAAACGGCTTAATTCCAATGAAATATTGATACACAAGGGGAATCCTTATTTGGATTTCCTTCTCGTATACCTAACGACATTGATCAAATTTTGACGAGCTATTAACGAAACAAATTCTCCAAAGAGATTACTTCTACTAAGACAAACGTGTGACGAAGGGAGCCGATGTCGATGGCTTTCGAGAAAGAAAAGAGGAAAAAAATACGTTAAAGGCGATCGGTATCCTCGTTCACAGTTTTAAGATGGAAAGACACGCGATGACCAACGTAACGCCGCCAACCGTGTTGAGGATGTAAATATAGAAGAACTTCATTTTCATCCATCTTGCTTTGTCCCTGTCACGGAGGGGGCGCGTAGATTCAGCCCGGCATGAAAAATAGACGTTCACCTTTAACGGTACATAATGCTTCGAAACGATGAACAATATTTCCTGCCACGCGGCATCGTTAGAATGAGAATAAATTTTCATTTTGAGCACGACGAACGACACGGTATATATTAAACCGATCCCCCTCTCTTTAAATTTCCCTTCGAAAACTTGAGCAATATATTTTAGAAACCCAAAGATCCTCTTACAGGGATCTATCCCTGAGTTCTTTGCTGTACATTTGTCGGCCGAGATAATAATTCAATCGTTCATCTTTCGTTATTAATGCGTATGCCAATTTCTCTCCCTTGAGCCGGTCGATTTATCGGTTTGCCAGTCCATCAATTTTAGAATAATTCCGAAAGAAGGAGTTAGAATAGAACGAATCATCGCGCTTTCATCGGAAATATAACTCTCCTCCAACAAGCTTCAATTATGGAATTCTATTAACGTCCATTGTATTTTCCACCTCTTATCTGAATAAAACCATCTCCAAAAGTGATGTCTTCGATTCGACGTCCCTCGATAGGTCTCGCTTACTTACCCCTCGCAAAACCCCCTCCCCCAAACTTCCTATCCGCGATGTTTCGCGTCAGCTAAAAAATCTAGGCCGATTGGTTGCCCGCTGAAACCGGGATATAAAGCTCCCGGGAGCGCGACGCGGCCGTTTAAAAATTGAACAAGCCAACCATCGAGCGGATTTTGCACCCCATAAATTATCCCGCGAGGGTCGAGCGATTCTTCTCGCGAAGCGGCCGACTCCAGGCGACGCGTTTGCTCGTGAATTATGACTATGCAGTGACTCTGCAACACGTTGCTGATCGGCGTATCGCTTTGTGATATCCACCTCCAAGTCGTCCTCCAATCCATTCTATCTACGCTTCATTCGATATTATTTTGTACTTTTGACATCGGCCGAACAAAGAGATCGAACGTGAGCCTCGGAGAGGAGGCTGATCCCCGGGGAGCAGGGTCGTTGATCGTTAAACGGATCGATATTTACGTTACATAATGAGCAATTCTTTGTTGTTGGTCTTCGAGGACGATTGAGAGCCGTGTTTCATTGTTACGAGAAAAGAGAGAAGCTTCTCCTTCTCCCTTCCGACGGTGTACGACGGTGTTTGAATTGTGTAAGCTCTAAGAGTGGGAGGATCATTATGTTCTTATCCGGTGATTCGATGAACTGGGGGAGGCGAGGGGAGAGGAAATAATAGGCGGTTCGAGGGGGCTTTTTCCAATCGAACGATTCTCGCCGGGATTAACGCGGCCTCGTAAACCCGATATTACGCTTAAAACGTCGCCAACGATCGGCGAGAATGATGTTTGCTCGATGCCCGATAACAATTCAATTTATGTAATTTGACGATTCGCTACGGCAAAGAGCATCCGCCGATTGCGGCCGTGTTCAAAATTTATATATATATATGTATATAGATGCTCAACGAGCCAACAAAATACGCGTAATAATTTATTACGTTACCTACGTATCGATAATATTGCATTTCCGTTCGGAAACGCGTATAAATAACAACCGGATACTGGCCGCTTCCGTTATGAAAATTTCAACACTTCGTAAATACGATCGTTTAAATCCTCGTTTCCTTTTCATCCTTTATAGCTTTCTCTCGTTTCACCGCGTGTCTTTTAACGTTTATGAACCGATAGTAAAATTAACTTGTACGAGGCGGAAAATTTGAGTCACGAATTATTCCTGGCTAAACGTATCTTTCTCGTTATTCCTCTTTTCCTAACCGTAAACTCTATACAGATTCTCGTTTAATTCTCGTTTTGATGACAATTGTTTTATTTTTCCTTTCTTTTTCGTCCGTGGAACACACACGCGTGGATGGATCGCTGGAATACGCACTCGATGATCTATAAAGGGGCAAATCTTGTTTGGCGAGATACAGGTGGCCTGCCTATATACCGGATATAGAGGGTGATGGATAACCCGGCACGATCTTGCGGTGTACAGTAGTTCAGACGCCAAACATACCGATACGTTAACACTATGGACGCGTTTGGGAGAGGGAGCAAGCTGGATTCGTCTTCGGATCGTTATATCTAGGCAAGGATGCGGGGAAATTCCCTCGAGATAAGTGGGTGTATACCCGATAACGTTAAACCGTGTGATGAAACGCGGATGGTGGATATTGGATATTGCGGTTAAATCGCAACAACTGCGATCCCAAACTGTTCCCTAACGTTTGGAGGAAAAAAAAAAAGAAAAGAAAAGAAAAGAAAAATATACGACACGCCATATTCCAACCGTGTTACGTTTTCGAAAAATCGATGAACAAAAAAGTATTGCTCGAAGCAGATTAACTCGTTTACCGATTAATATTAAACAATCGATCGAAAATAAATCGAGCAGAGTCGAGTTTCTGATCGCAACAGGCAAAGAGGTGTGGCATTACACGTCGCTAAAGAGACGTAGATCATTGGATAATGATGGGATGTTCCATCTCGTTCCATTCTATTCGCTTGTAATCCCATCCTCCCTAACACAACAGTCATCATGTCGTCGTGGTACGGATCACTTAGGGATCATTAGCTTTATGGCGCTTCCGTATGGCCCGCCACTCGCAAGCAGATATTGTTTGAAACTTGTACCACGATGCGTTCGAATCTATCCATTATATATTCTCCCTTTAACCCCTAACCGTCAATTGAAAAACGAAAACTCTTTGATATAAACTTTAATATAAACTCCTTTCTTTTACACCACCAAAGGACTACCTACGAAGTTCCACGAAACGAAGTTCCACCTCCCACAGAATTTATAATCGATTCAAAAGAATCAAATTCCAAGTTTAATCATTCGATTCAACGAATCAATCCTATCCCTCTTTCCTATCCAACCAAAACCTTAAACTGGGTGGTCCCGCGAAAGCATCACCTGGCCCTCTTAATTTCCTGTTCGAACGATGCGTGGAGCCATCATCCGCCGTCCAAGGTTTCCCGAACCCTGATTAATCCGGATGCCACGCGATACCCTTGGACACGTATTCCTCCGGGTGCGTGCGATCACAAACGCGCGTTCACTTAGGCTCGGCTTGTGTAACGGCAAACCGCACACCGCGTCGCGGATGAATATCGCGGATATAATGTTACTGTATTTCATTACCAGAGTGCACCGGATGCGCTATGCAACGGTTCGTTCCCGTGTATCCTGCACCAGTCCTTGCCGGCCCTGTACTCGTCCACATACATACTCGGTCGGACACGCTTGCGAGCCACCACCTAGCCACCGCCCCTCCGTTCTGTATATCCTCCTTTATGCGGCCCGGTTTCGGCTTCCGCCCGTACCATTCAGGAATATCACCTTACGCGCTTCCTCGTGATTCAGCCGAGTCTCGAAACACGCTGTAATCAAAGGATTACACTGGCGGGTACCCGCCACCGGCTCTGCCTCCGAGTCAGCCTCTGTTTAACTCGACCACCCCGCGCGGAGTGGGCTATAATCACCATCGGCCACCGTTCTCCTTGTTCCAACACTTTCAACAACCCCTCTAACCGACCGATTTTCGCCCTAGTTACCCCCCACTTCTCCGGTCAAATGCTACGACTTTCTCCGTCTTATTGTTATTGTTATGTAATGCGTACCAGTGATCAGGAAAACGTATTAGAGGGAGATAATTGTGGGGGAGAGGGAGAGAGGAAGAGTTTCTTTTTAAAATCCTACTTGTTCAAGCAGGAATTTGGTTGTTAACTGACTTTCTGAATGATAAAAATTGTTTAAGAGAGTTTCTCTATAACAAGAGCGAAAAATATACGGAGGGAGTGTCGTTGAAATATTATTGTATCGAGGTCCACCGAATTTCGTACCGGTCTCGTGCACTCGTACTAATTATATCGTGATAACGAGGCTAATTTGGAGCCACGCGAGACCGTTCCGCACTTGTGCGCTTATAAAGAGAATAGGATTATAAATAGAAGTAGTGGAGACATAGCGAGAGTGTAAAGAAAGAGGGAGAGAGGGAGAGAGAAAGAGGAAAGAGGGGGAGGAACCGCAGGGAGAGCAGCTGAAATTCCTCTAGCGTTCTACAACATCTCTTCCCTATTATTATATACCGTCGACCTGCAAATTGTAGAAGCTTTCTCCCACCATTACGTGATTAACGCACATACTGGCATACGTGATATTATCTGCGTTCGAGGCTCCGAATAGAATTTGCCAAGACAACCTCTGCGGGCATAATAGTCCCTCTTGTTCCGTTTCTCGTTTTTCCTTCTTATTATCTCCGGCTAAATCGAACCAGCCAAACGTCTATTCTCTACCTACCTACTTAATCCTCTTACGTATAACACGATATATTATAATCCAAACGAATGAAATGAAAACAGAGTGCAAAAATAACTCTTATAACACATTTCCATCTAGCATTGCATTAATAAACTTGGAAAATTCTCGTGTACAAATGTGTTTTTTTTATTGACATTTCTCAACACATCCCCTTTATTTATTATGCACACGAATTCCAAGTTTCATTTGATACAATAACATTCGATCCAACATCTATTTCAACGTTGTCATGGTTATTTTTGTGATTATAGTAAAATTTTCTCGATACTTGATCGTATTTTCCATTATTTGATTAACAAAGAATCGATTAGTCGAGTTATTGGCACGATGAAATAGCTCGAACGTTTATCGAGTTACGAATGGGGGTGGGGAAGGGAGGGAAGGGGACTATCAAGCGCAAAAACTCGAACGTGCATCGTGCTCGTGGTTCGGATGGTTCTTTGAGCTCGTTAGGGAACACCGTGCCGAGAATTATTTATTTTCTGCTTGACCAAACTGCCTCCCTCTCTTTCAGGTAATTATTTACACACCCTGGCCGACGGTCAATTATACAGCCAATTATTTCCGGGCACCAGTCGACTTAATTACGGGATTTGTGATCGTGGAATTTTTAGATCGTAACTAACTTGGGATGGGATTGAATTTAATTTGATGGCCGAGAACGCGGACGATATCGAAACTGATTGAATTTTTATCCGGCTTCCACTCCCTTTCTGTTCACCTTCCTGTTCCCGCCAACTTTCGTCAAGGAATGCAATTTTTTTTCCCTTTGGGAAGAAAAGAAAAATTCGAAACTCGCCAATTCCAAGGATTACTCGAGGAAAACTCACTATCGACACACGTTTCGTGTAGACTTTTACAGTTCGACGAACTTGATTCTACGTCGTTTTTCGTCCGGTATTCACCGGCTTTTCGTGGAAGCGCACTTAATTCAGTTTCAAGCGCGAAGGATTATTGCGCCCGGAAAATATAGAAGTTGTACTCTGATGAAAATTTCAATAGTTCCATAATGAGTTCCAAGCCGTTGATAATTAATTCGGCAAACTTATATTCCACGACCGAGTTAATTTCCGGCCACGCAAATTAGGATTTTAATCAAATCTTGGGGGATCATTCCGACCTGGAGCCGGTCTAACGTAACAAAAATGCCAATTAAATTCAACGGAATATCGTTACACCTCCCCCGGCTAATCATCTCCCACGGGGAGAGCTCACAGTTTCAAACATTCTTTTACGACCACTCGTTTGCTTCTCCAATTACCCCACTTCATCTTACGAATTTTACAATTTAAACTTTCGGACTTTTACGATTATAAACTTCAATCCACTTCGATTTCAATTTATTCAGTTAACGTGGTTCCGTCTAAATATCTTCAATTTCAAATTTCTACGTTTTGATCACCACGTTTTCAATCCCTCGAAAGTGCACGCGAAGTGGGCACGGTTAAACTTTTAAACCCTTTGGAGGATCAATCGCGATCACGTTCATCGTTCCGTTTAGGAAACGTTAACAACGTTTCCCAATCGAGTATCTCGATATTCGATATCTCGAAATGAGGAGAAATATGGAGAAATATGGAGGGATCGTGGAGAGGTATCGCGAGCGTTTTCGCTTTCGATAATGCGTGCCATGCGGTGCCAGGGGTAATCTTTGTCGCTCGTTAACATCGTCGTAACCAACGAAACTTCCTGCCAACACACGGCCTACTGAACGCAATAGCTGTTCTTCCGCGCCGAAAGTTACAACACGCTTACCTAGTTGCCCAATCATCCTTTCCTTTCGTTCCTTTTGTTCCGAATAAAAAGAGAGTCCAAAGTTTAATTGGAATCTTTCTTTTCTTTTTTTTCTTTTTCTTTTTTTTTTTTTGGCGAAGTTTGATACTAACTAACGATCGCCAATGACGTCGAATAATCGAACCAGTCGTTCGTGAACGGGTAATAATCGAGAAATGATATGAGATAATCTTCGAGTTGGCATCGAGTGATTCCAAAAAATCGACATTCGACGGACGAATCGATATCCATCCGACTATAAACTCGATTGGAAAACGCATGTTGGTTAATAACGACGCATAAAAGAATCGAACAAACTCGAAAATTGGGGAGGGAAATGTATCAGATTACGATTTAACGATGCCAATTTTTGAATCGGATTCTTGATGAACTTGGTTTTATTTCGCGGGTTCTGTTTCCAAATTAATTGCGGAAATACTCGAACGAGCGAGTGTTCCAAAAGACTTCCTTTTCGAGACTAAATTGTCTTCGTCGACCATGGATATACGCGTAACACTTAGAATATTAGAAACTATTCGTGAAATCTAAATATTTTGAAACGGTAACGATAGGATTAATTCGGTCTCTAATATTTACAACTCGCACGATGAAATTACAATATATGATTTGTTTATATCCTCAAATTGAAATCTTCAAACTATTTACATCGAAAAATGAGTGTGAAATAATTGCGAAATAATGTTTGTATTCTTTCGATCGATTCGATGAATAAAATGGCATCGAGTTAATTTAAATACGTATCTTAAATACAAATAATATTTCTCGATTTTTTTTATAACAACCAAGTAACGGTAACTTTTTCTCCTTTTATATTTTAATAAAAAAAAAAAAAAAATCAGCGTTACAATCGACGACAGAATGCCGCAAAATATTACGCTTTTATATCATGGGATAAAAATATTCGTTAAAGAACACCATGTTCGATAAATCTCATTTTTCCTCCGATAGATGATAAATACGCGTTATCGATATTACTTTCAAACCACACGCTCTCCACGATAGCTCTCCATCGATTCCTTCTTCCTCTTCCCTCCTCCTCGCCCTCCCTTTCCATCCTCATTGTCGTCCACGGGGCAAAGAATTTGTGTCCGACCGGGGGATGGCACCATTTCTATTCATCTCGAAAAATAAAGGCGTGCCCGATCGCGAGCGCCGATAACCATGAATATTTTATCCGCATAATATCTCGTGGCGCACCACCCCCGCGCGTTCACACGTACGCCGGTACACGTGTCCCAATCTCCCTCTCGCCATTCTTTCTTCACCCATTCAAGCCATCGTGCGACTCGTCTAGTATCGGATCCCAACCTTCGTGCCCACCAACCCGTTCTTCCCACCAATGCCCAATGCCCAAACTGAAAACTAATTCGTTTTAACGCGTACCATCAGCGATGGGTATAAATCCGATGCGAGTTCGAGCAATAATTGAATGATAAATTAAACCACGACGCGCGAGATTTCGATTTTTCACTTTTTCTCAAAGTAAGGTAATCAGAGTTCGTGAAACTTGCTCGCGACAAACTCGATCCCATCGCTGGACGCCACAGAGCAGCAAACACTGCTTTGGCTCGCGGCTGTATTTCGGGCGATTTTGTGCACTCCGCGCGGGACTGGCAGCTGCGTGGGCGTTCTATAAATGGGTTCTATGTCAATCCGGAGCTTAATTTAATGTTTGGAACCGTGGAAATGAACGTTACCCTATACGCTCCCCCATTAATCTTTCCGTATCGATATTTTTTCTTCTTCTGCCATTTAATCCCCCTCTCTCGAGTCTCTCAAGAGGTTTCGCCAACTTCCTCCAAAAAAACGCGAGGAGGAGCGACAGGAAGGGAAAGAGCGAGAGGAAGAAGAGTCGAGAACGCGTCGAAAAGCGGATCGGTTTCACGAACGACACGCGTTAATGCTCAATAAACTCGAGCAGATGATCGGCATACGGCTTCTTCCCCGCAGACATTCTCCCACACCATAGACACGAGCTCTTTCTCTCTCTCTCTCTCTCCTTCTCTCTCTCTCTTCACAGCTCTCTCGAGTGGTTGTGATCCACGAGCGGAGCTAGTGTGGCTCACGCACGCACGCCGCGCGTACTACGAGCGCCGCTTTGTCACGCGTGCCGTTTCCTCTACGGTGTCTGCGTACGGTGCCCGTCTCCCTCGTCTCTCACCTAAGTTTATTGTTAGAGGGGCCGGCTAGCCGCGGACGGGGCATCAGGATTTAGTGCTTCTTACACGCCCATACCGGTACCACGCGCCCATATGCACGCGCTTCTCTCCCTTCACCGATCGATCCTCTTCGCCGATCGATCCACCAAGCGAATCCCGCTCGCGCAGAAGACGTGCGGAGCTCTGTCGAGCGTGTGACGCGATTTTTCGATCGATTCTCGTGCCGCGATTCGCGAAAAACTCGCGGGGAATTTTCGTTGACGGCGTTGTGTGCTTCTTCTTTTTCTTCTTCTTCTTCTTCTTCTTCTTTTATCATCGAAAAGGGGTGCAAGTGATTCGAGGAATGTTATCCGGGTGACAGGCAAGTTTCCCCGTAATGCCGGAAATTCGAGTGGAATTCGCGAGTATAAACAGACATCGAGGTAAACCAGCTCTGTCGTAACTTCTTCTTTTCACCGCTTCGTTTCTTCAAAGCGATATATCGTCACGATTACGATTACCGGCGGCAGGAAGGGTTTCGTTTCTCTCTCCGTTCGCTTTTCGACTGCGAAAAAAAAATATAGATAAAAGAGAATCCCGCGTTAGCGGCGGGATAACGAAAGGATAGAAGGTTTCGTTTCTGTCGGATGACGAGGCTGATGCTTTTCACGGGACATTCGACTTGGCCAGGTCGAGTGAAAAACGCGAAATTAGGATTTCGAGGACACGGGAGTGGAGTGGAACACGAAAAACCAATTGCACGAGCGGTCGAGTGGCGAGGTGATGAGCCGGGATGCGCGGTGACTGCGAAATAGGGGAGAGATCCAGGGGAAAATTGGCGGTATGGAAAGGGTGCAACGCGGTACTTCTTTGTGCAAACACGGGTCGCGTCGAAGCGCAGTGGTTGGGAAAACAGCAGGGTCGAAATAAAATTCGCGGGCAAAAGTGAAATTTACACGGTCGGGCGGCCGCTCGACCCCCTCGTCCTTTGGCCTTATCTTTCTATTTTTTTCCCGTCTGAAGGGAACGAGAATTGCGACAACTTCGGCTATTTCCATTCGTACGAAATTTCGTCCGCGTTTTCCGACCGGATTCCGATGGAAAGAAAAATCGAAGAAAAGAAACAACGTGAAAAAGGAATAGGATTCTTTTCGCTCGTGACATTTTTTGTGAAAGGGAAAACTCCGTATCTTCTTTCTCTTCTTTAAGGGGGTATATATCACTTCCGGAGCGTTCCTCTTCCGCGAAAATTATATCGCAAATCGGAGAGGGAAACCCCCCTTTTGATTTCTTCCTCGCCCAATTTCGGTCGTTTCGCAACGCATTTTAACCTTGCCCTCTTTCCGCTCGCTAATACGTCTCTAAACCCGCTCGCGCTCTCCTCACTCTCTTTCATCTCTCAAAGCCCTAATTAACTTTGGTAATTATGTGTACGCCCGGACAGAAGGGTTTTGCACTGGCTCCACTCGAAAGGCGACGCGCGGAACGAGCAAAGAGAAGATGGAGGAAACGAGAGGGCTAATGCAGAACGATGCACGCGCGAGCTGCCGCGCAACCGAGCTTCGCCACCGTCAAACCAGAGAATTCTCTATAAATAGCGCGCGAAAGGAGATCTCGTGAGATTTGACAGCTCTTGACGAGCGCTCGTTCCAATGGATATGCCCGTTCCGCGAAAACGAGGGTTCCGCTCGGTCCCTCGACGCTCTTTTCTTTTTTTTTTTTTTCCATGGAACCGCGTTTATTCCAATTTCAAAAGGGATCTGCTCAACCGCCGCCTGCTCTATCGACCCGTGTATCTCTTGGCGGAAAAAAAATTGGGATCTATCTTTCGACGATGTACAATTATTTCCCCTGCTCCCCCGCGAATCTGCACAGCCCGCGTTCGTTAATTTTTCACGACGAAACAATTTTCGAAAGGGACGAAACTAGGCGCGCACAATCCCCAGGAAAGGGATTAAAATTCGACGATACGAATTTACGTCGGGACATTAACCTCTCGTTCGAATTTTTCCGTTCTCCTGCTAGAGCGAGATGTACAATCTTTTGATTTTAATTTACTTTAATTGAAAATCTCGTTCACATCCCCTTCCTCCTCGTATAGCTCGTGCGTTTACGAGAGAATACGGGGCCCGGCCCAGCTTTCCGTTCTCCAGCTTTTACGCTCCGCGTTGCACACCTGTGCATCGTGTAATTTCCACCCCCTCTCTCCGGATATCTTCAAACGCGTGGGATGTCGTACGTTTTAAACGCACCCACCGCCCCACCAAATTATGGGAATTCTCCTTTTCGAATTGCATTAACGTGCCGTTTCGAGAAATTACCTTCTCCATTCCACGTTAGAAATTTCGACGCCCTGGTTTCGCAAAAGTTCGTATAACGACTCGTATTTTCTTAGAATGTTTGCTCGTCGCGAGATGGGGAAGGGTTAAGTTAAGCTACGTGAAAAAAGTAAGTCGAATAAATTGTGAAAACGTTTTAGTTCTCGTTATCGAACATATCCAGATTGAAAATCCGAAAAAAATGTTTTTGGATTAATTTTTATTACATTTTAATATACATTGGATTACTAGTTCGTAAGTGTTCGATTCATATTCTGCGTTTTTTATCGGAATAACAACCCGCAGTATATGGAATTTTATTCCATTATTCATTAATAGATAGCGATTGTTTATTCAGTTATGGAGCAGATTCGAGTGGACAAACATATACAAGAGCGTTCACAATAATGCATATATATATATATACATGTATGAAATATCTAAAGTGGAGTTCTCATTAAAATATTTAGTACGCAAAATAAATCATTTTCGGTTATGTTAACGAAACAATGAATTTGTATAAACATCAGCAATCTATTCATCGTGCGCAACATAATATAATGCGATATAATAGAGAAGATTAAAATATATCAAATTCGATGCAATTTTCAGTTATCCGTTAGCCGTAGACGTAAATGGTATTACATGTAAATGTAGGCGAGCGAATGTCGGCGAACTTTCATCGATTTATTCGGAGAAGGGGGAGAAAAAAAAGCCTCGTATGAAAAATATTACTCCACGTATTCGACTTACTTTTTCATGCAAATTCGCACCCTTTGGGGGGTTAACGCCACACAGTTCCACTGAAACCGAATGCAATTTTTTTCCTTTCTTTCCTTCTTCCTTTTTTCTCTCTCTCTCTCTCTTTTTCTTTCCGAGAAATTAGATATCTCGGCACACGTCAACAATTTATAACAGGGGCGTAGAATTTTTTCGCGTCGGGAGACGCGAGTTAACAAGCCTATTTAATTAATAATAGCTCGCAGGGATAATTTGCGACCGACTGTCTGGCATCAGCATCGTCATTGTTCTCGCCGGCGACCCTTCACACCGGTTTTCATGGCGCGGCTTTAAAAATTGATCCACCGATGTCCCCAGACGGCGTCGACTTCCAACCGGCAGACCGTAATTTTTCTGACGACGTTCTAAAATAAATATAAGACACACGATGAGCCACCGTAGAGAGTATGCTACGCCCTCGATACGGTAAATCAAATTTTATCGGTGGTACATCGCACTTTTTTCAAGGGGACGTTTTAAATCAATGATGATTTATCGAGCATCCCAGACCTCTCTCTCTCTCTCTTTTTCCTTCTCTCGATGAGTGACAAATGACTATATTTATAGAGAGTTGATCGAAAAATTGCGCCATCGAGGCGACACTTCTGCTACAGAGCTTTCTACTTCCCTTCTTTTCGAATTTCGACCCTTTTTTACTATTATTTTTACTATTATCCCGGGCTCCAAACGCGATCTTCTCGTGTCCCCGTTTCTCGTGCGATGATTGAACGGGTTTCTGGAAAAAGAAAGAAATTAGTTCAAAATTAGTATGGAATAAATC
Source organism: Apis cerana (assembly GCF_029169275.1). Lineage (NCBI taxonomy): Eukaryota > Metazoa > Arthropoda > Insecta > Hymenoptera > Apidae > Apis > Apis cerana. Next base: position 5,393,167 of record NC_083864.1, on the reverse strand, counting down.
GGATAAAAAACATAAATTTCGAAAATATATCAAAGGAAAATCGCGTGGAAAAAGAAAGAAAGTAAAAGTAAAAAAATCTTTCGATCGTTAAGATTCACCACACTGGATTCTCTTTACCGTCGCCCCTTTCATCCCTCTTAGCAGTCACGCATAAAATCGTCGCGTGTGTCGCGTCGTGCCCTCGGCGTAATTGTGCTGCACGTGCAATTTAACGTTCCTCGCCCCGAAGAAAACGTTTCCATTCTCGAGAACGGAATAACTTCGCCTCGTCCTCGACGTGACAAGTCGTCGTCGTCGTCGTCGTCGTCGTCGGGGATGTTCGTGCCACCGACACGAAGGGAAGAGACACGGTTACAATCCGGCGACAGTCTGAAGAATTAATTAAGACGATGTAATTACCTACTTGGATCCGTTTTAATTCGAACCTAGCCAAGTTGATCCGTGCCGGTAAACTGTGTTTTCACACCGCGCCTTCCCACTTAGCGACAATAAATGCATAAGGATTTTGACACTGATGAGGATTAATTCAATAAGGGAGAAACGGGTTAAACTGTTTTCTATATAAAATATATAAATCTTTGGAACGATTTCCGTTCTTCGTTTCTCAAAAACTGAACGTCAAATTAAATTCCGTTCCGTTGGACAGAAACGATGTTCGATATATCGATGGATTTTAATTAATTTCCTATGTTTTTCTTTTTTTTTATTCATAATATAAAAGGTAGGGGGAAATTCTGATTTCCTTCTGTACCCAGGAAATTTGATCCGAGTGATTCGTGTCGGCAAATCATCGCGACACAATTCCATCAAGCTCAACGTCCACCGGGGCTCGTTTTTGCGGTATTATCGTTCAATTTTCACGACAGACGTTTAGATTCAATTAACCTTGCGATAGCGAGCCGCGTATTAAACTCAAACACCTGGTATTTTATATTCAAACATCCTGCCGCTGCGTGTCGTCATCCAGGGGAGGGAGAAAGAAATAAGAAAAAAAGGATGGAACGAAATTTAAATGACGAAAAATATCCCACCAATTCTCAGGATCATTTTCATTTTCCAGAAGCGGCAATCTAATCCGGAACTCCTCGAATATCGAACCCCGATTCTACCCAAGTTACCCGCGCGATACACCCGCGGGTAACTGGGGGGCGCCCAACGACGTTGGCACGTTTTATTAAGAGATAAAAATGCAGTTAAAAACTATTACACCGGGAGAAGCCACGCGTCGTTCTTGTAAAGGAGCAACGTTGGAGGAAGATTCCGCTAGATTCCCCTGTAAACTGCATCCTGCAACTTTTGCCCGGGAGCACATCCTTAGGTAAATGAGCTCTTATCTCGAGCTTCGCAAAAAGCGCCAAGTGTACACACCGTCCTTTCGCGCGCGCCTAACTATACCCACCCACACACACACACGCCAAATCCATCGAGCTTGCTTCTTTAACCAGTTCTTTAACCAGTTATCCGCGGTTATTGTGAATAAAAAGAACGAAGAAGAAGAAGAAGAAGAAGAAGAATAAAAAGAAGAGGCTCGAGTGTATATACCCATACAGCAACAGTGTTGGTGTTCGTTCAAAGTGTCCATACGATGCGAACCGAGTGAAGCGAGCCACTTTTAAAAATCCTCTCCCTCTCTGTATGTGCGTGTGTACTGCCGTGCATGGTGAGCTGAGTATCGAGGCCTCGTGTGCATGGTGGAATGTTAGTGGCGGAAAGTTGGTTCGTTTCGAGTTGGTTGCGAAACCCCTTGTCACGCAGGGACGACAACAGGGAAGGAAGAAGACGGGAAGGAAGAAAGGAAGGAAGAAGGAAGGCGTGGGGCGTGGAGGAGGGATTATTAAAACGGCCGGATCCTAATCCGGTTGCGTTGCTCGCGTTTACGTGGCCGAGGCGAAAACTATGCGGCACGAGGCACGATGATGGGGCCAAGAATCGGTGGTGGCCTACCGAGCGGGAAAAAGCTGGACCTGTGCCAGCAGCCGCGTCACACTTGGACAGTGTTGCTGGTGTATTTGGGCATCTGCGCCTTGCTGCCTGTCACGATTCTCTCCGGTTGGTATATTCGATCGTCACCTTACTCTCTTCTTTTCTTTCTTTCCTTCTTTCTTCTTTTTTTTCTTTTGCGCTTTCTCTTTCTCCTACATTTTTACAGCGTCTCTTGTCTCTTCCCTTCCCCCCGCCTCGCGACGCAAGAGTGGAAGAAGAGAGGAAAAACACGGAGGAAGGGAATTCTAGAATTTTGAAATTCGCGGGGTACCGATTTGTTCGTCGGTTGAAATTTCACTCCGGTATTCCGATAGTCGCGACGCGGAGGGATGAAGATCGATAAAAAAAAATCTCTTAAAATGATTTGAAATAATTGGCCAGTTAACGCGGGGGATCCAGTTTCAGTGTGATCATTTTTGATATTTCACAACGTGTGCACGAAATTTGATACACGCGTTTATTAGCTTCATTGGCTTTATCGGTATCGATATTCTTTCCATTTCTACCGAAATGAAATTTAATATAATTTCGTATTGCTTTTTTTCTTTTTTTTTTTTTTTTTGATATTATTCCATCCACCTTTTAACGGGCACGTTAAAAATTAATACGATCCGTATTCCGAAAAGCCAACGTATTATACTCGAAAGCTAAAACCGTTGCGTTTTATTTTAGAAAATGGGCGGAAAAAAAAAATAGAAACAGGGACGACGATGCGAATCGGCGGCATAGAAATAATGAAAAGTTTTTCTCGCATCCAGTACCACGATATGAAAAAGATTCTACCTGAGAAATGAACCGCATAAATCACGATACGCTCATCAAGCCTCGCGTAGACTCAATTTTGCCAAACTTTCCCCACAAATCTCGTTGGGGCCGTCTAGGCGTCGCCATCTCCATCTTCTTAAGAATTCTTCCAACTCTCGCCGTCTCCCGTGACGAGTCAATTTTTAGAACGATAAAAATGTTTTTTCTATCCTATCTTACACGATGACAGTATCTTTTTACGTAACAATAACAAAGGCAACAAATATTCGAAGGATAATTGTGTTTTGAGAATCGTTCGACTCTTCTCTATTTAAACCTATATCCCCCCTTTTTTTATATCGAGATACTTGTACGCACGAATTTAAAGCATGTGTTAAAACGTTTCTTCGATTCTGATTCTGTTAAGTAAATATTTTATTGTATTTTTTCCTATTTTTTTTCTCGATGGGTATTGCGATATCTCAAATTCCATATTACATTAGAAAATGTATACGCAGAATTTGCATGATTCGCAGTTCATCCCGACTTATTCATTTCCGAAAAGAAAATATTATAAAAGGTAAGAAATTTTATTGATTCTAAAAAAAATCGAAACTCTGGAGTGGTCAAGAGGCTAACCGCGGATCGCAAGTGATCTCGTGGCTGAGTAAATTTAGAGTCGGTGATATTCAAATGACTGGATGGAACGTCCAGTTTTCACATTTTTTTTTTTTTTCTCGTCGGGGGGATCGATTTTTGTTAGTCGAGAAACGGCAATCCACGTCGCAATCATCGAAATTTCATTCTCTGCCAATTAACTGCATTTCGCGTTCCAATCTAACGTCCGATAATTAATGTAGAGAATTTTAATCGACATTGCGCCCAATTCGATTGAACGCATTAACGAGCTCTACACACCGAAACTCGTCAACCCCTTTCCCCGAAAACCGTTTGTTGAGCCAATCGAAAACTTTCATCCTGCTTCGCGAATCCGTTTTCCAACTGCGGAACAATGCAGCTGATCCTTCTTTCAAAAATAGAAATCCCGCCCTCGATTCGTCCACGTCGAATTATTGATTTCGCGCGATATATACAGAAAATTAATTGGAATTGCGACGATGGAATTGGTGACAAGTTTCGCGACAAACCTATAATTTCACTTTGTTTCAAACGAGAGAAAGAATGGAATTTTAAAATGTATCCCGAAGAAGCCGATATAAATTTCGTCGAAAAGTTTCGAATCGATCGAGTGTTTCAACGAAGATCGAAGACAGCGAGAGTTTAAAACCGAGACGGGCAAATTGCAAGTCGTATTAACAATTACTTTGTAATTGTCTACACCGACCGTGGGCCAAGGATTTGTAAGGCAAAATTAAATTTCTCCCGCTATATTCCATTACGTGGATGTTATTCCGCCTCGACCGTCCCACGATTCTTCGCCATTGTGCCTTCGCCTCCGCCGCATTGTTACAATTTTGACAATTTAGTCATGCGGCCGACCGTGAAATTGAATGTTTGCTTAAAAACATACGCGCACACGTATATACATACGGGTTTTATCCCGTAGTAAGAAATTGTCCACCGGTTTCGTCGGTTTGCTCGGTATTTTTGACGTTTTTAAGAACGATCATTGTTCCTTCCGAGAAAGAAATTGCCGATGAGAAGATGTTTCTGGACCGCATGAGATGTTTCCTCTATTCGAAGAATTTTCTCGTGATGGTAGTTGATTTTCAATTATAAATTACGATTTTTAATGCATTTGCGTATAGTAAAAATTTTTACGGCATCGTTTAAAGAATAAATATAAAAATATCCGACGAGCTAACGATAGAGCTCCAACTTTTTTGCAAGAGAAACATTTTTTGAACGATTTTTTAAAGCGATGAAAAACAGAACAGTCCGTACCTCTACGGACGTCGGGAAAATCATACGTCGGGTTTATAAAAATATTGTATCCTATATCAAATAAATTTAAATAAACATCATTCCATCGTAGAGTTCAATTAATTTCCTGATAACGAAATAATAAATTAAACCGACAATGAGTTTTAATTTTGAAGAATAATGAAAGCTCGGTTTAATCCCATTTAATATTAAAACAACAAAACCCATCAAAATGACGGATTTCATATTTTGTTTGATAATTTTTGGCAAAATTAATATCGTATTTTATTGAGATAAAAATTTAATTACGCGCATCATTTTATTTTTACGTATAATTTCATCCTATCGCTTTAAATGCGTATTCGTTTATCAAATCGAATAAATAGTTATTGCTTCCTGTGTCGAAAAGTCAAATTTTAAAATACCTCGAAGAATGTCTTGATCCTTCCTCCTTCTTCAAAAAAAAACCGAGGCAGAATCACGAGACGACACGTATCAGGGATGAATTTATTTTCGAAATAAGACCGGCTTCGTGTCCGTCTATGTTTCCACGTTTTTTTCGCGGAAACAGCCGGTTTATGACACGCACGTGTTACCATAAACGTCCGCCCCGCAGCAAGGGGCGAGATTCACGCGGCAATTCCGAATGTGCCGGGCTGCATAAGTACTTCCGTTAAATCTGTGTCAGAGAAAACAAAACGCTCGACAATTTCTTTTCCCCTCCCACCCTTTCCAACTTGCACGTTTCTTTGTATCGCCGGGCGCAATTAAAAGATAAAATCGAATTAAAGTCGTTTTACGTCCCGTTTTTTAACCGGTCACGTAATCACGCCTGTAGCTTTTAATTAAATCGGAAACGTTGGGATCGCCGAAAATTCTCTTTTATCCGCTCTTCTCTCCTCCTCGTTCGACGCAATGCAATGCTATCGCCTATTTTCAAACGAGATAAAACTTGAAGCGAGAGATATTAATGATTTTGGTGAACGAACGTCATGGATAAATTTAGGGAGGGTCCGAAGTTAGCGAGGTCAAGCGAAGAAGAAGAAGAAGAAGAAGAAGAAGAGTTTCGTTATATAGGAAATGTTTCTCGTTAGTCGACGGTATCCCCAGCGGATAGTAAGTAGTATTTACCCGCACGTAACGGTGTGATATTAGTTCTCGAACGGAGTAGCGCATTCGAATCGACGCCCAGTGCGAACCAAACATCTGGTTTCGTCGGCGTAAACAGTTGCATTTGAGGCCTGGTTTCGTCGTTCTTAAACGAGAACACTGAGCTAAAGCAGCGCTAGGAGATAGCTGCACAAATAATCACGCGATCTTTTGGGGATATCTTTTGCCATTTTCTTCCATCGTCGAGAAAGATCGTTGAAAATTCGGGAAATTTTATCTCCAAAGATTATCGATAATTTAAAGACGAAAGGGAAGGAACGAAGGAAAGAAAGAAGGGTCCCTTTAATTCGAAACAATAATCCCGTTTAAAAAACGGGAACAGGCGTATAGACATAAGCGTCCAGGAAAAATGTAAATTAATAAATTTAAAAGTTAAATAATTCCCGATACGCGGTCGTGGGGGAGGAAAGGGGTTGCTTGAAATTCAGAAAAACCGGGGGAGGCCACTGTAACAGCGGCACAACTATTTATACGTAAATAATGTAACAGGACGCGTCGAAAACGTTAGCCACCTCTTATCCGTGTCAGTTTAGGGAAATTAGTTTTGGCGAAAACTTCCCCCTCCGTTACATATTTAATTTTTCCGCGGTTGTTTGCGAAAACTCCTCCTCCCCCTCCCCCTCCCCCTTCCCCCTGATGCGAGGATAAATTTAATACGCAACAGGGGGAAGTTGTAGCTGTGCCCTCGAAAACCCATACACGAGAATTTTAACAAGGAGAGAGTTTCATCGAGTTCATCGCGTTATGGTGGTATTTCGCGTTTTTAATTTTCATCTTTGCTCGCGTTCCTTTCATAATGCACACAAGGAAGAGACAAGGAAGAATTTTCATCCGCTCGTCTAGATAAACTTCAAAATCTTTCGTGCAATGCCAGCAATAGAATCGAGTTTCCTGCGGGCAAGAAAAGTAATTAACGTTGCTGCTGACTGGACCGATCTCGAACCTCTCTCTCCTTTTAATCGTACGCACTCTCTCTCTCTCTTTCTCTCTGTCTCCTCTTTTTTATTTTTCCTCTTCGCGACACATCGAGCTCGTAATCGAGAAACAAATTAACGGGGCAAACAAATAATTCGACGTGACTTAATTGTAATGTTTACCCTTTGTCGCGACACGAGTGTTCACCGGATGAACGTTAAAGGATAATTTCGAATCCGTTGCTCGTCCGCTTTGTACGAGGGATCGGATAATTAGTCGTAGCGGCGTTAAATCGACGCCACGAGAATCATCGATTCGAGCTACTCCGCTCGCCGCTTGCGGTTTATAGGAGAATTTCAAGTTTCAATCGCGATTAATACCAGGAAAATAATACTACTGCTAAGAGATTGATGCACGAAAAACAGAGCAAATATTCGAAACTGTCAAATTAATATTACAGATTGTTCCACGTTTATAATTTCCACCTAAATCGAAACGAGGTTGAAGATTATCGCTACACAAATTTCGTTCCAACCGTTCGAACTGAATGATCGACGGATGATCTCCAATGTACACGCTACTATTTCATATTTATTCAAATAAAAAGACGGTTCATTGTGTTAGTTGCTCCAAATCAAGTGAAAAATAAACGCGTTGAAATAAAACGCTCGCAAAGAGGAGCCGAGGCTATAAATCTCTAAGGGTTGGAAGAACATCGCCTCTTCCCTCTAAAGATACATTTTCATCCTCTAAAGAAGAAGAAGAAGAAGAAGAGAAATAAAGAGAGAGAGAGAGAGAGAGAGAGAGAGACAATGACCCAAAAAGGGCGGTATCAAACGACGAGGAAGAAACCGCGGGCGAAGGAGAGGAGTCTCCCGGAAACTCATCTCGCGAGTAGGAGACAGCTCGAGGAAAGAGACTCCTGGTTATCCAGGAAGAGAGGAGAGACGACCCGAAGGAGAAGTGACGCAGGCGCCGCCAGTTACTTACGCTTAGGACAATTTACCTTAATTAATTAACCGTCGTTGCGACGGTCCGCTAATTTATGCTCGTGGAATGATTCACAGCTCTTTCTCTCCTTCTCCTCCTCCTCCTCTCTCCCCGTCTCCGTCTCTGTGCCCACATCCCTATCCCTATCTCGAGATCGCTCTCCCTGTTGGCCAACCGTAGACGGCACGAGAACGACCACGTCGACGACGACGAAACGAAAATTTTCGGTGCGCGCGCGCCATCTCCAGAGACAGATAGGCGAGCCGCTCTAATTAGAAGTCGTCCGGAACGTTTTAGATTGCACTCGAGAATCCGGATGACCGGCCGCGCCCCATTTCGCAATCTTCTCCGCGGCAGGAGTGTTTAAATGACTCGGCTCGATTGTCTCGGAATAAAATACGCCCGGGATAAAGAAAGGGGAAGGATGAGGAGAGAGAGAGAGAGAGAGAGAGAGAGAGAGAGAGAGAGAGAGGGAGAGGGAGAGAAGAATGGTCGTTGCAGAAAGGGGAGGGTTTACTTGTTGCTCGTTTCGATGCGTGTTAATTTCCGCCGCGTTTCAACGCGTTATCCATCCATCTGGAGTAATTTAGAAGCGTCTCTTCTCTCTCTCTCTCTCTCTTTTCCTCTTTCTCTCTCCCTTTTCTCGAATTTCAGAGATTCGCGCGCTCTGGATTATCGGGATTGTGAAATTAATCCACTTGGGCTTCATTAAAATTAAAGTTTGGGAATTCGAAGCTCGAAATAGACGGATATATCAAAGAGAAATTACAATGGATTATTTTTTCTCCCTCCTCCCTCCTCCCTCCTCTATTGTGAAAATGAAATTCTCTTGTTTTTAAAGTTTTTATGCGTCACGGTTTATTATTGAAAACGCGTTCCGCAGTTGCGCGAATTTTTCCATCATTGTTATTATATCACATTATTATTATTATTATATTATGGTATTACATTATCCCGTTGGGAATACTCGTTGGGACGCGCAAGAATTTTCATAACGCAAATGTATCCATCATACCCGCTCTGTAATAACTCTGACATATGACACCGCTTAAGGCACTGTTTTCCAACCTTTTTCGAATCGCGACTCCCTTTTTGTACGTAATGTTCAAATAACATGCGAGAGCCCGCCCCGCGTATTTGCATAAAAATCAGGGTTACTGTCAATAGTAGAATATTGCAGCGTAGCCATATCGAGATAAACAAGGGACGAAAACATTCTCGATGAAATTTTCTTTCTCTTATCTCTCTTATTTCTTTTTAAATAACTTCAGCTAAAAATAATCGATAATAAATATGATTTTCAAGGGGTTGGAAAAGGGACGGTAGGTATATTTTACTTTCGATTTATTTTTAGAAATCACAAAGGAATTCTTCACAAAGGAATGCAAAACCGTGGGATTTTTCGTATTCCGAAAAATTGGAAAAAAAATTTTTCCACATAACATCCACGAATCGTTTGGTCGACGAATTTCGTAACGGGGAGGGGGGAGAGAATTCAAAGAAAACAGCAGGAGGAAAATGAAGTTTACGTATCTCGCGTATCTGGGATTTACATGTGGAATTAAGCCATCCTGTACGAAAGTTCATCCTTGCCCATTGTTATTTTATCTCGGCGCAATCTGTCCACGAATTGGTTCAATCTGGCCAAAGGCAGCCAAACGCATAGCCCACGAATTTCTCTAACGGAGTTTCATTAACGAAGTCATGCAGCCGCGTTCCATTCGCATCGGTACACATGTAACTACGAAACGAAGGGGACTATATCCAGAACCCGCCGATACACGGCGATATTAAAATCACTTGGCCGTGATGCATTCGTATTAAATTCTTGAATCGTTAATCATTTTTTCGTGGTCTGTTTGACAACACACAAATCTTCTCTTTGAACTTGGTCCGCCTCCTCTTGTCGCAACTTTTCTACCCCCATCCCTTTCATGAATCGATATTCACGATGTTGCCGTTTTATTAACAGGCAACTCGTTCTTAAGCTATTTAGATTTTTCCATGAAAAATTCATTCGTAAACATTTATTCCTTCCTCTTTTCTTCTTCACCGCTCCTCCTTTTTTCTATTATCATTATCATTATCGAGTCAAGTTCTCGCGATTGCGAGAACAAAGTGTTTGTCGTTGTTGTAAGAGCGTTTAAAGAAGTGGAATTTTTGAGAGGTAATTTTAAAAAAGAGGCAATTTTTGTTTCCTTCTCTCTCTCTCTCTCTCTCTCTCTCTCTCTCTCTCTCTCTCTCTCTCCTTCGAGGCAAATGTACAACTAGGATTTCTCGTTCGGATAGTTAGAAACCGTTCGACGGAGTTTCAAGTGCCAACGAAACTTGAACGGAGCTCCCGTTACGGTTTCGCGGATTTACACAACCCCTAAACATCGATTCCCAGCCAATTTCGGTCAGAGCTTTCCGAACCGAAGGGATCCACCACATCGATCCTTTGATTTTTTTTTTTTTCGTACGAGCGTTCCAAAGACGGGGCCGATTCTTCGCCGAGGCCGATTCTCGCTCGGAATTTTTCTCACGTTAACGACCCTCGAGATAAATGGTTCTTTTTCTCGTGCGGTTCGAGCACGGGGGAAGAGAGAGAGAGAGAGAGAGAGAAAAAACGGTGGTATGTACATCCGTTAAATTCGAATCGTTATATAAATTATCGTCTTAGGAAAATGTTAGTAAAAACTTTCGAGATAATTTTGAGAAAGTGTCGGCTCGGCTCGATCTCTTTGAGAATTAAAGTGATACGGGGCGGAGGGGAGGAAAAATCGAGAGGGAGAAAACCTCGCGTTAATCATTAGTTTAATCTATATCTCGCGAAAAATTCCACTTAACGAGCATCTTATAACGGCGGTGTAATTAAAATTAAAACGGAGGGGGGAGGGGGTTCTTATTAACGGAGCGCATAATTAATGAACCGTTAAAAGCGGAACAAATTAAAAAAAAAAAAAAAAGAGACTAATAAATGACATTATTTACAACGTATTTCGAGCGCGAAGGAATGAATTTACAATATCCATGTAGCGCGCCAGTGAAATATTATAACGCGAAAGAAAGATTACAAGCGAACAAGTTAGCGGCGCACAAGCCATCCCTTCCTCCCTTCCCCTCCCCCCTCCTCTATACACGATGCTTTTTACATCGCCCCGTAATAACTTTGTTTTAACACGGACCAGCTTTGTTTGTTTAGTCGCTTGGTCGATAATGTGCAATATTTTAGATTGCATTTTCACCGAGTAATGCAAACACCGCCGCAAATCGCGATGACAAAGAGTTATTCAGTCCGGATTTTGCATGTTAATTTATTTATTCGCAGTGGATAAAAATTATCAAACCGAACTTTTCCACGCGCGGAATCGTACCACGATTTTGCGATCGACGCGTGTCGCGCGACGACGATTAAGATAAAGTAGAAGTGGGGAAAAAAAAAAAAAAAAGAAAGAAAGAAAGAAAAAGGAAAGAGTTTTTCGCTCGAAAGAGAAAAAAAACATTTTCCATCCAGGAGACGAACCACGAGGCCAACCGTAGCTTGCCTTCATTTTCGGATCGATTCTTTCTACACGTGTCCCGACCACGGATTATCACGGCGTAAAACGTATATGCCTATCTACCGGAGTTATCGACTCTCACGATCAATTCGCGCAATTAAAACGAATTCTCGCGGCTGTAATAACGATCGGTGGCGTTCCGCCGATACGCGGAATTCCACGTGTCCCCCGCACAAAGTGCCCACCGAAAATTGCACACGGATGGATCGAACGTGCATCGAGCACAGGGGTTATTACATAGGTACATAGAGGGAGGGTGGGAATCGTACTTATCTTCGCCGAATCTGGCGACGTTAACGAAGGATCGGGAACGTGTCCAACCATCGGAGAAATTTGATTTCCTTTAATCTGTTATCGACGTTTGAAAATTGATACCCCCTCCTCCCTCCCCCCTTACCGAAGATGAATCGATAATCGTAAACGCTGCTTTCAACCATTACGCTGCATTACGACCATCTGAAATTTTGATCGATAACTTTTAAAACTTTTAATCTTTTTTTTTTTTTTTTGAATAGCATCCCTTTTTCAATAGATAAATTTTAACTTCAACATTTTCCGCCTGATTTTCGCCCTCATCCATAATACATTATCAATCTCGCAATCCTATCGCGGAAAATCCAATACGTTTGTCCAATTTGATAAAATGTATTTCCTATTGGAATATGAAACGTGATTATTTCGATGATTCCATGGGATATTCAATCTCGCATAAACTCGCGGCAAATGTTATCGGTGAAACAAAATGAAATATCAAATATCCCCCGCCTCCTTTTTTCTCCCTTTTTCTTTCTTTCTTTCTTTCTTTTTTTTCTTTTTTTTAATTAATTCAGCCGGTTTAATTTCGTTCGCTGGTTTATATAAATGGAGGGGGGAGGAGGAGGGGGCAAGGCACATTTCACGGGATGACCGTTTAATCCCCCGTAACATCCCCCTTTCAGTCGGGAGATACGTTTATTCCGGTCTTCAAACACCGCGCCAGCACTATGGAATCATCCGACAAACAGGCGCGACGAAATTATGGCACGATATTCGACACATCCGGTAATCCAGCAGCATCCCGCAACATCCGAGCAAATCGAATTCGGGTCAGGTGGTATGCCGGATACGTAGGTGTCGATCTAACGTCCCCGTCCGATGATCCGACGCCCGCAAACGCGTGTCGATTTTACCGTCAAAATCACACTTATATAATTCTGCATAATAACGTCCGCTAAACCACGGGAATTTTACCAATTACACCGTTAACAAAGCGATCCACGGAAGAATGAAATTAATTTCGTTCGCCGTAATGTAAAATCGAGGAGGATATTTCGACGAGATTTTCGACAAATTGATTTTATATGGAATTTCGATTACGTATTAATTTATATATATATATATATATATGTATAAAACGATCGCGAGAGATTCCCCGATATTCATGAATAATTATCGTGGAAAAAAGATTAAATCGATTAGATGGGATGGAGGCTTGAAATGGTGGTGGAGGTGTTCACCGTGTCCACGAAGGGGTCGGGGATTTGCAAATGTCACGAGAGGTAAATCCAGCCCTGTCGACTGTTAATTCGCCTCTGACGGCGTGATTTAGAGTTGTCACGCGTGTACACACAATGTGCGTGTTGTGTGCACGCGTGGGTGGATATTCCAACGTATAGAGACATGCGTGGCTGCGCCTTATGTATTCTGGGATGCCGCGAACAAACGAATGTTTTCCTGTTTATACTGTTGGCGGTCGGATTGGTCCCGATGAACTGATGTCGTCATCGAATTCCACGTTTTTTTCTCTCTCTCTCTTTTTCCCCCCCTCCCTTCCATCAGTTTTTACCTCCGTTGACGACAAACGAATCGGATCCAACACGAATACCATCTCGTTTCATCGACGACGAAACACGCTCGATTGCTTCTTCTTCCTCTTTCGTGGATCGATTTACCCCGTGGAATCTGATTCATTGCAGTTTCCGAAATGCAACCAACGCAATGGCGCGTGGAACAGCATCGCTGTTACATGCTATTTTCAACGTTTCTCCGAACCGTTTGAGTCGGAAGAATGTACAAACTGCTATCATCTAAAATTAGTCCCCGATACGTCCTTAGAGAATTGCATCTGGCAAAGAAACGAGGGCGTGATTCCGGCCACGCAGATTTTTTCATTCCCAACTTCCTTATTTATCTCCCTCCCTCCTTTTTGCCACCGATCCATCCTTCCTCTCCCCTCCCCCACTTCCTTCACTGACCCGTCATGCTACTATTCCATTTCCTTCTTCGCTCTTCCTCCTCCCAACCCTTTCTTTCGCCTTTCTCTTATATCGTTCCAAATCCCCCTTCTTACTTCCATCCCCCTCCCCTCTGTTCCACGCTCCATCTATCCACCGTGCACTTCTTTTTCTCCTTCTCCTTCCGTCCTTACCGTTCCTTTCCATCTTTATTTTCGGTTCTTTCACAATTTCGCCTCGATACGCTATGTGCTGACGGGCCAATGGGTTTCCGGAAAGCATTTGCCACTGGTTTCTTCTTCCATCTTGTACCATCCGGCGCGCAGGATATGCCGGGGCGTGGACACGTTAACATCGAAACCTGGGCCCTTTTTGTTCTTTCACTTTTATGCATTTTCGCCGCATCCGAGGCCATCCTAACCAACGATATAAAAGTGAAAAATGGCCGGCCGACAGACATTTTCGGTTTCACGATCCTCGCTGTTTTGCTCGTGTCCTCACGTACACGAGATCCGTTGGAATTCCTCTCGTCCGCTCTCACCGATATTTATACGCTCGGCCGATCCCTGTTTCTAATACCGTTCGATGGTTGGGACAGCTTCTTCCTGCCGCCACACCGTTATGGCCCCCGGATATATATTTTCCCGCTCGTTTAAAGTCGACAAGCTACTTCGACGTTTCTCGAATGCAGTTCGAAAAAGTTCGATCGGTTACTACCGATGAAATCTGTGAGCGCGTCGAGGATTTATTCGTTCGAAAGTTTAGCCGAACTCGTTACAGGATTTTTGCATTGTCCTTGTATAATCGATCCAATATTTTCGAAATATTCTTTGGCGAAATGTCACAAATCACCGATGATTGTAAATTAGAATTTAACCAGACTATTTATTGTTACAATATGCCTTGTACGATAATTGTAATAAAAATATAATCTCGTCGACGATTAATTACACTTTGGTTCGCGTAATTGATCTTCCCAAGATAATAATAGCAACAAGAAAACGCGCATTTTTTTTCACATCCACAGGAATTATATTTTTCATAATTATCCCACCGCGCGTAAACCCTTCCCTGTAGCCTCGAATGGAATAAAAAAAAAAAAAAAAAAAAAGAAAAATAGAGGAAGCCGATCTTCTTTTTCTGCCCTGCCCTCTACGGTTTTCAGAATAATACATCGCCAGGCGGAGCTGCACAATGATTAAATTACTCGAACAACAGGCATCGTAATGGAATAATACCCGCGGTAATTGCATTGTGCAACTAATTGGAGGGACGAGCTTCGCACTTTGGCCAGGATGGTATTATCCTTGCGCGAACCGTTTCCTTTTGGAACACTCACGTGCACACTTGCACACCAGCAACCAGAAATAAATTATTCGGTATGCGTCTACGTCATATGGCTTTCACGAGCAACTTACATTTGGCGCCGTGCACTCTTTTACCTCCTCTCCCCCTCCCTCCCTATTTTTTTCTCCATCTTCTTTTTTTCCCGCTTCCGCTTTCTGAGCTTCAGAAACTAATCTCACAAAGGTTTACAAATAAACGAGCCCATTCCGGGGGCTTGCTCTTTTTCTCGTAAGCCCTCTGTGCGCGCCTCGTGACTAATTTTACATATCGCGATACAGCAGCCCTCTTTGACCCGCCCTTCGTTATTCACGATAAAATAAATTTGATGTTCAATTGGAAGTAGGATCGAATCGAATGCTCCAACTTTTCGAAAGGGAATCTCTTCGAGGCAATTTTATTTTTTCTCCCCGCTTGAATGTGTTTCCATGTTCGTGCGGTGTACAGTATAGTGAAACGTTGGCTCGATCGAATAGATTTCTATGGGTCGGCGCGTCCGTACCGTGCAGCAACGTCTGCAATGTCACTTGTCGATCGTGTTCTACGGCCTTGAAATCTACATTAGACACGGTGGGGTCAATTGTCGTTAATGGCTCCCCTACATAGCGAGAGCAAGAGTAATCCTCCGAACGAAAGAGAAACAAGAGTGCTTCTTCTTCGTAACCCCCTTTGTAATTTATCCTCAATTTACTCCCTATTACGTGCATCCATCTTAATTTAGCTTTAAATGAAACCGATAATCGTCTCCTCGGCCGTCGATTTTCTTTTTTTTTTCTTTTTTTTTTTTTCGCCTCGCAAACGTTTCACGAGAAAAGCCAAAGGGAAATCTTTTATTTCGTACGCGTACAGCAGACACTGCTACTAAATTCCGATTAAACTCACCGACTACGTCCTTTCTTTCTCTCTGTTTCTGTTTCTCTCTGCTTCTCCCCCCTCCCCACCCTTTTTCCTTTTTAAATTTGCATAAAAATCAGTCCGATTAAAGCCCGATACCCGCTTTAAAATCCTCTCTTACGAACAAATAAAAATATTAATTATAAAAATATACGATAAACATTTTCTATATTCTTCATCATCGTTCGACCCTGTCGTTCGAATAATCATGCGCCTCGAAGGGAGCCGGCAATTACATCCGGTTGGAAAAATATTCTTCGAGAAGACGTTTAATTATCGAAATTATACCAAAATCGATGACGAACCAGCCAGATCTCGAGCGTCATTTATTCGTTTCCTGCGGAACATTAATTAAAAGTGGCGCCCGTCCGGCGATCTGGACGTCTCAGTCGGTAGTTTGTAATTAATTTTATTGAAATCGAACGAAGCCTCGTCGCGCCCGCCGGCAATATAAAAGTTGGGTCGTAGAAATCAATCCGCGAAGCGGTGAGTCGCGAAGGGATGAGAGACGGGATAGGACAGATATATATATATATATATATAGATACATATATATATATATATATATAGATACATATAGATAGATAGATAGATAAAGAGAGAAAGAGACAGAGAGAAGCATTCGCGGAACAAAATATCAGTCGAAATGCGAGAGGAGACGAGATTGAACTTTCGACCCGATCTCTGTGCCGCTTCAACGAGACAGGCTCGCACTTGGTGCAAATTGCGAACTTTGATGCTCTCTCTCCTCTTCTGTTCAGCTTTTTCAATAAATCGTGGAAACGCGAGAGGAGAGAAGATTGCCTCCGTCTACGGAAGAGTGGACAAGTTAGAGGAAATCGAGAGAGAGACAGAGAGAGAGAGGAATAAAAAAAAAAGAAAGAACTTGTTCGAAAGTGTCGTTCAATCCGTTCATGGCGTATGGTATCGTTGTACGATTCTATCGTAATTTCCAATCAAATCGAATTACTTTATTATCGGATACGCGATAGACGCTTTTTCATAAATTCCTTCCACGGAATCCAAGTTTGCCGATCGATCGACGTCTGAGATTTTATTTGCGTTCCATTGGCTGAACTAACCTGACCCCGGGGGAAAAATTAAGTTGTCCAAAGTTGTTCGGCCAATTACGAAAGTTCGCCAACAGGTCCGGCTGCCTCGCGATTTTAAAAGCTATTCGTACTCAAACAGGTAGATGGTTACTTGCAGAAACTTAATTCCAGATTGGTTGAAAGTAGGTCATTCCTTCTCTCCTCCCCTCCCTCCGTATATATCTAAATTGATACACGATTACGTGGATATCGCGAAAAAAGGAAGAAGAAAATTTCAAAATTTCGAAATTTAAATCTGAAGTTTGACGGAGAAAAATTGTGCGAGAGATCGATCGCGCAACAAATATATTGACGATTCCGTTTAATTATCAACGTCGATAAATTGGATGGAAGCGGATAAAAGGTTGACCGATAAAATCATAATTTTCAACAGTTTGTCAGAAGAGATGTTTCCCTCCATACATCCTTTAACCTTTTAATTCGAGCAATTGTTACGCCGATAAGCGCCTCGCGAAATGCACATCACACCGGAGAGGATTGATCGTCGCGCATTAATTTCGTCGCACGAAAAAATTCACCGGAAAGAGGTCTGCTTCCGCTTCGACGTTGAGATATCGTGTTCCGTCATTCTGATGGACAGAAACGGGCCGTTCAACGGGTCGTTAGACAAATGAGGGGGAGAGAGAGAGAGAAAGAGAGCGGGGGAGGAGGAAGAAAAACAGGGGAAAGAAAAGGAAAACAAGAAAAATAAATAAATAAATAAAAGATCGGATCCGGTCGAGTGATTTCTTCTCTTTAGAAGTGCGGATACGTGCCACCTATTTTCTACCCACGAAACCCAGAAAGCTTTCTCACCTTCCTCGCATTTTTCAACTTTCTCACCACCCTTGTTCCATGCTTTTCTCACCCCCTTTCCTCGACCTTCCTTCCTTTCTTTTCCGTCTTCCTTTATATGTACATCCTTGCGTTCTCTTTCCCTTTTCGCAATTTATTCTCTTTATTCCTCCTCTTTTCTCTTCCACCCTGATTTTTTTCCACAACGAGACAAACGTTATCATAATTTCCAGGCAACTTAGGTATACGCACACATACACACGTATTCGAGTCGTTTAATTTTATTATACGAAATACTGTGGCGGTGGTGGTTGTTCCCACAACCCGCATCGGGAAGAAGTTTGTTTTCCGTTTCGCAACGGAAAAGTGAATAACGAAACAGAACAGTTTGAATCGTTTTCCCCTCGAATACTTGATTTATATTTTAAAGTGAACCGAGAGGGATGAAAAGTAACGCTAATTATCTTTTATTTTTCCTCCTGCGTTTCTTCTCCGAGTTTGTTTAACGTTTATTATTAACTTACTAACAAATTGGAAGGGCGATCTTCTTTTCTTGGAGAAAAATGTCGCGTATAATTCTAAAGGCAGCCACTTGCCAACGGTGACGACGCGTGACACACAGTTATCCGAGTCCGCGAAGAAATAAGATACACGAAAGTATTTGTCCCAGTCACTATAGAAACGAGTTCTTACATTTTTCTTCCCTTTTGTTTCACCACCTCTCCTCCCCTTTACCTCGTTTATCCTTTCGCCGTCCCTGCTTGAAACTTGAACAAGTCCGGTTTAGTTTAGTTTTATTAGCAGCACACCGCCTTTCTTTGTCCCGGCTCCTCGTCTCTTTAATTCGTCTTCATTCCCCGCTGGACTTTTCCAGCGTTACGTCAATTTACTTCCTTTTCCTGCATCCCCGAACCTTCCTCCTCTCCTTCGATTCCCTCTTTAATCCTACCGACGATTAATTAATTGAAAAACAATACGAACATTTCGTCTTACTTTGTTTCGACGAAAAAACAAAAGAAGAATTCTCTCCCCCTCCCTCTCCTCTCCAACGTTGAAAAAGAACGATAAAACTGGTGAAAAAGTGAAAAGCGAATTTCTACGTAGTTACGCATTTTTACGAGTGGCGCATGAAGAAACCCGACGAATCTAAGCGTGAAAAGATAATAGCTAGCAGCGAGAAAGAGCGGAGAGTGGAAATACGCGGATGAAAATTATACACGAGTTATACACAGGGCTGAAAAAGAGCAAAATCCTCCCCCTTCTCACCTTCCCTCCCTCCACTTACGTCGTATTTACGCGACATAATGTGCCGTGACTGGCAAATTTCACTTCAGCCCTCCGTTTCCGCGCGAATTACGCGACGTTTATAATCCGTAACACGAGCTCGTGCAACGGGATGAGGCCAGCTACGCATACGTGTACACTAAGCACACGTGTCGAGCACGTGGCGGTCTCTTCATCGCGGCGAAGGGCTCACGATGATTTTTGCATCCGGGTCTTCGAAGGGAAATTTCACTTTCGACACAGCGATCCCCGGTAATTCCATTACCGAGCACGCACACGTGTAATACGCGTGAAAATGGTTCCGTTGATCGAGCGTGAATTAAATGCAACCGTAATTATCGCGACCGCAACGGACAATTCATCTGAGAACGATATTTTGCGGCGCGACGCGAATACCGTGCGAAATAATTGTCAAAAAGTGGCGAGGGGAGGGTCAGCGATGCGGAGTAATTGTTTTGGCCCCGATTGAAACGCGGCCCGGTAACCAGGGAGGGGTTGAATCATTAATTTTAATTTTTCATGTTCCCCATATCAAGGGAAAATTATATTCAATACGTTGGTTATTGCGCCATGAATTATAAACCAACTATGAGTTTTTCCCCTTTCTTTTCCCGATTAACTAATTTATCGGCCGATGTAATTACAACAACGTCACATCATAATGCCAAGAAATTAATTTGTCGCTCGATGCAATTCCGATACGCTATTAATAATTACGCTAGATTCGTAATTTAATTAATTAAAGTCGCGGACGAAGCGCGGACAATGTAGCGTTAAATCGAAAAGACAAATTCAATCGGAAGAATGGCAAAACGCGTATTAAAATATAGATAAGAGAAGCGAAACCTTTAATACGCTTTTTGTTTCATCCCGATATCTCAAATGGTTGCTGAGATACGAGTGATCAAAGTTGGGCGTTTAAAACGCAGAAATGTTCGAATTCTTGAACGCAGCGTGACCTACATTTTTTCCTGGAAACGCGTACGCCCCGATAGTAATAGTGAAAAAAAAACCGCTGACTCAGTGTCTGTCCACTGACCAGCGCACGTGGCGCGAGTGTGGGATAGGTCAGTGAGGGCGAGCGAGGGAGAGATCCGAGTGTGCGGCAAGGACGGAGGGAGTAAATTATTAAAAATTGCCTTTCTCTTTACACGACGATATCTCGGGAACGGGGAATCGTATCGAGATGAAACGAAAAGCGTTTTAAAGGGGAAAGAACCCCGCTTCTAACGAGTTTCGTTTCGTTGGCAAAACGTTATTATCTTCCAAGTTACAGCGATGCAAAGTTTTGATAATTTTAATAGGTTTTCGGCGGGTGTTGCGATGAAACAACTGGTTAGTCCAGTGTTACGCAAGTAAATTAATTCTTGACGATATAACACCTATATTTGGAAACACAATAATAGCGAAAAACAAAGTATATATCCGCTTTTTTCCCCAGATAGTAGATACCTTCCGTGAGATATTTTTGCTTCCTAATTTCATTCGTAGTAATAACGTAATTTCCTCCAAGTGTCGTTACATTTATTACGTTACAATTACCCCGAAATAGTAGTGACAGCGATTGCATCGCGGAGTGCATCTATTACCCCTGTGCATAGTTTCGACCGTCTAACTGCAGGTATCCGTGTCACATGAACACGTGTGGAAGCGTAGCTTGTTCGTGTGGATGCATCATATGCAAATAAACCAGGGACGAGGTCGCGGACGAGTAAGTTTGTGCAAGAACGAGGATAGAAATTTCGAAGATGAAGACGATTGCAACCAGCTCTATTACCCTCCCCACATACGAGTTATAAACGTTCTCGAATTGCTCGAGTTGCTTGTATTTTACAATAATTTCGCACTCGTGATTCGATTTCCGTCCAACTATTCGCCCGAGTGAATGTCTGACGATCGAAATGTCACATCCATTGTTATTAGAAACCATTATTACATTATATAGAACGCATGCTGTCTTGGAATTATTTGACATAGTAATAGGATATCCAGACACATCTACCGTTACGGCGGTGCCCCAGTTTGTTAAACAATGGAACAACTACCGTTCCAGCTTTCTCTGGCAACAATTAGAAATAGCAACGCAAGTGTATAATTCACGAAAGATGAATAAAATTAAACTTGCTACACGTGAAATTACACAACGAGATACGCAGGAACATTTCAATTTAAAGATTAAATTTAGAATGGACAAATAATCGCGATATCGTGTCGATATAATAAGATATTCCGAAATTACTCGACGTTCGTTCCAACGACGTTGCAATTTATCTAATTAGAACAAAACGGCGTAAGCGTAACTTTCATTTCTCGAAGCATCGACAAAGTAAACCTCGTTCGAGGATCATTTGGGCAATCCAAACCGATGAAACGAACTTCTTTCCTCATTACGAACGAGATTCCATTATATCAATATGTAAAACAATCTAAAACCATTCCCACTTCGTATCCCCAACTTCGTTTATCCTTTCGCAAGAACAACCAACTTCTCTTTACAACCATTTATTCCACGCGCAAAGAGTAATCGCGAAACTGGATTAAAACTAAATGCGAGGAGAGCAATTTTACCGTTCTCAGAAGAAGGAAACTTCTTCTTTGTCGCAAGAGGACGAAAACTCGCGCGTGGAAAATCTCTCTACACTCATCCTTCGCAAGATTTTTAATCGACCCAAGCAGGGAAAAATTTCCTCTCCACAGAAAAGAACGTATCCTCCCGTCTCGTCTCCCGCTCCTCCGTTCCAAACCGAAGAACAATAAAGCAAAAGTGGCGGACGAGTATTCTATTCCATTTCCATTCTACTTTCACGTCTTTCTTCCGCCCGTGAACGCGAAGGCACGCGAAAAAGTGGGAAGAAGAGCGTACACGTACGGCGTGGGATGGCGGTCGAAAGAGGAAATGTCCACTTCCGTGGAAATTACACGGAGGCCAGTGGGCAGTGACACGCTGACACGGCGCTGTCGCGTGTTAGAACGGGCGCACGCAACTGGGCGATGTGCCGACTGGCAAGAGCGACCACACTTTACGAGCATTGCGGCGAAAATATATGATTCTCCCGGTGGCCTAGCGCGACCGTAAAGTTTCGTCCTCATTGTTTCGAGCGGCGGAACGTAGACCGAGGGGCAGAGAGAGAGAGGAGGGGAGGGGAGGGTTGGTTTGGTTTAAGAGCGGTAGACCGCCGCACGATTCCAGCCAGTCGTAAGATTAACGGCTGGTTTGCTTTGTAGTTTTATAGCCGCCTCTCCTCTTCACCCTTCCGTCCTTCTAACCGATATCCTGTACCTTTTCGATCGCTACTTCTTCCAATGGAGATTCGAGGAGAAGGGAAGGAAAGTTGATCCCAGGCAGATGGGATTAAACGAGATGGGAGGATCTTGAATAACCGCGATGCACTTTCTTCGAGAACGATCTTCGAGGCGATAAAAGTTGCATGAAGTTCCCTTTCGAAGGGATATGGGCTTAACCCCCTCCCTCCAATCTTCCAATCTTATTTTCAATGATTTTCAAGTATTTAGAAAAACACATTTCCATTTGGATTTAGTTAGAATTAATATTCGCGATGGAAGGGGCCAGTCGAGAAATATTCCAATCTCCGTTAGGCGTCTACGCGATAAAAAAGTTCCTTACCATCGCGGTAAACGATCCCTATAATCCTCCTTCGTTTCCCTCCCAGCGAGGATTTAGAAGCCGTTCGTCATCGTTTTACGCAAACGACACGCGTTCTCCAAGGCCTAGAGAGAGAAGAGGAAGGGGAGGGGGAGGAAAACGTAATCGCGAGGGACGAGGAATACGAAGAGAATCCTCGGGTACAAAGAGGGGAAAAACGGGATAATGCTTTTGGGGAAATAAAAGTGTCGTTTGCCGGTGAAAAAAGCCACGGTCGTAATGGAGGTGAGTCGAGTGCCTAGGAAAGATAGCGTAACGCTGCGAGATTTAGCACATAGTAATTCGCTTTAATGCCGGCGTACATACTGCGTCCTTGCTGCTCCACTCGATATTTGTATTCCACGTCGCAGCTCTGCTTATCGAGAACACACCGGAAAGGAAATTCACCAGACGCCTCCTTTTATCGGTTTCCTTACGTTGCGAGCGGAATCCCTTCTTTCTTTCTTTCTTTCTTTTTTTTTCTTTTCTCCGCAGAGACAACCTTTATCGTCTACGTTAAAGCGTTATTTTCCCCTTTTTATTTCATTTTTCTTTAAGCACAACAATATACAAACTAAGAATTTGAGAATATAAATTCGAATAAAAGGAAAGTGGAAATTTTCCTTTTCATTCTTTTTTTTTTTTCATTTCAGTTTTCGTCATAATAAATGTTCGAAACAAGCTTTAAGTTTCAGTTTGAGTTGCCTTTGTATCACTCTACTAAAAGCATCGACGAGAGATCGAAGTGTTCGTGAAAAAGTTGGAGGATAAATTAAGTCGTCGCTCACTGCATCCTGCTCCTGACGCTTAATTAATTAATAAACCAAATAATCTATCATCCTAATTCCTTGCAAGTTCCCATCCCATCTAATGTTAATACGCCTACGATGAAATATTTTCGAGATACATACACATATGATATAGATGCGAAAAACTTTCATCCCGATTTCGAAACTGGCGTCAATTATTTTTTATAATCATCGATCAAATAAGGGTGGAGCGAACGATCGAATCGTCTGGCCGAGCTTTGGCGTCGATGGAAATCGGAATTGACGCACGTCCGAGAGAATTATTCTTCGCTCGCGGCATAACTTTTTTAAAGGAGAAGAGCGCGGAGAGAAGAGACAAAAAAGAAAAGAGAAGAAAAGAAGATGGGAGAAAGATGCCAACCATAAAATATCCCGACGATCGTCCAAAGAAGAATAGCTGGGGGGCCATGAGCAAAAAACAGAAAGGGAACATTTCTCGGCCTTTCGACGATCTTTCCTAACCACGCGGTTTACAATATTATGAAGCGACGTCGATCGAGGGAAGGGGAACGTATGAATGCGAAAAGGAGGAAAATGGCGAATGAATCGTGTAAACCGTAGCTTTTCCCCTCGTCGAGGAACGCGCGATGAGTAGAAACGCACGACGCTTGGTCAGACGGTGAACGACCGCGTTAATGCAGGCCGGGATAAAAAGTAGTGGCACATCCGTCCGCGTTCCACAAAGATTCTTTCACGGTCGTTGATTAAGATGACAACCGCCGTACGCCGGGATATTTAATCGGATTTCAGTTTCAGCCTCTAGGATTGACGCGTTTCTCTCCCTCCCTCCTCCCCCTCCCCCACGTTCCATTAATGGGTGGAAATAAAATCCGAGGCACTGAATTATTTTATTCCTTGTTTCAATATCTTCGTTAAATATTTAGATTTCAGACAGAAGTTTGATGGAGTTGCTTCAACTGTTTAAACAGTGTGTAAATTTTTCAGGGAGAAGCGCACGAATAAATCGTGTTATTTTATATATGGTTTAACTCGGACAGACATGAAAAAGTAAATAAGAACTGGAATTCTCGAATAAAATATTATCTGGAAATTATGCTAAAAAAAAAAGAGAGAGAGAAAAAAACACGAAATGCATTATACCCCATAAAAGTGTTCGGATGGTGCGCGATGGAAGAATATAAAATGCGACAATAGACGCGTCAGATAATACGAACGACTTTATACGCACCAAGGAAAAAATATCGTATAACTCGCCAAAACTTCTTTTGACGCATGCGTTGTGCACGGTTCGTTGTGAAATTTGTTCATTGCGCAAAAAACGTATTCGCGTTCTTTTTTTTCTTTTTAAATATATATACACATAATCTCCACCATAAAAGTATAAAGTTATCTCTCCTTTAAATTCATTAATTCTTTAGGCAGCAGGTGTCGCTTATGCAAAGGTATAAATTCTCGCACTAACCCGGGAGCGTTAACCTTTTTTTCTTTTTTTCCATCCACCCCTTTGACTCCAGTCTGTCAACAGTCGGCTCTCGACCCTCTCCTCTCTCCCCCTATGCCTATAAATTCGTCACACGCTTCGATCCCAACCCCATTTACCAGGGGCAACGTGAAATAAAGAGGTAAAGGTCGACGTGTAACTAAATCCCGCCGGTGCACGACGACGATTTTCGGGCCCGTGTACATCATCCGTATTCGCGGTCTCTGCTTTTTGTCAATTAATCTGCAG
Organism: Apis cerana; assembly: GCF_029169275.1. Lineage (NCBI taxonomy): Eukaryota > Metazoa > Arthropoda > Insecta > Hymenoptera > Apidae > Apis > Apis cerana. The sequence goes on along the minus strand of NC_083864.1, from coordinate 5,368,176 downwards.
TTATCAGTGGGTCGGATGGGATGGATACGAGCGACGTTGCAACCCAGTCGAGGGGAAGTTGGTCATTTGTATGACGCCAGCGTGCTGCTGTGTATACGGGCGTTATCTGTACTCTGAGCTTCACCTCTCTGGGGAAGAACGACCCGTGACACGTTAACGTGAGACCTCGAAACGATGGAGTGACAGAGAAAGAGAGAGGGGAGAGGGGAGAGAGAGAGAGAGGTGGAAAGGGTTGCACACAGTGGAAAGAGGATATCGCTCTATGTTTGGCCAGGAAGCGTTGTTTATGCGAAACGGTCAGCACACCGAGTTACGATGTCAGCGGCTCGTTCTGGTTGGCTTCGTTTGATAATTCGATTGCACTTTTGCACCTCGAGCACCGTCACGCCTCTCCCTCTTTCTCTCTTTTCTTCTCGTATCAAGCTACGAGAGCTCGGCTCCCGTCCAATTAAATTTATTCGGGCGTGTTTTCGAGGGGGGGAAAAAAACGTGGCCGCGATTCAGAGATTGTAAAAGAGGGAGGAGGACGCAGAAGAGAGGGGGAAGAGAGAGAGAGAGAGAGAGAACGAAGAGAATGAAGTGTTCTCGTTTTTTCCTATCATCTAGTTACTTCCTTCTCTCTTTTTTTCCCTCTCCTTTCCTTTCTTTCGTCAATTTCCAAAATCCGACGATTCACTCACTTCGAATACGAAGTTTCACTCCGCGAAAGATGATTAAAACTATGATGAGATTTCCGTTTTTTATTTGGGGAAATAATAAATGGACGCCTCGATTTAAAATCTCTTCTTCCATTGTCCCGCAGGAAATTCTTGGAATATCTGTATAAACGAATTTTCGAATATTTCGAGAGAAGCCGGCAACGATATTTTCTCAGTACCATCTCTCCTTCCGCTCCCTTTCCCCCCCAATTCAAAAGCTTGGAAATAAAAGAACGTTGTTTTCCCTTTCCTGGCTCGATATAAAGGTCGTGACTAACCGACCTTTTATTCCCAACTTTCCTCCGGAATTAATCCATGTCAATCGTGAATAGATCTCGTTCCGCGCAGTTTTGATGATGATTGATGATGACGGAGAGACTGTTAGTAGGTATACTAACGAGGATACCCACCATCCCAATAGATCCCCGCGGCCATACCAACGCTCGAATTTCGTTCGATGAAATTCCGAAGGATTTACGAAGGTAACACGTGTCCAGACACGTCCATCTCGAGGAAAATAAATCTCGAGAAAGGAGGAAAGAAATTCGCGTAGAGGAACAATAAGGGAGGCAACTGTCTTCCCGTTCCAGAGATGTTAACTCGGGGAGATTAATCCGCAGAAACGTTTAATGAGCAAACAAGATCGACGTGGTTTCTCTCTCTCTCTTTTTTTTTTTTTATCTTTCGTTCGAATATCGGGGAGAAATTCCCAACGATTCTGCTAAAAATTTCGCGAGAAATTTCCTTTCGTCTTGAGGGGAAGGTTTCAAAGAAGACGAGTTTCTTTTAGAAAATTCCTTCGGAATACGCGGAAAAAGGAAGAAAACCGAGCGAGTTGGTAAAAACTACGAGAATAATGGATCTTGGTAAAAATTCTGCTTAATCCTCGGTCAATAGTGTAGTTTTTCCCTTCTTTCTTTTTCTTTCGTTTCCTTCTTCTTCTTCTTCTTCTTCTTCTTTTTTCATTTTCCAGGAAAGATATTATGCATCGATCAGCCAAGTTTTTTTAACAGACCACTAGAAATACGGGAGAATATTTTCGAGGAAACGCACCGATTCAACCGAACCAATTTGTTTTGCTTTCAGCGCCTGCAAAAGTTCGCGAAATATCGAAGGAGGGCCCTGAGAGGCGACCAAACGACGCCAATAATGACTCAGCCGAAGGGGATTTGCCCGTTTTTGAACCGACAGCGGCGAACGTCAGCGCATTCGTCGGACAAACCGTGTACCTGCCATGCCGTGTGCGAAATTTGGGAGATAAAGTGGTAAGCCGCAGTAATTTTCTTCCCAAACGAAACTGAAGTTATCTCTTCGAAGCCGTTCTTCGAAGAGACAGGGCGAGGAAATAACTAGCTTTGTCGTTCTTTTACGAAGAAGAAAAAAGGAAAAACAGAGGAAGAGAGAAAGAGAGAGAAAGGGAAGGAAAACTCTGAAAGCTTGTGTTTTGTAAAACTACCGAAGGTAGTTTTATGACCGATATGAAAAGTTGCATCGTAAAGATGACGGATAAAAATATCGAGACTGAAACTATCTCTACCAGTTGGTTCCGTTAACCAGTAAAGATTCTCACCACTTTTCGAAATTCTAAACTACCAATCTTTTATCTCGCGTAGTAAATTTTCCAAATATTCTCCAAATACTCCCTAAACTTTTTCTGAATAATCTCAACTAACACGATTTCCATTTGCAATACTGAGAATATTCGCGATAACAACATCGTATAATCCACTGCATCGTTCCTGTTTCGTGCCGCAAAGAAATTTTACCCAATCCCAATTCTCTTCCTCAATTCTGGTCTTTGCCTCGACCACCAAACACCCACCAAAACTATCGTAACCCTCAACGATCCCACATCGGCGAACGACGAGAAACAATCGAGCAGATCCTCTCCGTTGAATTATGAAATAATCCCGTGCAAAAGTGAGTCGTGCAACTAAACAGTTAAGGGAAACCCTTAGTAAGTTTCTATCAGGGTCAACCACGTGCTCCACGAAGGAGGCACGCACGCGTTACAGCAACACGACACGGAGTTGTAACGATCAATGCTCGAAAATTGCCCGATTTCGTAGGCCAATTTCGATTCAAACAGGTTGTCCAAGCGGCGTCCCCTTTTGCCACGACGATTTACGCGAACAAAGACCTGCACCCTCCCCCTTAACTCGTGTGGTGTAATTAATACACCAGACCATGACAAATAGTCGTTTCCGCAATAACGGCCAACCGATAAATATAGCGGTCGCGATTAGGAGAGCTGGCAAGCACGAAAACGACGTAGACGCCGCGGTGGCGGAACAGGGGACCCCCTGTGTACATACATTGGCGTGCTCGTGACAATCGATCAAAATGGGAGACGGAGAGGGGAGGGGGAGCCACAAAGACACGAACGGTGTTTCCTTCGTGGCTAATATCTACGCGATTCCGTATCCGTACACGTCGCCGGTTGGATCGTTCGTGCCACCTGGATTCTCGTCTGGACGGGAAACCGGTTGTTATCTCAATTTTCCATTTCGCTCGTGCAACTCGTGCGTCTCGTCCCCCTTTCCCTTCCCAACGATTAATTACAACGAAGCGACGATTTCCGTTTCCACCGACACAGAATTTCGCTTCCCTCCTGGTCCGCCCATTCTTTAATCCCGCGCCAATTTTTCTATTTGATCGGTCGATTAGCCGCGCGACAAGTCGCGAAACTGCTGAAAGCGGTAATCAACGATTCGACGAAACTCAGCAGTTTCGCCAGCGATAAAAATCTTCTTCGTCCCGAAACGGGGAATCGAGCCAGCGGCAGCGACAGTTGTAAAAGTTTGCAAGATCGATCCGAAGTGTGCGGTCACATAGGTGACAACGTGGTGCAACGAGGGGTGGTCGCGAGCCGAGGAGAGGAGAGGGATCGAGTAGAAAAGGAAATTTATGGCAACCGATGATCATGATCATTTCATCGGAGTTCGTCGCGCGACGACTATAATTCCGTCTGCTTGATTCGTTTCGCCCGTAGACAATCGTTAAGATTAAGGGTTGCTTGGCGCCCCTCGTCGTCGATATCATTCCGCTTCCTGGTGTCGAACACCGATTCGTTATTATTCGAAACTACCTTCTCTTTCGGAATCAAAGCGAAGGTTTGTCGAAACCTCTTCACAGCCATCAGTTTTTCAACCAGCGTTTTTCGTTCATCCAAGCGCTTTGATTTTTTCCCCTCCCTCGTGTTCTCTCGTTTTTTTCATCCCTCTCTCTTTTTCTTTCTTTTTTTTCTTTTTAAAGAGGGTGATAGACTGTTTGATCAAAGATCGGGCAAAAGTGTATAATGGAAAAGTCACAGTCGATATCCAACTGTTTTTAGATTAGCACGAAAGGGTGGGAAAGTTAATCAAGGAGGTGTTTTTTTACTCGTCGAAAACCTCGGTTCAGATATCCATTCCGCGGATGAAAATTGACATCTGATATCGAATGCAAGTCGCAATGTTTTTTTAAATGAAGTATACGTGGAAGAGGAACGAAACGTTTTGGAGCGATGGTCGTTCTAAATTACGAAAGCGTCGATGTTTGATGAAATCCCAATCTTGATGGTATTATATCGATGCTTCGATAAAGTCGCAGTTGGTTGTCTATTTCGAACGCTTTTTCCTTTTTTTCCCTTCTAGTAAACGCTATCCTATCGCACCTGTGCCCGACCATGAATTTTTCACCAATTCGAATATCGCGGCTACGTTTCCCCCCCTCTATCTTTCTCTCTCTCTGTCTCTCGTTTAAACGGAGATTGAAAGCATTTTCAGACACGCTTTTGGGATAATTTGCGCTTTCCAAAGTTAATCGGATTCACGGCCCCTATTCACTCTGTTTTTTTTTTGTTCACTCTCGTTGACATATCTACTATCTCTTTCCCATTGATTTATTTTTAATCGAACGTCAAATTGAATTACCCCGATGGCAAGTCGAATAAAAAGTGGAGAATCGTTCGAAAATTGAGGCTGGGAAAAACTCACTTCAACCGCGGGACGAGTGTTCACGATTGCTGCAAGTAGTTACTTTCATTACTCTCCCTTCTTCGAGTTATTCTCGATCAATATTTACCCATGTTCGTCGCGAAATTTCAAAAGTAAAGAAGCCCCCCCTCCCTTTCGAAATGGTTCCCGATTTGTTGATCTTGCGTTACTGGATGGATGATCGGAAATCGGCCCTTGTCCCCCTGTTTATTGCAAAACCCAGCAACGAGTTTCCAGCCGCCCTATCGCTTCTCCCTCCGGCACGCGTTCGCCTGGAATTCAAAAAGACAGTATCAGATTTTAACCAGGTCGTGATCGAGCCTCGATTCGTCCTATACGGTTCGAAGTATCGGGCGAAATATCGAGCAAACACTCGCTAGAAAATCGCGATACCGTCCCCATATTTCCGCCAACTTATTTCACGATCCGCGTGTTTTCGACTTTACGTCTTCATTTCCATTCCGGCGTACGGCAACGGGGGAGTCAACAATCGAAGGAGACAGGCGCGGGTTGATCGATCGATAGTCGGACGCGTTATATATACGCGAATAACTTGGGGGATGCTCTTTGCAATTTTAGAAATCCATTCCGTACGCGCGGGGAATTACGAAACAATTTCAATTCGGAACGGCGGTACAAGAAAAAGCTTGTGGCTATCGATCGACGAATCTATTTTTTTCTCACCTCTTTGCAACGATATCGATCTATCTATAAATTCCTCCTCCGCTCACTCCGTTCCAAGGATTAACGCTGCACGATCGATTCAGTGCCACGGACAAACCGCTATATATCGTTCCTTATCCCTGATCTGTCACTGTCTTCATCCTCTACCTTCTCGAACCCTAAATTTCCCCTTGGAGCCACGCTAATGTACTCGAAACGAGAAAGAAAGAGGAGGAGGAGGAGGAGGAAGAAGAGGAGAAAGAAGAAGAAGAAGAAGAGAAACGAATCGAACACGCGCCTACCCGAAAGTGACTTGTGATTTGTTGACCTGGCAGACAGGCCAAACAACGGTGTCATGATGGATCGGCGTGAAAAAGGGAGCCTTATCGGTCGGTCAGATCGATTACGCCTAGTACAAGGATCTGCTCTACCTGTTCCTCTCTCTCATTCCCTTTTTCCGCTTTGCTTTCCGCCGCATAAATTGAACAACCGCGCGGATTCCTGCCGGCTCCGCGGTTATTTATGAAGAGAAAAAGAGAGAGAAAGGGAAGAGCACACTCGTAAATATGATTAATTTTCGTTCCTCGTTCGAAAAACCAGCTGCACCACGGGAGATAATCAGCTAACGGATATACACCTCGTTTCTGCGCGAAATATGTTGGACGCAATTGAATGCTCGTCACGAACGGCCGTTATCGACGGCTTCTCTTCTATTCCCCTCGAATTTCACTCCATTTTCTTCTCTCCAATGGACGAACGAACGAGCGAACGAACCAACGAATTCAACGCGGCACCCGATGTAATTACGTTGTGTGTTTTTAATTTTGTTTTCGGATAATTTAACGTGGGAAAAAATTTCAACGATCGTGGGGGTGGAAAGGGGGAAGAAAGAGAGAGAGAGAGAGAGAGAGAGAGAGAGAGAGAGAGAGAGAGAGAGAAACTTTTAGAATTTTTGTGGGAATTTTTGTAATATGGCTGCAGATTTTTCTGCTTTTTTCCTCCTCCCTCCTTCCTTTTTCCCCCGTTCATTTTCGTTCATACGTTGTTTTCTCAAATTAACCGGTTTTTGATACAAGCACGTTTCGTTAAAACGTCCAACGACTCCAAGAGTGGACTACTATTGACCAGTTCGAATTTCCAGTTTTCCAAATGAAATTGGACATGGGAAAGTTTCACTCCGAAACTGGCCGGAATTGAAAACTTGAAAATTGCCTATATTTTCGATGTCCTCCGTGTCCACTATTTTTCCTCTGGACAAACCGCCAATACATGTATATATATATATATATATATATTTATACGATTGGAATAAAATGCCAATCCCATTGGAAACGAATATCTTTGAATTTTTCATCAATGGAATCACCGGTTTCGATCGTTTATTCACTGTCACCGGCACGAATTAAACGCCACGAAATATGTTCGAAGGAATGTTCGATAAATAATTCCCTTTTCGATTTGTCGTATTAACTTCGTAGAAACTTTTCGTATCCCAAATATACGATCGTTACACGGACTTTTCCAAAATGGTACTCTTTTTTTAGAAAATTTTCAATTTTAGAATCTTACGATACGAAAAAAAGAAAAAAAAAAGAAAGAAAGAGAAACGTAGAATGACGATCAACGCGAAAATCTCGATTGATACAATTCCATTTCACGGTAGAGTGATAACAGAAGCATAGCTGCGCGATTGGTTAGCAAGATATTCGAGGGTCCGACCGTTTCCCGTGCGTTATTTCCGCAATTTCGCTCCGAGGTGGGGTAATACGGCCACAGGTTGACGTCACGCCGGCTTAAACGGCTTTGAAGCGGCCAATCGAGCGCAATTTTCAAAATTTTCCACCGCGTATCGAAAAAGTTACCGAATCTCGTTCAATTGCCTCCTCCCTCCCCTCTCCGTTCCATAGCGCGCTAACGAAAATACTTGGGGAGAGAGGGGGAAAGGGAAATAAAAAAAAGAATAGAATTAATAGGAAAAAAAAAAAAGAAGAAAGAAGCGAACGAAAAATATATCGAACGTGAAACGAACGAATTCGTGAAATCAAGAAATCGTTTTCTTCTTCGAACGTCCGTTCGAACGTACATATACACCGAGAGCTGGGAATTCTTGCAGCTGCATAGAGGCCGTGAATCATTTGTCACGTTTCAAACTCGAAAATTACTCGAAAAGCTTCCGGAGCTAGTGAGTGGGCTTTCTTGAGGAACACGTAGACGAACGTGTTCGTAACGCGATCCTCGTGGAATCCTCGCTATTTCTGCTCTGGCAAATTTTCGAATAATTTTGGCGGAATACCGTGGAAAGCTTATCTTTTGTGAATACGAAATTTCATGAATATGTATACAAAATTTCCTTCTTTTTTCCCCCCCTCACTCGCATCTTTCGGATTATTTCATTGTCGCGTTCCCGAAAACGTGCGAGGCCAAGAATGATTTAAAGAAAACCGAGTTGAAAATTGAAAATTAAAAATTTAACGATAATTTTTAATTGTCGTTCGTTTTTCGCATTTCCACTTTCGAAGAGGGACGAGAGGCGGTCGATGAGAGTTAATTCCGCAGTTGTCGAGGAAACAAGAAACTACGAAGAGCAAATATAAAAAGAGAAAGAGCACGAAAAAAGAGCGAGAGGGATTTTACAAGAATTTTAATTACGTGGGGGTAGCGCAAGTTTCGAGAGAAAAAGACTCGAAGGCGAAAGCCATTTTTTTTTTTTTTTTCATTACAAGATTACACTCGACCGTGTATGCACGTTGCTCTCTAAACAAAATGTTCGTTTTCCTGTTACACCGTCAAGACGCGAGCAAGAGACGCGAACACATAGGGAGAGTAGTGAACGGAACACGGTACACCGAGGCGAGAGAAGAAGGAGGGATAAAAAAAAATGAAGGAGAAAAGAAAGGAAGGAAGGCAGCTTCGAAAAAAGAAGAGAAAGAAGCGGAGAGAATGCACGCGTAAAGGAAAAAAGGAGAAGAGAAGAAAAAAAGAGAAAATAAATGGAAAGTAGCTTGGTATTTCAAAGATGAGAGACCACTTTGCGCTTAGAAGGAACTGCTTTACTTTCACAGCTTAGTAAATGCGCGAGGTATGCTCCGAAGAAGGAAGAACAGCCATCCGGGTTAAGGAGAGAGAGAAAGAGAGAGAGAGAGAGAAAAGAGAGACGAGAGGACGAGAAAAAAGTAAAATAAGGCGAGGAAACAGTTTCGGTTGCTTCTATGCTCCGAAACCAGGGACGATTCAACACTTTATCCCTCCGCAAAATTTATGAGCCGGTTGGACCGCCGGTGTGGACCGTTTGACCGCGAAATTGCGTAATTAAATTAGCACCGGCCCATATAATTCGGTAATTAACATTCCGAAACGGGTCGCACTCGGTTGGGAAACCAGGGGGAAAAATAGAGCTGGTTATAAGTTGAAATTGTTTAGCGGGAAATCGTTTGTATATCGGAAAATTTACGGCTGAATTTATCTCGTGCGAACTTGTGTTATCTTTTATCACGAATAATACCACGATATCTCTTTCTTCTCGATGGAATGAAGGAAAAAATGAAGAGGGGGATGAGTCGGATGATTATTCCAGCGAGTCTAGCCTAGCTGATGCCGAATGATCACGGGGAGAAAAGGCGTAGCGCGATATGGAATAATTCGAAATCGAAGTTTAACGCGAGAGAATATTTTCAACGAATTCCATCATGCGGATGATGTTCGCGAAGACGTAGCATTTCTTCGAGGAACAAGTTAGTCCCTACAAGTCCTCTTTTCTCCAACATGTCGCAGGTGGAGGAGATAAACTCGACTGGTTGGAAAAGCTGAAAAGTACCGAAAAGAGAGAGAAAGGAAAAGAGAGAGTGAGAGAGAGGGGGGTAGACTGTTTTACGTCGCTCGCAACCATTGGAAGATGAGATTTCAAGGCTTTGAAACTAAGATTTCGACTTTCTTTCTTTTCGAGTGTTTCTTCTACTCGAAGAAATTTCCTATCTTTTTCCTTTCTTTTTCTTTTCTTTTTTTTTCACGAAAAAAAATAAGAACACACCGCTCCGTGATTACTTTCCCTTGCGTAAACGTCGGAATCGTTTCGAATCGAACGATTGTTTCGTTGTCTGGTTGCCAAGAAAAATCTTCCAAAAGGTAAAGAGAAGTTGAAAGGAAATATATTTGAGGATAAATTTGCGGGGAGCAGGAGAGGCCGAAAGCATGAATCGATTCGATTGCTCGTCAGGTCGGGCCTGAAGGAACGAGATATCGAAATGGTTTCGAGATAAGAGAGTCCGACGACAGGAATTGACTTTGGATCTCGATTAAACCGCCGGCAGAAATCCTTCCCGATTTTATTACGGTCCATATCGTTTCACGTATTATTCAAGTCATAAAAATTTGATATGCGAGATGAAATCGTGAAATTTTGAATTTAAAAGTTTTCTAATTTAAATTTGAACGTTTTAACGTTGTAATTGGGGGGAGATATTGTTTTCTCGCTCCTTTAACCACAGAACATGGACACGGAAAAACGGGGTTGAATGGAAAGCTCGTTGAAAATAACGTGGACAATGGTTGGAACGAAGAAGCGCAGTTAAATTGCCTTTGTTTCGAGTTTCTTTAAACGTCGAAGCTCTATGTATTCCGAAATTTTTTAACGTCTTAATAACACTCTTTTTTAATAATCAACTCGCATCGCAAAGATGTAAAACAAACGATACGAATTAAAGCAGTCGAGGAAGCAAAGTCGCTCTTCTTTCTTTAACGTTCGATGAAAGGAATTTAATCGTGAATCGTTATAGTTGTAAAAAAAAAAAAAAAAAAAGAAAAGAATATTTTTATAAAGAAGAAGAAAACGAAGAAATAAAAAAAAATACAAGAAAACGGAAACGACAGATAAAACTTTCATCGTTTAATTCATTTAAAAGGTTCACTTTTATATTTCAATTTAAACTTCGAATCAACCAAAAATGTTTCGCGAAAAAAAGAAGAAGAGAAAAGAAAAGAAAAAAATGGTTAATAGATCGTTGTAAAAACTAAAGAAAATGGCGGGATAGCAATGGTATGGAGTTATTGCAGCGTGTAGATCGAAGCGACCGTAAAATTCTATTCGACAGACGAAAAACGAATGAAAGATAAACGCGGCCAGGCGAGTGAACAACGATGAGCAAGCTATAAAACAAAGCCTTAGTCAATTGTCAGGACCGATGGTTATATCCCGCGGTGGAAGGAATCGCGGGGAGGGGAAAAAATGGGGGGAGGGAAAAAATGGGAGGGGAGGAGGGATGGAGTGAAAAAACAAAAAGAAAGAGAAGCAGAACTAGATAACAAAAATATCGAATCGAATATGTTTCGCGCGAGACTTATTTTACTCGCCCACGGTCAGATAAATTCCTCGGTTATCTTTTTCATCATTTGACAATCAGAGATTACTTTTTTCTTTCTTTCTTTCTTTCTTTCGAATCGAAAAATTATGGATGTACGCGGATAGTTGCACGGGGTGAACGGGTTCCAGTGTTTGAAGCCGTACCAGAGATAGAATAGAGGCTGATGTTATAACGTGATCTGAGAGGATGTGAAACGAGGAGAAAAAGGATGGAAAAGAAAATAAGATCGAAATCAATAGAGTGGACAGAACCAACGGAAAAGGTGGATGTATGCTGATGGAACGTAAAAAGATAGTAAAATGGGAAAATGGCGAGTTGCATTCGATGAGGTTGGAGGAAGGAACGAATTGGGGGGGGGATAGTATTATTGGAAGCCGAGCTAGTCGTATATTTTCGCGGTGAATACCATTTTAATTACAACCGTGGCCCATAAGTCGATCCGATATGAGAGACAACATTTTCTCGATTTAATTAAGCAATTTCGTTTCGCAGAGCTTTCTTCTTTCGCGAAACACGGGCATGATATTTTCGGGCATCGATTTATACAAATTATCCTTCGAAACGACGGGGACGAATCCCGTTTTTCGACGATTATCCGACCAATTAATCGCGCGCATTAATAATTTCCTTCCATTTTTGCTCTCATCGGATATCAAACACGCGTGTATTATATTAAAAAGTTGTTGATAGGTAACTCGGGACGGCAAATTACGCGAAATTTCAAATTATACCGTAATGTAAATATGCAAAGCAAGTTAGCCTTTCGATTCCCAGAGATGAAGCTCAGTTATTTGGTTTGCCGCGTTTATTAGCGAACCAAAATTTTCCCACCCGACAAAATGACCCTTTTCAGCTCCACGGTGCTTCCCAATTTCCTCCATGTTTCTCCTGATTTTCAATTCTCGTTGCTGCTCGTTTTGACGAAGCGCGCAAATCTCTTTACTTTTTTCCCCCCTTTTTTTTCTTTTACATGGAGAAATGGTCGAATCGTTCAACGATGATTCTTTTATTTTATAAAAAAGATTATCTCGTTGAGATAATTCGGTCTAATTCGTAACAGATTTCGTTTCAAGATTTCGTCAGCCAGCAGAGGTCTCTGAAACTTTCGGAATGAATTTCGAATCAAACTGAGGGATAGATAAAAATTTATCGAGGAAGAAGAGATCTTTCTGGTCGGTGAAGAATTAGCAACGAGAGATGAAGAAAAATCGTGAGCCGTGCCAATTAAATTCTAGAACTCGAGGAAACGTCGATGCCATCTGGTTTCATACTTATATCTCCGTCTGGAAGTCTTTCTTCCCTTGAAGGATGTCGATAAAATCGTACGACGGGTCATCTAATTGTTTTCTTCAACAACTTTCAGAAAGAGGGTCCCGATGTCGTGACAAACGATGTCTCTCCCTATCAGTCATTCGATTATTTCTGCGAAAAAGTCCTTTCCTTGAGCGAAACACTATATAATTTTTAATTCTCCATCTTTTGTCCCTTTCTTTCTTATTTTATTTCAACAAGCTACTGCTTTTTCTTCAGATTCGAAACGAGAATCGCTTCTCTATTTCGAAAAGACGCGCAGTTTCCAAGAGAAACGCTCGCGACTAGAATATTTTTGGAAAATGGAACGGGACAGAAATTGAATTTTAACAATTAGAACGATAGAATTAGAATTAAAAATTTCAAGCCTGGCCTCGGTAGAGGCACGCCGTACCAACTCTCTCATGACGAGAATTCGAGTTAACGAAAAGAGGAAAAAGAAGGAAATGAGAGAGAAATATTTTTCTTCCTTCTTCCTTAATGCGTTTCTAATATGACGGTAGTAAGAAAGAAATTTATACGCGCTTTTAATAGAAACTGTGCAATTCTAACCTCCTTATGATATTAATAAGAAAAAACAGAGCAAAGAAAAAAAAAAGGCAAAAAGAAAAACAAAGAAATTAATTCTAACTCTTAGCATCTCTTGCGAACATCTTTTTATAAAGAGATTACGATCGTTGGGAAAAAATATCCTTCCTTTTAATCGGTCAATAATCGATCGATTTTCCTTTCCCCTTTATATCCTCCACACCGCTGGAAAACCGGGACATTATTTCATTATTTATGAATCTACTTTTACCGTCAAGCTGGACGCTTTTTCGATTGCAAGCAGCCACGGATTAAATTACCGTCGGCCGGCCGAATTAAAACGCTAATAACCAACGCGCCCGATATTTATTGGACAGCTTTAGAGGAGTTAAAGTCGAAATCCGTGCGCTGTGTTCCGCCTTCGCCCATCCACCCACTCCCGACACCTTCTCCGCCCTCCCCACCCGATTCTCCCTCGTTACGCCTGCACCTTTCACCCTTTCCACAAAGCGTCCCAAACTTTTACGAACCCTCTCGAGTCTGGCAGCGCCACCATTGTTTCCCAAACAGGGGTTGTTACCACTTTTATGAGGGAGATTTCGAGCTTGGCCGGGCAGATAACTTGGCCAGCGCTCGTCGCTTAATCGGTCGCCATACCCTTCTTCCTCCGCACCTACCACGCCTACCAACCCTTTTTCGCCGCACAATTTTAACCCCCTCATTCTATTCGTTCGTGATCCCCGCACTCTCCCCTTTGGAATCAAGTGATTTCGGGATCAAGTGTAACGGGCCATTTCGGCTTCAACCTGCTCTGTTTACGAGCGACGGCCTTTCCTATTTTTCCCACGCAGAACCAAGAGAGGAGAATATGGAAATTCAAGGAAAATCGTCACCATAAACGCTCGATAATTTTCTACATATATATATATATATATATATATATATATATATATATATATATATATATATATATATAGAATGACGCGAGTTTCTAAATCTGACGAGCGTCATAACTCGTGCTCAATGTTGAGCTTTTAATCGCGGCCATCTCTGCTTTATGCGAGCTGTGCCAGTGATAACGTCGAATATATATGGTTCCATTAAGCCGGAGATTTTTCAATGAACCTGACACAATGGTTTCCATCTATTCTATAACGGTTGTACTTTTTTCCCCCGCCCCGGCTTAATTAATATATCACGAACGAAGGGGTGGTTACGAATCGAGAGGTAAGTGGAAAGATTTAGGGAAGGATTTTCGATATCTTTGGAATAATTTAGTGAGAGGGGAAGAGTTTTTTTTTTAAAGGGGAAATTACTCGAAATTTGAAACGTATAAATTACGATAATCTTTACACAGATAATTCGATTCGAAAAGATCCTCGATCTAACATCCGACGCTCTCCCATCAAACGCGATGAATCAAATCGAAATCAAAGGAATCCACTCGAGTATCGAAGCATGCAGCTTGTTAATTACATCGTGATAAATACTCTTCGAACTCGGCGCCCGTAAACTCGAAAGGATCCGTCATACGAAAGAGAAGAATAAAAAAGAGGGAGGAATAAAAATGCGCGTAACAAAGAGACAGAAAACAGACGCAGACGGATTGACGCGGATAAAAAAGATGAAAAGGGACAAACGCTTTAATTTATTCATCGACACCCCGATACCATTTTAGACAATGAAACGGTATCGATTTTCCTTTTTTTTTTTGTACGCGATATCGAATCGTACAGTGGCAGAGCGTGGCACAAAACGGGGCTAGTTTTTTTAGAAGGACTGACCATAGGAGGAGGGGGTGGCCAAAGCGAGAGAGGATAGGTTTCATTTAAGCGTATCAATGGCCGAATGTGGGCCGGCCGGTGTTCCGGATCCGGGCTAAAAACGCCTATACGCGACTTCCCTATCCAACAATTCTCATCTCCGATTAACTTTAACGCCACCACCGGCCTCCCAACAGGCACCCGTCGAATGCATAAAAATTTCATCGAACGGCATCGGTCACCGTTCCAGGACTAACGTGTGCGTAATGAAAGCGCTACACGTGCCGCGAGAAATAACGATTCCCTCTCTGTCTGTCTTTCCGTGTTTTTGCTACTCCCTCTCCTCCTCTCTCTCTCTTTTACTCTGCGCGTTTTTTTTTCAACAACCTCTCGCCACTCGTCGACGAAAGTGCCAGGGGGATGAAAATGAACCGTGTCCGCTTGAACCGAGGCCGGGTAGCCAGCTACGTTTTCGAATATTTCGGTAATTGATATTTCGAGTTGAACCACGCGCGATCGTTTATTTTTCACGCTGGCGTTCGTTGGATCGAAAAAAAAAAAAAAGAAAAAGAGAAAAAAATTCCTTCCATTTTCTAGCCGAATCTTCTCCATCGATTTCTCTACTTCCCGTTTCGATCGATTCATCGTAAACAGGATTCCATCACTCCTGCGTACGCCCATCGAACGAATTTGTTATCCGCTCCAATTGGTTAGCAATGCTTTGACAATGGCATCGAGGGTCGCGGTACCAATCCTCCTTTTGAACCGGTGCAAGAGATCGAGAAGATTTCACAACAACCTTCCCTCTCTTGTCACCACTCTCCAAGCTAATTAATTCGTTTAAAGGAATATGCTTATCGAGGTTGATTAAAAGAGTGCTCGGGATGAAATGTACAAAGGACGAGGGAGTCGCGATAAGAAGGGCAAGGATAAACGAGAGGAGGGAACGGAATCTTGGTCCCTCTTCGCTCCCCTTTCACCATCGGTCTAACACGTGAAGGGCCCTCTTCGATAAATCACGTTCTCCACCGGCGTGTAAACAGGGCCGACTTAATAAATCTAATTATCTGCGGGAAGGCGAGAGCGTTTCAACCGAAGGGAAAATAATTTCTCGCGGAAGGATTTTTCGGTGCTTCCGATATCGGAGCTTCCTGTTCGATCGACTTTAAAACTGTCCGTAAGGGAATATTTATTAGTTTGAAGAGAGATTCCTCGGGTAAATGTCGAACGCTCTGGCATACAAATTTTATGGAAATTTCCTCGGGTATCGTGCCATGTTTGCCCCGTTAAAACGATTTCTATAAATTTCTCCCGGTGAATTCAAATAAACGTTCCTTATCCGATATTTATTTTCTTTCGTTTTTAATATCCACGGGGAATATTAAAAAGTTTCGAAAGAAGAAGATATTCATTTGCTATTTAATTTGAATAAGTCTTGGAATATTTCGTTTATGATATATTCCATTTTTTTTCCCTCTCCTTTCGTCTCTCTTCTCATCATCCCTCTTTGAAAAACTTTCTTTTTCCCCCGAAACATTTTGATTAGAGATTTGTTTCACGAACTGTCTTAATTCGCGACGCAAAATTCAAAGGATCAATTGCCTTATTTTTATCAATTCCACTGGTGAACGCGCGTAAATGTCCGATCTTTTCCTCTGTCCAGACAAATTTGAATTTCTCCTGTCTATCAAGCCATCTTTCAGCGTCTTTTTACGAGCAATTGAAAACATCACGAATAAATCTCACGTTTCGCGCCTTCTTTCTTTCCTTCCTTCCACCTTCACTTCCACCCTTATTCACTTTCTTTTTTTCACGCGTCCCTTCGACCTCGTAAATTATACGTATTCGATACAGTCCGTAACGTAACACGTCGAAAAAGATATTCATATTATTATTAATTGATGTTCGTCAATCCATATGTCAATTAATTATTGTACTTGAAAATACATTCCATCTCTTCGTACAGACACACACACATTCCGTACATTATATTTCGTTTATATTTCATACTTCGAAATAATATGTTAACACATATTTGGTTCATAAACTTCTCATTAAACTAATTAATATTGTTACATCAATCGCAAAGTGTCCACCATCCATTTCCAATTACCTATAAATTAATTCAAAATTATAGTAATAATCCCCTCAATTCGATCATTTTTCCGTTCGTAATCGAACTCGTACAAATATTTTTCTTTCTTCCCTTCCAAATTTCTTCCCTGTGACTCAATTTACCAACGTCCTTCCTCCTTTCTTCCCACTCTTTTCCCTTTTATAATTTTCGTTCCGAGCTTTTCTCCCTACAACCCTTTCCATTCTCCTCGGCCATCGACTTTTCGCCGTATTTCCTCTATCCAGTGTGTCGCGACTAGTTCCCGTGTCAGATTCACTTGTCGTTGCAGCGCATAAGGGCCTGTCATCTCGTTTTACCCGGAAGGCGGAAGTAAAATTTCTTCGCGTGGCGAACGTCGTTATCCCCCCTCGCCCCTTTTTCCTCGCTTCCCCCCCTTCGTCAACGAGAATTCCCCCGCGACGCATCGTGAAACCGCGTCCCACCGCAGAAACCGGAGTTTTAACGAGTTAAATAGCGCCATTCCTCCATTCCGTGCAAGATTTCAACCCCTGGTCCAACCGTGGAAAACGCCATCCGTCATTCTTTTTTTCTCGGACCGACCATCCCCTTTTAAAAAACTAAAAAAGACGAAGAGACGGAAACTGGACGAGTGTTCGAACGATCTCGAGAAATTATTTTTATTTTCCCGCCATCGAGAAATCCACGCATCCTTCTTTAAAACGCGTTTCATCTTTCTCCACTTTCTTTTCGTTCGTCTCCTTCACTTTTTCGAAAAGTTGTAATGCTACTTAATGCTATACTCGAATTAATACGTCCCTCGAACGGATTTTTCTTCTCGACGAGCATCTTCTCTTCTGGGTAATTTGGCGCGAGTGAAGCAGGAGAAGGAGGAGGAGGAGGAATCGGGCGGAAAAGTATTGTAAGAATAACGGGGGAATCAGTCGAGTATACACGGCTATAAAACAGGCAGTTTCGTCCGCTGAGACGTGGAATTATGTCCGGTCGACGCTACGACATCGTCGCGGCATAAATTCAAGCTTTAACAGCCGCAATTACGCGGTGAAACGATCGGGCAGAATTTTATCCATCGATCTCGTTCCACTCGAGAAGGATCTTTTATAATTTTACATTTTAAGCATTGGAATTTCGGTGAACTTTCGTTCAACATGAACGTAGAATATAAACGAATATCGATTACAATTTCTATTCGAAGCGTTTATTTGCATTCTCTCGAATCTTAGCATCGAAAGCATGCTAATTATCGCTGAAAAGGGCATGTTAAATCTCAGCGAAAAATCGCGAAAATAATGCGCTATTCGATTATTATCATTATATAGCAATTTGATTAAAAAAAATCGCACTCAAAGTCGCGCAACGAAATCAGGAATAGAGATCTCCTCCAAACTTTTCCCTCACTCGATCGCAGTGTACGAGACAAAGTAATTCTAAAATTTCTGGAGCGAGGAGGATCATTTCCGTGGCCATTGATTTCACGGATTAACTCTCATCGTGGTCGGGGAGGAAGTTGGCCGGAACGGGGCCACATGTGGTGGTAATTCATCGATATAGAAAGCCCGCTTCATAGGCGGGTTGTAATTACGATGATCGAAGAACTTCGATGAGAAACCATCCCCGACCGTCATCAGCCCGCGATCGTTTCGAGTTTTCCAACATCTGCACCCACTGGCCGGGTGCAGAACGAACGAGGTCTCGACACGAGCCTTAACGAGGGGGATCGAGGCTGAAACGACGTGAAACTTCTCAAGTTGCCACGATATCCGCAGGATTTCGGGGGCCATCTCGATCGAGCGTAATTATGTAGGGAACGAGGGCTTGATCATAATTGGAATACGTTTAACCGGGCGCGAGATTAAAATTCTTTCGGAGGATAACCTTTTTTCTCTTTTGTTGCGTGCATTCCGTATCGTTTATGCCTCGAGACTTGGAGAGATTTGGAGAAGATTTTTGAAAGTGGGATCAGTTTGAGGCGAGCTTGCGAAGAGATGAAAATCGGAAAATGGGAAGGAAAAGTTGAATTAAATTCGTTTCGTCTCTTTCTCTCGAGATATTAATCGCTTCTTCTTTTTCTTCCTTCGAGAGTACAGTTGTAGAATAAACGAGCAGTAGGAAAATATGCTATATGTATTACAGGATATTTCTTTAAGGAATGAAAAATATTCCGCAATAATTTAAATATTATTCTAGTCGGTTTCGTTACATTTATACCGTGAACACTCGTGCGATGCATCTTAATTTAAACGTCGTCCGGCAAGGAAGATGAATGCGAATGCATTTCCTTTATTTCCATTATTAAAGTACTTGTGCGGATAAAATGCGATTACCACTTTGTCAAACCGACTTCTAACCCGTAATACACTTTATCCCGATACATTAATCGCGATCCTTCTTTTTTTTATTTTCACGTCGCATTAAATTTACCCTCTTTCTCGAATTACATCTTCGAATCGAATCGAACTTATAATTTTTCCGCACACGACAATTTCCCTCCAACATCTTTTCGATCGGCTATCGATTTCTTCCTTCTCCAGGAGGGAATACGTGCATAGATCGTACAATCGGAAATGACGAGATTTGACGGAATTTAGTTTTGATTCGCTACGCTCTGCGCTCCGTGGAAATCCGGCAAAAGGAAGTACGATCTCGATGTATACGTTCCCCTCGAACATCTTCTTTCTCTCTGTCCTTCTGATCTTCCGTTTGATTCCCGAGTGTGTACGAATCGAATGGAAAGTGGGTCACAGGCAAACAAGCTTCGTTTATTTCGCGTATTGCCGCGATGAGCCATAGAATTTTGATCGCGGCCACGAATTTTGAAATGCAAACGTATCGAGCGTCTGGAAATTTATTCGGGGGAAAGTTATGCACATCACGTTCTTGATTATTTTCGCGGAAACGAAAACGAAACCGAGTTCGAATAATTATCACTTCCCTATTTCTCAACGCTATTTTAAAAACAAAGTCTGGCGTACATTTCGGAATTCTGATTTAAAAAAAGAATCGGAAAGAGGATAAGAAACGAATAAACTATCGTATTCCGCTAACTTGTTTGTTTCGGAAAGAAACAACCCGGTCGCATTTCACGGAAATTCAATTACTTCGCGCCTATCAAATTTCACGAACGAAAACCTCGCAAACGATTGAATCGCTCGTCCAAGCATCAGAATTCCCGTTGCATCGTCACGGATACACGGTTGTAATTAAATTAAAGGGTCCCGCGATTTCCCTCCCCCCAAATATCGTACAGAAAGCGGATACATATTGAAAGGACTGAGCGACAACATGTCCGCGTTCTTTTCGCGGCACGCATTCGATTCGAATGGATACACGAATCGAATGTCAAACAGGGAATCCGGTTCGTCGAACGGAGAAAACTGATCCCTCTGTTCAAATCCTTAGCACCCGTATTGTTCCGTTGTTCGAATATCCATGCCGCTCGGCCCTTTTTCTCCATTCCCTCGATTCGAAAATCCTCCTTTCGCGCGATCTTTCCTACGCTATTTCCGTCGAGATTCTCCCTTCTCTACCGGGCTAGGATAGACTCCAACTTTTCCAACCCAATTGACGAATCTAGTCGGCGATCGTGCCGGCAATGTCACATCGATTCGAAAATCTTTAATCCTTCTAGCGTTATTAGTTTGGTTTTCTATAGGGAGTTTGTAGCAAAGGAGACTGGACGGTAGTCTCCTGCTGAAACTGTGCTTTCGTTGGCACCCTCTCTGTTGTTCTCGAGGAGGAGGCCAAGGAAATGTCGACGAAGGGAATTTCGTCTATTTCTTCGTTTTGCATCCGAACGAATCCGACTAATCGGTAATGGGTTGTAGGGATGTTTGATCGACGTCATAATATGAGAAAAGTCGAGTTTTCCGGATGAATAGAGTGATTCAAGATCGGAAAAATACTATTAATTGGATTTTTTGGAACGAATTAGAGATACGATCCTATTGACGGGATTTTACCGGATTTTCAAAAATAGACACGCTTTATAACAGACTTTACAACCCTCTAACGACCAATTACATTCTCGAATTTCGAGAGATAATTTGGATATTTGGATGAAAATAACGTTTCGAAAAGTCAAAATATCATTTTCGTCGTTTAAAATTTGGTCATCGTTATCGAGGAAAATCGTCCGAATTTTGCTTGCTTCGGAGGGCGGAAAAAGGAAAGGAATGAAATAAAGAGGAAGGATGGTATCGGTTCGATTGAAGGATCGATTCGCGAACCATCCAAATCCGGATGATCCGACTGTATGACGTTCGTTTATCCTCTCGACGATAAGCCATAGCTGAGTGTCGTCGCAAAAAACGATGCTTTCCCTTCGTCGCTGCCGTTTCCTATCCTAGCTTTCTTCCTCTCTCTCTTTCTCCACGCGCGGAAAGAGAGTTACAATCTTTTGAACGTCACGAAGATTCCTTACCGAGATGGTGCAAAAACTGATTGGTTCGCGGATGGCAACGATCGATGGGCGTTGATTCATCGCGCTGAATAACCCCAGGAAATTGAAAATGATGCGTTGAAAACGAGCTCGTCGACGATTTCAAACGCTCCCTCCTTCAGCGTGGAATTTTTTCCGTAATACCGGTTATCAAACCGGTAATTACGCTGCTTTGTACGGATCCGATATACGGTTCGGAAACCAGTTCGGAACTCGAGATCGGGATAATAAAGATCGGGGGCGGGGGCGTCGAGAACTTCGTTATTGTTTTCTGACGTGAACGAAATAACCGGGATAACGGGACGATGAAATAAATAATTGCTGAACTCGATTATCGAGAATTATTCTTTCTCGATATATATATATATGTAGGCGACGACTTTGAAATAATTTCGCGTTAGTTTTAAAATAGAAAACTTTGCTCATTCCCGTCGTATGAATATTATATCCATTTTAGTATATTTTCCGTATCCGCGTTCACTATCGTCGTTTCTCTCTTCCCAAAATCGACCGTGTAATTTTAATTTTAAATTTTCGAACTCTGGCAAGGAAAGTACGAATTGTTTCCCCGATACGGTTAATATTCATGATGCCGAAAGGGGTACATATATATATACATGTTCTATAGCCATTCCACCGAAAAGCCATGTTTCGCGGCTACGTAACAACCCGCCATAACATGGACGGGCAACGACTCGGGCAACTTGCCCCGTAAAGAGAATACGCTTGAAAGCTGATCCTCCAACTTGAAGCATTTCGCTTCGGGGGCGAAACACATGGGCGGAATCGATGTAGCCGATAATTGCAAAAGCTCTATCCCCGATCGGCCGGATGGAAGCTCGGTTATTCGCGATACGCTCGATATGTTTATTGCATGATCGTCTTAATTGACTTCCGGCCTTCCAACATTATCGGATTCCCGTTCGCTCCCGGAGCCACGTTACGAGTTCTTGAAATTGCGACTCGTTCCCTCCTCCTCGTTGTTCACATTTGGACGTTTTGTCTCGATATAATCGAAATAACCGAGGAGGAGCAGGAGGAGGAGGAAACGTCGATTTGACATCGAGGCGCGTTTCAAATTCATTTCAGAATCTATTTGTATCTTTTCGAGAGGAGGAGGATGATTCGAAAATTATCGGAGAGACGAGGAAAAAATTGTAGGGAAACGTTGTTTCCGATTTGGCGATTTCGTTTCGAAAAGAGGTCGAAAAGAAAAAAATTCATGGATGGAAAGTCAATTATTCGAGCAAATATCAAATATTCGTCACGATGTCGAATGTATGAATTGATATTTTCATAGAAAACACGGGTGAAAAGTTGATCCACTTTTCGGGGCGGCGAGGACGATATTCCACGCGTTTGGCCAAAGTGGTTTCGCGGATTCGCGAGGTACCTTTTAAGCAAACACGTCGATAACATCAAATTCCGCATATTCGATCCGACTACAAATCAACCACCGACAGTTATCTCGTTACACTTTCGATACTTTCGGTATTTATGGGGGGGTAAAACGTAATCTACGTTGATCGGTTATTCGTGTATATATATATATATATCCATCGTACAAAATTGTATCTCAATTCCTCTCCTCGCGTACGATATATTTGCTATTCGTACGTATTACATGCCTCCCCTTCGTCGTTTCGTTCTATTGTCCGTGTTTCGTCCGATATTTTCGCGAACGTGGTATATATGATACCTTGATTAAACGGGACAATGTCCAAACTTGAACGCGAAGAATATTATTTAATCAATCGATAGGACATCGTTTCAATCGATTTAATTTCGACCGTTTGCCCCGACCGCGGGATGAACGCGTTCCGCCTTTGATCACGGAGGATGATTAAAAATCCGGGAGGGGAAAATGGGGATGGCAAAAAAAAAAAAAAAAAAAAAAAAAATGGACGAAATGGATTAAAAATTTTCATTAAATTTCTCTAACGGTGAACACGGATTTTTCATAATCCCGATGCACGCCCACTGGCAAATTCAAAACACCAAACACGCGGCGCACCGGTGGCCAAAACCATTTTCATTATTCGTCTCACTTTTATACCATGGCATTTACAGCTCGAAATCCAACGGGCGTAACACCTCGCTATGTGGAGAATAATTCTATTTGTTACGTATATATATATATATATATTTTTTTTTCATCCTCCTCTTCGCGTAGATGCGCGCATTTCGTAAAAAAAAGAAAAAAAAAACATTCGAAGGTACGATATTAAATATTAATCCCTTAACGATCCTCTTTTTTTCAAGAGTAATAAATTTTCTAATAAATCTCTAATAAGTATTGCTAACTTTTTTTCCTTTTACTTTATATTTCGAATTCTATTATCCTGTTACGTTTCGTTTTTCGGGAAAAACAACGTTTACTCGGTGAAAACAACGGTTGACTTCGGATTAAAGCGAACTAGGGAAGAGGAAACAGAGAGTTTGTTTGTGAACAACAAAAGCTTCGAGACGTGCGTTCAAAGTGTAACGTGATCGCCGTTGTTAGGAGTTTATGAGTTTCTCTTTTCTCCTCCCCTCCCCTCTCTTATCCTCTCTTTTTAAAAACGTAAATATATAACGTTCGAACGATAAAATACAATAGAACAGAAATTTTTGTAAACTATGTAATCATAAGAAAAATATTAACGAATTAAAATTTAATTACCTATTTTATGAATTGTTTTCACCGCTTTTTTAATATAATATACAATATTACTATCGAAAATATATATATCGTAACATTATCGTTTAAATATCATTTTTGAAAATGATTTCCATTAATAATATTTAAACGAAAGTTATAAACATATTATACATTAAAATTATATTAATAATATGTTTTGAATAATAATATTTAGAAAATTATTATAATGATTCTATTTTCAATAATTTATAACATTAATATATAACATGCTTATAACATTATCTTCATTTAAATATTATTCATTGAAAATAGTAATTTTCGAAATATTATTTCTGAAAATTACTATTTTATATTTTATTTAGACAATAAAGTTACAAATATATTGAAAATAATAATTTTTAATAATAATATTCAGATGATAAAGTTGTAAACATACTATACGTTAAAGTTATAAATTATAAATTATTGAATATAATAATATTTTAAATATTAAAAAATTTAAATTATTTTCATTTATAACATCCACACAATAAAATCAAATGTATATAATATATTAAAGTTACAAGTTATCGAAAATAATATTATATATTACATATTTTTATAATAATTTTCAATAACAATATTTAGAAAATTATTATAAAATTAATATTGTAATATTATAATAATACTATTTAAACGATAACGTCATAAGTATATTAAAGTTACAAATTGTAAAGTTATCATATAATATGCGTATAAAAATTAAAATAACGCAAAAGAAAAAAAGAATTAAACAATATCGTATCGTATATCGAAAAACTTATTAAACTTATTGCAATAATCGACGATAATAATAATATATTTATTACTATTACTAAAATTACTGCAATAATCGACGTTCACGAAAGCATGCAAGTGTATAAATAAAAATACAAATGTACATACCCGATGCAGTTTTCGTGGAGTGGTCCTCTTCGTAACTTCGTACGCAGATTTCATCAAAAAATGGAAAAAATCCTTTTTGCGACGTACAATTGCGACGAAACGTGAATAGGCGAGCACGACACGACGCTTTGTTGATATTAACGCTTCGAACGCCGAAAGACGAATGCCGGCGTTCGAAGTGTATTCGTATCCCCTCTCCAATTTAATTCCGGCGGAGAAATTACGAACGTAGAAATATACATTTTAAATTGAAAATTTCTATCGGAGATTTAAGATTTATTGTCCATTCGAGGTCCAGAATGGAAACTGCGCTTGTTTTCTCTCGATTATCGTTTCCATTCGATATTTTCGTACATCTAGTTGGCCTGAATAAAAATTGTGAAAGAAAAGGAAATAAAAAGAAAAAGAAGAAAAAAAAATAAGCGGTTAAATATCGAACGAACCGAGACAACGCGATGTTTCTCATTTCGGATGGTTAAAGAAACACGCGAAAACGAGTTTGAATGGGTTAAATGGAAATCGAAGGTTTTTTCTCTGTTGATTCATGACGAATTTGGCCACCATCGAAACAAATTAAACGATATCAAAACTCGACTGTTAACAAATGCGTTTGTACAAGAGCGTATTGCCATTCATTCTCGCCCCTTTCACCCCTCTTTTCATTCCCCTCCTCCCCCCTTTTTTCCATTCTCGAACTCTATCAGCATAACAATGCTCGTAAAATCGAGGCCATCGTCATGATGTTCATATCCATCCTACTATTTTTTTTACCTCCTCCCCTTTATTATTTTTTTTTTCCTTTTTATCGTATACCGTCCTATCACGCACACCGTGCACGTATATAATAGTAATACCGACGGTATATTTCAGGAAAATAACACGAAAAAGAAAGAACGAAAAAAAAAAAAAATCAAATTACAATTATCGAAGCGCAAACATCGAGAGAGATCAAAAATTTTATAATACATAGAATTATCGATGGAAAAATACTCACCATCCGTTCCCAGACCATTTCATCAAATACTGGAAACGTTTCGAAGCAACTGCACGGTTATCCGTCGATATTCCCGCAAATCCATCGTCCATTATCAGCCGCGATCACCATGACAATGCAGAGTTACCGTTCCAAGTAGACATCGTGATCTTGGACTCCTCGATTCTATACCACGGTTGTCCATACCGGCTTGGCCAATCTCTCTCTCTCTCTCTCTCTCTATCTCTCCGTTCCTAATCTTCGTGGGTATAATTCTAGACAGTTCGTCGAATAGCCCCGGGCGTTGCATTCGAGAACGATTCGCGATTCTCCTTGTCTTGCGGTTAATAAACACTGTGGAAACTCCGTTGATCAGTCGTTCCCGGAGAATCGTAGCCGGGAAACTAGCTCCAACTTCCGGGATACCTGCCCGCCATATTTCGAATCTGTCGCCCATTGATTTCAACCCATTTCCCATCCTCCCCCTCTATCTCGCGCTCTAGATCCGAGAAATTATGGAGAAATTCGGTAGGGAAGAGGGAAATTTTCATGAAACTCGTTTATACATTTTGGATTATTGGAATATTTCGAAATCCGGATATTTTCAACTCGCAAAACTCGTACACACACATACACACATATACGCTTTAAGAACGACAAAATGTAAAAAGAGAGAAAAAGAAAGACAAAGAGAGAGGGAGAGGGAATAATCGAAGGACCGGGGCTAGTCCTTTACGAATTTCCACGGGGGCGAAAAAATCGTGCCGGTTGCGAGCTTTCCCACGAAGATTCCCCCTCCCTCCCTCCCTCGATCCAAAGCCCCGATTCGGAAAACGTGCAACTGTAAGGTATCCTATATCCGTCCCCACCGTCTTTTCCGTGACTCGAATTTTATCGTTAAAAAACGCTTTGTTCCTTCCGCCATTTCCCGCCACTAGTATTTTTCATCCTCGTTATCGTGGCCGTTATGTGTACCACCGTTCGTGACTGTACGATTAATATTACACATACGGTGGAAAGGAAAAGAAATTCGACTTACGTTGGCCGACTTATATCGAGGTACTCGCATGCGAACGCGCGGTAAAACCATGGCGGAGGGGATATTCTCGTGTAAAATAAGAGAGAGGGCGAAGGAAAAGGAGGAGAAAGGGAGGATAAAATCGGGGCGTAAGAGGGTCTAATCGACCGTGTACCGGTTATTGCTACTGTGGATACCACGATCAGCGAATATCTAGACGCGAGGGCGTGGATCGCAATATCGAACCGAAGTGAAAACAGGGTCAAACTGATGACACCGTTCTCGTTGACGTGCCTCGCAGAGATTATTCCAACTAGCAGTCGATCCCGACCTAAATACGACGTCAACCCCTTGTCCCTTGCCCCTGGAACGCCGTCGGACCTTCCGTCGTCACATCCGCGAATTCGAGGATTTTTTTGGAAGATAAAAGAGAAAGAAAAAAGAAAAAGGAAGAGAAAGAGAAAGAGAAAAGTTTCGCGATCGAGGAATAAAAATTTTTATCGCCGGTATGGAAAGATATGCGATTGAAGATTTTTACGAGAGCGGGGAACCCCGAGGGAGATTCGAGGTTTCCAGTTTTATACCATTTGCTCGATTCCCCGCCCAAGTATCACGGATCGCGTGAGGAGGATGAGCGACAATGTTTAGCGTTCATCTGAAATGCCCATAATCTGCAGGGTGGCGCTACCGAATGGCACTTTACCAGACGTTATTGTGCCCTGGAATTATACTTAAGCCGCGTGGAATCCTCGGGGAGACCTAATAAAACTGACAAAAGAACGGCGATGGCCGATGGAATTTATTCCGACCTTTGAATTTCAAATCGGCCAAGAGAAGACATTCGAACGAATCTGTTCCGCGTCTCTCTCTCTCGATATCTGTTTCACGTGTGTCGATCCAATTCGACCGCGTATAAAAAAAAGATTCGCCCTTTCTTTCCGCTGAAAGAAAGAGCGCCGGTTGATCTATCACTCACGTCGTTGTATCTATACAGTTGTATATATATATATATATATATCGTCACAAGTATCGTAATCCTGGTTCCACGAGATAAAGAGGAGAGGTTGTCGAAATGGTCGATTTACGATAGTAGTTCCTTTTATCAGATTTCCAAACACCATTTTCATCAGAGGCGGTCCGTATGATGGAGAATCACGTTTCTGGCGGTGCAAGGCCTTGCAACGGAGGAAGACAAGGGGTGGCGAAGGGGGATATCGGAGGAACGCGATGAAAAAGGAGAAATTGTCGGGCGTAGGTGAACCTATCGCGGAGCGGCATCCAGGCAATACCCGAGAAGCTTTATGAACGATTGGACTCGTATTTCCGACGGGAAAGTACATCACCGTGGACGTTTCCACGGCGAAAACAACGAGAGAGCGAAACACCGCCGCGGCAAACGAAGGAAATATGAAAGCTACGCCCGATCGAGCATATATATATATATATATATATTTCATAACTCACGAGAAGAAGCAAAAGAATTCGGCGAAGAAGAAATCGTCACGAGTATCGTTTTTTAAGTGGCCCGTGAAATCTCGCTCCCTCGTTGGGCTTATGCTCCCTTTTTTTCATTCCACGCGACGATCGGGTATCTCGCCTCTTTCAACGCTATTTTTTGAACGCGCTCGCTCGAGCCAATCTCTGGCAACCGACCAAGAAACTTTCGAGGCTGCCACGATCCAACCGCGGTACAGTAATGACCTCAAGGACGTTTTATCTCCAACCCTTTCCTCCTCCCTACCCCGTCTTCTTTCTCCCCTTTTTACCACGTTCTTTCTCGTCTCCGCTCTGTCTCCTCGTTTCTTTTTTTTCCCGCCGCTCCACCACGATGGATTTTAAAAGCCATTTCATCGGCAATTTACGTCCGGATTCGGGCTAATTAGCCGGAGAATTGTTTGCGATTCCTCCTCTCCCCCTCCCTCTCCCCGCAACCATCATTCTGCGCGTAATTAAGCCTGCTCGCGAAACCCATAAAACCCATAAAGCCAATAATAATAAACCCCGCTCTTCCTTTCTTCCTCCTCCAATATAACGCGAATAACGCGATATTGAAAAATTCCGAGGAAAATTCGGAAATCATAATCCGCCGATACAATCAGCCTTGGCAATCACGTGGTTTGAGCGTAATGAGATCCGAGGATCTGTCTCGAAAGATCGTGGTTCGACTGTTGTTTCCCCGATCACGTGATAGAAACGAAACGCTTTGATGATTCCCTAACAGGGAGGATCGTTTTTCCAGCGGGATGAAAGCAGGCGCAGAAAAAGGAGGAAAGAAAGCTTCACGCGGTTTACAGGGTATTACGCGCAATCCATACCGATGTAATCCCGACGCGCACCCTCTCCCTCCCTCCTTCCCCTGGTCGAAGGTCGCGAGAAATTCCCGATGAGAATCGGCAAAGGGATCCACGGGGATACAGACCGCTGTTCCATATATGTATGCACGTGGTAATCCCACCCTTGGAGAATTCCTCGTGGTTTGGAAACCGATTCGAATTCGAACGTTTCTCGAACGTTTCTCGAATTAATTCGTTCCATCTTAGCAAGCGACATCTTTTCGAACGAGACGCTATCTTTTTCGCGCATTGGAACGATACTGGATGATGATGAATAAAATGTTGTATATATATTTTTTCATTCGAAGCAAAGCTTGGACTTATCGGTCGTACGTGATCGTAAATTATCATGCGAACATCCGATTGTCGTTGACGACAGTTGTGCGTCTCGCAACACTGTGTATACAAAAAAAGAAAAAAAGAAAAGAGAACACACAGAAGAGGAAAAAAAGAAAAGCCCAAATCCCACGAGCATACACGCGCGCCAAATGTTTGTGAAACCCTTCCTCGACAACGCGGTAAAAAGAAATTTTCAAATCCCCTTTCAACAACGCGGCGGTGAAACGCGGCTCTAAAATACGCATTACACACGAGTTACACACTTGTGCAACTTGGCGCGATCTTACATACACCGCGTTGACTTTTTACACGGCCACGAGAACACGGAAACGAGCTTCTATCATACGAACCGTGACGGAGCCAACTTTTTCTCCCCCACATATTAATCCCTCGCCACGAACGATATGTAAATTAAAAATGGCTTTACGACGGGGAGAGAAGAATTTTGTTGCGCGGAGGATAACAAGAATTAGCGGATAGTTTAGACCCGGGGAAACTTCGTCTCCTTTCTTTCGTTTCGCTCGCGCAAATGGTGCACGATTTGCATGATTTATCAAAGCGGAATCCCTTCTCGAGTTGGGGGAAGGGGTATAGTCAAGGTCAGTCGAAATTCGCAAGGGGGAAAGGATCCCTCTCGCCGTGATTTCGACGATTCTCCTACATACATGCATGTCGTTATGCTAATATCGCGATCTTCCATCGGGGAAGGGGGAGCAGGGTCGAATTTTGCAAAGAGGCGAGGCCGGGTACAATGCGAGAGGGGTCTCCTCTCAACCTCGATCTTTTCTTCGAGGTTTCGAGTCTTCGAGGGAAGGGTAGCTTTTTTTTTTGCAAGAATAACAACGTCTCGAGTACTTCGGGATAATAATAATAATAGGGATCGTTACGCGGGGTGAAAAAGGTGCAACTCGTCCGGAAAATTTGTCGGTAACGACGGAAAGGACTCTAGTTGCGAATCTCGTCATCTCGATTCGATCCGAGAGACCGATTTATTGTTTGAGCAATGTTCCTGTGTTTCATCCGCCGGAAATTTGAATTGTTTGCAAGATTTTTAAACAACCTCCCCGACGAATAAGAAAAGTGTTCCGAATTGAATTGTCGAATAACGCGTCAACAGTCAGATAGGTAGTAAACGAGAGATAGGATACAACTTTTAATTGGCTAATTAAAAGGTTAAGGGGAAAGAAAAAACAAGAAAAACCAAAAAAAAAAAGAAAAAAAAATAGAGAACGAGAAAAAATCTCGTAGACATCTCGTGGAGGCAGTCGAGGAGAAAACTTAGGTATCGAGTAGACGGTTCGACGAAGAAAACGAAGTTATAAATGAAGCCGGTGTGGCTCGAATAAAAATCAGGGGTTGAAGGTGGTTACGAGACCCCCGCGGCGGAAACCCGGGATGAAAACTCGATCAGCGTCGTCTTGGGTTTGCCGTGTTATCGAGGGGATGGGGGACGGCTGGAACGTCGTTCGATGGACGAAGAGTGTCCAGCGATTTCTTCCACCCCCATTCCCTTCCCCTAGACAGTCGTACGTATACGTATATATATATATATATATATAGCCAGCGTGGATATCGTAGCTTTCGAACAGATGAGGACTTTTGGTGTAAGGTGGAGGGTGGACATGGCCGTGGGTTGATTTCAAATGATCCTGGATTTGCAGGGGTGAATAAAAAAAGAAGGAGGGATCCACGGGAAAGTGAAATGAATTTCTCGTGACAGCCCTTCTTTCTCCTCTCCCCCTTTCCCTTCTGTTTCTCCCATTTCTTCGCCCATTCTTCTCTCGTTTCCTTGTTTCCTAAGAACGACGCTTTGCCGCCGGATCAGTTTTATACGTTGGACGAGATCAAGAGAGAACGCGGGAAAAGGAGAAAGGAGAAAGATCAACCTCCAAGGAAGAGTGAGGAGGGGAAGGAAAATCCCGCGAGAAGGAGAATTTCAATGCGGATCGTAGCCGCGGATGATGATCGATCCTTTTCGGTGGTTGGTTATCAGGAAGGCAGAGAGGTCGAAGAAAGTGCTTTGACCGTTCCCTTCGTTCCATGGATTTTCCCTCTTTTTCGACCGAGCCGGGGGTACGCCGGCTTGATGCTCTCGCTCTGAACGAAAGGTAGGGGAAGGTAAGAAGGAAATTTGTTAAAGGGAAACGAGATTTGATAATCCCCCTCCAAACCTTTTTTTATTTCTTCACCTCGTTCCGTGTCACGATTGGATTCTTCTTTCTATTCGGCCCAGTTAACCCAGAACGAGGGAGGGGCTTAGAATTCGGGAAATTCTTTCCGGGTAACGATGCGAATTTCCATCGAAACGCCCTTTATCGACGCCGATCGATTCTCGTTTACCCTTTGCCTTTCGTCGGGATCGCGGTTTTCGGGGATGCTGCGGTTTTCTGACGTCGATTCGGGAAAATGGAATTCCCCTGCAAAGTTTCGAACAACTGGTATAAACCGGTCTCGTTTAAATCCGATTTTCTTCCCTTCCGCAAATTTTTGCTTACCTAAATCTAAAATAAAAAAAGAAGAGAGGAAAAAAGAATCGTGAAAAATTTGAAAATTTAATAAAAAAATCATTGCCGAAAAAGTTGACGCGTGCGAACCTGAGCGGGAGCGCGACCGTGCAGAGTGACCACGAACAAAGAGCGGGGAAAAGTTGTGCAATTGGGAGCAGGTGTCGCTGCACCGGTGGTTGGAAAGGAAGTCGGGTGGTTCATCGATCTTTCTCGCGGGTTGTATCAGGACGGCATACCGCGGAGGCGTTCCAAGCCCTTTCCAAGCCTTTGTTGCCTCTTCCTCGGATCCTTTCTTCGCCCCTCTTCCCCCGAAAGCATCTGGTTTTGAAATATCCAATGCAGTGGCGGGATCCTCCTCTCCTTTCAATCCTTCCTCGCGGATGCCGAGGATGAGGAGTTTGCCAAGATGGGCAGAGGGCAGAGAGGTATGCCGAGGCGGGTATTCGGCACAAAAGTAGTTTTTCCAAGGCACGGGCCGCGTTTGGCCGGCATCGAAGTTTCAAATGAGTTTCCTTTGAAATTTAACTCCCGCTCCGTGAAAGCAGCGTGAAAGCGCATCGACCGGCGCGTTATCCAGGGCTACGCGTTCGAGGGAAAACTCGTTGGTGGAGCTGGTCCAATGCAAAATTGAAACTTCGCTCACGATTTTCGCGCTCGATGAGGGGAAAGGGTGAAATGCTGATAGATAGGGGAAGGATGGCAAAACGTTCCCTCTTGCCGCGAAATAGTTTCGTATTCGTTTTTCCACGCCCTTCTCCTTTCTTCTTCTTTTGATTCGGGACTCGGTTTGCAAATTTTACGGGATCCTTCTTCCTCCTCTCGGCCGAGAAAACTTTGTTTTCCCCCGAAAAACGTTTTTCTCCATGTTTCTCAATGTTTTCTCGGCGCAGCAGTTTATTCATAATTGAAAATTTAGGTGCAGCTTTGTAAATTGAAAGAGCACTCGAGAGAGTTTAATGGAATTGTTGTTAGCCGTGATTGTTAAGGGCGTAACGTTGAACGAGGAGGAACGAGGGAGAAGAATTAAGAAGAAGGACGAGGAGATAGTCGAGAAATAAGCTGAGTCAACGGATTCTTGCAGATGATCCCGGTATTCAGTCTCCGGAAAATTATTGGGTAATCCTCTTTCATCGTAATAATACAGTACAAACGATGGGAGGCAGATATATTTCATAATCTTCCGACGGTGTTCTCTATCCTACTTAACGGGAAACGGTTTCTCAACTTTCCAGTCGAGTTAGCCGACTGGGGAAACGGTAACGCGTGTATCGATCATGGAAAAAAATTTCCCACCAAACCGGTTTAACCTTCCACAGAGAAATCGCGAAATAAATCCTTTTCTTTATTCCTTGTTTCACCTCCTCCGACGACGATAGAAAAAGAAAAGAATATTTTCTAATCGAGAGGATCCAAAAGTTCCACGTTCGAGCTTCCATCTGGAGGAAAAAAGAGAAAATGATAAAGTTTTGCGAATAATAGGAAGGAACGTGATCGAACGTATTCGAAAGTCGACAGCGCCTCGTACAGAGAAAGTGGGACAAATAATAACGATAGACCAACGTAATCTCGATCGTCTAATCGTCTAATCGATAGAATTCTCGATACGATGGCGTTAAAGTAAGCGGCGGAGAATCGGTGGTGAATTACACGTAGCGGAAACAGAAGATGCCCCTAAGCCGAGTTCGAAGCTCTGGTTAAATTTTAAACGAAAGTGGAACAGAGTTTGCCTTAAGTCAGGTTTACTGGATTTACTTAGCCAAGGAATTTCGTCGACGATAATTAACGGCGGATCTTAGAATGTAGGGGAGATGTATCTATAAGTGGATTCAAAATGACAAACGTCTTCCACTGTTTTCTTCTCTCTCCGTCTTCAATTGTTCGAGCTTGATTCTATCGGTGAATCGATATTTTCGAAATTGTGCAATCTTCTTCTTCGTTTCCCTCTTTTTTTTTTTATTATTAATTACTAGTTATTTTTACGGAGAACAGTTATCGGAAATTGAGATGGAATTGATTCCGACGGAATCATCGATATCGAAATATTTATTTCATTTCGTTTGTGGCTGCACGCTGTCGAAATTAATAATCAACAAGTTACAGAGCGGAAAAACGATGTTTACAACAACATCCTTCGTGCGTCTGTATACACCGTACGAATCGATGATTGCTCGTAATTGACACCGATACGCGATAACAATTTTTAATTGAGCGAAATTCATTAAATGGAAGTTATTCGTTATTATTGTTGGGAATATCAGAGATGCGTGAAAAAAAAAAAAGAAAGAAAGAAAGAAAGAAGAGAGGCGAAAATCGAGGCCGTTATTTCGAGTCCAGATTATTCGACTTTTTCAATGTCACCAGAATGGAAGCTGAATCAGATATTCAGTATTGTGGAAAACGCCATCGGTAGACCGGACAGCCACTTACCGGACGGGGCAGAAAAATTGTAGCCTATTCCCAGCTTGAAAACGTTGAAAGCGTATAAAATAAAAATTCATAGGCGGACCGGCGGATATTCCATCTCTCCGCTCTGACACGCAATTTTCGTCCTCCATCCTGTGTGTCGATGCCGCGTTCCATCGTGGAAATCGTGCTTGCCTTGCCCGCCCGCGGGACGAAACGATAAATGTCGTCCTCATTACTCAAAAATATCAGCCGTATCAACGTTCAACCGCTTCGTTTACTCGATTAATGACACGGATCTCTCTATCAAGACAAATTTCCCTTTCCCCAGTTTCGCTCCAATTTTATCCCCTTGTTATCGCCGAAAAATCGGCGATAACGGGCGATCCTCCCCCTGTTTTCTATTTGTCCGTGGATTTTTAACGCGAAACAGAAGCGAAACGGAAGAAAAATAAAAAAATAAAAAACAGAATGAAAATCCGGAGAAACGACTTTTCAAATTTACGACAATTGCGTGCATCCAGCTGTTGGTCGTCCAGCGCTGGACGAAACTCGACACCTACGCACCTCGTGGATTTCATTCGTTGAACCGAGCAATCAGGCGACAACCGTCATTCTTTCCCCGAGACCGTGCAATTTGGAACGCGGAAAAATAAGCCCGGACACGTTACACCGCGCTCCAATGACATTCCACCTCGTAAACCCTTTTCATCGTTTCCTTTGTCTATTTTTCGTTTCGCGTATTTTTCGTTTCCTTCTTATTTTTTCCACTTTTCAACACAGTTCAAAGATCCTCGAGGGAAAAGCTGTATTTTGTACAGGACACGAGAGATATTATAATAAACGCGAAAATATTTTTACACAATTTTACTCCTTCCTTTCTTTTGCATTATTGAACACTTGGGAAATTGAAATTGAAAATTTCACGCACTTATATTATATGCTGGAGAAAAACGTTACTTTGCTCGAAGGAACGAAGAAAATTCATCATTTCGATGAGTCGAAATAAAATTGCGCGCTCAAAAAAGAAAAAAAAAGTGATCGAGTGATGAGTTTACGGTGAGTAATTACGATAAAGGGATGCGCAATTGTGGAAAACAAGCGACAAAATAAACGACGCGCAGGGAACGTTTTGCATACGCGTTTCCCCGGAGTTAATATCCAATCGATCGCGAATTTCTTGTTTGTCAGACGTTTATTATTCATCGAAGGAAAGTTATCGATGGAAATAATTAATAAGAATAAGAAACTCGGAGGAGAGCACGACTGTTTTTCATCGGGTATTTTCGCCGGTAATTGAACGAAGGAAAAAGCAACGACCGATTTATTTATTAATACGATTTCTACTGGAAATCATATTAATATTTTCAATCATTAATACTTTCGCATTGCAAAATAATATAATTTCGGCGCGATTAATTTCGTATTAAATAGACGTGAAATTACTCGAGTTATTAACGTTAATCGCTTATTGTTAGTGCCGAACTGTACAGATGAATATTCATTATCCATTCCAGAGATGTCGTGGATGCATAAAATCCCATTATAATCTGTGTATTTTTGCAATACGCGAGTAAAAGTATTTCTTCCCACCGTTGATTATCATCGAGTTAAATTGTATCATTTAAAAATTGTGTTGCGAATAAGATCTCAATAAAGCGTTAAAAGGACAAGTCAATAATTCCTTTTACAGTTTATTGTCATCGCGTTATGCCGATTGTCGATCTCGCATAATTATTATATCGGCATGCTTCGTCGAAATACCATCGACGAAATAATTTATATAATAACAAAATGAAAATGAGCGAGAGAAACGAAATCTTCCTTTTTTTCCAAATCGCGTTATTCGCGCGTAATGCACCGCGTAACGATCTCGCGATCTCGCAGCGAAAAGTCAAACCGCAAAATGTCATATAAAAGAATTCGGTCACGAGAGTTGCTTCGGTCACGAAAAAAAAAAACAAATGTAAAATTCTCCTATGTAATTGAATTCGAAGCATTTCATGCGCATCACTTCACACAGATTCAATCTCGTTTGTTCGAAAAGGAACGGTTGAAACAGCCGAGGGAGGAGAGAGAGACAAAAAAAAAAGAAAAAAACAGAATGGAACGACGAAACGCGACGATCAAATTCTCGATGACTTTTCGAGAAGAAGAATTTCCCTCCTCGCACCAATTATTAAGACGTTGGAAACTGAAGAAGTTGAAGAAAGGAAATGGAAGGTGAAGTGGCTCGAAAGCGGTCTCATCAGTATGCAAAATGCAAGACTCGTGAGGGGTGCACGCGTAGTCCCTTGTGCCACCCTCCCCCATTTATATCCGACAGGCAGCCATGCTGGATTCAACCACCTAACCCTTTCAGAACTTTGCCATCACCCTTCGCCCCCATCACCTTTATCCCTCCCTTAATGTTTCGCGCCTTTTTCGCGCACTAGTTGCGCGACGAAAGCGTTTACGACGATTGTCAACGATCTTTATCATTCATTCACAGTTCACACTCTTGTCTCCTCCTCTATATATAAGATATATAAAGTATATAAAAAAAAAAAGCCAGGTCCGTTCGACATTTCGCGTCTTCTCGTCAGAGCGAGGAAAGGAAAGAAATGGAAAAAGAAAATACATTTACCGGCAGAATTCACTTCACGCACTTTCTCACTATGTGATCGTAATCGCCACAGCTTCACCGACTACTACGATCCACTTCTATTTTCACTTTCCACAGCTATCCGCTTCAGGCGAATCAAGGGGACGATACTCCTCTCTTTCTTTTTCTTTCTTTCAGCCCTTTCTTCTCTTTGCTGCTCTTCTCCCCCTTCCTCCCTCCACTTTATAACACTACAATCCTCGCGACGCGCTCCGGCAAGACGTCTTTGATGTCCTAACGAAGTTAGCTCGCTAAGAAAGTTGCGTCGACAGTTAGATTCACCCCTTCCCTCTTCTCGCTCGCACGTTTATCAAAGCTGCATCATCCGCCAAGCGAGAAGAAAGATCACTCTTTTTAATTCTCATTCACGAGAGAGTCTCTCTAGCGATAGCTTCCTCTTTCGCGATCGAATCGTAGCGACGGATCTCTTTTTTTTTCTTTTTTTACCTGTCTTACGTACCTACTCGCATTCTCAAGCTATCGCGAGGCAAAGATGATGGAAAGATGATGAAAGGGAAGGATGAGAGTGAGGCGAAGACCGAGATATCGTTCATCGGTTATTATATAATTGCGTAGTTTGTAGCGGGAGGGAGGGGCATTATTAGTTTCCTCTCCGTTTAAACTATTGAATTTTAAAGTCATCGAGCGTGCACGCAATCAACCGTTCTTGAAAAATTAATACGCGCCTTAAGGAGGAGTGGAGATTGTGCCGCGAAGATGATAATAAATTCATGGCCTGGATGGGAGCGTAAGTCGCGACCGGGATAATTCTCGCTGCTAGCTAGAAATGCTCCCCTCTTTCCGTGCTTGGATTCAGCGATGACGATGACGATAATTCGACCCGAATCCAAACTTCTCCCGCGACTTCTCCCCCTCCTTGAGAACCTCACTTATCGCGAACGTAACGAACATTCGCCCTCCCGAATGCCACCCCCGAAGAGAAGAGAGATCCTCGGTTATTTTTCACGAATTTGAAATGTAAATTTCGCGATACGAAATGGCTGCTCCTTCTTCTACCTCACCGGTTAAATTCACACCGAGAAATTCAATCGATCGCGCGAAAAAGGAGGATATATCACGCGTTTATGTTCGAGAAAATATTAACGACGTAAAAGAGATTTCAAAAGATTTCGGTTATCTTCCTCCTCCCTCTCCTCTTCGTCCCAAAGATCTCTCGGAAAATTTTTAGTATTCGTATTTTCGTATTCTCTTAACGTTCTTAAGTATGATTTTTTTTAGAGAGAATTAATTGAAATACGATACGAGGAATCATGATGTGTTTGAAATAACTTGCAGTTAATCGACGCTATCGTTGTACGCGACAAAAAGGACGTGACGAAACTTGTGAACCGAGAGTTTCAGACGTAGATTCGTACGATTGAGAGATAAGAGGGAGAAAGAGAAAGAGAGAGAGAAAAAAATAGGCGAAGAAATTCGAAACGAAGTAACTCGGGCAAAGAATAATCGGAGGGATCACTGTGGAAACCTTGAAATCCGAAGGAGAATAAAATGGCAATCGTTTCTGGTTGCGTGCATGCAAACAGCCCCCCATTTCTATGACCCTTGTGTCTTCGAATTCTCTCCAATGGAACGGAACGAGGAACACGGTGTTCGTCTTTCTACCTTCGATTTTACGACTGACTTAAAGCCACTCCTCGGGATCTTATCCTTGTACAAGCAGAGAGAAGAGATTTCGAATCTTTGTCGAAATCTTCACCTTGCCTTTGAATTTCCTCCTTTGAATTCTCTCGAATTATACTTCAACGCGAAATTTTCGAGTGCGAAATCTCGTTTAAATATATATCGTGGCACGGGTCGTTCGATCGTTTTCCACATTTTTTATTTCTTTTTTTGTAAATCCTTCCGAATCGCGAAGCAAGACATTAGAAGGGCATGGTTAATCGAACGGTATTACCGTCTAGGCTAAAGCAACGTGTAGCGCAAGAAAGGTAATCGATAAAAGCTCAGTGACCCGGGACCGTTGTTGGTCACCGATTAGTTTAGGTTAGTCGGGGTCAGGTTTACGTGGCCGCGCCCACATTTCATCATCGACGGTGTCGATATGCTCGTTAAAAAAATTGGCGATAATCGAATAACAACTTGCCGACGACAGTTTTATGTCGAATCGAGTCTGTCCGAATGAACTTTTATTATACCGCTCGTCTCGAAACTGATGGACGGATTCCCCTTTTTTCCCCTCTTCTCTTTTCCCTTCATTTTCGAAAAATGAAGCGACGAAACAAAATCTCGTATCGAGGGGATAAAAAAAAAGAAAAAAAGGGAAAGTCTCGATTGATTTTTTTCACGCAGTGGCGTGAACGCGCATATACAGTTGCCACACTTGAATGAACGGAGGGAATAGAATCGATACACGCCGAGTTAATTATTCGATCTTCGACGATTTCGAAAGCGTCGTGGTTGTCGAAAGCTGGAAAAAATTCACGAACGAGCAGCACTGGTCGGCCCGCGTAATCCGCTTTGACGGATAGACGGCCTGTGTATGTCGTTTCTCGCGTCGGCGACGCAATTTTTTTCACGAACGATATTCGACTTTTCTCGATAAACGAAATCGGATTAAAAAACGGACGGCAAGCATTTTCGTATCGGTTGACGCAAAAAATTATCGACTTCCCTCTCTACGCTCTCTCTGTATTCGAACGTTAATAGTGTCTTGCTTCGTGATAAATCTCATTGATTTTATCTTAAAGAAGATCATATAAAAAAATTTTAAAAAAAAGTGGAAACGCGAGGAAATAGTGTCCCACTTATATTATATACGTATGTGTGCGTGTCTTTTTAAAAATTATTATCGTTACTCTGGTTCTTCTGAAGTTATTAAATATAAAATTCCTCCATGAGAGAATGAACGAATTGAAAGTAAGTTGAAAGTAATATTCAGGTGCAAATATCGATGCGAAGTCGTGAAAACTGACAAATAATTCCATAAAATTATTCGACAGTCGCGAACAATTAACGGATGAAAAAAATCGGAGGTTCGTGTTTTCGGACGGAGGGAAAGCCGCGGCTCGAAGAATTATCGGACAAGTTCCATTCATCGAAAAGTTCCGCCGAGAGTAAATCCGTGACGGAATCGAGCGGATTCGATTCAAAAGCGAGGATAATGGTATCGTGGTCCGGAAGGAAGCGTACGAGCTCAATTCTTATCCTTCTCACCACCGTTGGAAAGAGAGTAAATAATTTAGCCAAAGAACAGTGATTCGATTGTACGATTCGACGGTCCATCGTTGAGAAACCCATCAACTTTCCCCCCCTCCCCCTTCCGCAACTTTCAGTTTCTCACCACTTCGACAGCGGGAGGGGTGAAAAGGAAGTTACACATTATTCATCGTGAAACTTCGCTCCAACGTCCGTTTCCAATGAAGAGAGATCGGGGGATGAACGCGAAAAGCGTCGAAACGAATGTCGGATGAATCGCGTTTAACGACAACACCTCGTTACTTTTTCAATTTCTCTCATCCTCCTCCGTTTCGTTTCGAGACGAGCGAAACACGGCCGAGCGAAATTTAATCGAAGAAAATAAATCGGGATCGCGCGCGCAGAATTCCTTTTGTCCCAGATTCTTGCCAGCCAGCCCAGAATCGAATCCCCCCCGAGATTATTACTTCAGAGTCAACAATCTCTCGACGAAGTCGGAGACTCGGTTATTAACTACGTTCACACTCTCGAAACCGAACTTTCTTGAAAACGTGGCAGCAGTCAGTCTTCCGCCAACAAATTCTACTCAGGGGGCGAATCACCACCTCTGCTACCACCTGTTACAAATATGTAAACCTGTACAGGCAAAAATCTATCGTGGATCCCCGATTTCATTCGTCTCCAACGAAACCCTCCTCCTCTTTATCCAAACGCATCGAAATGGATCGATCGAACTTTTCAACGACTGTTCCTCCCAAAAATCAGCAATCCTTTAATCCGTTAATCCAACTTTCCATCTCCGCATACTCTTCCGTGTTTAACCTCTTTCGACCTCTCGTCTTCCCTTTCTTCTCGGAATTGAAAGAAAAGAATTTTCCCCCGGATTCGTTTGAAAAAGATTCATTTCGCGCGGAGAGAAGGGAGGTTTACAAGGGATCCGGGAGCAGGAGGGAAATTTCCTCGAGCTGGAGCTTCCTCGCGGCGACGCGGAAACGTGGTCTAATTTAAGAAACGCCCGAGCGGAGGGAAGAATCGGTGTAGAGTCGGTGGCGTACGTACGGTCGATCCCCGGCCAAACGGGGGTTGCGAGGTGAATGGCGGCCATAAGATAGTTCCTCCTCGAAGAGAGGAGCGCGTACAACGAGCAGCGAGGCTCGTAAGGTTGCGGTGGAACGACTTGGTAGGAGTTGCATTTTTATCCGGTTCCGGTGTCGACGTAGCAGATGAAAGCGGTTATGTCGGCTCCCGTATATTGCACCCGTCCTTTTGTCTCCCCGCCAGCCGCGCGAGCAAACACATCCCCTCGCGCACCGTTTTTCCATTTTTCGCTCTCTTCTTTCGCGCTCGCCTCCGACCTCAAAGCCGCTTCTATTTCTGCCCCCATCCTCCTCGCATGGCGAATCGTATACTCGAGTAAACTGGCATACGACCAAATGCCGTGATACACCACGCCACGCCGTACATTCTTCCCACCACCACCTCTCTCTAACGTTATGACCCACCCCCTCCGCTAAACTGCATCCCACCCGTGTGGACCATTACGCTCTCCCCCGTGTGCCGCTTACGTTATTATTGTATAAATCAGCCGCACACGGCGTTGAATTTTCTTCTCGTTACGTCCAAACCCCCCCAGATTTCCTCCAGACCCCCCCACACCTAGAATCGATTCCCCTTCGAGCCGAGCAAGGGCTTCCTTCTTGCTCCCTCCCCCGCGACTTTCATTTTTTCGAAGATTGCTCTCTTCCGGGATTGGAGGGAGGTCTATCCTATCTTCCAAGATTGAAATTAAACGGCGAGGAGGAGGTGCGAGCAATGTTCTCGAAATTGACGAGACGAAGGCGGAGGGGAGAAGTATGTATTAATACGTACGAGAAACGATTCCACCGTCCAGGATAGGATTATCCTGGAGGAGAGGGAGAAAAAAGAATTGGTGTATCGGAAACGGTGGTTTGCCCGGCATCGATTTAATTACCGATTAATCCAAGCTTCTTTTGTTCCACACCCTGAATAATATCTACTCCCCCGTCCGGCGAGCATGGCTGGTATCGCCACGCTTGTTTTAATAACAACGATAAATCTACGGATGGCTGAATCGGTATCCGAGGCAGGGGGTTTGGTATCTCTTTTTGTCACTGCCGGATTATTGCATCCCTCGCCCCCCTCCCGGTCCGGTTTCGCAACGAAAACGTCGCCGAGCGACTTCCCGATCTCGCTTCCCCTCACCCCCCTGCATTCTACGACATTATTAAAAATCGGGAGAGGGGGGGCGGAATCGATCGCAATTTAGATTCTTCGTCCTTTCCGCCATTTCGATTTCATTCTTCTTCTCCGCCGCCCCCCTTTTTGTCCCAAACAAATCATTCGATTCGATCGTTCATCCTGTCCTTGCTTTTTCCCCACTCCTCTCTCTCTCTCTCTCTCGTATAACGACCGATAGATAAAATGGTAACTCTGGATGCAGATCGGAAATGACTGCAACCCGATAACCGGATATCTAATATCCCACCCGTTTGGCTCGATGGAACGTTGAAAAATACGAGCATCGGATAAGGGCGGTGTTCAGTGACCATATTCGACATCAACGTCGTCGTTGTCCTTCGCCCCTTCCCCTTCGGTTCTCGTTCTTCAAAATGGTTTTCATCTCTTCAAGATCGCGAGAAAATATTAATCGCGACGGGGAAAAGCGCGGCGCATCCCTTTCTCGAGCATACTCGGTGTTGCGCCCGCCACTCGAGCAAGAGGGTCGCTTTTGCAAACTTTTGCTCATAACAAGACGAACGAGACACAGACTTTTGAAAGAGAATGGATAATCAGAAGGAATTATATAGAGCTCTTCTCTCCCATTTTTCCCCCTTTCTTTTCGAAACGTCGTTGTCTTGCTTCAATGGGATGCATGGTTGTTAAGGGATCGTTTGTTGTTTGTCAATTAGTCCAGTTTTTTCCTTCTTTTTTTTAACGACTCGACGATTGTAAATCGAACCAACGGTCGTTCGTATTTTTTCGAAGGAAGAGGAAGAAAGGAAGGGAAGGAAGAACGAGATCCTCGCTTGGCAATAAAGGACGAAATTGTTCGCCCTGTGGGAAGGATGCACGGTAGAAAGAAAACTCATAAGAATTGATGAACCGTGGGTAAGCGTAGGAAATAGTTCGCGAGTTTGGGAAACTCGTGAATTTGAACC
The DNA here is from genome assembly GCF_029169275.1 of Apis cerana. Lineage (NCBI taxonomy): Eukaryota > Metazoa > Arthropoda > Insecta > Hymenoptera > Apidae > Apis > Apis cerana. The sequence continues at coordinate 5,325,229 of NC_083864.1, read as the reverse complement.
GAGTAATCAGTAAACTCCCATTACTCGCCCTCTTCCTCCCCGACCAGAACTGTGTGTGGAGTGGAAACGGAAAGGGGTTGAGGATTAATTATTTAGCCCGGAGCAATAAGATATGTCAAAGGTGGCCGTGGAACCGCCGGACCGGTTCATTGCTGCGTTTTATTAATGGTACTTTTCCAGCGACAAGAAAATCGCCATTTTATTCCCACCGGCAAGAAAAGAGTAATCGTATCGTATATTAAGTTGGACTGGCGTTTGAATTACCTTCCGAGTTATTGTCGCTGGCCATAAAAATAGTTAAAAATACCAAGACGAGTCGCTGGTTCGGTTAATAAAATTATAAACGCGATAATCGGGGCAAGTATCCTTTTCCAAGGATACAATTTGTACGAGGATATGTTCCAACTTTCCATTCCTTTCTCCCCTCCCCCCAAAACGAAAGAAATTTTCACCCTTCGCTCCATTAAATTCCTCCTTACACCCTTTCGTCCCAACTTTCTTTTAACAGTCTCTATCCTTTATCTCGGCCATAAGGTAACGACGTCGTAACACGTTACTATGTTACGTATTACGTCGCTCGTAACACGGGTGTGAAGTAGCTAGGCTGGAAGGAAATAAGTCGTAAGAGAGCGCTGATTTACGGAGCGCGAGTGTGCATTCCTTCGGGCTACCGTTTTAAAAGGGTTTAGAGACCGCCGCTCGTACCGTCCAACCACCACCCCAAATGACGCGTCGTCGCGTTGACAAATTCTCGTCATTAGACTCGGTAATTTGTCCATTGAAATTGTACTTAAAAGAAAAGAATTCAAAAAAGCATTTTTGAATTTTTTGAGCAAAGAAAAAGCCGAGAGAGAAAGAGAGACGTGAATTTATAATAATTTTCGGAACCAGCCCGAAGTTGATTTTAAATCATTTTATAAATCCTTTTAAATGTTCCTGGCGCAAAGTAATTAAGAATCATCCTCGAGGCAATTCCGTCGTTTAATGCGGCGGTAATTCCATCAGGATGTAATTTCAACGTGCTGGCTGGCCGGCCTTGTTTCAGGTGTCCTGGATGAGAAGCAAGGACCTTCACATTCTCACGTCAGGAAACACCCTGTTCAGCTCGGACGCGAGATTCGGACCTCTGCACACACCGGGTAGCGACGCGTGGACGCTCAGGTTGGACAACGCGAGGAAGACGGATTCGGGCAAGTACGAATGCCAGGTGAACACCGAGCCCAAAATGATGTATGCTGTTCAGCTGTCCGTGCGAGGTAATTGCAGTTCCTCCCACTCTCTCTCTCTCTCTCTCCTTTATTTAAATCCGCCCGCTAAATTGAATTGTCCTTAAACCGGAGCTTCGTTTAATAGCTTGACCGACCTCTAACCTCGTTGAATATTTTCCCGTGCTCGATCCACCTCCTCCCCCTCGGCTGCGATTTTTAATTATATGGTAATGCTTGGAAATACGAATGTAACGAGAGTACGGGGGAGAAAAAAAAGGAAAGAGCACGCAATGCACGAAATCCCTGTCTTTCGACCGTTATTTATCCGGTTACGAAATACGGATTCGATCGTGCCTGTGTGTGTCTTTCTCTGTGTGTGTGTGTGTATGATAAAATACTACACATATATATATATATTCATTGTTCCTTTTTCCAGATCCTGACAAACCGGAGGGCTACGACGAGCCGCATTCTCAGCAGACGCGAATAAGTAAGTGAAGCATCGTGAAAACGAAGGTTTATTTTGGTCGGATAGTTACAACGCTTGTGCACGTACCATTAGTTCCACGGGTTTCCATCTCAGGGGTGTCTCCCTGCATTGTGTCGAGGGATTCGAATAGAGTACACGTGGATAAATTTAAAGGCCGGCGGCCAGTCTAATTTCACATCGGCATTTGTCAAATTAAATTTAAATGAAGCCCGGTTACCGGAACGCAATGTCACGGGCGAGGGGCGAATAAATACTCCATGTTTTTATATGAACGTCAGGGATGATTAAAAAATATTTTTAATCAAAATCCCAGCGATAAATCGTCGCCCGCGCTTTTATTGCATATTTCTCCGATTCGGTATGACAGATGTACATATGTCGACGATGCAATGAAAACTTCATTGGAAGTTTTCCTCGTGTCAATCCATTTGTGCAAAATTAATCCCCGCGTTCTCTTGTTCTCTTTTTTCTCTCTTTCTCTCTCTCTTTTTTTTTTTTTAAATTCGAATCAATAGCGGTCCAATAGAATGGAACAAAATTCTCGTTCACCCCCTTTGGACGAATGCAAGATTTTTCCGATAGAAATTCGTAAATTTTTACCTCGATCGATCCACTCTTCTCTTCGGATTTGAGAAAATACAATTTTCACCAAGCGGAAACTTTCCAAAGAGGATTTCCAATTTCTTACAGATACAATTACTCTTCATTGTGTCCCTTTCACCGTGAGGTAATAGACTCGACTTTTCATTCCCTTTATATTTAAATCGCGTTCCCGTACTCTATCCCCCCTAATAAGCTTGCGCAAGCGAATTTTTCAGGTACAAATTGTACGAAGGTATTCGAGACCAATAGAGGAATGTACGTACGCTCGTACAGTTATGCGATTGCAAACTTTTGAACGAGTAAATTAGTAGATATTTCGTCCATTTTCACGATAATCCGCACGAAAATCTCGCTAATATATATATATATATGTATATATCGCATGAAACTTTGTCGCTATAATTTTCGCATTTCACCCATTGAAAATTACATTAATACAATGCTGGAACCTTAATTTTCATCGTTATTATTATCATATTATCATCGATATGGAGATGGATGAATCAAAGTTTTTTTTTTTTCATCTTCGAGTAAGAGTTTAATAGATTTTCCGAATACCGGTCCATTTTCCTCCCTTAAATGGGCCGATGAACTTGATATATCCTTCTTCTCGCGAGGAGGAATGTCGTGACACCTTTATACACCCGTTGGCCCGTTAAAAAATCATCCGACAGGCGCTTTTTATTCCTCGAACGGATCCAGTCGACATCAATCACTTAAAGATAAGTGCGCTTCTTCGCTGGCTTTGACGCCCGGGATCTGTCGTCGATTCTTCTTGCACCATCCTCCTAGACGCTTCATAATTCTTTCCAAGTTCCATCATTTCATCCTCCGGGACGCGAGATTTCTGGGATCTTTTTCTTTATTGCTCCCAACTCTCGGCATGAAATTCATCCTCGTCGATCCGTTCTCGCGAAATTACTATCGAGTTCGAGGTCAAATGTAAGAGCAGCGAAAGAAACAAACGTCGAAAGCGAGGATCGATTTCAATTGAAATCTTTCAAAAATTGCACGACCAAGAGAGACCGCGAACGAATCGCACTGGAACGAAGAATCGAAAAATATGCTTTTGCATATTACGTATAATTCAGAAATTATATGAAAAAAAAAAAAAAAGAAAGAAAGAAAGAAAGATCAACTTCCCTTACAAATTCTACGTAAAGAACAAAACTCAAAGGTGTTTTACGCAACAGAAGCAGAACAATCCTTTTACTTTAACCGTTTATCTTTCTCGAGCGTCCATCGACCGACAATTATCCAATAACAATTAAAGATCGCGAGGAATCAGTGACAATTATAATCGAAATAATTCCCCTTGGCGAATGGGAGCGCGAAGAACCAAGAGAAAGCGGCAAGGAAAAACAGACTTTTGGCCAGGGCCGTGTACAGTAATAACGGCATAACCTAATATTTCGTCGAGGAGAAATGCAGTTCCCAGAGGATTAATTCAAGTCTAATAGGATTATCCTTAATCCTGGTAGTCGTGGAAAACCTCCTCTGGCTCTCCTCTGGGTCTTTTTCCTCGTCACCTGGCGCGGTCATAACCGCGCTTCCATGGACTCCTCAGCAAGGGAACGTGGCGTTTAAATGAGTCTCAACTATCGCGATTCTCTTCTCCCCCCCCTCTTCTTTCTCTTTCGTTGAATAATGTACGCTTGTCCCGGACATTATCATACACCATGGGTGGCAAACCCCTCACGAGGCACGAGCTACCGCTCCCATTGTTTTTCCCTTTCGCCTGTGTAATGAATTATTAGGCCGCCTCTGTTGTAGGCCGCTCGCTAGACGCTTCTCCCTTGTTTCTTCACACTTCAAACTCCAATTTCCGGAGTGAGGATATTCAGCTACCCGAAGGCGAGAACGAACGCTTCTCTCACCATCCCCTCTTCCTTCCCTTTCCACTCCCCCTCCATTCGTTACCTCATTCTTCAAACCTTATTCCTGGATCTGGGTGTCGGTGGATGACACCCCTTGTTGGGATGTACCTTCGGAACATCGGTTCTGGAGGGCAAAATAAATACAAACAAAAAAGTTAGGTAGGGAAAGATAGCGTGGTTTAATACAAATTATCAGGGCAATAAATAAACCTTCGACCTGTATCTTCATTTTCTTGTTTTTTGGCCTCTTAAAATCGATCCTCCAAAGATATTTCTTATATATACACTTTATAGATAGAGTGAGAAGTGGATTTTAATATGGAATTAAATCTGGAATCTCGAAAAGATTTTTTTGCAGATTACTCGCAGAAATGAAATAATAAAGTTTAGTCTGCAATTCTGGAAAAAGAATCCTCGCGAGGAAGATTGAACGGTTTCTAGAACGGAGTTTCTGAAAATTGTATTTTTTAAATTTATTATTTAAATTGGACCGGTTTTCAAGGGGCGCGTACACGGTTTATTTTTCGAATCGATTTTTCGCGGCGGGGTCGCGTGGTTCGATTTTAAGCGGGAATTGGGGCGAACAGGCTTGCATGGCGCGAGAAAAACACGTCGTTTCACGGTGGCACGCATATTAAACGGCCACTTGTGCCGACTCTCTAAATTAAAATGTACAAACTTGACAGTACATACGTCCGGGACGGAAAAGCGTGTTACGCCTTTCTTTTTCACCGTGCGCAGTTTTACTTTGTAAAGTGGCGCGTGTGCAAGATTCGAGAGACAAAAAAAAAAAGAAAAGAAAAAAAAACATTATTCGCATTAATTAAAATCATCGTTCTACAGATTCATCTCGAATCTTTAATGGCGCGTATTAAAGAGTTGATAAGGAATTCTTTTTTTTTTGGATTTAATTCTAGTGGAGAAACGAAGGAGGGATTAATTACGATCGATACACAAACGAGATTAATTCGATTCTATGAAAAAGTTACGAGGAATAATTATCTTCGGTATTTATTTTCGATGAACGATCGTTAATCGATCCGATGCAATCGGATAGATAAAAAAAAAAAGGCTTGGAGGGATTCATTAATGTTAGGTAAAGTTTTCAGTTTATAGTCGGCCACATACTTCCGTAAATCTTGGCTTCGTCGTACCGCACGGTTTTTAATGAATCTACTTTTCCAGACCGAGCAGGCATAAAACACGTTCCATTCTTTTTACCACAAGTTCCGACCCTTCGCGTAATTACTTTCTTCTCGGATCTCCGGGCCCATAAGCTGTTTAACATTGTTTTAAACGTGCGGGATCTTTATTCAAACGAACGCGCGCAACAAGCGCACTTTTAAATATATGGAACGCATTAATCGGTCTATACGCGAAACGGGCTAACTTTGATAACAAAAATTCTTCGAATTAACGACTCTGAAAATTATTTATATTCCCCAGAATATTCGTTGAAATATCACGCTACGTAATCTCTATTAAGTTTTAAGCGTGGGAAAAGGTATTTAACGACAGATGGAAGAAGAATAGCTACGTTCTTATCCTGTTTCGTTTTTATATACACCCTCTTTTCTTATCTATCGATAAGGAGTATCGATAGATAAATTCAACGAATCTTACGTACCTCGAAATCTTACATATCCTTAAAGACCAAGTTAAATTCTTACCCAAGTAGATTCGGCCGATTATTCGATATTTCGTGTATGGATTTCAGGTTACGAGAGCACGGCACCAGTGGCTGCGATAATGGGCCCGCGGGAGCAGAGTGTGGCATCGGGGTCGACGATCACCTTGAGGTGCGTCATATTATCCCCGTATCAGACTCGGCCCATCAGGGGGGTGCAATGGCTCCGGGATAACAAACTCCTAACATTCCAGGTAACGCACAGCTCGACGTCCTCTCGCGAGACGGACTCTAATGAAATTTTTTACATCGAGCCCTCCTCCCTCTTCTGCCTGTCCACCAACTCTCGAGAATCTCCCCAACGAAAGAAACACGATCATAAATCATCGATGCCGATGCCGGGACGACAACCGTTCGTCGTATTCGACCCCTTCTCCTCTACTTTCAAACACTTTTCTTCGCGCGTATCGAATTTCACTTTCTGCCCTGTGGAGAGGTGTTAATGAGAAATCGAGGTATCAAAAAAAATGTCGTTATTTGAATAAAAATAAAAGGAAAAGAAAAGAAAAGAATCGAACCTTTTCGCCGTGGAAAATAGAATAACAGCGAACGCGATTTCTCTCGTTTACGATGAAATATCTTCGAGATCTTTTTGATACGAGTGTAATTACGGGTGGAAGTAATTACATCGATCGTTTAAACCGATCGTGGAATGGATCGCGGGACGAAAAATTGCGTCGCGAGGCAGTTGCACGGGCGAACTGTTGAAAATTTATCCGTAGAAGGCCAAGATTCATCTTGCCAGATTTATTATACGAAATTACAATCCGGGTTCGAGCGAACGGTGGGAGGAGATTTATTTAATTTTCCGCATTCGCCGTGTTTTTCGATCGTAATAATATTCGCACGGTCAACAACCAGTGGATACCGTGTTTGCTGTATAATATGTGTTTTTACAGATAAAACGTATTAATCGTAAATACGTGGCCATATGTGGGGATATTCACGAACGTTGGTGTAATCAGGTAACCGGTTATTTCGCCAGGTGTTACTATAAAGAGACGAGGAGAGAGAGAGAGAGGAGGAGAAAAAAATGGAAAGAAGAGAAAGATTCGTTTCGTCCAACGTTTCTCTATGCGTTTATGCGCCGAATTTCACGTCGCATTTGCCCTGTTTGCACTGTTTCCAGGCTGCACGAGGGGGAATAAACGTGGAGACTGAAAGAGGCGCGGCTCGAACAGTGTCGGAATTGACTCTGGCAGCGGTCACGCCGCACGATGTCGGGAAATATTCGTGCAGACCGACCGAGGGGCGAACGGACACAGTGATGTTGATCGTCGAGCCAGGTTAGCGTTGAATTTACTCTTAAAAAAAAAAAAAAAACCAATTCAAAATTTTTATATTTTTAGCGTTTCCAACCTTTTCACCCTTCTCCCTTTTTCCCTCCCATTCCCTTTTTACATTCATCCACTCCTCCCCATTCTAACAATTACAACCTCGCGTATCGCGTATAAAGTTTTAATCTTCGACGCTTTCGACGCGAGAATGATAATACGTTTTCAACGGACTCGTCTGCGATGCGATCGAAGCGTATATATCGTACAAACGTAACGGATAACGTTCAGCGCCAATTGCCGCTGTAAAACCTAACCCTAAATCGTCGTTCCAACCGCGGAACAAAAGCCTTCCCCTCCGTGAACGAATCTCCTCCTCATCGGGAGGACAGAGAGAGAGAGTTCGTGCACGCCACGCCGTGAAAAGTATAAACGCGGAGAGGATAAAGAGAAGAGAGGGGAGGGAAGAAAAAAGGAATGGAAACGAAGGAGCGTAACAAGGGAGAAGGTCGAGGAGGAAGAAGGGGAGAATGGTATCCCCCCATGATCTAAAGTCGCGCCTCAGGATTACTCGAAACACTTTAAAGTTTTAAGGAGGCGGCGGTATTTCACGGTGCGACTATTTGTCTAGCTCAGCTTCTCTTGGTCCGCCACGGACGTCGTTTGGGTCTACGAGGACGAGAAAGGGGAGGAGAGGGGAAATCCTCGAGGAAGACGGGGGCTCCGTGAGAAGCAGAGAAGGAAACGAGGGGTTGGCACGAAGCAGGGCGGAGGAGAGATCTCGTTGGCAGAAGAAAAAAGAGACGAGGAGACGAGAGGGAAAGAATAAAGGGTGGAGGAGAAGAGGGTTTCGGCGAGAAGAAGGGCGGTCGAGGAGGAGTGGCGTAAGCACACTTGCATGCGAAATTCACACAGGCGGCAGTAGTCTCTATTATCGTGAATTTTCCTTCGGAAGTTATTGCAAGGAAGCGGCGGCCCGCGCGACGTCGACATTTTTCCTGACCGACCCCGACGACGCCCACCACTCACCACCCACGCCACGTACACACCTAACAATCCGAGCTACTACTACTTTTACTTTGTCCCCGGTGTTCCCGGGGACGAGACGGTACGCGTCGTAAATCAGAACTTTAGCCCGACTCGTTTCGTAGTTTCACAGATTGCGAATTTATATTATTGCGCGGTTTATAGGTTCCACCTGCTTCTCCCTCTCCATTCCCCCGCCCCCTCTGATTTTACCCATTTCATCGGTCGGACGCGCGTCCATCCAGGGTTTAGTTGGATTTCGTTGAAACGTGTTTGCTTTTCAAAATCGGTGGAAGAAAAAAAAAAGCGAAAGAAATCGGTCAATTGCTGTAAATGGAGATAATAACTCGTTTCGTTACTAAATGAAAAACGAACGAGATCTCCGCGCCGTTCATTATACCGGCCAATACTCCTCTACTCCTACCCCGCCTCTTGTACAAATTGCACACGCGTTATCGATCACGCGTTGATAAATCAGCATTTCGACGATTCACGATGCACGATATTTTTCAAATAACGAGAGTTCACACGGTTTATGGGCGTACGATGGTCGAGTGGTAGCTGCTTTCGAAAAGAATTACCGCCCGATCGGAATTAAACGGTGACGGTGTTTCGAGATGATTTTTACGAGCTCGCATCGAGGCAAATATGACCCGATAAATAATAATAATCGGAAACGCGGCGCGTTTGAGACGGATTCTCGAATGAAACTCCGGCTCGTGGCCGGCCGAGATAAGCTCGTAAACACTCGACTCGGAAGAAAACAATTATTACCCGATTCGCAAAAGCGACTGATTAATTTATATAAAATCGTGCAAACGGACTTACCGGTGCGAAAACAATACGAAAATACGATGGATTTGTTATCGTTCGCTGCGAAATTCCAAAAAAGTATCCGTCCATGAATGTTACGCTGCGTCATTTCGCTCGCTGTTTACTTTCCCACCGCTCGTTTCGACGTTCCACGACACACTGATCACACGACTTACGCTTGTACGCTTTATTTATAATTCTACAAGAGGTTAAACGCGAGGTTAACGAGGGAAACGAAAACGGCGAATATTGATTATTTTCCTTTGGATCGATAAACAAGAACGGGCGATACATCTTCGACGATATTTTCCAACTGTCAGAATCGACGACGGTGCATCATCATTACGGGTATGAAAATGCAGCGTGAGGGGATCGGGATCATAAATCAGAAGTTGGCCGAATCGCTGTATCATTTTACGGATTATGAATTTACGCGTCTCATCGCGAATTCAGAGGGGCGTCCCTCCTCCACGTCGGGATTAAAGGCGGCCATGAAAACGAATTTTACGTGCGCCGCGCGTGCAAACTTGCGGCTGGGTGCATTCACACCATATTCCATGGACGTTGAAAATATGCGGAATTCGACGATCCGGCGTAATTAACCGCGCGCGCGCACGCCAAAGTTAACTTAAATAACGAACGGTTGCCACGGTTTTATTAATCGATCCGGTGGTCGAGCGAAATCGGCGCTGACGTGATTAATTAATCCGCCGTTTCCGGTAAAGGGGATGGAGGGAGAAAAATGACTTTCCATCGGCCTTCTAACGAACGTAGCCACCCCCCGCCACCATCCTTCCCGAAACGACCGTCCCCGTTAATTTTTCACGCGGTCGCAGCGATTCGTTGACAATCAGCCGGGATCGAATCTCCAAATCGAATCTCTGAACCGAGACGAATGTTCGCGGGAAATACCGCGTTTTATCGCGGTTTCCTTGGTTGGAAAGTGATCGAGGCGATATTTCCATCGTTAGAACGAGACGGGATAATGCGGGAGGGGAGATTAGCTTTGGCCGAATTCCCATCGATACAATTGCGGAATACAAGAAACGTTGATTTGGCCGATTTGATCTCGTCGAATGCGTCGGGACGCGAGATTTAACGACTTTTCCGGGAAGGGAAGAACGAGAGCAAAAATCGCAGCGGCAGTCAGTGACATAAAGTCGGTCGCTTTTTGCTGGAAGACCGGCTTGCTGTCTGGGCTAATTCTTATGCGATCGTAAATAACGTCGCGCATATATCAAAACTTACACCGACTTCCCATCCCAGAGTATCTCGCAATCGTCGCCACTTCTGCAACAATTCTATCTTATATCTTGCTTCTTCCTCTTCCCACCGTTTCATTCTCGTTCGTCAATCTTCCTTCTCTCTCTCTCTATCTGTGTGCGTGTCTCCTTCTTACCCTTCCATTTTCTACCTCGTCGGTTCTTGGTTTCATCCCAAGTCGGAGCCAAGCCACACTCTCTCCTCTTTCTCTCTCTGTCGTTCGGTGACAGAAGCTGCCAGAACCACTTCCAGCGGCCAGATTAAAGATACAATTCCACGATTCTATTAATTAAGAAAGTTAATTACGCCGGAATTCAATTTTCCTAATTGCACATCATCCAGAGTCCACCCCTTCCGCCCCTTCGTCTCGAGCTCTATTCTCGATATCTTCGTAACGTAATCTAGCTCGAAGGGCACTCGAACCCAGTCCGCCCTAAACTTTTCATCGTTCTTTCAACTCGTCGTACTTCCGTTCATTTTTTTCCCCCCCTCGTTTCGCTTCCGCTTTTCAACTTCGTTCTTGCGACATCGAACGCGACACGACTTCCATTCCTGCCCTCGAGTACCATCCACCCTCCAAGAGAACCATCCACCCTCTTCCACCCTCGTCGTTCGATCTTGATTGTTGATTTTCGATCTTCAGCAACCACCGAATTCCCCCCGTTTTCTCAGCTAATCTTCCGGAATCTCCTCGCCACTTTCAACTTGTCTCGCGAGAAGAGATTTTAAAATAACTCGCCAAACCGATGCGCTTTTGTCGCGTTACGAACGGTTGAGCAGTTTCGTTTCCGATTGCACTTGAAAAATCGTAGTCAAAAGCTACACTTTCGAAGAGAATACTCTTTCTCCCTGTCTAACACTGTTAGAAAATATACGAAGAAAAAATTGTACAACTAAAAAAGTTCATCGTGCAACGAGACACTCGCGTTCCAAGGTTCGCTCGATAGTTTATTCGTGGAAAATCACGATGGCATCGAGGCTCTATAACGCGTACGCTCGCGTCGATAATTTCTAATAATTGATCCTTGACGTCACGGGAGGGAGATATCGTCATTGACCTTAATAAGATTCGCACACGAGGACGGTTTAAGGCCAACAACACGGCAGGGCCTTGCGAGCCTTTAAGAGCATCACACAGATCTGGTTCACCAGAGACTGGCGCGGACGGCCTTATTGGGTCACTGCTGGTAGTGGTAATGGATCGTATAAATCAGCCATAAGTGGCCCGCTAAGCTAGCCCACCGAGCTTACCAAAGAACTGTAGATCACGCTGCCGCTGCTATCAGACGCCACGAATTAAATATAGAATGCAGTGATTAAAGAAAATTATTAAGGCCCGGGCAGCAATCCGTGCTAGTTGTTCCAACGATCCTCCTCGGGGAACAAGGGGAAGGTTTATCGCTTCCAATTATCGTGCGACCATTACACCGCTAATTCGTCCACCGATTTTACTCATCGTTTCCCGCCTGGAATAAATATAGCCTTTCCTCGACTCTATTCCCCCTGTATCCCACGTTAATTTCTTCCCTTCCACGATATTCTCGTTTCTCCTTCCTTCGATCGTCCACCGGTGATTTCGTCACCGACTCGATTCAAAGAGCCGGTGTTCTCAGAGAGAACCGATCAAACCGGTCGCGGTCCAACTTTTCCCCCAACTCGGCAAAATCGATTTGTTTAATGCGAAAGTCTGCTGTCTATTGTCACGCGGAGTTGGCGTTACGACTACGGAATCACAAATGATCTACAAGCGCGAAAAGTTGAGCAAGTGGCGCCGGTACAGGTCGGGGAAACTCTTGGAAATTGTCCCGTATCCTGACGCGTTCCAAAACTCCCAGATCCCTTTCTCTCCCTTCTTCGAGCGATACTCGCCCTCGTACTTTCGAAATGTTTTGGAAGTGATTAAACCGATCGATATTCAAACTTTGGGGGGCGAACACTTTCGCGATTGCGAGAGCGCGCAAAATAGGGAGAAGGGGTGGTTTCGGCTTTGCAACATTTACATTTCCGCTCGCCAATGAGAAAATTTCCAAGCCAGAAGATAATTGCCGCCTCTAGAAATTTCCCGGGAATATAAATAATTCATTTCATTTATTAGCCGTTGGACGATTTCGAACTTCTTTTAACCTCGACGTTGAAATCCCGAATATACGTTCGATTGGATTTTTTTTAATCCGATCTTCCTTGTCGCGAGAGATAGGCTTAGCACGCGATCTTTCTCCCTTTCTTCCTCCTCTTCTTCCTTTTTTTCTTTTTTTAATAACACAAGGACAGAAAATGAATTTTCCTGCTTCAATTCACCGAGGAAATTTAATAATATCGTAGGAAGACGAGGTTAAAGGTGAGGAACAGGAGGGGATAAGGAAGGGAAAGAGGGAAAGAAAGAGGAAGAGATGAAATTTGGAGCAGGTATAAACGGTAGCTTGGGGAGTCGTTAAGTATTAAACTCCCTGCTAACTTTAGCGCCATGTTGCACCAAGCGCGTTTTATATATATATATATATTTAAAAAATCTCGAAGTCGCCCATGAATCTTCATGCCGAGGCGACGTATCGGTGCATCGGGATCTCTGCAAGAAGAGGGGATAGAAAATAACGTTGAAACTTATTATTGTCTTTACTACTTTGTGAATCGCACGCCAACAAAAACGAACAAAGATTACGTTACTACGTTTATTACAAAGAGAGAGAGAAAGAGAAAGGGAGAATTGAAGCTCGAAATGAAATTGTTCTCGGCTCGATCGAATGCAGGAAAGAGATACGAGTTTTCTCTCTTTCGATCCGAATAGGAATTCTCAACGACCAAGATTCGACCAAGAGCCGGTGTCGGTGAACGGAGATCATCGATTAATGGCCGAGCAACCGAAAATCCCATCGATACCCTGCGCTACTCTAATTAAACGGTCAATTGGCCCTGTACCCTATCCGGCCAACCAATTAACCATCCTTGATACCTATCCTCGACAAAGGACGAGGAGCGGATCGGACGCTGATGTCCGGAATCCGTTCTGATCTTCTGGCCATGGGGTGCCAAGTAGAACAGACTGCTCGAATATCGAGGAAATTGTGTAAACCACGAGCCATAGGCTCTTGTACTGGGGACGTTTCCATCGACCGTGAACCGAATCGCGTTGACAAAGATTTATATCCTATTTTCCCCTTATCCCCCTTCCATCTTCTTCCATTTCGATTAAACGAACGAAGGAATTTCTCGCTACACTCGTTGCTCGAGCGTGCACAATAATTCGTGCGTGCGTCGATCCTCGAGTGGGGTTTATGGTAAGATCGAGGATCGATAAATTTTCGATTTTTATCTTATTCCTCTACGATACCTTCTCTTCAGAAAGACGTTTAACCTCGAATTGGACGATATGAATTGAAATATGGAGCAATATGGAGCAATATGGAGCATCGACTTTGAAGATTTTGCCGATTCAATATCAAAAGCGGCTCTCTATTGACCGAATTAATCATCCCTCCGGTGATATGAATTTCATGCGGGTATCTATAATAGCGAATTGCCAGATGCTATGTGTACGAGGTATGTAATACTCGACTTTAGGAATTAGCACCGATACTATGCGATCGATACGCGATTAATCACGATCGATCTTGGAAAGGAATTGCTGTCCTCTCTCGATAATCTAATATAATTGGAAGATGGAAAGTCGCCTCATCGGCGGGCAACTGCAGACAATTGTCGTTCGATAACTAATTCAACCCGTTAAATAATTCAACGGAGAACATAAAAATATCGAAAATAACATCATAAAAGAACTAAGAACATCCAAGAATGGAATCGGCATCAAAGAAATTTCCAACATGAACGGAAGGATCCTCGAAGTTCGCGAAACTGAAGAACACGAGAGAAAAAGAGAAGAACATCGAAATTTATTAGCGTCCAATGTACCCGATGTAACCTCGTTTCAAGCATTACGAAATGCTTCTATTTCCACCCACATTGCAAGATCGGATCCGTGTAATCGTAAGAGAACCGTTAAAAAAGAGTACCCTGTTCCCGAGTGAAAAAAGTATCAACATCTTGTCCCGCGATCGTAAAGAGCCGTTGTTAAGAACGGCTACCATTGCCTTAACTTCAACAAGCGAACAGCCATAATCGAATTCTTCTACGTCGTTGAAACCAACCAACTTTCTCATCGAACCTTTCTCGTCTAAACAGATCGTTTCAATACCAATAACGAAGATTCTCTTATCAAAATTACAAATATTTCCCGTTTAACCATCCCTCCTATTTCTTTCCTAACCTAAAATTCCTACGCTCCGTTCGTTTACATTCAAACAGGACAATTTTCCTTCCAAATCGTTTCGCGGCGGCGAGATATCCTCTCGTGATAATTTAATATCGCGACGTTAAACCGCGGGAACTCTCATCGCACATGGAACTCGACGTCTTATGAAATACATTTTGGCAACGTCAAGCTACGTTCTTGTAAGCACAGCTGAGCACGCGTACCCTCGCGCCATCTGCTCGCGGCACGTTCCTCGAATTTGCGTTACGGAACGTACCGTACGTAACATCTTTATTGCCTGTCACAGATCTTCGAATTTCCCCGCTTCACGCTCGAGAAAGAAAGAGAGAGAGAAAGAGAGAGAGAGTTTCGATCCGCGCGCGAAAAAAAAATATTCGTTTTTTTTAGCAAAGCGAGCAAAGCGCGTCAGAACACGCTCGAGCAATAATTATACACGCGTGTTATTTCCATCGCGTATTCGAGGGTAAAGAAGCAGCGAACCGATGGCTAAAGAGCGCGGTAATTAATGAAGACGTTAGCTCACTCCACGGGGTTCGGTGACGTAGAAAAAACCAATAATCCGATAGTCTCTCCGCGAGACGTTGATTTACGAGTGGCCAGTTTCATTACTCTTTCGTGCCGGCTAATACCGCCTATATACCTTTTCCTTTTTTCCCACCCCCTCCCTAGGGGGGCGAAAGAAAGAAGAGAGCGTAATCAGAAATCTATCTACGATATGCGCCGAAGCAAAAAACCGGGACCAAGGGTTTAAACTGAGAGAGATCGTTTTATTTCTGTTGCAGGGGAACGTACGGAAGCCATGCAACGTGACGCCGGATACATCTCTTCCGGATGTGACGTGAGCCACTGGGCCGCCGGGCTCCTACTTCCGTTCTCGTGGTTTCTAATACTCGCACGAAACAGCCAAACTTTCCTGCAATAGCGCACACTCCGACACAGTATTTCACGCGTGTTCCTCTCTCTCTCTCTCTCCCTATCTCTTCTATATTCTCTCTCTATATTCCACCAAAGCGACGGCGGATGGAGAAAGTACCTAGAAATTCGACCAACGATTATTAGATACGTAAGTTAGATATTAATAGGAATTATCGATAGGAGAGGGTAACGAGGCGCCATCCCACGTAACAGAATGCCGGTATACCAGAAGTTTTCATTTGAATTTCAGAGCGAATGTTCCATATATATATATATATATACACGCAAAGTGGTTTGCGGAAATATCGAAGGAAAGATCGATCTCGATTTTCTTTTTCCCCTCTTCCTTGTTTCCAAGAAATTTTACTTTTTATCGCGATACTTATTCTACCGCATTGTTCAACCGTTCAAGCAAATAACCGGGACAAGGTCGCGTATATGGAATAGAAGCGGTGATTTTGCAGATATCCGAATGGAATCGATTACGCGATAGAAACGAGAGAATTATTGAAATACCACGAAGCAGCACTTTGCGTGTACGTGTATATATACTTCAAAACTACGATGAATCGCGAATATATTTCTTCTAATCCAAGGTAAAATTCGATAATACTTGAATTTGCAAAACGGAGAAGCGATAGACGACTTAATCGGGATAATAATATTTTCGAAACTACTATCTTTTTCTATCTTCTTCTTTTAAATGTTGCCCAAGATCCCTGTGCACCTTCCCTTCAAGGGAATTATTAAAACGGATCCGAGAAAGTAATCCGGGGATAATTCATCGGAAAAACGGTAGTAGAAACGAGGTATCGAGATGGAGGAGGAACTGGTAAATTTATTTTTTACGTAAATAATTCAGAGAGCGAGCAGCCGCAATGGAGCGCTTGATCCCGAAACGGTGTACGCCTTCTTCGCGTGCTCTTACAATTCATGACGCTTCTTTGAGAGTCTCTCTCTCTCTCTCTCTCCAAGTCAATGGGATTAAAGTGGCCGAGTAACGTCAAAGGATGTACAAGTAATTCGATATCCTATATATCTTGACTCCGATGTCGATGCCTCCCCCGGCATTTCTAGGGAACGGCGTTAATGAAAGATTTTTCCTCCATTCCGTAACTCGATTCTCCACGACGACAAAAATAACCGTTTGCGATACTTTGCCATGGTCGCATGGATAATTGGACCTACTACTACTCGCCAGTCAAACCGATTAACTTCAACTATTTTTTTTTTTTTTATGGCAATTCATAGAGAGTGCGCGACTTTTGCCCATCTCTTCGGAAAATAGATTTATCTGGATGAAAGTTGATCGCTGCCTCGTTACCTTCCTTAATCTTCCTTAAGATTAATTTATCAGCGTACCTTTAACGATGGTATTAAACGATGGTCTTAAATACGCACAATTAGCGCCACGATCAAGATACTATTTATTGTTAACGATACACCCTAAGTAGAAGTTCAATCATCGTCATCACCCAAACGAGCAAACGTCTAAGCTTTCTCGCGATTTTCCAACGAAAAGAAAGAAAAAAAAGAAAGGAAAAATATTTATACCTTTGGAACATTATTAAACGAGCTTATAGCACGATATATCTCTAAAAAATAAAATCTTCTCGAATCGCACAATCCTGCTCTTTATTTTAATTATACACCATACCCCGAGACGAACCCTCTCCCCCGTCGAATCCAAATAAACACGACGAGAAGACGGAGATTAACTTTGAAGCAAAAATTCGAGAGGTGAGTAAGCCCTCCCTCTCCCCTTCAACGATTCGAAACGAGCGAAGGGAACATCTCGATGTTCGGATCCTCGCCGCTCAAAGCTTGAAAAATCGTTTCACGGTTCACGGATTTTCACCGTTCCCGAATACTTTGATGCGTTATGAATTACAAATAACCCTGGGACCGTGGTTCGCGCAAACGACGGGGTGACGAACAGATTAAATATTTGATCGTCCGGGGTGAATTGCGAGCGCGGAGTGGCGAAGGGGGATGGGGAAACGCGCCACCACCACCCTCGGTCTGTTTTTTTTTACCCTCGGTCAAATACGCGCGTGTCGACTCGTTGTGTAACCCTGGTCCGGTGCCTGGTTTTACACCCCTCGTCCTTTTCACGACACCCTTGCTACTTAACAATGTCCCCGTGACGTTTCAACACGCATTCTTCAACACGCGAGCCGGCCTCTGAATACTAATAAAACGGTGGCGCCGTCTCGAGTATTATGGATCGCTCGTGTCAAAGCTGAATGCCTGGAATAAACGACTTGGACGGTAATAAATCGCGTTTAATTAGTCCAACGAGTGGGCGTATAATTTCTTTTTGGGTAGCGGGGTGAAATTTTACGGCGACGAAACGAAACGTTGGAGGGAGGAGGGAGAAAAACGAACCACGGTAGTCTTCTTATGTTAATTTAAAAAAAATCTTCCATTAATCACGAACATTCCTTTCTTCGAGTATTGTAATTTTGGGAACAAATTGTTAATTTAACTTCGTAAAGTGTATTGTCGACGATCGGGACGAGATGTATTTCTATAAGCAAATTCGATTGTTATAACTGTAAAAGATCGCTGGATACGATTTTCCTAACATTCGTTTTTCGTTCCTCCCCTAATCATCTTACGAAGATCTTTCTTATATAGTTTCTTATATAGATCTTATATAGTTAAATTAAACAAAAATTAGGGTGTTGGAGTATTTTTCCAGAATTTTCTTGAACATTTTCTTCCAACCGACCGCAAACTTCCTCTATCCTAGTTTAGTCGGTACGAAGTAACAATAAAACCGGTTTGCTTGGGGGGATGTTAGAGAAACGAATTTGTTGAAGTCAGGCAAAAAGTTTGCTCGGTCGTCTTGCACAGGCCAGTGACACTGGAGAGGATGGGGATGGTGAAATGGGGTATTCGGGGGTGGTACAGAGTTGGGGTTGAACCTGGATGACAAGGCTCACGACCGGAAACAGTTACCACCACCACCACTACAAGCGGCGTGGGCTACTTCGACTACACCCACCATCGACGCTGTCCGAACTTGAAAAATAATTCAGCACGCAGTAATGTCCTGAATATAAAATTTCTCGGAGAACCAGCCAATTTCGAGGCGGAAAGGGTGGATCCCAGCTTCCGGCGAATTTTCATTTATAAATTCCGAAAACTTCAAGTCGGATCTCACATAAAATTGCTTCGGGCACGGAGGGGCACAGATGGGAGAGTAGGGGGTGAGTACGGCTCTTTCGAATGAATCAGCGAGGAGAAGCGAGATCTCTTTCGAGAGATTTAACTTTCGAGAGAGGTTAAATAAATGGTCTATAATAATCACCTGTCCCGTTTAAATCTTTCACGCATTGAACCAATGCCCGTGCGAAATTATATCGTCGATATTAGGGATTTAATCGCTCGAATTAATTCGTTTCGCGTCGCCTTTCATCCGATAAAAAACGAAATCCACTCGATAATTATTCGCAGAGAGAGATATATATATATCATGATTGTCCGGAGAAAGTTAAATTTCTTCGAAAATATGACTTTTCTTTCTCAATCGTAATTACCCTATGGACTGGGGCTCGCTATGGATCGTACTCGAAGAGTATCCGTTTTAAAACGACACGAGGGTAAGGATAAAATAACGTTAAATTTACGACTGGGGTCGTGAATCAACATGCTTTATGATTGTTCGGGTTTGCGGATGATAAAGGGAGAGAGAGCGGAGGTGGTAGGTAGACCATAGAGGGCTGGAACGAAGGCTCGGCGCGATTCGAAGAGCGGCGAGGGTGGCTGGGTGAAAATTGGAAAACTGCATTGTCCGGCCGTTCCACTCCTGCGGGACACATTCGTTAGCGGCATCGTCCACCGGCAATAAATTTCGCGTATCTTCCGCATTCCCGTCTTTCACTCTTGCTCAAATTAAAGATCATCCCGATCAAAGCAAATACGTACAATAACAACGGGATGTTGATCCGTTCGTTTTTCTTTTTTATAAAACATTTTATAAAAATTGGATCGCACAAGATCCAATCGGATCCAATGTTTTCGGAATTTTTCGCAAAATGTGTGAAACGAACGTAAATAGACGATAAAATAGAGGATAAAATTTTGTCGAGGTTATTGTTCGGCGGATGAGAACATTACAAGGAACTGATAACGCGTGTAATTAATTTTCTCTCTCTCTCTCTCTCTCTCTCGTACGGGCGGGTAAATTTTCGATGTGTGTAATTCGCGAATCGGGAGGGAGAAATGACAGTTAATTTTCACCGTCATTTGCCTTGTTACCTGATAAACGAACGAGGGAGGGAGAGGATTGTGTTTCCTATAAAAAATGTTTGTAGTCTTGCTGTGTTGACGCACGATTCAATTTCGCCGTAACGAATAAACAGCGACAAACGAATGCTCTCTTTCCCATCGAACGACTACCCCCCCGCATCCCTCTCCCATTCATCCGAAATTCGATGGATCCGCGTGAATAGGTAGGAAAAACTGGGCCGATTTAAACCCCACTGGCGGTGCACTCCCAAATTTGGTTAAGTGACGCGATTTCGATAAAAATTCAATTTACCGTAGTAATCTGCCGTGGTATCGACGTGTATCGATATTTCCATCAAAAATCGACAGGAATATTGTCCGTCTTGAAATTCGTGTCAACCGGACGATTTGTCGGTTATTATTCAAAGGACAATAACAAATTTCAAGCGCAATTTTAAATTTTTAAAAGCTCCAAAAAAGCTCTCTCTCTCTCTCTCTCTCTCTCTCTCTCTCTCTCTCTCTTTTCTTTTTTAAATCAGTAAGAAAATTTAAGGATTTGTAACGGGTCCGTCGTCGATAGTCGATTCCTCGAGAAGAGGAAGAAAACGAGAATTACTTGGCCAATAAAAGGGCCAATAAGGCCATCTTGGACCGTTAACTCGCGATTCCGTTTTACCGTGTAACGAATAGCCAGATTCGAAACGCTTGCACCTCTGCCATCCCTTGCGCCCTCCAATCGCACGGCGAAAAGCCGGAATTGCTCTCGACTATCGAAAAACAATTAAACTGGTAAAATATCGACAAACAAAGCTCGATGGGTGGCGGCTGATATTTTATCACTCGTAATTCACAGTCGTTCACATCGTTCGTTTAAACTTTCTCCACTGGATTATTACGAAATATTTAACGAGATATCAATCGGTTCTAATGTATCCGATCATTTCTCTTCTCGATCGAGGTGCGATTCGAATCGAAATCCTATTCATATTCTTTTTCTCGACGAGGAGGGGACGGTTTTCAATGGACGAAATTGGACAGGGATGCGTTGCGTCGAACGTTCGTACGTAATCAAGAGAGATTAAACGGATGCGAAATCGGTGAAACGATCGTTCGAAAGGTTGTGATCGTGGTGGATCTATCGAAAGACGACAAGTACGATTTCAGCTACGTTTTTCTCTGACCGCATTGTGTAAAATTGATCCTTCCACGCGGTGTTCAACAATCTCTCTCTCTCTTCGTTTTTTTTTTTCATTTTCTCTCCTCTTCCTTTTTCCCCCTTTTTTTCCGTCGGATGTCCGATCCTCCTGTTTAGTTGGCGCGTGCACACGCCTCACCCATCCCCCAATGTCGAGAGTTTCCACGCGTGGAAATTACCTCGTGTCCCGACTTCCATCGCGTGTCGGACCAATGGAAAACGAACACCGGCACCAGAGACTTCCGAACTGGACACGAATCGTTTTCAACTTTCGTCGAGAGTTAACCAACGAATCGGACAATGCTTTTCAACCAACAGCAACAAATGTAAATAAAAATCATCTAAAACGGGTTTCTCTTTCTCACGCGTAATTATTATTATTATTATTATTATTATTATTATTATTATTAATTAATAAGACCAACTTATCCGTATCGTCGCAGATTTCTTCCTTCCTCCTGTAAGTCTACAACGAGTCTCGAACAGCCCGTAATCTATAACAAAAGAAGGTGAAAGTGAGAGACGGGTAGCTAAAAGGGTGTAGAGAAAAGAAAAAGATAATTCCTGGGACTGGGAACGGGGACAGAAAAACGTCGAGGGACCGTGGAAAAGGTGAAACGAAGAAAGGGAAGTTTGGAAGGGGGGAAGAGGAGGGATGAGGCACGAGCCCGCAACACCACCACCGTGTTTCTTCCCTCCTTTTTTTTTTTCTTTTTCTTTTTCTTGTTCGACGATTCGGGGATGGGTTAGACAGGATCGTGATTGTATCGAATCCTGGAGTACCTGAGACCTGCACGTCGAATGTTCACGCCGCGAGTAACGCCGAGAGACACTTCGGGGGACCGGTCGATTGTTTTTCGGCGACGGGCAAAATTGATTACTCCGGTATCTGGGGAAATATGACGTAATGGTGCTTTGTCGTAAGCGTTTATTATCCGGCTGTCCTCTTCCTCTTTTGTATATATCTTTCTTTTTTTTTCCTCTTGTCCCTCCCCCTCCTCCTTCACCTCCTCTTCACCGCGCGAAACCAGACAGTAAGCTTGAGAGATTGAATCTGAAAATGTTGCGGAGAGGAGAATTTGACATTTGCGAGATTAAGTGATACTTCTTGCGGTCGCGTTGCCATTGACGATGATAAATCATCGGTTCGAATTTTCGAACGATGGCCCCTCGTATCGCTGGAATTTTTAGGTTGAGTACCATCGATCAACCTTTCTTTTTTCCACCCTTCGGCTGGCTCTGCTCTCTTTCTCTCCTCTTTTTTTTTCTTCTTCTATTCTCTTTCCCCTGCTCTTTTTTAAATCGTCGATGCTGTTTGGTAACCGTTCGCCGTGCTACTCGCCGTGCAAACAACAAACTCGTTTCCATCGTTGCAGCGAGAAATTGCGTCGAACGGTGTGCAAACGCTTGAGTAATTTGCGTATCGCTTCAGCTCGGAGTAACTTCGATAAGGAATGTAGTTTAAAAAAAAAAAAAGAAAAAAAAAGAGTAGAAAAAGAAGAGAGAGAAATAGAATAAATTCGTCGTTAGTTGGTAAGATGGAAAAACGAGGGAGGAAACGAGGGAGAGAACAAAGGAGAGAAAAGAATTAAAAAAGAAAAGAAAAAAAAGGAAGAATGCCGAGTAACTGCACAACTGTGATGCTGTGTGATACAGGTGGAAACGAACGTGAGATAGAGTCGTTTTATATCATCATATTACATTTATTGAAACAGTATTCACGTCGATGAATATCTTTACAGTATAATAAGTCTGTACTCGTTTTGCCGCATTTTACCTCTGCCACTTTTTTGATTCATGCTTGACGTTCCTCTATAACACGGTACATTATCGATTATGAATTTTTTTTTTTTCCCTTTATTCTTTATGTACAATGCGATCTAGGCTTAACTATATAAATTGTGCAACATTTCGTAATTATGCGAGTCGCGGATATCGATTATCTAGTGACACAATTAACGTGTAACGTCCCCTCTCGATATTTTTCTGCTTCTTTTCTTTGATTATCAGCGATTGACGCGTGTTTCGAGTGAGCTTTATCGTTTTTTGTCTTTTTCTTTCTTTTTTCTTTTTTTTCGTTTTTTTTTCTTTTATCTCGAACGCGAGATCATTATCGATATTACGTGAAATGATGACATTCAGAGTCTCTTATGCGTAACATCGAACCTAGATCGTTATTATAACCGAACATCATTTCAAAGGAACGAGACTCGAAGATGACGAGATTCGAAACAAAGTATATTTAAGTATATTTAAAAATCGATGAAGAAAAAGATTTTTTATTATTATTATTTTTTAATTTTTTTTTTTTTTTTTTTAATCAATAACGACGATTCTCCCTTTCTTGTTCCAACATTATTTAAATCGATCAATCTGCCGAAAACGTTAAATCTCTCTGAATAATATCATACACGAATAACATTCCAAATCTGAATCTATCCGATCGATTTTGATTTCTCGTTAGATCATACTTTTTCACGTATCATCTCTTTTTTTTCTGTTTTTTTTCTTTTTTTTTTTTTTTTTCTTTTTTCTTTTACTTCAAACAACCGCACTTTAACGCTATCCCTCACGCTTCAACTTCAAAATATTGTCCTCTCACAACGACATAAATTACCGTATAAACTATACAAGAAGGAATAATATATTATATATCGCGAACCTTCCCTTTCTCGCCTCTCCGTGTTGTAAAATCCGTGCAACGTAACACAGTGAATTGCAATTTCTGGCAGTTTCTGGCAGTTTCTTGTTTTACATCATGTATATGCACCAGACTCTTTGGCCACGTGGTACAACGTTATAAAAAATCTATTTAAACCTATGATTAAATCGCGTCTTAACTCGCTCTCTACATCGTTATGATATCGTTTTCCGTTTACTCGTTTACATTATTTATCCGTAATAAATCTACTAATTAAAGTCACTACCGTCTCGTGTCTTTAGAAGATCGCGCGTGTTATCTTCACGACGACAAATATTCCGGAAGGAAGAAGGTTGACGAATCGACGGACGAAAAAAGAAAAAAAAAATCGATCGACTTCCAACGAAAATTATTTACTCTCGAGTTGAAATTCAATCTCAAAAAATTTCGATGATTATTCGATTATCAGAGATTTTTATCTGTATTCTTCGAAACACGAAACAGAACGTTTGTTTCTCGTTCGCGGATATCTATTAACAGATACTCTTAATCGTACATTTACATTATCCTCGTATTCTTATCTAAATACGAGCCCTATGCGCGTTCGTAGAATTCGTAATTCCTACGATAAGGTAAATTCCTTCTCGCGGATTAACGTGATTGCATCGTTTTGATTTAGACGTTGAACCGAACGAGCGACGAATCGATCGTTCGCCAATAGAATTCGATTCGAAATTTTGCGGAAGAAAACGATGTTTTGTCCACTGAAAAAAAGAGAGAGAGAAAAAAAAAGAAACAGGCACCGATTAAACAATCACGTTCCCTGGAAACAGAAGTGTGAGCAGTTATCGTGAGCAACAACGAATCGACATCGCTTTGTCGTCCCTCGTTCACCAACAATTCTCTCTCTCTCAAACAAACCAGAAACATATCGAGCGCGACTGATATCGATGACAATTTATCCTTCCTAAAAAAAGAAAAAAGGAGAAATTACGCGTCGATGAAAGAAAAAGAATATCCGTATCTGTATATCGATCGAGAATCCTCTCGCTGGAAACTGTCGGGAACTCGTCCTCGCGAAATTACAGTAAATTCCGGAGGCCGACCAATCGGATCTGGGCAAACTCCGACCGATCTAATCCCGTGATCAACGATAACACGGAAAGTTTCATACTTTAAACGTTCGAGACGGAAATCGAAATAGTTCCTTTATGTACATACGTTGCCCAGATCCGCGATTCCCGTAATTCTCGATCACGTTTTCTCACTGTACAAACGAGGTCGCGACGAAATCGCTATTATATCGAACGGTCCTTCTTTCTTCTTCTTCTTTTTCTTCTTCTTCCTTTTTTATATATATATACAAAGAAACTTACGCTACGTACTCGATATACACGATCTCGGACAATTAATCGTCCCATCAATCAATCGTCGGATCGTATATAATTTCTGATCTCGAGAAGTCCGTTAGACGAGCTGTTCACTAGTATCTCGAAGCCGCTTTTTGATTAAACACGCTTTGGACACACTCGTTCATCGATCGCATCCGATCTTCAGAGTCAGTCTCGCATCTCTCGGAATCCTTTAATCGAATTCTTTGTCGTTTTTTTATCCGAGTTTCGCAGAGGTATACAAATACGAACCTTTTGTTATTTTTTCTCTCTCTCTCTCTCTCTCTCCCATCTTTTCTTCACTCGCGAGTCACACATCCTCCCTCCCCACACACGATGGCCGATGAAAAATTGCTAAAGAAATATAAACGTATGTGGAATAGTTTATGACGTGGAATGAAAATTTACGGTAAAAACGTACGTGTGCAAAGTCGAGCTCCACTTTCCGTGTCACTGCGTTCACCACCACTGCGTCCAGATCCACTGCACTTTGTTCCAACCCCTAAATTCCTTCTTCTCCCTCCCTCCTGTCCCCCGTCCCTCCTCCCATTTAAAAACCACCCCGATGATTTCGCAGCGTTGGCAGCACCGCTAAGTCACGTTTCTATTCTCGCAACGTGATTTCCGTACGCTTTCCTCTAAAGCAGAGAGGCGCGGCCTTCTCCTTCGTTCGCGCTTTTTACCTTTGAACAACAACCATCAACCCCTCCTCCTCCTCCTCCTCCTCTTCCTCCTTCCTTCGGCTACCGTCTCACCGGTTCACGAAACGAGCTCGACCAGCCCGTGGCTTCGAAGTCGCACGATTCACAAGCACGATACCGCTCACCTCAGCAGGTTCGAGATCACCAGAGTAAGGGTCGCCGATAAAATGGTGGGCGCGACGCCGCAACTTCCGCCGTGTTGCATGGCCGCTGGATGTTCCCCTGCAACAGAAATCATCAATCCGCTGTCAGTCGATATCGATTTAACCAATTAAACGCACACTTCAACGATCAATAGCGAAGCGGATCAACAGATTCCTTATATCGGTCCTCGTCTACGACATTTCCTCTGCTCTAGATATCTATTATCTCGCGGGAAAGGAAGGGTAGACGAAAGGTAACGAGAAGTAGCGATGAGAAACGACGAGAGGAGACGTATCGAGAGCGGAAAGCGCGAGAGCCAGCAGCGGTTCAACGTTAATCACCGACTATCCCCCTCGACTCTATCGACTATTCCCCGATTTCCATACATACATTTCACATATCCAGACAAATGTTAACGGTGTATCGCGTCGGATGAGCATAGGCCGGCTGGTAATAAAGATAATCAGGAGCGGTGGCGGGCAGCAAGCAACCCTGCCGATTACCGCCGGTTACTTCTCGCGTGTATCGCGTCCCTTCGCGATTTACGATCGAGTGGAAAATCTCGCTCGCCCGGTTTCGAAGGCAGAGCTTGCGGGGGCGGCAGAGCGCAGCGACGGCGAGGAACAGCGAAATCGGCAGCGTTCGAAACGAAAAACGGCGCCGTTCGTCGTCGGCCTCCCTCGGCCTCGACCCGCCCGCGTAATTGCGTTAATGCGCGGATAGTGCGCGCCAACACCACGGATAATCCTCGCGGCTGTGCGCGCCGGTTTATCGCGAAATAATTGAAATTTGCGGTCAATTTTGCCGAGTAATCAGCCGTGTTTGAAATAACGTCGATGCCGCGCCGCTGCCCCTCCCTCCCGCGCACGGGAGGGGCCCGATTGTAAATTAATTATGCAGACGAACTGCGCGGCATTAATTTTCATCCGTTATGCCGCGAATCGTCGGGCCGCTGCTGCGAGGGGATCGATTTCGATGGCGTGTCAATGGGGGTGTAGATGAAATCCTGTATCGGCGGCCGGATGTCGCGCATCGTCTTTGTGCGAGGAGCGCACGAAAGTAAGCTCGATTGAAATTCCATCGATAGGACGGCGGCACGGTTGATAATCTTGACGCGTATAATTAATACCGCGTTGATTACCAGTTCATTGTCGGTCGATTATGGTGGAGAGGGATCGCGCGGCTCCGATTCTCGTTTCGAAACAACCCGATCCGGCGATGAATCCAATGTGACACGTTCGATACGGATTTGATTAGAAGATTCTTTCACGCGTTCGAGAATAAAGTTTTGAAAAATCTTCCCTACATGTTGCATGCGCTCGTTCAGTACGAGTGTTTGTTTCTTTTTTCTTTCTGTTAGCAGCCAATTGAATACTTTTCACCACCGTTTTTCGGTAATTATCGAAAACCGATAAAGGGAGGGAACAACTCCGTTCGATTCTTGCCACGATCTCGAATGTGTTTAACTAAAATTACAATTTCGAATTTGGACCGAAGTTCGTCCGTAGCTTCATTCGTTCGCAACATCGATTCCACTTCCCCGACTGCACCGACCTTCTCCTCCTCCTCCTCCACCTTCGCTCGTAATTTTCATAGAACCCGGTCGATCGGGAGGGAGAGGGGGCGGCAATGAGCCGTACACAACGAGGCGAGTGAGTCGTCAAGTGTAGTGACGTGTTTCAATCCAGAGACTTTCTACGCGGATGCGCGGCTTGCACGGGGCGCGGTGATTGACAGGCTGGATTGGTGAAGTTGCCGCGCAAGATATTGCATGTGTTATCGCGAGTGTTGCCGGCTGACAATAGATCAAAACCAAGTGAGGAACGCGCGAGGAAGGGGTGGGCCGAGTACTTGCGCGCGGCCCCAATATACGAGCCTGTCAAACTTTATGACGAGGGATTTCGATGCTTGATGAATGAACAGGCCCCCTTCCCGTCCCTTTTCCGCCTCCCCCGCACAACCTTCTCCGCCACTCCGCTCGCCACCATTCAACTTCGCATCCCGCGATACGCGAGGGCGGCCATTGTCGGGGAATTTGTCCAACAATCGCGGTGCAAAGGGGGCGGCGATAGATACATCTTCGACGTCCAGCCTCCAGGGAGGGATGGGACGAGTGGGTGGACAACGGTTCCATGATTTTCAAAGTGAACGATTCGTAACCGCGTGCATATCGATGGGGATAAAATCGAGGGATGGTTCGTGGATTTCGATTCGTTTCTGCGATCGTGCGCGAAGGGAGGATCGTAAACCATGAAATTTTCGATAGTCATCGCGGGATCGGAAGGATAACGCTTCTTGGAGAGAAAAAATTCCCGGCTCTCTTCGACGATCGTTCCGACCCAAACGTGGTAGTCATCCCTTCGACTCGTAAACGTTCCATTTGCTACGATAATGTGGAATTAATTAGAACCGTTTCTCTGCTCGTGAAAGTAACGAGCGATCAAAGAGGACGAAAGGGAAGAGAGATGCAAATCCGTGTAAAAGCTTTCACAAAAGTGCGTGAAGTAAATATAAAATTCGTTAAGAATTTTTTTAAGAAGCATCACATTTTAACGATCTCGTTTCCTTTCGATGAACGGTAATGCTTCTTTAATGGCAGATATGACGAGACGTTTTCGAAAGGAATCGCGTTAAAATGCTCCCGATTTAAGAAATGTCACCCGATTTTTCACGCGATTCTACTCCTTAAATGCGTTTGCTCGCGACGTTTATGGAGGAGCGTGTACATGACGGAGCCTCTAACGCGCTACGTTTGAACGACTCTGCGTTAAATCTCGGAGAGGAAAAAGAAAACAGAGAGAGAGAGAGACAGACAGACAGACAGACAGACAGAGAAAAAAATACGAAGCACGCCTAAAAACGAGCGCATATCGACGCCACACGTTGAGAAACTAGATCTATATATATATATATATATATAGGTTTAAAACAGATAGCATTCCGGTTGGATATAAAAATAAATCGACGGAATAAAATTTCTCTGAATCCGGATGAAACGCGAACCAATAAACGAGCAGGCAAGAGGGTGAGTTTCGATTCTATGCGCAAATTTCCTGGATGAAACGCACTATTTTTTTTCCTTTTTTTTTAATACTTTTTTCACGGATATATATATATATAATATTCTAAACCGTGTATTTCATCAAACCCTTCGCTCGTAATCGGTTTAATAATAATTAATCGAAATAATTCCACGTTGTAATAATTGAATGGATTATTAACCGAATTTGCTAATTTCGTTATTAATAAATTACAATGTATTTCATACGGAAATACAGAATGCGTTGAATTCGTAACCTAATTCGTAATTTAAAATCGATACGCGTTTAATGTCGGACAAGACGGCGTTCGAACGAGATCAAAGAGAATCGAGGGGAAAGGAGAACAAAAACAAGAAAAAAAAAAAAGAATTTTTGTTCTTTAGACATTCCTTCTTAAAGGATAAACAGCGTTACAAGAAGAAGAGTACGGATCAATATTAAGAAACTTGTGTGTCACGGCGCAGCTACGTCTAGGCGCAAGACTGATCGTCGCTCTCGAGTCCCGAAGAAATTAAGTTAAGCCATGACGGAGCTGGGACCCGTGAGGGGGATGAGAGAAGGAGAGGATGAGTTGGGTCGGTCGAACGAGAGTTGAGGGAATAAAAAGGGCTCTTACCATTCAGCACGTGGACCATTACGCTGGCTGGATTCGCGTTGCTGGGAATGCAGGTGTAATTTCCGCTGTCGGTCAATCTGGCTTGTGTCACCAGAAGTCTGCTCGTCGTGCCGCTTTCCGTCTTCTCCGTCTCCAAGGAAACCCCGCCCCTACGGTGAACGCTGAATTATCAAAGATACTTTGCTTCTGTTCACCGCACACACACACACGCGCGTTGTATAATTACGTTCGTTAAGGAAACTTAACTGTCTCTAAAGGTGTGCAGCAACCACCAACTGCCGATTTGCTGCTCGTTTTGCTTGCCGTCGCGAGATGCATCGACACGCGTCCCCGCGACTCGACTCGACTCGAAGGGAACAAACCTTTCCAGTTTTTCCTCTCATCCGTTTCCATACAGATTCGCGAGACAAAAAAAATCATCTTCCAACCGATTGGAGATGCTCGAATTATAATAAAATATCCTTCGAGATAAACGGGATCTGTACGATTCCTCTAGTTTTTCGCCGTGGTGGAAAAAGATGGAAGCGATGGGAGGGTGCATCACGTTCGATGCATCTCTTTCTCACAAGGCGCACCAGCGATAATCGTAACGCGAGGCAATCGAACGGAAGGGAATAAGTTTCTCTCGCCTCTTCTGCCTACCTCGCTCGCCCCCCGCCCTTCCCCCCAGTTGGCGAGGTCGCGCGTGAAATAGCGGGGCGGGAGCGAGGGGCGAGGGGACATTTACGGGGAGAACTCGAGAACTTGATTCTCGTGGCTTGTACCTGGGACTGTCGAAATCCACCACATCTCCTCCGTGATGCCACGAAACGCTGCTGGGCGGTGTACTTTGCACATTAACGGTGCACGTGAGGCTTATCGTGCTACCCTTCTTCACGTAGACGTCTTCCGGACCCACGATTTTCGCCTGAGCGGCTGCAACACACATCGGAAATCGACCGTTTAAACATTCCGCTCTCGATCCCGTTTATAAATTTCGTTTATTCGCTCTCTCTCTCTCCCTCTTTCAATAATCTCTGCACTTCGTTTTTTAACTCTCTGTCTCGTGAATCTTTTAAAAGCAGATTCCTCTTAAAAATCTTTTTTTTCCCCCGATGAAGAAACGAATTCGATACGCGGCTCGATATTTGAAACTGGCGGTACGTACGTACGTACGTGTGGCTTTCGTGTAAAGAGGCTCGATATATTCCACGTGTTTCTCGCGTGAACGTGTTTAGCGGCTACGTGGTAATTAGTGTAATGGACGTATTAACTAGTAAATCACGCGTCTATTTATGGAAACGTCGTCATTTAGAATTTCATGAAATTATTTCGAAAACCGATCTGGTATAATGGCGCGTAATCGGTTTCGTATTATAAGATCCGGTATCAAATTGCGGCGAATATAAACTTAAATTCGGTGTTTGCGTGTGCGTGGGTGCACGTGTGTATGTAATACCGTATGCAAATGCCGGCGGCCGAGTATCCGCCAAGTTGGTGGCTGTGCTCGTGACTAACATTCGAAACGAATTTCGAGCAAGTTTTAATGGAACTTGGAGGCTCGAGGCCGGGCGAAAACGAAAATAAAAGGAAAAAACCGTCCAAGTCGAAACTTACGTTGTTGCCGTGAATATTTTAATTGCCACGGAAGTGGGGCTAGAACAAGCTGAATCAGGCTTTGTGTACGTAAAGCGCGTTCATCGAAAGTAAATATTAATCACGTTGCCGTATTCTGTGAATTGAAATTTCTAAGAAGTTTACTTAACAAAAACGAAACGAAACAAAACGAAACAAAGTATTCTGATAACGTAACCTGCTATTTCTATCTAAGTAATTTCGAATGTTATATTTTCCGTATAATAAAAATTAAATCAACTTTTTCATCGCGTTCGAATAGGAAAGTTATTTTATTCTCATACGAATTTTGTTTCTCTGGTATTTTATCGATGGTTTCGCCGTAAGTAAGAAAAATTAGAAGAAACCATGATTATATACCGAGAATGGAAAAACATTATATTCTTCGTCGAGAAAATTTTTTTTCTTCATTCTACACTAATTCTCTATTCTTTATTTATAACAAATTATCAGAATACTTGACGATTCTGTTAAAAACAATAATGTTCTTATATTTCAACCACTGGTAGCTGTTACAATTTCTACTGTAGTTTTTGACAATGAATCGAGACCATGCCAAATGCCACGCGAAATACCATTCGTGCCATGATAAATGCACCAAACCTCTCCATTTATATGCTTTTTCTCTCGATGCAATCTCGCATTCTTCGAAATGGGCCACGATTTATCTCGAAACAGAAAAAAAAAAAAAAAAAATCTACTATCTTGCCATTCGATAAAATCAAAATAAATCACTCACTTCCACGGTACATTCTTCAAAAAGATTAAAAAAGAAAGAGAGAAAGAAAGGAAGGAAAAAAAAAACAAAAATGTAAAGAAAAGAAAAGAAGACAAACACACACACACACATACACGCATATATATATCTTCATCTTCGCAGTAGTTAAACTAGAAACGATCAAACACCAAAGCAGAAGCACAAGGGAGCGTAACTTTGAACATCCACCGCGAGGCAGGTCGAGCACGCGCCCTCTAATCTCTTTCGTGTATCTCTCGGTTGCATTAGAAACTTCGTCAGACCCGATTATATTCCAGGATTAATAATTTAGAGGCAATTAGAAAACGCGTGTCGTTGCATACGTGGCTGGATTCCGCTCCGGTCTCGAGCGACGTTCAACGAAAATGGATCCCCCCTCCCCCTCTGGCCGGTTAAAGTCAGCTCGACCAACCCTAGTAAAACAAAACCATCCAGATTGGGAAAAGGGGGAGGGGATGGATTGAATTAATTAACGTTAAACTGAGGGAGTGGACGAGAACATGCATCGATAGAGCACGAGCCGAGCTATACACAGCATGCTGGGCCACACACACACACACACAGAAAGAGAGAGAATAGATACATAGAAAGACAGGCACATAGGGTTGATCTACACACTTGGTCGCAATAAAACGTCTATAGCAGCAAGTTCAACAGCTCGGAAAAGGAATTCTGTTCTTGCGTGATTCTCTAACCTGAGTTGAACGTCCGGTGAATGGCGTTCGGTGTGGTGGTGGCGGGGACAGGGGCACTTTCTGGAACGGGAGGACAGAAAAGATATCGAGTTAATCGATTTCGTCGAGAGATCTACCGCTTTGGGTGGGCTTTGGGGGGAACTCGCGACCGAAACCATCGCGATATAGATTACTCCATTCGCCTCTTCTCCCCGAGTGTGTATGCACCACATATATATCGCATAGTATCGCGTACGCGTGTGTTCATCGTTGTTCATTCATGCCGTCCATTCGTATCGCTTCCCTTTTTCTTTCCGGATCTCCAGTCACGGATCGTCGTTTTCTTCCGTCGCGATAACAGGTTCGCGGCTCTTTTAGAATGTACGCGCATTTATCTTGGCCCACTGCTACGTGAATCCAACGCGGGGGAAAAGTTTGTTTCTCCTCTCTCCTCGGTTTGTCGAGTCTCGGGGAATGATATATCGCGCGCATAACCCGCGCCAACCTGTATCGATTCGAATAAGGGGAGGAGGGAAATTCTCCTCTCTCTCTCTCTCGAGCTTCGATCGATTCTTGGGCCAATTTTAATTGCAAGATTGTCGTAGAAAAAAGAAGAATCGACGAGCTCGACGTGGTTGATATGTACACGTAGGGGCAAGTGCACGCTACGAACGTAATTAATGAACAACGATGTTCGTGCACGCAGAGGATCCTTCGGAATCACGTGATTCGCGGAAACAGCTCACGTGACGATGCTCGTGAAGAAGTTATCTAATTACTCGACTATCTCGTCTAGTCCGGAACTTCCCCTGTCGGATCTCGCGTCCGGACTTGCCGATCGAGAATGAATTATTCGCGGAAGGGGAAAAAGAAAAGAACTCCGATCGAATTCGTTCAAATTATTCGCCAAATTACTGGGCGCGCAACAAACGATTCATCGTTGAATTATTATTCAGGATATCATCCCGATATCATTATCCCGCTATTTCCAATTGAGAATTTTACGCGCGGACATCGGTACTACATTGTTACATTCGTTACAAATCATCACTCGCGTGATTAATCGCGGCGAAGCAATCGTTACAAAGAGCTAAATAATCGTTACGCGGGGTGGTGGTAATGAATTTCGACGAACGGTGACAAACAGGCGTGGAAATAGAGAGAGAGAAAAAAAGGTATGAAACTTGACTCGCGATAGAATTAATCGATTCGATAATGAAACGAATATCGACAAATCGAAAAAGGTATCTACGAAAAAGTGAACGAAGAGGAGAGGGGGGCGCGTTATCGTTTTATCGTTTAATCGATTCGCGATCAGGCTTAATACGCGGGTAGAAACGATGCTCGATAATTCACGAGGACTTTTAATTGACGCCGTAACGTCGGCCACTGTTTGTAATCCGAAGTGTTGTCGTGGCCACGCGGTTGCAACCTGTGCTCGACGTTGACAGGACCATCAATTAGGCGAATTAATTGCGCAACAGAAGTACGCAGGAGACGGAAATCGACGGGTTGCGAATCGAGGGCACGTTCGGACGGAATGTCACTTCGGTTATTGCGAAATACGGCAGGGGGAGGGGCGGGCGGGGGTGGTTATGATGAAAACGTGCGAGAAAAAGATGAGATGGGGGCGGGCGGGGGTAAGAGTCATCCGAGAGTTATCTCTTTAACGTGTTAACGTCTCTCACGACGGTGAGATGCATGCAAGCGAAAAGCTTCAATCCTTTTTCTCATGCTGGTGCGTAGGTCAGGGTACCGGAAAAATAACGTGTTCTCCCTGATCGATCGGGCGATAGACACGTTAGACAATAATAAGCTTTGAAAAATTGTTCTCTGTTCCATCTAGACTCCATTTTACGAAGGGTATTTATACAGCGATACAGGGGGTTACGCAGTTGTTAGACGATTTGGGAGACGATCGATCCTTTCGCGATTCGCGGGAATTTTAATTCGTTCGTAATAATTTGGATTTAAATATTTGATCGAACGCGTTGGACGCGAAAGGATCAATCGCGGACAAGGACAAGGGTGAAACGATGAGGAGTTTTACCTTCCACTCTCAAAACGAAGGCTAAATTCATTTTGGGCTCGGTGTTAACCTGGCATTCGTAAACCCCGGCGTCGCGTTGCTGAACGTAATCGATCTTCAACGTCCATTCGTCGGATGCCTCGGGATGCTTCACCGAAAATCTTTCGTCCCCCGTGTACGTATAGATGGACGACGTGAGTATGTGTAAATCCCTTTTACGCATCCAGGATACCTGAAACCAAAATGGCGGGGTATGAGCATCGTTGGAATTTCAAACGAAAATACCGGGATCGGTCGACCTTGCTCCTCCCTAAAATCCTCCTCGATATTCCGGGCTGATTTTCTTCCTCGCAGGCGCAGGGGAAATCTTCTCCTCGAAACGAGCGAAAAGATTTGTTGCGCGCCTGGATCCGATTCAATCGGCCTCGTTTCAACGAAATCACGGCAATTTATCCGCGGCAAAGATTAATGGAGTCGGGAAGAATTCTTTTAATTGCGTAATTTTACGGGCCACGATCGATTCCATCCAACGTTCGAGATGCTTCTAATAAATTCTCGATAAAATCGTCGATCGTCGGCAGATCGACGAATGACGTTTGTTGCCACGATGCCACGGAGTGACAAATTACGATGGCAAAATGTACAACGATGGTAAAATGCAACGTTCAACGTATTTACATATTAAATTTATTATCACTCGTATGATAACGTTTCCAATGATCTATCGATGCATATTGTTACGCTCTAATAATAATCAAATTACTACGTATTTCATATTTTCGAATGCTGTTACATCGCAACGTAAAGATTAACGACATTATGCAATTAAATTGCCCGGTTTAATCGTATATTAATTCTATTTTATTCTACATTAACTTCACCGATCGTGCATATTTAAAAAAAAAGGAAATAAAATAAAATAAAATAAAATAAAGGAAAAATGAAAAAAAATCGCGAAGTAACGCTTTAACGCTTTAACGAAAAAAAATAATCGCCTAAAGTTATCGAGCTCGTTTCGATTGCCAGAAATTATTGCTCCTCCAATATACTACTATAGGGTATATAATCAAAAACGTTAATCGTCAATTACACGTCAGAGCAATCGAAATTGAAGATTTTATCGCGGCGGTATTCGAACATTTTATCGAGTAATAATTGGCGGCGTTAACGACCGCAATGAATCGATAGAGACATTCGACAAATTTAATAAAGCGGTACCCCCGATAACTCTGGCGGCAATGATCACGAGGGGGGAGAAGAGGGGGAGGGTTTGAAAAATGCCCGAAATTTCCCCTCTCATCCGCTTATCGACATTTATGGGCCGATCGTTAAACGTCTCCCGTTCGACAATTACGCAAGTACGTGCCGGTCTGCTACGAGAGCAGTTCTCCCAACGCCGAAAGTCACCCTTCATGGATGGATCATCGAGAGGAGGCGTCGCGCGTTTACGGCCGTCTACTTCTAACCCCTTGGCAATGGAGGCTCGTTAAACGTATGTTCCACGGGAACAAGATCTCACCCCTCTCTCGTTAATTATTCCAGACTGCATCCTTCCACGACGCTCACAGAGAGAAAGAGACACGACGAATGGAATGGAAACACAGAGGCAGAGGGCTCAAGATGTCGAGAGGAAAGATGAAGGGAGCAACGAGGATGATTCTTCTCAATTGAGCAGGAGAAGGCGTGGAAAACGTAGAATCCTTTAGGATCCCTCCCTGGAAGGGAAGTTTTCGACGTTTTTTGGAGATCGATCGATAAAGATACGGATACATTTTTCCAATTCGCGGGAATTAATCGAATCGTTACGCGCGTTGTCATCGATCCTGTCGGCATCCGACTATACATGAACGATATTAAAACTCGATACGATGAATTAAACGACGTTAGCACGTCGCTCGGAATAATTCTGTTTCCATATCCGGATCCGCGAGAATAATCCGTTTCTCTCCCGCGAGATTCGAATTTGCGGGGTGAACATTTCTCCTTTTTTTCTACTCCCTCTCCAAAAATTCTCTTCCCATCCGGAATTTTCGCGTTATTTCGATACGAATCGGGGCCGCGTTTGCCGCACCAGATACGCCTCGCGAATTTATTCTGCCAACTCGAGTACCCGTGGCG
The DNA here is from genome assembly GCF_029169275.1 of Apis cerana. Classification (NCBI taxonomy): domain Eukaryota; kingdom Metazoa; phylum Arthropoda; class Insecta; order Hymenoptera; family Apidae; genus Apis; species Apis cerana. Next base: position 5,288,649 of record NC_083864.1, on the reverse strand, counting down.
ATATGGCAAGTGGCGGGGGGGAATAAAGGATGGAAAGGAGAGAACAACGAGAGAGGAGAACGAAAGGAAGATCCTTTTAAGTGTAATATTTCTCGCACGACCATTATCTTTATCTTTTGTTCTCCGCTACCGAAGGAATAGATCAGTTATCATTTGGCGCCTTTTTGGATATATATATCCAAATATATATCCAAATGGACCACCAACTTTTCCCTTGGGGAAAATTAAATATCTCGCGGCTCTTACCGTTGCCCTGCGGGGTCGAATACCGTTCGTAAGTCAACGGCGGACATCTTATATAGTTTCGAACTCGGCTTCTCGGCATCGAGATTACAGGGAGGAAAGGAGTGGAGGGAGGGAGGGAGGGAGGGGGAGGAAGAGGAAGGAGAGCAAGAATGTTACGTGCTCCACGCGTTATCGCGAAATTTCGCCCCTATTAAAGTACAACGAGGCGAGAAATCTGCGAATAAAGGGATCGTGCTTCCAGTGGCGCCACGACTGAAACGTTCCGCAACGCGGCACCATTTTAATTACAGAAATATTTTTCCAACGGGGAGGGCGGACCGAATACAAAAGCCACCCCCGTCTAGTAAATATAAATATCGTTCGAGTTTCTATAGAGAAACGTAATGCAAATTCCACCCCGACCGGAGAAGTTTCCTTGTTTCTCCCTTTTTGTTTCCTTTTTTTTTCTTTTCTTCTTTCTTCCTTTTTTTTTCTTTCTTGTTTTTAAGTTGGAACTACAGTTTTGCCGGAGTTCGGTTAGCGCGAATCTGATTGCGAATCAACGATCCTTTTAACATTCCCCGAATCTCTTCCGCAAGCTCTCCTCAAAGTAGCTCTAATTGAATTTTCTCTTTTGCTAAAAATAAATCCCTATACCCCACTTGGAAAAGTTCGTTTGCGCGACGAAAGGTTCAAAAGGGTTTGTCTAAAGGGTTAAACCCGAATCCGCCGTGTTTCCCTTCGACCGAATTCGACCGTTTAGAACGAATTATCGAAGAACAAAGAATACCGGCTCGCAGTTTCTTCCACTTTCCAAATGCCTGCTAATTCTCTGGAAAATAAAGCAGAGATCTTTCTTCTCCCCAGAGCACTGAAATCGAAGATCAAGAAGGGAAGAGATATAATTTGCATTTCACCTCTAGCTCACCTTTAGCTGATTCAAGATCGACGAGGGATATAAGGATATAAAGGAACGATAGAGAGATATTCCTCCGGAGCCACAGAGCCACCGTCGTGATGCCACTCGATACGTAAAACATCTCGTACGGTGGTACGCAATTTGCCGGGTGGCAAGCAGCGTGTAAGCCTTTTCACTGGCTTTGGCCTTTTGAAACCGGCGGGGGACTTGCCATTTTCTGCTCAGCCCAACCCGAAAGCGACCTGGAAACGAACACGAGTCTTCTCTTTGAATCCTTACCCGCACCTTCCACCGCGATCTTCATTTCCTATTAATCCGCCAAACGTTCGAATCTCGAGGATTCTCCGGAGATTCCTACACTACTCTCTCCGAATCGAGAGAATCCGGCCAAAAAGGAGCAAGAAATCCGGCGGAGGAGATGCGAAAAGGGAGGGGAGGACGAAGAAAGGAGAAGAAAAAAGGAGGAAAGACAGAGGCGCGTAGACATCGGATAAAGGACACGTAGCGGTTTAACACGGCGGAATGGAGGGGAAAAAAGCGATGGAAAAAGTAGGGAATATGGAACGAATTTTCCTCGGGATACGAGGAATTTCCTTCGAGGTTCCACAGGAATATTTCCAACCCCTTTCGCGCGCGACGTACGTGCAGCCATTCTCTAAACGGCGTCGACGACGACGAGTCGACTGTTGCGGCCTCGACGCGCGGGACCAACGCGGAGTCGCGTCGCGTTTTTCCCTGCCTGCGGTGTCTCGAGCGACGAAGCGGTATCGACCTCCCTCCCTGCCTCCCACGCCTCTCGAGAAAATGGAGAGTTGCCTCAACCCGATGATTTTCTCACCCATTCACGGTAATTTCTCCGGATAAAAGGTTTTTCGCGCGTACGTACGTACGTATGTACGCGGTTCGCCGCGATGCAGCGTCAGAACGTGGAAGGGGGTGGAAAAAGGAGCGCGAGGAAAATGACGGGAACCGTTCGTCGTCGGTAAACTCGATTTACGGGAACCCCTTGATGCAGGTTTCCCACTTGTACTTATCTTCTAAGCGCCCATCCTCTCCCAAAGAGGTTTTCTTATTTCGTTTTCCAGGTAGGACGAGGAGGAGGAGGAGGAGGAGGAGGAGGAGTATTCGAGCGTGTCAATCAGTTTAGGGAGAGGTAGATCGGTTTGCCTCAATTTTATTTGCCACGTTGCCACGCGAGGCAGACGCGCGACAAACATTGACTGACGGGGAGTGAGATGCGGGGGATGATAAAAGTACGGTGAGACGTTGGCAAATGGAAGGGTGTTACGGTGTTGTTCTCGAGTACGTATTCACCGAGATCCCTTCCAAGGGAGAACTGCGGCGAGGTATTAAACGAAAAAAGCTTTGATCCGGGGTTTTAAACCCAACGCAACGATGCATCGGGACACCTCGCGTTACCGAGATCGCGATACCGTTTTCTTGAATTTTGCAAGGAAGTGCGAAAGTAGCAGGTTTCGAGATATACGAAACCTTATCCCTTGGAAAAAGAAAAATGTTCGTTCGATCGAATATCGATGGTAATTTTATCGTAAGCCGGCCGATACACAACCAGATAGAAATTAGAGATACCAATTAGCACGTGGTATCAATTTAATGGCCGCCCTCGCTGTCGTTCGTCATCGTAGTTGCAGCGAATTGCGTTCGACGTTGGCCGTCGCTCGTTGATTATCGTCACCGTCGTTATCGTTGTCATTACTTGAATATCCCATCGATTCCAGCTTCCCATTCCCCCCGAGCTATTATATCCTCTATCTCTGTCGCCTATCTTCTCGTTCGCATGCCCGTTCATTACCTGGCCATCCGTACCGCCTTGCTACACCGAAATCGAGGCCTAACGTTTATTAGCGCCGCGTATTGCTCGATAAAATGCTACGCACCTCCTCGAATTGCAACGTGCGAGTATAACGAGTGTTTGCTTCGGGAATATTTATCTATAATATACACTGCCGATTATGTGTTTTTGATAAGTAAATAAATTTCTCCAACAAATGTACGCAAATTTTTTCGTTAAGCTTTTCCATATAATTTATTATCTCGATCAGATTTGCTCGATTCCGTGCAAATATTTTAACTCCAAAATTACCAAGTTACGAACCACGTCTCGCAATGACATCGGATATATCCGGTATACGATCCGATATATCTACACGATCCAATTATCGGAATTTATCCCGATAAAAAGAAGAAAGAAAGAAAAGAGAACAAGGAGAGCATTTCAGATTGTATCGGGCGTTCCTTAATGAAATAATAGAGAATGCGGAAACGCCGAGGAAATTGCGCTGTTCGCGCCCTCGATGAGATGAAACGAGACTAATGCCTGGTAATTGGGCGAACTTCGGGAAACGGCAACCTGAAACGTTCGCTGGAGGGGTGGGCGAGGGTGTAGTTAGGCATGGCACGGTGCCAAATTTCGCCCAGTCTCGCGTAAAATCCTCGAAACGTTAGAAAAGAAGAGGAATAAAAAAGGGGGGAAGGAGGGAGAGAAGAGAGGCAAAATAAAACCACTTCGAAGGAACAAGGAAATTCCCTCTCCTTCCTTCAACAAACTTCCACCGCGTTCTCGTTTCCCGTGTAAATTTCGTCGCGCGGACGAATTCACGTTTACTTCAAAGTTGGCGCGAGAAACTCGAAGAAAAATGTGAACAGAAGGTAACGAAAAGAAGTCGGAGGAGAGAAAAGGAGCAAAGAGGAAGAGGAAGAAAGGAAAGTTTCAACGAGAAAACCGATCGAACCGAGGGGCTAATTAGTATTGCGCGGCTCTCTCGTATCCTAACACGAGAATTACATCCTTCGAGAGCTTCTGGCTCTACGTTAAGGCATTGCCGGCGCTGTCTTGGGGATAGTTCCCGTTAATGAGCTTCTGGTAACGACGTCTTTTTCCTCTGCTCCCATATATTCTCGCGGGATCTTCTTCCATCCTCGCGCATTCTCTCGCGCCTTTACCCCACCACCACCCTCCTTCCCATCGGATCATCCCTTTCCCCATTCCCACCCTCATCGTTCAACTATTCCCAGAGTCGGCCAAATATTCACGATCCTCCGTATTCGACGTATGGTCGCGCCACGGTGGAATCGTCGATGGAATAATGGCGTTCCCCAACTTTGAAATTATACATGGGGAACACTTTGCATACTGCGCACGCTGTGTGTGTATGTGTATGCGCGCAGAAACGGAATCTGGCCCCTTTTTCAACAGGAACGAATACCACACGAATTTAATCGAGGCCGCTTTCCAACCGAACACCTTTTCGACCAATGGAATTTTCGCGTTACCACAGAAATAAGAAAAAAATTCGACTCGCTCCTCGTTCGGCTCCCGAATCAACCGCGAATATTTTTATTAAGCGATCTTCAAACTCCGAATGGATTCTCCTCCGGAGAAAAACTTGGAGCAGCGTGAACGAAGTTGTTCGAAGGAAGTAAGGAAGTAAGGAAGGAAGGAAGGAAGGAAGGAAGAAAGGAATTTGTTCCAAAACGTTGCGTTTCTCGCCTTCCCTTAAAATTCGCCACGCGACGTCCACATCCGAAAAAAGGAAAAAAAAAAAAAAAGAAAAAAGCTCGTATCGACCAAGCCGCTTCTATAAATCTATCGCTCAACTATCGCGTGCGAGCGAGGCCAATAAACGCTACGTACGGGAAGAGCTGTCCTGAATCGCAGCGGGGCTCTGTGTGGAAAAGAAGGGTGGCGGCGAAGGGGTAGTTTGCGAGATAGCGAGGTGAAAAGGGTTGGCGCCGTTCAATATCGAAAATTAGAAATTCGAAGCAGGTAGTAGAGCTCTCTACTCTACACGCGTGCGTCGTGTCGAGAACGTGTCCATGTTGCACACATTTTGCCCGGTGACAGATAGCTGTCCGTGAATAGAGGGGTGGATGGACGCGTAACCTCGACCATTGCTTGTGAATGCAAGCTTCGAAAACACTTCGTGATCGTGCCTCCTCGTGTTCCCGCGTCGCATAAATCAAACAATATCGATCACCTGTTTACTTTTCCGCCTCCGAGAGCAACGTTTGCTATTACCGTGTCGCCGCGGGAGCAATATATCGAGGGCTCGGGGAGGGAAAGGCGCATTCCTCTGTGTATTTTCCTTTTTCTATCGCCCTTTCACCGCCGCTCTTCTCTCGTATCATATATTTTCGCAAAGGATTATACGGGATACGGCCGATTTAGCAAATGAGTCGCGCTTTTGCTCGAGACGCTGTATAACAAGTTGAACGGAGGAACGTTTCCTAACAACCAAGGGCAAGAAACGAGATTAGCCGGTTAATGGATTCCGGGCACGCTTAATTCGATGATCCGGGGGGGAAGTAAATTCGAGCGATTTTGCGGTACGTCGCAGCGAGTAAAACTCACTGTCGGATTCAAAGCGGAGGAGATAATTTCGGGTCGAATAGACGGGGGAGAGGGGGTGGGAGTAGACGACCGGTGCCGTTTCGCTTTTGATCCATTTTCGAGGGTAAAAGGGTTTTTCCTATATCCCTTCTCCTATCTTTTTCTCGTTTCTGAAAGAGAAGAAGAGTTTCGATCAATTACAAAGTACATCGGCAAAAAAATTCGAGGGAAGTCACCAGGGAAACAGCGATACGTACACGTCGGTGGGAATCGTTGGAAGGTACGACCAAGTTATTCGTATCTCCCGTGTACCTCTGTTTTCCTTTTCATTTTCTTTTTCTCTCGACTCATTATATCTATCCACGGATAGATTTTCAAGCGGCCTTTCCCCTTTCTTCTTCCTTCTTTTCCTTCTTTCTTCTTCTTCTTCTTCTTTCTCCTTCACGGATCAATTTTGATGGCAGGTTGATTGGAAAACGTTCACGCTCATTTGTCGCAATACGAGGCGGAGGATACAAATACGTCAAGCGTACACGTGTTATTATCCTGTAAAGCTCACTTTTATGGACGCGCTTTTATCAACGGTACGGACATTTGTTCTGCTATCGATATCGGTGGGTCCAGCCTAAAATTAATGGTTGTTCCAGACAGGAAACAAGCCGTCGCCATTAAAAGTATCGCGCTCGGTTTAATCGACAGTCCTGGGGTAAATTGACTGATGCGATCGAAGCCAACGCGTAGAGTGCAGCATCCGATATACAAAAAAAAAAAAGGCGGAAAAAAAAAGAAAGGGAAAAAAAGGAGGGGGAAGAGGGAGGCGGGGGAGAGAGAGGGAGAGAGGAGGAAAAACTGAAAAAGAGCGTTGCCGGGTCCCAGTTCCGCCTTCCATCTCGATATTTTGGACCGTTTCACCGATTCTCGAAAAAGAATTGGCTAACGAATGGTTTCGACCGTTCGAATCCAATATCTGAAATTCCTATCCCGCCGTAATGGGAAGCGTTGTATCCAACGATAATTCAATGCCTGTGTTCACGTAAACGTTAATAAGTAACGTGATGGACGGTGTTGCGTAAATTACACGGGACACGTTGATCTCCGCTGTATTACCCGACTGTCAAATTCGATGTAATTTGATTGTAATCCGACGGACGGATCACACCCGAATCGGAGGGCAGCGTTCAACCAGGCTATTTCGTATAATTTATCCACCGTTTGTCGTCGTTTTCCGGCCGAGCGAGCGCCCGTCCGACGGATCCGCACGGATCGGCCGAGAGGAAAGTTTTGCCGGGGGTAAACGTGATTATACAGGGTCGATGTTCGAAGCAAGCGTGAAACAACGCGCGAGAAGGGGCCGGTTACTCTTCGTTCCGAATGAGAAATCGTCCTATTCCGTCTTCCGCCTCTGCGGATACGGCAACGGTGAGCAACTGCAATTCGCCCTAACACCCGCCCGTATAACCATTGTTCCCCCCACTCCCCCTCTCGCGCGAAACACTACTCCCGTACACCGTGTAGAAATTTATTCCTATTTCCAAGAACGGAGCGGCGGCGTCCCTCGCAATTACTTTCTTCGAGAACATTTTTCTCGCGTGAACTTCGCCCTCGAGCCCTTCTTCCCGTTCCACTTCGCGTTCTCCAATCTCCTAATCCAATCTTCTCTTCTCCCGTTACGTACACCGCTATCCTCCCCACCGTGCATTCTTTCTCAGCGCATCGAAAAAAACTGTACCCTCAAAATCACGCCCCGTCGCATAATTTTTGCCAGGAACGAACAACCTCTCACGGCCGAAACGCCGTTCCCGACGATCGATCCATCCGTTCGATCACGACGGGGAGAGAGAGAGAGAGAAGAAATGGATGATGATGATGATGATCGGGCGACGATCGTCGATCGCGGGAAACCCGTTCTCGTCGAATTCTCTCGAACGAAAAACTCGCGGCGGTCGTTGCTCGAAGTAATTCGAAAGACAGGAGAGGCACGGTTGTCGCTTACGTAAGCTCCGCTTGTCAGATCGAAGGGATGGCGGCTTCGTGCCCCGCTTCTTCCGTCCACCCACCCTTCTTCCTCGCCTCCTCGTCGATCTACCATCCACCTATCCCCCTCCCCTACCCCTGGTTTTCATCGACATCGCTTCTTTCGCGCGAAAGGAAAAGTTAAATTTGCATTCGTAGCGTCGTCTTCGAAGCGACGAGCACGATCTTTCTTCGCCCCTCCTCTCTCTCTCTCTCTCTCTCTTCCCTTCTGACCTCGCCGCATACTTCCTTACTCCTTCTCTCCTTTGAGATCGTCTCGTACCTTCTCGTCGATGATCACGAGGTGACGATACGATCTTTCTCATCGTATCGTCCTTGAATTCAGATTTACTCGCGATATATAAATTTATAACATGGACGCGTGGGCTGGAATAAAAATTCACCGCTCGGTCGAGCCCCGCTTTGAAATCTCCTTTCGTTCCAACGAATCTCGACGCGATTTCGTTCTCGAGGCGATGCTCCGCACGCTCGCTTCCTCTTCCGTTATTCGATTCCTACGGGAGAGCAAGCCACTTTCGCAAGCGAACGTGTTGATGTTAATGTTCGCCAACTGTTAAAGCGCCAACTCGCGAGACGGAGTTTGCGGATCGTATAAATGTTGAGGTTGGGGTCCGGAGGTGGTGGTGGTTGCGAATAAACGATGCACACTCTCTCCAGATACACGCGGCTTGAATCGAGAGGAATTCGTTGGAACGGCGAGGGTAGGAAAGAGTTCGATTTAAGATTCATAGGGGTTCCTTTTTTTGTTTTCTCTCGTTCCACGCTGTTTCGAATATAAAGCAGCGCGAGGGATATCCGTAGAGGCGGGTGTGCATTCGTACGCCTGTTGCTATCTTTCTATCCCATGCTATCCCCGATCCCGCGCTACCGTCTTTGTGGCGTCGATCGCGCAACTTTTTGCATCACTTTCGCTTTTCATCGGTAATCGATCAATCATCCGTGCCGAAACGAACCGACAGCCCCCGGAGGGGAAATGTAAAATGGAAAAGTTATGTTCGACGCGTGTATATAGCCCGCTACGCGTCATCGCGTGTTCGTGAATATTTAGCGTATTGAAAAACTCGATCTCGTTGTCACCTCCCCTCCCCCTCGCCCTGTTAGAAGCGTATTTTAACGTTACTCCAAATATTGTTAGTTAACGTACAACACGTGTTACGACACACTCACGATACGAGATACGAGTTCACTGGAAAATCGAAGAAAATCCGTCGCTTTGTTCACTGCCTTATTTTTTACCTTCGTGTTTACGCCTTCGATCGAGCAATCACTTCGATCAAACACTTTCCAACGGATCGAACGATACATGCGATCGGATAATATAACGCGAACAACGATACAAATGAGCGAGGGAACGAAGATCGAAACTACGTCGCGGGCAATATTTAACGCGACAACACACCGCCACGCACGATGGCTGCGAAATGAAACTATTCGCTATAAGTGGGACGGGCGTTTACACGGGTTCGTTCCATGTAATTAACGACCGCACTGCCGGAGGAAAATAAACTAAACGGGCACGGAACGAAAACAGGCATTCGGTCACGGATACAAAGAGACATCGGAAGGTTATTTCATTAATCGTGAATTTAACACCGATCGCCGCGCGCGCGCGCTACCCACACGGCTGAAATCGAATCGGCTAAATGGAATTGCCTTGGCCGCCCCTCTAATAAACGGCCCATCTCCCCTTTTCAACCTCCCTCGTCTAGCTTTCTCGCTCGAGTCTCGCAACATGCGCGCATACGTGACCGGGATTTATTCATCCTAACGAAGATTACGCGCGGTCCAGCGCGGCGAGTGATTGATCGCGCGACTTTATGCCGTTTTATTCCCCCTCCCTCGCTCGCTCGCCTACTTTCTCTCGTCTCTCCTCTCCCCCTGCTTTTTTCGCCGGCCCGTCCACGCGTATATGCCTGCCACCACCTCCCCCCCGCCCGTCGATCATCATACCTTTGAAACCAACATTCCACGCGTCCTCTCCGCCCTCCCCGATATCGATTTCCTATAAAAACCTTCGGGGAGTTTTTCGCCGCGTTCAAAGGAGTCGGTCGGAGCACACGGCCTCGACGGTGGTCCCTGAATTTTGAACAATGTCGGGGAATAGATGGAACCGATGCGCGACCGTTTCATTTGCGCCCGATCAAAGGGAATGATAGAGACAGGGGAGCGTACGCGCATAAATTAGGCGAACGAGATGTAAAACGCGCGCCCTTCATTCAACTTCTCCCTCCTATGAAAAGAAGAAAGGAAGAAAAAAAAACTGGTCGATGGATCGATTAGTTTTAACATTGATTAAAAAAAAAAAAAAAAGGAAGAAAGGAAGTAGAAAGGAAACGTAGGAGAGGGAGAGAGAGAGAGAGGGGAGGAGAGAAAGTTTCGAGAAACGTGGAAGCGAAAATTGCACTTTCGAGATAAATTGATTTAGAGGATCGAGTTTGTCCAAGTCGTCGAGAAGAATAAGATTGTTTCCCGCAAGTGGAAGAGGAACACTCGATCGAGGGTTGGATCGAGGAGGAGGGAGGTGTGTGCGTGTGTACGTGTGTACAAGGGGGAGGGGGATGGAAACGTGGGAGGGACCACGAAGGCAAACCAGTCCTTTAGGATTAAAATAAATCCTAATCTGGCACAGGTCGTAAAGTCAAGAGGGAGGGTCGAGCCCCGAGGCCTCGAGGTCGTCGAAACGACGACGACGACGTCGAGAAGACAGAAGGATGGTGGAAGAAAGGGAGCAAATAAAAGGGTCTGAAACGCGCCACCAGGAAACGTTACCTTAGATACACTAAGCTTCTCTCTCTCTCTCTCTCTTTCTCTTGCACCTCCACCCATGAGATTTTCACCTGAACTGTGTACAGATATTAATCCCTTAGCGCGACGGAGAGAAAGAGGATTCCGCGTTACGAGACGTAGGCTTCTCTCCGCTTTGGCTTAAATCCATCGTGAAATTCTGGGCTATTTCCTCCAGGGGAGGAATAGAGAGAAAGAGAGACCAAGCTCAATTTTATCAAGCAGCAAACTCGTTACGGTCAGTCTTCTTTGAGTGATCTGGGTCACTCGATTCCTCGCAAACATTCACCAAGTCCGGAAGTTCGATCGAGAGCATCGGGTATGGTAAACGTATTTACTATATACAAGGGATGTTTGATGTTTGATGAAACAACGGTTACCTAGAAAAGGCAAGTTCCCAGATACGGAACTGTCTTTTCAACACACGTTCCGGAAGATGCGAAATTCATTCATACGGGAAGAATGATTGGCCGCCAGAACACGATATCCATCTCTCCTGCAGAACCGATTGATAATAGGGATAAGCTATTCTTTTCAAACTTCCTAAAATCTTTAATATCCTTTATCCCTGGCTGCCTCGTTCTATCTATATATATATATCGAGATAATAAACATCGATAGAGGCGATACGATCAAAGGATTCATCTCGGAAGAAGCATTCTCTATTTACGAGAGGAAGGTTTCGTACACAATAATCACGACAGACATGTTTCATCAAGATACGGCGGCTATCAATTACGTAAAAGCAGCGTGGAGAACTCGGCCCGTGGAAACGAAAGGAACCAATATTTGCAGTAAACAAGTCCGCCCCGCCGCCCTGATTTCGGATTACTCCGGCAACCAGGATTGTAAAAAGTATTCCGTACAAACGAATAAATACAAACACGTATCCTACGTTTGGCGGATGCTACGTGCCACCTCGCCCACGTCTGAACATCTCTCGGTTATAGCCGATGCAACTCGGTTTAGCTCATCGTACCGTGCATCGTACCGGTGGGCGCAGGTTCTGGGAAGAGAGGGTGTAGCAAGGTTGGTAATGGTCGAGCACTAGGCAAACAAAGTATACGCGTTGTCCGTGGGGGTGGCTCAGAGGGGTTGGCCTGGCTTCGGCGATGTTGAGTTAGCTCGAGATAGGTTAGTGTAGTCAGGCTAGAGAGGTCGAGTGTTGTACGATATGATACTCGACAAACGGCTTCCACGACCGAGTTGAGTATCTAGGAAAGTATGGCTGGTGTTCGTGCTAGCATAAAAATAAACATAGCTCGATGAGCGTGCACGGTCAAACCCTTCCAATCTTCCTCCTCCTCCTCTTTTTCTCTTTCCTTCGTCGAACGAAATTACGGAGGATGGGACAATTTCTAAAGAGTTTTTTTTCTTTTCTCTTGGAGCGGAGAAAAGATGATTACGATAATATTTAACGAGCATGGTCTGTCTTTCGTTTCTTTCGATTTGTTTTCGTTTAATCGTAACGAAATTAGGAGAGTCTATAGACTGAAAAGAAGTTGGGAGACAATATCGTTATGGATCCGGCAGGGAATAACGATTTCACGATTCTATTCAGGTGGAAGGAACTTGCAGTGTCGCTTAATTTAACAGTCAAAGAATCGAAACAAGGAGAATTGTTTATCCATGAAATGGATACGACCGAGGGGAAAAATTGAGTTCCCTTTCAGAGACGAGACCTTGTTCGAATAAAAATTCTCAAGAAGAATGCTTCGTCGGGGAGGGGGTATAAACAGACCGGCCCCGTTATAAATGAATCGATAGAAAACGCCACGTTTTCGACCATCCCCCGATTTATCGTCGATTATATTTTTCCACCTCGAATGGCACCCGCAGCTTCTTCCCGTACCTACAATTTCGCGAAAATTATTTCCGTGGCGCATTTACCGCGGATTTTCATCGCAAATACGCTCACCGACCGCTTTCATGGGCCATGGAAAATCCCCACCACCCGGACATATCATTTTATCGAACAAAATATCCTGGATTGGATAATCGTAAAGCCGGTGTTACGTCGTGTCGAACAACAGCTCGTTTCAATTGCTCGCAGAAAATTACGAATAGTCCGCAATCCTTTGACCAGGAAACTTTGTTATTATCGAATGAAAAAAGTACTCTCAAATTCCCTACCACCTAAATCCCATTCTTTCATCATGTTTCATTACGTTATCTCTAGATAGAGATCGATTCTACGCAATTTTTCCCAAAATATTCTACCCCAGTCTCTCTCTCTCTCTCTCTCTCCCTACATATATATATATATAAATTGCAGATTGATTCGACGCGACACATCCATATCGCATACAGTTATCGCTTTGAAAGCTCCGCGTAGATAGATGTATCGTGGAGTCAAGCGCCGTCCACTTCGGTCCAGACCTCAAAGGCGGAAGAATCAAGAGAGATATAGAAATATCAAAGAGAGAGAGAAAGAGAGATATCTGGGAGATTTCGCGTTACCACGGTTGCAAATCGATCTCACCGAAGACCCGCGTCATCCCTTTCCACCACTCCTGTCCCACTGTCGGTCCGGGCGGCTAGGTTCGTCGGTGACCCCATTTTTCGTAGACACCGGCCCACTCCTGGTCTTTTTCATTTGTTATTCACAGGTCGGTGATTTTTAAAAGAAAGCCTCCGCAATAATTATTACCGTGGGCAATCTTTGGCCCGCATTCAAAGAAATCGTCTGTTCCAAGAGCGTTCCAAGAGAGCGCGGCTGTCGTCGGTATCCAGGCTTCTGCTCTCTCGAAGGAGAGAGAAAGAGAGAGAGTTGAAAGGAGGGGGTAAAAATCGAGGCTCGAGGAGAGAAGGATGTAGAGAGGAGAGGGGCTCGGGGAGAATATAATGAGGGAAGCCTTACGGGTTTTACGGGATCTATATTCGGCTCGTCATTATTGTCGTTCGTTCGTTCCTCGTGTACGAATTTCTTCTCCTCCTCCTTCTCCCGCTTATTTCCACCGCCTTTCTCTCTCCCCTTTCTTCTTCCTCTCTTTACCACCCTTCTGCTCCTCTTCCTCCTTCTTCTTTCTCTTTTTATTACTTCCCCCTTTCACAGCACTCCTCCACTCAAGACTATTATGTTACCGGCACAATGCCCGCCAATGAGGATCGCGGGGAACGATTGCTGATTCCGTATCCTCCGAGATATCAGAATGGTTGATATGACGGTACGCTTTTCGATTACCTTATCCCCTTCTCTTCGCGCTTTCCACTCTTTCGAGCGACCATTTTATTTACACGCGAAACTCTCCTTTAGTAGCGTCCCTATTCTGTCGCGTAGAGAAATCGTGTGATCGATCATTATCGAATCTTTAATAATAGTACTCGTTACTTACTCGTCCACATCGTTCTCGAGTACAAGGGGAGGAATCTCTCTTTAAGAAACTTCTTCGTAACCTCTTTATAATCCAACGTTGCGTCGCAAAGCGCGGCTTTTCTCCGGGGTATTACCTTTTATCTTGATTAAACGCTCGAACAGAGATTCGTTTTTCCAGGAGACGCGGCGTTCCTCTCTCACAAAGAGTAAAAGCCGGTGGAGACAACGGGACAAAATCGCGGGATAAATAAGGGACTCGCGTGCAATTACGTGGACAGTTTAGTTTCGAGACGACGCATTTATTTCCCTCGCGGAGGGGAGGGGAGAAGCTTTGTAGTCCGCGGCCTGTTCAACTGTTCTCTCTGGCCAGACGAACAGAGGATTCGCTAATAGGCCTTCAGGAACAGGAACATCGCGAATCCCAGAAAATCTCGTCAACTCGCGTATAACCCTCGCCTAGCCATCCTCTTCTCCCCTCATCCTGTTTATTCCGGATTTTCAGATTCTGCTACGATATGGTTTCCCGTGGTTGTGAACCGATTGTGGAGAGGACGACCAGGAATTTCGCGAGATTAATGTTTAACCCGTTTGAACGTTCCAATTGCGAAACTGAAATCCAACGATTGATATAAAAACCGATTTTGTCCGATGATTATTAATCAGTTAATCCATTGTTTGCGAACTCTTGCTCGATTGTTATCGATAGAAAGTAATCGAGATTCATTATCGTTTGTAATTAGAGTAGCTCGGATCCATTCAAATGCCGTCAAGGGCCAATTAATTCCTCGAGGAAACCACTTCTTCGACGATTATACCTTCGCTTGTTCCTCTCTCTCTCTCTTTTATTTTTATTTATTTTTTTTTTTTTTGTTTGATATTTATGTAACGTACCGCGCAAAATTATTTTCTTATACAATTTGTACGGCAACGAGCACTCGTAATTACATAACAACGAATTGCCTGCTCTCTCTCTTGTTTGCAATTTAATATTCATCGAGATGTAAAGAAATGTTTACTCGTCCCTGATTCTATTAATGCACCGTTCACCTTCGATAAATACGAGGCGCACTCGAATCGAGGTGAAAACTAAAATTCGCAATACTTTATATCTGTATTGCGGTTACATCTCGATTCAAACTTGATCGTATTGTATTCAATAATAAATGGGTTGTTTAATTGACCAATGAATGTAGATTTAATTGTTTTACGCGGTGGAAAGAAACTTTCGACTTTCGAGATTATAAATTACGCATCGATGGCGCGCGTTTTATAATTCATATATAAAACAATATATAATTTTAGATTTCGAAAAATTTTCTACGAATCGTATTAATTTTGACACGACTTTCGTAAAATAAAATTACCGTACCGGTTGAAAAGGGAAAATGGTGGGATAAAACTTCTCCACGCAAAAATACATTTCGTATTAAGTTCATGTCTCGCCTATTATATCACTTTACAGAGATAACGAATTCCACTTCGTATGTTCAAAACTCTGTCCGATTACACATGATAATATACGTTTGTAGATGAATCCTCGTAAAAAGCCTCGTAAAGAGCGTGTAACCTGAAGAGTACTCTTGTGAAAATATTAAAAAAAAAACGCCCGAGATTTAACTGGATCTTCCGCAATTATATTCTCGTATACGCTCTTCTTGAGCATATAGTATGTACATATAGAATGCCTCGTTATAATAAACAAAATATGTAAATTACTAATGTACGGAAAAAAAAAAAAAAAAGATCGAGACAAGAAAGTAAACGGTTTCGAAAGAGGCACGATCCGGTATAATTAATTTTTTCAAACGAATATATTACGAATGTTTCCACGAATCCATTAACTCGTGCTTCTCCTCGCAGCATCCCTATTTCGAATCACCAGCTACAAGTCTCTTTGATTGACTAGCAGCACTACTTACGAGAACGATTCTCATTACGTGCTACCCAACCACCGGTGTGTCGTGGTTTCCAACCCTTTCAACCCCTTTCGTATCCAGTCGAGACGCAGACGTCATCACCGTAAGCGACGACGTTCCACGACGCCTTCCACCGGGGGGAACAGGGAGGTTATATAATCTCTGGCGTCGAGGTTTCTTCTTTTGTCTGTTCGCAATTACGACGCTTCCATTGAAAACACACCCCCTCTGTGACACACGATCATTGTTACGCACGAGGATTTCTCGTGTCGAAGTGCACGAGGGTGCGCCCTACAACGACCTTCCTCCTCTCCCTACGGTTCTTCCTTAATTTCGTTCGTTATCCACTCTTGTCTTGTGCGTTGTTGCGTCGTTTCGTGTCTCGTCCACGTAAAATACGCGTTTCGTCATGGCAAAAATTAAAAAAACGCAAGCGATACACGGTGAATCCGTGTGTTACGAGGCCGCTTCTCCTAGGGAGGAGTGGCGGACGAAGCTAAACGTCAAGAATAGAAAGTTGAGAGACCGTCTGGGCGTCTCGCTATTTTACGCTCTTTAAATTCACTTTAATTAAAAAGTTTAAAGCGCATTCGTTCCTTCAATTTATCAGGCCGAGAAGAGGCAACCCCTTTTCCAAGGAGGGGACGACGTTCCTTCACGTTCCCAGGCGATACATTATTAAACACTTCCTTTTATTACAGGCAGGCGGCGGATCTCTCTCGAGCGAGCGAGACGGATTCCAAAACTTTCGTGCCTCTGCTTCTTTCCTCTCCCTCGATTAGATCGTTTTAATCACTGTAACGATAATAATTAACGCGGAAATTCAACGCCCGAACGGGATACAGACTTTCGATGAAAGATTAACGAGGGAATCGATACCCGCTCTTCCGAATTGCATCTCTCGGAAATCCCGAAACAAGAATGAAGTTATAACGAAACGATAAATATATCCGAACGCGATTCTATAATTCTCCATCTTAATTCTCGATTTCTTCCGGAAGAAATATACTCGATCTTTCTCACTCAAGATACTCGGGTTACATTTAACGTTATAAAGAGCTCGTTCGAGTCGAATCTACCCTTTCTTTCGAGAGTAAGCGTTATAAACGTCGACGCGACACATTCAGACCGCTGTTCAATCATTCCTTTCAATCCGATTCTTTTCAATCGGGGGAGGAGAAGGGCTCTTTCGATTGCACCATACTTACAGTCAAGCCTCGACGGTATTAATGTTGCTCGAAGGGACAACATCATCGATGGGAAAAGGGTTTTCGTGATATCCCTTCTGGTCACGGGAATCTTTCAACCAGGAGGTATTGTACACGGGAGGTGGGGGAGGGTCTGGCAGCAGTCGCGACAGGATCGATTAGCAAACTCGTTTTCAGTTGCAGTGTGCAGAGAGAGAGAGGGAGGGAGAGAGGATGCAGACGTGTTCCGGGTGAAACGCATCGTGGGCAACCGAGGGTTGAACCGGGTGATACATAGATGGGGGTGGAAAAAAGAAATGAAAGAGGAGGAGGGGAGAGGGCCGGCCGTAATATTCCACGATCGTTATTGCGAACCACGTATCTCCGATGGAAATCATTTTCGAGCCGCAGACTGCACACCTAACCATCATCTCCGTTAATGACTGTCGCTCAGACCCAGACGGATGCCTGTACGAGCACAAAACGCCCACCGTTTCTCTATTCGTGAATATACAAGGGCCCTCCCTCCCCCCTCTCTATCTATCTACGTGTGTGTATACGTATGGCTCGAAGGGAAAAATCCCCTTCAATCGGTGGTCGACGACGGTGCAGAAGCGTAGACTACGTAGGGGAAAAGAAGGGTGAACGAATTCGTATACTTTTCGTTCGTTCCTTCTTTCGAGAAACCAAGTCACCGTTGCCCTTTTTATTTCCTTTCTTTTTCCTTTTTTTTTTCGGCAATGCGGCCATTGTCCGTGATTAAACGGAAGGGAGAAGGGCCAAAAACGCTTCATAGAGATCCGTCGAAGCGAAGTCGAACGGCGTCAAAAGCCTCTCTTCGTTAAACCTCTCCTCGCCGCTCGGCGTTTTTTGTTCGCCGTATTCTGGCCGCTCGTCGCAAATCTTTCCCCAGCATCCAGATGCACACACACAATCACCCTCCCCCCTCACTCCTTTACGATGCGCGCCTACGATCGATTCTCGAAAAGCATCGTTCGCGAATGAAGCTTTAACGAGGTCTCTCGCGCGAGAGATTCGCGCTTGGTGCAAAATTAAAGCCCCCTTTCGCCAAGTTCTCAGCCGGCCGAAACTTTCATCTCGTCTCTGTCTGGTCTTAGTCGTGGTAGGCGGGCGAGACAGGTGCTCGAAGAGAAGAGGAATCTCGAAACTCGTTATTCTTCGTTAAAGATGCATTCTCGTCGAGCCTATTTTCGCCCGAGCGAGCGCTCGTAGTAGTTGGGAAAGATTGACAATTTGCTTACACGCGGATCGTCGGAGCGCAGAGTGCAGCTCGTCCGAAGCCCGTCGATCGGCAGACCGATAATTGGGGAAGATTAACGAGAGTGATGACCGGCAGGGCAAGTTCCACGCTGCGGACGTGGAGAGCGGGAGAGTTCCAAGGCGGCGGCGGATCTCGTTTCCAGAATCCCAACGACCTAACGCCATCCCAATTCCATGGTGGCGCAAGTTGGGAAGATTTAGGGGAGGTCGCGCTCTCATTTGACAGCCAATTACAATGCCACCGGCAATAGCGTCGAATCCAGTGGCGGAACTACGGTCCGGGAACACTGGCCGAATTGCTACCAATAGTGGTGGAGGCGTGCGGTTTGCGACAGTTCACCTCCCCTTCCTTCCTTCCTTCCTTCCCTCCCTTCCAATCCACCATCACCATTCACCCACCCTCTGCGACGTTTCACCCCTTCGACGTTGCTAATCGTTAGAAAGTTTATGTTTGAATCGAATCGTCGCTTGCCCCCCAGTCACGGGGCCCACGATCGCGCGTGTAATTGAAACACCATAAACCATCCCCTCGGAATCCTTGGTAAGCTTCATATCGAAGGAATTATTTCGCGCGTGTGTGTATATATATATATATATAAAATGCCTCTCCAACATTCAAGATCTCGAATCTCCGAATTCCCTTCGGATTTCTGCACCGGACTATTTCAGACTACGTGGTCTGAAACCAGACCGTTCCCTTCGACCGGCGAAACTCGTCGTGTTGGAGGGAACCATTGGAGGCAACTTCTCGTACATCGTTGGAGATGTACAGGGAAAATTGTCTTCTTCTCTTGGAGGGAAGTCCTTCTATTAAATTCTCGTGGTTCGTCGGCGGATAAAACTAAAAGGCTGAGCGGAACCGGCGGGAGACGGCCCGATTTCTCGGCAAGATTCTCGAGTTTCCTCGTCCGCTCGTTTGCCGTACGTCTTTCCCTACTTTCGGAAATGAAACTTTCCCTCTGGAGAACGAATCTCTTCTTGACCGATTGCCATTGACTTCGTTGAGAAACGCTCCGAAAACTATTCGAAAATAATCGCGCGATAATCGAAGAGGGAGAGAGAGAGAGAGAACCCCGTTAATTCCCGAGAAAATGGAAATCCTTTCACAACGCGGAGATCGCGTTGCTTCGAGCTGCTGCGATAACAATAATAATTATTTCGTCCCGGATATATAACGTGGTTACGATTTTCCACGATGACGTTTTCGAGTCGTGAAAATTTAATTTATTCAGGGGAGGGGAGGGGTGGCAGTGCGGGCGGCGATTAAGGGTAGAAATAATGCACGGATGGAAATTTGATGCGCGTTTCATTCGACTCGGTGCAAAGGGGTCCGAGAATAACCGAGGGGAGCGGTGGATGGGCGGGTGAAGCATAACGGCGTATTTTCGCATAGGTGTTACGATAGCTGAGCGTAAGAGGGGGTCGTCGAGAAACGTTACGGCTTAACGGAGTCTCCCGTTAACAATAATAACTTAACGCAGTCACGAAGCAACGAACATTACCGATTCCTCTCTCCGTCTACTGCACCGGACTGTTCGGATGCAATATTCGCGCCATAAAATCTTGTAACAATCGACTGTGCTTTCTTAACTTTGCGCGGTCTTGTATTGCCGGCGAGCACGAGAAGCTGCGCTTTAATACCCCCGACACTGCTGTGTTACCTTTCGTAACAAGTAGCAACTCTTTTAAAGCTCGGCGGAAATGACTCGTCGAGTGAAATAAAGCAGGGGAAAACAACTTTGCTGAGAGCGGTTTACAGCTGTTACAGCAAACTTATTCATTTACCGAGGATTGAATCCATTGTTGCGTGTCGTAACGTGAAAAGAGGAAGGAATTTCGGTGTGGATAATTTAACGCCAACGATTGAATTTCAGGTATTATCCTCTTTGATCGGGGAATCATTCGGTGACGGTATGCGCGCGTGCATAGTTGAAATATGAATTTTAATACTTTAATCTTACGGAATTTCGATAGTTTCTTTTAAAACCGTTACATGTTTCCGCATCGAGATGCGCACGTAGCACACTTTCGAAAATAGGAAATTTATTTCTCTCTCTTGAGCTCTCTCGTGAGCTCGTCTTTAAGTTTTTTAAAACTTTTTAAAGGCAGCTATCAACCTGAAAAGTTGACGTATCATTTAAGAAAATTTGAAAATTGCCCTTCATATCTTTCCTTACGATTCCAAAAATAATTTAAAATCCATGATTCCGATCTATTAAGAGGTGATAAATTCGCGTGAAAGAGAAACGTTTGATTATCCTTGAAACAAAGAAACGAACAGCGTGAATTAATTTCCGAATTTTTTATTACCCTTATGTAATTATCCCTAAGAAATAACGAAAACAAAGCGCGAAGAAAGAAAATTCCTCGAGAAAGAATACTTTGAAGAATCGTCCGAGATAAAAAGCAGGGATTTCGAGATGCACACGTACCAAAAAAAAAAAAAAAAGAAAAAAAGAAAGAAAAGAAAAGAAAAAGAGGCTACCATCTCGTTATCCCGCCAGCGCAATTACTTGAAATCGTATCTCTGGAGGGATCCCAGGCTCGGAGGGTAGGAAGCTCGATTTCTCGCGAGACAGTGTTCGTAAATCAGCGTCGCGCCCGCCTTAACAAAACCAACAACGCGTGTTTCGCGTTGGAGCTGGCTGCGAAGATAAGACGGGGGGGAGGGCCCCCCCGAAACAAAGGCGAGGAGGATATCCTCGACAAAAGACAGAGAAATGTCCCTGTCTTACGTGGCGACGTCATCGCCCTCTCCCTCCCCGCCATAGAGCGTTAGAGGCTCGAAGAAAAAGGGAGGGGAAGAGAGAGAGAGAGAGAGAGGAGGTTAGGTAAATGACGAGGTTGGATGCCAGGGATGCAAATCACAACCGATTGTCTCTTGTTTCGACGCTTTTGTTCTTGCGTGTTCCCGCGCTCGGAGACCATTTGTCTGCTGCTCCCCAGTTCCACTGTCCCTTACTTACCACCCAGAGATTGGCACTGTCTTTTCTTTTCTCCACCGTCCTCTATTCAACCCTTTCGATGACGCGTTGAATACCCAGCCAGATGAGAAAACGCCTCGAGAAGATGACGAAGGTTATTAACCAATCGATCGAAGCCGAACATCCACGCGAATAGATATTTTTAATCGCCAGTTGTTTCGATTATTCCGTTTATAAGTCTTACCCGGTGGTACAAGTACAATAATGCGCGCACAATCGGTAAATATTGCTTGGATAGAAATATCGATGAACGCGTACTCCTCTCCTCTTCCTCCTCCGCGTATAAAACCGGGGCGATATTATACAAAGACAAATATAATCTCGCTCTTAACTACGAAGGCACTACGAAACTAAAATTTCGATCGTCCATTCTGGAAACGTAACGAATCCGTCTGTCTCGTTCGTCGCCCAACGTATGCGCGCGTTTGACCTATTCAACGCGGTATATGTTCATAAAACGTGACGCCCCCTCCTCCACCGCTCGATACGTTGTTGATTACAGAGTTATTTGATCATAGTATCACAGCGGCGTTACGTATATATTCGCAATGGAACTAACATGCCCGTCAACGCGCCCGTACACAATGCATGTAATTTTATTTCGACGGCCGAGATACACGCCGAGCAGCGCACACAACCGTATCGATTACCCACCCTCGTAATTAATGGTCATCACGCGTCCACGACTGCATATTACCCGCTCCCAAGCGGAATACAGCACGCGATAAAATATATAAAAGGGCGAAATAAATGAAACCCGATAAGAGAGAGCGCCGGTATTAATTTCTTTTGGAAATTACGAATCGATTGGAACCGATCCGATTTCACCGAAAATCGAAAACATCCGAGAATTTTCATTAACGAGCACTCCACGATTCCTCCTCTCCCTTCCTCCTCCTCGTTCCCCGCTTTCCACGCCCGATTCCCAACCGAAATACCCGTTGCTCCAAACTTGAATCTAGTTCGAAAATATTCGTAATCGTTTTCGGGGATAAAAAGTCATCGGAAACGCTTGTTAGCCTTAAGGGGGATTAAACGAACGGGGCGAAAAATTATTATATTTTGCGCGGGGATAATAGGAGGGTGGAAGGGTTGGGGAAATTTCGCATTTTTCACCAGCATCGTTTTTCCGAGGAGAAACAGCCCACGGGGGCTTGATGCATAACGCGGCTCTATATAAACGACGCATTCCTGGGATGAAAGTATGCGAATAAAGGCGGCGCGCGCGTATGAAGTTCGGCTTACTTTTCGCGTATTTTCATCCCTCCAGGGTCTGTGCAAATATTTCCAATATATAACTGCCTCCCCTTCCCCGAGTATCATCCGTGTCCTCTCGATGGTAACCGATCCAAGGAAAAAGCAGAGAACAACATGCAAGCCCCGATCGAATTTCAAAGAGAGCCGGAGGAATAAGTGGCCGAGTTAGAGTTCGAGGGAGAGGTGGAGACGTGCATCTCTCTTCAAGGACAGAGAAAGAAAAGAAAAGAAAAGAAAAAACGATCAAGAAAATGTTGGATCGGCGTAAAGCGAAATGTATCCAGAGAGGGTTGTTCCGTTGCTCGATCCGGAAATTAAGAGTAAAAAAAAAAAGGAAAAAAGAAAAGAAAAAAGAAAAAAATTGGCCAACTGCCAGATCGTGTT
The DNA here is from genome assembly GCF_029169275.1 of Apis cerana. Classification (NCBI taxonomy): domain Eukaryota; kingdom Metazoa; phylum Arthropoda; class Insecta; order Hymenoptera; family Apidae; genus Apis; species Apis cerana. The sequence continues at coordinate 5,266,011 of NC_083864.1, read as the reverse complement.
AGCGAAGCAAATCCGGACAACTAATAACGAAAGTCGGTTGGTACGCTTCGACCGTCTATGCATCCTGTAACACCGACCGTCTATAAATTCACGACGATTTACTATAACGGCCGATGGCCACGAGAGACCATCCACCCCCTCCAACTGAACGGGGGAAGGGGGGAGAGAGAGAGAGAGAGAGAGAGAGAGAGAGAGAGATAGAGAGAAGAAGGTAGAGACTAAATGAAAATTTCGAAACGATTCCATCGGTGGCGGACGAAGGTGGATTCAACGATCCAAGGAGAAACGAAGGGAGAAGAGAGATTGGCGGGCGGTCGAAGAATCGCGTGCCAGATTGTGATTGTTTTAAAAGATCGAGGAAAGGGAACGGTCGCTTGGCGTGCTAAGCACGCTTGCAATCGGCCTGGCGACCTGCGCGATCCGATTTCCGCGGAACTCTGTCAGGAAATTGAGACACTTTCGTGAATGGCCGGGAAAATCGCGTCGTTCCTTCAAACGATCCTTTACTTCCCACTTTTTCTACACGATTCTCCTCCCCACCCCCCGTTCGTCCTTCGTGAAAATTCGCCTGTACCTTAAACGGGTCTTCCCTCTCTCGAAAGGACTTTAAAAGTATTATTTTCCTCGAAACACCTTTCTCGTTACATTACAATTTTCGAACGAGAGAAAAATATAAAAGAAGAGAGGAGGGGGAGGGAAAAGTGTGAAACGTTGTCAAACGTGTAGCGGTATACACTCACACACACACACACACCGACGTATACGATACACGCGAGGAAATCAGGGCGATACGCGGAATATCTGTTTCACGGGAGAATAAACGGGGAAATAATTTGCCCACCCCTCCCCTCCCACCGTGGAGCCGTGTCGAATCACAAGCCGCTAAATTCAGTTTCGTGTCCGAGTCGATTTCCAGGGAGAATACATTAAAATGATTGATTCGAAATCGGCCAGTGATTTTTGACACTGGCCGCGATAAAAGCTTTCCGTTTCACGCCAATCTTGCGCGTCGTTCGGATCGAGTAAAAGCAACGTGATTAATGGTTTATCTGATGACGTCCGATTCATCTGTAATCTCGTTATCATTTTTTTGTTTTCCTTCTTTCTTTCTTTCTTTCTTTCTCTCTATTTTTTTTTATCGTACGTGTTGCGTATCCCATGAATACATCCGACGAGAAAACGCGTAATCCTTTCTGGGATTGTTGCTCGTTTCGATAATCGTGTAACCGAAAATTTTTTTTATTAAAAATATGGAAAATATTCGTTGCGGCTATTTTTTTAATCAATATTCCATCTCTCGAATTATTTGTTATATTTCGAATCGAATGCGGAATATTCTCCTCCAAGTGTGAATTCGAAAATTCCCCACGTACGTAGAGATTCGTACGTAGAGAATCTGAACGAGTTCATTAGATTCTAATTCTCGATTAATCATATTCCCGGCACTTGAATCAATGCAATCCGATGTAAACAGGTTTATTGTGTTCGCGGAGTGCAATCGTCAAAGGTGATTGTTCCCTGGGAATGGCATTCCATCCCGTTAAAATTTGAGATACGGTTTCTGTCTTTGTGCGCGATTCCAGTATAACGCGAACTTGGAAGCAATTTTGTTGCAGTCGAATCGTCGATTGTTCGCTCATAATACTCGTTTAATAGATAATGAAATTCTCCTATATTCTCGCTCCACGTAACATCGCTTCTCCGTATTATTATCCGATTTTGTTCGATCTCTTACGTAACTCGATCCTTTCTTTTCTTTCTTTCTTTATTTTTTTTTTTTTTTCCATAGGAAGAAACAGTGCAATACCTAGACATTAAAGCGCATATCGCTCGTTGCGATATATAAATACTTGCAGAGGATGCGTCTAGATGGCGATTGAAATTCCGATCGATGCGTTTGAGAGTTACGTAAATGTGGAACAGTATTTGTAAACAAATGAAGAGCAAACAGACGGCTACATCGCTTATATGGGTGATCGAAAGCAAAGTGGGTTTAGATGGTGCACGCGCTTGCACAGTAATGCAAGCTGATTCGAAATAATATTCGATTTGCCCTGAATTCAGGAGATACGCTGCCATCATTATACGTGAATTATTGGAACAGTCGTCAAATGGCAAGACAATCCGCGCGACGTCGTCGCGAACGTTAACTACGTTAATTAGAGTGCCTTTTCGAATCTCTTCCACGAATCTTTCTTGAGAAAAAGAAAAGAAGAAAGAAAAAATGGAAAATGTTCCCCCCTTCGTAATTCCTCGATGTCGATAAATTGGATTCATTGTTCCGAGGAAAAAAGGATAGAAAGGAAAGTGGGGGAACGAAAATTGGAAAAGTGGACCGCCTGCCACTGCTTATCTCGTGAGACGACGCTGGTGCATATTTTTTTAAGAGAAATATATATTTCCATCGAGTCTTGCACGAGTCTTCCGATTCCTGTGGACGTGTTGTTTTCGGCGAGGAGATATGGCGTGTCGTAGCATTCATTAGCACGATATTCCCGCGAACGATCCATAATGCGTTACGCGCGGGAGATAAGTCGGTATAATTTTTCCAAGATAACGAAACGTTCTCCATAATCCACACAATATGAAAATTAATCACTCGAGTTTGCTCCCCTCGTTCCTCGCCTCTCTTTGTCAATGTCGCGCACTAAACAGAGCCGAGTTACGATTTTCCAAATGAAAAATGACGAGAGAATTTAACGCGACACAACAAGTGGAAACAGACATTCATGATCATCGAGGGTGTAACGTATCCTATCCTCTCATACTCTCGTACACCTTGACTCGAACCACTACATTTGACTCCAACGATCTCGCCACGTCTATCACGAGCCTCGTTCGCTTATATCATACGTCGTACTACTACTACAACTACTACCGCTACTAGCACTACTGACGTAAAACAGGAAAAGGGGAAGAAAGAGGGAGGAAAAAATTGAACATCACTCGAAGCTTTTTCCACTTCGAATAACAACTATCGTAGCATAATACCCTTTCAACCGAGTCTCTCCATTTTTTCTCCTTTTTTTCTTTTTTTTTACTACCTCTATCCCTCTTTTCACTAATGGTACACCGTGAAAAAGGATTCTGTCAACGCGAGTTTTTGTGCGTTTCACAATACCTCAAGGGTAAAAACGAGAAGGGAGGGGAGAAGAAGAGGAGACGGAGAAAGGCTGGAAATTCTTATTTTCATGGTATTTCTACGATTGCCGTCCGCATCCGGGCGCACTATTCACCGTTACTCGGCCCAGGACTTGCTCCACCTAGGACTGCTACGGACGGTCGGTCGCACAACGTTGTACACACACTTCCTAGAGTTTTACGGGAAATTCGTAAGCCCGGGAATTGTGCGCGTCGCGCGACACCGCGTGTATATCTTGCTACGTTTCCGGGGGCTTCCCGTGGCTCTGTGTCCTCGGTGGCATTACAGAACCGGTTGCGAACAACGATCCACCCCTAGCAGGAGAATCTCTGCTCCGTTCGTACAAGCCGTATCGGCGAAACGCGCAGTCGACATCCCATCAACGGCAGAAAGCCTGAATAACAGGCTAACTGTTGTGTCCTTGGATCGTTAACCAACGTCGGGACGCCACCGGAGCGAAATCGTTCCGTTAATGGCGGACAACCACCCCCCGTTCATCAAGCAGAATGAAATTCCTCCAAGGATTACCTGCACAACTATTCCAGGTAACCTCGGGTTTCGAGTTTCCACGATCCAAGTTTGGCCACGTGCAACCGGGCAGAAGGGGGACGATAATGCTTAAAGGGTGTCCGCAAGACGCTCTCGAGATAAAATTTATATGACAGAACCCGACTCGACGAATCGTCCCTCCCATTATTCGGACGGATGTCCCGAGAATAGGGCGGAGAGAGAATTTTATACCCCTAGTAAAATGGAACACGCGTGGAAATGAAATTGCCAAGTTCGAGGCGTGTGAACGAACTCGGTGAACGGAGTGTATACGCGGTTCTGAAGGGGATTACGTCAGGTGGAAAGGAGGAAGTTCGAAAGGCGGACGGTGAATGGACCGACCGACCGACCCTGCATGGCAAGAGACATCGTCACGGGGTAGTCGGGTGTGCACGCATCGTGAAAGAAACACCAAATGGAGCGGAAAACACAGACAGTGCTTCCTCCTTTCTTTCCCTTTTTTCTTTTTCCCTCTCCCTTCCTCCTGCTCTTCCCCGCGATATTTCCTCCAATTCTCTTCTAACCGGACTCTCCGAGTTATGTCGCGTGGCCTATTGAACACGTCAAGATTGCGTTCCGTTCGCCCCTTTCTTTCGCCCCTCGAGAAAAAGTCGAAACGTTGGGAGGAATGGAGGGAAGGGTGGCGAGAGAATTGGTGGCTTTTACTACTTGAATATAAGTACGAATACACACGCGAGTGCATCATCTCGAGAAAACGCTCTCGCACGGACGTTAACGTAACCGCGCCGCATCTCTCGAGGAGCAAAATAGATTCTCCAGAAAATGGGGCTCGAGAAAGAAACTGTTCACCTGTCCTCGAAAGAAATTCCAAAGAAATCGTTCGTCCAACGGTATTCCTACTCGAAAACGGAACTGCGCGGAAACTGGAAGAGTGTTCGTTACGATCAAAATTCGTGTGAAAAAAAAAAAGAAGAAAAGAAAAACACAAATGAAGAGAGAAGGACGCCTGTATTACGAGTTAGAAGCGAAAAGCGTAAGCTGGTGGTTGTGCGGGCGTGAAATGCGGACAGCGTCCTTGCTACGATTCGAAATACGGATGCACAGTGGGTGATTGCTATCGCCGGCCAGTGATATGTACGCCGGCGACGTAAACACAGGATTCGGCATATTGCGTCAGTAAACACCGTATTCATAGATGGAACGCGTGGACACGTTGCAACCCCCTCGTAGGGATATGTGTGCACCAGAGAGGAGGAGGAGGAGGAGGAGAGCCGATGTTAAGCGGCCAACTAGAGATGCATACTCGTGCGCTCATGCATACGTATACACCTGTACATCCCCGCATCCTCCTGTTCTAATCCACGCGCGACACGAAATTCCACCCTCTCTCGATTCACGCGGGGATGGCTTGCATTAACGTTAAGTTAGCCGAGATAACTCGCGAGACGGTGAATAAGAAACGAGGGATAAAACGCAAGGAAATTTTCTGCCTCTTCCGAGGGATTATTTAACAGCCACCAGTCCTTTAAAAACCATTTCCAAAGTTCTGATCAAGAGCAGAAGTTATTTCCATCCATCGTCATGTCTAGTAGATGCAATTTGCTCTTCGTGATTTTTCGATTACCGATCCATGGACAGGTCGGATTCACAGGCGAGAATTAACGAGACAATTTTCTTCTCTCGTCTTTGGCATTATTGAATTTCGATCGTCCCCGTGAACACGGGATGGGATTATCGATTTTAATTTTAATTTCTTAACAATTAAGACCGTCGTGTTGGCAGTGAGCGCGAAATTGATGGTGGTAGCGGTGGTGGTTTTGGTTTCAAATGTTCCACGGGGGAAAATGTTTACACGGGGACGAGAAACGTCCGAGAAATTTAATATCGGGCTACTCGAGAGGATGGTTAGACGAAAGCAGCCGCAAAATTGAAATCGCAGGCTGTACCGGGACAGAATAAAACCGCCTCAATATAACACGCAAGAGATATTCATCGTGCGGGAATATAAATCTCTTTTTTATCCGGCCGCGTGAGTGGTCGTAGAATTACGGAAATTATTAACACGTTCCTCGAGATATTTTCACGGCAAATCCACTCTCTTTCGAGTTCCCCAAAATCCCCGCGACTCGCGATTCATTTTTTCCCTCGGAGAAGAAGCAAAGGCAAGGAAGAATATCGAATACCAATCATCGATTTCCTAATTAATTCGTCGATCGGGAACGAAATTCGTACAAGGAAGAGCAAAAGCGATACCCGAAGCCTGGCGCGATATATATAGGTCGTATATATAGGGCTATGTATAAACGTTAATTTCCATTGGCGTTCATTTGCAAAGTAATTAAAAAGGCGGGCAAACGAGGACGAAATAATATGCCGGCCGATGGAAAATAATCAAGGCAACCAGCCTTGATATATACCGAGCCTATATAAAAGAGAGATTTGTCCAGGGCGTGGATTAAAAAATAACCCCGACCCGCATCGAAAATATTGGGCCGATGGGAAATTGATATCGGACACAAAATGCTCGAAATTGGTTATACCGTGCCGTACCTGTTACATATTCATAGTCCATCTACCCCCCACCCCATCCTTTCCAAACCCGTGATCGGATTTCAATAATTTATCACGACTTCGATAACGTCTTCTTCTAACGTCCTCCTCGCGATACGTCCTCTCCCTTCCACGGGAAACGAGTTAAACGCGGGAATAAGAAACGGGGGAGGATAAGTTTTACCAAAGTTAGTTGAACCGTGCAAAGAGCCGGGGAGATCCGCGGACTAAGATGCCTATCCCATCCTATAATTGAAATAATGTCTCCTCCCGTCGTCGTTTCGGGGATATAAATATAACCTCGGGAGGATCCTCGAGGAGGAAGCTCGAACGGGAACGCAATTTATTTCTTGCATTCATTTCGAATCTTAATTTTCATTTTCCGAGACTCTTTGGGTCTCGTTCTAATTACGCATTGATCCTGGCTGAACCTGGTTCGCGTGTCGACCGCATCTCCGCGCAGAGAGGGAGAAAAGTTGGGAAGCGCGAGTATTCCTGGGAAAATTCCTGGCGTCCTTTCGCTTTTGATTCGGGTTCAGAGATCTCTGATTATGCCGTATAACGGGCTCAACTTTCTCCCCAACTCTTTTTTCCCCAACGACTCGTCTCCGCGATTCATCTTGCTCGCTCGAATATAAATTATTTATAATTCCCCTTCTGGGGAGGGGACTTGATGAATATCCATCATTATTATTCCATCCTTTCGTTACTTACCAAGTTCGAACCAACGACCGAGAAAGAAAGAAAAAAAGGAAAGAGAGAATCGGCCGCTTCCATTTTTCCGCTCGTTCCGTACAAAAATACCCGAAATTTAAACGTTACCCGTGACGCGTGTACAAAAGTTGTTTATGTTACGAAATAATTCACGCTACGAATCTTTCTCGAGGTATGCAACCGATCCAGTTTCGCGATACTACCACGATAAATTATGAGGGCGGCGATTAATTAATCAATTTGGCGAGTTGAACAATCTCCTACCTGTAGAATACTTGGCGAAATCCCGCGTTGGAAATATTTTCCTTTATAGATTTACGTGGGGGTGCACGATATATACGCGTGCATCGCATGTACCGATGGTAATGCACGTTATCGTCTAACAGCTGGGGGTCTTTTTCCGCGCGTACGTGTTCCGCGTTGGTCGGGATTCGAGTCACGTACGCGTGATAAATGCAATAACATATCAGCTGTGGTAAGAATTAGAGGGCCCTGTTGCGATTTATATCGAGACCTTCCCCCCCTCTCTCCGGAGACCTATGTCCACAACACAGGGGAGTTTACAATCCACCCTCCGACCGTTGCGAAAGTTTCGCGCGGATCGATCGACAATTCGCGACGATTTATGTCGGTCGTAAATAATAAAAAAAAAAGGAAGAAGGAAAAAAAATAGAAAAAAAAATAAGAGAGGAATGAGCGAGGAAAGAGAGAGAAAGAGAGAGAGAGGAAAGAAGAAGGGGATTGAAAAGTACCCTTGAAGTTTAACAAATTGCTACTTGGAAATTTCGAGATGGTTCGCGGCCTTCCCGGTTACTGAACGCCGGGGCCATGGGAATTGAGTTCCGCCACCGATTCTGCTACTCCCTGTCGTTGCCCCCCCTCGAAGAAATATGTGCATTCGTGACTGGTTTATCGAATAATTTACCGTCCACCTTAGTTGCGATTTCGAGTTAGAGCCCCGATTTTTCACCTTTCTCCCTTCTCTCTCTCTCTCTCTCTTGGTCATAGTTTCAACGCGCTTCAACGTATATCCCAGTTCCTTTGCGCCCGTTATTATCTCCGGGTACGGTATGATGGCGCTATAATTTAGAAGGTTACGCGCGTTACTTTAATATATCGCTGGTAATTTGCAGAATCCGCGGTGGGAGGGTGGACGGGGAGGAAATTGAAGTATACTCGGAGGATTTCGTTCGGAGGGGGAGAGGGAGAGAGGAGAGGGTTTTAGCGCGAACAAGACAATCCCAAGGAAGAGCTCAGATTCGCGGCCTCCCGTATATTCGTAGACGGACAGTAGGAGAATCAGTCGGATTAGGGTTGAAGTGCGGAAAATTAGGTGTCAGTGTGTACGTGTGTGCAAGTGAGAGAAGGAGAGAAAGGAGGAATAAGATGGCATTCATTGTTCCTGTGCATTCATCTTTCGCAGGTCCGGGCCGATATTTTTTCATCGCCTGACAGATTCGATCAGCATTCTACTCTTTCGCCACCTCTCCTCCTCCTCCTCCTTCTCTTTCTCCTGTCGATCCTCGCCGTTTCACCCATTTGTTCACTGTAAATAATTGTTTCGCCACTTTCTCGACTTCGTTATCTTCGTTCCTTGAATATCTTCAACTTGATTTCGAGCAATTGGACGAAAGGGAACGAGCGACGAATCATCGTGTATCGTCGTAGAGTAATTGGCGAAGTTGGAACGCCTTCGATATAATCGGATCGCATCGGAATATCATTTTGAATCGCGCTCGCTCGCGTTACGTTAGAGATGCAATTTAATGCGAGTCGATTATGCGAATACGCTGGCTGTTTACACGATTGAATACGCACAATGCAACTCCAATTACGGAAGTATCGGCGGTACTACGTCTACGAGACGCGTCGTTTGTGTGCAGGCATACACGGGGAGGCGGGTCGAAGACGCTGATCGAATTTCATTCCACCAGCGCCGGGATATTTCAGCTTCAAAAGTGAAACATCATCTTCGTGTATACGGGGAATAATGATAATGATAAAATTCTGGAAACGATGTTAGACAGTCGTGTTATATATAATTGTCCGACTCGCGCGTTCTATTCCCACTTTACTCGCAGAAATCGAGATTTCCTTTGTACGTCGAAGTAGAAGAGATGCAAATTATGGATAATATTAACTTTGTAAAAAAAAACAAAAATATGCATGGAACAATGATTATACGAAAATTTCTAAACGCATATCCAAAGTATAACAAGGGGATGTTGCATACACGATAGCAAGCACTGTGATGATGCAGCTGTAATTAGACGAGTATAGGCTCTCCCCGCTAATGCTTCCAGACCCTTCATAAGGGAACAACAATGCATACACGTACACCATCCCGAAAGCTGTACAAGCGATAAGCGAGCTAGTTACCGGGGTCAAAAGAGAGGATCTCGTCGACTCTGGGATCTCGGATCGAGAAGGTCGGATCGAAAGGGGGCCGAGGAGACCGAAGCCTAAAGCCTAGGGAAGGAAATAAATGCTCGAGCTTTGGAGACAACTTCTTGAAGCGGAAAGTGTATCAAGTCGTCTTAGGCAAAGCTAATAATCCACGATACGACTAGTACGCTAGTTATAACACCTAGCTAACACGATTATCGTAGTCACCGTCTCCGCACTCTCGTCCCATTTTCCCCAATTTCTCCCTTTCTTCCCTTCGTTATTATTTTCGTTATTATTTAGCCGACGCAAACGACAAGCTTCTTCCTCGTTACGTCCGTACGTTGCATCCTCGACGACGATCTTCGACCGATACGAAGCTGGTTCCGTACCAACTCGAACCACGATATTGAATTTCGCCGTTCGATCACTCCCCCATTTTCGCCATGATGAATTTATTGGAAATGCTCGAGACGGCGGATATCTTGGAAACGACGACCGGGGATTACCGGGCATTGAAAACGCGCCCCAGGGAACTATGCCCGCCGATTATACGCTCGTTTACGCGCTCCCTTCCCTCTTGATATATAATTCCACCACGTGTAATTCCGCGAATTTATTCATCGTGGTTTAATCTTACCGCGGCCACAATTTTTTTCTATTTCTTTACCATTCTTCCTCGTTCTTACGGCAAGTAATTAAGCAATTTAACGCATTATCCGGAATAAGTTGTTGAAACGACGCTCACTTCGAAATAATTTTCCGCGTGTAGGTCGGTCTCGAGCGGTGCCTCGTGTCTCGAATGGCGGGAAGGCGTAGAGAGCGGGCTCTTTTCATAAAATCGACGACGCGCGTAAGGCAAAGTTGCACAAAGAAGAGTTACGTAATTCGAGGAGAGGAGAGTCGAGTTCCCATTAAAGCGGATACGCCCGGGAGCACCATGATACACTAACCAGATTGCACGTATAATAGGGTAGTCATCCTCCGAGCAAAGCTTACGTCAACAGCTTTATATGCTTTACACACGTAGAAAATGTAGCGCGCGAGGCTTGGATCACGCTCGATTACGGTTTAGAGGCGTTTAGACACGGAGGGAGAGGGGCACATTAAAGGAAAAGCCTCGAGGAAAGCAGCGCCGTCGTCCTGGGGCGTTGTATCGGGATCGAGGGTATTTTTGGAATCATGTATCGAGCTGTAACTCGACTCCGATGATCGTCCATGAAAAATTTTTCGAAAACAATTGAAGATTGATCTCGATCGACGCGAGTTCGAATTCGATAGAGAAAGAGAAAGATCTATTCGATGATAAATTTTCGATAGTTTCGACCCGTTCTTCTCTTATGTAAATAAGTCCTTTTCAAATGGGACGATGCATTCGCGAAATCCTCTTGCCAACGGCGTCACCTTTCGAGAAACCACGAATCGGGAATATTTTATGGAAGAATAACGTCGATCGCCACGAAAAATCGCTTTGAAGTCGGTGCTTGATTGCGCGGCCCCGAAAGGGAGGCGTGTCAGAGGAAGAATGGCGAGGAAAAAAGAGAGGAGCAAAAAAAAGGGAAGAGAGAGAGAAAAAAAGAAAAATCGGGGAAGCTAAGCATCCCCGTGTCTCTCGCGTTGAATCGGTGGCGGCCACATTCAGCCGCTTTGAAATTGTAATGACAGTAGAGTACGGGCAGGAATATCAGCGTAATCTGGCGCTGTATAGTTCGGGGTCGGCATCGAGCCGAATGTTGCAATTCATGCGATGATCGTTATGCGTTGCTCCATTCGAGTGGAGAGCACCAGCAACCAACTCGGCGAATCCTCGTCTCTCGTTCAATCCCCCGGACTCCTATAAACGCCGACTCAAATCGAATAATTCGATTCTGATCGCTTTAACGTTCGCGCTTTCCCGTCCGCGCATCCAACCGGTATCAAGCGGATTATTGAAAACGTAGGATTCGACGAAGGCTTGTCTCGCTGACCCCGATAATTGCGTCTAATCGGCGACCAAAGGATCGCCCTCCATTTTCCGAAGGGGAACAAGGATCCTTCCCTCGTTTCGACCATTTAATTTTCATCTAAACTTCTCCTGCCATATTATTTAACAATTGGGAATAACAAACCACTCTCGATCCCGCGCAAAACTTTATCGACCGACCCTCTCTCTCTCTTTCTCTTTCTCCGTGTTCATAGAGTTTCGTTACCGATCAAAGACGAAACTCAGCTCCGCTCTAACTCGCGTCTCGCTACATACGAAGCTATCCGAACCTTTGCTCCCACGCTCGTTTCGATATCCCGTGCAACGTTCTCGCAATTCGTCGGACAAATTAATCATGAAAAGACTGAACGTACAAGGAACAAGGTAAAAGTAAAAAATCTCGAAACAGCAATTCGTTACACGGACTAAAACACGAGATATATAAATGGGGAGGGGGATTTAGAGTTTATAGAACGGGCAATTAACGAACGAGAAGAAGTTCGTACGGGCGCGTGTATGGCTAATTAACACGGGGAACACGTTAACTCGGCCAATTACAGAAATTGCGCGGTGCTCCACTCCATTCTTCGGCGGTTTTATTAAATGGACGGCGCGTATATAACTCTTGGCAGGCATTAGCCCGCGGATTTAACTTTAAATCCGGACTAACGGCGGCCAAGATACAGTAGCTTACGCAGGAAAGCTCAAGTTACACACACGTACCACCGTGTCCATTTTCTTTGGACTTTCTTCGACTTGGACGCGTTCTATAACTGGGCAAGCAAAGTTCACGCCCGGTCTCCGTTCCCCATTTCCCGTGAAAATCGGCCTCGTTTGTGAACCGTCGGAGAAACACCGAGAAAGGGGGAACAAGAAACGCGGTTTTCATTGCTCCGTAATTACGCTGTGAAGAACGCCGCTAATTTCAAAAGAGAGCCCCGCCGCTGCTTCCGCCGCGAGAAACGTCAATGTTACCTCAAGGAAATTGAACGAGACCACCAACGAGTTTATACACTTTATTCCACCCTCCTATTCTACACCCTCGCGGTTTGTTGTTTCTAGAAAAAGAATTTTAACTTGAAATTAAAAAAAAAAAAGGAAGAGAAAGGAAAGTTTCGAGTTCGAAATAATTAACTCCACTTTGTAATAATTAAAACCGCGAAAATTTGCGAACGGTCCAAAGATCTATCTTTCGTCGATTGTTAAATTATAATCGGAATTTGAATCGAACAGCTCAATTCTGAATTAAATTCCGAATTAAACGAGGGAAAGAGAGTGGCAAAAAAGAAAGTAGCGCGATTATCGAGGAAAATTGGCGTGGTAGATATCGCGACACCTCTTATCTGCATACACCGTTATACTTTCCTCTTGTTCACGAGAAAGGGAAGAACTTTCCGAATAATCGAGCATCCCAACTGCCATCAATGGCAAGCGTTATCGGTGATTCCAAATGGAATTTCTAATTCGTCGATACAATTAAGCCGCGGAGCCAGTTTGCGGTTTCGATCGTGGAACTTTCGCGGTTAAGTTCCGTGTAAAACTATCGCGTAAATCTCCCATGTTATCATCGATTTTCCCCAACGCTTTAGAAACTCGTACGAATTTCATCCTCGTTCGACTCGCTTAATTCGACATTTTCCAAGCGGAATCCCTTTTCCGAATAACGAATCGATAAACTTTCTTTCCTCGTCGTAAGATAAAAAAAGCCAAGTTTCAAACGTATGAATTTTTCCACGGGACGATCGAAAAACGATATTCGGTTAAAAATTCTATTCTCTCTAGAAATTGCCTCTATCTCAGAAATCTCTTTCACTCTGTCTCTCGCCGCGTTGAAAAAATCTTGACCAGTTTGATCGTCGAAATACGAGATAAAAAATACTTGGATATTCGTTCCAAGGATGTGCAAAATCAATGTTGCGCGATTGGATCCGCCAGAGAGAGAGAGAGAGAGAGGGAGATAGTTCTCGGTTTACGAGTTAACAGAGTTGTTGCGAAACAGGCTAGTAGTAGCAGGTGGTTGCTCGATCTCTCCTTATATTCTTCCTCTCTTTCTTTATTCTTTTTCTTCCCACGAGCAAGAGAAAGGACGAGACCAGCATAATGTAACCCTGCCGCACCGTGTACCTGATTCTTCGTCATGAACGGGTGATGAACGTGAACGTATTTAACGAGAGTCGTTGTTCCCCATCCAAAGGGGGGGACGATTCGTTATTGGGAAAGGGTTATCGGAAAAATCTCCGGTTTTGCGCGGTTGCTCGTCGCGCCAATGCTCGCGGAATTAATTATCGAGAGGCTTATCGATGAATTTTCAACGACGCGGTACAAATATTCTCGCGAATAATTGCTCCTCTCCTCCATTGGAAAAATAACGAAACGACGCGTCCTTTATTATTATTATTATTATTATTATTATTTTTAACGTTTTTATCTGGAATCGGTACCGTTTATATATATATATATATATATACATACATATACAACGAACAGTCATCGATGGTCATCAATATTCGAGGGCAAATACCGTTAACGAATATCGTTATTTATAGCGGAAGAGAAACAACATCCGGTGAATTAAGCCAATTTTATGAGCAAGGGACGACGAGTCGACGAACCGCAATTGGCGACCGATAAAAATTTATTATTCCAGCAATTTTCCTGCTAACCAAAGTGGAAAGGGAGAGAGAGAAAGAGAGAGAGAGAGAGAGGGAGAAAGGGAGGGAAAAATACGAACTACCTGGAAATCTAGACGAGAAGATCGACCAACCAACAATAAGGGTAAAATGGACACGTAGACACAATTTGCGAAACTATGAGCCATCCTACGAGGTAGCCGCGCAGCTGTGCACTTGTATATATCGTTTAAATTGTATGACTACGGGTATACGACACGACGACGACGACACGCTCGGCCACACACACACACACACACACACACACACACACACACACACACACACACACACACACACGCGTGTACTACTATGTTTCAAGAGGGTTGAAGTGCGTTATTCGGGGTGAATTGGAGTAGGTTGACAGGATAGGGGAACGAGACTCGTTCCTTGTATCTTCATGGTTGATGAATGTGTCTCGTTAGTCGTCAACTTGGCTTCGTAATATCACCAAAATTCAGCTATTACCTCGTTCCACGGTCCACGACATCGCCTCTAATTCTCTCGTACGAGAGCATCCAGACATCCGACGTTTCGCGTTTTTTTTCGTTTCCTTCTTCCTTCCTCCTTCTCCTTTTTTCCCTCTTTTTTTCTTTCTCTTGCCATCGGCCCCATTGGGTCATTCGCGCCCCATTTTCCCCTCAAGATCCCCTCCTCCCTCTTGCTACTTCGCAATCAACGCGCATCACACCAACCGTTTCTCCAACGAGGCACACCGCGCCTCGTTCAAGCTCGCCATTTAATTCGACTCGCGGCAGAAGAGCAATGCGAGCCATTTCGGGAGACTCGGTTTCAATCGGTTTCAACGACCTGGTGAAAGAGGGCCTTTAATAGGTATCGGCGCATTTGAGCGACGAGCAATAGAGCGCATATGGCGTTGATAACAACATCCTGCACGAACCTGTCCTTCGAATATTGAGCCACTAAACAAACGCCGTTGGCAACGATTTCACGATATAGAACGCCGCCGGCTGGCGACGCGTGTGTATCATCGGTCCAGCTGATCGGTCCGCGAGCGTGTGATTGCTGGATACTGTTTCCCCGATGTAGGAACAGCTGAGCCGGAACTCGATGGGCCCACAAAGGCGAAATTATGGTTTCCGTGACGCATTATCGAGACAGGTAGAGCAAAGGGAAATCTCGATGGTGCGGAGGACGGGTGATTAGAGCGTTAATCGCGGTTCGATTGTCCGGTCGGTCGGCGCACGATGAAGGAGGAGACGTTTCAGAAAGCTTTGTTCCCTCGAATAAGGGGAGAGGAGAGGGGAGGGAAGTCGAAGCATTCGGATTGTTCCACGGCGACTCACGATTATGCAAATTGCGACGAGGAAGCACGAGGAAGAATCAGAGTTTCCGTAAGAGGAGCGCGAGCATGCCTTTTCTTAAGAAAGGACACTTAATATTAAGCGGAAAATGAGCTTAATGAGAGCTAGTCGCGAGTAAAAAACTTACGAAGGTGGAGAAAGAAGCTGGCTCGAGGGCGAAGGAATTTTTCTTTCTCTCTCTCTCTCTCTCCTTTTTTTTCTTTTACTTTTACTCCGGTTCTGGTTCCCAAACCCCACGCCATTCTCCATTCTCGCCACCTTGGGACCTGCTCGGCCACTTGGCAGCCGTTCGGGAAAAAAGTTTGGTCGAAAGCTCGTTACTTAGCTTGCGGACAGAGCTTTAGACGCCGTTTAGCGAGTAGCCCATGACACTCCTCTTTCCCTCGCGCACTTATTCCCAGCTTTTCCTTTTCTTTATCCCTACTCTAACTTTTCCCCTTTTTTCTCCCCCACCCTCCTCCTCTCTAACCTTTTTCTTGTTCGACGAGACGAAGGGTAAATGGGAGCTGTAACGAATGGCGCTTCGTTAAAAGAAAGAAATCGCGGCAGTTTCGTATACCCCGATGAATCTCTGTGTGCCGACAAAAAAACACCCTAATGCCGGCTAAACTTGGAACAAATTATGGAACTGGTATAACCAGGTGTGCCGTCTGAAATCGATCCATCATATCGTCCACCAATAGTCTCGAAACAGGCAACTCGATATTAATCAAATTTCCAATCCAGCATCTAGTTCATAAACTGCGTTATCTACTACGGTTTCGAGGGAAGCGAAGATCGAAGGAAGAGAGATTGTCCCGCCAATTTTGTACGAAAACGAAGTTCCATATCCAAAAAAAAGAGGTACAGAATCGAAGACAATTCGTGTCTTCAGATTGTTCGAAAATCGTCGTGGAAAAATCTGCATGTCTCGACGCTGCGCCGCAACGGGGATGCAACGGGGGTGCTCGAAACGCGTTCCTCTTCGGTATTACGCACGAAACCACGCGTGGCAAGGCTTTTACCCTTCCCCACAGGGGAGAAAATGGTCCTAGTCTGAGTACGATCCATATGTCCACGTCCCGTGTAAGCTCGCTCCAAAACGTATGGCACGTTCTCTCCTTCTCTCGCGGCTTTAAACGTTCCTCCAACCCTCGAAACGATCGCCACCAACGACCGGAAACAATTAAGGAAAAATATAAGGCGATACTCTGTGCTCCCGACGCTAGTTCTCCTTCTTCCAAAAGGAATTACGAGAGTTTTATTTACGAGAATTTTACGTAACGTATCGCGGGCTGTATTACGAAGAAAATGGCGTGGGAATAGGCGCGAGAGGATACCTCGCCTTGGCCGAGGATACAGAGCTCTTTGGATCGCTCACAAATCTCCAGTACATTTTTCCTTCCTTCCTTCCTTCCTTCTTCTCAAACTCGGATTGGACGCACGTAAAAAACGTGTACAATAAATTTATGATTTCACAACAAGTTCGTAGACCTTTGCCAGACTGTGGATGATCATTAAAGTGGCGGAAAATTGGTAATAATAAGAGAAAAGGAAATATATAGAGCGTAGAATTGCGTGGAATTTTAATAATCTCTCCTCTCATACTGATCCCTCCGAGAAGCTACTGGAAGCATTTATTATCTTACGGTTTCCAGGATGGCGTATCGTACAACCACGGAAATACCTCCTCGTGGCCCATTCTCACTCCTTGACGAAACGCGTTCACGAAATTCCTAAGCGAGAAACGCGATTTCGAAATCGAGCGTCGTTAGTCAGCCAACCGAAACGCGCGCACACACGCAGGGAATATCTCATGATCTTCTAAGAGGCGTTTCCAGATAGAATAGAAATAGAGGGAGACGTGGAAAAATTTCGAGAATCGACGTTGGTCAACTGGAATAATCCTTTTTGGGGGGAAGAGGGGAGAGAAGAGATAATTTACGCGAGGCTATTCGTCTCTCTCTGCCTTTGGACAGAAATGATCATCCGCAGTTTCGTGGTTTGATCGAGAAATAAATTGGATCAAGTCGCGTTAGAACAGAAGGACAAAATATAAGATATAAAATTTTGGAATCTTGGAGACGAGCGAAAAGAAAAATATCACATGAATATTTGAACGTTGGGCGTAAATCGTCCTTTTGGAATGTTGAATGAACGAGAGACGTGAGAAATAACGCGAGATAAATCGAGAGGATTTTTGCGAAGAATTGTATTTTTGTGAAATTAATAAATAATTTCAAGAAAAAAAAAAGAAAAATAATACTAGGAGATAAATTTAAAAACTTTTGTTACCTTCTGTATAGCTCGTTTTTAAAAGGGGAAAAAATGTAAAACTCGTTCCCTCTTTATCGAACGACTACGTTACTTTCGAACGACCCGATATTTTATGAAATATTTCGAACCGTTTTCAAGCACAGGTAGGTAACGTCGTTTCGCTCGAAGGAAATATTAATTAAATACCGCTCGAGAACGAAACCGAGTCAATTTCATAACTTTCGCTTCTAAATAGGATTGAAAAAGTCAGAGGGGGAGAGGAGGGAGGAATTCGTTTCATCGATTGTAATATCCTGTGCTTCACGATCGACTGCATTTCCATTATCGGCCACTTAATTAAATAATC
This sequence comes from Apis cerana, assembly GCF_029169275.1. Lineage (NCBI taxonomy): Eukaryota > Metazoa > Arthropoda > Insecta > Hymenoptera > Apidae > Apis > Apis cerana. The sequence continues at coordinate 5,248,151 of NC_083864.1, read as the reverse complement.
CAGGAATTCAAGCAAGTTTCACCTTTGGCTAAGGCCAATCTTAACCCGAGAGGAAACAGTTTCCTATAAATTCTCTCTCGCTCGCGACTTTGTCGAACCCTGGAACAAGAGGGGCGAGGGGGAGAGAGAGAGAGAGAGAGGAGGAAGGGCTTTCTGCAACACATGATACCGCGAGCGCATCCACGTGCGCAACAAACACGAACGAAACGGTTAATAAAACACGAGTTCGCCGAGTAAATTGCTTTGTAACAAGTCTCGAAGCACGTGTATCTCGCAACCCTTCTCTTATCAATAACCCCTTCTCTTTCCTCTTCCTTTTTTTTTTAGTTTCGATGTTTTTCGCTCCATTACCTCCCCCCGTGTAATGAAAGAGAATGAAAAATATAAAAATGATCGGTCGATTCGAGTGAAATTTACGAGACGAAATTTACGGCACGGGAGGGGAAATGGCGATAATTTTACCAACTGTATTTCATTAGCGTGGAAAAACAAGAGGGCGTGTCGCGCGAGATAATCCTTGGCGGGAGATATTGATAAAACGAAACGAGATTTTCATCGGGGCCGTGGCCAAGTATGAATAAAAATGAATTTTCCCGCGGGCGGTAAGAGGCGTTCAAACGGCGTTTAATAAAGATGAGCTTTCATTAGAAAGGATCTCTGGAGAGCGCTCGGTAACACGAGGAAAGATTTGACACTCGGTTAAAGGGGGGCGGGGGAGAGGGAGAGGGAGAGGGAGAGAGAGAGAAGAGGTTAGGGCGGGTGTAACGAATGGAAATTGATCCAACGAAATTTAATTAACGCCAATCAGCTGGTTCGCTAAACTCTTATTCGATTACAAAAAGGGGGACTGGAGAGAGAAGAAAGGAGAAGGGGAGGGAAAAAAAAAGATGTCGAGACACCGATGTGTGGGAAAGACGCGAAGTTGAGTATCAAAGGGAAATGAAAAGAAAGGGGGGAGGGGAGAAGGATAGCGGAATCAATGAAACCGAATGAATACGAATCAGTGCGAGAGATCGACTATTAATTAAGCGGCACGATTCTGTTGCAGAAAATGAATCTCGATTTAAACACTTCTCCCTTTTTCCCACCGCCTCCCCCTCGCCTCTACTTTTATCGGAATAGCGTTGCAAAAGTGTTCGCCAAAGTGTTTAATGGAAAAGTCTTCTTCCAACTTAGGATTATTCTGTTCTTAATGCAGCTAACGTTGTTCCGCGCTCGCAACGCGTCCCAAGATCTTCTCTTCGGGGAATCGGTGAAAAAGTTCTCCACCTTTTGCTATCGAGACAAAATTGTGATCGAGAAGTTTTCTTTTCTTTTTTTTTTCCTTTTTTGGAAAAGGAGAGAATTCATCCGAAAACTTGCAACGATTTTTCCCCGTTTAATCCAGACACAATTCTTGCGAACAAGGAAAAATAGGACGATGAACAAGTAGCGGAACATTAACGAGTAAAATGTCTCACGATAGCTTGCCAACGAGACGTTCATCGACCACCGTGAAACACGCACAACACATCGGAGCGGAGAGGGAAAAAAAAAAAGAAAAAAAGGAGGAGGGGGATAGAAACGAGCCATTACGATTTCCGAGTGCAATTGGATGCATTTAATCCATTCCATCGCCAATTGCACGGAACGAGCTGAAATTCCGCTCGTTCCTGGCAAACTGGATGACAGCTGATCGTGCAGTTTCTCCTCCCGGCAGAAAATGCCGGCAGAAACAGTTTTGAACGTCGGTGGTTTCGGGTACGCGAATTTTACTTACAAACTTAATCACCGTACCAAAATGCCACTCGTCGCGCCAAAGTTGCGCGGAGCAAGGGGACGGTTAACGTCGACGAATTAACGTTATTAACTGTTACCTGCCACCGTGTTTGACATTTCGAACTTGTTGAGCGGATTACATTTCATACGGTTATTATAATTTATCGTCGTGCGTGCGTGCGTGCGTGCGTGCAACAACGCGGATAGGAAATTGCCCTACCGATTCGTGTCGTTTATAAAAGAAAAAAAGGAAAGAAAAGGAGCGCGCTTATTATTAAATTATTATTCGAAAGGATTCGATATATCATTGGAAAATCCGATACGAACGAAACAATACCGTCTCGACGAAGCCGAGTTTCACAATCATCGAGTGGAATTTTTAATTTGAATGGTCGAAAGAGAAAAGGATGGATGTTGGTTGCGCATTTCGAAAAACGAAAATACCAGAGTTCGGTCGCATCGGACCATCGCATAATTGTCGCACAGCTCTCTGGAAACGCGGACTATCCGCATGGTCGATGCGGATTTAAATCTGCCTCGCATTTCGACGATGGAAATCGAAGAGGATTGCGGCGTGGCGTTGACACGGGGGCGGGCGTATACCGTGCTGGTTAGATCCCTGGTCGCAAATTTAATCCGTGATTCGAATTTCTTCGTGGCTTTTTCTCTTTTTCTCTCTTTCTTTTTTTTTTCTTTTTTCTATATACTATCCCTTTTTCGCATCCTCGTTTCACCTCGTTCGATCCACCTTTGCTCGACCTTGTCGCATAACGACACGCGCGAGCGTGAAATATATGAAAGAGGGGGGAAAATGAAATATCGAAGGAGCGCGCGAGAAAAAAAGGAAGGGGAAGAAAAAGCGTTTAGCTCGATGACGAAGCGGATGGATCTCCAACCCGGAGAATCGAGTGAAAGAAGCGCGAGAGAGGGGGAAAAGAGAATTGCGGAGAAGCGGCGTGGAATATTCGTGAGAAAGTGGCATGGATTTCCAGGTTTCGGCATTAGCATACGTAATATCGGCAGACGGTGGCTCGAGGGGGGAGGGACAGCACCGCGAAACTTGGAATTCCCATTGGTAATAAAGAGTTATCCGTTACAGAGCGGGAATACGCGTCACTGTCGGTGTTGCGGGAGACGAGAATAGCGAGAGACGGAGAGACGGGGTGGACGAGGGTAGGGCGAAAACGAGGAGAGAGAGAATTTCGCAAGACGGAGGGAAGCTGAGGGGTTGAAAGAGGAAGATGGCAAAGTTCACGGGCCTGTTATTACGTTCCACCGATGGTACATAGTCATTTCGAGGTGGGAATGAGGAGGAATGGGGAGAGTGGGGCGGGTGGAAGGAAAAATGGGGGTAAATCAAGTTCGTGGAGCCGTGATTATTTATTGACCGCGCGTGTGTCATTTCTGTGCTCCGCCGTGTAACGAACAAAGAAAGATGATACGGCTCGAGAATTATTATAATCGCGATACAGAAGCGGAACGTGCGTACATAAATGTGTATGAACGTACACGACTCGTCTTGATATCTCCGATTTTTCCACCGGTCCATAAATTACGCGAGGAAGAGGAAGGAGGAGAGGGAGACGTAAGATAAGGTTAGAATTATTCTTAAGTGTACGACGAGTTTCCTCTCGGCGTGAAATTCAGAGGCTATTATCACGTTCGTCCGAACGAAGCTGGTCATTTCGCGATAAAGAAAAAAAGAGGCAGCCTTGCGAGAATGAATCGGGGAGAGAAGACGAGGATGTTATCAAGGGGGGTTGAGAAGGGATAGAAAAGGGGGGTAGTAATATCGTTCGCCAAGCATATCGACCGGGTGGATCTCGTTATTATTTATTGCCGGCACGAACCACTTTTCCTCTTTCATCGTTGCAACGTGAATAAGCCGGCGATTCGGTGCCTAGATTCGGATGCGGAGAATTCGTCCGTGACGTTTCGCGTTGGTAAAATGACCGAGTAAAAGGAAAAAAAAAAAAAGAAAATAATAAGAGGAAGAAAAATCGGCGGAATAGAATCGATGATTATACTTGTGGGAAATCGCCGAACGTTCCGAAACGTTCATACGCGCATCTTTTCTAATTTCTCTTTGTGGCAGGGATTTGAAGATAGAAGGATTTCCACGAACCGGTTTAAATCACGTTAATCGCAGACACGGTTTTTTCACGAACGTGAAATCCTTATTTTCAATCTAATTATATCGAAGAGCTTATTTTGAGAAAGAGAGAGAAAGAGAGACTCTTTTCTCTTTTAACGTGCGCGTAATCGATACGAAATCGACGTATGAATGAAAATCCACGGAAAAAAAAAAAAGAAAAAAAAATCGATCTAAAATATTTGCCAAGGGAGAATATCACGAGCTCGTTTCCCTGGGCCACGTTATAATTCACGTGCCCATTATTACTCGTTTTTGCGCAGCCCCGGCTTCTCATTAATTTCTCTTTAATCCAACCGTCCACCCAAACGCAAACCCCACATTGTTCGTATAATCTACCGACGCGAGATATTACGTCAGAACTGACCACGCCACGAAATCTCTATCTTCGCCAGCCAAATTATATTCCCGATCTATGATGTTACACGAATTACACTTTATGGCCCGACCATTGTATCCGTCGCCGCGTCCCACCACTTTTATTCACAGCGATGAGAACAAACTTGAGAGAGAACAAAGCTTCCCCCTTATTCCTTCTCTCCAAAATGATAATCCCCTATAATAATAATAATAATAATAATAATAATAATAACGGTTGATTATTTCAAACGAAATTTCGAAAATAAAAAATCTTTCTTCCGTCCGCAGGAAGGGAAGAAAAATCACGAGATATTCGAGTCACGAACGAAGTACGGAGGCGAGTTAAGCACGAATCCCGGAGAGGGGTTTTCATCCCCGAACAGGCGTCGTTCAAAAGTCGAGAAACACTAATGGAATTCTGTTGGAAACCGCGAAACGTTCCGGAATCATCGATATCGGGACGGGAAGAGAAGGTCTCCAAAGCTGATCGTTCTCTATATCGAATCTTTACGGTAATCTCGGCCCCGGTACGCTCTTCTAAGAGCTCGACTCGCCCCGATATTGCTCCTAGGAGTCGAGGGAGGTTATTCGTTGCCGGAAACCGCATTCCGGCCACGAGATTCTTCTTCCAAAGAAGAAGCTGGAGAACTTCGCCACGGATAAGAAGACAAAAAGCGAGCACGATGCTCCACGAATCTCGGGCCATCGAGGAATAAAGTTGAGCGTGCATAATTCGACCCCGTGTAGCTCGATCGTGAAAGCCACATTACGCGGTATTTCCCGAGCTTTATTACGCCCTTGCGTACTTTTCCACCTCGTAGCTCTCTCTCCCTTTTCCTCTCTTTCTTTCTGCGTTCGGTACATATATATATATCGCGTACGTAGGAAGGTCAAAGGTAACTGCACGCCACCAGCGACTTTGGACGAGCAATAAAAGTGCATTATTTCAATAACCGAACCGATTCTTCCGAGCCAGCGACCCCCGACGACAGGAAACAACATCCCCTGGCATCCGGCCAAACGGTAAAGAAATGCCGAAATCCCGTCTTCCCAATAATCGGATGTGTTCCTGCAGTGTTTCTGGCACAATGCAGTTATCCACTTCGATGAATTTATCCTCCTTCGACGACTTTCCTCCGCTCTTTAGTTGTTTCACCCTTCAAACCCTCCCCAACTCTTTATTCCACCTCCTCTCGCGCCCCCTCCTGATTCCGTATTCCTCTCGCGGTCGCTTTTCTCAACGGCTCGAGTTTCAACAATTTTTCAATTCGGGATACAAATTGCACGCGACGAGTGATGGCATTACGATTATTATATATCCTTCCAGTTAGAATGCAAATTACGTTAGGACAGTTCTCTTTAACGCTCTTCGAAGTGTCTTCGAGGTTTCTCGAGGATGATGTTACGAATTCCAAAGAGAATCTCGGATGTTTTCACCGCGAAGCCGAGTTTTATGATTCCGGGACGAATCGCGGAAAGTAGCAATATAAGCGCGGGGGCGAAGTTGGTTTAAAGAGAAATATTTCTTTCCCGAGATTCCTTTCGAACGAGAGTCTTCGCCTTGCGAGAGATCCACAATCAATCACGTCTTTGGAAGAAAAAGACCAGCTTCTCCTGGCCGGTGGAAAATCTTTAGCCGGTTCCCCAGGATCGATAATTACGGACACGTGATCCTCAAAGGGGTGAAATTAAATTTGCTTATCGGGGGACGGAGTAACTGCTACTTTCGATGAAGGTAAGGAGGTTAGAACTGGATTTAACCTCCCTTCCTCCTCCTCCTCCTCCCCTTCCCATTTAACGATAGAAACTCTGTTGCACACCCATGTTCTTCGAGAATTCCACGTATCGGTGCATCTACTTGTCCTCTTCCCTGGGAAAACTTTAACCTCTTTCGTGGTCGGTATCAAAGTGGTTTAGTATCGATCTCGCAGTTCGTGACCGGTCTGCGAAGAATTTTCAACCGCGTCCTATTCCCTCTTCCCCCGCCGTTTTCTCTTCGTTCCCGAAACTAAAAGTTGCGTGGAGCTCTCCCTCTGAAAAATCTGCAGGGAGGATGACGACACCGAGCCAACGGCCGACCTCCTTGCACGGCAACACTCCAACTCGCCTCGTATCGAATTAAAAATCAAACGAACGCTCGAGCAAAAGTTGGAGTTCCCATCCGCGCCCAAGCTTCCGCCGAATATTGAAAATGTTATTTCACGTTGTTCGGATGTTGGGCCGTTTCCAACCCTCTCCAACTGCCCCACCTTTTTACCCGCCTTTCCGATCTCGCTCCATCGACTCTCTCTACTACCGATCGACTCTCCACGCTTTCCGCCCTCCCTGCCTTTCTCTCCTTTCGCTCTCTCTCTCTCTCTCCTTTCCCGTCCTTCTCTCTAACTCTCGTTCGAGCAGAGCACGTTTACACGCATCGACGAATTCGCGTTTTACATGTCCATACGATCGATTCGTCCCCGTCAATCTCCACTCTTTTCCTCTTATCGGCCGCGACGCCCGTCACCGTTAATAATTGCGTGAACAGTCTCCGCGGATACGCGACTGATTTGCAAGCGGAAAACTAACGCGCGGAATGCGAGTGCAACTGACAGACCAAACTGGACCGGACCGGACTGGACTAATCTCTTCAGAGACGAAAAAAAAAAAAAAAAAACGAAATTCACTCGACGACCTTTCTTTCTTCTTTTCTTTTTCTCTTTCTTTCTTTTTTTTTTGTCCATTACGCGCGAGGACGGATTTTTTTGTTCAACTTTCTCGGGTTTCACGGGAACAGGGAGTGGAGATTAATTTGTATTATTCTTGCATCGTTGTTCGTTCGAAACGAATTAATTATTTCGATATCGCGAATTTCGAGAGCGGCAGTGGATAGAAGGGTTTCGCAAAGTGGGAAGAATAATCGACATCGGAAACTTTTTCCAATAACGCCGTGTGTTTGGCATCCAATAGTAAGTTCACACCTCTTTAACCCTTAAAAGTCCCCACACTAGCACGCGCAGACTTCGACAAGATCGTTATCCCTGAAATATCGAAAGTTTCGGAAAGCTCGAGTCGCGCGCCCTGTTAAACTTTCAAATTGCTTCCAGCTTTATTAAAATCATAGACCGTAATGAAGTCGTCGTCGAGCCTATCCCAATCTACCTCTCTCGCCGTCCAGACACGCACGAATCGTATCTTCTTCCATGTTATTTTTTTTTTCCTTTTCCCCTCTCCCCATTATTTAGTTCGAGAAATTATTCGGGAACGCGTTGAAAAAAAAAAAAAAAAAAAGAAAAAAGTAATTTTTAAATTCAATCGAACCTCGTAAATTTAAATTCTCGAATCGAATTTAAACCGATTCCGCTCAATTCCCACTTACTTTTTCATTTTCCATTCCGTACCCATTTCATCCATTGTTACTAAACTTTTCAATTTTCCACCCGAATTTATGACGCACCGAGCCACTCGCGAAGACACGATTCAATCTATATATCTCCTCCTCGCCCCTCGATTTTTCCCAACAATATCGTTCCCAAGTGTCGTCCAGCCGCGAATCGAATTTCGTCCACCTCCCCCTCCCCTCCCCCCTTTCACATCGGGTAACAAATGTACGTACGACTCAATAATGCGCCCGGAATCGTGGCCGAGGAAAAATGCTCGGAAGATCGAGTACAATTGTCCACATTCCATTTTCTGAGATACACATCGGGCCACGGGTGGCCGAACGATCAATGAGAACGGATCGAGAAATCGATCAGAAGATCAGACACCGAACGACTCCTTCGCGCATCCAAATATCTTTTTTTTCTTTTTCTCCCCCCTCTCTCTCTCTCTCTCTCCTCTCTCTCTCTCTCTCTCGCTATCTATTCGCGCATAACCACGTTCAAAGTCCACTTCTCCTGTGGACTTTTCCTCGAGATCTGGGAGCAGGTGTCCCGCGGCGGAGATTCCCGGAGGAGATTTCCAACGGTCTAACGGTCTTGGTATCGTTTTCCACGTAGTGCGAGATTGCATCGCGCTCACGAGATGGCCGCCCTTCCCCTCCCTTTCTCGCCCTGTTCTCGATTCCACCCTCCTCGCGATCCCATAATCTCTTTCTTTTCGGTGGACGCAAGGATGATGCGCAAGGGCGGTGGAATTGAAGATAGCCCAGGGAGCAAGGGGTTTGTACTGGATCGAACAAAGGGTGCGAATTGTGGGTGTATTATACCCTGGACGCTGAGAAAAATTTCTAAGAGAAATAGAAAAAAAAGGAAAAGGAGAGAAAGGAGGGAGAGAACGAAGAAAACGATTCGATCGAAAATCTCGATGGAATTGGATAGAGGCGAGAAGAATAAATAAGAAGAATTTTCGAGGGAACGAAATATCGAACAATCTTTAGATATTTCAGTTTTCCCGCGTGTTGAAGAGGAATGTCAACTTTTTACCCCGGCTGTTTGCACCCTCTGTCAACGTGGATAGAAAAACGGACAAGATTCGAGTGTCCGGCCATCTCTTAAAGAAATTGCTTCCTCTCCCAAACACTTCGTAAATGCGTTCCACGCTTCGTTCCCTTCCATTCTCTTCCCTTTCTCCTCCACACTCGTTATTTCTTTCTTTTTTTTTTTTTTTTGCAACGGTGATTGCCGGATCGGCCAATTAAGCGGTATCAGCGAAGAGAAGTAAGAATCGGAGGAGGAGAGTTCACCCCTTTTCTTTCAACGTTTCCTTCAGCCGATTCGCCGGAAACGTTGACAGAAGCACGGTAACGTTCTCGACAGACGGAAAGGCTTACACGAAGCACCGATAACAATTGAAAAACGGGTCAATAGACGATTCCACTTTTTCGCTCTTCTCCCTTTGTCTCTCTCCCTCTCTCTCGCTCGTTTCTAACGACGAATTTATCATCCTTGTATTTAATTTCGAGGAATAATTACTCCCCCTCCCTTCGTTTCGGGGATCGCATGAATATTCTCGACGCGAAAATTCACGAAATCGCGAGGCGAAAAACGATAAGCGACGAGATCTCGCATACACTCCGGGCCTCGTGATTTATCTCGACTTCGTTCCAGGTCAGGTTCCAACGGTTAGCCAAGACGTCGCGTGGACATGCTGCAATTCATATCGCGGAATTGATAGTAAATTAGGGATTCAAACGATTCCGGCCGAGATACCGAATGGACGGTTGAAAAGTTGAAGAAACAGGCCACGCCGATAAATCTTGCTTACGTAACGCTCGGACGGGGTTTCAATTCGGTGCTCGACTCTGAAGAGGGAGAAAGAGAGAAAGAAAGAGACAGTGGCGGATCGGAGAGAAAGGAAAGCCACTTCCGGGGAAATGGTATTAAGTGGCGCGCCGATCATAAATAACGCTGGTCGTCGTAATAAATGAACACCGCCGCGTTATATCGCTAAACCGGGGAAGATACGACTGACATTAATCACCGGCGAATCAGTCGCCATTGAAAAACCGTCTGGTGGAAGGGTAGTGGCCCTGGTTGAATAAAAGAAAACTACTTAATGTCATCAATCAAGTTCCACAAAGGGGCGGTAAACGAAACGTAACCAACGTTTCGGTTATACCGCGTGTCTTTTCACCCGATATCGGTTTATGAAATCGACTTTACCAAGTTTCCAATAACGTAACGTTAAAGAAGATCGAACGAAGTTCCATTATTCGCCAAGTTTAAAACCGAGTTTTGCCCCGTCACGGACGTTAATAGGATTTATCGCGCTTCTAAATACGCGCATATACCAAGTCTTATACCGTATAAGTTTCTCGAGAATGGCCATCTCAAAAAACGTCTCTCTCGCTTCGAACGAGAAACAATCGAGACGCTAATTTGATCATCCCTAAACTAGGAAGTTTATATTACACAAAGCCTCTTAAACATCCGCAAAACCTATCCAAGGGTTCTGAAGCCGCGCGATCGTTTTCAAGTTAGCTTTAACGCGATTGAACTTCCCGATTGTTTCCCCAGTTCTTACGACGTCGGCCGCCGGTGCACTCGAGACCCCGGGAAAAGTGTTGCCCCGCGCACTTCGCCCCTTATTTCTACAGAACCTATTCACCAAAGCAAACCCTTGGATCGGCTCAATTAAACGAACAGAACGTGCTGACCCGTTACTTTCCAACATTAATTAACTTAGCACGCGCCTAACTTCCCTTCCTCCCTCGCCTTTGTTCTTCGATATCTGTGTTAAATAATAAATGTAATTATTTCTCTATATCTTCCTCTCCCTTCTTTAACGTTTCTTTGTTTCTTTCCTTTCTTCGTTCTTTCTTTTTTATTTTTATTTCTTTATTTTTTGTTTTCCATGCCAATAGCGAAAATTAAACGAGGCGGCGCGCAGCAAACGAACCGATTATCGATTTTTATGAAATTTTTATGAAAGACTAACCGAGTTGTGAAAATGCGAAAAACATTCGGCAACGGCGTGGTAATAGATTTAAAAAAAAAAAAAAAAAACGACAACCAGATGCACGGAAGTTGCGAGTCTGTTGGAAGCATTCGGTCAACTCGGCGGCCACGAATTTCTGCAGCTCATTGGAAACTCGAGGATTTGCCGAGTGAAATATCTGCTGAATTTGTGGAGGAGGAACTGAACTTGAAATCGAATTCGCAACTTCAATTCGAATTTCCAAACTACGCGTTCGCGATCATTAAGCTGTGTAAAATAGAAATGAGAAGTTCTCTTTTTTTTCGTTAATTTAAAGAGGGAACATTTCGCTCGACACACGCAACTAATTTTAAATGGAATAAAAATCGTTTCACCCGTAGCCCCAGTTCTGTGGTTAAGAGCGAATACTTACACGGAATCCTCCTCCGTCGGAGGAGGTATAAGAAAAAGAGAAGAGAGGGGGCTTAAGATTTTAATTTATAGCCGCCGGACCCGCCTTTAATCTGGCAACTAGAGTGCCGTGTTTCTCGTAAATAACCGGGTAAGAAACTATTATTATTCCATTATGAAAAACAAACTGAGGAGAAGAAATTATTATACCCGCCCCCTTTATATCACGGGTTAAATTCCATCGATTAATTCTACTTTTATAATACTGTACACCGGCGGTATAACTTGGCTAAATGGATAAAAATGCGCCCCCCTCCCCCTCTTAATCCTAGCCACGAAATGTACGAATCCATACTTTGTATCCATAAATACATTAATTTCCATAATCTCTTGAACATCGAGGCAAACGTTGAAAAGGATAATTTATCAATTTTTCACCAATTTCCACGTGGCCACGTGGATTGTTACGCAATTAAATTCCCAACTAACTGGAATTTAATCTCCTCGACAAAGAAAGTGTAATTGAACGAGCCAATGGAGGAGAATTTTTCCGATATAAAGTCGCGTTTCTACCCGATTTTTTTTTTTTTTCTACAGCATTTAAGATCGTGACGAGTTTAGTTGACTCCATAGTATCGCTTTAACATCAAGTTTCCATTAAAAAAAGATTCTCGTATCTCTCGTGTCCTCCCGTACAATGCCGCGTCATTAGACAAGCACCCGCGACAAAAGGACAGCGGGTAGCGGATACGATTAGTCCATCCTGGTTGATATCACCTTTTCTTACTTAATCGCGCGAGCGAACACAACCACGGCCGACGACAATGCCCAGTTTTTCATATTTCTCCTCGTTTAGCGGCCATCATCCGTCCGATTCTTCTTTTTCTTTTTTTTTTTCCCCTTTATACTAAAACACATTAGGAAGCGGTAGCGGAGGTAGACACGGTGAGAATGGTAATGAGAAAACACGGGGATCAGGCGTAAATTTTTATTTTTCCCGGGGAAATGTATCGTGAAGAGCGACGCGTAATGAAGAGAACGTCGCCTCGTTTTGTTTCCTCGGTGGAGGAGAAAACCGTATCGTGAAAATTTTTCAAGTATATATATATATGGCGTTCTACGACATTCCCCACTGGCGAACCCTCTCGCCGGTATTTTACGACTCGACGGTGCCGTGCCACCGAATTGTCAGCTGTATCGCTCCGTTTTTATTACACGCGCGTGTACGACGTAGAAATACGTAGAAAAGAATATTTTTAAAAGGCAATTGTGATGCGAGTTTTTGCATCGAGACGAGCTCAATTTCAATCTCGTTGAAAATTCGATTTCTTCTCCGATTCATCGAGAAGATACGATATTAGTTATTTAATGAGCGAGAAAGGTACACGCGCGCGGATACCGCTAATATTCTTTTATTACCGTGGAAGAGATAATATTTCATAAACACGCGGTACGTTCATTACACACGCGTGATTAATTTTCCTTTATTAATGAATGGCCGACGTTGTTTTAAATGTTGAAAATTGATTAATTCCTCCATATTGTATTCCGTATATATATATATATTCGTATATATTCGTTCCCCGGGTAATTTGAATTCTATCCAAGATGAAAACCAACAAAGACGTTGATTATTAATGAGAAAGAATCCCATTATGCAAAGTAATAGCTGATAAGACGATTATCATTAAGGTCTCGTAGCTTTATCCGGGTAGAAGAGATACGATAAAATGACGAACTCGTTACCAAGGTGAAAACACGAGGGATAATTCGGTTGGAATCTACTACCAAATTTTTCCTAATAGCCTCACCGCCCTCGCGGGCGATGTCTCTCGCGAAAATTCTCTCTCTTTCTCTCCTCTCCCACCCCCGGAGGGATTGCATTTTTAATAATATCCTCTTGAATTATGTCTGCGACCCGCTGATAAAAGCCAGAAGGCGTTTTTTAGCATCGACTCTCCTCGCATTCTTCCACCCCTACCATCTTCTCGCCTCCTCTCGACGAGCTTCCGCCTTTTTTTTTTTTCTTTATCGCAACTCTTCCCTCCCGATACCGACCAATGAAGCGTAAAGCTCTCATTTCGCCCGGCTTAATAGATCACAGATTTGACGTTCCAGCTTTGATAACAATTTTGCCATTCGGAGAAACAATCCAAGTTTAGAGAATGTTACGAAGGGGAGAATAATTCGAAACGATCGATTGAAGATTTATTTCCCGAGGACGACAAGAGAGAGGTTTGAAATCGAAGAGGAGGATCTCGTATTTATCCCAAGAAAAAATGGGTTATGGGTTATGATTTTAAATTCTTAAACCGTTGAATCGAAACTCGTAACATTCTCGCGATATTCTTTCCAAAAAAAAAATCTTTTTTGAAGGAAAAAGTTCGAAAATTCATTATTCGTTAAACTTATGCTTTCGTGAAAATCTAAAAGAAATAAGATCCCGCTCGTTAATTTATGGATGTTATTTAATTCTGTACGAATAACTAGAACGGCGAAAAAGAAAAGGACCGTTGCCATGTGAAAATGGTTCACGAAACGAACGAAATTTCAACGAGTTTCGTTCGAGGCAACAAGAATCCGAAAGAAAATAATTTCGTTGAGATCCCGAGAGAAAATGATTCCTTTCGCCTTTAAAAAGACGGCTCCACCTCCTCTTAGCATGGTTTGATAACTTGACAAGTTTTGGTTCGAGATTACTCGAGTTAACGAAGCGTACTTTTCGTTCGTAAAGTATTTAAAGAAGTTTCGCATTTAAAATCAATCTTCCGACTATTTGTTGCAACTGGAAAATGCTCTTTCTATCTGGCGAATCCTTCAACCTCGTATCGAACAACGAATACAATCTCTCTTCAATCCCTTTTTTTCTTTTCTTTCTTTTTTTTCTTTAAATTTTGACACTCGAAATCAAATATTTGAATTCAAACATTTGGCACGTTTTAAATCTCTTAACCTTGATATTCCTTTAAAATCAATGATCACTCTCCGTGATCCTACGAACGCCGAAGCATCGCCAAAATAACGCTTTCCCACCCTCTCTACTAAACTTTGTCCTTTACAATTTGCCACAATGTGTCAGATTTCAGAGAGATCGAAATCTTTCCTTATCGTTTCCAATCTCGAAAGCTAGGGTACGAACTCGCGTGCTTTCGAGTTTTTGAGTCTCGTCTTTCCGATTCCCGAAAGCAAGAGCAGCCACGTCGATTCGAACGATTCGTGGAATGGTCGAAAACGGGAATGGAACGGCAATCCGGTCAGCAGAATTTAACCGATCGCGCCCAGTCACACCGGTAATTTCTGTTACGTGTCGCACGCGGTCCAACCACTCCTCCCGCCTACTCTCGCCACGATTTTATTTTTCACTCTCGTCCAAAATCGCGTGAACAAAACTAATTGAAAAGAACAATCTCGCGGCGATATTCACCGCGATAGAATTCGTAAAGGGATTACGAGATTATTTTACTCTCCACTACCTATATCTATTTTCACATTTCTCGTCTCTTTGTTTATTACTACCTTTAGTGAGGATACCTTCTATTGATTTCCTTATGAATCACATTATAAATTGTTTCATCGCACAGAAAAAAAAGAAAAAAAAAAGAAGAAAGAAAGAGAGAAACCGCCTACAATGATTCCTTTTAATTAGAATTTTCAATTCACGGTCTTTCAACGATTATCCCCCCTCTCCCCCTTCCTTCAACTACAAACGAAGAGAGAATTCTCACTAGCCCAGTTTCCCCGAAGAATCAAACAGCTGCCGGCCCTCGTGTCCGTTTCACCTCTGGCCACCGTAAATACAGATAAAGCTAATTGAGAGCAATCGTTTGCCCGGGGGACGAACGGTGCTCCTTTAATCCTCCGGATAAAAGATAAAAGCTTCTTCTCGATTGCGCCTCGTCATTCCTCCCCTCCCCTCCCGCCTCTTCACTATTATTGTTCGAATCTCGGACGTTCTTTGCCCTCTGTATTAACCCTTACTGTCAAACCATGACTACGACCAACTCCGCTAGTCCAACTCCGCTAGTATATCAGAGGACAAATTCGTGACAAATCTTCCGTCTCTCGTCACGTCCCCCCTCCCCCACCGTACGTCTCCCGTACGATCCGCAAACATACGCTTATTGGAAATGAAGATGGCGCGCAAGCGGATGGCGGCTCCTAAATGGACGAGATCCTTGGACCGCTGTGCAAACTCGGCAGGACAGAGGATCGTAATCGAAAGACGGGAGGGGGGAAGGAGGAGGCGAGTCCAGAAATCCTGCAGGATGCCTCTGAGGTTCGCAAACACTCGTCCTAGGCGAGGATTAGGAAGGAAGAATCCCCGTGTCTCCCCGCACGGTACGCTGACGATTGCATTTCTCGATTCTTCCTCCTGCAGAAATTGTTTCAATTCGACTCCACGTCCCAAACGTCTCGTCCTCCGCACGACGAGACGCGTCTACTACTACGAGATTAAATCGGGCTTAGTCCTCCCCCTCCCTCCCCACGGTCATTCCTCCGGAAGGCCGAGGAGTTATTTCTCCCCGGCGTGGAAAACAATTTCGCCTGGATTCGCCGCAATTAAAAGTCGCTCAACTCGGTCTCCACAACTCCCTTCGACGATTCTCAATGACGACACCGTTGCCCTCCACCACCTCGAGACGCCGATCGATCATCTTCGATTATTAATTATCGCAGGGGGCTAATGATCGCGGCAAGAGTGACGGGTAATTAAGAAGGAAGGACGAGGCGATGGCTTTTTGCCACTGGTGGAGGGATTGTGACAAAGCAGCCTGTCCAAAGATAACATCTGTCCGCTCGAAAGCTGCGCGACCTCTCGTATCCCTTTCCTTCCGCAACTTCCACCCTCGTGCGCTGACTTGCATTTTCTTTGTTCATTACAGACCGTGTCCACCGCACACGGACAGGTTGCAGGTGGTTCGTGCAAGTTGGTGGAAATTTTTTCCCTTCCCCGGATCGCGTCCAACAAAGAATATTCGTTGCTTTATACCCCCACTTAGGAGACAGGAGGAGATATCCCCGTTGTTTCCCTTTTATTCGCGCTATATTCTTTTAATTAAGCTCTTTCGCGCGAAACACGAGAAAATTTCTCGAGGATTTTTTTACACAGATTTTCTGCATTTTATTATAATAATATTTTAATAATTTAACGGAAAATTTTCTCGCGACGTCATCCCGGAAATAATTTCCAAACAAATTTTGCAAATTTTTCCCAACGACTCGATTATTTCATAAATTCGCGATCTAAGATTCCGCGATCTTTACAAATTTGCTAAAATTCGACTATATATAATTGCCGAATAATTCTAATTATTTGTGCTCGAACGCAGAGAACAATGGAACGCACTTCTGCAATTAAGTTATTAATGGCTGTAGTTAGCATTTCGATTAGACGGACGAGGCTCGCTTTATGCGACAGATAGCGACCGATTAATTGTTCATCGAACTTTAATGAACGTAACCATCGTGCTAATAAGATATCTGCTGCAAACGCTTCGTCGTCTCCAATACAGTGCAACAGAGTACATTACGCTCTCCCGAGGTAATTGAAACTTCTACGATCGATCTAACCATATTTGCAGTTTCGTATAATTAGTTGTCGAAAATTCTCTACACCTCTACACAAACTTTGTATAAATATTTAAACGCGCAAATGCACCTTCCCCGAACTCTCTTTCTCGAGCAACGCGCCACTTTTCAAAAAATTACCCGTTGCACGTACAATGACCGTTCAAACACACCGTTCTGCTACTACCTCTGCAAACACGATTGGACGAAATACGTTCAAAGACAATTATTTCAGAGCACGAGTGGTGGCGCGGTATCGTGTGATCGATAGCAGCCAGAAGAAATTCCGGCATCCGTGCTCAACAGCTGACACAAAACAACCGGTCGTCGTACTTCAACCCAATTTCCCCGGCAACTCCTTCATCTCAATTAACTACGCTCTTGTCGTCTACGCCAATTTACCATTTCCAACGAGCTAGCAAGACCTGTCTGTCCTTCGTTAAACTACGATTCACCTGACTGAATATGCCGTCCTGACTAATTCCACGACATTTCGCCCCCCTCTTCCCTCGTCCCTTTTCTATGTCATTTTTCACGCCCGAATATATCTTTGCCGATCTTTTCCCTTTCCAATCCCCCGCGTGTATGGATTATCGTTTCATTTGGCCCGATCGATGACAAATATCAATATCCGTTTCATCGAGAGTTGTATCCTGTAATTATAATGCACGCAATATACGCACATAACGTACGTCACGAACATGAACGTGTAACGTTCCATTCGACCATGCCCCCTTCGACCAAGTCTCGGGAACCGGGTACGTACATCGAGCGTGGCGGCCCCTTGTCGCTGAACAATGCACCCGTATCTTCGCGTGTACCTGTATCAAGCGGCGCCCAATAAATCCACGGTTTAATTAAACTAAGTTTAAACGGATCCCTTCCGCGATATAAAGCAATTGCACGTATTACTACGTTCTTGATTCGGTGCTAAATCAATTATAGAAGTTACGGAAACATCGGCGAATGGTTTATCTATCGCGTCTTCGACCAATGACCAACGACTCGAACGTTGATTTTTCTTTTTTTTTTTTTCCGACGATCGAAACTAGTCCTCTCTCTCTCTCTATCTCTTTAACGCGTATTTTATCGTTAAAACTCCAAACCGATGAAATATCATTGGACGGATGAATTTAACGCCGTTTCGTCCAACATGTCGAACCGTTTACGTTCCACCGATCGATCCTCTCCCTCCCTCGCGTATCCTCCCGTGTATTCGTTAACGCGGCAGACAGGAAAAATAACGTTTCGCGAACGATCGAATTTTTTCCAATTCGAAAACGAACGAAAGAAACGAGGCAAGCGATTGATCTGGACCGAACAAGGAACAAACATCTAGTGTCCAACAGATAGAATAATTGAACACGGATCATCCTTGCCCGCGCGCATCACCAATTCCTTTTGCTGCGATTGTGTACACGATTAATCCTAAGTTCATTCCAATTATTTGCGCAGGGTAGAATACATGCGATAGGATAGAGAGCTCGATCAATTAAACGGATCACTTGCACGGCTACCTTAGAATCGACGAACGCCCGTTCCATTCCATTCTACACGAAACTAGATGCAACTCCGTTATTTTTCCTCGCGGAGAAGGAGAGAGAGGGAGAGAAAGAGAGAGAAGAGAATGGCGGAGCAACAGTTTTCCAACGGAATTTTAAGAAGCTCGTACATCACCGTATCAAACCTGCTGCATTATTCAAGGCTAATACATTTTCCCTAATAATAAGAGCCGAATAGATTTCACTCGAAAATTCGTGTGTTACTGATGCTAATGTCGCGGTTGCAGAATAAAACACGAATTGTACACGAGAAGGGAATGGAAATGCGAAGAATGGGCGCGAAAAACGACATGCGGGGCGGTGGAACAATTGTTTTCATTCGTGAATTACGAAAAAATGTTTCAGCTTTTAATGGAACGAACTCGCTGAATTTAATCCACGAAAATGGTATGCGGTTAATGTTATGCGCGATCGTGCAACTGACGGTCAAGTCGGCAAATGTGCGACGAAAGGGTGAAAATGTAAAGGAATCTAAAGTGCATAAAAACGTGTAAACCGGAACGCAAAGAAACGTTGACCAATAGCTTCTCTCGCTCCGCCCCCTTCCAACGTTTGAATAATTATTACGCTTTCACGCTGTGTAATTAACTTAGTTTAAATAACAACAAAATTTCTATTCAATTATCCAATTCATTTATCCTTCGATCCATATTCGTTCATACGCGTCTCTGTAAGTTAAATTAGTCGCTCGTTCATTTCCTGTTGGCGCATACGCCCTTTAGTTTCGTATGTATATACGGAGCACCGAGTATTGATAGAGGAAAAGGGGATTCTCTTCTGTAACCGTTTGGCCAAGTATACTTGATCGGTTCATTTGCCGCTGGCGAGGGTGCAGTCACCCTGTGGCCACCCTTGGCAATCCTAGTCTAACCTGCACTTGCTTCTTCCGCTGTTCGAGACTCTCCTGTCTAGCAATTAAAGATAGCACTTGGGCGGTTCGAGCTAAAGACAGCCATACCGCTATTGACACGTACAAGGGAACATATACGTGTATACGTGTACACGGACGTAGCGTGTATTCAGGGCGGATTCGAGAACCGGAAGAGAAGAGATTTAAAGACTGTCTTTCTTGCTGCTAGTTCGATGGATGCGTTAAAGTAGACTCGACCCGTACCGATATCAAAGAGACATCAGTAGTGGTGAATATCGTATAAAAGCCGAACGATAGCTTTCTTCCACCCATCGATTCGCTTTTGTAGCGTAAAATAATTGAACCCACGATCGGAATCAAAAACGAAGATGATTTTTATCGTCTAAGTATCATTTATTATACGACGGATCGAAGGCAATATAATAGCAATTTGTAAGAACGAACGATGATGATTTTTATCGATCAAATTTCACGCGAATTTAAAAATATTATATGGACGAAATTTCGCCGAATAGATAATCCGCGAAATGAATTGAAATCGAGGTTTACCCGTTTCTGTTAATTTATCCTAATTCGTACGGTGATTAATAATTCACACGTTTCCATGAATCGTGTGGGATGGAAAATGTTGCAACAATATGCGGATACACTGCGATAAGTAAACATTACACGATTTCTGCGTACGTGAGTCCGAACCGAAAACTAGTCATTACGTATATTGATACGGTTTATACGTATGCTAATGCCCAAATACCCATAATTATGCGAAGATTTTGGTATGCTACTGTTTCTGACGGTATTAACCACCCACTGCCAAACATTTAATGAACTACATTGTGTTAGAAATCATCGGTATCAGTTGGATAAAGTTTCGCGATTCCTACCGAACCTTTATTATGCATAAAATTATTCGTGATTTCATCGATACAATTGTACATGCTTCTGATGCACGAGGATTACACGCGAAAATATATATATATATATATAACTCGTCGAACTATTGTGAAAGTAAATTAATCGATGAATGGAATATTATATTATGAAATACGAATAAAAATATTTCTCTTATTTTTCCTAATGATTTTACGATATTTTTCGAAATAAAATGTTTGTTCTCCTAGCATTTTCCTACATTATTATTACTGAATAACTGCGGAAAAATGACGACGCAAGGCGCATTTCATCATCCATTAAACTCGTTACTTTGTACCATTTGTTAAAATGATTTATAAAACACCGATACATTACAATAGAATATAACGTTGAGATTGATTTATATATATATATATATATATATATAAAACATTCGCGATTATGATAGAAAAATGTTTCTACCTAACGATTCGCATTAATATTCGCCTCGAAGTATATTTTAAAAAATAAATCGTCACTCACCACTCTGTCTCCAGGATGTTTCACGAAGCAATTCAATTCCGCTGTTTGGCCAACAATGGCGGTGACATTTCGTGGGCCGATATCGTCGAAATCCGGTTTATTCAAAAGTCTCGTCGGCTTACTTCCAGCGACCACACTCGCCAGACTCGATCCACCTGAAAATAATATGAAAGACACCATTAAAGAAACTGTTCACTTTATGAATTTTTCCATTTTTCGAAAACGTAGAAGAACTTTGTAAATATTTCGAAGATAGCATAAAATTTCGAAGGAGCGAACGCAAACGTTAAAATTTTGTCGCGAGAAGTGCATAAATAACAGAGAAATCTATTCTTATTTAACAAGGCGTCACAGCAACAGAACAGCCAGAATATTTCTCGCAAAGTCAAAGTAAGTTGAATGAATATGGAAACTCTTCGAGCTTTACCTTCAAACGAGATTAGACGATGCAGGTGCTTTTGGAACATCAAAAGTTCTATTTCTCGAATAGGTTAGTTGTTACCATCTTGCTTTCCGACGAACAAGAACGACGCACGAACAGCATGCGCGAACAACATGCGCACGCGCACACGAATGATTCTAACAAGCACTTGATTAAAGATGAACTTTCGACGATATTACTGCGTCATGATATTGTCTTGGTACGCAATCACGGTTAACATTTGTGAAATACCGTGTTAGTTGTGCCACAACAGCCCACATCGTCTTCTTTGATCCACCGTTAATGCAAATAGTTCGCCAACTAATAATTTCGAGAATGCCAGGCTCTTCCATGGCACGCTTCTGTGTCTATTTTCATGCCTAATTTCGCAGACTTTCGATTCAAACGCGTGTAACCGGATTAAATTACGATTCAGTTATCGACTTACCTATGAAAACGATGAAATAGAACAGTTGAGACGAAGAATTAACTATTTTTGCCACGGAAACACTTGTTACGCACCACACGTGTCGACTTCACGGACGCCATTTTGAAATTCAAACTCATGACTCGTGGTTTTTCTTATTCGTATGTTTTCCTTTTCCGCGTGACGTCGCCACCAGTCGCGACGACGACACACGACGATTGTGTTTATACTTTATGTTTATACTTCCTAACGAAGTAGTTTATATACGGTTTACATATACCTATATGCATATCACGCGCGATTTCGTTCAAATATTCATTATACGCATACATACACTATTTCATCGTAACGATATTTCATTGAAATGAAATTCGATAAAACTACGATTACATTTATAGATGATCATAATAATATATAGCGGAATATAATAATTTTTATGCCCGATATTTTTTGCCCCTTTTAATTTACCATTAAAATATATCCTTTTCCTATGGTAACACATTTATAAAACAATACACGCGAGAACGAGCATGTTCCTAATTTTGTGAACGATTCAACGATTTCCGAGAACCCAAATGGGTAATTATTACCTTTCCGCCGAATTGAATTACACTCGACCAGATTTGTATGAATCACTCGATTCATACCATTAACCAGGATTTCGTCGATCGTAGAAACGAGAGAGTCGTCATTAACATAATCCCACGAGACTGGGTGGAAATGGTAGAAAAACGGTACTGTGTTGAACGAGGCTTGAATCGTTGTGGAAGGGGGAGGGGGTCGATGCGGGATATGCGTGGGACGCAGATGGAAGACAGAGGTGGTGCTCGATAAAATTTCCCATTGTATTCAGAGGGAGAATAGGATTTCAGTGGGGCAGAAATTGAAATTGTTACAAGGTACAAGGCGAAACTGTGGAAATCGCTCAACGATATCCAGACGATATCGATATGCATTTCCGTAGGAACGGGACGAAGGGATTGGCAACCGATAACGAAGCGTCGACGAGTTGTCGTGAAATTAATTTACCATCGCGCCGTCTCCCCTCCCCCCCTCGTCACGGTCACGACCGTTCGTTACTTTCGGAATGGTCTATTTAATGGAGTTCTATATCCCAGACTAATCGAAAAAATGGAAAATCGGTAAGCGTCCGAGAAAAAAGAAAACGTCGAAAATGGAACGTCTGCTGCCATCGAGTATCGCGAGAAAAAAAATTTCAATAGCTGCATAAGTGGAAATGGACGAAAAGGGGTGACTATCAATCGAATTCCTGTATCTCCAAGAAAATACTTCTTGGAGGAAGATTGTCGATATATCATAAGAAGTTGAGCACGAACCATCCATATCTTAAAAATTCTAGAAATTTCAGTTTTACCTATCTCTATCTTTTATCGATCTCTGTCGCTATCCGTCTCCCTCCTTCGATCGTTTTCCCATTCTCGATTTTAGAAG
This sequence comes from Apis cerana, assembly GCF_029169275.1. Lineage (NCBI taxonomy): Eukaryota > Metazoa > Arthropoda > Insecta > Hymenoptera > Apidae > Apis > Apis cerana. Next base: position 5,225,438 of record NC_083864.1, on the reverse strand, counting down.
ATGAACATACACGCGCGCGTTTCTTTCGAGAGAACGATGGTCGATCCTCAAGGCACGAGAAGTCACGGTTATAAAAGAGCGAAGAAGCGACTACGGTACGCGAAAATATTCTTTACACGTTATTCCGTGTGTGTTTATTCAAATTTATTCAAATTCAAATTTATGTGCGCAGTATCTACAGCGAAGCACGCGTATGAATGCCGTCGATTTAAATAAGCCTTCACGGCCAGGAAAATCTACTAGAATTTTTTTTCAAACATCTCACATTCCTAGAAATTCCTTTTTCGATCCCTTCCACGAAACACGATAAACAAAGGGATCGTACTTTTAACAAAAGGACCACGAGTCCACCACCGCCGCAATCTCTACCACCGGTTTGGTGATTCTCTAAATTTCGTACGTTCCAGTCACAGCACGTACGTTCAGTTATTTGATCTACCCCTTAGATTCGATTTGACCGAAAAAGCACGAGCAGCGATACCTTTCGACCCGTTTTCTATCGTTTTACCTCGTCCGTGAATTTATAGTCGTCCCGGAAATGAACGGGAAGAATGAAAACGGGGAAAAGAGAAAAGCGGAGAGGGGAGGGGAAGAAAGAAGAAAGAAAGAAAAAAAAGGCAGAGAAGGCGCTCCGGTGCAATCAAAGGAACAAACGGAAAGCTTCGTGCTGCGTCGCGTGGTGAAACGAGAGAGGAAGAAAAAAAAGAAAAGAAAAAAAAAGCGCAGTGAAATTATGGTGTAATACCAGTCGGCGTAATACGTATTCCGCGCCGACACGCAAAGCGAACCCTTAAATTCGTCGGTTCCTTCACCGGGTGGGTGGCTTCGTTGCCTTGTAATTTCGGTGGAATGCATCGCAGAAAGATAAGAAAATCGTAATTGAACCTTTGAACAATGCTCGCCTGCAATCTGACGTAAAGTAAGGGAAATTGACAAAAGCTACAGCTTCACGAAACTCTCATCGTTTCTTCCAAACGACATAAACTAATCCACGATCGTTGGAACTTTTGCAGGAACACGAACTGTGTAATCGTAACTGGGGGAGGGGCAGACGGGAACAAATTCACTCGACCCACGCGTTTTTCCTTTCTTTCCCCGTTTAACAATCCTTTCACGGTGAATATCTGGGAGCAAGAGCACGATCGCTCGAGCACATTTTCGCAAAATCTACCCCATTGTGATCCACTCCTTCTGTTTCATGACAGAATTTTCCGACCGGCAGTTTTCCATTCGTGCCGATAGCTCGCCTTTCCAACTCGATGTCGATTCTTTCCTAGCGGATCGTATCGTTGATTTCGGCATTGAATTCACTTCGAGCATCGGCCGGCTCCCCTTTCAACCGTTTCGCCGTTCCATGACGGGGATTTTCCACCGATCCCGGAAACAAGCTCGAACCCTCCTGTTTATACGATCGCCGGCCTCCACCTTCGCCTCCCTTTCCTTGGGAAAGAGAATTTCCGATTCACCGACGTATCTCGAAAACCGAGTGTACAGTCGATCGTCCCTCGAACGCCTCACGAACAAACTTTTTTAACGCAAATCTGCCTGGTTAAATATTTCACAAAGCGAGCGAAGAACGAGCGAAGAACGAGCGAAGAAAGAGAGGAGAAGGGTAATTTCATACGAATATTTCACCATTATCGCCGCGCGATTCGTTAATTGATCGAATTAAAATTAACGGCCGAGCAAATGGAATCGGAATAATTAAATATCGGCCGCGTTTAACTAATTCAACGAGAGTTACCGAGTGAAATAAAGGAACGAACTTGTTCCCCCGTTTTTTCTAATCAAGAATGTTCGTACTTCTTCGTAATACCGGGGACGGAAAATTCACCTCGTCCTTGGGAACGAAGGAAGAAGAAGAAGATCTCAATTAAAATATTCAACAGCATCGCGTCGTATGGAGAATTCTTAAGAGATTGTCTCAATTTTTTTGCTATCCTCTTTGCTATCGAATCTGATCCCGAAATTAAAGCTATTTCACACGCTACGATATAGCTTCCTCTCTCTTTCTCCTTCTCTCTCTCTCCCTCTCTCCAAAAATTTTGCAATTTCAAACCTCAAAAAAGTTCTCGTTTACCCTTTTAAATATAATCTCGACACACTGAAACGTTAAATAACAACGTTAAACTTCCAAAAAAAAAAAAAATTGTTCAATAGGATTAAGAAATAAATATCGAGAAGCTGATTACCCAATAGCGGGAGGGGGATCATTTGCGCGGGGACAACAGTTCGCACACGGCGCGAGCAAGCAAACAGCCGAAATTAATCCATAAAGTATCCAGCAGCCGGCACACGGCTACGTTATCCAATCGTAGAGTTAACTCCGTTGCAAGCATACCCGTACCGTTTCCACAAATCAGGGCTACTACTATCCGAGCTTCGTTTCAATAATCATCCCGGAAACTGCTAAATAACTCAATAGTTTCGGCCAGGCTTGGCCGGGCAGATTGCACGGGATAGCCGAGGGGGGAGGGCGAGACAGAGAGAGAGAGAGAGACAGGCTCGTTGTGCAAAGTTGAACTCCGGGCCGGGTTCAACCGGGGGAAAATCGCGATAACACCGGGGAAGCCGGGGTTACTCGTTACGGGTCTCAGCCCTTATGCTTCCTACGGGGCCGGAATATGGGCATATTCTATTAGCAGGATGGTTTACACGGTTGCCCAACCTCGTAAATAGAGTCGGTAAACAGATTCGCGTACCAGCACATCGCGGGAGGAGACCGTGGTAACTTGGCAACCGGCTCGTCCGCCAATTTCATCAGCAGCGTATCAACGATGCATCATGGCGAAGGGAGGGTAAGACGGTACAAGGAACGCGCTAGCCTCCATCCATTTGTCTTCCCTTCTCTACTTCTCCCCCTACGGTGACAAATTCTTCTCGATATCGATAGAACGTGTCGTCCTTCGCTCTCGATTTTCATAATGTAACCTCGTATCATCGGGGAAAGGGAAGTCGTTTCTCGTTTTTTCGAAACTCTTTAGCCGGAAAGATCTTCGTTCATATTTTTGAAAATTGGTGGACAGAATACCAGTGAGAGGGATAGTTCAAATCTCGAGGCCAACCTCGAATCCTCTTCCACTCGAGACGAGTGGAAAGTTTCGCGGGATGCGTACACGATAAACGCGATACGCCTGCAAACGTACACGCACAATTATTTGAAATATGGCGAGTGGCGTTTATGGGAGACCGGACTTGGGAGAGATTAAAATGCAGCAGCTGGAACCGGAGCCGGATTCGTTCGGGAGTTGAAAGTTCGCTTAATAATTGCGCGTTCCTTGCCGGGGATAAAACCGGTCATCGGAACGAGGAGGAGGAGGAAGAGAAAAGCGCATTAATCACTGGGATTGTCTTTAACCGAGCAGATTACTCTCCAACTTTCTGTTAATTACGCGGTCTCCGCCATCCTACTTTTTCACCGCCACTATGCACGCTCGTATTTGTCAACACCGCGATTACGATTTATTTATTTCGCTTAACGAAATTCCCACGAAATTAAATAAGCGTGAGAAACAATTAGAAATTACGCGACCACGTGGTAATCGTTGCTCCATTCTTCTTTCTTCTTCGATATTATACGAAGTATTACAAGGTCAGGTTGCGTCAGCAACGTTGAATATTTATCCTAAATGGAACAGGTGAGAGGAAATTATCGTGTCGTTAATGATATTCCAAACGTGTTCAACTTGTATCGATGATCAAACTTGCCGCGTAAGAGTAACCGAGTTTGTATAACGCGAGTAACATCGCTAATGCATACGGTATCACGAGTGCAGATTAAACTTTTCGAAGACCATTAGCGGTGCTTTGGAGGAAGCAGAGTATCTGAGACCAAGTCAACGGTTAAATTCACGGATGTCCGGGGTCTCGCGAGAATGTTCGAAACGACAGTATAAGTACATCCTCCTGGGATTCGAACGTGAATATATTTGTCCTCTTCGTTTCTACAAGATTCGGATAGCTCGTAATATATATATATATATTCTGTATCGATTCGAAAGGATTACAAAAATTACAAATATCCCGATTTTTCCATCTCCCTCCCTCACAAAATTTGTAATACGTGAATACAAATTTGTTGCGCGCACGTATTCTCTCTATAACGTTGAATAAATAACGGGAGTACGATTGCATTGTGCATTTTCCGCGCATTCATCACGTTTGCCTCGTAAAATTTGCACAGTTCATCAAAATCGTACTACCATTCGAAAACACCGGTAACAAATTCTTTGTGATATCGGTACGCAGGTAACAAAATATCTCCGATATTTGTTTTTCGTCGGTGGAACGAAACAGGATGGATCTGTATCGTTCGGTTAACGCAAATCGAATCACGATTCGAAATCGAGCATGAATCGACTGGAGGAAATTGAAACCAGCAAAGTTGCGTATAACACCGGCAGGGTTACACAATTTATCGCGTACAGTGAGAGAGAGAGAGAGAGAGGGAGAGGAGAGAGAGGAGGAAACGACACGACACGTTCTCGTTATATTCGTAACACCCAGCGAAAACTCCCCTTCGTTCTTTCACGACACGAGCGTTCGAAACACGATGGACAAGCAAGATGATTGTACGCGTTTCCGAGTCGTTTCTCTGTTTCCACTCCCAACGGATCTCCCATTCCAGTCTCATGCAAATTAAGCGTTTATTTAATCGCGTTACGGGAAACAAGGTTTTCACCGGATATCCCCGAATGAATAATCGATGAAACTTGCAACGAAAGCATCCGCAATTTTCATTCTACCGTTGGCCGAGAATTTCGCCCGGTAAACAGGGACGTGCTTTTCCAAACTGCGAGAAAACTCCGTGAAAACGGGCATGTTTGTTCCGTGAAACGGTAAGTGACGGGGAGGAGGAGGGGGGCGCCCACGGATCGGCGAAGCAAGAAAAGTTGCAGCCATCGAACCGACTTATTACCAATTTATCATGGGTGGAAATTAGAACAAGAAGCTTTGGCCGGAATCGGTGTTCGAAAAGTTTCCCCTTCGCGCCGGTTGAATAAGGAAAGTGCACCTTCGTTGGCCCGCTTACAAAACTTCCAACGCTTCTCTCCACCGACTATTACACTCCGATGAAAGATGACGACTGCTCTTCTCCCGGCCAGACACGGGTCATTTGTTATTTACCGACCATTACGCTTCCACGTGATCCAAATCTTTCCGCTTGCTTTTTCGAAGAGATTGCGCGGCCCGATCGATCGATCGCGAGGATACTTCTCCATCCCCTTGTCGATTGTATCGCTCGTTAAAATATATCCTCTGCACGGACGACGACAAGTATCTCCGCACGGTGTTTCTTCCACGCTCGAGGTGTCTCCATTCGTTCCATACTTGCGTATCTTCCGTATCTATCCGTCGAGGCGATCGTATCGTCATTCGTCGATGATGAAAACCGAAAATCTTCGCGGCGATCCATTTTTCCAACGGTCGGCGATCGCGTGGAACAGGAGCGTGTACGATCGATTCGAGCTCGTTATTTCCAACCAACTGAAAACGAGCCCGTCGTTTAAAATGACGATCAAATATGAATCCGTGAACGCGGCGGGATCTTTACGTATTCAAGCGCAATTCGCATTAATCCGAATGAATTATTAAATGCGGCCATACCGGATGGAGCCACGAATAAACGGCCATGAATATCCGCCCCCTCTGGTAACGCTCGAGAAGTCGGCCACGCCAAACAAAGCCTATTTAGGGACGAGCGTGGAGAGAGAACGAGTTGAAACGGCCAGTGGAATGCCTCTTCTCGCTTGCCCATCCATAATTCGCCGATTCGAAACCGATTCTTCCGCCCGGCCACCCCTCACCATCGAGAACTCGAGTACACGGATAATCAAAGTTCCAAGGGAACCGTAGACACTCGAGAAAATGAACTTTGGAACCCGGTGTAAGATCCCGGGTATAACCTTACTTCCATTCTTCCCCCATCCCTCTATCCTTTATTTCCTCCTTTATTTTTTCCCTCTTCTCCTTACTTTTCCAACTCTCTCTCTCTCTCTCTCTCTCCCTTCCTTCCTTCCTCTCTTCCTGTTCTTCCACTCTTTCTCTCGTCCGCTCTTCTCTCTTCGCCACGCGAGTTCCACAACGAGGGGAAGAGGGAGAAAGAGTGGAGAGCACGAGGCGCGAAGCTCCGTTAAAGCCTTCGCTTTAAAGCTTCGCAACTTTGGCAGAAAGTTCGGGCCAGGTTCGAACTATCGGGAAAACCTCGCCGCAGTATAAGCCTCGACCTTTCCGATATTATTATTGCCCCGGGCGAGCCTTGTACTTTCGGCGTCCTCGTTTTTCTTCTCCGCCCCCGCGCCTTTCTCGTTTTACTTTTCACTTACTTTCGACCCGCAGGACACGTACTGTCCCCCGGGCTGCCACATCCCGAGCACAAATTCCAAGAAATTCCGTGCTTTCCCTCTGCCCCATCGCAAAATAAGATCCTCGACGATCCTCCCGAATTAATCAACGATTTACGCAATCACCCATAGAGAATTTTTTACCCCTCCTCCCTCTCTCTGTCTCGACTGCTTCGATCCGGGGATAATAATCGGGGAAACGGGCATTATGCGAGGACACGAGGGGATATTATCGCGCAAGGTGGTCGAGTTTCAGCTTTTACAGATGTATGCGGGTAATAAATATCGGCAGGCCATTATATGTAATAGCTCTGGTTATAATTCGACGTGAAAAGAAATATCCCTGGTTGTGATTATTGAATATGAAAAGAGAGGCGAGGCGATTAAAAAGCATTGTCTCGCGTCGCGCGCATCCGGAGTGCACCCTGTACCGCATTCGATGAAAATGAACGTATTCTCTTGGGCATCGTACACTATGCCGCGGTCCCCATTCGGTTTGCATTCGGTTCCACGGGATAATAGCCTAAAGGTACATAGCACGAGCGATTCGAGAAATGGAAGAACAAATACCGTGGGGCACGTAAACGATACACATTACGTATCTACGTGACTGAGCTACGACCCATAGAAAATGTCGCCAACAGAGGCATTTGTGGGATCAGCCCGGTAGACAGATATCGACTGTCATGCGATTCGTTACAAAACACTGGAGGAAAAGTATATTTTTATTTTTTTTCATTTTTAAAAAATTTTTCTTTTTATTTTTTTAAGTCGTTCAATTAGAAACAGATTAGAAAGATTGATTGAAAGAAATTAATTAGATTGTGTTGTTGATGCAAAAGAGAATATCGTTTCCAATTTTCTACGATTAATCAATTTTTCTTTCGTTCATCGGACCATAAAATCATCGGCCCGCCCGTTAATTGATAAAAGAAAATTATCGATCAACTTTATGATATAAAATGATACAAGATACAATTAATATTTTTTCATAGTTGGAATATTTTTTCATTAATATTCCCATCTCTCTCAGCTTAATAAAAAATATATCGACTGGAAAATCGATTGGTTCCGTGCCCATCCTGTGCCTTGACCGTGCATTCCATCATAATCCAGCGTTTGTCGGGCGGGCCGAAAATTTTTTAACAACGCGACTGTATCGTGAAACTGCGACGTGAAAAGAACAAATTTCACGTTGCAAAGCAATGAAGGAAAAAAGAAAAAAAAGTTCGAAGAAGCTCGAAATTGTAAAATTTAATATCGCAACAATTAAACATCCCCTTTCGTATGAAACGTCCCATACGGGTCGCGGTCACAATTTCTCCCCGATACGTTACGCAATAAATTCGAACCTCTTCGAACTCGAGAGTTTCCATTCTCTCAAGCCTTTCACCGACGGCGAAACATTTTCCTAACAACGCGAATCGCACGTGCCTGGCCTACCTATGATCCAGAAATGCTCGTTCCAAGTGGCTCGCTCCACCTTATACCTCGTATCTCGAGGGATCCGCGCGAGCGTGGATTCGTGATTCTTCGAAGGAGGAGCAGGAAGCGGGGCAGCAGAGTTACCATTTTCGTGAGTATCCCTCTCTCCCGCTCGGGAGAGCTCCGGTCGAGAGATGTTTAATGCAAACTCATCGATTCTCCAAACCCTCGGACATTTTTCTCCCTCCCCCTCCCCCTCCCTGTGCAAGCCTCTCTAAGGGATTCTCGCGAAAGATTGCGGCGAAGATTCTATGAGTGATGGCGGCTCATAAAGTCGGATGTGGGCCGTTCCCTCCACGTTCCATCTACCCTCCTTTGCCTTCTAAAACCACCCCTTGACCCGGCCACTCGAGTCACTCCGCCCATTTCTTGCGGCGGATCTTCGGTGATACATCGAACGACGGAGGACGACACTCGCGGTTCTTGATTAGTCGCATAATTTCTTTCCCCCTGGCTCCTCCTCTTCCTACGATATCGTCCTCCGTTTCGAGAACGGAAAACGATTCTTTGATCCGATGGATGAAAAATGAGATATTCTCCGCTCCTCCTATTTCCTACTTCCATTCGTATCCTAACTCGTCCGTGAAGATCAGATTTTCGGGATATCGTTATCGCGTCGATAAAGATCGTGTCGGCATAATTCGATTCGTAAATGAAACTGTCAACGACGCGATCAATTTCAATTTCTCCCCCTCTAAAAAAAAAACGGTCAAGTTTCCAAGTTTCTTTCGAGAAACGTACGACGCCCCGTGCAACGGTCGACAAACCAAGTTTACGATCCGACAACCACTTTTGGCACGTAGAACACACTCGTGTAATCTCCGATAGTAACGAAATCCATCGAGCTGGAATCGAGCTTGCGTATCCGTACACACTCCGCACTATATACGATTCGTGGAACGACGTTTTACCAGAGTAATCTCGCGGATCGCCAGAGAAAATATTTACAAGAAATAGCAGGGGATATTTTCTTTATCGGTGGTCGAGCACATAAACCGCGTCTTCCGAGTCGGTCGGAAGGGATACGTGATCGAAATATATCCGGACCGCGCCACCCATTCACCCAATTCGAAATATACGATTCGAATCCGTCGCGTTTACAGCGACACCCAAAGTTTCAGGCTGTTCCTCCCGCCGTGGAAACGAGGATCGATTTCGAGGATTCGCCTCATAAACGAGCGGCATAAACTCGCTGGTCTGGACGGATTTCCAAGGGAAACGAAACGAAGCGTCGACTTGGAGGAGGAATTCGCAGGGAGCAGACGTTTCTTCGCGAGACGAAAACAACGCTCGTCGTGGTTTTTCCCTTGGATCGTCGCGTGTCCCCAACCTCCCCCAGTTTCGCCCTTTTCGCACCGCTTTTTCCGCAGTTGGCTCCAAACCACCACCGCCTCCTCCCCGGGCAAGAAACACGATTTATACAGGATTTCTGAGGATTCCTTTTAATTCGGCCCACGATTTATGAATTCGGCCCGTTCAATCTCTCGTGGACGCGTTAACGGTGGGGATCGTTGAACGCGGAGGAAAATAAAAATAAATATTATCGGAGGAGATAAGAGTTTCCACCGAGTCGTGCCAAATTTTAAATCAGTTGGTACGAAAATCAATAGGGACGAATTTTATGGACGGGAGTAAGACTGTGGGATAGTTAAAGCGTGGAACGAGCGTGCCAAGGAAGGCACCAGACCACGAACAAAGTCCCAAGTTTAGCCATCTTTTTACCGAGTATCGTCCAAAATCGTTTCTCCTCTCCTCCTTTCTCTTTTTATTTTTCTAGTTTATCTCTAGTTTGCCTCCCAATCTCATCGATTCTTTCTTTCCTTCGTCTCCGTTTCGTCATTATAAAACAGCCGAGAGATAGCCCTTGTTATACTTATTCTACGTATCGTAATCGCTTGACAACAAATTGCGATAATATTTCGAACGGGCTATAATTCAAAAAAAAAAAAAAATTAAATCAATCTCCATTATATCTCTTTATTCGTTTATTTTTCCAAGAGACGAATGGTACCTGTCGTCAAAGACGAATCGTTATCAGAAAAACTTTCCTCTCCGGGAACTTCTTTAGTGACCCCCTGAGCGACATAAAAATACATCTCTCTTTTTTCCGGATAAAACACTTTTCAGGGAAGGCGTCTTCTGTAAAAAAAAAAAAAAGAAAAGAAAAGAGAAGGAAAAAGCTAGAAAAATGCTCCGAAAATTCCTTAAAAATTCTTTCTTTCGAACAAAAGGAAAATCACAAATCTCTAAGTCGCTTAGAATTTATTAGCCGGATACGTGCGTGCATTTACCTCTTTTCGACGCTCTCTTCGAGAATCGAAGCTCGAAAGCAGAGCTTTCCAAGATACGACGGGAACGAAGGGGGGAAAAAAGAAGTAAGATCGGGGAAAGCAGGGAAGGAACCTGCTCAAACGAGAGATGCTCAGAGCCAGAGGTGTGGATTACGAGCACGCGAGGTTAAGCCTTTAGGCAAGACTTTAGGAATGGCCGCGCATTTTTACGCCGAGCGACGAGACCGAGAAGAAGAAGAAGAAGAAGACGCTCCCCTTTGAGAAACGGGGAAAAGAAAATGAGTAAATATAGGCGGCAGCCTGGTTTCCTCGCCGCGGTTCTTCGCGGCCGGGTGAAGCGTAAGCGTCTTTAGAAAATACAACCCTTGCCCTCCTTCCCTCTTTCTTCCACCCTTCTTTCAAAACCCCCTTTTTCTGGACCGCGACCACGATTCCTCTCCCTCGATCCTCCCAGTTTGAACCCACCGCCCTTCTTCTTTTCACGGGGCCTTCGCGTCTCCTTCGCGTCTCTCTCCACACGGTGTCCGCCCGATGAAAAGGGAACCTCGTCGCGGTGCACCTCGTTCACTTTTCCGGCTTGGAAAATCTCGTTGGCCCACGAGGGCCGGCCACGACGATCCTCCTCATTTATCATTCGATCCCTCGAGATAAATAGCCGCTGTTTTAAAGACCGGAAGATCGTGTACGCGGACTCGAGTCGTGGTCGCTCGGTGAAAAAAAAAGGGGGGTGGGTGAACGGGGTACGAGACGGCACGGCTCCGTTTCGTTCGGAATAAATAACGAATTATCCGAGGCGGGGAGAAGGAGCTTTCCTTTTTTTCCCCCCTCCTTTTTCTTTCTCTCCTCGGATCGATAAATAAACTCGGACGAACGGGAACGGTGAATCTTCGGCGGGGGAGGGGGAGGGTGAAAATCGGGTCGTTATAAATCAGTTGGCTTTTCGTCGCCGGTGGATCAAGGAAACGGGCGAAGATAAAGGAACTACTACTTCGTACTAGTAGTTGGCCCGGTTGTTTTTTTGCCCGTTCCATTCGGGGGAGAAAGGGGGTTGCGAAAAGGTGGCACGGTTTTTCGCTGTGCTCCCCCACTTGCTCTTGCTCTCTTTGTTCCACGAGGAGGGCGAGAGATGGAGGACGCGGCGAAGAAAAGGGTGTTCCGCTTCCTTTCCTGATAACACGGCCGTCACCGAGTTTCTTCGACACCTTTAAAGGAGGGAGGAAAAAAAAAAGTTTGATTAGATCAAGGAAATGGGTTGAACGTTGGCAATTTTGTTACAGTTTCTCTTACCAGGTCTTAGGTATGCGTTGTGCGTGTTTCGTACGCGTCGATGTGTGTGTGTATAACAGTAATTGCGTGCTCGAAAATGTTTTTCAACGACAATTTTCTTCCGTTCCGTTCCGTGAAGATGAAGATTACAACAAGAGATTGTTTCCGTTGTTCGGTTGTTTCGTTCATTGTTGGTTTTTGCGGAATGCTGCCAAGATGGAGTTGGTTCGTTACGACTGCGATTATCGCGCGTATAAGCGCACGTTTAACGCGAGCACTCGTTCCAAATTCGCCAAAGGCATGCCTCCTCACGGGAACAAAGGTTTCTCTTCCGCGTTCTTCGTGTTTGGAGAGGTCTCTCTCTCTCTCTCTCGCTCGTTATTAAGAAATTATCGTACATTTCGAGTTTAAACGATAAAAAATTCTTAGCGAAAAATTGTTAGAACCGCGGAGAATATTGTCTGGGAACGTGCAAACAATACGACGCGCATAATTCCTCATGAATATTAAATTGTTTAGAAATTAAATTTATTCAGGCGGGAGAGTACAATGGAAAAGCCATTATTCTTGACACACATCTATTTACATAAAACCTCAGCCTACGAGGATCGAGACGATCCGACTGAAAGGATTTTCACGTCTCTTTACCTCCTCCTCTCTTGGATTCGAATTACTCGAGTTAATTATGCCAGCCTCGATTAACGCCTGAATACGTAACAAGCCCCCCCTTTGAGATTGAAAGAACAGATCGTTGAACTCGTATACGCCGTTCATCATTCCGTTCTCTATCTTCTAAATCACATTGTCCGATATGAAGAAGAATATAAATCAAGATAACGAAACGAACGTAACGAAGATAAAGAAAATTTATTTATAATAAGAAAAAAAAAAAATATTTACTTCGTAAATCATCTCTAAAATACAATCAACTAAAAAATAAAAGCAATTTACGACACGACAATCACACGCGACAATTACGATACCGTTTAGAAGCAAAGCATAAAAATTATTGTCACGATATTCGTGCTCGCGTGGGTCGAAACGTGCCTTCATCGAGAAACATGTTGCAATAACCGAGTTAAAACGAGGACTGGTTTTTTAAACGGACGATTCGATGCGTATCTGTTGGCTATATATATATATATATATACATACACAAGCAACTAGAGGTACACAACTAGATATTTAAAGTTCACTCGCGTTACCAAAGTTTTCGCTTCGTTTCAACGACTAACAGACGTTGGCCCGTGACAGATTAAACCAGATAGAAGGTTTCCATCTTCGGAAAGTGTGGTTTCAATTTCGTAGGAATACGTTGTTGTTATTCTCTCGACTTATTTCTTGCGTAATCGATCGCATAACGAACGCTCTTCGGATCTTCTGATACTAGTAAAAATTAACAATTGGACGTTTGAATTGCAAACGATTTCTCTCCACGCTCATTTTTCACAACACGAATCCGATGATGAACATCTTCGACATCTGCATTTTCTACGATACAAGTAATCCGCGCGGAGAAGACACAACTTGCACGAGAGATTTCACGTAGCAACAGCGACTTCGATTTTCCGAGTCATAGTTCAAAGACACGATTATTTTTAACAGAAATGGGGGGAAAAAGCAGTAATGAAATTCGAAACGGAAAAAAAATTCCTCACTTCATGTTGCCCATCCATAATTATTATATAATTACTTCATCCTTACCGATGATAAAACAGCTAAATAAAACACTTGGTTTTCTTCGAAATCGATGATGATGTCACCACACAGAGACCTCGTTTACGCTCCATCTCACGTTTCTAATAAAATAAATCGCTTGCGTAACATCGTTAGAAATGTGAATCTCGATTGGCGCGTCCAACAGTTTGCGAGAGTATCGCTCGTTCCGCGATCCGACGAGCGTCGTTGAATAACAGCTGGGAGAAGAATTCGAATACGAAAAGAAAAAAAAACAAAGCGGCATGATTAAATTGCCGCTCGCGCACGCTTCTCCCTTCGGTTATTACGAAGGGGTTCCAGCCAGCCTCGTGCCTAGCACGTCACGTACCCCCGATTTCTCTAAACTCGGGGCCAATTAATATTCTAAACACGCGTCCGCCCTTCCGTAATCGTTCCGAGTCGCGAAAATCCAGCATCCGGCAAGTTGCGAGGCGTCGAACAGATTACAGTCGGTTAAGCTTGCTGGGGATATCGGAAGATCGGCGCGCACGACGAAATAACAAGGAGCGGAGCGAAAGGAAAGAGGAGGGAAGGGATGGAAATGAGGAGATCGTGCGAGAGAGAGAGAAAAGTTTAATCCCATCGTCATGCGTCAAACTGCGCCTTAATTACGTGACAAAATTTCAGCAGAGCGTGGAACGACGACCGAAACTTTGGCGGAATAACGCGATGATTATTAAAGCCTTTGCCGCAGACTCCGATAAACCTTCGATCGTGCAATGACGCTCGACGAGTAGCCCGATTTTAACGAACAACCTGCCCGCTTTAACAACAACAACCACCACACAGAGCCGACCGGGTTCTCTCGGCAACGCCGGCCAACGCCGGTTTACTCCTTTGCCCGGTTTAACGTGCGATCAACCCCGCCTATAGTCGGCGCGGCAAAGTATGCAAATTGCAGAACCTCGGACGCGTATTCCGCAATTCTGTTCGAGGAAGAGGATGACCAATAGTCGAGCAATTTCCGTCGTTAAATATCCGCTCGTGAAGGAGTTTTCTTATACGCACAGAGATAATAGGTACGACTGTTTGTAGACACGTGTCGTGTTTCTAGCCGAGGTCAACCATTTCGAATGTACTAGTTTTCCAATTACGAAATGACGTCAAGGATCAACTGGCTGTTTCATATCGTATCTCGTGTCGAGATGATGGCGAAGATGAATTACGTCTTATTCGTACCCCGTTAACAGGGTCTTTATAAGCGAGAGGCGAGAGGATGACGAAATTTTGAGAGAGAAAGCGAGAGAGAGAGAAAGAGAGAGAGAAGGTTTAGAAGAAGAGAATCTGAGTATCATACAACGTTGATCGATAGGTTTGGCTCTTCAGGAATTTAGAACGCGTGTCAAACGCGTGAAAAACAAAAAGAAACTTTATTCCTGATAAATTTATGCAACGTGAAAAAATGTTGAAAATATCGCTTCTTCCTTTTCTCATTCAAAAATTTAATTTATTCAAAGCAAGTTGATAGCATTGAACTTTACTATTTGCCGCGAGAGTTAAATTCAATTACATTGGCACATTGTTGCATATCATGGTAGGATTAATTATATATTCGTGGTGAAGGACGGAGATACGTACATTAATGTCCACGATCACGTTGTGCAAAGACGTGGCGCGCAAGTTTGCAAGTTGTTGCAAATATAATAATCGAGGCGAATGAACGAAATCGGTCGGAACCGCAGTTTCGGTCCAGAGATATTAATCGTGGATATCGTGGATAATCTCGCGAATTTCGGGAACGCGCCACGACTCTGTCCATGTCTTCGACTCGACTTGGCCTGAATTATATCCCATCTCGATTGGTGAACTAACATGCAACGGTACCCGGTTGCAAGATTTATGATATTCTCCGTTAACTGTAAACCGTAATAATCGTGGAGGAATGGCAAAACCTAATCCGGTCGCGTAGTTTTTCGTTTCGAATTCTTCGAGATGCTAGATGAAGATCTAAAGGCAACATTCGAAGAAAATTCATGACCAAAGAAGAAACTTATGATGCGATCTATTATAATGTGTAATATTAGTGAAATAAAAATATTAACGTACAATTATTACATAACGCTAAAATTATTATGCATGACAGTGATGATCTTGCAAAAATCCAATTAATTCTAGGCTACCAATAAAATTTTAATAATCCCGAATTATAAATCTTCTTCGATTACTCAAAAGTATAAACTCACGTTTATAATGATCTTGTCTCCCAACGTCTCAATTCTCGATCATTTTCATATCTCGATCTCGAATGATAAAAAAAAAACGCATATTAAATCGACAACGATACAATATTTTTTTTTAAATACATCAACGTTATTTTCATGACGATAATGTTCGAATCGAAAATGTAGAAATTACACGACAATCGTGTTTCGTTCAAACATTATTGAGCTTCGATGTCATCACGTTTTAGTTATGACCGTTATGGTTAAACATTATTGCCAGATGTGGATCGCATCGAACATTCGCCAAGAGATTATTAGGTCCGTCATTAATTTCATTGTCTATCACAATCGATATCTATCGTACCGTGGAATATATCGAGTTACACCGACTCTCTGTTGTATCACAAATTTCGACGAGATCGTTTTAACCGAGAGAAACGTATATGAATAAAACCTCGAGATTTAATCGTTCATTTACATTTATATTTACATTCTGAAGAAATTTTGAGTTCGAATATCTCGTTAATTAAATAAAATCAATGCGATTTTTATCGAAAAGAAAGATTAAAAAAAAAAAAAAAGAAAAAGAAAAGAAATTACCGAAATTAAACGATAACGCGCTCCTTCTAAAGTTCCTTGAACCACGAATCAATCTCGAATTCTGCCGATATTTCGTGGTCGAATAATATTCGTCGATACTCGTCTTCCCACGTTTCGATAATTGATTCTTGAATTAAATCAATATCTCGCTCCGGCACTCGAGGCTACCTTCGGACGGCATTATCTTCCGCTCGTGTTGCAAGAGACAGTTATCGATACACAAAGCAGAAAGGTCCTCCCTGATTCGAGAACCCTATTCAGATACATCACCATTTCCGGGATCTCGAATTGAGATTTCGTGGCCGGGATGGTTCGAAGCGTGATTCGACTTCTAAACTCGATAGCGATCGCTCGTTTATTTAGGTTTCCCCTAATAAATTTCATCGTGTACAAAATGATCCGCGGATATCTCACACCCTCCTCGGTCGTCGCCTGTCCTACAGAGATCCGTTTTCTATCCAAGGTGGAGGGATGGATATCGGATTGAATTTTCCCAAATGGGATTCGAGACGATTACGGGATATGATAATTATCCGATAATGATATGAAGATTACATACGATAATAATGACGATTTCATTGATTTTATGTAACTTGTTTACAATATGAGTTACTGGCATACAAGTTATCGTTATATAAGGAACGAAGAATAATTAATGCGCGATTCGGATACAATTACACGATTAAATGGTATTTTCCCGCAATTGTCTCATCAAATTTTGACGCGAAAATTTGCGAAACGAAGAAACATGCGATGGCAAAATGCTACAAGTAGAAATAATAGGGCAAGAGTCATGTGGACGACCGACTGATTCCTGATTGAACTCCGCGATGGATTATTCTTTTTTCTCTCTCTCTCTTTCTCTCATTTTCTCCAATTTCTCCACGGGAAATTAATTGTCACGAAGGAACGCGAAGAGTCCGATATTCTGATTTTTCCACCGATAACCAACAATTTTCTTCGCCTTCGTAATCTAGAAATAAATTTACCGGATCAGAAACGAAGCAAGGAATTTTTTCTACATGTTCGAGTATAAATTTGAACTGCGATACGTTACGATACGTTATCGCTATCTATTTAATTGTATCATTAATATTTTAGGAAACCTTGCACTTTGGAGTTTTTTTTAGTTGCTTAAAATAAAATATAAGCTGAATCTCGAGTTGATTATTTGTTTTTTACAAGATACCGAAATATCTCCATGCTTTTTATGGTCAATATTCATTGATAGTGATTCGAGTATCATTCAATAACCAAAGAAGAATAACGAGTAGCAGCGGCAAAAGCTGCTCGTTTAGAAGCCAAGTTGCAAACAAACTTCTTAACGGAGTCGGAACATTCCCGGCATCGAACAATGTCTAATCATACAAATGATCACGCATATATTAATCTTAAAAAATTTTATAAAAAAAGAAAAACAACTATTATTTTTAATTAATCATACATATCTACTCTCGTCTAACCTTGCAATTATTATTTAAATTATAATTATATATTTGTATGGATAATTTAAAATTGTTACCATGTTATAGCATAATTATGTAAAATGGTGCAATAAAAATAATTTTCCCAGAATACATGGCATACAAATCATTTTTATCAGAATTGTAGATAATCAACATACGTAATAAGAGATATGAGAACAAGTATTTTTCTTCTTTTATTTTCTGTATGTACATCATCGAGTTGCGTTATCTAATCGAAAAATTAATTGTAAGTGATTTTTAATAAATGCCGGTTGCAAAAAATATCGCAATATTATTGCAATATTTTTATACGTTACCGCGTTCGTTCCCTGTAAGGAAGATGCAAGAAAATTTTCGCGAGACGAAACGTGAAATTGAGTGGTTCCGAAAAACGAGCAGCCCCCTCCGTCGAGGCTTCTGTTTCTTTTACCCATCGACATCGACTGGAAATTTTGCAGAACCGGCAGGGGTGGTGATTGGATTAACTTCTCGAAGAAGGGCGAAGCAACGATAACGACGAAGAAGGCGGATTCCTCGAATAAAGTTGCTTCTCGGCGGGCAGCAAAAGATCGTAGCGAACGATCGCTTAGAAAATTTTCAACGCATATACCTCCGTGTGTACATATAAACGAAATGTGAATAATTCCCACTTTTCTAAGCCAACTAAGGCCGATTCTCTTCACTACACTTCTCCTTCTTCTTCCTCTTCACTCGTGTTATTAATTTAGGATCCTTCGACTTTGATTAAAATCTTACAAAATAATTCTCGATAAGGTTTGATAAATTAATCCGTTATCGCGATAAAGATTCGCGATAAAGAATCATCATCACGCAGCGAATATCTTCGATTATCCATTATCTTCCGTTCGAGGAAATCCTTCGCTCTCCGCATCTATCTCTCTAATACATGACTAGAACGAGAGCATTCTCTCTTCACAAAATTCGAGGAGAATGTCGAGGAACGAGCGTTTTTCGTCGTCGTACAATCATCTCGTACGAGGAGCAAACGGAGCAAGAATGGAAGGCGTAGAGAGGCACGAACTCGAAAAGGACCTCGTCTCCGCGAAAGGGGATGAAGATGAGAGGGCGACGCGAGGAGAACGTAACGACCGTATTCGACCCAAGTGCACGCGATCGCGCGACGGCCAGCGACGACTTTGGATCCAGTTTTTATTGATATTTGAACGCCGATATTGGAACACACAAGGCGGACCATCATCATCATCCACCTATCTACACGGGATCGCGTTCGATGATCGCGATAACAATAAAGGTTTATTCGTATACAGTTATCTCCGCTTGATAGAGGCAAACAGAGACAAACAGGGGCAAACAGTTACAAAATAGTTGGTGCACGTGTATGCGGCATTACGCCCGATACAACATGAAATAACGTTGCTTTTATCCGTTCCCAGACGATGCTTAACAGCTCGATATTCTTTCCGTTCCTTGATGACGAATTATTCCTCTTTGGTTCTCGGTTCGAGAAAACGACGAACCATCATTTGTTTTTATCGTCCGGATCTAAAACTTTTTCTCGATTACATCGATTTACGTAATTCGAGAAATAATAGTCGAACTCGCGATACGAATCTATCGTTTTGCGATCTCGATTGCCTCGTTGTAACGGAGAGAGATTGGCATGTGTCGATCTCGGTCTTTGAATTGAAAGTTATCACAACGCCATCGCTCTGTGATAAAAATTATAAAATTATACAATTTTTTATCTATCTACCGCAATTATACGATTTTGCGATAAAATTATAAGAATACTATTATTCGTATAAAAAAAATCTGTGAATCAGATAACGATTCAAGTGATTTTTTATTCTCAACGGATTAGTGTTCAAGGTGAATGATTATAGGCGAATCGAAAACGAAAAACACAATTAAAGAAATGAAATATTAGAAAGAATTGGTCTGGCCAATTCCGCTCTCAATGAATATCCCCATCGTCCGTGATATTCAATAGACGTCCTTGGTAATAAGTGGATAATTCGCTAAATATATGAGATTTATTTGCAGTGCTGTAACAATTAAATCACTTCTCTCTTCGAGTTTTTTTTTTTTAAATAATAATTCGAACAATAATAATCTCGAAAGAAAAGATTCGTATCTCGATTTTTCCCTCCTCTCCCTCCTCCTCCTTCTCTTCCCTCTTTTCCTTTTCTTATTTTATCCTCGATCGATGATTCGATTACGCGTATATCGCGACGTTCCGATAATAATATTTATATTATTTTTCTTTTCTTCCTTGTATCTTTCAATTTCTCGATATCTATGAAAATCTGTTATTTTCAAACGGAAATTCCTCTTTGTTATCGCGTTTTAGAAATTGCGTCGTATATTCAGTCGGTCCAAAGCGTATATTCGAAAGACCATGTTGCAATGTCAATAAATCGAAAGGATTGTAAATTTCCTACATGCGCGGCAATATAATTTTTCATTGTGCAGTGTCGGTAATATACCGCAACAACAGATATAAAAACATGACCGATAAAAACTGTGATATTTCTTTTCTTGCCTCGATTAATACCACTTTAAGCAACGTTGGAATAACCAAGAATTTCCTTCGTTCAACGAAAATTCGGAGGATTTTCAAGGATAATCGATCAATCTCTGAATATCAAAATTGCTTATATATGTGCATTACATAATAAATAATACTGTTAAATTAAATTGGCGTGTTAATTGATCAACATCACGTACAATTTATATTTTTAACGTCTCATCAACATCGTACGATGAGAAAGAAGGAAAAAGTGAGAGAGCGAGAGAAAAATGTCTAGATCCGTGTATGCGTATAAACGCTGTAACAAATGCAAGGCTATCGCGAGTTAAATAATGCGTGGCACTGGGCATTTATAGTGTATTATATAACGATATATATGATGTCTGATATTCATACTAGCACGGTATGGATTCAAGATCATGGATACGTCATGTGTGTTTTCATTTTGGCGTGGAAAAATATTTCGCGAGACGTACAGGTATTAAATCTGCGTGAATTTTGTTCAAATTTGCCGAACGAATTCTCGGATAAATCGACTCATCCTTCCTTCGGATATTTTAATAACTGTTGCTATGCGAATTAATTAGAACCGATGGATTGAAGAAAAATTGACGATAATTTTTCGAAACGTTACGGTTCGCTTTACGGAATTGGAATTTTCGACAATCGCAGCGGATGAACACGATTCGCGGCAAGTGATCGTTGAATAATGTAAATCGAAAAGTGGACGGGCTCTATTTAATCGGCTAATGTAAATAAATCGGTTAGAGCGCGATTGATACCGACCGGTTGTATAATTTTAGTCATGTGTGTTCGCGATTTAGGCCAATCGAATGCACATTTGGTATTGGCCTTATCGACTCGTTTCTTTCTCTTTAGAAACGAATAAAACTAGTCGGGACAAATATAACACCTTGCCCATATTTAACATGTTCAAACATCTATCACACCATGTGTGTATATATATATATATATATATATATATAAAATATATGATACACCATCTACTTCCTACTAGATGGATCAACATTATCAAAAGACTTAAAGTCTTTGCTTAAAATTATTGCCTTTTTATCGCTGCTAATAATTATTAGCGTACAAACGCTAATAACACAATTTCTTTTTTGACGCGTTTTCTATTATTTAACAAAGAATCGAAGAAAACAATCACTCGACGTTCGAGTAATAATATCGAAACCTATCGAATATAATTAAACTTTTCCTCCGAATTAACCATCTCTCGATTCAACTATACCGCAATCGTTGCAATGATAATATTTTAAATTATTTCGAATTTTTAACGCGATATTACAATATTGTTTTATCAATGCGAGAGTGTTTGCTCTGTCAAGATGTACGCTTCGTCGAAGATGATTGATTGCAAACACACAAATACTACAATACGGAAATAAGAAAGAGGAATTAATCGATGATTGTGCAAAATTCTCGAGAGGAAAAAAATCGCCCATTAATTGTATTAATTGTACGTCTGAATATGTTCATTTCTTTTATTACGTAACCGTTTTTCATGACAATGATAATGGAGGTATTGCACTGTCATTGGAAGAAGTATTATTATCCGAGACTTGACTTTTTTTCGACCCAAACGCGATCAAAGTATTTGCTGCCGGATTATGTAAACGCTTCGAGTTGATGCTCGAACACCGATATTGTCTAAATAATAACGATGTCGCTAACATTAAAGAAATCTCTTAAGTCCTTCTCTTCTTCTTCTTCTTCTTCTTCTTTTTCACGTTCTTTTCATCTATTATGAAATTAATGGATTTATTTCAAGATAGCGAAGCTAAGTTAATTTTATCTTTTATCTTTAATCGATAACTTTTTATTACGAATCGAGGAAACGGAGACAATGTCGCGGTAAAAGCGGACGATTCTTGCATAAAAAATGACGCACGGTTATCACAACCAATGCATTGAAATTCCGTGTACTGAAGCTCAGTGTCGTCGTTTCAAAACTTGCTTTACAACGATCGGAATGCAAATCATAACCGAGCCACGATGAAAACGCTGATGTAACTCGTAATAATTCCGATATAAATTATGAAAGATATGGAAAAATATTTGTTCACTAATGATAAATCAAACACCGATTTGTTATCATTCGGTAGATAATGGCGAATAGTGTTTCGATTTGACATTTTCAAAAGATCTCGTCGTAATCCTCTTGCATATCCAAATATTTATTCTTTGTTCCAATAATTCGTCAGCGATATGCACCTTATTTGCCATTGCCAAGTTAACAGACGCGACAGATAATCATAGTTGGTAAAATTCGATGTTCCGATTGCCGAACAATCGCAAACATTGATTGTACTAGCGCGTAACACGCTCGAGAAGCTCGAGTAAATAATATAACTGCATCAAATAATATAAACTGCCATACAGGTATATTGGAGAAGACGCTTTTTTTTTTATGGAAAAATATAATTTCGCGTATCCTCGGTGATTTCTATCGAACAACATTTTAACGAATACATCCGCGGTGCGGAGGAGGAGGGGGAGTACTCTAATCGGAGTATAAATAATGTGTGGACGTCTGCATAAAACGTGACACGTCGATTCCGTGTGGCTCATTCCGTATCAGACGTCCGCGGTGGCAGTGTGAAGTTGAAATTATTCTTTCTTTTGTGTACAAGTCCCTCTGTAATCTCTCGCAGGTTAGTGACGATGAAACAACATTTTCTCGCTCCATTTCCGCGTACATTATCCGCGTGCCCGGATAAATTCATTGTCAACGATTCATTAGTGTCGAAGAAAATTAACGCGGAAAAACGTATTGTTAATCCGCCGCGCCTCGTTGTGTCGCCCTCGAGTAAAACCGGTCTCGCAATGGCTAATCATTTACGTAATTTTAGTGATTGTATAATTTAGTGGTCTCCATCAAAGAGGATTTATTTATTCCGAAATTATTCCGGAAGATTGGAAATTGGAATCGAGGCGAAAGGTAGCTCTACCTTTAGTTACTCAATAAAAAACAATTAGATTCCGTTCATCGAGCGTAATTCGTCGTTAATTTACATCATACGCGTTTTAGCGTTGTATCAATTTGTATTCTAATTTCAAGTAAAATGATTGAAATGGCGTAAAATGATCACGCGTCACGGTCCATCGGGAATCTAATTGAAACGAGATTAATAAACGAGGATCGTTAATCTCTCTTAACTCTACTGGCACGCGAATATTTAATACATAACTCGCTTTGAATTATTTGTTCGTCGCAATTATTACAAATATATATATATATATACATATATATATATATACAACTATCACAAAGCAGTCGAACGTTTGATCGTTTCAACTAACCTTTTTTATTGCTTCAACGCTTCGTTCCAAGGCTCTGGTTAGTTTTTTGTGAGCAACCTAGACAACCGTTCGAACCGAATAACGGTTGAAGAAAAAAACGTTTGACAAGAGAAATATAAGTAATGCAACAGTAGATAACAAGCAAGAACCGGATTTTTAAAAGAGGAACACAATCACAATCACTTGCCCTCGATTTCTTCGCTCCTCTCCATGAGAATAATCAACAGTGCGATTCATTCTAATTGTAAGTGCCCTCCCGTGATCTAAAATGCGTTCGATAACCTCGATAATGGACACGTTTACGGTTCAATCTTTCGCGACTTATCGATTCGAAAGAAATCCTGTATTTTTCCAAACATGTCCGAACATTCCTTGTTCTCTCTTCCAACTTCCTCCCATCCTATCAATCGTTCCAACCGATTCGCTAAAACTCAACTTTAAACACCGTTTACAAAATCCTCTCGCCACTAAAAAGGAAAAAAGAAAGAAAGAAAGAAAAAAAAGAATTCCCTCGCACTTTCGATTCAAATCTTTCCGCCGCGTTCTTGCTTCCCACGAAAATTTCTCTTCTTCGACGATCGTCCGTGTTCGAAATAAGTGTGCGAGACGGAAAGAGAAGAAAGACGCGTTCCCGTTCCCAGAGGAGATACGAGTCGTAAATTTCTTTAAAATACCGCGTTTCGAATCTCGAATCTCGAATCTCGAATCTCGAGCGATGAAACGTGGCGCCGAAAAAAGAAAATGAGAAAACGGAACGAAAAGAAAGACGCCTCGTTCCATTACGTTTCTAATTGAAACAGAGTTTCTCGAAAACGCGAGAAACGATTCCCGTGAATATAATCAAAGAATCAGGAGGAAGGAATACGAATCTGTGAAGATAACCTGTGTGTGTGTGTGTGTGTGTATGCGTAATCGAGAGAGAGAAAAGAGAGAGAGGTAGAAACGTCGAAAGGAAATGAAGGAAAGAGAAAGGGAGGGAAAAGGAGAGGGTGATAAATGTGACCGCGAACAATAACTTTGCTATAAAGAATCGGTTCCCTGGCGTGGCGTACTTGACGAAGACGCGACGATTTATCGTGGAAATTGTTGGAAATTTGGATTCTCCAATTTTTCAGGGAAAAATGGTGGATAAATTGGAATGGTTAAATAACGAATTCGTGCAAAGGGTCCTCCAGTACAACGAGTACGACACCAGCATCAATGTAACGAATATATCCGTGAAACCGGCGACCAGCAAAGGTGACAATTATGCCAGCGACATGTATAGGGTGACCGTGAAATACACGCAGAAGGAGGGCAAGACCAGGGTCAATAAGGAGACGTCGATTGTGTGCAAGTTCGAGCCGTTGGAGGAGGACGCTCGAAAGGAAGCGGTAAATATTTTTACGGGGGAATTTCGAAAACGATTTACTTATCGCCGAGTGGAGTCGAGGCTTTCTAATTAATCGAACTCTTGTAGACATCTTGAAAAAAAAAATAATCAAATATAAAACAATCGCATATGCACAACAATTGGTACGTGACTGTCGAACTTATATATCTTACGGCAGATATTTCTGAACGTTTTGTAAGATCATGTCAATGGGTATCTTCGAGAACGAAATCTTCATGATGTCGAATTCGCTACGAAAGATGCAACAAATGTTGGGCAGTCGGCTGGGAGCAAATGTACTTTACTTTAGAATGGAACGGCCGATTTGTTTGATGTTAGAAGACCTTGCTCGTCTAGGATTTCGTATGGCCGATCGTTTCAGTGGTTTAGATTTCGATCATTCCAAGCTAACTCTTCAAAGCTTAGGCAAATTTCACGCAGCGTCGGTCGCACTGTGCGAGAAGGTAATTTTTTCTTCGTTATGCGTTACGCGACAAATATTTCCACGTAATTCCATTCTTGTTTTTTCCCCCTTTTTTTGTAGGAACCCAAGCTAAAGACTCTATACCAAAAAGGGATACTGTACGAAGGAATGCCGACCGAATTCAGATTCTTCTTCGTCTCCGCAATTAAAGCTCTTGGAGATGATTTGGCAAATTGGCCGCAAGACGTGAAAAGGTGAAGCATATCGAATCGATATAATAATTACGAACGCGAATAACCGAAACTAGGATCTCTTCCACGTTTGATCTCTTTTTCTTCTTCTTTTTTCTTTTTTTTTTTTTTCCAATTTCACGCGATCTCCATACACCACAGGTATCAGAATAAAGTTAAGAAATTCGCCGAAGTTGTTTACGACCGTGGTTTGGCGGCATTGCGACGAAACGACGACGAGTTCAACGTTATTAATCATGGTGATTCCTGGACGAACAATATGATGTATCGATACGATGAGAATTCAAAGCCTGTCCAGCACGTGTTTGTAAGTATTGTTCGCACGATATTTCGCGTCCAACTCGTGAATCAAAGTATCCTTAACTCACGTGTCCTTGAAACATTCAAACAACGCATCTTGAACGATGCAATGAAATCCGACTCGATCGATGTTTGAGCCGAGGGACGAATCTTCGATGATTTCGCGCTCTCTATTCTTTCTTTTCCCGATCGCTCCAGTTTTGCATCGACCTTCCAGGTGGATTACCAAATGTCTATCTACACTTCACCGGCGATCGACCTGCTCTACTTTTTGAACGCGACCGTCCAAAACGAAGTGAATACCGAGAGTCTGCTCGAGGAATACGTAAATACGTTGACCAGCACCATGAAGAGGCTAGGTTGCAAAACGACACCACCCACGATAAAGGATATAAAAAAATATATGAGGGAAAGGATAGCATGGGGGATGTTGGCCGCGGCTACCGTATTACCATTCACCCTGATGGATAAGTCCCAGGTGGTGAGTCTCGACGAGCTGATCAAGAGAAAGGACACGTTCGATTATCCCGGGACCAAGAATCCGATGTATCGGAAGGTGATGGCCGAGAGATTAGTGAAATTCGAAGAAGCAGGCGTGTTTGATTAATTCGATATGGATTGAAGCTGTGTCTTGTTTAAAACTAATTAAAAAGGAACGAATTAATCGCGTACGATACAATGATCCTTTCTCTATAAATGATATATGCTCTCGTGAAAAAAAACGATATACACCACCATATCTACGAAAATATTTAAATTTAATTGATAAGATACGTTGATACGCATAGCGTAGCAAGAACGATCTATTATCTTACGAACTCGTTGATCATCGTTATTTTTTTCTCTTTGTTAATTAAATTTGATAATTGTACATATTTATCACGGTATTTTATATGAAAACGATACTCTAGAAATTATGTGCTACATCCTTTGGAACAATTTTCGTATGGTTACATCGAATGAGAACAAAAGATGAAACGAGAGAGAGAGAGGTTCATTCGACTAACACACCGCGCACAATAATTTTGAATATATTCAACATTATAGACGAATTATTTACACGTAGCGTAATTACCGATTAATCAAACGACTAATTAAAACAAAATAATTCCGATTCGTTAACGAGATCATAGGTTATTTCTTATAATTTAATCGAATTTCGATAAATATACTTAGCTAGAAACTCACCAAAAACCAAAGTTCAATTATGTTTCGTAGGCGGCATAGAGAATAAAAGTCTTAGATTTAATATCCACGCGCGAGATCACTTGTTCGCGCATTTCACGAAATATTTTATACATGTGTTTTTCGTCTATCAGACGTCCACCAATCGATGGTACAAATTTAGCAAATTATTATATATATTGTATATTATAGAACCATTTATAATTAACAAGGTATTAACCAAGATCCATGTGATTTATAACCAATTTTCGTTACTTGTATTTACCAATTTTCAACGTGAGAAATAAATTTATTTCTCGCGTTGACAATTGTTCTCGCAAGTATTGTATTGTTAAATATGAAAGGAAACGAGGAAAAAGAAGAAGAAGAAAAAAAAAGAATAACAAATAAAATGAACGAACGAAGCACAAACTTTGTTAATTTTTTCGCCACACTTTATCTCAAGGAGAGAGAGAGAGAGAGAGAGAGAGAAAAAAGAAAAATAATTCCGCTCTCTCGTCTAATTTATGAGATTAAATCTTCAATGAAGCCTTGCCCCATTTTTCCCTCCTCTATTATTCACACCGTCATTCGAAACGAGTCATTGCGGTTAACATTGCGTAAATCTTGGCCGGACACAACGGGATAAAGATTTAGGAGCGAATCGCATTTTCGCGACGCGAAAACGAAATGTGTCGCGGTGTTTTGAACAAATGTACGCGTCACACGTTTCCTCCCGTTTCGGCGCAAACGAAGAAGAGGCTGGACGACGAAATTGCCGTTCAACATACCATTTCCACGCCTCGCATACCTATTTTATGGATTAATTGCGGTTCCGCGGAGATGGCGCGGGAATGACGGGCAAATCCGTGGCAGAAAATCCTGTGGAGGAACGGAAACAGGGGTGAGAAAAATATATGCGGTACAATATATTCGCGGAGAAAATCGTTTCTAATTTTCGTTTACAACACTTCCGCGATAAACAAAATAAAAAAGAAAGAAAAAAATATTTTCGAGGAAAAGAATCGAGGATGAAACGGAGAGGAGGATCGATCGGAATTTAATTGCAAATTATTTTCGGTAAAAATTGTTATCCGAAACGGGGGTTTGAATAAAGTTTAATGGGAGCATTGTTAAAAATAGACGATCGAATGTGAACGTTTGAAAGGCACAATTAATCGACGGTGCGAAACGACAATGGAATATGAATAATAATTATCGTTGCACGATGGGTTGTAGGATGGATTGTAGTAGAAAAATTGAAATTATATCCCGAAAATTATACCCCCGGCGCGCTCCGAAATTTTCAATATTTGCTCCGTTGCCAAATTAACGAACAATTAAATTCGATGCGTACGTGTAGGCGGATGATGACACGCGTGCTCTCACGCTCTTCTGTTATTCGAACGAGCGGCGGGTTTCGTATATCGATTTCATAGAGGGACACGCGATACACACGTCAAAGCGGGCAACGTAACGAGCTTGATTCAAAGGATGATTCGTACAAATCAGCGGCCGTTTGTACGAGGCGATGGCAAAATCACTTATTTCAAACTCTCGAGCTCGGAGAGAAGTTGGTAGCTTCAAACTGTTGAACGAGAGGAGAGTCGAGAATGATTCGACGTATCGAAACGATTCTCCGCCCGCTTTCGAGATCGCGGCGTTCGAGTGCCTCGCGCAATAATAATTACCGAAAGTACTTTCCAATTTCTCTCGGGCGTCGATCATCGATATCGACCGATCCCATCGGTTCCGTCCAAACTCAAGATTTCATTCCCTCGCCTTCGCCTTCCACGCGGAATCGCGAGAGATTATCGAGGGTAACTCTCGATGATTTAACCCGAGGCCGGGGTTATCGACCTACCCCATCGATCGAGCTGCCAGAGATATTACACGGACGCGTGTGAAAACGCATAGATTCCACCGCGGCCAAGCATCATGGAGAACGCGATTAACTCTGAAAGCTAATTAATATCTTCCAAGCCCGGGACACGCGTTTCGCCTTTCAATTAAACCGAACTTGTGTTTGACCGTGAGCATATTTATGCACAAGCGTGTACGTGACGCGAAACAAACGATCGAATTAATCACCAGATGATTCCTATCTCCGATACGTTGTACATGTATAGATAAATACATATAGAGATTATCCGCGAATTTTATCTTTTAGATCCGTGTGATTTTTCTAATCATATAATCTGCTTATAGAAAAGAAGAAAAAACAAAAGAGAAAAAAATGAATCTTCAAGCAACGATAATTAATCTTTCGCGCATCGTATTCGTCCGATTATTGATATCGTATCATCGACCGATAAGCGTATTATAAATTTGTCCTTAACAAAAGATATTTATTTTCGAGTCGATGATTAATCGTTCGTCAATCGAATTATCCGCGATGATTTTACATTTTTTGCCAAAGCCGATTAAGAATAAGAGAACAACGTATTATTCTTTTCTTTCGTTCCCGTTCCATGTCTCTTCTTTTCTTCCCTTGCATCATATTGCATCTTGCGTGTAATTGTGCGGTTTCGAAGAGACAGGGGAAGGGAGGAGTGAATTCCAGAGACACAACGTCAAGGTATACGTATAGCCCCATTATCTCGTCTCCTCACGAATACCACGGGTGTTTCGCGGAAAATTTCCATCTCCGCCAAGGATCCAATTAAGAGGCATTTTTCGTGTATTTCTTTCCTTCTCGCGAGATCGACGACGATGATTCCAACTCAATTCATAGATTGTAACGGGGACCAAATCATTTTCCACGAACGACAGATATCGGCCGCAGTAATCGATAGGAGAGCCGGGTTCGAGAGAGAAGTTGGTGCTTCCTATAGGCCGATAGCGAGGAGACGGCAGACATATTGTCCAATAGCGTAAGTAATAGGCAATTTCGATAACAAATAAGTTGCTGCGGCAATATCATTAGTCAACGTCCTTCCGTCTTGCTATGCATTGATAAAATGACACCCCCGGCCGCGATCAGTCATGTCTCTCGTCGCGGTTCCGCCTCGTAAAACGTGAAATCTCCGCGGGGAAATTTTATTAGCCGTTTTACCATGAATTAATTTCCATCACAAATCATCGCACGATGAATCGGTAGTCGGCCGATTCATAATACCAACGATAATACACCGTGACACGCGCTACTCCATTTTGCGACTACTCCATTTTTCTTCTTTTTCGAAACGCGTTTCAAACTTCGAGAGAGAGAGAGAGAGAGAGAGATTCCAGTGGACCGGCCGAACTGGAGAATTTTAAGAACTCTCCGTAGATAAAAAGATATTTCCTGAACGCGAAAAGGCAGAAGATTCACGTTCGAAGCGGTGGAAGTTTGCGAAAAAAAGAAACTTGCTCCTTTCGCAAAGTTCACTATTTAACCCTTTCCGCGATGGAAAGTCCGCGAGGTTTAGTGAAGCGGGAAATTAATAGAAAAGAAAAAAGGAAGAAAAAAAAAGAAAGTCGGGAAGGGTGACGAGTTATCCAAGATAGGGATGAAATGGGAAGCGAGGAAGAAGGAGAGAAGTGGAAAATTACTGCCATTCCTATGAAATTGAAGCCACCCCCCACCCCTCCGTCCAACAACAGCCGCGACCCAGTATCTTTCCGCAACCTCGTATATTCCCGAGGCCTTTGTCTCGAGGAAGCTGACGCGGTATCACGTGTATAAAAGTAATATCTGGTATCCGAATACTCAAAGGAGTTCTTCGCGTTTAAGTTATAACGCCGTACGTACATACAACACGTTCGTTGGCAGTTCGTACAGATCGGAGAAACAAGAACGAGTGGAGGGAAGGGAGAGACGCTGCGTTTGTACGCACATTCCACGTCTGTACGCGAGATTGTCAGGGACAGAGGGTTGATAAACGCTGCTACCATGCCTCCGTTTCGCATCTCGACGATCCTTCGCACACTCGGTCCCAGTGTTTCTCTCGGTATTCAAACTGCTCGGACACCGTCCGAAACTTTGCGAGCCGGCGATGCTCTGATAGGGAATAATAATAGCGACGGCGCGACGACACGATGAGGATCGTCCACCGCATCGTCCACGCTATTTCCCTCTCTCCTTCCCTCCACTCCGCCCTTTCGTCGATATCGTTTCACGTTTTTCGTTTCGTTCGTTCGGTTCGCGTTTCGCGTCACGTACGTTAAAGCGACGAAGTTAAAGCGATACGCTCGATAGGAAATTGAAGAAAGCACGGAACGTATCTGTCTATCGACGATTCTAATCTCGTGGCGCGCGTAATGTATAGGCGGGCGTTAAAAATAATTATTTATTTTCTATCATTTTCAATCGGTGATTTGCATTCGTTTTCAAACGATCCTCCATTGACCGATTCGATTATAATCAAGGGAAATCGGCGTCGTTACGCGCACCGTGCGCGAGGCACTGATTTCGGGGGCGTAGTAGGATGGATGGCTGCGAACAGGACAGCCAACGGGGAATGGCACGAGGGACAGGGGAGAATAAATAAACGCCATAATTCACGTTCAACAGTTACGAACGGTTCAATTCGCAATTGGAACCGGTCCAACCGGAGAGATGCGATATAAACGAAGCGCGGGGGAGGAAGAGGGTAGAGAGTTTAGAGAGAGAGAGAGAGGTTGACGAGAGGGATGGTGAAAGAGTGGGGTGGTAGGCGGAATTACACGGTTAAGGGACAAACAGCAGCTCGTCGCTACTGTATATACGACGACGACTACGACGACGACGACGACGACAACGACAACGTCCGTTGAAATTAATTTAAAAGGCAGTATTTCCCGCCGCGGGCCTCACACCTGCATAATCTCGCCTCCCACACTCGCTATTCCACCACCGTTCTTCATCCACGACCCTCTTCACGGCCCACCTCGTTCCTGGTTGAAAATAAGTGGATTACGTTAACTTGATAAAGCGAGGATCACGTTTTATCGGGTTAAAGAAAACCCTTTCCATCCCCACTTCCTCCTCCATCCCTTTTCTCCATTTCCACTTCCGCCTCCTCGCCTTTTAATCCTTTTTCCCTCGGCGTTTCGCGCGCCACGATCCACCGAGCATTCTTATTCCTCCTCCACCTCCTGCTCGCGCACACAGTTTCAGCCTAGTTTCGCTGTCGCATTTGCGAACTTCCCTCGCGCGGATCCATACGCTTCCCCGCTTTATCTAATTTGGCTTAAACGCGTTAAGTCTGTCTTCGCGCTAGTTCCGCGTACGTACACGCGTGTTTCCCCGCAACTTTCAATCGAATTAAACGAGGAGACGGGCGCCCATATTTCGTTCGCCAGTTGCGCCGTTAATGTTTAATTGGCCTGTTATCTCCGGTGGCCGCCACGCGTTTGTCGGGGCGGCCAATCTTCGTCTCCCGCGAGATACCACCCCTGCCTTTCGCGATTAATTAATCTTGCATACACTAATTACGATGCTGTACACCGTAACGTTTAACGTTTCGCCAACGAGAATTTTGCCAGGATAAATTCCTAACATCCTACGGAAGAACAACCGGAGAACAATACGGCTCTTCGGGAAACGGTTCTCTAACCCCCTCCCCTCTCTTTCTCTCTCTCTCTATATCCATTCTTCCTACAAAATTCTCTTTGTTACTACGAAACTCTCGATACGATAACGATCCGTTGTTCGCATCTTTCAAACATTCACGTGTACGTATACGTATACCGTGACTATAAATTCTTCTCTTAATCTCATCCCGGCCCCTCCTCGTTTATTTAAACGCGAAAACGCGAGGAACAGGAATAAATTGCAATCAGAATTGTTTCGACCGTGAACGCGATAATCACCTGTCTCGCCCTGGTCGCGTCCCTTTTTGCCCCTCTGGGGTGGCCAGCGGACTTAGCCACAGAGGCACGCTGATGGAGTGCGCGTTACGTGCATCGGATGCGCGATTTCACGTTGGCCGCCCGAGGTGGAGGTGGAAATAGCGCGCGACACCCGAGCGAAATTAAGCGTGCACGGTTTTTACACGCGCGTGCGAATTGAAATTCTTGTTTTTCCCGGTCGGGAAA
Organism: Apis cerana; assembly: GCF_029169275.1. NCBI lineage: Eukaryota > Metazoa > Arthropoda > Insecta > Hymenoptera > Apidae > Apis > Apis cerana. The sequence continues at coordinate 5,192,755 of NC_083864.1, read as the reverse complement.
GGGGGTTGCGAAGAGGGGGCAACAACAGCTTAACAGCGTAGGAACGTTGAAACCGTGCTGCTAAATTTTTCGAACGCCCGTAATTCCCCCCCAGTTGCAACAAAACGATTACGGCGAACCACGGAATATGTTAATAGCGGAGAAATGAAGGAGTCGGTGAATTAGAATTGCCGAAAATTTATAACCGTATTCCTCGTATACCCTCGATTCGGGGCGTAGTTTTAATTATCCGCGTCCCGCCACGACTTATTCCCCGGTAATTCGCCCGGTTTTACACAATTAAACCCCGTTCAACCCCTCCTCAACCGCTCCCTCTCGCCTCGAATAATGAATTCTATAAAACTTGGCAAATATTTGTCGGTGGTAATTCAAACAGCTAAACGATCCGTCAACCGAGTAATCCCGCAACCGAGCTTCGCCACCGTCCCTCCCCTAGGTAAATTGTTTTCCCGTAACGAGAAAGGGAAGGAATAAAGGATTCGTTTCGTTTGAAAAAAAAAGGTGGAAAAATTGTTGGAACTCGTTGCGGGACTCGAGGTGGGTAACGAGAAGAGGGAGTCGACGGAAATAAAAAAAAAAAAAACGATCCTTACTTGAAAGAAACTTGGAGAAACGGTGTTGTTACTCCGTTTCGCTTAACGCGGATCTCGATATGGCAATCGACGACGTTCGATTACGTGGCCACGGTAATAAATGTTAATAAAGTCTTTCACCATAGTCGTTCTCCTCGCGCTTCCTTCCTCATCGATTGCAAAACGTAACGAGCACGAGTCGGAATCGATAAAAGAGGTGCTATGGTTGGAATACGCGCTTCAAGGGTAACGTAATGAGATAAACCGTGGAAACCGAGTCTCTGTTAGCTGTTCCTGGAATCCGAATAAATGCACTTTTCCGGTTAATTTATCTCTTCTCGGAATCCTCTCTCCTCTTCTGGTCGGTAAACAATACCAAGAAATAAGAAAGATCCTCGTCGTACGGAGAATAATATTTTGGTATATAATATCAACTTTATTCCCATTTATTCTGCGTTATAATATCTCTGTTCGTGAAATACGAATTACTTGGTAAAGCACGGTCATAAATTCATTGGATCGATACCGAACGTTCTCGTCTTCTTCGCTATATCATCGCGGAGAATTGTTCGCGTGCACATGCATCCCCGCGCCAAGTCGAATTTATCGACGGTATAGCTATCGGCGGTCGGCGTGGCTTAAATGGCGCGTACAGAGGGATGAAATCTTGAAAGCAATAATATTCACACCCTGACCGGGGGTGCGCACGAACAGCGCCACTTTTTTCGTCGATAATCCTCCCACCCAGGGTCCAGGCCGATTCCCTATACCCCCAGAACCGGTCTATCTATCCTACATGTCTGTAGGGTAGTTTATTATTCATCGAGCTTGCGTCCTCAGCGCGGATAAACGGCGCATTGTTTATGCATTAGCCTACACCCTGCCTCTGGCCATCTCTCGATCTGGCCATTCACTAGATTCCCCTCCCTTTTCTCCCGCGTTCTCTCGCCTATCAAACTTGCTCGATTAATTGCGCCTATGTTTAACGGGTTATCAAAATACAATGACTTTGATCGCGCGACTACGATTCACCGTTCACACCAGCAATCCCGTTTTTTATTATTTTCTTTCCCGTGACACATTTTTTGAGGGAGTACAACCTTGGCGGAAACGCCAAGAGGTATTTCTCTCGAAAATCGTCTTTACGATCTTCGTCCCCGATATTTTTCCTCCTGTTTATTCATCGCGATAACTACTTTTAAGATGGAGTTTTGAGAATCATTCGTTAAAACTTCGAAACGATCCAACGGGGCGGTCTTAATGATGCTTCTTGCAGTCCGTGCTAATATACTTCTTTCAAAAGGAAAAATGTTATTTACGACGCGTTTCGCGGGAGGATAATGAATGAATCCAGAGCGAAAATTGAATGGAATAAAGTACCGAAGGTTTTTCCGTCATCGTTTGAATCGGGCTTCGCGCAGATAAGAACCGAAACGATTAATCACGAATTTCTGTCGCGGACAATCGGACTACGAAATACAGCCGGGGCAAAAGGAAGCAGACCGCGTCGTATGAATAAAATAACCATTAATTCGAACCTGGTACGCGGCAGGTTAGATACAATTCCAGAAGAGGAGGGGAAGACGAGCCGCAATTTCCAACTTCTTTTCTTTCCCGACTTGTGTTCGAAAAATGGAACAAAGTTTCGTATTCACGCCTCGATCTTTGAACGAGAATGCATTCTCGTTCGTAGAAATCGATCAATCGCGACCGCGAGAAACCGTTTTCAAAAAATGCGAAACTTGGAGCTCGTCTAATCTTAAATTATCTTAGACACCGATACAATTCCCGAATCATCTTTTCGTTTTGCGATCTAATTTTCCACAATTTACCCAGCGACGAAACGTGTGAGGAATTTCAACTTGTTCGAAAAGAAAAAAAAGGGAAAAAACGGAAAGGAAAACAAGAAACAAGCCGAACACCGACCAACCACAGCTCCAGATAAATTCGCTTTATCAACGCGGCACGGATGCTACCACGAATAACCGCAAAACTAATATTATCATCGCTCCAACAAGTGGCGGCGAGCGTGTCGTTTCGCGACAACGATCCTTCCACAATTTCGCGACCTTTGTAAAAATATCCAAGCGAATATGCAAATTCTCGATGGAGTTCAAACGGTCGGGTGTAGAGTTTGCAGAAATAAGCAGGGGACCGTGCTGCGAAACGCACGATGCGACGAATTTTCCTTCGACCCTGACTCTCTCTCTCTCTTTCTCTCTCTCTCCGTTCGCGCAACGTGTTACACCTCCAACTTTTTGCCCGGCCGTTCGAATACGCGGTCACAACACAATCTGGCTCGGCACGGGTCTTGGCAAAACAATAGTTTCAACCTGTAATCCTGGACCGTGTTTTAATCTGAAAGAACCCTGGTACGCCGCTGATTGCATTGCATAGTAATCTTAGTTTTTACCGTATCCTCGGATTGCCGCAAGGAGCCTCCTCCTCCCCCTTCCCCCCCTCTCTCTCTCTCTCTCTCATCCTCCCCTTTGCGCAGAGTGAATATCGGGGTCGTGAACCGCATTATACACGCCATCGCGTATAATCGCGGCCAAGAATGGAAGGATTCGAATGGAAACAGTGAAGGGGAGAAAAAAGAAATTTTTCACGGTAATATCTGGCGATCCTGTCATCGATGGCTTTCATAAATCGACCATGAAATCGCGATTTCTGAACGACCATTTCTATCTGATAATCTTACCCCGGCTCCATAGAGGTTACTTTATGAACCGTATTGGAATCGATTCTATTCTCACGGCGAGAGATTATGATTACGAAAAAGAGAGGGAGGAGGCAGGGGGAGAGAGAGACATGCTCGTGATTTTTAAAAACTTCGAGATACGTTTTTTTGTATCTCGTCTTCGAGGGAAATAGAAACAACAAAAAAAAAAAAAAAAAGAAATATACACGGGATTTAACTAGAAAGGCAACGTACTCTGGGGAGGAAAAAAATGCTTATTCCCCGGCTAAAGAAACCGCGAGAACGGTCGCGATATTGGCTTTTTCCGCTCGAACGTAATCAAGGCGCAAGTGGTACTCGAACAACTAGACGACACAAGAGGACCTTAACGGAAAGTCGATGTTGGTACACGATACAGAACAGAGGGGAGAACTGTTCGCGAGACAGCATGCATCGATATCGGTTTTCAATGAAACGGAAACTCGAAACACACCGTGGAATTTCGCCCATTAAATTCGCGATGACGAATATGGGAATAGAATTTATCGCATCCCCCTCTCTCCCTTTTATCCTGCTCCCAATACCCACTTTCTTCTTTTCCTTCTCTTCCTTCGTCCCGTCTTCGAACCACGGACAACGTTCGCGAAAACGTTTCACGGTTTAGAACGGTAATATCGCGCGATAAATTATCGCCGCTTTGGCGGAGCGAAATCATTTTTCCCCGGCAAAGGGCCGCGAGAAGAAGAAGTTTCAATCCCCGTGTAATTTCCATGTATCACGGGCGAGAATTATTCTAAAAATCGATCCACCACCGTCTCCAATTGAATACGGGGACAGAGCAGGGATGAAATTGGAAATTGGTATGAATGAAACGCTACCGATGAAATAAATTTCCACGGAACGTAGAAATACGCACGATTACGAGAGGCGACCGAGAGTCGTGCCAATTGTGGCATATTTAATGGAAATTAATGGAAACATCGAAGAGGGACAAAAGGAGGCGGTGTATCGATCCAGGTTTCTCGTATCGAGTTTTCGCTCGAGCTTTCGAAAGCGGTCATTCGAACACGAACGGCCAGAATTTCCTTTTTAAGCGAAGGCAGCTCGGCACCCGAAACGATCGAACGCGAGTTATATACACCGCGTAGAATACCTATACTTCGTGCAAATTCATAGTCGAGGATATTCGTTATTTCTTTCGATCCGTTTGAGCACGAATCGCTCCTTCCTCAGGCCAGAAAAAAGGTGAACGGGGCGGTGAATCGAACGAAGGGGCAGACGTCGAGTCGGATGACGCGTGTCAAACCGAGTCGTATGTATAATTACATCGTAGCGTGTACACACATCGGGCAGCCGGTCGTCTTCTTGACAGACGCATTCGTTTCCACGCGAGTTGCCGCTCGTGGAGATTTCATTCTACGCCCTCGTCTGAGCCTCATAATTACGAGAAGGATGGATAGTTGTTAATTACATAGAAAGCCGATGCCTCTCCTTCGTTCTCCCTTCGTCGCTATCCAAGTTCTAACGTGTTCCTCCGCGACCCTTTGAGAATTCTAACGAGCTTTGCGCCAACGATAAAATCGTATCGAATTTAACTTTCTTACTTTTTTTAATGCAATCGGTTTCCTATCTTTTTCTCTTTTTTCCTCCAATTGCGATTTTTATAACATTCGAATAATTGAACTTGCGATCCACGCGTGAATTTTTAATATCAAAGAATAACCATTACCACTACTACGTTCGATAACGGTGTTTCAACTCCCGAGGATACATTTTCGAAATTAATCGCGGAACGAACCGATCTCTGTACGAAACTATCGCGACCGAAAGAGGATGGGGTTGAAAGTCTCTGTATATAATCTACGATTTTCGTGGAAAAGATTTCGAGTGGAAAAGTTGGCGAGACGTTCCTCGCCTCTCTTTCTCTCTCGTCTTTCGTTATACTTTGACCCATATTTCCCCGACGAGTGTGGATAAAAGTTTCATTAAAGAGTTGATGATCTTGATTTCGATTATTTCGCTCGTATAATGTCTCCCGGAAGAGTGTAACGTCTGGCAAGTGGTATACGTTTGACCCGGTTTCCGAATAAAACTCCAACGAGCCTGTTATAATTGCTAAGTATTCCGTTCTTACGGTTCCTTTCGCCTTTCGCGTGTACGTGTCAAACTTTTTTCATTATCTTTCCTCGATATCGATATTTAAACGTTCAAGAGAGGGGTGGGAAAGTACTCACCGGCACTTTTCACGGTAGGCGAGGCGGATGGCTGGGCGCAGAGGACGTGCGTACCTCCTAGAAGGGCCAGTACGACGCGAAAAAACTTCATATTGATCATGGTTGCGTCGTTATTCCATGGAAATCCACCTGAAACCAAGAAAATTAATACGCGGTTAATACGCGAGGCTGCATTAGAGATACAGACACATCCACCGTAGATGAACCCTTCCTTAAAATGGAACACCGTTTATGCATTAGACCACTTCCTACTACCCATTTGCAAACCGCCAAACTGTAATTGCGTTTACATCTACCATTATCGAACCTCGAAATTTTTAACTTGTAGAAAACAAGTTTCGTTTATGAAGAAAATGTTTTGTTTTCTCTCTGAGAAAAAAAAAAGAAAAAGAAAAAAGAAAACGCGATCTTAACCTGGCACCCGTTCAATTATAGAAGACACGACGCAGACAACGGTCATCCAATTAAGATACGAAACCGCGTCATCTTAATATCCCTATAGCGTTCCCAAAACCATAAGTCAAGATCACTCGAGGCGAGCTCTGCTTCATCTCCCGAATTCGTTCTGGGATGCGCCGCTTCTTAGAGAACACAGGACTCTCTATCTCCGTAGTTCAGAAGCCTTTCCGTCCCTCGAGTCCACGACTATAGCTCCACCTTCGAGGGAGAATCGCTCGATTCTCCTCCTAACATTAATATGCCTCAACCCTCTCCTATCTTCGTTACGTACGCTTCTTCTTAGATACGTCGACACGTAGGAACCCGACGAAAAAAATATCCCCGTCACGAGCAAATCTGTTTTAAAAGTCTATTTTAAATCCTCGAGCAACCGTATTTTTCTCCTGCCTCGTTGCGATCGAAACGTGGTGGCGAGGTGTTTTCGCTCGGCCTCGACGGTGTAGCATATTAATTTCCGATAAATCAACCCCCTACCAACTCTACTCCTGCAACCCCACCCATCCCTCTTTATCGAAACGCCACAGCGCCGAGCCGCAGCGATCCGATCGCTGTATCAAAATCTCATTTAGCTCAGAAACGGTTGCCGCCGCTTTTGTTTTATTTTTGGCTTTCTCGCCGAGAAGGAAGCCGAAGCAATGAGCTCGAGGGTCGATTCGGGCAACCGGCGTCGAATTTCAGCAACGCAAGCTATTCCAACGATTTCGATATTTCCCTTCTCTCGCTCTCTTTCTATACGTTTCCCCTTTAATTATCGCATTTTCGTATTTATTCGGATTTTTATCCGGAGGACATCGAACCCGTGAAAAGGTGATTCGATACGAAACTATACGAAAATATCTTTCCAATCGAAAGCGAAAAACCAAATTTTTTTTCACAACCGCGTTGTGTATCGTTGTTTCACGCGAACGAACGAAGCGAGAAAAAAGAGGATAATAATAAACGTCAAAAACGGACTTCTAGTTCCGAGTGAATGACCAGATTCCACGGTCTCATCGCGCTTCTCGATTCCTCCTCTTTTCTTTTTCGCCCTCATTTTCCTCTCCCTCTCTCGTCTCTCGAGACAAATACCTTATTTTTCGAGCATCTAGCGAATATACCCCACGCCCGAAAGTTCGGTGAAACACGGGCGAAATCGGACGAGCGATTTCCGCGCGATGCTTGTGGACACTCTTATTCATGACGAGTTTGCTCGACCAGCTATCTGACACAGCTCCTCCAACGCGAGCAGGGATTGCACGTCGGACGATTTATCACGCGATACATGTCCGAGCCGAGATAGGGGCGTAGGCAAAATCCTTGGTGGCTCTCCAGGATTGAACAGGATTGCAGTAGCTTTATATTTTGGAGGACGAGGGAACGGAATTAACTGCTTCGCGCGCATAATCTTTCCACTATGTTGAAACGTGTACTTCTTCGCGCTACTTGATTTCTTAAAAAAAGAAAAAAAATATGAAATAATTACAAAAAGGAAAGGATTCTAATACAGGTGTGAACCGTTGCTCGAACGAGGTATTAAATTGGGATAAACGGAAACGAAAAACAATCATTTTATTGGAGGAATCGTAAAATACATTGTGCTTCGAATATAATTCTTACCTTTGTACGCAGAGAGAGAGAGAGAGAGAGGAAAGTGTCGAGAAACACGAGAAACAAAGAACGTAGAAATAGGACGTAGAAATAGCACGAAGAATGGAATGAAGAATATCAAGTTCGTTTCAAGATTCGCGAAATCTCATTTCCAGCGTGTTCGAATGGAGGGGGAAGGGAGCGAGAGGGGCGGGTAAATGGGGAATGGAAAGAGTTGGTTATTGCGGGATCGCGATCAAAGAAATCGATGAAACCGATCCGCGGTCATAAATCATGGGTCTGTGAAGAAGGTGGGAAAATAAATGTCCTGGGTGACTGGCGTTGAAAGACTTTGCGGTGTGGGAAGAGGGGGAGGACAATTTACGATTAAGTCGTGTGACGTATCGAAGGAGAGCGTTCGAATAAATCTCACGTCATTTAGCAATGGTTCCACCGTTGGAAAACGCAAGGTTTCACGCTTGTTCGAACAGGATTCCATGATAAAGAGAATTCATGATAAACGAGGAGAGTTTGACCGAACCGTTTAATCCTGTAATCAACGATCGCGAACTCTCTCCCTCTCTCTCTCTGGATGGTGGTCGCGATGGAAGAAATTTCAGTCGCGTCTCTGTGGGAAGTTCGTTTCGAAAGGAAAGTTAGCGGTGTACGTTGCTGCAAACAACGTGGAACGCCTCTTAGGAATCGCTTTGTTATCGGTTTATACGTTTAGAAGTTTGCACCGGCACCGAAAGTCCGGAAACTTTATCTCATCCCGGGAAAGAATGGGCCCCCGTACGTCTTCGGGTAATGTTTATCGATCTTCATTTACAACTTCCTCCCCTGTGATGTGGTTCCGTATCCCTTGCGTGTAAGAATACACGTTAACTGGATTCGTGGAACAAGGGAGGATAATATGTGGAAAGTTCGGAAAAAGGAAAATCTAAATCCTCGTGCAAACTTCATTGGAAGCTGGAAAGAATGGGACACGTGGTGCATCGGACGGGATCGGGGACAAGCAGAGCGCTCAAGGAGAGTGGAGCACAATAGTTGTTTCAAAACGAAGGGAAACGATGGGTAGTATCGTTGTGCTACTGCAAATTCGAGCAACCGTGAATAGGGGATGACTAGGTTCTTTGAAGCGTGCATTTTTCGTAAAATATTCATACACGTATCCACACCACAGCCCGAGTCAGATACACCGTAACCCACCCCCTCTATTACCTGCTTTCAACTAGCGAAAGAGCACGAGTCACGACTACATTCGTGCGCGCAACCCTCTGCCGACAATAGCTTCTAAACTAAAGTAACGTTAAGTCTCCTCCCTTATTCAACCGACACCCCCTCCCCCCCTCCCTTTTTTAACTCCGTCTATCTTTCGAGGATCGACACATTGGCCAGGACTGTACAAACGACTGTCGGTAAAAGACTCCCGGAGCATCCCGGCTCGGATCGAATAAAAGAATCAAGAGCTGAAATTCGAGAGTCGGGTTACAGCGCGTTTCCGGCAAACCGCGTATCCCCGAGCCATGCTTCCGTGAGCTTTATACAAGTATACGAAACACATCGATGGGATGTTTGAGCGTGTTCGTTTCCAGGATAACCCTCTCTCTCCTCTCTCTCTCTCTCTCCAATGTTACCTAGTCTACCGAGGCATTCGCTCCCAGAGCGTATTCGTTCACGAGAGGATACGAGGATGGGGTACCGCGATACGTAAGACAAGCCCGAAACGTTTTTCCTCGTAATTTCACGGTGGCGCTGGTTTAAACGGCGTAATCCTCGCATCGAAACGCGCACCGTTCCACCGAACTTTAATGCAGATTGCTGTTTAAATGGGAACAATCGACGCCATTATCGGGATGGATTTGCAGCGATCACGGTACCGGGGGATAATTTGCGGAAGTGAAGTCTATCCGAATATCGCGAATGCGCATTTCGTTTATTATTTCGATTGTACGGACGATTACACGAACGAGTTAAAATCATCGAATTGATTTCCCTCCCCCTCGTTCCCATTCCTCGTTGAGAGATGTAAATTCGAGTCTCTTTCGCGGGAAAGAGGAAAGAAGACGAAGAGGTAATTCCCTTAAATTGGTCTCATAAACATTACGCCGTATATCGCGCACAATCGTGATACTGTCGCGAACGCTTACACTTAGCGTTCCGTGCTGTCAATTTAAATCGCTTTGGATCGGTGTCAAGCGTATTGCGTATTGCGTGGTTGGTTGCATGGCTGCGATCGTGCAAACACGCGATCCCGCGTCGCTGAAAATCAACATGGATCCTACTTTCGCATATATTCGTATTTGTACAGTATTCGAGTATAGTAATATACGTCAATCTGTACGCGCGACGTGTATCCTTTTTAATTCCTCAAAGCGTATCGATCAAGCTATTGGAGTATAAACCTACTCTACTAAAAAACTGATCGATTCGATTTTGAACCGCGTCTACGCACGTTTCACTTTTAAGAATTCGAAAATCTACATCTACATCTGACGTTGATTAAAAAAATAATAGGAGAAATTACGATACAAAAATTCCCGCGTGAATATTTCCCGTTTTACAATTTATCGATATGGGGATATTTATTGTAAAAAAATATCATCCCAGGAAAAAAACTCGGCGTTAAATGAAATTCAAATTTCGTAATAGAGAACGGAACGTTTAATTGGCATGTTACAAGTAGATACGAGCCGCAACTAATCCAGAACGTTCTCGCGTGCAACAATACGGTCCAATTGAAAAGAGCCCCCTCAAAAGCGCGGCTTAATGATCACATCGTGAATCGCCGTTTCGTTTTCGACCGCGAATTTTTTAAATCTACAGTGACTTGCAAACTCGTTGTTTGTTTTTTTTTTCTCGTTGCCGCGTACGAAGCTAATTACGCTTGCGGAAAGTTGCATTACTTTACGCACCAACACGCGGTAACGAAACACTCGCGATAAAAATTTCTGCACAAAGAATTCTGTATAAAATATACCATTCTAAATCCTTTCACTACTTCCGCCCCCACTCCCCCACTCCTCTTTTTTAATATTCGCATTTATGATTTACTTCGTATATCAATGTTCGCAACAGGCGAATCGTGCGTCTTTAAAATCGTTATTAGAATTGTCGAAAAATGATTAAAGTTGTTTCAATCCGCCGACAATCCCGTCCATTTATATAAATAAAGTCAATTATTACCGGAATGGAAAACAGTTTTTATTCCAGTAGGAGAAAAAGAGACGATAAGTGAAAATTTATTCCCTTTTTCTATAAATGCCGGAATAATTTTTTTTTTTTTGTTCAATTTATAAGTTTTATTATTTAATGGATGGATTTTGGAGACGCACGTTGCCGAAAGAAAAACGCCCCCCGGGAAAAACTGTGAAATTTCATTCGTTCTTCGAAACATTCGTTCACGTTCACAATTCTGACGGAAGATTCAACGAACGAGTCAATATTTGCCGCGTGTCAAAGGATCATATCGCTTCGAGTCGCGTGATTTCTTCCTTAGATACGTAGGCGAACATTGGGCCGCGATGTAGCGAAAGGGCAATGTAACCACGTTCTCCGTGACTCTGTCGCGCGCTCGTAACTCTGTCAAATATATCTGGTTTATTACACACCTTTGCCCCGTATTTTAGACACGTTTTTCCACCACCGTGTCGCTGAATATTACGCGTTAATAAATATCTCGCGTTCCCGATTAAACGAGTCGACGATGCTCCGTCGATATCGCGAGCCAATTTCAACGACGACTTCGCCGAACGACGGAGGAGATCGACGCGAGCCAATTATCACGAAACGATTCAAACTCCTCGTATCAACATTTGTCTCGGACCACGACTACGCGTTTAATCGCCCGTTTCGTTCTCGATTAACTCGATATTACCCCCTCCCTCCCCGTCCCCACAGGAGATGCATTAAGACTAGCAATTAACCCCGTGATCCGTCGTCGCGGACGGATTAATGCGCGCCAACGCATTAATACTCGACTCGCGATTCCAAGATCGTTTGGAACGAAATCGCGATAATAAAACACGAAACGCGAGCGAGAGAGGCGTGCAAGAGTGTCGCTTTCGACTAACTAACAAGGGATGTTAAAAGGGTTTTAAATAATTCCAGGTCACTCGTGCTCGCCCCCTTGAACGATTAACCACCGAGGCGCGGCGCAAACGCGGCGCGCGCGCCCCACGATTTTTCGAGGCGGGCATAAATTCGCAGCGTCTAGTGCACTCGGCTAATAGTACACGTTGTAACGCGTCTCTTGTCGGCAACATCGGTCCCCGCGTGTCGCGCATTAATCCACTTCAAAGCGAAAAGGACGATGTCACGCGCAGAGGTTCGCGGGATGACGTACTGTTTCCCTCCCCACGAGCTATGGGATTCCCATTGATCAGAGCGGCGTTCACTTAGTCGGCCCCCGTCTTCGCGCGCGGCCATTGTCTCGGCTACGCCGCTAATAGGATATTCGCGGGTGGCCGGAATATCCCGGTCGCATGACGAATCTGCTGATCGGCCCTCGCCTATGAAACCGTACAGGGAATCGTTATGGCCGCGCGCGAGCCATGAGTGATTAGTTTGACCCGTTCGTGGCGCGCACGGCTTCCTGAATATTGAACGGAAACGGGATTATATATTCCGCAACTCCAGTTCGCCACGCTTTTGCAACAATCCCTCGCTTTTTACGGTACAAACCGCCTCCTCCTTGTTGCCGCGCTGTTTTAACCAAATAGCCAACCATCCTTCTCCTATTTCCGGGAGGCCGTTCGTTGAAAATCCATTTTCACGGGTGGGGGGAGGGGGAAGAAGGGAGGGGACAGAATTTCGATATTAATTAATCGGCTGTGATAATAATGGAGATCGATAACTTGGGTTGCAAGCCAAGGTGGACGCGTACGGTAAGATGCCTTATCTGGCGGAACAGCGATCGTCTAACGGAACATCGGGATCCACGATGATACATTATGACGCATGGTTATTGATACAAATAGCCGCGATATCGCGTGAATTTATTACGTGGGAAAATTATTCCACGTTGATATCGTTCGTTCCGTTCCTAGATCAGCGGACAAGATACACGTTTATCTGATGCAGCCGAGCCTTCTCCCCCTTCCCCCTCCCCCATCTCGAAATAGAATAATTGCAAAGTCAGACGCGCCGCGGCTCGAATTTAACGCGGGAATATATCAAGATTACCCGGATGGCGGGAGTGGAAACTTTTAAGACCGATTTTTCCGCGTTGAGAGAGGGGAGAGGGGGAGGGAGAGAAACGAAAGTCTATTTGAAAGATTCGTCGTCAAAGTTATAAGAGGACACACCCATGGATTTTTTCGATTTTTTCTTTTTAACGCACGACACGCAAAAAACGATTCCAATTACGGTACGAGGGGGAAAAAAAATATATATATATATATATATAAAATGGAAATTCTTCAAAATTGAACCGACAAATGTTACACACTCTCGCGAAAATAAATTCGAATGAAAATTTCAATTTCGTCGCGTTACCACCGATTCGTAATTTTAACCTCGATCGCGAAAAAGGGAATTCGTGGAGGAATTGCGCGATTCCGACCGGTGACAAATGTCTGTCAACAGGAAAGAGTGGAGAATTCAGTAACCGTGGAAGCGTCGGTCGTTGATGATTCCCCAACGCTATCACTATTATCGAAAGCATTCGAGTTAACCGTGTTCGAGCATCCTAGGCGTCGACCGGGCTATGTACACAAGCATAACTACTTCCTCTCAACCCTTTTGTTCGCCGAGCTGTTTCCTCGACCCTTGCCCCCATTCCCCTTCGTTCTTCCATCAATCATTTCAGTTTCGCGCTAGATTCGTCCATTATACTCGCTTCCCTATCCTCCCTATCCACCCTATCCATCGTTTCGAAACTCGTTTTCAAACTTCGATACTCGAAAACGCGAGCAATTTCCCTGATAACATTCGCCGATAAATTTTTTCCCTTTTTCCTCTCCTTTCTTTTTTCTCCTTTTTTTGAACAAATTTCCGAATCACGGGCGTCTAATATAATGGAACGTAAATTGCATCCTGTTCCAAGAAAGGGTTTCGCTTGCGTTAAATTCGTAATCGGCGAAATGGTATTTGGAAACGCGGTCGTGCGTACGTTTCGAAGGGGCGTTCCTTCAAACGAGCATCGTATCGTACCGATCGAACGGCATCGGTAACAAGAATAATTCCACGTAAATAGGATTATTCGTCGGCATTCGTATCAGTTAGGAAATTTATTCCCATTTCGCAGCGGCGATCGAGCCATTCATTTCGAAAATTATCCGAGAAACATCGATATGGTCGAGTAATTGTGTTTTCGCGAAGGGATTATTAAATAAAACGAAACTAAAATCCTGTTTATCATGGCGGTTGTTTTTCGGAAAAATATCCGCGGCGCGCCGCTGCCAAATGGGAACCGTTGCAAATACGGCGGATGGGATTGATATTCAAAAATGATCAGATTTCCCGGAGGACGGTATTGAATTTGATTGGACTCGCTTAATTAACCACACATTGTGCCCGTTTCAATGAAGTTGTTCGCATTCCGATTATAATATAAAAGCGAACATCGATAGACGAATTAAGAGCTCCGACGTCCCGAAGTCCGTTTTAACCATTCTTTCGATGAGAAGTTAATCCGCGTTTTCGACTCGGGATCGATAACCGAAGATTAAGATTATTCTGTTGACCGTTCATTAAGAGATTTCACGTCTGAGGAGAAGAAAGGGGAGCGATTACTCGAGGACGACAGAGGAAACAAACGAGATCGATTAAAAAATATTTATGGCCGCTTCGAACTGCGAATTTTAAAACGACGTAGCAATCGTTTAACGATAAACATTTTTAAAATCGACTAGACAGCGAATTACGGGCTGTTTAACCATTCGATTCGGGTCGCGAATTCACGTCCATAAAATATCGCAAACATTTTACGACAGAAACACTCGGTGGCTCGGTCGTATATTTGCATTCGAGTCCGGACACCAAGTTACTGTTTCGATAAATTTTGTAGATGATGTCGATTTCGTCATGCGAACGCGCCGTAAATATTTGTCCAACGTTTTATCGAAAGAGTTCAGATTCATTTTATAACGTATAACTTTTGTTTAACGCGAAAAATACAATATCCCTCCGCCCGTCGTCCTTCTTCCCTTTCTTTTCCACCCCTTAAATATCATTGTCTCCGTTAAATCCAGATTAAAGTCTCGCAACGAGGAAGACGTTTAATACCTTCTCCGTTCTCACTTACGAGGATTAGAACTTATAAATCGTGATGGTGCATGCGAGGAAAGATGATTAAAGTATCAAAGTATCCCAACTGCGACGTGGTGGGAATAAATTTAACGCAGCATTGTCTCGGGGAAACTAATAACGCCCCGTCGAAAGCAGCCTTCAAGGATCTAATGCGAGTTGGAGTATCGGTAAACTTTATCGGGAAAGAAGACTGACTGAAATTTTAATAAAGACCTTAGGAAGTTTGTCCTGCCAGCCACTCCAGACTTTCCCCTCGATCACCACCAACTATTCCATTCGAAACAATATTTCTTTACGGGATTATCCTAGCCTCCCTACCCTTGTCGCTCTATCTCATCGATATCTATATACTACTACTTCAACCTCGCATTTTTATTAATCATTCCTCCAATTAGAACCTACCCTATCTCGACCGACGCTAAGAGTTACCGACGCTTAACTCGACGCTCGCGTTGCAATCTCGAGAAATGTCCATCCAGCTATCTATCCGTCTATTTCTATACAAAAATTTCGAGTCGAATATCGAAGAAGACGGAACCGTGAGACGAAATTGAAACGATAATAATAACCAGCAATCCCTATCGGCCGACTCAAATTTTTTATCAAATTTCAATAAAGGGAAAACGGGGATTGAAAAGGATCGATCGATACGCTGTACGATAAAATAAAAAGGTCGCAGAGTGACTCGAAACTCACCTCCAATCGTATTTCCTTTGTTGCCCCGTCGTATACACGAGGGCGAGCCTCGCCTTTGATACACCGTGGACCGCGTGCAGGGAGCCAGACAATGCCACGAAATCAAGCGTCGCGATTGCGGTTGGAACTCGTGCAACTCCGTTCTCGCACACTCATGGATCCTTGACCGCCCTCCAACACCTTCACCCGACGCTCGTCACTTGGAAAACCTTCCCTCTCCAACTTCTACGTATCTCACGCACTTTCACAACCCTTTCCCCTTCCTCCTTCGACTGATCCTCACCTCCGAGTTGATTTCTCTCTCTCTCTCTCTCGATCGCGTGACCGTGTCGAACACGAGACTACTTTGCAACGAGCACGGGACGCGATGTAATCGTATGCATACGGGGTGGATACGTTCGAGGGCGAAAATACGTTGGCAAAAAAAAAAAAAAAAAGAAAACGGCACACCGTTACTCCATTTCCGAGACGAGTAATATTTCTCCGTCGTGTATTTCTCGCGCGACACTTGTTGTAATTACGGGCGCACCGTGGAAAGAAGGCGGCGGCGGTAAAGAAGAGGGAAGGCTCGAAGGGAGGGCGATAGACGTTAGGAGGAACGGGGGGGAAAAGTTTCGATTCCCGATCGATCCGGCGATCCGGATATCATTCGGTGAAACATACCCCGTGGCAGCTGGCGGTCGCAATTTTCGAAATATCCGACCTACAAATCATTCGCGCCCCAGTAACCAACCCGCGCGCACTTTAATTTCGTTCCTCCTCTTTTCTCTCCTCGATATTTCTCTCCCTCGCCCTCTCCCTCCCTCTCTCTCTCTCTCTCTCTCTTTCACCCTCTCTTGTTTTTCTCCTCTATATCGTCCGCTTCCTTTCGAAACAAGCGACGAACACCTTCACACGAGCGAGACACGGATATCGTTTTATTTATCAGCGATCAACGGGGCGGGGGAGATCGATGCCACGGATCTAGCACTTGCACTGGTGTGATGATATTCATGCAACCGAGCATGGTGCATCGTCACGAACCGCGTCGCGCATTCCTTGACACGATTACGCATCGATGCGCGACGGAAACTTTACGCCCGTTTACGGCGATTACGTAGTGTGTAATCTCTTGATTTCGCATCCAACGCGATCAGATCGCACCGATATCCATTTGTGACGGTGGAACAGAGTGCGTGAGAGAAAGACAGGAAGAAAAAAAAACACTCACTACGCAGTTAACAGAATAAAATCACGCACTACGTCGTTTCTTTCCCGTGGAACGCAATTCTCGCACGTCTATCGTGCTCGCGACTCTCTGCCCGATTGCGACGATATTGTTATTTCCCCCTCTCTCGACGGCACACCGTTCCCGAAAATTTCCTCGAATTTCTCGCCACGAACTTTCGTGTTTATAAACGAGGGATTAAACGGCGCCGAAATTTTCTGTTTACAAAATCGAAACGAGCACGGGCCGTATTCGAATTTTCGAAACGAACACTCGCGTTTCTTTCAATAGGCGGCACATATACGTTTTCTCGACCCCGAGAACGTGCGTGGGACGATCGAATATTCCTTTTTTGAATCCAGCATTCCTCGTGTCGGATGGATCGTGTCCACTTGCCGCCGATTTTCCCATCTTCTTCACACGCTCGGGGATCGTGTCACGTCGCGATGCACCGTCGCGTTCGCCGGATGATTCTTCTTCCGTCTCGCGATCATGGCACGTCGAGAGCAAGCAGAGAATCGGTCCCCTCTTTCTTTTTTTCTTTTTTTTTCTCCACCTCGACTCCCGTTTTTTATCGCATCGCCACGATCGTTGGACGCCGCGTTTCCGGGGTGTCGCGTTGAAAAGGGGGTCGAAAGAAGCGTGGCAAGAATCGTGAGGACGGAATCTTTTTTCCCTTTCCTCGAAAAGTAGTCGCACCTTGGCGGGGGATGCGCGCGCGAAACCACCACGAGTGATGCTGGGCTCGGACTGGAGCCTCCGGCGTGGCGCTAGCGTCGCCACGACTCGGGCCAAAGCGGAATCACCACCACCCCCGCGCCCCGCCCCGCCATGTCCACCACCCTGATCGGCCACGGGGTGGTAACAGTGGCGGAGCCCGCCAATGTACTACCCCGCGCCTTCTTCTTCCTCCTCTTCCTTTTGCTTTTTAACGTTTCCCACCTGAATTACACCTCGAAACGAGTGTTTCGGACGGTGGAAAATTATCGATTCGAAAAATTGTTAAAAAAATATTGGAAAATCGTGGAGAGAACGTCTCGTCGGTGGAAGGATTTATCGAACACGAAGACGTCCAGACGTGCTAAACACATTCCTCCCTCCTTCTCTATCATTTTTTCGCGAGCCAAGATTTCGCCATCTCCAATTTCATTTTTAAGAATTCAAGTTTGATCTGTAGTTTCTAATTAAATTTCTAATTGAACAACGCGATATTCAACGTCAATATCCAATTCACGAAGAAAGAATGTATTTTTTATGTTAAAACTTGAGAGAGAGGGAGCGAAATTGAATCTCAAGTTAATCTCAATTTGAGCGAGTGAAGAAATCCTTATCCTTTCCATTCGTCTTATTTCTATTGTCGAGAAGACAAATAACGTAATTATATTTGAATTGTAGCATCCTTTGAGAAGCGGATTTCGCAAAAAGTTAATGTAACGGCAAATCTACTCAATTTGCAAACGTAGTATTTGGCGAAGAGATTACATGTAATCAGATGGAATAAGTGACGAATATATATTAATTTACCGCAAATTAATCGAGATCGAAGCGTTGTATAGACGCGCTTTCGTTTCTTTTCATATTCTTTTTCTAAATTCGATTCGCTTTAACGAATTTTCCTCTCTCGATATTAGAACGGATGGAAAAAAGTACGTGAAATGTAAGCAGATGTTACAAAATCAAGATCTTGACGAGATATGTATACATGTGTTTTGTTACGGAATCGTTACGAAGAATAATACTACCGCAGATATAAACGATTTGGAGTTTATTCTGAAATCTTGGACGGTTCTTAAGGTTTCAAAAACTTGAAACCGCAAAACTAAAGCCGAAACTCAACTTTCCATCCGAGAATTCAACTTAAAATTAAAGTTTAAAGACTTATAACTTCGTAACGCGCCGCCCCGCTTGATCCCACGGGCCAGGATAGTTAACTCAATAGCCTCTTTAAAACGTACGAGCACATCGAGGCCCGCCCCCCTCCCCCCTTATCATAAAATACCAACGATATCGTGTGCATAATAATTTGGTAGTCCCTGGAATAATTAACAGGTAAAACAATGGTCGATAATAAACAACAATACAATCGATACAAATAATAATTTTCTCGACTTCATCATCGTCGGAATAATATTGAACGATTGCACGCATATTCGTTGGTCAAACAAATGGAAATTCGGGAAACGCAATATTCACGAAATAACGTTTTCGTCTAATTTGTTAAAATGTTTGCATCGTTCATCCCTTCCCCTTTCCCTTATTTTTGCGTTTTATTTTCTTTTTTTTTTTTTTTTGCATATAAATAAAAATCTTGAAAAAAAAACGCCTCGACTTCTTTTTTATCACCTGTATCGCGAAATATTCGGTGTATCCGCGTGCCGCGAGCGTATTCCGTGAAACTAAGTTAATTAAAACGTGATATCAGATATCGGTTTGCGCGAGACAAGCGCAACTGTAGGACGATGGGACCGTGACGAGGGAGGAGAGGGAGGTTGATGTCTCGTGCAAACTGAGCGGACCAACGAAATAACGATTGTGTCGTTCCAATGGTGGTAGTTATTGTTCTACTTGGGACACGGTCAAAAAACCAAAAAAGATTGGATCAAAAAAAAAAAGAGAGAGAAGAGGAATGAAAGGAAACGAGAGAGAAAGAAAGGGAGAGAGAAAAAAAGATCGGTCGCAATAACGAGGACACCGACCTGCACCCCATTCGTCTCTGTCCGTTCTTTCGTTGGAGGAATTAAGCGTTATAGCGACGTTACGCTAAGAGACATCAATTTTCGCACTGGGCTACATCCCCCATTTGCTAAGTCTCCCTTTTTAGAAACAAAACAGGGAAAAAAGTCCGATTTTTCGTAGTAATAAAATTCCTCGTGATTGCAAAATTTTGCTAACAGGAGGGACAATACTTGGGGGGAGGAACGATCAAAGACTTTCGTTCGACAATTTATAAATTCAATACTTATAAATTCATTTTTTGAAAGTAAAATCGATCGAAAGGAGAGACGCACACGGAAATTATTTGCCAGATTCGCGCGTACAATGACGATGAATCTTGAAGAAGAGAAGAAAAAGGGAGAACGTCCCAAGCGGGATAACGTCGATTAATTCTTATTGTCAGGATTGGACAGAATCGAAGGAAAATATAACATCCTTGGATGACCACCTGATCTCGGAGTAGAATCGGACTATCACGATCTCGATTCCAGAGGGACAATTGGATCGGTCGCTTCACTCCTACCGTTCGAATTTCGGACCCAATCGGATTTGTACAAAGTGTTCATTTAAGAACGTAGCTTATTAAAAAGCTCCTCTCCACCTTCTGCCCTCTACTACGCTTCCTTCTTCGTCGTTCCTTCATTTGAATTTTTTTTTAAAACGTTTCCAATTAATTTCCCGATTCCCAATTTCCAATTACTCTTTTTTTTTTCAAACGACCTCGCGGAGTATAATACAAATCTAGGCTAGGCTAGGAAACGATGGTAGTCGGGCCAATGGTGTAATTAAAATGCACAACCACGGCACATCGGCATAAGGGAATATTGTACGCACGATTGTACAGCTGAACGTGGAAGGATCCTTCGACGGCGCGAAACTAGATTGAGAGGAAATTAATTAAGATGGCACTGTCCGGGATCAAACCACCCCTTTTCGCACACCCTATCTACCGACTTGTGCAGGAACATTCCATGCATAGCTTGCGGCTACATCTCAGGCTGCTACATCACCAAATCCTGTCCCTTCCACCGCCTTGCACCCTTTACCCCAGCTAGTAGTAGACACCATTCCCTCGCTGGTACCGGAAACTGCGCACGATGTATTCGTGGCGCCAGGTATATCCACCTATATATTCGTGTATACAACCATGATACTATCCATTTACACATTTCAATAACAATCACCTCACAGCCATTTCTCTCGTCCATGAATATTGCTCTTCGTTAAATCGAAAGATTGAAATTTAGATCCAAGTTTAGATCGAGTTTAAACGAGACGAGAGTTATCCAAAATAATTCTGTAATCAGGATTAACGATGAAAACATTGAGAAAATCAATTCTCAACTTTTATTCGCGTTATTAATAGAATGAAGATGGTCAGCGCAACCGAATAATTTTTTCTTTTTTCTTTTTGCGAAATCTTGTTGGAAACAATAGCTTTTAATCTTTGATAACTTTCGCGAAAAAAGTATGCGATATTCGTCGGAATTGATGAGGTTCAAGGTAGGGAAAATGATAAATTTCAACGGAGCAATTGTTTCTCGGGGGGAGGAAGGGGTTCAACGAGGAAAGAAGGAAACTAACAAGGTTGAAATTCCCCGCGGGTCGAGGGCATCGAAGGAAAATTTTAATTGGCATCATTAGACTCAAGCGAATAATTAGCGCTTGAACGATCGAGGGTTTAATAGCGAGCCGGGAATACGGTCTTTAGGGGTCTTTTCACAGCTTTGGCTCCGCGTTACGAACCGCTTCCATGGGTACGTTTATCCTAAACGGGGCGACGAACTTTCATCCTTGCTTATTAATATCCCAACATTCACAAAGTTTCCAACGAACTTCGACGTTTTCACCTCGTCGAATCTAAATGCATTTACCAAGAAGAAATATTTATTACCGAGGAACGTCGATGACGATTAAAAAGTATATTTTTTTTCTCCCGGCTCTCCAAGAATTTATATACACTTTCGTTATATACACTCGAGATTACAATATACTGGGATCCATTGTTCCAAGTTTACCGTCTTAAATAAGTGACCACCATCCTTCCTCCTCCTCTTGAATGGTAAGAAAGGTGCAGGTAACAATATCGTCGCACGTTGAATACTCCCCAAAGAGGAGAGGTATAACGGTATAACGGTATAACGGTGGTGAGAACATGTAATAAACCTATTGTCCAGGGTAGAGAAGTTTAATTAACAACTCGGACGACAATCAGATCTCTGCCACGTGGCAGAGCATTGTAACGTTTCGCGAATTCGAGAGGGAAAGCGGCTAAGAAACATCAATTACGATAAAGATTGGGCCGGAGATTCAAAGTTGTAATCAAGAAGCGGAGGGTTGGAAAGATGTAAAAGTTGGTTGGTTGGGATGGGTTGGCGTTTAAAAATCGAAGAGGCGCACCGAGTGTACGAAAAGGTCTCCGATCCAATCGACGGGGCTATCAGAAGTAGTGATTAAAATGGAGGGGTAAGTGCTTGGTCGGCAAAAGGGGTTTGAAGGTGGGTCGAATGGTGGTGGTGGTCGGTGGGGCGTCTCGTTTCGGGCTTGGGGAAACGTAGATAACACTTCTTACCCGAGGGACTTGCCGCGACCCCAATCTCAAGTCAGATATTGTTCCGAGCTTTGAAAGCTCAAAAGAAATTGTGAAAAGGCATTTCGTCCCGATTCGATGTATTATACCGGCCTCATACGTATTGTACCGCCGATCTCTCCTACGGAGACCGACCACCGGGCAAAAGGGAAAAGTATTCTAGAACTTGTTCCTAACCTTCTCCCTGGATAAGCGTCGATTGTAATTTATAATCGTTGCACGTCATATGAGAAAAGTTTCGAGGGATGGAACGTCTTGGAAAAGAAAAACGTCGGGAAGAAGAAGAGGGAACGGGAAATTTCCGTTCGTTCAAAATTTCCCTCGTTTCCCCCTCCCCCGACTATTATGGGGATTGAATGGGGTTGGTTCACGAGTTTATCACTCGAATCACACGGTTCTAAGGTAAAACCGTAGAAAGGAGCGGTCCCGGGGTCCATAAGGAATAGTGGAAGAGGACAAGGGTCCGAGCCACGCGATAAATAAATCTCGAAAGCTGCACCGGCAGCCTGGTACCGGGTGGAGGTAGATAGATGCTGCTTTCACCCCCCCCCCCTTTAGCAGGCACGTTGAACGAATCGGTGAGGGAGAGAAGTTGGTTCTGTATGTTCTTCACGGTGGCACCGTTCACTCGGAAGGATTTAGGGGCAGCCTTGTAACTGTACGATACGAGTCCTGTTCCACGAGTGTGGATGGAGAAGACGCAAGAGGACGACGAAGACTTGGAAAAGAGAGAGAGGTGATTGGTCTAACGGGGATGAAAGAGGGTCTCGGGAAAGGCGGCCAACGGAGAAATCGTAACAAACTACCTTGACGGGACGTAGTTACGCAATAAGTGACAAGTTTGTGTACTTCTCCGATCGTTGGATCACTTATGCACGAGTCCAAATTGCTTTGCGACTGCGGCACCCCCGAAACCGGAAGTTATTGCCCCGTCTAACGTGTCCGGATTTACGCCACGGATTACGTAACCACAAGTAACTCCCCTCTCTCTTCGTTTCGTTCAACGAAGAGATCTTTGAATCTATCCGTTCTCCAATTTCTATCTTCTGCGAGATAGGAAAAAGAAAGAAAGAAAGAAAGAAAGAAAGAAAGAACTTTTCACCGGTTGCCTGGTTTAAACAAGATGATAGAAACTTTATTTAATCGCTGAGCTCGAATTGACGTGTCGGTATCTCGGTGTGTAAGGGAAGGGGGGAAGGGGATTTCGTTTCACCCACAATAGACCACCGGTTCTTAAACGCCATCACTTTCAACGTGATTACTCCGACGCGATCAAAAGTTCATTTTATCGAGGTAACAGGCAGGATATTTATCCCTGCTAAAGTGAAAGACTCAAGGGCGTGGTTGCGGCAAGTTTTATATGACCCGAAGGAACCGAAGCAAACTTTCTTCTATACATTTTCGACGCGAAACTCGCACCTTTCCCCGGGAAAAAAGTTATCCTCCGCGTTGCATCTCAATAGCGCGAGACTTGCGGCTTGTATTCGAGAAATACGGCCACCTTCTTTTGTTGAATCGCGACTGTTGAATCTCTTCTGCGAGGGCAATGCTTGACTTTACCGTCTGTTCGCGCATATTTAATACGTAACTATCGATACGAGACAGGTGTGCGCGAAAGAGAGAGAAGGGACAGAAAAATTTAACGTTCGAGCCTCCGTTCGAATAATTCTTTTCATATCGCGATTATCGACTCTCTGCGAGAACGGAGATCGAATTTATTCGCTGCTCGCGCGATTATTTAATACCTATTTAATTATCGATACGAGAGAAAGAGAGAGAGAAAGAGAGAAATAAAACGCAACGCTCGAATCTTCACTCCGTCCCAATTTTCGAAATCACCGCGGCTCTAATCATCTACTCATCTCGGGCAGGAAATTAGAGCGCACAGAGACGTTAGTAATGAAAGGCGAAGGATAAGTATTCTCTTCTTACATTTCCGTTTCCACCCCCTGTGTCGCGTCGTTAGTCAGCTGATAGCCTGACACGTGACGAACCGACCGAATCATTAATCCTTCACCTCCGGAACTGGAGGAACTTTTGTCCCAAGGGGATTCCGTTTCTAAAAATACCGGTTTGTCACAAATTCTCGCTCGTCCTTGGATGCTCCACGTCGAATCGGACTCCGCCCTGCTGAATTTTTATTCGGATATCATTGAAAACGGCTGATCCTTCCGGAAGCGCGCCGCACGATTTTCATTTTGAAATTTCCCCCCCGGTCAATAGTTTCACGCGCGGAAACACTCCGGTATTTTCTGCAGCAACGTTGGAACGTGGTGGAAGCGAAGTCGGTGATAAATCGTTGACTTAGGCTTGTATTCGTACCTAAGTTTCCCTCGGCCATCTTCTCCACAGTTCATCACCCTTCCCTTCAATTCCGAATTCGATAACGTTGGAGATCTCGAGCCCGAAAACGATTGAAACGCGATGTAATTTTCGATTCCCCGTCTCCCCCGCCTAAGATGAATCTTCCTACGCATGAAAGATCGTGCTAAATTTCGATGCTACGACGAAAATCCCGATAAATGGAGGGTTTATGATCTATCCGTCACCGTTTACGATACACGAGAGCGTGGTGGGCGAGGGATTCGGATTCTCTCGCACGCTAGTCTAAGGACATCTTCCATCGCTAATAAAACTTTATAGTATCCGGTGTAAATCGCGAAATCAGAAACTTTTTTCCGAGAGAAAAAAAGTTTGCGAGGCGAAAAGTGATTTCTATCTTGCTTTGAAACCGTCTTAGGGTTAAAAATAAATAAATAAAACACTTTGAAACGGGTAACAAGGAAGAATCAAATTATATTGAATCGAACGTAACGAACAAACATCGCCGAGACATCCGAGGGACAGGATCTATTCGTTTTCTTGAACGCGTTTAAGAATTTTCCAGAGATGTACCCGATAAACGGAGGGGTAAACGGCAGAGATCAGTACAAATGGTAGGTTTACGATCCACGGGATGAGATAGAGGAATGGCAGTTGATCAAATTCAATTAAAGAAACCGGAAGTTATTAGGAGTATCGTAGATACGGCCGGGTCGTTTCAAGATCTCCTCGGCGATATAAGGAGAGGGGTTGGGCCGGTTCCATTGGAAGAAAAAGAGGAGAGGAGCGTGCGGCGCTACGATACTGCCGAAAAGTTTGTTTCCCGATTCGCTTATCTGATGCCGGCCAACGTGAAACTCTGAAATGGCTGTGCACCAGAGTGACGTAAACTGCTTTCCCGAAAATCCTCGATCCCTCGACACCTGATTCCTTTCTGCCGATACCCCACCGTTCTCTCGCGTATCGCGTTTCCGATCGCGCATACTCTAAACCATCGTATTTCCGCCTCAACATCCACTTTCCAACGATCCTAGATCCCCAACGATTCGTGGAATTCGACCAACAAAGCCTTCTTTCAATGGCCGACGAAAATGCGAAAATAATTACGTAGATACATAGGAAAGAATTAGGAAGAAGAATTAATCGAGACGAGATTTTTAACGTGGAGAAACCAACTTGTCCACGTTTACGCGAAGGAAATGCGGAAAACGCAATCGTTCGCAGGCTGATCGACTTCGCGAAGACGATGCCCCGAGGGCGCAATTTCCTGGGGTTTATGCCGTTCCTGAACGACGCAGGTGCACAAGCGCACCACGTTTCTCCACGTTCATCGACGCGTGAGTGGTGCGCGCGATTCTTTGCGAACGAGGATTCTCTAACAGGATTAAAACCTTCTTCCTATATACATACATTTCGATTCGAAGGGTTATATTAAATTCCGATAAACATATTTTCACAGATATCACGAAAAATATGTTTTTAAACATCCGTAATGAGCGTAATATTTTCTCCTTCTTTAAATATCTTCAGATTCGATAACTCTCGCCAAAATTATTATTACTACTATTCCTCGAATTATTCTCCAAAGGTAAAAATCTAAAAGGACTACGACAAATCGACTACTTCGATTGCATTCTATTGTTTTCTCTCGCGATCCCTTTTGCGAACGAGAACGAGACGCTCGGTCACGTGTCGGCGATGCAAGGAGAATCGAATTGCAACCGAGAAATCCCGTGCCTCCTCCGTGAGGTGTTAAATTATACGGCGGGGAACGGTTAATAGCGTGCGCGTTACGAAGTGTTACCAGTTTAACGGGGAACCCCGTTACGAACTGACTGTTTCAATTGGTTTGCATCCCGTGGGATTGCGACGGCGGTGGAACGGTCGAACGGCGCTACCGGTCCTATGGCATCACCATAGGCTCCCCTTTAACCACCCTACTCCCACGGTGGAGCATCCCCTTCGTATGGTAACTACGGCTAGCAACGGACCGCAATCTGCATTCCGTTACCTAATTGTCGTAACAGGCCGATGTATGTAGATGTATACGTATTGTACATACGGTCGAGGATGTGCACTCTATCGTGCACATACCGGCGACGTACCTACGTAACGTATGTATACATATATATGTATACAAGGGGAGGAAGGGGGATTGGATACATTGCGAACGGATAAGTGGGGGAATCGGAAGGAAAGCAACCCCTGATAGCGGCTCGTCGCGCGAAAGGTGATATCAAGGGGGATGGGGGAGGCTTCTTATTCGGCCGCCGAATAGAATTTATGATGCAACACGCCGGACAGAGTCACGGGGGGGTACGTGACGTGCAAGTTTTCTTCTGGATGAAGTTTAGCAGCTTGTCACCGAGCTCGATGAAATATCGCGAATTTGAATTTATGGACTTGCATGTAACGCCTCCGATGCATAGGATAGAGTAGAGATGGGGAGAGAAAGAGAGAGAGAGGGAGAGAGGTTGTTTCTTCTTATCGAGCCGAGTTTTAAGCAGTCACGTTTTAAATATTGCACGCCTTTATACAACTATTGGGGAGGGGAATAAACGCGGATATAAAAAGGTTGGATATCGCAGTGAATAAAGCAGCGAGACTTGGTTCAAGTGACGGAGTGATTTAAAATATACAAGCGCTCTCTATTTACGAGAGCTTTCTCTCCGTTTCCTTTTACACTTGATTGATTCGTCGTGTAAAAAGAAAAATTTGATAAATTAATTCGAAATCATTTCTCCAACTCTTTCTCCATTTCGCAAATAAAGATTTCGCAGCCCGCGCTTAATCTCCCGATAATTGAATTTTACAACTCGCTCGAGAGGAGAATCCAACCAGGTCGAATAAATTCTCGTGCGCGGCATAAGGGGAGAACAAGCGAGCCGCGATACGATTCAAGCGTGAAGCATGCGTGGACGTAGCGGCAAGCGTTCGTAAATCGGCGAATCCCTCTCTAACGCCGTAATGGATGGCGGCAAATTGATAGTTGCCACTGTACAAATAGCGATATAACCGTTGCCTCCTATACGCAACGACAGTGGTCACTGTGTCCAAGTGTCAAGCCTGGCTTCGCCGAGAGTTAAAGGGGTTAAATGGGTGGCTGTTAGAATAGAGGGATGAAGAGGCACAGCCCGAGAGAGGAGCGGTGATGTTCCGCAATATGTACCGAACCATACTCTCGCGGCTTGATTGTTGTTTGAGCACTTTGCAACCCCTCACCTGTGTCCATGTATCGCGTGTAATCAACAGGGGTACCGATCCTCCAATCGTGCGCTCGCGCGCGTGAAACTTTTCAAAACGCGATCATTTTCAATTCGCTCCGTCACGATTGCACGTTTCGCTATCGAGCGCGAGCAGATCGGTGAAATTTGTTCTATGCCTCGTTCTCTCTCCAAATCCTGCGCGAACGGTTTTCGTCCCGTCTAGCCGAGAGTGCGAAATTGAAACGAGAATCGTTTTCGTTTTCGTTTTCGTTTTCGAAAAATAAAAAAAGGAGGGAGTTCGGTACGGATACAAACGAAAGAGAATTTTTTTTTCACCAGTTGATATCGAGGCAATTTAACGGAATAATTTAACGATTCTAATTGTTTCCAGTTGAAAGTACCGGCTATAATTAATCGAAGATCCACCGGTCCCGAGTGTCGCTTGACAATATTCGCAGAGTGCCACGACTTTCGACTAATTAGGTTTTAAGTGCTCGAACCGGTCTAATTGGTTGCTTTCTCAGTGGCCGCACAAGGGGAAAAGAAAGAGAAAGGGAGGAAGGGGGGTAAGTAATCCCAATTGTCTGGCCGACTTCGTTAATTTTCCGTCGAGGTAACAATTATTAAGAACGGACAAACCGATCGTTCCCAAACCTCGACCCTTGCCCTCTCGCAATCCGTAAACACTTCTC
This sequence comes from Apis cerana, assembly GCF_029169275.1. NCBI lineage: Eukaryota > Metazoa > Arthropoda > Insecta > Hymenoptera > Apidae > Apis > Apis cerana. The sequence goes on along the minus strand of NC_083864.1, from coordinate 5,164,565 downwards.
GAGATTTTTTCTCCCTCCTTCGCGCAAAAACTGTGAAACTCCCTCTCTCCGAGTCCCGATAAACCGTGGAAACTTCATTTGCGTGTTACGGTCGACGGATCGGAAACCGCGAAACGAATGGATCCCTTTACAACCCGTGGCAGGGGAGGTTGGTCCGTCTCATTGCACCCTATTAAATCGCTTCATTTCCAAGCGGAAAATCAAGGAAGATAAAAGAATTGAGCCGCAGCTCCCTGCGGACCGAACGACCTTTCCCCGTTCGATAAGGAGCGGCGAAGGCGGCGGATTACAAATAGCTTTTCGACGAATCTTCGCTTCCGATCCTCCTTCGCCTCGACCGCCTCCCCCGAATCACCACTTTCGAATCGCCAAGGATGCACCACGTCTACACGCCGATTTTAACCTCCTCCCGAAACGGACGAGGATCCCGAGTATTCGAGCAGACAGGCGGAAGAGGAGGATAGCCGTCGTGATCATTATCATAACTCGGTCTTCTCGCTCGAAATCACCGGCGGTGGAATAAACGAAGATAGGCGCAGGATAGAGATCTGTTGGCTGTGGGATCTGATGCGAGTAGAGGATCGACAAACCTGTCGCGAAGAAGGAGAGAGGGCGATATAAGGAAGGGGCTAGCTAGCAACGGATGCGAGCCGAAGGGGTGGCGCTACATTGGCTTTTACGAGCGAAACCCCCATCATCGTAAAGCGCTTGTGCTCCCGCTATTTCGCTTCTCCCCTTCCTATTCCCTTTCCTTTGGCACCATATATCCTCCCCCTCTCGTTCTCGCCTTCCTCGTCCTTTCTCCGTCTCGCGCGTCCGCCTCGCTGACGGACTCTCCGAGCCGGGTATCCCTTCAAAGTGAATTCCAATACATCGGGATGCGACCAAAATGGTGAAACACGAACACAGTCTACTACCCTATCGTTTTGGGGAGCGAGATTTGAATGTCTTGCTACGAAATTGGCGACGGCTGGGCGTCGGAATGGAAGGCAGAAATTGCCGGCAACCTTCTGCCTGCCTCCTCGTCTACGACCCTTCCCACCCCATCCCCATCTCCCTCCCTTTTATACCGGGCCTTGATTCAGACTCGCTTCGTAAATATCGACGTATGCTTTGCGTTACGCGGTTGCAAATCCTCCCTTCCCCTGTCCCTTCTTCGTGCCATCCAACCGGTTCCGTATCCCTCTCGATCTTTTGTTCCAACGTCGCTCTTCCCCCGTCCCGATCGAAGGTTGGCCAGGCTGCAGCAACCTTCCTCCAGCTTCGAGGAAACCGAAGTTGGTTGGATGGCTCTTTCTCTTTAGCGCGGATTACGGGCGAAGTCTCGTTGCCGGGATCCCGTCGGGTGATAAATTCGTTCGGCTCTCCGAGCCACGGGCGCATCCTATCCAACCCTGCCTCAACGGATACGTGTTACCTCCCCTTTCGCGTGGGGAGAGGTCTCATGATAAATTCCAAAGATCCCGATAGGATATATACGTTCGTCTTGGTGAAATTCTTGGCCCGTGAAAGGAAGGGGTTGGAGATGAGGTAGCGGCGTGAACGAACACCTCCTTGGGTTTTTAGCCACCCAACCTCCCTCGTCTTTTCTCCCTCGATCGAGCGTAAAAACGAATGCTCGATAATGAACGACGACGCTGCTTTCTCGCGTAACTTTCTGATTGGACAATTTCGTGGCGATGTGTGGCCAAAATCGCACCCCATCACGCGTGTGAATCATTTCGGCGGACTTTTCGAAATTTCTCTTCCTCTGTTTTCTTTTTTTTTTTTTTTTATCATCGACGAGAGAGATTTTCCTCCGTGTCGGAGTGGAAATTCGCTTCACGATTCGGCTGGATGGTGTGTGGAATACCGTGCGCGCAATTGACGCGGGATCGTACGTGAAAATAGAGAGACGTAAAAATGGGCTTGCTCGTCTGAGCAGAGGCTTGTTCGTCTGTTTGTTCGAACCACGACCCGATGATTTCCTGCTCGATATTACCATTGGAATATCGTATGAACGCGAGCTAGTGGTAGACTTATTATCGTGTGGGTGTCCAGCCACCTATCGATAATAAATATTTTACACCACGAATCTATAGTCCAGTCTGGATTTGACAGACAGTTTCAACCCGTGATTATTTTCCGAAGAATAATTTTTTTAAGGGTAAAGGGTAGAGAATTTTCGCGATAAGCCGGGATATAATTCGTTTGAAAAACGAAACCAATTTCCGGGTTTTATCGCGAGAGGATAATTATGCAGAAAACTCATTCCATTAAATATCTAGAAGGAACGGGCTATTAAAATTAACAGGAGATATAAGAGTTAACTCAATTACAAAAGACTGAGAAACATGAAAAAGAGGGTAATAGAAGTTCCAAGACATGGATAATACATCTACCAGGTACTTCACTCGAAACTTCGAATCTCGTTACGAAACTCTGCTCTTTCTCGAAGAGCAATGACAATTTCTATCGGGGATATTTGTGAGAGATGTAACTATCTCCGTGGCCCAATAAAAAAAAAAAAAGATCGAGACACGGATGAAACGAACGAGACATATTATCCGCTAAATTGTATTATTCGAGGCAACGAATAATATTACGAGGAAGCGAAATAAGATTTAAACCGAGTACCAGTTACTTTGGTATTGACATCGATTCCATCCGTGGACCTAATATCGTTCAGCTTCTGCAACGTTTATTTGACAAGAGCTTTGACGTACAACCAGATTCCGCATCGGAGTGGCTTTTCAAGAGGATACAAAGAAAATATGTATTGCCATTGAAGCGTGCCTAGCGTGAAAAGCACGTTGATATATTGCGTAAATGTGACAAATATTCTTAGCTCACATCCCAATAACTCTCGTGGATGCCTCGCTCGTGCAACCATACGATACCACGATACCACGAGGACCACGAATGAAATCGAAATTGATGTTAAAAGCCTCGTGTCATCGTTCCCTGACAATCGTTCAAACCTATTCCTCGTATCTCCTTCAATTTTTATTTCGTTTCGTGTCTACAGTCGAGACAACGATTTCGACGACGATTCTCGAAACTTTTCCGTCCACATTGCTAGTAATATACTTTACACATCGGTCACTGATAAGTTTCATTTCTCGTGTATCTAAAACTCTCTGGATACGAGAGCAACCATTGAAATCTCGATCTATTTCGAATTGTCGAATCTCAGTCCAACGTTCCTCGACTAAACGGTGGACTAAACAGCTGCAAGTAGTACAAGATCGCACCTACCAAACAGAGATCGGGATTTCCTTACGACGCTCGTAAATCGAAGTACTGCATAAAACGCATTCCTTTATCTTTAAGGGTTATATTTCTCAGAACTTGGATGTGTATTTCTTAACATCGTGGACCGTTAAAAACGAACAATTTCTACGAAATTTATACTGTATTTGCTCCATATAAAATTGTTCGTTACATTTCCTCCGCGATATCGGAGAACTTGTGGAAACTTCTATCCAGCGACACTTCCAAGTCCATGGGAAAATCTGACCCTTCGATTAATTGAGCCAAGAACCAAGTTGTGCGAAGACAGACGCGAATCGATAATTTGGCAAAGTGGATCGAGACCGCTTAAGAATTATCGAGACGAGTACGTACGTATTCGAAAACGCTGTACGCACTCGAGATACAGTCGATGATATCGATCCAGCTTATCGTCGCAAAGCCGATCTTAAAAACAAGGTGGCGTGAAACAACGTTTGACACGGAGGCGGGGAGGAAGGAAGGAAACAGAGGAAAGAGATGACAAGGGACCGGGTGAATGGATCGAGCCGAGTTCAAGCAGAAACGTCAAGTGGGAGCGATCAAAGCGAGTGGCGGTCGTCGATCCTTAGAACCGGCGACCGCTCCTGTTATTATTCCTTCCCTCTCGCGCTGATTTTCCGCTAAGATGATTCGATAAGCCTCCAAGTAATGAAGTTCCAGTGGCAGCTGCCTACGACACCGCGTCCTAGTACCCGTACCTGCGATCGTAATCCCGAGGATGGTCATATTGAAACGGAAACACAGAGGCCGCTGACAGCAGAGATTAGAGAATTACTGCGAGCCAATAACCGTTAAAGAGAACGACCGACAGTGCCAATGTTCCAGCCACCGCAAGCTGCCTTTAAACTGCCCAATATTAAACACCGTATTGCGCGGATAGGGGGATGCAACGAGATGTAGCGAGATTCAACGACGAGCGAACGAACGTACTTTAAAAACTTTCCACGAACAACTCCTCGTATTCGTCCGTCGAAGAAATCCAAGATCGTGCACCCTCTCTTTCTCTCGTTTCGCCCTGCCCGCTGGAGAGACATCAAAAATCGAGCGCGCAACTCTGACGATGCTCGTGAAAAAATGAACGACACAGACCGATGTTTGCATGTGGAGTGCGCGGCGCGGCCCGGCTGCAATAATACACGAGTTTTGTTGCAAAACGCCACCGCGCCAGCCACGGTGTTTTAAATATTTCAACTCACGCGGCCGGTTTAATTTTTCAAGATTCTCCTCTCAAGCCCGCCGCAATTCCATCCAAACGAACCTACTTCCCCGTTCATATTTCAAAGGATTTGAATTTATTTCAAATTAAGCCGATCATTGGCCGAACGACACGCCTCGAGTTCAAAGCTTTATTATCGATTTATTCTTCGACGCGGGTATCACGACGTAAGTTTGATCACTTCGGAACAAGAGCCTTCTAGGCGTTTATGGATCGAACCACTGATCGTCCGTGGCGATTAATTAAGGGGAACAAAAGGGTATCGAGTTGTGATGGAAGTTGATTGTCGACAAAGGTGTTACGCCAAGTATTTAGCGAGTAAACTGGTCGGTAATCGAAGCGGATTAAGCGCGAGTTAACGCGAGTTCTTCTTTAGGAGGGACCTCCCTTTCAGCTTTGATACAGAGGGGGCGAGACCGGTGTTGAAAGGATATGGAAGTTGAAGAGGATTAAATAGGTCACTTGGTTATCGCATGATAATTAGCGAGCCGAGTGGCTCGCTGTTTCGCCACGTGAGAATTTTACCGGGCTCTCGCTCGTCGATCGATTCCTAGCTATATAATTCTTTAACGAGCTTAACTTTGCCCTCGATTCCACCGGCCAGCCTCGATCCTTCTCCTCGCCAAATATTCGAATAATGAGAAATCAGTTACCGATTTTTGGGGGAGGGATACGCGTGGATACACGGATGTATTGTCGATATTTGGTGGAGCCACGCTGTACGGTTAATGACCTATCGATCCTTTTCACAGCATCATTTCACCGTAAAATTATTTCGGCGAGAGATGAATCATATTTCGCTGACTATCGCTAAAATGAAATTAGATAAAGGAAAAAATAGAAAGTTGAAAAGGGATAGAAACGATAATAATATCCACGGTCAAACTATTTGGAACGAGATGGTGGCTCTCTTGGAAATTGATATTCCACAAGAGAAAATCAAAGGTAACGGTTATCGACCAAGGGGCGATAATTTAAAGTAATTGTCTATATATCAAGTTCTATCGAATTCTTGCTCCGGGATAATGAATAATTACGCCTGGCCCCTTGAGCATTACCCTACGTTCCGCCATTTATGCATTAATGCGCGATAATAGTTACTAATGGCCGGGAGCTATGACGAATCCGCGTTATATCTCTTAAATGTCATAAACGTCTCGCGATCGCTCGTGCAATTACAATCTCAACGGAGGCGAAGGGGGGGGAAAAATAAAATCGATACACACGCGGTGATTATTTAAGTGCGCTGGCCGTAAAAAAGTTTTAATTAAACTCACCTATACTCGTGGAAATCCTAATTACGAGAGAGCCACTTCAACTGTAACATCCTCCCGCGACAGTTTCGTCCGATACGCGGGGGAGGTTGTTTTTTCTTCCTTCATCGTCGCACGCATTGATCCTTCCTCCGTGTCTTTCAAGCCCAATTGAATGAACACTAATTACGGCACACTCCGGTCCACGTCAATGCGACAAAATTTCGCGAAACTATCTCGAAACGTTGGTGCGGCTTCCTGCTTCCTAAAAGAAAAAAAAGAGAAAAAGGGATGAATTCAAAGGAAGACCGTTTCGCGCGAAGTTGTGTATCGTTCTCGGATAAAAAAAAAAAAAGATACATATCGCGAGAAAGATGGTTGCGAAACGAGGAATAAAAAAAGAGACGTTAAAGAAGAACTTTTTCTGAATATAAAATTATTGGAGAAGATACTTTTGAAACAGTCGTCGATGCATTACGAGCAAATGCAAGAAAATTCAATTTTTCCAACTAAGAGACTTTTTTCTTTTCTTTTTTCTTTTTTTTTTGTATATCATCCTAAATGTTACATCGTACAATTTGATTGGAATGGATCCGCACACGGGGATGAATCACGTACAATTGCGCGCAAAAGGTATCCTGGTTTTGAGTGTTGGATAAAGAGAAATACAACGCGTATGCGGTGATCGAGGAGGACAAAGGAGGGAGTGAAGTGCTCTGGAAAAGAGTGGATGGTTTTTCTCGAGTATCTCCGAGTAGTCAAAGACGGAAAAGATAGAAAGGCCGAGGGACGAGCCATGGCCAGTGGAGGAGCAAAGAAGACAGGAAACGAGAAATATGGAGAGATTATTTGCCATGGTGGACAAACGAACTCTTGACATATTCCATTGTCAACATTTTGTTAGTCTGAACTTTGTTGCTCCCTCGTCTCCCCGCCCTCCTCCCCGACTTATGATACGAATCGAAGAACAATATTGGAGCGGACGAAATTTGTTAGGAAATTCGTCTCTGTCGAATGTCGGGAGTGGAATATTCTGGAGCCGGATTTTTAACGTTTCGTCCAATCCGGGCTGTTCCAACGGGACCAACTTCGTCAAATATTCATCTCTAAACGCTAAATACGATAACGAATATATTTTGTATTCCTTTTGAAAAAATTTCGTCGAAACAACAAGGATAATACGAAAGGATTCTGCGGTTTTATCTCTGGAATTGCAGATGATCAGAGCGAGGGAAGAGAGATAGGAGAGAGAAAGAGAGAAAAAGAGAGAGAGAGAAAAAAGAAAAAAAGAAAAAAATAAGAGCAACGTCAAAGAGTTTTTTTTTTTATGCGGGCAGCCAGCCTAGCCAGCGTTGTAAAGTAGCGTTGCATTAGAAATGATGGCGCGATTATCTGTCCTCGTGTCCCACGAGAGACTGGAGGTTTGCGAAGTGATGGTAAGAGGGTGGGTCGGTGGTAAATGGCCAGGGTCATTGGGGAATATCGTAGTTACGCATTAGAGCGACGCAGGCACAACTGCTCTCTGATAGGTTAACGATATTACCTGGTTAACGACGAAACTCTGCGTTACCAGACGGCTCATGACGCTCTCCTTGCCAAAAGGCACAAGATTACGGGAGTTTCTCGTGAAGCGAGCCTCCATTATAACCTTCACCACGAACCTCCTCCGTCTAGATGCCACCACGCAATATAATTCGACGCATTGTTCCGCAGATGAAAACTGCATCCAATGAAATTTTCCTCGATTCCCGATTATATTTTATCCCAATTATCGCGATTCAATTGACCTCCGTCCGTCTCTCAATTATCGTGAAAGCGTTATTATTAAAAAAAAAAAAAAAGAAAAAGTAATAATAATAATAAATAAATAGATAAAAATACCCTTTGTCCCGGAAGAGAGATTTAATAATGCCGCGCGGTACAATAAAATAATTTCCGCCGCTGCGATCTTTCCCACCATCAATAAATACGCGAATTTACATTCAGCGAAACGAATTGCTCAGACTGACCTCCCCCCCGGGCTGTTTCCCCTTTTCAAGCGTGAAAATCGCTTATCGGCCGACGGGGCAGACCGCGCGGAGCTGAACAAATTTCCGCGGCAATTTTCGAGAAAAACGCTTTGACATCGCGTAGGGCGGGCAATCCGTTTAACATCCACTTTGCCACGATGCATCACAACATCGCCCCCAACGGATGACAAATCCGTTTCTCGCGTCAAACGCGTTTGTCTCGTGCCAACTTCTGCCGTAATTCCGCGCTTCGTGATATTCTTCGTTTATAGGAGGCTGAGGAGAGGGAAGGAGAGGGGGAGGGAAAGGAGAGGGAAGGGAAGAGGGAGGGAAAGGGACGCGTTTTCTCGTTCTTGTCGTTAAAAGTTGAGCAATCTCTTCTCGTGACGTTAATTGCAAATATTTTCCAACTTCGAAGGCAACGATTCGCGATATAAATCGATATTCTACTGAAGTAATATTTGTAGAAATTGTAAGGAAATTTTTTTTCTCTGAATATCGAGTAGTAGCAAATGTTATATAAATAGCAAATGGACAAAAAAAGAAATAACTCGATAGCTCGTATTGAAAATATTCCTATTGTATATCGTAGATTGCCTCATCGTTTTCTATTATTTCTTTTTTTTTTTAAGTAATCCGTCTCTTCTGAAAAATTATGTTATTACGTCAAACTACCAAAAACTTATGAGGTCTCGCGTAAAACAATCGCCCCGTGTGCAACGTCAAACGCACGCTGCAGTTTCAACAACGCCCACCGCGCGGACCATCAAAGCGTCTCAAAACGCCAACCACGATAAAGTGGAAACGATAGAAAGCCGCCGATCGACCGTCACTATTCTTCCCACGGACCGGATCCAGGGATCGATATAATCCCCCAATTATCGGCCCGATTAATACCGCGCGTGATTAGCAGTTAAATCACGAGGTGACGACACCTCGTCCAAGTCCCGAATTTCATCAAAACACGCGTGATCGAGCCGGGGCCCGGGTCGTTGATTAACCATTACCATGACGATGGCGCGAACCATCGTCGCGTTACCGGATCGTTATACCGCCTCCCCCATTGATCCCGGCTAATCGAAAGGCGAAATGTTGCGATTCGCCAATGTTGTACGTCCCTCTCTCCTCTCTGATTGTTAATCAACGTAAATATTTAACGAATCCAGGTAAACGCGGGACAAAATCCGCGAGTTAGTCATTGGAGGAGACGAATGAATACAATTTGGAGGGTTGGGCCGGAAATCGGTATATATATATATATATAGAAAGGGGACTGACAACGCCAGTTGGAAAAGCGCAGGATGGTGAATGCGGCTGTTTAGATATTATTTAGCAGTAAATCGCGATGGGGAAACTGGTCGGGGTGTAACGCTGACGCGGCAACACGTTAAAGGCGGAACCGGCCCTCTGCCGAAATCAAATCCCATCCCACTCGCTCTTTTCCTCCCTCCCTCCCTTCTCTTCCAATCTATCCGCTCTATCTTTCGTTATTTTCCTTCCTCGTTTCCCCGACGATCTCTGCCTTTCCTCTTTAACCCGAATTCCCCGCCGGGGGTAAGATCCGGGGGTGTACGGTTGACGAATAGTGACAGAAGTCCTCCGATAAATTGTGATCGATCGCACGGTTCCGTACCGATCGTCATTTCCCTACCAGCCATCATTCGGTTATTAATTTTCGTCGCGAGAGAAATTTAGAAATGGAAATTCAGTGATGGGATCGCATCGATGTTGCGTCGAAATTAAACGAAGGGCGCGCTCGTAATTTTGGGACGAAGAGGGACGTTAGAATTTTCGATTGAGATATTATTTGTAATAAGTATGGCAATCCAAAGGGTAAGAGGAAAAGGCAGTTGAACAAGAAACCTGATTACGCGGGCCGGGAATCGTTCCACGGTCAACCGTTTCACGCAATTCTAATTAGCAATACTGGTGAAGAGGAAATTGCAAGTGCAAGGGGGCGCAGTAACGCCTGCGGGAATTGTTGCCGCGCCAAATGTACATTCTAGGCACTTGAACCGGGCTTCCCGGTTGCGAAATTTCTCCGGGTACACGATCCCGGGGAAACCTCGTTGGCCAGCGACGGCAAAATCTGTCGAACAGTTTCGATTCCAGAACTGGTGGGACGAAAGAGGGGGAGAGGGGCGATTCCGTTCACGTTGGTACAGTGATTGACATTTTACGATTCGGGACAAACGAAACGCGAATCGATCCAACGACCGCACACAGGGACATTCGATTAATAAAGGGAAATAAAAATTCATCGTGCACCGTGTAACCGTGCAATCGTGTAAATTTCACCGCAGAGATAACGAATTTATCTTTTAACTCGTGATGTAGGTTAAAGAGGGAACGATCGAAAATTGGAGGAAGTGAAACGCGATTGGTTGCTCGAAAGAAATTTCGTATCGTATCGTGCACGATGGGAAAAATTGAAATTGGAAGGTGAAATCGATGAAATCGGGTTCTCCAGAGGGAAGGAAAAATAAACTGGAAGACAGTGCGATTGTGGCCGCATTCCGATCTGACGCAGCAGTCGGATAGTAGATCGGGATACGAGACAGCCGGAGATACGTTTCCAGGAATAGTTACCACGTATGCTACGTGCCTGCATATTCACCAGTCTTCCCATAAGGGAATTCTTGTCACTCGAAAAGAAACTTTGCCACGACAATCGATTATCGAATAGAACATCACCGTTTCTTGGTGAGGGAATGAACAAGACCTAAAGGATAAGGAAGGTATTTTTAGGAACGCGAACGGTGAAGAGTAGCGGTAAAAACAAATGAAATAAAAGCGAGGAAGAAGAAATTTTGAAAAAGAAATTCGATTCCAGTGAATTAAAACGAGAGGAAATCGTCTTTAAAAATCTTATATGTTCTATCTGAATTGATCATTTAAGAATTGAAATTATCTAATTAAATATATAATATTTCCAAGCAATCTATTTATCACGTGTTTCACTCTCGATTAATTTGAATTTTCTATCGGAACGTTTTAGAAAAAAATATCCTTGATTTTTTTTCGCGATTAATTTTGGTATCTAGTTACGCCTTTAAACGTTCGAAAAAGTATCGATCCGACATGTATTATTGAAGACGATAAAATAAATGAGCCAAAGAAAATGAAACGCGTGACGCGAATTAGCTACGAAGTCTTCACGAAGAAAAATTCCCTGTCTCGGTCATCCTAATTAGCGAGTGCAGTCGTGGTTGAGGAACTGCAGCTGCACCATCGAGAATTGTTACTGGGTACATACAGGCGCCTGCATCGGTCTTCCCGTTGTTGTACAATCAAGCAAGTTTCGCTGACGCATCGGTGAAAAGTTACAAATCGGACACGGAACGAGAAATTCTGTTCGAATATTTGCATGTAATCGACGCAAATATTGAAAAAATAAATTGAAAAATTCTTACTTTGCAAAAATATAATCGTACCGATATAATGATGACAGTACTAAAAACGTTTTATAAAGAATATACATTGATACACCGATAATTTCTGACTTCTATTACGCATTAAACGCATTCGAAGAAACATGGATGAAAAATCCGAAAAAACGTTTGCGAAATTGAGAATACGATAATGATTTAGAAAATTACTCTTATTTATTAATGTTATTCGCATTATCATTATGTTCAAATTGGAAATTCACGTTATGATTGACGTTTTTTTAAGAAAAAATTCCAATGGAAATAATCTTTTACGATTATTATTGATTTTACGATATATTTTAGAATTGTTTCTATCGTGACCGTATATTATACTTGAAAGTCCATGCGAAAGAAATTGCGAAATACGATAATTTAGAAAGTAACTTTTATTTATTAATGTTATTCGCACTTTCATTACGTTCAAATTAGAAATCCACGTTATGATTGACGTTTTTTTGACGAAAAATTCGAATGGAAATAATCCTTTTACGATCGAGAATCGTTTCTATCGTGACCGTATACTATACTTGACAGTCGATGCGAAAGAAACTGCGAAATACGATGATTTAGAAAATAATTCTTATTTATTAATGTTATTCGCACTTTTATTACATTCAAATTAGAAATCCACGTTATGATTGACGTTTTTTTGACGCAATATTCGAATGGAAATAATCTTTTTACGATCGAGAATTGTTTCTATCATGACCGTATATTACACTTGAGAGTCGATGCGAAAGAAACTGCGAAATACGATAATTTAGAAAATAATTCTTATTTATTAATATTATTCGCACTTTTATTACGTTCAAATTAGAAATCCACGTTATGATTGACGTTTTTTTGACGAAAAATTCGAATGCAAATAATCTTTTTACGATCGAGAATTGTTTCTATCATGACCGTATATTACACTTGAGAGTCGATGCGAAAGAAACTGCGAAATACGATAATTTAGAAAATAATTCTTATTTATTAATGTTATTCGCACTTTCATTACGTTCAAATTAGAAATCCACGTTATGATTGACGTTTTTTTGACGAAAAATTCGAATGGAAATAATCCTTTTACGATCGAGAATCGTTTCTATCGTGACCGTATACTATACTTGACAGTCGATGCGAAAGAAACTGCGAAATACGATGATTTAGAAAATAATTCTTATTTATTAATGTTATTCGCACTTTTATTACGTTCAAATTAGAAATCCACGTTATGATTGACGTTTTTTTGACGAAAAATTCGAATGCAAATAATCTTTTTACGATCGAGAATTGTTTCTATCGTGACCGTATATTACACTTGAGAGTCGATGCGAAAGAAACTGCGAAATACGATGATTTAGAAAATAATTCTTATTTATTAATGTTATTCGCACTTTTATTACATTCAAATTAGAAATCCACGTTATGATTGACGTTTTTTTGACGCAATATTCGAATGGAAATAATCTTTTTACGATCGAGAATTGTTTCTATCGTGACCGTATATTACACTTGAGAGTCGATGCGAAAGAAACTGCGAAATACGATGATTTAGAAAATAATTCTTATTTATTAATGTTATTCGCACTTTTATTACGTTCAAATTAGAAATTCACGTTATGATTGACGTTTTTTTGACGAAAAATTCGAATAGAAATAATCTTTTTACGATCGAGAATTGTTTCTATCGTGACCGTATATTACACTTGAGAGTCGATGCGAAAGAAACTGCGAAATACGATAATTTAGAAAATAATTCTTATTTATTAATGTTATTCGCACTTTTATTACGTTCAAATTAGAAATCCACGTTATGATTGACGTTTTTTTGACGAAAAATTCGAATGGAAATAATCCTTTTACGATCGAGAATCGTTTCTATCGTGACCGTATACTATACTTGACAGTCGATGCGAAAGAAACTGCGAAATACGATGATTTAGAAAATAATTCTTATTTATTAATGTTATTCGCACTTTTATTACATTCAAATTAGAAATCCACGTTATGATTGACGTTTTTTTGACGAAAAATTCGAATGGAAATAATCCTTTTACGATCGAGAATTGTTTCTATCGTGACCGTATATTACACTTGAGAGTCGATGCGAAAGAAACTGCGAAATACGATGATTTAGAAAATAATTCTTATTTATTAATGTTATTCGCACTTTTATTACGTTCAAATTAGAAATTCACGTTATGATTGACGTTTTTTTGACGAAAAATTCGAATAGAAATAATCTTTTTACGATCGAGAACTGTTCGTGTCGTGATCGTATATTACACTTGAGAGTCGATGCGAAAGAAACTGCGAAATACGATGATTTAGAAAATAATTCTTATTTATTAATGTTATTCGCACTTTTATTACATTCAAATTAGTAATTCACGTTATGATTGACGTTTTTTTGACGAAAAATTCGAATAGAAATAATCTTTTTACGATCGAGAATTGTTTCTATCGTGACCGTATATTACACTTGAGAGTCGATGCGAAAGAAACTGCGAAATACGATGATTTAGAAAATAATTCTTATTTATTAATGTTATTCGCACTTTTATTACGTTCAAATTAGAAATTCACGTTATGATTGACGTTTTTTTGAGAAAAAATTGGAATGGAAATAATCTTTTTATGATCGAGAACTGTTCGTGTCGTGACCGTATATTAAACGTGAGAGTCAGTAAAAAAAGATACGATACGATTGCGACAAAAAAAGGATTTTCACAAGTTGGATGGTAATAAAAAAACTATTAACACGATATGATTTCAATAAATAGAAGAAATAATACGTAATGTAATCCTTAAATTCTATTTTCATAAATAAGAGACTAACCTCAAATTCTGCATTCTTCTTTTTCGATGAAACTGCGCCTCAATCACACTTATTACTTCAATTACGATAAACACAATAACTTTTTGGCTTTCCGCTGCACATGATTATGTGTGGCACTGGATAACACTTTCTATTTGTTCAATAACTTTTATCAATTCGACGAGACAACGAATTCGTACGAGACAAGATGTGAAGACCGCACGCACCTGAATCACACTGAAAGGAAAAGAAAGAAGGAACCCAAGCGACGCCTAGATTCCTAAGCGTCTGTCGATGATTTATCGATAAATCAGTCGGTAACTAATCGGCCGGTACATGAAATAATAAAATATTTGAAACAATTGTTCCGAAAGAAAATTATTTCGTAAATCATCTTTTTTAAACAAAATATTTTGATCGTTACACAATTGTGAAATTATAAACGAATAACTACATAATGCTTTCTATGTTATAAATCCTTCAATAAATTGGAAAAATATTAAAATTATTATAAAATTAATTATAAAATTTATAAAATTAATATAAGTAAAATAATTAAATAAATAATATAAATAAAATAAAATAATTTATATTATAAAATTAAACGCGAAATTATTATAAAATTTCATGCTCAATTATAAATAATATATGAAGAATGAGGGCACACACCTATGTGTTCTCGTTCTGATTCAATAAGTTAGTCGGGATTGCGTGTCGCAAACGTTACGCCATATCAATAGCTTTCAACGAACGTTACACCGATTCCACTTCGTGTCAATTGCGTCGCCAGCCCTGTGCATTAGCCCAACCATTCCCTGGGCTTCGGTTCGTTCCCGATTCAGTAATTGTAACGCGAGCACAGGACCTAAATTCGACCGGATGATTAATAACGAAGTCGAGTTACCAGGGGTCCATTACCATAGAATCTTTGCCATTCACGCCGGTCAATTCTATTTTACTCTGAAAGCTGGAGCATCGGCCAGAGCCACGCTAATTACGATGGCCTCGGAAAACTCGAAAATGCATCGAGACGGAAACGCAATCTGGAGCGGGATGATTACGCGGATAGCTCGTTCTTTCGCGATCGGTTCGATGGTCACCAGTTCTCATCCTCAACGTCTCTAGACGTTCATTCACGTGGCCGTACGTCGGAGACAGCTCGACGTAGCTTCACATCCTATCTCGTCCGTGACGAAAATTGGAGCAGAAAAATAATCATTGAATGGGAATAAGCGTGTAAGACGGATTCACAAAGGCGTTATTATCCGTGGGGGGATTAAAACGATGATTCGTCCTTTGATTCGATGAACAGTTGCGAAGATTTTTAATTGCCTTGCTTTGCCTTGCGACTCGATTCCCATGTGTATACGATAAATCGAAAGTTGACACGGAGGAAAAAAAATATTTAACGATATATTTCGATCGTGTAGAAGTAAATCGGCTACGCATTCGAAACGCATCTTTCTCAATATCGATTAATAATCAATATTGTTATTTCTTTCTACGTACGATTTGATCGATCGTATTGAAAACGCTGTCTCGTTTTCAAAGGTGTTTAATACCGGTTACATTGATTCGAGGTTGTTCTATTGCAGAAATTCCATTAGTCTTCTCGATGGAGATGTCCCATTTAGATCCATAATCCAAGGATATCTTACGGAATCTCATAAATCCTAGAAATTCCTCGCGTGCGTTTCACGGATCGTGCAATTCGATTACAATACCAATGTTTCGTAAGAAGGCAGGATAGGAACAGCTTCTTTAACATAATCGCGTTCATCGGTTTTGACATCCCATTATGGGCGAGGTTCACGAGGTAGACGCTTCTGTAGATAGCTATAAACCTTTCAACCTCTCGAAACAAAGTGGACGACTTCCATTTTTGTGAAAATCATCTCGATGGAATTATTTAATCGATAGTTTAAAATTCGGAACATCGATCGCAAATATAACCGCGATAATTCTCGTGGAAATAATTGTATAGCCAGTTTTCTTTATAAGGCGGAAAGAGGTGCACGATACGCGGGCAGTAATTTCAAAAAGTTTGATACAAAGAGGTCGAGAGTTGGATCGTAAAGAAAGTCGCGGAACGAAGATAATACTACGAGAAATAATTATGTCGCGACAAAGATTATAAAAGTCTGTGCACGTTGGCGCTATTATATCATCGAGTTGACCGCTCCTTTGAAATATTCATTTATGAAAGATATACGCTTTAAGGTATTCACTTTTTCTTGAGATAAAAGCGGGAACACCTCCTTCATCCTTATCACCACCATTTTCAAACGACGTCCACGTTCTACGACAACGTATTCATTCCAATAAATATATTGCGATATCTCGAGACGAAAATAATAATAATAATAATAATAATAATAATTCAAATCATTTGATCGATAAGCTGCAAACTATTCCACTTGCCCGATCGTGACAACCTTATTCTACATTCTTGATAAATTTCCGACCTATATTCCCCACCGTCTTGCCCCATTTGGCATCAATGTCTCATTCCATTTATTTGATCATGATCGATATGTCCGGCTAATACCAGACTTATCTACTGCCAATACCCTCTACTATAAAACTCCATTACTCCCTTCTCAAACTCGGAAAACAAAACTCGCAACTTGGACCGTTGTCGCACCTTGAACATTCCCCTGGGTGGAAAGGAAAAGTATCAAAGTTAGGGGAGGAATGAAAAAAAAAAAAAGACAATCGAGGAAGATGGAAACCGCATCGAAGGAAGGCATCCAATCGCGCGCAACGATCGATCGTCGATCGTTCCCCCTTTCGATTGCTCGATAACCAGCGACGACAAGAGAACGACGAGAGAATCCTTTGAACGAGCGCATAATCTTTCGCCCCTTATCGCCCCCTCCCTACACGCGAAAACGTGTATCAGGATCGGTGAACAATGATTGTGGAAGGCCGAGCAGCGAGCGATGCTTCCAAACTTTCAACAACGCTCTTGGACGATCTCACGAAGTCAAAGTCGCGGGCAAAGTTTCGTGTTTCTCGCCGCTTCGGAGGCGGGGAGAGGTTAGCTGGGTTTGCTTCGATGGGACGCAGAATGGGACGGCGAAGCGGTCCAAGTTGCAGGGATGAAGCGAGTTTCGAAGGCTCGAGGGACGTTGGTGGAAAAAAGCACGAAGATCCAGGCAGAAAAGGAACGTTTCCATATTTCGAAATCGTCGCATCATCGCGGCAAAGAGAATGTCTTCGATCCATCTCTTAGATAATATTTTATTCTATTCCGATTATTCCGCGAAATTCACGTGTCGCATGAATTATGTTGTCCAAATATTGCTCGTTAAATTTCGATCGAAATACCAATCGAACCAACTGAGTTTCGAGTTTCTCGATTCTATGTATATCGAGGTGACAACTGGTTTATAATTCCGTTATAATTATTCTACGGAAATTGGAGTTTATATCGGTAACGGTGGAAAACTATTCTGAACGTGAAATAGGGATATATAACAATGGCCAGGAAATATAAAAATTTCGGGAGGGAAAATATCCCTGTGCCGAGTTAAAACGATACGATGTATCCGAATGGAATGCTAGACGGTTGGCTAGACGTAGCAATAAGAGCATAGGAATTTCAATATGAGCGTAATAAATCGGCGAACCCGGGCTGCTTATTTAAATGCTTATATCCGTGTACCGCTGCCAGCGATAGATGATAGAAATTCCGATTGAAATTCCAGCTTCCGGATTCTCAGCTCGGCCACGACCATTCTCTCCAAAAAAGAAACGGAATCGCGAGGGTGGGGACGATAACGATATCTCTTTGTATCTTGAAGAGCAACGAGCCTCGCGTTCACGTCGGCCGATCTGAATTATCCGGCAAAATTAGTCGATTAGTTCGGAACTGGTTAATAAGAAACGACAGATTCTTGTTCAAAGAACTGGAACAACACTGTTTCCCTGTGCGTGTTCTTCTTGAGTGACGGTAGCGGGGTGAACATAGCGTGCGCTATAAAATAATTGAATTTCAAGCTCAAAGGACCGCGCGCTAACGACATTACCTTACACTCGGGGACGCAATTAAGGTGTATAAAGGGTCTCGTGCCTGCCTCCTCCTAAATTCGGTGGCCAACGAAATTTTTCTTCCCACGTATTGCCATATCTTTCTTCCCTTTTCTTTTTTCTTTTCCCTTTTTTCCTTTCCTCTTTTTTTCGACCGATAAAAGGACGAAGAAATGCATTTCTCGAAAAGAATCGTTAATTAGCATCCCGAGAGATAAAATAATCTAAATTAATTCACTTACACGCGGTTAAAACTTTGTTACTCGAGAAATTGTGTAATTCCACTCGTCTGGCATAATCTGTTAAGGGGTATAATTTAGAAGTTGTAGTTCTTACTGCAATCCCGTTTGCGATCGTTGGAAAGAAATGTAAGCGTTTAAGGCAGTGCACGCGGGCTTGGGAAACGCGCGGTAAGTGGAAACAGTAGGCGTATAGTCAGCCACGATTCTTTCGGATACGAATCTCTTCGGATATCGCTTCTTCTAATCGCGCTAAGGCTTCACAACGTGACATTGTCAAACGCGTGTTGGAGAGATCTCTAAAATATCTGTACTCCCGCGAAAATACAAACGAAACTTTTCCTTCTTCTTTTACGCGAAAGGAGAGGGAGGGAAAGAGAGAGAGAGAGAGAGAGAGAGCATCGCGACTCTACGATTCAACCGTGAATCCAACCTCTTCGGATCGTTCCTTGTTTTTCTATATAATCGTCGTTAACTGGACGGGCGATTCATCCCGAAGAAGAAACTAAGGAAAGAAGAAGTAACGATTCGAGCGTGTTCAATTAACACAGGAACGCGGCCGGGCTCAATTAAAGGATACCGTTCAGGTGTAAAAGCTAACGCGAGGATCGCCCCCGAGTCCAATCGAGACTTCGCGAACTCCAGGAAGGAAGGAAGAGGGTGGAAACGGGTTTGCAGTTAAGAGAACTAATCAACACGTATCAGAATTGGCGGAGGAAGAGGAACGGTAATAATTTTTCCTCCGTTCTTTCTCCCGTGTCGACTTAGCCTTCTAGCTTCTCAGCTGGATGATTCCACCCTGCTCCTCGACGGCAAAACGACCGACTAGACGGACAACTTAACCCAGGTCCCCGGAACAAAGACGATCGAACGCTAGGAGGAAGAATGAGGAGGGGAGGAAGGGGCGGGGAAGAGAGGAGAGGAGAGGGAACAGAAAGTTTTACGACGAAGCAAGAAGGTGGAGAGAGCCGCGGATCGTCGTTTATGTTTAATCATTTTAACAGAAAGTTTCGTGTCGGTCTTCTCTGCGCGGGAATAAAAAAACGGCGGAGAAAACCCGGACGGAAAGTTTCACGAGACCCCGTACTCGTAGCCAACTGACGTCGAGTACTCGTGTTATTTTGCCGGCTCGTTATGCAGGTTACAAGAGTCACCGCGAGTATCGACTTCCCCCTCCCCCCTCGGATCGATTTAGGTGAATCAGAGCAGATAACTGAGTTTCCGCAATTGAGAGAACCAATAGACAAGGAATCGAGCCAAGAAAAAGGACCAGCGGAAAGCTGGGAATACATTTTCCACTTTTTCACCGCGCCCTCCTCTTATCCTCTTCTCCGCCCTCGTTCAGCCATCTATTTACGTTCTTTATCGACATCGAGGGAACATGATCGCGATGTCGAAAACGAGAAAACGAATAGGGGGAGGGCGAGGGGAGGGGGGCATCATCGATGAAACGAGAGATCGTTGAATCGCGAGCTGGATAATTCCGTTCTTATCTCGCTCCCTCGATTTTTTTTTCTTCCCCCTTTCTCTCAATGGTATTTTATAACGTTTCCAAATGATCGTGCTCGAACGATTTTCGAGAACACGGTTGAACGTCATCGAGAGATTATTAAAAAAAAAAAAAAAAGGAAAAAGAAACAAACAGGAATATATTTATATCGAACGAAAATTGGGATATTATTCGATATTGACGAATGTCTTCTATTGTTCCTCCCCCGTATTTGTCGTTCCTCGTCAAACATTTCCGATTGTTCGAGCAAGAGGGAAAGGAAACTTGAGAAAGAGAAACGCGTACTCGACGGCAAGGAAACATTATCGAAACGTTACGGACGAATCGAGTATTTTTAGGGCGGAGGACGGAAAAAAGGATCTCGCGAAAGATCTCTGGCTTAATAAAATCGCACGATGAACCATCCAGGATTGTACGCGAAGAGTTGTACGAGGAGAACGAGCGTCCTTTCGACTTTAAAGATACACATTTTCTCGGCGGATACACGTACTCTTTTACGATCTCGTTACGAGAAAGCTAAGCCAGCCAGGTAATGACCATGGACCATCTGGATACTCGAGGCTTGGTTGAAAGTTACCGAGAGTAGGGACAGGATTGTTAAGAGGCGTGCGGAAAAAGAAGAAGAAAAAGAGGAGGAGGAGGAGGAGGAGGAGGAGGAGACCGAGTTGAAAGACGGTAACAACGAAGACCTCTTTTCCGTTCTCGTGTCTAACGAGGCTTGCATCGGCAGCTTTCGGCAACCGATCGGCCGTGAATCTGCTGTAACGTTCGACAATAACGATGTATTCTCTGTTTGTGTTTCACAACCGCGTGCCTCTCTCCCTCCCCCTCGTCTGCGCCCCATTCGCCTCGTCGAGCGAGACAAAAAGAAAAAGAGGAAGAGGAAGAGAGTAGGTCGCGAGTCGTCGAGAATACATGCAGAGGAAGTACGCGCGTCTCGAGCGGTTCGAGTGCCGCCTTTCACTCGAGCTGCGAACTCGACGCGTTCCCTATCCCACCCCTTTCACCCCCAGTATTGGTTAACCCCCTCCACTTTAACCTCTACCCCCTCTCCCGGATCCCCAGGATAATTATAGGAAATCTAGAGTGAAACACGACCCGATATAAATTAGTGTACTCGCGTATCGACGCTCGCGAACATCTGGGTCAATGCATAATAACGCTGCGACGATCGTAAATAGAAGCTCGCGGCATCCACGTTGAGGAACGCGACATGTGATTCTCCGCAAGAGCGACGATAATTGAACGTGCAGGGATTTCACGGTGGAGAATACCACCCTTCGTTTCCGTTTTATTTATATCATCGGTGAAGCGGACGTCAATACCTCGATCGACATCTCTCTCTCTCTCTCTCTCTGGAATATTACGTACGCGACGAGATGCGGGGCCGGATGAAACACGGGATGAAACTCGTTGGAGAATTATACGCTTCGAGCGAATTATAAAATTACGTCGGTGCGTTGTCTCGAAACATCGGTACAAGACCCCTCGAAAGCTATACACGGGGATCGTTATCGTCGCGGTACACGTTAATCGCGTCTAGGATGATGCTTTCGAAGCGTGTACGTGCACGTGGAGGAGGCCACCACCACTCGAAACTCTTACGATCGTGTACGAAACCGTGCGCGTTGCACGTGCGCGCAGAACGCCCGGTATTACGGAGCTTCTCTTTGGGATAGACGGCGGTGCACACACTACCCTGTTGCACAAAGATGCGGAGAATGCGGGGAAGCGACTGCATACAGGTACGCAAATGTTTGGCGTGGCACTTGGGTGCAGTTCGTTACTCCCGCCCCTCGAGTGTACTTGGGGGAAAATCGTAATTATAATCAAGTTTCGCCTCGTCCGCTCCATTTTACGCGTCGACGGGCTCGAGGATACTTTCGCGTTTCTGTCGCGTGGAACTGAGACCATTGTCGGGACCAAACGCGTCCAACTGCGTATCCAACCGGCCGGCCGCTGAATCGCGCTGTAATCGTTGCCTCGGTAATCACCCTTTGAGGGACACGAGTGGTTCGTTAGGAATTCCGTGAAAATGCGGGGAAAACGCATTAAAAATCTCTTGCGTCCGTCGCGGATTCTCCTCGCTCTCTCTCTTTATTTCTTCGTGTACGAGGGGAGGGCGGCGCTCGGGGCTTGAAAAATAAAATTCAAGAAAAAGTGTGCGGAGAAAAAGAGGCCGGGTACGTGCCCGTGTTGCGAGAACGCGGCAAATTTACGACGGACGACGAATAAATATCCAGCAAGGTTGAAATCTCTGCCTACTTTTTCCTTGTTATTCTTTTTTCTTTTTTCCCCCTTTTCTCTGATTCGTGACGAAAGGGAAAGTTAGCATCGTTTACGCCAACGTAACGATTCGTACGTGGCCTCGTTAACGTAGGCCAGTAGGGACGAGGAAAAAAGTTTATGAAACGTCGTCCCTTGGTGTCGAGCAAATCTATTAAACGGATTGCGCGACGAGGTGGAAAGGTAGAAAGGGAAACTGGCAACTGGAAACACTTTCCATAGACGGTGTGAATCCTCGACGGTGAAGTCTCTTCAGTCTCGACAGCCTGTTAGGGAAAGGCTATTAGCGTGACGTAATGACGTCATTAGCCGGCACGAGATCACGTGATCGAAGGGACAATTATATTAGTATCCGCCGCCGCCTTCAAGGTTGCCATCCTTAACCACCCGCCCGACGCTGCCTATTCATCGCCGGATGAAAACAAGTTTCCAGATCCGCATCTGTCCGCTTTTAATGAGATTCGAACGGCAGTCGAATACTTTGCATAATCTTTTCACCGCGACATAAGCTCGCTTGCCCTCTCCTCGCTAAAAATGCACTTCCTTTCTGAATTTCATTATACCGATAATACGAGAACCCGGTATAAAAACGGGGAAATATTCTCGATGGCGGTGGAAAGAGCGTGGGCGTTGCGGCGAGGAAGGAAGAAACACGGGGTCGAGGAAGAGTGGTCGACCGAGATATTGATCTAAATTTATTCAAATCGCGGTTTATACGATACGTAATCTGCCGCGTTATGAAAACGAAATCTCTAGCATCAGAAACTTTTTACTATTAAATTGAAACCGAATATTCTGATTATGACGAAAATACCAAGTTAAATTACCAAGCGTTTCGAAGTAGAAACGGTACGCGTATAGTCAGACGTTTCGACTTTCGTTTGGATTACCATCCGTCAATTCGAATTCGTTCTCTTATCGTCATAATGGTACGTATCATCTTGCTACATGTACGATCTCGATACAGACGTTGAAATTAAGATAAAACTACCGGATAAATTGCGATAAATCACGGCTTCTTCATTCTTCGATCGATGAATGTATTATCACGTTTTCGTGGTATAATTAGCGGCCGAGAGCGTAATAAATGCGCTTAAAATCCGTGTAACCGATTCCTTTTAACGATATCTCCGCAATTTGCCTTAAACGGCTCGGTATTCTATTCGACGTTAATACTGGTAAATCTCGCGTGAGGGGTTTGCTCGTTGGCTAGAGAACAGTAGGAGAGGCGCAAAGCGGCCGAAGGAGCAGGAAGGAGGGAAAGTAAGATAGATGTTGCGGAGGGTACAGAAGAAATTTCCTCAAGGCCAGCGATAAATAGCCTCTAATTACGATCCTTTCCACGGGAGTGAGCTTTCTTATTGGCCCAAAGTCGTCCTCGCCATCGTTCTCTTTCCTTGACAGAAGGAATATCGATCGGTTTAAAAGAAAAAAAGGAAGAAAGAAAAAAAATTCAATGGAGTGCAAAAAGTGAAGAGAAAAATTCTTCGAGATCGAAGAAACAATGGAAATTGATTTAATACGTTCAATAGAAATACGATTCTTTTTCCGGTATTGAACTGATTTTTTTTCTTTTTTCTCTTCCTCTTCTTTTTGCCTAATTTCCCCCTGTTTTTTCCTCTCGCTTTCTCGAGCAAACAAAAGAAACAGCAACGCGAGACTCGCGGTGAAAGCGCGTAATGCTCCCAAATTAATTTGCATCCCCGGTTTGCAACCACATCGAGGTTCCGTCCAAACCGGAAGATGGATGCAGAGGCTCAAGATGTTTCCCTCGGTAAAGAAACAATGTAAGGGTTGGAGAACAGGGTAAAGGTTGAGTTATCGTTTCGTATTAGCATCGCCGGTTTGTTTCGTCGTCGTAATTTTCGTTACCGGTGGCAATCGTTTTATATAAGGATAAGAAACCCCGTCGTCCCCTTTTCAGTCCCCCTTCCCGTCATCTCGTCGTACTTTCTTCTCCCTTTCGTCCATCGAACCATTCTCATCGTCGAATCGCCCCTTCTGCCCCATTTTCCGCTTGCGTCCTGATTTTGAGAGCCACTAAAACGAGTCGGATTGTTCCCGAAATAGCTACGCCTTGATGATAAACGACAGAGCCAGCGAGCTTCCTTTCTCAACCGCTCCTCCCGTTTATCTCAGCTTAAAGAGATACGGTCGGCATCGAAGCTTAAAGCTTCCGCCCCTCGACACCAGCCTGTCGCCAAGATTATTTCCGCGGGATTACTTTAATTGTTTCAACGCTTCGACGGCCGGTCAGCCTTCTTTATGCTCTGATAAACCATTGTCTCCGAGATCCTCGATATTTCTACTGGAATCGCGCAATTTAAAATCTTCCCGCGCAAGATGGGAGAACACTCGAAAACGCGTCGATTCGATCGGAAAGTATCGCACTCCCAGACGTTCCGATATTCCAATCGTTTTAAAATTGCGAATAATTTGGAGAAAACAAAGTGATCGGCGGAATCATGGGCAAATTTCCAAAAGAAAACAACAAATTACCGAAATTTGCGAAAAAACGAAACGCTCGATCTAATTTGGAAAGTATCTCAACGCAGACGTCGACACGTCTGTGAAATTTCCATAAAGATAAGACGATCAGAATCAAGTTTGGGAGCCGATGATATACCAATATCGTAGAAGGGAGAACAGTCGGAATAGTTTTACGAGGAGCAAGGGTCGAAAGAAGGATATTCGATCGGTTCCCTGCTAGCCCGTAGTAAACGAGTCGTAGTCGATGAGGGTTCATAACCTCGGCCAGCAACCGGGGACCATATATGGGAAAGGTTCGAGACGAGAGGTTTATTTTCTGGATCGCTGGAGGTCGTCATTCGAACCGACGGACGCCGCTGGAATGCCTTAATGGCGGCCAGCCTCGTTCCCAAGAGTAGCTTCGGACCACGTCAGCTCGAGGAACCTCGTAACCATCGTGATCGTGTCGCTTTCACCGATGAAATCGCCTCCTCTCTCTCCCTCTCTCTATCTTTCGTAACTCGCCTTCTCTTTTTCATTCCTCCATATACCTGTTCCATGCGCCCATTCCTTTCTCTTCTCTACGTATATACACGTGTACGTTTCACGACAACGACGACGACAACGACGACGGGATCGGATCTTTGAGCAAGGTAAAAAGTAGAGAGGGAGGAAAGAGACGAAAGACAAATCGGCGTAGAATTCCACGAGAGAAAGAGAGAGAGGAAGGGAGGGAGAAGGAGCATAGAACGACGTCGCGACGCCACAGGTGGCCGGTTTGAAACGCTTGATTTACGGTCGGCCTCACCTACGAACTTTAAAGTTCAAGCAACTGCGGACGGGTAAACAGGCCCAGCGATCCTTCGACGCTGCTTTTCGAACATCGAGTGCCTCTTCAAGCTGGCGAAAGCGCTCCAAGAATTTGTCGGCTATCCCCCACCCTCCCTCGCTTCTTCCACGCACCACCCTCCAACCGTTGTCTGTCTCTGAGCCCTTGAGAACGAGGGTTGGATCCTCGAGGCTCACGAAATGCTCGCCAAATGGGGCGCTTTCGATGCATCCTCGATGCATCCGCGATTCTTCGCCTGTTTGTGCATGTTTGCACGCGTTGTTTGCGCCCCTTCCTTGGATTTCGAGCACGCCAAATCTTGTGTATTCTCCAACGACGATCTTCCGTCTTCTCTTTCTCACGTCGGATTGATTCGTTAGAGGGATGTTTCGAACGAAACGAGAAAATTCGTTCCCCCTTTTTTTCACTCCTCCTCCTCCTCCTCCTCCTCCTCCTCGTAGCGTTGGTATATTTTAGAAGCGCTCTCGAATTTGATTCGATTAAAGGTGTTCGACGTCTGATTAGAAAAGGGATCGTTTCGAGTATGAACGAGATGGGGATTCGGTTGGGAAGCGGGGGCTTCGATCTGGAATGGATTCGCGATCGACGGATAAACGTTTCGAAGTCGGATCGTTGCAGCAACACCGCACTGGCCACGATTCAAAGTCAATACAACGTGACGAAGAGTATTAGGTAATTTGAGTACACCGCTAAGCGGTTAATTGTAGTAGGATGTATCAGTATCTGTTAACCGAATGTGGTCGATCGATTCGCCCGTTAATCGATTGCAGGCATAATCCAGTCGAGGGTCACGCACAGTAAACAGACTAATCGATTATCCCTATATATACAAATCGCTCATCTCTGTAGGATAGACCGGTAATCGATATCTAAACGGTCTTATGCCACTGCGCCGTAAATTTTCACGTGACGGATACTCGCGTGGAACGAGTTCAAGAAGGATCGTTGGCCGGATCGAAGATTGAAAACAGTTGCAAGCTCGGACATTTCCGATCCTTTTAAACAGATGCGATCATAATTTCGTCCAAAATAATTGAATCCATCTACTGATTTCTTCGTTGACCACGTTTCCTCGACGATCGATGCAAATTTCGATTGATACAATTATTAATCTTGGGAAACGAGTATCCCCCTGCAAGGCGCACACTCGTTAGCGCGTTTTTAAATATCTGTCAATAGCTGGGAACGAAGGTAGGTACGTAATATAGTTTAAACATGCCTTGTTCGACAATTAATTCGTGGAGGGGAAAGAGGGAAATTGCGCGGCTGATAATTCTCGCAACGGTTCGAGCATTGTTAATGAAATGGAATAACGGGTTGCGATATAACGATCGATCGGTCGGAATTTCTGGAAAATTTCTGGTCGTCCACCGTCGTCCGAAGCGGTGGTAAACAATAATAACTCCTATAAATTGCTCGTCCGCGACGGAATAATTAATATCGACTTCGTGGGAGGAGAGGAATGGTCGTGAGCAACTCTCGGCCGGCCGAGATTCGTCGCCCGCATCTCCCCTGTTACTGCTACATTCATATGTAGTAAATAGTTTTCGAGTGTCTACATATGTGTCTCGCAAATTGTTTTCAGATTGTTCCGTTACGAACAAACCGCACGATCGCATGCGAGGCAAACGCTAAACCCATTAAACTCATTTGCGATTACGACCTGTGTCCCATGATGCGTATAATTCGACCACCGTATTTGCGATCCTCCTTTTCCTTGCCACTTACGCGCTCGTGCAGCGACAAACGAGAATTGCGGGGCAAAAGGGACGCGATATCTATCGCGTTTCAATTGGAAACGTTGTCCTTTCGAACGTACTTATGCTCGATGGATATTTTTTAACGAGCATAAGTTATTGTAAATAAGTTATATAAGTACGTACGGAGAAATTCCAAAAGTTGTTCCACCCAGATTAGATAGGGGGGAAAAAAAGAAATGATTCGTATCTTCTTGCCAATTTGTCAACGCGGATACGAAGATTTATCGCATTATTGGTCCATAAACGAACTAGCGTTAAACAAATGAGTCGACATTACCGAATGAAGCGGGGTCGCGAGATAACGGCGTATCTATAGCAGCATTGCTGGCCACGTGGATAACGTGGTCTGGACAAGTCCAAGATTAACGTAGACGCGAAACGGCGTTCGAATATCACGCGATAAGCTCTTTTCCAATTTATTCCTCGTTCGAACGCGAAGCCAAAGACTAATGTCGATGCTGGCGTTAATCCAAATCGAACGTACCACGACCCAGTGTCTCTCCCTATTACGTGGACGAGCCTCCGCGGAAAGTTTCGTTTCCTGACAAAGGAGATCATCTCTCCTGTCCGTGATGTATAAATATTCCGACAATGCACTCCTTTTTTTCCCATTCTCTTTATTCTATTCCCGTTACACGATTATCACGTTTCTCGGCAAAAGCAAAATTCACGGAATAATCTCGTCTGCGTTCATCAACATTTTACTGTCTTCCTCTCCGTATTTCTCCGCGTGATCGCTAATCGAGTAACGCGCCATTGTTATCGTATTGTATCGTGTACAGAAACTCGTAAAAAAAAAAAGGTACTTCGATGGGGACTTGATCGGATACACGGGCGCTCGTCAAGATTTTTATGGACGACATTCCGCGAACAATGCGCTCTTTAACGAAACAGGAATGAGGAATAATATATATCTTGTATCCCCGGCGAAGAACATGGCCGAATGAGAATTACGTTTGCATGTAAATTTTTAAATAAAAACTTTTCAAACTATAACGTTGAATTTGCATAGCGTCATAAATCTACTGTTCAAAATCTACAGGAAACCGGACCGGTTCCTCCTCGAAAATTTTCGTTAAGTTTTTAACGAAACGAGGTCCGAGAGTGCAGCGTCCGACCGATATCGACTTTGCCCCGTCCACTCTCCGTCCCAATAAAAAATCAACGAATATCAATGAATATTATTTAGACTCGGCCATCCCACGTGGCGCATGTGGCGTCATAAATTCACCGAGAAAATCGGGGAAAATATAACGACCAGCTTCTCTATTAATTCTCATGGAGGAGATTAAATCGATTTTCACCGGAGTTACGTCAGAGGGGAAGGGGGAGAGGGATGAGGGATTACCACGATTAAAGCGAAGGGTTAGAGTACATTTGCTCCAAGAATTTAAATTCTGAAATGAATTTCGCTCATCGACGTCTAAATCGTAACACGGGGAAAGTAATTTTCATCGATCTCATCGTAAAAAATAAATTCCCCGCGTATTTCCATTTCGATTTTTGTGCGGCGCGAGAAGATTTCGCGATATTTTTTTTTTTTTTTTCACAAGCGATGCCTTTCGCGTGCGAAGTTTCTGAAGAGGAAAGGAAGGGATGCCATCGCGTAAACAAAGTGTAAAGCGAGATCTTTGAGAGCGGCGGGTTGAAAAGTGCATTACCAGAGTTACGTCATCGGTGTGTCGGCAGGGAACGAGACGTTCAACGATCAATTTTGCACGCGAGCCGACTATAGACGCGTCGACGAGCCGTGTCTGAATAAATACACAGCGGTGGGGAACTATGAATACATCGTAATTACGGGTCAATTAGTTCGATGGATCAGTGTCTCTTAGCTTAATTAATATACACGGGCTTGATCGAAGATCAAGGATGAGATCATTCGTCTTGAACCGATGATCCTCTTTAATTATCTCGCTCTCTTCGCATAATGTATATTCCGATCCGCGAAATATAAGGCGAATTATTAATATAAATCTTATATTTTTATTCACCGAAAAATTCGCTTTTCGTCTTTTCGTGCCACGATAATTAAAAGCTCGATATTATTCGATTCTACGATTAAATCGGGGGAGAAAAGAAATTAAAGCAAAATTAAAATCCAAATATTTCTCTTATTATATCCGTTTCTCCAATAATAAAATAAAATGTTCAATTATTCAACATTCATCCAACATTGTTTCAATCTGTTGTTCGAATTGAAAGAGAAGGAGCTCAAAAGTTACGAAATGCACAATCCCCTCTCAGAGGAACTTGCAATCTTTATCGAGAGCAAAGCGTTCCCGATCCGATTAAATAAAATTAAAAATGTCGATACCAAAAGCACCTCGTTTTCCGCTTCCCCTCTCTTCTTCCCAATTTCATTATTCACCCAGTTTCTTATAGCGCCGGTTAACGGACGCGATATTAAAAGTCAATTCCGTCAAACAGGAGGAGGAAACAGAGGTTGGAGAAGACCGACTCGATGTCGGTGCCACTGTCCTCGAATGAAAAATCGAATTAATTGCGGTGGTAACAGGACAGGGGATGAAAGCCTTGGCCGTGTATCGAGTATCGAGCGCGTAGAGAGCGAGGCGGAAAGGATAGGAAGCGACCCTCTCTTTCCCTCCATCGTCCGGTCCGTTCGATCGACCAGAGCATAAGCTCTCGGTTCCCTTTATACGAGTACACCGTGTATACGGCGGAAACGCGTAATACATAGCAACATATACGGTGAGCAACCGGCCCCTCCCCCCTGTTTCCGTTTTCCACCGAGACGCCGTCGGTCCCCTTTGAAAGTATAAAGAACGGTAATATCCAACGGTGTACAACGCGACAGAGGAGAGGAAGGGGGAGGAGGAGGCAAAGGGGTTGGCGACAGGGAGGCAGGAGTTGCGGATATGTCCGGAAAATAAGGGCAAATGGAGTGTCGCGCGAGGCATAAACATCTATCACGTTGGCAACGTGCATCAGATAGTCATGAAAGGCGTAACGAACCAAGCTTGTGTGTGTGTAGGTGCGTGTCTATGCGCGGCCAACTCTTTTTATGCACTCTCACCACCGATGTCGTGTAACTGGAGGGGGGCAATCTCTGTTCGCGGGCCAACGTGGATAGATTGGTCGTTTATTACGTCGTCGTGGCGTTAAATCTCGGCCGTCCCACGCGGAAGTGTATGACAAGGTGATTAACGATCTAATTAGACGGAGTGCCGGTGGGAAAGATTGGGGATGATTAGTTCCTAAAGGCGAATCTCGAAGGGAGAAAGTCGAATCCGCGGTCGTTGGATGATTTTCAGAAGGGGTGGAATTTTACGGTCAGTGGAACTGTGCAAGTTAACGAGTAACGGGGGAGAAGGGGAGGGAAGGAAGCTTTAACGGCACACGGGGGGAAGGGAAAAATGAATCGTTCGAGACGATGGGTGTGAATCACCGAAAAAAAAGAGAGAATTTAAATCGAATCGAGGAAAGGGGGCGTGTTGAGATAAACGATTGAGCAGAAATTAAGAAGAGGGGGAGGAAGAGAAGTTTAGCAGCGGCAAATAATGATAAACTTCCTTGGCGAGTCTATTTGTCACGATCTCGGAGCAATAATTGAACTCCTAACGACCGAAGTCGTGATCGTCGCGTGCCATTCCGTGACGTTCTTCGAATATCCAACAATTCCATCCTTCTCTTCTTCCGTCGTTCATGCTTCCCCGATATTTTCCTCAACCTCGGAGCCAAGCGCAATATCGCTGCAACTACTGTTCCCTTTCCAAATTTACAGGCATTAAATCGTCCAAAGATCGGCGGAATAAAACTCCGGAACTACCTCCATTTTGTACCCCGTTCCCGGAATCAGGTTCCACAACTGAACGACCACGATATCCCCTCGAAACGACTTTTCCCCCTGGCTAACGAGGCGATTTCGACGCCCTCGATCTTCCATCGTAATTTCGTTCGCCATTTTCGGCTAAAAATTCGAAATCGAAGACGCAGAATTTTTTTACGGACACTAGCGGGATACTAGCGTTCATATCTTAAAAGTATGAGTAATTTCTAAAAAAAATTTTAGAAAATTTAATCGAAGAGAATTTTAATTTCGAAATTGCGAGAGAAAACCGTGAACGTTTTTTTAGATAAAATTATTCGGACCATTTCTTTCGTCAACTTTCACGAAATGTAAATTAAAATTTCAGGATAACTCTTCAGCATGTAATATAAATTACTTCGTCTCGTATGTATATAAAATATCGCCCTTTTTTAAGAAACGATCGTACTTCATCGTGCGAATCCTTGGTGTTTTATAAATAAAGTAGATATATGTCGGTCCCACAAATGGAACTTGAAATTCGTACAAATGCCGGACAAATTTTTATTTCTATGATGTTAGGTTAAACGCGATGATATTACTTTTAACAATATCCCCCGTAGGGCCGTGTACGAGAAACACTCGTAAAAAGGGTGCGCCTTTGTGCAAGTCGGGAAACAGCGTAATTGCTATGAATAATTACTGCTGCACACGGCACTGCTCGCAAGATTTTCCGACTAAAATGAGTAAAATATTAGAGGCGAGAGACGCCTGCGGACCGTCTACGACTTCTATAATTACACGTGTTTTTAATCAAAGAAACAACCTGCTTGCTAAAAAAGAAAAAAAAAAAAGAACCTCTTCCAACCTAACAAATTTAATTTCCACGATAGATCGTGACATCGCGTCGCTATTAAACGTACTGTTCTAATTACCAAAAAAAAAAAAAAAAAAAAGGAAGAAAAGAAAATAAAAAGGGGAAAAATATTATAAATATTTAATTTCTCTTCTCGTTCTAAATTCGAGACTCAAAAAAAAAAAAAAAGAAACTCTGTTTGCAAATTTAAGAGACTCTGAATGGACAAATTTTGCCAAATCGTTTAATTCATTCTTGAAATGATCTCGACGTAATTTGATTCGGAACAATGCCAGACGGGGCTCAGTTTACAGCAGGGAGATTTCTAACCAGGTTAAATTCACGCAAGTGCGACAAACACGTCTATCGGTTGGCTAGATATCGAACAGGTTTAATCGGGGCCACAATTAATCGCAGCTTCTTCAATAGGACTCTTATCTAGGAGGGAGGGTCGACGACGACGACGACGACGACGACGACGACGACGACGCAGCACAAAACTTTTCCGAGCCACGCGATATTGGCGTGAACTATTACAGCGCATTGACGTCACCTTCGTTAAGACTCAACACGTCATTGCACACGCTCTCCCTTGTAATTGCTGAGTGGATAATCTTTCCCGAAGAAGTTCGTTTCTTCCATTTTTCTGGGAAAAACCAAGCCCAGTCGACGATCGTAGAAAATAGGTCGAGAAACTTCCAATTAAACCCGTGCTCGTGTGGATAATTGTAACGAGATCGATGCCTCGATTCGTCGAGAAGATTTCTCCCCGCTGATAACTTCGTAATAACAACGATCATCACGTGTTTCACGGTCGATGAAAAATTTCACCACGATATAGTTTTATTTTCGAACGGAGAGTTGGGCGAATTTATTATACAGATCTTATACCGTAGATAAAGTGGATAAAGAATATCACTGATCGGACACGAAATACATCGTCCATCGTGTTTTCCAATTTCTCGTTCGTCGTT
The DNA here is from genome assembly GCF_029169275.1 of Apis cerana. Taxonomy (NCBI): domain Eukaryota; kingdom Metazoa; phylum Arthropoda; class Insecta; order Hymenoptera; family Apidae; genus Apis; species Apis cerana. The sequence goes on along the minus strand of NC_083864.1, from coordinate 5,131,835 downwards.
CGTAAGAAATGTTGAAATTTTGCGACTCCAAAATTGTTCATGCTATTCCTGAAGGAAAAACGAAATGGCAGCGACAATGAATTTGAATGCCATTCCTCGGATCAATAGTGATTTGCGTGTCGATTGACGTATCAATCGGGAACGAATCGGTGATTGGAAAATAAAACGAGGGGGAACGTTAACAAAGAGGTCGAGCATTCGCTAATTTCTCGTGATGTCCTTATTTCACGCTCTTTCCAGCTACCTTTCCCTCGAATATCGACGATCAGTGGTTAAGGCATCGATACTCGAGCCCGGGGAGTCGAAACTTTTCCTCGAGCGTGTTCAAAACAAATTAACCCCGTTAATCCTAGGCAGCAAAGAGTGCAGGATGAAAGGGCGTGGAAGCAAGGGGTGGAAAAGGGTGTCTAGGGTAAAGGAGGAAGAACTTAGATGTAAAAATAAAAGGAGGTGAATTTATATTCGCGCAGATAGCGACCGAGCTGAGAAACTGCTTGACTGGCAAGATAGCGCCAGCTCAAGCCAATTACATTCACTTGCTCGATCTTCTTCCTCCTCTTCTATTTCTTCCACCGCCTTCTTCCACCACTTCTTTTTCCTCTCCAAGATGTTCTCTCTCTCTCTCTTTCTCTCTCTTTATTCGAACGATACCACTTTCCGATTCCCCCACCCTTTTCCCTTATTTCTCATCGCTCTCGTCTTTCCACCCTTCTCGCTGTCGATTCGCGCTTCTTTGTCCGGTCTCCGACCACCTATCTACCTCTCTTTGACGATCCGTGTTTTTGTGGAACAAGATTCAGCTCGGACGCGAGCTTAAGCGCGCTAATTGTGGCCAATTAGTCGCCTCTCTGGTAAAGCCTTCGACCACTTTTCAACCTTCCTCCTACTGTTAAGCTTTCTTTAATGTGGACGCTTTGATTCCATAAACTTTAGAGAACAATCTTCTCTCTCTTTCTTTCTCTCTCTATATATAAATAAACGTTTCATAAATTTTTAATAAGGAAAACGAGGAATTAATTCCCGTCTTCTGTTCTTCCAAAAAATACACAGCAGAGAGTGTTTCCGCGTTGAATTCTTCTCCCCATTTGGAAACAGTATCTCGCAGATCGCATCTCGAGTAAGAATTTTGTGTCTCGTGCTTCCGAACGAGACCTTCCGATCTTCCAGGAGCTTCGGTGTGACACGCTCGTTTCCACGTGCAAGTGGAAGAACAAGTCGTTTCGCGAGGAACGCGACGTACGTTTGTCAGAGGGTTATTATCGACCCGGGGCGCACGTGCGCCGGAGAATCAACGACATTGACATCCACGTAACCTCACGAGCTGCACTACTATCGCCGCAAAAATTCTTACGTGAATCTGATCTCAACGATCGAAGAAAAAGGAAAAGAAAAGAAAAGAAAAACGTTTCAACAGGATTCGCGGAAGAAGAAAGAACGGGAGATCCAATTAGAAATTATGGAAAAGATCGATGTTAATCGCATAATCGTTAAGTTTAAATGATCGAATCTGTATTTTATTTAAATAATAAAAAGATTCTTCGTATTGAAACGATTCTCGGAGAATGAAAACACCGATTGACTTCTGGGAATAAGTTGGAAATTGAATGGCGAAAAAAGAAAGAAACAACGCGAATGTTAATTATTTGTTTTGCTGCTTTAAAAGACTTGCGAAGGGTTTGACGGAAAATATCAGAGAAGCATCCGAGCGTGAACGCATATTCTCGCCAACGGGTTACGTTTTAATCTTGCTTTGACCGAGTTCGAAACGAATCGTAATTTCCTATCATCGATGGTGAAATTGAATCGGCCAAGAGTTCAACAAGCTTCTCGAATTTCAACGTGATACCTCGTAAAAATTTCATTAACAGTAAATACAGTCCTCCTTCCGCCTATATCCGTATTCCACTTCGATCCCGTGTGCGGTGGAACAAAACCAAAGCGCGTTTGAGATGATCAATCGCGAGGATTTGTAGGATCGATGGGAAACGATCGTACAGGAAAAGACGGAAAACGGACGAAGGGAATGAAATAATAACCGAGGTTCTTCGGAGGGGGGAGGGGAAGGAATAAAATATAAATTAATATCGATGAAAGGAGTCGGATAAAGGGTGGCGCATGCTCCAACTTTTGCGTCGTATCGCGTGTAATTTTCATCGGTGATTAAATTCCTGTTCGCGAGCCTTTCGATTCGCCTCGCCAACAAATGCACGCTCCCGGCCCTTTTATCTTTCTCCTTTGACCCCTTCCGAGCGCGGATTCCACGCGCTAAGTTCCACGGGGAAATTCATACGCGCGTGTCACCGTCCCCGTCCACGCAGACATCGAATCGACTCGCCCTCGCTCCTCCCTCGCTCCTTCCTATATATTTTTTTCCCCTCCCATCCCGTTCCCAGCGAATCCCAGCTTGTATTTAATTAAAGCCTATCCCGCTGGCCAACGTCGATCGATTCTGATCGACGATAATTGATCCCGCCACGTCGTTGTTTCCAGTCCGACAGGAATAGTATACCGGACCCGTACTCGATCGATCCGTTTGCGTGTAATCGAACACGGAAATGAGCGTTTTATTGGGAGCACGTTCGGCCCGAGCTAATAAAAATTCCGCGCAGCTAAACCCTCCCCCCTCGATACAGACGGCGACATTTGGTTCGCGCGCCGCCTCGATACGCGCGTAAATAGCGTTTATTAATAAACCCCCTCCTCTCCCTCGATTCTCGCGTGGAAAACGATAGCATCGGATAATCGGTATGCAGCCACGCTCCAAACTCGTATCAAAGAAATTCTGCTCGTTTCAGTTTGGGAACAGTGCTCAGACTGCCGCGTTAACCCTCCAACTCGGATTCGCGCCAATTTTGGCACGGGGAATTCGCATCGGGTGAAGTTTCGTTGCAGTTTCAACGATCGTCTGGAAGAAAAGGGAACGGCGGTGGGAACGGAAACGAGAGCGGAATTAGTCGAGTCCAACTGCACGTTCGTTTCGGATCGGGTAAACAGATCGATGACGAAGAGAGTCGTTTCCGATCGTTTCCGGGGATATAAAGTTGAGACAGACGGATCGTCGATAAATCATCGATGCAACTTTTTCTTTCTCTTCTTTTCTTTTTCTTTTTCTTTTTTTGTTTTTTTCTCTTGCACGACCTATCGATCGTAGCGAACATTATTCCATCCAGCCATCGCGAATTTATGCCGTTCGGAATTTCCTGTCGTTACCCCGTTCGAGTATCGAAATTTCCTTTACGTCAAACGCTGCGAGCGTTACGTGGAACGCTTCTTATATTCGAGAATTGTTTGTTAAAGGAGTTTGTATCGAGAAGTAAATTACGGATGGGAAGAGAAACACGAAGGAATTCAATTTCCAATGCAAGCAGCAATGGTGAGATGCGAAAGAATCTTGGCGTAAAATTCGGTTTACGCGGAGATCGAATCGCGTTAAGTGATCGGCAAATAGAGGCACGATAAATTTCCAATTATATAATTAATTCCGCGAACTTCATCCCTTTCCTTCTCTTTTAAATTTCAAAGAAACTACGCGCAACGAGAAGTAGATCATTTTTATCAATAAAATATTATTCGTTTACGTAACGAAAATTCTATTTTATTTTCCTCTCGATCATTCTACTCCAACGATCCCCGATTCATCAAAACTCCAAGGTCCAAGGTTCGAAACCAGGTTATCTCGCAGAAGTCGGTAGACGCTTTACAAACCCTGCGCTCGAAAGGTTTAGTTCGCAGGTGGAACGGATCGTACGTGGGCGAATTTCGAAGCGAGGATGCCCAACTTCGAAATCGTATCGATATATATATATATATATTCTATATGTACATATATAGAATGGAAATACGGAAGTAGGAGGCAGAGATTGACGTGGAAGTGGGAGGGGGTGGATAGGAGAGCGTGTAGATTCGAGCTCGAATGCTATTTCGCCGCGACGCGAGGATCAGCGAGGAAAAGAGAAAGGATTTCCGGATCGTCGCGTTGCATACAGAGCGACCCATTTTATTTAGTCGATTTGAAATGTGGGTCGCGGTAAGGTTATACGTCGAAATCGTTGTTTCCTATCCCGATCCAGCATAGATCCTTTTGCGACGCGGCGGGTCCTCGGCCTGATATTTTGCGTTTTCATCCGAGAACTTAACTCGCCCATTTTAATCCACCAATTTTACGAATCTCCCTCTCCCTCTTCCCTCCCTCGTCCCTCGTTGATGATGCTCGCGGTTGAAAACGTTCCTCGCGAAAGAATGGAAAAGTAAAAATGCGTCCTTCGGTAATGAGGACGAAATATTCGAAACGGAGGGGAATTTTTTTGGGGGGACGATTTTCGTCTAATTTCTGCTATCCTGAGTTTTCGCGTTCCACATTTTCCAAAACAGTTGTACAATTTTAATGATTTCGTAATCCACGTATCGTGGATTCTATTCTCTCGAGATATCCGTGGCCGAGATTTGACGTACATATTTATCTCTCTTTCTCTCTCTCTCTCATTAGCCGCAGAAAAATTCGACGGGAGTAGCACTCGAGAGAAGAACACTAGAACAGAGATGATGCGAAGAGAAGATGCGAAGACCGAGCTTTCTTTAAAGCGCGTTTATCGTATCAATCTCAATGATCTTTCCAAGGGTAAACGGTATTAATAATTACATCGATAACGCAAATGGAAAATAAATGAATTCCACGTATCCTGTTTTATTCTCCGCGCTGTGTCTTCTCTCGGGATATCCGCGGTCGAGACCCGTCATACATATTTATCTGCCGTTCCGTGATTAGCCTCGGAAAAATTCGGCAGGGGTTGGCCATTCGAAATGAAAAGAAATCCGCAGAGCGGCGAAAGGAAGAAGGCAACGAGGCGAAGAAAAGAAGATAGAGGCGCGGAAGATCTCGAGCGAGAGGAATCGAGTTTGCATGACATTGGAACGGGAGTATGGTTGCACAACCCTTTGACTTCGGGTTGGTCCGATTCCGAGGGAGTCAGAGTCAATCTCTCCCCCGAATTGTTGGGGGAAAGTGAGCGAGGAAAATGGAGAAGGTGAAAAAAGGACGGAAAATGAAATAGGAGGAGGAAATAAGAACACACTCTGCCATAGGAACAAGCAAACCTATTTCCTGGCTGCTGCGTGCTCCAAGAACGAACAAAGTTGCCGCATTAGAATTTTAAATCGATCGCTCGTCGTTTCTCGGATAGAAAGCCGATCGTAGACAGTGGTATAGGCAGACGCTTAGTCAGGCAGATCGCTAAAGTGGCGATCGTGCGTAATAAAATGCTTCCCTATGGCGGTTTATATATTTTGATGAACGTTGTGTTCGAATACGATTCGAAATGGTAATAATATCCGTTTGAATGTTAATTTTACGTATCGCGTATGATGGCATCAGACGGAAGGAAGAGGAGAGAGACGATCGAAGAAGGTCGAGATCGCAAAGAGAGAAATTCACGATGAAAATGCCTCGCTATTTGGGGATAAAGGAGGCGTGTACACTTTCTCGCTCGCGAGTCGAAAACGTTTCGCTTTCGAATAGATAGAACGAATAAAGAGAGAGAGAGAGAGAGAGAGGGAAGGAGAGGCGAATGGGGGAGGAAAAAATGGAAGAAAGCGATGGCTGGATTAATCGATAGCAGCAGTCAATCACGCCACTGTAAATAGAAATCGTTGCGATTCGAAACAAACGACCGGTCGCTGGGAGCGGAATGCATTCCGCGCTATTGCACGCCACTCTGAAGCACAAAGAGTTTGTGCGTTTCACAGCGGAACTGAGTGAGGCATTCGCATGGCGACGATGCGCTGCCACGAATGCGCGCCAGTTTCCGTGGAAAGATCACCGGAACCTTTATTAACGCGCATCGATATCCCTCGTCCTCCGAATCGGCATCAGATTTCTCGTAAAATAGCGAGAAATCTGCGGGATCCGAGGATCGATATCTTCTTTGTGAAAAATCAACGAGACGCCAGGAATGCATCCTCGCTTCTTCCTCCATTCTCTCTCTCTCTCTCTCTCTGTCTCGAGGTAATACCTTTCCACGAGTAAACGCGGTTGGATATTTATTGCAATTATCCTGCTAATTGCCCGACGAGATCTCCTCGAGGTAAACTGCGCGAGATAAGGACGGTAGATTACATGGAAAGCATTAAATGTAACTCGGTCGAATGGGATTGTTTCACTCTTCTCTCGAGAGCGAGGGAGAGAAAAACAAAGGGGGGATTTGAAATTCGCTGTAAATTTAAATCCTCGTATGATCGATTCGTAAGATAATTTAACAAATCTCGTACGAAGATTGAAGAATAAAGGAGAGAGAGAGAGAGGGAGGAAAGAGATCGACGTCGGTTCAATTTTGTATTCTCAAGGTTTGACGCGAGCCGTTCCCCTCGTCGTACACTGGATACGATCCCTTGACACGCGAGGAACACGTGATTCGCAGGAGGAGGAAAGAGCGAGCGGAGGAGATGTTCGCCTTGGACGAAATCCAGCGAGGCGATACGAGGCGCGAGCGGATCGATGGCGGAATCGCGTCGCGTAGATTCGAAAAATCGCGAACGATGGGGCAGAGAAAGCTGAAATACGGGCGGAGAAGAGGAAACGGGCCGCTTCGCCCCGATACACACCCGTGACACGTGAAACTATCGGTCCTCCGATCGGCGAATTTCCGATCGATGGATCCGACGATTGTCGAACCGATACGCTTTCCCTACCAGCCTCGCGTCATATATACGCGCATGCATATGGCCGTGGAAATGGCAGAATTATAGAACGACGACGGTCCACGTGACCGGGATTATGTCGGTCGGATGAGCACAAAGAGATTTCAAATCAAATATGGGAGGCGCAGCCCGGCGGATCACGAATTCGTCTTAGCGATGCGTGTTTTCGCTGCTTCGCGGGGAAACATCATTTTCACGATCGAAGAAATGATTTTCTTTCAAAAGCGAAATTATATTCGTATATGGAGAACGTATATGGTGATGTATTTTCGGTACAAGGTTTATTCGTTTATATTTCGGCACGATCATGCCACGTAATCGTTTTATCGTCGACAAATAAACACGAATAATAATATCATCGATTCGTTCGCAGAAATAAAAATGATATCGTTGTTACTTGGAAAGGATGGATCGAGATACGTTTTCTTAAATTGGAGTGACCTAAGCCCGCGATTAGGGTTTCTCGAAATACGCTCGATCGTTTGATATTTCTTTACGACGGGCCGTGGGTCAGAAAATGCGCGAAACAAATATCTCAATTCTTCCAGACCGCTGAAGGAACGGTACGACGGCGGGAACTGGACGGCTAAAAAGCCGCTGGGAATCGTAAAAAATCGTCTCCCTCGAGGGGGGAGCGAAGAAAAGAGCAGGGCGCAAAGAGTAGAAAAAAAAAGAAAAAAGGAAAGAAAAAAAGGAAAAAAAATCCGCAAGAACGTTTACATTGGTATTCAATGGCCACGATTGAACTGTAGGTTTTCGGGTGGGCTAAAATGGAGAAGCGGGCAGGAATGGGAAAACTCATCAAAGCCAAATCCAGGATTCTGCTCGAGAACCGTAGAACCCGCGAATCCCTTGAAAAAATACGGATATATTTTATATCACTTTCCATCCTGCCATTTGACCTCTCCTCCGACCATTTATTCCCCCTTTTTTGCCGATGCACGCACTTCTTTTTATAATGTCCTCATATTTTCTTTATTCCTTTCTTTCTCTCCTCTTTCTTTTTTTTACAACACGAACGAATAGGAGAATTGTAAAAACGCGAATCGTAAAATTCGTGAAAACAGGTATAATTAAAAAGATACGCGTACGTGTACAATTTCGGTTATTATCGGAAATAAACGGGAGGATTGAGAAAAGATACGCGCGAAAGGAGAAACGAATCGAGGCACGATCGTGGGAAGAGGATTATGAGAACGTTTACACGGACAGAAACGTTTAATTTCAGTCGAACATGGAACCCGGTACGCTCTCTTTTCCTGGATGAACGAGGATATAACCAGGAAGCGGGAGATAAATAGTTAAAGGGTTTTCGACGCCGTAAAAGCGAACGTCGGAATCGACGAATGATGTTATTTTTAAAGGGTCCCTAAAGAGCGCGTGGAAAATGGTGGAGAGCATGGAAAGGCTAATAAAGACCTTTCATCTCGAAAAACGTATTATCCAAAATGTCCTGCGGAAAATCGATATCAACCGTTCATTTGCAAATTCATCCTGTCAATTACCAAACCCATCGATTGCCCATTTCGAAAATATTTTCCTCCCGTTAATCGAAACGCTATATATATATATATATATTCACTATCGATTGTTTCAAATCGACAGTACTGTTTTCTCTTTTCTTTCTTTCTTTTTTTTTTTTTATTATTACAATACCAGCTCCACACGATGGATCAACGATTATACCATATTGGAATTCGATCGATCCTTTGAACGTAGACAACGTAGAGAAGACACAATCAGGGATGTACGATCATAACACTCAAGAATTTTGTACCGGAATTTCAATTAGCTTTGTCCACTTCTCTCAACTCTGCCTTTCTCTCTCCCTCTTTCTCTCTCTGTTTCTCGTTGCTCCAGCTCCGTGACACCGATTCACAGAGAACAACCTGACCTCGTACTACTCTCTTTCTAATTTTCATCCATTCGCCAAGTCTCGTCCAACATTTTCGCCGCACAATTCGTAACGCGCTCAGAAATTGTTCCCTTCTTTCCTAACGACTGCGCCGTTTACAAATACTCGTCAAGATTTTCTTTCGTTCTCTCTCTCTCTCTCCTCCTCTCCAGTAGAACAGCTCAAGGTAAAGTAGCCCATCGAAAAAGGGAAGGAGGAGGGGAAAAAGAAAAAGAAAAAAAAAGACGCAGCAACGTTTTCGACCTCGCGGATCATTTCAACCAAAACGTTTCCTCGCAATTGCGCTAATGACAACGCTCCGGCGCTTCTCTAAAAGAACAAAGCTATAGTTCTCTTCAATAGAGAGAGAGAGGGAGAGAGAGAGAGAGAGAAGAGAAGAAGGGGACGAAAAAAGCTAGGGAAAGGATGGAGGAAGAAGGGAACAAATCGTTGACAACCGGCTACCGACACCTTTATTATTACGGCCTCACCATAGCCCCGTTAGCCACGTAACGGAGGAAGGGTGCAGAGGAGGGTGGGCGCCACGTCCAACTCAGTTTTCCTACGTACTTCGTTACGTATTCATAAATGGGACGCAGCCGGAATATAGGCGGACGGATAGAACACGCGGAATTCGTAATGTCGATTCCCGCGTCGGCTCTCCTCCTCTTGTTCCGTTATCCGCCACGACCCTTTCGTCATCTTGCCTCTCCCCCTCCGGCCCTTTTTAACCCTCCCCCCTCCAACATCCGGCGCGCGCGATTTCGCCGCGATTACGTGAGCGCAACGTCACCACGTTCGAAAGGAGGACGCTGATGATGGTGGTTAGGGGGCAGCGATGGGACTGATCCGATCCTCGAGCACGAGAGAGATGATTTCGGAAGCAGATGTGCAATTTTTTTCTTTTCTTTTTTATACCATGAGAAATTTAGAGTCGCGTTATATATATTTTTGAACGAATTTTCGAAAGATATTTTCAAGTGTACGATTTTTCTTCTCTTCGAAATTTTTATTACCGGGGGAAAAAAAGTTTCTTTTTCTTTTCCTTTTTTACGACATTCGGTGAAAGGACTCTGACTTTTAATACGTCAAAGTTAAAAAAAAAGTGACTTGAGTAGAGGTGTACGGGGAAATAACTGGACATGTCCAACTTTGAAACTAGTCTCGTGTAAAAGTTAGGAAATATGACAACCTCTTCTTCCGTAGTTTTTAATTATTAACGTCATCTCTCGTTTGAATCCATCGCTACAAGCTCCCGTATAGAGAGTACAGAGAAGGCAGGCGGTTTGTTAGGCGAAACGTTTGCAGCTGCCGTATAATTCCTATATTATCTTGTACCTCGTGCTCTAAATATCGATATGCGTGACATACCTCCCGCGACACACGTGCCCCCAATGCTCCACGCACTTTACGTACCTTCGCGCCTTCGAAGTGTCCATCGAAATTGAATATCACCATCCGCACGATTGGTTTCCCACCACCGATTGGTTTCGTTCTCAGGCAACTATTCCTCATCCAACTCTGATTCAAAATTAAAATTCATCGAATCAAACGTACAACGTTGATTACGATCTTCCGCAATTTCCAGAATTTCCAGACAGGGATAAGATATCGTAAACGCGTATCGATGAGATTGAATCATTCAGAGTTCGAGATTTCTTCCCTTCTTCTCTTCACCTGGATCGCGGTTTAATTCCTTAATTTCGGACCCGTCCGCGAGAAAAAATATCGATTTCCACGAAAGCTCCACACGATTATGCACGGTAAATCTTGCCACGATGTTCGAGTGTACGCACGCGTGTCGGACAGGTAAGAACACGTGTGAACCGCGTAACACAGTGGCGATCGATCGATCGATCGGTGACGTATGGCCGAGAAGTTAATCAAATCGTTTTCACCGATTTATCAACGCGACACGGGACGCGCTACGGCCCTCTCCCTTTCCATCGTTCGTCCATGGATCGAGGTCGCGCGTTACACAATACCGTGGCACAATATGAGATACAGAGGGGGAGGTGGAAGGAAAGCGGAACGATCGGGAGTAATTACTTTTCGAACGCGGCATCTCGATTCATCGACGCCGTTGGAAATTCGACGCCCATCTAGGAGCCGGTTCCCATTGTGTCGTTAACGCGTGGCTGCCGCTGCTTCTGCTCCCCGTTGAAACAACGGGGGTTCGTTCACCTCCCTCATTTAGGGATGCTCGTGAATTCGCGCGAAGATCTATACGATCACATTCGCGTGTAAGCGTAGCGCTTTAACGATGCGTAGGGGATAGAAATGTAGAAGGAATCGAAGTTTCGAATCTCGAAAGGAACCTATTTTTCCCTGGATCGATGCAAGAGACGATTATATCTTTTCGGCTGGATATTTGGGGAGGGTGGTGGCAGATTGGACCGATGATCGGGTCGGGTGAGCCGATAGGGGATGCAAATTATGGACGGGTCGGAATATTATTCTTTAATATCGAATTGAGGATATTGAATCGAGGCGATGCGGCCAACCATGCGGACCATGAAAACGATGAAAAATTGGCCGGCCGCGTTAAGCGTGCAACCATCCAGTAGAAGGCATATTCTAGCCGGGCCACGTGAAGAGGTCGGGATTAAACCGCGAGTGGGTTTTATATCGTTGCTAATTCAGTTAATGCAGCGTCGTTATCATGCCCGCGAGACGCGATACAAGGGCCATCGCCACCAGCTACCGGTGTGTATAATCGAACACGGACGTTGCAACGATGGCGCAACGTGTGCATCCGTTACGGGAAGGTCTGATAAGAAAAGGGGAAAAGTTGGCGCCTTTTCGGTGGCCAATTACGGCCACGCGAGCGAGAAGGCTCCAGCTTTAATAGCCGCGATTCAAACACTTTGGGATTCGAGATGAGATGCGCTTTAAAGATTCGCGCGTACGTTAACAACAACGTTGAAACGAGGCTAGAATCGATAGATAAGAAAGAGCGGAAATTCGTAGCTCCGAAGGAAGATTAATTTTCCACGTGTACCTGAAAAAAGAAAAAAGAAAAGCACGCGAGGAAAGAAAACGGAATCTAAGTAACGATCTTTCTATCTTTTCCAACGTTCGATTCGTTTCGTGATCCGCGACGAAATTATATATATATATATATATAAAACAAGGGGAGTTTCGTTCCCAAGGATGAAATTGTCGTTTGCGCGAAATTTTGATTCGACGATGGAGCAAAGCTCTCGCCAACGTCATATCTCCTGTTCCTCACGTGCGTTCGAAGGGTCGCAAACCTCTCAGGAGCGACACTCGAACGAGAAAGTTGGCGAAAGAAACATCTTTCGTTCCCGATGGAACACGTTTCGGATATTATGTCCGAGGTATGGACGTAATGAAGTATCGACGAAACCTACGACGCCGGAAGAATTGGCCGCAAGAAAGAGAGGAGTCGTAGGGGAGGAGCCGTGTCCAGCAGCGGCAGCAGGCTGGTGAACGTGAACCGAATCATATTTCTTCGACAAACTTTTTTCACCGGAATTTACCGTGGACAAATGCCGGGCTGGACTTTCGAACGGAAGAAGTGGCTGGTGGTGGAATCACGGCTAGGAACGGAAAACCACCACCGTTGCGCCAGATGTTAGTAGCCGGCCTAACCTTCCAGAACAGCGTTTCTCAAACTTTCCCGTATCGCGGATCTTCCGGTTACACGCGCTTCATGCGATTGCACCCCCTACATTCGGTCAGCCAATTTCGAAATAACTACGACGAGATAACTTTACCGGTTAAAAGGATTCGAAAGGGTTGGACAGGAAGGAAAATTTTTCTCTTCGCCTATTCCTTACCTTCTCGCCAACCGACGATGAGAAACACTGAACTCGTCTCGTGGACGAAGAAAGAGAAGAGAAGGAGAGACTCGAAGACGCGTGGCGGTCGAAATTCGGGCGCATCTGTAAAAAAGATGTAAAGTGAGCGAATAGAAGGCCATAGAAGCCCGTTACACCGAGAAGATTGGATCGTAGGAAAATATTATCGTTGCCCGCATGCTCGAAATCACGATTCCTTTCGGTCCCCGATGCTCGAAACTTCGCTGCAATTTCGAGAGGACGTAAGGATATCGGGTATAATCGGCCCAAGGGGAATGTAAATAGATCCGAAATGTCGATTCGATCCTGATCCCGGTTAAGTGAATGATTCAACGGTTTGTCCATTTGGGACATTCGCGAACCGTCGTCCATCAGACCCGGTTATATCCTCTAATTAGTATCGAATCTTGGATCTCCAATTCAGATGCATCCGTTCTCCGTCCAAAGATAAAAATCGAACGTACCTGCCGTTATAACAGCAACGGTATCGTACGATTATTTACGATTATGATAATACACGTTACACGATGGAAATACAGGGGAGAACGTATTCGTTAATTAATCTAATGGGTTATAACGTTAAATCACGCGATATATTCGACCGTTTCGAATATGAAAAGCTAAATCACGTAAACTCGATGCGCATCAATACGGTTATCAACAGCTCGTGGAGCGTTATCTAGATTCTTTTATTCTACGGACTACTCTCTCGGTACAATAGCTGTCAAGAGCAGATTATAGGCCATTGTAGTAGCGACCGTTCAAAATCCATTGAGAGAACAACACGGACCCATGGTAGAAGTAATCAACTTTAGTAGGAGACTTATCAGCGCCACTTCAACGCTCTGTTGAGTTAATGACGGCCGAACAAGCCCCTGGCCAACAACTTCGCCAACAACGAACTGTGAAAATGAACGCTCGCGCGTGCCACGAGCGAATCGTCACGAGTTACACCGCGAGTCCCTCTCTCTCCTCGTCGCGCCATCCTCTTGAAAACTTGGACCATCGAAATCTCGATTAATCCGCGACACTTCAATCCCGCCGAGTTTAAATTACACGCGAGCGTACGTTCGGGCAAGCCGCAAAAGTCGGGCTCCACCAACGGCAAATTAGGTTCATTCGCGGCGATCCCTGTCATCGTATCTGTCAAACGCACCACGTAGACTGTATTCGTTCGTGACGCACGGGTCAACCGTGAAACTGAATTTATTCCTTCCCTCGTGTTAATACAGTGGCGTCATTAAAACGAAATTAATTGCCCCCTTCGTATATAGATACCGATAGAAATCTTTTACGAACCGAGTGATATCCCTAATAATTTACTTTCGTGTGGCGTGGATACGCAGCGGGCGCAATATACGACGCGGCTATTAATCTTGGGCCGAAGAAAAACGCAACGGCGGATAAATCTTCGTTTCGACGTGTCACGATACAATGACCGCGTGAAAAGTCGAATCCGACCAACTCGACGATTTGTTTCGAATCCGTTCGCGAATCGATCGTGGCGAAAATACGCGTGAATCTCCTCGAGGAATCATCGATGGGGAGGGGGGATGTGGAAACGAACATCGTATCGCGAGCAATCTGGTAATCCATTCTATAGATTTCTATTCCATGGACCGTTCTTTCGAAGAGAGGGAGTGGTAGAGTAGAATAGAACGGTTCTTAGTCAAACAAGTGGAGTAAACTCTGGGCAAACAGCAGTGGAATAAGGCTCGCTATGATCGGGCGAGTCGAATATCATGGCGCAACTCAAACAAGTAGAATAACACTATCCGTTGGTCAGGCGTGCGAATACCAACCATTATTTTTTATTGCTTGATTCTATGAAAGTTTCGCGTTCGTTTCCCATCCCGCCCCGCGTCCAATCTTCTACCATAGACGGCCCTTTATAACGGTAACAACCCATCGTGAACTGACCTGCAACTCTTTGCCCGCGAATCCGGTTGACCGCGTGCACGCTTGGCATTTGTCATCCGAGATTCCTTTGTTCTGCCGCCAAACAAACGGCCCCCTTCTCCCCGCAACACCTCGCTCCATCCCCCCCGATTCCACGTACCAATTCAACCACTCCGTACTTCTCTACACCTCCTGTCCTCCTCTTTCTCTTCGTTTCGAATCGAGTTGGCCCGTTGTTAACCTAGGAAAATCGATACGATCGGGCTAATTTTTTCCAATTAACACCGATTCCCTTCCAATTTTTCGAATCCTTCGAATCGTTGCGAATCCGGGAGGGAGGCGGCCAATGATCCCCGTCGAGGATTTCATGAGCGGATTTCGCGGACGCGTGGTTGACGCGTGGCAAACACGGCTGTCGATAATTTGTGCGCGTTCGCGCGGTACAAATGTCACCGGCTGAAACGGACCAATAACCCCGGACCGTTTGGGGTGTAACGGAGTCGATCAAACGTCGCCCATTGGCCGACTTGGTTCCCTTCCCTGCTCCAAGTGATTCCATCTCCGTCACGTAGCGTTGGATGGTTATCGCGCGACGAACAAACCCGGAAGGGTGCACGGTGTCACCACCCTCTCCCGAGGACAATCCGAGCCGGTCAACACTTGACCTAATCCGAACCCGAGTTAGCACGGATTCCCGGCTTCCTTGAGATTCGCGTGCCCGGCCGAGGTTCCGCAAATCGATATTCGATCGACCTTAATGGAGTATGCTGATTGGCGGGCACACGCCTGGAACGTGGCTAAACGTTGCCTTACCCCTGTGATTGTATCGTCACTCGGCGAATGTAATTATGCGATCGGTATACGTCTCAAGTGGGTGTAGTTAATCGATTGGTGGATGCCGCTTAAACGGGAATAAAATAATAACGCAGCATTTGTCGCGTCCTATAATAAATATTCCTATAATAAATATCCAAAGTTTTGATGAAAGGGAAAGATTCGAAGGGACGAAGTTGACCAACTTCGTTCTTTTCTCTCTCTCTCTCTCTCTCTCTCTTTGCGAATAAGAAGTTGCGCATAAGAAAAATCTCAACGTATTAATTAAATATTCTACTTTCCTCATTAACGCAAGTTTGATTACCATCCTGTCTCGGAAGGGGGAAAAAGTTGGCTCATCACGCGCGATACAACCGACATAATAATTGGTCGAAGCGAAACGAAGAGGAAATCCGCAGACATCGAGGGGGGGCTCCGTAAAAGTAACCTCGGTTGGATGCTGCCTTAATTTCTTTCGCCGTCCTCCTTCCTTCGCCCGGTATCAGTTCAGGGCTGTGCCGACACCCTGTACTCCCTTTTTAACCAACTGGCTGGCCAACTTCGTCTTCCCTTTCATCTTGCACCAAGTTAATTACATTTTTATGAAGCTTCATCTTTCTTTCCTAACGATTTCTCTTCGTAACAGGCTTTACATTTCACTTTGGGCAAACAGTTAACCATTCTCTTCTTTCGCTTCCTCCGCCAAACATTTACCTTTTCCCATTTTTTTTTCTTTCCTTTTTCTTCTCTCTTTTCTATTTTCCTTCTCTCTTTCTCTCTCTCTCTTTTTTTCAAGTTGCACAGGTTCGACAACGTCGTCGTTTACAAACCCCGTTTCACTTTCTTTCGCGCTACATCTTCCTCCCCCCTTCCAAGGAATCTGTTTATCGAAAGTTCTTTCATTTCGTTCCCTCCCCTCCCTCTTTTTCTCGCCTCTCGTCACAGTCGATACGGCGTCCGATCGATTAGTTCTGACGTCGTTCCGTTGTTGTATCGTTCCACCATCGGAATGGTATTCTCGACAACGCGACAGGGGAAAGAGAAAGAAGATAGCGCGAGAGAATGGACGAGACGTATATACAGGCGGGGATGGTATAGGGATGGTTCCGAGGTAAATGAGAATGACTTTATTGTCCTGGTTTCGAGGCACCGTTCCGCCACGCTATCCGATCGCAAAGAGGCGGCAGACGCTGGGAGGAGAGAATGGCGATACCGCGCGATCTACAAAAGTCAGTACGATACAAAGGGTTAGGGAAAAGAGTGGAAAAAGAGCGGAAAATTTTATGTATTCTCGAAACTCGATCCGGCGTGGCGGATTTTTCAAAGAAAATTTTTCGAATATAATGCCGCGTTTGAATGGATCTTCATCGGTTCGCGAGTAGAATAGATCCGTATCTGAACAGACGAATGGAAATATAACGGAATATATACATGTATATATATATAGATCCATCTACGAGCGATCGTGGAATGATGGCACGGGCAAACCCTCCATTCTTTCCAAATAAGGGACGATCGATTCCGTTCTCGACGATATCGTTAATAAATATTTATCCATTATCCAGGTTTGTTGCCCCTTTTCATCGCGGTACAGTTTAAACAGGTCCAAGTGGAAGATGAAAACGTCGTTGAATTACATTAAGGAAATCCGTCTAATCGTATAAATCTTGGCGGAACGTTGCTCGACTAACGAGTAACCCGATATCCGTTCTGGGATCTAGTGTCTGGTCTCGTCGTTAGATCCATGATTCAATAAGGAGTACTCCGCCGACCTTATCCCCTCCCCGCCCCACTCGGGGACACCTCCACTCCAGGCCAACTTTGTTTAAGTCCCACAGGGTCGTCCACGATAACCTTCGTCGGGATAAGATACTTCCATCGAATAAGTATTTCACCCACGACCAGACGATAAGGGCTAACTCTCTCCATCCTTTCTCTCTCTCGCTTCTTCCCTAAACCCTGCAAATAAATCTCATTAATCCAACCTTATCACCAAGGAATCGCCAATCTCGATCATCGTCCCGCTAATTTCGATATTCTCGCCGATTATTCGAAAGAATTTTAAAAGGAGGATACCTCTCGACGAGAAGGGAGGGGCCAGAATCTTTTCCACCACACGCGCCTCCTCGACTCGAGCGTTCAATTTTCCAGAATTTGCCGCGGATACGATTTATCCGGGTTCGTTGCTCTGGCCCATTACCATTGTTTCATTTTCTCATTAAGCCAGCTGGGTAGAGGAAAGGGGAGGGATTGATTAATTTACGGCGTCTCCGGCCTCCATTTCGCGATCGGTCACGTGCTACTCTCCGCGCCGAGAAACAATACAATTCGGGGAGCAAGGATCGGGAGATAAAAAGGGAACGCGAAGAAATGGGAGAAAGAAAAATTGGAAGCGGGGGAAAGGAAGAACAGAAGTGGGAGAACCGTTTTGGAGGGGAAGAGCGGAGAGGAAAGGAGCGTGAAGCGAAGGGAGGAGGACGAAGGGGGAGGAGAAAGAATAGAGTGGCAGCGGTGGACGTACGTTTCCCGAGTGTCATCGGGGCGGCAGAGATTTAAATTGTGCCGGCAACAAAATGGAAATGAGGGTTGTAGAATGGAGAATGGAAGGCGGTATAAAATAGAAAGAGAGAGAGAGGGAGGGAAGAAGGCGCGCGCGGAGAGCCCGCAGGATTCGCCTCCGTGGCGAATAATAGCCGGCGGATGCGGCTGTTGTTCCATTTTTGAGCTTGCACCCGTTCGTCTGTGGCCCCTTGTTTACGCGGCCGTTCGTCTTTCTCCGTCGACGACGAAGCGTGGGGAAAAAGGGGAGCGCGGAGGCGAGAACGAGAGGGAGGGAGAGACGGACGTGAGCGGCATACGTGCGCCACTACCGGTCAGGGCTACCTCTGCGAGACCGGTTGGCGACGCGCGCGACGTGCGACCGACGAGACCGGATATGCTGTGCACGTGCGCAAATTTCAAGGGAATATGTTTCAACCCGGTTGATGAATATTCACGTAAATAAGACGGCCGTTTCTAACTCGAGTCAGGTTAATGTAAATCCGGTGGAGGTGTGAAAACCGCGTACGGGGAATATGTATGGGCTTAAGGGGATACTTTAGACGGAAGGATTAAAAGTTATCGACGTCGATGCGCTTGCCTCTGTTTCCGGTTTGTTGCTCGGTTAATCGAGAAATTCGGTTCAATCCGTTCTCTCGTCGACTAGCAGTCGAGCATTACTGGGGATGATTCGAGACGTTTGAACGTGTCGAAAGAAACGAAAGATGACTTATCGATGGGGGGAAAAGACAACGATTGGGAATCAATTTCTGTCATTATATTTTTTTTCTTTTCCTCTGGCGAGTTTCTGATGGCAGCCGATGAATCGGGACTCGATAAAATGTAAAAGTGGTTCAATCGACCGATAGGCCGCAGGTTCGGTCGTGAATCCGTTCAGAAATAGATTTAAAAAATAATACTAGGGGAGGAGGGAGGAGGAGGGAACGATCGGGCCGTAGAACGGATATATCGTTTGTTTTCCCAAGTGGAGTATCCAGGGACGCTGCAGCCGACGCTTGAAGGAGATATAAAGATCCCGGCCAGCATAGAATTCGCGATTTCCTTCCGCACAGATGGTACGAAATGATCCTTTTCACTCCGTATTATATACTGCGCCCACTCCATACGTTCCTCCCCCCTCCTTCCCCTTTCTCTCTCTCTCGCCCCTTGAGAAACGTAGACAGGGCATATTTTGTTGTCGAACTACACGTAGCCACGTATCTTCTCTCCACCTGCAATTTTTCGACGAGTTATTAAAAGGGATCGAGAAGGAGAGGCGAGAATTTTCAAACGTGTGAGACGAAATTAATGAAAAATGATTGGATAAAAGGAAATTTTATAAAGAAGATCAAATATAGAGAGGTTCTATATAAGAATCGAAGGAAAGTTGAAGATGAGGGAAACACCCTTGCAATTCTCCGTATCTTTCTTTTTTTGGTCCGTGATCAGGCAGGGATCTACGTTAGCTATCGAACCTTGCCGTCATTTTTGCTGTCGAACTCGAAAAATTACCACCAGAGGACACGAAAAATCAACGCGAATTCTAAGGGTTGAAAATCTTTCCCATAAAATAAAAAAATATACATGCATAACGCTCCATCGTACATCTTTGATCTATTGTTGAAAATTCCTCAAATTGGATCCTGATAGCAATCAAATCTTTGCTACAAAACTTGACAAACGTTCCAAGCAATGTTCCAGCGATAATCGGATCGAAGAATCGCGTCGCACTATGTGTCGATGAATTTTTCATCGTGAGATCAACATCTTGGAAACGATGAAGGATTTTGCATAATTACAGTGGCCGATAATCGGGCTTTCCATCATGGTACGTTTACTTCAACGGACGAGCAATCTGCTTCCATCTTCCACTTGGACATCACTTCCGATTCCCCCAAGATTCGTGTACAAAAGTAAATGCCCTCTTCGACGTTCTCCGGGCCGCTTAGTTAGCCAGAGAGTCTAGCTTATGGATGGAGGATGCTCGCAATTCCGTCGTTCTGGACTCTGAAACCCTGCCAACCCCTCCTACTCTCGCAAATAGCCTTTTGTCCGACCGCAGCATTAATGCTCGGGGATTTTGAAATGTAATACGTAGGAAATCGGTGTGCCGATGATACCTCGTCGCCCCTTCTCGTTTATTAAACACTCCTCGAGATTCTAAGACGAAGTATCGAAACCGTGATATCGTACTCGTGAGAAGAATTACAGTTTGATTTCCGTGAAAGTTTGATCGATAAGAAAGATCGAAAAATAATTATTTGTTAAGATTCCTCGGAGGGGAAAAGTTTCGAGAGGGGTGAAATCTTTGGAGCAACGAAAGAAATTAGTCCTCGAATAAAAAACCGAGAAACGGCGCTCGTTATTTCGTAATTTCGTAGAGTATAATTTCGCGAATAACTTTATAATAATCAAATACGTCTCTTCTCTGGAATCCCTGGAGATTTCACGCTGCTGCAATTTTAATTTCTACCACGCGGATCCAGATTCCTCTACGATGGTATGATTACATTCTTTGAAGATCATCTTCGCAAACATCGAATACAAACTCGTAATAATAGTCTCCTTCTTCTTTCGCAACATTATCAATTGTTATCAAGGAGGAATGGGGCAAGGAGCAGGACGAGATATAGAAAGCTTGGTTTCCCTTATCATGCACTGACCGTAATCTTCCGTGAGGCGAACGCGCGTATACGTGTGCACATTGCCGCGCACGAGCGAAACCAGGAGGTTTGTATTAGTGTTACGACCTGTTGGGACAATGGTACAGGCGATAAATTAACAAATGAATTAAAAGCGTCGGGATAGAAGCTGAACAATTGCGGTTTCGATCCCATTCGTTGGTCACGTACGTTGCAACGGGTTTTAGCCAACGGGTTTTGTTGTTTCTTTTATCAATTATCTTCGAGCGAGGCCGGGGCATATTGCGAAAGGGAAGGAAATACAGAGAAAGGAAAGATTCGATAGTTTGGATAAATTATCGATCTCGATGCAATAAACGATCTTCGAGATTTTCGA
The DNA here is from genome assembly GCF_029169275.1 of Apis cerana. Lineage (NCBI taxonomy): Eukaryota > Metazoa > Arthropoda > Insecta > Hymenoptera > Apidae > Apis > Apis cerana. Next base: position 5,111,156 of record NC_083864.1, on the reverse strand, counting down.
TTTCTCCAAACTTCCTTCGCATCGATCCATTATCGAGTTTCTCAAAGCGCCGGTCTTTGACTATTAACGAGCGATCGAGGGATGATACACGAAATTGGATATCCATTAACGGAATAACCAACGACACCAAGATCGAAATCACGAACAGCATCCAAAGTTTATCTTCGCTCTCCATCCGTTTTCTTTCCGACTTCTCCTCCAAGAAATGAAGTGGAATTAATGAAATTCGTTTCTCGGACGATCGACGCTGAAAATACGGAATGCAAGATGGAAGAAAAAAGAAGAAGAAGAAAAGATAAATCACCGGTTATTATTATCGAGGGAAAGAAACTCGGGGAGTAGAATTAGCAAATTAATTAAAAGTATTTGATCAAGGAATCCAAACAATCGGAATCCAAGTTTTTCGGTCACGTAACCGGCTCGCATTCGCCTTTTCCCCTTCTCCATCAGCTTCTTCCGCAATCCAGACCGTCCCATCCCCTCTGCACCACCACCCTTTTCGCCAACGTTTCGCCAAGGTGGAGGCAGATGCGCTAAATAGCCCGCAGGGGAAACCAAAATGCTCGCCTCCGTCGCCATGAATGTAGCTCGAGGGTGCATTTTATGGGGCAACGTTCGCCCGCCCGATCTTTCTCTCTGCGAGTCGACTATCCCCCAAAACTTCCAAGATCGATCATCCCTCTCTCGTTTACGAGGCGGAGATCGCGGTTTAAATTGCTCAAATCCCGCTACCTTACGAGGCCGCCCACTCTTTTATCTCGCCGCTCTCTCTCTCTCTCTCTCTCTCTCTCTCTCTCTCTCTCTCTCTGCGGGAATTTAATCATTTACGGGGGTTGTTTACCAGGATAGTAATTCGTAGCAACTATTTCTCATCTGTGCCCCGCCTTACGGCGCAGCCTTCATATTCGGCTCATAAAGGAGATTAAGCTTTTTAATCGTGTATGATTTCTCTGCTTCTTCTCGCTTGCATTCCCGGCTTAAAATTTCGTTTCTCCAATGAAATTCCGCTTGAATGCGCGCCGCTGCTATGCGGTATGCGCACAATTGTGTTACTTTGAAAGTAAACAGGCTCCTTTAAAACGTGCGGTCCCTTTGGTCCGCGAGAACAAAATTCACCGCTTCGGAAAAGCGGACGATTAAAATTCCCTCTCTCGGTAAATGTTCTCGAATCAACCGGGGTTGGGATGCTTCATGATGATGATGATGATAATCGCCGAGAACCTTGGACCAATCAAGAGGTTGTATCAATTATTATATTAATCTTCGTATTGGTAAATTTCCTGCAATTAGTATTCCAAATATCTTCCAAGGAATTGCCAATTTTAAAGCTCGTTACTCTCGTAAATCTCGAACATCCCAAATGTGTGCCACGTGTACGCCAAATAAACTCGAGTCGATTGTCGCCACGTGCGGTGTACTCTTTGACATGGCGCGATCACGTTGAATTTATAATATATAATAATTCAATAGAATTTATTGAATGAATCTGCTCCCTTCCAAAAATAGAATTCCGTTCCATCGATCGTTAATAGAGATATTAATTTTCGAACAAATTGTAAAAGAATGGAACGAGTCGAAATGAGTTAAGAGACACGGGTAGGAATTCTTTTGCTCAATTTACGAGACGAATTTTCTTTTTCAACGCGCGATAACCAGTCTCGAGGACAATTAAACAATTCTTAATTATTCGATGAAGATAACACCGCAACACAAGCTTGTTGTACCCTCTCCTTGTTATTTGCGAAAGGATAATACACGAGACTCGTTCTTTAACGGGAGAGTTAACGAGATCTTCGCGTTCTACGGGGCAAAAGGGGAGAAAAGGGGAGAAGATAAAAAGAAAGGAGGAAAAAGGGAAAAGGAGAAAGGAGAGGAGAAAAAAAGGTGACGCTAGGAAAGGTGGGTGAAAAATATTGTTTCGTGGACAGTTCCCTGTTGTCTCGCGACGGTAGACGGTAAAAAAGCGACGATAAGGCGAGGGAACTCTCTTATCCGACTCGATACAGCTCCCGCTTGTAATACACCGGTATTCGCTATGTTTAAAGGATCTCTTTTTCCTCTCTCCCCCCTCTCTCCATCGTGAAAAGCTAAGTAAATTTCTTCGCAACTTCGAGAGTCGAACGTTCCTGTAATGCAAAATAAGTATAGAGAAAGATGGAGATGAGAAGGAGAGAGCGATTGGACGAGGATGGAACGGTGTTAACGGAGGAAACGAATTAATTAATTGAATCTATAAATACCTGGTTGAAGGAACAAACTGCAAGAGAGCGGTGCTCGAGAGCGGTTATGTTAGGTCCGAGTTAAGTCGAGCAAGCTCTAAGACGGGATTAGATCGGGATTACCTAATATTATTTGATCTTCTCCCACGATGTAATCGCTGTTTCCACGATGAATTAATATAACCTGGAAACGAGACAAAAGAAACGTAAACGTGAAATTCTTCCAAGTTATTCCATCGATTTTACGGAGATGGAGAAGGATATAATTCGTGCGCGTATACGTGTATATAAGGAGGAAAGATATATCAAAGATTAAAAGATATAATATTTACGTCCGAAGGAAAATTCTTTGGAACGACGAGAGTTTTCCAAGTTGAGAAACAACTATCAAACAAACTCGTAAAAATCAATGTCCATTTACGGACGTACCGCGGAAAGACGGGAGAGAGAACGGGAGAGAAATCGCGGCCGATCTTTCGAGAGAGCAAAGGTGACCAATTTCATCGTAACTTTTTCCTCCCCGTTGAGGCGAGGTAGGTTCGTCTCACCTCAGGAAAAATACGGGAAACTCGTGATAGCGGTGAAAAAACGTGGTAGAGGTTGGACAGGGCAGACCTCCCCGGTGTACAAACCAACCAAAGTCAAAGTTTTCGAGTTGCATTAAAACGAGGGAGGGGAGAGGAGGAGAGGAAGGAAGATGAAATTCGCGAGCAGAGGGCGGGGCAAGAAGCGAGCGGGGGCGAGACGTATAATTTATGCGATCATAGATGTAATCGCATTTGAATATTCACAACTATGCGCGTCGCCAGAGCTGGTAACTTTATAATTACCAAGTAAATTACCTTTCCTCCGCGCCTTCCGACCCTTCTTCCTCCTTCCACTGTTTCCAACCTCCACCCCTTTTCGGATGGTCGTCGCCACGTACGGCGAACAACCAACCGGCCCACCACCCCCTCTTCTCCTCAGGGCCAAGTGGAGAGGGAATTTATTGAAAATTAAGTCCGATTTTATCGCGCGGAAACTTTCCAATTTTCTACGGTTACTTTCGCGTTCTATTTCGAGCGGGCAAGCCTGTTTAATAAATATCACTACCTGATTATGCCCCTCCAACGAGACGAGGGGATGATCGAACTTATTAACGAACGATAACGAAATACGCGAGAAAAATAATTGAGAGATTTCTTTTCTTTTCCTTTTTTCTTTTCCTTTTTCTTTAACTTTAAGGAGAAGAAAGAGAAAAAAGGGACGGGAAATGATAACAGACAAACAGACAATTTCGATTATTTCGATCTAGTAGCGAATCCATATAATCACGGTCGATACGACTAATGAACGTGATTTAAACGACAATAATGGGAATGCAATACGCGCACAGGCGTAGAAATGGAGGTACGTAATGTACGTGGCGCCTTAATAGAATACAAACTTCCGTTAACTATTGCGACTGGAATTATCTGAAAACTGTCAGCGAGTGACAACGAACACGGTTACCCGTTAACAGGAAAGTAATGCACGTTTCGAGGCCATAAACGATTGCCTCGAAATAGTTGGAACTCGTCGGCGCGGAGCAAAATAGGAAAGTCTCTGGGCTGGAAATGGACCAAGGTCCTCCACGTTCACGGAAAATCGAATTTCCTCGATAGAAACGGGCGCGAATTAAGTGAAAACGAATGGCTCGACATTTCCCACTAATTTCCACCAATTACTCGTTGTATCTCGTTTTTCTCGATCGATAATAATGTCCAACAAATCAACGAATACGCGACCGAATAAAAAAATTATTCTGTCCTTCAATCTCTCTTCGTGACGAGAAGAAATCTTGAAAAAAAAAGAGAGAGAGAGAGAGAGAAAAGAAAAAAAGAAAACAACAAGGAAGAAAAATATGTAAAATATCACGTTTGCATCCATTCGCGAAAAAGTTGCCAATAAAAAGCTTAAATTATACCGTGACAATGTTCCATGGCCAAAGTGGAAAATCCTCCAAAAAATAGAAGAGGCAAGGATTTATCCCGAATTCGACGTGAACAGAAGCAAAACGAGTTCCTTTTATCGACAGATATCCCCCGTTCTTCTTTTCCCTACCAACTTTACGACGCCTGGTGCCTCTGTATTTTTGCCTTTATCGGCCACCCTTCGGTGTGTCTTCGCGTGTATATCTATGAGAAGGCAGCCCCCCCTCCCCCTGTAACGGTGGTTGAATTTATTTATAAGTACTACCCTCCGGAGGCCGACAAAGTGAAGCCGTTTTCGACGGAAAACTGTAAAATCCTCTTTACCTGTCCGCGTTTCTCGTCCATCAATTATGTCCAGATTTCCATCCCGTATCTCTACGCCAGTTTATCTAAATACCGGATGAATAATTTCTAATAATTCTCCGTGATATCTTCGGACGTGTCTGTTCAAGTTTTAAAATTATTACAATTATCGCGGGGAGAACGTTATCTAGAATTATTGCTGGAAAACTGTGAAGCTGTTCACTTCGGGAAACAGAAGTGAATTTGTGAAGGATAAATAAAATAAAATGAAAAATAAATAAATAAAAAAGGATACAGAAACGAAAAACGGGTTTTCAATTTTGTATGGAAATTTGGGGAAAAAAAGAGGATAAAAGTAAAAAATGACAAAACGAATTCGAGGCTTTTAATCAATATAACCGACAAATTCCACGTGCGAGTTATTAAACCGATTATCCTAAAGAATTTGATTGGCTTTTCATATATTACAGAGAGCCTGCCCTCAAAATTTCCTGCCCTTCCTCTCTCCGGGGCAATAGAAAGGAAATGAAATTTCCAGTAAATTATTTTTTTTTTTCTTTTTTTGCCCGCACAAATATCCTTTGTGGATAACAGTTTTCTCAAGGGAGGTAAAAGAAACGAGCGAAATATAAGCGTAATTAACGTATATGTGTACCGTCGAAATTAGGATAAACAAATTGAAATTAAAAATAAATAGAATCGATCCACGAATAAACGAGCGCATAAATAATTAAGCGAAATATTGAAAATTTCCGCGATAGATTCGATAGCGATTAGTTTTGAAAGAAAATTCGAGCGGAAATTCCGCAACGGAACTTGTGAATCGAATTAATTAATCTGCTTCGCGAGATCAAAGGAAGATAAAAAATGATATTATCGAAGATCGCGTTCCGTCCCTGGCGTTCTCGCGATATGTGATAAAACGAAAGAATTATTTCTCGCGAGATTGACTCGAGTTACCGACTGTAATTGAAATTGCGAATTAATGGCGACCGCTTTGCATTATATTCTCTCCTCCTCGCTCTGGTGAACGCTTTCCCAAGTAAACAGAACCGAAATTAATCGCGATCTACGTCAAGGATCGATGCACAAGTTCTAGTTGCCGGCGAGTTCGATATAATAGAAAAAAAAAAAAACGAAACGAACGGACTGGATATGACGAAACCAAAGAGTGTGACGAAAGAAGGATAAATTTTTTAAAAAAGAAGGAGGAAGAGAGGGGAGAAATTTGCATCGAAAATTTATTAAGAAGAAAAAAAAATTCGAATCGAAGATTGATTCGCTCGAGGGAAAGGGAATGGAAAAAAAACAAATGGTCTCGCTTAAAAACAGACAAGCAATCAATCTTCGTACTTAATCGTATCTTGTTTACCTTATCACGTGGCTCACCCTTCCACCGCTACCTGCCAGCCTAGAGGGAAGCTTGGTGGGGAAAATAAATCCCTCGACAAGCAAAAAGGAGGATCACAACTAATTGTCGCACACATTGTTCGATCACGTGTCATTTGAGATCCATTGGTCGTCGAGTGAACGTCGACTGAAAGAAATCGAGTGAACTGAAAAAAAAATACGTTATAAATATCGATCGAGATGAATTCAATGGCATTATGATCGGATCATTTGATTATTTTTAATTACGTATCAATATGCTTTTAATCGGCGTCGCGGGTGATGTCGGAGTGAATTTTCGTTTCGTCTGGTTTATCACTTGCTGGATCCTGTCAATGAATAAATTTGGGACAGGTATCGATGATCGTCGTCGAGAAGAATGGGTAGTTCGAATCGAAGGCGGATCCCCAGTCGCATCCCTTTTGGCTTTGCAGAGCGGATACAAGCATCTTGGCCCGGTAAGTCGTCGGATCGATTTTAATGGAATTTTTCTCGCGGCAAGGAAACCGACTTCTCGTATCATTTTTTCGCGCAAAAATTCGTGAAACATTTTAACGAATCAAATAATAAAGCAGATATTCGGTGGGAATTGCACGAGAGATTGTCATTTTCTCGCGGTCGCCCATGTGAGCAAACTTTTTAATATTTCAAGGGATTCTCGTGGTCCACAGAGTTAATATTTGAAAATGGGGGGGAGGGGGCGAAACGGGGCAGAGGAGGGGGAGATGGGGAAAAAAAGCACGGTAGAAATACTCGTTCCGTGGAATATTCACCGGTAATCCTGGGAATAAGTTCGTCAACGTTACGTAGACCAGGCCACTCTCTTTCTCTCTTTCTCTCTTTCTCTTTCTCTCTCTCTCTCTCTCCTCTCCCCCCTGAATGCCAGTACTGCGAGATGCAATTAAAACTTGAACAACTGCTTAATAACTTATTGTTAGCCACTTGTGCAACGCCCAATTCTAGTTTAACTTCGACCAGAGCATCCCGCCATTGTAACTTAACTTTCGTGTTTATCTCAGACAGAAGTAGTCGCGAACGAAAAGTTGCTTCTTGTTGAACGGTAAGGAAGAGGCGGGGAATTTATTGCCGCGAGACCGAAATTATTCGTGGGAAATCGACGAAAACAATACCGGATGGGGGAAGGAATCGCCTTATGAATCGAGTACTCGTAAACTAGCAAAAATACAGGGAGGGTGAAATATCTGGGAACGTCTCTCTCCCTTTTCGCGAATATTCGCGAGTTATTTTTCATCCGTTAAAAGCGACCCTCGACTCTTTCAAGTAAATTCCCTTTCGAGTGAAATGGTGGAAATTATTTTTCGTTAATGCAGCGCTTATGCAGCCAATATAAAATGTATATTCTCATCTGGCTCGTGTTCACCAACCTCTCCTGTTCGCCCCTATTCGCAAAGGGCAGTTTGATAAAACAAAGCAAATTAATTTTATTAAAACAAATACACGACAACCTGTCCAAAGAGCGGGGAACGATTCAGTTGAAATACTGCGAATTTTCCGGTTTAACGTGTCGTTCGTTTTAGAAATTTTGAATATACAATTTCGTAAATGCACGTTTTCTCGTACATTTACCAATACAATACGATATTCCAACGATATCGTTTTTCTTCCTTTCCTTCGCGTAAACTTGGCACTGCTTGTCACATATCATATTCTTCTAACAGCCATTTCCTCAAAAAATTAATTCTCATCGTCGATAAGATGGCGCGTCGAATCCATTATCCGTAAGTTGCAAGCAAGTTGCAAGTAATCGTCGGAGCGCGTAACGTAACGATGGAAGATTCAAACGACGAACGAAATTAATTAATAGTACTGGAGACGATCCTCGACGACACCATATGCGATGTACAACCAGACGTTTTACACGTCCGATAATCCGCAGCGAGTCACTCTAATCTCAAGTGTTCGTTAAACACGCGCCGCAAAACGCGCCTGGTCGATTTCACGCGTGACGCAAACGCGACGTGTCAAGAGACTGGTCGCGATCCGCTTCGAAAACGTTGCTGTTATCGTGGAAAATGAATACCGATTCTTACGGTGGGAGGGGGATAAAAAACACGGGTGGAATAATTTGCGTGAAAAACAGCATTCAGGGGGGATTACAGAAATGTCACGGATTCCTGGCTGCGCAAACATCATGGATCTCTTCCAACGCGAAAAAAAAAGGAGGTGTTTTGAAAAAGAGCAAAAATCCTGTTCCATTGTTTAGAAGTTTCGAAGCGTAATTGTTGTTGAAAAATTGCCGGAAACAATACGAACGGACCGAGCAAACGTTTCCCGGCAATATTTTATCATTCTGTACCGAAATTCTGTCGATTCGCGAGAAGGCGAAAGAAATACCGGTACCGGTCGCGAAAAACGTTTCATTCGATAAATAATATTTCCGATAAATAATTCCAAGGGAAAGATGTAATTTCCTTGAGGCGACGAAACGAATTTTCTCCTTTTTTTCTCTTCTTTTTTCTTTCTTTTTCCTTTTCGATCTCCGTTTCCTTCCCGGAAATGGGAATAATCGAGTGGGGAAGAAAATACGAGGTGCGCGAGATCGAGAGCAATCTCGGAGAAAGAAGGCTCGGAATCCAAATCCAAAACGCGTCGTAAAAAAAAAACGATAACCACGTCCTCATAATTTCTCATTAAACTTCGCTTCGGGTTCGCGTTAATCTAATGGATAACGGTCGCGATCTCATCTCGAGGAGAATGAAAAGCGAGAAAGAGAAGGGAGGAGGCGAGGCGATCGGCTAAACATTCGGCACACACAGATTCACAGGCAAAAGGGGGAGATACGATATCTTCTTCTTCTTCTTCTTCTTCTTCTTCTTCCTCGGTCGGTGGACGTTTTCTCTCGCGCGACTTGATCTCAAGGCAGAACTCGTTTTGCAAAGTGCACGAGAGAGGAGGGGGCGGGGGATCGAGGAAGAGGAACGAAAGAGAGGGAGAGAGACAAACAGGAAGAGGAGAGAAACGAGATCTGGCCGATGTCTCGGCGAATCTCGCCACGGAAACGGAGGGAGAGAATGGGTGAAACGGGCGATCAAATGGTTCGTGAGGCTTGCTTACCGAGATAATCTCTTTGCAGCGATCCGTGTGCCGTCGGGGAAACGATTTGGCCGCACTTTTTCCACGCTACCCCACGCTACATTCACGTCTCGCTGGATCTCGAAGGCCTGAAATACGTTTACGCTTTAGCGCAGATTTACCAGGCCAACGGAACAGGGGGGTGGACGGAGAAGGAGGCAAGGAGGAGGAGGAAGAGTTGGAAAAATGTAGGGGATTCGCGTTCAAAGGCTGGAGAAGCTGGGAAAATACTTAGAGTGAACGGGAGCCCTCTTTCCACGCGTATTTGACTGGGGTCCACAAAGCGGAAACTTCTCTCAAGGAAATTGAGACGCGTCCGTGATCTTTGAATAACGATGACTTCTCGCTCCTACCCTTTCTTCAAACGTAGATTCGATGTCGCGGGAGGGGGAGATGACACGTGGTGCGTGCGCGCCAGAAGAAATATATATATATATACGTTTTTACGCGAGTTGAGCGTTCCATAAACTCTTAAATGGCGATAAGGGAAAGTTTCGAAAGTACGGAATGTATCGTGAAACTCGTTGGATACAGACGAATCTCTAATAAAGACGAAAGTAGAATTAAAGTCGGTATAGATAAATTTCTTCCCTCGTTTCGCGCGTGTTACGTTTTTTTTTCTTCCACGACATTTCTCAAACTCTGCCTTATCCGGAAAAGATCCACAAATGGATTTTCGCGAAATCGCGCCACACACGTGCGCTCGTCATTCAAGTTGAACGAACGCACGCGTTCAAACTCGAGAATCATTCAAGAATCTCCCCACCCCACGCGCCAAAAGTTTGATCCACTTTCCCTCGAGACTTCTCTTCTCGACGCTTTGCCCGGAGCGGGGAGAAGACGCGGTGCTCGTGGTGATCGTCGCAATTACCATAATCATTTTTCGTGGCTTGGAAAAAAGAACGACGCGCGTTTTCAGAACATCAACCGGCATAATACAAGTGGGCAGCACGCGGCATAATTACGCGCCAACAGAGTGACTCTCCTTTTTCAAACCCGCTTTACCCCGGCCAGGCCCCGCCGTGAGCACCCGCACTCGTGTGCGCCCGCGAAACTGCGTTTCCCTGCAGCTGCACCCACGACTGGCGCAGTTGCAGCTGAACACCCTGCCGACCGCAATCCGCGATTCACTCTCCCCGCTCGCTCCTACATTTCCTACCCGCGTCGTGTAATTATTTCGTATAATTAAGCTCGTGCGGCCGGCCTCAAAGGGTGTGGAACAGCGTGGAAGAATGTGAGGAGGCGGAAAAACGATTCGAACTACTTCTCCAAGTTTTATCCGATCCGGGGTGTACACGTTCGTAATCGGTCCACGAATCGGGGTTATTCGGTCTTCCCGTTAGAGGGATTGAAGGTAGGATTGAATATTTCTCCTTTAATTTGGAGTTGGATACGTAGATTCGAAATGATCGGCAAGAGATAGATTGGAGATCGCAATCTTGGCGCGTTTTCTTTATTTTTCTTCTTCTCTCTTTTCATCTCTCTTTTTCGATTCTGCGACGCAAAGAAAAAAATTTTGGAATAAATTCATGCACGGGTTTCCAGGGGCTCCGATAAAAGCGAAATCAAGGAATTAAATTATCTCGAATGAATGTAAATTACGAGAGATGGATTCTATAGGTGTACGATTTTGTCCAGGATTTATTCCATGGTTCGAATAGCCGCAATAAGGATTGGCGATCCATCTTGCTTGAATCGTTTCTTTTCGCAACATTCTGCTGGTAAACGATCACGACGGACATTTTTAGGTAGCATCGATTCGAGAACGTAAGATCGAGTAACTGCAATTTTTCTCCGTCCATTATATACGTAATACGTCAGGCGTGATCGAAAGAAAACACCTCGGATAGATCGAGAATATTCTTCTCGATATTAGTAGTCGTCGTCCCATGGTTGTCCGAAATTTTTATTTCTATATTTCTTCGTACCCCTCCTCCTCCTCCACTCGACAATCCGATACCTGAAACGTTAGCAAAAAGTTAGTTCCAACGTTTTTAGGATTTCACTCGCATTTACGTCCGTTCACGTAGCAGGTACACACCTGGAACTGAGTGACTGACGGATGTGGAATGAAGGAAAAAGTAATTATTCATCGGAAACGAAGTTCCGTCGCCTCGAAAGCTTTCACCCACTCGATATATAACGTTACTTTATTCAGAATTTAGGCGACATTTAAAATTTCTTCCATGTTTTTCTCCCAAACGTAATATTTTTTTTAAGAAAAAAAGAAAGGCGAATCGAACGTTTCTCGGTTTCGAAACATCAAACCGAATACTTTCGATCGTTGCCCCGATCGAAAATTATCGAGATCGAGAACGAGGTCGAAAATTTTGCACGTCGTACACAAGCGTTGGTCGACGACCGAACTTGACAGCGATTCGTTTTATCGTAAAAAAAGAAAAAAAGAAAAAAAAACACAAACGAACAAATTTTTAACTCGCGTTCGACTCGCGAATCTGTCGCAATCTGTCGTCTTCCTAGGCGCACAGGAAGCAGAAAATCTGATAAGCAAGCTGATTACTCGCAGTGAAACTTGCGAACGTCTAAGTTACTTCGGTTTATCATATATCTTACACAGGCATCCTATATTATAAAGGCACGAGATTGCTCAATCAAGCCTAGCCTCCGGGCAAATTGAAATCCAGTTATCGAGAAGCTGTTATGAAACTGTTGGAATGAATTTCCTAACATTAATTTCCCGTGTACGAGGATGGGAGTACAGTGTTTTCTTTATACACCGTGTAATCCGACGACACCGAGAATCGTAGCGAATAGGGGGAGATACGATGGGGGATCAGATCCTTTGCAAAATTTCTACGTCTCGAAATATTATTTCAAGACGTTGGTGATAATCCCCGCGAGTTATACAATTATCTCTATATACGCGCGATCATTCCGTTAACACACGCGCCATCGAACGTGGAAATTGGCCATCCTTTGATCATCGTCATCGTCAAAGGAAATCTTTTGTAAAATGTCAAATAAATTTCATCAAATTTCGCGTGACGTTCATATATATTCATGGGGATATAGGTTGAATACTCATGTTTATTCACTGGATGTGAACTTGCTTTTTTCTTTTTTTAACTCGGGTCGAAAAAAAGGAACGAATTAAAAACTCGAGTCGAGACAAAAGACGAGGAAATTGGGATAAGATTGATAAGGAGCAAGAGTATTGGGGGGCGATCGAAATAAATATCTTTGGACGAGGAATGGGGGGAGGGGTAGTAGGTGTGACGCCCTCTTTTTCTCGCCCTCTTTCTCTCAACGCCATTAATGACGAACATTCATAAATGATCGAAACGGATGCGGAGATCTGCCGATTCAGCTTTACCGTTTGGCAGTAATTGAAATAAATGACGTGGCGCCCTGCTGAACGCCATAATGAACTTCCCCGTTACGGGACTTGACAGATGTCACAGCGACCTGCCGCTTGGCGCTCGCCTTCGTTAGCTTCCTACCTTCGAAAAGGTTTAATCTCGGTTCAAGTAGGTCTCGATATTTGATCTCTGATCTATGGCTAACTTTGCCCTCCATATTTCATATCGATCGATGCCTCCTTCCCCTCCTCCTCCTCCACCACCATCCTCCCACACCGATGACGAATATCTCATTACGTTACCACGTTTATTCCTTCATCAAGGAACGTTTGATTACATTTCACGTCCCATTCATAAATGAAAACGAATTTAATCCCGTGGCTATAAATATTTGCACGTTCCGCATCTTTTTTTAAAAATGCACAACTTAATTCCATTTTCTGGAATTTTAAAAATTTACGCACCATCGCTGTTGCGACGGAGAAAAAGAATATCGCGAAATATTTCATAAATACGCTTTCCCCCTCTCCCCTCCCCTGCGGACCGTTTTCTCTCCATTTAACCGCCGCCTCGACGATTTAATTAATCTCGCCATTTCCGCTCTGCCAATCGATCCGCCCGGTTTTTATTTACCCGCGTAATTATCGATCCCAATCAATGTGAAAATCGAATCGATACGCGACAATATTTACTCGATACAGTCAGGTATTCCTCGATATTGCCGTGAAATTAGATACTAGTTTACTCGCACACTTACGGGTAGCGGCGCGTGTCACCCGCATAATTCCGATACACGACATAATCGATACGGTACTAATAGGTTCAAGAGTTAAGTGAGATCGAGTATGTATGAAGCTAGTCCCTCTTTGACCAAATTCACGTGACGCTGGTTACGGGGTTGATTTCAATTTAAACTTCCACTTTGACGTGTCCCAGGGCTTGACGTAGTTTCGAAGATTGCCCTCGCTAATTCAATTTTCTTACGCGTTATGGGGAGTGGGATGGGGGGAGGAGGAAGGAGACTGGGCTCGTGGATGCACGGACGGGTTCCATGGCGAGAAAAGCCATCATCTCGAGTCGTCAACTTTCTCAATTGTAATTTCAATCCGATCTCATCCAAATAAAGTTTTTCAATTCAAGGGAGCTAAGCTGTTTTCTTCGCAACGAGAATAAGCTTCGATCAGCTTTACTAACTCTTTGCCTTACGATGCGGACGCAACGAGTTACACGAGATCCAGAGTTGTTCAGCTTATAAAGATAGAGCTCGTATCATCGTGTAAATTCGCCTGGTTTCCAACTTGGTTTCGCCTGTCATGCGTGTTCCTCGAAATTGGTGAATTGGCCATAAATTCAATTACATACGTTGAATTCTTGGATAGAAGTTTTGCAGATCTTCGAATGGGAGCGGATCTCTACGCATCGACACCGATCGTTAATCGCGGTGCGGTTATATCAGGAAACAATCTTCGGATGAAGACGCGACAAGTAACTCTGTGCGTAAATTCTGTGAAAATGGAAACTAGGGAACGAGGAAAGAGGAAGATGGTGTAACCACGGTGAACGAATCAGAATTTATAGAAAAATTCCGTCGCTTTCGTTAGCTCCGATCAGAAATATCGATAGCACTCGTAGAAACATCGACAACGATAAATCGTTGCCACTTGGAAAACGAAGAATACGATTAGAGACGTGAAAAAATGCCCGAGAAAGAAGGGGAAAGAGAGCACGATCGAAGGTGGAGGGAAAAACTAGCAAACAGATCGCAAACAGCGATCATGGGAGCTGAGGGATCCATGGGGTGTCCCTGTAAGAAAAGTGTCTCTCTTTCATGAAGGGATAGGGAAACGTTAGGGTTTTCATTGGAATCTGACGATGCCTGCGGGAGCTTACTACCCCGGGATTACCAGAGACAGTTGGAAATCCGATCAAAACAAATGGACTGCGAAAATACTCTCTCCCCCTCCTCTCTCTCTCTCGTTATTACCTCCGAGTCTCTCGCCCACTCTTCTCGTTCCACCACACGGAATCATTTAGAATCAGTCGTTTGCTCGAAGACTGTTACAAACCGACTTGAAACTCGCCTCCAACTCGCAGATTTTCGCCACGAGAGGGAACGATCGATCGCGCGATTCGACCGACCGATCCGGGAGGAATCCGCTGATCGCGAAGTAATGAGCAACGCTGATTTCTTGCCTTCCTTCCCACCCTTTTCTTTTAAATCACAAGAGGCTCGCTCTCTCCCGTGCACAAACGGCGTTCAGGTGGCGTTTTGAGGGGATAGGGGTTAATAAACGGGGGAGAGAGCTCGTCTCGAGGGTAGTTTTGGACAGCGTGGAGCGTCGATTGCCACGGGGACGAAGGGAGCTGAGCCATTACCACGTAACAGACGGATTCGGAGGCGTTTCTCCCACGTGGAATTTAAACCGAACCGTCGAGAACGCGTCTCATTTCGGCGCCGTTCCCCAAAGACGAAGGATCGACCTTGACGAGAGAAATTAGCGAACAAGGATCGACGACCGATCATTTGTTCCCATTCGAGTCGAGAACAGAGAATGAAGAACACGTCCTTGACGTCGTTTCGAAATTATCCCACCTTGGAATACGCACATCGATGACAGGGAAGGGGGAAGAATCGAGGATTAACTTGGAAAAGTCACCATTAGAAAGGTTGCATCTATTGTGGGGAAGGGTGTGGGATAAAATATTTAGTCGGGGATGAAAAATCGGCGATACGTGGCGACTTGAAACGAGCGAGAACGGGTCGGGCAAAATAGACTCCATAAATCTTCTTAAACGCGTCGGCGGAATTATTTGCGGGATAGGGGTGTCGTGGATGTAAATTGCCCCGCTTCGACTTCCTCCGGAAATCGTGATAACATCGATGTACACAGGGGCAAGTGGCACAAAAATCGGTAGCTGCTTACGCCATCGCGCGCGATCGTTCGCACGTTCCGTCGTTTTTTTTTTATCCGAAACTGAATTGTGCCATCTCCATCTCTCGCTCTCTCTTTCCCCTCAACCGAAAAAAGAAAAAAGAAAAGGGAGGGAAAAAAATAGACACTGGTGGGGACGAACAAAAAGGAAAATGCGAGGGGAAAAAACGAGCAGATATCCTCCTCGTCGAGGAGAATATTCGGTCGTTTATCGTTCGATTCGACGGCAACGACCAATCCAATTCATTCCATTCTGGTTGAATACATTGCAAATATAATAGATACCGGATTATAGGGAAATTTTTTCCGCGAGCCAAGCCAGGCCAGATGCGGGATTATTGTTTCATAACGGGTTTCGCGGATTTTTTCCGCCCTTTGTTTTCCGCGATGCGATTCGACGAAAATTGGGGTCACTCTTGAGCCTATCGCGTAACGATAGGTCCTGGTAATATCATCGAGAAAACCCTAGTGACCGCAGAGGCTGCTACCTTTTCTTTTTTGAATCGATCGTGTTATCCTCCTGGTGTTATCTTCCTGCGAATGCATACACGCTTGAATATCGACTGTTAATTAATCGAGCAATATTATCGAAAAGAATCGCGATACGTATCTGCGATCAGATCCCAGAACAATGGATCAACGGCGCTATTTCTTTGTTCCAATCCCATGATTTTTTCCGAGTTATTCGATGATACGAAGAGATATTTCAAACTTTTGACAGTTCATTTTCCCATGCTTTTTCCCACGTTTTCTCAATGACGAACGAGGTTTTTAATCGCGACGTTCATTGAAACGGTGCGAATATGGAAATGATCTAGATACGACGTTAAACCGGCAAAACAGGGAAGGTACACATCCGGTCGTGCGGATACGTCCGATTTATGCAGCCACGTGTGTAATCCAGGAGCTCCTGTAATATTTGTAATTGACATTCATAACGTTAAAAACACACATACGTTTTGTTTACGATCCCCCGATATAGCTTTGATATTTCGTTTACACGAAAATTGCACGTATTCAGTTTACATTTCAATACTGAGCCCGATACATCTTTTGAAAAAAAAAAATATATATGCATATCGCGAGTGAAAATTTATTACCACGATTAATACGTGTCGTCTGGACGGTTCAAACCGTTTCGAGAAATCCCTAACAAATTTTTCCATACCTCGCTTCTTCTTTCGCGATGATGAGCCATAAACCACTTTGCACCTGCAATTCCTCGTCACACCGTGCACGTATTCCCATGCGTCGTGCCCTATTGCGCCACCACACGCAGTCACCACCACAATCATCAATCAGGCCAGGTCGTGGATCGATAAACTATCAGGGGCATCCAATCGGAAAATCCAATTGTGAGGGGCTGGATCGAAAATAAAAACCAAGTGTTCCTCGTTACAGAAATATCGTGACTTTGATTAAGTCGATCCTCTTCCCGTTTCATGGCAAGCGATATCGTACGCTCATCGTACGTAAAAATTCCATCACCACGTATAGATACTCGTACCGCGTGTAATCGTAACGTTACACCCTGTTCCGGATCCTCGACCATCCCTCAAAGTCCTCCCTCTTGTCCCGTTTCTTTCTATGCGTCCATCTATCCGTCCTTTCGTCCAAGAAGTCCGAGAAAACCAATCATTCGTTCATGCTATCCTGTTCGAAGCGTCCCGTTCGATCGTTCGAAGGGCTGAAACACGTCGCGACGTCCACGGCGCAGCACCCTGGCTGTTCGATCAGAGAGGGGTCGCGACGAATCAAACGGTTGAAAGTAAAAATGTTTCGATTTTTGTTTCGCACGAGGGTTTGTGCATCGAAACCGAATCTTTTTTTTTTTTTTCTTTATTTATTTTTCCACATCGATATGGAAAAATTCATAGATTTATTTTTCGTTCGTTTTTTTTTTAGAAATTCGAAAGCGATTCTTATTCCATGTTTTTTTTTTGCATTAAATTTTTAGCCGAAAAAAAATGTGGTACGATGATACGTTGTTCAAACCGATGATATAAAAAAAAAAATTGAAAAAAGAAAAAAAATTAGAGGTAGATAAAAGCCATGCACAGATTTGTACTCTATGTTTCGTTTAACGAAACTTTTTTTTTTTTTACGAAACTTGTGCAATATCGCGTTATTTTTCTTTTTTCTTTTTACATCAAAAAGAATTTCCAAATTTACGATTTTTTTTTTTATCTCAGGTCTTGGGATTCAAGGACACGTATATATGGCTCAAAGATGACAACGGTGGACAGGAAAAGAGGGGTGGAATTCGTTCAACGAAAGCGTTAAATTCAAGCAGCAAGGTAACGAAAGCTAGACGTTAAAAATTCTTTTCAATCTACGAGGATTCCACTTCATTGACACGATTCTTCTGCTTCGAAGATCATTTGGGCGGATCAACAGAAGACGATCAAGCGACATAAACGCGATTATGTGCCACTATCTAGCCTCGATTCGGAGAAACCTCTGATAAGGGAGAAGAGGTTGGAGGTAGATCAGTACCGCTTGAATAGTGTAAAGGACGGCGACGAAGATTGGCAAGAATTTCGAATGGAAAATCCCGAAGACTCCAGACTGATGTTCAATGACGAGCTTTGGGATCAAGAATGGTATCTGGTAATGAAACAAAATGTTCGATTCTCGTTAAAAACATTACGAAACGTTTGGAATAAATATAATACTTAAAAAATAAATAAATAAATAATTGGGAAAGGGAAGGCAGAAGAAAAATCAATATGAAATCTGATCAATAAATAAAGTCGTTGGTAAAATGGATGAGTTATCTTACGCGATAAAAAGATAAAGCTTCTTTATCAACCGTTGCAGAGAGATACCAGATCGAACAAAGCTCTCCCCAAGCTGGATCTCAACGTTCTACCCCTCTATCGACTGGGGATAACTGGTCGAGGAGTGAGAATAGCTGTTCTGGACGATGGGTTGGAATATACCCACGATGATTTGCGAAATAACTACGTGAGCAACACGACATTTTATTTCGAAATACGTTTTGCATCCTACAGATGACAGGAATCACGAAGATCCTTGAATTTTTTCAAAATCTTTCACTCTTCTTCTTTTCTAATTTTTCCATTTTTTTTCTCGATTTAATATTTAATTTTCTCGTGAATTTAGAATTCTTGTTTCTATTAATCCAGGATCCTGATATCAGTTATGATGTGAACGAGGGTGACGACGACCCCTTTCCACGATACGAATTGTCAGGTAAGAGTTAAATTGTTAAAATAAATTTCTATTATTATTCTATCAATAAATATATTATCCTCTTGTGATATTCTTGGATTAAAACGACCAATTTAAGAAAATGAGAAGAAACTTATATATACTTTTTTAACCATCTAGTAGACAGACCGAAAATTTATTCGATCAAGATAGTTTACTCAGATTTACTTCGTTTCGCGTTAAAGTATTTCCAAGACATCGCTCTTCGTATAATACAGAAATTGTTTCACTGATAAGCGAACTTCAGTGAACTATTGACGGACAAACTGTGCATAGTTACATTATTCCACTTCCAAGATGTGGAAAATTAGTTTAAAACTTCCATAACGTTCCATAACGTTCTCCTAAAACTCCTAAAATTGCACAGGATATCATTGACGTATCAGAGTATTCTCATTATCAAAATTAAAAACTTTCCGAGACTTTGCTCACAAGATACTATTGACAATCATCTTCTTTACATCCAGCGATCCTTTTCCTCCCACTTCGTTCAATCCTCTTGACTCAATTTCCCTGATCGAACATATTACTTTTAAATTCACCTGTATGACTTTTTTATCACTCGCTTTTTTATCCATCACTTCGTTCCAAATTAAAAATAACCATCTTCCGATTCTTCGACATAAGTTTCCCTTTCCACGAAATCGCCATGATTCCTCCCACGAATCTTCTCTCCTTCAATTTTCAACCCATGTTACCTTTTCACGCATTATTATAAACTGGCATCGATGCATCGCAATGATAAACTTTTCGAAGAATTCCTCGAACGTTCGACAAAAATCACCAAATCCCTCCCACGAATCCTCTCCGCTCCGTTTCCATTTCCCCGTATTCAAACAATATTATTTTCTCACGTATCGCGAGCCATTCATTCAACCGTTTCCAGGAATGAACGGTCACGGCACGAGGTGCGGTGGGGAAATAGCGATGGAGGCGAACAATCGCAAGTGCGGCGTGGGCGTTGCTTTCGAGTCCTCGATCGGTGGTATCAAGCTTCTCGACGGTTTGGTCAACGATCGCGTGGAGGGAGAGGCCCTCGGGTACAAACCAGAATTGGTGGACATTTACACGGCCTCGTGGGGACCTGCGGACGATGGGAAAAGTTTGGAGGCACCTGGAAGACTGGCAAGGGAGGCGCTCGAACGTGGCATCGCGATGGTACGAGTACAAAGATGGAAAGAGCGCGTTTAAAAACGCGTTGAAACGTTTCGTTTAATTCGGATGAACGCGAGTTAACGAGCGGTGATGATCTCGCTTTGAGTCGCTTTCGACATGGGTCAAGAGTTTCTAATTACTCGAAACGTTAATTACTTTGAAACCAACTTTGAGTTCCGTTAACCTCGTTAGTTGATATAATATTTCCACCCACGAATTTCTTCCTTCTCTCTCTCTCTTTCTCTCTCTCTCCTCTCAAAGTAAATTTATTAGAATAACGAAGATACATTTTCACGAATCTCGGCGTTTTTCCTCCGTTCGAAGATATTCTCCCTTGATTTTTGATTAATTTCATACACGAGAAAATGGCGTGTGATATCGCGACGGTGATTGCAATATAATACAAGACACGGTCGCGAAAGGAACGAGGAGCGATGCATATTTCAATCAATCCTGATTCTCGTGTTAATATTCGTTTTTATTCGACTCGTCGTTAAACAAATTTTACTTCCCCTGGATTAAAATTCGATCGATCTTGTTAATTCGATCATCATGTTGTCCAGGGCAGGGACGGCAAGGGAAGTATTTACGTGTGGGCTTCTGGTAATGGAGGTTTGAAATCGGACGACTGCGGATGCGATGGATACGTAGGAAGCGTTTATACGATCGCAGTGGGCTCTGCTAGTCAGACCGGAAGATTTCCATGGTACGGTGAAAGCTGTCCTGCGACAATGGCCACGACGTACAGCAGCGGAGCTTACCACGATCAAATGATAGTGAGCAGTGTGTCATCACATCTTCGATTGATAGGGATAGAATCGTTTGCAAATTTGAATTATGAAAATAAATAGAGGCGCTCCTCTATTTTTAGGGGAAGTGGAGTAATTTAACAAAGTGTTTCAGGTGACGACAGACTTAAAAAACACGTGCACCATTGAGCACACTGGTACTTCCGCATCCGCTCCATTAGCTGCCGGTATTCTGGCTTTAGCTTTGCAAGTAAAGTACGAGCTCGTTTTTTTTCCTCTCTCGAAATCGATGGAATCCCCATTTTTTTGATTTAAACTCCATTCTAATATGTGAGATCGAATTATGATTGCGCGTAGTTAAAATTCAAGGAGCAACGTATCTCCTTTTCGTAAATATTTGAAATTTGAAAATTTTTTAAAGGGGAGTCCATGGTATCAATTAAAAATTTATCGTTGTCTCGATTAAGAAAGTTTTGAACAAACTTTGTGTGTTTTTTTTTTGCGGTATTCTTAATCTAAACAACAATATCCCTCATGTTGTTTTAACCTATTAAAAAGAATGCCTGAAGCTATTTTCCTTGTGCACGTTGTTTTAACTCGTTCTCTTCGGAATACGGCCATGAAAGCTTCCATTGGAGCAAATATATCTTCGCCATATAGTGAATAATGAAAATAATTTATTATTATTCTTGAAGCAAAAATTTAACCTGGAGAGACGTGCAACACCTCATCGTTTGGAGCTCGGAATACAGTCCACTCAGGTAAAGCTCAAATATTCTGAAACATTCGAATCCTATTTTTCTTATCATCATAAGTTATCATATCGGTTAAGTTATCATAACTTGCGTAATATTAATTAAAATTACCTAAATTTTAAACGCGCATAGCTCTTGAAAATCTATTCCAAGCTGTGCAATCTAAGCTAATTGTTGGAAAGCAGTAACTTTGGCCTTCGATTCTTCTTTTGACTCGCATCGATACGACTTCCGGTTCTTAAGATATCCTGCATCGAAGGGAAGCCTGATCTTTAATTCAACGCGATCTTTTTCCTTGTTCCACACGCTCTCTTTTTCTTTCCCTCTCGCTCGTCCACCGTGACCTATCCCAATCATGCGCTGGTCAGTTACACACGCTCAGTCACCTTTCTCTCCGTTGTTACTACGTTACATCGTACGCATTTCTAAGAAAAGATGTGGGTCACAGCACATTCGGATATGCCATTCATGCCTCTCGAGCCTTTTCACATTTTTAAATCTCAGATCTCGTATCTCGCAAACCAATTGAGATATTGATTTGAAACAAAAAAGCATATAATAGCCTATTTTCTTCCATGCGCGAGGCGTATCTAATTTTAACGCGTCCCAAGACCCTTTTCCAAGATTGTTATTTAACTTTATGACAAATGTTAACGTGTATACTCGAATTACGATAACATCTGTATCTAGTTTCCGTAACGCTGTCAATGTATCGAGTCGCGATTACTTTCGATCATTGCTAAATATTTTTCCGAATTTTGAAAAAGCTTTCTCGCGAAATAGGAAACCGAACTCGATATTTTCTTTCTCCTTGGGCATCCAACGCGGATGGATTAAACCATTGTGTCGTTCTTATTCGTTTCGGGGCGGAGGGAGGAAATGTAGGTCGGCGCTGTTTCGACGAGAAACGATAATTGCTGTAAAACGAACGAGGAAGAATCGTTTCTTTCTTCAAGATAATGATAATTCTTCGCGGCCGGTTGATCAAGAGTCAGGGTCAAGATGCGCTTGAAAAATGAATTAAATATGGGTGAAATTAATTCGTGCTCCTTTCTTATTTTTTTTTTTTTTATTATTATTATTACACTGTTTCACAATAATCTACAATAATCGTGTTTATAGGAGGGTAGAGACGAAAATAATAATCCAACGATTCGATTCACAATTTCCAAGCCTCATTCTTCACAGCGTGGAGGGATAGAATTTAGTGACCTGATTGCGCGATTGTATCGGTCCTCTCAACGAAACGAAACGAACAATGATTTATCCCGCGTCCGATATCGTTTAAATGAAACCATTTGTTGCTTAAATCGATATTTGTAAACGCGTTCGATTTATCGATCATCGAATTTTATTCACGGAGCGATCTCGAATCGATCGTTAAATAAGCCCGAAAACAATTTAATATCATCGTGTATAATAATTCGGTAATCGATTTAAAATACAATTTGCCAAGAATTGCGGTTTCTTTTCAAAAAAGAGACGAAAGAATGTTGAATAAAGGTAAAAAAAAAAGGATTATACCTGTTTCGTTCCTCGTTGGTCGTTCTTCGTTTCGCGAAGGCAACTCCTATAATTGCATCGATTTTCAGGGAGAACCCTGGCTGGTTCAGAAACTCGGCTGGATTTTGGTTCAACTCACGTTTCGGCTTTGGACTTATGAACGCGTACTCGTTGGTCTCGGCAAGTTACAATTGGACCACCGTGCCCGGCAAGACCATCTGTAAAGTGAACGTTGCTAAAGGGTAAGTAACAATTTTCCCTTAATCGATAACAACTTTTTATCCACGACATTAAACGTGCGCGAAACGTAGGTGTTTCGTTTGAACGCGTAAGAAAAGTTTACGATTAAGAGAATTAATTAAGATAAAATGTGATTAATTAGCGTTATTTAATTGATCGATAATACGAAGCCATTCAATACTTACCTCCCCACATGGGTACACACATTTAGATTATCGTAACATGTACGTAATTTCTTGCTTTAAACACCACTAACACACGTACGAAGCTTTCCAATTCGAGACACTGTTATTTCGCACGCGTTCCATTTATATCTCAATTCTACCAAGTATCTTTTTAATAACAATTTTTATAACGTCGCATTGAGAAAAATTAAACGTCTCTTCTCAAGAACGTTGCAGAAGACATCCAGAGACGGAAAACAGGCGTGTGCAAATTACGTGTCGCGATTCTCGCGATCAGAACACCGGGTTGACGTTCCCCGTTTCGTCCTTGATCCTTTGAAAAGCGCAGCAAAGCTCGGCGACTTTTTTTACGTCGTTAAACTCAACATGCCGTAAAGTGCACTTCAGTCATTCGTTACTGCGCCGTAAAGAAGGCAGTCGAAAAAGTGGAACGTCTCGAGGACTTTTCGTACGTTTCTTGCGCGTCAGTTTACCATTTCCCGGAATGAAAAGTAGCCCCGTTCCCTCCTTTGAGTTAAACCTGCCCTTCAAAGCGCAACCAAGACCTTTCCCTCTCTTCCTCTTCTTCTTCCTTTCCTTTTTTCCCAACCAACATTTTTTGTGTCACCGCGCGTCACTTCCTTTCGAAAAAGAATTCCGACGAGATCTCGACGTATATCCATTAAATGTATGTCGGTTAACCGACATCCGATACAATTATTCACAGTAAAACAGTTTAATAGCCGATTATCGAGTGGTTCGATCTTGACGATATTCCACAAAGTTTCGATAAAATGTATCGGCAAGGTTCCTCGGTTATACGCGGAAACACGTATATATTAAAACGTTTCTCCTTGGTCTAGAATCGACAAGAAGTTGGCTTATGGAAATACAAGGAGGATACGATTCGAGGCGGAAGATGAGTGTCGTGCGGCGGAGAACGAGATTACGTTTTTGGAACACGTAGAAATTGAGGTTAGCCTCGAGTACAGTGTTCGTGGTTCTCTTCAGATACATCTAACTGCGCCATCAGGTAAGAATCCGTTCGCTTCCATCGAATGTTGAATCGTAACTGAGTCGAAATATAAACAGTGGAAGAGTGGGGAACAGCTTTTCGTGGAAATGATAATCTCCAACAATAATATATAATATAGCGCGTGTTTCGTCGATTTCAAAATAAACATTATTCGAAACGGAAACATTAAACGTTAATAGAAATATTTCGATTATAATACACGCGCGCGTTCGGTCGATACGAAAATAAACATTGAAACCAAAACATTAAACTGTAATAGAAATATTTCGATTATAATATAATACGCGCATGGGTACGGTCGATACGAAAATAAACATTGAAACCAAAACATTAAACTCTAATAGAAATATTTCGATCGGCGTATTTATATGTCGCTCGAAGTGGATTTCGTTCCAGTCTCGATCGAGACATGTGAGAGATAAGGTTCTCACATCTACGATCGAGACGTATCTCCGCTCCTCAAAATCGATTTCACTATCGCGGTGAACTATCGTTTCGAAAAACGATGGAAGCGTGCGAGATTTATGATCTCGGTTACATTCAGTTTTTAAAGAGAAATTTAAAGAAAAATATTTTTACCTTTCTTACCTCAAAGTTTCAAAAATAGCTCCCGGTATCAACGCAAATCGCGCAAAAAAAGAAAAAAAAGCATTAATAAAGCTTTTATTTTGCGAGGGGAAAAGTTGGTAAATGGGAAGAAAGCTTTGAAAAATAATTTCTCCTCCTTCTCTCAACTTCGTATCTCTCGAAGCGAATTTAACCAAAGATTTTCTTATTTATCCATTTATCCACCATTATTATCTGCTTCTTGAAAAACAAATTACGAGAATGTCTGATGTAATAGAAATACAGTGTATAACGATCGATTTTACAGTAATAGAACTGAATCAGAGCTAATTCTAATGAATCAAAGAGAGTGAGAGAGAAAGAGAGAGAAAGAGAAAGGAGAGAGGGGGACATTGCGTAGAACACAATCGCGAATTCTGTTATATTAATAGCCAATATTATGCGCGCGTGAATGCATTGGGAAATGTTTGAAAAAATAATGAAGCAACGGTAATAATTTCGATTGAGGAAAAAGGGCCATCGATTTCCATCAATGCATATAGTTTCCTGATTTTAATTACGAGAAATAAAATTTATTAATTGAATCTCTATCTCTGTCTTTTTCTTGAATTTTTGTGCTTGCTCGAAAACGATTTCCATGTAAGAGGAAAAAAATAAGATAAATTTCACAATATAATGAAAATAGAATTCATTGGATCGTTATTCTTTTTTTTTTAATTTTGATGCATTTTCAAGGGACAAAAGTAGAGATATTGAAACCAAGAAAATTGGACGATTCGACAGCAGGTTTCGAGAAGTGGAAATTTATGTCTGTGGCGTCGTGGGGCGAGGATCCACGTGGTAGCTGGATTTTAGATATTTTTGACGAGGTAATCCATTCACGAATAAATTTCCCATTTAATTTCCTGTACCGTTTGTTTCACGCGGGAGAAAAGAATAGAATGCCGATCTAATCGAATGTGTTCATTTGCAACTCAACAGATCGGCCCGAAAGAAAATAATGGGACGATAGGAGGATTTGCATTGGTTTTACACGGAACCAGGGAAATGCCTGAGTATCGTAAAAATGGGCCACGAATTTACAATCAGGACTACAACCGAATTCGAAACATTGTGAGTAGATTTCATTGTAAAAGAACGAATTGCAAAAGAATTTCTTCCTACTTTTCCTTTCCCCCCCATTGATAATTTTTGACGAGTTTCGAATTTCTCTTGCTTGAATATTTTCGACATTCTAATGCGAAAAACTTGAAGCGAATATTTTATTATGCAGAACGATGATCGATCGATGAAATCTATGTTCGAGAAGAAACTAGGATTGCTTCTTCGAGAGACAAACGACGTCTATGAAAAAGATTGGCTCGAGTTCTTATGAATATACATATATATACATATATATATATTTTTAGAAAAAATTATCATTTGTTATATAAAAAAGAAAATGTAAAAAAATAAAGGTGAATAAAATGATAAAAATCGATATATACATTTTATACAATTCATTCCATTTTCTGTTTTCATATATCACTTTCATACTTTTTTTTATTCCAGAGAAAATATATAAAAAAAATAAAAATATAAAAGATATAAAAAAATAAAAATAAAAAAAAAATAAAAAAAGTAATCTCTAATAAGAACGTAGAAAAATAATTAATGATGTAAAGATCAGTACAAAGGAAATGATAAAACAAACTGCATTTTCTAGCAGTTTTTTTCAAAAGAGCATGCATAAAATAAAAAAAAAAAAAGAGAGGGGATGAAAGTAGAATAAGAGAAGGCATGCTGACATTTTTCAAAATAATTTCCATCAAGTAACAGACTTACGTTTTCCTAGAATATAACATGTTTCACATTTCTTGTGTAAATATGTCGCTGAGATGGCATACATTTCCTTGTTCTCTAAATCCATTAGTTTACAGAACGATAATTTAGAGGAATACGATGCAATCGTGAGATATGAAAAGACGACTTCAGAGTCAGAAGATTCGTTGCACGTAGATGAATTTACATTGGTGTAATCCTCGAGCAAATTTCTATAGTTTCTCTCTTTGAATTTTGCGTGTAAAATTATAATACTTCCTCTGATTAATTTATATAATCGATATATTATTAAAAAAAAAAAAAGAATCTCTGAATCTTTCGCTTATAGAAGGATTTATTCGTTAAAAAAAGCATTCTCAGAAAATTGAACTCCGACTTCCCGACAAAAGATATTATTACTTCTCTCATAGCATAAAGACTGAGGAAACAGTATTTAAGAATCTCGGAACACGTATTTTAAATAGAACGTGACCGAGTTCCGATATTCTTTTTCTGAGTAACGCAATTAAATTTTCTTAAAATCCATCCTATGTTTAATTCCACGAAAGTGTCGGCAGATACGAATGCTTTCGTACGAGGAAAATGAATTATTTATTCGTTTCTAGTACCATATTCAACGAGAACGAGTCGAAATTAGGGAAATTTTCTTTAAAAAAAAAAAAACCATCAATTTCTTGTTCTTGTTTACAATTGTTACGATTATTCTGAAAATAGTATAAAAATCGGATACAACGGTCATAAATCATTTCGCGATGTAAAAATTATGCAAATTATGCAAGATGATGATGAGGAGTTTTGGGACGATGCATAAGCGAGGAACATTTCCAGTGAAATATGGTGAAAGCTATTAGCGCAGCACGCCAACTATTTCGTGCTTTAAGGGGTTGAGTTCGAGCGAAATTTCCACAAAGATCGTTTTCTTCTTATCAGTTTCCAATTCGAGATACAATTCTTTCGTGTTAATAATAATTTTCGTGTAACAAACTTTTCCATCTCGTATCCTCTCGTATCTTTCTCGTTTTCAATCAAAACTCGCGTCCGACGTCAAAGAACGGTGCGCACGATACTCACTTTTCAATCACGTCACGGGGGAAAGGAACTGGTTGCTTCGATAAAATTCAATCTCAACGGATACGATAATGCAAACATGCATTGATACGTTTCACTCTTGAATCGGGATAACGGATATACACGGTTGTATCCGAGACAACATCCGAGAAATTAATAACAATGGGAACGATATATCCGTGAATTGAAATCAATCGTTGTGCATGGAAAATTTAATTAAAACGTGAATTAATTCTTGCCACCATGCGAAACGTGTTTCCTCCCTTCTATTAAAGACCGTTTGCTTTATCGATTGAAATGAAATTACCGCGAATTAATTGTACGAATATCAATGAAAGTTAAAGTCCCTTCCGTCAGTGGAATAATTAACGTTAATATTTAAAAAAAAAACGCGTAAAATATGTACGATCATTTGCCGAGAAAAAATGAAATTGCGTTAAATGAAAGAATTATCCAAAGCGGAGGATTCGATTAGAGAAAGTTTCCGCGAAAGGAAAACTGTTCTCATGCAGAGTTTTCCCGAAAGAGAGAGATCGATATATAAATAATTACGCGTTTTAAATGGCTTGCGAAGGCGTCACATCGAACTTTCATCCGAGGAATGGTACAACTACTTTAAAGTACCCTTTCTATATTCAGAGCATGAATGAATTATAAATCAAAACTCTCCTGCTTTTCATAACTCTTTCTTATGTAAAAGAAAAAAACATATTTTCAACGTCATATATTCTACACAACCGACGCGAAATTTTACGTTCGAAAGATTAAATATCAACTTCAATTTTTACTTCACGCTATCTTATTTCGAAAATACCGGGCTGGAAAAAGCTAGAGAAAATTTTTTTAAAACTTTATAACAAAAATTCCGAGGGAAAGATACGATAAAAGCGAGTACTAAACAGAAGAAGAAGAAGAAGAAAAAATAAAGAAAAAGAAGGAGAATCTCAAAATTCGACTTACTGCAAACGCCTATCATAGTCGTTGCAACCACCACGTAGCTGCGCTGCCGTCGACCTAATAATGGGGTGAGTAGGGGTGAAACGGGGATGATTCGGCCAGTAGCATGCCGCCCTTCGTGCTATAAACATCGTGCAGCTCCCTCGGAAACGGAGATCGTCGATGGTGGTCGTCCTCTTCACCTGACTTCTATCTTTTCGAATCTCGCTGTAATTTTCACCTGAAATCATCGTACAACGTCATCGTCAGTGATAGTCACTTCGTACACACGCACACACGTGAGTAATTTTTAAACACGATCGTACAAGTATAACGCAAATGTTTATACCAACGCCAGAAAAAACAGCAACAGTAAGATAATTCTAAGAGAAAGGAGATGTAAATGAGATGTATGTGTGCACATATGTCTGTGTGTGTGTTAATTGCATACGAAGATTACTCTTCACAGCAATTAAACAGTGATAAAGGGCGTGACGATGCGAATGAAGCTCCGTCCTGAAAGCTGTGTCCGACCCGACTTTCGCTAATTAACAAACAGCACCCCATTCATTCACCACCCTGACTTAATAGCGCGAGAGGCGCGAATATCCTTTTTCCACGTTCGAATCTTCCACGCAATACCGCCACGCACCTGTCCCATCTTACGAGAACGAATTCACCATTAAATCCATTCATTTTTATATTTGGAAAAAATACAATGGAATATATCACAGTAACTTTTACAATAGCAATCTCGTTTCAACGAATTTTCAACGTTTTCAATATTGGGATTTAAAGAATCTATGTTCTAATCGTTTAATATTATTTTAATAATTATGATTTAATAATACATTGGTGGAGTAAAAGCAGAGAGAGAGAAAATATTTCTCGGCGCGAGTAACTTCTTGCGTGTGAAACGAACTTTCTTCTCAACAGGTCGATTATACTCGAGGGGGGGAAAAAAAAATCATTAAAACCTCTGGATATTCATTGCGTGACCAATCTTGTAAGTGTAATTCGCTTTATTTTTCACTCGATTTCAGTCTCCCCTCGATAAAACGGTATATAATTAAGATAAAGCAAATATACTTATTTTACTTTGTCGCAAATATTTCCCTTTTCTTCTTCTTTCGAAATCGCATGGAACGTAATAAATCTGTAAAGGTATTCGTTTCTTGTTTGGCGAGAAGGGAAAATCGTGTTAATTCTTGAAAAAATCCTCGAAATCCGGGAAAGGATGAGCCGTGAACCAATTAAGCTTTTAAAAGAGTTAAATGCAAAAGCGATTCCTAGATAAACATCGTTTAATTTCGTTTCCACCGAACGAAATTTAAAAATAATTCGTTTATTCAAATTCGAAGGCTGATTCTTCTTACATTATTCATAACGCGTGACATTTTTTTTCTTTGCCAACCGTCAGTGCATCTAAATGAGCAAACGAAGATCAATTTCATGTTTCGTTTAGAAACACGTTTAATAAATGCGTAAATAGAATAAAAAGAAAAAAGGAAAAGTGACAAAGTTGCAGGGAACAACATTCTCTTTTTCATCTCACGTTCAGGGAGGAAAGCATATTACGTCCATGAATCGTTTAATATAAAATATTCTTGGAACCCATCTTGAACAATTGAGAAGGTTTACGGGAAAAGTTTCCTCTTAGTATACATATATTTTTAAATATGAAAATTTATTGAAATGAAATTAAAATTTCCAAAGAATTTATTTATTCGATTTACATTTTTCATATTTTACATATCCTTTCCTCGGCAAATTGTTTTTCTTCGATAATTGCACAATTTATAATCGCATTTTCTTTCCCAAGTCCAATGGAATAAGTTGGACGAAACTTCTGATCTACTTTTCACAATTCTTGATATTCGTCTTGAAATATCGCGAACGATTTAAATTATATATCGAATGTCCCAAGAAAATAAATGACGTGTATTAAACGATATTTTCCTTCGTGTCAACATGTCCAAAAGAAGGTGAAAAAGAAATGAAATAGTGGCAGTTTAGAAAAATGAAAATTTCTTTCGTACGTGGCTTATTAAATCCATGAAACGCGTTTGGATCGATAGTTATTCAACTAGATAAGAATTTCATCATCTAAATTGCTTTTCACAAATCGAATAGCATCGATTATTTTAACGTGTATCATTAATTAATCATATCGAGAATCGAAAAAAAAAAATGCAAAAAATCGTTTGACACCAATCGTATCGATCGATTGAGCCAAAATTTCGACGAAATGATCGATGCATTATCGAAAATATATTTCAAAAAAGAAGAATCCATCTAAACCAATCGATTCAAAATTTATTATTTCGATTCAGATCAAGTTACTTTTTTCCAAAATCAGAATCAGAAAAATTTGTTGAAACTATTATCGTATCGAAACGAAATTTACGTAAATCGAGTTTCTTTCTTGAAATCGCATAATCGGTTTCTTCTTTATTCAACAAATATTTCGCCAGACACAAGACGAATATTATAGATATCAACGTGAGGGCGGATCGAAGCAATATTATTGGAAACACGAATCGATAATCGAAGTGGAAGACATTTTTGTATCCGCGAATATATCACTGTACCGGTAACAGAGAAGCTGTCCAGAAATACGTACGTATCCCACGGCACAACTTCTGTTTGAATTATTGGCGAAACCGATGCCACTCCGTCTTCCTCTTGCACAGTTGAACACTCTGTTTCTGTCGAGACACTCTCTTACTGAACAACCCACTTTAAACTGATCGCTATTAATCGTATATGGAAGCAGGAAATTATCACTTTTCCATAAATGTGTCGGGATAATGATTATTGAGAATCGTGGTATGAGAATTTATAATAGTTTACAATAGTTCGATAGGGAAAATCAATCCAATGAGATAAATAATTTTTCTTATTCTTTCTTTCTATCCTTCCTCTTCATTTTTATCTTCTTCTTTCTTCTGTTTTGAAAATTATTGTACCTCATGGAAAAGACTAAATTTTTTTCCATTTCGTTTCGTAATACGCCATTGTAACGTGAATTAATGGGGAGGAAAAAGGCTGCGAAATAGGAAAATTCTCGGTGGCGGATTAATCCTAAAATAAATCCCGCGAGTGTAATATTCTCGATGACGTCAACGGTTGAAATTTTTCATCAAAGACATTGTCCTCTGGGAAATAGTAACGTATTAAAACCGGAAAAAGTAACTGTTGATCGCGTATATATTTACGTTGGCAAAGCGGTTTCCGAGTTGGACGAGTTTGACTCGTTATTTTCAATCTCGAAAACCTGTGGTGCTCGTGCTACATCTGCTCGTGAAAATCGATTATATCACGGCACTCGTGCAATTACTCGGTCGTGAATTACACGATCTCTCAAACAGGAACGTTAACAAGCCGCCGGTAACCGAGGAGAACTCGTATCGAAAAATTACGTGCCCGATGGGGACGGCCACGCTTCCGTCAAAAAATATATATATATATATATTCAACCGGTTGGATTGAATCGAGAATTTCTCCTAGGCCGGAAAATGGAGGCAGCAAATACTCGAGGAAACCATGGTTGGAAAAACGAACGAGGATGAAAGAATGGAGAACAACCTGCAGCCCGTTTCCATTGTGTTTATTTTTAGCCCGCGACACAAAGCTCGTAACTCGCAGGTAAAACGTTCCTTGTTACAGCTTGATGATTCCGTTCAACTTTTTCCAAATTATTCTACAAAAAAAAAAAAAAAAAAAGAAAGAAAGAAAAATTGTAGAGAGAAATCGCTACAATCGATTCCTACTCCCAATAATGATTTTTCCTCCCATGCTCTCAGTGGAGCAGAAGTTCATCCGGCGATCAGGAGGGCAGGAAAGGATCATTATCATTGACGCTGTACGGTCGCCTTTATTTATAGCGCAAAAACAAAATGATGGGCCGCTCGTTTCAACCGTGGCAATCATCATTTTTCATTTTCCGTCTTGTCCCGAGCACGTATTCCATTTTTGTCACCGGGTGTTAGAGACAGTAGAGTAGAAAGTACGGTAGGAAGCAGAGAGGATCGGTTACCGCTAATTACTCGTCGTCGACTTCTCTCATCGTGAAGCCACACAGTTTAAATGAATAATGAATATTTTATTTGCATGGCTTCATTGATCTGGTGGAAAAAAAAAAATAAAAGAAAGAAAGAAGTAGACCGTTCCTTACTCTCCTTTTAAATTTTCGGGGAGAGATAGTGGACGTAGCATTACGGATATTATCGATCGCGCAGCGAACATTTGTCATTTTTATCAGCAATATTAAAAAAATATGTGCACGTTTTGGGAATTGAAAACGATGAAATCGACGAGGGATTAAGACGAATTTTATTTTTTTAATTAATTCGTAATATGTAAATGGGAAGGATTACAAGCCACGTAAAATTAGAGTGTAATGTAAACAACATAATATGATTCTGTTGGTTGATTAATCTGTTTAACGTTTCGAATGTAATAATATTTAATCCGTGCCAGGAACAATGAAGTTATTGGAAATTTCGTTTCGTGTCGATTGATGGTATAAAGATATATAAAAACTTTACGTTATTTTAACGACATTGTTGCACAGAGGTAATAAAAGAAAATGCATCGAAGAGATAAGTGATATCGTAAAAAAATGATGGCCACAAGATCGTTATTTATCGAGCACTCACGGTTTCTTCGATGGCTCGATGTTTGTATCGGAATGACATCAATGGCGCGAACTTGTCGGGGATTATAACATTGTGCTATCAGATTATCGTAATACGGGATCAAAAGCGACGCTTGATTCGCCATCGATAAAATTTATCGGAGGATGAAAGCCTTTAATTGATCGCCAAGCTTCCGGTCATAGTGATTGAAAAGTATCGACAATCTAATCGAATGAATTTACGCCCGTTCAAAAATTATTTTCACCGCCATTCTATTCTCGTCAAAGAGCCAATTAAATCTGCCCTCGATACGAGGATAATAACTTGAAGATTTTATCTCGAAAATAGATCTAGAACAACTTTGAATCAAAATCTAAAAATTTAATGGATCTGAAAGTTTGGTCGAAATCATGAGAGGTTGTCAAGTAGAAACGGGTATAATTAATCGGAAAAGTGCGATTAATTTTTTATTCTCTTCAATTTATTTTTCTTTCGTTGATATTTTTTGAATTCAAATTTGCTCGATTCGTGATAGGGAAAAATTCTTAACTGGGAAAAAAACACGTGTGCTCCTTTCAATCAAAAATTTTCGATCCTGGTACTGCATACTACATCGATAGTCAAATGTTGGTTTTCTGCACGACGTGGCTCGATTTTTAATCAGACGAGATATTAAAAATTTGTTCGACGATACTATATTGACAAATGTATCATCGAAATAGTATTTTATATTTATACAGATTTCTATATTTCCCTCCATCTATTAAATCTTTTTTCCATACTCGATAAATAATACTAATTGTCGGAATTGTCCTGCCGATGCGCGAAACTTTCCAGCATCCCATTTATAGGTCAATCGAACATATCTCATCCTTTTCTGTTAACAATCGTACGAAGAATGGCGCGCAAATATATCGATTTTCTGATTATCGTCTGATTACGTTCGTCGATGTAAAATATTTCCGGAAATGGATAGTTATTTCGTATTTAATTCGAAGTTGTTTTCAAATTCGTAAACAATTATTCAAATTTTCATAAACAGCTGAGGAGAATATTGCTAGTTTGGAAAATGGTGAAGCGAAAATACACTGGAAAGTAACGAATTTTTAATTCTTTTTCCAGAAGGATGGATCGGTGAATGAATCGTTGCATCCGAACATTCGAATCTGTTTAAATGCCAGGGCGATAAATCATCGATCACGATGGAGTAAACATCCCATCGAATTTCAACGATGTGACCGTTGACGCACGTTTGTAACGCGAACTATGCCACGATCATGATTTCACCAGAATCCGACTGATCGATTTCGAAGTGTTTCGAACGTTTCATCGGAGGAAATTTGATAACCGAAGCTTTTCCCTGATCGAACATCGTGCAAATTAAATCGTGTGTTAATTCCCGCTTCTGTACTTCGAATTGGACCGTTTTTTTTTTTTTTTTTTTGCGGCAACTTTTTAGATTTGATGAAAAACAAGTTGGATGTGGGGCGAATTTCGCGTTATTCATTTGCGATTTTCATGGAAAGAGGGATCGAAACAAAGAGATCGAAGAGAATAAAAGATAATGAGAATATTCCTGGTATTCCACCGATTTCCACCTTGGAATACATTCCACCCGTATTACCATACACAGAATTTTTTAAATTTATGTTCCATCTGAGAATGCTTTTTCCAGATGGATGAAAATATCAAAAGTCGAAAGGGAGATCGTTGTTATTAAAACTTTTCGAGCGTTGTAAATTCGGAAACAGTTGACGGAATACGTTCAACATTTTTCACGTTCCATACCAAAGTACCTTGACATAAACCTTGAATTTCATTTTTCATATAACTGTGTGCGCACTTGATGCTTGACGTTGTTGAAGATGATTAAAATACAATGGCGAACGTTCTGTCCGCAAAAAAAAAAAAAAAAGAAAGAATAAATTATAAACGGGACACAAAACCGAAGAAGAAGAGCGAGCACGTTGCTCTTTTAATAATATTCGTATTCCCTCCTCGTGTCCACGATATTAATCCACGATTCCTTTAGTTGGAGAGCAAAATAAAACGAACGAAATCTCCGTTCATCCGTGAGGATGGAATATTTCACGTTTGTATATTTTAAAAAGGATGGTCCTTTCGTATTTCGAGCTACGATACTCTTCCTTTGCGATGCGAGAACCTATAGGTTGTATTTCATATCCACGTGGAAGAATGGAGAATACGAGATACGTATCATCGGGTAGATAAACGTTGAAACGGTTGTTCGAAAATAGAAAAAAACTATAAAAGAAAGGAGAAAGAAATATTTGTGAACGCGTGACAGGTACAGTGGTGTGTTTGCCAACGATGCACCGTCGTTTCGCAGAATTTTCTCTTTCCATTATTCCGATATCTTGTGGTCGATACGTTGTACAGGATCGATCGATTAGGATCGATTTTGGCTCGCGTAGATGGTAATATCGTTGTTACGTTGATGAATAGAACGTTGGTCGGGAAAACGAGTCATCGATTTACGTAATGTCGAGATAATATGTACATTCTAATTACGCCACGATTGAAACTGATGACGGATAAAATTAACCGTGAAAATTTATGTGCATTACCAGTTCAACTTTACCATTCGTTTACCATGTGTAACCATATGACGTTTGTTAGGTCCCGAACTCAAATATCTGTTGGAGAGGAGTGATTCAGTTCCACGAATATCATCTCTTGTCGGCATAATTTCGAAATTGAGCGTCGGATTCCTCGTATATTAACGAGATTAATTCGAGCACGATTACCGAACCAAGTCATCAGATGCAAATTACTAAATATACGTATCCATCCCTTCGCGGAAGCGCAAGTATTAGCTTATAATTATTTCATTTATACGCGTCGAGCAGCCTTCCAGGCGTGGATTCGATTTCAACGAGAGAACTCGAAGGTATTGTTGCGTCGTTGAAAAAAAAAGAATAATAATTTTGCGTTGAAATATGTAGGTTGAGGAATAACGTCGATGTAATAAATTTAACAATACAATTAGAACGGACTGACGGTATTTCGTTTACATAATTTTCGTGATTAAATATAAGAATTGCAAATGTTTGGCGCTTTTGCTTGATTGCGTAATGTTACGCTTATGTGAAAGTGAAGGTAATTATTCAAGATCTAAGGCTAACTAATAAATAGCGAATAAAATAAGGGACGATCGCGTTTAATTTCGATTTTCAGATTCGATAATCTCACGTGATGAGAGTTAAGATGTAGAGCAAGCTCGAGGAAGTGACGAAAAATGGTGGACAAAGAGGAAATAAGGAAGACACCCTCGCCCCTGAATATCAACGAGGCGATCGAGGGGGACGCGTTGAATCAAAAGACTGCTAGGAGTAAGTACGAAGATACGAAAAAGATATTATGCAAGGAACATCGGTTTTCCCTTTAACTTTCCATCTGATTCCTTCCATCCAAACTTGAGAATAAGCAGAGTTGCAAATTAAGTTTACAACTTTCTTCCTCGTTTTGATTAAGTGAACAAATTTTGAAGAACTTCTACCTTTCGTCTCGTCTCGTGTCCGATGTAAGAGAAATGATATTTAGAAGAAGAATTCCTGAAAGAAAGTATAAGAAAGTAACGGATAAGAAAGTAGAGATAGGGGATCCATCTATTGAGAAAGGAATATAAAATTGTTGAAGAAAATAAAAAGAAAGTATACGTGGAATATTCAATACGATCCACCCGGAAGAGGAGCTTGTTTTCGAAATAAACATTTCTTTCGAATATTTTTAATGATGGATGATTATTAAAAAAGAAAAAAATTTCTGTTTCCCAGTACTTAAGAACGATCTTCTATTATACGAGGCTGTGATAAAAAATGAAGCGGACACCGTTCGCAAAGTGCTCAAAGAGACCGTGGACGTCGATTCCAGGAACAATGTAAGTCGTAAAATATCCACTAATAAAATTAAAAATCAAAGAAATTCCACTACGATGGAGCAAAAATGCTTAAAGCGAGACGACTTTATTGATCGTAATTGAATCGCGTTTAATCTCGTTTCTGTTTTCGATTCAAAATCGAATATCTCGAAAATGGAAAATATCCTTAGAACGATTCAAAATAGGATTTTCCCTTTGTGCCCACCTCGTTAAGGTTAACGTTAGACGTTATTATATAGCACGGTCGAATGCTCTAGATAATATGATGCGGTTATACCGTATACCGGTGCATCACGTGAATAACGAGTCTGATTAAATATGGAATATTACTACTTAGGGATACGTTATCAAAGAGATATACGAGAATTTAATTAAGAAAATATTCTCAGCTTCGTTATTCTAATTGTTCTTTATTTTTTCTTAAATTCAATTATAACACGAGTTCACGTCGGACTAAATATTTCACTTAAATTAGTTAAAAAAGAATTATAATTCTCTCCTGAGAGTTATAATTCTTTCCTTGTGGTATCTCGAGTTTTATTTATAAAAATTTAATTAGAAATTATTAATTATATTTACGTATATACGTTTCGAAATATTAATTTCGAATTATGATAAGAGAATTGATATCGGTTATAACGAAAATATATTGCGTATAATCGTCGCGTTAATATGATATCGAGTGAAATACTAGAAACACATACGACGTTTTGCACTGGAAAATGATTTAGTATGGACGAGCGCCAATTCATTGGGCAGCATCGAGGGGAAATACGGAGATCATCGAGATGTTGATACAAGCGAAATGCGACATCGAGGCAAGAGACAAGGTAATATTTCGTTGAATATATTAATATCAATAAAATATCTGTACTGATACGTAGAATTAAATTAAATCGTTTAATTGTCAGAAATAAATAAACATACAATATTCGTCGTTTATACATACATATATATATTCATTCGTCATTTTGTTCGAAAGTCAATTATTTTTTTTTTTTTTATTTCCATACGGATATCCGTTTGCATTC
Source organism: Apis cerana (assembly GCF_029169275.1). Taxonomy (NCBI): domain Eukaryota; kingdom Metazoa; phylum Arthropoda; class Insecta; order Hymenoptera; family Apidae; genus Apis; species Apis cerana. Next base: position 5,073,147 of record NC_083864.1, on the reverse strand, counting down.
CTGGCATATTGTTTTTTCGGACAGTATTCATATTAATTTTATTAAAAAACATAAACCTTGGATATGTATAAATTTTATACGAATTTAATTAATTAAAATCCATTTTTCTTGTTTCAAGTTTGGCATGCGTCCGTTACACATGGCTGCGCGATATGGACACAGGGACGCTGTTAAAATGTTAATCAACGCTGGAGCAAATGTGTCAGCGGTGAACAAGGTACATTCATAATTAACATGATACGGTAAAGCTATTTTGTCTCCAGGCAAAAATATATAACACGTTCAATGATGAACGTATTGCGTGTAGGGAATTCCTTCCCTATTCTAATGCCAATTAATTATAGTACACGTCATCGTCATATTTTTATCCAATTTTACTTTCGCACACGCGATGTAAAAGTGTCGGTATGCACAGCCATTTTGGAAAATTTCGTTAACGAAAAAATCAATATCCGCCACCGATCTTTGGTGCAACATTGAACGCGTCGATTAAATCAATTTTTAAAACGAATTTTTGAACATTTCTGAGGAGCAATCTCAGAATCTAATTAAGAAGATTCTTAAAGGAAATAATTTAAATCGCCACGGATGCAATTTGATGCATCTTCCTTCCGAACAGAATCACAAAGTCACGATTCTGTTCCCTCTCTTCTCGAGATTCTTTCTCGAGATAAAGATAAGCACGACTCGTACTCTTGTCTCGGATAAAAAAACTACTCTTCGTGGCTCTCAAAAAATTCTTGAGAAAAATGTTTGAAATTATTTTTTTTCCACGCGTTATTTAATAACATGACCTAGTTTCGTTTCATTGATCATCCATAAGATTTACACGTTGAGATTACGAAGATATTCATTCTTAGGTAGACAAGCATCCAACCTGTTTGTTACAGAAACAATATACACTTTTAATGTGCGCTGCTCGAGGCAACAATGTTCGCGTCGTCGAATATCTTGCAGAGGCTGTGGAATCGTTGAACGGAGATGCAACTGACTGCACCGGTGCAACTGCACTTCACCATGCAGCTAGCGCTGGTCATCCGAGTATGATAACCGCGCTTTCCAACGTGCCGAGAATCGAGCTCAACGCGACTGATAAAGTAAGATTTATTTCCTTTCTATTCGTATTCGGGAGAAGAGTAATTTAAAGTAACTCGAACGAAAGATAACAAAATACTTGGATTAATTTAAATTTGAATATTCAAAAGATTTTGTTACTTTTTCATTCACTATTTTTCGTATTTTCTACAATAATTCTTCTTTTTTTTTCTTCGTTTTAAATTTCATGAATGACAAGTACTTGCAAATCCTTTTTCAATCCCGTTTCCAGATTGGTGAATATATATCCTGTTTTTCGAGGACAATTTATCCAACGCGTTTTAAGATATTAATCCGTTCGTAAATCGATGCGAAAATGTAAATATCCGCACACGAATGGATGCAAAGGATTCAAGAAACTTCGATTTATACGGAAACTGGTCCGCCTTCTCTCTCTCTCTCTCTCTCTCTCTCTCGATTTAGGGAAACTGGGTCTCCAACATTAGCTATATTGCCTTCTTATCGCGAAGACAAGTGAAATCCCCGAAGGAGAGAATGCAGCCGCTTGAATCTAACTGCGATCCTTTGAGAGAATTTTATGCAACTCGCATCGTTTTGTCGATACTTCCGGCTTCGCACTTCCAACTATTGTACATTCAACCCTGTCGATTCGCATACATAATCCGTATACATCTACATTCTTCTTTAAATCGAACCGTTTTCGATCTTTACCGTGAAAACACATTTCGACAGAAATTAATCAAAATTTAATCGAATCGAATTTAAATCAATCGTTCAAAGCCAGCTCGATATTATCAATGATATCGTATCAAAGTATCGAGAATTTCACGTGAATTCGCAGAAGGGGCAAACACCGATACACTGCGCCTGTGCAGAGGAGCACCTGGAAGCTGTGGAAGTTTTGATAGCTCTAGGAGTGAACGTGGACGCTCAGGATCACGAAGGAAACACCCCTCTCCACGTGGCCACGAGAACGAGGCATACAGCCATAGCTCAATTATTGTTAAGAGCCGGGGCGAACACCGAATTGATCGACGAAGTAAATAAGACGAGTCTTTAACCGTAACGAAACCATTTTAATAATTAAAGAACGTGCTCGATCATACCTTCTTCCAGATAGGTTTCACTCCCCTTCACGTGGCCGCCAGCCAGGGTTGCAAAGGGATACTAGAGTCGATGATTCAACACGGTGCGGCACTCAACAAACAGTGCAAGGTACACTTAAGGTACGTGTAATCGGAATCGAATAACTATCCATCATCGGGAATCGGTTTGCAGTATGGGAACACGCCTTTGCACTTGGCCTGTCAAAACAACGAAGTAGAAACGGTTGAGATACTGATCAATAAAGGCGTCGATCTAAATTGTTTAAATTCGGTGCGTACGACAGTGTTAACGCTTTAAAGAAGAAGCGTATTATTTTTACTCGTTCCACCCCTCCCTGGTGAATCGCGGTGATTTATCACCATTTATCGTTCCAGAGGTTACAATCACCCTTCCATATCGCGACGGAAATAGGGCACAACGACATTTGCAAGCTATTGCTGGCAGCGGGCGCAAACATCGAGCAAAGGGATCAGGTAAACACGGATATATTATTCCTTTTTATTCTGCATATTTATTTTACAATTCTTTGAATTCGTTCTTCTTGTTTTTTTTCCTTTTTTATTCGTTTATCAAAGCGCATTCGTAAGTCCAGCATAAAATAAATAACGATCCATAAGAGCTCGTCGTAAGAATAAAATCAACAAGCGAAACAAAAGTTTATCGTATCGTGGTTTTCACACCTACCCTCAGAAACGTTGAAACACGATTGATCTCGGTCCTTGGCCAGTGACCACGTCTCCATTTCTCCAGCCATTGAACTCCAGTTAAAAGATTATATCCCGATTAATTCTCCGGGGAAATTTCTTGAAACGAGAAACGCTTTCGATCAAAGTAGATGTGTCTCTTCGTGTCTGTCGGGTGTATCGATCCCGATTTAACATGGATGCGACGAATTGTCAACAATGGTCAACAAGATTGCATCCACCTCCCCGAGTAAACTTAGGGACGGAGTGTAACAGACGCAAAATTTGCAAGAGAGTCAAGCTCGTAGGGAGCGTAGGCTTGTTTGTCGTTGGATTTTGACCGAGTTAGAGTTAAAACGAAGTTTGTCTGGATGTTCACAGAGCGGAAAGACGCCACTTTACATCGCGGCGAGGGGCAGTTTCACGGCCATCGTCGACATGATAATTAAAACAGCGAGATTGGATTATCCCACGCCGGTAAGCGATTCGAATCTCGCGATTAAATATATTCATCATTCTCGCCACGAAGCGAGATTTTTGCGGTAATACGAATAAAACGACGTCGAGACAATGTGATCTCTGTTGTTGATCATAAGAAAAATGGGATGTTTCGTAGGAGGATTCGACGTCTGACAAAGAAATTCGAGATTTGACACCGGCTAGAAGAAGATGGCGAGAGGGATCGAGGGGCGAAAGTATCTCGAGTAACAATAGCGTACTTTCCGAGCATATACGATCGATTCTGTGGAAATTGGCGTACAAACAATTAGGACCTGAAGATTGGAAGAAATTAGCGTTGCACTGGGCGTTTACGAACGATCAGATTCGAGCGATCGAGCATCAGTATACGGGTAAAATAAAAAGATAAAATTTGTTTTATTTGTTTTTTAAGGATTATCTCTCGAATTGATGACGCGAATATTGTAAGAAATCATCGAGGCACAACGTTCATTTCACGAGAGGATCGATTGTTCGAAATTTGAAAAGAATTTATTAGAGAGGACCGTGAAATATTTTGTACCTCGATGTTCCCTTCGTGAACCAAGAACAGCCTTATGAAAAGGACGATTAAAGCTCCCCTTATAGGTCCTTCGAGTTACAAAGAGCACGGTTTCCGGATGCTGATGATCTGGGCATCAGGATTGAATCCTGAAGTCTCCATAGGGAGAGAGCTTTGCGACGCTTTGTCCGCGGTGGATAAAAAATCTGTTGCTGGTGAGAAATTCGTCGAGAAATTTTTACTTACATTCAATTCGACACAACATAGATAATGGAGAAAGAAATTATTTTCAAAATAATAAATTACAGAATCCGTTCGTAAGCACATGGATCAAGAAAAAGATGGGAAAACGAAGTTGAATAAACAACGATGTCATAAATGTTCCATCACTTAAGAATAACGATTAACGATTCCATTCGAGTCGAACGAAATTAAAACGAAGAACAAAAAAAAAAACTTGAAAAAATTTTCAGTAGATAATTTTAGAGAAATCTCGCGATGCGACATATCTATAGAGACGCTGATCTTATCTTTTTTACAATATGTTTCAACATAGACTCGCGTAAAAATATCAATTAAACTCGAGAAGAAATTTTGAAACGAGTATAATCACAAATCAACGAAAGCTTTTCACATATCGCGAAAAATTTGATTTAAATATCTTTGAATTGAAATCATCGTGCAAATGTACAAATTTAAAAATTCTGAATATTTTATCTCTTTCTATATATTTTTGAAGAATTCCGATCTTCGTGAACGTTGCAATTTTTATTCTTATTCGTTAGTTTAAAAAAAAACAATAAAAAAAAAAAAGATAATCGACGTTTGAAGCCGTCCGATTTCACTTTATCTTTTGTTAAATACTGATCTTGTTGTTCAAAAATCATGCTATTCCAAATTTGAACTGTAAATATACGAATATAATACGTATCACAAGATACTTAGAATAAGTGCGAAAAAAAAAGAAGAAATTTTACAGGGCTTTCGATGTGATAAAAGAATGAGATTAAAACATTAGAAAAACGAGAACGAGTGTCTCGAGATATTCGATCATTATTACAATTGGAGAAAAAGACAATCTACATATCTGAGTATTGTGTACAATTAAATAAACGCGTAATTAAAAAATCTATAGATATTTTTAAATAGTCGTTTCCCGATTAATCATTGCTCAATAGGAATTATCAATCGAAATAGGAAAAAAGAAAAAAAAAGAAAGAAAGAGAAACAGAAAAAAACGAAATCTAATTTGTTAAATCTCTCAACGAGCATCATTGATCGATAAAAATTACAATTTCAACTTTTGTGAACCTATCGAATTAGACGATTGACCTCGATGTAATAAAATTTATTCCGTCGAAACAAAAATTCTCACGACTATTTATTTAATCATACATTACGTCTATAAACCTTTAAAGAGTAGTATACAAATGATTAAAAAAATAATCTTACCTGGAAAGCCTCCTAAAATAGCAATCTTGATAATGATAACTGGCAGCGAAGGTTGAGCGGAAGGGGGGAGAGTGTAGTTGTCAGGATAAGGATCAGGAATACCCTAAACAAAGTGTTCTATTAAAATGTGAATGTTTATTTATCCATACGGAATATTCATTTGCTTCTATGCTATAAAAGAATGCATTTCTTGTTGCTTCCACCTTCGCAATTTATAACAAAATATTATGAACGATATTCTATCTATTATTGTATCATCGCCATCATTCTCATCTAATTATTATCATTATAATTAATCCATAATAGTTATCAGCGGCAATGGTAAAAACAGGATCCGTCAATGGCAATTAATTAGCCACAATAGTTATCGAGTGAATTGTACAAATCGTACGGTGGACAGGGGATATAAATTCGCGTCGGACTTCTTAACCCTTAACATTACAATTAAGTGCTATCAGTAATTAATTATTATTATCATTACACAACGAGCGATATGACTATAGCTCGTGGCTTCATCCATTCTCACACGTTCGTAAAATGTCAGACTTGCTGTTTGTTAATCGTTTTTTTTTTCCTCAACGCCTCATCAAATGTCTACATACGAGAGAAAGAAGTTGCCATGCGTGTTTTCATTGTATCGCGAACAAGTACTCGTGTGTCAAAGACGAGAAGTTTAATAACAATATATGTTTAATAACATCTTTATATTCTCTTCTCTTCTTTCTCCTTATATTTTCAAAAAAAAGAAAAAAAAAGAATACCGACATCACATCGAGGAAAACGTTCATACTGTGTTTCGTCACTTTTTCAATGTTCGTTTTTTTATGATCACTTCTCCTTTTCGTGACCATTTTGATGACCAGATGATACGAAAAATATACACGTTTTGGATACAAAAGTCTCTCAGGCGCGTACAATTAATAAATACAAATTTGTTAATTGCGCTTATGTAAATAATATCTACTTATTTTTTAAACCCTTTAATTTACATATTATTCTAAACATGGACGAAGCTACCGGCTCGCATGAAATGGAGTTACTTTTTTTTTTTTTCTTTAATTAATTCGTTTACCCCTTTCCGTACTGTGTTTCTTCTTCTCGCCCTCGAACCGTGAAAAATATATATATATATTCTTCTTTATTCACATCTCTTATCGCAACGCACGAAACTTATTTAAATTCGATACGCGGGGAATAATTATCACCGAAATCCACGAGGATTGGGATTATTCTTAACAACATACCATATATATATATGTATATATATGTATATACACATACATCATATATATATATATATACACCAATGTCACGCACAGAATAATTCATTTCGTTTCGTTCGTTCGATATGTCGTACGACATATATATTCGTACAATTTGTAAAAACTCGAAATAAAAAAGAAAAGGGTTTCTATATATATATAATATGCAAACCGTTATACAACAAACACGACAGATGGAAGTTTACAGATGCAAACGCAAGAAAGAAAACAAAAGAGGAAAAAAAAAAAGAAAATAGGAGATAAAAGATTGAATTAAGGACAAAGGAATATTTAAATTAACGCTTGAATTATTTAAATTAATATGAAAAATATCATAACCCTTAATTATCGCGGCCCGTTAAGCGGTGACCGCGGCTAAACGCGCGTTTCCGGTTCTTTTACCTCAAGTCCACAAGCCTCGCGTCATCCAGTCAGTAAAATGAACAGGACGTCTAGGAAATAAACTTCCTACGGCAGAAATTGAAAAAAACAAAGGATTAGGTTTTTTGTCGATTTTTTAAACGATTTTTATTATCATCGATCGAGACTACCAAATTAAAAAGAGAAAAAAGACAATCAACTTATTCTGTACGTGTTTTTTTTTCTCTCTCTCTCTCTCTCTATCTCTCTCCTATCTCTAATGATTCGTCGCGAAATAATTAAAGAAAAAAATATTAGCAAATATTCTGATTCTTTATCACTGATTCGAAGTAAAAATTTTCCTCTTGTTTTAATTTTTCTATATTGAATCAAATGAAAAGGGAGGAAATGAAAAAAAGAGAACGGCGTCAAAAAAAATTAATAAGTCACGTTTCTGAAGTACTTGATCGCTTTTTGTCACTAATTCTAGAACGAAGACTTTCAATGGATCGATACGATTAAAAAATTCTTAAATCTAAAGCTTACAACACCCACGATCATCTTGGACGAACAAATTAATCACTAATATACGTCCATGTTATTATCTTCTCAACGGTTTAAAAAATAACATTCGTTCAAGCTCCTCATTATGGAAATTCTTCCTATTCTTCTTCTTATTTCTCATTCGCAAAACAAAAAAACAAATTCTCGACCGATCTGATCGAAGCTTTTTTACGCATACGAGTTGTCTTCTTCTAAGAAAAAGGAAAAAGAAAAAAAAAATAAAAGAAAAAAGAAAAAAAAAAGAAGATTAATTCGACAGATCGGTCAACACAGCCTGGTCAAAATCGATCGTATCAATTCTTAGGCAATTCTTCTTATCGTAACCTTAAAGCGTATACACTAGTTTCTATCACTAGTTATGGAGAAACAGCATCGAATCACGATCTTCTTTGCGTCGAGGTCGAAGCTGAAGTTTCGTTGATCGCGTGTAAGAATTGATCCTCGATTCCTCCTTTGTCTCCTTCTTCCCTTCGAACGATCTCTCGCGACATCTTCACAGACATTTCATCTTTCGATCCACCAATACTCCTCCTCCCTCCGTCTCTCCAAATATCTTGCAGAGTCCGGCACAGTAACAAAATCTCCGGGGACCTTTTTCGTCGCTCTTTCGATTCGAATCGCAAAGAGAACAGCAAAAGGACACAACAGCTTGCCGTTTCGAATACGTTTCACACGCTCGCTCTGTATGCTCCGCCATTCCTCTCAAGCCACGTTCCACGCAAACCGTTCTAAAAGGGGGAGCTTTGTCGTCGATTTAAAAAAAAAAACAAAAAAAAAGTACAAAAATCATCTTTATCTATCTCCTTTGCTCCGCTTGGATGGCTCTCCTTTTTCTTTCTTTCATCCATACTCACACGCACTCTTGCGCGCGCACACAGACGGAGAATAGAATGCATACGCGTGTAGTGGATATGCGAGTGTAGTGTAAAAAACGCAACATGTACGATGCAGCGACTGATCGATGATTAAGTAAAAAGAAAAAAAGAAAAAAAAAAAAAAAAGGAAAAATCCTCGCGCATACGGCGAGAATTCGATACGTTTTTTTTTTTTTTTTTATCCATCTCTAGCGGCGGTAAGGATGGTAATTGTTGGAGCTGGATGAGGATCCCGTGTAACCCCTTTGGGGCCCACCGCCACCGTAGCTGTCGTTGGTTCCTGGGGCAGCAGGAACGCTTCCTAGTCTCGGAGGTCCGTATTCGGTGCCTGTTAGAATCGTATAAAAGAACGTAGTACTGTGTGCCAGGACGCGGCCCAGGATTGCAGTCAGGGAGAAAATAATACAGAGAGAGTGTGGTAGGCGCGTATAAATCTCGCACGAAGGATGACCGAAGAGATTGAACGTTGGAGGTTCGAGAGGGATGAAACGTTAGAGAAGTAGATTTTTGATAGGAAGATCCATCAACCTCTTCGACGATAATCGTGTCGGTGAAGTTTCTTAAGGTTCTCTTCTCAGGGGGCACGCTGCGATGAAGGAGAATTTTTAGGTCACTGGGATAAAAATCGTATTCGTGGATTAAAGAAAGCAACGAGGTCGCGCGTTGATGGAAAAAAAAGATCGATAATCGCGATAATCGAGATTGATTATAAATTGGAAGATGGAATTTAACGCAATTGATTATAAATTGGAAGATGATGATCGAAATGATGATGTTTGGAGATATCGATTCGTGGATGGGAAAGCACGGAGAAATACATTTTGTATAAGGTGTGTGTATATATATATATATATATATAAAATATATATATATATAAAATTGATGTATTAATATCGATATGTTTAAGATTAATCTAAGCACTAATTATTGTATAGTAGAAAGAAACAATAGAAAAAACGATCAGATCGTGCAACAAAAGAAATAAATTGTATCAAAAATGTCTCGTAACGTGCAAGTAGGAAAAGCTTATATTACGTCCTTAATCATCTTAATCGTATTAGTGCTTATCGACTAAACACCGCCGACTTAAATATACGAGATAAAACCAAAAAAGTTATAATATCCTCGTATTTTTTCTCACCTGTGATAATATCTATCTCTCGCTCTCTCTCTCTCTCTCTCTCTCGCTCGCTCTCTCACTTTCTCTCCCTCTCTTTCTCTCTTACAATTTTTAGTACAAAATTTATTTCATCTATATCGCGGCCTTAATAATTAGTATAAAAGTACTTAGTACTATGTATCACGAGCATCGAGCAACTTCGAGGCTAATATAGAAAGTTCACGATCGAGTTTAACCCGAGATTCCCTTGGGGAAGAGTCTCGGTTTATTACACACACGGATATGAATTTCAGCGCGTGTTTCAGATCCGAACGGCAACGTCGATACAAGAGGACGCAGTTTAATGGAATTTAATCTGTTTCTGGACTTGGGATTAAATTAACATTTCGTATTGATATTCTAATTTCGACAAAGACAAATTGTACGTATTATTTTTTCCAAGTCCATAAGTAAAATAAATCAAATCTACCCTAAATTTTAACTTAAAGTTTTCGCAGCATGGTAGTAGAGCTTCTTAAATAAAAAATATACAGACCAATTGTTACCATGATTCCAATTTTTTTTTTTTTTGCATTAGATCTACATGTATAAATTAAAAAGAAAAAAAAATATGGAAGAAAAAAAAAAGAAAAGAATATAGCGTAGACGTTATAAATCTAAAAATTGTCCCGTGATAAAATTTAATATTATAAGTAACTTAATAACGGATCTAAGCGGTAGGCCTTAAGTAATCTTAATTTTTAAAAGGACGCATGCTTACACGCCGTCACTTGCACGTAACTTATATAAATCCTTAATAGATAAATCGTCTTACGGGCTATTTTCACGAATCATCGTTCGTATGAACGATCAAAAAGTGACAACTATAAAAGCAATTTTCCTTAATAATGTATCAAAACGTGGACGTGAATTGTTTCAGGCATAGGGAAGCAAAGAGGATGATGGCCACCTTTGTAAAAATGTGTACGATTAAGTACGTTTTCTTTCTCATCTATCTAATCAACGCTTTCCCTTACACCTGATACCCATATTCCTCCATCACAGCGCTGCCAACCTCTCCTTTCTCTCTTTCTTCTCTATTTTCCTAAATTTTTTTTTCTTTCCTTTTTTTTTTCTTTTTTTCTTTTTTTTTTTTAAATAACCTAGATGCTTGATATCTGTATGTCTTTGGTAGGCCGTATTCGCTATTTCTTAGCGCCTATAAGGGTGGTAATTCGTATGCTGGGTCAAGGAAAACCGTTGGGGACCTGGGGCTGCGTCTCCGTTCGGAATGAATGTCGGACTTCCAGTTTCGGTGTTTTTGAACTTTGGGATCGGGGTGTTGTCTGCGGGAAATAAAGGAGGAAATTAGGTAGTGTGGGCCGCCCCGAACACGCCTTTCTCGCCAGGCGTGAATATGTAAATTGGGGATGACGTAGCTACGCGAGAATACGAATGGAAATTTCCACGTTCTCCGCTCTGCGACAATGTGAAAGCTATCTTAACTTTTACTTTAACGAAGAAAGTTAAGAATTTAATTTTCTTAAAAGAAAAAAGAAATAAAAAGAAAACTATCGTGATGAATGTAAAAATACTAAAGGGGCAAAAACGTTGCAAAATTTTTTTTTTTCAACTAAAACCTGAACGATAAAAAATTAATTGGCCCCTATGTATATAATACCGAGGAACACCGAATTATCTCGAACCTGAGTATCTGAATATATTCATCATTTCGAAAAAACTTTTACGGCACAACGTAGAATATACGTTTAATACATATCTTTCGAATATTTATTTTCGAGCTCAGTTTCGAGATATGGTGAATTGAAATAACGTTGGGACGCGCATAAAACACTGCACCAATGAATAGCTCGTTTCTCGTAGTGGCAATGGTATATATATATAAATATACATATACATATACATATACATATAAAAAAAAGAAAAAAAAAAGAATTCTTTGAAACAGTGGACCACCTCTGTAATTCCATCCTAGACAATAAAATTATTTCACGTTTGCGCCCGAATCGTATCGGATAAAAAGAAAATTTGTTTTGTTTTATCAAAAAATTGAACAGAATCGAAGAGGAACCAGCAACCGAAATTTACGCAAAAATATCGAAAACGGAAATATTTTACGTATTCTTTCGAGCAAATTGCAAAACAGAAGCGACAAAAAGAAAGTAGAAGGAACTAGTCTAGAATTATTGACTAATAACTGTGAGCGAACAACAAGAAGGCGTGGCTATCAAAACAATTACGCGAAAAAAGAAACTCTCTCTTCACGCGCACTCGCATGCTCGCTTCCACTTATACATCCACTCATGCACAAAAAGTTTTTTATATGATGAACTAGAAAAAAAAATTAATTCATTAAAGTTGCATACATTCCTCTTACGCGATTTTTTTAAAGAGAACAGATAAAAAAAAAAAAGAAATAAATTTAATATTAATATTAAACCGTGCAGTGTTTTAAGTCTCTCAACCTTTTTGGATAAAATAAAAATCATAAAATTAATTACTTAATACGAAAAAAAAAAAGAAACTAGTTTTAAACGAAGGGAGAGATTGTTTGGATTGACAAAATTCGTTTGCTTTTTTTTCATCAATATCATTTTCTATTTAATCATCCTCATAATCTATACCAGTATGTACTTTATGAATAATGATCCACTCTTTTTTTCTTCTATATTATCATTATATCATCATAATAATTATCAGCATATCAACTTATCATCAATGTATCATTATATATATATATTTATATATAATTATATATATATATATTTATCATCATTATAATTGTTATATTAATATTATTAATATAATATCTTAAGTATCAATAATCAATTAATCCACTAGAAACACCGTTAAGTATATTAATATATATATATATTCTTTTTGTATATATATATACGTGTATGTGTGTATTTGAATAATAATAGTAGTAGTAATAATAATAATGACAATAATTAATAATAATTAATAATAATTATAATAATAGTAGTAGTTACAATATAGTAATAATAGTAGTAGTAGCAGTAGTAGTAATAGTAATAGTACAGTAGCAATAGTAATAGTACTGTTTTATGTGTCACTTTGGGAGTGAGGAGAGCAGATAGAAGGTTGCACAATTACAAATGAGTGTTCATCGAGTGAAAAAATAAAGCAGAAATCAATAATTCACAAAATAGAAATTATGCCCTCCCCAATTGGACCTTCCCGACACTTTGATATTTATATTTATATCATATAATTTAATCTTTCTTAATGAATTCCCCTTTCTTTTTATCCTCTCTCATTTCCTGGCAGAACACGGAAAACATTAAACATTAATCTTTTGAAATTTCGTTTTCCTCTTCTTTTCTTTCAATGATATAATAATTTTCATGCACACATGCATCCCATCTCCGACTATTTTTCCGCTTCCCTTCATTATTCAACCTGTATTTTTTTTTTTTTATTCGTGTCCTAGTTTCATTTGTTCTTTCATTCCACTCTAATTTCATCGAACAGACAATCGGGATCAAGATTGATATTTTTCGACTCTGGCGTAACGCGACAAAAATCACACAAGTAGACTTTTGTGTGTCGCGTGTCTGTATTCCTTCTAACTTATCGTTTATAAATGAGACTCTTTGTTCAACATTGCGTAACTATTACACCTACAGATATTGTTTCTCAATCGATCCAAGGACTTGCACGCGACGTCATTCGATCTTCCTTACTTTGCCAATCACACCCCCATTCTTATCAGATTAACTAATATCGCTAAAATTAGATAACGATCGTTAGTCCGCTATTAAACTATCCATCGAAATTTTCGTTAGTCTGTTTCTCTTTCCCCTCCCCCTCCTTCATTGTGTGTCGCGTTATTTTTATATACATCACCACAAAATATAAAATTAACAAAAGAAATCGCAAGATAATTGACAAATAATCTTACTATCTAGCAAGAAACAATCTCAATCCAAGGGAAAAATAAAATCTTTGAAACGTCACTTTTGTTCAAATTGGTCAGATATATCTTTCTAAGTTTTTTGAGACTCGATTAGATCATTAGAAGAAGTCTCTAACGAAAATTTCAGGTGTTTGATGAGATTTTCATTTCGTTTCTTTCTTTCTTTCTTTCTTTCTTTCTTTCTTTTTCCCTTTAATTACGATTTGGAAATATTGCGTCGACACTTTCATCACATCATCGCATTTTAAGCACTAACGGTTTAGCTATGATTCTTTTAACGCAAGTACATACTCCCTATGCACTATACACGTGTAATGCAGCTTAATAAACTTTTACATTATCTCGCGTGTTTTTTTTTTTTATTCTTTTTATTTATTAAAGATTTGGCAAATCTTAAACCTGGTTCAGCGCCAAACGGCGCCACTTGTACACCGCGTACAAACTATATATGTTCCTTGTATTACTAGAAAATCTTGTCAGCGGCACTGTGTGTGTGTCTCTGTCGTTTGAAAATTTATCTCTACACGCTCTCCTCTCGCAATTACCCCGATTTAACTTCCACACAAAGATATCATTCACACCTATTCATCTCTCTTCCTCTTTTATTCGCGAAACTTTCCAAACAATCGTTCCCTATATAGGCTCATTCAATGGCTCTCTCTTCCGCAATCATAGCGATTCACGCTTTTACGATTCTCTTTCTCGTGAGTATAATTTTCATCGGTTTTCGATTCATTCATCACGTACACGCTCGCTCATGAACTGTGTCTCATTCGTCATCAACGCATGCCTCTTTTCTAATTCTTTTTCTTTTTCTTTTTCTTTCAACGATCCCCACCACTCTCCTCGATTAACCGATTAACCGGCAATTCAACAACCCTCTCAGTCTCTCTCTCCATATCCTCTCGTGCACCCTCGTTTAATACAATTTGACCTCTAACAAAAGAATTAAAATTACAACGACTAATCAACGACTTAGATAGACGCGTTTCCTTTTTACTTAAGAGTTACGGAACAATTATTATGATTCTCACGAGAACACAATGGTTGGCATTTGTTTGTTTCATTAAAAATATTATCTTCGTTTTATTTTTTTTTTTCCGCTCTATTTTTAAATACATCCCTAAGCGACGGTCTCTTAATGTCGAGTTTAATTACGCATTAATTAATTAATTAGATAATTAATCGATACTCTTAATTATTGATTCCTACGCTTTGTTTTGTCCCCGTAAAAAGCACGGTTTTGGAAATGCGTGTTCCACGACCCGAAACGTTTTATATAACCGTATATAAAAACGGGGATGAAGAAAATTACTACTAAATATTGTGTGTATGTGTGTGTATATGTGTATATGTATCCTTTTTTTTTTCTCTAAAGTCCGATGATGAGCTTCGTTTTTTCGTTTTTTTTTCCCTCCCCACGTATCGTTTCTGCGTTTAAGGTACTCTGAGGATAATCGTTAATTTATAATACATTTGTACACAACTTATCCCTTAATCAATAATTATATCGATTTACCTACAACATTGTCCGGATATCCTCATTCACTCTTTTCACGCCTCTCGTACGCACATCATTCACACGCTCGCTATCTTCCATCGAGTGTCGACCCTTTCTTTTTCTCGGTTTTTTTTTTTTTTCTTCTTCTTTTACGATTACTAAAATCGCACGACCAATGGTCATACGTTTTTAAGACACGTTCTAAGAGCCTGCCGTTTTATCGAAACGATATGCGACGTTCGAATACGCGGCATAAAAATATAAGATATAAAAAAAGAAGAAAGAGAATAATAATAAGTAAACAGCGATGGGATGTAACGACAAAATAGAAATTCTACGACTGAAAAAAAGAATCGAAGAGGAATAGAAATATACGCTCTTGCCTCTTGCGAGGCGATAAAACTTAGAAGACGAAATAAATTGTCTGTTCTTCTTCTTTCTTAGGACTATAACACGATTCCTTATATCTCGAATAATTCCCGGTTCCCCTGGTAGCACTTTTGGTGTACTTTCGAGTATTTATCGATCAACCCCCCTCCCCGTGAAATTCTATTTCATTAGTTACTTAGCTTATTTTCGTTTCGCTCTTAATCAGCTACTATTTTTTTGTCTTATCATTTTTTTTTCTTTCTTATTATTTTCTTTAATCTCGACTCATACAATCTATCCTTAGGCGGAGGTAAAGTTTAATCCCTTTAATCCTTTATCAAGTAAACTAGACCGTTAAACGTTAGATAGCCTTTAACTATTATTTAATATAATAAACGTGATAGTCGATAATAATCTTAAAAACGGCATCCATCTCTAATTAATATTTCGAGGAGTTTATGTGTAATGTGCACGGGTCTCGGTCGTCGTCAGCACCTCGCGCGTTAAATATAATAATTCTCTGTTTAAATTCATTACTAAAACTCTTATTTATCCTAACTACCCGTCTGTCTTCTCCTATTTGTTACGTTAGTAAGTCCGTCTTATTTTTCATCTCTTCTTTCTTTCTTTCTTTCTTTTTTTTTTTTTACATCTCTGATTTTGTCCACACTTTCTTTCTCTCTCTCTCTCTCTCTTCTCATTCGTTCCCTCGTTCTTTCATTCTCTTTCTTTCTTAGAACATCTATTAAATTACTTCTCTCATTCACTTATTCGCTCTCTCAATCCCTATCTCTCTCGACATCTCATTTCCTGAAAATTCCTTTTCCTTCACTCATTCTCACTGTTAGATAATTTAATTAAACGCAATCCTCTCTCTCTCTTTCTCTCTCTTTCTCTCTCTTTCTCCCTCTTTCTCACTTTTTCCCATATAAACTTAAACTACGCTGATACGCGCTCGAGAAGCTGTAGATATAGATATTTATTCGAGAAAGTAGTAAAGCCATTGCTTGTAATCCATGATAATTAATTAATTAATTACAATAGAAAATAATAACAATAACAGTACAGTTCCTCGTTTATTTAAGTGTTACTAGTCGTAAATAGTAAATAGTTTGATAAATCGTAGCAGTACTTTGACACTTTTTTATCTTTTATCTAGTTTCATCTCGAACTTTTTATCCCTCCCTCCCTCCCTCCCTTCATCCTTTTTGTTTCACCACATCGTTAATAAACCTAAGCCTAAAGTGACACGACAATATTTCCAAATCGATATATCGTTCGTAGAATAAAAAGCAGAGGCGCTTTTCTTCTCATTTAAGAAACACTAAGATTCACGATCCTCCTTTCTTATTTTTTTTTCCTTCTTCTTTCATCCTCTTGGATGCGAAGAACCCTCGCCCTCCATTTTCTTTGATATACATTCGGAGAATTTTGATCAAAGGGTTTTTCTTTAATCTACGCGAAAAAGGTCCTCTCTTTGCTTAAACTTTTTTTTCTTTTTAAAGGGCAGTGGTCGTTGGACGTATTTTGCTCAGCGAAAAAGTACCGTAACGATTAAATAAGCAAAGAGTATCGTTTTTTTTTTCTTTTTTTAACGCGAAACTTAAGACTTACCATAGAATCGATTTACGATACAACATATTATTTACTATGCAATTTATTTCACGTATGATATTCTCTTATATCTTCTTCTTTTTCTTTTTTTCTTTTTTTTTTTTTTCATTTTTTGATTATTTTTCATTTTTGTCCAAGAGTTTCTCAGTCTTATTAGGACCGTTTCAGGGGACTCGACATTCTTGGAATGAGCAAAATCAATTTCATTCGTTTCAGCCTTTATTTCTTTCAAACTAGTTGCTCGCATCTTCTTAAAATTCAGTCATGACTCAGAATATAACAATATATATATATATATATATATATATATACATATACATATATACATATATATCATTGAACAACTAATTTCCATCGTTAAAATTAATTAATCTTAGCAAATAAAATATAAGGAATCTTGAACACGGATTATAATACGAAGTTATCGAAAATTCGTTCCAACCACCAGCCAGCCCTGATATATTTCTGGTCGATTTTCCATGTTATCATCAATTATATATACGCGACTTCTTATTACATCTTCGCGACTCCTCTTTCCTTTTTCTTCTTTTTTTCTTTCCTATTCGTACACGTACGTATATGATAGATGCACATCGAGATATTATTAAATATTACTCGTTAAAGTACAAACAGTTAATTCTATGATAAAAGTATTAGTGCATGCGCAATATAGGATTCGTTAAATACTATCGTGTTTACCGAATCTCGATTCGTACGTCGATTTTTATATAGTCGAACTTCGGGTACGTTGTATTATGTAACTTGTCTCTCTAATAAGAATAAATCTGATCTAATTAAATTTTACACGTCGTATTTCCTTCTTCTTTCTTTATTTTTCGAGATCTGTGTTTCGATGAATCGTCGATGAATCTCTATTCTCTAAAAAAGAAAAGAAAAAAGCCTTCGATCCCGTCACATTTACGAACGTACTTATTAAATATCGTCGATATTCTCGTCGCACGATAGTCACGTTCATCTTTTTAAGCGACACTCGCCGCGGCGAATGCTAAATGCATGGGTGAACTTATTCCGACACGAATTCATTTTGATACATACAAAGATACGTCTGCGTACCAACTCGAGAACGAGGTTGTACTCGTTTAATTAACCATTACGTTAAATCCCTTAATTAATTAATCAATTAATCGATTAATATCCGTAATAACAATCTAATAAGTTTTGTATTTCTGATTTGCGTGTGGACGTACCGTCTAAATATATATTTAACCAGTAGATTTCTATACAAAGAGTAAAAGAGTATCGTTTTTTTTTTATTATTATTATTATTATTATTTTTTTGTTGGTTGTAAGGCTTCGTTCATGGTTCTTTCTTAATCGAAAAGTTCTACACCAACCTTCTATTCATCTATCATTCCTCTTCGCATCCGATTTTCAACCCCTTCGATTCAGTCGTTTTCTTACGTTGTACTTCTGCCCGTCCACGATATCTCTATGAATAATTACGATTATTAATTAACTATTACTTAATTGAAAATTGTTTCTTTCGGGTCCCGAATAGCTTAGAGGTTGACTTATTTAAAAAATGAACGGTTGTGAAACGTGAGCTACGGTTAAGATCCTCGCCGTTTCTTTAAACAATTTGCCGCGCGAACGGCCGATACTGCAAACAATGAGTGAAAGATCAAGACGAAATGTGACTTTTTTTTCTTTTTTTCTTTTTTTTTTTTTTTAATCGTTCAAAATTTCAGTCGTGAAACGTCCTGTTCTTAACCCGTAACATCGATCTCTCAGACGACTTGGCTAATTTAAGGAAAAAAAAAAAAAGAAAAAAGAGAAAATAAGAAAGAAGACTAAGCCTATATATAGTACCGATGCAACTACGCGTGATCTGAGAAATGGACGTTAAGCGTTAATGATTTATGGACCGATTAAAAATATTCGAACGTTATACAAAATTGCTATACGCTATTAGATTAATTTCTTTTTTTGATTCGTTTAGTAACTCACGATCGCAGAAGTATCATAGAAAGGGTTGTCGAATGGATGCGCACGATTTGTGTATGCGTGTGTATGTGCTTAACTATAGCGTGAAAAATCTCCATTAACACGTTAACCCCTTAGCGGATAATAATAAATCCTTTTTACATGATTAGGGCAATAATACGATTTAAGTATCTAACACGTAACTTAATGTCGATGAGAATCGACTACCTGGCTGCCTGTGATATCAGCTAACGAGCGAAGGACCGACTTATTTACGAAAGGACCGACACGTTTAGGAACTCCAGGAACAAAGAAGAAGCAGTTGGCGCCTCGTTGAAAAATCACGGTTCATTAATTACAATGAGGTATATGTTATTCGACAAATCCTTACGGACGATTAAAAAACATGTTCACTTTGTTTCAGTTTCCACCTATCTCGCGCACGCGCGTATCTTGTTTCATTTTTCCTTCTTCTCCTTTCTTTTAACTCTAAGAAGTATCCTAAAGAGATTGACGCCTGCGAGTAAAATCGTGTCGAAACGGTGCTTGATTAAAGAAATTGCTAGCAGCTTTTTTCATCATGTGACATTCGAGAATAAAGAAAATTTGCGTGAATCGCTCCATTGTCTGCTAACAACTCGAGTTTTGTTAACATGATTTACGACGATATTCTAATAACCCTCGACTTATCATTTTTACGTACGGGGAAAGTAAATGATACGATATTCAGAAGAACGTGGCGATCGTGCGAATACAAATGTGACGAGGAACGGTGTAAACGATTTATTCTCTCGAGAATTAATCTTTCAAATTTACTGTCATCACTGTAATCACGAAATTTTAGTTTTTAATGCCTAAAATATATAACTCCTGTTTTAGAAAAGTAATAGCAGAACAAGAAAAGTAAAAACACTTGACAGAATGGTTAAAATATTGCAAAAAATGAATAATAATGATTAAAGTAAAAGTATAGAAGAGACATTAGCGATACGAACTGATCATGGAGTAAAAATTAACAAGTATAATGATAATAAAAGCAATAATAACGAAAATAGTGGCAAGAAAAAATACCGAATTACATAACAAACTCGTACACCTTCTATATGTATATATAGCGTTTGCCGAACTTTGCTTATCAACTTTGAACTATGCATGCAAAATTGATGTTCCTCATATATTCATAGACAATGCTGCGTATGTATACATACACATATATACATTATTTTCAAGTATTGTATCTCAATGAAACGGCATCGTAGTTCATTAACGCAACGATGACAAATCGATTAATGCTCCATACGGTTGAATAATCATTATCCGATTGGATATTATCCAGAACGATGCGTACCACATATCACGTAAATATCGATTTTAGGGAGATACGATTACGTTCAGTCTTCAAAAAATAGTTTAATTACAGAATGAATTAAAAGTTGAAAAAAAAAAAAAAAAAAAAAAGAGAGAGAAACTATCATTAAGATATCGATGCGCAAATTGATTAAATATATCTGTACAAAAAAATGAAAATCTATTCGTTATCGAGACATAAATTTATGCTTCGAAAAAGATGATCCTTTTGATTATAATTTACTCGGATAATAAGAAAAAAATACCTATCTCCCTAATTTT